>NC_086383.1:23749861-26249861 GCF_036588685.1 Mytilus trossulus | reverse complement strand
TTTATCTGTATTGTGAATTTTACATTTTGTATAATTGTCGTTACATATTTCACTTTTGTCGGCCCCCAGAATTTCGGAAAATACGCGAAGTACTAACATTACGTTATGGTAACGTTGTTACCATAACGCTATACTGTGTGACGTGATAGTATAGGCATTACCTATCACAACGATTAAACGTATAGAAAACACAACGCATGATTTACTTAGATTATTCAACACACCACTAGTTCATGGTCCCATTGCTTTCTATGTTAAATTCCTCCATTTCAAGCAGGCACACCTCTTTCATTTTAAGTTCAAATAAAGTGGCAATCATTGCATGTCAAAGCAACACTTTATGGTATTTTGTACTGAAAAAAATCAACATACCTTTAATTGCATATAAGAAAGAACTGGTTCCCGTAACTTGGATGTACCAAAACAGGTACTTCAGATCTGACAAACAGACTAAATGTACCCTCTGTTTAAAATTTGGTGCAGTTTTTTTTATATTCAAAATTTAAGTGTTTTACAATATCACCAGTCCTTCAGCTTTCATTTGATGCCAAAAATATCTAAATATTCTATATATTTTGAAAGTTACACTCATGCGTAGGAACTATTTTGTGTTAAATATGTACTACTTTCTGGTATGGGCTTTCTCTGGCCGAGCCCGAATTAGTGGTGTTACACCTTCTACAACGATTTTTGTAAATGCACACGTATAAAAAAAGCGGTTTTTATCCAATGCAATCATAGGTTTGAACGTAGTTTTCAATTTAGACTAGATTATATTTTTTTCGTTTTGGCTTGTATCATAGTTTCCCTCCGGTTTATATGATCAGTTCATCCTATATTGACTCTTTAAATTCAAGTGTCTATCTGAAATTGAGGATAAATTACTTGGCCTTCCAAATATATACCGTTTCGATCCCTAACATCACTGGAGTGACATATATTGTCGAAATATAGATCTGGTGTACAAACGAGTATTGACACCTTGTGTTTGTGTCATAACATCTTGGCCACAAGTTTATTGTTTTCTTATTATCATTAAATTTATATTAAGATCCATTTTGTTACATCTCGTGATCATTTTTTTACAGGTATAATTGTAAAAGTAATTACCAGTACAGGTTTTGATGGGAAAAAGATAATAACTTGTCCAACTCGCTATCTTTTAGTTTTATTTCTTTATTTTTAAGTAAACAATAAATAACTTCAGCAAACATGACACTTTGGGCATATTGTGTTGAACAACCAGGTGCCACTAAAATACGGACTACTGGTGCAAAGTGACTTTTGATTTATTATTATTTTTCAATAGAGGGAAATATTCAATTGTTCTCTGTTATTTACTTGTTTTTTTGTGTGTGTTTCTTTTTTTATGAAATTACACAATTCTTAATCATTTAGATCAGTGTCAGTTGTTCTACTGTGTTCATGTAATCATCATACTCTTTAAGTCAGCGTTCTATATTTTCACGATCACGTTGAGGTGCAAGTGGTTTATCATACATAAATTAAAGTTATAGCCAAAGAATAAATTTCCTTCAATTAACACCATAAAGGATAGGTGGAGCTGCAAAAAGTAAAAAACAATGTCAGCGAGTTGGTAGGCCACTTCTGTCTTTTACGAGCGCAGTCCACTGAATTTGGTACAGTGATCCTGATAGTATATGATTGAAAACATCTAATCTTGCAACTAGAGCTGAATTGGGGAGACTTCCTATAGAATTTAATATTAAAACACAAAAATCTTTATTATATTTAAAGAGGTTTGAATGCTGTAAATTAAATCCTCCTTTTAAAGAAGCTTACATGCTTAGTAAAAACTTAGACTCGGAAGGAGTATACTCCTGGTTTATCTATGTTAAAAATATTTTAAGTGAACTGAATTTAGATATAGCACAAATTCAACAAAATACTAGTTCAGACAAAAAAATAAATAAGTCATTTAAAGTTTATATAAAAACAAGCTCTAAAAACTTCTTTGACAATTTGATACAGGATAAGATATAAAACATAGATGAAAAAAGTAAACTTTATTTATATAAGAATCTTAAACAAAATTTATGTTTTGAACACTATTTAAGAACATCAAACTTTATTATAGAAAATTAATAACAAAACTAAGAATAAGTGACCATAATTTAGATATAGAAAAAGGCAGACATACTAATATTCCTAGAGTGTAGAGATTATGCCTTAAATGTAAAACATTAAAAACGAAAAACATTTTATATTAGATTGTAAATTAAATACGGAACTAAGAAGTATTTTTTTTTAACAACTTGGATTTTATTTTTTCTGTTTAAGATTTATCTGATGAAGAAAAGTTGATTTCCATACTCAATCCATCAACATCATCACAAGTAAATACATTGGGGTCCTACATCAAAAGGTCATTAGAACTGAGGACAGGGGACACTGGAATAGTTACTGTAAATGGATGATTGTGTTTATATATACATATATATGTGAAATATAGTTATATTGTTTATTATTTTATATGTCACAAACTTAATGTTTAAAGTTTATATGGCAATACATATTTGATAATCAACTTTGTCTACCTGACAGTAATATCTTTGAATTTTATTTGACTACGACCTTTTTCAAAATATTCACACATATGAGTGAAAATCTGGATAATTTTTCTGCTTATACATTTGTTATATTGGCAATTTGTGGTTTTTAACTCCTTATAATTATTTATTTGTATTCCTCCAGAGTGTGCTGTTCTAATCACAGGGTATAGTTTGTCAACTTTACAATGATAAATTATTTTGTCTCCTTTGAAAATGAGTTTATGAATGTAATTCCTGCTACATGTATATTCAATTCATCATGCCATCTTAAGAATTTTTTTCAAGTGCTATCTTTTTTTAACTAAACTACAATCTGTCGATATCTGCAACTTGTCATTGCACAAGGTCATGTTTTACTCTGGCTGTTTATGCGGTATGGGCTTTGCTCATTGTTGAAGGCCGTACAGTGACCTATAGTTGTTAATGGCTGTGTCATTTTGGTCTCTTGTGGACAGTTGTCTCATTGGCAATCATACCACATCTTCTTTTTTATATTGGTTTCCTTTACATAACTTAAAGTATCTCTTTATCTTTCACTAGTGAATACTGAATAATTAGAAGATTTTATTTGATATTTTCCATTTTTTTAACAAGCAATAACATGTACAAAATAATAACATGTACACGACATATATTATTTTTTTGGAGATCTTTCGATTTTGCCTGTTGCTTGGATAGTTTTTGTCAATTTTAAAAATCATAATTTCCTGCAATTTTGAGGAAGAATATACGTCAATTTCTGTCATAGGTTATTTTGTTAGTTCTTTTTAGGCTAGCAGATTATTTTCCAAAATCTTTAGAAAGACCCCTCCCCCCCCCCCCTCCCCCTCATTCGAAATTTGATTTGAATTATTTTACCTTGTTTAAACGTTTTTTTGTTTCACTTGATCATAATTCTAAACTTATGACACCTATCAAATGGAACTGTCATTGATATTTACTTACTTCTGTAATAAAGGCGAATTTTGCCAAATCTAACGAATTTGACAGTGGTGGTAATGACACCTTCTTTACTCGAACTTATTTTTATTTATCTTAATAATTTCGTTTATATCCGTAATTTTTTCCTTTAATTGTAGCATAATATCTTTTTTTCTTTTTTTTTATTCTATAGTTTCGTCCAATCAGAATAAAGATTTGTGACATCATGCTTGCCGTTGTTGTAGTGAAGTGTCCTTTTTAAATGTGTCACAAACTGAAATGTATACTGACTTTGGTCTGTAGCAAACGGGACAATACTTCACAAGAGACCAAAATGACACAGAAATTAATACACCTAACGGCCTTCAACAATGAGCAAAAACCATACCGCATACTAGTCAGCTAAAAAAAACCACCGAAATGACAATTGTAATACCATTCAAACGAGAAATCTTATTTTCACTGACTCTTATTAACGAACAAAACAATGAACGACAACAAATATGTTACACGGCAACAAACGACAACCACGGATTTACAGGCTCCTCACTTTGTATGTTACAGTGTTAAACGTCAATGCACTCATTCTTGTTCTTGTTGCATTTTATCAATCTTATAAAAAATATGTATCTGATGAGGTCATGGTGTCTAAACTTCATATATAATTGAGAATGGAAATGAGGAATGTGTCAAAAAAACAATAACCCAACCAAAGAGCAAAAAACTGACAAAGGCCACCAATGGGTCTTCAATACAGCGAGCACTCGGAGTCGTGCTTCAGCTGACCCCTAAACAAAAAAATAGTTATAGTCCTGTGATGATGGACGTCATACTAAACTCCGAATATCTAAATGAACTAATTTTAAAAAGCATACAAGACTAGCAAAGGCCAGAGGCTGCTGACTTTGGGCAGGCATAAAAATGGGGCGGGGTTATAGATTTATTTTATATTACCCTCCCCCTACATTATATGTTATTTAGGTCTAAGACAGGGTATATATTGTGACATTCCCGGCTTAGAGTTTATATCCCATAAGCCGATCGTTTCTTACCACAGTGTAAATCGCACGTTTAAAATGGTAGGCCTTGGGTTCAGGGGACAAATCTTTCAATCAGAGATGGTTTGTAAAAGTAAAGTTTTATCAATTTATTTTTAGCATTTGCCTGAACCAGATTGAAAGTAATCTATGTAACAAAGAAGCTTAGTTTATATTAATGAAAATGGTTGACACAAACATACTGATGATTTTGAGAGTTATTTCACTTCAAGTAGGTCTACCTCCTTAAAGGCGGAAATGTTATGCATGATAAAGATGCATAAGCTTGTGGTCATGCTGGGGCCTTTTACAACACACTTTATTAATTAGTAGGCCCTACTGTAATGGATGTTGCTCCTTGTTGAATACCGTACGGTTACCTATAATTGCAGATATTTATACGATAATTGATTTCTAGTGGAGAGTTATCTCATTGGCATTCATTTCACATCGTATTTCTATTTTGAGCGTACGTTAATTACAATCTTTTAATACGTTAAATCCGTAACAACCGTATACTATAAGTTCTGTTCGTTCATTTCCGTAGAAATTGGTATTTTCTGCTTCTGCTGTTCAGTGGCCGCCATCATTTCTGATTATTCTGTCACTTTTGGTTGCGCATACGCTGATTTACAAGAAATTTTTAGCATTTCTTAACCCCCTGAAGTAATCCAGGACACCCTTGAGACAAAACCCATTGACAAAACTACAAGTTTTTAATATTAATTTATTTTAAAAATAGTCAAATTATGCTTAATTTGAGAAAATTTGTTCAATATATATATGTAATTGGTAAGTATTACTGAAGCTTTGTCATACTGTTCATTTATTTTACATCTCTTTTTCTCTGGGAATCACATGATTTGGCAATGGCACACAGATCTGTGAAAAGAAAAAAAAATACAATTAACAGATACAAAACTGAGTTAATGTTGAAATACAGAATAGTACAGCATGTAGTTTCTTTAATAAGGGGAAATGTACATATCTACACAGTGGTGGACTTAGAGAGGGAATAATGAAACTTTACTCCCCCCACTTCCTCCAAATATTTTTGGATGGACAAATCTATTAACATTTATTAATATTTGATATGTTGTTTCATGCATTTCATTGTCAAACGGGTCCTTTTTTTTTTGCATTAATTTGTTCGTTATTGAGTAATATATACTATAACTGCCAATATCTTTATAATTGACATATGTGGTAATTTTTAGGGCGTTATATATCTTGCTATTCGGTGTGAGTTAAGGCTCCGTATTCAAGGCCGTACGTTTACTTTTACTAATAATGCCTTGGATGGAGAGCTGTGTCATTGGCATTCATTCCACATCTTCGTACATCTATATGGATTCATCAGAAACATTCTTTGAGTCAATCACTCATCGTGAGACCCCATATATAATCCAAAACTTTCTAGTGTTCCGGGTATGCTGGTTAAGTTTTAAAAGATACAGAGGGACATTCAAATTCATAGATTAAACATAAACTGACAAGGTCATGGTTATACATGAAAAAAAAACCAAACAAACGATAGTACACACAACACAACATATACAAATGAACACTAAACGACACAAACCCCACTCAAAACTGATTTTCGAAAGGGTAAGCAGCTCCTGCTTCACATGTGGTACCCGTTGTGGTGATCATGTTATTACAAACCCGGATAAAAGTATTACATGTTTTGTACCTTACTCAAACTATAGCATAGTTGTTAAATACTATTAAAATCTAACCAATCATATTATTTGTCTTTGCTTCTAATCTTTAACGTCTATATTTTTAAAAACTAAATTCTTAAATGGAATCTGATTGCCACAAAATTAGAATCTTGTGCTCACCTTATTTAAAATAAGAAGAAAAAGGATTGTTAATTACTAGTGTTTAGATTATCCAGGAAGACATGAGTAAAAGGGGACACTGACGTTACATCACTACAAAAGCAACCTGATGAAAAATGTAGCTAGAACTCACAAAGAAAGCAATACAGTCTTCCAAAAAAAAATTTGTAAAGAAGCATACATGTTCATAGTTGTTTCATGCAATTAAACAAAAGTTAGTTTTTACTGATATCCAAATCAAGTCTCCAATATCGCAAAGCTTCCAGATAAAGTAAACAGACGGACATGTACTACGTACTGACTTTGGTGATCACTTCGGTACAGTACCGACATTGGTGATATGTCTTGTACAGTGCCGACATTGGTGATATATCCTGTACAGTACAGCATTAGTGATAACTCCTGCACAGTTATGAAATTGGTGATATCTCCTGTACAGTACAACATTGGTGATAACTCCTGTACAATACCGACATTGGTGATATCTCCCGTACAGTACTGACATTGATGGTATTTCTTGAACAGTACTGACATTAGTGATATCTTATGTACAGTACTGACATTGGTGATATGTCCTGTACAGTACTGATATTGGTGATATCTCCTGTATAGTACCGGTATTGGTGATATCTCATGTACAATAACGACAGAGCTGATATATCATGTGGTATATCTTGTATAGTACCACCATTGGTGATAACTCCTGTACAATACCGACATTGGTGATATCTCTTGAACAGTACTGACATTAGTGATATATCATGTATAGTACTGACATTGGTGATATATCTTTTACAGTACTGACATCGGTGATATCTATTCTACAGTACTGACATTGGTGACCTCCCCTTGTACAGTACTCACATTGGTTATATCTCCTGTACATTACGGCATTTGTGATATCTGCGGTGCAGTTCCGACATTGATGATATATCCTGTACAGTACCGACATTGGTGATATCTCTTGTACAATACCGACATTGGTGATATCTCCTGTACAGTATTGACATTGATGATACCTCCTGTACAGTACCGACATTGATGATATCTCCTGTACAGTACCGGCATTGGTGATATCTCTTGTACAATATCAACATTGGTGATATCTCCTGTACAGTATAAACATTGATGATACCTCCTGTACAGTACCGACATTGATGATATCTCCTGTACAGTATTGACATTGGTTATACCTCCTGTACAGTACCGACATTGATGTTATCTCCAGTGCAGTACAATATTGGTGATATCTCTCGTACACGTACAGTACTGACATTGATGGTATTTCTTGAACATTACTGGCATTAGTGATATCTTATGTACAGTACTGAAATTGATGATATGTCCTGTACAGTACTGATATTTGTGATATCTCCTGTATAGTACCGGTATTGGTGATGTCTCCTGTACAATAACGACAGAGCTGATATATCCTGTGGTATATCTTGTATAGTACCGCCATTGGTGATAACTCCTGTACAATACCGACATTGGTGATATCTCTTGAACAGTACTGACATTAGTCATATCTTATATATAGTACTGACATTGGTGATATATCTTTTACAGTACTGACATTGGTGATATCTCTTCTACAGTACTGACATTGGTAATCTCCCCTTGTACAGTACTCACATTGGTTATATCTCCTTTACATTACGGCATTTGTGATATCTGCGGTGCAGTTCCGACATTGATGATATCTCCTGTACAGAACCGACATTGGTGATATCTCTTGTACAATACCTACATTGGTGATATCTCCTGTTCAGTATTGACATTGATGATACCTACTGTACAGTACCGACATTGATGATATCTCATGTACAGAACCGACATTTGTGATATCTCCAGTACAGTACCGACCTTGGTGACATCTCGTGTAAAGTACCGACATTGGTTATATCTATGGTACAATACTGAAATTGGTGATGTATATTGTTAAGTACAGCAACTGGTGATATCTCTTGTACAAAACGACATTGGTGATATATCTTGTACAGAACGACATTGTTGATATCTCCTGAACAGTACAGCAATTGATGATATATCCTGTACAGTACAGCCATTGGTGGTATATCTTGTACAGAACGACATTGGTGATATATCTTGTACAGAACGACATTGGTGATAACTCTTGTACAGAACGAATTAAGGTGGCTATTTGAAGTTTCTTTCAGAAGTGCTGTATTTTTGTTATTTTATTCTTTACAGAAAATGAATCAAATTGGTCAAAACAAAATTGGAGTTCACGGACCATTTAAGCTCAAAGTTTTACTTATAAACAGGTATGTAAAAGGGACCATTTTTCAATGAAATGATAGGGAAGAAAAAGGTATTGACATATATTTATCAGATTAAAAAAAAAAACGTTCTGAGCCACTTGGTCCAAAACTTTAATATAAAAAGCTGAAATATAGCTTCAAAGGATAAGCAAATAAAAAACGTATGTCACCGATAAGGAAAAAAAATATGTTGCCTTTAAATCAAAATTTTGGCTGGAAAATGTGTGAAATGTCATTTTGATACTTTAACAAATACGGATAATAATGAAATATTCTATTAGTCACATAACTACAATGATTTAACGTTTCTAATCAATCAAAATATTAAAAAAAATATATTGCATTTACGACAAATACTTTTGTAGTTCATGCGTGAAATTATGCGCAGTCAAATAGTCCCGAACCAACTAATGATATCTATATGTAACAGGAGATATCACCAATGTCAGTACTGTACTTTCCCCGATACGGTACTGACATTGGTGATATCTCATGTACAGTACCGATATTAGGATATATATCTTGAATAGTACTGACATTGGTGATATCTCTTGTACACTACTGACATTGATGATATATCTTGTACAGTACCGACATTGGTGAAATCTCCTGTACAGTACCGGCATTGGTCATATCTCATAATACTGTATATGCTATTAGTTATACCATTAATACTTACAGTTACTTCCTTTGATATCATGCTTTCTCTCAAAATCAAAACTTCTACCATACATCATAAACATTTTCTCAAGAGTTTTTGTTTGTCTCGGTGTTAATACCTGTAAATATTTACATAGATTTATGTTTCATTGTAGTACATTATTTTGATTAACTTACAGGAATCTAGCATCATTTAAAAGTTAACATTCATATCAATAGCCTCCGGGTGCGGGAATTTCTCGCTACATGGAAGACCTGTTGGTGACCTGCTGCTGTTGTTTTTTTCTCTGGTCGGGTTGTTGTCTCTTTGACACATTCCCCATTTCCATTCGCAATTGTATATACTAGTAGTTTTTTTTTAATAAGTCTATATACCTTAATTTTAAAGGTTTAACACTGAAGATTTGTATTATCATCTATATCGCTATTATATATATCATCTGATGACCTAACCAAATGCCTGTGGTTAAAACATTATAACTATTCGCGCGGAACGATTTAAACTGTTTAATCACACAAGTATTTTATCATTTCTAATGATTTATCTTTATCAACCTCGTGCAATTTGTTTAAACAACTGAATGTCAGAGTCCCAATATAAAACTTTAGTTAAAATATATCTGAACTATTCATATTAAATAAATGATTGACTGTTGGTTGCTTCACGTCCATTTGCAAATATTTCAGTCATATAATGGAGAACAAATAAACAAAACATATAGTAGTAGGTAGGCCATTAACAGAGGCATCAGAGATGAAGGTCGTGGTAATTAAGAGTAACACTGGAAAAGGAACGTATTTTGGATCAGGACTGATATTTTTCATTGCAACAGGCCACATACGGACTCCTAATAAAGTTGTTGACTGTGTTATTATCATGCAAAGAGATTGACACTCTTTTTACACTTTTCTTTTTAGACCGGACGTGGCTGCGTACTTGTATATCACGAACAGCAAAGACGGGACCCCTTCTTTGAAAGCAGTTTTACAACAGGTCGAAAGAAGACAAAAGTGACCGTATTTTTATTTTTATGTCTCTTAAGAGATATTCATGTTTAACGTGGCTTTGTAGTTATACGCTATATATCATTTTACATGACGTATTATGTGTATAGCGTGTATCATTATACATGACGTATTATGTGTATAGCGTATATCATTATACATGACATATTATGTGTATCCCTGTATCTAGCATCAAAACTAAAAAAAAAACTAAAAAAAACTTTCACTGCACATTTCAGATTGAAATAAACCATAAGAAAACAAACAAACGCACAAGGACATCGGTTTCTTAACACACTAGTCACTTAAACAGATTTTAAGCTAAACAAAAACAAAAATGTCCATAGTACACGGATGCCCATCTCGCACTATCATTTTCAATATTCATCGGACCGTGAAACTGGGATAAAAATCTAATTTGACAATAAAATTAGAAAGATCATATCAGTGGGAACATGTGTACCTAGTTATCAAAAACTACCTTGACCAAAAACTGATGTATTATGTGTATAGCGTATATCATTATACATGACGTATTATGTGTATAGCGTATATCATTATACATGACGTATTATGTGTATCCCTGTATCTAGCATCAAAACTAAAAAAAAACTAAACAAAACTTTCACTGCACATTTCAGATTGAAATAAACCATAAGAAAACAAACAAACGCACAATGACATCGGTTTCTTTACACACTAGTAACTTAAACAGATTTTAAGCTAAACAAAAACAAAAATGTCCATAGTACACGGATGCCCATCTCGCACTATCATTTTCAATATTCAGTGGACCGTGAAACTGGGATAAAAATCTAATTTGACAAAAAAAATAGAAAGATCATATCAGTGGGATTATGTGTACCTAGTTATCAAAACTACCTTGACCAAAAACTGACGTATTATGTGTATAGCGTATATCATTATACATGACGTATTATGTGTATAGCGTATATCATTATACATGACGTATTATGTGTATAGCGTATATCATTATACATGACGTATTATGTGTATAGCGTATATCATTATACATGACGTATTATGTGTATAGCGTATATCATTATACATGACGTATTATGTGTATCCCTGTATCTAGCATCAAAACTAAAAAAAAAACTAAAAAACCCTTTCTCTGCACATTTCAGATTGAAATAAACCATAAGAAAACAAACAAACGCACAAGGACATCGGTTTCTTAACACACTGGTCACTTAAACAGATTTTAAGCTAAACAAAAACTTCCATAGTACACGGATGCCCATCTCGCACTATCATTTTCAATATTCAGTGGACCGTGAAACTGGGATAAAAATCTAATTTGACAATAAAATTAGAAAGATCATATCAGTGGGAACATGTGTACCTAGTTATCAAAATTTACCTTGACCAAAAACTTTAACCTGAAGCGGGACAGACGGACGAACGGACGAACAGACGAACGAACGAACGAACTAACAGACGAAAGACCGGTAAAGCAGACGAGCGAACGAACGAACGAACAGACGAACGAACGGACGGACGCACAGACCAGAAAACATAATGCCCTTCTACTATCGCAGGTGGGGCAGAACAATGTATATTCTGGACAAATATGCATATATATATATATATATATAGTGAGCGGATTCTATTAGTAATAGATATTCTGCATCCTATCTAAAGAAGAGATTGTATGATTCTAAACATGACAATGAATAAATTGTGGTACAAATGTAACAAAGACAATAAATCATAAGGTGAAAATTTTGCTCCAGCAAAAAATTGGTAAAAACTTTTCCGCAGTTTGAAACTGCCGTTTTGGAGTTTTTGTTATTAAGATTTCAGTTGCTATTATTATCAGTCTATGTACCTAAATTATTGCGGTTTAACACTGAAGATTTGTATTATCATCTATATCGTTATTATATTATCTGACGACCTAACCAAAGGCCTGTGGTGAAAAGATTATAACACGTCACGCAGAACGTTGAATATCAGAGTTCCAATCTAATTATAAAAAAAGAAGATGTGATATATTAGCCAATGAGACAACTCTCCGCAAGGGACAAAATAACACAGACATAACTATAGGTCACCGCACGGCCGTTAGTTATAAGATATCTGAACTATTCATTTTGAATAAATGATTGACTGTTGGTTGTTTCACGTCCATTGGCAAATATATCAGTCATATAATGGAGAACAAATACACAAAACATACAGTAGATAGGCCATTAACAGAAGCTTTATGGATGAAGGTCGTGATTATTAAGAGTAACATTGGAAAAGGAGAGTATCTTGGATCAGAACTGATATTTTTCATTGCAATAGGCCACGTACGGACTCCCAATAAAGTTGCTGACTGCGTTCTTAACATGTAAACAGCGTTTCACGAATTGATAAATTATTAAGAAACTAAGGTTTCAACTCCCTCAGGCAAAGTTGGCTTTAGATGAATTTGGCTATTATTTTTGGTATTTTTTGACATACAGCTCTTCAACGGTTTCGGTACTTATACATCTTCGGATTTCAAATGTTTGGCTTTGAGCGTTCCTGATGAAGGTAAATCCAGAAAAGCGCTTCGGACGCAAGAAATTAATAACGTGTTGTTTTTAATATTTTACATCACTGGGTCGATACCTCTGCTGGTGGACTATCAGTCCTCGAGGGTATCATCAGCTCGGTAGTCAGTATTTCGGTATTGACATGATTTAACAAACTTTACTAAAATTGTCCGTTTATGAATTTATAAATTATTATGAAACTAAGGTTTCAACTCCCTCAGGCAAAGTTGGCTTTAGATGAATTTGGCTATTATTTTTGGTATTTTTTGACATACAGCTCTTCAACGGTTTCGGTACTTATACATCTTCGGATTTCAAATGTTTGGCTTTGAGCGTTCCTGATGAAGGTAAATCCAGAAAAGCGCTTCGGACGCAAGAAATTAATAACGTGTTGTTTTTAATATTTCACTCTTTTCACACGTCTCTATTCTGACCGGACGTGTCTGCGTACTTGTACATCCCAAACAACGAAGACGGAACCCCGCCGCCAAGTTCTTTGACAACGGTCGAAAGAAGACACAATATTCATATTGAACGTGGCTTTGTAGTTATGCACTATATATCATTTTACTTGACACATAATGTTGATAGTACTAATCTAGTTGATGTTTTCTACAGTAGCTAATATTTACGCCTTTTATATAAAAAAAAAAACAACATTTCAACTGCCCATTTGAGATTGAAATGACCCTTTAGAATCATACAAGCACATACGAACAATCTTCATCATAACGGTAAAAATTACGGAATATTTTGTATTTGTTTAGAATCCAATATCTAAGTAATTGGAGTCGTTCACACATTGCTGCGATTGAAACTGACATGATTATTTCATTGGTTAATGTTTTGTACGAAAACGTTTAACCCGGGATTGATCTTATGAATGCAAATGCTTTCTTGATTTCATTGTTATAGAGAACATATCCTCCAAACCAAAATGGATATGTTGTAGATGGATAAAAAAAATAAGATAGAAGTTTATGCCTCAATGAACTTGATAGGAAATGTCGAAAGCTTTACCTTTTTCTTAGTATGGGCTGAATGTATTCTTTTCGTATAACAAATTAGATGAGCCTACCCTAAAAATATCATAGATAATTTTATCTTCAGCTGAAGTGGCCATGGGCATTGATAATTTAATTTTTCGCTAAAATGGGTAAAAAAAATCTTGCGCTAAAATGGGTAATACTTTGGCACTAAAACGTTCGACTTGTTCCGCTAAAATGTTCACTTCCGGATCAGCTGATAGTTCAAAAAAGGGTTTTATTGAAGAGTTCCAAATGTTGAAGTTGAAATCATCCCTTCGTAAATTTTACGGACGCCGTCACGAGTTGGTTGACCGTTATGGGATAACCGTTTCACAGAGTGATATCGGATATGTTCCTTATGTCGTAACTTCAATACCCTTCCCTTTTCACGAATGTGTCCTACCGAATAAGACTTATAACCGGATTTGTAATGTCATAAGCAGCACGACGGGTGCCGCATTTGGAACAGGATCTGATTCCCCATACGGAGCACCTGAGATCACCCCCAGTTTTTGGTGGGGTTCGTGTTGCTTAGTCTTTAGTTTTCTATGTTGTGTCTTCTGTACTATAATTTGTCTGTTTGTCTTTTTTTATTTTTAGCCATGGCGTTGTCAGTTTATTTTCAATCTATGAGTCTGACGCTCTGGTATTTTAAAGAAATAAAAGGTAGACACGACCAACAAGAAATCTATAATTATTTGAAATTAGAATGAGGAAATATTTTAGCAATGCAATTTGCAGCACATTATTTAACACTCTTTCCATCTTGATTATTTATGTTTCTTCTTATTAATAAAAGTTTATTAGATATTTGATATAATAAACATGTATCACTAAATTTATTAAAACTGATATTTATTGTAATTATATATTACGTGATACCCATACAGAATAACTTTAAAGAGAAATCCATTGTTGTTCTTCTTGTGATTGATTGTTATAAGCTATATCTTCATTATTGTAGTAATTAAATCTAAAATACAGCTTGTGACATAAAAAATAGAAATAACATAAAATATAAAGTACACCTCATTAAACAAACAAAACTGTAAGGTTGGAAAATTGAAAGAAACATAGAAAAACGAAACGTGAAATAAAAATGAAAATTAACTGTTAACATTACCTGTAAGTAACAAATTATAACTTTCAGATAACTACATTATAAGCTGAAAAAATGATTGATTAATTTGTAAAGTTATTATTCAATGAACATGTACAATATTATTCTTAATCTTACCGGGTTTTGTTTTCTTCCTTATTTCCTCGGAGCCGCGTCCACAACAGAAGCGAGCATGGACAAAACAAACACGACACATGCAAGTTTCAACAAAACACCCATCATTTACAAAATTATCTTCTTCTCTGTCTAAATATATATTTACTTCTTTTGTTACTCACGTTAACTAGTTTAATTTGAAAAACCATTCATGCATGTGTCATTAAGTCTGACCAAATCAGCCCACATGTGGCTCTTTTTTTAAAAGTATTTATGTATTAAACCATGTAATCCGTTCAAAATGTCGAGTGTATCAAAAAAATGTATCCACTGTTTTTCTTTATAAAAACAAACTGCCCGCCTGCCGTTATCAATACTTAATGGTGTGCTGTTTTTAAAGGGGCGCTAGCTACGAGACATAAAAAAAAACAATAAATTTGATTTTGTTTGGTTAAATCATTAATAAAAGTGAATACTGAAATAATATTTAGTTTTTAGCAGCCAATTTGGTTCAATTTTGTCAAAATAAGCAAATCACATCGCCATTCGATCTCATTGAATTCGTATTCGTGCGAACTTAAATTTAACCCATTATCTAAAGATTGGTTACGCAGGCATGAATAAAAGGAAAAGAATGGGAAAATTTCAAGTGAAACAACAGTGAACCATTGCGTTGACTGATTAGATCCACAAAAAAAAAATAGTATTATACAGGTAAAAACGATAATTAACTTTCTTTTAATCTTTAACATAAAATCGAACAGACCTTGTTACAAAATCCATTTGCACGAGGTCGTTATCAATTTTTATTTTTATTGTTTATATTTATGTCGGTTTATCTGACCATCGATATTCTTCGGAGGTCATCTCGATAGTTGGCGTCTAGACTAAAATACACACGAAATTCTGATATACATTATCGAGAACATGCATTGGTAACTGTTTGTTTTCAAACTAATGTTAATTTGGGTGGACGGTTATGTTTGTTACATATCAAATATGAGAATTTTGAGTCAAATCGACGATCATGAATTTTACAGCTAGTTCCTCTTTAAAATTTGGTATTGCAATAACTGATTGAAACGCATCATGCACATCTAACAGATACTTGTTTGGCAAACGAGATTGAGGGGACACATAAAACTTTAAAGTCAAAGATTAATTGAAAACTCAATTAACTCTTATATTGAATTTATAAGAGTATTTGAAAAAATATTAAAAAAAAACACCAAAAAATGCTTATTCAGGACTCAACAATAAGAGTGTGAATGTCGCAAAAACAGAAAAAAAAAGAATCAACAGGAAAAATAAAGAAAGGGGAAACACATTATTTATGGCTAACATTACTAACAAGGGAACTATAACATTTAAAGCATAGTAACGAGTGGCCTGGAATTTAAGAACCATACTAGTACATCGTCAATTTAACAAGACAACATCCTTCCATTCGAATTTCCTGTTTGTAAAGCACTTATAAATTTGAATTCATGATCGTCGAATTAGACTATTTACCAGAGTTGTAATAACACTAGCAACACGACGGGTTCCACGTGTGGAGCAGGATATGCTTAACCTTCCTGGGCACCTAAGATCAGCCCTAGTTTTTTGTGGGGTTCGTGTTGCTTAGTCTTTAGTTTTCTATGTTGTATTTTGTGTACTTTTGTGTGTCTGTTTGTCTTTTATTTTTTAAACCATGTCGTTGTCAGTTTATTTTCGATCAACGAGTTTGACTGTTCCTCTGGTATCTTTAGTCCCTCTTTATCTCAGATGGTGCCATTAAAACAAAATACATATATGGTTTGGCGATATCTGGCCACAGCTTGTATTCATAATATGATCGATTCATATGATATATAATATATATAGATAGATAGATAGATAGACCATAGATGTATATGTATATGTAGATAGATATATGGTCGGTTACCCGAAGATAATATGGCAACCAGATAGATAGATAGATTTATATATATGAAAATGTAAAGATGCACCGTGGGATACACTGGTGCTTTAAATTTAGAAAACACCGTGGGATACACAAGTGTAGTCTGTATTATCCAAAAACCTTAAAATTTCATAGTTAACATTAAGATTCTATGCAGCGAATTCTGCCACATTGACGGAGGAAAACAGAGACTCTGTCAACCGCCATAAAAAGGGCGGTTCGCTGCAAAGCTGTGAACCAGATATGAGATAACTTCAAGTTAAATTTATCAAAGACATATTAGGGGTTCACTGTAAGGCATCTAATGATGGATGTCGAGCCGAACTTAATAGAATTTCCTAAAAAATAAAATATTATATTCAATATTCAACTACCTGAACCATATAGTTTCTTCGGAAAATTCATTGGCATATGATAATTTTTTTATATTCACTAAATCTGTAGATTCAAACCCTTGGGGCATAAAGGCCTAGAGTCTTTTGAATGAACTTGGAATGTCTTATATCATCAATAACTTTAATTATGTTAAAGGTTATTTAAATTCTATTAAACAAAGAATTAATGACCAATGTTTGCAAGTTCAAAATGCAAATATATTTGAATCCAAAAAGTTAGACTTTTCAAGAGTGTCTACAATATGGGCAGAAGACCACCCTATGTTGATATATTAAAAACAGAAGTGACAGAGCTGCAATATGTAAGATCCGTATAAGCGCTCATATACTGATGATTGAAAGAGGGAGACAATTTAGTAATACTGCTCTGTATGTAATTCTGGTCAAATCGAAAATGAAAAACATTTTCTTTTACATTGTAAAAAATACTCAGCTAAAAGGGCCATATTTTACCAAAAAGTTTAAAATATAATCGGTGATCCTACAAAATTTCAAAAACATAAAAATAATTATCTTTTTATTAAATAATAATTTATACACAATCCTAAAATTGACTTCATACACAATCCTACCATTGACTTCCTCTTTCATCTCAGACAGTTTGAACCTGCGTAAAGCAGAACAAACTCTATAAAATTGTCAATATGTCTAATTCATAATCATTGTTTATAATATTAAATATTAATATAGTCATTATTTACAATATTTATTATGTTTGACCATCTATGTAATTGATATACCATGAGCCTTAACTATTTATTGTTGATGAGTTAATATAAAAAAAAAAAAAAAAAAAAAAAAATAGATATTTTTATTTAAAGTACAACTTGGTACATATACATGTTATATAAACTAGATAGATGGATAAATATTTTATTTTAAAGTACAACTAGATACATATAGATTCTTACATTGATACCAGTGGATTATCTGATTTATCCAATCGAGATAGTTAAATTATCAATTTTAAACTATCGAGATTGGATAAATCCGATAATCCACGAGTAATTATGTAAGAATCTGTTTCTCTAATGATTAAAAAAAATATTCTTTTTTTGTTAACCGAAAATCCCCTTCGAGTGCCTTTCAAATTGCACGAAGTTGTCAATTTCATTAACACCTGTTATCAAATTTTGATTCATCCAGTTAGCTAAAAAGTTCATGACCCTTTAGATCACGTTGATTAAATTTTGTTATACAATGGGTTCGGAAAGGGATAAATTTCGATAGAATTAGAGAAATACATATATATGTTAAATCATCTAGATAGTTAGATATTTTTATTTAATGTACAACTTGGTACATATATATATGTATATTATAGTATATCAACAAATAATATTCAAGATGCTTAACAATTCATTTCAAAGCATGATAAGGGGGACAAGTGAAAAACATCCAGTTGAAAAATTTCTAGTCTGATCGAAAATCATAATATTTTATGTAGCAACACTAACAGCTAATTATAAAGGAAATAAATAGTTGTATATTCTAAAGCAGCACCAGTCCATGTTTTGCATTTGTCAAATTTGAGACCATCCTTACGTAAGAATGATAAAACGCATAATCCATCTGATCATGTTCTTCATCTCATTGTGCAAAACCCCACACTAGAACTACCTGTCATTACCTGCCACATGTTTATTCAAAGTTATGGTGGATCCTTATAGTTTCATTGTTCTGAGTAAACTTTTAACATGCTTGACAAATATGCCACCACAAAGATTCATTTCCGTGCCTATACCTAAGTCAACCCCATATAGAGGATGTCAGTCTGCTACAAAAACATACTAACTATTGAGGATTTTACTATTCAAACATTAAAGCTAACAGGATCTCCTACAATTCTTGTACGGCAAATAGCTACATGGAAGTATATGTTACATAGTAATATGAATACAATTTAAAGCATGATAAATCGAGAAAAATTATAATTCTTCTGTAAAACCCTGTATTAAGTGTCAGCATTTGATCTCCAACCCTTTTTACAATCCTCCAAAAACAATTGAAAGGACAGCTTCAAATACACTGAATTCATACCAAGTTTAACCAACACAAGATAAGGAAATATTTCTAGACTCAGCATGACTCTGGTTGAGGTAACTGTAAAGGCCTGGAGTGTTTAATACCTTCTTAAAAACTCAAACCTCAATTTTGACACATCTGTTAAATTACTAAAAAAAATATCCAAACCTAGTAAATTAGTAATGTCACAAATTTTGTCGAGAAAGATACAAAATGTACAAGTAAGCAATACCTTAACAATTCATAGAGAGAGATAGGAAATGTATTCATTAAAACAACTAGAGATCCGAACTCGTGAAAAAAGAAAGACTGTCCTCTCGATACATCTATATGTACTGGGTGCTGTGGAACTTACAATTAAACGGTTACTAAAGGTCTGAAATAACAGTAATACATTCCCTTGGGGTTATATCAGGATAAACATCTGCAGTTGGGACCAAGAATCTGAAGCGATCCATCTAAAAACCAGAAATGGCTTCAGCCATAATGAAAAATTTGTACCAGATCAGTGATAATGAATGTCATACTAAACTTCAAACTAAAATAAAAGTTCATACCAAGCTAACATAGGCCAGATGCTCTAGACTGGAACAGGTACTAAAATGACAAGGGGTTAAACAAGTTTCTAAATCTCAACCAAATGAAGAAGAAACAAACGCACAGCAATACGCACAGTAAAAATCACACAGTTTTAAGAAGTCCGAGTCCAAATCAGAATAGGTAACAAATCAAACAAAACAAACATTGAAAATGACGATATTAAATAAATCAACAACGGACTACAGTTACCGACATGCCAGCTCCAGACCTCAATTTAACTGTTGGCAAGACTGTCTTCATTATATGAAATGGGGGTTTAGTATCATACCATCATCAAATATATTAGAGGAACATAACCCTTATCATACCCGCAACTGGTTTGAAAATAAAGGAGTTTTAGTCCGATGCAAAGACGTGCAAGTGAATCAATATTGAAGCCAAAATAAGCCATTATATAGCAGGCAACATTATCCCTTCTTTATATCAGTTTGCTTTTATGGTTTGTTAGCTTTTGAGGTAAAAGCTGACATTTGTCCGTTGTAACGTATATTACCATAAAATATTGGATGGTAAATACCTGAATGTGTAAGATGTCTATGTAGAAGTGAAATTCTTATAATGTAAACTGCCCATAAAAACAAGGCAAGAATAACTGGATCAACTCAGGCAAATGCAAATTTAAAAAGAATGACTATAAAGACCGTATACAAGAGTCTAAATCCATGTAAGAAGAAACAAACATTTAGTATAACAGCAGCAACCAGTCTCTCTCTCGTCTTGGGTTTGAACCAGGTTGCCCAAATGAAAACTTATTTCCATTAGAGGTCTAGGTGACTTGAAACTTGGATTATCACAAGAAGGCCTAGATTATGCAAAGTAAACATGGTAAAAGGTTCCTGTTAGGACATGCAACAAGTTATAAAGGATGACCTGTGTTACACAAAAAAAAAAAACACAAACACAAACAAGCTGCTTAACAACATCTAGGTACCCTCATAATTAAAATCATAACATTTCAAATTAGTCCCAGCGTTCATGCTAACTGGTATTCAACCTGTACTATAATTTTCATTAATAGATATCAACCATAATTTGGAATCAACTGTAGCCAAGCAAGCAATAGGGCCAATGGTTTTATGCAAATGAAAAGTTCCTCATAATGCTTCCAGCCTAAAACAACAAACTGGCACCTAAACGTACAGCGTACAATACTCATAAATTGAGCAACTCATAGAATCTCCCAGGATGAAGATTACAATACATACTAGTATATATATAAATTTAAGCTGTTGTCGACACCTAAATACTAAAGATTTGTAACTGACAGTGGTTTGAAGCAGACTGCAAGACAAGCTGTAAATAATTACTTAATTTGTACTAGTTTTGCTAATATTACATGTACATACATGTATATATCCGTTTAACTGCGACTGACAAATTACACAAAACTTTGTAATAGTCTCATTTTAAAAGTTGTTTACAAGATAACACCATTTTTGGCCCCTATTTTCCCTAAAATATATGGAAAAAAAATTCAAAAATAAAGAAAATTTCCCGCACACCTGAGACTGGTTGGTATGGTTTGGGTAAACAGAAATATTTGCAGTCTGTCCTAAAATAGTTATCAATAAATATACACTTCTATAAATTTTGTCCTTTAAATTGTGGTACTTTATTGTAACATCTGTATTCATGCACCCAGCAGGCACACAACGTTGATTTAACATTGAATCAATGTTTATTTTCTATTTTGAATCAATGTTGAATTATTATTAGATTTTGCAAATTTGTATCAACGTTGAAATCCTATGTTGAATCAACGTTGATGTTCAACATTGAATCTATATAGAATAATGGTTGCTTTAACATTGTTTCAACCAATAGCTTAATTTGAATTCAGATTGAAATCAGGGTGAATACAATACTAGTATTCAACAAGGAATCAAAATTGGTTAGTGGTTGTGTTCAACTGTGTTTCCATCTAAACTAATAAGTTTCTTTCATCCGGTATTTTCTTTGGCTTGCAGTCCATAATTTTATACTGTAGCAATATTCAAGCTATTGTCTTCTCAAGGCGCTCAACATGCAAAATGCCATAGCAACATTCTGCCACAGGAAATTTGATCCAATAACTGCTCTATTAGACCCAAGTTTGAAAAATAATTTCAAAACAAAATTGATTAACTTTAAATAAAGTCATTGTCTGGTTATATTTGATATGGTGTGGGCTTTGGCTCACTGTTGAAGACTGTATGGTGACCCAAAGATATATAAATAATGTTCTTTGGTTGATGGTTGTCTTGTTAACAATAGGTACAACAATAAAAAGTGTTTGGGTGCACAAAACTTTGAATAGATGCCGTTGACTGCAAATTACTTGTAAAATATCAGTAATATTCAACAATAAAACTGAGTGACCACATTCTTGTGATGAGAGCACGACTTGACCATGATGATGATAACAACTAATCAACTGAATAACAAATATGTTTTGAGGGCTTTCCTACGAACCATAATTTAACCACCAGGATTTTTTTCACATTTAACGATATGCATATAACAACACAAATTATTATCCAACATGTCCAAGAGAAATATTGATTTCGAAAGCACACAACCCTTAATACACACATTTTGCTCAATGTCTATTTGAAATATCTGAGTGATCAAAATATAAACAAAGTTTGCTGTACGGACACTTCCTACCCCATGTATTCTAATGTTTAACCACTGATAATAGAGAAATATTCAATACGATAAAATTAAAATAAATTTATTTATTAATAGTGAAACTTCAACTTCTTTTTTCTCACACCTTGTCTTTTTGGAGCCCATTTTAGAAAGTTCGTAGTTTTGTCAGACGCTTGAATTGCTGTTCCGTGATTCCATCTAGGTCTTCATGATGACATCTACAAAATCAAAAGTTGTAACATTGTCAAGTTTAATTCTGTTCAACACATTTAACTATTAATAACTTCATAATGATATTACTTTAAAGTATAAATCAAAAGCATAAGAACCGGTGAAAACTAAAGTAAATGACAGTTGTCCTTAATGCAGGTCGAACCAAATACTAGAAATAAAATGCCAAAACATGAAAACACATGAAATAAAAACTTTTTTTAAAGGCCATAAATGCAAATAACTTTTTACCAACCTCATATACCATTTATTTTTTGATTACCTTGTCGAAACTCTACTTCAATTTTGACAGTAAAATATTAAAGGTCCAACTTGGTGAGTCATATATAGCTTCTGACCTTTCCATCCTAAATTTGTAAACAAGCCCCCCTTTTTATGCGATTAAAACTTCTTTTTACTTTTGATTCAATCATATATGATTTCAAATAGTCAATGATAAAATTCATGAGACGTTGCAAGATATCTTTTGAATGGTAACATGCTATCCTGATCCTGATCCTAAGGTAAATCCTTAGATTGTCCTAAACATCCCCCTTTTTCACGTGTATAATTTCAACTTTTCAGTACAGTTTTCAGATCTTTTCATAACAACATGATATGCTCACATTTCTAAAATACGATAACGAAATCACAACAATTAATATAAATACTTACGAAAAAAATGTTGAAGCTGTGTACAGGAAAGATATTGATAAAAACTCTGCAGAAATCACTTGTGGTCTCGTTAGCGGATATTCAAACTTTGGCAACATAAACAACTGCGCATGCGGATATCTGAATAGTCTGTAAAAATAGAAATGTTACAATGCCGCGAAAATTTCAATGGTTATTTAAATAGATCTATCCGTTGTTTGTATTACAAGTTGTCAACCGTTGTTTATGTACTGATGTATACGTCTTTCTCTTTGAATTGAAAAAAAAGAATGCAAAAAAAAGAAATGAAATGAAAACAAGATATTTGACATCAGAAGTCAAGGAAAAGGGGGAGGGATCTTTTAAGGGGAAGGGGTTATTCACAATTATTTAATTTTATATTTACTGTATGATCCTGTATACACGCTGGTTCTATTATTATGTTTTGGGGTGTGGTGAAATTTTGGAATTTTCTATTATTTCAATATTTGGGGTGCGAAGTTCATGATTAATCAGTAATTAATTGTTATATATACACTGCGACTGTTTTATGTGTTATTATATAATCACCACAACCATTAGTGATAAATCTACTTAATATTTTATTAAATGTGAATATATCGTTGTCAGTTTAAAAATAATTGTGACTTCTTTTTTGACAATTCTGGTATCCACAACTACTGGCCACGGTTTTATATATTGTTTAGCCAAAGTTGATTCAGTGTTGGTATTTCAACACAATTTTAATTCAACGTTGAAACAATGTACCAATTTCAACGTTGCATTGTCAATGTTGAATCAATGTTGAATATTTGTTGATCAATGTATAACCTAAAATCAACAAAGATTCAACGTTGATTCAACAAAGTGTGCCTGCAGGGCAGTACATGCATATCTGATTTTTAATATTCAGATTATTAAACAAGATGAATGATATTATATAAATCGATAGGTTCTCCATTCCAAAGTGATAATATACAAAACAACATTTAAAAGTTGCATATGTAAATTTTGTATGTAATAATATATAATTGTAACCTCATATTTACGAATGTTTTTTTTTATTTCTAACACATGATGCGGCATCTCATCGTTTTATGCCCATATAAATTTGTAAAAGTAACACATTCAGCAATATTTTGTGGATTTTAAGTTTAGAAACTGAGATATAAACATTACATAAATCTTTTAAAACTAAACCAAGATTAGAAAAAAAGTTGTTTTAATCTTTATACATATGTTGGTTATATGTTAGAATCACATGTACATGCGGGGGTTTAACTTAAAAGTAATATACTATAAAATAACGTCTGATGATGATCCAATGTACAAATGTATGTGACCAAAGGAGTAGAGTTAGTGGCGTGATGAGTCGTGAATCCAGTCCAGTCTTGTGACCCATTTGTAAAAATGGTGTGTCCTTGTTGTCTATGTCTCTTGGCCAATAAAATCAACGGTACCAATTTTTTGCACCAGATGCGCATTTCGACAATACATGTCTCTTCAGTGATGCTCGTGGCCAAAATATTTGAAATCCAAAGCATATATAAAAGATGAAGAGCTATAATCCAAAAGGTCCAAAAAGTATAGCCAAATTTGTGAAAGGAATCAGAGCTTTGCATGAGGGAGATACATTCCTTAATTTATAATAAATTCTAATATTTTGTAACAGCAAATTTTAATAACACAAAAAAATCCGTATTTTCATGCAAGTACCGAAGTACTGGCTACTGGGCTAGTGATACCCTCGGGGACTAATAGTCCACCAGAAGAGGCATCGACCCAGTGGTAGTAATAAAATTAACGGTACCAATTTTGTTGCACAAGATGCGCATTTCGACAATACATGTCTCGTCAGTGATGCTCGTGGCCAAAATATTTGAAATCCAAAGCATATATAAATGATGAAGAGCTATAATCCAAAAGGTCCAAAAAGTATAGCCAAATTCGTGAAAGGAATCAGAGCTTCGCATGAGGGAGATAAATTCCTTAATTTATAATAATTTCTAATATTTTGTAACAGCAAATTTTAATAACACAAAAAAAATCCGTATTTGCATGCCAGTACCGAAGTACTGGCTACTGGGCTGATGATACCCTCGGGGACTAATAGCCCACTAGCAGAGGCATCGACTTAGTAGTAGTAATAAAATCAACGGTACCAATTTTGTTGCACCAGATGTTACAACCCTTGGCCGTGTTCTGTGGTTGAGCAAGATCGCACTTTTCACTTTCTCACTGATCTTCCCAACATTGTGCTACAACTGAACAAAAAGTAAATATAAGTTCCACCATGCTACATAGCATTGACATAACAAAATCAATTGACTGTACAAAGAAACAATAACAATAAAAATAGTATGTATGCTCATAGTTGTGTCGATGATAGTTACAATAATTTAAAAAAAAAAAATAATTCAAAATTAGTATATATACAGATATATATATATATTAATTCTTAAATCCATAGTCAGTTGATAGTAACATAGTGTAATATTTGTATATAATTAAGTTATTACAACGATAATTCAAGCTGTGGCCTGTTGATGACATGGCTAACCTCTTGATTTAACTGAACTATTCATACCATATATATCGACCTAGTCTAGGCTAGAGAGTAGTAGCAGCTAAAAAAATGTATACATGTCACAGTGATACACTCGACACTCGAGACAGTTTTTAGTACACCAAAATTTTTAGCAGGATATATGCAGATAATGATATTTGTTTGCTTAAATACACCAGCAAGCTAACATTTAGCAATGATTACTTTTGACTACTGCTTCTTAATTCCGGGTATGGTCTCTGTTCAAGATTTCCAAGCTTTTTGTTTATTTGTATCGAAAGTTGAACTTCCGGTTACGTACCGGGGTCCTTCGCCCCAAAGAGTACGTCCCTTTTACGTTCATATCCTTTCATGGAATATTTGCTGAATATGTGCTATGAAAGATCTAGATACACAAATACCGATGTATACCCTTTTAAGGAAAATATACTTTTAATTCGGGAGTTTTCGGGAGTTCATCAGATAACACCTTCCCCACAACACTTATAATCATTAAAGACACGTTACTAATCTGTATGATCTGTTACAGCGCAAATTACAATTTGTTAGGCTTACCCATAGGCACTTGACGATCTGTCACTACTCAATTTCAATAGTATTAAGATATGGGGAAAATGTAATATATAAAATAAATAAAATAAAAACAAATTAAACTCGTCGTCATCGATCTAAATATATCATGATAAACACACGAATACATGCATCTAATTTGATGTAGAAATACAATGACGCATGGAAAACATTATTATACTCTGCGAATCTTACAATATTGCAAGTAATTACTCATACAATGTATTTGTAAAAATTAATTAATTATAAAAAGGAAAACGAATAATCCATTCATGGGACCAATTTCTTTCAGTCCTCGCATTTGCTCTCCACGTTGCGATGAAATATGGTAAACAAATGACTATCGATAAAACGAATTCGTTCTAAGATTTCTTTTAATAATCATTGAAAGCATGAGGCAGGTTAAAACCATACAATACTAACACTACTTTACCATTTCATTTTTCAATTTTTCCGCTTACGAAATTTAAACAGCTTAATTGCTTGCTGCGAAAAAAGTTCTAAAAAGGAATAAATGACGTCACAGAATATAACGTCACACATGTTGGGTAAATCTAAAACATGAAACACAATCTGTCAGTGGCCCCTGCGATAACTGAATTTAAGTCTATTTACTTAAATTCCATTAAGTTCACGAAAGAAGAACGATACTGATGTTTGGTAGTCAGAAACTGATTGATTAGAATATCCGAGTTTCCCATTAGAAATTTAATAAATAAAAAAACATAAATTATGCACATATATTACATAACGATAACAATATTTAAATTTAACTGAGTAAAGTAAGCATTGAATGTCCTAACAATTGGAATAATGATTGCAAAATGAATTAAATGGTTATGATGAATAGAGGTATATGATGCGCGTCCAATGGAATAATTGTTAATCTGTTAATAAAACTATGACACTATATATATTTAGATTATTTAACAGTCTACTAGGTGTGTAATTTGATATTTGTGCAGTAGTTTATATTCCTGTTTGTGTTATACGTGTATCTTTAAAGTTGTTTTATTTATTATAATAAGTAATGAGAAATGGGAGCATGGAGTGGTTTACTTCTTAGCGGTATTGAAGGAAGCAAAGGGTAATTATACATATTATCATTAAATATCTTAACACTTAATATCTTTATGACTTTCTAATTTTTCGTGCTGAATTACTTTCACTTTTGATTTGTGTATTATTAGTTTTTCGTTTCGATATTCTGGTATAACGGGTTTTTCTATTCTGTTTATGTTTTGGACCTTTACATTATTTTCGGATATATGTGCCCGGGATCTAATCCATCTTGCCCGTTAATATAGGGAACTAGCTATTGCATATATTTCACCATAAGCTCACTGTATGAACAACAAGTTCTGTATGCATGTTTAATCGTATAAAAGTACACAATTATAGATTCCAATACAAAACGTTACTTAATTGCAGCTCTATAAAACAGCAGGTTACTTCAAACAACTGACCAATACATAAAGTTTCTCACAAGATCGAGCTATAAACATCTGTTCTTAATTTAGATTAAACATTGCTAAATGGTCTTAGATTATTTTGATAAACTTGTAAATGTTATTGCAATTCTACTGTGCAACTCATGTGCCGTATTAAGTGTAACATTAATCAAGATGCAAGATCATTAATCTGATTAAGAACTGACCATCAACTGTGTGATGTAATTGACCACGCCACACTAGTATATGATTCATATTTGATCTGATCATTATCAATATGTGTATTATCAGGTTTATCAACTTTCTCATGGATGAACCTTTTTGTGATGAGTTCATTTGTATTGTTCTAATTATTAATAGGTCGTTCAATTTTTTTCTTTTAGCTTCAGCAAATTAAAAATCTTACGTTATTTTTTGTTTTGTTTAGCAAGATGTCGGTTAGATATTTAGTTTATGATAGAGAAAACATTAATAGTTATCAAAGGTACCAGGATTATAATTTAATACGCCAGACGCGCGTTTCGTCTACATAAGACTTACCAGTGACGCTCAGAT
Source organism: Mytilus trossulus (assembly GCF_036588685.1). Lineage (NCBI taxonomy): Eukaryota > Metazoa > Mollusca > Bivalvia > Mytilida > Mytilidae > Mytilus > Mytilus trossulus. The sequence goes on along the minus strand of NC_086383.1, from coordinate 26,221,144 downwards.
AAAAAAAAAGAGTTATAAATCCAAACAAGTACAAAGTTGAAGAGCATTGAGGACCCAATATTAAAAAAAAATACGGCTAAGGGAATCTATTCCTGGGATCCTTATTTTTTTTCGAAAATTCAAAGTTTTGTTACAGGAAATTTATAAAAATGACCATATAATAGTTATTCATGTCAACACCGAAGTGCTGACGTTTTCTAAACTGACACCGCATAACCGAATATATTTCCTTATAGAGTAATCTCTCTGGACTCTTTTTTTTTATGTTATCTCTAATGCTTTTTCAACTGTAGAAGAAACTGACAAATTCATTTTTTCAAGTTACTGTTACATTTTCAGGATGTCAATAAACTCACCAAAGAAACCAGAATTAAATTTTGTATTTACGCCAGACTTGCGTTTCATGAGTGACGCACGAATCTAAAAACAGTCAAAAAAGTCAAATAAAGTATGAAGTGGAATAGCCTTGAGGACCAAAATTCCTAAAAGTTTTGCCAAATATAGCTAAGTTTATCTATTCTTGAGGTAGAAAAGTCTTAGTATTTCAAAAATTCCAAAGATCGCAGAAATCAGAGGACTCAAAATAAGAGATATAACTCTTATGTATTTGATATAAGTAATAGGTTCACGCTAGGTCAAAGATCAAGGTCATTTTCTGAAATTTAATTTAGGTTTGGTATTGCATCTTCTGAAGAACTGTTTACGATATCAACAATATAATTTAACTCAACTGTAAGATCCACCATGTCCTAACATACACAAATATTTGTTAAATAGGTATGTTGATATTTGATTGGATTTTCTCCCTTGTTACATCTGAAATTTGGTGTAAGTTATATAAATTATCAACCGTATTAAGGAAAGGCATATGGCATTATAATTTGTGGTCCTTAATTTATGCCCTTGCGATTCAGGTCATGGTCAAAGTTTGACGTTCTAGATGCTGACCTTTGCAGTCGTTTCCCAGAACGGTGGGGGTCGTGTTGTTGTTGTGCCCCTATTTGTGACACTTTTTTATCATTTGATTTTGCCATTTGATTCGGGACTTTCCGTTTTGAATTTTCCTTGGAGTTCAGTATTTTTATTATTTTACTCTTTCCTATGAGTACATGAAATATATTTAGGAGGCCGTACCATTGGGTTGACGATACATTGTATATGATATTGAAAGGCAAAGCAATAGTGGTAATTTGTGCATTTTTCCACGTTAAAGTTATGTCGTTATATTTTTGAATTAGTGTGAGGTTACAATGTAAATTCATATGAAATCAGAAAGTGAAATTCTGTAGACCGAAAGTACTAGTTCCGTCTAATCTCCTTTACTTTGAGTATAAAACACATTCTTGATTTGGAATCAGTGTAAATTAAGCTATTATCTGACATGTTTAACTGAAAGTGAATATTCTTCTTTCAAAATATGTTCCTTTTTGCTTACAATATGTTTTTGATTCTTATTATAATAATACTTATTAGTAGTATTTTTACTATAATCTTTATTATCATTATTATTATTACTTGTATTTTGACATACGTTTGTTGTTGTTGCTAATCTGAAACTGATGATAATAATTAAAATATTAATACTAAAATTTATAGTAAAATACTACTACTAATTATTATTATAATAATAATAAAAACAGATTGTGAAATAGAGAATAAAACATAGATATTTACACAGATATATTTTTTTTTGCATTTATAATGAGTTACTTGTGCACAGCTGTACTGTTTAAATTATTATATGTCACCTATATATATATATTTAGGTTCCTGCATCAACTGTATGCAGCATCAGGAAATTTCTGGCAGAACCTATGGGATAGTGTGTATAAATTGTTTGGAAGGAATGATTTTGCAGTTGGAGTTATAGGTAATGTATAAGTAATTCCAAGTCAGAGTCATTCAGACAGTGATTTCTGGGTAAAGAGTGTTAAAATCGAGAATGGAAATTGGCTTGTGTAAAAGAAACAACAAACTGACCAAAGAGCAGAACACTGTCGAAGGCCACCACTTCTGCTTAATATATGATTTAGAAATGGAAGACATACCCACAACTTCCATGGATTGGTACCATATGTAGTTTGCTATTAAATACAGAAATGAAAGGGAGCGTGCATGCTGTTTTTTTTCTGACAAAAAGCACAAGGGATACTAACCAATATGTTCTCTTTGGGGTTTTTTTTCAACAAGCCGTTGATTATATCTCAATCTGGTAAAACAGAATATCGATGCGTACTAACGCATTACCAGCAAATCTCTTACTTAAACAGCTTTATGCGAATAAAATATGCATGAGCCTTAATGCTTGTCTTCACAAAGCTAGGCATGAATCATCATTATTGAGAGTTTGATTGCTAACCTATGTATATCCACCCCTTCTTTATATTTCGATACTTTTTAAAAATTCAAAATAACGGATTTAAATCGAAATAATAAAATTTATAAATCACGATAACGATTTATGAGTGTGAAACTTCTAAATCACGGTTTACAAAACACGGAAGTTACGAATTCACAATCATCACGAATTTAATCGGTGATAACAAATTCTTTAAATCGTGTTATCGAACTTATATTATATTTCTATTAGTCCTAAATGGGTTTCCGAAGTTTTACATGATAACAGGTGGTTATTTCTACAATGACATATCTGTAAAAATACTGCGCTCTCCTTATTGCTGGAAATCTTAAGTACAACAGGGAGGGGCTAGTGTACAAAAGTGACAACACAAGAGCTTGATGACAAATGGTACTATTTTTTTTTCTATTATTTGCAGGATCAATTTTATTTACTAACGGTGTAATATGGGGTGCTAATGCTTTATTTCTTGTACTAGACATAACTGGAAAACCAGGTTTTTTGATGAAGTATAAAGTTCAAATGGACAAAAATGTACCTGTAAGTATTTTGTATATATATATATATTAGAATTGTGATCAACAAATAGGTGATATTTATTTATTGTCTTTTCCATAATAATTAACAATATTAAGCAGTATAATACCCTCGTTAGTTTTATTATTTCTACAAGCACCAAAGAGGATTTTTTTGGAACTCTCAAATCTAACTTCTCTTCTTTTAGTAATAACCTAAAAAAAAATATATATACTGGATAACGTACCTTCACAAACATTACAATGGGACTGATATATACTCTAGTCTAGGTAATTAATTTAACATTTTTCTACATAATTTTAGTTTGCAGTTATGTAAAAAGTTATTAAAGGTACCACGCCAGACGCGCGTTTCATATACATAAGATTCATCAGTGACGCTCAGATCAAAAAGTTAAAAAGCAAAAAACAAATAAAAAACATTGAGAACCTGTGATTTTGCTACTCTTTACAGCATTGATTATTCCCCATGCTCATAATGGACTTTATCTTCTATTGAATAGTAGTTGTTCTATAAAAATAAAAAAAAAGAAGATAACAATTCCTTGTGTTTTTGGTCACATGTTTTACTTTTGAAAAAAATGATACTTATTCCCACAAAAATGCATAAAAAATGAGTAACTTAAATGCTGAAATTTTGATCGATCGATATTTCTGAGTTTTGGAAAATATATTTCAGCAGACAGCTGGTACTCCATTATGTGCATTTCAACTGAACAACAAGGTCGTGTACTCATGTATCATGTTTACAGCAGAATTTATACACAACCTTCCCAATGTTATTTAATTCAATTATAACTATATTGATTATGTAACTCTATAAACAAAATGCTAACAAAATCACTTTCATATTCTAATTAATATTAAATGCAGATGTCTGCATAATATCATGATTTGTCCTCGATATAGACACGAATGTACGACTTCAAACTAGCAATTATGAAAACTTAAATTATTTTAACTTTTGAATAGTCAGCTTACCATTTTTCGACAATTTCATAATATCTGTTTCGATAATCTTCCTACTATTTCATACTATACGGACTACGTCAACAGATATTTGGTCTTTGAACAAAGTCGATCCGCTACCCCATCCGAGGTATGCAGGAAAACGTTAAACATCAACACTACAACTGATAATAATACCATAGCCACATTGTTAATCGGCATGCTGTGTTGATGTTTCAACTCACTAGCAATGAGACATGAGTCCGCGGTATATAATCCTATGATGATACTAGTAAAGTCGTCTGACCTAAAGTTTCTCTGAACCTGTCGATTTTGGAGTTTATAACGAGTGGGACAGTTGTGGTTTAAGCCATATTTTTTTCTCGGAAAATGTCCGTTTCGTTGATTCATAATAAGTTTAATTATGTTATTTTTTACGGATTTTGCCTTTTATATTTTACCTTGAAGTTCAGCATTTTAGTACTACGTTGTTACACAGTTTCTGATAACGGAGAATCTAACCTGGTGATACACTAGGTCACGGTACTTTTGGATTTTATTAAATGGTTATAGTATTTTGTTTTGTTACAATGCTTTGTGTCGTCTTATTAGTCGATATACGAGATTGAGTATCAGTTACCTACTAGTATTATAATGCAACATCGTTTGTAACGTTCATTTTGATTGGATAACGTCACAAGTTTCATCGCATCAATTCGCATTTGAAACAATAAAAATGTACGCGCAAGCGCAACCGACGTATGACATATTTTAAATGTATGATTTGACGTTTCTTTCTGTCAGTTTCATTAGAATGGAGATACAATGGCGTCCATTTGGTGATTTACTGGTCGCCAATACCAGTTTACTGGCTCCGCTAAGGCTTCGCCATTTAACTTTATTTGCGACCATCACATCAACAATTGATGCCGGAGCTAAATATACAATGCAGCTATCTTCTAGTTGCCATACCTCAGTTTCATTCTAGTATTTTATACATATTTTCGGGGTTTTTTTTGCTTTGACTTTATAGTTCTTAGTCCTGTAAAATTATAGCTAGTCCCGTCGTATTATACAGATTTATAAATATTCGAAAATGTTTTACAGGTTGATAGAAAGAAGTTAAAGAAGGCTGTGAAAATTGTTCTTTTTAATGGATTTGTTGTTGCATTTCCAATGACATTGTTAGGAATTTACACGATGAAATTGCGTGGATGTGCTTTTAGCGGTGACCTACCTACATTTACCCGTGTGGTGGTAGAAATAATAATGTTTAGTTTAGTTGAAGAATTTGGATTCTACTATTCTCACAGGTATAATAAGGCTAATATATGTACCAAGCTGAGGGGTAGTCACACTCAGAAGTCGAGAGCAAATCATACCACTATGTTACAAAACCAAAACTAGAAAAAGACAATTAAATTCTCAAACAACAATACAGGAAACTAAAGACTGAGTAGCACGATCCCCACTAAAAACGAGTTATACTCTCACCTTTTAAGACTGATGCACCACCAAAGACTTTCTTCTAATTTAATTTCACATTGATGCAGACTTACGGCTTTTTAAGGTTTGATATTACTTTTATAAAATTAAATATTTAAGACTAATTCACCAACTAAACCTTAACAAAATTTATATTTTTCAAATAATTTTATGATCCCCGATTTTAAATTATTTAATTTGCAGGACTAATGTTCAATTCGTGGAAATTAACATGTTTGTTTTTAAACCTGTCGTTGGCATAATACGGGAATTATTCTTATCGTCTACTTTATGAGAGTCAAAAGTTTCCGATCGATTTAATTGAGGCCCGGGACTGCTAGTAGTCTTTTGTTTAATTAGTGTCACCACCGTGTATCATCGTACATCGGATATAGGTACTAACCAAGCGGGCTTGAGAATTTTGGCCTTTATACAGTATGGAAAATCTTTGTTTTGTTCACATAATATTAATGTACTTCAATCTAAACATGAGTGTTGTTTTAAGAACGGATTTTGTCATAGGTTGATGTTTAGACATGTCTCATTATTTTCCAAAAACAAGAACGATTACTAAAAACATGTGGAAATACTTATCAAAGAAGTTGGGACTCGTCTCATCCGATATAATTCTATATTTATCATGTTAATTGTAACTCTTTTCTGATAGAAGGCCACTGTGTGTGTGTGTAATAAGTATAGCTGTTTCAATAATTGGCATTGAAATCGTTTTAAAATGCATAGGTAATTTTTCGATATTTATTCAGAAAGAAGCGTTGTGTACGGTATCTTGCTTACCACAAAATTCCTTCTGTACGGTGCAAAGTTATGTTGCTTTTCACCGTACATAAACACTTTATTTCCATACTCGTTTATTACTAAAAAAGTTTCAAGGAATGAGTCATCACAGGTAGGATTAAGATTGGTAACTATATATTACTTTTGCCCTGTATTAACTTTCTTTCCGATAAAACATGTAAATGTTTCGAAAACTGTATCGAATTTGAAAGTTTGTGTTGACATTCACAACTATTTGCGCATGTACAAGTTAATTGCTCTTATCAGAATATCAAAGTTGTTTTACAAATAGGAAAAAATCGATGCGAAAATTATTTGAGAGTAGGATTTTCAAAAGTTGAGAAATGTACATTTAATATTGATAAAGCAAAACACAGATTTTCGTTACCGTGTAAGGTCAAAATCGACCAAGCCCGCTTGGTTAGTACCTATATCCGCTGTACTGATGATACACGGTGGTCACTTCCTACAATTTCTGCTGCTACCAAAATTAACATCATGCCGTCTTTAAAACTAAGTTGTTCAGTGCATATTGCTGTGTGTTTAAATCAACTTATCAACATTGGCTTGGCAAGAGGTTATGAGGAATGTTGAGATCAAACAAAACATGTTTTATCATGTCCCTTTTTTGGTCAGGAATATTCTAATGTGCGTTTTTTAAATTTTGGTTCGATTGTAGGTTTCAGGGTTTAGTATAGCGTTCATTTTGCTGCAATAGTGTACATTATTGTTAAGGGCCGGTTGAAACTTATCTCAGAGTGTGGCATTTTCTCGTTCCGTTGAAGACTCATTTACAGCCTTTGATTTGTATCTGTCTTGTGTGTTTATAACATTTTCACATCTGTAAACTTATTTCTAATAAAACGTTTACAGGTTGATGCACCATCCGCACGTTTATAAGTACATCCATAAGATACACCATGAATGGACAGCTCCTATAGGCATTATATGTATATATGCTCATCCTTTAGAGCACTGTCTCGTTAATATGACGCCTGTCATTTTAGGACCAATAATAATGGGATCACACTTAGCTACAGCATGGGTGTGGTATTTTGTTACACTTGTATCCACAACTATATCCCATTGTGGTTATCATTTCCCTTTCCTACCATCACAAGAAGCACACGATTTTCACCATCAAATGTAAGTTTAATGCAAATATTGTGTTTGCTACTTTAGAAATAACATGCATTAGGGCAAGCAATATAATTTGATTTGGTAACTTGAAACTTATTTGTTTTTCAATATTGTCGGTTGCAAAATGTGTAGAAGAAAATGCTTACCGTTCAGAAACTTCAGGACTAACCACGAGTTTAGGTATATTATTTTGTATTAAACAATCATTTATATATAAAAGTAATGATTTCTTATACAGCCATGTTATTTTCGATAATAATCAAAAGCTGGATTGGCAATTCTAACTATGACGAGAAAAATAAATTGACTCAAATTCAGAATAGAAATCAAAAAATGTGGATGATTGCCAAGTATTGTAAACATTTTCTGTTTAACTATCCAAGAAAGTCATGTTATAGCTAACAGTCGTTTATTTTTCAAGTCTACTAACATTTTGAAGTATAAACGAAGAGTAAACTAAGGTTCATTAAAATTACAGATTTTCTTTGGTATGCACCCACATTGTTATTTCATAATTCACAAATTAAAAACAAAATGTGAGTCGATGAACAGATGAAGCTCAATAATTTTGCGCAAAAAAACAAACCCGCACGTATTTATTTAATTAAACGAGAAGACTTCGTTTTGTGTGTCGCTTCTCTTCCTAAAACACTAAATAAATCATCACGCCTCTGTGTTCTATAGGTACCATGCGTAGTCTCATTTTCAACTCTGCTTATGATTGAACAGTTTGGGTTATTTTGGGAGGAAAACGAAAATAAAGGCGTCCAGATTTTGTTTCCGTCATAGACAACACTTACGTTTAGGACTGTTAAATTATACATAATTTTCAGAAGTACTTGGGGACAGGAAAATTATTTTTTCGTTTTCTGTATAATATGACAATGCATATACTATATAGATGTGGTGTATTTGCTAGTTGCTATCAGTTCTGGGTTTGCTATGCACGGTGGACACTCATATATCTTTTTATATATATCAATGAACGCCGTGTACAGTACAATTGGAATTGATACATGTGATAGTACGTGGCAGATACACTTTATTTATTGTACATGTATGATCAACTACCTATGACTTTTGATACTTTTCCTGAAATTCTCAAATGTTAAAATATTTTTACAAAATTCATCTAACAACAATTAACTTACTTTCAACCATGCTAAAAATGCCTGAAATTTCGCAGGTGTGTTCTAGTACATGTAATATATTAATATACATGTAGCTATTTAAATGATATGAAATATGTTTTAGGTTTATGAACTGTTTTGGTGTACTTGGTATTCTTGATCGTGTTCATGGAACAGACAACATTTTCAGGGCCAGCAAAGCATACAAAAGAGACAAGATATTACTAAGTCTGACACCGATGTCTCAACAATATCCAGATTAACCATAAAATATTAAACTGTATCTGGAGACAACAACTCATTCCTACAATCATTTAGTGGTTACAAATATTGCGTTTCCGTGGATCAGACAACATTTTCAGGGCCAACACAGCATACAAAAGAGACAATTTATTACTTAGGCTGACACCGATGTCTCAAATATATGAAGATCATCCATAAAATACTAAACTGTATCTGGAAACAACACCTTATTCTAAATATCATTGAAAATCTGGTGACAACACCTAATTACAAATATCATTGAGTACGGACTTGATTGTGTCTATGTACTCATTGTTTCGATTATTTATAGTTAAACAAGTTTTATAGTATCACAGTTGCTGTAACATGTGTAAGACCTATTGGATTACCTTTGTATTTGTATATTAGCTAATCATTTTATTTACTGTGAACAGAGAAATTTTCGCCGTAGTATTATTTTTGCATTAGCAGTTGGCACGTGAAAATAAAACTATCGCGAATATTTAACCGGAAAAGGTGTGTGTTCTACCTATATCGAAGTATAATCATGAAAACAATTACTTGACTGTTTTACATTATGGTCTGTTTCATACGAAGTGTGATTTTTCAATTGTATTTTCGAATCGATGTATATGTTACTTTATCTTTTAAAAAAAGTTTCCTGGTATGCATCCCCTCCAGGTCAACCTCTGCATCTTCTTTGATCTCATTCTCTACATCTTGTATGACAGCTCCCTGGTTTTCATCTCATTTGAGGTTATTCTTTACATCTTCCATTTGAACTACTGTGAATTCATTTTTATTCGTTGGATACCAATTTTCGTCGATTTCGTGGCAACAGGTGAACCACGAAATTAAATGTTCCACAAACACCGAATTTTGTATAGGCTTGTATGCAGATTTTGGTAAAACCACGAAATTAACTATCCACGAACATGTAAATTTTTCTCAATCCACGAAAATTGGTACCCACGAAAATAAATGAATCCACAGTAAATGTTTATTTTTTCCTCAGGTTATTTTCTACATTTTTCATGAAAGCTTCCTGGTTTTCATCTCCTTTGAATTATTCCCTTCATCTTTCATGATAACTTCCTGGTAATCATCTCCTTTGATGGCATTCTCAACATCTTTGATGAGAGTTCCCTGGTATTCATCTCCCTAGTGTTCATCTCGTTTAAGGTTCTTCCCTTCATCTTTCATTTGAACTCCCTGGTTTTTATCGCCTTTGAGGTTATCCTCTACATCTTTTATAACAGCTCCCAAGTTTTTATCTCCCTAGTATTCATCTCATTTGAGTTCATTCTCTTTACGGCATGAGAGTACTAATGTCTCTGGGATCTATCTCCCTAGTATTCTTCTCCTTTAAGGTTTTTTCATTCATCTTTCGAAACAGCTCCCTGGTATTCTTCTCCTTTGACTTCATTCTCGACTTCTATCATGATTAGTTCTGTGAACTCTAACAGTCCATGATTATATTGAATTCACCAGTGGTGAACCATTAGTTCTGTGGACTCTTACAGTCTAACTAAAATCGTTGTTAAAATATATGCTACAGAATTTTGTTTACTTCACAAATGAAAAAAAACATGAGATATATTCTCTATTGCGTCACAATTTCGTTCGTTAAGTTATAGTGTGCAATCACATAAATCATTCATTTGTATGTTTTCTATTAAAAACCATAACACAATAATCTCTCTCTTAAACATGCAGGGGATCTTTGTGTCTTTTTTTATAAAGAGATACCTGTAGGGTTAGGGCTTTTTCAATATAAGATTAAGGGCTAGATTAGTTTGTTTGTCTATGTTTGATTTATGGTTAGGCTATGACTTTTTCTATGTCGAGGCTTATATTTAGGGATATAACTAGTGTATTGTTAAGGTACGGATCCGGTTATGGGTAAGAGTAAGTATTAGGTACGGGTAAGGGTTATGGTAAGAGTTTGGTACGGTTTTTGGTAAGGTGTAGGTTCAGGGTTCATGGCTAGTTCAGATAAAGCCCTACATGGGTTGGGAACCCTGAAATAAAAGAAGTTCTTTTAAAAAAACTCGTTGTTAATCGTTTACATATCCAATTTCATTTGTAAAGTGGCATCTTTTTCTTCCATATGCCTCAACTTCCTTCAATTTTTAAGGGTAAATTAAGATATAGCTAGATTGAGATAAACATCGCAACACTTATCTTCGAGACTAATTGATAAATTAGGATTTTTACTTCTTTATTTCGTTTCATCTGGTTCAGAACAGATTAATCCTGGAGGGCTGATTTCTAAAATGTATTCTAATCCTCGACAGCTTTCAGAGTCAGAAACCTCTTCAGTTATTATCTTTTCCTCAACATAAATTATATATATTGATACTAAGGATCTTCTTATCCCAGGCAAAGATCACCTTAGCCGTATTTGGCACAACCTTTTTTGGAATTTTGGATCCTCAATGCTCTTCAATTTTGTACTTGCTTGGCTTTATAAATATTTTGATATGAGCATCACTGGTGAGTGTTATGAAGACGAAACGCGCGTCTGGCGTACTAAATTATAATCCTGGTACCTTTGACATGTTTGATAACTATAGTATTTTCTGAAAACATATTTTCGACATAACCTTCTTGAACAAGTGGGATGTACGACTTAAGATGGATGAATTCTGATATTCTTTTAAGGAAGACTTTCAAACAAGACCAATGTTGAAAACTATTGCTAAAAAGGACTTAAAAATTATTTTCTGTCAGCGGTCTAAGACGTCATTCTGGAATATGCTTTGCCGGTTTTTTTTTATCCTGTCTTTGGCAATATTTTTGTTCAGCTCTAACTATGCACGGATATTCATTTAGTAAAGCTTCCGTCACCCCTCAAGAAAATCAAATGTTTGTCATTTTTGCTCAGACTTCAAGTTGGTATACAGAGAGAAATCGTGTAATTTTTAAGATCTTTAATTTATCTTTCCCAATTATTAATGTCTCTCCAGTCACGTTTAATTTCGCTTACTAAAAGGACGTTTTTATTAAATTAGTTAAGAATATTTGAGTACAGTTAATTGTTTTGTTTATTGAGCTTTGCAACAGAACAACATTATTCGTATAGGTGATTTTTAAATGGTAAATTAAGATATAGCTACATTGAGACGGTCTTCCCAAAACTGTGACAAAGCCTTCTGTTACGATTACCTGTCCATCCTTTGAAACGAGATTTTGTAAAAATAAAAAAACACATAGGAAATGAACTTCTCTTCGAGACTAATTCATAAATAAGATTTTTATTTCTTTATTTTTTTTCATCTGGTTCAGAACAAAATAACCATGGAGGGCTGAGTTCTAAAATATATTCTAATCCGCAACAGTTTTCAGAGTCATGAACCTCTTCAGTTATTATCTTTTCCTCAAAATAAATTATAGAATGTTCTGAAAACAATTTCTCGACATTGAGACGGACATCACAAAACTTTGACACAGCTTTCTGTTATGATGACCTGGCTATCCTTTGCCTATAAAGAAACGACATTTTGTTGAACAAAAGAGGAAAAATAAAATTAAATTCGACACCATTGATAAGGTGTAACACCACTAATTCGGGCCCGGCCAGAAAGCACATACCAGAAAGTAGTACAAATTTAACACAAATTAGTTCCTACGAGTGTAACTTTCAAAATATGTAGAATATTTAGGTATTCTTGGTATCAAATGAAAGATGAAAGACTTGTGATCATTGTAGAACACTTTTGGACTTATAATTTTGAATATTAAAAAAACTGCATCAAATTTTTAAAAGAGGGTACATTTCGTCTTTTCGTCAGATCTGAAGTACCTGTTTTGGTACATCCGAAGTTCCGGGAACCAGTTCTTTCTTATATGCCATTAAAGGTATGCTGATTTTTTTAGTACAAGACACCATAAAGTGTTGTTTTGACATGCAATGATTGCGACTTTATTTGAACTTAAGGTAACACGATACCGAATGACGTTACGCCACGAGTTATCGTTCCTGACGTTATCGAATAACGTTCACACATTCAAGCCAATGCATCAGTATTTGCAATCACAAAGTGATAAAATAAAAAAAAAAAATATTGGGTATTTATGTGACATTTTTAATGGTAACTTTTTCTGGATACTTGAAGGATCAAAGACGGCCTGACCGATGAAGAAAATGTTAATAACTTTTTTCTATTATTGCTCATTGCTTTAAAATCTTTGAAAATGTATTACTTTACTTTTAAATATTCTGTTTCTTTAAAATTTAAGCATCTGAACGATTATCTACATATAATAGACTGAGTTTTATCACAAGTCTTTATTCTTGGTATATGTTTGCAATAAATACTTTTTCTTGATCATGATGAACCATGAAATTTTGTTTTGAAAGTAGAAATCTAATCTATAGAAACTTAGGATGATGTGTAAAAAAACACGGGGAATTGTTGGTACATCTATTAATTCTTGTTAAAATGGTTGTCTAAAACACCGCTCTGGAAAAATGGAAAAACGAAATTTATCTGGATGACAATACGGATAGAATTAGGCGATAATGCACAATACAAGCAGACTTTGCAACTCATACAAAAATAGTTTGTTTGTATGGATTGTTAAGAAAGGGGTTTACTTGGTTATTTTGCCGAATATATATCTTTCTCTATGTCCCAGTATAAAAGGTCTCTGAAATTCATTATTCTGTACAGAGTAGATCCAATATCGTTTCGGAATTATTTTGAAAATAAAGTCCTAGATTTGTAATGATATAGACCAAGTCTATACGGGATATACAGCAACATCGGAATGAAGCCTGAAAAAGTTAACGTAGGCTGAGAAATACATGGGAACTTGATTCGACAAAAATAAAATGAAAAAAACAGGTCCCGTTACAGTATGATTAAAGCCATCCCTAAGTTGCTACTTGCGCCAATAAACGCAAGTTGATAGTCGGGACTGGCTATAGTCAGACTGGTTTCGTTACAATTTTTTTCTCTCCAAATTTACAATCAAACGACTGACTAATTATTATTCAAACGGAAAAAAGAGACTGAAATAGCTAGATCTTGACATCCTTTAGATTTCATTTTCGTTTTAATTACGCTTGCATGGGTATTTGGTGGTAGAGTGTTTTTTTTTGTGTGATTTGAGGTGGAAATAATGTACATGTACAAATTTGGAGACAACGCGACTGAAAGAGAATTAACATAGTTGCCTTTTTAGGCCCTGAGGGACATATTGCTCACATACTTAGGTAGCAACCATTTGATTTTCGGGGGGGGGGGGGGGGGGCTATGGATTTTTTTCTAAACAAACTTCTTTTATCGGCTTTGGCGAAAGACAATCTATTTTTTTGGCGACAAGTCGAAAAGATTTTTTTTTTTTCAAATTTAGCATTACATATAGTTGCAGCTGAGGGTGAAACAAACAAATTTTTTTTCTCAGGGTCAAAAACACCCCCCCCCCCCCCCCCTTTGCCCCCGAAAATCAAATGGTTGCTGCCTTATCGTCTGGAAAAGCCCGAGGAGTTTCATAGTATTGAAAGGAGTTTTTAGAACAAGCATGCAAATTTTAAAGAAGAACACAAGTTTGTAGAACAAGCAAGCATGCACAAATATATATATATTTATTAGGGTTGAGATCTCACAAACATGTTTAACCCCGCCGCATTTTTGCGCCTGTCCCAAGTGCCTCTGGCCTTTGTTTGTCTTGTATTATTTTAATTTTAGTTACTTGTGTACAATTTGGAAATTAGTATGGCGTTCATTATCACTGAACTAGTATATATTTGTTTAGGGGCCAGCTGAAGGACGCCTCCGGGTGCGGGAATTTCTCGCTACATTGAAGACCTTTTGGTGACCTTCTGCTGTTGGTTTTTTTATTTGGTCGGGTTGTTGTCTCTTTGACACATTCCCCATTTCCATTCTCAATTTTATATTAAAAAAAATCATATACATGTATGTATATTGTAATACTAGTATAAAATGTATTAGCATGAGTTTTAGAAACACGATGGAAAGCGAGACTCGCCGAGCTTTCCACTTGTTTCGTAGCGAGTGCAAAAACCTTTTATAATTCTGACAATGTATATTGCACATAATTTTATATTTTGTTTATATCCTACAATTTACACCCCAAGGCCTAGGGTGAATAGGGATAAAAATATGGTCACTTGGTCTTCTTCCGACCGGCAGTAAAATGCTTCCAAAGTGAGGTGTCCATTTGGCTGTGCGGGATGTATTATTTATTGTAAACTGCGTCTTGAACATGCATAAAATATTTGCCACTGGACGTAAAGTTACCAGCAATCAATCCTACAATTCAAAATCGCCACTTGAAACTAATAGAGCACGCAACATCATATTGTTTCACCCGTGTAAATTCGACCGTCAATCCCACACTTGATAGTCTTTTTGCTTCAGGTTTAAATTGTGCACCTATTTTTTAAAGGTACGCATACCGTCTGGATTTTCTTATTTTTTTTTTGTTCATGGCAGGTTGCCTGATTAGGCATTTTGATAGATTATTAAGGCCCGCCCAGTACAGACTCCGGATAACATCTCCTGCATGTGGAATTTCAAGCTTGAGCTTTTATGTTTCGCAGTTTGTTTTACTTATAAAGAATACATATATGATCTCAAGATTTGTTTTATAAAATAATTTTCCACAAATGCCAGACTGTTGAACTAATAGTGAAATTTTGCATACAGTTTGCAATGTTTGTCCGACTTAATTGCTTAGCAAGCAACTCGCACATTTACACCACGCAAAGTACACTATACAAATGTACGTAGCAAGTCAAGAATAAAAGTTTTGAATTTTTCTTTGAGTTTTGTTATTTTATTTATCATGCATGAACTATTTGCCACTGAACGTTTAACAACCATCCAAAACAGAGCAATTATATCACTGTCAACTGAATCGAATTTTTAAAGTACTATTTTTCTACATGGATGAAGCAATGACAACACCATTGTCATAAAAGATGGAGTTAAAAACTCAGTAATTCAAAAGAATCACACGTAAAACATTTTATGTTATTTTCACTCGAATTTTACAAAAATATGAAGGTATTTAATATGCTCGTTAAGTGTAAAAATCAGACGAGATTAATGTTAAATTCATGTTAGTGAAATTTCTATGTGTAGGACGAAATAAATTATATCAGTAGAATCTCATCACTAGGAAATTTACGGAAACCTGACAGGGGAAACGAAAATAAAACAAGTAATCCTGTGTTAGGATGCTAACACAAAAGTCACCAAAACGGACCCCACATCATTGTTCTGCGGTATCAGTAATGGCAAATAATGTGTGTGTAAAGTTTTATTCAATGATCCCGACAAATTTTGTGTTTTCCATTTCTCTGGAGAATAACGTTACATTCTGTATTCAATAACGGCACACGTTTTCGGTCAAATTCTAAGGGTATCAATCACTTTTGAAGCCATTTATTTCAAAAACAAGGATGGTGACATATGATTTTCTATACATGTATGAATTCAGTTTGTAATTCTGAATATTATGTTAGTTTTGTGTTGTTCTCCGTATATAAGAACATAGCCATCCATTGGAAAATCTAAAAAGGTTAGCCGAAAAACAGGCATTTCCCCTATATACCTAAGTAAATTTGTCGCCCAAATCGACGTTTTCCAATGAAAATACCAAGAAAACAAAAATGGTGACCCCCATTTTTTATTACATATTTCGATGTAACTCGGTGCAAAGAACGCGTATGCCAAAAAGTTTGGAAATCGGGAGATATGCCATTCGGTATCGTGTTACCTTAAAAGAAAAGAGGTGTGTCTGCTTGAAATGGAGGAATTAACATAGAAAGCAATGGGACCATGAATTAGTGGTGTACTTCCATAAATGAGGATATTTATTACAATTTTTACAACTTCTTGTCCATCGCAAAAAAAAGGCAGGAGGGTGGAGTTCTGAAATATTTTCGATTCAGAGTTTTCAGTGTCTTCATCAGTTATTTGCTTTTGTTTTCCTCAATATAATTTAAGGTATGTTCTGAAAACGAATTCTCAACATAACCTTTTTGAAACAGTGGGGTATATGACTTAGCATGGATGAATTCCAATAGTCTTCAAAGGAAGACTTCCTAAGCAAAACCAATGTTGAATACTATATATAGCTAAAAGGAAATAATTTCTTTTTCTGTCAGCTGTCTCCAAAACGTTATTCCGGCATATGTTTTGGCAGTTGCAGCACATATTTCTTTAAAACTGTTCAAAAGGAATGACATATCTTCAGAGTTATATAATCAGAGGACTACTATTTGTTATTTTTTTCGAGCATTAGGATTTGATGTTGATACTTGTTTTCATCAGTTGCATATTTTTTGTCATCCTGTTTTGAGCAACTATATTTATTTTCAGCTTTAATTACGTCTCCCGTCGAGAAAATCAATTCTATTTTTTTTTTACATTCATAAATTCTTTATTGCACTCTTTGCTGTTTTAACAAATAACTTAATCAAATCAAATGTTTGTCATTTTTTTCTCAAACTCCACGATGGTATAAAGAACGAAATCGTGTTATTAAAAGTCTTATGAAACTTCAAATTAAAACAATTAATGCAGATGTTTTTTTGTAACTCAATGGATAGTTTTCATTATAAAACTTATGTACATATTCTTTTTTCTGAGGAAAATTCTTTAATTTGTTCATATTTGGAAGAAGTTAACTTTATTTTTATTGCAACCTTCCAGGAAGCAATTTCCCCGACATATTTTCCGTATGCAAAGTGACCTCAGTGTGACCCTTCTCGTAAAAATCCGGTGATCGCAATATGCATGAACGTCCTAAAATTAACTATTTTCTGATTGTTCATGTTAAACACGTGCTCAATATCCATGCTTTTTGTTTATTGTTGACAAACAGGTGACAATCGTTAAACTTCGGCTTCAAAACACGAACTTTAAATACCTGCCATTTTTTCACAACAACACTGACCGATTGGAAAAAAAATTGACGATTATACGAAATTTATGCGAAAAAAAATGATAAAATCGTCTACAGAAGACTAAGTTTATGATGTTTGTATGCATTGGTTCAAGAATTGGAATAACATTATTTTTCACCGGTCACTCGTTTATAATGACTTTAAATGCTTTTTAATTTATATTTTATAATTATGTCTGTTCAGTTACATTTTATTTCGCTTACGAAATGAAGGTTCTTTTAAAAATTAATTTAGAATATTTTATTACACATGTAACAGTTGATTGTTTTTTTATTGTTGATTTTTTTCAACAGATTAACATTATTTATATTGACGATATTTTTCCACTAAACTGGTGCTGAATTTTCTGCATGCCGGCATGTTTCGAAGCCCATGGTTTGCACGGATTATTGTGTTCCGCTCCGATTCTAACGGAAAAGCATGCACTAATGGACATACGGAAACCATTGCGCTGATATTGAAAGTGACTTTCATTATGGTACGTCGTATAATTGAGTATGTTGCACGTAAAATGAAAGAATGAAGAGAGAAAGAAATATGTTATGCTTCGCGAATTAAAATCAACGTCTTTATATATTTGATGTATGTCAGCTTTAGTTTTATCTGAAGGCAGTAGAGTCACCTTTAAGTCTTTGTGATTTGGCAAACGACCAGGCAAGGGGACTCCAAATTTTACACCATATTCCTGAATAAAATGCTTCACTCTCTGAATATCAGTTATGGACAAAGCATGCTTAGGGGTTTTACCGGTGTTTCCACGAGTCCTGGGTTTTAAACCTTCTTTTTCCAATGATTTAGATATAGAATCTAGCTTTGATTTTCCAATTGCATGTGCAAATAAAAAAGTCTTCCTGTATATCTGGTGGCGATTAAAATAATACTGCTGATTTATTCTTTCTCTTTCTTTGCTCTTATGTTTTTTGGCATCAACATTTGAGTCATTTTTTTTGTGTGCAAACAGTTGAACTTTTATAACCATGTCAAGCTCATTTTTATCCATTTCTAAACAACTACATGTATATCTATATTCAGACAATACTTCATGGTCAACAATAGTGCTGCATGGTACTTTATTGTATAGTTTTCACATTTGCAAGTGTTTTCGAGAAATTGTTTTTCTTTGACAGACTCATTTATGTCTAAATCACTGAAAGCTATCTGACAAGTCTCTGTATTTTCTTTGTCAGACTCGTCATTATCTGTGTCATCATCATCGTTTGTGTTAAAGTTATGTTCATTAATTTCATTGAATTCTACATTCCCAAAAAAATAAATCTATCGACTTCTTCAATTTCGTTGACGAAATCCTCATCTTGTTCAACAATCAAATCCAGCGGTACAGTACTTGCGTTAGAGAAAACACTACTTTGACTTGCCATATTACTATATCGTTTTACCCTACATTAATTTGCCTTACTTGTAAATTCCTTTTCATCTTCAAAGTATGTACAAAATATATTGTCTTCCGTGTTTACATTTTCGTTTGTTGTCATTAGCATTAGGTTGGCCTTTTATGTACCAAAGACAGGTGAAGGAAGACAACTTAGGAGCGCTGTGATTGGATGTAAGGGTACAATGTATTTTTTTATTTATCTATGAATAACTGCAGTGTGTAAACTTACAATATAAATTTTAAAACCTATAGAAATATTTTCTAGAGGATTATTTGAAAAGACTTCCAAAATTTCATAAATTTGGTGTAAAATGACGGTGGGCATGGATAACATAAACAAGCTCCTTTGGAAATTGGTCATGATACTATTTGGCTTTAATTTTTAAAATAGAGTAATAAAGTACTAACATAACACATAATTGCTTTATCCAGGTTTTTATTATAAAAAACTGGTAAATTTAGAAAATGTTAGTATTGTCGCCTATGTCAGAATAAATAGTTCCGTTTTCCCTAAAAATAGTTAAACGTGAGTAGTCCCCCTTGATGAAAACCTAGAGCTCAACACTAATACGGGACAGGAAATTAATTTACGAATTTTATAGTCCTTCGCTACTTTTTTATTTTTACGATTTATCTGCAATGCTACTATAATTTATAGATAACAACCAAATGCCCTTTCAGTGATGCAGAACAAGGTTGTAAACATCAAAGCTTTAAGTAATAAGTTGCGTAAATTAATTATGTCGCAAATTATGTCGGGATTATAAATTCTATTTTATCCCGCATAATTAAATATTGTTCGTAACAAATCTTCCGTTTACATAATTATTCGAAATTATATTCAAGTTCCTAACGATAGAAAAGGCAATTTTAGTTAAGTTTATGAGTTAAACAAATCGGACATTCAATAACAGGTGCCCCGATTACGTTAACGTAACTTTACATCGACGTTTTCGCATTATGACTTTTACCTCCATAAGCCTGGAAATGTGATGGCGGGTCACATATCATTTACATTAACCATTGGCCATTGGCCAAATCGGCCGATTAACAGTTATAAAACACATATATCGGCCAAATCGGCAGTTAAAGGCATGGTCAATCAATCTAATGGCATTTAAAGGCAATGCCAATCGGTGCTGATCAGCCCGTTGGCAGTATAAGAGTTAAGCTTTGTATAAAACCACCAAAACAACATCTGATAAACAAATTTAATAATACTTTTAGATATTTGGATGATATTTTGGTTCTCAATAATGACGACTTCAGTATGTATATTAATGAAATTTATCCTGCAGAACTTACTTTAAATAAAGCTAATACTAATAATGACCACTGCCCTTTCCTCGATCTTGATATCTATATCACTAACGGAAAGCTGAATACTAAAATTTATGATAAAAGGGATGATTTTTCATTTCCTATCGTTAATTATCCGTTTTTAGATGGTGACGTTCCCTTGTCACCATCTTACGGTGTTTATATATCTCAACTTGTACGATTCGCTCGTGTTTGTAACAATGTTTTAGATTTTAACGAGAGAAATTTATGTATTACTGAAAAATTATTAGACCAGGGTTTTCGATATCACAAACTAGTCAAAACTTTTACTAAATTTTATCATCGGTATAAAAACATCGTTCGTAAATATAGCTCAACATGCAGACTTTTTATACGTTCAGGTATTTCACATCCAATTTTTTATGGAAATATTCTTTATAAAGCACAAAGGTGTCAGTATTCACCTCAGAAACTTATAAAACCTTTAAATAGACTGATTAAGAAGGGATATAATTACGATACTGTTGTCAAGTCATTAAAGATTGCATATTTTGGCGTTAATATTGAGTCACTGATAAGGTCTTTGCGTCGGAACTAAAGACATTTATTCTAAAAACAGTTGTTGGCATGACACGGGTTATGTTCTTCTCATATATGTTATGATGGTATGATACTAAACCCCTAACGGGAAAGATTGTGCCTGATGTTAATATGATGAAATCATAATCTTTCAGTCAGTTTAATTGAAGTCTGGAGCTGGCATGTCAGTTAACTGCTAGTAGTCTGTTGTTATTTGTGTATTATTGTCATTTTGTTTATTTTCTTTGGTTGCATCTTCTGACATCAGACTAGGACTTCTCTTGAACTGAATTTTAATGTGCGTATTGTTATGCGTTTATTTTTCTACATTGGTTAGAGGTATAGGGGGAGGGTTGAGATCTCACAAACATGTTTAACCCCGCCTCATTTTTGCGCCTGTCCCAAGTCAGGAGCCTCTGGCCTTTGTTAGTCTTGTATTATTTTTTTATTAGTTTCTTGTGTACAATTTGGAAATTAGTATGGCGTTCATTATCACTGAACTAGTATATATTTGTTTAGGGGCCAGCTGAAGGACGCCTCCGGGTGCGGGAATTTCTCGCTACATTGAAGACCTGTTGGTGACCTTCTGCTGTTGGTTTTTTTATTTGGTCGGGTTGTTGTCTCTTTGACACATTCCCCATTTCCATTCTCAATTTTATAACTTGGACTTGGCATGGATAGGAATAAGTGTTTGAATCATTGTATTTTTCAAATTTTGGAGTGATTTGTCAAAGTATTTATATTATTTTCGATTTCTGTCATCGAGATATTTATTTAAAGGAGAAGGTCCGGTAAGGGTCGATTTTGGCCTCAAATTTCAGGTTCATGTAACGAAAGTTTTTGGACACTTTTTAAACACTTAAGTGTCTATTTCAATTGATTCGATTAGTTTATGTGAAAGATTTTAACTGATTTAGTCATTAAAAACGCTCTGATATAAGCTAAAATATGAAAAATCTATCAAATATACCAAGCAACATCACTTTTCAGATGGTTTTTGTCAAAAATGAAAGTGGCCGCATCCGTGTTCATCCCCAATCTTTATATATGTTTTGTATTTTCATCAAATACAACTTACATTTCAATAATTAATTACTTTTCATTTAAACCTGTTAAACCAGACATCTGAAATCTGTCAATATTAAATTAAAAAAATAAAAAATAAAAAACGAGTTTGTTATTAATTGATGCTAACAGAGGGACGAACGATACCAGAGGGACAGTCAAACTCATAAATCGAAAATAAACGTACAACGCCATGGCTAAAAATGAAAAAGACAAACAGACAAACAACAGTATGCATGACACAACATAGAAAACTAAAGAATGAGCAACACGAACCCCACCAACAATAAGGGGTGATATCAGGTGCTCCGGGAGGGTAAGCAGATCCTGTTCCACATGTGTCACCCATCGTGTTAATCATTTCATAACACGCATGTATTCTCAGCAGTTTTTAATAAACAAATTTAACTAAGAAATATCTTTTTTTAGCAATGGGTGGTTAACATATTACTACCAATCACTCCTACATTGTTGTTCTCGTACAAAAAGGTAAATAGATTAAAAAATAAAACACTGTTAAACATTAATTGGTTGCTGCAGTTTAATCGCTGCTATATCTGTTCACTTTTTATCCAACGATCGGACTTTCCAAACTGCAATAGATAACAAAAAAAGTTGATAACTAAATCAAACATATACAAAAAATACTGGCAACAACATACACATCGTAATTTTCAAATGTCACCAGCTGTCTTTTAACTAAAACAAGATGTTTCATATTTTTGTCCTCAGAGCTTAGTACTGTTTTGCAATGTTATCATTTTTTAATCAAGGGTCAAGTTTTGTCACTATTTTGCTGACGAAACGCCCATGTGCCGTACACAGTCATATTTCTAGAATTTTCGATAATTATTTTTAAACTTTTTAGAAAAAAAGTACAACTAGTATTACAATTATGCATTTGGATCGTTAATGAGGCAACATATAATTTACAAGGAAACACAAACAAAAGAAGGCAGATTTTAAAAATGTGAATAGCATTTCAATTGATACAGTACATGTATTTATATGAACTATTTCTCTCCTTTTTGTAAAGAAAAGTATAAATTAAGTAATGTTTGCATGAATTCATTATTTCGATTATTAATCTGAACAACTACATTGTAACATCAATGCGAGAGAAAAAAAGATTTCAGAACTTTATTAGTACATACGTATTCCTATTTAAATTTTCATCAAACTATTCAGTGGCCAATTTAGCAATAATAACATATTATTGTTCATTTTGGAATATTTGTAAGAATATATATATCTTGACGAATGAACTGGTGAACAAAGACAGCACACAAAACGGGTCAAATGAAATTTAACAGAATGATAGACAGAATAAAGAAAAAGAAAAAAAACATTATACGTTACTTTATAAAATGCTTTCCACAACCTTCAATTCAATCGGGAGTAATATTCGATATTCCGGGTTAGTAGATATGTTTTTAATGTAATTGGTTCACTATGGCGGCAACTCGCGATTAAATCATCGATTTAAAAAAAAATGTTTTTAAAGGAAATCAGCTTTAAATTTCCTTACGTTTTCTCACAAACATATTTGAAATGATCCGTGCAAGGCGCATCATTCCAGAATGTTTTGTAGCCTCCGCCCGTCAACACACAGTCTTCCCGACCCCCACTATTGGTCGGTTCTCCTGGGTACCAGTTTGAATAATCGAAAGCGGCGTTAGTTGATGCCCATTCCCATTGTCCCTCAGAAAATTCATCTGTTCCATCCAACCAGAACAGTCCTGCACAGCAACAAATTTTGAAACATGTAGACATTCTGATCATAATTTTATTTAAATTTAATTTGTTTTTATACAGTATCATGAGTACGTATTCACAACTCAGAATTTTTTATTGAATAATTTAATGCAAGATGCAAGTTGGGTAATTTTTTTTGTGTGAACAGATTCATGCTTTGAAAAACTCATGGATGTTTAAGGTTTACCATTAAGTTTTCGTTTATTTTTTTGTATCACGGATTGTTTGTATTTACAAATGTATGTAACGCAGTCTTTACTAAAGCCTCGGTCACACCTTACCGGATAGCACGAATGGACGTCTAACGGATAAAAATAAAAGTTGTCCGTTGACGAAAATGTTATCCGTTGGGAGTCCGTTGATGTACTGACCGAATACAACGGACGTGTAACAAATGCATAACGGACACACACCGGATATGCAACGTACGAGAAACGGAAACGTACTGGACAGAACGGATGTCGCACGTTCATCCAACGGACGAGTACCGCATAAAACGGTATACGGAAAAATTAAAGGCGACAATAATAATAAATGTAAGTCGCATAAATATTCAAAATGTTTCTGTGTAACTGGCTTTAGTTTGTTCTTCAAAATGCCGCCAGAGGGCAGTGTCTGGTCTGAATAAGAGCTGGTTGATTTTGAAGACGTGATCTTACTCTAAGATCGAGTATGAATAATAAGAATTCATGAACCTTAAGAAATCTGACATACCAATAATTGGAATTTCTGACGCGAAATTTTCAATTGGCATTTGTCCGTTTCAGATCCGCTCATCATCCGTTTTATCCGTTCTACGTCCGGTAGAAATCCGTTTCTCATTCGTTTTATCCGTTAAACGTCCGGTAGAAGTCCGTTGGTGAATTTATCTTCCAGACCTCCAATGGATGTATAACGGACACGTAACGGATACAAAACGGAAACGGACGAGTACCGTACAAAACAGACGCCTACCGGACGTTCAAAGGACATTTCATCCGTTGGACGTCCGTTCAAAGTTTTGAACATGCTCAAAAAAATTTACCGGACAGAACGGACGTCGACGGATAAAACGTATGCTAAATGGACATGTAACGGATATGGACGGACGTCTAACGGATAAGATCGGACATCTAACGGACATGAACGGATTGAAAAAAAGTTATCCGATAGGCATCTGTTCGAGCTATCCGTTAAGGTGTGACCGAGGCTTAAAAAAAGACATCCAAAAAATAAGAAACAGTAGAATCAATTTCCAACTTCAAAGTACTAAGTAATAACAAGTTTCTTTGCCGTGCAAGTACACGAATTATATTTGTATTTTGTGTATGTTTCTGTAATCTCTATGAACTCAAATTTGTTTTAGATCTTAACATAATGGATTTGGTTTTCAAAAAGAAATCTGTTTGACATTGATTTGATAATAAGTTGTCTAGAAAACAGAATTTCATAATTGAAAGAAATTGAAATCTTGGTGTAATGCATAGTGCGAAGTTTCCAACCTCCAAGTTTAGTCATCACAGACCATATGAACGTGTTTTCTTCATCTGTCTCTATGATAGCAAGTTCTGCATGATGTGCTTGGCAAGAAGCCTGTAAAAAAGATGAAAATATTGATGACAATATCATTAATAATAATATCTAATTGATTAATCATGATAACACTGAGAATAGAATTATTTGATATTAACAAACAATATTGAATGACGACGCTATAATAATCAAGTATCGGAGTTTGAAGACATTAACATCTTGGCCTTGGGGGACACTGAAGAGGCGAAATCATAGACCAAATGCTTGTTTTGAACAGCAAATTCACTAATGTTTGATGCAGTATCTATAATCCCGTCTGAAGTTCATTATACTAATTAACCTACAGAAGCAGTATCCCAGTTCTTCATATTATCGCTGAAGTAATAACATGATGTACTATGATGAGTCCAACCATTTGGACATTGACAAACACAATTCTGGAAACATACTGGAAAATATAATAATTGTTATAAACTTTCTAAGTTGTACATTAAAGTTAAATTTATCAGAAGAGAACCAGTTTCTACTGTGTTCAATAACTGTTGTTAAAGAATGTATTTAACTTGTTATATGATAAACGAATGAAATTAATGTTTGATTCGCGTCAACACTTTTTTGTGCAATAATTTCGGTTTAAGCAGAAGTTGAGCTCGTGTCGGTCCGACAAACACTTCAAAATGTTTGAAGATTCTCGTAAAATTTGCGAACTGTTTTGGATTACACGACTACACACAACGTTTTACCTAGGTGTTACAGCTTAAATTTCCTCTTCTGATATCACGATTATTGTTGATAAAAGACAACGCAATCACAACACAGGTCTTGTGACAATCGAATTAACAAAATCAATATCGTTCCTGTTTTACACTTCATGATATTTTATAAAAGTTGCTTAGTCTTTAATTTTCTCTGTTTTGTGTTGTGCTCTATTATTTGTCGGTTTGTCTATTTCTTTTTTAGCCATGGCGTTGTCAGTTCAATTTCGATCTATGAGTTTGACTGTCCCTTTGTATCTTTCGCCCCTCTTTTATCTGTATTTAAAAAAAACATTTGACGGACACACCAATTATAATACTAACTGGGTCAACTTCCGATTATTAAATTACATATTAAATATAATAGTTATCAAAGGTACCAGGATTATAATTTAGTACGCCAGACGCGCGTTTCGTCTATAACGTGCGTGATACAATATTGTTTTTCAGTCCGACATATAAGTGAACACATAGTTGATAAACCTGAAGATCATAACACATTATTTTCTACAGATAAAATAAATGTATATACATTGTAGATTTGATTTAATAATTCTATAATAAGTGCATTTTTTTTTGTCTGACACTACCGTTCAAAACTGTATATCTTCATATTTTGATTACTTACAGCCTCTAGTATTACTATTATTCGTAAAAGAAAACAGTATAAGTTTAATTTTTAATTATATGTCACTTACATCAGACTTTACAAATTTCACGGGAATCTTCAAACATTTTGAAAGTGTTTGTCGGACCGACACGAGCTGACACAAACAGTAATATATCCATCTATAATTTGATTGTGCCGATAAAAATATGAAGAATATTTTTTTGATTGAATGATAGCACCATGAACATTGTATTATAACGTTGAACAATGGCGACAAAATCAGATTTAGATTATCTTATAGGTTTTATGATGGAAATATATTCTAAGGTAACTAATCTCTCATCTAGGATGGACCCCGTTGAGAAAAACTAGACTCGTCCAATTTGTGCAGTTAAATTCAAGGAAGGATTTAAATTTGACATGCGTAGCACTAAGAATTCATTGTACGAAAAAAAACATCGAAATGCAATCTTATGGTTCAAACATCAACTTCCTTTTTGTAAGCGCTTACTTGTTTTTTGTTTCGTTTTTAGTTGACTTTATGCGTTGCAGTAGCTTCTTGAATAAGATGCTTTTGTTTTGTTTTAAGTAATATGATTTCCTGATGCTTTTGAGGTAAATACTATGAAGTGTGTATTCGCTGTTATTGGCATGTTTGAGAAAGAAACAAAACAAAAGCATGGGAAGTGTGGGAAATGTACATTTCATGAACAATAGAAACACAATAGGTCAAAAGAATGAATCAGTAAATTTTACTAAAACGCAAATATCACACGTTGTTGTAAGTATTAATCTGTATAGATAATCGGATTTTCTACACATTGATATCGTAAAATATCAGCCGCGATGTGAACCTTATTAGCGAGTGAGCGTAGCGAACGAGCTAAAAAGTTTCACATTGTGTCGAGCGGCTGATATTTTACGATATCTATACGTAGAAAACCCGATTATCTGTTTATCGTACTATAAATGTTTTTTTTCCTCTCCCAAAGACAGTTTTACGATTGACGAAAGCAAGCTTGCCGTCTCCTCTCGCATTGTGACGTCGCTGATAATTTCTCCTGTCAAATTGTGACGTCGCTGATAATGCCTGGTCTCGTTTTGAAGTCTTGATACGAGAATTACTGAGCGACAGAGCAGGGTGAAATAGGCTTAGGAAAGGACGATATTTTCATGTATACGGTTGCCATTGTGGTACAGTATCACTTATTGTACAGCAAAAATGAAGCATTTGGGATATAGCTTGAAATTAATGCAGACAATGTAAAAGAGGTCAGACATTTTTGAGTATCATAAGGCTTTACTTATATAGCATATATAGTACGTTATTGGACATTGTCTACATACAGTTATCAAATCTGAAGTTATTGTTCTACTATAAGTTAATATTTTTATACATGCATAATAAGAGTCAGTATAAGGTATATTGTTTTTTTATAAAGTTAATAACGTCCTTTCTAGTGCTTGTACTCCTTATATACGATCAACTTTTTAATCCACTTTTAAAAGAAATTATACCAACCTTTGAATGATTAGGTATGATAATGAAGAAATCATTACTGAATACAATATCATACATAACATATAAATGCATAAAATAAATATATAAAATCAATAGTGCTCACTGTCAAAATTATACATAATCTACGAACGATTTTATTTATTCTGATATTAGTTTATAAAAAAAGTTTATTGACATACATACCAAGTAAACATATCAAAATGATATACAGCATGTTTTGTTTACACAATGCCATCGAATATGTTATCCTGATGCGTGCTTCTTAACCATGTTAACATTTTACATGTCTTATCATGATTATGTAGGCACGTTCAAATAAAACGTCGACTGATAGCAAAAGTTAGAGATAATGTTGATTTAAAGATAATTGACACATATATATGTATTTGTACGTCGTTAGCATTTCAAATAGTATGAATTTTACCGACAGATTGCTATAAAACGTAGGCTATCAATAACGTTTAGTCTGAAATATTTATAAATAATAATTTATAATATAGTGAAAATTGCACATGTCGCAACATTTTGTTAGTTTACTCTCTTTATTACATTACCTTATTTCATAACTAAAGGGGTTAATGATTGTGCTGTTTTCTATGACAAGGTTAACATATTTGCTTGATAGATTTCCGTGTATTTGTGTTCCTCATTTATCTTGTTTTAAAAATCTATACCAGTTGCGTCACTCACTGTACATAATACTATTATGTTCGTTCTGCCATTGTTTCTGCCGATTTAGTAATGGATTGGCCAAAGTAAAGAATGAACAAATAATAAAAATAATATTATTTGGTGTAAAAGAATAAAGATGTTCAACATACATTCAGTTTATTCCATCAAACAAAGTGTTAATAATTGTGTCAAATTATTGATAATTTATTCAACAGGGGTAAAACTGATCATCGCAATTGCGTTAACTGTGATCTCAATATGGCGGAGCCCAACACAGGTTTTTGACAAATGCGTAAACAACTATCGTTCTTTAACATAAAAACACCATTTGCATAAGTTTACAATTTATCTTTTCCATAATTGAGCAGAACAATCAGATATCAAATCGACGACATGGGTGTCTATTCGGTTTGATCTGAAAAATGCAAAACCTCCGATTTAAAAAAAAATAATACAACGGACGAAGAACATTTCAATTTATTTGTTCCTCAATTTTCACTTCTGCTCTTCCATTATTGACTCAAGGACCCCCCCCCCCCCCCCAAAAAAAAAAAAAAAAAGAAAATCTAGTGCACCGTTTTATGTAACGACGTATTTGAGTGGAATATTTGGTCTTGAACACGTAAAAGTAAAAGAAATTAATACATCATATCGCTTCAGATTGAATCATTTTTATATCGCAAGGCTACATACAAATGGACTGTACTAAAAAATGAAATATATGTGTCAAGTTAAATACCTTTTTAATGAATCACAAAATAGAAATAGAGTAGATGTGTTCCAATATCAAATGTTGACTTAAAGTACTTGACGACAGATTTTTGATATAAAAAAAAGATGAGGTATGATTGCCAACAAGACACCTCCACAAGACAGCAACATGACACAGAAACTAACAACTACAGTTGGGTGAAGACCAAGCATTACATGTAAACGGGCCTAACAAATTAACGCGGCGTTTACTCGCGTACACTTCATGTTAACACCGTGTTAACTCCGAAATTTAAGTAGACATAAATAGTAAACGAGCGTTAGTTTTGCGTTTACCTCCGCGTTAACGTAAAAGCCGAGCGTCTTCTAATTTGTAAAGATCAAACGGGCGTTCACTTTCGCGTTTACTTTGCGTAAACGCGAGAAAGGCGTGTCTTCTATTTTTGTTAAAAAGAAGTAAACGTCCGTATGCTGTTTGTAGTAAACTCGCGTTAACGGAGTTTGTCTTCGTATCCTGGATATTTTGACCTAATACATCACATGATAAGGTACATAAAAATATCCATCTGTCTATTTTCGATCAATTGTTGGCGATTGCATTTAATGAAATGACACGTCTTTATTTGATTTATTGAAAATAAATCATTGCATATGTAAATTTTGAACAAAAAAATAGAAAATCCGCTTTTAAAAAATTTTGAAACTGACTTTTTTTGCAATTAACAAATGCACACGACGATTATTTTATAATTTACACAATTAGTTAACTCGAAAAGTAAACGCTCGTTTACTTTCAAGTGCACGTACAAATACAATTGAGAAATCTGTAGTAAAAGCCCGTTTACTTTTACGTGCACGTAAAATTAAACTTCTGAAATCTGAAGTAAACGGTCGTTTTCTACTGACTAAACGGACACAGAGTAAACGCGCGTTTACTCGAGTAGACATTAGAAATTTCCATAATGACAGCGTTAACGTAAATGGAGTAAACGGGCATTTACTAGCAAACGCGAAATTTAAAGTAAACAAACGAAATATGTGCACGCCGCGTTAACTTGCGTTTACTTTATGTAATGCTTGGTCTGCACCAAGCTGTATTGGTCAACGCACGGTCTTCAACAATAAAACAAGCCCATAACGCATATCCAGCTATAAAAGACCTTAAAAAGACTATATAAAACAATCCAAACGAAAAACTAACGGCCTAATTCAGGTAGAGTAAATAAATAAATAACAAATATATAAATCATAAACAAACGACAACCACTGAGTTACAGGCTCCTGACTACGGACAGTTACATGCATACATGTACAGAATATGACGAGATTAAACATGTCTACGGGATCATAACCCCACATATTATACAACAGTTTAAGGGTGATTGAATACAGAAAAGTGCATTAACTGATACTCATTAATTAATCTGCGGTAATATCCTGCAAAACCAATAAATTGCCTTTTTTCCTCTGGAGTTTTCGGTGTTGGCCAATTCTTAATTTTTTCTATCTTATCTGGGTCAGTTTCAACTCCTTCCTCTGAGACTATATGACCTTTATACTTTACCTTTGGTTTAAAGAAGGTACATTTAGCTGGTGCCATTTTCAAACAAGCATCTCTAATTCTGTCAAAAACAACTTTCAATCTCTCCATGTGTTCTTCAAATGTTCTAGAAAATATAATGATGTCATCTATAAATATGCAACATATTTTCAAGTGTAAGTCTCCTAAGCAATCTTGCATTAGACGCCGATAAGTTGCAGGCGAGTTAGATAATCCAAATGGCATCCTACAAAATCCTCTAATTCTGTCAAAAACAACTTTCAATCTCTCCATGTGTTCTTCAAATGTTCTAGAACATATAATGATGTCATCTATAAATATGCAACATATTTTCAAGTGTAAGTCTCCTAAGCAATCTTGCATTAGACGACGATAAGTTGCAGGCGAGTTAGATAATCCAAATGGCATACTACAAAATTCAAAAAATCCTAAAGGGCCTACAGTAAAAGCAGTGCGCTCTATGTGAGGTTCGTAAATCTCGACTTGGTGATAGCCCGATTTCATGTCGACGGTAGAAAAGTACTTATCTCCTGCAAGACAGTCGAGTATTTCCTCTATACGTAAAATAGCATATGCATCAAGACGAGACTTTTT
Organism: Mytilus trossulus; assembly: GCF_036588685.1. Taxonomy (NCBI): domain Eukaryota; kingdom Metazoa; phylum Mollusca; class Bivalvia; order Mytilida; family Mytilidae; genus Mytilus; species Mytilus trossulus. The sequence goes on along the minus strand of NC_086383.1, from coordinate 26,189,554 downwards.
GTTGAGTTGTCTTAAATCAACACACATTCTTAGACTCTTATCTTTCTTCCTTACTAGAACTACATTTGATGAGAACGGACTATGTGATTTCCTTATAATACCTGTTCGCATTAATTGCTGTAAGTGGGATCGGACTTCTTCAAACATTGAAGGCGGTATTTGACGGTATTTTTGCTTAAACGGTCTATCATCCTCTAATTCTATCTTATGTTGTAAAATTGTAGTATGTCCCATATCTGAGTCGCCTTTCGAAAATATATCTGAGTAATCATGGATAAGTTGTTTTCCTTTTTCAAGTTCCTGGGTCGTTAAGTTATCTTTACTAACCTTAACTTGTTCTAAAAGAGGTGGAGTAAATTCCAAGTTTTCAGATCCAATATTGTCCTCAATAGATACAGGCTGTATTTCGCAAAGTAAAGCATGTGGTTGAATATTTACTGTTCTTGTTGTTACATTGCTAATATCAACTGAGATGTCATGATTCTGATGAAATTGATACTCAATGAGTGACGGTGATAAATCTAAATCAGACGGTATAATGGAATTCTTAGTTGGATGTATCATAGCTGATGTATTGCAGTACGGAAGTTCTTTATCAATGTAGCCTGGTAAAGTAACATTACTGTTCGGTGGTATAATAATGTTGATATTTCCAGCAAATTTAACAATACCTAAACGATGGTTATTGCGGCTAAGTTCCTTTTCCTTAAGTAATATACTTCTGAACGATGAATACCACGGAGTTGTTAATTTAGAAGTTTGTAAAAATCTTTCTCCATATTCGTATCGGCATTTTTCCATAATTGATGTTAATACATTCGTTCCTAGTAATAATGGTACCTGGTTGTTATACGGACTATCTGGTATTACAAGTAAAATACATGTATGTGGTCCTCCTATATCATTTAGGCTGATGTTCACTGCAATAAAACCATCATACGGTAGCATTGTTCCTCCTGCACATTCAATTTTGAGTATAGTATTTAAAGATTGAAGTTCTATGTTGCTCAAATAATTTTGATGAAAAGATCTACTAATAGTTGAAACGGTTGATCCTGTATCCAAAAGTGCCTTAACGTTGATATCTTCTATACTTACCTCTGATTCTGTTGGTTTACCTAAAAGTCCAGGTGGTAAAATATTTTTCAAAGTAAAATCTATGTTTTTCTCTTCAGTTGTTGGGCCTTCGTTGTTGAAGTCTGTAATCGGCCTCGCATCACAGGCTAATACCGGTTTAACAGATTGCCATCTTTGTCATGTGTTGCCCGGCAAAATCTTGCAATATGGTTTGGCATCTTACATCTCCTGCATATAATTGGTATATCCTTGTTCATGTTGTTGAAATTTGAATTAGGAGCAAAGTTTGGATTGTTGTACCTTGGTTGAAATCCTCCATTATAACCTCTGTATCCTCTATTATTGCCTCTAAATCCTCCTCTATACGGCTGACTACCTCTAGCACCAGAATATCCCGACGGATTATTAAACCTTGGAGCACCAGTGTATCCCGAAGTATCGGAGTATCCTTGAGCACCTAAATATCCTTGAGCATCTGAGTTTTCCGGAGCACCTGTATATGTCGGAGCACCTTTCTCTATCTTTTCTAGTCTAGTGTTTATCTGCTGTATAAGAACTTTTAAATCTGGCTCTGTTTCCTCATCATCAGTTTTGTAGATTTTTTAGATATGTTTTAGTGTTTGTTTTTAATGATGGGTTGTCTACAATATGTTCTCGTTCGATTTTCCTCAGTACCATTCTTAATTCATCAAAAGTTTTATATTTCTCCTTTTCATAATGTGCTTTGTCTTTTAATTCAGGTCTTAAACCTTTATACAGCATATCATGGAGCATTCCGTCAGATTCTGTCTTTTTCACTTTGCCATTTATTAACGCTTGACTCAATATGTCTTCAAGTCGGCAACTCCATGTAGATACATCTTCCTCCTCTTTCTGTTTGGTATTATAAAATTCGGACATAATAGTTTCTTTCTCATCTATGTTTCCAAATATACAATCAGACTTTTGTAATATATCAAATATTGCTGCATGTTCTCCTAAATGCATAAGTACCACACCAGCCTCACCTTTGACTGATCGCCTGACGGCCTGAGTAATAGCTTCAACGGAATGTGTTTTCTCATTTAAAAGGCATCTAATATCATGTCTCCGTAAATCATACCTTGTGTTTTCACCTTTTACTGTCCTATCATTTCCCTGAACAGTTCAAGGTGGATGAACGTAAGGTGTTGATGTTTTAGGTTGAGGTTCAGTAATATTCGGTTTTACATCCGCTTGCTTTCCTTGTTGTTGTAAATAGCTCTGCATCCATGCAGCAAATTCCTCAGGAGTATTCGCTTTCGGTTCGACATTCATCGCTTCTAATGTTTCCAACAAATCCCTATATTTCTCGCCAAGTTCAGCCATTTTTCCAATTTAATAATATCGTGACGACTCAGATATATAATACGGTGTACGCAATCGTCTTATACTAAATATATTCAAGTAAAGTATCGCTAACTATATCAATGTAACTATAGTTGATATTCAATCACGCAAATATCTGAAAATTCAATATGGGGCTTGGGCAATATCTATTTTATTCTGTATCAAAATACTCAAAATTCTAGTATCAAAATATTCTCAAACTAACGTCAATATATGTACATGTATATCTACAGCACCATCATAAATCGTAACTCAAGTAATCTTATCTATCAAATCGAATAACTAGTCTGAGTCAACTGTAAAATGTCAAACTCAGTATGATAAGTCTCAATCACGTAATATGACACTAGTCTCGAATCACTAAAATGACAACTGAGTACAAGAATGGGTCAATAGTATGCCAACTAGCAACGTCTAGATGTGTAAAGTAACACTATAGAATAGTAAAGTCAACGACCAAAGTGTGTAACGGCCACAAGCAGGTATAAGTATATGAAGTAGTAGATAAGGGTTCAAACACTCACAGTAACATTCTCAGATTCAAATAAAAAAAAATGTATACCCTAACTACACTAATCACAAATAATAATGTGTAGCATAACTCAAATCAATGTCAAATGCTATTATATACCAACTAATATATAATAAATACAAAGTAAACAAGTACACATGTACTCAATACCAAGTATCAATAAAGGTCAAGATTATACTAATGACCTACTTTCAAATTCACAAAAATATTATACCAAATATTTTATATACACACTTGATCAAGTAAATAAACCTTATACATGTAACCGGTTTAATGTAAATGTGCACAATAATCAACTGTGGTATATGTACATGTCAACATAAATGTAAACTGTACATCCAGTAAGTTGAAGTACAATATAAACACAAAATTTACAAAGTACAAATACACACAAATAAACAAAGAGTCAACACATAAATAATGTACTGCTAGCTAGCTTATCTCAGAAATTCAAATGTTTATGCAAAATGACAATGTCAAAATGGAATAAACACAAGAAATTCAAAATATAATGACACAATACCCAATGTTCAATAACAAAAACCAAAATAAATTTTCTGGATTTGTTTTCTAAGTTTTTCAACACATGTATTTCATAAATAAATCATGTAATTTTTATGACAATACTTCAATTCATTACCCAAGTGTATATTCTCACCATATTAATAAGCTTGGATACATTATAGTCACCGTTTCAGGTTAAAATAATTGAAAATTTAATCTTCATTCACAAAAACCACATTGTTTTCTGTTGATGTCAATATCTAGGATGTTCCGGTTTCACAATTCACACATGCGCAAGTATCACCACCGAGAGGTTCTGTATGGGTACACTAGCTCAATGGATTACCATTACCAAAATCACGTTGGGCGCCATTTGTAGACTCATCAAGTTGGGCGTAATAAACACTTGAGTTGGGTTCTATTGGTTTATTATAGTAATCCTGAATAAACACCCTGTAACATATAGAATACACAAAAAGTCACAATACATACGTTCAAAGAACGATAACTCTAATCATTATCTCCATATTATTAAAATGGAATATAAATTATCCAAGTAGCTAACTTCAGTTCGAAATATACCATAATTTATAAAATATGTTTTACTACAAATCATAAGCATTTATACCAAAGTCTATTTCCGGTAACTGTTCAATATGCAATTCCACAGATATCATTAACACCTTGTGTCAATGATCATTATCTACAGTAATCGATTCTAATACACTATTGTATTCGGAGATATTCGTAAACTAAACAATAACACATTACAAACACAGACAAGACACACATAAATTAAAACACATAGTAAAAATAGAAAACACGTAAACAAATAAACATGTAAACACAGAACACAGCTTACCGTGTATATAATACAAGGGCTGAGCAGTGCTCCTCTATAAAGTTACTGTATTCTATACTATACTTCACATACTGGAATCTGAATATAAAGAAATATGACTTCATAAGTCTTAATGTCAAAAATAGTAAATAATATAGTTAAACTCAATGTAAGACAATATTCTATGCTGGAATCTAATAGCAGCCAAATATGAAAAATAATACAATAACTGTAATATTCTTTCTGTCTTGCAAATACCAACTTAAAGTAAAAATATGAACTCTTTCATACTCATGGAAATCAAAGTGAACTTTCATACTCATTTTCATAACACATTCATATCTTTTATACCAAGATAAAAATATAGAAATAAATACATCAAATACTAATGTAAAGAATATCACTGACCTGAATATAAGGAATGGTTTCCAGAATAAGAATAAATAGAATATATCAATCACAATCAAGTATAGTGTTCTCTGTGTAGAATTTGAAAAGAGAGTGCCTCAATAGCAAAGGAGTTCACAGAGTAACCAATCGGAATAAAGAAATAGAAAACCCAGGATGTAAATACCAAAGTGAATAGAAAATCAAAGTACTGTCATACTGTATACTCTGTCAACAAGTCAGTGCATGAACAAATATATACAAATACTATTTATTAACATAAATGCTATAATCAAGCTGTACTACAAATGTATGTTCAAAATATACAGAAAACAATTGATATTAACGAAGAGAATAACAAAACATTGAAAAAAAGGGGAGGTAAAAAAATGTTCTGTCTCCAAGAACTTATTCATGTTATTATCTTTGATACTTTTTTTTTCTAAAATTCACCAGTCATAAAACTTTTCTTCAACAGTTTACCTGCTTTTGACCACTTTCTGAATGCCCGCAATTTCGCGATAAAGGTTTACATGGACTTGTTGATAGAACCGCGATAAGAAATATCATAAGATACAAGGCGTACACATAAGATTATATATTCATACATCGAAGTACTTGTATGAGGACATGTGGTACTACATTTTCATATGTTTATTTGGTATGTCACCTTAATTTCTTTAATTTACGAAGATGAATTGGTAATAATGTTCCGAGATTTTTACAGAATTATAAACTATATATGAAGACCCAATTTCCGGCGCAGAGTTCATATCCGTTCCATACATGCTTTGCAATACTGCATTTATATTGAGTGTAGTGTTACAAAGTATTGAACGGAACGGATATATGAGCTCTGCGCCGGAGATTGAGGAAGACCATGCTACTTTATATTATGACTGAAACTTTTTGTTTTTTTTATAATTGTATTGATCAAATAAATAAAAACATAATGGTAGGTTAATATGGTCTCAATTGTTGAGTAGAAATTATACATGATATAAGAAAAAAGATGTGGTATGATAGCCAATGAGACAATTCTCCACTAGAGACAAAAATAACACAGAAATTAACAAATGTAGGCCACCGTACGGCCTTCAACAATCAACAAAACCCAAACCACATAGTCAGCTACAAAAGGCACCGAAATAACAATTTAAAACAATTCAAACAAGAAAACTAACGGCCTAATTTATGTAAAAATTGAACAGAAAACAAAAATGCAACACATAAACAAACGACAATCACTGAATAACAGGCTCCTGACCTGTGACAGCCACATACATACAGAATGTGACGGGGTCAAACAAGTTAGTATATCGACTTTAGAATACGTGACAGGGGCATGTTTACAAAACATATTACACCAATAAAAAAATAATACAGCTGGTAAATCAAAATACATTACTTGATCGTCAGAAGCCGAAACTCAAGAATGAGGGTGGTTTTATATGGGTTCTACGAATTCCTTCATCAAAATACAAACTAGCCACCATGATATAGTCAATAGTATTGAAAGGGGCAATTAACACCAACGATATATCAATCTTAATTACTGACAAAGTGTACGGTTCTATACAATTTTATTAAAATATAAAACAATGATTATTTTTGAAGCATGTGCCTTCCAGAGTGTTATTTGTCAATGTAGAAACGGTTGGATTCAGCATAGTACATCATGTTATTACTTCAGCGATAACACGAAGAACTGGGATTCTTCCTCTGTATGTAATAGTTTGGAATTAACTTATAATAAACAGTAGTAATTTCACTGCCGAAAATGCGCATTTTATCAACAAATTTGTCTCTTCAGTGAGGAAATTTTGATTAAAAGGGGGAATGTGGTAAAAAGACAACAACTCGACCAATAATCCCCAAAACAGCCCAGGGTCACCAATGTGTCTTAAAACAGCGAGAGCATCCCGCACCCAGAGTCGGCTTCACTTTACTCATTAACTAAAATGTGTATTAGTTCAGTTAAAATTGACGTCGCTTGTCAAAACATGGCTATACGCAAAATAAGGCAATGCAAGTCATCTAGTTCTTATAAAAAAAATCACATTGTCCAGTTTTTTTCACATTTAAACGTTTAATACTTTAAAAAGTACCAAGAGTATACAATGTCAGTGTTATCACTCCTGAATATTGTGAGTAATGATTTAAATATAGTTAGTATTATTGTCATCTTTATTGTCATATATCTTGCAGGCTTCATGTCAGGCACATCATGCAGAGCTTGCTAGCATAGAGACAAGAGAAGAAAATACGTTCATATGGTCTGAAATGAATAAACTTGGTGGTAAGAATTAAATACTACATAGTGTATATGAATACAATGGAACAATTCCCATCAATTTAAAAAAAAAAAAGTATTAACAAAAATACCGAATAGCAAGTTAAATTTTAAAAGAGGGAAGTCCATAAAACACACCTACGGCATTTCTTTGAAATTTGACGTTTCAAGAAAGCGGTTATTGTTCTTTGCTGTCCTCAATCTTTGTGCCGACATAATAAAAGAATATTAGGAGTCAGTGCCTTTTTAATGTATAGTTGAGGGTTGATGAAAAAGTAAATAAAGACAAACATATATGATATGTTCATAGAAGAAACAATTTTTGTCGGTTCCAAACCTTTTAGATTATTTGTTGGACGAAATGCGTATCGGTATGACCATATCCAATATACCAATATGATACGACCATACCGGTACATACTACGATGTATTGAAAAATCAATTTTGCTGTAAAATGTAGAAAGCATCACCAAAAGATGTCATTAATTTTTAGAGATTTACGAATCAAAATTCATTTTCAATTACATAATAATTTGTGTGATTAATAGATTAATTTCAAATTATTACAAAAACGTTTACACGGTCATTTTCGATTTTTTTTTCTTAGCAACTTTGGTCAATTAATTGACGAACTATCTAACTGAAATGTGTAGCCAAAAGAGAACGGCATTACTCATCAGCAGTTGGTTATTTAACTCTCATTTATATTTCTTACTTTGTTTTTTTTAAAGTTATTATTAGATCCATATGTACTTTATATTCAAATGAGTAAATGCATATGGCTAAATTACTCACATGCACCGGAATATGTAAAAAAAAAATGTGATATGATTGCCAATGAGAATACTCGTCACAAAAGACCAAATGACAAAGAAATTTAAAACTAAAGTTTGTACGGCCTTCTATTATGAGAAAATCCCATACCGCAGTCAATTATAAAAGGCCCCGAAATGACAAAGTAAAAACATCTCCCCAAGAGTAAACTATCGGTTTGATTAAATTAAATGTACTAAACAATAAACAAAAACCACTGTATTTGATACAAAACTATTGAAAATATAACAAAAATGAAAACAATTCCTGCTATACAGGATATTTTTGGTTGGATGGAACAAATGAATATTCTGAAGGGAAATGGGAATGGGCGTCAACTGGTTATGCTTTGGATTATTCAAACTGGTATCCAGGAGAACCTAATAATGATGGGGAGGAAGACTGTCTGATGACGGGCGGAAGCTTCAAAACATTCTGGAATGATGACAATTGCGGGAGTCATCAAAAATTTATTTGCGAGAAAAAGTAGGTAGATATACATTTAAATTTATTTTAGAGTCGGATATATCTATTTTGATATTTCTTGAAACTTAACCAACTTAATATTTAATAACGTTAAAGCAATAATACCTAATATCACTTACACTATTATCTAAAGATCTAAATCATATACAGATTTTCAGGTTGGTATTTTAACGTCTTCTATACATCTGTCTATTTATAAAAGATATGACTTATCTTAAACGATTGGACATTTGACGTCATAAAACAATGCGTGATGTTAGATTTGAGGCGCATTCATTTTGAGGTTCACTTGAAGTACTTTTGAGCGCATACTTGTCAATAGCAGTACAAAAGAAACAAAACTGACCCCGATTTGTTGTCAGTTATCCAATAATTGCAATCCCGAATGCACGTAAAAAAATCTGAACTTCCAGCGTTATTGACAAAAAAGTGGAATAACAAACAGCAATGAAATACTTCTTGATTTACTCACCTATGCATTAATTGTTTGAACCTAGATTTTTTGTATTTTTGTAAGAACATCTTCACCGTTTAACAATTTATGAATGTAATACGAGTTTTACTTAAGGTTCATCATAACAAATGGCCAAATATGGCCGTTAAATCACCTCAAAAACTTCTCTGTGTACAGACTTACCTGTCCTGTTTTGAAAGTTTTAATGCCTAGCATCCACTAGATATATAAAGGTTTAATGCATTTTGTGTTTAAGAAAGATATACACTTTCTTGGTTTTTGATGAGTATTTTGTTTTTTCGTTTTTGCTTAAGGTGTAAAAATAAACAAACACATAAATTACTTTGATAATGTTCACTCACTGACTCAGATACACTCTTTAACTCACCCAGAGTAATGAAGATACCTCTTGTCCATGTCAATTAATGACAATCAAAACAATACAAACCGGTTTTTTTACCTGCGTTATAGTTATACCACAACTTAGTTAATTGTCACACCTTTTGCATGAAGGAAAAAAATGCCCATCAAAATCCAAAAGAGATTGTATCTTTCTGAAACACAAAATGCATTTAATTCTTTTATATCTAGTGGATGCCAGGCATTAAAACTTTTCCAACTTCACAGGTAAGTCTGTACTCAGAGTAATTTTTGACATGTAAATTCAGCCATATTTGTTCGTTTGTTATGATGAACTTTAATATCCTTTTTAAAACATTATCATTGTAAAGTGCCATCATAATGTATAAGATTTAATTTTTAAACGAAAACAAAATATTAATCCAATGACCACAAACTCTTACATGAGAGACGCCACTTGCAGAGACAAGCGAACATTTTATTATGAATATGAGTATAATATTATGGAAAGTTCATATAAATACACAGGTTTTAAGCACCAGCCCAGTAGTCAGCACTTCGGTATTGACATGAATATCAATTAATAATCTGTGGTCTTTTTTATAAATTTCCTGTTTATAAAACTTTCAATTTTCCGAAAAACTAAGGATTTTCTTGTCCCAGGAAAAGGCACAACTTATTAGAATTTATGATACCAAATGCTCTGCAACTTTGCACTTGTTTGGCTTTATATATATATAAGAAAATGTTAGTGCCGATGAGACAACTCTCTATTCAAATAACATTTGAAAAAAAGTAAACTATTATAGGTCAATGTACGGCTTTCAACAAGGAGCCTTGGCTGACACCGAACAACAAGCTATAAAGGACCCCCAATTACTAGTGGAAAACCATTCAAACGGGAAAACCAACGGTCTTATCTTTTTTTTTAAAACGAGCAACGAGAAACACGTATAAATTACATAAACAAACGACATCTAAAACATTTTTAATATGAGCGTCACTGAGGAGTCATATAGACGAAACGCACGTCTGGCGTACTAAATTAAAATCCTTGTACTTTTGCTAACCAATTAAGCAGCTTGTACTGGTTTCCCCATACTTGTAGTCCACAAATTTGAAAATACATAATAAAATTATTAATATTATTAATTTGGCAAATTGCTACTGTACACTTTGACTGCAATTGCTCGAATGTCTTTAACCACATGAGTTCACTCGTGCATGAACTCAATTTCCCAATCAACCCGACCATACAATAATCAACCAAACACGTGTCAACTATAAACAAACAACATGTTCGATTTTGTACAACTTAGATAAATACATAGAATATATGTTCAGAGGAATGTTCCTATTTTATGCATTAACTGCTCAGAAAATCATAGTCCGTTATCTCTCAAAATACAATTCTAAAATAACTTTGTCTTGCAATTTTCAAAACTAATTGATCAAAAGAATATGTTCTGAAAAGTATTTTATATTGAAGAAACATTTTACAGTACAGTGTATGCCCAAGTACTTAATATGTTTGCATTTGTTCGTCTCTTTCAGGTTGGAGAATACAATCGTGGGATAAAGAATGAACAAATATGACAGAGAATTAAACAACAATATGACTGTGTTAATTTATTTAAGTACGTTTTACATTTAGTCAGAATAAACTACAATACCGAAATGTTCGACAGTACGATGAAAGAAATTAGGAAATCTGATATGAATTCGACAAAATCAACTGAAAAGAATACAAATGATGACATATAATGATTGATTGTGCTTGTTATAAAAATGATATCTACATTTTATCTGATTATGTACATGTACACATCCATTTACCCCTTGATATAATATATGAAGAAATAAGCTAGTATGCAATGATATTCAATATGTATATCATGCAGGCACAAAATTAAAAAAAAAGTATGATTTGGTTCATTGAAATAAAGGAGTTGGTCCGATTTTTGCCTCAAACAAGTTCATGTAACGAAAGATTTTGGACACTTGATTCGATTAGTTTAAGTGAAAGATTTTAACTGTTTTAGTCATTAAAAACGCTCCGATTCAAGATTGAATATTATTATGAGAATCCTATCCAAAATGCCATAGAACGTTACTTTTTAGATGTTTTTTTTCAAAAATGAAAATGTTCGTCCTCAATCTTTATATATATTATGTATCATCATCACATACAACTATCATTTCAATATTATGAATGAGACGAATGAGGCAACTTTCATTTAAGACGGAAATCGTCTAAAATTTAGCTGATAGCTAAAATTGGGAAAATTTAAGTAATTTAGCATGACTTAATGATGCTAGTATCCGATCTATGTGCAATGTATTGTCAAAAACAGCCCATATTTATCTATCGAATAAATAGCTTAGAGATTACATTTTCACAATTTTGTAAAACTGCTATATATTGGGGCCAAAAAGAGGTCTTTCTGAACCTACTCCTTTGGCTAAGATTTAAGCCATTATGCCACATATCTATATCTATATTTATTTATATTTATAAAAAAACCCTCTGCAAATGCACCTCACTATACAAAAAAAAAGGATAAAGGTACATGTGGTTGAGATCATTTTCTATTCTAAAGAAAAATTATCGGAAAAACGTGGTTTTAATTCGTTGTTCGTTGTCTAATCTTTCGTTTGGTATATATTTTTTTTTTAAATGCTGATTTTCTTTTGTCTTGTTTTCTTTGTTATTGAAAATAATTTGGTTGAATAACCTGTCGGTTTTTTTTTATCATTATAGATTGCTTCATTGCACTGGAATTCTGTAAATAAATACAATCAACAAATTAATAAAGTTTGCAGAAATTCCGTTATCGTAATTGCTAGACATCGTAATCACATTCCAATTAAGGAAGCTAGTTGAACACAAATAAAATGTTAAAAAAAAAATAACGAGATTAAAAAAAAATCCATTATGTTTGATTAAGCAATTTTTAAAGGACTATAAACTATCTACAAAAACAATAAAAAACGGAGTTATGATTCATTGGAAACTAATAAAAATTTTAAATTAAGAATGCCTTAAAAAAGATTTAAAATATTTTTAGAATTACAAAAGCGTCACAATCATAAAACTGGCAAAAATACCATGAACATAGCTTCAAAAGGAATACAAATATTACAAGTTCAATTGAAATAGTTGTTAATTTAATTTATTGTGTACTTTGCATCGAAAAACATCTGTTACAAAAATGAGAGAACTAAAGAGATTCTTAAGAACGTCACTTTTTCAAACCTATTCTTCTAATGTTGTCATTTGATTGAATAAGATGCTGAACGTCTGCACGAAAACGTTTCTTTTCAACTACGACCTCCGAAATTTTGTTGGTGATATCTAATATAAATGATCCGAAATGTCATTTATTTTAGACAATATGACCTACCTGTAGACGGAGCTCAATGCCCAAATCAAGTCTTGAGGCATATTTCAATATAACACAGTTTTGACTGCGGTACCCCTATTTTTTTGTCATTTAAATAACATATTATATCATTAACATGATTAATTCGTATATTTTATCAAATTTGATTCGTTTAGGGATAGTCGCATGTTAAAAGAGGGACGAAAGATACCAAAGGGACAGTCAAACTCATAAATCTAAAACAAACTGACAACGTCATGGCTAAAAATGAAAAAGACAAACAGAAAAAACAATAGTACACATGACACAACATAGAAAACTAAAGAATAAACAACACGAACCCCACCAAAAACTAGGAGTGATCTCAGGTGCTCCGGAAGGGTAAGCAGATCCTGTTCCATATTTGGCACCCGTCGTGTTGCTGATGTGATAACAAATCCGGTAAATAGTCTAATTCGGTAGGTCACATTCATGAAAGGGAAGGGGTTTGTAGTTACGACGTAAGAAACATATCCGATATCATTTGTGAAACGGTTATTCCTTAACGGTCAACCAACTAGTGATGGCGTCCGTAAAATTTACGAAGGGATGATTTCAACTTCACCATTTGGAACTCTTGGTGTAATAGTTTCCTTGTTATCAGCAACCCACTATCAAGAAAATCATGATAGGAAATGCAAGCATGGGAATATCGTATCAATTGGGAGATATATACCCCGTATGCAGGTGCTGCTGGAATGTTGCTACTTAGAAATGAAAAGTTGGAAAGCTGAAATCATCTCTTCTGTCGTAAAGTTTTGTTTTCAACCGACCCTCATTGTCAATTTCGAGATGGAAGTCAAGATATGAAGCCGACTTAACTGTATCTGTAGTATCCTTTATCTCTAGTTCGATGGGATAGATGCGTTCCACATAGTCATCAAATTTTAAATTGTTTAGTGAAAGAACATCATTTATATAGCGGAAAGTAGAGTTAAAGATATTGATTACTTTTTATCTTTCTTCATAAGAAGTTCCTGCATGAAGTCAGCCTCATAATGATAAAGACACAATTCGGCAAGTAGAGGGGCACAGTTTGTTTCCATTGTAATGCCGACAGTCTGTTGAAAAACACCTCCTCTGAACGTAACAAATATGTTGTCAATCAAGAAATCAAGCATCATGATAATACCAGTTTAAGAATGTTTTGTTTGAATTAGAATGATTCTTTACAAAAAAGGATTTATCCCTCCCGAAGACAGGATACTTGTATCTACGTTTGCCATTCTTTTCTATGAAGCAAAGTAATACCAACTCTTTCAATTTGTCTTTTAGTTTGGAATGTGGAATACTTGTGTAAAGAGTAGAAAAGTCAAATGTTTTAATACTGTTACAAGATGAAAGAGAGTTAGATTGTATGTACTCTAAAAGATCTTTGGAATTTTTAAGTATCCACATCTGATTCACGCCACCTCTAAAATAAGAATAGGCAGTTTAACAATAAATTTGAAGCCCGTCTTTGATTTCTGATAAAATAGATGTTAATTATTTAGAAAGAGGTTTGTGGAGCACTTGGAAGACCCAGCAATATACCGTTGCTTTTAAAGACACTTATGTAGTTTAGGTATCCAATACAGTGATTCCATATTTTCAAAGGTAGAGAGAAAACGGCGGAAAGCAAAAAGCATGTTGCAAGGTTATTTTTGGAATATCTTAAAACCGATGTACGTTGTGACGTCATGCAATGAATTTCAGAATATTGTTATACGATCATAAACGTTTTCAAACAAATGATATCTGTGAACGATTATTTGACGAAAAAAAAATCTAATACATAAGAAGACAAAAAAAAAAGCAATTGAAATAACAACTTATATTTTGTTATTGTCAAGAAGACAATAGGATATCTTTTTAAAAAATTCCAACAAAATCAAATGACGATTTTGATACAGATACATGTTTGGTCGGACATTAATAATATATCAAATATAGCCTTTCTATGAGCATGATGAGGTCAATACATGATTTATCGACCCCAATAAGTATATAGACCTCAGACTTCGTATAATATCTGTTTGTTTCTTTCACATATCATTGTCAATAAAATGGAAATGTATTTGACTCTCATACAATGAGGCTATAAAGCCCGAATTAATCCACAATTTTCTAAATAAAATAAATGCCTGTACAAAGTCAGACATATGACAGTCGTTATCCGTTCGTCTTAAGTGTTTTATGTTTTTGATTATGGATTTCGGTAATAAGTTTTCATCCGAGTTAAATATTTTTGTTGTTTCCTTTTCATTCATAAAACCAAAGGTTAACAGTGTTTTTTCTAAGATAGCCATAATTGAAAATAAAAATCAACATTAATCACTTATATAAAATCAAAGTCAAAGCCACATTCGCCATTACAGTAATGTTGGGTGTTTTGCAAAATATACGCCATGGCCACCCGGAAATTTCAATATGACAGCTTTTTCCAAGATGTTCGTCTCATATATTAAACCCTACAAATATTATATTTATTATACAAGTTCAAATTTGGAATGTTAGAAGTGCTGGATGTTTCGAACAATATTCCGAAGTTAAACTTGAATAAGATATTAAAACAAACACAAACAATCAGTCATGACTTAAAGGAAAGCGAGATTATGGGTAAAAATGTCGCACAGTGCGTTAATTTTAATCAGATAAGCAGAACATGACATGAGGTTTATAGCCTTGAAACACAAATTCCTTTTCGTGGTAAACAGGCTTAGTGCAAGATTTACCCAGTAATACTATTTATAAACATTATATTACGATATGATTAATTGTAATGTTAGTTTCCACGTTTACAAATCCTGCAAACATCAAAGAAAACCAAAACAGATGAATTATAACACTTCTAGACGGTCATTCGACTTTGTTTCTATGGTAATCTATAACAATTACACCATTCTATGCAATTGTTTTCAACATAATTAGTTTTACAAATTGATAATAAGTTTCAGGTCAATCCGATACCGATATCAATAGTTTTTTTCATGTATTTTCCGATTGAAGTTAGAAAACCAAAGCGGGTTCAAACATTTGGAACGGAGACTTTATCACATTTCAATACAAATATGTATGTTTCAGGCTAAATTCAGTCACGTTATAACAAAGTGTATTCTATACTATTATATCTCACCAAAAGGACCGTTTTGAGAATGGTTTTAATTCATTTTTAGATTAAATCGAATAATTAAAACAATATGGATTTAAGAAAGGATATATGACGGATAACTTCATAATGACAACTTTGTGTATTTTATGTCAAACATAAACTAATGAAACAAACAAAATCCTTTTGTGTCAAGGATTGTGTGAACTAGCAAAACATTGCCACATATTTATGTTTCTTCGAAGAAAGGCAAACACATTATTATTTTCTGTCGTTCGTTACCAATACTTAGACTGAAAACAATATTGTCAGATGCTTTATATCCATCGATCACTAACTGACGATTAAAATGAAAAAAATTAAAAGTTATATCAATTAAATTTTACCAACATAATCTCTTGTCCTATCAAAGATTTACATGAACGTGCCAACTATATAAGCACGATAAGAGCTATTGAATGTGAAGAAGCACGGATAAGGATCATATATACACGAATCTAAGGCATTGTATAAAGACATGTTTTATAACGTTTTGATTTGTTTATTTGGTATGTAACACTTATTTCTTTTACTTAGCATACTTAGTAAAATTATTCTTAAATTATGTATAATTTAACATTAATTACATTTTTTTTTAAAATATTTGCATCATGTTACTGAATACCATATGATAATATAAATAATATGTTTGCTAGTGATTGATATACTGATCATCAAACGAAATTATTAAATAGTCGATTAATTTAAGAAAGAACATTGCGACAGAGGAGAAATTGACATAGATTTCCACTATGCAAAGAACAATTAGAGAACAGCATAAAACCTACTTAAGATGATTAACAACGTCAGTATCTATGATATTTAGCGCATAAGCGTAATTTATTATTTTGTTGATACGAAAAAGTTATCAACAAGATCTATGTATCTTCAAATGAACTTCTTTGGAACATAGGACATTTTGATTACCCGAGCTTCATCAACCTTTTCATCAGACATTTTTGACGTGTTTGTTTCTTTGTTTTGTTTAGTCTGATGAATATGGTATATTGCATTAAGGTGGGGGGAAATCTAAATTTTCAAAATTTAATTATCTAGTTTGTCATTCTGGCGCTGAGATTGACGCTTGTGTCAAATTTAATATAAGTCAAAGCATGAAGAGGAGGACGCTGTGTCTGTTGTTTCTTTTGTTTCAAGAATTATGTTACAAGTACGAACTGAAACCAATAAAAAATACGGAAAAAAAGAAAAGTTTGGATTGAAAAGAAATCATGAATATATCTGGATGTGCAACAAGATGATACGATGATCTCACTTCTTCGGTCTTCTTGTTTTTTTACAATGTGGCAAAGAAAACTATGATTCAGTTGTCATGGAGATGAACACACACTTCGTTCCTATAGGAATGCCGACAATTTGTTTTAAAAGTCAACCTAAAATTTATCACATATGTTGCCAATAAGAAACTTATATATTTTATCTCTTTTCTGCTGGATGGTATCCAAAAGAAAATGAGTAGTTTCACCATATCTCTGAAGACTGTCTTTGATTGATTATAATGTTAATGTTGATGATTTAGGAGGAGGTGTTGTGCCGCACTTTGAAGACCCAACTAAATAACTTGTGTGTAAGGGCACTTACAGAATTCAGGTATCAAAAACAGCGATGAACATCAAGTTCTTTTTTTTTTGGTTTAAATTAAAAAAAGAAATTTAAAAAATACACTTTCGTAAGTGTTCAAGGGTGTATGTTGAGACCATTACTTACACGAGACCAAATGAAACAGAAATTAACTAGTTTATCTCACCGTTCCACCTTCAACAATAATCAAATGCCATACCACATCGTCACCTTTAAAAGGCTGCAAAATTGCATAATTATGTAAAACAATTCAATGGAGTAAACTAGCGGCATAATTTATGTACACAATTTATATATCAAGCAGTGTTCGTACATTTGACTTACTAGTAGAATATGTATTATTTTGCAGCTTGTTTCCAGAATATTGTTTGTCAGTGTCAGAACGGTTGGATTCATAATTCTACATCATGTTATTACTTCAGCGATAATACGAAAACCTGGGATACTTCTGCTGTAGGTTTATTACTAATTCAACTGATATACTTGAAATTAGGCAATTTCACTGTAAAAAATAGACATTTTGCCAACGAGTTTGTGTCTTCAGTGTTGAAGGCGGGAAATTTTATAAAATACAAATTGTGTACAAACTGTGGAAAGTTTATACAAATGCTTTGTTTAAGTGTACGTATACAAACAGAAATCAGATTTTGCTAACACTTTTATATGGTTATCGAACTTCTAAGTTTCGGTAAACAAGAAAACCATACAACAGTTAAAAAAATAAGGTTATATGCTTTGAGCTATTGACAATAAACCTTTCATTCTTCTAAAGTAGCAGGGCTATATACTATTGTTATATTTTTATATTTGTTCAAACGAGACTCACGGATGAGTCTTTAGTATATGGAACACGCGTCTGGTGTACACAATTCTAATACTTTATGTTGATTTGTTTCTTGTGTCGCATGTCTTACACATATATATGGTATCGATTATATGATAATGTTCAATTGTAAGGATAACGTAAGTGAGTATATTTGTCCGTAAAAGTTTTATAACTCCTCAGTATACATTAAATGTGATAGTAACTAATATCGTAAACAGTATTTAAGCTCATATGGCCCAAATGGCTAAGTGAGTTTTTGTCATCACTTGGCGTCCGTCGTCCCTCGTCGTCTGTCGTGGTCCGTCGTCGTCCGTCGTCTTTAACTTGTACAACAATCTTCTCCTCTAAAACTACTGGGCCAAATTTTATTAAACTTAGCCACAATCATCATTGAGATATCTAGTTTGCAAAATGTGTTCGGTGACTCGGCCAATCAAACAAGATGGCCGCCATGGCTAAAAATAGAACATAGGGGTATAAAGCAGTTTTTGGCTTATAACTCAGAAACCAAAGCATTTAGAGCAAATTTTACACGACTAAAATTGTTAATCAGGTCAAGATCTATCTGCCCTGAATATTTCAGATGAAATGGACAACCCGTTATTGGGTTGCTGCCCATTTTTTAAGGAAATTTTGCTGTTTTCTGTTAATATCCTGAATATTATTTTAGATAGAGATAAACTGTAAACAGCAATAATGAACTGCAAAAAAAGACCTAAAAATAAGTCAACATGACCAAAAGGGTCAATTGACCACCTAAGGAGTTATTGTCCTTTATAGTCAATGTTTAACAATTTTCATTAAATTTGTAAATTTTTACTAACATTTTTCACTGAAACTACTGGGCCATGTTCATAGATAGATAGAATTAATTGTAAGCAGCAAGAATGTTCTGTAAAGTAAGATGTACAAACACATCACCATTAGCAAAACACAATTTTGTCATGAATCCATCTACTTCCTTTGTTTAATATTCACATAGACCAAGGTGAGCTACAAAGGCTCATTAGAGCCTCTAGTTGTATATTTTACAGGCTTCTTGCCAGGCACATCACGCAGAACTTGCTGTCATACAGACAGATGAAGAGAATACATTCATATGGTCTGAAATGGCTAAACTTGGAGGTAGGAAGCTTCGTACTGTACAATCAATTTATTAATCAAATAATAAATTCGTCTCCATGGACAACTTATAATTCAATTTGAACTATGTTTGTCAAACAGGTTGCCTGTTGAGGAACACCAGACTTTTGTTTTATGTTTTTAAACGCAATTGTTTTTCATACAGATAACACGGATAAAATGATTGTATTTCAACCGAGCTTTCCTAAACTTAGTACTGCTTCATTATCATATTATTCTGGTTGTTTCAATTCATTTGTGTAAATACAGGAACATTGCAATGCTGTATATAAAACCTAAATAACAAACAGATATTTTTAAATGAATTTCATCTGGTAAAGTTTGTACAATGAATGACAGACGATAAACAGCCAGGGTTTCGTAGAAATTGTGGAAAAGGGAGTTTGAAATATATTAGAATTGTGAATATATTTTTTGGAGTTTAATTATTATCTGTTGCCTAGACTTGCGTCATATGAGCGTTCCTGTTGTGCAGTTATTATTTCCCATGAATTTTATTTTAAATCTAATATCTTTCTTTTAGAGAATTGAAATTATAACATTATGTTAGGGTGATGATTAAAAAGTAAAATCATAAAATAACTGAATTCCGAGGAAAAAAATCAAAAATTCAAAATTAAAATATTCAAAATTTAAGGAAAATTATAAAGACCGTTTTTGTTTTCTTCAACCCGACCCTCTATTATGCTTCAACCATTCAATAATAATAAACAGTCAATCTTCCATAATAAAGTTTGTGAATCAAATACTTTTCATGTATGGTTTGTTACTGATTTAATTGACACTAAACACGACTAAAGAAGGTGACTGAGATACCTATAACCTATTCAATATTGTATAGCAATGCACATCTATGCAACATACACATAATCAACACAATCTTCTTGATAAAAGGTATTTTAGGTGATTGATACTGCATTGTTCAAACATTCAAAACTGGATTAATTCGATTGATCATTTGAAGGCATGAATCTTCAAGCAGAATCAATAAATCAAATGTAAAAAATATTAATCTGATATAATGATTAGAATCTTTTTCATCATTCGCCTCTGTACAGGATTTTTCTGGTTGAATGGAACAGATGAATTTTCTGAGGGACAATGGGAATGGGCATCAACTGGCGAACCATTGGATTATTCACAATGGTTTCCAGGAGAACCAAATAATAGTAATGGTCAAGAAGATTGTCTGCTGACAGGCGGAGTCTACAAAACATTCTGGAATGATTCCCCTTGCTCGAACCAGATCAAATATATTTGTGAGAAAAAGTAACAGTTTGTAACTTTGATTTAAACTTAAACAAGTTACTCAAGTGGCTACATTCCTAATTACAGCATTAGAAAAATATTAAATTTCATTTGGTTATGTCACATTGTTATTGTCATTTAAGTAATAACAAGGTGAAATATAGTTTCATACAAGGACCATATTTTCCTCCATTTTGTATATTTGTTGTTCTTCTTGATAATTGTTAAAATTGTTAAACATAGTTGTCTATTTCTATGCCATCAATAACGTCGATGTCGACGTCTTGGGAACCATTATTGTCTATACAGATCAGAACATTTTGGTTAAGAACTGTCGATATCGAAACTTTAATAATCTTAACAGACGAAACGAGGTCAGGAAAACAATGTGATTGAAAACATGGCTTCAATATCGGCGGTTGATGTTGTGTTAACTGTGACACATATAGTAAATGTACACATCAAAACCGATAGGATGTCGTCGATATCTCATATTTTGAACATTCCTTATACATTATACATTATAATGTTGTTTGTGGTATTTAATTTTCTTATTTGTTTTACAAATCATATTTTTTTTTTATTTATGTTGCAGGTTGGAGAATCCAATTGTTGGATAAAAAGAATAACATCAAGGTTTATAAATATGGCAGAAATATAAATCTAGAATTAAAATAAATGATAGATTGTCATTGTTTTAATATTTAATATTGTCAATCTTTTGACATATACAGAATTGAAAATTTAAATTTGAAAAAAATCAACGTAGCGAAAAAGTGCCTTACCCGCCCCCTAAACAAAATTTCAATCGTCACTGAACCCCACGTTTTCTTTAAACGTCCTGTATCAAGTTAGGAAAATGACCATTGTTATATTATAGTTCGTTTCTGTGTGTGCTACAATTTAGAGGTGTGTTTCTGTTGTGTCGTAGTTCTCCGCTTATGTTTAACTTTATTTCAAACTCTCATAAGACCATCAGACCAATTTTTTTTTAAAACTGAGCAAACGATCATCGATCCTTCCGATGGTGTAAAATTTGACGTGTTTTGTTATAAGCATACAATAGGTAGTGTGAGAAATAAAAAAAGTTATTCCTTAAAGCTAACAATTGAAGCCAGTACTCCTGGGCTATATCATTATATATGACTACTGTTGAATTTAGTGTGAGGCACGCTGGATTGGTGTAAAGTTAGAACCATATCAAGAATGAGAAAGTGAATTAAAATTATGTATCGACACAGACAGCAATGCATAATCAATGGGTTGAAATTCCGATTAAGTTTTTCAAATTAAGATAATCTACCGATCGATATGTCTAGCATAGGCAATCCTTTCAGGAAACAGTATGGTTGGTGACTTACAACATGTACAATATTTAAGGATTACTTCAAATATCTGCCAGACTTTCTCATCATGATTTATTCACAGTAAGTTCACATGTACCAAAATATCTAATTTCACTGCATGTTGATCTTGAAAGCGAAATCAAGATACGGTTGGATTAAACTATACCACGTGACGTCGAACTATATTCATATTCCTTTCTTAGTATCATGTTCCCCTCTGAAAGTCGGGATTGCCTTGTACAACGTTTCCTGCACTTCATGTTTTATTACGTTTTATCTTGGTTTTTAGATAGTATAGTAATTTTGTTTTTGAAAAATATTGAAGGTTTAAAAAAAAAGGTATAATGAAGTATTAAATCTAATGGTAGTTTTAATACCAAAATTTATGACAAATGCGATGATTTTAATTATTTAACAGTCAAATTTGTATCCTGTGTATCAACATTGCGGTGGTTCCAGCATCTGGAGTATATGTGTCTCAATTGATACGTTACTCTAGAGCTAGCTCAAAGTACGTTGAAATACGTACAAGAAATACTGCTTTCTCAAAAGTTAGACAGGGCTATTAATCAATCAAATTTAGGTCCTCACTCAAGATATTTTACAGTCGCCATCATGAGCTGATTGGCCATTATGACACAAGTGTGTCAGAAATCATATATCATATTCTCCCCTAGTCATAATAACCTTATATCATTACCGAACTGAACACAGAAATAACACGACGGGTGCTGTATACGGTGCAGGAAATGCTTACTTTTCTGGAGCACATAATTTCACTCCCGGATTTCAGTGGAGTTCGTGTTGTTTCTTATTTTTTATTTGTAACTGTTGATGTGAATGTCTTTTGGTTTTATAAGTCTTTGTTTACTCCTTGGTTTTGATTGTTAATGTCTTATTAACATTTCATCGATACTGATTATCATTATGTATTTTGGGTTTAGTTATACAAAAAAACGTAAAAAAACCAGTTTTTTTTTACATAAATAAGGCTGTTAGTTTTCTCGCTTAAATTGTTTTACATTGTCTTATCGGGGCCTTTTATAGCTGACTAAATGCGGTATGGGCTTTGCTCTTTGTTGAAGGCCGTACGGTGACCTATAATTGTTAATGTTTGTGTCATTTTGGTCTATTGTGGATAGTTGTCTTATTGGCAATCATATCACATCTTCTTCTTTATATGGAGTTAATATTTTAGTTAAAAACTACAGGTATTGGAATAAAGCATTATATTACCCTGGGGTTTTTATCATCGAGGTCATATTTCCCTTGGGCGATACCCTCGAGAATTATCACTTTTCCATGGTGAACAAATCTTCATTTATGTTCTAATTCATAACTTCAAGCGAACATAAATTATTTACGAAATAAACTCAACACCTTTGTATGGGATCAGCTCGCCTGACAGTGTGCAGCAAAGCTTCGAAAAATAAAGAAAGGGTAAAGAAAAAATAAACGAAAAAATACATCATTAAATTCCAATATTATTTGTTACAGAAAGTCTATCCTTCAAAGACTCTTTAACATAACCGTCTTTGGCCGTGTCACTTTTCCACCGACCATGCTTTTTGAACAATCTGTCCTCTACACCAGCCGCTGCAGCAGCCGATGCCCCTCCTGAACGGAGACTATGCAGTCCAAATTTTTTACTATCTAAGCCTATACTCTGTAAAGTTGAAAGTAGTATTTCTCGAGCTCTCGTGTATGACAACGGACCTGTACTTCTAAGTTTATAAGAATTATCAGACTTACAAAAATTAACGGATCTAAAAATAAATTCATCAGAATTTGATGTAATACTAGCTAATTTGAGATATCGTTCTAGCATGGAGACAGGACAAGTTACAAGATTAGTTCTAGAAATAACCACATCCCTCCCTTCTCTGTAAATATCAGTTTTACTCTTCACCAAGTATAAATTTGCATGTGTAGAATACATTTTTATATCGATACCTCTCAAATTAACTAGTTCTGAAAACCTTAAAAAACTTGCATAGCTTAATAAACACATACAAACAGTTCTTAAGTCTTTAAGATTACTATTAAGAGTACCATAAGTATGAACAATCTTTCGTAAAATGTCTGGTGTAATAGGATCTTTCTTAGTGATAAAATGTCCCAATTTTCTCTGTGCTCCTTCGTTTACAAACGTTACTAATTCAGATGTACAAGGATTATTAAATCCAGCCAATTTATGTGCCCAGCTAATGGCGTATATTACTTCATTTATCTTGCTTGTCGATTTTGCATTCTGTGAAATGTGAATCAAATATAGAGAAACTGTATAATCAGATGAAGGTAAAGGAGTAATATTGTGTATTTTAGTCCACTTACAGAAAGCATTAAAGGCATACTGGTACTTTTTACGAGTGTTCAGAGAACGTGAGCTCAAGCAGTACTCTGGTAATCTAGCTTTCAATGTAGAAAGTTCATCCGAAATATCTGAATTCTGTGTCCATCTACCAACTCGAAAAATATCTGAAAAATGTGCAATCGTGAAACAAACATTATAAAATGTCAAAGTATTAAAAACTTATATACAAGTGAACCATGCCACTGTAAACATAACAGGACCTTGTCCAATATTTATTTGACCATGCCAGCTACAATGCTATATACATTAGTGCCGTGTTGAATACAACCATGCTTTCTACAATGTATATACACACTAGGGCCTTATCAACAACAACCTTGCCTGCTACAATACACATTCATGTACTAGGGCCTCGTAACTTTAACCTTGCCAGCTATAATACATTATCCGTGTACTAGGACCTCGTCACTTTAACCTCGCCAGCTACAATACACGTTCGTGTACAAGGGCCTTGAAAATTTTAACCTCGCCAGCTACAATACACATTAGTGCACTAGGGCCTTGTTATCCTTGTCGCATCTAACTTCACTGCCAATACTGGAGCAATAAAAGGCTCAGTGCCAAAAATTGATTGTCTATTAGAACCACCGACACAAATACCACTTGTATTTTTAAATTCAATAACATCAGATATGTAATTTCTGTAATTCATATTTTTATCAAAAATGAAAGGCCAATAGGTCGCAGATATCCATTTTGGTACAATTAAAGTACCTCTAGCTTTACAAGCAATTACATGTTTTATAGCTCTCAATACTAAGTAAATAGGTGGTACAATCCAATTGTTTTCACCAGACCAATTCTGAGTAAAACAGTCTACAGCTTCTGTATTTACATTCCAGAATAAAGAGTTAAATCTTTCTAATTTTGTGTTACGAGAACTAGCAAAACGATCGACTGTATAAGGACCCCAAAGGTCGTTAATAAAAGTATAGAACAATTCTGAGACTCCCCAGTCTTCATAATCAATGATTTTACTGATATAATCAGCTTTCGAATTTTCACCTCTCGGAATCCATTGTATGTTAATGGAGATTCCCTTTTTTAAACAAATAGAAAAAATGGAAATTGCTATATCTTGCAGTTTTTCTTTCATGCTTCCTGCTTGAACAATTCTGACACAATTTTGATTATCAGTTAGCCATTTTAAGGATTTTCCCGCAAATGCATGTTGATAAGACATCAACGCCAAATCTATGGCCTTTAGTTCCCTCCACGTGGAACTCTCTAACACTTCAGTGGATTTCCACATAGTGTGAAAAATTTTACTTTCCAACTCTACTGTACATGCTCCGGCAGCTATGCTGCTAGCATCAGAATATACCATTACATGTGACTGACTATATTGATTTAATGTTTTAAAATTTACATTAGCAATGTTATCAAGCCAGAACTTTAATTCCGATATCACAAAACTTTTACTTTCTAAAACTAAATAACTATCCCATGACATTCTACTTTCGATAGACATATAGCAATATCTAGTCATTATTCTAGTAATATTTCCGATCACAGGAGACATACTTATAATTCTACCCGTTACCTGGGCTAAATTTCCGGCAGAAATATATGGAATTTCTCTGAAAACATTATGAATAGATTGAAATAATTCGTCAATTCTCCTTTGAGGAATGCATAAAGTGAAATTACATGAATCCCAAATGATTCCCAACCACTCCAACTTCTGTACAGGAGTAAAAACTGATTTTTCTTCGTTCAGAAGAAACCCCGCACTCAAAAGTGATTGTTTCACAAATTCAGCATCTTTGATGCATTCATTATTTTCGTTATTCATACCAAATCCATCATCAAGATATAAAACTATTTTTATACCATTTTTTCTCCAATACTTGACCAATGGTCTGAGACACTTTGTAAATATGTAAGGACCCGTTGAAAGACCAAATGCTAAAACAGTGAAGCAATAAAATTTATCTTCCCACGAAAAACCTAGATACGTGTGCTGCTGTGGACATATATCCAAATGAAAATAACCAGACTTTAAATCAAATTTATACAGATAATCATTTTTCTGAAAGTATTGCACAGCTATTTTCCAATCTTCAAATTTAATCTTTTCCTTTTTCACCGATAAATTCAAAGTGCTCAAATCTAAAATTAGACGCCTTTTCCCAGACTTTTGAGTAGCTACACTGAGCGGATTGACAATGTAAGGTTGAAAAGGGACCTCGATGACGCAACCTGAAAGAACAAGTTCATTTACAGATTTGCTAACAAAATCATCATTCTTAAGAGCAGATTTGTTATTTTTCATGTACATGCTCGAAGGAGTATCAATAAATGGAATAAGATTTTTCAGTGTGTCTAAAATAAATGAATTAGCACCGATATGCTCCCAGTACTGAATACTTTTAGCTAACCTTCCCTTTACACCAGAGAAAATACCCGTGTTGGATTTGAAATTTTCAAAAAATCTTACTTGTCTAAGCAAAATCTCAATATCATGATTTAAACAATAATCACTATCAAATTCAGAAAATAAATATAAATACTTATCATTAACTAACTGTTCATTGTTAATTGTTCTGTTGTGTATTGTTGAAGTTGAACTGGTTGCGTTTGATATTTGGACAGTTCTTCCTCCAGTGGCCAAATTGTTTACAGGCATGGCACATATCGTGCTGGGACGGCTCACGCCGCCCGCTGCCAGCTCGAAAGGGCGGCGGGTTCTGACGCTGATACTGATTGGAATAATAAGGATTAGGAGCAGTTTCAACGGGAGCCGGTCTAGAAGTTGTCTTGTAGGGATTTGGGCGTCGGGATTTGTCTTTAGTCGAACGCATGGCTCTGGACTCCGCCTGGCGGATTTTCTTTTCATCTTCAGAGTCTGAAGCGATAACATTTGCTTCATACTCTCTGACAGTAGCCCAACCACCGGCTGAAGTATCTGCTATGCGTATCAGTTTGTTTCTGCCCTTAACCTTATCTATGAGGTCTATGATGATACGCGACACCTTGGTTTCTGAACGGGGAACAAAGCTATAAACCTTGTTTAACTCGGTAATAGTTTCCTCGTTAAATTTGTATTGTATTTTGTTGCCCTCGTGCTTGAATTTAAGGGAAACCTCTTCCTTTAACTTTTTGGAAATTACGTCCTGTTCTCGGACCAAATCTGATTTAAGATCTACAAGCTTATTGTCAAAATATACTTTAAAAAGTTCAAAAGTATCAGCTAAATCACGGCGCTCTTCTACTATGTGGTTGCTACTTTGTGATTTACCGGTTGAAATGTGTGAATGCTCAGTCTCACCTTCGGACATTGGACTTCCTTCTCTATTCTCAGACATACTCAGGTTAAGCACAAGCTTACAACTTTACTGCACCAAAAGCGAACCTCGAATGACAATATCTTTAATATACAAAACCGCCAAAAGTATAGCACGAAATATTTGAAATGACCTTATTCAAATATTATGGTCAGTTCTAACTCGACCAATGAAAAACATTTAACCTATTATATACTTTCAAACACGTGTAATTTTATAAACAAATACACGTGGTAATGTTTACATGTACATACCGGTGTACATAACTTTAATAAATATATTTCTCCCTCAGACACATAAAAAAAGTATTTTATCCTTTTCTCATAATCACTCGCTAATAAGTATTATGCTGTGCTTCTGAATTTTTTTTTGAATTATCAATACGCGAAATGAATAATATTGATAATCTTGTTTAACTTCATTTGAGCCGAGTAATGACGGCCAGTGTCTATTGGTGTACAAACTAAAAGTACTAGGATAAAACATACACACGAAAGGAAAGCATGTAGTTAACCACTTTAACCATTGATAATTAAGGGAAGTCTTGTAAAAGTTTATATCCCAGGCGTGTTTCACTGAAAGGACCAGGAACATGATGTTAATAATAAAACTAAGACCTTTCATTTGCTATTTTTAAATTAAAAAAAGTTTCTAGCTCGTTTACATGTAAATATATTCACAGAAAAGTCTTCCGTGTAGCTTTTCTCAATTACTTTCAGTTCAGGGCAGTGTTTCCGTAAATTGATGTTAACAATCGATAAGTATTCAATTTTATTCAATCTTTGATGTAGGAAAATTGAAAAGCTATGTAGTATAAATAACAAGTTTCAAAATAATAGAAGTAGACCACGGAACATATATGCATATAGAACAAATGACGACACGCTTCACGATTAACATTTACAAAAAAATCGAATGTAAAAGCATAAACATGTTTTATCCTAGTAAAAGCATAAAATGCTTTAAGCCATTCTTAAACAAACATTTAAATTTTATAAAAAAAAAAAAGAAAATGTTTTATCCTAGTAAAGCATAAAAATGCTTTTAGCCATTCTTTAACAAACATTTAAATTTTATAAAAAAAAAAAAATATTTTCAGGGTAAAATACTGTTTGTAGAATCACCCCGAAGTCATTAAGTGGTCAGTTCTTTGATATATACCAAAACCTTTCTTCAATTGTCCTCTAACAAATTTGTACAATACAAGAAAAGTTGACCTCCCGAAGGCAAAGTTGACCTCTGATACAATTCTCTATTTTATATGTTCTTGTTTTGGCTATAAGCCTCTTTAAATGTTTTAGTTTTTTATACATCGTTGGTTTTCAAGTTGATGGCTTGAAGCGTTCCTGTTGAAGGTTCAACTGTAAAGCACTTCTGACTCATGAAATTAGCCATGTTAATAACGTGTTGTTTTCATTTATAAGTAAATAATAAACCTTTCTTTGGAATTCATTCTTTTTGGTATTCAACGTTAACATGGGTAATACGGTTTTAAAAAACGTTTATATACTAGTCGAACATTTTCAGATGAAAGGCAAAATATACGAAAAGGATATTTAAAAAGGAAACTAAAGACAGAGCAACAAAACCCAACCAAACTCTGGACCTATGTGAAGTGCTCCACATAGTAGACTTGATCTAAATTGGTAGATAGAGGTCACAGTGTTGAAAAGACAACTAGATTGTGATTAAAACAGACAATGTTCGTCATTTTTAAACAGACATAACCATGGAAAGCCAACACACAGGGAAAAATATAAACATGTAACAACATTAAAACCTTAAACCATACAAGCACATGTTTATTAAACATACGAAGTCGAAACATTAACACAGCAACAATTATTTAAATATATTTTTGTATTAGTAAAACGAGAATATTTCTAAACAATTACTCTGTCAATCTTTTGCCACTTTGCAACCTGTTCATATTCTTCCAGTTTATGGATAATTGATAATCTATTTCCGGACCGATAATGTTACAAAAGCATTTCAATTTACGTACAAAAGTTACATAAAATACGTGTGACTGACTTTCACTAGTCATGTTATTATCAAGCGTATAGAACCTTTCATTGCTTGCTTCCCTGCAAAAAACAATTATTTTTTTCAATCCGATAAAAAGTGTAGTAGCTTAAATAATATAAGTAAATAAATAATTAAAACACTTATAAGTATTCAAACTAACACAGGAGATTGAAAGAATGCATCGGTTGGTTTTAATTATTCACAACAAAATAAATTCATATTATGCTACTTTGAGCTCAGAGACCTTTCAGTGCTTGCTTCATTGCACCAAAACATGAATATGGAAAAGCGCCTTAAAATTTCTACATATGATAACAATTTATAAGCAGATGGGTCGGGACAACATCAAAAGTTCAATGTAGGATAAAAAAAAAAAAAACTAATTCACAAAGTTCTTTCTAAACTTGAATAAGGAAAACATTTATTGATCAATAGAGATACATATACAAACGATGCCAATTAAACAAAACTTCTAGCAATTTAAACCCAATATCCCAAACTATCTGATTTTTTTTTAATTCTACATTGATCTTTTGGTGTCGTACCTTACGTAAACTAACGCACAGCACAGCAGATAAAAAGAAATGCATCGATTGGGGTATATTAATCCACCACAAAATAAAATCAGATTTGTTTGCCATCCTTGATTGTAAGATATCAAACATAGAGAGGGTCAAATCATATATAAGACTGATGTAAAAATAGCTATTTGAGGCAAATAGTGGTACAATTTGCCTTCAAAATACGTTAAACTTACGGGGAAATTTAATTGTGTTTTTCTGCAGTGTTCAGTATCTATTTGCATGAACTGACACCCCACAATCTTAATATCATTTTATTTTTTTAAAGTTCTAAATTAATCATTATATCTTATAAACAACCTCTTACATGTATGTTAAAAGTATGTGTACCAATTTTACCACGCCGCTTCCTAATTGTACATTTGTTATACATTCTAACTGAGTTGATTGTTCAAGTTTGGTATAACAAAATCGTATATAATAATTATTATTATTTAAACATATGCGTGTGTTTAATTATTTTGATTTTAACATTTTGAATTCAACTCATATTATGTAACTACTTTATATCCGAAAATTTTCATAGTAATATTGTTATAGTCAGTGTTTATTTTATTATGCAATTCTGAAATATAATGACACAATGTATACTTTAAAATCAATTGTATATTACACACAGAAGTGAAGCATATTGACAAACCTTTTTATTCAACAAAATGTATAATATACATATATACCAAATATCGTGCTTGAACACCTTTCCTTTACGCAAAAAGTTGGTATTTAACAATGTGTTCATAGTATATAATTTGATATAAGTATTGAAAAGTATTAGATATTTAGAGCCTTGAAATTTAAAACATCCATCGATGTCAAAATTCCGATTATAATATCACGACTAATTCGTAATCAGTATCTTGCATTATCATTACTCTTTTATAAACATTTTGCAGTACTTATTTCTTTTGTGGAAATATTTTAGGAGCATAATGGCGAAAATCCATTAACACAATGACGGAAATTACAATCACTAGTATAACAATACTGAATGTTCCAATACATTTTGAGGAAGATCTGTTATCTGATGTTGATATAAGTGAACGTTTGTATCTGCTTGTTTTCTTTGTATCTACAGTGAGTTCTGATCTTAGCTGTTCAATCTTTTTGAGAAGCTCGTCATTTGTTACCTGTGTTTTTGTTATGTTATCACATGTGCAAACACACTGAGGATCTGTTACTGAAAGATTTGTTTGAATCATATTAGCTCTTGTTGGTGTTGTCATAGTTGTATTCAATGCTGTGTTATTTGATCCGAGAACCGCCGATGTACATGCTACAAAAGATAATTATTGTACAATATATGTCAGAGTATATATGCAAACACGAAAGCTCTATTAAATCAAGTGCATACTACGTTTCCTGTATTTCTGTTTTACCAAGTTTGTTACTTCATCGGGTCAAATAGGCTATCTAACTGTAAGTGTTTATAAATGTTTTAAACACCGGATTTAAAACATAAGGCTACTTAAACATTATTATATATGTTACATGTAAGCTCATTTTATAAATTGTACCTATTCACAGCATTTCTTCTGCTACCTGGTGCTATTTGAAACAAAAACAAAACATTCATCTTAGACCTTAAAAATTGAAAGGATATTAATACGATTACAAATGAAACAAGTATCCAGGAGATCAAAGGGAGAACAATGTACACAAATACATTTTAAAGGTCTCCGTATCGGAAAATTAGCCTCACTCTCTTGGTAAATCGAAAAATAAATTTTAAGGAGAATAACAACAATCTGTGTTGTGCTTAAACGATAACGAAATATAACCATAGCAGATACAGACATTTGATGATGTAAACTATCCCCCCTCCCTCCAAGAAAAAAATGTGTATGGTACAAAAGTGTATACATGGCATATAGTGAATGGCAGAAGGTCTATGGGGCTATGACATATGGTGGTATGGTGTGTGGTCCTACGGTTTATGGTGTAATGGTGTAACGTGCGATCGGAAATGTTGTGAATGAATTGTGTATGCAAACAAAAATGATCAGAACTGCTTTTTATTATTTTATTATTTTAATTATTACATTAATTTACAATTTTGTGATCCAAATTCGTTTTTGTTTTTAAATAAATAATGGTTTTGTAGTCGCACGCTTTCTTAAAATTAAATTGCATTCTGATGATATGTGTAAGTGAAATAATCAATGTTTATTCAGTATCTTTTTTTAAATATTACATAGATACTTACATGTACCATTCGTTGAATTCATTTCAAAATCAAATATCCAATAGGCGTCACTTATTGAGGATACTTCATAGTTAGTTATTCCACCGAGGAGAGAAGGGTCAGTCAAGTTAATGAATTCTCCCTTTCCGGGACTGTCAGTTCCTGCCTTGATGAGGTTGTACCAATAGAACCAGGCAACCCATAAACTGAGGTAACATTTGCAATTCAATCCAGACCACGTTTCTTTGACACTATTTACAATCGAAGTCGTTTGATGTATTTTTGATATTGTAACTTTATCCAATCCAAACAAGACATTATATATGGGTGTTTGAGTGCTATCCATTAACGCAATGCTTACTTCACTACAGGCTTTAATCTTGAAAACAATTTCACGTTGTCCAACTGGTACATTTACATCAAACCGGTGAGTGCTTGTTAGATTCGTTTCAATAACAGTATCTACAAAAATATTTAGTATATTACTATGGTAACGACAACCTATCGTTTAATCAATTGATTGTTACTTGCTAAACGTCCAATTGCAACTAGCTGTTCTTTCAGCAAAATACATTAATTGGTTACAACAGCCCTTTAATGATTTATGTTTGAGAGGAAGGAATAAAAGTGTAAATTTCTTCTTCAAATTGCCGTGATGGGGCATTATTTATTTAGTATTAAACAAATTAACTATTTATATATCCCTACTTTTGACTACGCAGTAAATAATTGTTCTACAGGTTACCTACTCTAGCGTAAGACATTATGATACTTAGATTAGTGAGAGCAACTACAAAATATTAAAATCAATAAAATGAGGATAGCGTCTTATGATCGCCAACTAGAACAACGCGTATAAATCAGCACATAGCCACCAAGGAATTTTTTTACACAGCAAATACATCCAACGACCCGGAGGATCTTCAGCTGGCCCTTAACCAAAACGACTGTTAGTGCATGTAAAAATATACGTCACACTTAACTCCTAAACATATAAATAAACTAAAATTAAAAAAAAACTAACAGAGCTCGAGGCCTTCGACTCGGATCAGGATAAAAACTTCTTCTTTGCCAATGTAGAAAAAGCAGTAGAGTAAAACTCATTTTAAAACATATCCCAGTCTAATGTCATAATAGCTAACAGAAGAAACTAGTGAGTACGCAAAACGACAATGATCCATGCATTAACAACAAAATACAAGCAGTTACTGACATGAAAACTCCAGGCATCAATTTAACTTTTACTGGTTACAAGGTTATGTCTTCATCATATGAAAAGGGATTTAGTATCATAAAATATATCAGAGGAACATACCCGTATCATACAAAAAATGGCTTACTGCACATCACGTGTTATTCCTAAAGCAATTGCATTACACAATACAACTTATCATTCATGATAATACTTTATATACCTATATGGAGTTATTTTCTTTCAGAACGACAGGTCATTCTTTTTCAGAATCAACCCGGACGATACCATATTTCAATGAAACATGCTCAAAGGCATAAATAATGACCTGTGTGAGGTAATTATTTTCCTTGATAAGAATGCAATCTATAATTTACTTCAAAATTTTATTCGTCTGATTGTTTTTTGTTGCCGATTTGGAAATTTATATTTTAAAGTTCAATCGATGAAAGATGTAAAAGAAACCTTCATTGCCCGCATTTTAATTTTAGAAACAAATAACGCGTGAAGTTTTGTCAATCTATCGCTACAATCAAGAAACATTATCATATATGGGAGATGAATTTTAATATAGACTTTCATTAAGAAAAAGCCAGATTTAACATATTCGTGTGTTAGATTTTGAAAATCTTATTGAGTCACACTTAATAGGTTGGTTGAATTTTGGTTGCTTGCTTAACGTCCAGTTGCAAATATTTTATGCATGTTCAGGACGATGAACGCTGAATAGGAAATCATACTGTGACCTACAAGTATTTATATTCGTTTTTGTGTCAGTTCTTAACTTTTTTAAATTTATGTATACCTTTTACTCTATCAAATGGTCAGCTAATAAGATAATCTTATATTCTATTGAATAACATTAACGTAACTCAGAAAAGGGTCGGGTGCGGAGGGTATATAATTATATCCTGATTATCTGTTAATAAAATGTATTGCTACTCAAAAGACAATCTTTCTGAATTTTTCATTCGATTCAATTAAAATTGTTGAAAAAAAATAACCACTTTTCCCCGATAGAAATGAGATTACAAATAGAAAAAAAAACATACCCCTCCCCCTTTTCCATAAACTAAGTGGTACAATACATTACTTACAATGTGTCTTGTATTTGCCATAAACCGTTATCGGATGGTAACAATATATTTGTGTCTTACTTCATGCAGTTACAGTTATATTTTCATTGTGTATGAATAATAAATTTTTAAAAGGTTTATATCTAGATTTATTAGTGAGTTTCATTTCACATTCTAAATGAGCCGTAGGGCGTATTAAAACCTGAACGCATTAGAAAGGAATATCCCACTTTAGTGTTGTCGGTAATATAGGATACTAAATTTTGTAAATCTTTATAAAAATAGAATATTTTTTTGACGGTATATTAGTCAGATAATGCATATTTTAAGGTTTTTCTTGTCGTAGAACACACCTCGGGGTGTCAGGATTGCTCAAAGAAGGACCTCCCTACGGTCGGTCTTTCATTTGATCAATCCTGACACCCCTCTGTGTGTTCTACAACAAGAAAAACCTTAAAATATGCATTATCTATAACATGTTCCACAATAAAGTGCACAGGTGAATTTAATAAATTAAAATGTTTATAAAAATCGTGTTTTCTTGATCCTAGCTATGAAAAAAGGTAAAATCACAAAAATACTGAACTCAGAGATAAATCAATTTGGAAATTCCATAATCACACGGCAAAATCAAATAACAAACCCATCAAAAACGAACGGACAAGAACTGTCATATTCCTGACTTGGTACAGGCATTTTCAAATGTAGAAAATGGTGGATTAAACCTTGTTCTATATCGCTAACCCTCTCACTTTTCTAACAGTCTCATCAAATTCCGTTAAATTTACATGATGCGTTAAATAAACAGTCACAATTAATAAAATAGTCAAAATATGGGTACATCAGTCATCATTTTGAGTGTCTGACGTCAGAAATGTTATTATAGGTATCGAATGCTTCTTTTTTTTAACTTCATAGGGTTGTAAAAGTGTTGACCGTGCACACATTTTTAGAATGAAGCGAAGCTCTTTATACAAAATGTAATTCGGTCACCGCTTGTACACCCCAATGAAGTTACAAAAAGAAGCATTTAATTCTTAAATGAATGTGTTATTTTCAATTCAAAAACCCTATAAGTGAATCAATATTAATTCTAAAATATGTCAATTTAAATGACTTGACATCAGTATCGTAACGATATATCTTTCTAATAAGTATGTTTAAAGAATTAGTTAGCTTCTGGTGGAAAAAGGACATTTTGTGCTATGTATTGATCATTACCAAAAAAAAATGGATGTGAAATACTTCAACTTGGTAAGTCGTTTTATATTTAAGAATGATGTCATGATACTGGTGATAAAATGAAGTAGCTGTTTTGACTAGTTTGGGACAACGATTCTCGTAAGGGCATTTACGTAAATATGGAGATATATGCTGAAATGATAAAAGACCCTAACACAGACCTATAGGTTTTCAGTAGTAAATCCATTGAAAGTGTCAGGACGTTAATTTGAGTTTTTCTGGGAATTGTCAATTCAAATTTTCGAAGTTTGCTTCAACGACATTACAGCTTTACATGATTTACTTTGTCGCGTGAACACATTAACTGATATATTCCTCTACTGAATCCATCAATATTTTGAATCGATATACTCGTATTAAGGGTTACACCTATGTATAAAAATTAAGATTTGGTGTGATCGACAATGAAACAACTCTTCACAAGAGACAAAATGACAACTAAATTACCAATTTTATGTCATCTTACGGCCTTCAACAATGAAGAAAGTTAATACCACATATTCCGCTATAATGGCCTTGAAATGACAAATGAAAAACAAATTAAACGAGAACTAATCGCCTACTTCATGTCAAAAAAATGAAGGTCCGGACATGGACATACATACATATTGTGCCGTGTTGAACATGTTAGAATGATCACGACCCTGCTCTCGCAAGGAACAGCATAACCATATGGACAACGAACTATAAAAATCAGTTGAAATAGTTATATGCATTTGATGGCCACAATCGACAATGCATATAAAAAAAACACAAAGTTGACGTGACAGGGTACTTGTACATCCCAACAACACAAAGATTCAGAGTACAGTTCTAGATCTGTAAGTACTCACAGTTATTGGCAGTTAGTTGCAAAACCATAACAACTAATAAAAAAATCATGCATCTAAGATCAAGATTGTATTATCAATCAGTACAAATTCAACGTCCAATGTATTTAGTGTAAAGGCGTCACGAACAGTCAGACCCTGTACAATGCCAATATAGAGGTATTGACATATTCACATAATGAATGTGTAAAAATTCAATACTTATACATGTACCCCCCATATTGAAAGATCTAATTACATTTTGAATTGGTAACCTTTTAGAATTCGTTTTGAAGGACCGATGAATTTATAAGGATAGTTTATAAACTTCCGGTCACAGTAAGCACATCTCCATGAAATTTGGGATGTGCTATTTCGTTTGAAATAAGTATCAAGTGTGTTGGTTCTTGCAATTTTCTGAAAAGTAAAGTACCAATTAAAACCCATACTTAGTAAACTGTATAATTTGATTATATAACAAATTAAACAATATCTTTCACTAACTAGAAAGGCATCGGATTAACACACCAGTGCATAAAGCCACTTTTTTAAGATATAATAGAACACAACCGCGATAGTGCGTGGCCGTACATAAATCATTGTGTCTTATTATGTACAAACTTTGTTCTTAGTGTGGGATTTTTAGTTTTGTCATACATATGATTAAACAATATTGATAATAATAGGAACGGTCTACTCTATTTTCAAAATCTTTCTGTTTGAACCCGTCGATATGCTCTTTATAACTTGTTATATGATTGAATTTGAAAAAAAAACGGGCCTTGAGTAGTGTAAATGAATTTTGTTATCAGCATCATTGTCTTATATGAGTTTTATTTAAAGTTAAATTCTATGATTTTCTTTGTTTAAGTAATGTAGGCTATCAAAATTAGTTTAGTTTTATATATAATATACATATCATTCTTAGGAAATAAAGTAAATTATACATATCGCGTTACATGTTTTAAAGCGAATACGATGCACAATTTCTCTTCTCCTTTTTCCTTTCGTGATTTGACTTTTATAAATCATTGAGAAAAAACTGAACCACACCAGGTAGAAACATCACAACTACGACTTGTTGTTTTGTGATAATTTCAAAATGGTTAATACAATACATATCAACTGAAACAGATATCTTTGCACATAATCAGAGTAATACAATTCCCTGATATACATTGATAATAAATATCATGCAATTAAGCTTTTGTGTATATTTGTTGTTACGACAGGGACTTCACAATATACAAACCTAAATGGCATTGATGGGTCAAACATGGTCTTAAACAACATACATGTACAAAAACAAACATAATTGAACGTTAAACATGGCTACATGAACTATGGTTAGATGGTCATTCGTATGAAATTGTATTAAAATACCTTAAATATGCTCATATTTGATCTCCTCATGCATTATAATGCAGACCATTCGGAAGTCTTTCTTATTCTTCTTCTTAATTTTCAATTTAATGGTTATTATGAGGCAATACATATTTATCTATTTATCGACATTGAAGTTTCAGTTCACACATAGTTTGCATACTTTCAATCATTGTAGATATATGTTAGCGCACCGGTTAGAGGTCAGATGGGAGAAAATGGAACGTGATCGTTCAACATGCTTTTGTTAAGATTTTCTATGTTTTGTTGTCTTTTTTTCAACTTGCATTTCAAAAGAAAAAATCAAACGATATGTGATGGTATATTAAACTGATATTCTCTAAAATTGTACTCACTATGATAAATCTGAAAGATTTAGTTTCCTTAATTTGACGCTCATTGTGATACATGAGGTGTTTTTTTGACAAAATATATGTTAATGAATGAGAGGATTTTAAACGTCATTGTAATTTATGTCGTGCATGGCCGAAACCAAAAGTTGAAATCTATACAATAAGTACCGATTATCAGGTTATCTGCATGTTGATATCGTAAATAATCAGCTGCGAGACATAATATGAAGCTTTTTGTCGAGTGAGCGTAGCGAACGAGATCAAAAAGCTTTCATATTATGTCAAGCAGCTGATATTTTACAATATCAATATGCAGATAATCTGATAATCGATTTATCGGGCTATATCTGCGTGTTTTGGAAGTGTTTTCTTAGTTTCGCCAGCACACAAAAGATGACTTGATACGTTTAGGTCAAAGTTATTAACGTCGGTTCAAACATTATGACGTCGTTGATATGTCCGGGGCAACGTTATTAAGGCCGGGTCAACGTATTTGACGTCAAAAAGACATGATACGGAATAATATTAAGAGCTGAACAGAGTGATATAGACAGAGACGCTATATTACCTTTCAGAAGGATTTCGCAAAAAAAGGAGAAAACAAGACATTGCAAAGAGATATGTATGAATAGTATGTGTATTCTGCATACAACTCTTTCTACAAATTGCTGCGTGTTCATACATTTTTACGTCAAGAACATGAAAATAGAAGAAACAGAAGGTGTCTCGTGGAAGATATGCAATGCATGATAAATAAATACAAAATCAGTCAACCAATAAGGATGTATATATAGAACGTTTGGATTATCGACTATTTTAAAGAAAAAAAAATGTTTATGCAAAGGTCTAACATTTAAATAACGTCTCTGGTATATAAAGTGCTTCAATCAATGGGGTCATTCATATATTTGGTGTTATTTTTTTGAAGTACTAATTTTATTTGAAAAACCTTGAGAATATGTAAAGACCGTTAGGTCCGCTTGTCAAAAGTTAAGACAACCTTTCACTTCATATTTGTAAATCTGTTAAAAGTTATCAACAGCTTTCTTGTAAAATGGATGATATCGGATATGTTCCTTCTGTCGTTAATATCATCCCTTTCCCTTTTTGCGAATGCGACCTCTTTAATAAGCCTTTTTACCAGTATTGTAATAACATGAGCAACAAGACGGGTGCCACATAAGAAGCAGGATTTGCTAATCCCTGAAGGAGCACCTTATATCACCCCAAGTTTTTTTGTTTGGTTTGTGTTGTGTTGTGTTGTCTTTAGTTTTCTATGTTGTGTCTAGAGTAATGTTATTTTCCTCATTGTCTTTTTTTTTTTAGGCATGGCGTTTTCGATCTATGATATCTTTCGCCCCTCATTTATAAGGTTCCTGTATCAACATTTTGCTTTTTAAGTAGCAACTTTTTTTCCAGATTACCTCAACCTAGCATGTAATTTGAAGCATATTTTTTCGTTACACTAGTTAAAATGCAAATCGTTTGTTCTCTCATAAAACATGTCTATTTTAACTATAATACTAAAGAAAAAAGAACAATTTAATAATAATCAAATTAACAACTGTCGTGCATAATTCTAATAAATATACAAACTGAGCATACGTACCAGAATGAACAGAACCAGCACAGAAACATAACACTATTTCCAATAAAAGAAGCATTATTTATTTAATCAACACGAACTGTGCTTTAGATAAAGTTCATAAATCCAAATATGCATAGTTGGTGTCTTATATAGTCTAGGATGTTCTTTTGTTTAGTATAAAAAAGTTGATCGACATAATTTATACTTACCTGACTAATCATGAAAACTTACCCCGCAATTATTCATTAACATATTAGTAACGAGTAGTGCTTCACAATAGCAACTAATGATAAATTTATGTATAAAATAAACTGGAAAATAGAAGATTACTCGGGTGTTAAAATGAACCATAAAACATTAGGATATAAAAAAGTAAATAGACAACGTACTTTATCGAAAAAATTGTCTGTGAGACTGATATTATTATTGGCTTGAATATATTACTTATATTTCGGTTTAATGCACTATCCGACTTAAGACGATGAATCACACAGGGATATACGGGCATCGCAAGAACCTAATTTCTTATAGAGACACTTTTTTATAGATAAAGGAAGATGTATGCATGAAATGAGTTGTCATTGCTTCAAAACTAAAATGAATCATTACATTTTAGTTTTTTTCAAACTTTCAATTTACTAAGACCTGTAGTTATGTTGTATACGCAGCATAGAAGCAGTCTTAACGGACCACCGAAGGCCTGTTGGTGACATTCTGATGTTGTCTGCTCTATGATCGGGTTGTTGTCTCTTTGACACATTCCCCATTTCCATTCTCAATTTTATCACCTATTATTAAAAACATGCTGAAAAAACACCTATTCGTTTACTTTTTGGAATACCATTTCTTACTAAAATAAACAAAGTAACTAGAAGCCTTATACATTTGACAAATGAAAGGGCTGAAAATTAACAAATTTTCCTGTCCTTTATGTGTTTCAAATAAAAATTCACCACATAAAATTATCAGGTAGTTTAGTTTGTTGCCATACTTTTTTCGTTAGGGAACGACCATTTGATATGCTGGGGGAAAAGGGGCCTTGATAATCACAAAAATAAATGGTTTGTTCTTTGGTAGTTTGAAAATAAATTACCCGACTTGCAATGTATTGAAAATAAATAACTCAGCAGGTCTATAGCTTCTTGGGCCTTCAGCGTTTCCAAAACCCTTCAAAATTTTTTTTGCATCGCTCCGCTCAGCGAAATATGTTTGACAATACTTTTGAAAGAGGCTAGGTAAACCCAAAATTTGATACTATGTATATGTCGTGTACAAGTTGCGATTTTGTACAGGTTATAACATGGATAATGCAAAAATACAAGTTATAACATGTACAACAAAAATACCTCGTACATGTTATAACCTGTACAACATATTGCTTGAAAATGGTCTTAACTTGTACAAAATCGAAAAACAAGGATATGTTTCTATTATCGCAACAGATGATAATAACCTCAATGATATTTTCATAACTTTTTTTATTATTCCTTCATGTTGGTGTGTTTTGCCCTTTTTTAATACAGTTAATGTCCAGGGGTCGGTATTACGAAGCATTCCCTAGACCTGTCATAAGATATTTCATGAATTATAATTGAGTGTCCACGTTGAAGGCAATAGTAAAATACTTTCATTCTAGTTGACACTAAAAGATATAAGAGGATGTCCAGGATAGATGTGTCTACAAATAAAATTGGGAATGGAAATGGGGTATGTGTCTAAAAGACAACAACCCGCCCATGGAACAACATCCAAAGGCCGCAAATACATGCTTTCAAAGTAGAGGATATATGTTTAAAACATCAAAATGACATTCGCCTCGTGCAATGATCTTATAGTTTATAAAAAAAAATTGTTACAAATTTACATAAGTCATGCTGAAGGCCAAAAATATTGATGAGTAGTTCCAAATATAATGATAATGAAGCGTGGTCCGATGGAAACTATTTCAGCTCTCTCTTGCTTTTACAGAGTAAGCATTTAAGACATTGTTTTAGTCTTTGCATGCTATAAAACGAGAGGGATGAGTTTTACCCAAAATTATAAGGCATTGTTCTCAAATTTCTTAGAAGAATTCAGTTACTACTAACTATCTAATGTAAATGTTATTAAGGAAATGCAAGCTTTTAGTAAATAGTATCACACTTATTTAAGCCATGATAGACTGCATGAAACATACAATTACATGAAAACACATTTTGCCAACATAAGTCATGAAACATACATTTCTGAAACTTTGTGATCATTGTCCTCTACATAAAAAGGCCCGTTCTGGCCTAGTTATTGTTGTTCTTTATGTATTGGTGAATTTAAATGTATATTTTTCTTCATTAAGATTTTTCTTAAATTTTGTACATTCAGGTTAAAACCAATTTAAAGCAATATTTTGTACAGATTATAACATGTATTATGTACTTTTGTACATGTTATAACTTGTATTTTTGCATTATACAAGTTATAGCATGTACAAAATATTAGTGCATGTTATAACCTGTACAAAATCGCAACTTGTACACAACATATATATGCAATACATGTATATTGGTTGGAAAATAGATGATTAATGTTGTGGAGAAAAGTATAAATACTTATTTAATTAATCTAATTATCAGATTATACCAATTTTCTTTTATCATATACTATGTATTTGTGTTTCGTTTGTCCTCTCTCGCTATGTATTATCTTAATATGTTTGTATATATTGTCTTCTAGTACACAAGTATGTGTCTGAGGTTATGAATAAAATCTTGAATCATAAAATTTCAGCAGGGGATAATGATTAATTTTGATTATTCATAATTAACAAATATTTAAAAAATTGTATGTTTTCGAATATCATAAATATAGTTGTGAAAATGAATAATCAGTCCCTTGCTTTAATGAAAATGAAAAACCTTGCTTCTATAGTGCAGAAAATGAATATTCTGTCCTCTCATTTTACAAAAATAAATAACCGATCAAAAACA
Source organism: Mytilus trossulus (assembly GCF_036588685.1). Classification (NCBI taxonomy): domain Eukaryota; kingdom Metazoa; phylum Mollusca; class Bivalvia; order Mytilida; family Mytilidae; genus Mytilus; species Mytilus trossulus. The sequence goes on along the minus strand of NC_086383.1, from coordinate 26,146,670 downwards.
AATCAGTCTAAATCCAGCATGTTTGACTAAACGAAATATGTATATCACCGCAGGAACATGAGAGTTGTTTTCAAATCGTTCGATGTGTTATAGATTTCAGGACATTCTATTTTGCATTTTTTTCCGATTTATTTATTAAAATATTAATGGATAAAGTCAGCCAAAAATTAATAAAGGAACACGTATGTAAGAAGAGGGGCACAGTTTGTTTAGAGAAGTTTACTGTTTGTTGAAAAACACGTCCTTCAACGTAACCAATAGGTTGTCAGTCAAGAAATCACATGAATCAAGCATCTTAAAAGTTGATAATGTCAGATTCAGGAAATGTTTTATTTGAATCAGAGTAATACATTTGTTCTCCCCTTAGACAAAATACTTTTATGAAAATTAGTCATTCTGTTTTATGAATCAAGGAACTTAAGCAATGAGTTTCTCTTCTAGTAAGGAATTATTCTGTAACTTGTAATGTAGGGAGATTCACAATAACGTTGAAACATGGCTGACCTCATGCAGGAACTTCTTATCGAGACAGACAAAAATTTAGCAATATCCTTTACTCTATTTTCCGCTATAAAGATGATGTTCTTTCACTAAATAATTCAAAATTTGGTGACTATGTGGAACGCATCTATCCCATCAAACTAGAGATAAAGGATACTACAGATACAATTATTCGGCTTCATATCTTGACTTACATCTATCAATTGACAATGAAGGTCGGTTGAAAACAAAACTTTACAACAAAAGAGATGATTACAGCTTTCCTATTGTGAACTTTCCATTTTTAAGAAGCAACATTCCAGCAGCACCTGCATACTGGGTCTATATCTCCCAATTAATACCAAATTCCCGTACTTAAATTTCCTATCATGAGTTTCTTGATAGAGAGTTGCTGCTCACAAGGAAGCTATTATACCAAATGTTTCCCTTTCATGAATGTGACCTACCGAATTATACTATTTACAAGATTTGTTATTACATAAGCAACACGATGGGTGCCACATGTAAAGCAGGATCTGCTTACCCTTCCGGAGCATCTGAGATCACCCCTAGTTTTTGTTGGGGTTCGTGTAGTTTTTGTATGTTGTGTCATGTGTACTATTGTTTGTCTGTTTGTCTTTTTCATTTTTAGCCATGGCGTTGTCAGTTTATTTAAGATTCATGAGTTTGACTGTCCGTTTTGTATCTTTCATCCCTTTTTTATTGCTGATAAAATTATTATCATTTAAGAAAATATTTCCAAGGAAAGCCCAGCAAACATTTGTTTCTTATGACACTTATTTAGTATGTAGTTGTATATGTGTAATAAAGCAGAAGCGAAATATTGCAAGTCAATTTATCAAAGATAAAATAATGAAAATATTCAATTAATATTGAAACTTGAAATCGAAAACTACCTGACAATACGAGGGCAAAAAAAGACATGAAACAGTACACATGACACAACCATAAACTAAAGACTTTGCAACACAACCCAACATGTTGGATTATGGTGCTCTACTCTACATGTGGTAATAAATATTTTAAATGTTGTCATATTGTCGGAGTAATCAGTAGGCTATGAATAAGAAGTGACAATAATTAAAACGAAAGCGAAAACTCTTTCTATGTATTATGAAACCGGTTAAACATTATATTCAGTCGTTCTCTGATCTTTTAGGATTTCATTTGGAGAACAAAGATGTCAAGTTAATTTATTACATGCTTTCAATTTTTGGTGAAAAAAAAACAACTCTGTATACATGTTTGCATATTTCAATTGACATATAGATGGGAGGCATTGTAAAAAAACTAATATTGCATTATTCTATTCAAAAATTTTAAATAGCGACTTCAATCAATTTATTTATTTGTTATCAATATTTTTTTAATGATATATTTAGATATTCAATGCTTAACGAAACAACTGATTTTTGACCAACTATAATTTTCTTGATTTAAGTTCACAAATATCACTTGGCAGTCTCAACCCGGAACCTAATGTATATCCGATTATTCACCTTGGTTTTGCATCTGAATATGTAGTCACTTGCAAAGCTCATTTACCTACAAAAAAATAACTTTTAAATCTTGTAGTTTTAACAATTATTTCTACTTTAAAGCTGTCAAGATGCATATATTATAAAATATAAAGTTATCTGAATCAATATGTATGCCCTTGTTAAGCTCATTTGCATCATACAACACTACCATTCCAAGCTGTTCGTGTAGTTTAAACAATGAATTCCACTCTAAGCTGCTCTATAATGCATATTTAAATAAAATCTTAACAAACAAGTTCACTCTGCGTCAATAAACTGTCATATATAGTCTTCCGCTATATGAGATTTCGATTAATTTTCATTTGATATATCTGTTAAATAAGAATCTAAATCAAGGGTATGAAAAGCAATGAATAGTTTTCAAATATCTCATATATTAGAATGATTTTTTACTGAATTAGATTGAACCTTGTACATCATTTCATATTTTCATACATACTTGGTATCTTCGTATTCTGTGCGATTTTCGTTATCAAAAAACACATCAAGTAGTTGCTATGGAAGGGAATATCCGCTATAATTGTACATTGACTGATTTGTCAAATGCTATTTCTGAATTTGTAATATGCAATTACTGAATTTTTAATATGCAATTTCTGAATTTGTAATATGCAATTATTTTGATTTGTATTTTTTTAATCGTTAAATTAATAGAACTGAATGATTTTTGTTTGGTTATGGAAACATATTAAGGATTACGTGAAATACATGCATAATTCATATTACTGATTGTAATTATAAATTTACCTTAAGCTGAATATGGTGGCCCAATTTTATGGACGGTAAAGTCGGAGTTCCTGAAGTATACGAGCCGTTTGACAGAAACATTTTCAATCTTAGTCAATTGAGATCACCGATGAACACACCATTAATGGTTGGGGTACAAATTCTAAACCTCTGTGTTAAAAAGCTAGAAGTAAAGGTTAGAAATAACTGCTTTTTTATATTTTCTCCGACCGCTAATTGAAAAGAACGCTATATTAAGAAATGGTGATAACGTTTCAAACCGAAGCGTGCTGTAAATTAGTCGGGTAACTTATGACAATAAGCATTTGACGTCTTGAGCCGAACAGTTTTATCATTTTTACCAAATTTAATCTACTGTGTGATGGTTCATATTCTTGACGCCAGTCTTTGCTCCTTTTTAATAAATCTACATACCAAAAGTATTTTCAACGACCATTCTGTTAAAGACCAAATTCCTGGATATTTTGATAATACTGAACTCCCTCTCATTTGTTATATTTACAAGAAATCTACGCGAAAATATTTGTTTAATTATAGCCAATTGTGTAAAGATGTAAATATCACTAAAAATACACCTATGTCGTGTAATTGCAGTAATTCAGAATACACCTATGGCCAAATTTCCCATGTTATAACAGGAGACCTTAACATCGTTCGCGACCGAGAGTTAAAATCATTCCTCAGTAAAGGACCTAAATATCGTCCCCCGTCAACTATTAACTGAAATGAGTGTCGTAATATCATCAACGACTCACTCCGTGCCTACTGTTTGAAATGGGTAAAACGGGAAAAAGCTGACAAAAAATCTTTGAACTGTTTTTTTAATTCAGTAATGAAGATAGTTGATATTCGAATAAAAAATTTAAAGAACATTTCACTCTTAACAAAAACTATAAAAAACCTATGTCGCGTATCAAAAATAAACTAACAGAACTAGCCAAGGAATTTGTATTTGTCCCGGCTGATAAAGCTGCTAATAATATCATTATTGTTTGAAGTAAATTTTATATAGAGGTTCTGCAAAAGGAAATCACGAATTCACCAACATTCCAACTGACTTCATTTTCAGAAAACGACATCTGTAACAAACATAAACTTTTAGCTACTTCTTTACAAGCAGAACCAAACACAATGAAAGTCCCAACTAAGTACTGGCTTCCGAAGCTGCACAAAAAACCTTACAAATATAGATTTATTTCATCTTCTAGCCTTTGTTCAACTACTAAATTGTCTGTTTTACTTACTAGTACACTTGGTACAATAACAAACCTGATAATAAATTTTTCAAATAAGGCCTTTGAAAATAGTGGAATTAACTACTTTCGGAGTGTCAAAAACTCGTTGGAAGTACTTGATAAATTGCATGCATATATTGGTGATTTTGAATCTGTTCAAAGTTTTGATTTTTCTACCCTGTATACCACTTTGCCTCATATTCTTATTAAGAAAAAATGCACATCCCTAATTAACTGGGCATTTAAAAAGTCGGAATACGAGTACATATGTTCAAACTCTTTTATATAATTTTTTAGTAGCAATACACTAAAGAACTATGTCAATTGGACATGCTTTGATACTATTTATGCGCTTGAATTTTTACTTGATAACATTTTTGTTTATTAAACGGGAAGCTTAATACAAACATTTATGATAAAAGAGATGATTTTTCATTTCATATTGTTAATTATCCATTTTTAGATGGTGACGTTCCCTTGTCACCATCTTATGGTGTTTATGTATCTCAACTTGTACGATTCGCGCGTGTATGTAACAACGTATTAGATTTTAGCGAGAGAAATTTATGTATTACTGAAAAATTATTACACCAGGGTTTTCGATATCACAAACTGGTCAAAACATTTACTAAATTGTATCACCGGTATAAGGAAATAATTCGTAAATTTAACTCAACATGCAGGCATCTTATACGTTCAGGTATTTCACATCCAAATATTTATGGAAATATTCTTTATAAAGCACAAAAATGTCAGTATTCTCCGCAGAAACTAACAAAACCTTTAAATAACCTTATTAAAAGGGGATATAGTTACGATACTGTTGTCAGGTCATTAAAGATTGCATATTTTGGCTTTAACATTGATTCACTGATAGGGTCTTTGCATCGGAACTAAACACATTTATTTCTAAAAAAAACAGTTGTTGGCATGACACGGGTTATGTTCTTCTCATATATTTTATGATGGTATGATACTAAACCCCTAACGGGAGGAATTGTACCTGATATTCATATGATGAAGACATAATCTTTCAATCAGTTAAATTGAGGTCTTGAGCTGGCATGTCAGTTAACTGCTAGTAGTCTGTTGTTATTTATGTATTATTGTCATTTTAATTATTTTATTTTGTTACATCTTTTGACATCGGACTCGGACTTCCGTGAACTGAATTTCAATGTGCGTATTGTTATTCTTTTTCTTTTCTACATTGCCTAGAGGTATAGGGGGAGGGTTGAGATCTCATAAACATGTTTAACCCCGCCGCAATTTTGCACCTGTCCCAAGTCAGGCGAATCTTGCCTTTGTCAGTCTTGTATGATTTTGAATTTTAGTTTCTTGTGTGTAATTCGGAGTTGAGTATGACGTCCATTATCACTGTACTATTATGCATATTTTAAGGGCCAGCTGAAGGACACCTACGGGTGCGGGAATTCTCGCTACACTGAAGACCCATTGGTTGCCTTCGGCTGTTGTTTGCTCTATGGTCGGGTGGTTGTCGCTTTGACATATTCACCATTTCCTTTCTCAATTTTATGTAGTGCAGGAAACAATATTTTTGTTGAAAAATAATACTTTTCATTGGTTATAAGATATGAATAAAAATAACTAGCTCATTTATAATGTAATATATTCACATTAAGTTTTCCGTATGGTGTTTTTATCAATAATTTTCAGTGAAAGGTTGTTTTATAAATTGATTTAAACAATAAAAAAGCAAGTTGATTTATCTACTAGAATTTGGAAAAGTGAAAAGTTTTGTAATATAATTCATGATCCGAATAGAAGCAGACCACGGAATTTATAACAACTAACAAAGTATGGATAAGTAGAATGACTTAGTAAATAGCATTGATGTTAGAAATGGAGGAACAGATAAGCCATTTTTTTTAAACAATACTTACTGAATTATAAACAAGAACATGACTCTTAATTAATTTTATGCGTCTGTGGCAATGATCTGAATAATCTGAAAGATGTAAATTCAAATAAGTCTGCTTGGACAGGATTCAGCAGAAAATTTCTCCATTAATACATATTGATAAATCAAACGTAAATATATTGGTCGAACAGTGATTATCTGTTTATTGGGTATATATCGGTATGTTTATTTAACTAATTCTAACATAAGTTTTGATTTTATAACCCTGCATACCACAATTCTTCATGTCAAATTTTTTAATAGTTTTGAATAGGCATTAAAAGACAAAATTTATTTTTTCGTGAAAATTGCATTTTCTGACGCCCAACACGCGAAACATTTTTTTTTTAATTTGAAAGAAACTTTTTGTGTTTTTAGAACAGGTTTGTTTGTCTTACGATGATAACTGCTGTAAACATATTTTAACTATTTTACCGAATATGTCTGTTTTGTTCACGTATCGTTGTAAAAATAACGGAATGCAATGCGACTGTCATAAAAGTGAGAGTTTTAGCACTATAAAACCAGGTTCGGACAGTAAAACGTTACATTACATAGACATGTTAATTGACTTCGTAGTATGACTTTATCTTTAATTGCTTTCAAAATATTCGAACGAAAATATGACTATTATAATAATGGTTATTATACAATCTTTATCAAATAATTGTTGAAAGAAGATGTCGAACATATAGATTTTCAAGCAGAGATTTGTTTTAACACATCAATCAATAATAGAATTGGAGTAAAACATTCAACACATCTACAAGAATAAAATACCGACGTAACACAAAAATATGAATATATATAACGTATTTAACACCATGCAGTGACGAAAATTTACATTAACCGTTTCGTAACTGGAGAGCATAATCTGCTTGCTCGTGCGAAACGCATAAAAATCAACCCGGTTGTTGGTGGTGTTGGTGTTGCTGAGACTTTGGTTTTGTATGTTTTGTTATGTGTACTGTCTTTTGTCTGCTTGACTTTTTCTTTTTAGGCCAAATTGTTGTAAATTGTTTAAGCTTTTGAATTTGATTGTCCCTTTGATATCTTTCGCTTCTCTTTTATATACTTCTTGTTTTGTGAGTTGAGTGATATAATGCAATTTAAGGTCAAGTTACAGTAAATGGGCTATGTCTTCGATTTCAGTAAAATTTGGCATACAGCTCTGGCTCGATGAACTTCAACTGAAAATCGAAATAATAATGCATTTATCTCAATTCTCATTTGAACTATTACTAATTGAATTCTTACAAAATGGGTGAACATTTGTATAGAAACCACATAAAATCGGCGAAAACCCTTCTAAAATTTGTCTTAAAATCGCCAAATCTCTAATTCTACTCCATAGATTTTTCTTAAAAAACTATATGTTGTTAATACATACATTTTCGTTATAATGATGCAAAATAAAGATAGGGCCACCGACTTCGTTTTTACAGTATACATCATTCAAAGTTGCGTTCTTTGTGGAAAAAACCCAACAAAACGTCGAAATAATCGTAACGTTATCGCGTTGCAGGCCGTAAAACGTTGATTTTCGACGTTTTTCACTACTAATAAGGTAACAAATTGATTATTCGATAAAAAAACGAAGTCGGTGACCCTATGATTATTTTATATCATTAAAACAGAAATTTATGTGTCAACAATATATTGTTTTTTAAGAAAAATCTATGGAGTAGAATTAGAGATTTGGCGATTTTAAGACACATTTTAGAAGGTTTTTCGCCAATTTTATGTGCTTTCTTTATAAATGTTCACCCATATTAAGAGAAGTCAATCTGCAACTTTTCAGCAAATAAAAGAGATAAATGTGTTATTTTTTCGATTTTCAGTTGTAGTTCAACGAGCCAAGGTTGTATGCAATTTTGTAGCAAAATCTACGACATAGCCCATTTACTGTTCCTTTACCTTAAGTAATTTCATTGTTTTATTTCAGTCTTATCTCAAAATACGTATACTATCAATATTTACACATTGTAAAACAATACTAAAAAAAAAACAGTGCCATTATATACAACATTTTAAAAGAGACTATTAAAATGCATAGATAGAATACATTCAACTATATGGAATGAATTACGTTTTCTGTCGCTACATTATTATTCATTTTAAAATCTATGAACTAGTAATGCTTTACAATATAAACATTTCACTGTGCGTGTTGTTGTGTGTGGGTTTTTTTTGCCTTGGCCAGAGGTATAAGAGGAGGATTGACTTCTCAAAACACATGTTTAACTCCGCCGTATTTTCACGCTTGTCTCCAATCAGAAGTCTCTGGTCTTTTTGAGTCTTGTATGATTTTTAAGTCTAGGTTCTTGTATATAATTCGGAGTTTTGTATGACGTGCATTATTAATGAACTAGTTTACATATTTATTAGGGGCCAGCTGAATGACTCTTCCGGGTGCGGGAGTTTTTCGCTGCATTGAAGACTCATTGTTGGCCTTCGGCTGTTGTCTGCTCTATGGTTGGGTTGTTGTCTCTTTGACACATATCCCATTTTCATTCTCAATCGTGTCTGCTCTATGGTTGAGTGGTTGTCTCGTTGACACATAACCAATTTTCATTCTGAATTTTATATACTTTTATCTATTTAAGAATGGTAAGATAAAAGATTCACCTGTTTTATTATATTAGAAGTGTACAAGTTAGTAATACGATGTAATATTTATATGATACTGGTCTGTTCATTGCACATATATCTCAATGCAGTAAAATGGCACCGTAAAAAAACCTCTCCTGACCTCTATTCTATCTCCCTACCTTTTTCTATATCTAAGACTTAATTATTTTAGTTGTTTGTAATTATTGTCTCCAGCATCAAATATTACAAAAAATAAGTATTATATGTTATATGATTTCAATATGGATAATCATGTAGATGTAAAGTTTGGTTTAAATCGGCGCCATGTTGTGTTTAATTGTTTTTCAACAAAGTGTGTTTTCTCGTTATAACATTGACCCTGCTATCAATAAAAAAGTAATACTTGTCAGATTTTTTGTTACATGTACAACAATGTATTGAATAATTTAGGATTCACCGTATCAGATCAGATATGAGATTATTAAAAATATCATACTTGTGTAACGAGACAGTAGTTTACCAATGTTCAAATCACGTAAATGGATTAGAAGAAACAATATTTAGATAACAAACAATCACTGAGGGACTTTCTTTATGGCAGTTTTTTTATTAGGAAAATGTATCAACAATTAAATAGCAAGACTAGAATTATCAGTAAACTATTACCAGCTGCCGTGTCAATAAACATGGTACAGAATGTGAAAATTTCCATAATCGATTTGTGAAATTTATTTTAAAAAACATGGATGTGGAGAGTTCCATCATTGTTTAAAAATATTACGCACAGACTGTTAATAAAAAAAAACATATTATACGTTCATCATATCAAAACTGTTTACTTACAGAGAAGCTTTATATTTACAAATATTTATAAAAGGTCGCCATTTTTAAAAGAAAATTAACTTCAAATAATGCACATAGTTACTGAAAAAACCCAAACTAGAGGTATTGTAATGTGAACTGCACAGTGTAGATGGCAACAATTAATAAACATGAACTTATGCATTCAATAGTCTAATAGTGAAAACATCGTCAAAGGTTGAAATCTCTTTCAAAACTAGTCTAAGCTAAATGTCGATAATACGTGGTTGTCAATTTTAAGGCGAGACAATGCCAAACCAAGAAGTTGTTTTCTGGTAAAAAGCGTTAACAAAACGGTATCGGTGAAAGTATGTTTTTACAAGTTAAAACTAGACAAATAAGAACAAAACATTAAAACAAAATAGCGCTCCAGTAGATCAACTCTAAATAACGATAGTAATCCTACGAAGTAAATATGAAACCATTTTTAACAAATATTCTTATAAAATTAGTTTTCACAATACGTGCGTTGGATGAAGCAAGTTGTATTCACTCGGTTGCAATACGATTATCGGTGAGGAAAATATCAGAATACCGGTTATCAGAAGTGATACAAGCTGTTGTCCCATTAAATGAAATTTGTAGAAAAATTTGAATTAAATCAACGTTTCTTGCTTAATCAGTTGCAAACAAAACTACACGTAACAGAAATCCTCCAAAGTAAAAAAAAATTCGGGGGTCCAGGTACATAATGAGAGAAAACTTTAAGTTTTATAAAATATGACGCCTAATTATAAAATTTGGACAATTTTTCATATTGAGAAATATTAGACACATAAGTTCCAGGAAGTAATAAAATCAAGAATTGACAGGAATTACTTTAACAGAATAATTATGAAGCATTTGGGGTTTAAATCTGCATATCAAAGACATTTCATCTGCATATAACAAGGACAAACAAGTTCATCATATTTTTTTTTAAAGCATAAGTGTTCAGTATTTACAAAGAGACATTAACATTGCACAATGTAGAAAAAAAAATCTTTTAAAAAACTAATATTTAAAAAAAATTTAATAGTTAATGAAATAAAAAGTTATTAACATACTCCAATTTTCATCATAAGAGTACGCATTTATTACTTGTTAGTCTAGACCCGGAACCTGGTCCATATCCGATTATTTACTGTTTAAAAAGTTCTAGATCAATATTTACGCACTTGCTTAGAACATCAAAGAACATCCTTATGCAGATTTATATGTACTAAGTAAATGTTTTGGAAGGTGATATAATGTATTCATTAATTAAATCTAAACAGGAAGAAAAGTATAGCATGTACTTTCATTATTTAAAAGTTCATTGACAGACTAAGACTAACCTCTTTTTCCAGATTATAATTCGTTCAGTTGTATGTGTCCCTTAAACTACAGAAAACATGCATTGAATCCTAACCAATATTTGTGACCTGATTTCAGTAGAGTCTCTCTATTTTATTTCTGTTTGAAAATATAAAGGAAGCGTAATGCTGAAAGTCCAGCAAAATGAAAATGCTAAAGGTTATCACTAAAGCAACAACACCAATAGTTCCGATACATTTTGAGGAAGGTCTATTATCATTTATTGATATTAGTGAGCGTTTGTATTTGTTCGTTTTCTTTTTATCCACAGTTAGTTCTGATCTTAATTGTACAATCTTTCTGATTAGTTCAGGGTCCGTAAAAGAGATGTAGCTTACATTATAACACACACATGTACACTGAATAACTGTTGATGAAAGATTTGTAGTCGTACTGCTTGTAGTTGGTAAAGTTGTAGTAGTGTTTTTTGTTGTTGTTACTGGATAGGAACTTCCAGGGATACATGCTACAAACGATAAATATGGTTTAGTCAATACTGTATTAGATTTGACAAAATTATTGCTATAATATCGTTCTAGTGATACATTGTTACTGCGTTATTTCATTTTTTACAATTCAATAACGTTGTTGTTCATTTAGTCTAAACATATTGCCCTAGCTGCATCCTTTTAATTTTCACATTTACAAGTGTCTAATGTGATCCATATAGACAGTAAGGCAGCAACCATTTGATTTTCTGGGGGGTGGAGGGGAGGCTTTTTTTTTTTTTTGAAAACAAGTTTGTTTCCAGTTTTTGCAGTCACTAGTTGCCACTATATGTAATGCTAAAATTGTGAAGAAAAAAATCCATAGCCTCCACCCCACCCCCCCCCACCCCCCCCCCCCCCCCCATCTCGCCCCTTAAAAAATCAAATGGTTGTTGCCTAAGTATTTTTCTCTCGCCATTTACCAACAAAATTATTGAACAACTGTCATGCAAGTCGGATACTAACTTTGTTGTAACAACTCATTTTTTCATTCAGATGGTTGATAAACTTTACAGTTACATTTGTCATTTGTATTTGCCTTTATCTTTTTGCATCTACCTTATGGTCTGTATTATGATATACTTTTTTGTTAATGTGTTCAGTGTAATGAGTGACAGCGTTTACCGAGAAACATTTTTTTTTATGTTAAAATTTGTTTTGAACTTGATTTCCATACCTGTCGGCTGCATTGAGATAAGTAATTTATGTTCTTATTTCTTGCATTGTCTTTTTTGTGCTGCGCTTAAGTTGATTTGACGAGTCAACTACGTGCTAATTTTCTTTTTTCTAATTGGACTTTTTGTGTTACGTCATACTTTTTTGTAGTTTACAAGTTCTGATTCATAATTAATCAACCTGAGGTCGAGTTTGCAGATGGTTCAAATATCCAATACACTGGACCAGTGGAGGTTATTTGTATGTCAACTATAGGTGCATCGAACCAGTGGTCAATCCAGCTGATGAACATGGTTCCACCAATACTGGTACCAGTACCTGCCTTCAGCGTTTTGTTAGACCAGGAAACCCATAAAGGAACGTAACAGTTGCAATCTAATCCTGACCAGGAAATATTGGCATTTGGGTTAGTCGTGGTCATTGATCGTATTTGGGAATATTTATTTTGATTTATTCCAAACATTACATTGTACCTAGATGTTTCATTGCTTATTTCATTAAGTAAGCCGATGCTTACTTCACTACAGGCTTTGATCTTAAAATCAATTGACCCTTGATTTCTCATACTCAATCCGTAGTTGCTTGCTAGCTCGCTTGATCCATTATTCGTATTGATGTATTTCTCTACAAAATGAATATTTGAGTTATTTATACGCTTACAATTTCCATCTTTTAATATCTACTGAATAATATTTGATTAAACGAATGTGGCAAAGATAAACCATCTTTGGGCCGAGAACAATCAAACCATTAATATTAATGATTTCATTTATAAACTTGTTATCAAACCATTAATATTAATGATTTTATTTATAAACTTGTTATACCACTGTCCCATGTTAGGGGGAGGGTTGGGCAATATGGCCTTTGCTCGTTGTTAAAGGCCTTACGGTGACTTATAGTTGTTAATGTTTGTGTAATTTTTGTCTTTTTGTGGGTAGTTGTCTCATTGGCAATCATACCACATCTGCTTTTTTATATTGATCGATAGAGATGAACGGCCATGAATTAACCTGTCGCTGGATAACGTTGTCATATCATTGCAGACATTTTACATTACAAGAGGCCGCTCAGAGACACATTATAAGAGGCCACCAAAACATCTTTAGCCATTGCGTTGTCAATTTATTTTCGATTTATGAGCGTGACTGTTCCTCTAGTATCTTGTGTTCCTCATTTTTGAGGAAAAGGGACGGAATATACCATAGGAACATTCAAATTCATATATAGAAAATAAACTGACATCGCTGAAAAAGAAACAGACAAATGATATAACATATAACATTCAAAACTAAAAACTAAGCAAAACGAACCCAACAAAAAATTTCAGGTGATCTTAAGTGTTACAAAAAGGTATTCAGATCCTGTTCCACATGTGGCACCCGTAGTGCTCATACTACTTCTGCCTTATTCATGTTATTTTAAACCCGGTAAATAGTCTAATTCGGTATTCAGATTAGTGAAAAAGGAACGGGATGTTAGTTACGATATAAGGAACATAACCGATATCATCTTTGAAACGGATATTCCATAACAGTCAACCAATTCAATTTACCATTTGGAACTCTTGGTGTTATAACTTCCTAATGAGCAGCAACTCTCTAGCAATTATCAATTGGGATATAAGTTCTCCTTATGCAGGCGCTGCTGGGATATTGTTACATAGGATTCGAAAGTTTACATAGAAACTTGAATCATCGGTTTTGTCTTAAAATTCTGTTTTCAACTGACCCTCATTGACAACTTCTAGATGTAAGTAAAAACATGAGGCTGACTTAATATTATCTATTGTATCCTTTGTCTCTAGTTCGATGGGAGAGATGCGTTCAACAAAGTCACCACATTTGGATTTTTTTTGTAGAATTATTTAGTGAGAGAACATCATCTATATTGCAAATTGTACTTGAAAATGTTTCAAAGTATCATTTCAATTAAAAAAAAAAGATATTTTTTTTTCAAATACATGTCTCAAATACATCATGTACATGTATTATAAACGTGCAAAATATACTAATATCAAAAGAATACATAACATTTAATAAAACTGATCATGAGTATTTTTTTAAATAAATATTTGAATTACGAATATTACCACAAAAGACAGAGGAGGCACATACATTCAACAATATGTCCACAAGTAAATGGATCATGTATTCATCACCATAAAATGCTCTATGAAATGAAATGATTTTTCTGTTATTCCAAAAATCCGTTATCAGGTACGTCTTCTCAATAGTTGTTCATTGTGGAGTTTAATGGATTGATATCTTGCATATTTAAAAAAAATCAAACGATATTGCTACATAATTATTCATGTAGCAAGTTATTACGGGATGTGCTTCACAATAACAAGTTAATGATAAAGATAGGTTTAGATTTTACAGCAATGCTATAGAAGAAATAAGTTTAAATATAGTGTTATTGATGACATGTTTGTACTGAAAAATAATTTGAGAAAGCTCTTGATTCTGAAGCTCTTTCAAGATGTGGACGAATAATCTATTTTAACAGTAAATGGCACCACTTCATTTTGCACTGTACTTGTTTAAACTATTAAAGTAACTACTTAGGACATTGTGTGAAGATTATCGTCTAACTACAGGTGATTATCGCGCTTGGTTCGTTGCATCGAGTAAAGTTATGACGTTTGCCAACTGCAGTGGCGTTTGCAATTACGCATGTGTTTAAATGCAATATTTGTCATTGGTCGCATAATAATTTGACTATTGCTATTTAACTACAGAATACTTGATACCACATTATTTAAATATATATTTCTTATCACTAAATAAGGTTAAAATACATATAATAAACGGCCCAAACGGTGAATAGTAATATTGTCATTCATAGTATGATGACTGGCAGTAAAATCTTTGCAAAGCTTGTCATCGGTCTGACACGTCAAGTCAGAATTAGAACGTGAAATAGTATGTCTCTTGTAGATTTGTAGAGATTCCCACTATCTCTGTACATTTAGATTCCTTGCTTTATCCTTTAATTGGCCCATAGGTAGCATATGTATCTTTATTAAATGAACCCTCATTTTCCAGTGGCAGTCAGAAAAATTTCGAACTTTATCTGTCTCTCTTACATTATCCACCTATTGAATGTATTTTTAAAAAGGTCTCGCTTGGACATGCATAAAACATTTGGCACTGGCATGAACTATAAACAAAATAAATTGACTTCGAACACTTCAGTCATTGCTCAAGAAAGACTGAAATTAAGAATATTCATGTATTCAATTTGAGGGAACGACCACTATCTATTTCGAACATGTGGGGGAAATTAAAACGAACTTTAAAATTATGAATTAATCATTTATCATAGGACAAACAAAAATATCTTAACAAAAACAAAGTTTTCAATAATATTGTCATTTTGTGGTAAATATAATATTTTTTAATAACAAATACTTAAATGCAAGAGTAACATAAGAAAAAATATTGAGCTCCGATGAAATTTTCAACACTATAAATCCTTTATCAAATGGCAGAATCAAAAGATAAAACAAATCAAACGATTAGAGAAATACTGTCATAATCCTGACTTGGTACAGGCATTTTACCATGTAGACAGCGTTGTGTGTACAAAAAAAACAGACATAATAGCAGTAATATAGATTAAGTTTTTCTCTGTTTATGCACCCTATTTATTTTTCAGTTGTTATCCATTTGTTTGAAGTATTCGGCGTTCGTTATTTTTGTTATTCAAATTTTAAAGCAAAAAAGGGAAATTCTTTTTTTAGAATACTCCGCCGATTGTATTGAAAATTAGGTGAAAGAAATTGACAAATAAAAAATATTCACTGATGTTTAAGTTGCGAATGTTAGAAGCATATTTTCGTGTTATGGAACAAACGAAGGTCCATCAATTTTATATGTTTCGTTCCCGACTTTATCACCAGCCCAGTAGTCAGCACTTCGGTGTTGACATGAATATCAATTATGTGATCATTTTTTATAAATTTTCTGTTGCCAATACTTTGAAATTTTCGAAAAAATAAGGAAGAGATAACGTTAGCCGTATTTGGCACAACTTTTTTAGAATTTTTTAGCCTCAATGCTCTTCAACTGTGTACTTGTTTAGCTTGGCTTAATAAACTTTTTTTATATGAGCCTCACTGATGAGTCTTGATTAGACAAAACGCGCTTCTGGCGTACTAAATTAGAATCCTGGTACATTTGATAACTATTATATTAATTATTCTTTCATTTAACAGCGAGACTTAGGTTCTAAAAGCTCGCCAAAAGTATAAATACCAAATATTCAAAATATATTTAAAGCTTAAGCCATCATGAACAGAAAGAAAACATTCTATTTGCATCTGATAAAACATGTAAAGTGTTACAGAAAGACGAATTGATAATTAAATGATAAAATACTAAAGATTAAAGGATGTTTTATAAAAAAAAGTTAGTTTACACAAATAAGTTAGTACAGTCGAGTTGGCAATAATTAGAAAGTAGAAAAGACCCATGATTTTTATTAAGCATGATATAAAAATTATACTATACCGCTGAAAAATCGATAGCAAATTACAGATTCTTATCTTTAATCCAATGTATTGTTTATATTCATGCAACAAACTTAATGTTTTCCTGAGATCTGCAAACAATTTTATTAATCGACAAAACTATAAAAGATTTAAGCATGACAATAATACATGTTTTGAAATAATATAACTTCCTTGTTGAAGCCGAAAAATGGTGCGCCTCTAAGATAATTTACCTTTCATCAGTTTTTGAATCAATATCAAAGCACTTGATTGTTAATCTTAAACATATTATAGAACAATCTTCTTTAGAGATTATCAATTTCTTAACGTTAAAACCAGATTTCAATGCATAAATTCATAAAAATTAAAATGAATCGATTTTTAGAGTAAGCTTTCTACTTTAAATGATTTTCTCACCAAATTTTCTGAAAAAGATGTGCTTATTGTCAAATTATACAGCGAAGCACAGCACCAAAGTATTTCAAAACCTGAATAGTAGAAAAACCTTAAATAGCTTATTATACTTAAAAGTATCCAAAGTATATTAAAATTCTAACATAGTATCAGAGCAATGAACAAGAGAAATAAAATTCATCACAATGCGTCTGTTCATAAATGGAAGCACAGACGAGCTGTCTTCTAAAGAAGTTATATACTCGGGGCAAACCATTTCATTAGATGATGTATTGATCAAGTGGTAGTAATATTTCTAACGGTACAAATAATAAGGTATATAACCAGCAATAAATAGGTTTTACAAGTTTTAAACAGTTATATTATAGAATGCCTCTATGTACTAATATTAGTAAAATGAAAAAAAAATCTTTGTCGGTAGGTCAATCGTGAAAGGGGAAGAGGTTGTAGTTACGAAATACAGAACATATTCAATATCATCTGTGAACCGGACATACCATAACGGGCAACCAACTGTGAATGGCGTCCGTAAAATTAGCGAAGAAATGATTTCAACTTCATCATTTGGAACTATGGGTTTAATAGCTTATTTTTGAGCATCAACCCTTTTTGAAGGAAATCAGGATAAGATATGCAAGCGCAGGAATATCCAATGAATTTGGAGATATATACTCTGTATAAAGACGATGCTTGAATGTTGCTTCATAAAAATGGAAATTTAACAATTTGGAAGATAAAATTATAACATATGCATGCATGACGTTATAGTTTCGTAAAATTGGCTTTCGTTTGTGCAAACTTTATTTTACAAAGCGTACACTAGTCAGAAACCAGTGGTTGTCGTTTGTTGTTGTTTATGGTTTTATATAAAGACGGCTTATGATTTTTCTGTTATTTGAGTTATTTATCACTAGCCATTTCGGGCCCTTTTTAGTTTGCTGGTCGGTGTGATCGACAGCACAGTGTACTTTGACCTATAATTGTTAACTTTCTATACATTTTGGCTTCTATAGTGAGTATTCTCATTATTTAGATATCTTAGTTTAACCCAAGAATATTTGCTATATCAAAACTCTAAAACAAAGCAAATTTCCTTCAAAGACTCAGGGATAAATATGATAAAAATTAAGTTCAATCAATTTAATAATGATAAACCTCTCATAGCGCATATCAATTAATGACGGTCTTCTTGACTATGTAAATATTATATTGGCGTTGATAAATATTTACTATTGACTTATTGTAAAATAATAAATGAGTTGACAAAATTTAGAAGCAGTGCCCTGAACTTGAAATAAAAAAAGGAAAACACAACGGAACATTCCAAGACAAAATATATTGATGTCCAATGCAGAACTTAGTTATAATAAAACGATAATATTTATACATTGCAATGGATAGTTTTATGAATATGAGAAGAGTAAAATGGAGTAATAAAACATAAAAAAGCCCAATGTTCTTCTTTCAATAATACAACGATACTAATTGTTTTCACTCAATTATCATCCTTGGAATACACTGTTTGTTGATTATATTTTGCTATAGAATTTTAGCTATTTTGTAATGTAGTGAAATAGTTCATAACCAAAGTCACCACAACCATATGGACACTTTAATTTCAACTGTTACGGTTCTGTTCCTTGGTTTCGTTTTGACTTGATTTTAATGTGAAAAAAAGCGTTGCTGTAGTTGTCATTGGCACTTATACCACATATTGTTATTCATATTGTCAAATGATAAACAAACAAATAACAAAAACGGAATCAGTTCAAAAACAGTTAAATACTTGCAGCACAGTATTCAGTTTAATCGTAAAATGTACAACTTTAAGCTAGCATCAATTACATGTTATTAAAAGTAAATACAATATTTGCAGTAAAGATTATCAAAAATGTTGTTGAACTGATTCAGAAAAAAAGAAATTCCAGACAAAACATATGCAGAAAGCTTCGTATCAAGTTATTAGATCTGAATTTTTTTTGTTTTTCCTTACCAATTTCATGTTTTGCCTTGACATTGTCAGTTTGTGAACTACTTTTAAGTTTGAATATCCCCTTTTTTTTCGTCTCCCTGGTAGTAAGTTAATTTTCGAATGGAAAGAGTTCTTTTTTTTTCACTTCGTGTTGGCGACTAGTCTAAAAAAGAAAAGTGTTACACATAGTTATCTGATTACAACAAAAAACTTAAAATTATTTTTGAATATCCTTTATAATGTATTTTAATAATTTAGAAACTGTTATACATTAATTTTATATATACATAATGAATATCACATTTAAGATAAAAAATAAAAAAGCAGGATGATCAAAGGATGTAAATTCTGGTTGGATTCAAAAATATCATGTTATAAATAAAGTTTTGGTAATGATATATTACGATCATATAGCTTGATATACAGCCAAAATACTAGAATTTTCAACAATAATTCAAATATATAAAAAACGATTTTTTAGATTATGTTATTTAAATTTTATAAGATGATGTTATTTAAAATGTTTTACTGACCAAGAGTGATCTTTTTAATGAGTATGTCTCAAGCAGAACGTATTACCTTATCAGGAGAAAACTATAATTCATATCTTTATTTTCTTATTGCTTTTTAAAATGTATATTTTATAAGAATATGTAGTGATTTTAATGGCTGTTGTTACAATGTACCTGTGATAAAACTATTGTATGTAACCATGAATCATATATAGTTTTCTATTCAAGAATTAAGGAAAATCATGTTTTGTTTAACAAATACAAATGCCACACATTAAACACCTTAATGGTGTTATATAACCCTCAGTATAGGGTCAGTGTTCAGGTTAAAACATTTTTAAAACTAGAATCAGCTTCTTTAATCATCTCTATTTCATTCATCTGAGAATATTGTAAGGATGTAACAATCTGTCTGACATGAATATATAATAAATCATATTCTTTTTTTTTGTAACATATTGCTTGTACCCCCATTATACAATAAACTAATGAAAAATATGCATTTAAAACAATCAATACCAACCTATGGAGTTGGTTTATCAGACACATATTTTCAAAACATTTTACAACGAAGTTATCTTAACAAACAAAATATTAAAAAGTAGAGGATATTCGGTCTTGTATGGTTCAGACTGTTCGAATATTGATCAGACAATTGATTGAGTATAGTTCAGTCTGAAAAATAGTTCGAGAGCTGGTCAATTATTGGTCGAGTACATGTCGAGAACGGGTTAAGGCTGTTTCAGAGTGGTCGAATACTAATTCAGACTAATTTCACTAGCAAAGATAAGGTTCAAGTATAAATCAGTACAGTCGATTATATAAGACTAGGTCGAGTGATATTAAGTTAAATTCAAACCATATTTTTAATCGTCGAGTACAAAAATCAGTACCTTCGAGCCATTTTTTATTTGACTAGTTTGAAGTCACAATAAAAAAACGACAACAAAATACCACTTCGAGGGGCTTAACATATCCCTCGCATCTACTTATTAAGTGCAATATCTGATTTGTACTCGCTATAAGTACAACAAAAGACTAATATAATTTGTGTATTTGAATTAAAGATGTAAATTTTACTCACGGATTCAAAGTACAACTTCGCACATTTTACATTAATTCAAAACGATTAGATCCTCCAACATTTGTCTAATTTTAAGAAACTGTCAACAAAGTTTAGACATGAGCAACAGCTCTATACATAGCATAACCTGCTAAATAGGTATTTACAAAATGTTGCGTATCTAATATATATTGTTAATAATATATGTTGCTCACATACATATTTTGACAAAAACACAACACTTGAAATTGTAATCATAGCAAGTGTAGGTAATTTTAAGTATGTTTTTGACGTCAAAGTGTTATCTCTTTCTGTCAAGTAAATCTTCAAAATCTTCAAAATCTTCACGTATTTGTGTATCAACAACTTTAATATAGTTGTGATTATGCAAAAATAACTATAAGATGTTATACGATTGCAAACGTAAAATTATACGTCAGCGAATAACGGAGTAGGTCAAAACTACAAAGGTCATCAAACGCATAATCGATGTACTAATTTTTGTTATTGTTGGATACAATTCATGAATCTTATGATACATTTTCTTTTACATTTTTTGTAAGTATTCAGTATCTGATTTTTGTCATTTTCTTTTTTAATATATAGGAACCAAAATGTTGAAGGTCAAGCAAAATAAAAATGCTAAAAACTATTACCAAGATAAAAATTGCAAAGCATCCGATACATTTAGAGGAAAACCTGTCATCAGCCATTGATATAAGTGACCGTTTGTACTTGTTCGTTCTCTTTGTATCCACAACCAGGTCTGATCTTATCCCTTCAATCTTTTTGAAAAGATCATCTTCTTTGAATGAGATATTGTTTATATTACTACACAAACAATAACAAGAATCATTTTTTGATGAAAAATCTGTTGTTTTAAGAATGTTTGATTTTCTTAATTTAGTCATTGTTTCTGTGGTGCTAACAGTTTCAAACTCTGAAATGAAATCAATTATATATGGATAAATACATTTTGATGAAGGATGTCTGTTATCCGAAAAATTTAGAGATAATTTCAATTAATGTTTCTTTTTTATAATCGGTGTTGTTTTCTACACTATTTATCCGTTTATATATAAGAAATCGAATTATACACATGCACCATACGAAACAAAACCGTCAGTACATTTGATTCATGTGTTTAAGGTGGCTCGGGACTATTCGACTGCGCATAATTTCACGCATGAATTACAAAAGTATTTGTCGTTAATTCGATATAGTTTTTTTTAAATTTTTTGAATGATTTGAAATGTTAAATCATTGTAGTTATATGACTAATATAATATTTTCGTTATTATCCGCATTTGTCAAAGGGTCAAAATGACACATCACCCATTTTGACCATTTTCCCGCCATAATTGGGGTTTAAAGGCAAAAATTCTTTTTTTTTTCCTTATCGGTGACCTATGTTTTTTATTGGCCCATTTTTTGAAGCTATTGTCATAGAACGTTTT
This sequence comes from Mytilus trossulus, assembly GCF_036588685.1. Taxonomy (NCBI): domain Eukaryota; kingdom Metazoa; phylum Mollusca; class Bivalvia; order Mytilida; family Mytilidae; genus Mytilus; species Mytilus trossulus. The sequence continues at coordinate 26,124,858 of NC_086383.1, read as the reverse complement.
TTTTGATATTCCGATAAAAATATGTCAAAACCTTTATTTTTACCTATTATTTCATTTAAGGAGGTAGGCCTAGGTTAAGGGAAATAACTCTTTAAATCATCAGTATGTTTGTGTCAACCATTTTCATAAATATATATTCTAAGCTTCTATGTTACATAGATTATTTTCAATCTGTTTCAGGTTAATGCTTAAAATGCGTTGATGAAACTTGACTTTTACAAGCGCATAGCTGATTTTAAGAGTTATTTCCCTTAACCAAGGTCTACCCCCTTAATACCTGTGTAAAAGTATGTTGAGCTTAAATGGTCTGTGACCCCCTATTTTTTTCCACCAACTTGATTCATTTTCTTTAAAGAATAAAATAACAAAAAATATGGCACTTTTGATAGAAACTTCGAAAAGTCCCGAGCCACCTTAATACCAGTGTAAGATTTGATAGGAAATACTCCAAGTATTTTCAGGAAATTTGTGTCTCAAACATGATTTTTGTAGATGGAATCGACGTCTGGCGTAAACAATTTGAATCCTTGTTGGTATCTTTGCTCACTTTTTTTCACGGATGTAAATTTCGCGATTTTGGCGGTTTTTATTTTGACGGATTCTTTAATCCAATTAAATTTTTTAGCGGATACTGAAATGGTAGCAGAAAAACGTTTCTTTAATTGTATATTATTATGGTTAAATGATGACAGCCAGGGAACAATATTTAATTCGCATTTCTATTAAAAGGTCAAAATATAAGACTCTGTGGCATATTTTAAAAAGTTATAGAACTTAAACGTATAGTACATTTCTATTCCTCCCCTATCTCTACGTTTGGACCTCCTCAACATTAAATTTTCGGCACTACCATGTTTTTCCATATTGGTAACATTCCCAAGTTATATATACGGGTTGAAAAACAGAAGGTCCGAGTAAACAGTTATTTCGTAATGCATTTTATTTCGACAATAAATAGAAATAAAAAAATCCCACGCTTTTTCAATATTATTTTTACAGTGTGTTGTACTACGTTTTGGACAAATTATATCAAAACAAGTAAACTGCGAGCTACTGCTCACTGATGATACCCCCGCCGCAAGTGGATAATATTAATAGTGTAAAAATATGCAAGTGTTCGGTAAACAGGAAGTTGTCAAGTGATCAATCTGAAAACGCATCACACGGTATAGCTGACTTATATAAATCCTGAAACAAAATTTCAGAAATCCTTGTATTGTAGTTCCTGAGAAAAATGTGACGAAAATTTTCAACTTGGCTATCATGTGTAAAATCATACAAGTGTTCGGTAAACAGGAAGTAAGCAAGTGATCAATCTGAAAACGCATCACACGGTATAGCTGACTTAGATACACCCTGAAACCAAATTTCAGAAATCCTTGTATTGTAGTTCCTGAGAAAAATGTGACGAAAATTTTCAACTTGGCTATCATGTGTAAAATCATACAAGTGTTCGGTAAACAGGAAGTGGTCAAGTGATCAATCTGAAAACGCATCACACGCTATAGCTGACTTAGATAAACCATGAAACCAAATTTCAGAAATCCTTGTATTGTAGTTCCTGAGAAAAATGTGACGAAAGTTTCATTGGACGGACTGACTGACGGACGGACTGAAGGACTGACGGACAGACAGAGGTAAAACAGTATACCCCCCTTTTTTAAAGCGGGGGTATAATTATAGAAAACTTCATCAGCTCTAATTCAAAATATGGACAGTTATATGTAAAGCGGGTCTTGAAATCTTTTGACAGCTTCCGAAATGCAAATTTTTATCCCCCTTCTTGCAACTTGAGACATACAACATAAAGAAATAAATTTGGAAGGGGTATAAACAAATTGACATGTAATACACTGTCCACTCTAGGGACTATATTCGTGGACAACGAAAATCAAGGGACAATAACTGTGTACTCGGATCAGAAATCAAATCTGGGAACCAGTACGTAAATACATTAACAAATCTTTGAATATTATTAGCCATATTGTGCTTTTTTTTTTTTAAATTTTGGGTGCTCAATGCTCTTGAACTTAAAACTTCTTTAGCTTTCTAACTATTTCGATCTGTGCGTCACTGATGAATTAAGACGAAATGCGCGTCTTGTGTATCAAATCATAAGCCTGGTACATTTGATACTTATATATCCCCATAAGAGGATATGTTTGTGAAACAGCAATATTTACAAAGTGCAACCTTTAAGAAAAAAATATTCAACAGTTTTAATTCAAAATACGGATAATACTATTTTAGAGGGTCTGTTATTTAGTTTATAAACAGTTGTACTTAATTTTTACCTTTCAAAACTAGTCTATCTAGTCTTAAATTACTACTTAACCTTAAATACATGCCGATTTTTTTTTACACGTAATTTTATCCATCTACTTTCTATTGTATGTATCAAAATAAAACGAAATTGATTTGAGAGGTATATGAAAAGTATTGCAAAAAAGAAGTAAAAGCCACAACGGAGACATTAAAACACAAAGATCGAAAATAAACTAACAACGCCATGGCTAAAAAAACCAAGGCTTTTCTACCTCAGGCATATATTACCTTAGCTGTTTTTGGCAAAAGTTTAAGGAAATTTGGTTCTCAATGCTCTTCAACTTCGCACTTTATTTGGCCTTTTTTAACTTTTTGGGATTCGAGCGTCACTGATTAGTCTTTTGATGACGAAACGCGCGTCTGGCGTTTATCTAAGTTTGGTCCTGTTATCTGTGAAGAGTTTATGTACATACCTTGCATGGACATATTCTGTATGTGCATATCCGAAGTCATGAGGTAGAGATTAGTGCAAGCGTTTGTTTTATGTATTTGTTTTTCTTACATTAGTCATATCGGGGCATTTTGAAGCCGACTATTTGGATTCACACTTGAAAGTCAGAGTAAATTTCATGTTTGGCTACTTCAATGTAACTATTTACCATTTTTACGAACACTCCAAATAGTGGCTGTTATGGTGCTCAACGTTTAGAGAGCGTAGCCATAAATTAATACGAGACATGTGATCAAACATTCCTATTTTGACAAGGATTTAAATGCCAGTAGAAAGACCATATGTTGTATTCCCGACCTTTGGGCATTGTACTAACATGATGCTAATGAAAGGAAAGACGAACATCGATTTAAATAGTTATCAAAGTTACCAGAATTATAGTTTAGTACGCATTACAGCAATATACATTATTTCTAATTTCACACATTTCGATTTTTAGTTTACCTGTGATTTCTTCTGCAAGAAAATCAAATATCCAGTCGGATGGATTAGGCGAAAATATCATAACATTATCTATATTAGCAGTATAACTGATGTCAGTCAAACTGATAAAGATGCTTCCAGCAATCGTGGTACCTGTTCCAGCCTTGATGGTTCGATTTAACCAGGAAATCCATAAAGGTACGTAAGAGTTGCAATCAAGTCCTGACCATGATGCATTGGCTAGTTGAAGTTGTTTGCTTTCTCTATAACCATAATAAACAATATGTATTGTTCTGTCGAAATGTACCTCAAAGGTATGCAAAAACATATTTATGTTATCAAATAAGACCATGAATGCATCATCGCAGGCCTTAACCTTGAAACATAACGACTGTTGGTCCGTTACGTGCAGTCCGTGGTCTTTCAATAATTCACCTTGCCCATTAGTTGAATGTATATGCACTTCTATAAATAGAAATCTAGTTATTAATATGGTTTATCATTTTCTAATCTTCGAGTACCATCCAATTATTTCCGTATGACCTGTATATTTTGTATACAAATTTGATTTTATGGACAATGTAATTTTGCTATATCTGTATATGACTGCGAATGCTTTGTATAAAGTTATTCCTTAAGGTCTTATGGAAAAAAGTCAACTCACAAATATACGGATTTCTAAGGTCAATTCGAAACGGAAAATCTCTAATCAAATGGCAAAATCAAAAGCTCAAACATATCAAACGAATTGATAACCACTGTCATATTCCTGACTTGGTATAAACAATCCATATTTGTCAAATTACATTTTATGTTTTTCTGTGGTTTGCATATTCCTCTGAGGCCAGTTTGGTCGAAAAATGTGATCAAGTCAGTTTTATAATTGAGGTATCACATGTGGCTGAACAAATATGTAAATGTTTTAAAGATATGGTTGAATTGGAATAAAATTTCAACATCCAAATCTTCATGAAAACAAATGTTTACCAACCAAATCCACTGTTTACTAAGAAACAATAAACGCATTATAGCTACCAGGATTAAAATTTTATATATTTACGCCAGACATGCGTTTCGTCTTCAAAAGATTTCTCAGTGACGCTCTAATCAAAAATTGTTGAAAAGGCCAAATACTGTCCGAAGTTTGAAAGCATTGAGATTTGAGACCCAAAATTCCTAATTTTTTTGCCAAATTCAGGTAAGTTAATCTATTCCTGATGTAGAAAAGCCTAAGTATTTCAAAAAAGCAACGTTTTGTTAACAGTTAATTTATAATTATGAACAAATCAATGATAATTCAAGTCAATACAGAGGTGCTGACTACTGGGCTCGTGATACAGAGGTGCTGACTCCTGGGCTCGTGAATTAAAACTCCATCAGGAGTGGCATCGATCATTATCGAAATTATACAATAAAAATACAGCAATAAGGAAACAAAAACTTTAAAATATAAATCCTTCGCCCTTTTAAAAAAATGACCAAATTGCGAACAAATGTGCGAAATCCGCGCAATATATAATGTTGTGTCACGATGGTGACTGCAATTTTTAAAGTCGTATCAAGTATATATACCAGCCAACTTGTCTTAACTCCTCTCAGTAGCGGTCGTGGACCCTTTTTTCAAAATCCCAAACCTTGCGTTTAAATAGGGCGCATTTCGGATTTTGCAAATTCAGTATTCCACTTACTGGACAATGGAACCTAGTATTTGCATCTTATTTTTTGTTCACTTACAAAATGATAGAAATTATTATAAATTAAGGAATGTATCTCCCTCGTGCAAAGCTCTGATTTCTTTCACGGATTTGGCTATACTTTTTGGACCTTTTGGATTATAGCTCTTCATCTTTTATATAAGCTTTGGATTTCAAATATTTTGGCCACGAGCATCACTGAAGAGACATGTATTGTCGAAATGCGCATCTGGTGCAAGAAAATTAGTACCGTTAATTTTTATTTACTGCGTGATACATGTATGCTTGAATATTGGTATCTTATCATTAAGGGGGTCAAGGAGTGATGAGGAATTTTTACAATAGAATGTTGGCTCGGTAATTGCTTGGTGCATACTATTAACTTATATAATATTTTTTTTAATTATTACGGTTGGCCAGCAGTTAGCTTTCGTTAAAGTCCCCCATGACCACTATATTTTCTATACCGCTATTTACTTCATTTTCGATTAATTGATTTATATGATTTCAAATATGATACGGTGAATCCGTAGGTCTGTGACATTACCCAAACAATATTTTACAATTAATAACTAATTTCTCAACCTATAAGAAAAAATCAAGAGTATTGAATTTAGATCAGTTCGTCGCATTTTGTGATATTTTGTTTTACATAAATCATGACTTTCCCTCTAAGCTTGTCACCCTCTCTGTCGTAACGATAAGGAGCCTAAAAGTTTGATTGTACAGCTTAATTGTAGGATGTAAACAGCTTTACCAAGATTTTGTTAACACAATTATATCTCTGCCTCTAAAATATCAAGTTTTGAGCCTACGCTTTCAATATTATTGCAAGTAGAAGTAATCAAAGCAAGATAATACAAACAACAACAAATAATCTCAGGTTTCACAAAGCGGTATCTCGATACAGCTTTAAACAAAGCGGAAGTTAAACGTGTACTTGAAAATTGCATTATGGGAAGTTCATCTAATTTATTAACTACGGTACGTAATAAAACAATTGTGATCCTTTAACATGTATATCAAAGCCTTAGTAATATCAGCACAACGAAAAATATTTAGATTTTAGCGTTCCTAGTGAAGGTATATTAAGACTTATTTCTATATTCCTTTAGCAGGAGAAATCAATTCTGCCAAAAATGATACCAAGGAACTTTTAAATATTCTCTGTCAAAATGGAACCAATATAAATTGTTTTAAAAGTGTATAGCCACCTTTAATGGTCATTTACAAATACAATGAAATAAAATATGGCGGAATTCACAAATTTGTAAATGTTTCATCCTTCCTCTTACCTATAACAGTCGTGTGTCAGCATAGAAAATTTTTGACACATCAGATCAGAATAGAACACAAACCGTAAAGAATTTTCAAGTTAATACGCTTCAATTTTTAAAAGCTAAGTCAAAGATGATTTCTGAAAAATAATCAATTTTCCAAGTATAAAGTATTTATGAGTCAATACCAATTATTTCAAAGATTAAAGAATAAAAATGATACGAAAATATACGTACCAGCATGTACGGAAAGAGCCAGGATATAAAATATGTCCGTTTTTAAAATCATGCTTAAACCTGCAAGTTGACTGATCCCAATTGACGTTTTGTATGGTACAAGTATAAGAACTGAGTTTGTGATAAAAGTTATGGATATGCATAGCATTATGTGAAGTTGATTGACATATGGTATCTGTAGCATTTCTCGGATCTGTTCTGCATAATTATATAACAACCACTAGATTAGTGAAACAATTGGAAATGGGCGTCCAATTTTATATTTACACGTATGTTAAGAATATTCCTTTTTCTGAAATTGATTGAAAGTTGTAAGCACGGTATCTTTATATTGTTCTAAATTTATTGTTTAAAACATTGACCAGAAATACAAACTACCTACTATTGAATTTGTTTGCATAACCTGTACAATTAAATAATTGGATCTGCTTGCCACTATGTTCTGGGCCTAATTTGGACAGTCAGAACTTGTTAAAAATATGTATTTGATTTTAATTTTGCGAACAGTCTGGTTTCTCTAATTCGAGACACATGTCTGTGTTTTTGATAACAGATACACATAAATATAGAAATGATCTTTATATAATTGCTGATAATAAGTTGAGTATTCTCTTCTTACATTTTTTTATTTTTATCCTTTCATTTGACACAAATGATATTGCATATCGAGCATGGTATCATAAACAATGCAAAAGAGTATACATTGTTTTGGAATTTTTCTATAATAGGGTATAACTTCTTCAATGTTTTTTGCATTTATTTATGCTAGTTCTGATGCAAACTTTAAGTATGGGAATACTATAAAAGCCAGATAGAGATTTCCAATATATTGACAATACTATAGACATAACCACTCTACCTGAATGTATCTCAGCTCAATGTTTGAAATTGTGTTTTTCCCGTCTGCTATTTGTAGTAATTATTTATAGATGGGAACTAGTATAAGAAATTCTGATACTGGTCCTGCAACAGTGTGTACTATTTATAAATTTGATGTTCGATGCATAAGGCACGAGGAAAGTTTTGGGGGTTTCTACGGGTGGAGTTTAATGGTACAATATAAAGTTTGGCATTTAAATGTATAAGAATTGAAGGTGCTCGCAGTTACGTCGAAATGAAGTTGGTCACATTGGTATGTATGCAGTTGCTGCTATGTTTATTGTACATACAGGCGTTGTACGCATTAGCAGAGGAAAAAGAAACGATGCGAAAGAGGAACACTCTTATATGTTATGAATTTATATGTTGTTTCAATCGAAGAAATCTGTAAAATATAGTAAAATAAACTGTTGTATCGCAAGAGAAAATATGTTAATGCGATTAACGTATCCTTTATCTGTGTTTTTCTTGTTTATAGTGTAGTGAATTTAGAGATTAAATACTTTAAATTCGGACGCGCAGGGCGAGTGAGAATTTAATTGACTATTGTAAAAAGTAAAATCACAAAAATACTGAACTTAATGGAAAATCAATTAGGAAAGTCCATAATTACATGGCAAAACCATTGTGTATCATTGTCACCTGACAACAGGCATCCTACGGTAAAATTCGAGCGTCACCGCTGAGTCTTTTGTAGACGACACGCTCATATGGTTTCCAAAACTGTTAGCCCTCTAACTATGATTTATCTTTTTATGTTTCATTATGAATAAATCACCCAAAGTATAACACAGAGGGGATTACATGAATTGTACTCTAATCTGAAACTATTTAAGACCATATCGTTACCGGCATATTTTAGTTATTGTATCCAAATTATATATTTTGAAAGAGGTAGTAGATACCAATGTCGAAGACAAATGGACAATTTTCTCAAATTTAACATCATTGTCTAAAAGAAAACGCAAGTTAACAAAACATTGCAGAGACCAAAACCTAAACAGCACAAACCAATCAAAAATGCTTGTCATATAATTTGGGAATGCAGTCATATGTGCCAGTCGTATTGCCCCAGGCAAGCACATAGTCGGTGTTAAGCTGTATTAGTCAAACAATGTACAATTATGGGATTTTTATTATATCATTTTGTGCTTAATAAAGGTAAGTTAACAATTGTTCGTTTCTCAATCAACACTTATAAACAATTTCATGATGATTGCCAAGTTATAAAACAGCATTAACTGTATCTATGGTACGCTGTATTTCTTAAGGAGATCAATGAGATAAATTTCCGTTGAAAACGGAACTATTTCAGGTTGTTATGTATAAAAAAGCAAAGACCTAAACATGGATTTAATCATCACAGTCTCTGAGTGAAAACAAACATTGTATCTTCAAAGTGATTGATATTGAATATCAATAATTAAATATATTAAACATATTAATACTAGTGCGTGCATTTACATAATACTACACTGATAGAACAATCTTTTCCGTGTAGATTTAACAATTACTTCAAGTTCAATGCTATTCTATAATTTGTCGAGGGAATCTTTTTTTTTGGAACTAGCTAAACTAATTTACTTGAAACGGAATGTACTTTTGATAATTACCACACAACAGAAAAAAATAAAATAGCTGAATTGTTTACTTCACATTAATACATAGCACAATCTTTTGATAGAGTAAACTCATTAGACAACTTTGGAGTTAATCTGTTCCGTCAATGTTTCTTTGATTCTTTTGTACTTGAGTCACGTGATATCAATGAACTAGGGGCTATGTCTTTTTCCGGTTTGTATTATTAACATTGGAAACTCGGGAAATGTGCCTACGTCTTATTGAGGACAGGCATACGTTTCTTCCCGTTTCCTTCACTTGCAAACTAAAACTGTAACAAGAGATGGACGGACTTGATTAGGCGAGAGAATTTTGTTCACGACAAGTTCTCCCGTCTGTGTTCCCCTCATTTTATTAATGTAGAACCCAGTGTGCTAAAGCCTTACCCAGAGATTTTCGCCTACAACAACTACAAGACAAGACAAGTTTATTGATACACTCAGGCCCACAGTGTGTGCAACAAGGGTAGCATAATGTATATAGTATACAATAATAAATTTGTCAACAAATATAACAAATAAAAAATAACGCAACCCTTTTATCACTACGGGTGAAAAAGAGATCAATGATTAGAGGGGTAAATCTTCAATCTTGAAACGGGAAAACACAGTTACACCACATTCGCACATCAATGATATTAGAGAGGCTCCCAATAAACAGACAACATCAAGATCATACCTGGTAACTAAGGTTTTAAAATTGTTGGTACATTTTTTTTCTTTTCTTTCAACAGTTTGAAAATTAAACTCCAGGTAGAAATATAATTGTTCTTATCTTTTTGGGGCCTATAATTTATCTGATTATTATAACTTTCTATTTAATATATGGGTTCATTGCTACATGTAACTTCTTTTATCTATGTAATTCAATCTCATAAGCTATCATACCACATTTTCTAAATTATTGTTGAAAGCAGTATATATATATATCGGTTTTTATCCAACGCAGTCATAGGTTTGAACGTAGTTTTCAATTTAGACTCGTTTATATATATATATATATATATATATATATATATCTCAACGTCTGAGTCAGTGACAACTCTACAACAGATTAATCCATCAAATCGCCATCAATGATGGTGATACATGGCTGTGTACATTATGTATATACAACTCGTCTAAACATCAACCCAACAATGTTAGATCTGTAAATTTCCTTCGCAATTTATTTGTTCTTCCCTCGTTGGGATTCGAACCCATGCTATTGAGATATCGTGACACCAAATCGCCTGCACTGTAGCCGTCCCGCCACGGTCGTGTGGTCTGGCGTGACGGCTACAGTGCAGGCGATTTGGTCGTGTGGTATTGCGGGACGGCTACAGTGCAGGCGATTCGATGTCACGATATCTCAGAAGCATTGGTTCGAATCCCGGCGAGGGAAGAACAAATTTACAGACCTAACATTGTTAAGTTGATGTTTAGACGAGTTCTATATATATATATACCAAATCTTCTTCTTGTCTTTGTTATTAGTTACAAGTCATATTAAGAATCGCACCACATCTGTTTTTTGCTTATTTTTATATTTTTTATATTAAATACAAAGAACTTATTTGCAATACCTTGTCCTTTTTATATTTAAATTTCTTTAGTTCAAGTTTAAAGACATTACAATTATAGTTTGAATTTTTTTAATAATATCATGAATTTAACATAGATTTATAAAAAAAAAATCCATATTATATGTAGATGTGCCGTTTTATGTATAATTTTTTTCTTTCTTGGGAAAATTGTACATTTTTGTAGATAGGTTTGCTTTAATTCATCACTTTTATAATGATATGTATTGCTTATTGCAGGTTGATGAAGAAGGCAACTGTCACACTATTCTTTTTGCCATTTTCAAATGAAGTGACTGTAGAAACCGCCAAGAATCCAACTAGCAGTAAATAATAAGTAAAATGCATACAAAATTTATGTTTTTCTTCATGCTGTCTAAATGTATAGCTAGACAAATAGATTATTGTTTTTTGGATTAACTTTAAAGATGTAAAACTTAATTAAGTATACAATATTTGTCAGAGATGCCTTTACATAAATCCAATTTCTAATCATCCAACATTTTGTGACAGTGAGACCCAAACAGATTTGTCGATGAATAATATATTTGAATTAGAGGCTAATTTAAAGCAGATGACGTTTGACCAGGAGAATTTAGACAAGACAGAAGAAAAACCTTGTTTGACTGCTGAATTTGTAGACAAAATAACTTTACCAGACAAGAATGTGTCAACATACAATGTACCTTGCTTCGCATTCCTTCAGTATTGGCTCTTCTCGGAATATTTGGTAAATACTAAATATAATGATTTGCATAAAAGAATATACATGCAGGGTTCTCATCATCTTTGAAGTAAACAAATGTCCAGGACTCAAATACACTTTAATGAGAATCTGTATACTGTTTGTAACTCAAAATCAAAGCATTCAACTGATCATGAATATAAAAATCTTCCATAATCATTTGAAAATAATCTCATTTCAACATGATTCATGGCAAATCTTTTGAATCTTTTTGTAAATACGCTTTAAATGATTCAAAATTATGAAGACCATGTGGTATATACATGTAATATAACTGAAGACTTTAAATTGTTGTCCTGTAGATGTTTATTGGTTTATTTTGTGTTTGCAAAATGTATTATCCTCACTTATTTTTTCAACACATAAAAACAAAGTGTAACACATCATATAAGATCACCTCTGACCTTGTTCAATGTATCATAGTTGACTTGTATGGCTCTTTCATTTTATTTTTAAAATTTAAAATCTGTAGTCAAGCCCTAGATTGATAGATATTATTTTCAGCTATACTTGACAAAGCATCCCCGTCATTGACGCACTGGAAAGGACACGAAGGAACGCATCATGATGCAAAATACCAGTTAGAAAGCTCAACAAAAAAATTGGTCCTTCAAGAAACCTGTCTCGGTTCAATGAATTTCTTATTACACTTTTAAAAAACAGATTGGCTTTACCTTCATTTCTTTTGGGAGATATTTTAGAATTTCAGGATCAAGAGTTTCACAATTTTTTTCAACCTGGATCAATTTTATGAATACTGTTTTTACTCCTTGATTACAGTGGCCAAAGTAAAAAAAAAAACAATCAGAAAACATCATCCGAAATCTTTTAGAACAACTTTTTCCAAAATCAACATGTATAATTGACTGTACCGAGATATTTATTCAGAAGCCAACAACGCCATCAACTCAAGCCCGTACATACAGCACATACAAGCTGAAACTGTTTAATAACAACTATAAAAGAAAGAAAAATACAATACTTAAGGAATGACTGTAATATTTTTTTCTGTCTATGGAGAAATAACATAAAAAATGTGGTGCACACTGAATAATCCGCGTAGTATGTTATTTTACAGTGTGCACCGCATATTTTTTATGTCATTTCGAATAGACTGACAAAATATCACAGTTATTTTAAATAATTTAATTCTAAATTCCATTTTAAACCGGCGTAAATGATGAATAAACGTTGATGACGTCCAATGATATGATAAACAAAAGAACGTCAGCTAATCAGAAGACGCGTTACATCCAAAATTAAATTATTGTCTTTACTGTCAATATTAATTGTCTCACAAGCTCACACTTGTCTTGATGAAAGAAGTTAGAGTGCATGTCATACAAGTTAGGAATAGTGTACGCATATTTTATTACTCTTCTTTGTTAAATTCAATGTCATATTTGATTGAAGCTTTCAATAAAAAAACGAGATCTACAATATCTGTTAGTGAGTTAATCAAACAATAAATATGCTAGGCGTATCCAAAAGTAACTACCCTACTATAACAATTGATACAAATCAAATTAAAGTATCAATCATTTGCTTTAACGTGCACTTTATTTTCTACGAGGTTTAGCTAGCTTTAAACCAGGTTTAATCCACAATTGATTTTGCCATTTGATTAGACAATTACCGTTTCGAATTTTCATCGAATTTAATATGTTTGTGATTTTACTATTCAGCAATGTACATGTAGTTTTCTACTTCAGAAAAAAATATTACCATAGCTGGGTTTTTTTCAAAACGGTCTGGTCCTCAATGCTCTTCAACTTAGTACTCTATTTGACCTTTTGTATTCGAGCGTCACTGTGGAGTATTTTGAAGACATAACGCGCGTCAGACGCAAATGCAATATATCAATTCTGGTAGCCTAAATGAGATAATTTTCAAGTTTTGCCTAATCATTATATGCATAAATAGGTATACATTTATCATACATAGACAACATCAGCAAGAGAAATTGAATTGCGAACGTCATCAATATAGTTGTTCTTATTCGGATTTAAAAAAAAAAATAGCTGACTTGTAACCAATGAATTGGTTTCTTAATCGCACATTAAATTCAAACAGTGAATATATTAAAAAAAACATATGCACGTATAATTGATCTAAAATCTGAGTACGGTATACCACATTTACATTACGTGTAGGTTCATTCCGGGTAAATTTGTTTTTCTGAACAACAGCTGTTTTGTGGATTCACCCATCAATGTCCTTCTCGAGTATATTTTAATTTGTTAAGCATATATAATTCTTCATATCATCGGAATTTTAAGTTTGGCGTTTTTTACCGGTTGCAGACCGAAACTACTGAGAACATATACACAATTTAAATTAGCAGCAGTATTAATGGTAATACGTGAAAATGGCTTGTTATTTCGGCAAAAACAATAATACGTCAGGGTGTAAGCGAAAAATTGTAGTTCGGTTAGGCGGATGAGCATCTTGACTCTGGTAAAAAATGAAGGATTTTATAATTTAGATTCAGCATAATATCAGAATAAAAAGAGGAATGACACAAATCTTTTTGTTTAAACTAACGAGCACATATCATTTTGACTTATTGGAGTTTTATTTCAGGCATCTACAGTCTGAAATAAAATAAAACAATTTATTAAAAGCCCACAGTTCAGAGATTAATTGAAGTTCTTGTCACATCAATTTTCGAAATATATGATTAGAAACTGCTTTCGGTTTTCTCAAATTACTATTGACGCTTAAACACATTTTTCTACATACTCATACGATTACTTAATAACATTCATATACTTTTGTGTGAAATCAGGGAGATAATGTGCTACCTTCAGATAAGTATATCTCACTTTCGGCCATATAAGATATCTATTTCATATCGTCTTCAATATATTGTTTTATATGCTTTTGTCTGAAAAAAAAAGAAGAGATAACTTCAAACTCCCGGTTGTGATAATATCTAGTCAGGTGTCAATTGATAGCTGTATTCACACTGATTCGTTAAAAGAATATTGTTTATGTATTCTTTTTCCTGTACAATTAGGGGGACAATTAGTCACTTCCGGTTTATCTTAAAACGCGTCCTGTCTCAGTCCGTTAATGAAAAATTATTAAAAAAAATAAAAAAAATCTTAGTTCTTTTCCGTGATAAAAATGCAGAATGGCTCCTTCCGGCTTTCCAAAGGTCCCCAACGGTGAAATTTTTATGAACATGTTCATTTATATATTTAAAAGTGTCAGACAGAATTCAAAAACTGAGAAAAGGAGAAAAGAACCTGACTTATGATCTAACTTCATTTTCTAGGTTAAGGCTCAAGGACTTCGGTGTGAGAATATAACATACTAAAAAGATTCCAAGTTGCATAGAAACGATGGATAAAGAAAATCTAGAGCATGCAATGTCATTTTTTTTCTGGATCATAATTTCATACAGATTTATAAGTTTGGAAGTAAGAACTTGCATTTGATAATGGAATGTTCAAGATAGTTTGCAATTTTATGCATTGAACAATCTAGGAAATGTTTTACTTTCGGAAAATGTGACCACCTAAATTAGAATGACTACTCAAAATGATTACTGTCGACCAATGCAAGATCTTAATTTCACAATAAAATTTAGAAGATACAATTTAAGATTTTCTTTAAATGTCGAAGAATTATAGTCTTCTGGAAAGATAAAATCTTTAAATTGGACATTTGGTCCAGCAAATACATATACTTTGGCTATATTCTTTATTTTGTTGCTAGATCTTTGGTCAGATAATAATAAAAACAAACATTTGAAAATGCATTCAATGTTTGTCATTCCAATGAATATTTGGCCTTTATACAGAAATAATTTCTGATTGTAATTTATTCTAAATAAAATATATTAAACTTTAAGATAGACTTATTGATAACCAATAAAACTAGTTCGAATTGAATTTCTTGATTCAGTTAAAAAATATTTCGTATAATTCTTTGAATTGGAACACGTGTTCTAATGATTTCCAACAAGGAATAACTATGTCTTCATCTTCTTAAAGATCATGCTACAACATTTGTAACCAGACACTCATTGTTTGGGATGGGTCATGCCGTATTTGTCTGCCTTGTTTGGGGAAAACAGTCTGATTTTCTCGCCAGAAGGACAGAGCTTGAGCGTTACAACTGAAATTTTCAGAGCTAAAGATAGATAATTAAATGTTTACATATTTAATACTAGCTTAACATCAACAAATTATGCCCCTGCTTCAGATTTCGTCGTTCTCATTCCTCGTTTCCATTTTTTCATTAAAAATTGTTTACAAATATCGCTAACTTATATTTAGACTTGTTTCCAGTTTTGGGAGGAAAAAATATGTTTTTGTGCCTGTTTCACCCTCAGCTGATACTATATGTAATGCTAAAATTGAAAGAAAAAAAATGTTTTCAACGTTTTTGTCCGGAAAAAAAATCCAGAGCATGTTGTTTAAATAAGTAGATTCAATAAGTTGTGTGTCAGGATAGGGGAAAACCCAACTAAAGTATGTATTCAAATGCCAACTTATTGAATACCAATAATATAATAATGAATTAAAAATTAACAGATGATAGCTTATTTACATAATACTACATAAACAGAAAAATCTTTTTCTGTGTAGTTTTTCCTATTACTTGTAATTCAATGATGTCCTATATTGTATCGTGGAAAACATCTTTTCTGAACATGCTTGAATAATCTATCATATTTAAATAAGTTCTTTCAATAATTATCTCACCTAAGAAATCTACCAGTGGAAGGATTTGTTTTATTAAAATTGATACGGTATACCAAAACATTAATCTTTCTGGTAGATATACATCTATTTAAACAAATTTATAACATATCGTTTAAGTTTTTGATGAATTATTATGTGATGTTAAACTTGACTGCTCCATTCTTTAAATATAATAATTGTGGCTTAGAGTTTATTTTGTACGATAATTCCAGACAGCCATAAAAAGGGGGATTAGTTACTTAGAATATATAATGTTTACAGGAGTGTTAATAAATACTAGCATATACTAACAGTGCAGGAAATAATATAAATATAAAGATAAAAATCCTAATATAATTTTGTTAAAAAAACAGCAAAAAACAGCATTTTCAAGAATTTAAAGAAATTGCACAGTTTAAACTACTGTACTCAGCTTGACAATGAAGAACCAGTCAAAGTGGTTCACCATGATAAGTTGAAATCATACCGAGAACCATATCCAGAATGGGATACAAGTGTTGTCAGATTTCAAAACGCCAGAATGCATATTTGTCATTTTGATGCTATAAATATTGATTGTAACCATGTTTTTGCTTTAATTTAAATATATGTAAGCAACTAATTGTTGCACAGTGAACAAGATCAAATATCTAAGCCAGTCTTTCAAATTTTGGATCTTTTTGATGTTAGAGGTTCTTCGCCTCTCATACCTCCTTGGCTAATCACAGTCCCTTTGTTAACAATCTAGTAACTGCCAGTGTTCAACCAGAACTTAAAAGTTGTATATGAAATTTGTCTTATCATTCTCTCTCCTATCTTTCAGCACAATGGATTACGACAGAGGAAGAGTATACGAAAGTACCAACTGCTGTTTTTCCAGCAAGAAGAGGGCAGCCATTAGGCATAACGCCAGTAAAACATTTGGTGTGGATGAACATATGTTCTCTTGTGAGCTATGTAATTTTTCAACCGACAATAATTTAACAACTGATGAAGTCATCCGTCCTTTTACGCTCCACATAGTAAGGCAAGACTTTTGCCGCTGAACAGAGAATATACAGGAGCAGTAACGAGGCCTGTTTGAACGTAATCTAACTTCACAACAGGTAGATCCTGAATAACACCTTTAGAAGTGGGAGCAGGAGGTCTCTGTGCTGTTTTGGATAACAAAGAGGAAACCGAATTTTGGTTTTGCAGTATGATTTAACATCCCATTGTGTAACCTACCTCTGTATTCAATCCTTCACTGTTGAGTACATGTTGAACGTGACATTTGTACCACCCACTACTGAATAACAACCAACTTGTGCCTTGCATAGTGAAGCTGAGGGCTCCACTGAGCTCGTGGATACGAGAGTTGTGGAGGCTGAGGATTGTGACCTAGCCGACCAGTTCATACATCTATCTGACCCTAAAGCCATGCCATCACCGTTTAAGTGTCCAACAAGTTCAGTCCCGAGACCATCACTACTAGATTTTGTCCTGACGCCTCTTTCTGATGATGAGGAAAACTTGATGCCCCAGTTAAATGGCAATCAGTCTGATACTATCACAACGTGAATCTCCTGTTGAAAAGCTTTTAAAAAAGCAATAAAAGTAATAATTTAAAATATCTTGAGACAATGAATAAGCAACTGGTCAAAAACCGTAATATGTTAGAAAAAGTTGAGATTGCGGTAAGAAGTATCATTGAAAAACTTACGTTGCCCGTAAGACTCCGTTACCATCCAACACCTATAAACGTTCCCGTGTTCCCCTCTGAAGAGGAAGGTCATACCCGAGAGAACCATATCCCCGTCCAAGAAAGTGAAGTCGTGCGTAAGAAGCCGTTAACTTTATTTAATGTAAATTGTTACTATTTTTACTTTTTAATTATAATATTTATATACAGGTACAATGTAAATGTTATAATTGAAATGCTATGGTATTATTACTGAGGTCTTCCAGTAATGTTTACCATTTAAGCACTAGCATATAGCCAGTACTATGTAGTTTATATATCAAAATTTAAACTTTTCTAAATTTTATGGAATATAAGGAATCATTGACCTTATATTCTAATTTCCCATGTTAATGTTATTTATTAGAGTTTTATTGATTAACGTTTACAGGATGAGACATTCTGAAAATGCAAGTCCTGCTCCGGGTGGTTGTGAAAATTTAAACATTTGTATATTTAGTCTGTAAGCGACAGTCGTAGTGTTGCTTGTTATTAGCAATATGTTTATTTCTTCTAGTTATGAATTAATTTTTACGAGGTATAAGAATTCCTTGGCCTTATATCTTAAATCCAGTATTGTAGTTAGTAAATTAATATTTGTTGGTTAATTTTTGCAGGATGAGACATTCTTAAAATGTAAGTCCTTAGATGGGTAGATTTTGAATTTATATTGTTATTTGAATGTTGATAGCGACATTAATTTGTTACTTTATTTTTTCAAGTTGTATGTTGTTATTTTCATTGTACGTTGACAAAAGTACTATAGAAATTAATTTTTTTGAGAAAAGATTATTTTTATGTCGAAAGTAAAATAAAAGACAAGTTTATTGAAGACCATTTTAATATAAGATAATCGCTTGTGAATTTTTGTCAACATTGGAAGTAAGATTTGTTTCGTTACAGCAACAAAGGTAAGTTTTCAGACTTATTTTTTAAACAGCTTACATTTAGAAATCCGTTCATATCAAATTAATTTGAATTAAGTAGGCAAGTTTTATAAATATGTGTTTTTATGTCATTTCTAATTGATTATTTTGCCATGTTGCAAACTGTTAATTGATATGCATATTTTGAAATGAAAATGCATTTGTACAATACGAATGAGAAATATATATATATATGCTTAATTTTTTTAGGGATGTATAAGTACCAAGCCACGTCCAACTATTTTACTTTAGTCAAGATTTGTTATTATATTCAAACGGCCGTTTGTTTTAAACATCGCAGACTCTAATGTAACTACCCTACAGTTGTCAAAACTGAAATATTTAAAAATTTAGACCGTTCAGTGCTGTTTATTTATAAATTAGACCGTTCAATGCTGTTTATTTGGAATTCTTATTGACGCAATCTTTCTTGTAACATCATAATTATCGACACTGTTAAAGCCTTAGAATTGTGCTAGTTCATATCGCACGTTATTATTTTTATTTAAAGCATTTATTTGAACTCTCTGATTTAATTAGTCATATAACCTATGTCATATTCAACATATTTTTGGAATGGTGCAAGCGTTTTAACTGATGTTCGGTTTGCCTTTTTTATTGTATAAATTTCAAGATTTAGTAAAAGTTTAATCTAAGAAGACTTAAAGATGATTCATTTAACATCAGAATCTGACTGACGAAGGATATCTGTTATCCGAAATATTTATAAATAATTACATGTATAGTTCATTTTTGTGTTATTGGTGTTGTCATGTACAGTTTTTTGGCGTTTGTATAATTTATTTTATTGTGTACATGTATCGTTACTTGTAACGATCCAGTGCCCTCGTGGGAAAAAATGTTGACTATTATTCAGACGTTTTATATATACATATACAATAACATCTTCATGCCTTATATATCATGTACTGTAGTACGCCACTAGATTAAAACTGACGTGGAAAAGTAACATATGGCCACCGAAAGCTCTTTTTTTGAGAGCCCAGGTGGTCGTGTGGTCTAGCGGGACGGCTGCAGTGCAGGCGATTTGGTGTCACGATATCTCAGTAGCATGGGTTCGAATCCCGGCGAGGGAAGAACCAAAAATTTGCGAAAGCAAATTTACAGATCTAACATTGTTGGGTTGATGTTTAGACGAGTTATATATATGTATATATACAACTCGTCTAAACATCAACCCAACAATGTTAAATCTGTAAATTTGCTTTCGCAAATTTTTCCCTCGCCGAGATTCGAACCCATGCTACTGTGATATCGTGACACCAAATCGCCTGCACTGCAGCCGTCCCGCTAGACCACACGACCACCTGGGCTCTCAAAAAAAGAGCTTTCGGTGGCCATATGTTACCTTTCCACGTCAGTTTTAATCTAGCGGCGTACTACAGTAGCATGGGTTCGAATCTCGGCGAGGGAAGAAAAAAAAATTTGCGAAAGCAAATTTACAGATTTAACATTGTTGGGTTGATGTTTAGACGAGTTGTATATACATTATGTACACAGCCATGTATCACCATCATTGATGGCGATCCGATGGATACATCTGTTGTAGGGTTGTCACTGACTCAGACGTACTTATGTATATATATATATATATAATGACTGAATAAATAGTCAACGACCAATCTTACAGGGCGATGGATCATGTAATATGATTCTGTACACTACAAAATATAAGATATCCTTCTTCGGTAATTGCACAATGACAAATGAATCATGTCAATTCAAATTGAGACTCTATCAACATCTTGATTTATACAATTTAAGCGAACGCTGGAACAATTTTTAAATTTCCAAACACACCGCAAAGACTACAGAAATATGCCAAAAATAAAAATAGTTATTTACGATGTGAAATGGCACAACTCTAGATTTCCAAAGGTTGTGACAGTTGAGATGTTATAACTGCATTGAGGGCAGTCCTCAAACTATGGTCTATGATCGTGATGGTAAGGTTTTGAGATCAGCTTGTGTGTGTCCAGGTGATCTCAAATCAAAAATGTCCTAACCGATCCAGGATGGTATAAATTAGACAACGGTAGGGCAATTACAACAGAAACTACATATTTGAGCCTCCCAAACGAATAGCAGTCTAATAATGATTGAAAAAAATAAGTTTTGTATAATGAGGTAAAATAATTGAACGTGGCAACGTACTTATACATCATCCCGAATCAATGAAAACCTGTAATTTAAACTGTTATTTTAAAAATAATTTCGAACTGTAAAGCCAGTACTAAATCCGGCGTTGTTTGAAACAGGTAGTCACAGGAAAATGAGGGAATCGTTCTATGTTTTTTTCATTTATACCCTCTGGGGAGACTGTCCGTAACTTTCTTATTCAAAATCTTTCCCGAGCGACTTTATGCTTAATATACACACAAATGATTCATGCGTATTTGCACCAACCCAACTTTCCTGTGAAAATTTGTTTTAAATTAAAAAGTTGACAAATATCTCGAAGCTTGCTACTTTTTTTTTATACATAAAACACGTATATCAGAGTCAAAAAGTATCGCAAGTAAGAAAGTTTGACTGCAACAAAACTCGCGCACAGATATTTCGTGTCACGGTGGTTCTATCTGTCATATATCCATTGACCTTGACCTCATTTTCATATTTCAGCGATTTCCTAACAAAATGAATAGCTGATAATGACTGATAACTATGATCAAGGTTAATATTTCGTATCTCTAATACCATAAGTAATAGGTCGTATGGTGCACATGACTATTTGTCTCACGCTGGTTTGATTTACTTGATCAATTGATAAAAGTTAAGGTTTTACTTTTTTTGTGGTTTTTTTTTATTGGTAACGTCTTAAATTATTGTAATGTGTTCATATCGTCTGGCAGGTTTCAGCAGACCTTGACTTTTGTATGGTTCCATAAATAATGTTTATTTAGATTAGTTTAAACATATTACTCTAAAGTGGATTGGGAAACAAGTTATTGCAATTTATATTGATTCATTTCCACTTTGCGGGTGCGACTTTTTGAAGCGGCATTAGCCTGCTCTTTTTCGAAATCTACATGGGTTTCTTTCACGTTAATTGTATGTGATACTTTTATAGGATTATAATAATTATTTATCTAACAGACCTTCAAAATTTATTGAATAATGGTCAGTAATTTTGTGATTGGTTGCAACATATCAGTGCATACAGTCACTTTGTATACATTTTTAGTATTTATTTTTGTAAAAAAGTAAAATGTTAACACAAAGATATGTATGTTTCGCTTATTTGTTATTTTGATTATGCAAATGATGAATTTAAAATAGCAATACTTAAATATGTAAGTTATGCAAATAACTTAAGGCAATGACTGAAGGTACAGGGCTAAACAATCTCCATGGAACTGAGATATGCCATTACTTATACAACTGTATACCAAATACCACTGAAATCTCAGACTGAAAAGTCGCTCCCTTTACACAAACCTAAACACAAATATTAACTTGTTAACTATGGAAAAGTTTCAAATTCAAAGAACCATAATGAGTGTATGGGTTAAATTATTTCCATGGAAATGAAACTTGGAAATGTCAAAAACATTTGCATACTAAATATCGTTGACTTAACATTAGTGGTTCATCTTAAACTGACCTAATATATATTAACGAAGCAACGTTCCAAAGTCCATAGAACATGACTGAGTGGGCAGGGTCAAATAATCTCCATGGAAATGAGATATGCCAATGCAAATACAAGTTCATACCAAATATCATTGACCTACCACTAGTGCTTCCCCATAAAATGACCTTTTCACAAACTAATACATGTAAACTAAGCAAAGTATAAACGTCAATAGACCTTGACTGAGGGTGCGGAGTCAATTGATTTCCATGGTAATGATATCTGCCAATTCTAATACAACTACATACCAAATATCATTGACCGAAAACTAGTGGTTCACCATAAACTAGAGCGAATCACAAACTCATACATTATTGACATTTTTTTTCAAATTTATAATAAAAAGTATGGGTTATCGTGCTGTTTTACAACATACAAGTCGTAAGAATTGACTAATTTGCGCAGAAAAAAATCTGTTTGTAAATTAAAGGAAATCTATGAGATAGATTAAAAAATCTTTAAGAAAATTAAAAGAATATGTTGTCACAGAACCCTTTTGTTTTTGGCTATTTCACAATCAACCAAGTATAAAAATATTACTATTTGAGTAATCTACCCCTAAATGGCAAAGTTGACAAAATAATTTCAAAAAACACAAATATATCTGTTATTTGTTTAAACATTTTTGATAATACAACAAATCACTAATATTTCTTTATCATGTTTATAGAAATTAAAGTATTACACATACTTTGCAAATCTTTCTCAAAATGCACTAGACCGATTTTATATTGCTACTGCACAATCAAAGATGGCGACATTCAATGAATCTGTCTTAAGGAGGTTCTAGAGTGAAGTTTTGGAATTTGTGTCAGATGTTCAGACTCCAAGTTTTCCCCCCTTATATACAGGGTCAAATATTCTGCTCTATAACATCTAGTTCTCTTTAATAAAAGATTTCAATATCTCAAAAAGATCACGTACCAAATTTAAGCAGAGTTTTACGAGCAGTCTTTTCCCGCCATTTAAAAAAAAATAAAAAAAATATCTCAATAAGTATGTCCATCATCTATTACTACTTTTATTGTTCCTAAACTATTGCGCTTTTGACTTAACGTATTAATTTTAATTTTAATGTCAAGATTTGTTTACGTTTACCTTACATCTTTTTTAATCTTTACATTAAATTTATCGGCAATACCAAATCCGCCAAAATAAAAAGTGAACACATAAAAAACAAAAACGCAAAATTATTGATGTCTTTACTTTTATAAAAAGTTAAATTATATACATACATAAAATGTTCACCTATATCAATACAATAGTATGTTCGATGAAGATATATCTTATTTTTATTTTCTTTAATGCTATATACGTTTTCTTTTTCCTTTTTTCAGATAGAAACGTAAGTGAATATACAGGAGGTAAAATGGGGAAATGCAAAAAAAAATCAAACTTAATTGAAAAAACGCAATAATACGTATGATCCAAGCTTATTTAAGTTAGAGCAAATATGAATCCGGATGAAAACATTTCAAGCATCGTATCTAAAACGTTATATGTTTCAGAACTAGGGATTAGTAGTAGAATTGCAGATATGCACAAAAACTGGGTAAACACTCAACAAATGTTGTTTGCTGCTGTGCATCCAGAAACATTTGAAGGTGGAAGTAATGCGGAAGGTACGCGTTCTAGAGGTTGTGACGTTGGTAAAATGACGGTCGTTCCAAATATTTCAGTACTTTCGAATCGAGGGGAAAAAGTCTTTAGAAGGGGTCATATTTTCAGAATGGACTCTAGAAATTGTCGAGAAGGTTTCTACAGGCTCGTTTCACAACAGCTTCAAAGTAGGAAAAATGATTTCTTTGAGTATTATGAACAAGATATAAAAGATATGCTAGAAAGAGACAATGAAGATTGTTCTTTTTTGTCTAGTGACAAAATGTATCAGTTTTCAGTTATAATTAATAAGAAGAATGACCCTTTTGAGACAGATTACTACCGACATGGCCCAGCCGCAGGAAATTTCTATAGCATAATGAATAATGAAGTTTCCGATGAATTTAATTTTGACAATTGCTTATGTCTCAGGGTGGATGAATGGCCAGCAGAGTTAGACGAATGGGTGACAAGACAACGTACATACCACTGGCCTCAGAAAGATCTTATTGCGAAAATTCGTTCTCTTGATTGCCATCTTGTTCCCGTAGGAGACAAGACATCACAGAATAGTCGTCTATAATGGCGGTTGTCGTTTTTGCTGTGTGAATTGGGGCTAGTTTGGAGTTTTAATGATATTCAAATTCAACTTTTTGTTTTGCTGAAAAGATTGCTAAAATCCGAACTCGAACAACTCTATCCAGATCAACTAAGCTCTTACTGCATGAAAACAGTTGTATTCTGGTATTCCGAATCGCATGATACAAATGAATGGAGCGAGTATAGTTTATTAGGCCTTGTCAAAGACTGCTTGCTGTTTTTACTTTCGTGTATTGAAAACAGAGAACGCCAACACTTATTTGATCGTACAAGAAATGTGTTATATTCAAAATGCACAGATGAGAATGAAACACGTGCAGTTTTAGAGAAAATAAACGAAATAACGGAAAATGTAATTGTAGCAGTACTTAATACTCTCAAACAAAAACATGTCTTATGAACATAAATAAGCTTCTGTCCAAGTTTAATACAAACCCAGGATAGTTTAAGAAAGTAATTAAAATTTTAAACTTTAACCACAGAGTGAATGTAATGTTTCCCCGCAGAAAAACTAAGTCCATTTAAAAGTAAAATACGGAAAAAATGATTTTGTTTTACAAAATTACTTCTGTATACTATCTTATGATCATTAACAAGCTTCTGTTCAAGTTTGGTACAAACCCAGGATAGTTTAAGAAAGTTATTAAAATTCTAAAAACTTTAACCACAGAGTGAATTTTATGTTTCCCCGCAGAAAAAACTAAGTTCATTTATAAGTAAAATACGGAAAAAATGGAATTTTATTTTTACAAAATTTACTTCTAGATACTATCTTGTGATCATAAACAAGCTTCTGTCCAAGTTTCAAAAACTTTAACCACAGAGTGGATATTTGTGGACGCCGCCGACGACGGAAAGTAGGATCGCTTTGTCTCGCTTTTTTCGACTAAAGTCGAAGGCTCGACAAAAAAGAAAAGGTTTTATTAATACATCTTATTGCTATTTGTCCGCTATTTAAAGGGGCACTTTTGTTCAGGGCTTTTCCATAAATAAATTGTATGGGGATGAAGGAAGCCACTTTTATTAATATTTGATGGGTGGTGGTAATTTTAAGAATAATTGCTTGAACATTTAAATGAAATATCCAATTTAAAATGTATGCATGGTGGGGTCAAATAAAAAGTGCCATACCTCCCCCTCCCCCCTAACATATTTTTTTAGAACAGCACTCAGTCATATTAGCGAAATGTGTAAAAAAAAATATGAGCTCATTCCTTGTATTAGAAGCAATTTTAATCAGAAACAGAACAAACCACAAAAGTGCTCATACTTTACATTACTTACGGAGATGGATAATGTATGAATTCCGTTGTTAATTTAATGAAAGTGAAACAAAAGTAAATTATTTGATTGACTAATACGATCCACAAAAAATCATTCTTAATATATATACTGTAATAAAATGCCCTGCTGAGCACAGCCTGATATGACTGTTTGTTTGGGGAAATCATAGCCCCATACTCAATCCAAGCCTTTCCTGTATTATATGGAACCATGTTGTACAATTTGAATGAGGTCCATACACTAACACCAAAGTTATTGTCAGGAAACTACAAAAAATGCTCTTTTTTGCCCCTAATTTCCTAAACAGTTGGTGCCATTGCTAAAAGAAATCACAACCTTAAAGCTTCCTTTTGTTGTATTGAACCTTTTTGTAAAATTTCATAGAGATTCATCTACTCTAACTAAAGTTATTCATTTATTGTTTGGCAACCAATTGTGTCTTCAACGCTGACGGTGCACACTGAATAACCAGAAGAGCAGGTTATTTAAATGTGTGCACCATATTTTTGAGGAAAGTTTAAACTGACACAAAAATATTAGAGTCATTCCTTACAATTTAATTCTTGGATCTGTTTTTCAGGAGTTATTTATGATGGCTCAAGTCACATGACAAAATTATGTTTATGAGCTGATAGACAAAAGAAGGCTTTTAGTCAATCAGAAGACGTCTTTCATCACTGTTCATCCAAAACTAAATAATATGTTGGTGACTAACACTTACAAATACTGTTTGATCTCAGGCTGCTTTTTTATTGCCACTTTTTTCCACTGCGCTATTTTCTGTAAAATAAATTAAGTGAAATCAGAACACAAATGCATTGACAATGAAAGATTGGCTAATATATTGTGAATTACCATGCAAATAGTAACTTTCAGTCAGTGACAACTTTTTATTACATTTATATTTAATATGAAGATCTCTCACTTGTGTTAGTGTAAACAATATTTCTATTATGATAAATACAAGTATAAATTATAAACACATTTTTACAATAAGGATCCAGAAACAAGCAGTTATTGCTTATATTAATCTGTCTCCTTCACTTGTGTTGCAACTGCCAGAGAAACCATGGTCTCAGAGTAGCTTCTGCAGGCCATCTTTTGGTGAAAGAGTAAATTTATATACAGTGTAACCTGCCTAATCTGAAACCTCAGTATTCAAACATTCTGCTTTAACCGACACGTATTCATGGTTCCAAAATATTCATGTCCTTGCAGAAAAAAAACTGATCATTCTGATACACTGCTTAATCTAACATTTTTTTCAGGTCCACTAGTGTGTGGGATAACACAAGTTAAACTATCATCATGATCAAACAGACTGGTAAATTGTTAACACTGATAACTGTTTCCACTGTGAAACTAAACAACAAACTTTTAAACATTGTTGACACCGCTGAAATAACAAACCTAAGTTTTGCTGACTTTTTTTTTTTAAAGTGCTTAAAATTAAGGAAAATAACATTATAATACTATATAAATTGTCCAAAGTGCCGACTAATCTCAGAGACAAAATTTACTGACCCATTTTACTTTGTACTGCTGTTTATAGTTTCTGTCTTCACTATTAAAGTTTTCTTATTACTTTAAACTCAACTTGTTTTTATGGTTACCTAATTTTATCGTTTAACCCAAACTTGCCAACTTTGTAGTGATTTCATGATGCAGTTAAGATTTATATTCACAATTTTTCTTTTAAATTCGTCTCTGGTAAATTTATTCCTAATTTTTCAGAGACTCTGGGCATGTTCAGATATTAACATACCTCTTTTCTTTCATTCTCCTGTTTGATTACGTTCATTTCATATATCTCCCTTTCATCTTCTGGCAAGCTCTGTAAAAATCTTTCGTATTCTTCTAATTTTGTTTCTGTGATCTAAAAAGTTATTTAGAAAAATCAATGGTAAGTCTC
This sequence comes from Mytilus trossulus, assembly GCF_036588685.1. Taxonomy (NCBI): domain Eukaryota; kingdom Metazoa; phylum Mollusca; class Bivalvia; order Mytilida; family Mytilidae; genus Mytilus; species Mytilus trossulus. The sequence continues at coordinate 26,097,256 of NC_086383.1, read as the reverse complement.
TACTTTTTTTTTAACATTATCAATGTTCTTCAGAGGGCATTAAATCACTATGGTACCCAGGTGTTATGTTTTCTACCATGATGCTATTTTCGTTGATTTTATATTAAAATGCATAGGGACCATTATGCTATATTTTTGAATGGTTTTACACAAGTCATTTACCGGACCTTTAGAGCTTACTGCTCAGTGAAGACATTCCCCAGGATTTTTGGATAGAACCAGGGTAAAGCATGCTCTTGGTAAAATAACTGAATAATGTGTGGTGTCGCGTTGCGTCTCTTACCTATATTTCTAGTTACTGTTGTTTTTATGTCTTTTGTTTTGTTTTAATACTGTGGTACTGTGTTATGTAGACATTCAGGCTGAAAATTATTGGTAAAAGCAAGGATTTGTTCCTTGGTAAAAGAGTTTGAAGAATTTAAAGAATTTGTATACTTGAATATTTTTTTAAAATATATAAACCATGATTCATTACTATAAAATAATTATAGTTATTTAATATTTTATAAAATCTACGATCAATTAAAATAAAATATTATTTAAGAGTTCAATTTAAAAAACTTTCTTGTTTCTAAATAAAAAATTTTGTATAAAAGGATAACCATCTTAATGAGACATTAGATTTACAAGAACTTATATTGTTTTATTATTTGCACCAGTTTCTATCTACAATAAAAAAAAATCTAAACTTTTGAACATTTTGCCATCAATATAAATTTCAAGCAAATATTAACCTTTCTTGTGATGCACTAAAACTTTAATCTTTGTTTGTCAAAATTCATTAAAAAGAATTCCCTAATAAGTAACCATATATTCAATGTCAACAATAAAGTCTCCCTATTTTCCCCACCTAAATGTCAGGAAGTAGATATAAATAGATTTTACATGTGCTTATGGACATTGTTTACTTCTTTCATTCATTAATTTTGATATACTGTGAAAGTACTTTTATTCGTGGGGTACCAATTTTCGTGGTTTTCGTGGATGACTTTATCCACGAATTTAAGTGTTCAACGAAATAAAACAACTATTGTCCAAATCAAGACATGGAAAGATCCATATCGGTAGGTTTGACCACTGATATGATCTAGCTATAGAGAATATATTGAATAACGCCAAATCTGAGAATACTTTTTAATAGCAGTCACAGAAACTACAACCGCATGCAGGATTATACCCATTTTATCTTTAATAACTTAAACTGTGAAAGTCAGATTGCCGGTAATGCTATGCTAGTATGATAAAGTGTTCATTTTAAATTCTCATAGTTCTCGTACATTAAGAAAACAATAATTTCATGCTGGGCTTGGTTTTTATAAGAATTATTTGACAATTCTAGATACGTTTATAGCATTTGTTTATGTTACTATTTTCAATAGGTGACATGTTTATGGCCTAATTGACACCTTTGATGGTTTTTAATCTGTTGATCACTTTATCATGGGTTAATTAGTGTTATCACTACGATTTACAGGGTCAATGTTTACTTTGCAATTTCCTTCAATCCAGACTATTTGAAACCGTCGTTTCTAAAGGCTTTAATTTTAAAATTTTTTTTTAGAAAATTAAAATCCACGAATTTAAAAAATCCACGAACATGTAAATATTGCTCAATCTACGAAAATTGATACCCACGAATTAAAGTACTTTCACAGTAGATATTCAGTTTGAAGGTACAGTCATGTCTTTAATTTATAATAATAGATCATGCAGATTGCAATTATTTGTAAAAAAACTTGAATTCTCGACTTGAATTAACTGGGTCATGTGTTATTAGGCCAAGATTACTCAGATGTCCAAATGGTTTTGCCAGACAAGCTGAGTGTGTAGTTATTTGTGATCATAAAATTATCAAATCTTATTTAGGACCCAAAACAAGCATGTTACAAGTGTTAGTAACATCGATTCATTCCAATCAACAAAGCTTACCTCATAAGGTAAAGTGATCATGTGGTGTAAACAATCTGGATTAGAACTGGTTTGAACTGGTTAATTTCACCTAAAATTTTTGCACCACGGATAAGAATTATACATCGCGGTAAGACCGATAGAACCAAAGTCAAAAATTATACATCGCGGCCTGCGGCCCTTTAAGGGCTGGGGAGAACACTGGTGTAGGAACAAGACTGTGTTGAAGACCACACTTTGACCAATAATGGTTTACTTTTACAAATTGTGACTTGGATGGAGAGTTGTCTCATTGGCACTCATACCACATCTGAAATCTAAGTACCTTTTGAGCTTCATAACTCATACCACATCTTCTAAAACCCAATTACCTTTTGAGCTTCCTCAGCATATTTTTCTTTCTCTCCCTCACTCAAATTTTTCCAATCTTCCCCATTCTGTCTCATGGCATCATTGTTGTTTATTTTGCCTTTCATTTTGTGCAGGTTTTGAGACGTAAATACTTGAAAAGCTGATCTGAAAACAAAAAGAATGTGTCCGTAGAAGACTCACTTTCGTGAAAACTTGAAAAGCTGACCTGAAAATAAAAAGAATGTGTCCCTAGTACACACACTATCCTGAATACTTAACAAGAGGCTCTCAAGAGCCTGAATCGCTCACCTTAATTCTTTTGGTTAAATCTCTCATCAATGATTATGTTGGCTTTTCAATTTATTTAAATGTTTTTTGGATCGTCCTATTTTCTTCAAAAGCCAAAAAAAATAATCATTTTCTCCTATGTTCTATTTTAGTCATAGGAGCTATGTTTCTTGACATACAAGGAAATGAAATATAAAATTTATACTAGATACTCTGAAACTCATTTAGCCTAAGTTTGGCTAAGTAAGTCAACATGATGAACAAATTGTGAAAAAAGTCTTTAAAGGGCAATAACTCCTTAAGGGGTCAATTGACAATTTTGGTCAAATTGACTTAATTGAAGATCTTACTTTGCTGAACATTATTGCTGTTTACAGTTTATTTCTATCTATAATTATATTCAAGATAATAAACAAAAACAGCAAAATTTCCTTAAAATTATCAATTCAGGGGCAGCAACCCAACAACAGGTTGTCTGATTCATCTGAAAATTTCAGGGCAGATAGATCTTGACCTGATAAACAATATAACCCAACGTCAGATTTGCTCTAAATGCTTTGGTTTTTAAGTTATAAGCCAATAACTGCATTTGACCCCTATGTTCTATTTTTAGCAATGGTGACCATGTTTGTTGATAGATCAAAACTTCAAATACAATTTACAAATAAGATACCCTAAGGAACATTCAGTTAAAGTTTGGAAGTATTTGGCCCAGTAGTTTCAGAGGAGAAGATTTTTGTAAAAGATTACTAACATTTACGAAAAATGGTTAAAAATTGACTATAAAGGGCAATAACTTCTAAAGGGGTCAACTGACCATTTCTGTCATGTTGACTTATTTGTAAATCTTACTTTGCTGAACATTATTGCTGGTTACAGTTTATCTCTATCTATAATAATATTCAAGATAATAGACAAAAACAGCAAAATTTCCTTAAAATTACCAATTCAGGTGCAGCAACCCAACAACAGGTTGTCTGATTCATCTGAATATTTCAGGGCAGAAAGATCTTGACCTGATAAACAATAATACCCCCTGTCAGATTTGCTCTAAATGCTTTGGTTTTTGAGTTATAAGCCAAAAACTGCATTTGACATCTATGTTCTATTTTTAGCAATGGCGACCATGTTTGTTGATAGATCAAAATTTCGGATACAATTTATAAACTAGATACCCTAAGGAACATTCAGTTAAAGTTTGGAAGTATTTGTCCAAGTAGTTTCAGGAGGAGATTCTTGAAAGAGATTACGACGACAGACGCCAAGTGATGGCATAAGCTCACTTGGCCCTTTGGGCCAGGTGAGCTAAAAAGAAAGACATAACTTGTTTGTTATAGAAGATAAACACAAATTGTTTTTTGTTAAATAATCGATAATTTCTGTATTTTATAGATATTCTAAAAAATATGCAAATTTTTATTCAAAATCACTCATATTTATCAAATGTTCATGAATTGAGAAAAAAACGTCATTTTTTACTGCATGCTTATCAAAATTAAAAAAAATCCTCCATTTAGTTTTATAAAATTTGGGTCACATAATCTCCCTGCAAAATGAAACAAAACGCCGTTTTGAAAAATAGGGGTCCATGAACTCGTTTTCAAAATAAATCAGTTGGAATGATAAAAATCAGTCGAAACATGCATCTGTTTCCAATATGTCACAGTTTGACGTCGCGAAAATAACAAATTAGGTTAGCAACGTCATTACCTTCCCTGTAACTGTATCGTATGCCCTTAAGATTCAAGTTGATTTAAAATCTACCTTGACCAAAACCTTTAACCTAAGCTTAAACCTGAAGTGGAACAGATGGATGAATGGAATGATGAACAGATACACAGTCCAGAAAACATAATGCCCCTAAGTGTGACACCAAAAATGTATGCATAAATGGAAAATGTGTACAGATAACCACAAAAATGCTTGTGCTTACATATTATGGTTTAAAAGGGGCACAACTCAATTACGGTAAGGAAACTTCAAACTTAATCTGTTTTTTCAAAGCAATAAGCATACATTAGTTTCATAATACTTGATTGAGGCAAACTAAAGTTAGAAAACAGAACAGCCGAAGGTCTGCATTACCTATTACTTTTTTTGTAAAGCTCAAGGTCTGCATTACCTATTACTTTTTTTTGTAAAACTTAAGGTCTGCATTACCTATTACTTTTTTTGTAAAACTTAACGTCTGCCTTACCTATTACTTTTTTTGTAAAACTTAAGGTCTGCATTACCTATTACTTTTTTTGTAAAACTTAAGGTCTGCATTTCCTTTTAGTAATTTTGTAAAACCCAAGGTCTGCATAACCTATTAGTAATTTTGTAAAACCCAAGGTCTGCATTACCTATTAGTAATTTTGTAAAGCACAAGGTCTGCATTACCTTTTAGTAATTTTGTAAAACCCAAGGTCTGCATTACCTATTAGTAATTTTGTAAAACCCAAGGTCTGCATTACCTATTAGTAATTTTGTAAAGCCCAAGGTCTGCATTACCTGTAAGTAATTTTGTAAAACCCAAGGTCTGCATTACATGTTTGTAATTTTGTAAAGCCCAAGGTCTGCATTACCTGTAAGTAATTTTGTAAAACCCAAGGTCTGCATTACCTGTTTGTAATTTTGTAAAACACAAGGTCTGCATTACCTATTAGTAATTTTGTAAAACCCAAGGTCTGTATTACCTACTAGTAATTTTGTAAAACCCAAGGTCTGCATTACCTACTAGTAATTTTGTAAAGCCCAAGGTCTGCATTACCTGTAAGTAATTTTGTAAAACCCAAGGTCTGCATTACCTGTTTGTAATTTTGTAAAACTCAAGGTCTCCATTACCTATTAGTAATTTGTAAAGCTCAAGGTCTGCATTACCTATTAGTAATTTTGTAAAACCCAAAGTCTGCATTACCTATTAGTAATTTTGTAAAACTCAAGGTCTGCATTACCTATTAGTAATTTTGTAAAGCACAAGGTCTGCATTACCTATTAGTAATTTGTAAAACTCAAGGTCTGCATTATCTATTAGTAATTTTGTAAAACTCAAGGTCTGCATTACCTATTAGTAATTTTGTAAAACTCAAGGTCTGCATTACCTATTAGTAATTTTGTAAAGCACAAGGTCTGCATTACCTATTAGTAATTTGTAAAACTCAAGGTCTGCATTACCTATTAGTAATTTTGTAAAACTCAAGGTCTGCATTACCTGTTAATTATTTTGTACAGACTGAGGGTGAGATTTAATAACTATGCATTATTTTGAGTCACTAATATATTATTCATTTAAATTAACACAGAGACTTACGCTTTTGTTGGCTTCTTTATAAGTGGTGCTGTTGTCTGATTAGGAAAAAATAAAAATAAACATTATGTAATAAATACTTTGCATAGATCAAATCTGAGTTCCATTCATAAAAATCTTTGTCAATACAATAGATGACGGGGGTCGAGCCAGCACCACATTCCAATATATTAAAGAGAGTGACTTGCTTTTATTTAGTAGTATACGGCTGTACATGTTCATTATAATAGTCATAAGTCAATTTATTAAAAATAAATCCAGATACCAAAACAAAACAGAGTAAATGTGTTTACGTATAAGAGGAAAACAGACCAATTTAAACATGGAACTGTAACAAAATCAAATGCCAACATACATATAAACGGACAAGTTGATAATGTTTGTGTCATTTTGGTTTTTTTATGGAAAGTTGTCTAATTGGCAATCATATTACATCTTCTTTTTTTATATTTGATAACAACTGTCATATTCCTAACTTTCTCCAGGGTGGTAGGTTAAACCAGTTTTTATGACTAGCCAAACCTCCTGCTTATAAAATTGTTCATACATACCTTAGCTGATGCCTTGGCTACATCTTGTGCTACTTTCTCAGCTTTCTTCTTCCACTTGTTCTTCTTTTCTTCACTTAAGCTCTTCCATTTCTTTAGGTAGTGCTCATGGGCAGCATCACCACCTCCCTGAAAATATTGAAATATATTACAGCTGATTGAAATTGGTGTGTAGGTAACAGTATAATCTTTGGTAAGCTTGCTTCTTAGCTTTTTTGAGAAGTCTAGTCCTACAGACAGATATACTGTTTATCTGTCAGATTAGTCTACTCTGAAAGGAGAATAGTTTACTTCACACTTCAGCTAGCAAGCAAGCTTACCAAAGAGATTACCTTTACCTACACGCTTAATGCATTCTGCTGTAAAAGTTTTTTTTGTGTAATGCTCACATTCACACAAATTCAGAACACATTATATATCTATCATCATATATCATTCAACAAAAAGAAAGAGTGGATTAAATAATTATGGTGGTATTTATTTCTGTGGATTGAGAAAAAACTCTAATTGTTGTGGATATTTGATTTGCAGCATGCCTATAGCTAGAAGGCTTTATACAAGCCTATAGAAATTTGTGACCTGTTGAGCATTTCAGTTTGTGGTTCATCTGCACCAGCATATTACACAAACATTGGTATCTAACTTGGAATAGTAAATCCACACAGTATTTGATAATTACACAATAAACAATTTAAATAAGTGTGGAGATGTTCTAATTCAAATAAACCACTATATACTACATGTACTATGTAAAAATACAACTGGAACTACTTGTTGTCATTATGCATTGTAATTTTGCCACACCTTTTTTTTCATGATGTATAAAATCATAAAAAGAATAATAAATTATATCTTTTTCTACTATATTGGTCCACCAGTATTGATATGAGAATATTCGGTTTGCAATGAGCCAAGGCTTCGTGTTAAAGACTATGCTTTGACCTACAATGTGTTTTTTTTCTCTCACAAATTGTGACTTGAATGGAGAGCTGTCTCATTGGCGCTAATATCATATCTTCTTTTATTAAAAAATACGATTAAAACAGCCCTTATACGGATAAATCGGCATGTGCAATACTGATAACGTTCCACTGTCGACATAAATCAAGAGCTCATATTGCTTTTAGAACAGGGCCAATACAGATAAAAGCTGTATTGGCCCAATGGCTCATACAGGACGTTTACTTCCGGTTTCAATTTTCCAACGCCATTACTTTAAATAACTTTGGAGGTACATTTGTGTAAGCATAAAATAAAAAGGTTAAATGATGAGCAATGTTTTTTAACGTCTTGCAGTCTTAAGCTTGAAACGGAAATAATTCACAGCCTTTTCGAGTACGACTTTCTATTATTGACACTGTTGCATTTCCGTTAAACAATCATCACATTCAAAACGCAGACGATCCAAGACAGAGTAAGAATAGTTAAACTGTCTGATTTATTCTTCCCAGTTACTTTATATATGCTACATAAAATGAATTGTAATAGCATTTTATTAAGTACTTGGACGAGGAATCAGAAATTTCATCTTACAATGTTGACAAGAATGATGATGTAAAAGCGAAAAGCAGTGACGAGTTCAGATATGAAATGATTTCTGTATCTTTTTTATGGCAAGTCCTTTATTCTTATTGAAAGAATATGAATCTTACAAATTTGACAGTTCATACAAATTTGTCTTTTGAAATATTGGCCGCTGATCACATTATGACACATATCAATGACATACATGTAACTCTGTAAGCTAGATTCATAGCAAGTCAGTATTTAAAAAATCATTGGCACTGTAAACATACATTGTTAACAGATCATAAATCATGTTATGGAGTGGTATTTGCGAAAAATACCAGTCAAGGGGCTGTGAAATTTCCTGAGCCTGCAAGGCGATGGAAATCGGTCCCAAGACTCGTATTTTTCGCAAATACCACTCCATTACATGATATATCTGTTTAATTACACCGAATGGTTAAGGACTAAAATTCTCTGTACAGGTGAAGTTAATTTTTTTCTTTTACTTGTAAGCTGTAATTCATAAACATGTTTATGCATCATTTTTAGGATAAATAAGTGGATATTATCATAGAAGCGCGGTAATTATGCATGTACTAATACGTGCTAGCTCTCTTTTTTTATGTAACGTCATATCCGAAACAAATAGGCGGAAATATACCCGGGAGGGTGAAAAAGGAATATCCAAAATGGCAAATACCATGGTATTTGAGGCATATTCACCGTCAGTGGTGAAAAACAGGCAATTTGGTTTGAAATGAGGAAAAAATGTTAGAATATGCGAAAAATACACTGGCTACCAGCGGTTGAACCAATAAAATTCTGGCATTCTTATATTAGGTGTAATTATGCATGTAATTCAGGATTCATTGCCAGTCCGTATTGGAAATATTGGCCCTATATTCACATCATTGCCAGTCCGTATTGGAAATATTGGCCCTATATTCACATCTGATGTATGTAATACAGCATTCAGAACAAGTCTGTATTGAAAACGTTGGATTATTTAATAAAAGTGTTATGAACTGGCTGTTTCTGTATTGGCACTGGTATAGATTCTCGGTCAGCTGTATTGGCCCTCGACCCTACGGGTCTCGAGGCCAATACAGCAAACCTTGAATCTATACCAGTGCCAATACAGAAACAGCCAGTTAATAACACTATAATATCTGTTTAAAGTCCTTTGTAGCTTGCTGTTCAGTGTGAGCCAAGGTTCCATGATGAACCTTTCTTTGACCTATAATGGTTTTCTTTACAAATTGTGACTTGAATGAACAGCAGACTTATCGGCACTCATTACACATCTTCTGTGTTGAAGACCATATTTTGACATATAATGGTTTACGTTTATTAATTGTGACTTGGATGGTGAGTTGTCTCATTGGCACTCATACCAAATCTTCTGTGTTGAAGACCAAATGTTGACCTCTAATGGTTTTCTTTAACAAACTGAGACTTGGATGAAGAGTTATCTCATTGGCACTCATACAACATCTTCTTATATCTGGTATGGTATGATTTCATTACTAAAGAGACAAGAATTACTCTGAAAGTCTTACATCTTCACCATCTTCTTTACTAACTCTGTTCTTGATGTACAACTCCTGAGCTTTTTGACTGCAACGACATAAAAATCAAATTAAATCAAATTCAAAAAAACAAAAAAATAAATTACAATGAATTTTTTTTCTTTCCAACTGCATGTAAAGAAAAACTTTGGTTAACTTGCTTGCTTTGTTTGTTTATAGTACAATTGTAATTAAGATAATGTCCATTCAAATTTAAATATAATATATATACAGTAAAAATATGCCAGATATCTGTTAATTACATAGCTCGAAATTGACATTTTTACAAATTGAGCAAGCAAGGCGACCAAAGTTTTACCCTACAAGCATAAGGAAATTAGCTGTAAATTATCCAATAATTTCAAATATATACATTGTATATTATATGTTATAAACAATATCACTACTTTTTTTGGCTTTATCTCTATTGTCATGATTGTATTATACTTCCAGTATCAGTGGCGGATCTAGAAATTTTCACAAGTGGGGGCCCACTTACTGACTGACCTGTGAGGGGGCCTGCTCCAGTGATTCCCTATATAAGCAACCAAATCCCCCGCCCCCTAAATTCGCCTCTGAGTATAATTATGGAAGCTAAATAACATGTTGCAAGCATACCTTGAATTTAAGGACTGACTTGACTGATGTGAAAGTGATAATTTTTTTCTCCATTTATTCAATATAAAAATAAGCCCAATAAATCAAGCACTAAGCTTTGATGCCCACTCTTCTTTTTTTTTTTTTAAAGTCAATGAATTGATGTGGGAAACCTCAAAAGACAAAATAGCAGACGCACATTTAAATTTAGGACAGTAGTACAAATAAACTCATCAAAGATACCAGGACTAAATTTTGTATAAACACCAAGATGCGCGTTTCGTCTACAAAATACTCATCAGTGACGCTCCAATCCAAAAAAGTTAAAAAGGCCAAATAAAGTACGAAGTTGAAGAGCATTAAGGACCAACATTTCTAAATGTTTTGCCAAATACAGCTAAGGTAATCTATGCCTGAGGTAGAAAAGGACAGACTGATTGACTGTGTCTACCCATCATGATAAAGTACATACTTAACAAGAAGGAGAATACACTCATCACCAAATAATGTTAACATTTACCCCCTAAATTGATACTTACGTCAAAGTTGATTTCTTCTGTCCTGTAGGGTTCTTTTTAACTGGACTTGGCTATAAAGTAAAAAAATGCAATCTTCAAATTTGAAGAACTATGTACTGATTAGCATGATTAGTGTATCAGAATTTGGACCTTATTACTAAACATCTAACATCAATATTTTTTTTAGAAATTTCCTTTTAAATTTTCTTTTTCAAATCTAAAATAACAATATTTGAAGTTATACTTCTTGATGTGGCATGCACCAATCTTGTCTTTTTTTAACTATGCCAAACAAATGGAGAATGTGTTATGGAAACAAATATCCAGATGATGTCCCCACTTGTTTATAATAATATAAAAGGGCATACCTCTAGAAAGACAAATGGAAGCCACTGAAATTTGAACTTAATCTTCATTTTGTGGTTTATGCAGGAATCTGATGTACAGTAGTTGTTGTTTGTTTAAATAATTTATGTGTGTTTCTCCCTTCTCGTTTTTATATATAGATTAGACCGTTGGTTTTACTATTTGAATAGTTTTACACTAGTAATTTTGGGGCACTTTATAGCTTGTTGTTCAGTGTGAGATAAGGCTTCATCCATGTTGAAAGCCGTACATTGACCTATAATGGTTTACTTTTATAAATTGTTATTTAGATGGAGAGTTGTCTCATTGGCAAGCATACCACATCTTCCTACAGTACGCCCAAGGAGTTTGTAATCCCAAACTCCATACTCCGATATTTTTCCTGGTGTAACAACAGGAAACTCCGACATCCCTCCAAAAATTGTCGGAGAAATTTGGGAGTATTCCCTCCGACTTCCGCGTAAATCCGCTACCTTTTGTTTATTGTATTAGCGACATCTCTCCCAGTCTGGTGTGACACCAGGTAATTAATTGCCCTAATCCGTCTGATCTATGCCGGCACGCGACAGTCAAGGTATGTGAGATTTCTATTGTAATTAAACAATTGTATTTCCTGTCTATTGATTATCAGGTTATATATGATTGCTTGAAACAAATGAAAGATTAAAATAAAAAGCAAAACGTTGTTGTTAATTCTTTCAATTACACTGTACATTTTAAACAAGTTTTTAAACAACTGTATTTGATTTTGACTTCCGTTTTTTTATTAGTAAATAAATATTTAATTTACTAAAAGAGATATAATTGTGCAACAATAAACGGAGACTAACGCTGAATAAATAAGGGCAGTTTAAAGAAAAATTACACGTCTCAAAGTTTTGTATACTACAAGTAATATATGTTATGCTAATAATTCTACGCCATTTCCATTTTACGATTACAAAATAAAAGTTTTAAAATCCAAAACGTTGTTGTTAATGGTTTCAATTGTATTAAAGTTTTATAAAAAAAATCTATACTTGATTATGACCTCGTTTTTCATTTATCGGTAATTGATATAACTTACGAAAAGAGACATACTGGCGTGAAAATAAACGGAAACTAACGCTGAAGGTATAAAATGTGAGCATGCAGTGAGAAAATTACGTGTCTTAAAACTTGTATATGCAAGTAAAAAAGAAAATACTATTCACCATGCATTATGCTTAATAAGTCTATGGCATTTTCTCTTCACGATTAGCATTACTTTAGGATATATATAATACATTTCGGCTACAACAGGAATACTTCTATAGCTGCATCAACTCGTCGTTGCATAATATTCATTTACGCACAATGAATGTAAACTTTTGTGTTGTATTTAGAACAGTGATCTTAAAATATTTTTAAAACAATTAATTGCCGTGGGAAGACGACACGCATCTCAGTGATCAACAGTGCGTGGTTGAACTTGAACTTGACTTCGCTCACAATATTGAATGCTAAAAATAGTGACATCAATTTTGTCCACGAGATTTTTATTTGGCGGGAAATAGTATCATGTAACAGTAAACTCAGGTGACCTTTCTGGATAACTGTGGGAAAATTCATTGAAGGTTTAAACTTGCTTTGTAATGATTGACATGTGTGTGCGTTAAGATTGAGGCTCTAGAAGGTCCTTTTACAATTGATTAACCGGATTCTAAATTTTATTCCTTTTCTGAATAAAAGAACATCAGCCTTTTATTTATACGTTTCTCAGTCAACAGAGGACATACACCTGGACATTATTTATACTTCCATAGTCAACACTATACATTAATGGTAGATGAAAACAGGATGCATGTCGTTCAGTTCCTGATGGGCGTTGGTAGAGATCCTCTGTGAAAATGTGTCGATCGTAAAAATCCGATCCACATTTTTTTTACATAGTTCTTTCTTGTACGATATAATTTCATTTTAATATTCTATAGTTTAAATTGTTGAAATACTTCTTTTTATATTTCGCCGAGGACTTTTAACGACCAGTAAAATACGAATTGCGCCAATCCAATTTTATTTTAAAATATAAAAGATCAATAACAGATCATAACAGATAAAAAAAACACATGATTTTATTTCTTCATATAATTAAATAAGGTTGTGATTACTGTGTTGTGTCTGGGCGGGGAATTATCTCAGTATTTATGAATATAGGGCTGCCACATTGCATACAAAAGTATTTGTCACTTTACAGTTTCTTTTTTAAATTCAAATATTTCAAGTCGGTAATCTACCGAGGTAGTGAAACATAATATTTTACATTTCAAAATAAATTGAAAGTAACAGAGTTCACTTGTTGGTCCAATAAATTAACTCTATGGTTTGATTTAGATTGGACAAATAACCGTAAAAACATCATTTTGTTTTAAGCCAGTTGATATTAATTATATAATATTGAACTATTAATGAACCGGATATTGCTCACTGAGTAGGTCATTAAAGGTTCTAGTTGTGGTAAAATCATCTTTGTTGAAACTTTGTTGAAAAAACAAAAATTATGAACTGATCGGACTATAATGAAACTACTAAATACTAAGTATTAAAGTGTTTTATTCGTATTTTTATACGTTTTTACGTTTTATTTCATATGACAATGACATGGGCATATACATACAAGCATAATTATCTTATTTTAAATAAAAATGTCACACTTTTATCTGACAATGAATGGACATTTAAATAACGTATTTTAAAGCACACAGGTGCAATCAAGATCGATTAAATGTACAAAGATAATAAATCTGGCTAATCCGATTATGTTGTCACGCGTCATTAATTTTCAGTTCATCTGATTGGCAATAAACCAATTAACAGCCACGCGGTGTTGGGAGAGAATCTTTGGAGGAAATTGGGAGTAGAATCCGTGATTCGCGGTGTCACACCGCTACACTCGGAAATCGGTGATAAAAGTTCGCGATTACACACTCTCTGGGCGTACTGTATATCTATTGTGTATAAGTGTCAGAATATTTGATTGACATTATGTGAAGATAAGAGATCAAAATCCAGAAGAACTGTTGAGTATGCTCAAGGTTTTACAGTTGATGTGTTTTGACAGAATTGTGCATAAGATGCTAAAACAAATGTACCTCTTTTTCTTTTTCTTTTTCTTCATAATATTTTGTGTGTTTCTTTTATTCATCCACTGCAAAATGAATTATGTAAATTATATAAAGCAAACATAGCAACTTAAAGATGAAAAATAGCAAAAAAAAAAAACACTGTTCCATTGCTTTTCATATTAAAGATGTTAAAATGTACTAACGGACAAACACACAAATAACAAGAATAATTTTCAGAAATGGCTACTTAATGTATTTATAAGACATTGTAAGATATGTATTAAACTTATGAAAAGAAATAAGGTTTAAGCATGACAATAGTATTATATGACGTAAACAAAAAATAATTATTTGCAACTGAACATTTTAAGTATGATTACTTTAAATTAACAATATTTAGTCAACAAAAATTTTCAAATACAATCGTATTGCTGTAAACATGGTTCAGAGGTGCAGCAGACTTCAGGGATGACTGAATAAATATTCATATTTAAAAGTGTTAACTGACCTTACTGACCAGCAGGGACAAAACTTAAAGGGGGCCCAGTCGCCTGTGGCTCCTAGATTTTGAGCTGGGCCCCTAAACTTTCAGTTAAATTTCAGTTGAATATATAGAAACTAATTATGAAATATCTGGTCTGGGCTCCTAGCTTGAAATTCCCAAGTTTAGTCCCTGTCCAGCCTCGCTGATGGTAATTATGTTCTAATGAAAAACCACTCCAGTAATAATATATGAGCAAGAGATGGCAGGTTGACATTATTTATGATGGTAGCCTTAACCTTGTCTTGATAAAAAAAATACTTACATATTTGCAGTAGAATATCTGTATTGTCTACACACTTACAACTCATCTAAAACATACACAAAAATATATATTTTCTCATTATAATATTTTGTTACTTTTTTATTTTCTTCAAGTATGTCTCATTGTTTACTGAATCAATATTACAAAATGTAGCAAAATTGTTCCAACATGTCCAATCCAACGAATGACATTAAAATATCAAATCTGAGACATATATATATTTCAGTTGATTACAACCACTACGAGGGACATTAATCTAAAATGTTAACATAAAAACAAATTGTTTAGTTTGCCTAGACATGCTAGATGTCCTCAAATTACTAATGAAATGATGACTTAATTTAACACAAATTTTTTTTATTTTGTTCTGTATGTAGGTGCCTGTTCCAAGTCTGAAAGCAGAGAAATTATTCCACTTTCCCTGACTTCAGCCCAACCTGTTAATTCTACATTAAAACAATTTTCCACTAAAAATGAAAGTTACTTTATTCAAATATGAGGACTTTGATAGCTTTTTTTACTATATGAATTTTTATGACAATACGTCATTTCTGGAATCATGTTTCTCAACGGAAGAGATCGTCAAATTTGCTTTTCAGTCAATTTTGCACGCCTTCAAGATGTCATTTACGCCTTAATCCCTGCTATATTAAAAGTTTCCAACACTTTCATAATAATCAAGTTCTGTATGGTAGAACATAAATAATTCATGTTTTGCAAGTTAGTACATAATCTTCCTTCCCATAGGACTGAGGGAGGTTGACCATATAATCAAATTTTAATTTCCCAAATATTATAAAATCAATCATGAACACCAAATTTGCTGAACAGGTGTTAGAATGCTGATGCATATATTTTAGTCATGTGGTGATGAAAGTCATACAGTACAGTTCAAGAGTACCAACTCTCCCACACCCTACACCGAGGAAAATGTCGGAGCCACTCCGACAAACTCCGATATTCCTCCCAAAATGTTGGGAGGAATTTGGGAGTAATCTCTCCCAAAATCAGGTAAATGTTTATTGTGATAACGAGCTCACTCTCTACACCGAGGAATTAATTGCCCTTATCCTACTTTGATCTATACCGGCACAAGACTGAATGGGTAATTGGATTACCTGACAGGTAAAGGTTGAAGTAATAAAGAGTTATATTTCCGGTCTACTGTACCAGTTTAAGTGTCAATCAGGTGTATAATTTTAAATGTCTTTTATACTAATTAAATTTCATTTGTGGTAATAAAAACTAAAGTCAAAATATTTTCGTATTTTTTGTTAGCCCATCTAAAAATATCTTAACTTTAATGTACTTGCTTTAAAAAAAAAAACGATTATAAAATATAGCGGAATATGTGAAAACAAAATATTCTACTTCAAAGTTAAAGTCTTTATTTAAAAATTATAAGTCTAAAAGTTTTATATATGCAAGTAAAAAGGAAAAGTTATTCACCATTCATTAGACAAAATGATTGCCCCGTATTAATTGTGTAAATCTACGGCATTTTCTTTTTACGATTATCTAATTGCTGGAATGAATAAAAGATTTAAAAGCAAAATGTTGTTGTTAATTCTTTCAATTGTATTTAAGTTTTATAAAAAATGAAAAACTACTTAATTTGACCTCGATGTCTTCACCAGTAAATTAATATTTTATTTACGAAATGAGCATACTTGTGTAAAAATAACCGGAAACTTTCGCTAAATTAATCTGAGCAGTTAAATAAAATTACGTGTTTGAAAGTTTTGTATATTCAAGTAAAAAGGAAAATATTATTCACCATTCGTTATGCTTAACAATTACGGCATTTTCGTTTTACGATTTGTTGGCAGTACAGCAGAATAATAATACATTTCCGTTACAACAGGAATACTTCCAGCTGCATTAATTCGTCTTTGTTTAATATTAACTTTCGCACAATGAATGTAAATTTGTGTATTTTCAACAAAAGATTTTAAAAACAATTATTTGCCGTGCGAAGACAATTCCACGATACACATCTCAGTTATCAACAGTTTGGGTTGAACTTGAACTTGACTTACTTAACAATGTTAAATGCTAAAAATAGTTAACATCAATGTTATCCACAGCACGAGTTTTTTAAAGGGCGGGAAAAAATATCGCGTACTAGTAAACTCAGGTGACCTTTCTGGCCGACCGTGGGAAAGTCCATTCAAGGTTTCTAAAGTTGCAGAACGACATTTTTGTGCAATCGTATTGAGGCTCCAGAAGGTCCTTTTACAATTGATTTATCGGGAAAATATAATTCTTATCCGAATAAACGTAAACACATTTTTAACTATTTGAATTTTAATGTTTTATCTTTCAAAAAAGAAAGTACATTAGTTATATGTCCATGGTCAATAATATAGATTTATAGTTGGTGATTTATTAATTGAAATTATGATGGAAATTGTCCGGGGTGACTGATTGTATTCAAATGACAATAATCATGATAATACGATAAAGAAATGCCAATTGTAGGCGGTTGGGAAATTTTGAAAATAAAATGATGACTGATTTAACTGGAATAGAATATTATGATGGGCAATTATGAGGTTTGATAAATTTTATTAATAATTAAAGGATTAGTGACCTATCGGGGTTTACTCCTTGTTTGCCCACTTTTAATTCTACCAATTATCTATTAGTAAAGAAAACAAAAAAGACAAAATGTAAAATGAGCATACAATTGTATAGTCTGTTCCAACTTAGGTATGGTCAGGTATATAGTTAGTAAGTGTTTTCTGCATATTCAGGTTGTTTTTTTGTATAAAAAAAATATTAAAAAAATCAAATATTTTTTCTCATTATTTTAATATAAATTAATTCAACAAACATATATATATATATATATATATATGTGCACAACAATAACAAAAAAAGATATTCAGTTACAAAAGTGTATATATTATTCATTAGTTTCTGAATGATTTTCATGATAAAAATACATAAATAAAAGATTTCTTTTATTGCAAACATAATTTAATAAATTAATCAATTTTATAAATGCATTGCATAAGGAAATATGTAAAATGAGGATAAATACAATCTTTTATATGTACACCAAAAGTCACAAAACATGATATTTACAAATCTTCACTTCATTGTCCAGTTCAAATGGAGAAGATGGGATCGATCATCGGCTGCGTCAGAGTAATCTACCACGCTGATTAGTCCTTATTGGAATCTTTCTTTCAGTAGTTGGAGGCTGGTTCTTATACTCTGTATCGTCATCTTTTTGGGCTCCTTCTGCTGCATACTGGATAATGTTGCATTATGTTAGTGCCTGTGTCTTTTGCAGTAGCTCAATGATCTCGTAGATGTTTGCGTGGGCATGTTTGAGTCTCTTCTTAAGTTTGTTGTGCCATCCTTCCAAGTGATTTGTGGTGGGGGTCCTTCTGTGTAATAGTGATTCCATAGAAAACGGTAGCTTTCAATCCTGAACTCGGTCATGTATTCTGTAAATGAAGTTGTAACCAGTATATTTTCAGTTTCTCAAATGTCTTCTTTAGTGTTTAGACAAACTTCCCCAACAAGGTTGGGTGGAACAAGAGGTAGTACTGTGGCTCCTCGTTTCAGTTGAGTTATGTCTTCATTTTCTTTTTCATAGAACTGTAGTCCATATTTCTGTGACTATTGCCAAATACACTGGGTGAAGTGGAAGTAGCAGCCTTTCACATTAACCCCTGGCCACACTGTTCGTGCTGCGTTGTTGGAAGCTGTTTCATAGTCAGTAAATAGCCTTTTTGGTTGAAGTTATAACTGGTGTTGTTAGCAATCATGATTAATAATCGAAAATATTTTATTGTTGTTATTTGTTTTTTTTAAAAGAAAATGCTAGCTTGGATGCAGATTACTGTGTAAATTGTGTTATATTTATAGCTTGGCTATTGAACAGTTGCATTTATATTCTAGTTGATAGAATAAATTGGATATTTTTATATTAAGTTTCAGAACAGTGTATTTTATTAAAATTTAAAAAAAATAAGTTAAATAAAGTTAAAGATATTCAATGAGATTTATTCTAATAAATCTTTAGTTTCATTCTTTTACTTTTTACCTTTTTTCAGAATGTACCAATAATTAAAAAAAAATCATTTCAAGTGCACATTTTTCCTATTTTTTGTATGAATAAAAATATATTTTCCTGCCAAAAATATATAAAATTTAGAAAGTTTTGCACACTTTCCTTCAATAACAGAATATAATGTTTTTTTTGTATAATGTTCTTATGAACATTTATAGGTAAAATAAAAGGTGAAAAATATGACTATAATTCAGAAATAAACTATAATTGTTCAAACAACAATTCCCTCTATGTTTACATATACATGTAATTAAAAGTTGGCAAACCAGGATGACACCCCTATCGGATAGCGATAAGCGGATTACTTATCATCACAACTTTTAACATCTTTTGTAAACGTAAAATGATTGAGCGTCATAAACTTGTCAAACACCGGTAGAATTATAGTACATTTATAATATAATTAATGTGAAAATATTTTTCACTTTCCAAATTCAAATGACGAAATTGATATAAATACTTTCGTCAATTTGAAAACCGTTCCGTAAAATGCGAAAATGACGAGCACTATCAATATCACCTGAAATTATTTCCTTTGTCAACAGAGTTGTCATTTAACAGTTTCTGTTCGTAATTTGAATTATTCAAGTCTGTATAAATTTTAATGTACCGAGGTGGTGAAACATCATATTTTACATTGCTCAATTAATTAAGTTTACTTGATGATCCGATGAATCGGGTTACCGAAAAAAAAACATGATTTTATTAGCCAGTTGATTTTTTAATAATGAACAATTAATGCGCTGATATTGCTTATTGAATAAGTTATAAAAGAAACTAATTGTGGCAAAATCGTCCTTGCTGAAAGAACACAATGTATGACCTGACCGGACTATAATAGAAACACAAAATAACAATTTTCTTCATACTTTTTCGTATATACGTTCTATTTTAAAGATAACGGCATAAGACACAAATATAAAAGATAATAATTATCTTATTCTAAATGATATTGTCACATCTTTATCTGTCAAAGAAAGGAAAACATTTGTTCAATTTATAATACCGTGATTTTAAAGCACACCTGTGCAACCAAGATAGATTAAATGTTCAAAGGTAAATTATCTGGGTAATCCAATTATGTTGTCACGCGTCGTTAATTTGAAGTACATCCGATGGGCAATAAACCAATTAACAGCCACGCGGTGTTGGGAGAGAATCTTTGGAGGATTTTAGGAGTGAAATCCGCGGTACGCGGTGTGATTCCGAGAAACACGGAAATCGGAGAAAAAAGTTATCGAATCGATATTTTTGAACAGTACTGTATGACAGATTTGTCTGTAAACTGTATCCTGGAACTGGCCCATGGAAAAACATAAATATAAATATTTGCATATTTTGAGTCTCCAGACCACAAACTCTCTTGTAACTTGAAGTTCGTTTAAAAGTTAAAGTCAAAATGCTAAAATCGATGGGTCTCTATGAAAACTGTAAAAATATGGAAAAAATAAAGGTTGGAAGGTAGGTGAAACTTACATAAATAAAGAGAAAAATGAATAATAAACAGATTGATGCCCAATTTATATAATTTCCAGGCTGTCAGTCGGCACCAGAAGCGACGAAGCAGCGCATCTATTTTGGGTGGGCAAATATCCACTTTTTGATATGGAACGAGCTCTGACATCCCACTGCCCCAGCTTGTCTGGCAAAACAGCTGTTCGATGTAGAGTAATCTCGAACTACTAGTCCAATTATAATTATAACCTCCTGGAAGGCTATTTTAAATTTCTGCAGGTCGAGATGTAAATTAAGGCGTCAAAGAAAAAAATTATAGACTTTCAAGACCTAATTATTATCTTGACACACGTGCTGTTTTAAACCGCCACAAGGGAGATAATCAAGAATTGGATGGCTACAAAAACAAGATTTTTGCCCCCAGCCCGTAACGTAATCTGACGATACTCATTTCTAATATGATTATATGTATATTTCGGGATGATAAGTTTAAACGAATTAGATATGTGTAGTTCACTGTATTAAAGAATAAACAAATAAATAAATCGATAATATTATGTTGGAATCAGCATATTTGATATATCCTGAGACTACTATAACACTGTGTTATAGTAGTCTCAGATATATCAGAGGTTGAAACCAAACTACGTTTAGATACTAGACAGTAATCTTTATTTATTTTACTAAAAAGGTGCATATGTTTAAAGATATATGTCAGCGTCTTGGTGGTGTTACTTATTTGATAGGCTTATAGTAGTAGTAAGCGTTGAAAACGTAGCAGTTAGTTCCCTCCAACAATTCCCGAATAAGCCAAAGGTTATATTGCAAGGAAAATATTATACTGCTTTCCAAAATACCCTAAAAGTTTTAAGATCAAATGTGTCATCCTTCATCGATCCCTGCATGTTGGTTGACTCATGCATAACCAAAAATATTAGATTTGTTGTTGATGGTTTTTTTTTTAAAATGTGTCCATATTCTTGTACGACTGACCTGTGAGGAAAAAACGACTTTATCATCATTTGTTTTCAAGTGGTGTCCTACATATAGTGCATCGTAAGTTATACTATTCCCTGCAGAATAAGAAAAAAGAAATAGGGCAGTGGACATTTTTTGTAAAATCATGGTCAAAACTATAAATTGACCCCAAACTACATGAACCAACTTCAAAAATAAAATAAAAATGGTATTAAAATAGACTTCTTTAAGCATTGTTAAACTGACCACACAATTCTTGCAACTTTCTGCTTAAGAAATAATTCTTTCATGCCATGCTCTATGCTCATAGATACTATGGATTGATATTATAAAGCCTTTATATAGTAGTTGGTTTTGTTAAAGATTTATCTTTATGTTTTATAGCGTATCTTGATGAGTTCATGATTTCATGTTATAGATTAATCTAATATTTTACCAATCGATTTTACTTGTCTTAGAATGATTTTGTTAAGGATCGAATCAGTCAACGAAATAGCACACCCTTCCAGATGTGTTGCGTCTGTCAAATTTTCTCTCTTCATAATGGTTGTCATGATAAAAGACTTGTTAAGTTGTATTTATAGTATTGTGAATGTCGGGCAAATTGTTTGGCTGGACGCGTGATCGGACAACTTTTAAAACTAGATACCGCAAAAATGTTTGTAGACAAGCATGATCAATAGTTGTCAAAGGTACAAAGCTTTTAATTTAATACGCCAGACGTGAGTGCATTTTTTCTTCACAAGACTCATCAGTGACGCTTCGATTAGAATAAGTATAAACCTAAACCATGTAAACAAGTACAAAGATAAAGAGGATTGAGGACCATAAATTCCCGGATTCATGTGTGCCAAATTGTCTCGGTATGTTCATAGTATAAAATGTTTGTAAAAGTTCAAGGCCGATGACAGACGACACTTGATGAGAACCTGAAGGCATAACACTTTGCTAATTGCTCTAAGCACAAAAATCATGCTCGAAACATGAATCCAGTAATTTGATTGGTTGATTTTCGAGTAATGGTACAAAAACCATGCTCGAAAGTTCTATGACCGTGAGGCCAGGTTTGCGAAAAAATTAAATCAATTATGTTTACAAAAATAACATAAAAAAACCCAAAGATTTAACAATCTCAGTAGTTCTGAGATAAATTCAGAAAAATAATAACATCATATGGTTATGAACTATATATATCATTGATATTCATTTTAAGGTCGATCCTCTTTGGGACGAAAAAAAACTTATATCAAGATTCCTTATCGTGCACAAAACTGGTTACAAAAACTAAACAAACAAAACAAAATGGATCAAATTGGATATAACGTAATAATACCATGCAAACTATAATATATCAAATACGTAACGAAAGAAAGTTACAAACGATCTCAAAATATAGAATAACTTGTAAATCCATCAATCTCTCACGCAGAGTTATCGATCCTTGCACAAAAGAGAGAAATCGTTTAATCGTAAAAAAAAATTAGTTTAATCGTAAAATAATTCAAAGATCCAGAACTTTATATGAAATAAAGACTTTTTGTCAAACAGAAAACATCTAGTTTTTAACTTGTTTTTACATATGCAATATTATTTATCATGTTTATTACATGCATTATATCAATCTTCAAATCGATGAAATGTGTTATTTTGTACATATCATTCTCTTTATTCCGATTTTATGTCTTACTTTATTGTTATTAAAACTAATGAAGCACGAACAAGACGTTTAGTGTTATTTTCATACATGTGTTCAACAGATTTTAAAATCGAAAAAATCGAAAACAACACAAAGAATAAAATATATCCATCCATGAGACAAAATCAACATATACACACTAAATAAAACCTTACGAAAATACTCACAACAATTTTTTATTGGTGTTCTTCGAATTCACAATGAGGCCTTCAACACTGAGCAAAATATCAAATTATGTCGAATACATATTGATTATTTATACATGAAATGAATCAGGTGGATTGGACACTTTTTAACTCATAATTTTGAATAATAAAAACATGAACGAATAAATCTTAAAAGGAGGACATAAAAAACTATTTCTCAGATATATAGTTATTTAATAGTACTTGATTTTGTATATATATATCAATGGTTCTGGTAACCAATACGTTCTTGTAAGAAATAACGGTAAATTGACTTTTTTGTATCAATTTGTACAAAAAAAGGATTTAGATATTTAGTATCTGGTAAAAGTTATATAACATGTATAATGGCGATGTGTTGTTTGAGTTCGTTTTATCTTCCACCATTTAAGGAAATTACTCAAAAATGTCAGTTTGATACATTTCTGGGGGTGTATGTGGGGAAGGGGTTCACTTTATTTCTGGATCTTTATTTTAAGTGGAGTTTCCCCAATTATATGTCTAAAAGATGCGATGTGTGTGAATCTATCTTTAAACATTTTTTAGTGAGAACCTTAATTGGTAAGATATTAGGCGGTGATTATCTGACCTTATTTTCTTATTCGTGCCCTCAAACGCAAATAAAGTATTAATGAACAAAAACTCAAACTCATATCTATGGGAAACAGCTCGCCTAGACGAGTGCAGCAAAGTTTTATTATCAAATAATTCAACTGTCCTCAAATCACTTTGCCAGCATACTCAGACCGCTGCAGCAAACATGTCTAACAAACATATCTCTAATTAGAAATAATGCAATAGAATCTTTCATATCACAAAAGCATATTTTCATAATGTTCTTTTTAACATTTGCAGAATCACAATATAATAAGCTTATACAAAAACATGTTCAAAAGTGGGAGGGGGAGGGGGAAAACTTCAATGCACTACGACTGTGCTTGGGATGGTCAAGCTATGAACATGTATTTTTCAATGTCAACTTTTACCGCGAATGACCAGTCCGTGCTATCATACAAATAACTTTATTACTCTTAACTTTGTTGAGGCGACTTAATGTTATGCTAAAATAATGTAGATGTTAAGAACAAACCCATGTGCTATCGTTAGTTAATAAAACATTTTGTTATATACCCTTTTAGCTCACCTGTCCCAAAGGGCCAAGTGAGCTTTTCTCATCACTTGGCGTCCGTCGACCGTCGTCCGTCGCCGTCGTCGTTAACTTTTACAAAAATCTTCTCCTTAGAAACTACAGGGCCAAATTTAACCAAACTTGGCCATAATCATCATTGGGGGTATTTTGTTTAAAAAATATATGCGGTGACCCGGTCAACTAACAAAGATGGCCGCCATGACTAAAATAGAACATAGGGATAATATGTATATTTTGGCCTATAACTATGAAACCAAAGTATTTAGAGCAAATCTGACCCATGGTAGAATTGTTTATCAAAACAAAATCTATCTGCCCTGATATTTTTAGACAAATCAGAAAACCGATTATTGGGTTGCTGCTTCTGAATTGGTTATATCAAAGAAATTTTGCTGTTTTTGGTTATTATCTTGAATATCATTATAGATATAAATAATCTGTAAACTGCAATAATGTTCAGCAAAGTAAGATCTATAAATAAGTCAAATGACCAAAATGGTCAGGTGACACCTTAAGGAGTTATTGCCCTTTATAGTCATTTTTTTAACAATGTTTTGGTAATTTTTTATTATCTTTAACAACAATCTTCTCCTCTGAAACTACTTGGTTAAATTTTACCAAAACTGGTCACAATCATCATTGGGGTATCTAATTTAAAAGTGTGTGCGGTGATCCGGCCAACAAACAAAGATGGCTGCCATGGCGAAAAATAGAGCATAGGGGTAAAATGTAGATTTTTGCCTTTTACTTTGAAACTAAAACATTTAGTGCAAATCTGACGGGAATAATGTTTATCGAATCAGGATCTATCTGCCCTGACATTTTCAGATGAGTTGAACAACCGCTGAATTGGAATTTAAATGAAATGTTGACAATTATACAGTGGTTATTATCTTGAATATAGTGTTCAGCAAAATAAGATATACACATAAGTCATCCTTACAAAAATGGTCAGTTGACCCCTTAAGGAGATATTGCCCTTTATAGTAAAATTTTTACAATTTTTATATTTTTTTTACAATTTTTACAAAATATTTTCCACTGTTACTGCTTGGCCAAGTTCATTACAGGTAGAGATAATTGTAAGCAGCAGGAATTTTCAGTAAAGTAAGATCAACAAACACATCACCATCACCAAAACACAATTTTGTCATGAATCCATTTGTGTATTCTCATCTTTATTTTTTGCTAGTATGCTTGGTCTTTATACCATTTTGTGCTACTATGTTTACATATTTGTATGTTTATTTTTGTGATAAAGATTATGTTGACTGCTGTATTTTTTTAATTGTTAACTATTATGTTCGTTTGTTTGGTTCACACATCGTTGTCAAAAAATGTAATTTCATGCGACTGTCATACAAGTGAAAAGTTTGGCTATAGCTATACTACAAGGTCCAATCCACGAATGTCCACAAAAGTGTCTGTACCAAGTCAGGAATATGACAGTTGTTATCCAATCGTTTGATGTGTTTGAACTTTTGATAATGCCATTTGATTAGGGAGTTTCCTTTTTGATTTTTTCCTCCTAGTTCAGTAATTGTGTGATTTTACTTTTCGTATGTTCAAATTCTCTTCAATTAATTAATTCAGTATTTGAACATGAAAGATAAGTCGAAAATGTTTTCTTAATGAATAAACAAAGAGAAACATGTTGCTTAACAATTTCAAAAAAGGTTATTTGTCAAAAGGATAATTTTTTTAACAAAATAATTTTATTGCTTAGAAGTAGTATTTAAATGGATCTCTTTAGAAGTATTCTATAAAAAGATGTCAATATATATGTGTCTATGGTATTGCATAGCAGCGCTTGTTGCTATTCAGAATGGTGCTAAATCTACGCATGATATACTCGGTAAGTTCTAACTTTCAAAGATAAGTTTTTTTTAACTTTGATAGCATATTATTATATGTCAACGTTGAGTTAATGATTCGTTGAGGTTTTTTGTGCAGTGTCTTGCAGATTGTTTGTCCTTTTTTTTTCTTTTTTTTTAATACTTAACCATGTCAGTTTTATAGTGGATGAAACATTGAACAACTTAACTATCCATTTATCCAAAAGTTTCAATAACAATAAATTTTCAGTAACGTTTTCTACTTTTAGTTTTTGTTTGCAAATGACAATTTATTTCATATTTTAGTAGTTCAAATATAACCTATATACAATTATCAACTTTTTTTTAACAAATAAAGCTTGAGTTTATGTAATTTAAAATGATTGGAGAAACGGCAAAATATTGAGTGTTATACATGTTATAGGTTCAACAATGAAAATAAATGCTGATTTCCATTCTTAATTTTATGAATTATAATGGACTTTACATCTGATTATCATTAACTGGTGGTTCTGATTTGTTTTTTCTTAACTGTGCATTAGTTAAATGCATAAAAAAGATAAAATATGCCTATTTGATCTGACATATATATGTATTTATACTGCAACTAGTTATGTTTATTTCCTGAATATACATGATATATATAGTATCAGAGCTTTATTTTGTGCAATATATCATGGAACACTTTTTCAACGGTCAGGGGTTCATAAAGGGATGAAAATAAGTTTGAAATTTGTGTTACAATTTAAATAACTATGAATTTATTTATTTAAGTTGCAGTCTAAAAACAATATAAGGTCAATGTCAGAAAACTATCATTTTTTTGTACTCGGTGTAAAATTTGGAAAGGGCTCGATAAAACCTCACCCTTCCCCAGTTTTAGCCTCATGCAATTAGTTGATATTTTTCTGACATTGAACTAATATTGTATATAGATATATGAAAATTCATGTCTTCTACAAACATGATATTGTACATGTATACTTTAATTATTAGATTTTTGCTTTTGAGTTCTAGATTAAATATTACAATGCTTACTAAAAACGCTATGATATCATGCAGTTACAGTAGTATTTTGTTTTTGTGTATGGATAATAAAATTCTGAGGTTTATCTCTAGATTGATAAGTGAGTTTTATTTCACTTTTTAAATGAGCCGTCGGGCTAACTAAAACATGAACGCATTAAAAATGAATATCTCACTTGAGTGGTTAGTAAAATAGGATGCTAAATTTGGCAAATATTTATAACAAAAATATTTTTTGAACGGTATATAAGTCAGATAATGCATGCATAGAAACGTCCCGCGCCGTGATAATCAAAGTAAAAGTTTTCACGTGGCCATTTTCGTAATTGTCAAACATGTTAAAGCATTGCATCGCAAGTATTTCTCTATGCTAAATTAAATATACATGTACTTAATGTTTAAAACTCGACATTGCGATGTGTTTTTTTAATCAGTTTATGACAGAAAAAATTTCATTACTGTAATTTTGCGATTATGTAATATATATATATGGATAATAAAATTAAATGTGATTTTAATGCGTGATTTTGTTTAATTTAGTCCGAAATATGAAATAAAAAAGAAGTGATCAAATGTTAAATTTTATGTAGTGAGGTGTTTAGATATTATATTTTATGATGTGAAGTTTGAATATTATATTTTGACTTTTTAAACATCTGTTTAACTAAAGCAATTTCTCTAATTGAATGCGTTGTACATGTATTTCATTCAACGTTTTGTGAATGTATTAAATATATCATTTAAACAACAAACAAAGAAAAGCCTGTGTTAATTTAGCCATACAGTACTGTTGTAAAAAAATATTGCAAAAAGAAGAAGGTTATGTTATAGATAAGAAAAACATTAAAATATGTATTATCTGACTTTTATACCGTTTAAATTTTTTTTTTTTTTAAAGATTTGCCAAATTTAGCATCCTTTTTTACCAACCGCTCAAGTGAGATATTCCTTTTTAATGCGTTCAGGTTTTAATATGACCGCCGATTCATTTAAAAAGTGAAATAAAACTCACTTATTATCCCGGGCATAAAAACAATGCCGTATTTGGCGAAACCTTTTCAACTTTTGATCTTCAGTGCTGTACAACTTTGTACTTTTTCACTTTCGACCTTTTATATCTGGGCGTCACTGGTGAGTCTTGTGTGGACAAGGCGCGTTTTTGGCGTATTTAAAATTCAATACGTGAATTTTAAACCTGATGCTTTTTTGTTATCTATTAATCATGTTTTTCTTTGTCTAATATATTCTCCTATTTATTTGTATTGTAGTCCTGTAATATCATGTTGTCATTTCAATGTTATATTTAACTTTGCCATTAAAGTGCGAGGTTTGGCATGCCACAAAACCAGGTTCAACCCACCACTTTTATTCCCCTTTAAAAGTGTCCTGTACCAAGTCAGGAAGATGGCCATTGTTATAGCATTGCTCGTTTCTGTGTGTGTTGCATTTTAACGTTGAGTCGTTTGTGTTTTTTCTTATTTTTGAGATATTGAGATAAGACGTGGCACGGTACTTGTCTATCCCAAATTCATGTATTTGGTTTTCATGTTATATTTGTTATTCTCGTGGTGTTTTGTCTGATGATTGGTCCGTTTCTGTGTGTGTTACGTTTCGGTGTTATGTCGTTGTTCTCCTCTTATATTTAATGCGTTTCCCTCGGTTTTAGTTTGTTACCCCGATGTTGTTTTTTGTCCATGGATTTATGAGTTTTGAACAGCGGTATACTATTGTTGCCTTTATTTATTAATCTACAGATAAACCTCAGAAATTATTATCCATACACAATAAAAAAAAATATTACTGTAACTGAATGAAGTAACATACCAATGAATTGTTACTATCCGATAACAGTGCATGAAAAATACACGACTCTTTTAAATTGTTAGTTAATTATTGTACCAACTTATTTTGTGTAAAAAGGGTGGTGGTTATGTTGTTGATTGTCTTCTATTTGTATTGACATGGGTGCCACACGTGGAGCAGGATCTGCTTACCCTTCCGGAGCACCTGAGCTCACCCATATTTTTGGTGGGGTTTGTGTTGTTTATTCTTTCAAATTGGTTTTCTATGTTGTGTCATGTGTACTATTGTTCGTCTGTTTGTCTTTTTCATTTTTAGCCATGGCGTTGTCAGTTTGTTTTAGATTTATGCGTTTGACTGTCCCTTTGGTATCTTTCGTCCCTCTTTTTTTATCACGGAGAAGTGATTATTTTCTCAACAATTTTAATTGAATCGAATAAATTATTCAGAATGATTTTCTTTTGAATAGTAATACATATTTTAACAGATAATCAGGATATAATTATATACCCTCCACCATCCCCATCCGATCCCATTGTTAGGTAAGTTAATGTTATTCAATAGAATATAAGAATATTTTAATAGTTGATCATTTGATAAAGTAAAAGGTATACATATATAATGTAAAAGCTAGAAACTGACACGAAGGGAGTTCGTATACGCAATACATGTACGTATAACACTAAAACGAATATCAATACATATAGGTCACAGTATGATTTTATATTCAGTGTGAATCGTACTGAACATCCATGTAATATTGCCACTGGACGTAAAGCAACCAACAATCAATCAACCTTTTTAGTGTGAATCAATAAGATTTTCAAAATCTTTCACACGAATGTGTTAAATCTTGCTATATTTTTAAGCGTTATGAAAGTTTAACATTAAAATTCATCCCACATTTATGATAATGTCTTTGTATTTGTAGCGATACATTCCGATAAATATAACTTTGTGAAATACTAAGGAAAATAATGGCGTCACGAAAGTCATTATTGTATGCCTTGGAAGTTATTTCATTGAAACATGGTATCGTGTGGGTTGATTCTCCGAAAGAATGACCTATCGTTCTTAAAAAAAATAACTCCATATACGATCTATACAATTATAGTCACATGATACTTAAGATACTTGCCCTATATACATGAACGTGTATCATCGATTCAGCTGTTGGCTAATTGATTTACAATATATTCATTGTAAATAACGTCCGGTTTCATTTTTTTTATTAATTGTACTGCAACTAAAGTCCTCAATTATTAAGCTAAACTTGACCTAAGAACGCTTCAACATTTCAATTATGGTCATTATGTTAATGTTAATAAGCGCGTTAAGGGTTTAGCTACATAATCGTGCTTACCTGAGGAAGATTGTTCCATAATTACCTAAAGTGCGCTGGCTTACACATGATTTTCATATTCCTTTTCTCTAGCTTTTGGATCGAAACTTGAGTAATTATTTAATCTATTTAAGTATATCTTTTTACGGTTTTTATTTTTTTTTACAGGCAAACTGACAGAACAAAAAGATAGAGATGATGTATGTTATATTCTTAATTAATCATGCGTCTTATTTATCAGCATATAAAATGTCTTTTTTTTCTATTGTCAAGCGATTCTTTAACAACTCTAATATACGATGTCACCCGAGAGACACAATAAAAGCAAATCACTTGACTGGTACAGATATTCATTCTGCATTTAACATTGTTTATATTAAACAAAACTCCAGGAAAGATACCAAGATAAAACTTTTGCACGTTTTGTCTTCCTAAGAACTATTAGATACTATCGATCAACAATATAAAACTAGATACTCTAAAGAGCCTGTGTGCCTGTGTCGTTCAGCTTGGTCCTTGTGCATATTAAACAAAGGACACAGATTGATTCATGACAATATTGTGTTATGGTGATGGTGATGTGTTTGCAGTTCTTACTTTACTGAATGTTCTTGCTACTTACAATTATCTCTATCTAAAATGAACTTGGCCCATTAGTTACAGGGGAAGAAAGTTTGTAAAAATTTAACAAAAAATGACAAAATTTATGAAAATTGTTAACAATTTACTATAAAGGGCAATAACTCCGTAAGGGGTAAACTGATAGTTTTGATAATGTAACCTAAAGTAGATCTTACTTTGTTGAACATTATTGTTATTAACAGTTTATCTCTATATATAAATATATTCAAGATAATAACCAAATACGGTAAACTTTCCTTAAAAATTACCAATTTAGGGGCCGGAATCCAACAACCAGTTGTCTTATTTGTCTAAATAGTTCAGGGCAGATAGATCTTGACTTGAATTTTTTTTTAACGTAGTCGGATTTTCTCTAAATGCTTTGGTTTAAAAGTTTTTAGCCAACATTTTTATTTTACTCCTATGTTCTATTTTTAGTCATAGCGGCCATCTTGGTTGGTTAGCCGGGTCAAACCTCGCTCCTTTTAAACTAGATACCCAAATAAAAATTGTGGTAATGTTTGATTTGATTTGGCCAAGTAGATTCAGAGGAGAAGATTTTTGTTAAAGTTAACGACGACGGACAGCGACGGACGACGGACGCTAAGTGATGAGAAAACGGAACGAAGTTCAACATTGAAGAGCATAGACAAACCTCTTTTTCCTAATGCCAAATACAACTAAGGGGTATTTTTGTCCACAGAAAGAAAATAAAAACACAAAGGGAAAACAACTCTCTGCAATTATCATGTGCTTTGATGGAGTTTCTGTATTACTTGTATATACTGAAAACAAATATGCACATCACGATTATTCACAGTATACTGCTTCAATGATGAGGGAACATACAACTTCATAAAGAATTATAAAACAACCATTAATGTGATGTAATTTTCATGTTTGGTACACTCGGGGAAATGCCTTGCAATTCGTTATATTCTAAAGCGGCGAATTTATGATAAGCCTCTGATAGAATCGTTTGAAATATCACTTTTTTATGCTTACAAAGAACAATAATATTCAAACTCAGGTTGTAGATCGTGTAAATAACGACAACGCAGACTATGTTTATGTCGATTTCGGACAAGAACAGAACAAAGGTAAATATTTATTTATTGTTCGTGTTATTAAATATAAGAAAATGCAATTACATTGAACGCGTAGGATTTTTTTAACAGATAAAGAACCAGTCGTCTATTTTCGGGCACGGATCCAGAAAGGTGTGTGGGGGGTCGGGAGTTGAACCCCCCTTTTGATCAGCTGCTGATTTTTGTCATTCATGTTATTCAACGGAAACAATGAATACAAAATATACGTATGGTAACTTTTGGTTATCCCCCGATGGCAGTTCAAACTTGGCCAAAGCTTGGCGTCTGTTTGATTGTATAGTAAAAATGCAAAAAGGTTTACGAAGGACGCCATTATTCGTGCACATTTAGAACCGTTGCAGTAACTGTTTGAATGTTCTGAAGTTGACTTGTTGCAAGATTATATGATTGTGTCATTTTGATTTAATCTTATTTTTCAAAGACAGTTAAAATTTACGCCTATCATTTCGACGGACGATAAATAGTTGGACATACCTATCAGAGGTAAATAAAAAAAAAACCAAGATATATCGTTAGACAATTTATTTACCAGTGAAGATAATTGTAAATATAAATGTTCTAATAAACATGTTTAACCCCGCCGCATTTTTGCGCCTGTCCCTTGTCAGAAGCCTCTGGACTTTGTTAGTCTTGTAATATTTTATTTTTAGTTTCTTGTGTACAATTTGGAAATAAGTATGGCGTTCATTATCACTAAACTAGTATATTTGTTTAGGTGCCAGCTGAAGGACGCCTTCGGGTGCGGGAGTTTCTCGCTACATTGAAGACCTGTTGGTAATCTACTGCTGTTGATTTTTCTATGGTCGGGTTGTTGTCTCTTTGACACATTCCCAATTTCCATTTTCAATTTTATCTCTCACTTCAAGGCTCCTGTGATAGAATATATAAAAAAAGTCATCAAAGGGAACCCAGACTCAAAATTATAAAAAATAAACTGACACGGTCACAGAGAAAAAAAGACACACAAAGGTGTTCAAAACACAACATAGAAAACTAAAGACTATGCAATACGAAACCCAACCAAAACTGAGTCGATCTAAGCTGATTTGAAAGGGTATTAAGCAGATCAAATGTGACCTTCGTCGTATTTATTTCGTAGTACAAACCTGGTGTTAGGTTTAATTAGGTTTGTCACTTTTAATCTAGTAACATTGAAATTATACAGGAATCAGTAAAAAGGTGACTAATATGCATGAATAAATATCATAATTGATAGGTTAGGATGAAGGTTGGCGACTCTTAAAACGTTTAAACTCGCTGTATTTGTTTGCATGTGTTGGTCAGTTTTTATTGATAGTTGATGTGGTTCATAAGAGTTTCTTGTTTCTCGTTTTATAAACAAAGAATATTCTTGCTATATTGTTTGTTCTTACAGATGAACCTTATGAAGTAGTTGGTGAGTTTTAACACCGCTGTAGCTTTCATAGTTCATACAAGAATTAAAAATCAACTAATTCGCCGTTCAAAAAATATAACATGTATAATGAACCCCGGAAACTATTTTCAAAAGCGCTCAATCAGAAGTTAGTTTTTGCTAAATACACAACGGGAATTCTACTTATAGTATGGTGTAATTTTCATTGTTAGGATATAGGAAAAAGGTGAAATCACTTAAATACTAAACAAACAGACATTATTTGTATAAATTTAACCATTATAAATTAGATGCTTGAAAATTGAACTTATGAAGACTGTCTACACGATAATTATTCTGTAGCTAAAGGTAACACAATAGAAAGATTGTTAAGCAATCACAGATTGAAATAGAATCATACTTATGTATTTCACCTTTAACTTTATTGCAAAGTTACATAGGCCTAAACTAAATCGGTTAAGGATTTTCTTCTTTGGATATTGAATTCTTTTGAACACTGATAATAGGAAAGAGTTAAATCCCCCCCCTCAAAAAAAAAAACCCAATCCTTAACCAAACTGCAAAAATCAAAATATCTGACAAGTCAAACGAATGGAATGAAGCGGTATTTCCAGGAAGTTATAAATTTCAAAACATTTAACATGATCATATCAATTGAAAATAATACATTGAAGAAAATCTAAATTGAATTGCTCATTTTCAGAAATAGGAGTACCTGGGCCTCCTGGGATACAAGGTGCACAAGGTAATGCGTATTGTAGATGCATTATTAATTATTACCACGATTTTCTAAAGAATGCACAAATTTTTTATGTGAATTTATGCAAAACCAATAATCAAACATCCATGAAAATGCAAATTTAAGTTATTTATGTGGCAAAAAATAATGAAATTTCAAATTCCTCACATGATGTATTACATATAACTTCCTTATTTTGAATGCTACATAAAATTGTTCAAATATATTTCCAAATAGTTAACCAAGCAACCGAAATTATTGTTATCATAGCTACTGTATTCATTCAATTTATGTTTGTCATTTTGCAGGAATGAGAGGATATCCTGGTCAAGCTGGGACTCCTGGGTCAAAGGGATATAAAGGATATCCAGGTAAAACAGGACGTGTTGGACCTCGAGGTTTCACTGGGGCGTCGGGACCTAAAGGCCAAATGGAAGATGCTGGTAAAAGCGGTAAAACTGGTCAAACAGGCTGCTGGGCCACCTGGACAAATTGGACCTATTGGACAAAGCGGTTCCCCTGGAATGGACGGAGCAGATGGACCACCTGGTAATAATGGTTCAAAGGGAAAACAAGGAGAAACAGGACCTCCTGGACTCTCTGGAATCATTGGACTAACTGGGCCACTTGGGACATCTGGTCCGAGAGGACCGTCTGGGCCATCAGGAGAAACGGGAATTACTGGACCAAAGGGAGTAAAGGGATATTCTGGTGACACAGGGGATCAAGGAAACACAGGACCTCGTGGGGAATCTGGACAAACAGGGCCACCTGGATCCACTGGTCCTAAAGGAGATACTGGTCATCCAGGACCTTCGGGTATTTATATTCTAAAATATTTGTAGTGCTGTGTCACGCTCGATTAAAAAGAGTATGAAAGGACAAATAAAGTACGAATTTAACGCGTTTCGTCTAGTGTTTGACTGATGTCTTTTTTATTTTTATATCGATGAATCCAAATAAAACATTGAACTCATGATGATGCCAGATTCTTTTATGTGTAAGTGTATCGTAATAAATGCTCATATCAGTTTAAAAGGTAAAAACACAAAAATACTGAACTCCGAGGAAAATTCGAAAAGGAAAGTCCCAAATCAAATGGCAAAATCGAAAGTTCAAACACATCAAACGAATGGATGACAACCGTCATATTAAATGAGGACAACTTGTTCTTAAATCCCAAAATAGATATTATTAACGTGAAGAAACAATATTTCTCTTCAACTTTGTACTTGTTTGGCTTTATAGATATTTTGATATGAGCGTCACTGGTGAGTCTTAAGAAGACGAAACGCGCGTCTGGCGTACTAAATGATACCTTTGATAATTATTTACCCAACTGGGTCAATGCCAATGCTGGTGGACGTTACGTCTCCGAGGGTATCACCAGACCAGTATTCAACACTTCAGTGTTGATATAAATATCATGAATATCAATAAAGTTTTTTTTTAAATTTCCTGTTTACAAAACTTTTAATTTTTCGAAAAACTAAGGATTTTCTTATCCAAGGCATAGATTGCCTAAGCCGTTTTAGTCACAATTTTGGGGAATTTCGGATCCTCAATGCTCTTCAACTTTTTACTTGTTTGGCTTTATACATAATTTGCTATGAGCGTCACTGATTAATTATAATCCTGGTACCTTTGAAAACTATCAATAGATACACATGTAGCATGCATTATATCTTAACATTAGTTATTTCTTCAAAGTTCCATAATGTCATTATCACAACAACATTAACTAATCAATGATTTAATAAAATTCTAATATGGAAACTTCGAATACTGTATTGAAACAAAATTATACAAACTTGCATTGAACTATAGCTTTTGTCGTTAATGAGAAAGAAGTACTAGTATCAATTGAAAGCATTCGAATTTGTGTCCCTTCATCAATATTAATTTAATCTCCAAACAAGTATTTTACTATACAAACTCTGAAAACTGATATGAATATTACCTATCTCAGAACCACATGATAGTTTAGCGTATGCGAATGCAAAAGTAAAGATTAATTTCTACCAGAAACCAGTTATCTCTCCAAAAAGAGACTAGGCCAGGGTATCGTAAACAAAAAACTGCGACTTACATCGTTCTTTGCAATAACATGCATTTTACATTATATTGTTTGAATATTATATCAGTTTAACTTAATGATGTTGATATCTGTTTAAATATCGTACCCATATCTTTCTCGTGATTAGCCTCATGTGTTCCATCATGCCCGGAAGAATATTCTTTGTTAGATAACCAAACTGTTAGTCCTAATTGTTACTTCTACAGTACAACTATAGAAGATACGTGGAAAAGTGCACAGGTTAGTAATTACACATTATGTAAGTATCATTTATTTTGATTGCTTGATATTTAATATACAGTGATTGAAATGTGCTTATATTCAACCATTCCTTAAAGCACATGTAAAGGATATACTTTTGTCTATGTTTGCTTGTGTATTTCAAAAATATGTATAATTTATAAAAAAAAACAGCTCAACACAATAGCACTGACCAGACGTGGAAGAATATTAATACATTCCTTCTTAAAAAAACACGATGTACAGATCTAAGAATATATTCGCAGTTTCTGACCGCTAGTTTAATGCCAATAACAAAAAAATACAACATCTGTTTAGGAATTGAGCGTAAAAAACATTACGTAGCTGATGAAATGCTAAACTACAGGTATCAACCGATTTTAGAACCGGGATGCTGTTTATCCCTTACGGAAAGGCTTAATCATTGTTGTCATTCATGAAAAGCGACTGTTTCCGAACAACAGCATGGCATAAATAATGAACCATATCATATTGATATTAGTTGTGCATTTCATAATTTGAAGTCTTTTCGGTGATGCTCGACACCAACATGTGGTAATATGAATGTTTAAGTCGTTTAATTAATGATTCATTTGTTGTATTATATTATGTGATATAAATGTAAAACACTGGATATGTGTCTCACCATCACAGGCCAATTGTTCCAATACAGACGGAGCCTACCTTTGGAGGCCAAATACTGAGGCAGAAGCTGATGCTGTTCGAGATAAGTTTACTATCCGTACGTAAAGACTGTACATAATTCATCCGGGTTTTTCTAACACAAATGCAGCTATTCATCTACATTCCACCCAAGATTCTGAGATCTGACTTCTTTAGATATTATATTATAATGTCATTTTCATTTTCAAATTTCTGTTAGTTCAGTAACATGTAAATAGACACGTATTATATTTTCTTTGCAATGAATGCCATGTTATAACCTAAAAAAATAAGGTATACAAAGGACTTCAAAATCGGGTAGTTTTTGATTAATGAATGTTTATCAAAAAGACTGAGAAATTTAGTATGCTACGATCTGCCATAGAAAATATCATTCTAACATTAGTAAATTGGTTTTTTTTTGTGTTTGCTCTTAGCTTATATGCATAGTAACATGTCAGGTAGACATAAACCAAGTGTGTTAACAAATACTGAGAGACACATTCTGTAAAATTTTTGTTTCAATCCAGATTTGACGGGACCAATATTCCTACGATTAAAATATTCTGGTTTAAATTTAATTTATATATTTCTAACTTAAGACTGTTGGTCAATGCCACTACTGGGGGAGTTTGAATTCCCTGGTGGAATCAGTAGTCAGCACTTCTGTGCTGACATGAATTGTCATTCGTATGGTCATATTATTAATTAACTGTTTACAACCTTTCGAGTTTTTGAATTACTAAGGGTTTTCTATCACAGGAATGAATAACTTCGTACTTAATTGGACCTTTTTAACATTTTTTGATTCGAGCTTCACTGATGAGTCTTTTGTAGACGAAACGCGCGTCTGGTGTAGAGAAAAAATGTTAATCCTGGTATCTATGATGAGTTTATTTACTTGACAATTAGCTGTATTTGGCGAAACGTTTTGAAATTTTGGTCCTCAATGCTCTTCAATTTTTTACAACTGTTTTGGATTCGAGCGTCAGTTCATGTGTTATCCATATCTAGTTAAGTTAAAGTGAAATTCACATTAATACGAATACAATGAAATCTAATTATTTACTGGCGAGTGATTAATTTATCCTCAATGATTTTAGACTTATTTGTCAAAATTGATCCATACTGGTTTCCTGAAGCGAATCAGTACAAG
This sequence comes from Mytilus trossulus, assembly GCF_036588685.1. Taxonomy (NCBI): domain Eukaryota; kingdom Metazoa; phylum Mollusca; class Bivalvia; order Mytilida; family Mytilidae; genus Mytilus; species Mytilus trossulus. The sequence continues at coordinate 26,058,891 of NC_086383.1, read as the reverse complement.
TATATCATTATAACACATTTTAAAATGGTTAAACCCAAAAAATCTTACTTTATGTTTTTTATATATCTTATAGATACTGCCCCTTTAATTTTATAGTCATTGGTGTAGTATCTGTTGTTCTTTTGTAACATACTTTAATTGTCAACCATGTAGTTCGAGACCTTTGTATACAATAAACATTATATAGACATACAGTTTCATTTAATTAATTACTAAATACTATTTGTGTGTTTGCATACTTTATTCAGAGTAACACATTCCTTTTACACGCATAACAATTCAATTCATATTACAGCGCTGGTAAAAACGAATGTCTGGACGGGTGCAAATGATCTGGACAAAAACAGCACTTTTGAATTTGTCACAGACGGTGGTCTATTTTCATTCAATGATATTCCATTTGGAACAGGTAATTTCAAACTTTTAAGATAATCAATCATGCGTATTATAAAAAAGTATTTTTTCTTCTTTATAGTAACAATCTTAATAGTGTTATAGTATTAGTCATGAAGGAATGCTTCAATACAATTATTTAAAATTCTGAATTCAAAGTAAATCAAAATGGGTATCAAAAAGAATTGAGACCTAGATCAATTGGACAGTAATCCATCAGCTCACGAACTAACTAGGTTTTACATGTTGTATGCAACTCTCAACAGAGTGTAAAGGTGTACTACAAAAAAATAGAATTAAATGATCCTGAGCTTAAAAAAACAGTTTGTGATTTTTTTCTGCAAAAAATTATATGAATCATATTAAAGTCATAAACACCAAATGATGTTGCATATTAAAGTATCAACAATTAGTGCCAATTTCGCATGTCTGTTCATATATAGTGAAAACCTTTCTTTTTAATGTCAAAAACAAAATGAATGTTTGTATCAATGAAAAACCAGGTTCAACCCACCATTTTTTTTTTCTTAAAATGTCCTGTTCCAAGTCAGAAAAATGACCATTGTTATATTATAGTTCGTTTTTGTGTGTGTTATATTTTAGCGTTGTGTTTCTGTGGTGCCGAAGTGTTTCTTAGTTTTAGTTTTTAGCCCGGATTTTTATTCCAATCGATTTATGAATTTCGAACAGTGGTATACTACTGTTGCCTTTATCTAGATTTAAAATTTGATGTCCTTTGAGTAGCAGTGTTTTCCTCAGAATGCATTTCACATATGTATCTAATAGACGCTATTTATAAACAACATCGGTGTACAATAGTTTGAAGAACTCCACTCATGTACAGTCAAACTTGTTAATAAAAATTATGAAATAATATGGTAAAGGTAGTACATTCCGCCTAAACAGAATGCAATTAAACATAACATATCTGTGTGTGGGTTGGTAAACGGCGAATAGACACCAATTGACTGCTTGTTTGATTTCCTAAATGTGTATTGCTGAGTTTGGCAATGTTAACATAATTGTACTGATTAGCAATAAGGCATCCAATCGTCTTTACAAATTTGACATTTTCCCGATTGAGAGGTTTGTTATCTCTCATGTTTCTTGGTCATGATTTTTAAATCTGTTAATTTGTACATAATTTATAATTCTTTTTAAAATTGACAATTTGTCTATCATGTTTTTCAGCTGTAACATCAGCTGCACAACAAGGTTTATGTGTCTCCATTGGAGAATTCTTCATCTGGACATGGTTTCAAAAAGATTGTAATGTTAGCAATCCGTTTGTTTGCGAAGTACCTACGGTTAGTTTGACATATTTTTCATTAATCTTTTTGGAATCATTTTTAAATATTGAATATCTTTTTGTAAATATCAATAGATATAAACAACCAGTAGATGCATGCATATATTTCTCAATCATATCGTAAATAAAGTCTGGCTTTATGCATAATAAATGCTTTTAAATTAATTAGAAATAGATCATATTGTAATGAATTATGATATCTGACTGCTATTTATTTCTGAAGGGTTTGTTATGTATGATAACGTATTCACCAAAGAGTTCTATTAGTTGAGAGGGTAAATTTACGATACTTTGAATGTACATCACAGATAGAAGAGCCATTTGTCTGTTCTTATATATGATAAGATTTGGTATGAGTGCCAGCGAGACAACTCTCCATCAAGGTCATAATTTGTAAAAGTAAACCTAAATAAATATTTTCGTTTTAAAAAGGTCGAAGACAAAATTAACTTTATATAAAAAACTTCCGTTTTATAACCAAAATAAATCAATGAATAGAACTGAGAAGTACGAACAAACACCGACAATCAGTGATAATATAAGTGATACGGAAGTGTATGTAGACTGTATTCAACATGCGACACCCGATATGTCACTGTCAGCAAAGGATAATATCAAACGCTCATGAAATGTAAGCATACTCTGTTAAACATGCGAAACCTGTCACGACACTGAAAACCATGGATGATATGAGAGGCTCCTGAAGAGTAAGCAGACTCTGTTTAACATGTGACACTCGTCAATAAACTGGCAATCATGGATGATATAAGACGCTCCTGAAATGTAATAAGACTCTGTTTAACATATGACACCCGTTGTGATACTGGCAGCAAGGGATTATATTTGACGCTCCTGAAATGCAAGCAGGCTCAGTTTTATATGCGACAACCGTCAAGAAACTGGCAATTAGGAATGAGAAAAGACGCTCCTGAAATTTAACAAGACTTTGTTCATCATGTGACACCCGTCCTCATACTGAAAACTTAAAGGGATGATTTAAGATGCTCATAAAAAGTAAACAGACTATGTTTAACATGTGACACCCGTCATTACATTAACAGCCAGGGTTAATATTAGACGATAATGAAGAGTAAGCCTATCATGTTCGACATGTGCCACCCGTCATAACACTGAAAACCAGTGATGATATAACATGCTCCTGAAGAGTAGGCAAACTCTGTTCAACATGTGACACCCGTCATGACACTGAAAACCATGAATGATATTAGACGCTCCTGAAGAGTAATAAGACTCTGTTTAACATATGACACCCGTTGTGATACTGGCAGCAAGGGATTATATTTGACGCTCCTGAAATGCAAGCAGGCTCAGTTTTATATGCGACAACCGTCAAGAAACTGGCAATTAGGAATGAGAAAAGACGCTCCTGAAATTTAACAAGGCTTTGTTCATCATGTGACACTCGTCCTCATACTGAAAACTTAAAGGGATGATTTAAGATGCTCATAAAAAGTAAACAGACTATGTTTAACATGTGACACCCGTCATTACATTAACAGCCAGGGTTAATATTAGACGATAATGAAGAGTAAGCCTATCATGTTCGACATGTGCCACCCGTCATAACACTGAAAACCAGTGATGATATAACATGCTCCTGAAGAGTAGGCAAACTCTGTTTAACATGTGACACCCGTCATGACACTGAAAACTAGGGCTTATATTAGACACGAATGAAGAGTAAGCAAAAACTGGGTAATTTGCGACACCCGTCATGATACTGACAATCAGGGATGATATTAGACGCCCCTGAAGAGTAATCCGATCCTGGTTAACGTGTGACACCTGTCATGTGATTAAAGTATTGTAGTACCATGCATCAAAGTTCATTTTAATTAGGGACTTTCCATTTTGAATTTTCTCGGCGCTGGGTAATTTTTCTTTTTTACTTTTGACTCAGTTGACCGATCATCGTTGTAATATTTAAGTTAAATCTGATCATTATAATTATACATAAAATTGATAAAGTGAAGTACCAATTTAAATCTGTTTTTATTAAGTCATTTGTGTAAGTCTAAACATTATCATGTTCTCTATTACAGACCTGTCCAGTATAATTTGGGCCATAGTCATACTCATACCAATAGGCGGATATTTCTGATGCAGATGGAAATAAAACAATTAATTAAAATTATCTTTATTATTGTCTAATTTGTTCAGCCATTATAACGATAAATTCCTGTCATTTCTTGACTCGCCACGTTTCACCGGGGTCAACGTGATGATCGTAACTGCAATTACGATCATCCTAATATGGCGGACACAAATAAAAGGAAATTTTATCAGGCTGATTTCTCCACTTAAGCAGCTTATTTTCAGATTTGTATTATGTCAAGGAAAATCTTTATAAGCATTGCCGTTGAAATTTATTTTTTGACAGAAGGGAAAAGCAACAAGAAGAATGAAAATCGACGTACAAAAAATTACGATTATTTTCATCAACGATAATCGTAACTTCTACGTAAGATGATCGTAACTGTCTGTTCCAAAGAAGCATTTTCTGATAAATAAGGACAAATAAAGCTGTCTAGTATGCAAAACAAATGTACGTTATCAGCTGTTATTGTGAGGAACGATCGCAGAGTTATCTAGTTCAATATTAAAATGTTTTATATTGATTTCAAATGTTTTATATAAATAAGGTTTTGAACAGTTCATATTAATGACCAGTTTGTTAAAATTGGATATTTTTTTTCCATTTTTTTCCCTTACACTTTATAGAGACAATAGTACCTTTCGAGGATCTGGTATTTTTTTGAAATTCAGACTTTATAGTTTCTTTCATTAACAGATTTACGATTTTAAAAGGAAAGGTTGAAAAAATAAAGCATTAAGAAGCGTAATCATATATGTTCAAAGACATAAAAAATCAATGAAACCGTCTATAAAGGGAACTTCTATTTGATTTTAATTTGGAGGAAGGGATAGGATGAAAAATTTTGTCCTGCATTTTTTATGTTGCACTCTCTATCCTGCTTTTTTTATTTTCATTCTATTCGGTCCTGCTTTTTTCATCCTGATTATATTTACATAAATTGTCATACTGCCTTTTTGTTTGCTCAAATCTAATGTCCTGCCTTCTTCCAAATTTCATCCCCTCATATAAAAATCAAATGGTAGATCCCTGTTTGACTTACAACAACTTCTTCGACTAACTTCAATAAAACGTGTCATATACCGTATAAATGTAAGAATTTGATGCTTGAAAAATCTAATATGAACGTGTATACCATCTACACGTATTTCAACTTTTCCTTCTTTTCATAAATAGCCAACCCATGCAAATATAGGCAACAGAAGTCCAGTGGCGTATCCAGAGATTTTCATAAAGTGATGGGGGACTGGCTGCCTAATAGAAGACTTGTTACAGTCAGGTTTCATTAATTCTCTATACAATCAACCAAATTTCCCCCACAAAAAGGTGACGCAACCACCTTGACCCTCCCTCCCAGTCCGCCTCCGTAGTCTACCGATGTTTAATAGTCATAGTTTGATCTGGGAACAGTATCACTATATTATGTTCCTGGTTTGATTAAGAAAAAACAAGACCAGGCAACAATTTAAACCGATAGAAAGTCATCAAAATAGTGTAACTTCATGCCTTCCTTAACTTTATTCCGTGAAAGTTTTGGCCTGTATTCTTAAACTGTATCAAGAGAATGACATGTATATCAACTATATTTACATATAAGTATGATCCCTCTTATGTCATTTCTTTTTAGAATAATGGTTTTAATTTATTTTTGGTTTAATATTAAAATCATAATATTTGTTTTATTGTGACTGCTGAATATGGTGTTCATTTAGTGAAGAGAAAAACATTCGTAAATTTTGAGTTACGATCATCTTTCTATAAAAACAAGTCCAAGTTACGATCATCCATAGATGAAGTAACGATGTTCATCGTGATTTTTGTTATCTCGATTATCGTTCTTCTGGTTGTTTTTTCTATAATTTATGAAAAACACATACAATGGCAATGCTTATTAAGATTTTTCTTGATATAAAAAAAATCTGAAAATAAGCTGTTAAAGTGGAGAAATCAGCCTTTTAAAATATCTCTATATTTGTGTCCGCCATATTGGGATGATCTAAATTGCAGTTACGATCATCACGTTGACGCCAGTGACGTTTGTGTTCGATGATGACTATAACAGGATTCAAATAACATAGAGAATAAATGTTATATCTTGTGGCTGAGAAAACGCCAAAGTAAAAACTCACCGAACAAAATGATTGAAAAAGACACTACAATCAATCTGTAGATATTTTGTTTCCGAGTAGATTCTACAACACGATTAAAGCCAACTATGAATTTTTTTATAATCTTTTACAAGGTGAGGTCATGCGCTCTGAAAATATTTTTTTTTCTTTTGGACAGAAAAATATCAGTTATATACACAAACCGGTAAAACTGGCATATTTTGACAGACTTACAATGACATTTCTTTGGCACAACTTTTCAGAATTTTGGGTCATAAATGCTGTTCAACTTTGTACTTATTTGGCTTTATAACTATTTTGATCTGAGTGTCATTGATGAGTCTTATGTAGACGAAATACGCGTAAGGCGTATTAAATTATAATTCTGGTACATTTGATAACTATTTACACTATTGGGTCGATGCCACTACTGGTGGACGTTTCATCTCCGGGGGTATCACCATCCAAGTAGTCAGCACTTCGAAAACTTAGGATTTACTTATCCAGGGAAAACATTAACGTAGCCGTATTTGGCACAATAGATAGGTGGAGGCTTTATACCTGTAAAAGTAAGACCAAACATCTTTTTTTTGCGACCGTATGTCATTATTTTAAACATCCAGTTTAATTGAGGACTGGAGCTGTCATGTCAGTAAGTGCTAGTAGTCCTTTGTTAATGTATGTATCATTGTCATTTAGTTTACATTCTTCTGTTATCATTTTAACATCTAACTCGCACTTTCTGTAAACTGAGTTTTACTTTGCGTTATATTATGTTGTGTTTTTCTTCTACATTACCTAGGGGTATTTATAGAGTGTTGAGATCTCATAAAACATATTTAATCCCGCCGCATTTTTGCGCTTGTCCCAATTCAGGAGCCTATGACGTCCATTATCACTAAATCAGTTCAGACTTTTGCATTTGGGTCAAGCTTTAGCACGCCTCCAGGTGCGTGATTTTCTAGCTTTGTTCAAGACCCATTGGTGGACTTCTGCTGTTGTCTGCTGTTTAGTTCGGGTTGTTTTTGCTTTGACCCATTCCCCATTTCAATTCTCAATTTGATTAAAATTGAGTCGTCAATTCAACAGTGGTATACCGTTGTTTAAATGTCATAAATCGATTGAGAGAAAACAAATCCGGGTTACAAATTAAAACCGAGGGACACATATCAAGTATATAAATCGAATGAGATAAAACTAAAACATTGTTCCAAACTTAATGTGAGTACAGTAATTTAAGCCTTTTCGTGACCCTGTAATTGGTGCAAATAGAAGAGTCGACAAAAAATTAATTAGATTTTAAATGATATTCTTTATTCGAATCGTGTTTCCACAGTGGTAATTTACAATAAACATTTATAATTAGATATGACAATATAATCAACAAACATGAGATATTATACAACATTCAATGTGACAGATATATTATAATAGACATATGCAAATAATATTAATAAAAATACAACATTATAAGTACTCTTAAATGCTTTGCCAGCAGTGTATAACGGGTTTACATCAGCACAATTATCATAAGGTTAAGATAAATAACAGGGACGACACTTATGTATGTACTATGTTGATATCTTCAAAAGTATTCTTTCTCGTGTCAAAACCAGATGATCAAGTAAATCATCTTAACAGAAACAAAGGGGAAAAATGAACTTACGTAAAACAGTAAACGGATGTCCTATCTGTAAAATCTTTTTCTATGTTCAGTGAACTGAGAAAATAGAGTAAAAACTATAATAAAAAGAGAACGTTTTTTATTTGTAGTCTTAGGTTAAATTCCTGCTGTGTTTATTTTATTGTCTTCAGTGTTTGCATGATCAGTGTATTTGGTTGGATCAATTTTTATTATCATTTACATAAATTTAAAAGATGTTACACAAACAAATAAACGAACATCACATACAATAAAAAAATGTACAATCTGTTAGATCATGGTTTATGTCCATCTTCTGGCAGTTTTCTTGTATTCCTGATTACCAGTTTAGTTATCTGTCCGATGTTATCTACATCTATCCAGTTCATTTCTAATATTCTTTATTTCAGAAATCACCTTTATTCGTTCAATGGTCTGCAATATAAACATGTGTGTTAAAGAATTACATAAACATATTATCTGAGTTGTATAAGATATAATATTAAATGCCAGATTGAAGTATCGTAAGTAAACCTTGAAATCTAGAACAGTTCTTTACAATAAAATTTCATCAACAGACCAAGGTAAAAGTGACTTGAATTTGCCATTATCATCCCGATTATTTTTGTCATCGAGACGGCACTCTTTAGATTTTTGCATAAAACAACTTTTAAATTGTTATCAAATGAACGACTATTTTAAGAAATGACTTTATATGTTTCCGTCTATGAAAAGATAACATAAGAAATTTTGTGCATGCTGTATAACGCTGAACACTTAAATATAATTATCTTTATCCTACATTATAACTTGCAATATAAAAACGGGTGTGTTTTTCATTGTTATGCTAAAATATACGGTTTTTATGTCAAGTGTACTTTTTTTTTTAGTGTCGTCTTATTCTCATTACAATGAATAAAAAGATTATTATCTAATATAGTGTAGATCCAACTTAATTAAATGAGTTAAATTATCTAAAAAAACAAATATTGCATATCATCAATTTGCTTTAATCGCTAGTTTCATCGATGTGGGGAAAACTATATACCGAAATTCAATTTCAGGATTGAAAAAACAAGACATCTTGAACGTAACGTACAGTGTTTGAAGTGCACTTCGAATTTTATTCTCGTTGCAGAAATAAACCAATTAAAAGTATTACACTTTGAGTTAAAACAGGCATTTGAATTGAACATTATACATGTTTAAAGGACTTCTAAGCCTTTTTTTTTTTAAAGTAGAACTGACATCAAAGACTTTACGATAACACTATATATGGGACAAAAATATCGCCACTTATAAAATTTAAAATTACCTTTCCATCCATGACGACAACTAAAGTATCCAAAGGAACTGGTTGCCAAAGTGTCAAATAACGATTATGTAAGTATGCTTTTCCAGCTGCAAGTTGTGAGACCAGACGAATACTCGCCCGAATGGTAAGTTTCCTCGTTGCAAACAGTTCTCGAAGAGTTGTGTGCTTCATCTGAAGCATCTTGTAATTGTTGATAAATACTGAGGACATGAACATTTCATCAGATGCAGCTGAAAAAGTATACTACGTTTAATCTATACGTAACTTTACATACATATACATAAATAAAAAAGATGTAACACAAACAATTATACGAACAACACATAATATCAAAAAATGTACACTCTGTTAGATCATGGTTTATGTCCATCTTCTGGCAGTTTTCTTGTATTCCTGATTACCACTTTAGTTATCTGTCCGATGTTATTTACATCCTGGGTAGTATCCAGTTCATTTCTAATATACTTTATTTTAGAAATCACCTTTATTCGTTCGATGGCCTACAATATAAACATGTTTGTTAAAGAATTACATAATCATATTATCTGAGTTGTATAAGATATAATATTAAAAAATGCCAGATTGAAGTATAGTAAGCAAACCTTGAAATCTAGAACAGTTCTGTACAATATAATGCGATCAACGGACCAAGGTAAAAGTGACTTGGTTTTGCCATTATCATCCCGATCATTTTTGTCATCGAGACGACACTCTTTACATTTGTGCATAAAACAACTTTTTAAATTGTTATCAAATGAACGACTATTTTTTTAAGAAATGACTTTGATATGTTTCCGTCTATCAAAAGATAACCTAAGAAATGTTGTGCATATTGTAAAACGGTGAACACTGAAATATAATTATCTTTGTCCTAAAGTATAACTTGCAACATAAAAACGGGTGTGTTTTTCATTGATATGCTAAAATATACGTTTTTTATGTAAAGTGTACGTTTTTCGTTAGTGTTCTCTAATTCTCATTACAACGAATAAAAAGATTATTATTTAATATAGTGTATATCCAACTTAATTTAATAAGTGAACTCATCTTAAAAACAAATATTGCATATCATCAATTTGCTTAAATCGCTAGTTTCGTCGATGTGGACAAAAAATAAACCGAAAATTCTATGTCAGGATATAAAAAACAAGACATATTGAACGTAACGTACAGTGTTTGAAGTGCATTTCGAATTTTATTCTCGTGGCAGAAATAAACCAATTCAAAATATTACACTTTGAGTAAAAAAAAGGCATTTGAATTGAACATTATTCATGTTTAAAGAACTTCTATTACTTTTTTTTTGTAGAACTGACACCAAGACTTTACGATAATACTATATATTGGACAAAAGTATCCCCACTTATAATATTTAAAATTACCTTTCCATCCATGACGACAACTAAAGTATCCAAAGAAACTGGTTGGCAAAATGTTAAATAACGATGATGTTAGTATGCTATTCCAGCTGCAAGTTGTGAGACTAGACGAATACTCTCCTGAATGGAAAGTTTCCTCGTTGCAAACAGTCATCTCAAGCATCTTGTAATTGTTGATAAATACTGAGGACATGAACTTTTCATCAGATGCAGCTGAAATAGTATACTACGTTTAATTGATACGTAATTCTACATAAATATACATAAATAAAAAATATGTTACACAAACAAATATACAAACATCACATAAAATAAAAAAGGTACAATCTGTTAGATCATGGTTTATGTCCATCTTCTGGCAGTTTTCTTGTATTCCTGATTACCAGTTTAGTTATCTGTCCGATGTTATCTACATCCTGGGCAGTATCCAGTTCATTTCTAATATTCTTTATTTTAGAAATCACCTTTATTCGTTCGATGGTCTACAATATAAACATGTTTGTTAAAGAATTACATAATCATATTATCTGAGTTGTATACGATATAATATTAAACAATGCCACATTGTAGTATAGTAAGCAAACCTTTAAATCTAGAACAGTTCTGTACAATAGAATGTCATCAACGGACCAAGGTAAAAGTGACTTGGTTTTGCCATTAGCATCTCGATCATTTTTATCATCGAGACGGCACTCTTTAGATTTTTGCATAAAACAACTTTTTGAATTGTTATCAAATGAACGATTATTTTAGGAAATGACTTTGATATGTTTCCGTCTATGAAAAGATACCATAAAAAATGTTGTGGATGTTGTATAACGGTGTTCACTGAAATATAATTATCTTTGTGCTACATTATAACTTGCAATATACAAACTGGTGCGTTTTTCATTGTTATGCTAAAATATACGGTTTTTATTAAAGTGTACGTTTTTTGTTAGTGTTATCTTATTCTCATTACAACGAATAAAAAGATTATTATTTAATATAGTGTATATCCAACGTAATCTAATGAGTTAAATTATCTTACAAACAAATATTGCATATCATCAATTTGCTTTAATCGCTAGTTGCGTCATTGTGGGGAAAACATATACCAAAAATTCGATTTCAGGATTTAAAAAAGAAAACATCTTGAACGTTAAGTACAGTGTTTGAAGTGCATTTCGAATTTTATTCTCTTGGCAGAAATTTACCAATTAAAAATTTTACTCTTTGAGTAAAACAAAGCATTTGAATTGAACAGTTTACATGTTCAAAGAACTTCTATTCCCTTTTTTTTTTATGTAGAACTGACACCAAAGACTGTACGATAAAACTATATATGGTACAAAAATATCCCCACTGATAATATTTAAAATTACCTCTCCATCCATGACGACAACTAAAGTATCCAAAGAAACTGGTTTGCAAAGTGTCAAATAACGATGATGTAAGTATGCTATTCCAGCGGCAAGTTGTGATACAAGACGAATACTCTCCCGAACGGTTAGTTTCCTCGTAGCAAACAGTTGTCGAAGAGTTATCTGCTCCATCTGAAGCATCTTGTAATTATTGTTGAATATTGAAGACATGAACATTTCATCAGATGCAGCTGAAATAGTATACTACGTTTAATTGATACGTTTTGGTTTAAAGTACACAATCAAAAAGCATACACGAAAATATGTTCTGTGAAAGAAAGTAAAAAGATTCAAATGAGACATCAAAGGTGGAATATTAACTGACAACGCCATTGCTTCAGGCAGGTAACACAAAGTTATAAATCGATTGAAAAATGACAAATCCTGGTTACAAACAAAAACCGAGGGAATCACATTCAACTAAGATAGGAAAACAAATAAACAGCAGGAACACTGAGGTGAAACCAAAACAAACGCCAACAAACAACATCATACAAGGAAACGACCAACGGCCATATTTTTGACATGTTACAGGATTTTTTTGGTAGTTTTGGGTTCATGGCTAGTCAAACATTCCGCGTATATGTCAATTCAAAGTACGTCACAAAAACAAAAAAATGACAAAAAGACAGGGAAACAAACACAAGACACAGAAAAGAAAAGACTGAGCAACACAAATCCCGCCAAAACTGCAAGTCATCTCGTGTGCTCCAGACAGGTAGTCAGATCTTGCTCCACCTATGGTTCCTGCTATGTTGCTTAGGTAAAACTGGTGTTGAGTCTTATTCATAATTAGGGAAACAAAGGCGGAATATTTGAACATTTCTGTCGTCAGCTTTTTTTCTCTTTTCAAACTTTATTTGTAAATTTAGGAGCATACTTTAAAATATTCAATGTCAAAAAGGCCTTGCCAAGTGGCTTTTACATCAACTCCAAGTGCATTATCAGTTCATTTTTGTTGATGATGATAATTATCTTGATATTTAATGATTTTTAACTATCTAATGTTTAACTGCTAACATGAAATATTATCGATAAGGATAAATGTCATAGAAATAAAAAGATTGTTTTGCAACTTTCCGATACAGAAAGAGCTTTCAATTCAAAATTTTCTAAAAGTTCGTGATTAATTTGGCTGTCAATTGTTTTGATTCTTAAAAAAGACGAAATGAGACTTTGCCATGAGTTTCAGTTCTTACCTTTACGTCGGTCTTTAACTTTGGAAAACTGAAATATTTTGACAGACATCTTTGCCATAATGTTTGGTTTCTACAAAACAAATAAAAAGATAATTTCATAAAGCAGGAAAATTGAAAATACCGACATTGGTTACGAAGCTAAATAGCCTTTCATCTTAATTTCCTGTTTATGGCAATATTATGAAAAAGAACATCATTTGGTTAGTACTTTTAACAGCTTTTTTTTACCAGAATGATTATCGAATAGTTTCTTTTTGTGTTACGTTTGTATGATTGGTTTATTTAAGCAACAAAAGTATGGTTAAATATAACAATCTTATATTTCTGTCTGCAGTCATACAATAACAAAAACCACAAAAAAAGTGTAGCTTCTAATATTAAAGTACCGAATAACAGTATTCAGTATTCAGAATTTGGAAATCATTACATTTTATTAAATGTTATAACATACATACTGTAATAATTGATATATGTTTTAATTGTGATATGAGAATTGTATTCCTGTCTTTATGTTACCTACTTCACCTTTTATGAATAGTTTATATGTATTGTGTTGTCCATAATCTGTAGAGAGGGTTGCTTTTTGTCATATCTTGTCAAAGCTACCCCTGTAAGTCTCGGGTTCAAATTGTCCCCTCATCACCTTCCCATACGCTGTTTTTCATTCCTTCTAGTCCATTAAATCCCTCAAAATATGTCCATTACACGATAATATAAATACTACCCAACCCTACCCCAATTGACCTTGTTACAACAAAAAGAAGCAAACAACAGTTTAACGTCAAATAATCAGTTTTTCTTCACTATAGGTGCAAATCAAGGTGTACATCTTCACTGAAAAAGCAATATATGTGTGTCAGATAAAGATATATTCACAGTACTGACCTTAAATAAAGCATCACTTTTTCGGACTCGTATCTAAAACTATCCGTCTAAGTTTTGTTGAAGATTTCATACTCCCCAAGTAGATTTTAAAAGTCAACACATTGGTGTTAATTTAGGGTACGCGTCATCCATGGGCGTCAAGTTTGTTACCTATTCCCTATTCCCTATTCGTTACATATTCCCTATTCCCTATTCGTTACCTATTCGTTACCTATTCCCTATTCCCTATTCGTTGCGTATTCGTTACCTATTCCCTATTCCCTATACGTTACCTATTCCCTATTTCCTATTTCCTATTCGTTACCTATTCCCTATTCCCTATTCGTTACCTATTCGTTACTTATTTGATTTTTAATATCCTTCCCCCTTTTTAATTATGGCATGGAAAAGTTTAATATGGCTGCCATGGAAACGGCACAATTGCGAAAAAAATCTGTTTTTGGTTTTTGGCGAACTGTTTGGATATGCTTCAACTCAGAATCATCATATTTTAAAACAATGTAGGTGCCCACTATATACAGGTGTTGGATGATTTTGGCGATCATTGGAACTACTACGTTGCCATGGAAACTACACCAAAATTTTAAAAATTCTCAAAATGCTCAAAACTTCATGAAACTTCACAGTAATGATGAGCAACATTGGTAGATGTGGCATTTGAAGTTGGAATTTCCAAAATAGGTCTTTATAGGTTACCATGGAAACAATGCAAAAAAGTCAAAAATTTCTAAAATAAGAATTTTGAGTAAACTGGATGAAACTTTACAGGAATGGTAACTAGCATAGGCAGAGTTGGATTTTGAAGTTAGAATTTTCAAAATGGCCGCCGTAACCATGGAAACAGCAAAAATATCAAACATTTCAAAATGCCTCGGTCACACCTTACCAGATTAGACAAACGGACGCCTAACGGATGAAAATAAAAGTTGTCCATTGACAAAATTGTTATCCGTTAGGAGTCCGTGGAAGTACTGACCAATAAAAACGGACGCCTAACGAATGCATAACAGACAGGCAACGGATATGCAACGGAGATGTACCGGACAGAACGGATGCCGAACGTACATCCAATTGACAAGTACCGCATAAAACGGACACCTAACGACAGAGTACCGGATAAAACGGATAAACAAGATATCCGATAAAATTAAAGACGACAATGATAATGCATGTAAATCGCATTAATAATCAAAATGTTTTGTGTAACTGGTTTTGGTTTGTTCTTCAAAATGCCGCTAAAGGGCAGTGTCTGACCTGAATAACAGCTGCTTGATTGTGGAGATGTGCCCTTACTCTAAGATCGATTATGAATAATAAGAATTCACGAACCTTTAGAAATCTATTTGGTATTTCTGAAGAGAAATTTTCAATTGGCATTTATGCGTTACAGATCCGTTCATCATCCGTTTTATCCGTTATACGTCCGGTAGAAGTCCGTTTCACATTCGTTCAACATCAGTTTAATCCGTTAGACGTTCGTTAGAAATCCGTAGGTGAATTTATCTGCAAGAACTCCAACGAATGTATAACGGACACGTAACGGACGTCCAACGGACATTTCATCCGTTCGACGTCCGTTCAAAGTTTTGAACATGCTCAAACTTTTCCACCGGACAGAACGGACGTCGATGATTAAAACGTACGCCCAACGGACATGAAACGGATATGAACGGACACCTAACGGATAAGGACGGACGTCTAACGGATTGAAAAAAAAGGTATCTGTTAGGCGTCCGTTCGAGCTATCCGGTAAGGTGTGACCGAGGCTTCAAGGTGTGACCAAAGCGTATATATAAACAACTAAGTTTAGTTTAAAGTCAACTACACGCCATATTTAGCCTATTTAAGATGGACGGATGTATACGTTTGAATATCATAGTGCATCTATTTTTTAAGGGGGGAATTTTATACTATAAAAATAAATAATTTATAACAAAACTTGGCCAACTATTTCTATATGTAACCTTTGTTTTATCAAGTTAAATACAGTCAAGTTCAAAATTCAAGATACGTGATGTGGAAAATGAAAACTATTATCGCATTTCTTACGGTATGCAAATCAACTGTTACAAGAAAACACTTCCCTCCTACATACACGATTTTAACTGCAGTATTAAAACTTAAAGTACTAGAACAAATAATATTGGTTATATTTAAAAAGATATTAACTAGTTGTTATCAATGATGAGTTCCAAAAATATAGAAATCTTTACATACAAGTCTGAGCAATCAGACCAATCATTAACTTGTAATTTCTATAGTATTTGTTCTATATTATTTTGATTTTTCTGGGTGGAAAGGGGGGGGGGTAGAAATGCTAATTGAGTCGTACAGTGACCTTAAGTTGTTAATTCTGTGTCATTTTGGTCTCTTGTGAGGATTTGTCTCAATTACAATCATTCCACAATTTTTTTTATTCTTCAAATAAAGTTACTATTATTATTATTATAATTAATATAAGGGCTAATTTTCAACAGCGACCGATTGAATTATACATGATCAGGATAAAGATAAGGAATACACAGGTTGTTTACTTGACATGTTAGATTATAGTTTTAGAACCTTGAGAATATGCTGGCTTAAGATAAACATACATAATGAGTTTAATAGATCTGTAATTGATAGTCTATGATGATTGGTCATTGATTTCCCTTGTATAATGAGTATCAATTAAAACACAACAAATGGAACATCACTTTATCTAAAGATTGAAATCATTTATCTCCCATGAAATATATCAGTATGATACTATCTATGTAATTAACAAGATTTAAAAGATATTTATAAAAATTCTGTGTAAAAATATATTATACCGTGGTAGTAATATTTAAACATCAATGATTATACCAAACACACTAGATGGTCTCATGGTTTATGTGCTTGTCTGAGTACAAAATATCGAAGTTCGAATCTTTGCCAGCGTGACCAAACAAAAGACTTTCAAATTGGTGTCCGGCTAAACATGACTAACAATGACAAAGCAGAGTTTATTCATCATTCATGCACATATTCACATCATAAATATGCATATATTTCATTTGCTTCTGTACGTTATGCCATGAACAAATAAATAGGACTTCTTTAAATAAAGAGTAGATGACATAAAGGCAAGTAATACATATATCACAATGAAAACAGATAGTAATTATTACAATAATAAATAAGTTTATAACACTAATGAATGTTTCCGAACTATGAATGTCGAATTCTAAACTTCTGAATGCAAAATTCCGAATGAAGAATTCTGAATTCAAGGTGAGCCTTCCCGGCTTTCGTACAAAACAGAGGTTTGAAAAACTTCAATTTACTGAATAATCAAATATCAAACATCGTAAAATGTCATGCTACTGATAATTTAGAATATTCCCTTGGAAATTAAAAAAAACCCGGACACAAATTCTTAAACATACATAAAACAGAAACACATTGATAGAGCAGTCCCTAGGTTGTAGTGTCTATGTTTTAAGACGGAATTGATGACATAAGCTTATTTAAAACACCTAAAATACAAGTTTAACTTCGAGAAAATTTTTAGTTATCGTTGTTTAATGTTGAAAACGTTTAAGGAAAGGGGTTTAAAGCTGCGTTTAGCGGCATCACAAATACAGCCACCCAGGAATACACTGTTTAGTTACTGCTTAGCATATTTACCTGTTTTAATGTTGAAAACGTGTAAAGAAATGGGTTTTTAGCTGCGTTTAGTAGCATCACAAATACCACCACCCAGGAATACACTGTTTAGTTACTGCTTAGCATAATTACCTGTTTGAATGTTGAAATCGTGAAAATAAATAGGTTTAAAGCTGCGTTTAGTGGCATCACAAATACAGCCAACCAGGAATACATTGTTTAGTTACTGGTTAGCATAATTACCTCTTTTAATGTTGAAAACGTGTAAAGAAATGGGTTTAAAGCTGCGTTCAGTGGCATCACAAATACCGCTACCCAGGAATACACTGCTGACGGAAATACTTGACCAGTCATTGCTAGTATACCTATCAAAGAATAGAAAAGAATAATAGATATATCACTGTAGAGCGTGATTGACAGATACCATATTTGTTAACACTTGTATGAAAAGTAAAATAACAAAAAAAAAAAAACGAACTCCGGTAATTTACAATTGAAATTTATCTATCAAATGACACAATCGGAATTAAAAAAAAATCAAGATAAGTTCAATCAACATGATCAACATGTAATGTATAAATATCAGGCATTTGATTTATAGTCCAGTCTAACTACATGTAAGATTTAACCTCAAATAAATTGCAACAGAAAATTGTTCAGTTCTAATCTATAGCATTATGCCCATTAAATACACAGAAAAAAGTCTCATAAAATCTAACTTGAGAAAACCTCAAAATCAGCATTTTTAAAATTAACATTGGAAGGGGAGATAACTCTTGCAAAAATAAGTCTATTTTGGTCAGTTTGTGGTTGTTTTTCTTCAAATTCATGTAAAGTATGATAATCTGATGGGGTTATAAGTTTGTATTTGACTAAATTATATTATCTTCTGTTCATGAAATGTACAAAACTGAAGTGTTATGGGTAAGCTTTGTAACCATTTTAAAAAAATAATGTAAAACATTGTTATTGTCTATATCTGTATATAATATTTTTTCAGCAACTTAATTATCTAAAGAAACTTTAAAACCACAAAAAAAAAAGAATACATACTGACTTATTTTTATTAAATATGAGATCCTTTACCTTGACATGTTGAAAAATTCAGGAAATGGTCAACTAATGAATTACGAAATCTAGGTTAAAGCTTGATGAAAGATATGAAAACACCTTTAGAGTTGCTTGTTATGATATAAAGACTGCTAAAAATCAAAAATCAATACATTCTGATGAATAGAAGCGGAAAAGTTATAATTTTGTATCAATTTTTATTGATATTTCAGCCTTTTTTTGCAAGAGTTATCTCCTTTTCAATGCAAATTTCAAAATTTAAAATGGTGATTGTTTTAGTCTTCTTTAAGTTAGATTTTATTGGACTTTTTTTCTGTGTATATTTTGGGTATAATGCTAAAGATTCAAGATTAAAACTTTAAAATCTTCTGTTGCAATTACTTTCGGTTTAGGTTCAAATGTATGCTAGATTGACTGGACTTTTAGAATTCCTCAATAATATTTGATGTGACGAATTTTACAACAGGCAAATAATTATATTAACACATATATACCAATAGATACTAGAATTAAATTTTGTATCAAAAACAACTTGTTTTACTCTACTTAAAGGTGAGATAACTCAGATAAAGTATTTTTTTTATTATAAAAAGCGTTATGAATATACCTATTTTGATATGTTGCAAGAAAACAAGTTCAGTGACCCTATTTTGTCTTTTACTTATCTGATAGCATGTTAAAAGAGCAATCTTCTCCCATTTTATCTTAAATTTCTAATACCATGTTTTCTTTTTATCATAACAAATCAGATTTTCCTTGCATAATCTTTACAAAATCGGACAGTTTTGCACAACCTGTAGCGTGAAGAATATTTCGGTGACCCATACTTTTTAATATATTTTTGAAAAAAAAAGATAAAAACTTCATTTCGACATATTATAAAAAGACTACCTAGTCACCCTTATCAAGTCAGTACCCAAATATTGGCTTGAGAGCTGACGAAGTAATCCAAGGTAAAAAAAAAGCTATTTCTTTACCTATAAATAACACATCCTTATTCTTATGTTAGTAAATGGATAACTTACCCATTACTCCAACAGGAAACCAACAAAGAAAGTCTGTCAAAACAACAAGAAACAATCTTCTAGCCAGTGTTAGGTCTTGTTTTGTCCTCTTCGCCATTATTCTATTGCTACTTTTAGCTACTTGAAAAATAGACAATTGACACCAAGCTATTACAATAAACGCAATACTATTGAAGAACACGAAAATAGCTGTTGAATATTCCCATCCGCTGACTTTCTGTCGGGAGAATGGAAGAGCCAAACAAACTGCTGTTTTTGAATAAAACATATTTGAAAAATATGTCTTTTCTAAAATCGGAACCACAGAAATGATGATTACAAATAGCCAGCACACCAAAGTGCAGACCTTCGCGGTTTTGTATGTTATCTGCCATCTGCCAAATGGGAACTTCACCTTGAGATAGCAGTCAAAAGTCGTTAACATGACAAAACAAACAGATGCCTCACATGACATTGCTGCAACGATACCTGCAAATTTACATATAGTACTATCTCGCCATTCTCTGTCATGTATAATATAGTTTCCAGAGTAGTACATATCAGCAACAGCAATAATCCCTAGGTACACACCCATCAGCATGTCGGATACACCAAGATTCATAATAAATAACCAATTTGATTTATAAAGTAGCGTTTGTTTGTTGATGACACGATAAATTATAACTCCAACATTTCCAATTAAGGCATTTATAGCAATAATCCAAAGGCACACACGTAATACATCGTTTCTCATTAAATTGCTACACGAGGAAAATTCGTTCATTTTTGGGAAACAGTTCACTGCGGAAACAGATTCTGGTTTTATACAACAAAACATATAGGAATCAGTTTGCATTTTGGTCAAATGAGGAAGACGGGAAAATATATCAGGAGAAAATTTTGTCAAATCGTTTTGTGTCAAATCAATTGTTAGAATGGATACAAGTCCATCAAATACGTTGTCTTCTACTGTTGTTAGTCCATTCCCTGTTATGTTGAACGTTTCAAGGTTGTCCAAACCATTAAATGTCCCATTCAAAAGTGTTTGAATACTAGTTCCAGACAGTTCCAAATCTTTAACCTTAGGTAATGCAAAGAACGCATTTGGTTTGATAAATCTCAGCAACAGATTGCCTTTTAAGTTTAGGGTTACTAGTCTGATTAGACCATAGAACGTGTAACTTTTTAGAACCTCTAATTTGTTATTGCTCAAATCTAAATGAAGGAGGTTCATCAATTGTTCAAATGAGTAGGGCGTAATATTTTCTATGCTGCAGTTAAACAAAATAAGTTCAGCCAAGTACGTATATGCAGGAATGGTAAAACTATTATTTTGAAATACTGAGCTGCTAAAATCTAGTTTTCTTACTTCAACAGACAAATCCAGTAAAATTGCTTGAACTTTTTCTTGATGACATATAAATACAAAACCTTCACATGTACAACTAGCAGGACACGTGACATTACAACCAACTTCATCATCCCCAAATGGACATTGTCTTATGTTGTCACACACCTCATCAAATAACAAGCACGTGTTTGACTGTTGACATCTGTATAATCCAGGACAGGTAAAATTCTCTAAAAGTAATCACATTAAAAAAATGTTAGATATATTGGTATTAGCTATCATCTGTAAAATGTATGAATGGAGTAGATCTGGTTATGACCGATTTTGGCCTCAAGTTTCAGGTTCATCTAACGAAATATTTTGGACTCTTTTGTAAACACTTAAGTGTCTATTTGAATTGATTCATTTCGTATATGTGAAAGTTTTCAACTGATTTATTCATCAAAACAGCTCCTATTCAAGCTCAAATATGAGAAATCTATCCAATATGCAAAAAACTCCGTCAGTTTTCAAATGGTTTTTGTCAAACATGAAAGTGACCGCATCCGTGTTCATCCTCAACCTTATACATGTTATATATGTTACGTACTATCATCAAATACAACTTACATTTCAATGTTATGAATGATCACGAATGCAGCCACTTTCATTTAAGATGGGGACCGTTAAAAATTACACTAAAATGCTAAAATTGTGAAGATTTCGGTAACGTAGCATGACTTAATGATAGAAGTACACGATATATGTACAGTGTATAAAACAGCTCATATATTTGTAGCAGAAGTATTCTACATATAAAAAAATAGCTAAAAGATTACATTTTCACAATTTTGTAAAAATGCTATATTTTGGGGCCAAAAAGGGGTCTCACTAAACCTACTCCTTTAAGTTTTAGGTTCTGGAATTGAACTTCTGTTTAAATTCTCTAAGCGTTCGATTCTGTCATCAAATGTAAGTCATTTTTTTCCGAGATATCATTCATGTCCTTAATCTTAAGATACTAACAACACTGGACTGATCTCAATAGTTCATGTAGTTGTCTTTGCAAATAACGTCCTTAACCTCTTTTAGAGGAAGTGGAGGGGCGATAAATATAAATATTTCATACAAAATCTTATTAGAGTTTTCTTTGAAAAACAATATTATGTTGTCAAAAACTTTATTCATAAATATTCACCACACAATAATTCATCATCGCCATCGTTGCAATGTTTGTTGCCATCACAAAGTAAGCTGGATGAAATGCAGTGACCCGCCTTACATTTGAAGAATCCTGGCTGGCAAGTCTTATTTTCTGCAAAAAGAAATGTTCTTATAACGATGTATACTAGTCAACAAAAGAAACGATACACGACTTTTTTTCAAATTGAAGATAAAGTTTTCCGTTTATACGATTCATATTGAAGGTAATAATACACAATGACCATGGTAATATTAATCCGTTTAACAAAAAAATTGGCGAAATTTAACTTTTTTGACAAAATTTACATAAAACGACAATTTTAAAATAAGAAGTTGCAACTAATGATCCCAACGTCTCATTAAAAGGAAAAGACTTTGTTTGCCATCAATACTTTTTTAAATCATTGAGTTTCTTCGTTTATTACTAAAGCATAGTTCGGCCCGACAAAAAATCGTTAAAATGTATATACCTTATCAATGTATTTGCCATAGACAGTATGTGTGAAGCGAATTTAAAAAAAAAACAGAAACAATCTGAATTTTTTTACGAAAGCTTCCAAATTTGTGTTGTTTCCTTATCTAAAGCATTCATTTGAGATGAAGAAATAGATTTATTTTTTGCATTTTTTGAGATTAAAAAAAACCATCCTTTTTAACCCAAAATTTAAAAAAAAAACAATATTTCAAAAGTTAAAACATGAACTTAACCTGATCAACATATTGGATAATTTAAACAAACTTGGAAATTCATTTAGTACTTAAAACATTGTGTGTCGATTTTTTATCCAATTTTCCGCAAAATAATTTGCACCCTATGATCGTTTTCACAGAATTTAGTTACTTTTCGACAGGTTTTGATTTTAATTGTTGTATGTACATACATTGCAGATGAAATATTTAAAAAAAAGTATATCTCATATAGTTTTATATGTAATATTTTTTCCTGTATCGTTTCTTTTGGCTAGAATATTTTAAACGTGCTTTATATCATGTATAAGGATTGTTTAGTCTTCGGATCTGTACAATGCATGTGATAACTTAATCCCTTTTCTCAATCGATTGAAGTACAAAGGCGTATGATACCATATTCACTGAAGAACTGACAGCGTCATAGAAAAAAGTTTGGAATATGTTTTTTTGTACTTTTCACTACATCCTTTAAGGAGATCATGGGGACACCTGACATAATCGGTGTTGTTATGTCCTTGCCACCGTTTTATGATGGGCGACGTTTCGACCAGTAGGTTGTGGATATGTTAATACATATTACTCTTTATAATCTCACAATAAAAAACGTGCTTTATATCATATATAAGGAGTCTTTAGTTTTCGAATCTGAACAAAGGATACACAAATCCTGCTCCACGCGTAATGTTTTTATTGTACAATTGTTTTTATCTTACCACAGTGCTGAAGATGACTCATATCCCTACAACCATTCACATCTCCCCTTTCATTTAAACGCATTACACAGTGATCTGTATAGTTATACAACCTTCCATTAGAGCAAACATGTTGGCTACATGAAACATTTTTTGAAATTTCTGAAAAATCAACATAAGTAACAGTCGTTTACCAATGTTCAAATATAACAGATCTATTGAGAAGACTTTGAAGGTGATGCATGCAGTAAACAATGTGACATGAAAAAGAGTATTCGAATTTACTAGGTTAATAATTTAATTAGAAAAATCAACATATGAGTACGAAGTACTAACTAAATAACAATTGGGTTACTTATCACATATTTAACGTTTATAAAAAGAGATCCAAGTCTCACAAGAATTCATGTGATTTTAAATAGAAAAAGGATGAGATTTGTCAATTAAATGTGGCCTATAACCTTCACATAGAAATTATAATTATAATATGAAACGTACATATATATATAATGTTTGTTTTTTTTGGCAAACAATAGCATCGAAAGAAAAAGATAATAACTTGATTTAATTTATCGCCAGAAGCATTTTAACATATCTGAATGTCGTATTCAATGTTGTACCTGATTCACAAACGACAGGTCCCACTTTCACATGATAAAATCCTTCCTCATTGTATGCTTTGTCTTCAACTATATAACTACGAAAAGGAAGTCTGTTGGTATTTGTAATAACAAAATTATCAGTAAACACTCTGTTGATATCTACTTGACTCCAGTCCGTACCTCCAAAACAATGGAAACTACAGAACAAGAAAACGTTATGATGATGGAAGTACAGTTGATGAAAGCAATTCCATATGGCATTAATAATTGATGAATTATAGGGTGTTAAATTGTATCCAAGGAACTTTTACAATTTCTCAATATTAAAAAAAAGAAATTTTGTGATTGTATTGTTTCTTAAATGAACCGATTATAAGAAATATACAATTAAAACCGTTAAATTGACAACTTATGAGGTGTGTAAAACAGAATTACTGTAAGAAACGCATCAAAACAAGGTTATAAGTTCTAAGCAATCAATGTCATAAGAAGATTGAGCAACCGCAAAAAATAAAAATTAAGTCAGAGCCACTTAAATAAAGTTCACCAAAACCATAGCTTCAACTATAAGCAGTGCATTTTTTGCCATGAGTCACATGCCTCAGTTAATTGTACAAAAGTAATTGAACATTTTGAATACAAAGACCGACTGCTGCTGATGTTTTAACTGTTCAGTACATTATAACTCGGTTTATTGTAAGTCAAGCAAAACATGCAGTAAGAACCAATAAACACAATGCGGTGTAATCAGACAAAATTTAACATTTACAGGCAACCACAAATGTTCTGCTCAAGAACCCAATTAATCCTGTAAGATCCGGACGGCAATGTGTAGATGCCACGATCTTTTTGATGAAGGAACACAGAGGTCGTTCATCTCAGAAGAGTTAGCCGCTAAATTACAGTTATCAATAACTGGCACAGAGACTTTGAACTTATCCGGATGAGGGGACATATCAGAAGGTACAAGAATAAGACAGTTAAAAACTATTATTATGTATTTGATAACAGATGAAGGTCAGTTGCCGATCAGAGTATTGATCGTACCGGAAATCACCGCACCACTCAAAACTTACATCCATAAAAACAAAACTACAATATACTGTGTCAGGAATAAAACTCAACAATTTGCCAGTCTCAGTACTCATGGGAACCGACTACTATTGGTCAATTATAGTAAACCATTTTATTAGAGGAGAGGGACATCTTAAAAAGGAATTTACTATCAGAACCACTTCACTGTTCCCCAATTTAAAATAACCAGAAAACATCTATGAGAAATGTAATGACATCAAGAAAGACAGAAGAATGCGACCAGGAGAAGTTATGGAAGACAGAATCATTTGGTATGGCACAGATTGACGAGAGAACAACGAGAAACAAAGAGTTCCAAGATGTTTTTAAGAAGACATATTAAAAATGCCATAACAAGAGATATTTCGCTACTTTATTTTAAAAAGAAAATTACTCATCTTCGCTGTTGAAAAAAGAGATTGCAAATTGGAGAAAGGAAAATGTTATAATAAAACTGAAAGAGCAACCGCCATTATTGTAACCGCTAGAATTTTGACAGCTGAAGAATACACAAGAGCGCGTGATGAAATGAAATCAGAAAGACCATCATGTGGACCAAATCTAAATGTGACCGTTGTATATGAATAATGTGAACTATTTTTCAGAAATAAATGGACTGTTAACTTTGTTAAAATGAATTTATTCGTGAGTATAGACTGCTAAATCATTTGTATTCTATTGGGTGCAATTTTACTTGACGAATATTTTCAGTTTGATATTTATCAGATACAATAATTAAAAGTGATAATTTCAGATTTTGTTTTCATTTTATTGTAATTTCTTTCATTTGTGGGCCATTTGAATGTTGATGATTGCACTGGGGTGTTCCAGTTACCGTTCTCCATGTAAACGACGTCACCGTTGTTGTGATGTCATCTACTCAGAGTTCCAATACAAGTATCATTGCAAGCAGACGTTCTTATTTCTTAGCCGTAATTTTTTTCCGATACAATCACTCTACGATAAGTTACTTGCCTCTTATTGAAGGCATCAGCAACATTCTTGAAATACCAATAGGGGTTGACGTCGTGGAAATAGCATGTAACTGTAACATTTTGTGAACACTGGTGGTTGTCCTTCTTCATTACACTCTCTATCATACGCAAAGGAAAAACTAAACGTATTACTTTCATACTTCGAGGATAAAAGTGTATAGTAATCTTATCATAATAAAAGAATGTTGAGACCAGTAAAGTATTGCCAGTATCATTGAAGTCACAGTATACTGAATATGTATCTGAAAAAAAAAATGACAGTGACATCATTATGTACTGTAACTTGTTTGAATTATATTTTAAATGATGGTGTTTTCAGCCAAATGTTTTAACCATAACCACAAGACACTTGTATTTCTCACAATCACATAATAATCATCTCAACATTGAAGCTGTTTTAACACGTCTGGTTGCATTTGTAAGCACAGGTTAGAAGTCAGAAGTTTGTAATTTCGTGATGAAAGTGTGTTGGCTTTGTTCACAATTTATTTTCATTCACGTAGATGTTCATGTAGATAAGAAGATTTCCTGATTGAATTGGTTTGCACAAGTCATTTTGGATCAATTCAAGCTCGTACTTTATTTGGCTTTTTTAACATATTTTTTATGTGAGCGCCTCTGTTGATTTTTTTTGTAGACGACATGCGCATCTGGCGTAAATAAAGATTTTCAAATCTAGTTTATATGATGAGTTTATGTATAGATTAAGAACAAAAGCTCCGTGTTGAAGGCCTAACTGTGATCTATAATTGATAATGTTTTATACATTGTAACTTGTATGAAGAGTTCTATCATTGGCACTCATATTATCACATCTTCTTGTTTATAGATATATTGAATGCAGTTACATAATATACCATATCTTCCATGGTTGATAGAATACATTCCATTGATCCTTGCTCCAATGGCCCACCATTGTTCACATGAATTATGATTGACATTACCAGTGCACTCATGTTCGTCCTCTAAGTATCTCCCAGGACAGTCAGGTATAGCATCACATACACGATTTCGACTTATACATGATTTATCAAAACATTGATGGGTGTTATCACTACAAGTTTCTGCGAAATAGAAAAATATAAATAGTTCATGTAACGGTGAATTGGTGATGGTAGAATAATGACACAATAGAGACATTTGATTTTAATCGGACCTTTCACTTTCCTTTGTCCAAGTTTCTGGTTGGCTTTCTTATGATGTTTTTACATCTCACCCCTTATTTTATTGATTATGTATTTACATATATATTTATTAACGTTATTGCCACATGACGTTGTAACGGTCATGTGATTGTTTACTATAAACACGTGTGTGTGATTATTCCAAGCACATGGTGTGTGGTTACGTTCAATTTGATTGGATGGCATATACCCGTAGTGCCGGTTTTACGGGTATATGCCCTCATGATTTTCGCGAAAAGCATAATTGAATATTACTTAAGGGGTTAGTTTGAGAAAATAAAGTAATTCAAAGTTTGCCTATAGTTCAAGGAAGCAGCTTTCGTTAGTATGGTATATCTGACACCGAGAAATTTCATTCATCGCCTGATGGTAGTTCTGCACACCTTACTGGTAATAAAGACCTGGAGGATACATTCTCGCTGTTTAAAACCTATCTTGGCGGGAAGTTTGATACTCTTTATACAGACGTGGCCGTTGGCAATGAGAACTTTAAATTTGCAACCAAACTCAAGCCGGAAGTGTTGGTTAAGCGCATTCGTTCTGGTCAATGCCGTGACATTATAAGTATAAAGAAAAAGAAAAGACCTCATCCTTATAAAACCGCTACAGCTACTGTTTCTGCTCCTCCTGCTCTAATGCCAAATCAAAATAATGTTCGACAAAACAACAGCCGCCCTTTCGGGCCAGCAGACGGAGGGAATCCTCATCTCATGACATAAGTTTCAACTGCAACCAGCTTGGTCACTGGCGAAATCAGTGCCTCCTTTTCAATTCAAAATCAGCTGTCCCAGGGACATCAAGGCAACGTAATTAATGATAAATATAGTTATACTACTTTTTCAGATGAAAGCAATCTTTACGGACAGTTTGAACTGTTTCTGTCACATGCAAAATATATTTTGACAATATTGATATTTCATCTTTTGCAAAAGAGGTAAACTATAGCTTACGCAAGCATAAACAATTTTGGAAACATATAGCATGTATATGTGCAAATAAATTTGCTAAAAATACTATCAACCATAGTTACATTATTCATTTTTTGCAGACTCCTACATCTATGTCATTTCAGAATAACAAATCAGCTAAAGTCCATTCTAAATGTGTAAATGAACCAATTTCAGAATTACTTGATATCGGATGTGTTATTGAAAATCTATTTCAACCATTTGTTGTAAATCCGCTTAGTGTTGCGGTTCAAAGTTCTGATTTTGGATCTAAGTGAACTGAATGCTTTCATTAAAAAAGAAAAAAGAAAATTTGAAGACTGGAAAGTGTCTTTGAACTTCTTCATAAAAGATGGCTATCAATTTAAGTTTGCTCTTAAGTCTGATTATTTTCATTGTGACGGATGCACTAAACAACAAACATATTTAGGAATTTGCTAGTCGAACAATTATTTTTACTGTTTTATAATGTTAGCTTTTGGTCTATCATCTGCTCCATATCTATTCACTAAATCTTTACGTCCAATCGTAAACTAATGGCGAGAAAATGGTGAACATATTGTACTTTACTTAGAGGATGGACTTGGAATGGGTAAAACAAGAGCTTCCGAATGTTCATCTTTTGTGAAAACGTCTTTGTGAGAAGCTTTTTTTTTTAATTAACATGGACACATCTATTTTTAAACCAGTCCAATGTTTAGAGTGGTTAGGTTTAGTTTGGAATTCGTCTGATTTTTCAATTAGTTTATCCGAAATAGACGGATTAAAAATACCCTAACATCATTGGTTGATGTTTTAAATATCTTTCCTTATTTCTCAACACGTAAATTGGCTCAGGTAACGGGAAAGGTAATTTCTATGTGTCCAGTCATGGGTAACATAACTAGTTTAATGACCCGTTATTTACACTGGGCTATTGAAAACAGAGTAAAGTGGGATTCAAAGTTTATTTTGGAATATCCTGATTGTGTATTCAATGAGCTCACATTTTTGCTGAATAACATTCAAAGATTGAACAGAAAAAAATTAGCAGGTTATTCTTTTCCTCACGTGGTTGTATATTCTAATGCTAGTAATGTAGTTGCTGGTGATTACTCGATAGATATCAAAGCTACTATGTTTAATCAAATGTGGACTTTACAAGAGTCCTTACAGAGTTCGACATGGAGAGAACTTCAAGCTATTTTATTGGCATTGATGTCGTTTAAAAATCGTTTAAGAAATAAATGTGTTAAATGGCAAGCAGATAATAATAACTGTGGTTTCAATAATTGTTCAGAAAGGAAGTACAAAAGTACATTTACAAGAGATAGCTATTAATATTTTAAATTGAATTTAATATAACGTTAGATGTTGATCTGAAATTACTAAAGATGATTATATTTCAAAAATGATTGATATAGAAGACTGAGGAACACACATAGAATGTTTTTAATTTATAGATGATATGTGGGGTCCTCATACTGTGGACAGGTTTGCGAGTGATTTAGATAAAAAATATCAAGGTTTAATTCTAAGTTCTGGAATCAAGGTGTTTAAGCGGTTGATGCGTTAACGCAAAATTGGAATAACGAAGTTGATTGGATTGTTCCTCCAATTTCTGTTGTTTGTAGAGCAATTAGACATTTGATTTTATGTAAAACTAGAGGCACTTAGATAGTTTCCAAATGGCCTTCCTCGTTATTTTGGACAATGATTTTTTAAAGAGGTTCGCATTTGCAACCATATGTAATTGATGTTTTAGAGCTTCAACCAAATCAGAACATTTCTTTTCATGGTATGAATAATAACTCCTTGTTGGAATCTTCTGAATGCGTTTCTAGTGTTTTTGCTATAATATTGAACGCTGAGTTCACGTAAGAATTTACGACAAGGCTGTTGAGCAAGGTCGCATAGTAAGGACAATGCCAATATATTGGCAAGGTCATATATCTGTTGATGACAAGGCCAATTTAATATTCAAGGTCTCATTGACAAGGCCAGAGTGGAAAATAAATCTGGCAAGGTCATTTAAATATATTGTAAGCTAGTAGTAGTATAGTAGATTATATTTCTAATTCATATGCATTTTCAGATATTTTTTCATGTAGAGTATGGAAATCCTTGCCTAAGCCAGTCGACCAAGATTTGCATCTATATCTAATTGCCAACCTGAGTTCTGTCTGCGTTCGAAGGCCGATAATACCAAAAGAAAATATTCATATGCAATTAACGATTTCTGTAAGTGGTGTAATAGATATTCTTATGTTAAACCTTTACCAGCTTCAGATTTTTATGTTTCATCGTATTTAACACACATATCAAAGACATTTAATTCGTATGCTAAGGTTGAAGTAACATACTATTCCACAAACTATCGAATCCGTGTTATTCACAGTTGTGTATATCGGAAAAAAAGAAGGAGCTCGTAGAAACATGTTATTGTAAAAAAAAGAACCAATTACGCCAGATATTTAAAGAAAATTATTGTTGAATGTAGTCAAGAATGTAACAATCTTATAGCAATTATAATTTGTTGTATGTGTCTTATTAGCTAAGCAGGATGTCTAAGATTTTCTGATTTAACATTTTCTGATACACATGTATCTTTGCTCATTCAGAAAAGCCGAACTGATCATTATAGGGAAGGCGGCACAGGTTTTAATTGCAAGAACAGATACACAAGCATGTCCTGTTAGTATGTTGGAGAAATTTTTATTGTCATCCAATATTGACGCATCATCTTCAAATAATATATTTAGATCCATGCATTTATGTAAAAAAATTAAGTCTTATAAACTGAGAGGTCTTAAACCTGTGTCATATACTAGAGTAAGAGAAATTATATTATCAGCTCTTGAATCTATCGGTTTAGATAAGTCCAAATTTGGATTACATAGCTTGACATCGGGTGGGGCTATTACAGCTGCAGCAGCTGGCATTCAAGATAGATTATTTAAGACGCATGGTAGATGGGCTTCAGATAAAGCAAAATATGGTTATGTTAGAGAAAATAATATTAAAGAAAAACTGA
Organism: Mytilus trossulus; assembly: GCF_036588685.1. Taxonomy (NCBI): domain Eukaryota; kingdom Metazoa; phylum Mollusca; class Bivalvia; order Mytilida; family Mytilidae; genus Mytilus; species Mytilus trossulus. The sequence goes on along the minus strand of NC_086383.1, from coordinate 26,027,707 downwards.
GAGTGTCTTAAAGTTTGGGAATATAATTTTCATAAATATACTATAAATATGTATAATTCTCTGTTCAGATCTACTTGGCTTTCTTTGTCTTTCGAAAGGCTGCTACAGCTGTAGGCACACTTATCCTATTTATGTGTTGTTTTATTTATTAAATAATTTATATTCGTTTGAGCTGACGAATAAGAATATTAATATATCTATTAAAGTTATTGGTCACATGACGTTGTAACGGTCAAGTGATTGTTTACTGTAAACACGTGTGTGTGTTTATATCAAGCACATTGTGTGTGTTTACGTTCAATTTGATTGAATGGCATATACCCGTAGTGCCGGTTTTACGGGAACCTGATGTTAAGTGGTTGTCGTTTGTAGTTGTGATTCATCAGTGTTCCACATTTTTTATATAGATTATTCCGTTGGTAGGTTTACGCTATTTTTTTCGATTTTTTGGGGGAACCATAATGGCTTGCTATTCGTTGTGATCAAAGGCTACATTTTCAGAATGTAACTTTGACCTATAATGGTTTACTTTGAAAAAAAAGTGTGAATTTGACGGGAAATTGTCTCATTTGCACCTATACCATATCTTTTTATAACTATATACACCAAGTCCTTCGTGCACGTATTTTTTTATATTTGTGACACATCTATAACGTATAAACTAATTTCCTGCCAAAGTTTACCGGATCGTGACAAGATTTCTAAAAAATTATATTCAGGGTTTATATTAGTCATCTATACCTTGTGATGTGTTATCAGATTCAATCAGTCAACAACTTCCTGTTTACCGAAATATTTAGGAGAGAGTCTCATTAGTGAGCAGTATCTCACACTTTCACATAAATTTGACCCTTACCTTGAAGTAATTGCAACAAAGGATTTTTAAATTTTAATCTTTAGCATTATACCCCAAATACATACAGAAAAAGTCCCATCTAACTTGAGGAAAACTAAAAAATCTTAATTTTGAAATATAAAAAAAAACAGAACAATCAATATTAATTGATACAACATTATCATTTTACTGCTTTTGTTCAAAGTACGTATTGATTCATGATATTTTAGCCGACTTTAGAATATAAAAATCAGCGCTTAAGGTGTTATCATATCTTTTATCATGCTACAACCGAGGTTTCATTAGTTGACCATTTATTAGATTTTCAACATGTTAATATAAAGAAATCAATTAAGCATATATTTCTCTTTTTGTGGTTAAAAGTTTCTTTACGGTAGATCATAAGTATATATTCTTTGAGACAGAATTTTCTTATAATTTGCCAAAATGAAGTTTTTACTATGCTTTTATCAAAAATTTAATAAAAAGTATGGATCACTGTGCTATTTTTCAAGCTATGAGTCGCTGAAATTGCCAAAATTTGTTTACTTTGTTCATGAAAAAACACATTAGAGTGGATAAAAATAATTTTATGAGATAGAATTTTGAGATATGTTGTGAAATGATAGGTTTCAACAAATGTTTTTAAGCATTTGTTTCTGTGTAAATTTGTGGCTTAATGCTTAATATTAGATCTAAAACATTTTCTGATGCAAATAGTTTGAGGTTCAAATTAGTTTGACTGGGGTAATTGCAATTCTTTCAATCTAATTTAAAGGTACTGCTTCAAAAGGTGTAAGTGGAGTTCTTCTATGAAGTCGTCTTTTTAGATTTTTTTAATAATGACGTGGTGTTAACTCTTTTTTGTGAGTGTTTTCGTTTGTATTGGTGTTGTCAGATTTAGTTTTCTTTGTCTAATTAGTTTGGATTGCTCTTTTATAATCCGGGACCGATAACTAATTATATCAATTTGTTAATATATGATGATGATTAATATATACAGATATACCATTTGACCATTTGAAACTATTATATTTTATTTTCATAATAATTGTTGTAATGAATTAGGGATTGAAAAAAAAGTTTAAAAATTAAATACACGTAAAAGACTTATTAAAGAAAGCTGCTTATATATATAGTTAGTTATAGTAGAAGCTAAACCAAATGACATCCTCTTGTTGATGGAACAGTTCTCCAAATGAAATAAAGATGTATAATAAACTTGTATCTTTTTACCTAAAACAATACAAAATTTTCATCAAGAGGTCGATTAATTTGCCATAATTCAAATCTGTATACAATGGTATATTTTGTATATGTCATTATACAATTGGATTGGTTTTTTTTCAAATATGTGATAATTACTTTGAGGACAACCAGGAAGGTTCCTTTTAACAAATGGGAGAAGACTACAGATTATGAATTTGTATCTACTTTGCTTATGATATTATTATTTTTTTTTAATTCATTTTATTTACTTTATTTTTTTTTTTTTTTTTTTTATTTTAATTATTTCATTTATTTTATTCATTTTGTTTATTTGATTTGTGTATCTATTTCATCTATTGTCAATCTATTTTATTTATTTATATTTTCCATGCTCTGTTATCACTAAAAGTAAAGCAAATTAGTTTAAATATGTTTTTACCACAGTTATTTTCGTCGGATCCATCAAGGCAATTGATTGTGACATCACAACGTTGCACTAAAGGAATACATTGTTTATTTTCACACTGCCATTCTCTGTCTTTACAACTTCTCCATTCTATAAAAAACATAACTTTTCATAAGAAAGATCAAATAATGTTTTCGAGAAAGGGCGAATTAACATGTGGCAATGATAAGCCGACACGTCCAGGGGACCTTAGATCACCTCGGTTTTTGATTAGATTTGTTTGTCTACATTTAATGTAATCTATGATAGTATATGTATACTGTTATGTTTTGAATTTTTTTAATCTGCCATTCCGTTGTCAGTTTGTTTTTGACTTATGATTTTGATTGTCCTTTTGGTTTCTTTTGCTTCTTATTTTAATCACGTAGCAAGAACACAATTTCATATACATACACACATACTCATTTGAACTGAATTTAATTATTATAATTAGGCTATGTCCATGTCCTTTTCGTACTTGATGTAGGTAGAATTCTGTCAAGAAACTTTAACTTACAGGATTTTACCCTAGACTATTTGCATTAGGAAACACATTTCATATATTTAATATCACCTCCAATATTACAAAAAAAGTATAAGACGATCGACAGACTGCGTTCTCAGGAGAAAGGTTCTCAGGAGTAGACTTCGCAAATAAATAAAACATTAGAATTTGTATCTGACATTTCACTGTATACTACAAATCACAAACAAAAAACTTTGTTGTTTACGTTGCTGTGTTTCCATAACATCGTGGACAACCGCAATAGATAGGTTTGTATACGAGCTCTGTTGCTACCAGGCCTTCAAAATTCAGAAATACAAAGCATTGTTTTTACTATGTACCACAGGCGGCGAGAACAATAAGTGTTATTTTTATAACTGGTCCGGAGTCCAACTATAGGGATTAAAGAATTATCGACAACAGTTTACCAATATAAATATATCATAAAAATCAGATGAGAAGACATAAATCCAGGTAACAAAAATAATTGAGGCAATCGCAAGCATTCTAAAAAGGACAAAAGCGGATTTCGCAAAAAGGTTACCGTAACAAGCTGTTTTATAAATTTGTAACACTTTGCATGGGATTTTCTTTAGACACAAATATTGTATACCTCTTAAGATTAATTATCATCACACAATCATGTTACTCGTTTTGAATAGTTATTTTACTTACGACAGTGATGTTCGTCTGATCCATCATCGCAGTGTTTGATGTGGTCACAGTAGAAAGTAAAATGTATACATGTACCATCTGCACATTGATACTGTGAACTTGAACATATTTTTCCTGATAATAAGAACATAATTTCTTTACATCTAAAAGTTATAATCAAATTATTCTAAAAAATAACAAAGCTGTTTAAAATATTTGGGTGAAAAAAAAAAAATGATAAAAGGACAATAAACATGATAAAGGCTCTAACTATTGGACATTTCAACCTCCCAATGAAATTTCACTTTCTATAATGGCATAAATAATAAAATCACTTAAGTACTGAAAAGGAAAGCTTAATTAAATGCCAAAATCAAAAGTTCAAACACATAAAACAAATGGACATCACCTGTCATATTCTTGACTTTTTACTGTCCTTTTTTATTTAGAAATAGTGGATTTAACCTGGTTTTAAAGCTAGCTACACCTCTGAGTATGACAGTCGTTGAAAATTCCGTAATATTACCAACGATGTATGCACAAAACAAACATACATAATCGGTAGAAACGTTGAAAATAGGGATACAGTAGCCAAAATTGTGTCACAATCTTAATCTCCCAAAAAACTAAAAAAATTATATAACAAAGTTGTAAAAAAAGGCATATAGACAAATATGAAAAAGAGAATAGGGTAGGATTTCCAACGAGACAACTCTCAATAAGAGACTAGATGGCACAGAAATTAACAACTAAAGGTCACCGTAAGGCTTTCTACAACGAACAAAGCATATTCCACATAGTCTGCAATAAAAGCCCCCGAAATGACACTGTAAAATGATTAGTTCGTTTAGTTAACATTTTTCCCGTTTTGATAAACTAAACACGATATACTGTTAAAAAATTCCCTCATTTATCGAATGCATTTTTTCATGCAAAAATGCAAAATATATCTTGGTTACAAGGGTAACATGCAACGTTGTCTAGCATCTTTGGTGTTTAACAGGTATTTTTTTAAGTTTTTAATTGGAATGCCTCCTCTTTAGATTTAATTTTGCATCTCTTCTACATGAAATTTGCTACTCGCTACACGTGCACATGGCCTTCCTGGCCATCAAATGAGTAAGTTCGGTAAGTGCCATATTTGGCCCTAATTATGAAGTTCATGATTACAAGACAATAATTGTTTTAAGATGCCTTAAAGACATTTCAGAAAAGTTAAACAGAGCTGTTTTTGTAAAAGTGTAGTTCTTACACGTTAATTTTTACATCCCAAAAAAGGTCAAGATAAGACATTTTGGTGAAATTAGACAAAATCAGCTGGATTTCAACCAAATAAAGGACCAGGAAACATAGAGCGCAGGCGTCGACAAGATTAATATTCAAATAAGACATGTTAAATGTCTTCACAAACATTATTTTAAAAGATCTTTGTTGCCTACGTATGTGCTCTATGCTTCCTGTCAAATAAACTTTAGAAATTTACCCATTTTCATGGATTTTTTCTCGAAAAATCAATATGAGTACAACTTCTGACGTCATAATGAAACGCAGAAACGTAAAATTTTCAACAAAATGTCTTATATCCTATCTAGTCAATGTTTTAGCTATAATCTATCGTGATATTGGTCAATAAATCCGAATTTGAAATTTATGCTAAAAAGGGGGCCATTTTAGGACCTTATCGAACATACTCCTTTTGATACGGCTTTAAGAGAAATTTATGGTCATCTCCAATTCAGAGTGTCCCAAAGTGAAATAGCTTTTCTGACGATCTTTGAAACGAGGTTTGAATAAATAGATTTAAGTATAACAGTATATAAACATATGCTGGTTTACTTTTATCAATTGTTACTTGGATGATAGTCTTATTGGCACTCATACCACTTTTATCAACTTCCTATATCTATTAAAACCAAGGAGTTTTGTTCCTCTAATTTTTGTGCCTTTCACATTTCTTGAGCGGGGCGAGAAAAAGAATTCTCCTCCCTAGTAAACTATATGTTCGCAGTAACTGATTGGTCGAGATTTAATTCTGACGTTACATTTTCTTGATTTCCGCCAATTTTCCTATGGTGACGTCATTGTAAAAGGCTATCAAGCCTAATGGCGTAACAAATAAAGAACCTTAGAAAATGGAGGGTATAAATCATTAGAGAAACAGGTTCCATCACTCAAACTCGTGTATTGCGACATTTCTCTCACTATCAACAGTTAAAAGCCTCGCGCTTTAAATATCAAAATCCAACTGTCTCGAGTGGACAAATATCGTAGCACACCGTTACAGTGATGGAGTCTATGTTCCATTATCAATGGTATAACATTTAACAAGTTTGTAAATAATAAGGATTAAATAATCTTACTACAATGGTTTTCGTCAGACTTGTCAAAACAATCATTATTAGTATCACAAACTGCTAGCTGTGATATAACCTCGCCATTTCCACATGTAAATAAATATTGGTTATGAATTGTTATCCCTGCATTGTCACGTATTATGGTTCCTCCATCTGTCGCTGAAACAGAATACAGTTCTACTCTTGATCTCAATTACATGGGTGATAAACAGTAATGTTATTTCAAAAAAAAATATGACATTAAACGCAATACAGTTAACTGTAAAACTATTCTGTATGCTGCAATGTAATCGAGGGATTTTGTTTAGTTAATAAAGTTATATATCAACGAATCATCCTAAAACCAATTATATTGAAACCGAAACATACAAATCGTGTGGACGACAATATGTTAACATCAATCAATGAGTAATGTATGCATGTTGTTTCCAAATTGAATTGTCAAATACATTTATTTATTTCGTCTCCAATATTTTTGAACGGACATTTTGTAATTATTAATTGTAAAATAATTAGTAGAAAGTTTATAGAATGCCAGAACTTATGATAATATAGTAACCATGCTATGAATTATACATTGCAACTGAATTGATCTATGGAAAGATGCAAATGGACCTCTTAAAAGTGTTAACAACCGACAAAGCTCTATAAAAGTTTTCAACAATGAGCAAAATATGTACCACATAACAAAACATAAAGTGAACCCACATCACAAATTAAAATATATCGCAAACGAGAAGAATAACGGCCTATTGCTATAATTGTAAGTGTTATTATATCTTTAGTTGACTTTTTTTTTATTCATTCAGGCATTCTTTTTTTACATTTTTCATGGATGTTTTGATGGAAATAATATACTGAACAACTTTAGAAACGCAACACTCATTTTGTTATTTTTTTTCTATCAAATCTTGTTTGATTCTCTTACAACTACTTTTCATGGTTATCATGCTTCTTTCTCCTTACAAAAAATCAAAATCTGACTTACCTCTGGTTATTGAACATACCGATTTTTTTTAAGTCGGACGAATTTCTTAAAGCGAAAATTTGGACCCATGAAAGATTGTTTCAGTTCTTTTTTGCTTTGTGAAACAGTTCTCTCAATCCTTTGCCTCACTTAAATCAGTTTGAAATGTTGCATCTTCATTTTGCCAAGACTGAGAAATTAAAAAAGAACTGAATTTGCCCTTAAGAATACTGCAAACACGAAAACATAAACTGGCTGCAACCATTCTGTATGACTTCAGTCTTACTATCCTTTCGACAACGATACAAGTAGACAAGGTTTGTAGCTGGCCATCAATCAACAGATCAACGTGTAGTGACCATGAAACGTTAACAGAATTTGATTATGCAACGTCATTTGCCAGACATGTTTACAGTCGCAACGACAACTGCTAATCAAATTGCCGAGTGCCATTGGGTACAGATTCATGCCTTAGATGTTTTCCATCAACTGAACTGCCAAAGTAAACAGAACCCAAAACTTGTCAGACAGAATTTGTTGACCTTTTTGACAAACATTTTGGCATTTGTAACAGACAATCATTGCTTTTGACGGTGACAAATTCATCAAAAAATAACACAAAAATAATATAGTGGTGCGTTTCTAAAGTCAGTCAGTATATATAGAATATTGCAAACTATCCAGATTCGTTATGATACAACTTCCTCGACAATAGCTTAATATGTGTTCACAAAACAATAACAGAAAAACAAATATAATATACATCATATACTTCTTAATAAAAGGCACAAATATAATGAGTTGGTGTTGGATTTTTTTTTTCGGGAGCCCAACCCTTTCCCTTCATTGTAACAGGGGTGACAAAGTACAACCAATCAAGAAACTATCAACTAAAAATGGCTGAATTATCAGATCGTTAAAAAAAATGAAAATTTATTTAATGATCGGTACTGTCAGTTAAAACGAAATTTATTAGATACTGACTAACTAACTTTTTTCGCGAGCTTTTTAAGTTTTCAACTTTTATGCGGAGAAAACTAACGCAACAATGTTAAAATCTGATTTATCGACATCAAGTAAATTTGAGAATCGCAATTTAAGTCGTCGCGAAATGAGCTAAGTATGAGCGAAAATAAGTTAGTTTGCAGTATATCGGACAAAAAATTCGTACACACAACATGTCACCTTTAAATTTAATCTATGAGTTATCGTTGATTATTTATGATCATAACATATGGCTCAACAGACTCAATGTAACAATACATTTTTACTTAGAGAATCACACAGAGATATGTTTTATTTTCCAACAGTACTGGTTATGGTCTTACTTCAAATGGAAACAGTTTATAAGTCATATTTATGTTTATGTATATTACTTTTTTTCAGATACATTTCACTAGTGGCACGATTTCAGTCTGAAATGGTCATTTTGGTCTGATCGTATCTTAATTAACTGGATTTACCGCTAGAGGTAAACGTCAAGACTTGTCAGATTGTTAAGTCTCCCGTTCCGATCGATTATCTTATTAGGTAAATTAGTCCGTTAAGGCATGTCAAGATATTTAAGGCTCTATCTTCTAGCGAGCTGTTTGGATCCGTTAAGACCGTGTCAGAACGAAACAGATCAAAACTCAAAATTAACGTTCAAAAGTGTCAGACCATGTTAAGATCCGTTCAGTATGTCGGTATGATACCACGAGTTACACCCCTTCTGCTTCATTAGTGCATTTTAGATTAATTGTATATTTATTTATAAGTATTATAGCATGTATGTCTCTCGAATAAAGAGTATTCATTAGCAATCTGAGTCAATGTTCCAGTAAAACTGTCTAGTCAGTTCAATATTGGTTTTGTTTTATCTCAGATTGTGATATTTTGGCTGAGGTGATGCAAATGGATATCAGAGGACCTTTAATCCGTCGACGCAAAAGTATCACGACTTTGAAAGTTAATGCAATCTATGTTTTTACCTTGCTTTGTATCTTCTTAATGGATATCGGAGATTTGATCATCCAAATATAACTTTCATTTTTTTAAGTATTTAGGAATTACATTCTGGAGATAAAGTTATAATTGGTGATATAAAGGTATACCTTGAATGCTATAAGCATCTAATTGTGTTTCACACATAAAATGCTGTATCTTGTTATAAGCACATGGAACATCATTCCAGCTCTGTTTATTGTGGATACTTTTCAGTATGATTGCTGTACATTGTTCGTCTTCAAAACCATCTGGTTGAGAAACACCTTTTTTAACGTTGTTAGACCTTGAACACAAATAAATCAGTATTGGGAAATGTGTATGAAAGAAAAATGGTTGTTTCACAGAAAAAACTTAATCATTACCATCATAGATTGCGGAATTTCCTTTTGGAATATTCCATGGAATTTGTATTATTTTTCATTTCAGATAATAAGCTTTAGAGCTTTTATTCAAATGCATTGAATTTATTCAATAGGGCAGACAATTAACCATTACTTTAAACAGAATCCTCTGTTGCGTTTACATAATTACTAACGCTGTTCTACGATAAATGTGTTCCTACTTCCTCGTAAGAATTAGTTCTTCTGATTTATGGGATATTTGCTGCTTTACACACTATTTTTCCCGCGGAATCTATTCACTGATGATAATTGTCGTCTTATTTGATTTTAAATTAATCTATATTGAACTACAATTGACTTCTTTTCACAGATTTCTCATATCGTATTTTTTTAATCTACGATTTAGTTATTATTGTTATTTACAATAAAAAGTTCTGTTAGTACATTACCAAGATGTATAAATTAATGGTTCACCATTTAACCATTGGTAATCTGAAAACGTGTAACCTTTATTCTTTTTAACCAAACCTGAAATAAATGATAAATTAGAAGAAACTACTAATTTGTACATTATGTACATATAATAACATTATGTTATGGCATATATAAAATATTTACTAATATCACGACGCAATTTTTATTTTCAATATGCAATACCTGGTCTCTGTTTGATCGAGTAAGTTGTGTTTATTTGATCATAATTTTGTTGGTTAGCAAGTATAATTGTGAATAAAGGAAGATAGCAAAGGGACATTCAAAGTTGATTGTCAAATTTAACTGACAACGCGATGACCACAGAACGTAACAACGACTAAAAAACCAAGAACAAGACATTATTTAAACTTCTTTGTCATTGAATACCAACAAAATCCAGAATGATCCCAAATGCTACGAAAGGTGATATTAGTTTTGATCATGTTCCAAAAGCCAAAACAGAAAATCATTTGAAATTATGTGAAACAAACTTTATAGTTTACATTTTATAGTCGAACTAGATGAGATTTGCCAAGGTAAATAAACCTGCCTATAAAAAAATTTTCAGCAAGTGTTGTTTCAGATGTAGTAAGTAGTTGATGGACAAATGTCATTTCTTCCTCCGAGTTGATACTGACAAGATGACCATTCTCTTTTACACATGCCGTTTCCGCCCTTTGCTGATTCGGATCTTTATTGTAAAACAGCTTATAACAACTTGTGCTAAAGTTAAACCATGTTGTAGGACAGTCTTAAATAAAGAAAAAATATACATGTTATGCAATAGTTCTTCTTTTTAATCGTTTCTGTTGAGCTTAACTCTTAGACCCGGGTCATCGTTGCAAACTTGAAACTTTATTTAAAACATTTACAGAGAGTGACAGTAATCAACTGATACAAAGAATTTTGTGATAGACTCAAATATTAAGTAAAACTTCCAGAAACTGAAAAAAAATGAACAAACGAAAGGACAGGGTATTGCACTTAGGAGCATGTAATAACCGAACAAGAAAGCTTATGTTTTCTATTAATCTTACCGGAAACATTAGAAATGGTTTCAAAGACCGTATCGTGTATCGTATATAAACCAAGAAATCCCCTTCCGTTCAAGTCATTTCCAACACGGAATTCTACATCCATCCTATGCCAACTTGATATTAAACTTATATGTGGCATTGTTGCCTTGGTGAATCGTCCAAGAGATTCTGATCTTTTTCCTTGGAGATCAAGGTCAAACACTTCCACATACGAATTAACCAGTGATATGATGTTCACATCAAGTTCTATGAACTGCAATTCGATATATTGTCCATACTGACCTCTAATTTCCCACATATTTGTATCCGATGCTGTATATAACGATGGATATAAATAAGATGCTATATATGCCTTTTTCGCAATGCATGTTGCATACTTTGTGGCGTTTACTCCGCACCCAGGGTAGTCTGAAAATAATTTTGCTTTTGCTTTAACACTGTTTAAATGCAAAATGATGGGTTTATAAACGTATATGGCTATAAAAGGATTTATTTTAGCTACCGTGTGTGACAGTTGGCTTTTCTGAAAAAGATTTCTTCAACTATTTGTGTTTTGATAAATATGTTTGCACATAATAATGCCGTATCTTAAAAAAGTTGAAGGTGCGCATAAGATGGTAAAATATAAAGAACGGTTTCTCTTTTCGTTCTATTGATGATAATCGTACAAGACGCATTATTTTCATTGTTGATTTTGCCAAAAGGCTAAGTATATTTGACACGTGCATGAGTGTCATAGTTGGGTACTTTACATTTACATTAACTTTTGTTTTTTGTCTTTTATATTCTAATTTTGAACCATTTATTAACTGATTATTAAAAGCAAAATGGTTTTGTTTTAAATTTCTTCATATGATAATAAAGAAAGTGAAAGATGAAATAGTTGATGTCCAGTTCGCTAAGAAAATTATCTTCATAAATATTAAGTCAATATCCGAAAATATCAGTTTAGTTTTGAATTAGACTTAGAAAATAATATATGGCAATATTAATTGATCCCTTCAGTAGTTCTGTGTATATCTATCATAAGGACATTGACCTTACATTGATGTCATTAATGTTATAATTAAGCCAAATATTGCAACCATCATTTCATTTAAATATTAATACAAAAACAAAACGCATTGTTCACCCCTAAACGAACATCAGTTTGTGAGAGAAAGTGATGTTACATGAATTAGAAACGAAATAATCATTAGATGAAGACAAGAGAAAGTGTTTTGACTGCAGTAAGAAGAAACAAAGTATCAACAAGATAGTATTCTATATTAATTTTACAGCCACTAATTTACTTTCAAAAGATTTTTAGAGTTCGTTCAATATTTTAAAATTTAGATGATTAAGAGTATTATCCGTTATAACCTTTTCAAATATTTTGTTTTAACATGCAACTTTAATACATTTAGCCTGACTAAAGAATCTGTTGGTGGTTCAATCTTTTTTATTATTTAATTAATGGTTTTGAATATGGCTCTCTTCAAAATTAAATAGAATTGGACTTCAGTTCGTTAGTAAATAAAAGCAACAATAGTATCACATAAAATTTTACCGATTGATTCAATTTTCAGCTGGTACATTAAGTTTTCTGACAAAGTGTATGTAAAACAAGGTGTGAAATTTATTTTGATGCTATCTCCAGTTGCCATGAACGACGCATATCTGTATCGTTTTTGGTTGTCTCTGGTAATTTGTATCTCCATCCCGGTTCCCATGTCTATAGATAATGTGTCTTTACAAGAACTTGGGTTTATATATGAATGGCCACTCTGTTAAAGAAAACAACAATTAAAATCAAACCGTTATTGTTGTCATTAAAGGAACTGTGATCTGCTTGTAAGAAAACAATGTTACAACTCCATTATGGACGTTGAAATTCTCATTTTATTTTAAAAAGTTAAATGCCTTACTATTTGAAATTAAGCATATCAGCCATCAACCGTTTTTCATTTACACATTTTTTTGACAGTGTACATGTTTGATTTCTTTTCCATATCAATGATATTGCGGATATTAATCCAGAGCTCTTTTTTTCAATTCACAGTAGTGGCATAATCATCATTTTGCTTTTCGTGTTTTTCCCTATACATACTAGTATACTAATTTTGGGTCGTGTATGGATATCCCATGTTCTTTTTTTTCTGTTATATATCAAAAACATCGGACTTAATTTGAAATTTGCTGCAAACTTTTGCATTAGGGGACAACTTACTTGTTGCAGTGTTGTTTCAGTTTCAGTTTCGGCAAATGATGCATATAATACGGTCAACTTCAAGTACATCCCCTCCTCGCTACACAGTGTTGTATTTTGATTTATTCCCTTTGGATAATTTGATGGAAACATTGTTGAGAATATATTATCAGTATGTCCTAATATAGAAGGAAAGATTGCATTTTCAATCAACTGAGGCCCTGGTCTATAAAAGCTGTCTGAAAATTGTTAAAAGATTTAAACAGTTTGACTTTTTGAAGAATATCGGTGTCCCTATAATGTACTGCAGAAGAAGAAGAAGAAGAAGAAGAAGAAGAAGAAGAAGAAGAAGAAGAAGAAGAAGAAGAAGAAGAAGAAGAAGAAGAAGAAGAAGAAGAAGAAGAAGAAGAAGAAGAGGAGGGTGTTTTTTGTTTCGTTTTTGTCTTTTTTGTCTGTTTTTGTTGTTGTTAGTCTTTTAGTTAGTTTCTGTTGTTTTACCTCTTGGTATGCGTAAAGCTGTCTGGTGGGATGCATTTAACGCCTTTTTAAGAAATAATCTGGAAGTCCACTGAAATGTCTAACACTGTTTGCCAAGAGATGTATTTTGTGGTAGACATTTGAATTTCGAAATCCCTTTTGTATAAACATTTATGTTCATTGTAACATACTATATGTGTACTTTCATCTGTTTTTTATTTGTAATATTTTTCTTCTTTTTGTCATATATTTGTAACATAGTATTCAATGGTTATAATGGTTATATGAAACACGTAATAGATATTTTTTAAATAGAAATTTAACATTACTAGATCCTTACCTGAGAAACAAAGTCTCTCGGATGATATTTTATCTTCAAATTCATTTCTTTTCCAAAGATGTTTGTAGTGTCTATTTGTTCTACTTGTATTATAATAACAGCAGTGGTTTCTAGATTCCTTATAAACATTTCCAATGTAGCCGTTATCTATAGTCCCCTGTTGGCATTCATCAAAACTCATAATTGATTTATTACATACACCGCGTGTTTCAATATCATGAATATGTCGAACAGAAGCAAATCCCATGTCAATGCTTCTCTTTGGTTGACGGAAGAGACTACTTTCTGATTCTTTACACCATATATTACGAGAGGCTGTAGTTAATAAAAAAAAAGGTCGGTACTTGTTTTTATCATATTGTGTTGATTATAATTTCTTTATCACGTTGTACCTCGAGTGAATGATTATATATTCAAACCAGATTGCATTACACTAATTTAAAGAAAACCAGCGTTATACCGTAAAGCGGGTTATTTTCGCGGGTGTAAAATTTCGCGATTTTCATTGAATAAGGTATCCGAAAAATGTTGGCGGTTATTATTTTGGCGGATTCAATATTTTTAACATTACCTTTGCATGTACACTTTTAAATTGGCGGAATTTATTTTGGCGATTTTGTTCTATCCGCGAAAAACAGCGAAAATTTACACCCCGCGAAAATAACCCGCTATACGGTATTACAATTACAATATCATGTATTTTAGAAAGTAATGCATTATATTGTTATAACTTTACTAAAGTAATGCATTACATTACACAATACATTTCATAAATTTTACTTTCAAAAGAAACATATATATACAACATGTTATACAATTGAATATATGTTTAAAAAGTCCTTTTATTGTCATAATATATCAAATATCAACAGTCACACACATATGATCCACTTTTGACAATTATCATGCATTTTGTAACGTAAAGTCTTTCTCTTTGACTGTATCTATTAAGATAAAAAAATGTTTCTTTCTTTGAATTAAAATTGTAGGTTAAGTTTTTCTATAAATGTCTTCAAATTTGAACTTTGAACTGTTGAAAATTTTAGTAAATTACTGAGTAATATATTCGAAAATTGCACCTGTAGCCATATTAAGCCTTTATTCATTTAATTAATATGTCTGAACACCAGATCATTTTGCAAAATTTACCAATATTGGCGGTTCTTCATGGGCAGGCTTTTTATATTTCAAATCAGAATTTCTGTGTTTTCTCAAGGTAAACAACAGAAATTTTGCATGAACTGATTCTACCATTATGTTTTATGATTATATTGTCTCAATATTATTATTGTATACCAAAATCATAAACTCACTTGTGAAAAGGAAGGAATAGATTGCTATACAAACTAATCAGTGTTTTTGGCAGTAGTCCAAATAATTATGACATCCATCTTGAAGGCTATTATATTTTTTTTTCTTTGATGCCTTACATCGACGTCATAACGCCAAACTCATATTTTCAGTTGGACTTTGAGCGGGAATGTACTGCTTTTTTGCACGTTTAACTGATGTTTCCCAAAGATGCTTCATTTTGGAAGTATAGCATATATTTTTGAACCAAACTGGGTAAAATTTGAGAAACCGGTATTTTCGAATAATTTGAAACAAAGGTTCCGGAAATTCGGGCCTGTCAAATTTTGCTGAGTTTGGTGCTAAGATTATTTTATAATCTTCTTAAAAGAAATCAGATAAACGTTTTAAAAAAAGCAGTCGACAAGTTCCCACCTCGCAGGGAATGGTTACTTATTTTTGTTTTGACTGTAGGAATGAATTGAAAATATTTTGCACAAACAAACACATAAAAGGTCAGAATTTGTATATATGCAAAACAAAAAGAGCCTTCAATGAAAATTGTTTGCCTAAATTTGGTCTCAAAGTTGAGAATCAAATATGCTCTCAAAGTCCAACCGAAAAAGGTGCCTTCAGCATAATGACGTCGCAGGGAAGCATCAAAGCCGAAATTTAAAACAGCCTTCCAAGACGTCATAATTATTTGGACTATTTTGACAGGTTTCAATCATCAATCGTGACATGTATCTACTTCATCTTATATATTTATGTTTAGTTTTTTCAATGCATATAAGTTTATGTAGTTTTACAACAGTTCTTATTTACAACCTGTCCGATCATTTAACTACACATTGATTTATTTTGAATATTCCTACTTTCTTAAATGAATAAAATACACAGTAGATACTTATATTTATTGTTAAATGTAGTGGTATATTACATTATTAAGTAAGACTTAATGCTACATTGTGCCATGTAATGCATGACTTATATGCACTTTGCCAATTTAATAAAATGGGCTTACTTTCGGAAATGCTCTGCATTACAGGATTTTATAATTATAAATAAGCATTACCCCATGCTTGGTAGAAAACATCTTTGAAATAAAAAAAAAACTGGTCTTACTGACAATACTTACATGAATATTGCCACTTTTTAAACGTTATTCTCACTCACCATCATAAAAAAAAACTAGCGATAAAGATATAAATCGTGTCTGTTTACTCGACTCATGATTTCAATTGCTTCTTGTTATACTTTCTCGTTTTTTGTATATTGAAATTTCTTATAAAATCTGTTTTATGAGCTAAAAGATCATGTCAAACTTTTAAATTTCAGTTTTTTTATACATAGGTTTTACCATATACTGGGCATCCGATGAGTTCTGCTTTGAAACAAGCACTTTCTTCACTAGGCTCTACGACTCTGATCTTTATATATCTTGTAAGTATTTTATGCAAAAACAGAAATTTTTGTAGAATGTGAACATCTTGGATAGTATTGACAGTGAAAATCTGAAAAAAAGGTTTATATATTCTGCCTACCAAGCAATTTGGAAAAGAAATGCGTCATTTATTTGTATTGCTAAACAAAATACCAATGAACAGTAAAATCTATTAAATCAAGAGTTCCAAATGGTGAAGTTGAAATCATCTCTCCGTAAATTTTACGGAACACGAGTTGGTGGACCGTTAGGAAATACCGTTTCACAAATAAAATCTGACATGATGTTCCTTATGTCGTCACTACAATCCCCTTTCCTTTCATAAATATTTACCGGATTTGTTATCTCATAAGCAACTCGAAGGGTGTCACATGTGGAGCAGGATCTGCTTACCTTTCCGGAGCACCTGAGATCACCCCTAGTTTTTGGCGGCGTTTGTGTTGTTTATTCTTTAGGTTTCTATGTTGTGTCATGTGTACTGTTGTGTCATGTTCGTCTGTGTGTCCTTTTCTTTTTTAGCCATGGCGTTGACAGTTTATTTTCGATTAATGAGTTTGACTGTCCCTCTGGTGTTTTTCGGCCAACTTTTATTCTTTAACCAATCATTTGATCTCCACTGTTTCATTAACAATTTTGAATGAACGAACTGTATGCCAAAGGATTTTTTTACCTGTTATTTTCCTTTCTGAATGCAAGGCGTTAAAATATAATTCAGGCAATATGGAATAAACAAAAATCTTTCATAAAATGTTTGAAAATGTTTGACGATTTAGTTGATTTCACATGATAACCGAAGTTTACCTACGTCGCGTCAAATTACTTATTTCTTATTTTTATTTTAAACGTACAGAGAAATAAACGAAGTATGTTTACAAAAATCAGAAATATATTTAATTATTAACAAATATATTTCATAAATAAGAAAGATATTTCACAAAAAAAAAAAGTAAATGTATATTCAAATGAAAACCCATGGACCAAAATCAATACATATCCATAAAACAGAACACATGTGTTCATCATATCAATATTATTAGTTAAATGGTGTGCTAGTGACCAAATACAGTACATAGGGGGTGATTAAATTCTATACGGGGCGAGAGCAAAGTTGGAATCACCATATTGAATTTTATCACCCCATATATACAGTATTACTTCACTAACACATCTTGTAACGCATTTATCTTACCGAATATCTAAACGTGTGATATTTATACTAGTGACCTATCAAAATGAGCAAGTCTTCAATACGAACAACTTCCATTTGTCATACAAATACAGATGCCCAAAAAAACAACTTGTTAGCTTAAAATGTGTTTTATGCATTTATTTCACTCATCATCATCAATTTCTTTGTATGTAGAAACCTTTAAAAATTCTCAGAACCGTTTTGTTTTATAAAGGGACGAAATAACACTACTGACTGTGAGGAAGAATAGGGCCCCCCTCCCTACTTACTTAATATGGAATACACACGGTATCCACGCAGACGCTTTTAACCAATCATATCACTAGAAATGTATAGCAGGTAAGATAAATATATATAGTCGCCAATCGCGGATCGATAGCTCAATGTAAAGGCACCCGAAAAAACTATATAACTTCTCAAAGGTTCGGATCATCAAGGATGTTTTCCCGTATTTTCAATATTGTAATGTGTATTGGTATGTTAAGATGAAAAACGTATTTTATTTTTCTTTAAATAATTGTTAAAGCCATTATTTCATATGAACTAGACAAAATAACAACACATCAGATGTAAACACCGATAAGAAAATATACAAATGGAAGTACTTATGGAACGGAGAAAAAATACATTTATTGATATCTCTTGTTTTTTTGCAATCTGAAGTGAATGAGTTTCTATAAATATGCACATGCGGTTTGAGTGCCAATGAGACAATTCTCCATCAAAGTCACAATTTGTAAGGGTTAAGCACTAAAAGTCAAAGCACGGTCTTCAACATGGAGCTTTGCCTCACACCGACCAGCAAGCTAGAAAGGGCCCAAAAAATCACGAGTTTATAACCATCCAAACAGGAAAACCAATGAAATAATATTAATGAAAAAAAAGAAAACTTTTTAAGACTTATTTTGACCAGTAAAGAGAATACCAACATAAAAACTTGAGCATTATTCTGATTGTTTTACACATAAATAATTGACATTGAACAAACTAAGGAATTTCATATGACGGTCAGAAGTGATACAGGTACCTTTATTTCAACCTTATATCTAGACAAGCTGGATATTTGATTCAATTTTATTACCTTTGGATAAACACCATCTTCACCATACTGTATAAGACTATTTTCTTTAAGACCAAACTCTACCACAAACGAATGAATGATCATCATTTTCATCTGATACCAACCATGAAGTATTACTCCTTGAACTTCTGTGGGTACAATGAGATCTACCTATTTTTTTTTAGACAAAGAATTGACAATAAGTATTATAAATGATACAACACGTTTAAAACATATACATCATGATCTTTAATAAAAACAACACAACAACTGCTTCTACTGGAAGTAAAGTGGTGACCACTTGATTCATCTTTATTTTCTTAGTTGATACGTTATGTCAGTTTATGTGCAAACTATACGGACACCATATACAGGTGTGTGATTCTTACGGAGAAACTGCTCCAACAAAGTAATGAGGCAGGCAGATAAAAAATATGACACTCCGTGAATGTAATGGACACCACGACGAATTGATAGTTCCAAGCGATGTGTCTGTGTCTCAACTAATTACGGACATTTTTTCCACGTCTTGGATTGTTGTTTTTCATGTACGTCGTCTGTTTTTTTAAATATCGACCATGACCTATTCCCAAATATGACAGTTTTGTTGAATATGAATTCGCATTGTTTTTAGACGTACTTGTATACCCAACATTGGTGTATTTGGTTTTGAGGTTGTTTTTTAATAATTATTCTCGTCGGATATATATTGTTAACTGTCCTATGGTTTGTAGTTATTATTAGGTCTTTCCACTTTTCTGTGGAAAGACCTATTGTTTTTCTTCTGATTATTTTTTTTTTTTTTTTTTTTCTTCCGCCTAATTTTGTTCTTGCGATAAACATTTGTTTCGCAATATGTCGCTTAGCTATTTGGTATATGATATCGAACAGTTTATGCGCTCTTGAAATTTACCCTGCGTAAACGAATACTTTTCTTTGTAGGAGTTATCTCCCCAAACACTGTTTTCCTTGTTAGCGCATCTCCTTCGCAACCGTAAAAGATTATGACAAATTTATTTTACAAAATTGCTCGTTATATTCTTCACATGATTTGTCCTATTTTGACCGAAGCGATATGACCGCTCCATATGAGAGTTATTTCCCCTTATGCATCTGATATAAGTGATATGAATTTCTATCTTATAAATCATAAGTGATAGAGACCTAGGATCTTTTGATTTGAGGTCCTTAGTCCCAAAAAATGAAAATTAGGTCAAGGTCAAAGGTCAAGGTCATATTCTAATATTTGAATTTGGCTTATTTTCACTTATATCCAAAGACTGTATAAGATATCAACAAATTATTTTTACTAAATTGTTAGTTGCGACATGTCGTAAGATGTAAATTTTGATTGCAAGCGTACGTTGAATGTAAAAGGGAGTTTTCTCCCCTCTTGTATTTAAAAATACGCGTTTGGTGATATAACTCATTAACTAAATATAATAAAGACCTATGGTCTTTTGATTTGAGGTCCTTGGTTTATGACCTTGAAATTGATCTCAAGGTCATAGCTTAAATTGACGTTCTAGATTTTGACCTTTGCTTTTATTCTATATGTATACATGATAAAGATATACAACTTTTAGAAAAAGGTGTCAAACCATTTAACCTTGTAAAAAACAACCGGAAGTGACCTTTTGTAAACCGGAAATAGCTATGTTTTTGTACTTTATTAATATAAAAGTATATAGAACCAGATATTTTTGGAATCAGTGTCAAGTAAATATTCAAATATAATCGGAAGTAACATTTTTCAAACCGGAAGTAACAAATTATCTCCCTTATTTAAAAAAAATGTATGGAAACAATATATTTTTGGAATCAGCTTACTAGGAGCTATCATTTGACGATTGAAATGACATTTTAAACTTAGTTTCACAACTTTTCATATCAAAATACATTGTTTTGATGGAAAGACCTTCAATTGTTCTCTGAACAATTGGTTTTTAATTCTATTTAGTTTTTTTCTATCCTCAGGTTAAAGTAAAGTGTTCATTCTTGTATTTTTTATAGAATACATCAAATAACATAGTTTCAAACGTTATCTTAAATTATATCAATTTTTTTTAACTTTACCTGTGACGTCACTTGTGTGGCGGTTAAACAGTCATGTGACGGAGAGTTCGTGGTTCTGTTTTGTTGTTTTTGTGTGCTGTCATAGTTTTTATTACGTGTTCGTTGCTATTCTGTAGTTAACATTTCGGAATGACTATTGTATTGTTTTTTTTGCGTATTTTTCTGTCCTAGATGTTCTTACATTTATGTGTACTTTATTCCTGTCATGTAGTGTTGTCATATTAGTGGCATATTCAACATTGTTATAAAATCGTCAGGTTTTACTAGCCACAGAACAAGGTTCACCCATCATCTTTTTCTTAAAACGTCCTGTACCAAGTCAGGAAATTTGCAATTCTTATCATTCGTTTCTGTGTGCGTTGCGTTGCATTGTATTTTTCTTGTTGTTATTCAGTGTTGATGTGTTCCCCTCAGTTATAGTTTGTAACCCGGATTGGTTTTTTTCTAAAATCGGTTTGTGACCTTTAAAAATCGGTATACTTCTGTATCCTTTATCTATTTCTTCAATGTCTTTTTCTCTGTTTTACATTTGCTATGGAATGCATATCATAATCACTCATCTTGTCAATATCAATTGTATTTGAGTTTAAACAATATACTCGGTTTAGATTTTCATCTATGTAAGTATCTTTTACATACATATTTTATATATCTCTCCCAATTGATTCGTCATTTCCGGGCTTGTATTTCATATCATGATTTTAAGTTGCTGCTCACAAGGAAGCTATTAAACCAAGAGTTCTGAATGGAGAAGTTAAAAACCTTTCCTTCGTAAATTTTACGGACGCCATCACATATTGGGTGACCGTTATGAAAAACACGTTATATAGATGATATCGTATATGTTCCTTTTGTCGACACTACAATTTACTTCCCGTTTCACCACGAATATGATCTACTGAATTAGACTATATACCAGGTTTGAAATAACATAAGCAACACGACGGGTGCCGCATGTTGAACAGGCTCTAACTTCCCTTTCGGATCATCTGAGATCACCCCTAGTTTTTGGTTAGGGCTCGTGTTGATTAGACTACTGTAAATGCAGAAATTATTGCGTAAACATAATTTCTGAATTTATAGTATTAGTTTATTATGTTGTGTCTTTTGTACTATTATTTGTCTCTTTGTTTTATTTATGTTTTTAAGCCATGGAATTGTCAGTTTAATTTCGATTTACAAGTTTGACTGTTCCTTTAGTAACTTTCGCCTCTCCCTTTAATATATTTATCGATAAACTACTGTTGCCACGAATAAAACAAAATAAAAAATAAAATGTATATATAAGTACAGTAATTATTTGGAACCATTGAAAGCTATGTCTTGTAAACTAACCATTAACCACCTATCCATGTCTTCAGGTGATGAACACCAGCCATCATTCCCTTGCATTGCTCTGCTCTGGTGAATGTCTTTATAGTTTGATGATGTCTCTATCTGGTAATCCTTAATGTCACTCGTTATCATTCCAAGGTTACGCCCACAGCCTGTCGCTAAACATATTTTACATGTATATACATAGAACATTATTTCTATTTTAAATACAACAGTTAGGTAAGAGATACTGTCTGCTCAAAATTCTAACATTTGTGAATGGGGGAAATACGTTTTTTTTTCAGTAGCGATTGTGTCACTATAATAGTTTTTAGAGTAAAACATTACTAAGGAAAGTGCATGTTTTCGAAATCACAATGTATTTTGGTGGTTTCTTCAATACTTTAAGTAAAAAGGTTTTCAGATAAACCATAACATATGTCTCAGACTCAGTTAAGATCTACTTAAACCATAAACTAAGCAAAAAATGCATTCATCATTATATATTCTAATTGACAGTTACAATCATGATTTGACATATCAAGATATTGCAGTACACAAATGAAGAAAAACGTAATTTTTCGGTACTTTGTATCTGCTCTGTTTATTGCAAACATAAACACCTTCTTCATGACAATTAATCCACCTTCGGATAGAGTTAATATCTAATTATCATTTAAGTTTGATCATACAGTTTTTTCATTTGCATATTTTTTGCGAAATAGCTATTCTTATATGCTCTTTTATGGACGTTAAATTAAAGCTCATACAAGATAAATAATTATTATTGTAAATTCTTGCTTATTTTCGAGAATGAATTACTACCGTTTTTTATCAGGACTTTTTAAAGCGTAAAAAATTTCTTTCATCTAAAAACTCTACAACATGTATTCAATTATCAATTTAATTTTCCTCTATGGGATGATTCAGACAAATTTTCACTTTGAATCCTGGATTTTTTTCTTAAATTCTCATGGGACTCAATAACAATAAAATTTAGCTCACATGTTGTCTAGCAGACTATCAATAAGTAAGCAAGGTAAAAATCACTTATTATGAATTCAATATTTGATATTTAATATTGTTTCTGACGCGTAAAAGATCCTATTTCAAATACTTACGAAAACCAAAGACTTTCACATCCTTTAAAAATTTTAGTTTAGTAATATATTCAACCTCCAGTGTTAATGTAACATACTGTCCGATAATTGGACGCCGACAACGAAAATTATACAGTGTAACCCCAAAGAAACATGTCATAGCTCCTCTGTTTACAAAATCCCACTGATTTATGCTGACGTACAATCCATATAAGTTCTGTTCCGTTTTTATGAGACCTATAAGGAAAGGAACAATTATTGTTATTCGTATTGCCTTGCGTGTCTCTACTATCAATTACAATATATTTTAACTTGATTGGAACTAAATAATTTTGCAAAAGTTTTGATGATTTGAGAACAAAAGGTTTCAATGAAAATGACGATTTCATGGTCATTATTGTGAACATTTCATTTGTATGCCTTCTAACAAGATAAAAAGTAAAATCACATAAATACTGAACTCCGTGGAAAATTCAAATAGGAAAGTGCCTAATCAAATGGCAAAATTAAATGATAAAACACATCAATATGCCTATATGCCTTGTTGTGTTTCTTTGTTACATATGACATGGCTATGTTCTTATATTTCGTCATTTTTTTATTGTGTTATTGTGCTATAGTAAAATTTTGAATCCTTTTCTTTCGTTTATGCTTATATGTGCTTTGTATAGAAGGTTGATGCTAACAAGGAATTTAGTATACCAAGAGTTTAAATTGTTAATTGGAAACATCTCTACGAAAAAAGAAACGCCATTATGAATTGGTTCGCCTCTTTTGAGTATATGTATCACAGATGACTATATATGTGGTCAAATTTTGCTACTCTCCATCCTGTCCTATCTGATTGATAAGAGCAGTAGATGGCACATAAGTTTGATACAATAACAAGTTAAGTGTGTAAATTAAACTGCTTCATCTTGAAATTGTCATTGTCATCAAGAGAGGATGACCACTAAGAATTAAACGTAACAATGCCCCAAAACAGGAAGTACTCTCTGAAAACGGAGTATAAGGACAAATGTATTATTAATTATAAATCATTAGTACAAAAGCATTAACTTCTACCTGATGATACCATCCAGGGACCCATGTATCTGTATGACATCATTCGATTAATAGTCAATTCATTATTTTGAGGAATTATTCAGGAGCAATGGTTTCAACCTTATAGGCAATGTTTAACTTAGTTGGATTTTAAACTCTTTTGGTCGAAAAGCTCTTTTGGAGATCAAATATAAATCCTTTGTTTTAATGTGTTGGCTTTGACAATAACTGTTGCTGGAGAAGTTGAATTATGAACGGAGTTTCAACTTCACCTGATATGTACAGTATCACGTACAATTCTTATTGAATTGTGATTTTGTTCTTTTTAACTATTCAAACGTGATAAGATTTAGACATTTAAGTTTGATAATACAGTTTTCTCATATTGCATAATTTTTGCGAAATAGCTATTCTTATATGCACTTTTATGGATGTTAAATAAAAGCTCATACAAGGTAAATAATTAATATAGCAAATTATTGCTAATTTTCGATAATGAATTACTACCGTTTTTTATCAGGACTGTTTAAAGAGTGAATTCGTAATAAATGAAAGACTTACTACTAAACTCGTATTGCGTTATTACATGGGTGACGTTGATATATTGTTGGAGATCAATCTGGAGCCATGGTCTATGTGTTTCAATTGAAGAAAAATATCTATATACTATATTCTCTGTGAGGAAAAACAACAAGCTATTACAATACCAAACAATTTTGTTGCATAATAGATCTTCCTTTACGTAGACAATACATACTATTTTTGTTTTGTTTTTAACACCCAGTTAAATTAATTTCATAAAATCCGTAATCTCGTGACTAAACTTTTAAAATATCATGCATGAATTTTGTTTAAAACATACTGACATTACCTTATGGGTGTAACTGCGGGGCGATGCCACCATAATAAGAAGATACACAAATTTAAATTTCTTCTTTTTTTTGTGATATAAAAACGCTGACTCAATTCAAGATTATATGCTTAAAGAAGACATAGCATTCTTTGCTTTTTTTTAATTCTGCATTATAGTTTTTTTTATAACATTGAACATACATTTAAGACAGTATTGTATTTTCTTTACCTTTATCATGTTTATCGACAACAAAGTTCGGGTTATTAGTGATGTATCTCCTGTAGGGTGATGAGTATACAGGCCTACCATTACTATACAATTCTGATGACGAATACGGATTCTGGAATTCTAGAAAAATACTTTATCAATAATCAATTGAATATTGTCTGTGTGTGTTATTCTTGACAAGATGCAGAGTCAATTTCCATTTGAATGCAAAATAAATTAATAAATATTATTTTTAGCGCATAGTTATAGTGTGTTACATAAAACCGTCTATTGCAAAAGAGGGACGAAAGATACCAGAGGGACAGTAAAACTTATCAATCGAAAATTAATTGACAACGTCAGACTAAAAATAAAATAAAAGATGCACAGACAAGCAACAGAACAAACCACACCACACAAAACTTAAGAATAAGCACAACGAACCCCATCAAAAACTAGGGGTGATCTCAATTGCTCCGAAAAGATAAGCAGATCCTGCTCCAAATGTGATATCCATTGTGTTGCTTATGTTATAACAAATTCGGTAAATAGTCTAATTCGGTAGGTGACTTTCATGAAAGGGTAGAAGACTGCAGTTACGACGTTAGGAACATATCAGATATCATTTGTGAAACGATTATTTCATAACAGTCAACCAACTCGTGATGGCGTCCGTAAAATTTGAAGTATGATTTCAAGTACACCATTTGGACGTCTTGTTTCAAAAGTTTCCTTGTGAGTAACAACCTTTATCAAGAAAATCATGATAGTAAATGCAAGCACGGGAATATCGTATCAATAAGAAGATATGTACCCTGTATGCAGGTGCTGCTGAAATGTTGTTTCTTAGAAATAGAAGGTTCACAATTGGAAAGCTGAAATCGTCTTTTTTGTCGTCAAGTTTTGTTTTCAACCGACCCTCATTGTTAATTTCTAGATGTAAGTAAAGATATGAGATTAACTTTACTTTATTTGTTGTATTTCTAGTTCGATGGAATAGATGCATTCAACATAGTCCAAGTTTTGAATTATTTAGTGAAAGAACGTAATCTATGTAGAGGGAAGAAGAGTAAAAGGATATTGCTGACTTCTTATCTTTCTTCCTAAGAAGTTCCTTTAAGGAGTCAGACTAATAATGATAAAGAAACAAGTCGGCAACAAGAGGGGCACAATTGGTTTCCATTGGAATGCAGACAATCTGTTGAAAAACACGTCCTCAAAACGTAGCAAATATGTTGTCAATCAAAAAATCAAGCATCTTGATAATGTCAGTTTCAGAGAATTTTTTGTTTGAATCAGAGTGATCCTTTACAAAGTAGGATTTATCCCTCTCTAAGACAAGATATTTGTATCTTCGTTAGCCATTCCTTTAAATGGAACAAAGCGAAACCAACTTTTCACTTTGTCTTTTAGTTTAGAATGTGGAATACTTGTGTAAAGTGTAGAAAAGTCAAGTTTAAATACTATTGCAAGATGAAAGAGAGTTAGATTGTTTGTGCTCTAAAAGATCTTTGGAATTTTTAAGTATACACATCTGATTCACGCCACCTCTAGAATAGGCAGTTTCACAATAACTTTGAAGCCCGTCTTTAATTTCTGATGAAATAGATGTTAATGATTTAGAAAGAGGTTTCGTGGACCACTTGGAAGACCCAGCAATTTACCGTTGTTTGTTAGGACACTCATGTAGTTTAGGCATCAAAAACAGTGATAGAAGATCCAGTTCTTCTTCTTTGGTTGAAATTCTAAAGGAACATATAACAGACCTATGATTATCCAGGATTTCCTCTTTAGAGTGTCGTGAGGGCATATGTTCAGATTCCAAGTGAAGTGTCAATACCTAATTCGTTTATCAAGCAGTTAATGCGATGAGTTTAACACACAAACACGATGTTGTTTGGGGCTTTATCTGCAGGGATAACAACATACTATAAACCAACTTATTTTCGCGGATACTTTTCTTCGCTTTTTATCCTTTATATACCATACCATTTCGCTGCTATCTAATTTGATGATTTCTAAACTACTTGATGCAGTTTAATGAGGAAAAATCACAGTTTAAAGATTCGCAACGATTTATATTTGCGTTATTTTTCTACTCTCGAAAGTCGTGACAATAAATCGCTCGCGAAAATAAGTTGGTTTACAGTATTTGTCATGGAGGTAGGATAAGTCTTTTGCAATCTTTGGATCTTTTGCAACTTTTGCAAGCGCTGAGTACATACAGTTTTGGACAAAAGTGGGTTCCCACTATACAAAAGGTCCTATCATTTCAACTGAAATCAATATATTTCAAAAGGAAATTTACAAGTTACTGTATGGCTGATTTATATCAAATGAATACCATAAGATTTGGAAATATTTAAAGTTTTAATGTTTAATTGCCCATGCTATTATTTCTGCTCATTTAAATTGCTCGAGGTGAAAACAAAACAAACTTATCTTCTTACCAAATCAAGATCATACACATTTGCATTTGTGTTTAATCTTCAGATAATGAAAATGAAGCTCTTGAAATGTATGGTCACCAAGTGAAACAGCAAAAAAGAGGAATCATGCAAACTGCGGACCTTAATTTTTTTACAATGTTAGAGATAAGAGGATGAAAGTATAAGGTCAATGTTTTTGATTTTGCTCTCCAACTAACAGTACTCGTAACTTTCTTGTGTTACTTTTAAATCCTAATTAATTAAGCATACGCCACTGCTGTTTATTGTGACTGTTCGGGGTTTTTATTTGTATGTTCATATCTTTCTTAGTCAATCTTATCTATGAGTTTGACTCTCCCTCTGATATCTTTCACCGCTCCTTTGTTTAATTTTCTGTATCGTTTGTTTTGTTTACAATAACAAAACACATTTAAATCAGATTTAAATGTCCATTAGACCTTGAATATCCAACAATCAATCATATACGGTATTGTTCTGATTATGAAATGAAATAGCATTTTACAGTTTTGATGGGTTTTTTAGTTTCAGCTGCTTATTGTATGGTGTCTATATCAGTTCGTCTGACAGAATTGTTTCAATGAATCAAATGTAGACGCTGATAACAATCCTTTCTAAGATGAAGATATACCAGTTTTCGTTATTTTAAATTACTCAAATCTTTAACTTAGTTCTTTCATAAATATACATATTTGGTTTTAAAGTTTGGTTGTACCATTAAAACTTATTTGTAATGGGATAGCACATCCTTATTTTTACGGAGATATTGTTTTCCGGGCCGATCCAGGTAAACGTATTGATCTTTTAAATACATTTATTCTAAAAGGTTATCAATTCAAAACTGTTTTTAGATCTTTGAATAGTTTTTTGTTTTTATTAATATTAATGTTGTTATCGGTTAATTAAGAGTAACTTGATATTATTGTTATATACTTATGCAAGCTTCCAGTATCTTGGCATTGCACACGATCATGTTTTTCTCTGACTGTTCATGACTTTACACTAAAACTTTTGGATGTTGGCTGTGCACTGATTGATAATTTAGTCTTAGATACATAATTTGTTTTATTAGATTTTATTGGCTTTAAAATCGTTGTCAGTAACTGTGAGAACCATCAGATATGTACGTCGTGTCTTTTAGTTGTTGGGATGTACCCGGCCACGTCCACTCTGTTCTTTGTTAGATGCATTTCTATCTGTATTCATTTGATGATTAAAGCATTTTTGAACTGATTTTGTATAGTTCGTTTTAATGTTGTATTGTTTAACCAATTTCTAAAGTTAGGGGATTGGATCCCAATAACATGTTCAACTATGTCACAGTATGTATGTATGTGTCTTTTCTAGGTCAGGAGCATGTGCATCTGTGGTAGTCGTTAGATGCTGTGTTACATGTTTGTTATTCGTTGATTTATTTGACATTAATTAGGTTAGTTTTCTTGCTGAATTTCTTTTGGCTTCTTTTTGTGTAAACGGGCTGTTCTCACTGTACGGTGAACTTTAGCTGTTTTGTGTTTCAACTAGTCTCTTGTAGAGAGTTGTCTTATTGATAATCATACAACATCTTCTTTTTTATATTTGAAAGATGGAATATAAATTGACAGTAAAGATATTAAAAACTGTTATTCAAATGAGAACAGATAGCATAAAGGCAAAACGAAAAGCAGTAGTTATGTTACACTTTACTGATATCTTTAGTTTGCATGAACAGTCTATGGAAGCGAATCGATAAAAACTGTTCTTAGATCAACGAACGATACTGTCTTATATTAACGAGTTGCAGTGTGGGACATTGCAGACGAATGTTAGCATTCGTACGAAGAAAAGCAGATTCCTCGGTATAAAGTAATGATTCTTTTCTTAAAACAGGGTGACATTTAACACGATATACGTCTGCTGTATAATTTCCATGAATCTTTTTATGTTATAACAAGCAAGGTGTCTTTAAACGAGAAAATTGAATTGTTGAATAAATGAAACATAAATGCACGATGTATCAATTTTGTAGATGTACAAATTCGATAGATATCATGTAGCAAATTCAGTGGAATGCAATTGAGATCAATTCAATTGTTTGATAAGCCAAAATCACCTATAAGTCAAATTTACTGCTATATTTTAAAATATCAATGCGATGGTTGTCTTATATCATAGCCATGGTTTTTAAATATCAAAAATTTATGAATGCGATACTTTTATAATAAAACTGCTATAGTTTTCTAATATAAAATGAATACGACGACAAGTCACAATGCATGTCAAGAAAACCGCAAACATAATTCACAAACTTAGTTCATGAGCGGTTTTACTAAAATTGCGTATCTGTAACAAAATTAACGCTTACATGAACTTATCATTTCGAAAATGTTGCTTTTCCGTATTGATAGTTGAAAGTGTTACCAACCTGTTCAGTCTATTGCTTTTAATCACATGGTTCAACCGGCTAATTATATTTGAAGGGAATGGCGGAATTAAAATGCGGTTTTAAATAGTCTACCAACCTATCAAATTCTAATATAGGTCCAGTGGCCGATCAATGCATTTGAATGGGGACATATGGTTGGACCCCCCTTTTATTCTGGATTTGGAACCCCCTTTCAAAAACGGCTGGATCTGCCCTTGATGTCATACTGCTATAGCCTATCCACATGGGTAATATCAAAAAAGACAAAAAATATCATTACTTAAAAGAAAAAAAAAAACATTCATTCAATCAATCCAATCCAAAATAGCTCCAAATACAAATGAATATTCAAATGGTAAAATGAATATTCCAAACAAATTAAAATGTACAATTGCTGATGTCCCGAACTTTGAAGACAACAACTGAGTAGCCTCAAACTATAAATTGAACAACTTCAGATACAATGAAATCAAAAAATCTTATCAAACAGAAAATGTATTAACATAGAAAAAAATGTTGAGAAGGAAAACAGTTCTTTTTTTTATATCAACGACCTCCCCCGTTGGTATTAAAATCGATATATCTATGAACATAATCAGCTCGTTGTGTGGACGCTCTTTAACATCGCGATGACCGTGAGGGCATTCCGAGGTATTGTTGCCACAGAGATTTGACTTTCTTTTTTCACTAGTAACCGATCGTATAAATACTAGAACATTTCTTAGTGCAAAATAACAATCGGTATCGCTTCTTATTAATTCATTTCTTCAATGTTTACTAAAAATATGTTTACAAAACAAATAAATAAGATGTAAATGTCTGTTGACGTTAGAATTGTGTATATATTTTTTCTACATTTATAAATTCGGATCGTTCAGTGCTGTTTATTTGATATTTTTATTGACGTAATTGTTCTTGTACCATCATAACTGTCATCACAGTTTCAGCTTAAGAAGTGTGCTAGTTCATATTGCACGTAACACAAGATTCAGCTCCCAAATTACGCTTTTTGAGGACTGGACTAGATACAATGTATAAAAAGATGGTGCATGAGTTCAAATGAGACAATTTTCCATCAAAGTAATAATTTGTTTTAAGAAAACCATTACAGATCAAAATAGGGTCTTAAACACGGAACCTTGATTCACAGCAAGCACCATGCTATACAGGAACTAAAAAAATACTAGTGTTAAACCATTCAAATTGGAAAACCAACAGTCTAATTTGTATAAAAAAAGGAGATTAAAAAATGTACAGGTCAGATTTTGTCGAATCAATCTAAACTTAGCTACGACAGTTGTTTATAAAACCCCATCGGTACTGGCATTTTCAAATTTTGAAAATGGTGGATTGAATCTGGTTTTATAGCGCTAAACATCTCACGTGTATGACAGTCTCATCAAATTCTGTCATATTTACAACGATGCGTGTACAAAACAGACATTATAAGTAAAATTGTCAAAATATTGGTAAATCAGTCAAATATTAATACTAATAAGTACTGATATTAATATAAAAAAAAACACCGCTATGATATTTTTAAAGTATCGCATTGACATGATAACTACTAGCATTTGTATATTTACGTATAAAAGAACAATACAGCACTTCAAGTTTTACACGGACATACACGTTTGCTTCTAACTAACTTCTGAATGTATATTTAGACTAATTATTGTATATATTTGAACAATAAGTTTTAAAGTTAGTATTTTCGTAATTTTTCGTTACCGAAAACAACATTTTCCACATTGAATATCTGCAAATTTACAATTGATATTATACAATTACTGTCTTTTGGTGAGGTAAATGTGTGGTTTTATTGACTTTTGAAAAACTGATATTCACTGAGGCCAACGGCCGAAGTGAATATCAGTTTTTCAAAAGTCAATAAAACCACATATTTACCGAAACAAAAGACAGTAAATGTTTTATTCCATATTCCGAGAGAAATTATTGTAATGGAAAATATTTACCAAAACCAATTGTACATCAAACGTTTTTTTACCAAAATTATACACGTAAAAGCACGCGACGTTTTGAGCGGTGAATATCCTTTTTCCGCAGGTGAATATGCTTATTTATTCAAAATCCCATGCATATAGAAAAACCTACTAATATTTTATCAATATGGAATAATAGACAATATCGCTATGTGATATAAAAAAAAAATATCGATTCGCTTCTTCCATAGACTAATGAACCCTGCCTCAATCTAAGTTAAAATTTTGTGCGTCGAAAAATCAATCAATTGATTTAATCTCATCCTTTAGTTTGATTTTGTGTCGAACGGAAAGACATTTCTAACAATTTTGGAAAAAAATATAGTTATTTGTCCCTTCCTTTTATTTTCTGCAGTATATTTTGACACAAATGTTTGACAAATCTCTTGTCAATGAATTATTCTGGTTTAATTTTGGTGCTCCTATATTTCAAATTCTGTTAACATGTTTTGATTCCAAGATTTCTTTTGAGAGATAAAATACTTACCTTCATTGACGTTAATTTCATCATTGTATCTTTCCGGTTGATAGAAACAAAATGGAATTCCAATATGTGTATCTGTCTTTATCAAATGAGGAGTTGTTCCGTGAAATTTCCATTCCATACCATGTCTCAACAGGAACATGATATTTTCGCTAACAGACATAAAATTCATACTTTCACAACTGTCTGTGCTTGGACCCTATATTATACAAAATAATCCAAGAACTAATAAACGTATATAAGTAAACATCACCTCCACTGTCACAATTAAAATTAGTAATAAAGAAGAGAAAAACAAACGACGAAATACTGCAACTGTTGACGATGTTCTAGTCTTGGTAATTTCTAATGAACATGCGTCGAGTTTAAAATGATTTATTCACAAATCTAAAGTATTATACCTCGTGATAATTCATATGTTAAAGACCAGGGCATACGTCTCCAGGATAAGCATACTACTGTTTTATAAGAAAAGAATATTTTGCAGTCAATATTGTCTGAAGTCTGCTTTGTCTGAATGACTTGGAACCTTAGTTTTAGTATAGTTAAACAAATTAGATGATGTTCGTGTTGTTAAGTTTTACGTTTTCTATGTGTATAATGATGTTTGGGTTTGGTTTTTTTTTGTGTGGTTTTCGCTTATTACCATGGCAGTGACATTTTTTTTTATTTTGGTATTAAATCAAAATGCCCAGTAGGTATCATACTCCTTCTCATTCAAGGAAGTTTGGATCGGTTGATGTGCGATTTGATATTTAAGCTCTCCTTCGACATCAATTTGTTTTAATAAAAATGTCTGTTGACACTCTTATTAATCTCTTCAAAACTGTATAATATAAATATGACTCTACGCACGCTATTGCATCACAAGACGTAACCTGTATAATTGATGATTTTGACGCCATACATACTTTGACATTTTTTTTTTTATCGAAATGGAATTTGCGAATTTTAAGAAAATATTGCTGAGTATCTACGCGACCAATTTTTATAAAAAAAATATCATAAGATTAATAGAATAGATATTTTTAGAAAAGCAAATAATTTTGTAAGGATCGTTTTTATTTTGTGCTCTGTGATGAGGCGAAAACAAATGCAGTTTTTACAACTTATTCTGGATAGAATGCTTAGCAAACTTTTCTAAGATACAAACTAGCCTTAAAAATATTTCACAATTTAAACATTTATTGTATTTATTTCATAAAAATCGATAATATAATAAGAGGACAATTGAAGGACTTTCCACATCAAATACCTTTTTAAAATAAGCTAGTACCTTAAAATGATGTCATGAATAAATAGTTTGATATGCTTGAAAGAGAACTAAAGAAGATAACGAGCTACTTCCGGTCAAGTAAATGTCACTTCTGCTCTTCTATAATAGCTTCTTTCACACTGATTCCAAAACATATAGTTATATATACGTTTGCCTGTAAACCCGGATATAATTCACCACTTCCGGTTTCAAGAAAGTCACTTTTAGTCTTAAGTGCTGAGTAAATGTATTTAAATTTCAAAATATATAGATTTTTGATTTTATATGAAAAAGTGCAAAAATAACATACGACGGTTTTCTCAAGGTTGTTTTTTATCTAGGTAAAAAACACCTAATCTTTTGTACTAGTTCATATGGCTTTGTAATGAACAAAGCTGAAGTGATAATCAAAAGACCTGATATTAAGACATTTCAGGGGCACTAACTCCTATAAGATGCCATTAAATTGCATCAGACTTAATATTGCATATCTTTATTACAAAAAAACACTTGTTCCTCCATATGTATCTTTCAAAGTGTCGGAGAAAATGCAAAAACAAACAAAAGTCAGAATTGAGAACTTAAACTTAACCTTTGCCCTTGACCTCATTCTCTAAGGACATCGGGGCCTCAAATAAAAATATTCCAGGCTTATACAATCGGTTGATGAGTTGAAAACGCATAACAACAAAATTATTGTGTAAGGCTAGATAACTCCTATAAAATTTCATCAAATCGCTTCGATCCAAATTAACCCAAAATTCCTGAGGATGTCACAAGGAGAAATGTGTCGGTATCTTTCTTTGTAATGAAGGAGATGCACACAGATGGTAAACAGTGAATAGGGAGATTACTCTTACACAGAAAATGGTTCGCCTTAGCAGGGTGAAATTAAAAATCGCATAAACTATACCATACAATATGAGAAATACCTAAGCGACATATTACGAAACAAACATTTAAGTACAAACACTAGCTACTTCCGGTTTACACAAGGTCACTTCCGGTTGTTTTTTTAAAGGTTAGATAGTTTGATACCTTTTGTCAAAAGTCTCACGGCTTTATCATGTATGGATATGAGGTAAAAGAAAGGTCAAAATTTAGAACGTCAAATTAAGCTATGACCTCGAGATCAATTTTTCACCATATTTTTGGAGTGCTGCAATTCTTAATACTAATACATCTGTGTCGGTGCCACCTAA
Organism: Mytilus trossulus; assembly: GCF_036588685.1. NCBI lineage: Eukaryota > Metazoa > Mollusca > Bivalvia > Mytilida > Mytilidae > Mytilus > Mytilus trossulus. The sequence continues at coordinate 25,992,523 of NC_086383.1, read as the reverse complement.
AATAACCGTCTTACAACAATTTTTATAATAATGCCGAACATGGACAAACATTCGTATATCAGCTTCTGCATGCTTACAAGGGGTAGCTGGGAAGTATCCTTATTAGTCTCTAATGGAGCATTTCTGTCGGCAAGACACTTGAAAAATTTCTTTTCGTTGTCATCTTCATAGAGAAAACTACTCCATAACCAACTTTTGTCTTGTCACTTATAGCCTTTAAATTATGCATTAAGTAAACATCTAACACAAGGTTATCTATTCAGTACTAATCGATGCAAGATTTTATTTACGGCAGTGTGACACATTTCCAAAAGTGTTGCCCAACAAGGTGCCCTTGAATTAACCATTGCTGCCCCATTAACGATAAATGCGTCAGAATTTGGATCTGCAAATTGCAAAATGTTTCAAGTTTATCCATTTGCACCGATTTAATACCACTGTTTAATATTTGTTTGACATTCTAAGACCAAAAAAGGAGCAATTTGTCTTTATGGATTAAGAAATATTCCAAATCAATTTGTCCACTGCGACAAAAAAAAAAGTCTAGAAAAGATATCGCAATCACTTGTAAGGTTCTCTAGCTTTGTTTTTTTAACAAAAACGTTTACAGTATATTTTACCGATATAATATGAAGTTGTTCTTTTTGATCTGGTTATAAGAAACAGGTTCTATTAGTTTTGCATTTGCTTCAAACAATCTTTGTATTATTTGCTTTTGATCTTTTTTTAAGAAATCCTTTTGTGTTCATTAAGTCGTTCATCAGTTATAGAATGCCTCAAACCACTAGATCTTACAAATTCATCTGATAGTTTACTGACTTTTGGGTCAGCTACCATCAAAAGGTTTAAATTGGGTCTTCGGTTAAACCTATAACAACACATCGCCATTTACAATTGCATTATTTCGTTTGTTTGCCTAATCAATTGTGCTTGAGAATATCTCGGAGAAGGTCGCTAACGATCGAGAATATGTTACACGATCAAGACCTATATAAATACGATACCATGCTTTATGTGTCCTGTTTGTACAAATCTGACTCATAAAATGAGCATACTACCAAATTTACAAGAGGTCTTATTTCAGAATTGAACGCCATGAATTAAACTGTGGTCGAGATGACTATATTTGCTTACACCAGTCTATCTAATCATTGAACGTCACAGAGTTATGACATAATTTCTGTATTTAGCTTTCTTAAGCCAATATCTATCATTAAAGCTAAACCACAAAGAGTTATCTGATGCTCGTGTCTAGTGATAGGTACATTTGAACATACATACAAAGCATATGCCGTTCTAGGTGTTGCAATATTGGGTTTAGTGAGGACACATGCCAATATACTATCACGTAATATATCACCCAGAATATTATAACATGTCATTTCAATGTGCAGTCCACCTCATATGACGATAAACTTATCTTCTCTGTACAAATCAGGCCATTTCAACTGAATAACCATTACAAAAAGTGGCTGATCTGCCATTACTATTGATGTTTCTCTCGTATTAACTATATTTTCCGTCTTTTCCATCAAATACCTGATCACTGCTACTGAATGGGCTTGTTTTTACACAGTGGTATCATAGATTTTACACTTACGTATACAGTTTTACAAGAGCCTTGATTTTTAGAGTAACGAGATGAACTACGATTTATACCAATTTTCCATTGTAGTGCATACAAATCACTCATTATGTCTAAATAGTTTACGTATGCGCAAAATTATCAAATCATGTGTATCATAACCAAATAAAAATATCATTGAAAATTCCAAATCACTTATTTTATAGTAAATAGTTAAAATTATCTTTAATGAATTTTGTTACATTTTCGCACATGCACAAACCCTGTATATGTCAAGTACTTATGTCTAGTTGATAATTCACATGTAAGAAAGGTAGCTTCCAAATCTGACAGCTGTTTTTACTAAAAGAAGGTAAACGAAAAGGTTTCCAGAAAAAAAAACACAGTATTTTCAAACTGAAAAAAATATCCATTTTAGAAAACGGCGGTGGCCATTTTGAAAAATCGATTTTTTTAATGGCCAGCAGTTGTTTTCTTAAAAAGTATATAATAATGATGCTTTATGGTAATTTTCATGCTTGTATCATCATTTGCACAATTCCATCGATTTTGCCTGCTAATATCTTCCACTAAATATGTGAAAAATGTACAGTGACAGACCTAGATAGGAAATGTATTTTCGTAACTGGATCGTGGAATATTTCTGGACAGCGCTCCAGACGACCTAGTCAGACACACTATGGTCGTCGTGAGGATTGCGATGACGTGGAAGACAATTTTGATATTTTTTCTGTCTTTGATCCTGATTTGATAGTCCGCGTCACACTGTCCCGATTTTTATAAACGATGGACACCTGAATGGACACCGAAAATTTTAAGTTCATACGAAGTTGGTCCCGATCTCGTTAACATACCAAAAAGCGACGGAAGCAAGTACGATGAATAACGAAGTCTATACGATGATGCCGAAATTATATACGATAGCAAAAGATGGGCATACGAAATTTAACCGAAGACGAGTATTTCAGCTTCATATCTCAGCCGAAGCCTACACGATCGATTACGAAGGCTACATAATGGATACCGATGATGGCGCGATGGCCATACGATGTCAAAAAATAATTCTTAGTTAATTATCCTATCGCCTACTACATGTAAGTTGCGTGTAGATAAAATTAGGGACACACTAGAACCAATGCTAAAAAAATGTACGGTGTTTCTTGTTAAGAATATCTTAAGCGCTATTGACTTTGAATTCAAAGGTCAAGGTCACAGTGGCAGTTGTTATACAAGGCAATATCACCCTTGTGGACACTCGAAAACTAATATGCTTCAAAAGATTATAACAACATTTGGTATATTGTTTTTCCTTGTAATGATCTGATATTTTTTACGTTCAAGGCTGAAGGTCAAGGTCATGCAGATGAACTTGTTTTCTCTCCTTGAAATAGCATAATACACAGGAAATTGGTTGCTCATTGTTGTACCTGCTAGTTCGAAAGACAATATTAAAGGTATTTCCAGTTACTGAATGTTTTGGTTGATTTCTAAAAAAATAGTTTATGTATCAAATATGCATATGCAATTTACCATTTTCTGCATGTGTCATATACAAGTATAGTGTCCATATTTGTCCCCAATATGTTACATACGAGTAGATGCCACGCTCAGCATTGCCTTGTTTGAACTGTAAAATGTGTGCACTAGTCTGAATAATCACCCATAAGTATGCCCATATTTACTGATCTTTATTAAAGGTAAGGTAATGGGTTTATTAATCCCTTTTATTCAAAAAAAGCTCTTTCCAGGAGAATATCATAATAATATAGACAAAGGGAAGGATTTGGGGAAGCAACAAATGCGGCAAAATATGACATATAAAAAACAAAATGGTTATGGAATAAACATTCGTGTGACAACAACTCAGACGATACATACAAAAAAACAGAATAATGAAGAAAAGGTTGGTTTCCCTATATACGTGTACCTGCAGTGTTGATGTACGAGGCGCGTTTATGATTTTCATTATGTTACTTGATATGAAAAATTGTAAAAAAAATATATTTTACTTGTAAAAATAAATCCTGAGCCTATAATATTTGTTCCATTTGAATTAATAGGAACAACGCTGTCGCCTTTCTTGTCTGATAGAATCACATGATATGAGATTCATGTTTTGTGAACGTCTTTCTCAACTATAGTATTAGACTGACCAATGCGTATCGCGCATGGCACTTTAAAAATGTTAGCGCAAACATTAACTTACATTTAGCTAGATTTATTGCCGTCGTAGTTCCATCTTGTCACCTTCGTACTTTTATTCGATGGCAACACGACGGGATTACGAGGCCTTTACGAAAACTATCCGATGGAAACGATAGAAACACGAATGCAATACGATGTTCAAAGATGCATTCCCGGTGACATTACGATGGCGAGGATGGTGATACGAACTCAATACGAACCCTCAACAGCGGACGCACCTTCGGGGATTTTTTATCATGTTTAAAAATTTGGAACCATTCCCGAAGTTGTCCCCGAAGGCTAGAAAAAAGTGGCCGATGGTTCTACGATGGTTAAAGATGGCACTAAGAATAGCCCGATCTGGATACGATCAGTCCCGATTTTGAAAATTTCCATAATCGTGTTGCCATCGGCGTAAAAATCGGGACAGTGTGACGCGGGCATAAAGAAAATCATTCAGATTACCAAAGCCGTTATCAAAATCAGAATAAAGACTATTCCTTTGTTACTGTCTAACTTATGTAAACGAAAGCATCAAAATGAAATAAACTGTCATTTAAATTTGTGTTTGTCAAATTAATGTCATTTTTGCAGGACCAGTAGATTTGGAGCCGGACCAGTAGAGTGTTCAGTCCATTGGTTCGGCTGGCCAGTACACAAAAGAGCTTAAATTCGACCCCGGACTTCCTTCAAATTTCACCCAACGCCAAAAAACGGCGTTGACGTTAGAATAAAGATCTAGTAAGAGGTTGGTTAACCAAATCTCGCAGATTTTATGTGTGAAATTAGAACGGTGCTTTAGAAAATGCACCGTCGGACATGCAATTACTGACGTAAATGTATGATTTGTGTGATCAATAAAATAAATGTATGGTGCAAAAAGGATGAATTTAAAATAAGAAAAACATGTCAAGATACATGCATGTTGGTGGATTTATTTTGTATAGGCAAATGGTTGCTGTTATAAAATCATATTATATTATGTTCGTAATTTTATTTCAAAGGCATTTCCGTGCGTAACGTCATATGCTTTTCTCTCACTGCTTATAACGTTTTTTTAAGTAATAACATTGAATTTTGAATGAGTACTGACTGATACATTATTCCATTACATTATCATGATTACTTTTATTAATTGCTATTTGGGTTTAAAGTAGCTTTAAAGTAGCTGTCAATTGTTGTGAGTACTCTCAGATTTGAACTTTGTGTCTTTTTTTGGGGGGGGATGTATAAATACTCTGGAATGTCTAGTCTTCATTATTGATATAAGCATTTTTCGGCTTTGTGTCCATGTAAGGTGATGATTGAGCATTCACAAACATATGTGGCGCTCCAGTTTCTTTATGTGCCTGACTCGTAAGACAGGATCCTGTAGTTCGGTGGTTTTGTAATTGGTTCGAGTCCGTCAAGTTTGTTTTTTTTGTAACATGTTTTGTTATAAGAAGGCCTTAAGTTTTCTTAATTACATTGTCTCATATTTTCCAGGTTTAGACTTTTATAGTCGACTATATGGTATGGTTCTGTCTCACTGTTGAAAGCCGTATAGTGGCCTGCATCCACTGCTTGTGAATTAGTGTGGTCAGTTGTCGCATTGGCAATTATACCACATTTTTCTTCTTTTAAAAGTCGCATATCAACATTGCCTCATATTTTGTTGATCGATGAAATGTGTTTAAATCAAAACAAATTCCTACCTTCAGTAATACGAATGGGTACGTGTGTGGAAATACTTCAGACAAAGTGCTGTTACTGTCATCTTTGCAGCAAAATGACACAGTAGTTGACCTCTCTGGGTGAATACCAAATCCAACCATGTCAATGTGAAAGCCTTCTATAGTCATAGTGCCTCTTTTAAACCCTACCAATTGGATGAAAATTTCATTTTCCGATGCATGCACTCATGTAAAAATAATCATGTAATGCTCAAATAATGATTGTGTATATAAGGAAAATTTTATGTCATAAAGTATAGACAAAAAAGTTGGACCAAAAGGGAAAAGAGGCATGCAGAATACATTTAATTAACAATATAGCTTACCGTTTTTATACTTTTTCTATATCGAACAAACAGAAAATTCTTTTTGTACCCTTTGTGATATCGTAGAAATGGAAATTACATTTTTTTTTATCGTAAGAACATAACTTACCATTGCTACATCTTATTTTTGGAGAGATATTTTTTTTTCACAAAAAAATTACAGCAATGTACAATTGGGAGATTGAAGTACTCATATATGATGAAAGATCACATCGAGTGTAATTTGTTAAAATTTAGGGGATGAAATATATCTACAATAATAAATGACTACTATATTATTGTACATCCAAAATATATATCCTCATATTGATATACAATCGTATGTATGATTTGTTATAGTAATTGTCAAGACAAACGAAATATGCATTCTCGAAAATTAATTTATCATTTGGAAAAAGAACATATACGTTAATAATGCAAATATGCCTGTACCATTACAGGGATATGACAGTTATCAACAATTTGTTTGATGTATTTGAGCTTTTGCCATTTGATACGAGACGTTCCGTTTTGAATTTTCCTCGAAGATCTGTATTTTTGTGATTTTACTTTTTCAACACACATACACCGAGAATGAGAAAACAAAGTCAGTTAAAATATATTTGTATATCTTGAAACATTTTAACTCAAAGGAGAGTATTATTCAAATAAACTAGAAAAAACTCTTGAAAGGTACACCTACTAATAAAGGTGGCTAACCAAAAATATTGAACAATAAAAACAGCGAAAACGTAAGCTTTTTTTAATAAATTAAAATTCAAGAAACTTATCTTTTTCCGATATTGTTCATTTTCTTATATCTGACATACAGACCGTTATAGTACACACAGAGCTATTGCTACCTTTTTCGATATTGTATATACAGAAATAATCATCGCCTCACCTTTTCACTATATCGTATTATACTGAACTTGTCATTTGTATATCCTTTACCATATGATTTTACAACTTACCTTTAGTTGCTACACCCTTTTCTGATATCAAACATGCAAATCTTACCATTTGCGCATCCTTTTCCGATATCATACATACAGTAATTTCCATGTGCTGGTTGAAGTTTAGCAGAATCATTACTATCGTGAACACAAAAATTTAGCTGAACACCTCTCTTGGAATAGGGTCCCAAAATGTGCAAAACGTCCGAATGGGGATATTTTTTTCTTGGGTATATATAAGCTGGTCCATTTCTCTCCCAGTACATATCTTTTGAAGAAGATGGTAGTGTCAAGTTGATATACCACATCTCCCAGTTATCCTCTGGACACCCATACATGCTGGCTGGTAGTGCATAGCTTCCCGAGGGCCAAAAACCTGAGGGCCTGCTTTCTGTAATTTTGATTTGAAATCTACATGTTTTAAATTCATGTTTTCAATGGACAATGATGGATACTCAGAAAATGAGTTGGTGTTCAATACAAATTAATAATATGGAAATATTCTTATTCTTATTCTTATATGAGTCAGACTATACCATCTTTAATATCAATGACGTACCGAAAAATTTATGTTGCGGAGGAATACCACGTATGCGCAATCATCAAGAGCGAGCTTGAAGAAACACGAGAGGCGATCAATTCAGGAATGTATGCACAAAAAGGTAACTATATTTCAAATATTTGATTTTAAGTTACTTGTTTAAAGCCGTTTGTAGCATATTTGTCTTTCATGGTATCGTAGCAAAACCAGGAATATTTAATCTTGCACAATATGCAAATAATTTCTCTGTAAGCGTTCCCTGTCGCCATTTTTAAAATACCAGCTATTTGAGTTGAAGAAACGAGAACATGCAAGGCCTTTAAATATGAGTTTACTTTTTGTGTATTCTTTATCACAGCAATTTATTTTTTTATTATATATTAAACCAATCATAGGCCCTTGTCGGGCAAGATACAAAAACATCATAATACAATGATATATAAAACATTATAGTTAAATACACAATAATACGTTAAGCCCAAGTCCCATTAGACCTTGATCGCACCACCATCACTGCGATCTCAATTAAATTCAGATCGTGGTGAGGTAGCATTACAGTTAATTACACAATACTACGTTTAGCCCAAGTCCCACCAGACCTTGATCACACCACCACCATCACCGCGATCTCAATTAAATTCAGATCGTGGTGAGGTAGCATTATGAGCGTCATGAAAATGTAAATTTTCGTTACTTTCACGATGCAACTGCGTCCTCATTACACTGCTAGTGCGATCTTACCATGATTATAACACGTTCTCACCGCGCTTATTCTGTGACCTCACTACGCTTGTCAAGATCTTCCTTCGCTCATCACGGTCTCATTACGACCATACCACGAGTTATCCAATTGCAACACGATCTTTCCACGATTGACTTGCGATTATAGCACATTCGTACCATTGATTTTTTCGAAGGGTTTAAAATTTCGTAGTTGTATCTTACCACGACTTTGGTTGGACTTGTTTGTTTGATTTTTTGTCTTTAATGTGTGTCCCTAATATTTTATAAACTGTGCATTAGCATTCATATATCGCAGATCAAATCTATTCGTTCATAGTGTGTTAATTTACGTTTTTTAAATGAGTTAAGCCTGCCAATTGATATTGTATCGTGTGTTTTCTATGTTGTGATGTTATGCTTTAGTTTTAGAAAAAAAGGAGAAGGTTTGGTACCATTAATTATAACGTTTAATCCCGCTGCAAATGTTTGCACCTGTCCGAAGTCAGAAATCTGATGTGCAGCAGTTGTCGTTTGTTTTTGTAATTTTTACGCGTTTTTCGTTTATCGTTTTTTATATAGCTTAGACCGTTGGGTTTCCCGTTTGAATGGATTGACACTAGTAAATTTGTTTAATCTTTGACCTCATTACTACAACATTTCTTACATCTTCTATTGTGTCGGGAAGTTTTACTATATCTACCTCTCTCTATAATGCTACAAGTAAATGGTGAACAGATATGCGAAATCTTGATAGACTCCGTCCATCTTCCAATTTTTTAACAATTATGATTTTTTTTTTTATGATATTGTTTCGGATTTTCGCCCCTTATTTGAACTAATTATGTCCCTTGTAAAATTTGGAATGAAAAAAACGCGAATTTTGTATTGACTTTGAATTTGTAAGTTAGATGTAATTATTGGTTGATTTTATTGTTTATACTATGTCATATTCAGCGAATTCAGCGAATATTCGTCTTACTTTACACTGAATTCTGAAATGTCAGAGGGTGGGTAAATCACATTTTATAATACTGAATTACCAAGTTCAAAAAATTATGACGTCTGGCAAGGCTATTTTATTATTTTTCTGGAACGTAGGAAGGCGTCCCAGAATAAAAATAAAATAGCCTTACGAGGCATTATAAATATTTGGACTACAAATTACCACGAAGGCATGAAAATGCATGATAGTGGCGTAGTCGGTACACAGGAACTTGTTTCTATCAATTTGGGTTTAAATGTTGAATCTGAAACCGATGTGGACATTTTACTTGAATCAGCTACATTTAAAGGAACCTATCTATTTCTAATTCTTAAACATAATTGTTATTACAAAAATGTAATTAAGCAACCTCGTTAAATCCATGGTTTTAAAAGGGAGGGGATCTAGCAAGTTAACATTTAGGGTAAAACTAAATATAAAAAAGGACTACAAATTTACCATACATGAAACTTCTTGAAAAGGGCGTGTCTTCAGCTCCCTCCTCCCCCAAAAAATCTGACTCGGCAATATCAAACCCTTGTAGCTGTACAGTGGAGCCTATAGGACTACAATCTAAATACACATCTTCATCACCATAAATCAACTTGTATTTTCATTATTTTTTATATATACATTTTAATGGCCCCATCAACGAAGTTGTCGGTGCCATATAGTTTAAGCCTTGTCCGAAATTCTGTCATTCCGAAATGCCGTCATTCCGTCATTCCGTAACAAACCATTATATTGAGTTGTTTTCTAATCACGTTCAGATTTTGGGCTGATTTTTTGGTATGTGAGTCAATCACGATGATTTACATGTCAATTTTAAGGTTCGTTCTGCTCCACTAATTTTTGACGAAATTACGGGCTTTGGACTATAATAAATTATTGAAAATCACAGTTATATGGATATTTTTTCTATACTCCTCCAGATTTTTAGCTGATTTTTGATATGTTAGACTATCATCATGTTTGTGTCCACATGTGTTTTTATTGAAATTGTAGATTTTTCAACTTTTTAGGACGGGGCCATTCTAGTCGCTTTGACACATCTAGTTTAAAATTTGTTTTGACAATTTTTTCTTCATTTAAACATATAGGAACAACGGAGTTGGTGTATGTGGGTTCGATTCCTAGCCTAGGCATTCATTAATATTTGCTGGCGCAAAGTGGGCAGTTTTGCTCAGTTGCCCCACACTGACTGTGTTGTTCATATGTCACTTTAAAAAATCAGGCAGCCTCGTTCAGTTCTTGCCATCTTTATTTTTCTTTCCGAAAATCATACACAACAAAACCATGTATAACTGTGAAAATTATATCAAAGATGACTACGGTATAATTTTCAGTTATTGAGATTTATACTTTTTTTTCATTGTCAGAGGTTACATTCTACAGCTATAGGTTGATTAATACATGTATACACTATTTCTATTTTTACTAGTTTAAACATATTTATTTAGAGTGGATTGGGAAACAAGTTTTTGCAACTTATATTAATCCCTTTCCACTTTGCGGGTGCGAGTGCTGCCTTGTAGCGGCATTAGCCTACTCTTTTTCGAAATCTACAAGGGTGTCTTTAACGTGCAAGAGATATGTCTCTCTCTTAACACGGGTCAGCCATTTATCGTCCCCTTCCGACGGACTATCATCGTTTCCTCAAGACCATACTCGCAAACGGTGTCAAGGATGAGCCGAAAATTGAGTTCCTGAAATGTTCATCCCAAACGGGAATCAAACCAGGAACCTTTGTGCTAGTAGTCCGATGCACTAACCACTACACCACGGCTCTCTTATTTTAAGGTAAATTTTGTCCAAAACATAAATAACCTAGGGTGCATCCACGATCCAAAAGTTTTTATATTAATGAACTATATCATATGTATATATCAGATTTGGATTATTTTAGTTACAAAACATTTTGGATCGTAGGTGGCGGCCAAATCTTTATTTCTAAAGCTTTCAGGTCTAAAAATTGCCCCAAATCACACACATTTTGTCAAAATGGGCCTAATGTGGAATTTAAAATGTACTGATTTATTGAGCATTAAGACATTTGAAATAGGCCCATTAACGAACCAAATTGTGAACTCTTTGGAGTTTTAAAGTATATAGAATATTTTAGGCCATTTGAGGCAATAGGTGAACCTTGTCCTTTGAATAAGTGGTTTCACCATAAATATAATACTAAGAATATGTTAGAAGATAGCACTTTCACATTGTTAAACTTAAAGATAAATATATACTAGCAATAACCAATATTAATGATGGATGGAAATTGTATATATACGGTTTTATATTGTCACATGTACAGTTGGGTGCAGACCAAGCATTACATGTAGACGGGCCGAAAAAGTTAACGCGGTGTTTACTCGCGTTCACTTCATGTAAACGCCGCGTTAACTGTGCGTTAACTTCGAAATTGCAGGAGACATTAAAAGTAAACGGGCGTTTACTTTCGCTTTACCTCCGCGTTAACGCAAAAACGGTGCGTCTTCTAATTTTGTAAAGAGTAAACGGGCGTTTACTTTCCCGTTTACCTCCGCGTTAACGTGGAAAAATGGGCGTCTCCTATTTTCATAATAAGTAAACGCGCGTTTAATGTTTGTAGTAAACGCCCGTTAACGCAGATTGTCATCGTAACCTTGATACACTGACCTAAAATATGAAATGATAAGGAACATCAAAATTAATTGACCAATCTGCTTGACATATTACCGATTTAGGTTATTTAAAAATGTCACACATTTGTATTTAATTTAACAATAATTATAGTAAATTTCTTGTTCTTCGGAATCGCAAATAATAGTTTAAGTATGTTTATTCAAATACATGTAATTTAATCCTCAGCTAAATCAAACACTTTTCTCATCTTAGACAGACTGACTCGTAAAACAAAATTATTTGATATCATTAACCAAAACTGACAATATTTACCTCTTAACAACTTATCTTATTCTATATAGAAGTAATTAAGTTATATTTTTATGCCATAATTGACCAATTAATGACAGCAATTTTTGTACCAGTCTGACGGCCATGACCTCTTTTTATTTAAAATATTGAATAGTAAACAAAATTCAGTAGTTTTCATACATCAGACTAACGCGTAATTTGATATAATTATTTGTTCGCAACAACCAAAATTAAACTGACCATATAAGCAATTTATAATGTAAATCTATATAGCCCGCATAGTAAATGAGTTATATTTTGATATAAAGATTGATTGTATAATAAAAAAGAAAGCAATATTTGAATATTTTGACATGAACATTTTGTTTGCATCAATTTAGAGTGACAGCATGTGCTTTTTTATTCAAAATATTGAATCGTAAACAAAATTCAGTAGTTTTCATACCTCAGACTGACTCATATAATATAATTTTTTGTCCGCAACAACCAAAACTGACCATATCAGCATTTCATTATGTAAATCTATATAGCCGCATAGTAAATGAGTTATATGTTCATGTAAGGATTGATTGTATAAGAAAATAGGAAGCAATATTTGAATATTATGACTAAAAAATTTTGTTCGATCAATTTAGAGTGCCAGCATGTCCTTTTTTTTTCAAAATATTGAATCGTAAACAAAATTCAGTAGTTTTCATACCTCAGACTGACTCATATAATAAAATTATTTGTCCGCAACGACCAAAAACTGACCATATAAGCATTCTAGTATGTAAATCTATATAGCCGCATAGTAAATGAGTTATATTTTCATGTAAGGATTGATTGTATAATAAAATAGGTAGCAATATTTGAATATTATGACTAAAAAATTTTGTTCGATCAATTTAGAGTGCCAGCATGTCCTTTTTTTATTCAAAATATTGAATCGTAAACAAAATTCAGTAGTTTTCATACCTCAGACTGACTCATATAATAAAATCATTTGTCCGCAACAACCAAAACTGACCATATCAGCATTTCATTATGTAAATCTATATAGCCGCATAGTAAATGAGTTATATGTTCATGTAAGGATTGATTGTATAAGAAAATAGGAAGCAATATTTGAATTTATGACTAAAAAATTTTGTTCGATCAATTTTAAGGGAACATATATTTATTCTAGTGAGGTTCCCCCAAGCATGCTCGGGGGATGCCTGGAGCCTTTTAGAGAAGCTTCTTCCATTAAGAAGCAATCAAAATCCAATAAATGTCAATCAAAAAGCAAATCAACTGTGAGTTTACTATTAAGAGCTTTTATAAGAGCTTTTATAAGCTCATAAAAAAGCTTGTTATTTATAGTATTAAGTAAACATAAGCTGCATATGAATTGTTTTGAAATTGCAAATGTTCATTTTTACAAAGAATATTTTATGATTCGTACACTCCAAAATGTAATGCTAGTGCACAATCAAGTTATATTTATTTCAAAAACAAAGATTTGATAACTAATTCAATAAGTTTAAAATGCGCTTTTATTGTTACATGCAAGTAGAATTTTTTTATAATAGTTTTTTATATTCTTTAATCATTTCATGTATATATATACCATTTAATAATGTTTTGATTAGTTATGAAGTAGCAGCTGATTTTACATTTAACACATCTAAACCACATAAGCAATAAAAGTAATTCATCAACTAGCTGCGATGCATACAGGATTGAACTTTGCTTGACCGCAGTAAATGATAGAGATACAATTTAAGTAAACTGTTTACCTAGACATGTATTAATTCAAAAATTAGCAGACGATGATTTGATCAAAGATCACAACAGGATAAATTTGTAAAAGTTACTTGCAATTAAAAATAGTGTGCAAACGATCTCTACTCTATTTAATACTAATTAAAAGATTGTTATAGTTCTAACAATTTAACTTAACATATGGCCTTCTCGACAATCATACATATAAATAAATAATCATATTAGGCCACACCAATTTGATTTCTTGTTCGACGGACCCGCCCGCACCTATTTTTTTAAAACAGATTTTTTTTATTTTTATTATATTCCCGCTTCCCGCATCCGGAAATGAAATCATGTCCATTTCCCGCACCGTTTTTTTGTAAATATTATTTAAAGATCTCAACATTTGTTTTTTAAAATCACAGTCTAGCCTTTATATAACGATTTTAAACCTATCAGCACCCCACAACGCTGTAAATATCTGCGAGAATATTTGTTTCAGCATGAAACCAATTTATTCCAAGTGGGAGTGCTCTGATATAAATAGAAATACCAGTACAGAACAAAACGTTGGTTTCTTTCCCCCTAACTTATATTCCCTTTAAATAAATGTTCGTTAAAATAAAGTACAAAGAACTTCTGAAGGATTTGCCTTCAACTGCAATTATAATGTATGGTTACGGTCCTAATACCCGCTGCAGGTTTGTGCACCTGTCATTGTTGATTCACGTACCTGTCGTTCAGCAGTTATCGTTTGTTGATGTGGTCATTGGTATTTTCCCGTTTGGAAACATAATTTAGATCGTTGGTTTTCCTGTTCGAATTGTGTACAATACTAAGTTGTGGTCCCTTATAGCTTGCTGGTTGGTCTTGATCAAAGCTCTGTGTAAAAGGCCGTACTTTGACCTATGTTTGTTATTATCAGGTTGGGACCAACCCTCCCTCAGACAAGGGCCTTGAAGGGGTCATTTTACCATGTTTACTGTTGTAGAAAAGAAAATAGAAATACTAAGGATTTGTACAGTGCTACTATACAAAACCTTTGACAACTTAGAAGTTTCTACTCAAAAAGAGGAGAAATACATTATATTTTAAACAACTGTTCTAAAGGAGGGATGGGTCCACTTATTTTGAATAATATTAAACTGTTAAAGTAAATGTGTTAACATGGTTAAAGTCCAGGAATATTACAAAATTCTTGGACATGTTTTGACCATTTAATACCAAATATTATAGTTCTTTGGGAAAATATAAGCCCTTTTGTACTTGAAGTGTTTTTACAAAAAAAAAATATTATAACTTTAATATTTTGACCCCTCATAAAAGGGATATTCATAACATTAAGGGGTTGTTCTGAACCTGATTATGACTTGGATGGAGAATTGTCTCATTGACAGTCGCACATACATAGACCAGATTTAATTATTCAATTATTTCTTGTTGAACAGGGAAAAAATACTTCATAAATTAAGGAAATGTCAAGGTACAAGTGATAAATCAAGTTTTAATATAGTCAAAACCTACTATTTTATGTTTACAAAAAAAAAATATAATCGCTCGCCTTTACTTTTTAAGCTTCGCCTCAAAAATTTGCAAATTAAATATTTTTTTATTAAAATTTTCAAATCGCTCGCTCGCCCCAATTTTTGGAGTCCAAAAATCCGTAGAACAAGAAATTAAATTGGTGTGGCCTTAGAATGGAATTAAATTAGGGAAAATGCTAGAAAAAAAATTGTTTGATAACGAAATATTTCAAACATTTCTTATAAGTAGATAATGAAGAAGAAGCAAATACAAATGTAAACTGCAGTATGTGAATTTGATAGAGAGTAGACGTCACCCATAAAAAACAAAATAAACAGCTGCGCCAAGAGCGCATGATACGCCCGTAGTCTTGTGAAAAACCGTAAAAAATGTTTTTGGCATAACACGGGGTTGTACAAGATGTCATGCTTAATATATCCAGACTCATTCCTTATTCCAGCTCAATAGGAAGTTTTAAAATATAAGATGTATATGGAAACCAGTCGCATCATAAACGTGTTAAGTTTTTAGCAATAGAGATACGGCACGAAATTTGAAAAAAAACACCCCCTTTTTTACCAAAAAAATCAATATCTGAAAAATAAAATAAAGAATCACCACGAAAAAGTAAATAGATCTTCAGATTTATATAACTTACAAGTGTGTAAAGTTTTATGCAATAATCTTAAATAGTAATTGAGATACGATGCAACATGTGAAAAAAACAAACTCCTTTTTACAAAAAACTCAATAACTCAAAAATAAAACATTGAATCATCACCAAAAAGTATACAGATCTTTAGATTAATATAACTAACAAGTGTGTAAAGTTTTATGCACTAATCTTAAATAATTACTGAGATACGGCGTGACATGTGGATTAAACACACCCCTTTTTTACAAAAAACTCAATAACTCTAAAATAAAACATTGAATCATCACCAAAAAGTATACAGATCTTTCGATTAATATATTAAAGCTATATATTTAATATAAACACGCCTGACATTGCAAGTACTCATAAAGCAATGTTTGATGTTTATTTGATACATTTTATAATTGAATGCTTGTGTACTGAGTAATGTAAAACTCAGTCATGAATTTCATAAACTCCTGACAGGAAATTATTGGCAATAATTTGCTACTGTCTACTCATTTATTTTTATAACTTTGTTTCACCTAACTTCTTGTATAAGTTCTCAATAGTACTCTGATTTGGATTGACATTAACAGAATTATTTAAATGCTCATTAAATTTAAGTATTGAATTGTTCGCTGGTTGTCCATATGGTATATTTGTTTTCAATGATGTAGTAATTTATTTGTTTTCTACTTAGTCTGGCATGAAGATTGCTTTTATTTTCCGTCTCATCTTGTTTCAAGTGTTCTTTGATGATTTGTAAATTTATACTTTTCAAGATAAAGGGTAAAACTACCAAACCAAGTATGGACACAGACCAGCGTGGATAGTACATAGTTGCCTACCGAATGAAAATTCATTTTATTGCATAGCAATATAATATTTCCCACAGAAAGTAACCAAAAGTTAGGGTGCAATAAATTTCAATATTGCATTAGTGCAATAAATCTTCGAAATTCATGACGTCATCAACGACCAAATCTTAGTTTAAACCAATTTTCACTTTCAAATATTATATTGCTATACAATAAAAGAACTTGCAAGCTCTTGCAATATAAAATTCTACTTGGGACAATATTCCCAAATATTCATGCAATAACCATATAGTATCAGAACAATATTGGAACTTGATCTGTATAAACTTGTCATGGTTAAATTATATACCAAATATCAAATCAATATATGGTCAAAACATTTTTACGAACCCCCCCCCCCCCTAAACCCCCCTAAATCCGATAGTGATACATGTGCCTGTCCCAAGTCAGGAGCCTGTAATTCAGTGGTTGTCGTTTGATGCTGTGTTACATATTATTTGTTTTTCGTTCATATTTTTGTACATTAATTAAGCCGTTAGTTTTCTCATTTGAATTGTTTTACATTTGTCATTTCAGGCCTTTTATAGCTGACTATATATGCGGTATGGGCTTGGCTCATTGTTGAAGGCCGTTCGGTTACCTATAGTTGTTAATTTCTCTGTGTCATTTGGTCTCTAGTGAAGAGTTGTCTCATTGGCAATTACACCAAATCTTCTTTTTTATACAAACTGCTTTTTATTTTTTTATTTTTTCAATGGTTAATAAAAAACTGATATTCATGTTCATATTCATTGTTTATTTCCAAGATACAATCATAGCATATACATGTTCATTTTTTAACTTCAGCTTTTTCATATCACATGCAGTTCTATAATAATACATGTTGTACAGCTTACCTATATTCTTCACAATTAACTTTTAAACTCCATGTACAAACCATTAGATTAATCAATATATTTCTTGTAAATTTGTATTTGGGTAGCAGGTTGCAAAAACCATTTTTACAACATTTCACCATCAAAATTACTTTTTAATATTCTGTACTCTATAGAGAAGATACAATCTAACCAGTTGTCATTTTAATACATACTGATTATAATTAGTAACACCAAGATACTATGGTTGATGCAAAGTTATATATTTCTAATAATTAAGGGGGTCTTTCAGGAATCTGACCTTATCATATGGTGAAGCATGATAAATGAAGGATATCTGATTACATTTAATGGCTTCTTGGTGTTAAAGATAAAAACATGTGGACAGTGCTTTACATTTTATTAATGGGATAATTTGCCAGTTTTATGACTACTGATCTCAACTGACCTCCACTGATGTTAATGATATTAGTGATAAGAAATGGTTTTTAAATAGGGGCATTGAAAAGTTTTACATTATAAACATTTGACAATTTTCCAGGTTCAGTTCGCTGATCTTTGAGCGATGATACAGTGTTTGATTTAAGATTATATGGTGTGTCTGGTGTATTACCAGACCTAGATAAAATCCAAGCAGATGGGGTTGATTTTTCTGTAGAAGTAGCTTCCTCCAACTGCTTGACTGGCGTTTGGTTAGATTTATCGAACATCCAGTCAATTTCATCGTCACTTGATACACTATCCATTATTTACCCAAGTGTATTCGGATCTATAAGAACTTTGACATTCTGTATTTTATTTTCTATATAGTTTTTTCCATTGGAAGTAACAAGTGTGTAACACAAAATAATAATTCTAATGTTTGTCAATTTTGCCAGTGTCTTGTAAGAATTAATAAGGACATCATCAGAAATAACAGAGTATGATGCATCAAAGTATTCAAGATTCAACAGGTATGAAAGAATTGCTATGAAGTCCTCACCAGAAATAATAATTCCATTTGATATGTCTAACATACTTAAAAATCTACACCCATTTGCTATTTGCAAAATTCCTACATTTGTTATCAAGTTGTTTATGGATCCAATAACCAGTTTGCGCAAATATTTCAAGGATGATATTTGTAAACAAGACCTATTAGTGATATTCAAGCAATCATTTATGTACAATGATTGTAAATTTATTGCAGAATCCAGAAGTTTTATTAGAATAGTGTCAGTAACTGAAGTATGGCCTATATTAAGACTTACTAGTTTCTTGAATTTTTCACAAAATCCTGTTTCATTAGCAAAGGATCCATTTATAGATGTACAATGAAATATATCAAAGTCCAAAAATCTGTAAACAGATTCTGTAATATTAATCAAATCAATGTCCGTAATGTGAATGTTACTCAAATGAAAAGATCCCAGTGTATGTTGATTTAATGTTACACTTTTAAAAAAAATACAAACTTGACGAAGTCGCACTAAATCTTCTACTTCCAAATACCGAAATACAATTAACCACAATTCCGGTGGTAAGAGTTCACTCATAGTACACTTTAATACATTCAAGAAAAAGTGCTAAATGCTATATCATAGAACATGCATGGCGATATATTCTAATAAAGATTTACAAATGCTCTCTAAAAAGCTCATAAGACCAGTTTATTTGCCCTATATATATTAAAGCTCAATATAAATGAACATCATTCCATGGGACATTAAATGTTGTAGAAATGAAAACAGAATAATTATGTTAACTGTTATTCGGTTTAAATAAAGTTAATATATAGATTTAATTTTCTTAATTTCATAAACATATCGAAAGTTTTCTTTTATATCCCCCCCCCCCCCAAATGTATTGCACAGTTTGATAGCTTGCAGTGTAAATTAATCCAGAAAGTTGAAAAAGGCATTTTACCAAGACATTGAAATGTCTGCAAAATATTAATAACTACACAGAATAAAGACGTATTGCCAATATATTTTTAAACATCACATTTATAAACAAGCATCTTTTACAGGCTCATATGAGCTTTTTACTGATTGAACTCAGCGTGGATTCTCAATCTGATTGACATTTATGGGGTTTTAATGGTGTTTTAATGAAATAAGCTTTTCTAAAAGGCTCCAAGCATCCCCCAAGCATGCCTGGGGGAAGCTCGAAAGAATAAATATATGTTCCCTTAGAGTGCCAGCATGTCCTTTTTTATTCAAAATATTAAATCGTAAACAAAATTCAGTAGTTTTCATACCTCAGACTGACTCATATAATAAAATTATTTGTCCGCAACGACCAAAAACTGACCATATAAGCATTCTAGTATGTAAATCTATATAGCCGCATAGTAAATGAGTTATATTTTCATGTAAGGATTGATTGTATAATAAAATAGGTAGCAATATTTGAATATTATGACTAAAAAATTTTGTTCGATCAATTTAGAGTGCCAGCATGTCCTTTTTTTATTCAAAATATTGAATCGTAAACAAAATTCAGTAGTTTTCATACCTCAGACTGACTCATATAATAAAATTATTTGTCCGCAACGACCAAAACTGACCATATAAGCATTCTAGTATGTAAATCTATATAGCCGCATAGTAAATGAGTTATATTTTCATGTAAGGATTGATTGTATAATAAAATAGGTAGCAATATTTGAATATAATGACTAAAAACATTTGTTTGCATCAATTTAGAGTGCCAGCATGTCCTTTTTTTATTCAAAATATTGAATCGTAAACAAAATTCAGTAGTTTTCATACCTCAGACTGACTCATATAATAAAATGATTTGTCCGCAACAACCAAAACTGACAATGTAAGCATTTTATTATGTAAATCTATATAGCCGCATAGTAAATGAGTTATATTTTCATGTAACGATTGATTGTATAATGAAAAAGGTAGCAATATTTGAATATTATGACTAAAAAATTTGTTTTGCATCAATTAACAGTGCTAGCATGCCCTTTTTTTATTCAAAATATTGAATATTGAAACAAATTTCAGTAGTTTTCTAACCTCAGACTGACTCGAATTACAACCAAAGACAGACCATATTAGCGCTATATATAGCTGCATAGTAAATTAGTGAAATATCCATGTAAAGATAGCAATATTTTAACATTTAAATTGACGAGATGGTACACATGTACATATATATTACACTTTATTGATATCCCTTTCAATACACTGTACAATTTACGTTGTTTTTTTATCATTTGTCAAAACTGAATCTTATCATGTTAATCCAAGGCAAAGAAGGTGAATTTCTATTAAAAATAATGTATTAAATGCACCGAGTCATAGTTAGGACTTCGAAGAGACAATTATAAATGGGGAACGAAACAAAATAAACCATGATGTTTATATCCCATCATATAAAAATTTTCTCCCGATGTCTCGGATAACCTTTCTTTCTTAATTATCGATATTTGCACATGTAACTTTTGAAAGGAAAATATAGAAAATCTGCCAATCAGTAGAGTTAATGGACTTAATGAAAGTGATTTTGTGTAATTTTAATATTTCGAATTAAAAGAGTTTTTGAATTGTTCTGGTTTGAAACACAAATACGTAAAATATTAAGACTTAACACTTAAGGTCGTTTTTATAAAATAAATGTGCAAATGAACTTGAAGTTTTTTTCTAAATTTACCCAATCAGTTAACGCAAAAAGTAAACATGCGTTTACTTTCAAGTGCACGTAAAAATACACTTGTAAAATCTGTACTAAACGCCCGTTTACTTTTAAGTGCACGTAAAAATAAATTTGAAGAATTCTGAAGTAAACGCCCGTTTACTACTGACTAAAGGGACACATAGTAAACGCCCGTTTACTAGTGTAGACATTAGAAATTTCCATTTCGGCCACGTTAACGTAATTATAGTAAACGTGCGTTTACTAGTAAACGGGAAATTTAAAGTTCACTAACGAAATATGTGCACGCGGCGTTAACTTGCGTTTACTTTATGTAATGATTGGTCTGCACCCAACTGTACATACATAAATCAAAATTAAAACCAAACTGTTGTCATTTTTGATGAAAAAAACGAAAAGGGAGGTATGATTGGTAATCAGTCACCAGCTCAAGAAAAAATGTTGAAAAGACATAAAGATTACCAAATAACATTTGAACAATCAGAAAAAAAAACTATACATAAATCAGTTAGAAATAGCCATGAAATGTTAAACAATATTAATAAAGGCAACAGTAGTATACCGCTGTTCGAAACTCATAAATCCATGGACAAAAAACAAAATTGGGGTAACAAACTAAAACCGAGGGAAACGCATTAAATATTAGAGGAGAACAACGAAACGCAACACACACAGAAACGGACCAAGCAACAGACAAGACACCACGAGAATAATAAATATAACATCAAAACCAAATACGTGAATTTTGGATAGACAAGTAACGTGCCACGTCTTATCTCAATATCTCAAAAATAAGAGAAAACACAAACGACTCAAGAAAACTGATGGCCACATCAATTTACGAACAGAAAATCAAGATGTTCACATCAAAAAATTACAAGCCCTGTTTTACAGGCTGCATATTAAGGACCAACACATTCATATGGTAGATGTGTTCTAAATGTATGGTGCAAAATGTTATCATTGCTTAAACCAGTGGTATCCAAAGAAATTAATCCAGAAAAAAATTAAAAAAAGAACCTGATGTTGTGAAATTCAATTAACAAAAATACCATAAAAAATGAAGAAAAAAAAACATGATTAGCGTAAGGCTATTTACATATAATAAATTGTAATATTTACAATGAAACATTAAATAATTTGAAAACAGAACCGTTAGGCTCTATTTTTTTTTAAATATAATGGATAAATGATTTAAAGTGTTACAATAAAACAAAGATTACTCAGTGAAGATATTTATGAATAATTGATATGTTTGTGTGGACTGCAACACACATCTAGAATAAGGGACAGTTATCCTGTTGTGCTAACATTATAAATTGATCCAAATGATTAAAGAAGACCTGCATACTACAATGCCATTTGTAGAGCAGGATCTGCTAACCCATCCTTGAGCACCTGAGATCATCCCTAAGTTTTGGTGGGGTTCGTGTTGTTCAGCATTTGGTTTTCTATGTTGTTTCTAGTGTACTATTATTTGTCTGTATGTCTCTTTTAGTTTTAGTCATGGCATTGTTTATTTTCGATGAGTTTGCTGTTCATCTGGTATCTTTCACCCCAATATTACAATTTGTTTGTTTTAATATGATTGTCTCGAACCTCTTTTTCATAGTTCAGTGAGTTACTATGTAGTTACTCGAAGAATTGTTTGCTATGTTAATTCTCTATTATAAGTTATACGCTAACGATGTATTTACGTTTTTATCTATATGGTCATAATGCCAATATAACATGTGGTCGATTATAATTCACAAAGTTAAGTTTCCTAGTTCAAGTCAGTATCTCAGATATGATAGCATATATTGTAAGGTGTCTGGCCGGTATTACATGAACACCTGTCATTTATCAATAATTCAACATAACTTGAGGTCCTCTGATATTTAGTTCTTCAGTACTTTGATTATATAAAAACTAAACACGTACCATTAGCACAAGGTTTAGAATTCTCCTTACAGATACATCTACACGTGGAATTATTGATCTCTTGGGTAGGCAAGCATTCTATACCTGGACATACTGCAAAATGAAAAGAAGCTTGGTTAGATTTGTATACAAATGTTACAAACACACCCGCATACGTTTCAGTTAAGGTCGAACGATCTCGAAGCGTATACAACGTGCCCTAAACGTGTCTCAAACTATCTGTAGCACGTTAAACGCGTTTGTATCGTATGTATAACATGCGTGTAGCGTACAGGTATACATTAAGCTGGATGAAAATGTTCATGCTGAATAAACATTTCCTCGATTTGTAGCGTTCACCAAGCGTATACATTTGAATTTAGACGTACTTCAAATTTATGCAACGCAAGTCTAACGATTGTTTAGCGTTCCTATGGCGTGCAACTAACGTACACCAAATTTGTCAATTTCCTCTGTACGTTTAGTGCACGCCGGTCTATACGCCAATGCGTGACGCCGGCATCAATTCTAAAATACATTGTATACCTAGCTTTGTCTTTTATATTTTTTTTCATTGATATTGCGGCCACTGTACTCAAACTTACTTTGTAAAGTCTATTATATGTGACTTATTAAAAAAAGAATCGAAATTCAAGTTGAATTTTAAAATTTCTTTTTTTTCGAGTATAGTTAACATCATTTATTATTATTATTATTACATATAATGTGAATTGAAGAAACAAAAAAAGAAAATACAAATTCGTGTAAGATATTTTGCCTGAGTGAGTAGGCATGTTAGTTATTTGATCATGTCTAAATTTATCAACTTATAAACTTAGTCATCACTTTATATATTTTGTGTTTTGAAAATGCTCTTCTTGTTGTACCTTCCACATTAGCTCTGACGATTATCTGTACAATAGTAGAACAATTAACCCAGTGATAGAAAAATGATGATGACATTAAATGGATTATGTGCTTCCATAGACTTTTGTTGATTTATCCCATCAGAAACGCTTAATATTTATGAACCAAAGATATATATGATTACTAGAATACTTGAGATTTGATGATCGTTTAACTACTATAGCTAATAAAAGTAATATGTGACAAGAAAGTAAAAAAAATAACAACACATGGTTATTTTTGATATTTCATTCAGAATGAAGGTATAACGCACGCTTATTTTAGTGGGTTTCCCATGTGCTTTGTGTTGTTAACTGTTGTTTGTTTGCTTGAATACAAAATTTTGTTTTTCTTAAAAAAGATGTTGACAGTAAAAAATAAACGATTACTACAAGATTGGCTACGTTTTTTTGAATGTCGGTGATTTATGTATACACAGCTTTGGCAACTGGATGTCAGTTAATTTTATGTACACTTGTAATGTCTGTTGTGGTTGCTGACCAACTTTTGAATTTGAAATTGACAGTTCTCCATTTTTAATTTGTTCTCTATTTGTTTCATATTTTTTTAATAAGCTCATGAACATGCTTGATGATATTTCAATTCAAAATCATATTTCAAATTCTCACAGTAATTATATGAAACAAGATGTGGTATGATTGTCAATGCTACAACTGTCCACAAGAGCGTGTTTTTTTTAATAAAATGTGTTTTATACGAACATTAAAGGAAAAAAAAAATACGTTTGTCGAACTATGGCAATTGTTGCTGGTATATTCTATATATTCAAATACATTTATTAATTGCTTAGGAGGACTTGTTGATGATTTACTCGGGTAAATCTGAATTGTTGTAATTTCTCCAGAGAGTAAGAATTATAGCAACCGATTTGAAAATATAACTCACAAAGATGACATTAAAAACAACTCAAAAACTTCTCTAAAATGTAACAAAATGTAAGTGTCATTTGGTCTCTTGTGAATAGCTGCCTCATTGGCAATCATATCATATATTTTTTTCTATAAAATATCGAGACGACGTGGCGTTGAAACTTAAAGAGTAATAGTCTATTAGCAGACCACTCAAATTAAATGATTTAGTTAGGCAAAACGAATTCTGTAGGACAACTTATATTCAATTTTGTAAACGGAAATGGTTCAAACATGAACATTTTAATTTTTAATCAAGGTTTTGAGATGGCAAAGAACAAAGGATATTATTTCTAGCCGCTTACTAAGTTCATTTTATTTCAAGTCAGAAATATTGCAGTTGTTATCAAATAGTCTGTATAGTTTATATGTTAGTGTTTGTTTTTATTGCAGTTCAGTGTCTCTGTTGTTCCGTTCTTTTACCGTTATTGTTTATGAGTTTCCCTCGTTTTTTTAGTAACATGGATTTGTTTCCGCGTCACCATGTATAACTTTTAAACAATTGTATATCACTATTGCCGTTATTGATAACTATGACTAATTCGATTTCGATGAATTGTTGTGTTTTAGCAAGTCCACCTAATAGACTAGTAGACATTTTTATGCAGTCTAGCACCATTAAATCGTTAAACACTCCCGCTGGTAGCTATTTAAATAATATGATTTTTATGAAAACTGTTAGAATATGAATATAGAGGATAATAACTCCTTAGCGGGTCAATTGACCATGTTGGTCATGTTGACTTATTTTTATGTCTGACTTTGCTAAACATCGTTGCTGTTCACAGTTTATCTCTTTCTATGAAAATATTCAAGTTTATCACAAAAAACAGCACAATTTCCTAAAAAATACCAATTGAGGGTTGTCTAATCCATATGACAATTTAAGGGTAGGTAGATCTTGACTTGATAAACAATTTAATTCCAGTCAGATTTGCTCTCAATGCTTTTGTTTTTGAGTTATAAGCCAATAACTGCATTTTACCCCTATGTTCTTTTTTTAGCCCTGGTGGCAATATTAGTTTGAAGGTCGGGTCATCGGACACATTTTGTAAACTATATACTCATTAAGTTTGGAATTATTTGGCCTATTAGTTTAAAAGGAGAAGATTTTTGTAAAAAAATACTAAGATTTACGAAAATGGTTAAAAATAGACTTTAAAGGGCAATTAATAAAGTCACAGTAGTACAAATGTATACCCTGTTCAAAACTCATATATCTTTGGACAACAAACAAAATCGGGGTAAGAAACTAAATTAGAGGGAAACGCATTAAATATAAGAGGAGAACAACGACAAAACACAGAAACGAACCATATTATAACAATGGCCATATTTCTGACTTGGTACAATGTATTTTTAAAGGAAAAAATGGTTGGTTTAACCTGGTTTAGTGGCATGCCAAACCTCCCTCTTCTATGGCCATGTGCAATATAACATCAAAATGAAAACGCAACACCACAAGATTACAACCTAACCAATTGGAGGACACAATTGACAAAGAAACACACGAACTACAGCCAACAAAGGGCAATAAGTTCAAAATGTTAATACGCCATAGTGCATTTTGTCCACACAAGAGCTATTAGTGACGCCCAGATACAAAAGTTTGAAAGCCGAGACATGTACAAAGTTGAACAGCATCGAGGACCAGATAAAACAAGGTGTGCCAAAAACGGCCAGGGTTTTCTGTAAGTTACCAGAACAACCCTATTTTTTAGAATAATTTATACTTTTGCAAATAGTAAATTTTATGAAATTACTATACAAAAGATGTACATGTTAACACTGAAATATTAACTAATGACAGGAAAAAACTGAAATACATTACATAACCAGACATTGACAACACAAAAAGTAAAAAAAATCCGAATAACTTTGAACCTCAACGCCAAGATACGTCATATCTGAAATTGTAAAAAAATGACCAAGAAAATGACGTCATTTCAATTTGTTAAAAACAGATCATCAAAAATTTTTTTTTTTTTGTTTTTGTTTTTTTTTTTTTTTTTTGAATGAATGAATAAGATAGAATTAGAATTGATATAAGATTATATTTGAACTAAATACTGATATTGCATTTAATAACAATGCACATTTCAATACTTATTAATAGCAAACTAAGGTAGCAATTAACTCTATTAAGCTATGTCCGGTTTGTTTTCAATCTAACTTCAAACCTAAAATATTGTACTGATTACGTTGAACAAAATCAAATTAATAGATTATGGCGGTGGTTAATTTTCCTTACCATAACACGTAAAATAATAGAAAAGACGTCATTATATTTGACAAAATCCGATGAGGATTACATATATAAAATTAAACATTTAAACCAAATACATGAATTTGGAATAGACAAGTACCGTAACACGTCCTATAGTAATGCGAATTAACACTCAGCAAAACAGTCACAATCGGGAATATGTCACGTATGGTAATTAAAAGATTAAACGATATAATAACAAACCACAATCTACCATGTGGTAAAAAAATCCTTAGCTAATAGTTATCAAAGGTACCAGGATTATAATTTAGTATCTAAATACTGATATTGCATTTAATAACAATGCACATTTAAATACTTTTTAATATCAAACTAAGGAAGCAATTGACTTTTTTAAAAAGAAATGTCCGGTTTGTTTTGTATCTAACTTCAAACGTAACATATTGTACTGATTACTCAAATCTAATACATGAAGGTGGTGATTAATTTTTATTACCATAACACATGAATATAATAGAAAAGATGTCACCTCATTTGAAAAAAGACTCAAGAGGATTTTAAATATAAAATTAAACATTTAAACTAAATACATGAATTTGGGATAGACAAGTACCGTGACACGTCTTATAGTAATGCAAATTCATACTCGACAAAACAGTCACACTCAGGAATAAGTCACGTCTGGTGATTAAAAGATTATACGACATAATGACAAACCACAATTTACCATGTGGTAGAAATGTTTCACCATATCAAATGACGTCATTCTTTTGTCATTTTGTACAATTTCATTTATGACGTCACTTGGCGTTGAGGTTTAAATTTATTCGGAGGTGTCTAGTTTGGTCAAAGACACATCGTATGGATCCACCAATTCTTGATGGCGTCCATAACATTTACAGAGTGTCAATTTTAATCTGTACTCCTAATAACTTTGTTGGAGCCCAATCCTGTATATGAATTCCGTACAGTGTGAACAAGCACGATAATAACTCATGTTGAGTGACAATGTATTTGTGAATCTTACTTTGCTGAACATTATTGCTGCAAACAGTTTATCTCTATCTATGATAAAATTCAAGATAATAACCAAAAAAACGGCAAAATTTTCTTAAAATTACCAATTCAGGGGCAGCAGCTCAACAATGGATTGTCCGATTCAACTAAGAGTTTCAGGGCAGATAGATCTTGACCTGACAAACAGTTTTAGCTCATGTTAGATTTGCAATAAACATGCTAAATACTTTCTTTTTTTTAAGTTCTGATCCAAAAACTGCATTTTACCCTTGCATATGGGTGTAGTCCTAACCAGTACAGCAAGTAAACTTGATAACCAGTTATTTGGACTGGTCAACTTTAACATGTAACCGGATTAGGGACTGCTCTGACCAGTCATATGACCAAAATATAGTTAACTTGAAAAGCGGACTTGGTCCTAGGACTGTTTTATATGTCTGCCAAAAAGTTAACTAGGAAACAGGTCCGCTATTGATATAAGTTAACTTCGAACCAGTCCTGTCATACGTTAACATAAGTTAACTTCGGAACCAGTCCTGCCGTCAAGTTAACATAAGTTAAATTTGAAACAAGTCCTGCCACAAAGTTAGCATAAGTTAACTTTGATCAAAACCAGACCTGTTCCCAAGTTAAACTTTTGACTGGTCTGCTAAGTTAACTTGTAAGCAGGACTGCTCTACATCGATTTTTAAAAAATATTTTTTTAAGATCTTTGTCTCGTAGTATAAACTTCGAAAATAAAGTAAAATTAATACTTCCATTATATAAACAGGATTAAATACAAATATTTGAAAATAAAGTGTACATAAAACGTTGCTTATAACACAAATTTATCTGTGATCTGACAATCTATCAATGATAAAAAGATCTTGCAATTGGTTACAATGATAACAGGTACTAAATATATATTCCAATACCTATCAAATTCAACCATATTTGCACTTTATTATGTAAATCTTTGAAAAGAAGTATATTTGGTGTTAGTTGTATACGTCTTTGTTAGTTAAACATCCTTGAACTATTCAGCCACAATCAGCAACAATTTAATTCATTTAACACACGACTACAAATTTATATAAAGGAGTAGGTTCAGTAAGAGCCCTTTTTGGCCCCAAAATATAGCAGTTTTACAAAATTGTAAAAATGTAAACTTTTAGTCATTTATTGGATAGTATAATGGTTCTGCTACATAAATATGGACTGTTTTTGACAATACAATGCACATATATTGAGTACTAGCACCATTAAGTCATGCTAAATTACTGAAATCTTCACAATTCCAGCATTTTAGTTAAATTTTAGACGATTTTCTTGTAAAACGAAAGTGGCCGCGCCGCATTCGTGTTCATCCAAAATATTGAAATGGAAGTTGTATTTGATGATAATACATAACATATATAAAGATTGAGGATGAACACGGATGCGGCCACTTTCGTTTCTGACAAAAAACCATCTGAAAAGTGACATTTTTTCGCATAATTGGTAGATTTTTCATATTTGAGCCTGACTCGGATCATTTTTAATGACTAAATAAGTTAAAATCTTTCACATAAATTAATTGAATCATATGAAGTAGACACTTAAGTGTTTAAAAAGTGGTCAAAATCTTTCATCAGATGAAATCGAAATTTGAGGCAAAAATCGGTCCTTTCCGGACCTACTCCTTTAGGATGCCAGCATGTCCTCCTTTTGTTCAAAATATTGATACGTAACAAATTTCGGTATTTTTAATTCATCATGCAGACTTGTACAACAAAATTATTTGACAGCATCGACTCAAACTGACCATATGTGCACTTTAATTTGTAATTCTATATACCCTCATAGTATATCAGCCATCTTTATATGTCAGGATTCAATGGATAATACAATGGACAACAATATTGCAATACATTAACAAACAATTTTTGTTCGCATAAATTAAGGGTGCTAGCATGTCCTACTTTTATTCAAAATATTGATACGTAACAAAATTTCAGTAGTTTTGATTCATCATGCAGACTTGTACAACATAATTATTTGACAGCATCGACCCAAACTGACCATATGTGCACTTTAATTTGTAAATCTATGTAACCCCATAGTATATCAGCCTTTTTTTTTATGTCAGAAGTTAATGTATAATACAATTGACAACAATATTGCATTACAATAACAAACAATTTGTGTTCGCATAAATTTAGGGTGCCAGCATGTCCTACCTTTGTTCAAAATATGGATACGTAACAAAATTTTAGTAGTTTTGATTCATCATGCAGACTTGTACAACAAAATTATTAGACATCATCGACCAAAACTGACCATATGTCAAAGCATGAACTCTTTAATTTTTAAATCCTTATAGCCGCATAGTATATCAGCCATATGTTTTTATGTTAGGATTCAATGTATTTAAGGAATTACTGTAGTATTTGTTTCTGTCTATGAAGAAATAACATAAAAAAATTGGTGCACACTGAAAAACGCGCGTAGCGGGATATTTTACTGTGTGCACCAAATTTGTTTATGTTATTTCGAATAGACAGAAAAAGTATTACAGTCATTTCTTATAATTTAATTCTAAATTCCAATTGAAACCGAAGAAAACCATGAAAAAACGTTAATGACG
Organism: Mytilus trossulus; assembly: GCF_036588685.1. NCBI lineage: Eukaryota > Metazoa > Mollusca > Bivalvia > Mytilida > Mytilidae > Mytilus > Mytilus trossulus. The sequence continues at coordinate 25,961,800 of NC_086383.1, read as the reverse complement.
TCACGGTCACATGACTCAATTATGTCTATGGGCTCATAACAAAATAAGGTCAACCAATCAGCAGGCGCGTTACATCCAAATTTAAATTATAATACAATAGAAAGCAATATTGCATTAGAATTAGAATTTTTGTTCGCATGAATTTAGGGTGCCAGCATGTCCTCCTTTTATTTAAATTATTGATACGTAACATAATTTGAGTAGTTTTGATACCTCATGCAGACTTGTACAACAAAATTATTTGACCGCATCGACCACAACTGACCATATGTGCACTTTAATTTGTAAATCTATATACCCGCATAGTATATCAGCCATTTTTTTTTTATGTCAGGATTCAATTTATAACACAATTGACAACACTATTGCAATACAATAACAACAATTTTTTGTTCAAATAAATTTAAGATGCCAGCATGTCCTCCATATATTCAAAATAGTGATCCATAACTAAATTTGAGTAGTTTTGATACCTTCTGCTGACTTGTACAACAAAAATGATTGACTGCCTTGACCAAAATTTAAACTGACCATATGTGGACTTTAATTTGTAAATCTATATACCCGCATAGTAAATCAGCCATATTTTTTATGTCAGGATTCAATTTATAATACAATGGACAGCAATATTGCAATACAATAACAACATGTTTTATTTGCAAAAATTTAGGATGCTAGCATGTCCTCCTTTTATTCAAAATACTGATACGTAACAAAAATTCAGCAGTTTTGATACCTTCTGCTGACTTGTACGACAATTTATTTTGACTGCATTGACCAAAGTTTAAACTGACCATATGTGCACTTTAAATTGTAAATCTGTATGTCCGTACGAAAAAAATGACACGTACTCTAACCGGACAGTAGCCGTACTTAGCACCGTTCTTATATTATTCATTTGGACTTTTCTTTGAATTGCTTATAATGGTTAAAACGGCTGCATTTTCAGTGAAATTAGCCGTAAACCAGCTCGAAATATTTAAATTAGCAGTCTGGTCCAGAAAGTGCAGCTGGACTTTCATAAAAAAACGTCTGAAAAATCCAGCCGGCATTTCTGGCATAAATTGCCTCTGAAGAGTTCAACCGGACTTTACACAGTCCGACTCAACTTTATGAAGTCCAGCTGAATTCTTAAAAACAGGTTCCGTTTGACCTTTAAAGGCTGATTCACAAAAAAATGGGGGGGGGGGGGGGGTCCATCCCACAGAACCCTCCCTCTTGATCTACCACTGATTAGTTTTTCTTAAGATGGTGGATTCTTCTGATTTGATATGCACCATGCATCCCTTTTTATATTCTAAAAATTAAAAAAAAAACAGATGGCATTATGCATATATATATATATATATATATATACTGCTGATTTCTTTTTTTTACTGTCTTACTGTCAAACCTAAGAAATGTGGAATTGTGAAGCTACATGCTTACTCCTAAAAATATGTGGTTATAATTATCATGATAATATGTGGAGCATAAATATGTGCATAAAATAAAGCTTTGAAAATCACGCAAACTGAATGTTTTTGCATGAATAACTATTTAATGTAGGTTTTTTTATTTATTCTTTTTACTCTTCAAAAATAAAAAAAATAAGCTATTTATAATGGTATAATTACTTCATCAATATGTTTTAAAAAAAGAGCAAATGAGATAATATCACCAAAATGGTGGAATTCAATTACATTTTACTTACCAGAATATGCAATCCAAAAAACATGCACACATCATTAATCCTCCTAAATTGAAATTAATGCCAGTCAGAAGGATCCATCTTCTCTAATATAATGTGAAAAGAACTACTTCCAAACATTGTCTTTACATCCAATGTAAATTTCTCATTTTGTTCAAAAAAGAATACACATCTTCCTGGTTATTCCAAATTCAAATTTTGTTGTATTAATGCAATACATGAGGTTGTTTGAGGAGCTGTGAAATATTTTCTTCTTATGACTTAATTTGGAATATGTGATATATTAAAAGAAGAAAATCGATTATTAATTTGTTCAATTATGAAAAGTTTAATAAAATGAAAGCAATTTCAGATATATGTATTTAGAAATGTGTTATCCTTCAAATGGCCTCATGATCAACCTCTGTGTAGACGCTATTTCCTGTGACCTGTCCAGACTGAGGTTAATTGAAAACAGATGACACTCTCTTCAAGACTACTGCTATTAAATCACTGTTATGGCTCAAGTGTCTATTTGATGTTAAAGAATAATGATAAATAATAATTGGATGCATTCATCTTATTAAATATGAATATGTTGTGTACAAGTTGCGATTTTGTACAGGTTATAACATGTACAAAAATGTTGTACACTAAATATGGAACCGTAACTCAATTTTAGTAGTTTTGATTCCTCATGCTGACTTGTACAATAAAATTTTTTGACCGCATCGACCAAAACTGATCACATGTGCACTTTGATTTGTAAATCTATATACCCGCATAGTTAATCAGCCATATTTTTTTTTAGGTCATGATTCAATGTATAATAATGATAATCATAATCCATGTAAACATGATAATACAATGGAGAGAAATATTGCAATACATTAACAAATTTTTGTTCGCATAAATTTAGGATGCCGGCATGTCCTCCTTTTATTTAAAATATTGATACGTAATAAAATTTCAGTAGTTTTGATACCTCATGTTGACTTGTACAACAAAATTATGTGTCCGCATCAAACAACATTGACCATATTTTGTAAATCTATATACCAACTTAGTATATCAGCCATATGTTGTATGTCAGGATTCATTGTATAAGACAATGGACAGCAATATTGCAATACAATAACAAAATTGGTTGTAATAAATGTAGGATGCCAGCATGTCCTTCTTTTATTCAAAATATTGATACGTAACAAAAATTCAGTAGTTTTGATTCCTCATGCTGGCTTGTACAATAAAATTGTTTGACCGCATCGACCAAAACTGATCACATATGCACTTTGATTTGTAAATCTATATACCCTCATAGTAAATCAGTCATATTTTTTATAGGTCAGGATTCAATGTATAATCATGATAATCATAATCCATGTAAACATGATAATACAATGAAGATATTGCAATACATTAACAAATTTTTGTTCGCATCAATTTAGGATGCCAGCATGTCCTCCTTTTATTTAAAATATTGATACGTAATAAATTTCCGTAGTTTTGATACCTCATGTTGACTTGTACAACAACATTATTTGTCCGCATCGACCAACATTGACCCTATTTTGTAAATCTATATACCCACTTAGTATACACTAGAAGCCCGATTTCAGTCTGAAACGGCCATTTTGGTCTGATCACATCTTGATTGACTGGATTTACCGCTAGAGAAATTCGTCCAGATATTTCAGATCGTTTAGTCGCCGTTCAGATCGATAGCCTCATCAGGTAAATCAGTTCGTTAAGGCGTATCAAGACGGAAAAGACTGAATCATCTAGCGGGTTGTTAAGACCCGTTAAGACCGTGTCAGACCAAAACAGACCATGGATACAAAGTTACGTCAAGATGTTGTCAGACCGTGTCCAGTCGTGTTCAGATTTTAATCATTTGGACACAAAACGAGTGAAACTTTCCCATTGTTTATCAGGGGTTGCTCCCCTTTTAAAAATAAAATAAAAGTTAGAAAGAAGACGGTTTATGTTAACTGAAAGTCTACCACGTCCCTTTAATCATGTTAATTAAATAAAAAAAATATTCAATTTGAATTCTTACTACATCCTATTTAACATGTTTTGTATATATTTTAAAAAATAGCTCAAAGTCATACTGCTGAACAAACCGCCGCGAAATGACTAAAAAAAATTCAACAGATTGCCGAAATAACATTTATTTATTGAATGTAAGCACCTGAACCTTTATATTAAAGGTTTACAAGTGATTACAATACATGTTTTTGCAATAACAGACTGTCGTGGGTGGTGAAAAATTTGTCATGTTGACGCAATAGATCATTTTTACACCCGTATTAAATAATTACGGATGTCGGCCGTGAACACACAGGCACTTGTCTCAGAAAATAAATTTCCTATATACCTTATTATAATAAGGTATATAGGAATTTTTTTTTTCTGAGACAAGTGCCAAAAAATTTCCTATATACCTTATTATAATAAGGTATATAGGAATTTTTTTTTCTGAGACAAGTGCCTGTGCGTGAACACTTGAAAACGCGTGATCTTAATAATTATGTTTAATTAAATTTAAGATGTAACATTTTTTAATATTGGAAATGAATGCATTCATTTAACTTTTAATGTTGGCTATATAAATTGCATTTGAGTGAGGCAGGGGAAAATATATATATATATATAACTAGAATCTATGTCTTTTCTCGTTTTCCGTTTACTGTCATGCCATTGTCCGTTCATTTTTGCCAGACTCATGCGTTTGACTTTCCATCTTTATTTTTCACTTAGTCTATAATTCGAGAGCCTTTTATAAAAAAAATATTACACACCAGAAGACTTTGTTAAAAGATAAAGTTTGAATATTATAGCAGAAAAAGGCCAGTGTACCTGAAGTACATTTGAAGACCAGGTTATATATATTACATGAATACAGCATAATAAAGCTGGTTTAATTTGAATTACTATCCATTAGGGACATTTTCTGACGATAATTAATCAAATCTGACAAGTTTGATTAAAAACGGAAAATAAGCCCGTAAACGATTTAACGTTACCGTACACTCTTTACTTGTCGCATGTCGGCATCTTCAAATGGCAAATTTATTTTACACAAATTCGTTGACATGCCATGATGGTAGATGGACACTACATCACAATATAAGCTGAGCTGGAAATTACAATTGGTGAGTAGAAATGAATAATATTTTAAAACATGCCTATCAGACATGAGAATAATCATTGATCCGGCCAAGAGTTTGAAGGAAAGATGTTTAAATTTGTTACATTTGTGCATACAGGTATGAATTGACTTTTTAATACACCACATTCTTGTACAGTAACTTGTTCAAAGGCAAAGTAAGAATTTGGGCTTGTAAAAAAAATTATTCCTGTGATTGGACCCCCCCCCCTTTTTGGAAGATCAATGCATGATTTGAAAAAGGTACATATAAACTATGGTTTAAATCCTCCCTTTTAAAAAGGGCTGGATACACACCTGTTTATTGCCTAAACCATTGTGTGTATTCACAATGGTTTGGTTAGGGAGGGAGGGGAGGGGGGCCTATTACCAGACCTAACCCCCTGATGGAGTAACCCTAGTCCAAATAATTATGACGTCTGGCAAGGCTATTTTTTTTTTCTGAGACGCCTTCCTAGGACGTTGTAGGAAGGCGTCCCAGAAAAAAATTAAATAGCCTTGCCAAACGTCATAATTATTTGGACTAGAGTAACCCTACATATTCATATTTATTGTATGTTTAATAATGTATTGATAACTGTCACGTCCTAAAATTTGCATGAAATATCCGTCACTGGATTTTTTATAACTCATAACCAACCAATCTTCACATGTATGTTACAATGATGATGCACATATTTATATAGCCACTGGTGGGTGATGTACAATAATTATAATTTATCACATATTTGTTATGAATACCTTCAAGGCTTGGGTTTGCATATGCAATAACCTCTAAATTGCCGGGGGCAAAAAAAAGAGTATATTGATATTGTGCCCTGATTCCAAATGATGTGACAGCATTGCGTCCTTAACGACAATTTTTTACACTTTTGTGATAAGAAATTTAAGATAATTTTCCAGGCATGTTTCATTAAATTGCAGGCGCGGATCCAGAGGGGGGTTCCAGGGGTTGGAACCCTTTCTCTTTTTGAGGATCAATGCATTTGAATTGGGACATGTAATTGGAACCCCCCTTTGTCCTGGTTTTCAAAATGGCTGGACTCTCCCCTGAATTGTTATCAATGATTTGTTTTGCTCTAAATTTTGTAGAACTTAAATATAACATGTTATAATCTATGCATACCATTGCTTTGTCATGTATGTAGTAATATTCTACAAATTCTATTTTGAAATAAAAAAGTATTATTAAAAGAATTTGTTGAATTATTATTACTACAAATATCACAAATCAAATACATGTAGTTACTGTAAATTCAGAAATTATTGCTTGCAAATTATTGCGAGTTTTTCATTTTAGACTTAAATGCGATTTTAATTTTTACGATTTTGTGAAAAATCCTGTTTAATTCATATAAAATATCACAAAATGTGCGTTTAAGTTATTGCGTTTACAACTCAGTCGCATTTTTCGCAATAATAAAAACCTCACATTAATTTCTGAATTGACAGTAGTATATAAAATAGTATTAATGCTATTGACTTATTTAATTTTATACATGTTATAGAAGTCGCATGTAATACAAGTTATAAATACTTAATTCTTAATGTAAATTTTTTTTGTAGATAAGATATCACATTGGTTTGAGCATGATTCCCAGCAAGATTATGAAGGGGCATATATATCATATATACATAGGAAATATATAGTGTCACTAAATTACTCTCATACGGTACCTCACCTCTGTAGCTGTAAATTGCGAAACGGTGGATTCATTCATAATTTTGAGTTACTTATTGCAATTGGAAATAACGTTGATAAAGCTAACAGCATTATGCCATGATGTTGATGGGATGTTCTGATTGGACAAAAAGGAATTTGTGAATTGAACAAATAGCAAACTTGAAATTCATAGGAAAAAAAGTAGGAAATTGGAATAATGAAAATTCATAGTTTCAGTGATTATCTTACAATCATCATGATCATTGTCAATACTACAAGTGCATCATCATGATCATATATATCTGAATTCACCTTGGATAATTATACATTTAAAATAAGAATTTGGATATAATAAGAATTTCTGTGCTGGCGTTGCTACTGTTGGCTTCATGTACCACCAGCTGGGAGTGTTAAACCTTTTTGACCTTTCGTGAGGGTCTGTCACGGTCCGTCACAATTGGTTAGTGTCATATATACATGATTATGGAAGTTTCACCAACCTAGACAAGCTTTACAGCCCTGGCACGGTTGTTGGTTGCACTTAGAGTCAAATGACAGCTTGCTGTATACATTTGTAGTTCAAATAGTCTGAATGAATCTACATGTATGGTGACAATCTTCTAAATTGCTGTTCATTCTGAAACTGGCATTTTATACTAGTACATGTAGTAGTCGAACATATTAAACAATACATGTACTTCAAAGTATCAATTTATTTTGTCTCGCCTTACATGAAAGTCATGAAAGTTGGTTGTATATATGCAAGAAATATGTATTACAGTCTTGGGGTGATGATGTAAGCTATTTTTAATAGAGCTTTACATTTATAAAAGCTAAAAGAGCTGGTTCAGGGAATGAGTGTAAAATATACTGTTACATTTTATTACATGTAATTGGATACATTTTATTGTATATGAGTACCTTGCAAGGTCTACTTGTCTATCAGGTTAGGTTGACCTGACCTTAATTTTATTTCATGGATAATCTAAGTGATTTAGGTTATTTCAGTTTAATACAATGTTAACATGGTTAGGTTTGTTTCTCAGATACTTCGTAATGAAATTAGAGACTGGAAATGGGGAATGTGCCAATAAGACAACAACCTGACTACAGAGCAGACAACAGCAGAAGGTCATCAATGTTTGAATTGTTTCTCAGAAGCTGTAAGCTACATTGAACATGTTGGAAACAAACATAATTTTTGTTTTGCCTAAGGAGATATGGTATCAGGGGTGAATCCAGCCATTTAAAAAAGGGGGGGTTCCCAACCCAAGACAAAAGGGGGGGTTCCAACTATATGTCCCCATTCCATGATCGTCCAAAAAAGGGGGGTTCCAACCCCCTGAACCCTCCCCCTGGATCCACCACTGGGTATGAATTTTGATGAGACGACTTGCATTACTTAAACTATAAACCATGTAGACCAAGTGATTTTCTTTTTAGTCACTATATAATAGGTCACTGCACACCCTTCAGCAAAGACCAAAAACTTAAACTTCATGATGAGCACCCTATAAATGGCTCTGCTTGGAAAGAGCTAGGCTTCTAACAGAGTTAATGTAAAAAATTCAGACGAGAACCCAACAGTGATGACAACTTGATTTATACTAGTATACATGAGCTACAAACAAACAAATATGTGATAAACAGCAATCAACAAAAACACTACAGACAAAAAATTAAGGGGAGACTATTTAAATATAAAAAAGAAGATGTGGCAATGTGTGGTATGATTGCCAATGAGACAATTCTCCACAAAAGACCAAAATGACACAAACATTAACAATTATAGGTCACCGTACAGCTTTCAACAATGAGCAAAGCCCATACCGCCTAGTCAGCTATAACAGGCCCCGATAAGAAAAAGTAAAACGATTCAAACGAGAAAACTGACGGCCTTATTTATGAAAATAAATGAACAAAAACAAATATGTAACCAAGGATTGGTATAGTGTCTCACTATACAAATCCTTGATGTAACACAAAAACAAACGACAACCACTTAATAACAGGCTCCTGACTTGGGTTTATTTACTTTAATCAGAGACATATAATACATTATGTATTATATGTCTCTGCTTTAATGTAAAGTAAATAAAATTAACTAATGTCTTGTACAAGTATTACCCTGACGTTCCGTGAAAATTGTTTTCAAAAATCTAATTTTTCCATAATTCTTTTATGTAATAAACTTATTTAAATAAATTCAGACCTTCACCTGTCTGATCACCAGCATGGCTAAAGGTATTACTCCCAGATGTATTGGCAGGTGACACCTCCAGGTATTCAAGCGATTTCCTGTCGGACTTGCAAGTTCATGCATCATTTCACTTCTGTCAGTGTACACGACCGAAAACTTGAATCTTTCCATTTTAAACTTTATGGTGCATAGGTAATCATTTGATAATATACATCTCTGTCCTGCGTGTCCGATAGTGATACACTAGTCATTACTGTTTATAAATAACATTTCTGGTGTAAAGAATATTATTCATAAAATTTAAATAATTCCAAAAAAGAGATTTGATAAAATAAAAATTTGCTTACACATTTTTTCCAATGGTAAATTTGGGGAAATGTAAGTACTCGTTGTCAAAAGTAAAGGCCAGTTTGAAACATACAAGAAAAATTGATTTAACAAAAATATAATATATATACGCACTTAACGACCATTCTTTTATACGCCTTGATAGAAAGTTACGGAACTATAGATAGTTGCAATTTAAAATTATATACATTTTTACATTGAACATAAGAAAGAAATAAAATTGAGAATGGAAATGGGGAATGTATCGAAGAGGAAGCGGAAGGTCACCAACAGGTCTTCAATGCAATGTAACGAGAAATTCCCGCTCCTGGAGGTGTCCTTTAGCTGGCCCCTAAACAAATATATACAAGTTCAGTGATAATGAACACCATACTTATTTCCAAATTGTACACAAGAAACTAAAATTTAATAATACAAGACTAACAAAGACCAGAGGCTTCTGACTTGGGACAGGCGCAAAAAATGCGGCGGGGTTAAACATGTTTATGAGATCTCAACCCTCCCCCTATACCTCTAGCCAATGTAGTAAAGTAAACGCATAACAATACGTACATTTAAAATTCATTCAATTCAAGAAAAGTCCGAGTCTGATGTCAGAAGATGTAACCAAAGAAAATAAGCAAAATGACAATTAAACATAAATAAACATGCAATTTGCCCCCTCCCTTTTTGGAAAAAAATTGGTTGCTTATATAGGGAATCACTGAACCGTGACTGGAGCGGTCCCTCTCTTAGGTCAGTCAGTGGGCCATCACTTACGAAAAATCCTGGATCCGCCACTGAGCATGTTATCATTGGATGTCGATGGACTATTGTATACCAAAAGAAGAAGAAGAGAACCAATTTGAATTAAAAACAGGTCGATATTTAACCTGCTCTGGTTCGTCGAAGTAATGGACAAAGTAAAATCACAGATTTCTATTTAAATAAAATTGTTCTCGAACAAAGGAAGGAATTCGTCATCACAATTGTTGGGTATAATGTATTATAATGTGAACATCGTTCTGAAGTACTGTATGCCAAATTTTCTGTTCCAACATGCACGTTATATATATGCTACTGGACGTCCCAAGAGAATTTTCTGTTCCGACATGCATGTTACCAAGAGATGTGAATATTTTCTTGGAAAAGTATTCAGTAACAAAGTTTCAAATTAATATCGGGATTTATTTTCTTTCTTGATATATTCAGAAACAGCAAAAAGAATAACTTGACTGCTTGTCCGCTAAATTGGGCTGTTCTTGCCAGATAAAAGACTTATAGTTATATAACTAGAAAAAATTTTAATTTGTATTTTTTTTATTTATTTATTTTCATTACTAGATAGCTGAAATTTATTGGGAAACTTGCATTTTGGGCATATTCTTTGCTTCTTAGCTCGAATTAAAGAGTGTTATAAACTTTTTCAAATGTTGAATACGCAACCAACAAATGGAAGTTTTTAACGACCTTGACTGGCTATACAGCCCTTGCACGGTCGGCCCTGGCTTGCGCCTTTTTGGACTTAAATAATTTAATATGTTTACCATGTGGTAATTTAAATAATTTTGAATGACAAAAAAGTTTAATAAAAACAAAAATTTAAAAATTTTTGGATAAATAAATGAATAAAAAAAGTAAAAAATTTAAGATTAAGTAAATAATAAAATAATAAAAGAATATAATACGCAACCAAATCGCCAAGTATTATTTATGTTTCTGGTAAAGGCGTTTGATTGTGTATTAGTTTGAGGTAGGCGTGTTTTCGGAAACATTCCTCCAATCAGACCTATTTGACATACATGTGTGCGCTGATGCGTGTACACTGGCTATTGTAACGGCACGTGTGACTGTCTCATATCGAAATCTGTCGAGCGTGACCAATGTTTATTGTAGAATTTTTTGTCATGTGGTCAAATTATTTGACATACAAGTTTTAAATTTGCATTTTGAAAGATTATTTTCGGAAGTTGTCCCGTATATACTATTCTAAAGTGTTAGAGAAAAAAAAACAAGACTTTAAAGGAAAGATACATATCAACGGAGAATATAACCTGAGAAAACTATACTAGTCTACTAGCATAATAGTCAAAGATATAAAACATGTATTATATGGCTCTGATATTAAATTAAACGTGTTCTGGAAAATTTTGACAAAATATAATTGCACGAATTTTTAATCGATCGCTGACCTTTAATTCTAGAAGTGACTTGTGACTGTTATAAACATGCAGAGACAATTCTATGCATTATGGTTTAAGTTTACAATGAACACACTATAGTTATACATTTTCCTTTTAAATATCAAATAGACAATCACCTTTCGGATAGACTTGCTTTTTCTTTCTTTTCGTAAAAATTTCATTCGTCCATTTAGAGACATAAATTACAAGTTATATATGTCTCTGGTTTATTATATTTGATTACTTCAAAAATGCTTCAAAATACTATGAGCCTGTATTGGGGTCCCAACCGATCACACACAAAAAAGGGGCGAGTTCCAACTATATGTCCCCGTTCAAATGCATTGATCGTCTTATAAGTTTATGACTCAACGGTTTCCTCCAACAATATGGTTTGATAAATTTCTTTCGAAGTTCATTACTTTTCACATACTAAAATAAAATGATATTCATCTTCAATTACTTGTTTATCACACATAATACAAAATCTCGGATATGTCTCAATATTATAAAATCGACAAGTTTCTATATTCAAACAGTGAGCAGATATATGCGATATTTACAAATGAATGGTTTTATAAATATAATTTACAGCATGATCTTAATAAAATTGTTGGGGTCAAATACATCTATGCAACATACATTTAGGCGAGTCTTCAAAAAATAGTACATTTCACTATTAAAGACACCGTTTAATCTATCTTTGAATTCAAATTAAAACAATTCACTTTTTTTACACCCTGATGTAACCGTATTTTTAAAGCGTTGTCATCCGTATCAATAAATTGTTTAATAACATTGAAGTGCATGAGTATTATTAACGTCTAGGATAAGTGTGAGATTTCTCTGTTGATGGGAATAAACAAAATTTAGCTGAATTTGTATTATTTAAATTAATGAAAAGGCAAGCTAGTGTGTGTTTGAAATGATATTGTTGAAATGGATTTATAGCATGAAAAATGTGTGTAACTAATTTTACGTTGACTTGGACTGCGAATTTGAAAATAATATATTTGTGAAATCACATTCTACAAGATGACATATTTTGTAAGTACGTTTAATATACTCTATAACCTTTCATTCTAATTATAGTATCTTTGAAATGCATTTTATAGCGGACTATGCGGTATGGGCTTTGCTCATTGTTGACGGCCGTACGGTGACATATAGTTGTTAATGTCTGTGTAATTTTGGTTTCTTTTGGACAGTTGTCTCATTCGCAATCATACCACATCTTCTCTTTTATATTTATATAGCTATTACTTGCAACTGCCACATGTACATGTTCTAGACTCGTGTCGCTGAAAGAGGTCTCCTTTCAAGTTTGAAAATAGGTGGAAAAAAGCCACACCCACTTATAAGATATATACATGCTCTCAGTCTGACTGTTGCATTTTGAACAAACGAGTGAAAGTCCAGCGCCATGTAGAACAAAATAGTTTCAACATTCATTTATCATTATCATGATCTTGACCTGCATGGATATATGCATTTAACTTGCAACTGTACGGTTAAACAAACCGGTTATTGATGGCTGCACAAAAATCTTTAACCTCAGACAAAACATGAAATTAACTGTTCAGGAAAAACGAAGTCCATCTAGTAGTAAAATACGGAAAAATGAAAATAAATATATGCAAAATTTTCCCCTGGATACTGTGTTTTGGACATAAAGAAGCCAATGTCCCAATTTCCCGAAATTCCATTATGTTTGACAACGATTTTGATGTAAAACAAAACTTTAACCACAGACTGAACCTAAATGCTGAATTAGTCGGCGTGAATGCTGACGACGGAACCTTTATTTTTTACCAATTAATTAAATAAAATTGCGCCATATTTACCTGTAAATATTTTTTTACCTATAGCAAAAGAAAAGCAAATGGTATGTTGTCAGAGCTACCTTAAAAAAATAATAAATCCAGAGCTCTTCAAAATTGAAGAAGAAAACTATGAAAAGAAAGATTTAAAATATGTGCGTCAGTAAATGTATATAGAGAGAAGAAAACTTCACCGGCTCAACTTAAATTCCAGCCGAATTTCACTGAATAGTGGATGCTATTGGTGTTGTTACAAACAAAGATGATGACTTTGTATTGTGTAACGATCCAGAAAGCGGGATCATTTTATTAGGATGCAAAGCTAATTTAAAATTTAAAATTTCTGTGTACAATTTCAGAGGAAGTTTTTGCTGGTATCTATAAAATTTGTCCAAAATATTTCAAACAACTTTATACTATACATGCATGGCTTCAAGATAGGACATTATATATGTGTCTATTCTCAACTACAAATACCAGCCTTTAGTTCAATGATGTACAGAGACATTTTAAGGTGTAACTGTGTATATTTATACAAGTGAACGTTTTAATTCAGCATACTTTTTGTTATTAAAATGACTTTAACTCCGCCAGTCGGTAAACTGCCGATCCCGAGCCCGGATAAAGAAGGAGGGAAGTCAATCATTTAGTTATTTTATATAAATAAAAAAAAATTGGCGCAATTAGATGATTATTTTATTGGCGCAAATGATACCTATAGTTTTGAAAATTAAGTGGCGCCAAAGAAGTATTGGCGCAATTAAGTTGTGGCGCAAATGAGTTACTTTTTGGCACAAATAGATATCGCCCGAAATAATAGCTTAAACCCTTTCAAACTATTCTATTAATCTCTCCATGCCATATGGCATAGGTTATGATTAGCCCTCGGGGAAAACAGTCAAATGAATGGATAATTATTACAAGTACGTGTATTCCCGACAAACAATGACAATTACCAAATTCGTTCATTACGTGTAAATGAATGCATTTTGTAAAAACATTAAATCTGTATTTATATAACTGTACAAATCACCCATGCAGAAACATATATACACATGGAAAAAAGTATTGCAACACCTTAATTTTTTAAAACATGAAAAATTAGTCTCTTATTTTGGATGGAATATGATAAAATATTTGTAAAATAATATTGAAACGTTGGCTTTAAATCGAACAAAAAATGTATGAAAAAAAAGGTTTTTTCGAACTAAAACTTTTATAACAAAATGAAGTGTTTTTTGTACAAAAAAAATGCATTTTACAAGTTTTACTGTAGACGAACTTTACAATGTCAGACATTTCAAAATTAATCTTTAGAAGATTGTTCACATCATGGTTGGTCGTTATACGCCAAAGAATTAGTACTTTGAGCGCAGCTTCCATTCAATACGACGAAAGCAAGCGATCCATGGTAAAAAAGACATTTAAAGGGCACATATTTATCTTTCGTCTGACAGCACGTATACACCGCAGTTATCGTGAATTATATAAACATATAAAAAAAAAAAAAAAAAACATTATTTTTTTAAGACAAAACAGAGAAAAGAACTGATAAGTGCGGGTATTCCATGCGCCTTGCCTCCTTTATGTTTCGATATTTTAGAAATTAATTATTCTTTTATCTATTACAACACGTGAAAACTACACCAGTGAGTTCCATATATGTCTTCAACTTACAGCTGGTCCTGAAAATGCATGAAATATTTGCCACTGGACTTTTAACAACCAACAATCAATCACACTACAACTTAAAGTATATATAGTAGTGAAATACAAAATGAATATTATAATGATACAATTAGCAAAATAAATAGAATACAAATACACACTACTTTATTTAACTGACATAATTTAAAGGAATACTCTGTATACTATATAAGTAGAGAAGCGAAATGTTTCTTTTGAATACTTAACAAACTTCCGAACAGTTCATGTTTTTTTGCTCAATTTAAAATCTTAAAAACATAAGCATGTATATTAAAAACTGACGATCAGACATCACTAATACGTGTATACACAAATTCATTAATTCTTTATTAACGTTTAGCCCTACGGCACCTTTCTATTAAGAATGATGATGAGAGTAATTGTAATATATAATAGGCATGTACTTTCTTACGTTACGGATCATTGATTTTGTTACCTGTTGACCCGGTTGATTACTAGCACGTGCCATCGAACTCAACCATTTTAACTAAAATAGATTTTGTTTAAGTTAACGCCATATGTATACTAAGTACAGTATACCTATCATATGGATTAGAAAATGCATATTATACGGTGATACTTTAACACTGTCCCGACAGAGACTGAATGAATGCAGTATGATGATCAGGTTTCGGGATCCGAGAAGTCTTTTTTCGAATTTCCGGATGTCGGGAATATTTTTTTCCAACTTAAATAGAGTAAATCTCACTAAATTAATACACATGCAAACAAAAAGCAACAGCTTTAACGGTTAACTAGGACATATATCAACAGAAAACGAATTAAAGCAAATGTCATACATAAAACCAAAATATGCATGTGTTAATTTGCCTCCGGTGCATTTCTGTGGATCCTTAACTTTTTTAGGTTACGTTTAGGATTTTCCGTTACTAATCTTCAAATACGAAAAACATTTTCACCGGTGTTCACAACATTTTAAGGTTTATGGCATACATTCTGGTGTGTATACAATTAACATACGTCCTTGCATTTAATTACCAATATACATTTATATAAACTAACATTTATTAAAAAATAAACAACATATATAGACGAATAATTTATTAGTTCCTCGACAAAACAAGAAAAGAAATAAAGAATCAACAGAAGATTTAATTTTTCTTTGTAATTAATCAAAATAATATTTCAAACAAATCCTAATATAAAAAAAAAACATATATACAAATTAATCTAAAATGCATTATCGAGTAGAAGGGACGCAACTAGTGTTATCAAACCGGTATACTAAACGGATCTAAACAGGGTCTGAACATGTTGAACGTAATTTTGTATCAATGGTCTGTTTTGGTCTGACACGGTCTTAACGGGTCTAAACAACCCGCTAGACGATTCAGTCTTTTCCGTCTTGATACGCCTTAACGAACTGATTTACCTGATGAGGCTATCGATCTGAACGGCGACTAAACGATCTGAAATATCTGGACGAATTTCTCTAGCGGTAAATCCAGTCAATCAAGATGTGATCAGACCAAAATGGCCGTTTCAGACTGAAATCGGGCTTCTAGTGATATCAGCCATATGTTGTATGTCAGGATTCAATGTATAAGACAATGGACAGCAATATTGCAATACAATAACAAAATTGGTTGCAATAAATGTAGGATGCCAGCATGTCCTTCATTTATTCAAAATATTGATACTTAACAAAATTTCAGTAGTATTAATACTTAATACTGACTTGTATAACAACATTATTTGACCAAAATCTACCATATGTCATTGTGCACTTTTATTTGAAATCTATATACCCGAATAGTATTGTACCGAGCGTCTTAAGTACAGGTCCGTGTAAGAATCAGGCAAATCAAATAAAAAGTGATAAGTCCATATACACGGAATATGGTGAAATTTTGGGAACGTTGTTATCCATTAATAAAAGAGACAAAACAATAGTATTACATCGATGTATGCCACATTTGTCTAGAAAAAAATAGATTGAATGCATTCGCCGTCCACATCTATAACAGTGTAATGCATTGAAAGTAGGTCAACTTCGATATTGATTTTCTGTTAACAGCAGATGCCTAGCACACAATTTTTTTTATATTTAAAATCTTTTGATACATATCTTCTCTTTCAATGAATAAAAAGTTTGGAAATTTTTATTTGAAAAATGTTATTCACTAAAGTAAAATCATCGAAACGCGTCATTGGCTGTATTGTTTATCTCCCTTGCTTGGTTACCTCTTTTAAAAAAAAGGGGCGTAATCTGCACAACAACAATAACAAATGGCAGACGAGATGGTCTCGCCGGACATAAATGGCAGTATAAGTCTGTTTTAACCCATTTATGTGGGGTTTAATCCTTTATGTAATCAGGATAAAAGTGTACGAAAGCTCGCTGAATGTTATAAGACATAACGCCGCGGCATTGACAGATCTGGGACTGCGTGGAGGTTGCCAGACTACACGAACCAGCCGTGGACAATACCAATGAAGGAGAGTTGATAGCACTGAGATGTGGTATTTTCAGGTAAATCAATATACTGCCTCTGTCCCCACACTCTGTTTGCACAATAAGTAATACCATTAATACAAACAAAGATAGAACAAGTGATAACACCCATGATACACATTACAGCATGTCCTTATGCCTGGTATAGAATAGAATAGAATATCTTTTATTTGTGGTATATTTTGTTAGGTTTCCTGTTCCACAGGACTAACTACAGTTACAGGGTTTCTTAACTGGAGTCTTATTGCTAAATAGGCAGTGCACCCATCCATCAAGCTGTTAAGGGAGCTACCATTTATTTTTTTAAAGGGAAGGGGGGGGGGGGGTAGGATGAACAATTTTACCCTGCATTTTTTTGTTGTTGTAATCTCTGTCTTGCATTTTTTCCCCACTCTATGATGGACAGGTCTTGGTTTATATTTTTTTTTACTTGAATTGTCATCCTGCCTTTAAGTTAATTTTTGGCATTTTTTTTTATAATCAAAACTCCTGTCCTGCCTTTTTTAAATATCATCCTAGCCCCTAATAAAAATCAAATAGTAGCTCCTATGAAACATTAGGAACAGTATAGAAAGTGATTTACAACTAATTATCCAGCTAAAGAAAACTTGAAGAAAAAAAAAAGACATGACCACATTGTGAGTGAACACAAACCTGAAACTAACTTCAAACTATAGAAACTGCATCCATCCACAAAGTACATGTAGTACCATATGTTTTGAGTCCTCTTAGGCTAAAAAAACTAGTCAAAACTAGGTTGGGGCAAATTTCCACAATGGGTAAGAAACCTTTTAAGATTTAACATGTTTACTTTGCAATTGTATTTTTATATTATAATATATAAAATGTATATATAATTTATACAAAAATTGTGGAACTTTAGAGATGTTAAGACCATGAACCTGTTCAACCTTTTGTTGTTTCGCTCATTCACCAAATGTTCTAGAATTGGTTAGTTCTGTCCATTATATTTTATTCTTAAATTTTCTATCAATGTTTTGAATACAACAATAAAAGGCAAGTAATTATTTCTGGATATAAGTGTATAGCATGTATAGATTTTTTTGATAAATTTTAAAAAGATAAATATGAAGCAGGATATGGAAAATATCACAGTCAGTATTTCAGGGTCATTTATTTCTGACTATATAGATGCAGTAAATCTTTTGCTCGTTACTAACCACCCTTTACCTATTCAGTATTTTTCCTTGAGTTTAGGCGAAGGGGCCCATGTAATTGGAAATAAAAGTTTGTGAAATGTTGCAATTGGCTTTGGGGAAACTATATCAATTTGGTTATTTAAAGGGCACACTGTACATTGTTACATCAGCAAAATTAAAATTAGGTACAAAATCCTTGATTCTGAGATCCTTTGTTTATATACCTTGCTGACTTTAAATAAAGCTTATTTATTTATCCCTGACCTATAATTAACCTCTAAGAGATTTGCTCTCTTGTGGAAAATTTCATACATGCAACTCTCAGTAGTCTGTGAGTTTTGGAATCATGGAAATTTGAAACATCTGTAATCAGATAATGAGAACCCTGAGTAACTTCATTTGCAATCATACCACATATAATCTTTAGATATAGGAAGATGTGTTGTGAGTGCCAATGACACAACTCTCCATCCAAATAACAATTTAAAAAAGTAAACCATTATAGGTCAGTGTATGTCCTTCAACACGGAGCCTTGGCTCACACCGAACAACAAACTATAAAGGGCCCCAAAATTACTAGTGTACTTACATGTATCACACTGACTATAAACAATCAAAAAAATCCTTGATTTAAGCTTCTTATTGAATAGATTCTTATAAACATGATGAAATGAATATAAATAAATGTACATGTAGTCTTTTATTTGGAATGAATTCAGTATCAACATCTATAAAAATGTCTTGTGCATTTCTTTTTCAGCATAGAATTTTCACCCATGTTTTAGAATCTGTGAACAGGATTGGTTGTGTGTGGCTTCACTTCTTCAGAATTTTATAATGACTATAAATATCAACTTCCTTAAAGTAAGAAGTTAGATCTTCTATCAGATAATGCAGCATGCTACATTTACCACTGTGGACATACATGTATCTGGTTATGCTTACAAGAAATAAATAAAAGAACAGGTAACATACAATGTATATTACAAAAAAAATTGGGCTTAGTAAATATAAGGTAAAAACAGAAGACAACAATATCAGAATTATGGACAACATCAAAAGTTCAATGTAGGATAAAAAACTTATTTATATATGTATATATATATAGAGAATAACCATACATTGTCTCGAAATATCAATGTTATTTGTACAAGGCTTAGAAACAGGTAGAAAGCGAGGCTGTGCCGAGCATTTTACCTGTTTCGAACCGAGTACAAATAACAAATTGATATTTCGAGACAATGTATGGTTATTCTTTATATACTGCAACTCTTAAAAATGTTCTAAATGAAGTATTTTGGGTAAAAAACATCATTTCTTAATTTGAAGCGGACGACGTTAAATTTCCGCGAACTTGTATGTTTTATTGACGTCATAAATAAAACTCTACGGAAACCCATTGTCAACGTCATAAACAAGGTGATATACGGTCATGGACTGTATATGACATATGAATATACAGTCAATGCAATTTGACTGCTCAAATAGCACAGCTGCAGTATATATATTTTTTCACTGACCCCCTTATTCTCCTCTTCTCCTCTTACTTAATTTGGGGAAAATTGATTGTAACAGGAAAGTATAAAATCATTTCAATTCAAGAAAACAGCAATGTTTACCCCACCCTAAACTATTTGAATTAAGTTTATTATCCTTCATTGATTTTTTTATGTTTTCCCTATAAAGTGACAGTAGTTTAATGTTCATCTTACAGCTAATTTCTTTATGCTTGTAGAGTAAAATTTTGATTTTGAAACGTTTACCCAAGCTTTGTAATTAAGACTGAAATCTCCAAACAATAAATATAGGCAACCTAAAACCTGTAAATATAATAGTTTAAAGCAATTGGATGTTATCTAAATTTCTATTGTACAATATACAAACAAAGTAAAAGAGTCTTTTGTACATGCATTAGGAAATTAGCTATAATCTTTATTTTTATTAATTAAAGCACATATGTTTCTTGAGACATTGCTTTGGAAAAAAACAACCTAGAGATATCATTTAATTTATATCTATAAAATAATATAATTATAGTTTTGGGAAAACTAAAGTAGTAAAATTGTTCACCATGTCAAAAGCTATCTATCAATTAATTTTCTGATGATTCAGACAACACTTGCAGGGTTATTGCCCTTTTTCGAAAGGAAATTTGAGTGCATTTTATTATAAGCTTGATATTATTTTACGTGTACAAATGTGTAAACTTATTTTATGCCCCCTGCATAAAAAGAAGATGTGGTATGATTGCCAATAAGACAACTCTCCACAAGGGACCAAATGACACGTAAAGTAACAACTGAAGGTCACGGTACAGCCTTCAACAATGAGCAAAGCCCAAACCGCACAGTCAGCTATAAAAAGCCTCGAAATGGCGATGTAAATCAATTCAAAAGAGAAAACTAACAGCCTGATAAATGAACCAATAAGGAACGAAAAACAAATATGGAACACATAAACAAACCACAACCACTTTATGAATGTACTCTAACTATTTATACAAAAAAGAAAATGTGTATGATTGCCAATGAGATAACTAACCACAAGAGACCAATATGACACAGAAATTAACAACTATAGATAACCTTCAGTTTGCCTTAACCAAATGTTAGTAAACTTTAAAACAATGCATATTATCACTAAACACAATCAAGTTTGAATTTTGGGGGCGTCACTTAAGCCTTTCTAAAGTTATGCCCCTTTACAAATGGTAAAATTGCTAAATTTTTAGTTTTCTTCCTCTTTCTGTAGTTTGCCTTAATCTAATGTAATACAACTTATACACAATACTTTGTAGTTATTTTTTGTTTTTTAAATTGCAGAGTAATGAATATCTTATATTTTATAGGGATCAATATTCAGGGGTATTGCTAGTCTGAAGCCCATGCAAGAAAGTCATATTGTGATTCAAAGATAACAAATATGTGCAAAAAGATGAAAAGTTGGGTTGCAAGTTGGAAAAAACATTGTAACAGCAGCTGATATGAAATCTGCCCTTTACTCTAGAACAGGTAAATTAACAAAATGTACATTGTTCATACAGAAAACATAAGTACAACACAAACCCACTGCGAACTAAATGTGCCCTGTTAGAATAAGCAAATCTGGTTCTATACACAATTTCAGAGACAGTCTGATTCTCAGAAGTAAATTTCATTTCACAAATAAATCTGACATGATAATGTCAAAATGTTAGACTTGAGTCACAGGCTGAGGCTCACATTCACATCAGGAGTGGATCCAGCCATTTTAAAAAGGGGGTTCCCAACCCAGGACAAAGGGGGGTCCACTTTATGTCCTCATTCAAATGCATTGATCAGCCAAAAAAAAGAAGGCTTCCAACCCCGAGAACCCCCCCCCCCCCCCCCAAGTATATATTGTGATACTATAATTATATAGTTAATTCATAGAACATATATTGATATATATTCAATATGATTTTATGATACATTTAGATGATAAGGACATACTATGTAGATGTGCATATCAACCTTGTGTCAACAGGAAATTAAGATTCAATTTTTTTTCTATGAGTTACGCCCCTTTGAAATTATTTGCTCTAATGTACTTCTGCAAAAGTGTCTTTGCAACTCCTCTAAAACTACACAACAGATCTGCAATGAAACTTTGTAGATAATAAGGACATACTATGCAGATGTGTGCATATCAACAGGAAATTATGATTTTATTTTTTTTTCTTGCACAATTTTTTACATAAATCAAATTGTATGCCAGATTAGGACCATATCCTAAAAAAACTATCTACGTTAAAAAAGTTATTTTTCAGGGTAAAGGGTTTTGGTCATAGTAAAAAGTCAGAATAGTTTGAAATTTAGTGCATGATTTCCTTATACATGTAGTACTATCTGTCTCAATATCAAACTTAAAACCGAATCCTTGATATGATAGTGCAAACAGCACATCATGCACTGCAACTTTTTTTTAACTTTTTTAGCTCACATGGCCCTAAAGCTTTTCTCATCACTTTTCTGTTTTCGTTGTCTTTTAATTTTTACAAATATCTTCTCCACTGAAACTGATAAGCCAAATTTAACTAAACCTGGCCACAATTATCATTTGGGTATTAATTTAAAAAGTGTGTCCATTGACCCGGCTAACCAACCAAGATGGCCACCATAGGAAAATAGGGGTAAAATGTAAATTTAGGCTTATATCTCTGAAACTAAAGCATTAAAAGCAAATTTGACACAGGCAGAAATGTTCGGTAAGCTAAGATATATATGTATCCTTAAATCATTCTGACAAACTTATTAGGTTGCTTCCTCTGAACTAGAAATTTTTAGGAAATTTTGTTGTTTTTGGTTATTTTTTAGCTCACCTGGCCTAAAGGGCCAAGTGAGCTTTTCCGTCCCATCACTTTGTGTACGTTGTCGTTAACTTTTACAAAAATGTTCTCCTCTGAAACTACTGGGCCAAATTAAACCAAACTTCTGTGACCCAGCCAACCAACCAATATGGCCACCATGGCTAAAATTAGATCATAGGGGTAAAACGCAGTTTTTGGCTTATAGCTCAAAAACCAAAGCATTTAGAGCAAATCTGACATGGAGGGTAAATCATTTATTAGGTCATGATCTATCTGCCCTGAAATTTTCAGATAAATTGGACAACCCGTTGTTAGGTTGCTGCCCCTGATTTGGTAATTTTAAGGAAATTTTGCTGTTTTTTGGTTTATATTATCTTGAATATTATTACAGATAGTGATAAACTGTAAACAGCAATAATGTTCAGCAAAGTAAGCTCTACAAATAAGTGAACAGGATCAAAATTGTCAATTGACTTCATAAGGAGATATTGCCCATTAAGTCAAATTTTACAATTTTTCGTAAATTTTTGCACTCTTTTACAAAAGTCTTTCCTGAAACAACTGAGACAAATTTAAATAAACTTGGCCCCAAATAAACATCAGGGTATTTTTTTTTTTAAATGTGTCCAGTGACCCTGTCTGCCTAAAACATGGTAGACATGGCTGAAAATAGAACATCGTAAAAAATGCAGTTTTTGACTGGTCCATACATGTATCTCTGAAACTAGAGCAAAAGTATAACTACGGTTGCATTATTCCATGCATCAATTGTAAATAAAATATCATTGGAGCAACACCGGCTCCTTGGAGCCTCTAGTTTAAAATTATTCTTTTCTTCAAAATATCATGTTGACCTATGTAGTAATGTACACACATTTTGTTGAAGTTGAAAACATGATCTTTAAATCGGTTTATTATTCCCCTCATTGCTATTTTTTTCACAGGTGTTGCTGGATGTGAAGTCTCTGAATGTACTAACGACACCTCATAAAACAAACTGATAACACACAAGTTTAATGGAATAAATGATTTTAATGAGTTGTGAGTTGAAGAAGATGGTATACTACTGAGGAAAGCCTACAACATCGGCAAAGTAAAATTTATTCCTTATAAATCCATAGACCAAATGGACTTTGGTAAACGGCAGGAAAATAAAACAGAAAAATGTGTGTTAATATCAGGATTTTATTAACCTGTTAATGTAACTGGAAAAATCAAAACACCTAAAACAGTTGGTGCAGTAAATCTCCATGGAGGACCAGAAATAAAAACAGAAAATGGTGAAGGCTCAACCATATTATCCTCTCATCACTCAGAAAGTTCTGATTAAATGCTGTTCTTTTGCTCAAAAGTTGGCTGTGTCATTAGATTTGCTACCTTAAATTGACTTAAAAACCATCTTTTGATAGCTATATATATATATATATATATAGGAAAGCATTTTTAACAGTTGTTACAGGAAACAACCTGACACCTGATTGGGCCAGGTTGTGCAATGAAGTGGTATTTACAACCAAAAAAATAAACCAACATCAACAAAGGGGACTGAAGATGAACTATGAGATAGGCTTTAAAGAAAGACAGGAGAATATCAAGATTTCCTTATTACTTTTTTCATAAAAGTATTTGTCACATATTATTAAAGAACATTTACTAAGCATGCTAAGCAATCACTCTTTTCAATAGAAGGTTAAGATACATATTTGATCAATGAAAACTAAGTATTATTAGAATATATGTTAAAATAATTTTGCTTGTACCATCATGACCATATAAGTATTCAGTTTTTAGAAAATTAAACATTTGAACAGTCAACTTATTATCTATCTTTTTTTTTATTCTTTACTTCCATTATCTCCAATTGACTTTCTTTCTGGTAGTAAACATTGAATTTAAGTTCAATATTATCAATATGTGAATAAGGGTGGTTTCACTTTTAAAATACATGTTAGTTCACTAGATATGTTCTGTTCCAATGGGAAAAATTCTGTATGCAAGACCATTGACTCTTGCATATTAACATATTGAGGAAGAAAATGGGGACACTTCAGTGACCTGTTTATTTTTTATTAACTGCTTGTACCACTGAACAAATATTTTGCAGGAGTACCTGTTTATCACATCTGAAATAAAAAAACAATCAATGTGGGAGACACAAAACATAGTAATTGTTTGCTAAAATTACTACACTATGTGTCATGTGATATTTGGATCAATATATTGAGAAAACTATTTGTTTCTAAGAATTCAAATCCTTCATTTATATCTATTCAGACCCTGTTGATTCTTGCAAGGTAACAACACAATTATTGTGGACTTTGGCTCATAACTAATGTAAATCATAACATTTTTCCCCTTGGAAAAGGTTCAAGCGCCCTCCTCCCCAAACATACACAAACAAGCTATATATTGTTCCACTCAAAATGCAAAATATTACCCCTTTATACCCTGGTATATCATATGTATAGGTATTGGCATGATATAAGTGAATATTTCACCTAAATTTGATCAACATGGGGCGTAAAAATCATAAATGATTAAAAAAAAAACTGAAAAATTGACGATTTTGATGGTGCTGCCACCTACAACAGCCAAATATTTCCGAACTTTTTTTTGTTTCGATTTATTCTATAGGGCTTCTCTAAAAGGAAATATATAACAAAAGTGTGTATACTGTTGCTGTTTCTTAAAAAAATAAAATGAAATTAGATGAAATTTGCATTTTTCTAAACTTCATTTTGATCACATTTCCATGGTTACGGTTGCTAGGGAAGAAAATATTTGAAATCCATTTTCAATCTGTTTTCATATCACTATACATATGAACTCTATATAAAGTATATACAAGCAACAAAAAATATATTATTAAAGCAAGATAAATTACTTTAAAAACGTGCGTTTTGGTAGTTTTCCTTGCTCATTTTTAGGGGCCATCAGGGGGAAATTTGAAAATGAATATTTTTAACACAAAATTTTTTTTTTTCAAAAAAAAATTTCATATTGAAGTTCTTATAAGGTAAATCCATATCTAGAATAAGAAATTTGATCAATTTGCCAAAATGGACTTATCACTGTTTGCCTGATTCTTACATGGACCTGTACTTAATGTCTTCTCCTGGGGCTTCTGTATACATTTTCTTAGGAAAATAAATGTGAATGTAATCAATAATATTGGAAAACAATGAATGCAACAACAAAAAAAACGATCCGCATAAATTGAATGTCAGGATTTAAGGCCGCATCATCAAAGTACCAACACTAATATGTCTGAATAGGTTTGTACTATTTAATAAAAGTATATGAGGTTCTCTTCTGAGAATATTATACTGTAAATCTATTATGTCGGTTGATTAATTTTGTTTGTAGTTCAACGTCAAGTGGCAACTTTTTCATTCAAGTGCGCATTGCGAACAATTCTGGGATGTCCAATATATCAATAAATCGGCAAAAAAATCTCTCTACAAATCTGACAAATTTGACGAGATTGTTGATAGTTTTACCATACCGTATGCTTACGGACACTGTACAATTTCTCTCAGAATGTTCTGCGGAAAATAAAATAGTTAATTCAATGGAAACAAGTTGAATAACAATGACATATGCGTGCATGTATACATTTATACATAAAGTAGAATTTAGGAAGGGACAGTAGAAAAACGGGAAACGACGCAACGTAGACAATGTTGTTGTTATCCCGTGATATAATAATATTTTTCCGATGCGTTGAATAACCTTTCTATCCGCTTTCTAATAAAAAAAAAAAAGCTCTCATTTCCTTTATGAATAGCTCTATGTGATTGTATAGCCATTTTTGTTTATATAAGAATACATGTATATCAAATAAAAGAAAGATAAACTTTGTATAATATCTAGTAGAGTCTAGCGAGTAAATAATTAAATTTGATATCTGTGTAAATACAATGCGAATGTTGTTTACATATTTTAATTAAAGCGCTAGATCTGCTGCAGTCCTAAAAAGCAGACCGTAGATCTGGTCCAACAACGACGAAACTGATCAAAAATTATCAAGTTAACTTAGAAAGTAGTTAACAAGTCTGACCCAAGTTTTTTGTCAAGGTAAGAACCGCACCCATCTGTATGTTCTATTTTTAGCAATGACGACCACCTTGATTGTTAGGCCGGTTCACCGGACATATTTTTTAAACTAGATACCCCAGTGATGATTGTGGTCAAGTTTGGAATAATTTGACCCAGCAGTTTCAGAGGAGAAGATTTTTGAGAAATAAACGACGACGACGGGCAAGGTGAGCTTAAAAGAAGATGAAATATGATAGCCAATGAGACAACTCTTCACAAAATAACACAGAAGTTAACAACTTTACATCTCTTTGTTTAGTTCTATACCGGCGTCACATATCAGTGTATAGCTCCAACATACGCAGGGTGTGTTAAAAATCAAGGACGCTGCCGATACGCTAGTAATTTTGGAGGCATTCAACCTGTTAATTTTATCTGTATTGTGTTTACAACGAGCTCTAACCGCGTATTGGGCGTACGAGAAGCATACCTAAGCGTTTATCGGGGGTTTAAGAAACGTTTGATTGCGTATTCTTGACGTTTGTCTAACGTAGATGGAATGCACGTTACGAAAAGAAAAAAAATTCTTAAACGTATTTGAGACGCGTAACGGTCGTATCATGGACGTTCTTTTATAGCAAATTTTATATCAGACTGTTATCATATCAAAACCAAAACAATATGATCATTTGATTTGAAATTATTTATCTCATCTTTTTTTGCAATTCGCATGTAGATATTACATAACTCTAAATCGTTCTTCTTCTTCTTCTTCTTCTTCTTCTTCTTCTTCTTCTTCTTCTTCTTCTTCTTCTTCTTCTTGCATATAAGAAGCGTATACAACGTGCCCTAAATGTGCCTCAAGCTATCTGTATGTAGCGCGCTTAACGCGTTCGTATCTGATATATAACGTACGTGTAGCGTACATGTATTTGCTAGGCACACGCTAAAGCTGGATGAAAATAATTATGCTGCATAAACAGTTCCTCGATTTGTAGCTTTCACCAAGCGTGTGTGACGCCGGCATAAATGTAAAAATATGTTGATACATTGTACACCTAGCTTTGTCTTTTATATATTTTTTCATTTATATTAATGTCACTGTATGCAAACTGACTTTGTGAAGTCTGTTATATGCGACTTATTAAAAGAAAGAATCAAAATGCCAGTTGAATTTTAAAATTTCAGCTTTTCGAGTATAGTTAACATCATTTATTATAATTATTATTACATATAAAGGTGAAGTGAAGAAACAACAAAAAAAAATACAAATTCGTGTAGAATATTTTGCCCTAGTGAGTAGGAATGTTAGTTATTTCATCGTGTTTAAATTTATTAACGTCACTTAATATATTTTGTGTTTGCGAATTGCTCTTCTTGGCGTACCTTCGACATGAGCGCCAACGATTATCTGTACAATAGTAGAACAATTCACTAAGTGATAGAAAAATGATGAGGACATTAAATGGATTTAGTGCTTCCATAGACTTGTGTTGATTTATCGCACCAGAAACGCTCAGGATTTAAGAACCTCGGATATATATGATTACTAAAATTGAGAAAGGAAATGGTGAATATGTCAAAGCGACAACCACCCGACCATTGAGCAGAAAACAGCCGAAGGCAACCAATGGGTCTTCAATGTAGCGAAAATTCCCGCACCCATAGGTGTCCTTCAGCTGGCCCCTTAAAATATGCATAATAGTAGAGTGATAATGGACGTCATACTAAACTCCGAATTATACACAAGAAACTAAAATTTAAAATCATACAAGACTAACAAAGGCCAGAGGCTCCTGAATTGGGACAGGCGCAAAATTGCGGCGGGGTTAAACATATTTATGAGATCTTAACCCTCCCCTATACCTCTAGCCAATGTAGAAAAGTAAAAGAATAACAATACGCACATTAACATTCAGTTCAAGAGAAGTCCGAGTCCGATGTCAAAAGATGTAACAAAAGAAAATAAATAAAATGACAATTATACATAAATAACAACAGACTACTAGCAGTTACCTTACATGCCAGCTCCAGACCTCAATTAAACTGATTAAAAGATTATGTCCTTATCATATGAATATCAGGTACAATCCCTCCCGTTAGGAGTTTAGTATCATACTATCATAAAATATATGAGAAGAACATAACCCGTGTCATGCCAACAACTGTTTTTTAAGAAATAAATGTGTTTAGTTCCGATGCAAAGACTCTATCAGTGAATCAATGTTAAAGCCAAAATATGCAATCTTTAATGAACTGACAACAGTATCGCAACTATATCCCCTTTTAATAAGTCTATTTAAAGGTTTTGTTAGTTTCTGAGGAGAATACTGTCATTTTTGTGCTTTATAAAGAATATTTCCATAAACAATTGGATGTGAAATACCTGAACGTATAAGATGTCTGCATGTTGAGTTATATTTACGAATTATTTCCTTATAACGGTGATACAATTTAGTAAATGTTTTGACCAGTTCGTGATATCGAAAACCCTGGTGTAATATTTTTCAGTAATACATAAATTTCTCTCGCTAAAATCTAATACGTTGTTACATACACGAGCGAATCGTACAAGTTGAGATATATAAACACCATAAGATGGTGACAAGGGAACGTCACCATCTAAAAATGGATAATTAACAATAGGAAATGAAAAATCATCTCTTTTATCATAAATTTTTGTATTAAGCGTCCCGTTTATGATATAGATATCAAGATCGAGGAAAGGGCAGAGGTCATTGTTATCATTAGCCTTTTTTAAAGTAAGTTCTGCAGGATAAATTTCTTTAGTATACATTATTGAGCCAATATATCATCCAAATATCTGAAAGTATTGTTAAATTTTTGTATCAAATGTTGTTTTGATGGGTCTTTGCTAATTTTAGTCATTAATTGTAACTCATAACAATACAAAAACAGGTCCGCAATAAGTGGTGCACATATAGTCCTCATTGGAATTCCAATGACTTGACGATATACGGAATCTCCAAAGCGAACACAAATGTTATCAAGTAAAAAATCAAGCGGATAAATAGTATCAAAGCATGTCCAATTGACATAGTTCTTTTGTTTATTGCTACTAAAAAAGATCTAAAAGAGTTTGAACATATGTATTCGCATTCCGACTTTTTTAAATGCCCAGTTAATTAGGGATGTGAATTTTTTTCCTAATAAGAACATAAAGCAAAGAGTTTATATAGGGTAGAAAAATCAAAACTTTGAACAGATTCAAAATCACCAATATGTGCAATTTGTCAAGTACTTCCAACGAGTTTTTGACACTCCAAAAGTAATTAATTTCACTATTGTCAAAGGCCTTATTTGAACAATTTATTATCAGTTTTTTTATTGTACCAGGTGTACTAGTAAGTAAAACAGACAATTTAGTAGCTAAACAATGGCTAGAAGATGAAATAAATCTATATTTGTAAGATTCTTTTTGCAGCTTCGGAAGCCAGTACATAGTTGGGACTTTCATTCTGTTTGGTTCTGCTTGTAAAGAAGTAGCTAAAAGTTTTTGTTTGTTACAGATGTCGTATTCTGAAAATAAAGTCAGTTGGAATGTTGGTGAATTCGTGATTTCCTTTTGCAGAACCTCTATATAAAATTTAGGTCAAACAGCTTAATCAGCCGGGACAAAAAAAAATTCCTTGGCTAGTTCTGTTAGTTTATTTCTGATACGCGAAATAGGGTTTTTATAGTTTTTGTTAAGAGTAAAATGTTCTTTAAAATGTTGTATTCGAATATCAACTATCTTCATTACTGAATTAAAAAGAGTCCAAAGATTTTTTGTCAGCTTTTCCCCGTTTTACCCATTTCAAATAGTAGGCACGGAGTGAGTCGTGGATGATATTACGACACTCATTCCAGTTAATAGTTGACGGGGGATGATATTTAGGTCCTTTACTGAGGAATGATTTTAACTCTCAGTCGCGAACGATGTTAAGGTCTCCTGTTATAACATGGTAAATTGGGCCATATGTGTATTCTGAATTACTGCAATTACACGACATAGGTGTATTTTCAGTGATATTTACATCTTTACACAATTGGCTTTAATTAAACACATATTTTCGGGTAGATTTCTTGTAAATATAACAAATGAGGGGGACTTTAGTATTATCAAAATATCCAGGAATTTGGTCTTTAACAGAATGGGCGGTAAAAATACCGGCAATATTTACAAAACCAAAACCTTTATTGACATACTTTATTTTAATAAAATGTTTTTTATGCTCTTCAGGGCGATCAATTTTTGGAAACAGTTTAGAATAACAATATGCCGTTATAATTTGGACAATTTTATACTTAGGACTGTAATATGAAATTGTGTTGCAATCCTCTAAAAAAAAATATATTTTTTTATAGGTAAAGAACAAAGCTTGGTTAACAGATAATGTCGCCGTTGTTTTGTGAAATAGAAATTAGGTCCGAAATATTTGTATGGTTGGTCCGAATTTTTTTTTGATTGCGATTTTTTCTGCGTCCATGAGAACGATTTTTACGAACAGTTTTAGAAATTATATCCAAATTGTTAACAGAATCGGTTCTTGATATATTGCCAATTCCCATGATATTATCATTAAGACCGAGAGGGTTAACTGTCTGTAATTTTTTAATCCAATTTAATTCATTTATTTTTCGTGATCGTACCCACTTTGAATGAGATTCACCAGGCTGCTTATTTACTACTTCTAAAGGTTGAACTGTTAAATATTTAATAGGATGACTGTGCTTCTTAAGATGTTGATAAATGATACTTTTGAATTAATTGGGTCTTTTAAAACGATATAGGTGTTCTTGCGTGCGTTTAGATAAATATCGCCCAGTTTCACCTACGTACTTAATACCGCATCCCGGTTTGTTTCATGCGAGTAAATAAATAATACTGTTTGTTTTTCAAGTAATATCAGTTTCAAAATTTAGAGAAAATGTGCGACCATTAAATGTGGACCTTACTGTATTGGTGGTGGAAAGACGGGGACACGTGAGTCATTTTTTTGGCATTACACTTATCGATAGAAGGGTAACCACGATTTTTATTGTTAAAAACGTTAGCGATGGTAGTATTTTTAGATAAGCGATTCTGAAGATTGAGACGTGTAGATACCCTTTGAACGAGTTTAGTATTTAATATTTTTCCATTTCTAAGCTTCATACTTGTTTTTTGGTATGTAGATTTATTACAAAGGAGCAAAGACTGGCGTCCAGAATATGAACCATCACACAATAGATTAAATTGTGTAAAAATGATAAAACTGTTGGATTTAAGAACCTTGGATATATATGATTACTAGAATACTTGAAATTTGATGATCGTTTAACTACTGTAGCTTCGAAATAAAAAAAAAAGAGTGATGCTTCATCACACGTATTTCAAGACTATGCTATTAATCAGCACACTGCTAATGGATATAGTTTGAAATTTCGTGTGTAATATCAAACAGAGGTAACGACTAAATAACTGTTGGATTCAATGACACCTTTTAAAACATTTGTGAAAAGTGAAATGTGACAAGAAAGTAAAATACTAACAACAAATATATAATTATTTTTGATATTTCATTCAAAATCAATGAGCACCTGACATAAACCCATATTTTTGTTGGTGTGTGTTGCTTATTCTTAAGGTTGTGATGCTTTGTTTTGTAAACTGTTGTTTTTTTGCTTGAATTAAAAAAAAAATGTTTATCTAAAATAAGATGTTGACAGTAAAATATAAACGATAACTACAGCATGTACAAGATTGTCTAAGTTTATAGATAATAGGGGATCAAGTTGTTTATATTTCATTTTAATTTTTTCGTTCTGTAATGTTTTGTTATACATTTAATTTAAACCACGACATTAGTGGTGCAGGGTGGGGGGTGTTTTACACACAATGCGTTTTTTACAGTGTTGTTTCTATTTTGTGTACTTTAACATTCATAATTTCTATCTTATTGAGCAAATATACCATTAACGACAAAAACAGAATTTGTTGAGAATACCTTTTGTTTCGCCGTCTTTGATTTAAGGAATAACAGTACTGTAGTTGAAGAGTTGCCACCGTCAATTGTAGATTTGACGGTCGCAAATGCAGTGTTACTGGCGACGCGTAGCGGAGACAGTAAAACGGAGATTTGCGACCGTCAAATCAAAATTGACGGTGGCAACTCTTCAACTACCGTACTGTTATTCCGATTATAATGCATTTCAAAAAGAAATAATGCGTTAAAACTTAGAAAAATGTATAAATTTGACAAATAACAAAAATTCCGCGAAACTTCATGAATGATTTTGGCGCAAAAGCGTCATGGATAAACGTTACGTCATACGAATGAAAACTTACAAACTGGAGGTTATTACGTTACCTGTACGCTTTAAAAACGGATTAAATAACATTAAAACGGCGAATTGGAGGTAAGTGTTGTTTTATGTTCGATTATATAGTAGTAATCGAACATTTGTTGAGTCGATCATTTCAAAATGGTTGTTTCTCCTTAGGTACGCCTGGTCAACTGTGGATTTGACGGCAACTTTCAGCCAATGAAAAACAATGTTACATACAAATTGCATAAGAATGATTAATGTACTAGTATATGTTTTCTTTTAAAGGTTTAAATAAGTTTTGTTGTATATCTGTGATTTATGTATACACAGCTTTGGCAATTGGATGTCAGTTAAATTTGAATTAACTTATAATGTCTGGTGGGGTTGCTGACAAATTTTTGAATTGGAAATTGACAGTTTTCATGGTCTTTCCTATTACGAATTTGTTCTAGAGTTCGATATTTGTTTCATATTTTTTTAAATAAGCTCATGAACATGCATGATGATATTTCAATTTAAAATCATATTTCAAAATCTCACAGTAATTACAAGAAAGAAGATGTGGTATAATTGTCAATGCTACAACTGTCCACATGACCGTTTTTGTAATGTCTAATACGCACATTAAAGGCAATAAAGAAATTATCATTAAAACAATACCTGGTTCATTAGCTGATGGCACAACAAAAGAATATGTATACTCTGTAAAACATAGATATCCCAAAAACACAAGATAAATCATAGTTTGAACGTGTGATTTAGAACACATTTGTCGAACTATGGCAACTCTTGTTGGAATATTTGATATATTCATATACATTTATTAATTGGTTAGGCGGACTTGTTGATGATTAACTCTGGTTAATCTGAAATGTTGTAATTTCTCTAGAGAGTAACAATGATAGCAACCCATTTGAAAATATAAAACACAAAGATGACATTAAAAACCACTCAAAAACTTCTCTCAAATGTGAAAAATTGTAAGTGTCATTTGGTCTCTTGTGAATAGTTGTCTCATTGGAAATCCTGTCATATATTTTTTTCTATTAAATATCGAGACGACGTGGCGTCGAAAGTTAAAGAGCAATAGTCCACAATTAGTAGACCACTAAAATTAAATGATTTAGGTAGGCAAAACGAATTCTGTTCGACAACTTCTATTCAATATTTTAAACGGAAATGATAAAATCAAGAACATATTAATTTTTCATCAAGGTTTTGGGATGGAAAAGTGCAAAGGATCTTATTTCTCGCCGCTTACTACGAACATTTTAATTTCAAGTCAGAAATATTGCAGTTGTTATTAAATAGTCTTTATACTTTTTATGTTAGTGTTTGGTTTTATTGCTCTTCAGTGTCTCTGTTGTTCCGTTCTTTTTCCTTTATTGTTTATGAGTTTCCCTCAGTTTGGTTTGTAACATGGATTTGTTTTCGCGTCACCATGTATGACTTTTGGACAGCGGTATATTACTATTGTCGTTATTGATTACTACATGCATGACTAATTTGATGTTGATGAATAGTTGTTTTTTAGCATGTCCACTTTATTGACTAGTCATTTTAATAAGTCGCATGATCATATTTTTCAACAGTTTAGCATGTAGAAATGTTTAAGCAGTCTCGCACCATTTAACTCGCTTAACGATCCCGAAGGTAGCTATTTTAATAATATGAATTTTTGATTTTTTTTAAAATAGGACTATAAAGGACAATAACTCCTTAGGGGGTCAATTGACCATTTCAACAATATTGACTTTTTTTTAGGTCTTATATTGCTGTTTACAATTTATCTCTATCTATAAAAAATATTCAAGTGAATAACAAAAAAACGGCAAAATTTCCTTAAAATTTCCAATTCAGGGGCAGTAACCTAACAATTAAACACACACAGAAACGTACCAAGCATAAGACAAAATCCCACGAGAATAACAAATATAACATCAAAACCAAATACATGAACTTGTGATAGACAAGTATCGTGACACGTCTTATCGTAATGTGAATTTACACTAAAAAATAAGAGAAAACAAACGACACAACGTTTAAATGTAACACGCACAAAAGGAAAAAATGGTGGGTTGAACCTGATATTGTGGCATGCCAAACCTCACTCTTTTATGGCCACGTGAAATATAACATCAAAATGACAACGCCACACCACAGGACTATAATATAAACAAATTGGAGGACACACTTGACAAGGAAACACACGAACAACAGCCAACAAAAGGCAACAAGTTCAAAATTTTAATACGTGAGAAGTGCATTTTGTCTACAAAAGACCTACTAGTAACGCCCAGATACAAAATTGCCGAAATAAGTACAAAGTTGAACAGAATCAAGGACCAAAAGATCAAACCACTTGTTCCCAAAACGGCCAGGTTTTCTGTTAGTTACCAGAACAACACTATCATTTAGAATAATTTATACTTTCGCAAACTGTGAATTTTATAAAATTACTATTCAAAATACTAAGGACTAAGACTAGCCAAGTTGTCCCTACCGATTAAGCTGTTTGTTTGACTTAAATTTTACATTGAGATTCAGAAAAAAGAGATCACCAATTCACCAACATTCCAACTGACTCCATTTTCCGAAAACGACATCTGAAACAAACATAAACTTTTAGCTACCGCTTTACAGACAGAACCAAATACAATGAAAGTCCCAACTATGTATTGGCTTCCGAAGCTACACAAAACACCTTACAAATATATATTTATTTCGTCTTGAATCCATGTTTTCACTACTAAATTGTCTTTTCTTCTTACCAGCACACTTGGTACAATCAAAACTCTGATAATAAATTGTTCAAATAACGCCTTTGAAAATGGTGGAATTAATTACTTTGGGAGTGTCAAGAACTCGCTGGAAGTACTTGATAAATTGCATGCTTATATTGGTGATTTTAAA
This sequence comes from Mytilus trossulus, assembly GCF_036588685.1. Lineage (NCBI taxonomy): Eukaryota > Metazoa > Mollusca > Bivalvia > Mytilida > Mytilidae > Mytilus > Mytilus trossulus. Next base: position 25,925,833 of record NC_086383.1, on the reverse strand, counting down.
TCTGTTAAGAGTTTTGATTTTTCTACCCTGTATACCACATTGCCTCACATTCTCATTAAGAACAAATTCACACACCTAATTAAATGAGCCTTTAAAAAGTCAGAATGTGAATATATATGTTTAATCTCTTTAAGGTCATTTTTTAGTAGCAATAAACAAAAAAACGATGTCAATTGGACATGCTTTGATACTATATAAGCCCTTGAATTTTTACTAGATAACACTTTTGTTCGCTTTAGGGATTCCGTATATCGCCAAGTTATCGGAATTCGAAAGGGAACACACTGTTCGCCACTTATTGCGGTCCTGTTTTTGTACTGCTATGAGTTACAATTTATGACAAAAATAAGCAAAGACCCATCGAAATAACATCTGATAAACAAATTTAGTGATACTTTTAGATATTTGGATGATATTTTGGTTCTAAAAAATGACGACTTCAGTATGTATACTAAAGAACTTTATCCTGTTGAACTCACTTTAAATTAGGCTAATACTAACAATGACCACTGCCCTTAACTCGATCTTGATATCTATATCACTAACGAAAGGTGAATACTAAAATTTATGATAAAAGAGAAAATACTTTTTCATTTCCTATCGTTAATTATTCATTTTAGATGGTGACGTTCCCTTATCACCATCTTACGATGTTTATGTATCCCAACTCGTACGATTCGCTCGTGTATGTAACAATGTTTTTGATTTTAACGAGAGAAATTTTTGTATTACTGAAAATTACACCAGGGTTTTCGATATCACAAACTATTTAAAACATTTACTAAATTTTATCATCGATATAAATACATCATTCGTAAATATAGCTTCTTACACGTTATACGTTCAGATATTTCACATCCAATTTTTTATGGAAATATTCTTTATAAAGCACAAAGGGGTCAGTATTCACCTCAGAAACTAACAAAACCTTTGAACAGACTAATAAAGAAGGGATATAGTTACGATACTGTTGTCAGGTCATGAAAGATTGCATATTTTGGCGTTATTATTGATTCACTTTTAGGATCTTTGCATCGGAAATAAACACATGTTTTCAAAAACCAATTGTTGGCATGACACGGGTTATGTTCTTTTTATATATGTTATGATGGTATGCTACAAAATCCAAACGGGAAGGATTATGCCTGATGTTCATATAATTAAATCATAATCTTTCAGTCAGTTTAATTGAAGTCTGGATCTGGCATGTCAGTTTTAAACTGCTAGTAGTCTGTTTTCTCTTAAGCTGAATTTTAATGTGCGTACTGTATTCTAACATTGCCTATATGAATTTTAAAATTGATTGTAGGCATATTGAACGACACATTTATATGACGTATAAAACATGTCTGACGTCATCAACTCAAATCAATCATGTATTCGTAGATAGTAGATGTTTTTGTGTTCTGTTAAATTGTTCCTGTTAAAATTGTTATACGTGATGACTGATGTACCCATATTTTGACTATTATATGGTTTATTAAACGCATCAATGTAAATATAACGGAATTTGATAAGACTGTCATTTAAGTGAGAGGGTTAGCGCTATAGAAACAGGTTTGATCCGTCATTTTCTACATTTGAAAATGCCTGAACCAAGTCAGGAATATGACAGTTCTTGTTCAGTCGTTTTTTATGCGTATGGTTTATTGATTTTACCATGTGATTATGGACTTTCCGAATTGATTTTACTCTAAGTTCAGTATTTTTGTGATTTTACTTTTCTGCATTGGCTAGAGGTATAGGGGGAGGGTTGAAATATCACAAAAATATTTAACCCAGCCAAATTGTTGCACCTGTCCCAAGTCAGGAGCCTCTGGCCTTGTATTATCTATATTTTTTTGTTTCTTATGTACAATTTAAAAATTAGTAAGGCGTTCATTATCACTGAACTGGTATATATTTGTTTAGTGGCCAGCTGAAGGACGCCTCCGAGTGCGGGAATTTCTCGCTACATTGAAGAACTGTTGGTGACCTTATACTGGTTTTTTTTTCTATGGATGGGTTGTTGTCTCTTTGACACATTCCCCATTTCCATTCCCAATTGTAATTACAGGAAACAACTGAAATACATTTCATAACCAGACATTTGCAACACACATCCATATAAGTTTATACCTCAACGCCAAGTTACGTCATATTTGAAATTGTACAAAATGACAAAAAAATGACGTCATTTGAATTTGTAAATCAGATTATCAAAGAATGAAAAATGACGTCACATTTGAATGAATTAGATAGAATTAGGATTCATAGAAGATTAATTTTGAACTAAATACTGATATTGCGTTTAATAACAATGCACATTTCAATACTTATTAATAGCAAACTAAGTTAGCAATTAACTATAGTATAACAATATGTCCAGTTTGTTTTGAATCTAACTTCAAACGTAAAATTTCGTACTGATTACTTTGAAGAAAATCAAAGCTAATAAATGAAGGCGATGACTAATTTTCTTTACCATAACAAATAAATATAATAGGAAAGACGTCAACACATTTGACTAGATCCGATGAGGATTACAAATAAAAAATTAAACATTTAAACTAAATACATAAATTTGGGATTGACAAGTACCGTAACACGTCTTATAGTTATGTGAATTCACACTCAGCAAAACAGTCACAATCGGGAATAAGTCACGCATGGTAATCAAAAGATTAGACGACATAATGACAAACCACAATCTACCATGTGGTAAAAATGTTTTACAAATCAAATGACGTCATTTTGTTGTCTTTTTTTACAATTTAAAATATGAAATCACTTGGCGTTGATGTCTAAACTTTTTCATATGTGTCTAGTTTGGTCAAATATATCGTATGGATCCGCTAATTCTTGATGGTGTCCATCAAATATACGGAGTGTCAATTTTAATCTCTCCTCATAACTTTGTTTGAGCAGTATGAACAAGCACGATAATAACTCCTAAAGGGGTCATGTTGACTGACAATGTATTCGTGAATCCCACTTTTCTGAACAATACTGCTGCTTACAGTTTATCTCTTTCTATAATTAAATTCATGATAATAACCAAAAACGGCAAAATTTCCTTGAAATTACTAATTTAGGGTTGCAACCCAACAATGGATTGTCCGATTCATCTGAAAGTTTCAGGGCAGATAGATCTTGACCTGACAAACAAGTTAACCCCCATGTTAGATTTGCTCTAAATGCTTTGGTTTTTGAGTTATAATTCAAAAACTGCATTTTACCCCTTTGTTCTATGTTTAACAATGGCATTCATCTTATTTGTTAGGCCGGGTCACCGGACATATTTTTTAAACTTGATACCCCAATGATGATTGTGATCAAGTTTGGTTTAATTTGGCTGAGTAGTTTCAGAGGAGAAGATTTTTGTAAAAGTTAACGACGACGGACGACGACAAACGACGGACGCCAAGTGATGAGAAAAGCTCACTTGGCCCTTCGGACCAGATATGCTAAAAAGAAGATGTGATATGATTGCCAATGAGACAACTCTTCACAAAACGACACGGAAATTAACAATTATAGGTCTCTTTTTTAGTTCTATATCGGCGTCACACTTCAGCGTATAGCTCCGAGGTACGCCAGTCGTGTTTAAAAATCATGAACGCTGCCAATACGCTTGTAATTTTGGATGCATTCAACCTGTTAATCCTATCTGTTAAGTGTGCACAATGAGCTTTAATCGCGTATTGGGCGTACCAGAAGCATACATAAGCGTTTATCGGTAGTTTAAGAAACGTATGGTTGCGTTTGTCTAACGTAGATGGAATGCACGCTACGAAGAGAAAAAGTATCTTAAACGTATTTGAGACGCGTACCGTTTGTATCTTAGACGTTCTATTATGGCAAATTTTATAGCAGACTGTTATCATATAAGAACCATTACACAATGAACATTTGATTTGACATTATTTATTTTATCTTTTTTGCAATTCGCTTGTATAAATAACATGACACTAAATTGTATAAACCATGATAAAGTCTCGTAATTACGTGTATGTTAAATAACGATTCAAACAGGGGATCATACATTTCATACGCCTATTTGGCTGGATAAAGTTTTATATTGATAATATGTATTTAATGTATTGACATACTTATAATCAGGTTGCACTATAATAAACAATTCTTTTTCTTCTTCTTCTATTATAGGGTGTTTGTCACAAACACACTCGCATACGTTTTAGTTAAAGTCGAACGATCTCGAAGTGTATACGACGTGCCCTAAACGTGTCTCAAACTACACGTAGCGCGTTCAACGCTCATGTATCGTATAGATACATGTAACGTGCGTGTAGCGTACAGGTATACGTTAGACACACGCTTAAGCTGGATGAAAATGTGTGTGCTGCATAAACCTTTCCTCGATTTGCAGCGTTCACCAAGCGTATTCCTTTGTACTAAGACATACTTCAAACTTATGAAACGCGCGTTTAACGATTGCTTAGCGTTCCTATGGTGTTTGCTTTGTAGATTTGGTGTACGCCGGTCTATACGCTAATGCGTGACGCTGGCATGAATTTCAATATATGTATTGATACATTGTATGCCTAGCTTTGTCTTTTATATTTTATTTTTTTTACAGTATATTGCGGCCACTGTATTCAAAATGCCTTTGTAAAACCTGTTATATGTGACTTATTAAAAAAAAGAATCGAAATGCCAGTTGAATTTTAAAATTTCACTTTTTCGAGTAGAGGTAACATCATTTATTATTATCATTATTGCATATACTATGAAGTGAAGAAACAACAAAAGAAAATACAAATTCGTGTAAAATATTTTGCCTGAGTGAGTAGGAATGTTAGTTATTTAATCATGTCTAAATTTATCAATTTATAAACTTAGTCGTCACTTTATATATTTTGTGTTTTCCAAATGAACTGATTGGTGTACCTTTGACATGAGCGCTGACAATTTATGGAGAGCCAACGAGGTCAACATTCTTAATTCGTAACTTGTCAATTCCTTACTTGTAACTGTGTAATTTCTAAATTGTTAATTTGTAAATTCATAATGCTTAATTCGTAAATTGTCAATTTGTTACTTGCACCTTTGTAGTTTCAACATTCTTAATCGGTAAATTGTCAGTTTGTTACTTGTGACCGTGTGCAATTTCACAATGCTTCATTTGTAAATTGTATATTTGTATAAAAACTCAACATTCTTCATTTGATAATTGTCAATTTGTAACTTAATTGTAGATTTCAAAATTCTTTATTGGTAAATTGCCATTTTGTATATTGATGATTTTTAACTTGTAACATGTGACTTGTCGATTCGTGAAATGTCGATGTATGAAATGTCGAAGTGTTAAATGTCATCGTTGTATTATGCTAACGATAATTATGACGACAGATGGCGCTCGGGTTCTTCTTCGTTGTATAAGCCTCATGTAAGTAGGAGCACCGCCATATGGAATATAGATACCAAAGGAGAATGAATAAATTATGTACAGCGCATACATATAAAAGCCAACAAATAGATAAATACATTCATTTTGTTTGTTCTATATGGCCTGTATAAAAGGGACTCGGTTTTATATTAAGGTAACCTCGTATACGCATGTTAGTTAACTGTACTGGTCACCAAACCTGCAATGAGGTGTGTCACTTCCTTATTAAGGTATACAGATATGTCGCTGGAACGGACTTCCTTATCAACTTCGCAAATATATTACTGTCACTTTGCAAGAAATTTCTACTTAATATTTAACTGGGTCAAAACGAGACTAAAAACATGAAATAGAAGACGGTGCTGGAAAAATACTAATATTGTCCTGGGCCCGCAATTTTTTTGACAACCATCATTCATTATCATTATAATGATTATAATCTCAATATTAAAATTTCAGAAAAGAATGTAATTATCTAATAATATGTTTTAATACAAGAAACAAATGGACGAACAGTCTTTATTTATTTGGCTCCTGAGTAATGAAAATAAATCATCGGGCAGGAATCTGATGTACGTATACAGTAGTTGTCGTTTGTTTTATGTAATTTATACGTGTGTCTTGTTTCTTTGTTTTTTTTCATATAGATTACACTGTTGGTTTTACCGTTTGGTGGTTTTATAGCTTGTTGCTCGGTGTGAGCCAAGGCTCCGTGTTAAAGGCCGTATCTTAACCTATAATGGGTTACTTTTATAAATTGTTATTTGGATGGAGAGTTGTCTCATTGGCGCACATACCTCATCTTCCTATATCTATAAAAAAAAATTAATGATAAATAAGTACTTTGCAAAACAAACTGAATGAAAAAATATTTAAATGGGTACTTAGTTGATGTATACTATATATCAAAACTGTGTTGAATATGCACTATTTTGTAATACAATCTAAAAGAACCAGAAAACTAATCGTTGACCTAAAATTTAAGATATTGTCAACCGGAATGCGAGAAACCACATATATTTTCATTGTCAGGTCAATAATGGGATATTATATGGTCAATAGTAAGGGACTAGAACACATCTACAAACATCAATAAGCTTGAAAGAATACAGCGACAACCTTCGAGATTTATAACAGGAGAGTACAAATCCAGAAAAGTTGGTTGCGTCTCAAAAACGCTCACAAAACTTAAACTACAAGACATTCAGACAAGACGCTTAAGCTAATATTTCTGTACGAAGTGGTCGCAGTGCTATAGAACCAGACCATCGTCCTACCTCTGCAACAGGTTATCGTTGCAACTCCTCTGAAACCACACCACAGAATTTCATGAAACCTTGTAGATGATAAGGACATACTATGTAGATGTACATATCGACAGGAAATTATGCTTAATTTTTTTTTTTCTTATACATTTTTTTTTTAACAGATATTTTATTTCTCCAGTGACAATGTGGGGACGTCGGGCATGTAAGCGCACTCACTAAGGTTCTTTGATTTTATTTCTCCACGAAAATGTTTGCACATTATTTGGGGTTTGGCCAAAGGAGTATGTATTTGGTCATTTTTAGAGTAAAATGATAGCCTGGGGTCCTGGCTGACTGTTCGACAGAAGAGCCAGGCGGAATACAACCTGCAATAGGATATTAGGATTATATTGTTACGAATTCATTGCAAATGATTTTTTATTTTATAATTGACATGCAAATTTTAAAAAAAAATAGGTATATTCATTAACATCGTGAATCATTTCAGTTAATTAACAGCATGTCAGATTTGATAAGGTTGCCGGGCTAAAAGGAGTTGTTGCACCAGTTGGGGTTCATTTTGGGAGTACAGGGCATTAAGCAGCTCAAAAACGCTCACAAAACTTAAACTACAAGACATTCAGACAAGACGCTCAAGCTAATATTTTTGTACGAAGTGGTCGCAGTGCTATAGAAGCAGACCATCTTCCTATATCAATTATAAAAAAACTCGTCCAAAAAGAACACTAAATTGCTGTCAAGGGCCCGATTTAACAATGATCAGTCAAGAAATGTTGTGAACAAACGTGCAGATAAAAAACTACACGAGGTGTTTTGAGATTTCAACGAGTAAAATACAACAATATTCTAAATCATTTTTCGTAAAAAATAGTATTCGAATAGAACAACATTGAAGAAGCGTAGTGCGTACGCCGAGCGTTGACAGCCGTTCAGAAACTACTCTCGCGCATCGTCAATGCATCGACGGCGCTCTCTTTACCGTTGAATTAAAGCTGGTATTTGTATCTACAACGTTCATCTACCGATACAGATCTAAAATGACCATGGTACAAAATCGAAAAATACTAGGAGGTGTCACTTCTACAAATTTGTTAATGACCATGATCGTTAAACTATGAAACTGTTTATTTTTTACTTCACGCGTCACCTACATATATTTGAGAATGAAGATTGGAAATGTATCAAAGAGACAACAACCCGACCATAGAGCAGACAACAACCGAGGGCCACCAATTAGTGGTCAATGCAACGAGAAACTCCCGCACCCGTAGGAGTCCTTCGGCTGGTCGGGGCGAGCTCCTAAACAAGTATGTATACTAGTTCAGTGATATACCGGACGTCATACTGAACTCCGAATTATACAAAAGAAACAAAAATTGAAAAGCATACAAGACTAACAAAGGCTAGTGTTTTTTCGAAATCTCAAACCCCCCTTCCTGATATTCCCACTTTTAAACAAATTGACGCCCTCTCCCTCTGACTTGTCAGAGAAAATATCTTGTCATATCGCCATTTGCATGAAAGAGGCAATTAATTTATATATTATATGCTAACACTTATCATACCCTCCCAACGAAGTTGCGGAGGGTGTAATGTTTTGACCCGTCAGTCCGAACGTTAGCCCATAGGTCATGTTTCTTGTCATCACAACTCCTTTCAAACCACACAACATAATTTAATGATAATACGGACATACTTAGTAGATTTGCATATCGACAAGAAATTGCAATTAATTTTTTTTTCTAGAAGTTACGCCCCTTTGAACTTATGTGCTTTGATATACCTCTGCAACAGTTTATCGTCGCAACTCCTCTGAAACCACACCACAGAATTTCATGAAACCTTGTAGATAATAAGGACATACTATATGTAGATGTACAGGTCGACAGGAAATTATGCTTAATTTTTTTCTTATACAACTTTTTTTTTCTTACAGATATTTTATTTCTCCAGTGACAATGTGGGGACTTCGGGCATGTAAGCGCGCTCACTAAGGTTCTTAAATTTTATTTCTCCACGAAAATGTTTGCACATTATTTGGGGTTTGGCCAAAGGAGTATGTATTTGGTCATTTTTAGAGTAAAATGATAGCCTGGGATCCAGGCTGACTGTTCGAAAGAAGAGCCAGGCGGAATACAACCTGCAATAGGATATTAGGATTGTATTGTTACGAATTCATTGGAAATGATTTTTTATTTTATATTTGACATGCAAATTTAAAAAAAAAGAATAGGTATATTCATTAACATCGTGAATCATTTCAGTTAATTAACGATTGACAACATGTGAGATTTAGTAAGATTGCCGGGCTATAAGGAGGTGTTGCACCAGATGGGGTTCATATCGGGAGTACAGGGCATTAAGCAGCTCAAAAACGCTCACAAAACTTAAACTACAAGACATTCAGACAAGACGCTCAAGCTAATATTTCTGTACGAAGTGGTCGCAGTGCTATATAACCAGACCATCTTCCTATATCAATTAAAACAAAAAACTCGTCCAAAAAGATCACTAAATTGCTGTCAAGGGCCCGATTTAACAATGATCAGTCAAGAAATGTTGTGAACAAACGTGCAGATAAAAAACTACACGAGGTGTTTTGAGATTTCAACGAGTAAAATACAACAATATTCTAAATCATTTTTCGTAAATATAGTATTCGAATAGAACCACATTGAAGAAATGTAGTGCGTACACCGAGCGTTGACAGCCGTTCAGAAACTACTCTCGTGCACCGTCAATGCATCGACGGCGCTCTCTCTACCGTTGAATTAAAGCCGGTATTTGTATCTACAACGTTCTCCTACCGATACAGATCTAAAATGATCATGGTACAAAATCGAAATATACTAGGAGGTGTCCCTTCTACATATTTTTTAATGACCATGATCGTTAAACTATGAAACTGTTTATTTTTTACTTCACGCGTCACCTACATATATTTGAGAATGAAGATGGGTAATGTATCAAAGAGACAACAACCCGACCATAGAGCAGACAACAACCGAGGACCACCAATTAGTGTTCAATGCAACGAAAAACTCCCGCACCCGTAGGAGTCCTTCGGTTGGTCGGGGCGAGCCCCTAAACAAATATGTATACTAGTTCAGTGATATACCGGACGTCATACTGAACTCCGAATTATACAAAAGAAAAAAAAATTAAAAGGCATACAAGACTAACAAAGGCTAGTGTTTTTTTCGAAATCTCAAACCCCCCTTTCCTGATATTTCCCTTTTAAACAAATTGACGCCCTCTCCCTCTGACTTGTCAGAGAAAATATCTTGTCATATCGCCATTTGCATGAAAGAGGCATTTAATTTATATCTTATATGCTAACACTAAACATACCCCACCCAACGAAGTTGCGGAGGGTGTAATGTTTTGACCCGTCCGTCCGTACGTCAGCCCATAGGTCATGTTTCTTTTCATCGCAACTCCTCTCAAACCACACAACAGAATTTCATGATAATACGGACATACTTAGTTGATTTGCATATCGACAAGAAATTGCAATTAATTTTTTTTTCTAGAAGTTACGCCCCTTTGAACTTATGTGCTTTGATATACCTCTGCAACAGTTTATCGTCGCAACTCCTCTGAAACCACACCACAGAATTTCATGAAACCTTGTAGATAATAAGGACATACTATATGTAGATGTACAGGTCGACAGGAAATTATGCTTAATTTTTTTCTTATACAACTTTTTTTTTCTTACAGATATTTTATTTCTCCAGTGACAATGTGGGGACTTCGGGCATGTAAGCGCGCTCACTAAGGTTCTTAAATTTTATTTCTCCACGAAAATGTTTGCACATTATTTGGGGTTTGGCCAAAGGAGTATGTATTTGGTCATTTTTAGAGTAAAATGATAGCCTGGGATCCAGGCTGACTGTTCGAAAGAAGAGCCAGGCGGAATACAACCTGCAATAGGATATTAGGATTGTATTGTTACGAATTCATTGGAAATGATTTTTTATTTTATATTTGACATGCAAATTTAAAAAAAAAGAATAGGTATATTCATTAACATCGTGAATCATTTCAGTTAATTAACGATTGACAACATGTGAGATTTAGTAAGATTGCCGGGCTATAAGGAGGTGTTGCACCAGATGGGGTTCATATCGGGAGTACAGGGCATTAAGCAGCTCAAAAACGCTAACAAAACTTAAACTACAAGACATTCAGACAAGACGCTCAAGCTAATATTTCTGTACGAAGTGGTCGCAGTGCTATATAACCAGACCATCTTCCTATATCAATTAAAACAAAAAACTCGTCCAAAAAGATCACTAAATTGCTGTCAAGGGCCCGATTTAACAATGATCAGTCAAGAAATGTTGTGAACAAACGTGCAGATAAAAAACTACACGAGGTGTTTTGAGATTTCAACGAGTAAAATACAACAATATTCTAAATCATTTTTCGTAAATATAGTATTCGAATAGAACCACATTGAAGAAATGTAGTGCGTACACCGAGCGTTGACAGCCGTTCAGAAACTACTCTCGTGCACCGTCAATGCATCGACGGCGCTCTCTCTACCGTTGAATTAAAGCCGGTATTTGTATCTACAACGTTCTCCTACCGATACAGATCTAAAATGATCATGGTACAAAATCGAAATATACTAGGAGGTGTCCCTTCTACATATTTTTTAATGACCATGATCGTTAAACTATGAAACTGTTTATTTTTTACTTCACGCGTCACCTACATATATTTGAGAATGAAGATGGGTAATGTATCAAAGAGACAACAACCCGACCATAGAGCAGACAACAACCGAGGACCACCAATTAGTGTTCAATGCAACGAAAAACTCCCGCACCCGTAGGAGTCCTTCGGTTGGTCGGGGCGAGCCCCTAAACAAATATGTATACTAGTTCAGTGATATACCGGACGTCATACTGAACTCCGAATTATACAAAAGAAAAAAAAATTAAAAGGCATACAAGACTAACAAAGGCTAGTGTTTTTTTCGAAATCTCAAACCCCCCTTTCCTGATATTTCCCTTTTAAACAAATTGACGCCCTCTCCCTCTGACTTGTCAGAGAAAATATCTTGTCATATCGCCATTTGCATGAAAGAGGCATTTAATTTATATCTTATATGCTAACACTAAACATACCCCACCCAACGAAGTTGCGGAGGGTGTAATGTTTTGACCCGTCCGTCCGTACGTCAGCCCATAGGTCATGTTTCTTTTCATCGCAACTCCTCTCAAACCACACAACAGAATTTCATGATAATACGGACATACTTAGTTGATTTGCATATCGACAAGAAATTGCAATTAATTTTTTTTCTAGAAGTTACGCCCCTTTGAACTTATGTGCTTTGATATACCTCTGCAACAGTTTATCGTCGCAACTCCTCTGAAACCACACCACAGAATTCCATGAAACCTTGTAGATGATAAGGACATACTATGTAGATGTACATATCGACAGGAAATTATACCTATTTTTTTTTCTTATACAATTTTTTTTTCTTACAGATATTTTATTTCTCCAGAGACAATTTTGGGACGTGGGGCATGTAAGTGCGCTCACTAAGGTTCTTTAATTTTATTTCTCCACGGAAATATTTGCACATTATTTGGGGTTTGGCCAAAGGAGTATGTATTTGGTCATTTTTAGAGTAAAATGATAGCCTGGTATCCTGGCTGACTGTTCGACAGAAGAGCCAGGCGGAATACAACCTGCAATAGGATATTAGGATTATATTGTTACGAATTCATTGCAAAAGATTTTTTATTTTATATTTGACATGCAAATATAAAAAAAATAAGTATATTCATTAACATCGTGAATCATTTCAGTTAATTAACGATTGACAACATGTGAGATTTAGTAAGGTTGCCGGGCTATAAGGAGGTGTTGCACCAGTTGGGGTTCATATCGGGAGTACAGGGCATTAAGCAGCTTTTGAGATCGAGGGACCCGTGAATATTTTGGTCTTTTTGGTTGTACATGTTTATTGTAGGAAATCTGGTAGCGGCAATTTTTAATCTTTTTGACCAGAAACATTCAGTAGGCATATATATTTTAAAATACATAAAACTGAGAAAGGAAATGATGAATGTGTCAAAGAGACAACCCGACCATATAACCGACAACTAGTACCTGAGGTTTTCAGTAATAAAATAGCCTTTCAAAACGACTATATGGTATAAGGCATTGATGAAGGCAGTAGGTTGCCTATAGTTGCTTACATCGACTTTATTTGTACTTCGCGTTGGTGGATAGTTGTCTCATTGGCAATCATACGGTTTATTACCACATCTCCTTATTGTATATACCTAAATAAACCAGTCGTAATATTCCACTGACCAACGACTATTTCATTAACCCCGTAATTAGGAGAGCCTAAACTACTCGGGATGTTTTTTTATATAGTTTCCGTTCTCGAGCGAAAGTCCACATCAGTAAACAAAATAAAACTGGGATCCTGTAAACATACAATTTTTGTTTTGCCTTTTAACACGCGTTCGTTGTAATTAATAGATTCAAATTACTTAGGTATATATTCGATATGGAGGTACTCCGACTTACAGGAGGATTATACACCGAAGACGAACCCGAGTGCCATCTGTCGTCATAATGATCGTTAGCATAATACAAGGATGACATTTAACACTTAGACATTTCACACATCGACGATTCACGAATCGACAAGTCACATGTTACAAGTTACAAAACATCAATATACAAAAAGACAATTTACCAATAAAGAATTTTGAAATCTACAAGTTACAAATTGACAATTAACAAATGAAGAAGGTTGAATTTTAGTACAAAGATACAATTTACAAATCGACAATTTACGAATGAAGCATTATGAAATTGCACAGTTACCTGAACAAACTGACAATTTACCGATTAAAAATGTTGAAACTACAAAGGTGCAAGTTACAAATTGACAATTTACGAATTAAGCATTAGGAATTTCACAGTAACAATTACAAATTAACAATTTACGAATTAACAATTTAGAAATTACACAGTAACAAGTTACGATGAATGACAAGTAACGAATAAATAATTTTGACCCCGTTGGCTTTCCATAACAATTATCTGTACACTTAATTAGTGCTTCCATAGACTTGTGTTGAATTATCCCATCAGAAACGCTCAAGATTTAAGAACCTTGGATATAAATGATTACTAGAATACTTGAGATTTGATGATCGTTTAACTAAAGTAGCTTCGAAATAAAAAAAAAAAGAGTGACACTTCATCACACGTAATTCAAGACTATATTGTTAATCAACACACTGCTTATGGATATAATGTAAAAACAAACGTGTGTAATATCTAAACATAGGTAACGACAAAATAAGTGTTGGATTCAATTACATGTACACCTTAACATTTGTGAAAAGTAATATATTACAAGAAAGTAAACAAATAACAACAAATAATTATTTTTGATTTTTCATTCAGAATGAAGTTATAACGAACGCTCATTTTAGCCGGTGGTCCATGTGCAGTACAATCTGATCACGGAGCACCTGACATTAACCCATATTTGTGTTGGGTTGTGTTGCTTATTCGTAAGGTTGTAATACTTTGTTTTGTTTACTGTTGTTTGTTTGCTTGAATACAAGAAATGTATCTTAAATAATATTTTGACAGTAAAAAGTTCAATATTTGTGTCATAGTTGTCATTGTTTTTTAAACAAGCTCATGAACATGCATGATAATGTTCCAATTTAAAATTAAATTTCAAAATCTCACAGTAATGATTATAAAGAAGATGTGGCATTATTGTCAATGCTACAACTGTCCACAAGAGCATTTTTTTAATAAAATGTGTCTAAAACGAACATTTAAGGAAACAAAGCAATTATTATTTAAACAATACCTGGTTCGTTAGTTGATGGCACAACAAAAGAATATGAATACCCTGTAAAACATAGATATCCAAAAAACACAACATAAATCATAGTTTCAACGTGTGAGTTAGAACACGTTTGTTGAACTATGTAAATTCTTTTTGGTACGTTTAATATATTAATATAATTTTATTAATTGCTTAGGAGGACTTGTTGATGATTAACTCGGGTTAATCTGAAATGTTGTAATTTCTCCAGAGAGTCACAATGATAGCAACCAAATTGAAAATATAACTCACAAATATGGCATTAAAACAACACTAAAAGAGGGACTAAAGATACCAAAAGGGACAGTCAAACTCACAAATCTAAAACAAATTGACAACGCCAAGGCCAAAAATGAAAAAGAAAAACAGAAAAACAATAGAACACACGACACAACATAGAAAACTAAAGAATAAACAACAAGAACCCCACCAAAAACTAGGGGGTAATCTCAAACTTCTCTTAAATGTGAAAAATTGTATGTGTCATTTGGTCTCTTGTGAATAGTTGCCTATTTTTTTCTTGGGTCACACATAAGACATAAGATATTATTTAGTGCCTATCTTATTTCTTCGGTTGCAATATTTGCAATTTAAGATATTATACTGTGATTTCAGAACTGTATAAACACAGTAGTGAAATGGCAGGAAATGAGGACAGCAAGGACAAGAACATTGAAATGACAGAAATTGAATCCCTTGAGGATATGGAAAACCCACAGCTGAAGACACCGTAACAGAGGACAACTCAGAAATGACTAGTCAACAATTGTACCAAAAATCTTTAGTAGATAGGAAATATAATGCTCAAAGAATAACTGAGATTGACCGCAATATAAAACAGAGCGAAGCGCGAATTGATAAAATATGTATTGGTCTCATAACGATGCAAACTGAATAGAAAGCGGCATTTAATAATAATAATGAACAGATGGAAGCAATATCTCAGTAATTTCAGCAGTCTGAAGACATGCTAGACAACAAGGCTTGTGGTAAGCGCTTGGCGGAATTGACGGTCAGATCAATGAGAAATTCAATGTTGTGGTGGGACGGACGGAAAAGCTGACAACAACTGAGGAAGGAGAAACAGTTCAATTTAAAAGTGCATTTGAACAGCAGGATATTTTCCAACAAATGGCATCTGTAAATGAATACGTGAACAAGCAAAATAAGGAAGTTAAAATTCCTGTAATGAACACATCATCTACGCCAAAATTTGACACTAGCAAGTACAACGCAAGTACACCAAAAGTACATAACAAATTCCCTGCCTTTGGCCTTACCCCAATTAGTGCGCATGAACCATCAACAGCACCAACTCTGTTGAAGGCAAATTTGGTGTCTTCGCCTGAAGTCGGAAGTCCTATGTCAGGGCCCTTGGCCCTGCATGAGACAGTTCACATTTTTCAACAACAACCTCCATTTAAGAAAATGCTAGAAACCACAAGTACTAATCAAGTATGAGTATGCCAGTAAATGGCTTATGTGTCTTCTTACGCACACTTACCACCTACTATGAGTCAATCATATTTGGTTCAGAGCAGCAAACCATTACAGAAACAATTGGCTGCAAGTGGATCTTATCAAGTTTCTTAAATGCTGACTGCAGTGCCTACTAACAGTATCATCCCTGTCGAGTCAATGGCAAATCCTACTCCTCCCACATTTATGACGACCTCGTCAGCTCCTAGAGCTCTAACAGGCTTGCCGCAACAGCAAGTTGACTCCACTGATAGATCCAGGAAAAGGTAGCGGAAACCAAAAGAGCGTGGTAACAGCTCTTCTTAAGAAATGTTAGACTCCTCTCTGGAGAGATATTACACCCGATGGCAAGAACAAATTGGTGCCAGGGACCGTAGCTAAAGCCCACAGCTCCATGACAGAGGATCCATGACTTGGGAGGCGTCCATTTACCAATTTGAACGGACTGCCGGTACATGTAGACGACAATGGGATAACAGGAAAAAAGTGTGTAAAAGAGGGACGAAAGACACCAAAGGGACAGTCAAACTCGTAAATCTAAAACAAACTGACAGCGCCATGGCTAAAAATGAAAAAGACAAACAGAAAAACAATAGTACACATGACTCATCATAGAAAACTAAAGAATAAACAACACGAACCCCACCAAAAACTAGGGGTGATCTCAGGTGCTCCGGAAGGGTAAGCAGATCCTGCTCCACATGCGGCACCCGTCGTGTTGCTTATGTGATTACAAATCCGGTAAATAGTCTAATTCGGTAGGTCAAATTCATGAAAGGGAAGGGGATTGTAGTTACGACGTAAGGAACATATCCGATATCATTTGTGAAACGGTTATTCAATAACGGTCAACCAACTCGTGATGGCGTCCGTAAAATTTACGAAGGGATGATTTCAACTTCACCATTTGGAACTCTTGGTTAAATAGCTTCCTTGTGAGCAGTAACCCTCTATCAAGAAAATCATGATAGGAAATGCAAGCACGGGAATATCGTATCAATTGGGAGATATATACCCCGTATGCAGGTGCTGCTGGAATGTTGCTACTTAGAAATGGAAAGTTCACAATTGGAAAGCTGAAATCATCTCTTTTGTCGTAAAGTTTTGTCTTCAACCGACCCTCATTGTCAATTTCTAGATGTAAGTCAAGATATGAAGCCGACTTAACTGTATCTGTAGTATCCTTTATCTCCAATTCGATGGGATAGATGCAATCCACATAGTCACCAAATTTTGAAGTGTTTAGTGAAAGAACGTCATCTATATAGCGGAAAGTAGAGTTAAAGGATATTGCTAACTTCTTATCTTTCTTCCTAAGAAGTTCCTGCATGAAGTCAGCCTCATAATAATAAAGAAACAAGTCAGCAAGTAGAGGGGCACAGTTTGTTCCCATTGGGATGCCGACAGTCTGTTGAAAAACACGTCCTCCGAACGTAACAAATATGTTGTCAATCAAGAAATCAAGCATCTTGATAATATCGGTTTCAGAGAATTTTTTGTTTGAATCAGAATGGTTCTTTACAAAGTATGATTTATCCCTCCCTAAGACAAGATACTTGTATCTACGTTGGCCATTCTTTTTTATGAAGCAAAGTAAAACCAACTCTTTTAATTTGTCTTTTAGTTTGGAATGTGGAATACTTGTGTAAAGAGTAGAAAAGTCAAATGTTTTAATACTGTTACAAGATGAAAGAGAGTTAGATTGTATGTACTCTAAAAGATCTTTGGAATTTTTAAGTATCCACATCTGATTCACGCCACCTCTAGAATAGGCAGTTTCACAATAACTTTGAAGCCCGTCTTTGATTGCTGATAAAATGGATGTTAATAATTTAGAAAGGGGTTTCGTGGAGCACTTGGAAGACCCAGCAATATACCGTTGTTTGTAAGGACACTTATGTAGTTTAGGTATCCAATACAGTGATGGAAGATCCAGTTCTTCATCTTTGGTTGAAATACCAAAGGAACAAAGAACAGACCTATGATTATCCAGGATTTCCTCTTTGGTAAGTGTCGTGAGGGTATATGTTGGGTTTCCAAGTGAATTGTCTATACCTAATTCGTTTATCAAGCAATTAATGTAAGACTTTTACAGATAAAAACGATGTTATTTGGGGCTTTGTCTGCGGGGACAACAACATATTCATCATGGAGGTCAGATAGGTGTTTAGCAACATTTGGATCTTTGAAGATTGACGTAGCATGGGCATTGATGAACCCATTCAGTTTTTTAATTCTGATTTGTATTAACGACCTCACTGCCTTAATCCATTCGGATAGAGTGTCTACGTCTTCCTTCTCGCGCTTAGCCCATTGCCTGGCATAATCCTCGACTGAATCCATCAAAATTTTAAAGTTGTGTTTCCAATTGATGGATTTAGGCTCACGATATTTCGGACCTTTCGATAACACGTTTCGTAGAGAAGTGTTATTAACAATGTTAAGGTCACCGGTAATAACGTGGCCAGCAGGATTATATGTGAATTGGGAACTAGCACAAGTGCAATCAGGAGGTTTAGACTTGAAGTCGTCAATATCGAGATCCTGCAAAACGCGTTTGTAATTGAAATTTTAGTTGCAATAGGTTTGGTATAGGTATAAGAAACTATTGGTACAGACTGGTCTTTGAAATAAGGAGGTATTTTCGATTGAACTAATTTATGATGAAGGATATTGCCTAGGTGGACGCCATCGAGACCTTTGTTGGCAAAGGAAAGATTTAGAAAAGATCTTTTCTCTTTTTCATCTTTTCCAATGCGAACTGGCTTGAAAAGTCTGTGACTAGCAATATCCGAAATTATAGCTTGTAGTAAGCTCCTAGATTGCCTGGCCGATGTTGTCTTGGTGTACGCTCGCAAGGTAAACACAGATGATGATTCCAGCAAGAAAGACGATGATCAGACCTTATTGGAACCGAAGCATTCCTCCGAGGATGTAAAGACACAGATTCTGCAATTGTCATTGATATGGTTATATTTATAAATTAACTGTTTACAATTTTTTTAATTTTTTTGAAATACTAAGGCTTTTCTACTTCAGATAGATTACCTTAGCTGTATTTGGCAGAACATTTAGGGATTTTGGTCCTCAATGCTCTTCTAATTCGTACTTTATTTTGCCTTTTAAACTTTTTTGGATTCGAGCGTCACTGATTTGTCTTTTGTAGACGGAACGCGCGTCTGGCGTATACTTAATTTTGTCCTGGTTTCCATGATGAGTTTATCTGACTCGCTTCATTAGAGATATCCAAATGTAGTCATATTTCATTTTATATTTCATTAGTTTGAATTATGATTTCCTGATTTTTATTTAAATGATACATTTAGACAGCCTTTTAAAGACTTTCATAATGAAACATAAATAGAAATAACCATTATGCTGGTTTATTTACCAAAAAACATTTGAGATAGTTTTACCTGGGGATGGTTTTTTTTAACAGGTTGAGGGGCTTGTCCCTGAGTTGACTTCGTGTTTGTAGTTATACATATAACTACAAATTGTCACTTTTTCGTACTATGCACATCAATATATTTTTTTCTCCTTAAAAATGTTTCGGCACAAATACATGAAGAACACGAGTTTTAATTGAGCATCAATTGTATAGTTGTATTGTTAATATCCATCCCACATGTACCAAATTTTAAATTAGCTTTTATTGGCATACATTTACAAGGAATTGGTTGGTATTCTTAAACGGAAAATTTTATAGACAGAAGTAGTTTAATAACAACAACATTGTCTATAATATGACGTAAGGTTTTTTTAATAGTTGTTGTTTTTCGAAAATTATTTAACATTTCACAGCGGTTTTATACTTTTAACCTGATCCTCCCTTATTGTTATTTACTATGTATTTACATTTTTCACGGATAAAATTTATTCAAACATTGTGTGTAAATTTGTGTTTTTACGTAAGTCATTCCATTTGAAGTTTTAAAGTGTTGGTTTTCATCATGTGATGTTATACTATTGTTTCAGAAAGGGGAGAAGGTTTGGTATCATTTGAACCTTTAATTCATTTGCAATCATTTGTATTTGTCCTAAGTCAGGATACCTGATGGTCAGTGGTTGTCGTATGTTTATCAGCTTCATGAGTGTTTCTCGTATTTTGTTTTAATAGAGAATTTTATGTTTTAAACGAAACTTGCGTACGTTAACGCAAGAAAATTAGGCTTACAATTATACGGACATATAAGACATAATATAAGTTGTGGTTGTCTCCCTTCACCGGTTTCTGTATTTCAGATTTCAGTCGGATAGTTATAATTCTAAAAAAAATTCAAGTCACAGGCATGGACCATTTGATTTTCGAGCGTGTGCTGGGAATTTAAACTGAAGATACATGTATTTCTGCCCATTAGATAATTTTAAAACAAAATTTCAATGTCCGAGTCTCTCCCCCCCCCCCCCCCCCCCTAATGTAAATGAGCGATGACTTCATTAAAAATTAAATACAGAATAACCGTAGATTGTCTCGAAATATCAATGTCATTTGTAAATGGCTTAGAAACAGGTAGAAAGCGAAACTGTTTCTCAGTATGCTATTTCGAGACAATATATGGTTATTCTATATTTATGCTTTAAACATAAGTTTTTTTTCATAACAAGCATATCTATCTGGGAGGGGCCTAGATCAAATTTGAAATAAACAGGCAGAACCCTCGAATTTATGATGAAACCTATTTTGGAAGAGTATTTACAAAATCGAAAGGCCGAACCCATAAATGGCCGCAAAACAAGATTATTGGAGTTAAGAAAAATGTTGGCAAGCTTGGACAAAATAGGCTCAATCGAAATGTCACCTTAAATGTTTATCCAAAAAAATACCCCTAAAAATAAATTGGTTGCTACCTTATCAAAAACAATGGACATTTATTTAGCTGAACGAAAGTAAAATGTGTACAAAAAATTAAAAAAATAAACACTTTTACAGAAAAATAATTTCCACAAACGTTTTTTGGTATTTGAATGTCAACATTTTCCATTCCTTTTTATCCGTCTTCCGTCTTCTCGGGACTGAAGGAATTATCGACCTCACTTTACCAGAATACAAATAGGAATGCATGGTTGGCATTCTATCGAACTGACAGAAGGGAGTTCAACTATCTGACTATACCTCATTAGAGTAACAGAGTAACAGAGATACAGGTCGAAAGGTTTACACTAGAAAGGTTGACAAGTTGACCTCAGAAAGGTCTTCGACAAGGTTGACAAATGTTAAGGTTAAAAGGTTGACAAGTCGACATGTTTTAACAAGTCGATAAATGGAGAAAACATGTTGTGGCGCAAAAGGGCGCATTTTTGGCGCAAACGGATCTCTCCTATAAATGCATAGGTTTCACAGGTTGATAATTGTAAAGGTTAAAGGTTAACAGATTGACAAGTCGATATGTTGAAAAGTCGATAAATGCATAGGTTGACGGGATGACCAGTGTAAAGGTTAACTCTCGTGTATTGTTGAATTATGTGTTGAACTTGCAAAGAGAAGGGCTTCATTTAAAAATGATATTGATGAAGAACATGATATTCATATGGTTGCAAGATTTGTTTTTATTTCGTTCTTACAAGATAAAATTGTCAATATTTAAAAACCATTTTAGACAATTTTTCAAATTACGGTCCTTGAGGTTAATTCAGAAATAACAATTCCTTTTCATTTTTTTAACTCGTGAGTGGTGAGAGGTGAGTGAGTTTAAACAGACTAAACTGATATACATTTAATACAACACGGACGTTTGACTCGAAATACAATAACTGTTAGATACATCGAGGAAACGAGTTATACTGAACAATAATTATATATTATTTATACATGTTTTTTTTAAATTATGAATCAGAAAAGAAATTTAACTTAAAAACCAACTAAAAAAGGCAAAGGTCAGGGTTATCAATTATAGAATCCTGCCCATCAATTTCGGTAGTTTGCCTGCAGACCATGTAAGCCTACTATGTACAACGGATAAAACGTTACAAATAATTTACTCAGTGGCTGTACCAGGGGTGGGGGTCTGTGTTTGGATTCTACCTTTTTTTTCGAAAATTAAAAAAACTACGTGAATTGTTCGGTAAAGGAGACACCAATTGTTTATTTTCTTGTTTTTTGGGACCCTCTTTTTGAAATATCTGGATCCGCCCCAGTTACTAATCTACCACTTTAGAACCACGGTTTTACTATATATCCAAGTTTTTTTGTATTCTGGATTATCTACAATACCCTTCCCTTTTCACGAAATGTGACCTACCGAATTAGACTTTTTACCGGATTTGAAATAACAAATGCAACACGACGGGTGCCACATGTGGAGCAGGATCTGCGTGCCCATCCGGAGCCACTGAGATCACATTTCCCTTAGTTGTTGGTGGGGTCCGTGTTGCGTAATCTTTAGTTTTCTATGTTGTGTCTTCTGTACTATTATATGTCTGTTTGACTTTTTGTTTAAGACCATGACGTCGTCAGTTTATTTTCAATCTATGAGGTTGACAGTCTCTCTGGTATCTTTCGTCCCTATTTTATCATGAAGCAGATATAGTCTGATAGCTACCCAAATTGAAACGACAGAAATTTTAAATAAATCAAATATGCTGCTTCATTGAGCTTTGATTGTCGCTTATGTCTCTAATTTGGCTCAAATATTTAAGGCAATGCAACAGGGAAAAATATTAAGATTACTTTTTCCGAAAACCCTACTCGGCATGGTTCACCTGTTATGATAATGTATTTTTTTGATTGACAGCTAAGCCAACACCAAATTGCATGTGACAGTCAATTTCTTAAGTTTATACGCTGATTGTCGTCAAAGTGTCCAACAATCTAAGCATCAAGTCACGCTTGGTTGAGATAATTATAAGACCGAATCACGCCTTGGATAACATACATGTCGCTTAGTATTTTTTTATTTCGAAACGCCGACCTTTTCTTTTCCCGTGACAGCTTTCTTTTTCAGAGTATTTACCTTTCATCAGTGATACTTCGAATGTTAATAGTAACACAATGCTACATTCAATCGCGCTGTAGGTCCGTCCGTTTGTAACACCCCTGTTGACACTCATGAATCTGCATCCTTCAAGGGATTCTAAACACCGCGATATGGTTATTTCACTTGCCATAACGAATTATCCAAGTAAAAGTTTTGTGGATAGATTGTGGCACACACGACACAGATCATTCATTGAAAAGTGAATAAAAGCTGAATTATCAATAAGACAAAAAAATATGTTTGGTATTCTTACAACTATTAACAAAAGACCTTACTCATGTTAATGGCAATCAAATAAAATAACACTCAAAACGATCAAATAATCCAGGTATGTTAATATGCCTAAATAGTATAAAGACACTAAAACCTACATGAATATATTTACCTAAATTATTGAACTTGTACAAGGTCCTTAATCTTTGATCAACTTTATCCTTTTAAGAATGAATATGTTCAAAAACTCATTTTCCCGTATACTCTCTGGCACGCCATACTAAACAAATCAGTTGAAAAGAAACTTTTTTTTTTACGAAAATAGAAATCATTGTTACACATGTAACTGTTTATCATTCAAAATATACATGTGTCCCCTGCAAGCAAAGTTTGCTTTTTCGTTTCGTATGTTCAGATATGAGACAAGTGTAAACTCTTGCTCGTGGAATACGCTATTTTAAATAGATTTGAAATTAATGGAAAAAGGGAGACAAACACAACTTTACAACGACCAAGTTAACGTGTATTACGTACGTCAATATATATTTTGTTGTTTAATTTACAAGTTAAATGGTCAACGGGAGATAACAATGAACATTTTTTGAAATGTTAAGGTATGTTACGTATTACGTACGTTAAAAACCTTAAATTCTCTTATATGAAATAGAACGTCGGTTTTCCCGATTGAATGGTTTTACACTAGTATTTTTGGAGCCCTTTATAGCTTGCTGTTGGGTGTAAGCCAAAGCTCCGTGTTGAAGGCCGAACCTTAACCTATAATGGTTAGCTTTAATTAACTGTGACTTGGATTGAGAGTTGTCTCTTTGGCACTTACACCTTTATCTAAATATGTTACCATGAGTTTGACAACCAATATTCAAGGACCACTTACCAATTATTCCAACAGGAAACCAACAAATAAAGTATGTTTAAACAACTAGAAATAATCGTCTAGCCAGTGTTAGGTCTTGTTTTGTTCTCATTTACATTAATCCGGCCACATTCTGGGTGTGCGTGTCTAAAGTCAGAAACTGTGAATTTCAGTGGTTGTTGGTTTGTATTTGTAAAAAAAATAAATTCGTAAATAGTTTTGTGATAAAGAAGGCTTTCCGTTTTCTAATTTTATTTGTTATATGGCCGAATATACGGTATGGGTTTTTCTCATTGTTGAATTGCGTACTGTTGTCTATTATTGCATCTATCCTCGTCATTGAGCTTTGGTGAACAGTTGTCAAATTTGCATTATAAAATATCTTCTTAATATTAACAATATTTAAATATGAGAAAGAAGAAAGAATCTAATACGATCAAATCGAACAAAAATGTATATAGTAATGGGATATACATGTGAAAATAATTAAGGTATGCTATGGTTATTTTGTAAGACACCGATTTAAAAAAAAAAGGAGCGCATTATATTAATCCTGACACATATGATGAGTGTATTTACAACCACTGGGTCGATGCCACTGTTGTAATAGTTTTCTGCCTACTGTATTCACAACCACTGGGTCGATGCAACTCTTGTTATAGTTTTTATACCTAGTGTATTCACAACCACTTGGTCGATGCCACTGTTGTTATAGGTTTTCTCCCTAGTGTATTCACAACAACTGGGTCGATGTCACTGTTGTTATTGTTTTTCTTCCTAGTATATTCACAACCACTGGGTCGTTTAAACTGTTGTTATAGTTTTTTCTCCGTAGTGTCTTTATAACTACTGGGTCGATGCCACTGTTGTTATAGGTTTTCACCCTAGTGTATTCACAACCACTGGGTCGTTTCCACTGTTGTTATAGTATTTTCTCCGTAGTGTATTTACATCCTCTGGGTCGATGCAACTCTTGTTAGAAATTTTTCTCCCAAGTGTATTTACAACCAATGGGTCGATGCCACTGTTGTTATAATTTTTCTCCCTAGCGTATTCACAATCACTGTGCCGATGCCACTGTACGTTATAAGAGTTTTTTCTCCCCAGTGTATTCACAACCACTTGATCGATGCCACTGTTTTTATAGTTTATCTCCCTAGTGTATTCACAACCACGGGGTCGATGCCACTGTTGTTATAGTTTTTCTACCTAGTGTATTCACAACAACTGTGTCGCTGCCACTATACGTTGTAAGAGTTTTTCTCCCCTGTGTATTCACAACCACTGGGTCGATGCCACTGTTGTAATAGTTTTTCTCCCTAGTATATTCACAACCACCGGGTAATTTCCACTGTTGTTATAGTATTTTCTCCGTAGTGTATTTACATCCTCTGGGTCGATGCAACTCGTAATAGAAGTTTTTCTCCCTAGTGTATTTCCAACCAATGGGTCGATGCCACTGTTGTTATAGTTTTTCTCCCTAGCGTATTCACAATCACTGTGTCGATTCCACTGTACGTTATACGAGTTTTTCTCCCCAGTGCATTCACAACCACTGGGTCGATGCCACTGTTTTTATAGTTTTTCTCCCTAGTGTATTCACAACCACTGTGTCGATGTCATTGTACGTTGTAAGAGTTTTTTCCCCAGTGTATTCACAACCACTGGGTCGATGCCACTGTTGTTATAGTTTTTCTACCTAGTGTAATTACAACCACTGGGTCGATGTCACTGTTGTTATTGTTTTTCTCCCTAGTATATTCACAACCACTGGGTCGTTTAAACTGTTGTTATAGTTTTTTCACCGTAGTGTCTTTATAACTACTGGGTCGATGCCACTGTTGTTATAGGTTTTCACCCTAGTGTATTCACAACCACTGGGTCGTTTCCACTGTTGTTATAGTATTTTCTCCGTAGTGTATTTACATCCTCTGGGTCGATGCAACTCTTGTTAGAAATTTTTCTCCCAAGTGTATTTACAACCAATGGGTCGATGCCACTGTTGTTATAATTTTTCTCCCTAGTGTATTCACAACCACTGGGTCGTTTCAACTGTTGTTATAGTATTTTCTCCGTAGTGTATTTACATCCTCTGGGTCGATGCAACTCTTGTTAGAAATTTTTCTCCCAAGTGTATTTACAACCAATGGGTCGATGCCACTGTTGTTATAAATTTTCTCCCTAGCGTATTCACAATCACTGTGCCGATGCCACTGTACGTTATAAGAGTTTTTTCTCCCCAGTGTATTCACAACCACTTGATCGATGCCACTGTTTTTATAGTTTATCTCCCTAGTGTATTCACAACCACGGGGTCGATGCCACTGTTGTTATAGTTTTTCTACCTAGTGTATTCACAACAACTGTGTCGATGCCACTATACGTTGTAAGAGTTTTTCTCCGCTGTGTATTCACAACCACTGGGTCGATGCCACTGTTGTAATAGTTTTTCTCCCTAGTATATTCACAACCACCGGGTAATTTCCACTGTTGTTATAGTATTTTCTCCGTAGTGTATTTACATCCTCTGGGTCGATGCAACTCGTAATAGAAGTTTTTCTCCCTAGTGTATTTCCAACCAATGGGTCGATGCCACTGTTGTTATAGTTTTTCTCCCTAGCGTATTCACAATCACTGTGTCGATTCCACTGTACGTTATACGAGTTTTTCTCCCCAGTGCATTCACAACCACTGGGTCGATGCCACTGTTTTTATAGTTTTTCTCCCTTGTGTATTCACAACCACTGTGTCGATGTCATTGTACGTTGTAAGAGTTTTTTCCCCAGTGTATTCACAACCACTGGGTCGATGCCACTGTTGTTATAGTTTTTCTACCTAGTGTAATTACAACCACTGGGTCGATGTCACTGTTGTTATTGTTTTTCTCCCTAGTATATTCACAACCACTGGGTCGTTTAAACTGTTGTTATAGTTTTTTCTCCGTAGTGTTTTTATAACTACTGGGTCGATGCCACTGTTGTTATAGGTTTTCACCCTAGTGTATTCACAACCACTGGGTCGTTTCCACTGTTGTTATAGTATTTTCTCCGTAGTGTATTTACATCCTCTGGGTCGATGCAACTCTTGTTAGAAATTTTTCTCCCAAGTGTATTTACAACCAATGGGTCGATGCCACTGTTGTTATAATTTTTCTCCCTAGTGTATTCACAACCACTGGGTCGTTTCCACTGTTGTTATAGTATTTTCTCCGTAGTGTATTTACATCCTCTGGGTCGATGCAACTCTTGTTAGAAATAAACTCAGTAGTCAGTCAGCCTTCATGTGCTGACATGAATCATCAGTGATATGGTCTAAATCATATATTGACTGTTTACCATACTTTGAAAATTTCGAAATATGTAGGATTTTCTTCCCCAAAAAATATATTACTTTAGCCTTTTTAGAGATTTTTGGTCGTCGGTGATCTCCAGTTTCGTACGTTTTTGGCCTTTTTATTTTGTTTTTTTATTCGGGCATCAAGGATGTTGTCTGGCATCCAAATTAACCTTGTATCTATGATGAATGTATTTACCAGAGCGTGTATTGTAAGCCCCAGTCCAACTAGACCACATACATGTACTCATCGCGATCTAAAATAAATTCAGATCATGAAGAGGTCGCAGTATGAACTGCATGAACATGTACATTTTCGTTGCTTTCACGATGCTACTAAGTCCTCATTACGATTTTACAACGATCCCGCTACGATAACACTGTGACACGTTCTCATCGCGCTTATTCTGCGATCTCACTACGCTTTCAAGACCTCCATACGGTCCTTACTTTCTCTCTTCGACCATACCACGATTATACTACGTTCATACCGCGATCTTACGACATTCTCAGCAATAACGTCAATATCGTGTTCCATATCAGTACAGTTCCGTTCCTTCTATGTCCGATTACAACGTAGAGTTTTCGGAAACAATACAGTCATTCAGCCATAATCTACTAGAACACGTTGGCGTGGTGGTAGGGGTTGATGTAGAGCCAGAGAGAGCTCTGATACTGTAAACCAACTTAATTTCGCGGATACTTTATTTCGCGTTTTACCCTTTCTTGACCACTTCGCGGCTATTTAATTTCGCGATTATCTGATTTACTTGATGAAGTTTATTTAGGAAAGATCAAAGATTGACATATTCGCGACGATTTATATTCGCGCTATTTTTCTGCTCGCGAAAATAAGTTGGTTTACAGTAGTAACGAATCCTGATCAAACAGAGATGTCGGACCGACCAATCGAACCTAAATTACATCATATTTCTGGTCAATAAAGCTCAAATGACGATGAACGATAGCACAAATGACACACATGTGGCAAATATATATAAAAATGTGGTGTGAGTGCCACAAGACAACTCTTCATCCAAGTATTTTTTTTTAAAGTTAACCATTATAGGTCAAGGTACGGCCTTCAGCATGAACCCTTGGCTTATAATGAACACCAAGCTATAATAGGCCCAAAAATTATAAGTGTAAAACAATTTAAACGGAAAACCCAAAGGTCTAATCTATAAAAAACTAGAAGCATGGTTGAGCCGTTAAAGAAAATGGACAAGAAGTTCCAATTATATACAGACAAACAAGACCTGAAGAGATTTAATATAGTTTATGTGAAAATGACAATGCGAATGATGGTCGTAGTATGAACGTAGTTAGGTCGTAAGAAGACCGTGATGAGGATGGCAGGGGCGTGCTAGAATCTTACTATGGTCGTGAACAGTGTGGAATAGTCGTAGCGGAAGCGTAGACGGGTCGCGGTGAGAACGTGAATTTCGTAGTGAGGTCGTAATAACGTCGCTGTATGATCGTAGCACAGTCTCTCCGAATAGAATCACGCTCTCGCTACGATAGTACAGCGACTTTTGCGATTTTACTACGACCTTAGTGCGCTCTAACTACGCTTTTACTACGACCTGATTACGCCTTGACCGCAACACGATTGTTTTGAACATGTTCAAAGTTTTCCACGCTCATCACGATCTTGAAGAGCTCACCACGACCGTGATACATGTACGACCTTATAATGATCTACACGATCGTACTTTGATCATCAAAATTTGCATTTTTTTCACAGATCGTAGTGCGATCGTAGCCTAGTGGGACTGCGGTAGTAAGTTACTTTCAAATCATACCTACATGTTCAAGACAATAAGCGGGGATTTTTATTTAAAATATAAAGGCGTTTAAATATTTGCACAAATAGTAGGGGCTTTTTTAAATTCATATTCGTGTTTTTAATATCAATACAAAATTCAATACACAATTTGTTTTCAAATCGCACTTCTTTGCTTTATAATATTTATTAAATTTAGAATTCCGTTTTTCCACATTCAATTTTGAACCTCCATATCAAATTAATTTGAATAAATCCAATTGTAGCTGACATTACAGCTGGATGATTTTGTTGACATTTATCCCACTATTACCATAATGTTTTTTGTTATTTGCATTGTTGAGTTTTCCTATTACTTTCTATGTTTCATTAAAACAGATAACGAGCGATAACTCCAGAACAAAATGTCGAACAATTTTGTTGTAAGCAGTTAGTTTATTTTATCACATTAAGGCTTTAAAACCATTAGACTATGAATAGTAAACAAGATTGCATTATAAGGATTATCTTGACATACAAAATGCAATGCATTTCTAAAAACCATGAAACTTTGTATGAAAATATAATATGTACCGTAATATGGATCAAAGAGTTAAAATGATCTATGAAAAAATGAGTCTTTACTACTTTAATTAATAAAAGTATAAATAGTATTGATAGTACTCGGAGGAGACAACTCTTTACCGTCATTTATTTGTAAACTATTTTAATATTTCCCTACTGGGAAAAAAAATCATAAAATAATATAGACTTTAATGAAAATTTGGTTAATTTAATGCTACTCCACTATGGGCATGCGCTGTGTTGCTCTAATTATCCGTTAATCTCGTCATGAGATATAAAATGTAAACAATTGATTGAAAAGTAGAATACATATTCATGGGCTGTTTTTGACATGTCGATGCACATTTATCGTGTACTAGCATCATTAAGTCATGATAAAATACTGAAATCTTTACAATTTCAGCTTTTGAGTCAATCTGTATTCATATTTAAAAGTAAGTCGTATTTCATAATAATATATAACATATATAAAGATCGAGGATGAACACGGATGCGGTCACTTTCGTTTTTGACCAAAATAAATCTGAAAATTGACTTAATATTATGGCATATTTGATAGATTTTTTTACAACCGCAAATTTGAGGTCCTTTATATTGGTATGACGGCGTCGTCGGCGTCGTCCGAAGACCGAAGGTTTCCGGATAACAACTTAAGTTTAATTTAAAAGAAACAAATCAATTTTTAAGACAATGTGTATAGCCACAACAGGAAGCTTGTGATTGATTTTGGGGTTTTATGGTCCCAGTTTAGGAATTGGGGGCCCAAAACAAGCATTTCTCTTGTTTCAGGATAATAAGTTGTGTACAGGTATTTCATTTGCTCTGAAGTTGTACCACATTGTTTAATACCATAAGCAGATGGTTTGGATTTTTCTTTAAGGGTTATTGGGCAAACTGTCTAGGAATAAAAGGCCAAAAAAGGGACATTTGTGTAGTTTTGTCATTTCAAGACAATTATTACTTATGTAACAGTGTATGAATCATTCTGAAATTATACCACACAATTCCATACTTCTAAGATATATGGTTAGGATTGACTTGGAGGAGGGGTTATGGCTTAAACCATTTATGAATATGGGAAATGTGAATGGACAGTTAAGACAATTTGAAAGCAATGTAAGGGAGGTAATCCAAAAGTAATATTTGAACTACTTCACACTTCTTTTAAATATGTGTTTTTGAAATTTGCCAATATATGAGTTTAGCATTCATAAACTTTATTTTTTATTTGCCAATATTTTCGGTAAAATAAACTTCATTGGACATTTGCAAATAACTTAAGTATAAGTAAATATAAATCTTAAAAATAAGAAATTAAGACACAAAGTTTGAAACCACAAAGGAATGTTTAGATTGATTATGGGGTTATGGTCTCTTTTGTTTAGGAATAAGGGGTATACATGGGGCCCAAATAAGCATTTTTCTACTGTTCTCACAATAACTTGTTGATAAGTGTATAGAATGGCCTGAAACTGTATCACAAGTTTCCACGGATGGTTGGGATTGGAGTTGTGGAGTTCTGACTCAATCTGTTCATGAATAAGGGGCAAAAAAGGCAGAAAACAAGGGTTTCCTGGTTAATGGATAATTACTTTAGCTTTGTTTCGTTCTGTTCGCGTTGGTACTCTTTGCTATTTTGTTTACTTGTTCTAGTACGAAATTTTTAAAACTGTTTCTAGAAAATTATCATTTCTTGAGATCATTAGCTGTAAATTTAATTTAAGAAGTTACAATTTATTGATAATAATTTCAACCATGAGTGTATGTCATTTTATATTTTAACACTATATGATGAATTTAAATGAGTAGTTATTGTTGCAAATATTATTAGAAATTTGAATAGAGATTATTTTTGAAATAGGGTACAGGGGTAGGTGAATAAAAAATGAGGAGTGTGGTGATTACAATTTTTCTCATTTCAGATTTCAGATATTTAAACGAAAATTTCTTCAAATATTTGATTTCAGGCGATTAATACTGAACAGCATACATAGTGTTTTGCTTAAAAGCAAAACAAAAATGTTAAGTTTATAAGACCACATTTATTCTGTGCCAGAAATCTATGCTGTGTCAACTATTTAATCACTATCCAAATTCAGAGCTATATCAAGCTTGAATGTAGTGTCTATACTTGCCCCAACTGAGGGTTCGACCTCTTCGGTCGTATAAAGATGTGCCCTGCAGAGCAACTATTTAATATTTTGCGTGTTAACGACTAAAACAGTTCAAATCTTTCATATAAATTAATTAAATCTACTAAAGTAGCCACTTAAGTGTTTACAAAGTGTCCAAAATTTTTATTCGGATGAACCCGAAATTATGGGCAAAAATCGACCCTTTCCGGACCTACTCCTTTATAAAAATGACCATATAATTGATATTCATGTCAAAACCAAAGTGATGACTACTGGGCTGGTGATACCCTCGGGTCAGCAGTGCCATTCAATGACAATAAGGTAGCTCCTAAGTGATGCATTTACTGTACTGAGTGCAAATGACATCATACATTTTAATAAGATAAAATCGTTAGTTGTTAAATATTTACAAACGTGAATAATCTACTGAATTCTAATGACATACCTTTTTCATTCTTGACGAAATTTATCAGGTAGTTAATTATCGTCCTGGACTAACTTTTTACTAAAAACACTATCCGTTTTCCTTATAATTAACAACGCAAATAGAAACATTATCAGCTTTTTCCCGTCTTTGACAGCATTGCTAAACCATATATCTCGTCATTAGAAAGGTTGGTATGTTTCTCAAATAAGACCTGGCTTGGGTTGATGCTGTTACATTGAGCGTAAGATATCTGTAATTATACCGAAAATTTAACTCTTTTTTTTTGATTTTTGTCAAGCTTGTAACTTCTGTCGCAGCAACTTGACATAGGAAAAGTCATTAGGCGGCGACATCGTTAACTAACTTTTTATAAGCTTTTGTTTGAGAAAGTGGAAGACCTGGTAGCTTTTGTATGATTTTGTGTTTTGGTCTGTTTGTATTATACTGTATGCAATAGGTCAACCGTTTTTGATATATGGAATGATCGAAACATGTACATTGTAAACTGTAAGGTGTCATCTTAGTAATACCTTGACCTCATTTTTGGATCAGTGGTGACAATTAACTTTTTCAGTTCCCCCCCCCCCCCCTCCCCCCCCCCCCCCCCCGCTTTCCCCCGCCATACTATATGCAATAGGTTTTTTTATTTGATATAAGTAACTTTTTTATGATGAACATGTCAGTTTCGCCAGTTTTATTTGACCTTGATTTCATGTTCATGGTTAATTGCTCAGTGTTAAGTTGTATACGTTTTGGTCTGTAATCAATATGTTAACTATATTTTCGATTTGACCTTGACCTCATTTTCATTGTTCATTGGTAAGTTTGTAATTCATATGGTTAAGTCTGTTTCTTAGAAACTTAACGCAACATTTCAACTATATTTAGCCTGTTGAATGATTGTTAGGTGTATTTCTAGTTTGGTTACTATGACCTTGTCCTCCTTTTCATGGTTCATTGCTCAGTGTTAGTTTTTGTGCTTTGGTCTATAAGCAATAGGTCAAATATATTGAGTGGGCACACATTTTTTTAAATCCAGATCAGCTTTAATAGTTAGATCTGCAACATGTACGGCTTTCTTATTTTACTGCGAGGTTTATAGTTTTCGAAACCAGAATGTAGCTATAGTGAAAAAAATCCACATAATTTGTTAATTTTTGCAACGTTTTTATTAAGTAACTGCTGTAAACATGGATTTTTGATTATGTGGTGCAATGATTTACTTAGGCAGCAAGGCTAAGGTTTTTTTTTAATCCCCCCCCCCCAGAAAATCACATAGTTGCTGCCTTATGTGGTGCAATCATTTAAAATGTTCTTCCCAAGACATTTCTAACTATCTATGATGATTTCTCTAGCCCATTTTAAATCTAAATTTTAGTAAAAAATGAATAAATATTTGTAAATCCCGCTTTTATGCAATCTCCAATTCGCAGATAAAAATGAACTCGAATTAATGACGTTTTATTCTTGAAGATACAAAATCAATACCGGACGCTAATGACGTCCGTATACATCGGGACGAATCAGTTCTAGCTTACACCATTCTGGTGGTCATGTAAAAATGGTGGGTTCAACCTGTTTTTTAGCTAGCTAAACATCTCAATTCTATCAAAGTATCGTAAAATTCCATTATATTGATAACGATATGTGATCAAAACAAACAGATATATATGTATACAATTTAAAAATTGACTATGCGGTATGGGCTTTGCTCATTGTTGAAGGCCGTACATTGACTTATATATATTTCTACAATGACATTTGTTTTAAATGGACTCGTATACAAATTGCGAGTTTTATCCAACGCAATCATAGGTTTGAACGGAATTTTCAATTTAGACTTGTTTATATTTTTTCGTTTGGGCTTGTATCATATTTTCCCTCCGGTTTATATGATCCGTTCATCCTATATTGACTCAATTAAAATTCAAGAGTCTACCTGAAATTAAGGGTAAATGATGTGGCCTTCCAAATATCGTTTAGATCCCTAACATCACTTAAGAGACATATATTGTCGAAATCTACATCTGGTGTACAAAAAAATATTGACATTAATGTTTCTGGCATAACATCTTGGCCACAAGTTTATTATTTTCTGCTTAGTATTAAATGTATATTAAAAGATTCATTTTGTTACATCTCGTGATCAATTTTATTTGTGGCAATCGCCAATGGCAGTCATCAGAGTTTAAGAACATCGGTTGTTCGACGGTTTGTTTAAATATACCTTTTCACATTTTTTGGTCTTTTGGAAAATGTTGCTTGTGCTGTATTTAGACCCTTCTACAACACATTTGTTTTACATGCACACGTATAAAAAATTGCGGTTTTTATCCAACGCAATCATAGGTTTTAACGTAGTTGTCAATTTATAATTGTATATATAGTAGTCGTGTACCTTTTATTATTTTGTGCAGGTTATTATACATCATACAAGTTATTACTTGTACAGATATAATTGTACGAGTAATTACCTGTAAAGTTTTTGTGGAGAAAAAAAAGAAAACTTGTACAACTGGCTATTTTTTTGTTTTATTTGTTTCTTTTTAAGTAAATTATGAATAACTTCAGCAAAGATGACACTTTGAGCATATTGGGTTGAACGACCAGGTGCCACTAAAATACGGACTACTGTTGCAAAGTGACAAAGCCACTGAAAGGAATAAATAAACTGTTGAAATTTGTATTCCTAATATTTTGATTTATTATTTTTTTCAATGGAGGGAAATATTCAATTCTTCCCTGACAGTTGAATTTCAATTATAATTATCAATTTACATGGGTTTTTTTTGTGTTTTTTTTTTTTATGAAATTACACGATTCTTAATTATTTAGACCGTTCTACTGTGTTCATGTAATTATCATACTCTCTAAGTCAGCGTTATATATTTTTACGTACACGTTGAGGTGCAAGTGGTCTATCATACATACATTGAAGTTTTAGCCAAAGACGAAATTCCCTTCAATAAACCACATAAAGGATATGTGGAGCTCCAAAATTAAAAACAAAGTCAGTGAGTTGGTGAGCCACTTCTGCCTTCTACGAGCGCAGTCCACTGAATTTGGTACAGCGATCCTGATAGTACATGATTGATAATCAACATTGTCTACCTGACAATAACATCTTTGACTTTTACTTGACTACAAGCATTTAAGACTGAAGTAATGATAGAAGGAGCGACCATTTTCAAAGTATTCACACATATGAGTGAAAATCCGGAAAATTTGTCTGCTTATATTGGCAATTTGTGGTTTGTAACTCCTTACAATTATTATGTGTATGCCTCCAGAGTGTGCTGTTCTAATCAGAGGGTACAGTTGGTCAACTTTACAATGATAAATAATGTTGTCTCCTTTGAAAATGAGTTTTTTAATTTAATTCCTGCTATATTCAAAACATTATCTCGAAAACAAGCACGGTGACGTATATTTTTTTTTCTTTTTTTTTTTTTTTTAATAACTCGACAAGGCCTACAACGTACACATTTCAAAATTATAAAAACGACATTATATCGAGAAGCTGTATCGGATGCTGTTAAGATTTCTTTTGAAGTACTGTTTTTTTGGAACTTAACCACAATCTTTCGATACCTGTAACTTGGCATTTCTCAAGGTCATGATTTTTTTGGCTTTTTATGACGTCTTTACACTAAATCCATTGAATGTTGAATGAGTACGGATTGAAAGTGTAGTCAGTGTAGTGTAGTGTAATGATTTTTTATATTAGTTGTTATTGGCTTTGAACTAGCTGTCAGATAACTGCGAGTACTCTCAGATCTGTTCATTGTGTCTTTTTGTGTCAAGATGTATAAGTACCCGGCCACGTACACTTGTATTTTTATCCATCTGATGAATTAAGCCTTTTTCAACTGATTTGTATAGTTCGTTCTTAAGTTGAATTATTATACCACTGTCCTAGATTAGGGGAAGGGTTCGGATCCCGCTAACATGTTTAACACGGCCACATTATTTATGTATGTGCCTGTCCAAAGTCAGGAGCCTGTAATTCAGTGGGTTATATATTTGTTTTTCGTTCACTTTTTTATATGAACAAGGCCGTTAGATTTCTCGTTTGAATTGTTTGACATTGTTTTATCGGGCCTTTTATAGCTGATCATGCGGTATGGGCTTTGCTAATTGTTGAAGGACGTGCAGTGACCTATAGTTGTTAATGGCTGTGTCATTTTTGTCACTTGTGGACAGGTGTCTCATTGCCATTCATACCATATCTTCTTTTTTATATTGGCTTCCTTTACATAACTTAAAGTATCTATTTAATCTTTCACAAGTAAATACTGAATAATAAGAAGATTTTATCTGATATTTTCTATGTTTTAACAATTAATAACTTGTAAAAAATAATAACATGTACATGACATTTATTATTTTGTTGGGAGATCTTTCAATGTTGCCTGTTGCTTGGATAGTTCTTGTCAGTTTTTTTAAATCATCATATCCAGCAATTTGTGAGGAAGAATACACATTTAATCCTGTCATAGGTTATTTTGTTAGTTCTTTTTAGGCTAGCTGATTATTTTCCAAAATCTTCAAAAAGACCCCACCCCCTCATACGAAAAAAAATTTGAATTATTTTACCTGGTTTAAACGATTTTTTGTTTCACTTGATCCTAATTCTAAACCTATGACACCTATAAAATGGACCTGTCAGTGATATTCGGCGAAAAAGGAAAAAAGGAAATCGGCGAAAATGAAAGAATGATTTTTTTTTAAATCGGCGCAAATGTCATACGCCTTTTTACTTACTCCTGTATTTAAAGCGAATTTGGCAAAATCTAACGAATTTGACAGTGGTGGTACATGTACATGTAATGACACCTTCTTTACTTGAACTTATTTTTTTTATGTGAATGATTTCATTTGTATCCGCAATTTTTTTTTTCCTTTTATTATAGCATATATCTTTTAAATTTTTTTTGTTCGATTCTGTCGGTTCGTCCAGTCAGAATAAAGACTTTTGACATCATGCTTACCGTTGTTGTAGTGAAGTGTCTTTTTTAAATGCGTCACAAACTGAAATTAATACTGACTTTGGTCTGTAGCAAACGGGACAACACTTAACAAAAGACCAAATGACACAGAAATTTACAATTATAGTACACCGTACGGCCCTCAACAATGAGCAAAAACCATACCACATTGTCAGCTATAAAAGACACCGAAATGACAATTGTAATACCATTCAAACGAGAAATCTAATTAACACTATAATCAACGAACAAAACAATGAACGAAAACAAATATGTTAAACAGCAACAAACGACAGCCACGGATTTACAGGCTCCTGACTTTGTATGTTACAGTGTAAAGCGTCAACGCGCTCGTGTTTGTTGCATTTAATCAATCTTATAAAAAAAATATATCTAATGAATCATGGTGTCTGAACTTTATATACAATTGAGAATGGAAATCGGGGTTGTGTCAAAAAAATAATAACCCAACCAAAGAGCAAAACACAAGGGCCACCAATAGGTATTCAGATACAGCGAGCACCCGGAGTCGTGTTTCAGCTGACCCCTTAACAAAAAACATGTTCTAGTCCTGTGATGATGGACGTCATACTAAACTTCGAATAGCTAAATGAACTAATTTAAAAAAAAACAAACATACAATACTATCAAAGGCCAGAGGCTGCTGACTTGGACCAGGCATGAAAATGGGACGGGGTTAAACATATTTCTCTTATATATACCCTCCCCCTTCATTATATGTTATTCAGGTCTCAGACAGGATATATATTGTGACATTCCCGGCATATATCCAATGAGCCGATCGTTTCTTACTACAATGAAAATCGCACGTTTAAAGTGGTAGGCCTTGGGTTCAGGGGATAACTCTTTAAATCAGAGATGGTTTGTAAAAGAAAAGTTTCATCAATGTATGTTTAGCATTAATTTTACCTGCAACAGAATGAAAGTATTCTATGTAAATAAAGGCAACAGTAGTATACCGCTGTTCAAAACTCATAAATCCATTGACAAAAAACAAAATCGGGGCAACAAACCAAAACCGAGGGAAACGCATTAAATATAAGAGGAGAACAACGACACAACACCGAAACGCAACAGCACACAGAAACGGACCAAGCAACAGACAATACACCACGAGAATAACAAATATAACATCAAAACCAAATACATGAATATGGGATAGACAAGTACCGTGCCACGTCTTATCTCAAAAATAAGAGAAAACAGAAACGACTCAACGTTAAAATGCAACACACACACAGAAACGAACAATATTATAACAATGGCCATCTTCCTGACTTGGTACAGGACACTTTTAAAGGGAAATAAAAGTGGTGGGTTAAACCTGGTTTTAAGGCATGCCAAACCTCGCACTTTAATGGCACAGTTAAATATAACATTAAAATGAAAACAAAAAATTACAGGACTACAATACAAATAAAAAGCAGAACATATTAGACAAAGAAAAGCATGATCAATAGATAACAAAAAGCATCAGGTTTAAAATTCAATACGCCAAAAACGCGTCTAGTCCACACGAGACTCACCAGTGACGAAAAAAATACAAAATTGTACAGCACTGAAGATCAAAAGTTGAAAAGGTTTTGCCAAATACGGCATTGTTTGTATGCCCAGGATAAGAACATTCATATTATATAAAACAATTCACACTATTGCAAACAGTTGATTTTAACAAATGAATATGAAAGAGATATACATAATGAAACTGAAGTAAAAACTAATTACAGAAAACTAAACCCGAATACATAACGTTAAAATTCAATACGCCAAAAACGCGTCTAGTCCACACGAGACTCACCAGTGACGAAAAAAATACAAAATTGTACAGCACTGAAGATCAAAAGTTGAAAAGGTTTTGCCAAATACGGCATTGTTTGTATGCCCAGGATAAGTAACATAGAAGCTTAGTTTATATTAATGAAGATGGTTGCCACAAACATACAGATGATTTTGAGAGTTATTTCCCTTCAAGTACCTCCTTAAAGGCGGAAATGTTATGCATGATAAAGATGCATAAGTTTGTGATCATGCTGGGGCCTATTACAGCCCACTTTATTAGTAGGCCCTACTTTTATGGATTTTGCTCCTCCTTGAATCCGTACGGTTACCTATAATTGCTGATATTTCTACGGTATTTGATTTCTTGTGGAGAGTTATCTCATTGGCAATCATTCTACATCGTATTTCTATTTTGAGCGTACGTTAATTACAATCTTTTAATACGTGAAATCCGTTACAACCGTATATTATAATAAGTTCTGTTCGTTTATTTCCGTAGAAATGGGTATTTTCTGCTTCTGCTGTTCAGTGGCCGCCATCATTTATGATTATTCTGTCACTTTTGATTGCGCATACGCTGATTTACAAGGAATTTTTAGCATTTTTTAACACCCTGAAGTAATCCAGTACACCCTTGAGACAAAACCCTTTGACAAAACTACAAGTTTTATTAATTTATTTTAATAACAGTCAAATTATGCTTAATTTGAGAACATTTGTTCAATATATATATATGTAATTGGTAAGTATTACTGAAGTTGTGTCACACTGTTCATTATTTTACATCTCCTTTTCTCTGGGAATCACATGATTTGGCAATGGCACACAGATCTGTGAAAAAAAATACAAGTAACAGATACAAAACTGAGTTAATGTTGAAATACAGAATAGTACAGCATGTAGTTTCTTTAATAAGGGAAATTGTACATATCTACAGAGTGGTGGACTTAGAGAGGGAATAATGGAACTTTACTCCCCCCACCTCCTCCAAATTTTTTTTGATGGACAAATCTATTAAAATTAATTATTATGTGATATGTTGTTTCATGCATGTCATTGTCAAACGGTTTCCTTTTTATTTTGCATTAATTTGTTCGTTATTAAGTTATATATACTATAACTGCCAATAACATTATAATTGACATAAAATTATGTGGTAATTTTTGGGGCGTTTTATAGCTTGCTATTCGGTGTGACCTAAGGCTCCGTATTCAAGGCCGTACGTTTACTTTTACTAATAATGACTTGGATGGAGTGCTGTGTCATTGGCATTCATACCACATTTTCGTACATCTATATGGATACATCACAAGAAACATTCTTTGAGTTACTCACTCATCGTGAGACCCCATATATATTATCCAAAACTTTCCAGTGTGCCGGGTATTCTGGTTAAGTTTTAAAAGATATCAGAGGGACATTCAAATTCATAGATTAAACATAAACTGACAAGGTCATGGTTATACATGAAAAAGACAAACAGACAAACGATAGTACACAAAACACAACATATAAAAATGAAGACTAAGCGACACAAACGCCACTCAAAACTGATTTTCGAAAGGGTAAGCAGCTCCTGCTTCACATGTGCTACCCGTTGTTTTGCTCATGTTATTACAAACCCGGTTTAAACTATTATATGTTTTGTACCTTACTCAAACCATAGCATAGTTGTTAAATGCTATTAAAATCTAATCAATCATATTATTTATCTTTTCTTCTAATCTTTAACGTCTATATTTTTAAAAACTTAATTCTTAAATGGAATCTGATTGCCACAAAATTAGAATCTT
This sequence comes from Mytilus trossulus, assembly GCF_036588685.1. Lineage (NCBI taxonomy): Eukaryota > Metazoa > Mollusca > Bivalvia > Mytilida > Mytilidae > Mytilus > Mytilus trossulus. Next base: position 25,884,916 of record NC_086383.1, on the reverse strand, counting down.
GTGCTCACCTTATTTAAAATAAGAAGAAAAATGATTGTTAATTACTAGTGTTTAGATTATCCAGGAAGACATGAGTAAAAGGGGACACTGACTATACATCACTACAAAAGCAACCTGATGAAAAATGTAGCTAGAACTCACAAAGAAAGCAATACAGTCTTCCAAAAAAAAAATTGTAAAGATGCATACATGTTCATAGTTGTTTCATGCAATTAAACAAAAGTTATTTTGTACTGATATCCAAATCAAGTCTCCAATATCGCAAAGCTTCCAGATAAATTAAAACAGACGGACATGTACTACGTACTGACTTTGGTGATCACTTCTGTACAGTTCCGACATTGGTGATATTTCTTGTACAGTGCCGACATTGGTGATATATCCTGTACAGTACAGCATTAGTGATAACTCCTGCACAGTTACGAAATTGGTGATATCTCCTGTACAGTACAACATTGGTGATAACCCCTGTACAATACCGACATTGGTGATATCTCCCGTACAGTACTGACATTGATGGTATTTCTTGAACAGAACTGACATTAGTGATATCTTATGTACAGTACTGACATTGGTGATATGTCCTGTACAGTACTGATATTGGTGATATCTCCTGTATAGTACCGGTATTGGTGATATCTCCTGTACAATAACGACAGAGCTGATATATCATGTGGTATATCTTGTATAGTACCACCATTGGTGATAACTCCTGTACAATACCGACATTGGTGATATCTCTTGAACAGTACTGACATTAGTGATATATCATGTATAGTACTGACATTGGTGATATATCTTTTACAGTACTGGCATTGGTGATATCTCTTCTACAGTATTGACATTGGTGATCTCCCTTGTACAGTACTCACATTGGTTATATCTCCTGTACATTACGGCATTTGTGATATCTGCGGTGCAGTTCAGACATTGATGATATCTCCTGTACATTACCGACATTGGTGATATCTCTTGTACAATACCGACATTGGTGATATCTCCTGTACAGTATTGACATTGATGATACCTCCTGTACAGTACCGACATTGATGATATCTCCTGTACAGTACCGGCATTGGTGATATCTCTTGTACAATATCAACATTGGTGATATCTCCTGTACAGTATTAACATTGATGATACCTCCTGTACAGTACCGACATTGATGATATCTCCTGTACAGTATTGACATTGGTGATACCTCCTGTACAGTACCGACATTGATGTTATCTCCAGTGCAGTACAATATTGGTGATATCTCCCGTACACGTACAGTACTGACATTGATGGTATTTCTTGAACAGTACTGACATTAGTGATATCTTATGTACAGTACTGAAATTGATGATATGTCCTGTACAGTACTGATATTTGTGATATCTCCTGTATAGTACCGGTATTGGTGATGTCTCCTGTACAATAACGACAGAGCTGATATATCCTGTGGTATATCTTGTATAGTACCACCATTAGTGATAACTCCTGTACAATACCGACATTGGTGATATCTCTTGAACCCAGTACTGACATTAGTCATATCTTATATATAGTACTGACATTGGTGATATATCTTTTACAGTACTGACATTGGTGATATATCTTCTACAGTTCTGACATTGGTAATCTCCCCTTGTACAGTACTCACATTGGTTATATCTCCTGTACATTACGGCATTTGTTATATCTGCGGTGCAGTTCCGACATTGATGATATCTCCTTTACAGAACCGATATTGGTAATATCTCTTGTACAATACCAACATTGGTGATATCTCCTGTACAGTATTGACATTGATGATACCTCCTGTACAGTACCGACCTTGATGATATCTCTTGTACAGAACCGACATTGGTAATATCTCTTGTACAGTATTGACATTGATGATATCTCCTGTTCAGTATTGACATTGATGATACCTCCTGTACAGTACCGACATTGATGATATCTCATGTACAGAACCGACATTTGTGATATCTCCAGTACAGTACTGACCTTGGTGACATCTCGTGTAAAGTACCGACATTGGTTATATCTATGGTACAATACTGAAATTGGTGATGTATACTGTTAAGTACAGCAACTGGTGATATCTCTTGTACAAAACGACATTGGTGATATATCTTGTACAGAACGACATTGTTGATATCTCCTGAACAGTACAGCAATTGATGATATATCCTGTACAGTACAGCCATTGGTGGTATATCTTGTACAGAACGACATTGGTGATATATCTTGTACAGAACGACATTGGTGATAACTCTTATACAGAACGAATTAAGGTGGCTATTTGAAGTTTCTTTCAGAAGTGCTGTATTTTTGTTATTTTATTCTTTACAGAAAATGAATCAAATTGGTCAAAACAAAATTGGAGTTCACGGACCATTTAAGCTCAAAGTTTTACTTATAAACAGGTATGTAAAAGGGACCATTTTTCAATGAAATGATAGGGAAGAAAGAGGTATTGACATATATTTATCAGAATTAAAAAAAAACGTTCTGAGCCACTTGGTCCAAAACTTTAATATAAAAAGCTGAAATATAGCTTCAAAGGATAAGCAAATAAAAAACGTATGTCACCGATAAGGAAAAAAAATATTTTTCTTTAAAATCAAAATTTTGGCTTGAAAATGTGTGAAATGTCATTTTGATACTTTAACAAATACGGATAATAATGAAATATTCTATTAGTCACATAACTACAATGATTTAACGTTTCTAATCAATCAAAATATTAAAAAAAAATATATTGCATTTACGACAAATACTTTTGTAGTTCATGCGTGAAATTATGCGCAGTCAAATAGTCCCAAGCCACCTAATGATATCTATATGTAACAGGAGATATCACAAATGGCAGTACTGTACTGTTCCCGATACGGTTCTGACATTGGGGATATCTCATGTACAGTATCGATATTGGTGATATCTCATGTACAGTACCGACATTGGTGATATATATCTTGTATAGCACTGACATTGGTGATATCTTTTGTACAGTACTGACATTGATGATATATCTTGTACAGTACCGACATTGGTGAAATCTCCTGTACAGTACCGGCATTGGTCATATCTCATAATACTGTATATTCTATTAGTTATACCATTAATACTTATACAGTTACGTCCTTTGATATCATGCTTTCTCTCAAAATCAAAACTTCTACCATACATCATAAACATTTTCTCAAGAGTTTTAGTTTGTCTCGGTGTTAATACCTGTAAATATTTACATAGATTTATGTTTCATTCTAGTACATTATTTTGATTAACTTACTGGATTCTAGCATCATTTAAAAGTTAACATTCATATCAATAGCCTCCGGGTGCGGGAATTTCTCGCTACATGGAAGACCTGTTGGTGACCTGCTGCTGTTGTTTTTTTCTTTGGTCGGGTTGTTGTCTCTTTGACACATTCCCCATTTCCATTCGCAATTGTATATACTATTTTTTTTTTAATAAGTCTATATACCTTAATTTTAAAGGTTTAACACTGAAGATTTGTATTATCATCTATATCGCTATTATATATATCATCTGATGACCTAACCAAAGGCCTGTGGTTAAAAGATTATAACTATTCGCGCGGAACGATTTAAACTGTTTAATCACACAAGTATTTTATCATTTCTAATGATTTATCTTTATCAACCTCGTGCAATTTGTTTAAACAACTGAATGTCAGAGTCCAATTTAAAACTTTAGTTAAAATATATCTGAACTATTCATATTAAATAAATGATTGACTGTTGGTTGCTTCACGTCCATTTGCAAATATTTCAGTCATATAATGGAGAACAAATAAACAAAACATATAGTAGTAGGTAGGCCATTAACAGAGGCATCAGAGATGAAGGTCGCGGTAATTAAGAGTAACACTGGAAAAGGAACGTATTTTGGATCAGGACTGATATTTTTCATTGCAACAGGCCACATACGGACTCCTAATAAAGTTGTTGACTATCATCATATTGTTATTATCATGCAAACAGATTGACACTCTTTTTACACATTTCTTTTTAGACCGGACGTGGCTGCGTACTTGTATATCACGAACAGCAAAGACGTGACCCCTTCTTTGAAAGCAGTTTTACTACAGGTCGAAAGAAGACAAACGTGACTGTATTTTTATTCTTGTGTCTCTTAAGAGATATTCATGTTTAACGTGGCTTTGTAGTTATACGCTATATATCATTTTACATGACGTATTATGTTTATAGCGTATATCATTATACATGACGTATTATGTGTATAGCGTATATCATTATACATGACATATTATGTGTATCCCTGTATCTAGCATCAAAACTAAAAAAAAAACTAAAAAAAACTTTCGCTGCACATTTCAGATTGAAATAAACCATAAGAAAACAAACAAACGCACAAGGACATCGGTTTCTTAACACACTAGTCACTTAAACAGATTTTAATCTAAACAAAAACAAAAATGTCCATAGTACACGGATGCCCATCTCGCACTATCATTTTCAATATTCATCGGACCGTGAAACTGGGATAAAAATCTAATTTGACAATAAAATTAGAAAGATCATATCAGTGGGAACATGTGTACCTAGTTATCAAAAACTACCTTGACCAAAATCTGATGTATTATGTGTATAGCGTATATCATTATACATGACGTATTATGTGTATAGCGTATATCATTATACATGACGTATTATGTGTATCCCTGTATCTAGCATCAAAACTAAAAAAAAAACTAAAAAAAACTCTCACTGCACATTTCAAATTGAAATAAACCATAAGAAAACAAACAAACGCACAAGGACATCGGTTTCTTTACACACTAGTCACTTAAACAGATTTTAAGCTAAACAAAAACAAAAATGTCCATAGTACACGGATTCCCATCTCGCACTATCATTTTCAATATTCAGTGGACCGTGAAACTGGGATAAAAATCTAATTTGACAAAAAAATTAGAAAGATCATATCAGTGGGAGCATGTGTACCTAGTTATCAAAAACTACCTTGACCAAAAACTGACGTATTATGTGTATAGCGTATATCATTATACATGACGTATTATGTGTATAGCGTATATCATTATACATGACGTATTATGTGTATCCCTGTATCTAGCATCAAAACTAAAAAAAAACCTAAAAAACCCTTTCACTGCACATTTCAGATTGAAATAAACCATAAGAAAACAAACAAACGCACAAGGACATCGGTTTCTTAACACACTAGTCACTTAAACAGATTTTAAGCTAAACAAAAACTTCCATAGTACACGGATGCCCATCTCGCACTATCATTTTCAATATTCAATGGACCGTGAAACTGGGATAAAAATCTAATTTGACAATAAAATTAGAAAGATCATATCAGTGGGAACATGTGTACCTAGTTATCAAAATTTACCTTGACCAAAAACTTTAACCTGAAGCGGGACAGGCGGACGAACGGACGAACAGACGAACGAACGAACGGACTAACAGACGAACGAACGGTAAAGCAGACCGACGAGCGAACGAACGGACGAACAGACGAACGAACGGACGGACGCACAGACCAGAAAACATAATGCCCTTCTACCATCGCAGGTGGGGCATAACAATGTATATTCTGGACAAATATGCATATATATATATATATATAAAGTGAGCGGATTCTATTAGTAATAGATATTCTGCATCCTATCTAAAGAAGAGATTGTATGATTCTAAACATGACAATGAATAAATTGTGGTACAAATGTAACAAAGACAATAAACCATAAGGTGAAAATTTTGCTCCAGCAAAAAATTGGGAAAAACTTTTCCGCAGTTTGAAACTGCCGTTTTGGAGTTTTTGTCATTAAGATTTCAGTTGTTATTATTATCAGTCTATGTACCTAAATTATTGCGGTTTAACACTGAAGATTTGTATTATCATCTATATCGTTGTTATATTATCTGACGACCTAACCAAAGGCCTGTGGTAAAAAGATTATAACACGTCACGCAGAACGATTTAAATTGTTAAATTACACAACTATCTTATCATTTATAATGATTTAAACTTTATCCAACCTCGCGTAATATGTTTAAACTACTGAATATCAGAGTCCCAATCTAATTATAAAAAAAGAAGATGTGACATATTAGCCAATGAGACAACTCTCCGCAAGGGACAAAATAACACAGACATAACTATAGGTCACCGCACGGCCGTTAGTTATAAGATGTCTGAACTATTCATTTTGAATAAATGATTGACTGTTGGTTGTTTCACGTCCATTGGCAAATATTTCAGTCATATAATGGAGAACAAATACACAAAACATACAGTAGATAGGCCATTAACAGAATGGATGAAGGTCGTGATTATTAAGAGTAACATTGGAAAAGGAGAGTATCTTGGATCAGAACTGATATTTTTCATTGCAATAGGCCACGTACGGACTCCCAATAAAGTTGCTGACTATGTTCTTAACATGTAAACAGCGTTTCACTCTTTTCACACGTCTCTATTCTGACCGGACGTGTCTGCGTACTTGTACATCCCAAACAACGAAGACGGAACCCCGCCGCCAAGTTCTTTGACAACGGTCGAAAGAAGACACAATATTCATTTTGAACGTGGCTTTGTAGTTATGCACTATATATCATTTTACTTGACATATAATGTTGATAGTACTAATCTAGTTGATGTTTTTTACAGTAGCTAATATTTACGCCTTTTATATAAAAAAAAAAAAAACCATTTCAACTGCCCATTAGAGATTGAAATGACCCTTTAGAATCATACAAACACATACGAACAATCTTCATCATAACGGTAAAAATTACGGAATATTTTGTATTTGTTTAGAATCCAATATCTAAGTAATTGGAGTCGTTCACACATTGCTGCGATTGAAACTGACATGATTATTTCATTGGTTAATGTTTTGTACGAAAACGTTTAACCCTGGATTGATCTTATGAATGCAAATGCTTTCTTGATTTCATTGTTATAGAGAACATATCCTCCAAACCAAAATGGATATGTTGTAGATGGATAAAAAAAAATAAGATAGAAGTTTATGCCTCAATGAACTTGATAGGAAATGTCGAAAGCTTTACCTTTTTCTTAGTATGGGCTGAATGTATTCTTTTCGTATAACAAATTAGATTAGCCTAACCTTAAAATATCATAGATAATTTTATCTTCAGCTGAAGTGGCCATGGGCATTGATAATTTAATTTTTCGCTAAAATGGGTCAAAAAAATCTTGCGCTAAAATGGGTAATACTTTGGCACTAGACGTTCGACTTGTTCCGCTTAAATGTTCACTTCCGGATCAGCTGATAGTTCAAAAAAGGGTTTTATTGAAGAGTTCCAAATGTTGAAGTTGAAATCATCCCTTCGTAAATTTTACGGACGCCGTCACGAGTTGGTTGACCGTTATGGGATAACCGTTTCACAGAGTGATATCGGATATGTTCCTTATGTCGTAACTTCAATACCCTTCCCTTTTCACGAATGTGTCCTACCGAATAAGACTTATAACCGGATTTGTAATGTCATAAGCAGCACGACGGGTGCCGCATTTGGAACAGGATCTGCTTCCCCATACGGAGCACCTGAGATCACCCCCAGTTTTTGGTGGGGTTCGTGTTGCTTAGTCTTTAGTTTTCTATGTTGTGTCTTCTGTACTATAATTTGTCTGTTTGTCTTTTTTAATTTTTAGCCATGGCGTTGTCAGTTTATTTTCAATCTATGAGTCTGACGCTCTGGTATCTTAAAGATTAAAAGGTAGACATAACCAACAAGAAATCTATTATTTGAAATTAGAATGAGGAAATATTTTAGCAATGCAATTTGCAGCACATTATTTAACACTCTTTCCATCTTGCTTATTCATTTTTCTTCTTATTAATAAAAGTTTATTAGATATTTGATATAATAAACATGTATCACTAAATTTATTAAAACTGATATTTATTGTAATTATATATTACGTGATACCCATACAGAATAACTTTAAAGAGAAATCCATTGTTGTTCTTCTTGTGATTGATTGTTATAAGCTATATCTTCATTATTGTAGTAATTAAATCTAAAATACAGCTTGTGACATAAAAAAAAGAAATAACATAAAATATAAAGTACACCTAATTAAACAAACAAAACTGTAAGGTTAGAAAATTGAAAGAACCATAGAAAAACGAAACGTGAAATAAAAATGAAAATTAACTGTTAACATTACCTGTAAGTAACAAATTATAACTTTCAGATAACTACATTATAAGCTGAAAAAATGATTGATTAATTTGTAAAGTTATTATTCAATGAACATGTACAATAGTATTCTTAATCTTACCGGGTTTTGTTTTCTTCCTAATTTCCTCGGAGCCGCGCCCACAACAGAAGCGAGCATGGACAAAACAAACACGACACATGCAAGTTTCAACAAAACACCCATCATTTACAAAATTATCTTCTTCTCTGTCTAAATATATATTTACTTCTTTTGTTGCTCACGTTAACTAGTTTAATTTGAAAAAAACATTCATGCATGTGTCATTAAGTCTGACAAAAACAGCCCACATGTGGCTCTATTTTTTAAAAGTATTTATGTATTAAACCATGTAATCCGTTCAAAATGTCGAGTGTATCAACAAAATTTATCCACTGTTTTTCTTTATAAAAACAAACTGCCCGCCTGCCGTTATCAATATTTAATGATGTGCTGTTTTTAAAGGGGCGCTAGCTACGAGACATAAAAAAAACAATAAATTTGATTTTGTTTGGTTAAATCATTAATAAAAGTGTAACTGAAATAATATTTAGTTTTTAGCAGCCAATTTGGTTCAATTTTGTCAAAATAAGCAAATCACATCGCCATTTGATCTCATTGAAACCGTATTCGTGCGAACTTAAATTTAACCCATTATCTAAAGATTGGTTACGCAGGCATGAATAAAAGGAAAAGAATGGGAAAATTTGAAGTGAAACAACAGTGAACCATTGCGTTGACTGATGAGATCCACAAAAAAATAGTTTTATACAGGTAAAAACGATAATTAACTTTCTTTTAATCTTTAACATAAAATCGAACAGACCTTGTTACAAAATCCAATTGCACGAGGTCGTTTTCAATTTTTATTTTTATTGTTTATATTTATGTCGGTTTATCTGACCATCGATATTCTTCGGAGGTCATCTCGATAGTTGGCGTCTAGACTAAAATACACACGAAATTCTGATATACATAATCGAGAACATGCATTGGTAACTGTTTATTTTCAAACTAATGTTAATTTGGATGGACGTTTATGTTTGTTACATATCAAATATGAGAATTTTGAGTCAAATCGACGATCATGAATTTTACAGCTAGTTCCTCTTTAAAATTTGGTATTGCAATAACTGATTGAAACGCATCATGCACATCTAACAGATACTTGTTTGGCAAACGAGATTGAGGGGACACATAAAACTTTAAAGTCAAAGATTAATTGAAAACTCAATTAACTCTTATATTGTATTTTATAAGAGTATTTGAAAAAATATTAAAAAAAACCACTAAAAAATGCTTATTCAGGACTCAACAATAAGAGTGTGAATGTCGCAAAAACAGAAGAAAAAAAAGAATCAACAGGAAAAATAAAGAAAGGGGAAACACATTATTTATGGCTAACATTACTAACAAGGGAACTATAACATTTAAAGCATAGTAACGGGTGGCCTGGAATTTAAGAACCATACTAGTACATCGTCAATTTAACAAGACAACATCCTTCCATTCGAATTTCTTGTTTGTGAAGCACTTATAAATTTGAATTCATGATCGTCGAATTAGACTATTTACCAGAGTTGTAATAACACTAGCAACACGACGGGTTCCACGTGTGGAGCAGGATATGCTTAACCTTCCTGAGCACCTAAGATCAGCCCTAGTTTTTTGTGGAGTTCGTGTTGCTTAGTCTTTAGTTTTCTATGTTGTATTTTGTGTACTTTTGTGTGTCTGTTTGTCTTTTACTTTTTAAACCATGTCGTTGTCAGTTTATTTTCGATCAACGAGTTTGACTGTTCCTCTGGTATCTTGAGTCCCTCTTTATCTCAGATGGTGCCATTAAAACAAAATACATATATGGTTTGGCGATATCTGGCCACAGCTTTTATTCATAATATGATCGATTCATATGATATATAATATAGATAGATAGATAGATAGACCATAGATGTATATGTATATGTAGATATATATATGGTCGGTTACCCGAAGATAATATGGCAACCAGATAGATAGATAGATTTATATATATGAAAATGTAAAGATGCACCGTGGGATACACTGGTGCTTTAAATTTAGAAAACACCGTGGGATACACAAGTGTAGTCTGTATTATCCAAAAACCTTAAAATTTCATAGTTAACATTAAGATTCTATGCAGCGAATTCTGCCACATTGACGGAGGAAAACAGAGACTCTGTCAACCGCCATAAAAAGGGCGGTTCGCTGCAAAGCTGTGAACCAGATATGAGATAACTTCATGTTAAATTTATCAAAGACATATTAGGGGTTCACTGTAAGGCATCTAATGATGGATGTCGAGCCGAACTTAATAGAATTTCCTAAAAAATAAAATATTATATTCAATATTCAACTACCTGAACCATATAGTTTCTTCGGAAAATTCTTTGGCATATGATATTTTTTTTATATTCACTAAATCTGTAGATTCAAACCCTTGGGGCATAAAGGCCTAGAGTCTTTTGAATGAACTTGGAATGTCTTATATCATCAATAACTTTAATTATGTTAAAGGTTATTTAAATTCTATTAAACAAAGAATTAATGACCAATGTTTGCAAGTTCAAAATGCAAATATATTTGAATCCAAAAAGTTAGACTTTTTCAAGAGTGTCTACATTATGGGCAGAAGACCACCCTATGTTGATATATTAAAAAACAGAAGTGACAGAGCTGCACTATGTAAGATCCGTATAAGCGCTCATATACTGATGATTGAAAGAGGGAGACAATTTAGTAATACTGCTCTGTATGTAATTCTGGTCAAATTGAAAATGAAAAACATTTTCTTTTACATTGTAAAAAATACTCAGCTAAAAGGGCCATATTTTACCAAAAAGTTTAAAATATAATCGGTGATCCTACAAAATTTCAAAAACATAAAAATAATTATCTTTTTATTAAATAATAATTCATACACAATCCTAAAATTGACTTCATACACAATCCTACAATTGACTTCCTCTTTCATCTCAGACAGTTTGAACCTGCGTAAAGCAGAACAAACTCTATAAAATTGTCAATATGTCTAATTCATAATCATTGTTTATAATATTAAATATTAATATAGTCATTATTTACAATATTTATTATGTTTGACCATCTATGTAATTGATATACCATGAGCCTTAACTATTTATTGTTGATGAGTTAATATAAAAAAAAAAAAAAAAAAAAAAAAAATAGATATTTTTATTTAAAGTACAACTTGGTACATATATATGTTATATAAACTAGATAGATGGATAAATATTTTATTTTAAAGTACAACTAGATGCATACATATATATGTTAAATCATCTAGATAGATAGATATTTTTATTTAATGTACAACTTGGTACATATATATATATGTATATTATAGTATATCAACAAATAATATTCAAGATGCTTAACAATTCATTTCAAAGCATGCTAAGGGGGACAAGTGAAAAACATCCAGTTGAAAAATTTCTGGTCTGATCGAAAATCATAATATTTTATGTAGCAACACTAACAGCTAATTATAAAGGAAATAAATAGTTGTATATTCTAAAGCAGCACCAGTCCATGTTTTGCATTTGTCAAATTTGAGACCATCCTTACTTAAGAATGATAAAACGCATAATCCATCTGATCATGTTCTTCATCTCATTGTGCAAAACCCCACACTAGAACTACCTGTCATTACCTGCCACATGTTTATTCAAAGTTATGGTGGATCCTTATAGTTTCATTGTTCTGAGTAAACTTTTAACATGCTTGACAAATATGCCACCACAAAGATTCATTTCCGTGCCTATACCTAAGTCAACCCCATATAGAGGATGTCAGTCTGCTACAAAAACATACGTACTATTGAGGATTCTACTATTCAAACATTAAAGCTAATAGGATCTCCTACAATTCTTGTACGGCAAATAGCTACATGGAAGTATATGTTACATAGTAATATGAATACAATTTAAAGTATAATAAATCGAGAAAAATAATAATTCTTCTGTAAAACCCTGTATTAAGTGTCAGCATTTGATCTCCAACCCTTTTTACAATCCTCCAAAAACAGTTGAAAGGACAGCTTCAAATACACTGAATTCATACCAAGTTTAACCAACACAAGATAAGGAAATATTTCTAGACTCAGCATGACTCTGGTTGAGGTAACTGTAAAGGCCTGGAGTGTTTAATACCTTCTTAAAAACTCAAACCTCAATTTTGACACATCTGTTAAATTACTAAAAAAAATATCCAAACCTAGTAAATAAGTAATGTCACAAATTTTGTCGAGAAAGATACAAAATGTACAAGTAAGCAATACCTTAACCATTCATAGAGAGAGATAGGAAATGTATTCATTAAAACAACTAGAGATCCGAACTCGTGAAAAAAGAAAGACTGTCCTCTCGATACATCTATATGTACTGGGTGCTGTGGAACTTACAATTAAACGGTTACTAAAGGTCTGAAATAACAGTAATACATTCCCTTGGGGTTATATCAGGATAAACATCTGCAGTTGGGACCAAGAATCTGAAGCGATCCATCTAAAAACCAGAAATGGCTTCAGCCATAATGAAAAATTTGTACCAGATCAGTGATAATGAATGTCATACTAAACTTTAAACTAAAATAAAAGTTCATACCAAGCTAACATAGGCCAGATGCTCTAGACTGGAACAGGTACTAAAATGACGAGGGGTTAAACAAGTTTTAAAATCTCAACCAAATGAAGAAGAAACAAACGCACAGCAATACGCACAGTAAAAATCACACAGGTTTAAGAAGTCCGAGTCCAAATCAGAATAGGTAACAAATCAAACAAAACAAAAATTGAAAATGACAATATTAAATAAATCAAGAACGGACTACAGTTACCGACATGCCAGCTCCAGACCTCTATTTAACTGTTCGCAAGACTGTCTTCATTATATGAAATGGGGGTTTAGTATCATACCATCATAAAATATATTAGAGGAACATAACCCTTATCATACCCGCAACTGGTTTGAAAATAAAGGAGTTTTAGTCCGATGCAAAGACGTGCAAGTGAATCAGTATTGAAGCCAAAATAAGCCATTATATAGCAGGCAACATTATCCCTTCTTTATATAAGTTTGCTTTTATGTTTTGTTAGCTTTTGAGGTAAAAGTTGACATTTGTCCGTTGTAACGTATATTACCATAAAATATTGGATGGTAAATACCTGAATGTGTAAGATGTCTATGTAGAAGTGAAATTCTTATAATGTAAACTGCCCATAAAAACAAGGCAAGAATAACTGGATCAACTCAGGCAAATGCAAATTTAAAAGAATGACTATGAAGACCGTATACTAGAGTCTAAATCCATGTAAGAAGAAACAAACATTTAGTATAACAGCAGCAACCAGTCTCTCTCTCGTCTTGGGTTTGAACCAGGTTGCCAAAATGAAAACTTATTTCCATTAGAGGTCTAGGTGACTTGAAACTTGGATTATCACAAGAAGGCCTAGATTATGCAAAGTAAACATGGTAAAAGGTTCCTGTTAGGACATCCAACAAGTTATAAAGGATGACCTGTGTTACACAAAAACAAACAAAAAAAAAACACAAACAAGCTGCTTAACAACATCTAGGTACCCTCATAATTAAAATCATAACATTTCAAATTAGTCCCAGCGTTCATGCTAACTGGTATTCAACCTGTACTATAATTTTCATTAATAAATATCAACCATAATTTGGAATCAACTGTAGCCAAGCAACCAGTAGGGCCAATGGTTTTATGCAAATGAAAGTTCCTCATAATGCTTCCAGCCTAAAACAACAAACTGGCACCTAAACGTACAGCGTACAATACTCATAAATTGAGCAACTCATAGAATCTCCCAGGATGAAGATTACAATACATACTAGTATATATATAAATTTAAGCTGTTGTCGACACCTAAATACTAAAGATTTTTAACTGACAGAGGTTTGAAGCAGACTGCAAGACAAGCTGTAAATAATTACTTAATTTGTACTAGTTTTGCTAATATTACATGTACATACATGTATATATCCGTTTAACTGCGACTGACAAATTACACAAAACTTTGTAATAGTCTCATTTTAAAAGTTGTTTACAAGAAAACACCATTTTTGGCCCCTATTTTCCCTTAAATATAAAGAAAATTTCCCGCACACCTGAGACTGGTTGGTATGGTTTGTGTAAACAGAAATATTTGCAGTCTGTCCTAAAATAGTGATTAATAAATATACACTTCTATAAATGTTGTCCTTTAAATTGTTATATATATAATTGCAACATCTGTATTCATGCAGTACATGCATATCTGATTTTTAATATTCAGATTATTAAACAAGATAAATGATATTATATAAATCGATAGGTTCTCCATTCCAAAGTGATAATATACAAAACAACATTTAAAAGTTTCATATGTAAATTTTGTATGTAATAACATATAATTGTAACCTCATATTTACGAATGTTTTTTATTTCTAACACATGATGCGGCATCCCATCATTTAATGCCCATTTAAATTTGTAAAAGTAACACATTCAGCAATTTTTTGTGGATTTTAAGTTTAGAAACTGAGATATAAACATTACATAAATCTTTTAAAACTAAACCAAGATTAGAAAAAAGTTGTTTTAATCTTTATACATATGTTGGTTATATGTTAGAATCACATGTACATGCGGGGGTTTAACTTAAAAGTAATATACTATAAAATAACGTCTGATGATGATCCAATGTACAAATGTATGTGACCAAAGGAGTAGAGTTAGTGGCGTGATGAGTCGTGAATCCAGTCCAGTCCATTTGTAAAAATGGTGTGTCCTTGTTGTCTATGTCTCTTGACCAATAAAATCAACGGTACCAATTTTGTTGCACCAGATGTGCATTTCGACAATACATGTCTCTTCAGTGATGCTCGTGGCCAAAATATTTGAAATCCAAAGCATATATAAAAGATGAAGAGCTATAATCCAAAAGGTCCAAAAAGTATAGCCGAATTCGTGAAAGGAATCAGAGCTTTGCATGAGGGAGATACATTCCTTAATTTATAATAATTTCTAATATTTTGTAACAGCAAATTTTAATAACACAAAAAAAATCCGTATTTGCATGCCAGTACCGAAGTACTGGCTACTGGGCTGGTGATACCCTCGGGGACTAATAGTCCACCAGCAGAGGCATCGACCCAGTGGTAGTAATAAAATCAACGGTACCAATTTTGTTGCACCAGATGTTACAACCCTTGGCCGTGTTCTGTGGCCGAGCAAGATCGCACTTTTCACTTTCTCACTGATCTTCCCAACATTGTGCTACAACTGAACAAAAAGTAAATATAAGTTCCACCATGCTACATAGCATTGACATAACAAAATCAATTGACTGTACAAAGAAACAATAACAATAAAAATATTATGTATGCTCATAGTTGTGTCGATGATAGTTACAATTATTTAAAAAAAAATAATAATTCAAAATTAGTATATATACAGATATATATATTTATTAATTCTTAAATCCATAGTCAGTTGATAGTAACATAGTGTAATATTTGTATACAATTAAGTTATTACAACGATAATTCAAGCTGTGGCCTGTTGATGACATGGCTAACCTCTTGATTTAACTGAACTATTCATATCATATATATCGACCTAGTCTAGGCTAGAGAGTAGTAGCAGCTAAAAAAATGTATACATGTCACAGTGATACACTCGACACTCGAGACAGTTTTTAGTACACCAAAATTTTTAGCAGGATATATGCAGATAATGATATTTGTTTGCTTAAATACACCAGCAAGCTAACATTTAGCAATGATTACTTTTGACTACTGCTTCTTAATTCTGGGTATGGTCTCTGTTCAAGATTTCCAAGCTTTTTGTTTATTTGTATCGAAAGTTGAACTTCCGGTTACGTACCGGGGTCCTTCGCCCCAAAGAGTACGTCCCTTTTACGTTCATATCCTTTCATGGAATATTTGCTGAATATGTGCTATGAAAGATCTAGATACACAAATACCGATGTATACCCTTTTAAGGAAAATATACTTTTAATTCGGGAGTTTTCGGGAGTTCATCAGATAACACCTGCCCCACAACACTTATAATCATTAAAGACACGTTACTAATATGCATGATCTGTTACAGCGCAAATTACAATTTGTTAGGCTTACCCATAGGCACTTGCCGATCTGTCAATACTCAATTTCAATAGTATTAAGATATGGGGAAAATGTAATATATAAAATAAATAAAATAAAAACAAATTAAACTCGTCGTCATCGATCTAAATATATCATGATAAACACACGAATACATGCATCTAATTTGATGTAGAAATAAAATGACGCATGGAAAACATTATTATAATCTGCGAATCTTAGGACAATATTGCAAGTGATTACTCATACAATGTATTTGTAAAAATTAAATAATTATAAAAATGAAAACGAATAATCCATTCATGGACCAATTTCTTTCAGTCCTCGCATTTGCTCTCCACGTTGCGATGAAATATGGTAAAAAAATGACTATCGATAAAACGAATTCTTTCTAAGATTACTTTTAATAATCATTGAAAGCATGAGGCAGGTTAAAACCATACAATACTAACACTATTTACCATTTCAATTTTCAATTTTCCGCTTACGAAATTTAAACAGCGTAATTGCTTGCTGCGAAAAAAGTTCTAAAAAGGAATAAATGACGTCACAGAATATAACGTCACAAATCTTGGGTAAATCTAAAACATGAAACACAATCTGTCAGTGGCCCCTGCGATAACTGAATTTAAGTCTATTTACTTAAATTCCATTAAGTTCACGAAAGAAGAACGATACTGATGTTTGGCAGTCAGAAACTGATTGCTTTAATTGTCCGAGTTTCCCTTTAGAAATTTAATAAATAAAAAAACATACATCATGCACATAAATTACATAACGATAACAATATTTGAATTTAACTTAGTAAAGTAAGCATTGAATGTCCTAACAATTGGAATAATGATTGCAAAATGAATTAAATGTTTATGATGAATAGAGGTATATGATGCGCGTCCAATGGAATAATTGTTAATCTGTTATTAAAACTATGACACTATATATATTTAGATTATTTAACAGTCTACTAGGTGTGTAATTTGACAATTGTGCACTAGCTATATAGTTTATATTACTGTTTGTGTTATTACGTGTATTTTCAAAATTGTTTTATTTATTATAACAGATGAGAAATGGGAGCTTGGAGTTGTTTACTTCTTAGCGGTATTGAAGGAAGCAAAGGGTAATTATACATATCATTAAATATCTTAACACTTAAAATATCTTTATGACTTTCTATTTTTTCGTGCTGAATTACTTTCACTTTTGATTTGTGTATTATTAGTTTTTCGTTTCGATATTCTGGTATAACGGGTCTTTCTATTATGTTTATGTTTTGGACCCATACATTATTTTCGGATCTATGTGACATGGATCTAATCCATCTTGTCTGTTTATATAGGGAACTAGCTATTGCATATATTTCATCATAAGCTCTCTATATGTACAACAAAGTCTGTATAATATTCACATGTTTAATCGTATAAAAGTACACAATTATAGATTCCAATATAAAACGTTACTGAATTGCAGCTCTATAAAACAACATGTTTATACTTCAAACAACTGACCAATAAATAAAGTTTCTAACAAGATCAAGCTATAAATATAGATTATTCCACTGCATCGAGTGTAATACGATGTTTATCCACTCGAGACAGTTAAATTTTCAAATTTAAAACGCGAGTCTTTCCAGAGCGTTTTAAATATTTAAAATTTAACTGTCGAGAGTGGATAAATATCGTATAACACGAGCTTTGGTGGTGGAATTTGTTTCTCTAATGATTTTCTAACATTATGCTGACAAACTTATTCCTTCTTTTCAAATGATATGCGAAAAGATGTGTTTTTTTCTATGTGACGTCATCAGGCATTGTCGCCTTTTTCATGCCGTCACAATAGGAATTTCAGAGGAAAGCTTTAAAATTCGACGTCATAATCGGATTTTAACCAATGAAGTACTGAGATCAAACGAACAACATGTTGATTAAGAAAAAAATATACAATGGGTGCAGAAAGGGATAAAATTGCCGAAGAATTAGGGAAACATCTGTTCTTAATTTAGATTAAACATTGCTAATTGGTCCTAGAAACTCGTAAATGTTATTGTAATTCTAATGTGCATCTCATGTGCTGTATAAAGTGTCACATTAATCAAGATGAAAGATCATTTAATTAATTAAGAACTGACCATCAACTTTTTGATGTAATTGACCACGCCACACTAGTATATGATTCATAGTTGATCTGATCTTTATCAATATGTGTATTATCAGGTTTATCAACTTTCTCATGGAAGGACCTTTTTGTGATGAGTTCATTTGTATTGTTCTAATTATTAATAGGTCGTTCCAATTTTTTTTCTTTTAGCTACAGCAAATTAAAAATCTTAGGTAATTTTTTTGTTTTGTTTAGCAAGATGTCGGTTAGATATTAAGTTTATGATAGAGAAAACATTAATAGTTCTCAAAGGTACCAGGATAGTAATTAAATACGCCAGACGCGCGTTTTGTCTACATAAGACTCATCAGTGACATTCAGATCAAAAAAATTATAAAGCCAAACAAGTACAAAGTTGAAGAGCATTGCGGACCCACAATTCCAGAAAGTTGTGCCAAATACGGCAAAGGTAATCTATTCCTGGAATGAGAAAATCCTATGTTTTTTTTTCGAAAATTCAAAGTTTTGTAACAGAAAATTTATAAAAATGACCATAGAATCATACTCAAAACAATGTGGTCCTGGCCATTGATTGACGATCTAAATTATCCCATTGACTGGGACAGATTAGGTGAACGTTTGTCTGTAACGACCATTGCTCACTTCTTACTTATTATAGAATTTAAACTGTGGGGTCACCAAAGGTTCTTAACGCCCCTTATAATAAGAGAATTCGAAAAATTATTCAGGAATAACCTTTATGTTTTGATTGATATTATTGATATAGAACTAAATTCATAACAGTGTGGTCGACGGTAAAACGTTTATTGGTAATTATACTGAAAAATTCACCTATAACTTGTTTGTCGTTGGCGATGATTTTATGCTGACTCAGTCTATCAGAGGCCTTCAAGTGGGGATTTAAATAATCACTTGTTAACACATTCTGATACATAAAATGAAACTTTCTTTTCACAAATCATTTAAGGAATTTGTTTTAAATAATTTGTTTACCATCACTTACTACAGTTTCACTTTTAAGAATGATAATGTTCAGATCTGATATCAATAAATAGTGATGAAAAAAAAGTTTATGCATTGTAAAAAAAAAAAACTTTTAAGTAATGGGGACCCGCGTTATTTCACAAAATATCTTATTGATTAAGAGAACAAAATAATTTAAGACCTTCTATTTATTCAATGCTAACTATGTGAGCTATGTTTGTGAAGAGTTCCAGATGAGAAAAAAAAATCATTTTTTGTTGTTGTTATAAACCATAAATCGATCCGTTCATTCAGATATTTGTCAATTTGCCTTGGCTCTTAAGTCCAACACACAACTTTTCTCGAAATTGGTATTTTTCTTACAAAAATAACATTCATGTGATGTATTCTTTTGATGGAGAATGAATGGTGCACCTTATTTTATTTTTTGTCATTTTTTTGGGGTGTGCCTATCATTGACGTATAAGACGTCAACCTGACACCCCTTTATTCAAAAACATACAAGATGGCATTCATGACAAAATAACTAAATTAAACTTACAGCAGAAGAGAGATAATGAACACCTCCTTTATAGTATACTAAAGATCGAAGCCACTGGTCTTTTTTTTAAAATGATGTAAACTTATAAAGGAAACAACAAACAAAATAGTTCGAATATTTATATTCATTTGGAAAAAGTAACGATGTGTAAATTATAACAATTATCTTATTTCAATTGAAATGCGAGCAAATTTTTACTTTTGGTCGTATTTGAAATTCAATATTAATTTTGTATTCTTGTTGGAAATTGCACTGTGTAGTTTATACTCTTGTATTTTTTGATGCCACACAAATCCAACACAGACAAAAAAAAATGGTAGGTTTAAGAAATAATTGATACAAACTATACTTTATTGTAGTGTTAACATGGGTAGGCATTATATTCATGGTTATTTTTGCCCGAGCGATATCGAAAAACTATTATAAAAAGTGTACTAGTTCAGTGAAAATGTACGCCGTACTTTACTCCTAAACAAATAAATGAACAAAAATTAATAAACATAAAAGACTTCCAAAGGCCAGAGGCTCCTTACTTCGGACAGGAGGAAAAAATGCGTCCTGTATGATTTTGTAAATAAATTCATCTTTTAAAAATAGTCGAAAACAAAATTGTCTGTCCAATGGAAAGGTGCATTATAGAAACATAGATTAGAAGCTGGTTGCAAAAGTTGACGACAGGATCTATTTACAATTTGAGTATGGCCTTATACTATTAACCTGAAATAAATATATTTATAGCAATTCCCTTGATACGAATACATGTTGTCTTGGACTTGTTTTGCTCTTTGTTTGGGTTGTTGTCTCTATGACAATTCAATTCTCATTCTTATCATAGATATAACTGCATGTAAAAAAAAGAATGTGTGGTGTGATAGACAATCATACACATTCTTTCCAGGGACCAACAGGTGTTAGCAAAATATAGGCCCCCGTATGGCCTTCAACCATTAGCAAATTACACACTTTATAAAATGAAAGCTCCAAGAGGTCTTGGCATGTAAAAATGAACATGAAAGTTCAGCGAGAGAAAAACAATAAGGATACCGCATGAAAATTGGAAATGGTCCGCAATATTACTTTAGTCAACTCACTAAGTTGAAATTAAAGACCTGGAAAATTTTAGCCTTTTCAATGAATGTGATGTATGTTTAAAAAAAATCATGGTTTGTTTGGACATTTAATTCAAGTCTTGGTTTTAAATTATTTGCAAGTAAGTTTAAAGTATTTAAAACAAATAATAACTCACAGAAAGACGTCAAATCCATCAACAAAAGAAAGAAAAAAAATGAATAGACGACCTATAACGCACAGAATAGCATGTATGTGTTCGGGCCGTATAAGTATTTGGACCATACGCGAATGGTCGGGAACATATTTTATTTGCGATCACAAAATGCACGAAGTCGTCCATTTCTATGTAAGTTGGGTCGATTTGAATATAAATAAGATGAATGCGTTTCTGTTGCCAAGTGTTTTACACAAAGTAGTAGCAGTATAGCAGAACATTTTACCAATACAATACCGTAAATGCATGCAAATTTCACAAGGTTTAATCCAAATAGCTTTCTTACTATCCAATAACTTTCAAGTACGAAAAAGACAGAGCAGAAGTATATTTTGTTTATATGTTATGTATTTGCACAACTTTTGAAAGTGGATTATGCATTCGTTCTAAAATAAATGTTTAGACCAGATAAAAAAGTTTAAAAGATGACATAATTCGACAATCGCAATTTTTAAATAGGTTTGACGTCCGAAAAAGATAATCAATCAACACATGCATTGCAATTTTTTAAACCAGTAAGTCATTCTTTTTTTCAAAACACAAATTCCTGATTAGTAATTCGAATTATTTTATTTAGGCCTTGAGAACCTTTGGTGACCCCACAGTTTAAATATCTATACTAAGGACGTCGTGAGCAATGGGCGTTATAGACGAACGTTCACCTAATCTGACCCAGTCAATGGGAAATTAAAATGCGCCAATCAATGTCCACAACCACACTGTTATTAATTCGATTCTA
Source organism: Mytilus trossulus (assembly GCF_036588685.1). NCBI lineage: Eukaryota > Metazoa > Mollusca > Bivalvia > Mytilida > Mytilidae > Mytilus > Mytilus trossulus. The sequence goes on along the minus strand of NC_086383.1, from coordinate 25,862,846 downwards.
AATCAACACATTGTATTATTCCGGATTCGTTTTTCGAATTGCTTTATTTAGGTGTTGAGAACATTTGGTGACCCCACATATTCAGTGTCTTTAATAAGTACATAGTGAGCAGGGGTTGTTACCGACACACGTTCACCTAATCTGTCCCAGTCAATGGGATAATTTAGATCGTCAATCAATGGCCAGGACCACACTGTTTTGAATATGATTCTATAATAGTTGTTCATGTCAATACCGAATGGCTGACGTTTTCTAAACTGACACCGCATTACCGAATATATTTTTTCTGGGCTCCTTTTTTATGTTACCTCTAATTCTTTCTCAACTGTAGAATAAATTGACAAATTCATTTTTCCAAGTTACTGTTACATTGTCAGGATGTCAGAATTTTGTATAACGCCAGACTTGCGTTTAATGAGTGACGCACGAATCCAAAAACAGTCAAAAAGGTCGAATAAAGTACGAAGTTGAATAGCATTGAGGACCAAAATTCCTAAAAGTTATTCCAAAAACAGCTAAGTTTATCTATTCTTGAGGTAGAAAAGTTTTAGTATTTTAAAAATTCAAATAATCGCAGAAATCCGAGGACTCAAAATAAGAGATATTTCTCTTATGTATTTGATATAAGTAATACATGTATGTTCACACTAGTAGGTCAAAGATTAAGGTCATTTTCTGAAATTTGATTTAGGCTTGGTATCGCATCTTCTGACTAACTGTCAACAACAACATATCAACAACATAATTTAACTCAACTGTAAGATCCACCATGTCATAACATAAACAAATATGGATTAAATAGGTATGTTGAGATTTGATTATACTTTCTCCCCTGTTTTATCTGAAATTTGGTGTAAGTTATATAATTTTTAAGCGTATTTAGGAAAGGCATAGGGCCTTATACGTTTGTGGATCTTAATTTATGCCCTTGGGATTCAGGTCATGGTCAAAGTTTGACGTTCTAGATGCTGAACTTTGCAGTCTTTTCCCAGAAAGGTGGAGGTCGTGTTGTTGTTGTTCCCCTATTTGTGACACTTTGTTATCATTAGGTTTTTGCCATTTGATTCGGGACTTACCGTTTTGAATTTTCCTCGGAGTTCAGTTTTTTGTTATTTTACTTTTTCCTATGAGTACATGATATATATTTAGGCGGCTGTACCATTGGGTTGACGATATATGATATTGTAAGGCAAAGCAAAAGTGGTAATTTGTGCATTTTTTCACGTTAAAGTTATGTCGTTATATTTTTGAATCAGTGTGAGGTTACAATGTAAATTCATATGAAATCAGAAAGTGAAATTCTGTAGACCGAAAGTACTAGTTCCGTCTAATCTCCATTACTTTGAGTATAAAATACGTTCATGATTTGGTATCAGCGTAAATTAAGCTGTTATCTCACACTATAATCAGTGATCATTGACATGTTTAACTGAAAGTGAATATTTTTGTTTAAAAATATGTTCCTTCTTGGTTACAATTTGTTTTCGATTCTTATTATAATAATAACATTAATAATTATTATAAGTATTTTTATTATCATTATTATTATTATTTGTATTTTGACATGCGTTTGTTGTTGTTGCTACTCTGAAACTGATGATAATAATTATAATATTAATACTAAAATTTATAGTAAAATACTACATATAATTATTATTAGAATAATAATAAAAAACAGATTGTCAAATAGGGAATAAAACATGGATATTCAAACAGATATTTTTTTATTGCATTTATAATGAGTTACTTGTTTCGGAAAATGCACGTCTGTACTATTAAATTATTATATGTCACCTATATATTCATATTTAGGTTCCTGCATCAATTGTATGCAGCATCAGGAAATTTCTGGCAGAACCTATGGGATAGTGTGTATAAATTGTTTGGGAGGAATGATTTTGCAGTTGGAGTTATAGGTAATGTATAAGTAATTCCAAGTCAGAGTCATTCAGACAGTGATTTCTGGGTAAAGAGTGTTAAAATCGAGAATGGAAATTGGCTTGTGTAAAAGAAACAACAAACTGACCAAAGAGCAGAACACTGTCGAAGGCCATCACTTCTGCTTAATATATGATTTAGAAATGGAAGACATACCCGCAACTTCCATGGAATTGGTACCACATTTAGTTTGCTATTAAATACAGAAATGAAAGGGAGCGTGCATGCTGCTTTTTTTCTGACAAAAAGCACAAGGGATACTAACCAATAAATTCTCTTTGGTTTTATTTTACATCACGCCGTTGATTATATATCAATCTGGTAAATCAGAACACCGATGCGAGTTGTATACTAACGCATTACCAGCAAATCTCTTACTTAAACAGCTTTGTGCGAAAAAAAATATGCATGAGCCTCAATGCTTGTCTTCACAAAGCAAGGCATGAATCATCATTATTGAGAGTTTGATTGCTAACCTATGTATATCCACCCCTTATATTTCAATACTTTTTGGAAATTCAAGATAACGGATTTAAATCGAAATAATAAAATTAATAAATCACGATAACGATTTAGAAGTGTGAAACTTCTAAATCACGGTTTACAAAACACGGAAGTTACGAATTCACAATCATCACGAATTTAATCGGTGATAACAAATTCTTTAAATCGTGTTATCGAACTTATATTATATTTCTATTAGTCCTAAATGGGTTTCCGAAGTTTTACATGATAACAGGTGGTTATTTCTACAATGACATATCTGTAAAAATACTGCGCTCTCCTTATTGCTGGAAATCTTAAGTACAACAGGGAGGGGCTAGTGTACAAAAGTGACAACACAAGAGCTGGATGACAAATGGTACTAATTTTTTTTTTTTTCTATTATTTGCAGGATCAATTTTATTTACTAATTGTGTAATATGGGGTGCTAATGCTATATTTCTTGTACTAGACACAACTGGAAAACCAGGTTTTTTTATGAAGTATAAAGTTCAAATGGACAAAAATGTACCTGTAAGTATTTTTTATATATATATTAGAATTGTGAACAACTAATAGGTGATATTTATTTGTTGTCTTTTCCATCAAAAGTATCAATATTAAGCAGTATAATACCCTCGTTAGTTTTTTTGTTTCTACAAGCACCAACATTTTTGAAATTCGCAAATCTACCTTCTCGTCTGTTAGTATTAACCTAAAAAAGGACGTTGAAAAATATACTGGATAAAGTACCTTCACATACACCCCTATGGGCATGATATGTACTCTAGTTGTCTAGGTGATTAACTAAACATTTTTCTACAGGTTCTTATTGCAATTCTGTCTACAGTGAAACATAGGCTATAGAAATAGTCTGATGATGTATATTCAAACACAAACCGGTGTCATTCATATGTTGGTTTCGAAATGAAAAGATCGACTCAAATATCTTCAATCACAATTTTAGTTTGCAGTTATGTAAAAAGTTATCAAAGGTACCACGACAGACGCGCGTTTCATTTACATAAGACTCATCAGTGACGCTCACATTAAAATAGTTAGAAAGCCAAAAACAAATAAAAAACATTGAGAACCTGTAATTTGTCTACTCTTTACAGTATTGATTATACCATGCTCAATTGAATGATCGACTTCATCTTCTATTAAATAGAAGTTGCTTTATAAACAAATAAAAATGAAGATATAAATTCCTTGTTTTTTGGTCACATGAATTTTTTTTTGAAAAAAAGGATACTTGTTCCCACAAAAAATGCACCAAAAATGAGTTACTAAAATGCTGAAATTTTGATCGATAACATATTGGAGAAAATCTATTTCAGCAGACAGTTGGTACTCCATTATGTGCACTTAAACTGGACAAAAAAGGTTGTGTACTCATTTATTATGTTTATAGCATAATTTATACATAACCTTCTCAATGTTATTTAATTCACTTATAACTGTATTGATTATGTACATGTAACTCTATTGCCCACATTAACAAACATGCTAACAACTTCTCTTTCATATTCTAATTAATATTAGATGCAGATGTCTGCATAATATCATGATTTGTTCTCGATATAGACATGAATGGTCGACTTCAAACTAGCAATTATAAAAACTAGACTTATTTAAACTTTTGAATAGTCAGATCACCATTTTTTCCATGCTATAAAAATGTAAGCGCAAGCGCAAACGACGTATGACAGATTTTAAATGTATGATTTGACGTTTTTTTCTCTCAGTTTCATGAGAATGAAGATAAAAATGTTGTAGTTTAAGCTCCGATGGCGTCCTTTGGTGATTTACTGGTCGCAAATACCAGTTTACTGGCTCCTCTAACGCTTAACTATTTAACTTAATTTTGCGACCATCAAATCAACAATTGATGTCGGAGCTTAACATACAATACAGCTATCTTCTAGTTGCCATACCTTTATAGTTTTTTTCTAGTTTTTTACACATATTTTCGTTTTATTTTTGGCTTCGACTATATAGTTTTAAATCCTGTCCAATTATAGCTAGTCCTGTCGTATTATACAGATTTATAAATATTCGAAAATGTTTAACAGGTTGATAGAAAGAAGTTAAAGAAGGCTGTGAAACTTGTTCTATTTAATGGATTTGTTGTTGCATTTCCAATGACATTGTTAGGAATTTACACGATGAAATTGCGTGGATGTGCTTTTAGCGGTGACCTACCTACATTTACCCGTGTGGTGGTAGAATTAATAATGTTTAGTTTAGTTGAAGAATTTGGATTCTACTATTCTCACAGGTATAATTAGGTTAATATATGTACCAAGCTGAAGGGTAGTCACACTCGGAAGTCGAGAGCAATTTATACCCCTATGTTACAAAACCAAAACTAGAAAAAGACAATTAAATTCACAAACAAAAATACAGGAAACTAAAGACTTACTAACACGATCCCCACTTAAACGAGTTATATTCTCACTATTAAAGACTGATGCACCACCAAAACCTTTCTTCTAATTAAATTTCACATTGATGCAGACTTACGACTTTTTAAGGTTTGATATTACTTTTATAAAATTTAATATTCAAGACTAATTCACCAATTAAACCTTAACAAAATTTATGATTTTTCAAACAATGTTATGATCTCCGATGTTAGAACTAATGTTCAATACTAGGGAATAACCATGTTTGTTTTTAAACCCGTCGTTGGCATAATACGGGACTTATTTTTCTCGTCTACTTTATGAGAGGAAAAAGTTTCCGATCGATTCAATTGAGGCGTGGGACAGCTAGTAGTTTTTTGTTTAATTAGTGTCACTTCCTACAATTTCTGCTGTTACCAAATATAATATCATGACATGCATATTGCTGTGTGTTTAAAACAACTGATCAACATTTGCTAGGCAAGAGGTTAAGAGGAAAGTTGAGATCAAACAAAACATGTTAAATCATGTCCATTTTTTTGGTCAGAAATATTCTAATGTGCATTTTTAAAATTTTTGTTCGATTGTATGTTTCAGGGTTTAGCATAGCGTTCATTTTGCTGAACTAGTATAAATTATTGTTAAGGGCCAGCTGAAACTTATCTCAGAGTGCATCATTTTCTCGTTCCGTTGAGGACTCATTTACAGCCTTTGATTTGTATCTGCCTTGTGGTTTAATAACATTTTTCACATCTGTAAACTAATCTCTAATAAAAAATTTACAGGCTGATGTACCATCCGAACGTTTATAAGTACATCCATAAGATACACCATGAATGGACAGCTCCTATAGGCATTATATGTATATATGCTCATCCGTTAGAGCACTGTATCGTCAATATGATGCCTGTCATTCTAGGACCAATAATAATGGGATCACACTTAGCTACAGCATGGGTGTGGTATTTTATTACACTTATGTCCACAACTATATCCCATTGTGGTTATCATTTCCCTTTCCTGCCATCACAAGAAGCACACGATTTTCACCATCAAATGTAAGTTTCATGTAAATATTGTGTTTGCTATTTTAGAATTGATATGTATTAGGGCAAGCCAAATAATTTGATTTGATGACTTTAAACTATGTTTTATTCAATTTTGTCGGTTGCCAAATGTTTAGTAGAAAATGCTTACCGTTCAGAAAATTCAGGAGTAACATCGGGTTTAGGTGGGATTGCGTTGCGCAGACATTCTATACTATGTTTTGTTTTCATGATTTATTCTTCTGGTTTATTTTTGGACAAGAGTGTTGTATTTTGTTATTGGAATTATAGCTTTTAGATGCCGTCTAGGTACATGTAACGGTTCTAACATTTTAACGCATGACTGCGTATAGCGTTATATTATTTTGTATTAAACAATCGTGTTTTTATAAAAGCAATGATTTCTATGCAGTCATGTAATTTTTGATAATAATCAAAAACTGAGCTTGTAATTCTAACTTTGACGAGAAAATTAAATTGACTTAAATTTAGAATAGAAATCAAAAGATGTGGATGATTGCCAAGTGTTGTTCACATTTTCTGTTTTACTATCCAAGAAAGTAATGTAATAGTAAACAGTCGTTTATTTAGATTCTACTAACAATGTGAAGTATAAATGAAGAGTAAGCTTAGGAAAGTGCTTGTGTTCATTAAAAGTTACATGTTTTCCTTGGTATGCACTCACATTGTTATTTCGCATATTAAAAACAAGTGTGAGTCGATGAACAGAGGAAGCTCATTAATTTTGTGTAAACACGAAAAAACAAACCCGCACGTATTTATTTTATTTAATGTAAATACTTCGTTTTGTATCTCGCTTTTTTTCCATCAACACTAAATGAATCATCATACCTTATATAGGTAGAATGCATAGTCGCATTGTTCATCCCGCTTATAATTTTCATTTTCGGTTATTTTTTTTGGGGGGGGGGGAAAGGCGTGCAGATGTTGTTTCCGTCATGGGACGGACTTTTAAGACATAGACAACACTTATGATTAGGACTGTTGAATAATACATAATTTTCAGAAGTACTTGGGGACAGGAAAATTCTTTTCACGTTTTTTGTATAATATGAGAATGCAAACACGTATACTACAGATCTAGTGTATTTTCTGTTTGCTTTGAGTTCCGGCTTTGCTATGCATGTTGGCAACAGATATATTAAATCGAGTATCTTTATATAATATATCAGAGAATGCTGTCTACGGTAAACTTGAAATTGATAATGAGTGGCAGATACACTTTATTTATAGTACATGTATGATAATATTTTAAAGAAAACAAAAAAATATGGATTATGATCAAGAAGGGAGAGAGCTTAACCAATGTATTGGCACCAACTACCTATGACTTTTGAAATGTTCCTGAAATTTTGAAGAGGTGTTAAAACTGTTCACAAAAAAATATCATCCTATATCAGTTTACATACTTTCAATCAAGCTCTAAATGCTCGCAATTTCGCAGGTGTGTTCTAGTACATTTAATATATACTATACATGTTGCTATTGCTAAATACAAATATGTTTTAGGTTTATGAACTGTTTTGGTGTCCTCGGTATTCTTGATCGTCTCCATGGAACAGACAACATTTTCAGGGCCAACAAAGCATACAAAAGAGACAAGATATTACTTAGTCTGACACCAATGTCTCAACAATATCCAGATTAATACACGTAACTGTATCCGGAGACAACATCTAATTCCACATATCATTGTGTGGTTACAACTAGTGCGAACTTGATTGTGTCTATGTACTCATTGTTTCGATTATTTATAATTAACCAGTTTTATATAATCACAGATGTTGTAAGATATATTAACATTGGATTAGCCTTTTATTTGTATACAAGCTGTTCTTTTAATTTCCGGTACACCGGGACATTTTTTTTCGGTAGCGTTGGTACGCAAAAACTGAACTATCGCGAATATTAAACTGGAAACGGTGTTTGTTTTACTTATATCGGAGTATAATAATGAACAAAACTAACGTTTTCATTATGTTCAAATGGTGTTTTTTTGATTTTCAGACAAATAGGTCATGATTATTTGATTATCTAGGACTGTAAAATTGCTTAGTTGATTATCTTGTTCAAAATGCTCGATAGACACAATGTAGGTTACAATTTCGTGAAATAAATCTGACGTGGTGATAAGTTGCAAACAATTCAATGCTAAACAAACTATGAGCTTTAGATGATATAAACACGTTGTATATGTACGCGCAATCATTAGAAGAAATATGATTTTGAATTTTTCATGTATTGGTTACTTTAAACGGAAGCAGTTTAAACACACGCTTGCATGTTTAGCTCATGATTGAAAACACTAGAAAGCAACTTTACATTTTTGTAAACAATTTCGTCGGCTAAAATGAACGATTTTTTTTTATATCAATGACGGCTTTCTATATCTGGATGACGACAAACTGTGATTCACGTGGATTTAAACAAAGCAAATAAAAGTACAGAACATTATGGTTATGTTTCAAACAAATTGTGGTTTTTCCTCTACCTCTTCTTTGATCTCATTAACTACATCTTTTATGATAGCTCCCTGGTTTTTGATTTTCTTTGATGTAATTTTCTGTATCTTTAATAACAGCTAGATAGATCTTCTTCAAGGCGATAATTCAATAACTATTCAACTAATTTCTATTCAGTATTTATTATACCAAAAGAGACAACAGACATTACATATCGGGCTTATGTTTTGGCGGTTGGAGCTTAATTTTCTTTACAACTGTTTTTAGGAATATCAAATCTTTAGTTATATATTCAGAGCACGACCATTTGTTTTTCTTTTCGAGTAGGTGTATTTTGGTGTTGATACTTATTGTCATGTTTTGCATGCTGATACTTTTTTTCATCCTGTTTTGGGCAAATATATTCAGTCTCATCTCTTATTATGTCTCCCGTCAAGAAAATCAAATGTTTGTATTTTTTTTTCTCAAAATTCCAAGATGGTATAAAGAAAGAAATCGTGTTATTTTAATGATTTTTAATATAACTTTTATAATGTCTCTTTTTTTACATTTGTTTTCGCTTCCGAAATGGAAGTTATTTTTAAAATTAATTGAGAACAATTGATTGCAGTTAATTTATTTTTTGTTGTTGATTAATTTCAACAGAACAACATTATTTATATAGACTATATTTTTTTACCTAACCGGTGCTGAATTGTCTGCTTGTCAGCATGTTTCGAACCACATGGTTTGCACGGATTATTGTGTTTCGCTCCGGTTCTAACGGAAAAACATGCACCAATAGACATACGGAAACAATAGTGCTGATTTTGAAAGTTACTTTAATGCTTCGTCGTAGAATTGAGCATGTCGTCATCAAAAAAGGAAGAACGTAGGAAAACAAATATGTTATGCTTTACGAATTAAAATCAACGTCTTTATATCATTTACCTTAACTATTGATAGACGGTATATAGGCACTATAATATATGTTAACCACCGACGGTAGGTATAGACAAGTACTTTTGATATAAGGTATAACAGTAGTGTCCCGTACATTAACCACCGACGGTAGGTATAGACAAATACTGTTGCTAGACGGTATAAAGGAACATGGTATTGTATGTTAACCACCGACGGTCTGTGTCACAATTTGAATCATTAAGGCTTTAAATTAAAGACAATACTTTTTTTGAAGAAATGTGCACATTTATTTTCTTATTTTCTGTCTACTAAGTCCAAAATTTAGAACTTTTGATCACGTGAGGAGGAATCCAAGATGCCGACTCGATAACCATTTTGATATTTTAAAAATTACCTAGTACCGGGACCTGTAGACATCGTACATATAAAAAATCAGATGTGGTATGATTGCCAATGAGACAACTCTTTTATATGGCTATCAGCTAATACCTAGAACGTTCTACTGGGAAGCAGGTTATACTGTAGCAAATTTTGGGCATGTTTCAAAAACAGGTGACAACGAACTGTTGCCTTCTTACATGGAAAAACCGTAACCAGTCTTCAAGCATGATAGTTTTACCAAATGATGTAAAATTGAGCCCTGGAGACGAATTTATACCCGGCAAATGTTACTCAATCACAGTAGCCAAATTGGGACATGTTGTCAAAACGGATGACCATAGGTTGTTTTTTACTATAAGCATACATACACTTAAATAATAGTAAATGTATTTGTTATTTACTATCAATTACAAGTGTTCTACTACGTACTGCTTATTATATAGGAAATAGATCAGTGACCGTGACAGAGAAAAGAGTAAATGAATTAAAAAGACAAACACACGCTATTAATAGTCCATTTTATATGTATGTTCAAAGTATATACTTAAACAATTGATATTAACGGGGAAAATAACCGGACTTTGTAAAAAAGGGGAGGTAAAAAAGTGTCCTGTTCCCAGGTACTTATTATCTTTCATACATTCTCAAATTCTCCAGTTTTAAAGTCTTTCTACAACAGTTCACATGATTTTGACCACTTCCTAAATGACCGCAATTTAGCGATAAAGGTTAACCTGAACTGATCTATAGAACCTTGATAAGAAATACCATAAGATACAAGACGTACAAATAAGATTATATATTCATACATCTAAGTACTTGTATGAGGACATGTGGTACTACATTTTGATATGTTTATTTGGTATGTGACCTTTATTTCTTTAATTTACTCAAATAAATTGATAAAAGTGTTCCTAGATTTTGGCTGTAGGTTTATTTGACTTTTTATTAAACTATGCTTCTTTATAGTATGACTAAAACTTTTTGTTTTGTTTATAAAATGTATTGATCAAATAAAAAAAAACATACAGATAGGTTAAACTCGTCTTTAAATTAATAGTTTAGTAGAAAAGAATAGCGACATAAGAGTGTGTGAAAAGGGGCATGTTTACAAAACGTAAAACACCAATCAAGACATAACCTTTCGCAAGTCAGGAGCATGTAATTCAGTGATTGTCGATTGTTTATGTGTTACATATTTGTTTTACGTTCAATTTTTTTTACATAAATAAGGCCGTTAAATTTCTCGTTTGAACTGTTCTACATTGTCATTTCGGGGCCTTTTATAGGTGACTATGCGGTATGGGCTTTGCTCATTGTTGATGGCCGTACGGTTACCTATAGTTTTTAATTTCTGTGTAATTTTTGTCTCTTGTGGACAGTTGTCTCATTGGCAATCATACCACATCTTCTTTTTTTTTAATATAATACAGCTGGTTAAGCAAAATGCGTACTTGATCTTCAGAAGCCGACAGTCAAGAAGGTTGGTGGTTCTATAACATTATATGTATACTACACTAGTAACCCGAATTTAACTTGATCGGACAAAAACGTGTTAACGCTGTTTAAATGAAATTAATCGTCATTTGATAAAGATTGACAAAAATTAAAAATCATTTTTAATTTATTTCAATGTATATCAAATCATTTTAATGCCAGTCAAATAGCTTCGCTTGCGGTCGTTCAATTTAATTCAAGTTGGCGGTAAGTTACGTCAAACAAATAGGCCACGCCCCCGTTAAACTATTTCAAACTGGTATCAATTCGTTTTAAACCGTGTTGCGACCCGAGCTTTTAACAGGTAAATCACTCAAGCAAAACAACTTCGATGTATCTTTCGTTTATTTGTTTCAAACTTTATCGACTTATATATATAAATGCGTGTATTCTTATTAAAATAATATACTTCACGATTTAAACAAATGAATGATCAATACACGTAACATATAAGGAATTTAAATAAAAACAATAAAATATTGGTGCACGGTTTAAAAAATTCAAAACTTGTGAATCTGTTAAAAAAATAAAATAGTTAGATGTTTAACATATTTTTAATTTGCCCGAATGCAGTAGATCTTTATCTCACATATTCGTTTCAAAACTTGCTGAGTGCTATGACAACTTGTGACATGTAAGAAACATATGGTCCGTTGCAATGACTTACGAAACTTTAGGTATTCCTGTATATTTCCGTTTCTCTTTTTCTGTGTTACTATAGTGTACTCGTTAATTAAATATAGACACGGAAATTAAAGTAACTTACAAAAATTATTTATTTTTCACATAGTTTAAATCGATGTATCTTATAGTTTCGGTCAACAACAAATATTCCCTAGCTGTATATTGATATATGAAATAGCTTGTAATAGATACAATGTTGTGTTAAATAATAAAATGAATGAACATAATGTTAACATTTGTTGAATTTAATAAACAGTTAAGTCTTGCACAACATTGCAAATAAAGGAACAGCTCAAAAAACTTTTAAAACTGTGTCAAATTGTAATATCGGTCACTGACGCGAAACGGGCGTTAATTGCGGACAAGCAGCACATTACGGTAATTGTGAATTGTGGTTCCGATTCTGTAAAGGGATTATTGTGCTGTCATTCACCGTGACGTACAAAAAGTGTTGTTATAAATAAAAATATATTCGGTATATATGAGATAAATTTTAGTCTGCGATAACGATGGGTTGGTTGATTTAAGTTTTACGACCTTGACTTGCTCTAAGTCGACATTCTCTTACGTCTAATGCATTTTATTTACGTTAAGGGCATATTATATAAGTCTACCTACCAAATTGAAATCAACATAAACATTATTAAAATAAACAAGAAGGGAAAAGAAACAATTATGCACTGTTGCTCTGATATAATTTTTATTAACTATATTTTAGCGGTAATATCCAAATTAAAAACTAATTGTCGTACAAAAAAATAATTTATCGAGGTGCTTTCGTTGAAGTTCGCGTTACATATCAAAATGAATGTCATTGGTCGGAACGTTTGCAAACTTTCAATCCAGGTGTTCTCATTGAGGTCCGCGTTCATTTTTCAATTCAATACACAATATTTCATCTAGGTGCTTTCGTTGAAGTTCGCGTTACATAGTAAAACGAATTTCATTGGTCGGAACATTTGCAAACTTTCAATCCAGGTGTTTTCATCGAGGTCCGCGTTCGTGTTACAATTCAATACACAATATGGTAAAAAAAAAAGAATTTTAAACTGAAATTGAACAAAAAAGAAATAATAAAAAATATAGTCTATAATATGTAAATATTTATTTAAGAAAGCTAACAATAAGATGAAAGAAAAATATGTGATGCTTAAGAACATTGATCTGGGCCGTAACAGCCTTATGTTGAAAATTTTAAAACAAAGTTGAAACAAAGGTTTGTCTTCATATCAAATTGTTTTCACGGCCAATTTCTTGCAAGAAGCAAACTCCCATTACCTCAGTGTCGCCCCTGCATGTTTTTGCGTGATCCATGCATGTTTCTGATTTACTTGTCTTTTGTTCATTTACTGTCCTACTGTATGACTATAGTCTAAGTGTTAATTGTCATTTGAAATACTTTAAACTTGCTTATACTGGTTGGTTCCACGTGAATCTTATGATAATAGTTCATGCATAAATCACCGGAATTTGGTACACGTAAAATGCACGTAATTTTTAAAAATTACATTGTTAAAATAATATCTTTTTTCTAAAATTTAATAGAAATCATTAAAAATACCTTCATATTTCTGCAAAGTTCAAGTGAAAATAACATGAAAAATTTCACGTGTGATTCATTTGAATTACTGAGTTTTTTACTCCATCATTTAAGGCAATGGTGGTGTCGTTGCTTCATCCATGCAGAAATAGAGTACTTTAAAAATATGATTCAGTAAAAAGTTTTATAATTGCTCGGTTTTTGATGGTTGTTTTAAGGCGGTACGTCTAAACACTGCTAAGGACTCCTTAGTGCACTAAGGACTATACAATGCCACTAAGGACTAGAAAGAGTACTGTTATACGTGTTATTTTTACATATTATGTTAAAGATTGATATTTAATGCATAAATTTCAAATTTTATAGAAAAATAATCATAAATAAAAAAGATATTCAACATTTTCTAGGCACGTGCCCATTTTCTTTGATATACCGAAAATCAATGAACCGATTGACACGCGCCAAATAATATAACAACTGATTAAACAATCATATATTTTTTAATCTAAGCAATTAACAATTGTATCGAAAATATTAATACTTGATTATTTTAATAAAATGTGTTGTTCTTATTTAAAAGTTAAAATGATTAAAAGGACAAATAATTTTGCTTTTGTTTCATTTATTTCCCGACATAGTTATTTGCCATAGGTTTTAATGTTGATGTTCGCCTAACTAATAAGTAAGAGTGTGGTCAGCTTGGTAAAATGTTTATGTGAGAGACATGAAGACAAAATGAATATATATATTTATAACTTTTTTGTTTTTATTTTAATTCCGACAAAGATGCGTTACAAATGGCTTCACTAAAACATGAGTAAATTCCGAAAAAAAAACACCCTATAAATCATGATTTTTATTTGTCCACTTTCTATTATGTATGTTCCACAGTGTTTAGTACATTATTTACGAATAATTTCCTGCATTTGTCAATTTAAAGTTAAAGATATAATGTTGACAGAAAAAAAGAGTGCTTTGTAAAAATAACTCACTGTTGAAGGCCGTATGGGTAACTTAAAGTTATTAATTTCTGTGTCATTTTGTCTCTTGTGAATAGTTGTCTCATCACCAACCCGGTTTTTGGACAATGAATAGAAGTTAAAAGCTACTACATACTTTAAATTTGGAAGTCCCATGCAGCAGCAGTAAGAAAAACATGCTACAATGCCGGACCCAAGTCCGAATAAAGGGGTAGGGCAGTAATTTTTCTTTTAACTGGCACAATCGTATGTTTTATTTTTGGCGCAAATCATACCATCTAATTTTAAAACATGTGGCGCAAACGTAACATTTGAGAAAAAAAGTTGTTGCGCAAAAGGACGCATTTTTGGCGCAAACGGATATCTCCCACCAATCCTACCACATCATTTTTTATATTGGTTGCAAAATTTTTTTATCGTATTGAAGTCGTATTTGTCCAGAAATATATTGCTCAAACGTGTTCTTCATATGATAATAAATTTTGAAAATGAACCATTATAGCATACGCACAAAAAAATAATTTCTGTTCCAATCCGTCTGTTTACTTGTAGCTGGCATTAAATAAGTTTGGTTACATGTAGTAATTTTTTTTTATCAGATGGTTTATTTTTGTCCTGAAATACATTGCTCAAACGCCTTCATATGTAAATTAACAAAACAGATAAAATTTTGAAAAAGTACCATAGCAAACGCACAAGGGTGGTTGCATGTAGTAAAAAGTTTATTATCTTATTGATTACGTGTTGTCCAGTAATACATTGTATAACGTCTCCATATAAGAAAATAAATTTTGAAAAGTGCACCACAAGAAACAAAATAATGTGTTTCGGCTCCATACCTGTGCGAACGCATGTCCGTCGTCGCCCGTATTCTGTCATTTATTAATATGAACATCAAACTAAAAAACCTTCATTAGATATAATATATTGTTCTGGAGACAAATTTATTAGTTTCAAGAAATAATTACAAAATACACTTGAGAAAAAAATACTTCTTCATTCTGAAAAAAACACATTAATAGTATTTCAACAACTTTTCATTTTTTAAAAGTATCCAACTTTACCAATCTTGTCCATTAAACACAACAAATAGCATGATTCCCGTGTAATCAGTAATGTAATTTGACACGTGTCAAACGGTTCTTTGATTTTCGGCACATCAAAGAAATACGGGCACGTGTCTGAATAATGTTGAATATCTTATTCATCTAAGATTATTTTTCTACAAAAATTGAAATTTATACATTAAATATCATTCTCTACCATAATATAAAAAGAAATTACATGTAACAGCACCCCATCTAGTCCTTAGTGGCATTTAATAAGTCCTTAGTGCACTAAGGACTCCTTAGCAGTGTTTAGACGCACCCGTTTTACGGTCAGTGGCAAATAGTGCATGCATGTTCGGGACGATACAATACAAGCTCAGCAAGTCGGACAAACATTGCAAATTGTATGCAAAATTTCACAAAGTTCAACCGTGTCATTTGTGGAAAATTATTTACGAAACAAATCATGAGATCATACATGCATTCTTTAAGTAAACCAAACTGCAAATGCGAAATGCAAAAGGTCCAGTTTGAAAATCCAACAACCTGTCATGAACAAAAAATAAAGGAAATCAAGACGATATTCGCACCTTTAATATGAGTACACTTTAGTAACACCAGGTACATAATTTAAACCTGAAACAAAACGACAGTACTCATTCCTTTTAATAATAAGCCGTATAAACCCTATATGTATACACCAAGTGCGCGATTGACGTTAGAAAGGACACGGGTGAAACAGTATGAAGATACGTGCTCTTTTAGGATATTAGTGACAAAACATATTTTTGGATATGCAGTTCATATAATGGAATGGTAGTTTTGAGATATAAAATGAAGTACCAATGTAAGCAAGCTAACATTTCCGTCATTTTGTATTTGGTAGAAAGTTGATTAATTGTCAATTTTACCGCACCTCCTTATTTCATTATGGTTGAAATGTTCTCCAGAAGAACAAAAGTATTAGGACTTAAACAAATATGTACTAGGAGACTGAAATGTTACTGTGATAATTATATTTTCCTTTTTAGGGAACCGTCGTTTAGTAAACTGACTACATGCAAATTAGAATTAAAAAGCTACTCGTCCAATTAGCATTAGTCACAATTTGCTTGGTGTATTTGGTTTGATGTAGTTAAATGTCCAACAGTAGCTATCTTATAAATTGCATATCCCATATCCCTATTCATCATTCTAACAACAGACTGGTGTACAAATAACATGTTACATATATATATATATAATTTTATTAGTACTTCTACTTTTTTTATAAATAAAGTCTCATGTAACCCCATTTCCATAATTAGCAAGCGGTAACGTATATATTTCTTTTTGTCTAAACGTTCGTAAAATTTGTCGATTTCTTTGAAAATATTAGAGGCAATGATTTAAATTTTAACAACTTAAGTTTCAAGTTGCTTAACGTCCAGTGGCAAATATTTCCTGCATGTTCAGGACGAGAACAAGTTAACACTAACTTGAATACAATACTACGTAGGTTTTGTAATAGAGCCGATCCGGGAAGATGTTTGAGAAAAATTTGAACTGACACTAGAAAATGAGGGTATATTATGAGCAATATGCCCCTCATGGCTTAAAAAGGCAACTATGTTAATGCTCTCTCAGTCGTTTTGTCTCCGAACTTGTACATGTTCATCATTTCCAACTCAAATCGCACACAAAAAAAAACTACACTACCAGCGAGTTCCCATGCAAGCGGAAATTAACACGAATAGAAAATCTAAATGATTTCAAGATCTAGCTATTTCAGTCTCTTTCTGCTATTTGAATACTAATACGTCAGTCGTTTGCTTGTAAATTTCCAGATTTTTTTGGTAATGGAACCAGTCTTACTTAGTGACTTAAGCCAGTCCCAACTATTAGCTTGCGTTTATAGACGCAAGTGGATACTTGGGACTGGCTTTAATCAGGTTTCTAACGGGACCTGATTTTTTTTATTATTTTTTTTCCGAATAAAGTTGCTTTGTATTTTCAGCCTACGGTAACCTTCTCAGGCCTGATTCCGACGTAACTGTATGTCCTGTGTATAGACTTGGTCTAGCTAGCACTTTATTTTTTAAATGTTTCCGAAACTATAACGGATTTATGAGACTGTTTACATTTGGAACACATAGAATGTTATTCAGCAAAATAACCAAGTTAAACCACTTTTTTACATTGAATTTCCATACTAACAAACTATTTTCTGTTTGAGTTTCAAAGTATACTTGTATTGTACTTTTTCGCCTTATTCTATCCGTATTCTCATCCAAATAAATTTCCTTTTTCCATTTTGCCCGAGCGGTGATTTTGACGACCATTTTAACACGAATTAATAGTTGTACGGATTCCCGTTTTTTTATGCATCATCCTAAGTTTCGATAGATACATATAAGATTTCTATTTTCAAAAAAAATAATTCATGGGGATACGGCATGCATCATGAAAAGTATTTATTGCAAAATAAACTAAGAATGAAATAAAGTGATAAAACTCAGTCTGTTTTGCATAAGAACATATAGATAAATCGTGCAGATGCTTAAATATTAAAAAAAAGCAGAATATAAATTAAAAGTATATAGTAATTCATTTTTAAAGGTTAAAAATTAGCAGAAGAATTGCTGAAACACGACAAAGCAACCTATGTCAAAAAGTTAACCGTTACGTATTGCATAAAAAGTTTCGACACTCTGCATCTAGAAAAAGTTACCATAAACATGTCAATTCAAATATGACGTCCTTATTACGCTTTGTTAACAAAGCCGTGTTCTAATGAGCACAAAAAATATGTTTGACACATGCGCACGTACTTTTTTATTAACATTATTTCCATCGATATCCTTTAAAATATTTACATTTAAGCAGCTAACATAAACTTTTTTTATATATTTTTATCAAACAACATATATTTACCTTGCTCGTAGTTTTTAAACTTTTCAAATATGAAATGCAATAAACAGACTCCTCTCGGAGGAAACGGGAACAGCAAAACAGTCTTACGGTATTTTCGTACGCTTTGACCTATAACTATATTGCATTTGTCATGTTAGAATCGAAATAATTCCTTCATTTCATGCTCTATGCTCATTTTAACATGGGTAGACATTACATTTGACCACATTTTACACCTCGCTTACGCTCAGTGTAAAATATAGACAAATATAATGCCTACCCATGTTAAAATGAGCATAGAGCATGACATGAAGGAACTATTTCTTAAATAGTTTCCAAAAATATTTTTGTTTATTATTTAATCACTTTGTGATTGCAGAACCTGCTGCATTGGCTTGTATGTGTGAACGTTATTCGATAACGTCAGGAACGATAACTCGTGGCGTAATGTCAACTTACTGTCAAGACAGACGCTTTTATAGAAAATAAAGGAATATGGAGTAAACGTATACGGAACCAGTAATCACACACAAAGTCAATGCTTAACAAAAATACAAATAATTAATGGTCAGCGTTTTAATTCCTGTTCATCTTTATATTCCCTAAAGGGTCTTCAACAATGAAAGAGTCACTTGTTTAGGGATGACATCAAAAGATCGATGTAGGATAAAAAAAAACTTAAATCAAATAGTTTGGGGGGGGGGGGATCAAATTTGCTGCAAGTTTTGTTAATCTAAAATCGATTTTACATATATCCCTATTGGTCAATCAATTTTTACCAAATTAAGTTAAGAGGGGGGTGTGTGGAGGTCAGTAAAAAACCTATGTGAATTCAGTTTTGTATCCTTCATTGAACTTTCGATGTCGTCCCTTACCAGAACAACAAAAAAACACTAGCTAAGAGTACTTAAGTTACTGACAGCTATAGTTCACACTCTTACGTTTGAAGTCTTCCTGTCCATCATCCCGCAATCGTTATTTTAGAAGATCATATAAGTGAATGAATAATTCGATTTTCTGCCTCAGGACCTGCGCATATATGAAATACTGAACACTGAACATTGAACCTGGTTGTAATTTGCAATTTTTATTTGTAATTTTTCCTCACTAGGTAGGTGAAATTATGTATAACATCAAATGTATTGTAAATTGCGAAAATGCATTACGAGCATATTCTATAATTTTAAGTTTGAATTATAAAGAGTTTAATTTTTTTCAAATATTGAATACGCAACAAAATCTCTGTAATTTTACCCATGTATTATTTATGTTTATGTTAAAGGCGTTTGATTGGATATTAGTTAAAGGTAGGCGTGGTTTTCGGTAACTTTCCTCAAATCAACTGGCCTATTCGACAAACATGTGTGCGCTGATGCGTGCAAACTGGCTATTGTAACGGCACATGTCTTACATCTATCGTGCGTGACCAATGTTTATTGTAAAATTTCTTGTCATGTGAGCAAATTATCAGACATACAAGTTCTAAAGGTTACAACTTGGATTTGCTTTTTGAAAGATTATTTTCTGCAGTGCCCCTGATATAAAGTGTTTAAGAAAAACAAGACTTTAAATGAAGGATGCATATTACCAGAGAATATAATCTGGGACTATGCCAGATATAATACATGTATTTTATGGCTCGGATATTAACAATAAAATGTTCTGAAAAAATTAAGTGTCCGATAATTTGAATTGTCTGATAAAGTTATCTCGATCACTGTCGACAAAATATTATTGCATGGATGGTAAACTGCTGATTTTTATTTCTAGACATGGTTTGTGACTGTTATAATAGACAACTACATGCATTCTGGTTTACGTTTACAAAGAACACACTATACATTTTTCTGAAAATATCAATCCTTTTTGGACAGACTTACTTTTTCCTTGTATTTGTAAAAAATATAAGACGTTTCATTTTATTTGAATACTTCAAAAATTGCTTCAAAATACTATAGGCCTGTATTGTTGTTATTTTTTTAGGGTCAATGACTCCCCCCCCCCCCCCCCCCCAAAAAAAAAGGTAGTAAAATAATTGTATATTTGATTTGAATAATTGTTTTAAAACGTAATAGAAATAAAGGTCAGCCAAACCCAAATTCAGCAATAAGGAGTGTCATTCACCGGGTTTAATTTCTTTTACCGGTTGTGAACTTCTTGTTTTGTTCAATAAATAATAGTAATCTTCTTATCTTGTTCAATAAATATAGTAAAATTTACTTTCCATACACATGTTTGACTTCCTAAATAACACTAGGAAATAAAATTTGTCACAATTTCGCTTTTGTCGTCTGCTCAAGTTAGTTTAATTTGGTATTGTAATATGCACATGAGATACTTGTCACTGAACGTTGAACAAACAGTAGCTATCCACCAATCCATCAGTGATTGCGATACTTCTGTTACATACCCGTCATTTTGTCACATGTTTGGTACTAGTATTTGAACAAAGTTCGTGTTGTAAGCCGAATTTGTCCTACATTTTAAAATTGTTCTTGTCAAGTAATACATTCCTTGAACTGGTTTAAATGTTTAACTAAATCCTATGATATCAATTTTGTGCATTGGTTTTTTGAAACACAATTTTGTTAATTTGAGCGTGTCAACACCTAGTCTAGTAGTGATTTCGGTTTGTATGACCATACAACATATTTACATATTAGTATTACAGTAAGTTATTGTTTCATTTTACATGTTTACCATTGATAACATCAAATAAAATGTGTTGCAGGTTGAACTAAACCATAAAGGAAGGATCTAAAATTTAAACTATGTATGTTTAAACTATTATGAATGCGGAGTGGGGGTATTGCACGATAGCCTCAGTAGTAGTATGATACTTTGATATCAAATGGACTACAGTTAAAAAGTTGCATTTACTACCAATCCATGCACAATAGTAAGATGTATGTTCCTGAGCGTGTTATGGACAAAGAAAAGGGTTGTGGTGTACTTTTAAATTTTGAACTAAGTATGGTAGAATGGTTGCCATACGCCTTCATATTACAGAAACCACCAGCGTACACTACAGCATAATTACGATTTCAGTTGTTATAGTTCACACACAAATTAATTGGGCTAGTTTAATCTCCTGCATGGTTTATTCCATTGGCAATCATATTCAAGAAAGTTCATATTCTGTATGAAGCTTGATTGAGCCGTAGATTCACACAGATACCGATCATAGTTATCTTTTCTTCATTTACATAAATGAATGTCGGGAATTCGGAATATGGCAGGTTATACATGTATCCTCAGTTTATATTTATTTTGAAGCATTATCGAACTAATACGACTTAAATTTCTCTTTAAAATTTACTTTGCACTAAATATCTAGTAAATGACTTTACATTGGAATAACTTGGGGTGTATTCATGTATACTAGTATGTAATGATAATAAAAAGAAACCAACAGCACTATTTGACGAAGACGAAATTAAGGATTGAATTTTAACGTCCAGTGACATATATTACAATGATGTCGAAACAGAACTTGAAATTGACAATAGGTATTCCGTCGCTTTTCCAAAGAATTCACGCTTAGTTGCGATTTCACGTGCTATTTTGAAGAGACATGTTTTGTCGAAATGCACATCTGGTGCAAGAAAATTGGTACCGTTAATTTTATTACAACTTCGGGTTCGCATTATAGTTATATTTGTACAAAATAACTAACAATAAAAAAATTGTGATGATTTCTTTAACTGTTCTTGAACGTTCTAGTTTTAATACAAATCTGTGATTTTTCTATATTCGTACTTTCGACGAAGCAAAGCAAGTTCGATCTAGACCTGGACAATTTGATGCATTTAGCAATATTCAATCGTTGTACAAATTTATTGTAGAACATGTAGAAAATCCGTCTTTTTCGGATAAAAAAAATCTACTTTGTTAACTCGGATCGAAAACTTACAATATAGTTTATCCTATTGAAACATGAACGCGGACTACATTGAGAACATCTTGGATTGAAAGATTGCAAATCTACTGACCAATGAAATGCTTTAGATTTAGAACGCAGACCCCAACGAGAACACCTAGATGGATAACACACTGTAATCTTTAGACCGTCGAACAGATAGCGATAATTCCAGACTTCTTCTTCTTTTTCTTTTAGTTCAAATAAGGTCACAATATAGAAGAATACAAAGTCATACTGCCAAGGAATTGTATATTAGGAATTGTATATTTACAATCCCTTGATGCTGCTGTACATGCCTGATTGACAAAGATTAAATAAAATTGAATTATTCATAAAAATGTATATCACAATTTAAGTGTTTCTATATTAAGATTGTGATTAAAAATATGCATTTTATGTACTTGTTTTGGTTTGGATTTGTTCATTCAAAGCTCGCGAGAACAGCTGATCTCTTAAGGCCGTAACAGTGGTGGAAGATATTCACAGATTTTTTTTACATAAAAACACACTATTACATATTCATGTGACAATAATAATGTGTCTGTTTTTTAAACCAATTTAGAATTGGTGTATATGTTACAGTAAATAGGTGAAATTAGGAATTACATGTAATTACTAAACGTTTCAGTAAATACCTGTAATTACTAACCAATTTAGTAAGTACATGTATTTACTAGTTGTTTCAGTGATTACTGGTAATCACTGATTTTTTTTGTCATTTTTACAGCTATTTACTAACTTGATGTTTTTGTTTTAAAATTAAAAACATAATTCAAAATACCAAATAAGAAAGTAAAGATATAGGGATTTTAAGGGAGCTTACTTAAGGATGTAGGAATATAAGGCACATTAAAAGTGCATACTCTTTAATGTGTGTGAATTGAAACTGGAAAATAGTTGTTTTATCGGATTTGAAACTCTGTAAATATATGCATGCAAGACAATGATATCTATCTAAAATTGATTTTAATAATTTGGTTAAACTAAAATCTCCATCATGCACTGTGGTTTAAAACTTTAAATAACTTTCTCCAAATATCCTGGTTTTATACCAAACATGGACAGAAGCAATGTTTTTATGATCATAAGTTAATATTCAAAAGTAAAGTTTGTAAAACGAACCCTTTTTTTTCGTATACTACTTATAAATGGACTAGAGTTTTTTTTCTCCATTTAACATTTCATACACTATGCAGTTAAAGTTTTAAAAACATTAGGTTTTATAAACCATCATGGATTTTTACCCAAATTTGACAGAAGCTTCTTACAGTACTAGTATCTAGATTAAAATTTTAATATTTTCCCTTCATTTTTGTTGAGCCTGCGATTAACAGCAAAAGTAGGCTACCTGTTCTGCAAAACCCTTACAACTTTAATAGCTTTTAAATACATCGATAACCCATCTCCAGCAAGAGGTTGAATTGGAGGTCACACGAATACGTATTCAATGAGGTCCAAACATTCCCTCGCAAGTGCACAACTTATCAACCTTGTTTCTCAGCTATTTTAACAAAATATAACCAGATTGGCTGCTAACAGTAAATTATAATTTCACTATATCATTTTTATTAATGATTAAACAACAAAAAAAATATAAAAACAAATTATATCTCGAAGCTAATGCACATAACTGTTCGTTCCAGTTTTTAACCCGCTACATAACGTTATCTTATCTGTATAAGGTAGTAAGTCTAAATATTCTTAAAATTCAAAGTTTTCTTTAAAAAATTAAAACATAATACTTTAGGAGAATTTTTAATTTCTGATTTCCATGTCTGCTGAAATTTGTCAAAAATTATCTGTTTAATGCTCAACTTGAACCATTTTGTATTAAAACTAAAGTTACTCGGATTTAACCAAATATTTTAAAGTCCACATTTATTCAAGATATTTTTTTATAGAAATCAACCATTCAAAATTTACTGTACTGTACTAACTGGATATAGAAAGATGTGGTGTGAGTGCCAATGAGACAACTCTCCATCCAAATAACAATTTAAAAATTAAACCATTATAGGTTAAAGTACGGCCTTCAACACGGAACCTTGGCTCACACCGAACAACAAGCTATAAAGGGCCCCAAAATTACTAGTGTAAAACCATTTAAACGGGAAAACCAATGATCTTTTAGTGAGTATAACCATAACTTTTGATCACCTGACCATAATACAACATTGTTTTAGCAGTCAGTAAATAGGTGTAAAAAATCATTTTAAAATTAGTAATTACTGGTAATAACTGGGCCGTTTCAGGAATTACTTGTATTAACTAAGTGCATCGGGGATTACCTGTAATTCCTAAATTTTAGTATTTACATGTAATTCCTAATTTCACCTATTTACTGTAACATATATATGTCTCCGCTGATAATAATTCTATGTTAGATAAACATAATTATTTGGAATTAAAAGTTGTATAGTTAAAATAAGTACATTTTCAAAATCATTTATTTATTTAGGCTTGATGAAGATCTACATGATTTAACGAATAAATGTAAGAAGATGTGGTGTACTTGCATATGAATTAGATCACCGTACAGCCTTCAACAACGAGCAAAAACCTAACCGCATAAACGTTTATATCATTTCCCAAAATTACAAATATGAATTCAAACAATTCAAACAAGAAAACTATCGGCCTGATTGATGTACAACACTTATAGAAAAACATATACAAAAACGACAACCACTGGTCACTGGGGATTCAAACCATATGTCCCAATCGAAAAATAATTTCGTCAAACAAACGGGAGTTCTTATCTACAGAACAAAACCTGGATCCGCCATTGTACAGTCTCCTGGCTAGTATACCTGTAGGATAGTCAAAGATAATGGCGTTAAACAAATATTTTCTTAATTTATGTTTTTATTCCATTCAGATCTTCAATTTATCGATTGATTAATAAAAAAACGAAGCAAATATTTTAGTTAATCTACCAGTAATTAAATGTCAGTACGATCTTTCTGATAAGATTGTAAGACTATATATTGCTATTTGGCTGTGAAATTTGGAGATTTAGTTTTATTGATGCATTAGAAAGTTGAACTTGAAAAAAATCAACCCTAGCTTTATGGTTTATGGAGAGCTAGGCGCTTATCCTATGTCAGTATATGTGGAACACCGTATGGTATATTTTTGGTCTAACATTGTAAACACTTCTGATAGTAAACTATATAGATATATTTATAAACTCAACGTAGATGGTGGATTTACTTTGCTATAGAAAGTGGAAGATTTTATGGTATAGCAAGAAATAATAGAATATGTACTTTTTGTAAAAATGATATAGAGGATGAGTTTCATTTCATCCTCAAATGTCCACGTTTTCAAGGTTTTAGAACAATTTATATTAAGCCATTTTATTGGAAAAAACGTCGATGTACAAATTTATTAAACTGATGAGTACTAATAATGTAAAAGAATTGTGTAATTTAGGTAAATTTACATTTAGATCTTTTGAGCTTAGATCCGAAATGTTAAAATAATGTTTGTTTATTCTACAACACCTTCTGCTGTCACATAGTCTGTGTTTATGTATGTATTATATGTATTATTGCTGTTGATATAATTGTATACCTATAGTTTATATAGACTTTGGTAATAAAGATATATACTTTCGATTGGTTTATTTGTATAAAAAATATCTTGAAAAAATATGGATTTTAAAATATTTGGTTAAATCAGAGTAACTATAGTTTTAATCCAAACTATTAAACAGATTGTTTTATCATTTTCAGCAGACTTGGAAATCAGAAATGGAATATTCTCCAAAAGTATTATGTTTAAAACTGTTTAAAGAAAACTTTGAATTTGAAGAATATTTAGACGTATTACGTTATAAAGATAAGATAACGTTATGAAGGTTTAGAACTGAAAATCATCGGTTACCTATAGAAACCGGTAGATGGCGTAGAATTATGAGACAGGAAAGGTACTATGTATTTTGTAACTCTCAAGAGATTGGTTGATATATTTCACTATATTCTAAACTGCACAGCTCTAACAGAAAGTAGAAGACCTTTTCTTAAACCTAACTATGTAAGCAGAGTAAATGTTTCGAAATTGAGCACTTTATTTATTTAAAAAAATATTGTGTTTTGAAAATTTTGTGTAAATTAATTTGAATCATATATAAATAAAAGTATGTTCTCAAGTCTGATCACCAATCACTCATTCTTGTTGCTCGTTTCAAGTTGTGCAAATTGCCATACGCAAAATCTGTATGTTAATATTATATGTAAAAATATCTTTCTTTTTACCGTTAACTTGGTTTTATAAGAAATAAAGAATCTAAATTAAATAATACAATTAATTTTATTTAGTTTTTTGGATTAAATTACCTTAAATTAAAGGATGTGAAAAGGTATATAATTGTAACTTTTTCAAAGTTCAAGTTGATCAATTATTGATTTAAGTGAATAAATCAGATTTATTTTCTCGAGGAATAAATCAAATCAGGAACATATATATTGTAAGGTATACTGTTCCCAAATTCAATAGTATACAAATCTTAGTAATAATTATTCATCAGCGAAAAGGATAGTATTTGTATTGTGTTTGAAGAATCGTAAAAGTGTTTTATTTTCTAAATTCTATTTATTCACTCGGACATCGTAGAGTTTAAAATATTTTTTTTTCGGACTTCATATTGTGTATTGAATTGAATCACGAACGCGGACCTCGATGAGAACATCTGGATTGAAAGTGTTCAAATGTTCCGACCAATGAAATTCATTTTACTATGTAACGCGAACCTCAACGAAAGCACCTAGATGAAATATTGTGTATTGAATTGAAAAATGAACGCGGACCTCGATGAGAACACCAGGATTGAAAGTTTGCAAAAGTTCCGACCAATGACATTCATTTTGATATGTAACGCGAACTTCAACGAAAGCACCTAGATGAAATATTTTATTTGTACGACAATTAGTTTTTTTTAGACAATACCCCTTAAATAAAGTTAATAAAAAATATATCAAAGCAACAGTGCATGCTTGTTTCTTTTCCATTCTTGTTTATTTTAATAATGTTGATGTTGATTTTAATTTTGTAGGTAGACTTATATTATATGCCCTGAACGTAAATATACGGTTTTTTTTTAAATGCATTAGACGTAAGAGAATGTCGACTTAGATCAAGTCAAAATCGTAAAACTTAAATCAACCAACCCATTGTTATCGCAGACTAAAATTGATCTCAAATAAACAGAATATATGTTCATTTATAGCAAGACTTGTTGTAAGTCACGGTGCATGACAGCACAATAATCCCTTTACAGATCGGAACCACAATTCACAATTTTCATAGTGTGTACTTTTCCACAATTAACACCCGTTTCGCGTCAGTGACCGATATTACAATTTGACATAGTTTTGAAAGTTTATTGAGCTGTTCCTTCATTTACAATGTATTGTGCAAGACTCAACAAATGTCAACATTATGTTCATTAATTTTATTATTTAACACATCATTGTTTTTATTACAAGCTATTTCATATATCAATATGCAGCTAGGGAATATTTGTTGTTGACCGAAACTATAAGATACATCGATTTAAACTATGTGAAAAATAAATAATTTTTGTAAGTTACTTTAATTTCCGTGTCTATATTTAATTAACGAGTACACTATAGTAAGACAGAAAATGAGAAAAGGAAATATACAGGAATACCTAAAGTTTCGTAAGACATTGCAATGGACCATACGTTACTTACATGTCACAAGTTTTCATAGCACTCAGCGAGTTTTGAAACGAATATGTGAGATAAAGATCTACTGCATTTGGGCAAATCAAAAATATGTTAAACATCTAACTATTTTATTTTTAACAGATTCATAAGTTTTGATTTTTTTAAACCGTGCATCAATATTTTATAATTTTTTTATTTACATTCCTTATATGTTACGTGTATTGATCATTCATTTGTTTAAATTGTGAAGTATATTACTTTAATAAGAATACACGCATTTATATATATAATTTTAAGTCGATAAAGTTTGAAACAAATAAACGAAAGATACATCGATGTTGTTTTGCTTGAGTGATTTACCTGTTAAAAGCTCGAGTCGCAACACGGTTTAAAACGAATTGATACCAGTTTGAAATAGTTTAACGGAGGCGTGGCCTATTTGTTTGACGTTACTTACCACCAACTTGATTTAAATTGAACGACTGCAAGCGAAGCTATTTGACTGGCATTAAAATGATTTGATATACATTGAAATAAATTAAAAATGATTTTTAATTTTTGTCAATCTTTATCAAATGACGATTAATTTCATTTAAACAGCGTTAACACGTTTTTGTCCGATCAAGTTAAATTCGGGTTACTAGTGCTACGAATTACTTCATTAAATTACAAACTGAACACAATAATATAGGCAAGAGTGTTGAAAGGGGCATTCAACACCAATGATTTATCAATCACACATTTAACACCAACGATATAACAATAACAAATTTAACACCAAAGATATCACACTCACATATTAGACACCAACGGTACAACAATGCAATACAATATGTTTATTGTCGATCAATGACGCCCTAAAGGAGCAGTATAATTACAAACAATGTGTTGCAACGATTATTATTAATTCTTAATGATGTGCAATGACAAAATATAGAATAGAGAAAATAAACACAAAAGGAAAATTAAAACCCCAGTTATTTATATATTCAACATATAAACGATGTTTTTCAACTGTTTATGGATAGCATTAGTGCCATAGAATTTAAATTTGGATTATGAATGATTCACTGAGTCAGCGAATTGGCATCATTTACATTTGTTATCAAATTATCCCTCTAAGTCCAGAGACTGATTATTAAATTACATACTAGGTGTTATAGAACCTCACAATCCATAATCCATATAGAGATGTTTTCATTGTTACATTTCTTTAGAAAAAGATAAGAAATACAAAGTTCTCTGTAATAAATGTTATTCTGTGTGATTCTTATTCTTTTCATCGTAGGAGAACGTGGATCTCATCTTCCCCCTCCTCCTCACAAAGTCAGCAAATACTCTCATGAACTGGGATTTGTTTGTGCCTCCCTGTTTCAATTAAAAGTTGATGATCCCAATTCTTTCTTTGGTTAATGTCTGCCTTTGTTTAGAGTTGAGAGCAGTTTTAAATAGGGTTTAAAATTGAAATTTGTTTTGAATAAACGAAATGTACGAAGTTTTTTGTTTGTTATCAAACAAACATTTAACATCACCGATTTACTAGTAACACATTTATCACCAACGATGTAACAATAACACATTTAACACCAACATGTTGACCAACGATAATATATCAATAGTAATTCAAGACATCCGATATAGAATTAGTTTACTTTTTAAGTGCATATATGTGTGCTGTACCCTCTTAACTTAATAGTAAAAGCTTTTATTACAAATCATGCACCTACATTTCACTGAAGATATTCGATGCAGTAACAAATTTATATTTCCTTAAATCTTGTATGTTAACGTTGTTTATAAAATTATGTTGTATGATTGCAAAGAGAGACCACATGACACAGAATTTACCTATAGGTCACTGTACGGCCTTTATTTATATGCAAAGCCCATACTGCAAAGCCGGTTATAAAAGACCCTGAAATATAAATTAATTACACTGAAACAACAACCACTAAATAACAGGTCCTGACCTTGGACGGGCTCATATTAATTAGGCGAAATGAAACTAGATCAAAACAGTAGCCCTCCCCTAAACCTGGGACAGTAGTGTAACAGTACTCGAAATCAGTTAAAAAATCTTAATTTATTCGTTGAAAAAAAAAAAAAAAATCTAACAAAATACAAAGTGGCCGTGGCAGTGAACTTATATATCCCCACAACAAAAGCAGATAGCGTGTTTTATTTTTACCCGTTATTGTATGTAGCTTTGTACTTTTTTTATGTTTTTATAAATAGAGTGATGTATATGCTCGATGTCTGTATGGTTGTTATATAAATGTGTTTACACTGTACTGTTTGTCATTGGCCTATTTGGTCTGTAACAAGAAACGACTTTCTTGTCCTCGTGTTCGTTGTTCCTTTTTTTTATGTGAAAACATTTATGATAGCTATCTTGTCATATCTCATTTCAAAATTCATGGTTTTTTTTCTGTTCACTCGTAATTGTTTTTCGAACCTATAATTCTCATATAATCTTAAATCTTGGATAATATTTAGAAACGAAACTAAGTGAATAAATATAAAGCAGGCTATACACTGCATTTAGCCAAATATGAAACATTCTGTGACTTTAATTTTACTTCAGTGCGTGTCAACTTTTGGCTTGTTTTCCAGTAACAATATTTTCCTCAAAGACATACATTACTAAATCTTGAAAGCAAGAATTCTTATTGACAAAAACTATTATAGGCCTGCAAAGTTGTAATGTATTCTAGAAGCACATACGGAGTATACATCTCCCAATTGATACAATATC
Organism: Mytilus trossulus; assembly: GCF_036588685.1. Taxonomy (NCBI): domain Eukaryota; kingdom Metazoa; phylum Mollusca; class Bivalvia; order Mytilida; family Mytilidae; genus Mytilus; species Mytilus trossulus. The sequence continues at coordinate 25,832,192 of NC_086383.1, read as the reverse complement.
TTCAGGCTTGTATTAACTTTCCCGATACACCAAGAGTTCCAAACGGTGGAGTTGAAATCATTCTTTCGTAAATTGTAAGGGCATCATTTCATTAGTTGATAAACCCTCATGGAATATATGTTGATGATATCGGATATCATTATTATGTCGTTACTACAATCCCGCAATCCCGTAACCTTTTTACGGTTATTCTTAATCTTTGAGTTTGAATGACCCTTTAGTCTCTTTCGGCTCATTAATGTGTATCCAGGGTTATATATATTGAAAAGGCTTTTAGATGAGATTTTGACGCAAAGAGAAAGCTAAACAATTTGATTAAAAAAAATAATCATTGCAAAATCGAGACGATTATGCACCAAAAAAATGTGTGGTGAAAATTGTTCATACTGCATCTTTTCTGAAAAATTGTACGTTACTTTACAATTAAAAAAAACAACACCTATTGATATTTTTTGTTTGTAGCGTGTTCCTTCTATAATGTTATCTGCCAGACTGAGTGTCAAAACGGTTGGATTCATCATGGTGCATCATGTTACTACTTCAGCGATAACACGAAGAACTGGGATACTTCTTCTGTACGTAAATCATTTAATTAACTTATGTACTAAAAATGCTGATTCTACCTGAAACATTAGTAAATATATGTTACGCTGAGTTCACACATTATTCGAATTCGATTCGCATTAAGTGATTCGAATTCGCATTCGAAACGTTTTGCGTTCTAACGTCATTTCTAATTCGAATTGCAATGCGCGTCAAATTTGCTTTACTGTCCAAACGTCGTTAACTTTTAATTCGTATCCTGATTATTGCGAGTAATAGTGTGGTGACTGAATGCAGATTTTTTTTTAATTTGATCTCCCCACCGAACACACACCTAAATACTACATCCTTGGAATAAGGAAATCGTGTACTATAATAAAATGCCTGTCGTCAGGACTTGATATGGTCCTATTTTTTTTAAATTGAGGTCAAAGGTCATATGTAAAAAATATTTGAAAATTTGGGAGGATTTCAATTTTGACATTTTTTTCAATGCTTTGGCTTTAGTAATGTTTGTTATTATAAACATATTCCTTAATCATTGAGATTTTTTTTTTAAAACCCTAAAAAACGACGTTTTATCAACAAAACTCCAAACACTATTTGCTAGAATGTCAGAATTATAGACTCATCAGGGCACAAACCATTTCTACACTACCAATATATAATGTACAAACATTAGTATCAGGTAGTGAACTCATCAGTGATGAGGACAACGAAAATATTTTTAAAGTTGTACAAAGATTTATTTTAGAAACAGGGAGATTTGATCCATAACAATTATCTTAATATAGATGTCGATTTAGATGTTGAAACATTAATTTAATGTTACCTTTTTTTCGGAACATTTACATATTTCTCAGATACATGAACATGATGAACCATAATTATGATAAAAAGAGTTGATCACTTGTTTTCGATCAAACTGACTTCTGAGTAACGGGCAAACCACAGAATAAACATGTTAAATGTGAATTGAAAATTAGATTATATGAGTTTCATATATACTATGTTCCTAATTTTGTCATTTATTTTAAAGGGAGACGGATTTATATAAGTCTTTCTTGTTTCCGAATCCCTGTATTTATATTGTATAATTATATTTCATGCACTTTTTGAATAAAATATTGTTTAAACTAAAACTTCAAAATCAAATTTTCAACCTATCAAATATTTAGAGCACCTTAACCTTATGAAAAATTTCAATTTCAGGTAAACATCAAATGTCATGCAGGACAATACTTTAAAATAATTTTTTAAACTATCATATTGGGTCAGGTATCAAACCAAAGCAATAGAACACTACCGTCAAATATGACCTCAAATTAAATTTGAGGATACTTCAGGTTTTTTTAAAGACTACTCGCTGCTTTTGGTTCTTTTATCACAATTATGACTGCTTTCATAGTATTATCTGTTGTTGTGTATTTTACTCGGGTTAATATCTATTACATTATAGGTTTTGTACCTATATCCCCCCTTTTTGTTTTTTCAACGTACCACAAACTTCAAAAGTATTTCATATAAATAAAAGAAGATGTGATATGATTGCAAATGAGACAACTATCCAAATGAGACCAAAATAAGACATAAATTAACAATATAGGTCCCGTACAGGCTTCAACAATGAGCAAAATGCATACTACATAGTCTTCAATTCCCGAAATGAATAATGTGAAACAAACAAAAAATCTAACTGCCTGATTAATATCCAAAATAAATAAGAAAGAAACAAAGATATTATATAGAAACAAACGTCAAACACTGCATTACCGTCTCTGGACTAGAAACAGACACATTCAGAATGCGGGGGGGGGGGGGTTAATTTTTTAAAGGCCTCGCCAACACTCCCTAACATGGGGGCTTGGGCCGTTTGTACTAGACAGTGCAATAAGCTTTATACCAAATCAACTGTTATCTCCATCATCTTCTTTTTCATCAACCGTCACAAGACATGTTTTAATATTTCTACACATTTCACTCATGGCCACAGGTCTGCATATATGAAAGGTTCTGCTCAAAGCAAACACGTTATTTTGAGTTTTTCTTTACAAGTACAGACAAGGTATTGTAGGATGTCCGAATACATTTGTTCCTAAAAAAAGACCAGATTCAAACCATCCCTATTAATTCATCCAAGGTTTAACAACAGAGATCTAAAAGGGGATTTAGGAAGGTGTGATGACATCCATGCATATGCTTGTCGACAAAGATGCTTGGGAAACATTATACGGGACGGACACACTGTCTTGAATTCGCTCAATTTTATGGTTGGCAACACATAAGGTAGCGTCGCACTTAACTTTAAGAAGCATTAACTCCATTGGCATTCAAAGTTTCAAAAAGATGTGTTGGACCAAACTCATGGTAAATTTGTAAAGCCAATCCTAAAAGAAAAGGAGAAAAAAACAAATTGGCCACACAAACAATTGACTCAACAATTGCTTAGCATTTTCGCAATTTCTCTGATGCCATTTCCTTAGAATAGTCTTGGCTGTTTGCAGTTTCATCGAGTAATCATAAAATGATTGCAATGAATACGAAGGCATTGACTGAATTGAGGAAGAAAGAGACATTTCGTCCGAAGTTGGATATTCTTCTTTAGAGTTTCGATATCTTTTCTATGAACACTTGCAGCGGAATGAAATATCTATCTGTTATATGTGTCTTTTACAGTTGACATTGAGATTTTGAGGTCAGTTTTCAATTGACTAGCAGCTGATATGGCATCTCAAATAAGTATTGTTCTACTAAATTTAATGTTATATTTGCCTGGAACTTATTGAAGTTGTTTGGTAACCGAATTTATATAGAAATCAATGAGTTTTTATTGGCATATTAAGCACTGCATAAAATTTATAGACCAGCGGTAGAATCAAAAAACATTTTTTTTTAATTCACCCACCGAACACACGGCTAAATTATATATCATTGGAAAGACAATTTTGTTTACTCTAATATTAATGATGCCGTAAGCATGATAAATGGTCGGAATTTTGCATAACTGAGGTCAAAGGTCAACAATTGAATATTACAAAATTTTGACTTTACTGTCAATGTTGGACTAAACTTAGGAACATAAAACATATTTAACAATCAGGGGACAATATTTCATTCAACATATATGGAGCCAGTTGGGAAAAACCTTTTTTTTCTAAATACGTCATTTTTAACGTTAAATTTGTCGTTTTTTGTTATGAGATACATTTTGTTTATGTATGACTTCATTTAGTTTCCATACAAAGATGACCTTGAACTTTGGGAATATTGTTTTCCCATGACAATGAAGTCTGAACACGAACTGCTACTATACAAAAGTTTAAAGTCAAGTAAAGGAGGGATAAAAGTAAATTTTATTGATATCAGTTTCAATGGTCATGATGGTTATTTTAGTAAATTTTGAACATTTTTTTTTTTAGACAAAAGCTGTCATTATTATTTCTGTTGTACATCAAAATGTATTCATATAAGGTTTATAAAATATGTTAGCATCATATCAACGTTTTTTGACTTTTTTTTACATTGGAATGCCCGATCGTCCTATCAAAATAAACGGAAATATCTTCAGTTTCAAAGTAAACTAAACGTATATTAAATCAACAGAAAAAGGGGACAAAAACTAAAAGAAAAACAAGTTTATATATGAATTAGCATTATTAAGATATAAATAGGTCAGGTATTCAAGCATCATCATCATCATATATATCTGTCAGGTGTGTATTGATGTTTTTACAAAGGTCTGATGCTTGACATTGACAAAGTTCAGGACATGACAAATTCTATTCAAAACACACACAACTTTTACTACAAACTGATTTTCCTTTACATGTGCACACCAAATCTTGAAGGAAATCAGATGACATTTGACCTTCAAGCAAGACAGGTTCAAGACCACACTTTCCTTCTTTCCAACCAAACTGTAGAGGCGATCCAGTAACAGACTTGGCGATATGTGCAGACATCAAGATTTTGGTTTGGAAAGAAGACCTGAGGACGTGTTGTTAAAAAATGCTTCACAAGGAGGGAGTCGGACCAAGCTAGAATCTTTACATGTTGCTAATTTCACCCGGAAACTGTTCAAATTATTATGGCAGCGTTTGAACTTTTCTTTAGGATCATAAAGCCTAGTTACGAGTTTCCGACTAACGGCTACCGAATCTTCTATATCAAATATAGATTTCTTTAAGTGCCTTTAGCATTGATTTCTTGGCTATGCCAAATAAAGACGATGTAGTATCATACCCTGTAATTGCATGTGCAGCTGGTAGGATTTTACACAAAACTGAATTTAACGACCCACTCAGCTCATGAACAGGAATGTAACGCCGACAATCCTTAATGCTAGTGATCATTCCTGTTTGAAACCACAATTCAGATATATGAGTCATCTTTGGGAAATAATGTATTTAAAGTACTAGCACGTCCGTATCCGGAGACTTTACAATAATGCGACCGTTTTCCCTGTACAGTTTGTCCGCATTCAAGGCAGAATGATATGTGTGTCTGCCTCTTCTTGTGTACTTGACAATTCACTGCAATCTGATATAACTTTAGGACCTATTATTTTGACTATTTCTGGATTGGGAAATGATCCAGCGAGGTACAGTTTTTGACCATCCATTAGACAACTATTTTCTTTCATATCTTGCACTCACCAAGAAACTTAATAAGTGACTGCTTGTTTTCACCTGACATAGAATTTTTTTCCAGTCTGGAATGATTCTTCCTTCGATTACTTGAAACACCTTTGGATTGAAAAATGACTTTGATCGACGTTCCCGATCAGAGCTTTTAATGGAAATTTGAATGACGTATCTATCAAAAATGTCCGCAACCACTGAAGCATATTGAAAGCAAGCAACCTGATTGAGAACAAAATCTAAAGCCAATTCACCAAATGTTTTAAACCTTTTTGCATTGATAGATTGCAATAATGTCATGCCATCTCTTATATGGGTGGTTCGGGATATATCGAATATTGGAAGGATTTGACAGACTACTACATCCTGTTCCAGTATGTGAGCTAAATCTGCCTTACATGTCTTTCGCATTATACCATCATCATGGAACATGGATGTTGGGATTGGGCCAATCGGATAGGAAAGAACTTTGTCAACTGTTACATCCTCTCAATAATTTGCCAAAACCAAGGCACGCCTAAAAACTAACACAGGGTTGATATGCACATTAACTGTGTCACCAGAACGACATATTAGTTTAGTTTTTTTCGTCATATCCTCGAAAGACATTAGTTTAGATTTTGATATCGGGTTATAGAAACTTCGAGATTGCCCATTCGACAAAGAACCATCAACGAAGGATTTAACCCTTTGTGTGCCCTCATCTATAGAATTCAATAAAGAATCTTGAACTTCTTTGGATGCGTGCATCCCAGTTGAAATGTTTATGAGAGGAACTGGATGTAAGGTAACATCAAAAGGATCTGTCATTTTGTTGATGATATGATCTATCAAATCACTAACTTGTTGGTTATTTCCTCATGAGACAAATCACTCTCTGTGGACAAACCAGCTCTATCACGCATTTCTGAACCGAAATGACCGAGAACATGTCTCGTTAATGTCCATCTAATTAATGCAGATTTTTTGCGGGTTAACCCAGCAATCCCCTCATGCCCTTTAGAGTCTTTTATAATAGTTTTCTCGGTGGCTATATCACTCCAAATGCCGTTAAAAGTGCCCTTTTTTTGGTGAATTGCAAATTCACCAGAATCAAATGCTGATTAGACTTTATGAGGGATATCAAGCATATCAAGAAAATAAATCGGGGTCCATCTTGAGTAATTTGTTCTGTTGGTTATGAAGAAATATGGCAGCATATAAGTTGTAGTATGTAAATGCAATGACAACAAACCCTCCCGTTTTGCACGAATGTTTTGGAGCATTACCTATACAGCGGTCAGGAACGTATCCCAGTACTTAAATGTTGGGGACTCGAGATATCCCCAGTTCCTGAATCTAACTGTTAATGGTAATGCATGGGTGGTATAAAGAATCGTAAGCTCGTTCAGTACATCTTTGTAAGATTCCGATTCATCTGAAAACTTTGCTTGACATTTCCACAGCATCACCCATACATCCTTTGGTATTGCATCAATACCACCATTTTCCCCACATTTTCCCCACACTGTTTCCCTAAGAGCATCTGGTCAACAGTGCACCCGGCATAAACACCAGAATCAACCATAAGATCCCGAAGACCTCCATCAGCCCACAATTTGCCAATACAAGCTATAAAACAAGAAAGTGTGTGAAATCCACCAAGCCTCAAAACATGGAATTGAAAAACTTCCGGCATTGACCATTTTACTTTCTGTGATACTGCGTAAAGTTGTTGATCAAAGGTCTGTATTGCAAAGTCCTGTCCAACTTCATTTGACATGTCCAGACATTTCTTCATTGTTGTATAAACGGTTGACATATCGTGATTCTGAGACTAGATCATTAAACCCAGTCCAGAAAGGAATTGTTTGTTTAATTTGTTTTGGAAGTTCCATTGGAAATTTAATTATTTCTCTGGACAGAAGTCGCAGCAAAACCCGAACGAAGTCTTAAGCAAGATTGTATGTCACTATATGCATTCTCACGACGGGGAGGCTCAGGACGCTCTTTTGGCTTGTTGAATGGTACACAGTTTATCAAAGACATTCTCTGCTCGTCGACTGGAAGAGATTTTTCCTGTCCTCGTTTAACTTTAACCTGTTCAGCATGTACAGCGCTTGAGTCTGTCATTTCAGTCTGCAGTTGGAAAACAGCTCTAGCCATAGAATGGAAAGTATCCTTGCCATCAACCGTTTCCGTGTTTATGTCAATGTTATCTGATCCTTCCTGTATATGACAACCATTGGAAGACAGCGGTACAATACCGTTTGAAACATACACGTCATTTTTTATCCTTTCAATTTCATGACTTGATAAGCTTGTTAGGTATCGCCTTACCTCATCATACGAACTACAAAATCCATGAGCATTTAACGTTTCAACTAATTGTTTTGATCCAAATTCGTGATACAATTGTAATGCAAGACCAATTTGAAATGGAGTAATAACATTAGTACTCATTGAAACTTTGCTTTCTGTAAGCGACATATATTTTCGCATTTTTTCTACGGTAGTATGATTTTGGTTTGTAACGGCCAGAAAAGACTTTTCATCTATTAACCAACAAATAAATTTGGTCAGGTTGGGGGGCATTGTTTGAATTGACAACGGCAGAGAACAATCGGAAGGTGTTGGGTAATAATCATTGTTTAGATCAAGGCTACGCCTTAAAATACTGGCAGCTGTGTGTAAAATCTGTTCTTCACTTCTTGTATTTTTGGAACTTCCAATTTCTAAATCTAACTGTGCCATTTTGGGTTCAGATTTTAGCTGACTTGCAGCTTTGATGGCATCACCAATAGATATAGAGCTGCTGAACATGATATTTCATTTACCCTGGCCTTGTTGTGGTTGTATGACAATTGAATCGCCGTAATAATTCATTAACCTATTTTGCAATTTATATGTTGTGTATTTATCGGCATAGTCCTGTGGAAGCAAGAAACGAAATTTCTCGAGCAAGGTAGACATCATAAAAGCCTTATGCTTTACCATCAGGTCTGAATTAATTTCTGATACCAACTTCACAAAATGCAGTATCATGGTCAGACGATTCTGCTTTTATTTTTTTGGGGTGTTTTTAGTAGATATTTAGTTATACAGGCCGAATGATAAAGGGCATTTTCAGTAAAATGTTCATGTAAAACGGTTGACTCAATTTCATGGTCCGAATTATTTCTAGCTGCCTCAAGTATGTTCTTAATTCTGTCTTCTGATTCCACTTTATGCAATTTAGTATCTTTTTTGTAAGTTTTGTTCTAACAAAAAATACAGGAACACCACTCTGATCGAGTTATGATTCTAGATGTGCTTGCAGCAGGTGACAAAATGCAAGCACCACTTATTTTCTCCTCCGTTTCCATAAATTCTTGTTTATAACAAGATAGATTCTGCTTACTGGTGTAAGATTTACAACAAGATCTCTGGTATTTAACATCAATTTTTTTCCGAAAAAAAATGATTAATAGAAGACAACTCTTCTACAATCTTCAAATATATCTCATCTTTCCGTAGTTTAGTAGCTTCATTAAAACTAACTTTGCCCTTGTCAGTGAAAATATATAATTTTTCCGGGCTTTTAATCTGACAAATTATGCATTCCTGCCAATCTAATGAAGACTTCCCTCTCTTGGCACTTGTTGGGGTAAGTTTTAAAGGACTACCGAACTGTGACATTATCCGGAAAATTTTCACAACAGATCCGGAATAATTTTTAAGCGATTACTTAACACAATGTAAACAATGGACCGTAAACAATGATAAACAACTATATATTACCACTCTGGGTATTCAAAATAACAAACAACAATGAAATCAACAACAAATCAAATATAAAACTAGTGTAAAGACAAATATAAACCCTAAAACTGATATTAATTAAACAATTTCAATGTGAAATGCTAATCGACATTTGGCTTGTACAGTGATAGAACTGAACGGAGTGAGGATTGAATAAAAATAAACGTCCCGGACCGTAAATCCTGAATTATATACAATTTGTAACAGATTGATGTGTTCTATTGAAATTAGAAATGTCTTGTAAATTTAATAAGAAATGTTACAAACAAAAGTTGTTTCGTATAAAGTAAATATCGAAGTGTATATTTATGCAAAATAAACACAAATGAAGTGTTTTATAATTATCCTGTTATTAACGGAAACCGGTGGAAATTGCGTTAACCACAACAATTGAAGTAAAACGTTTTTTAAAATGTTAATGGTAAATATTTTTAAAACAATTATTAACTATTTTTATTGTCAGTAATATATTCTTTCATTATCATATTAAAAAATAGCCGTTATATTGTGATTCGTAATAATAATTAAGATTATAAATTTTTTTTTTATACAATACATAACGCTAAATAAAGTCATTTTAACGGAAATTCGACCATACGATTTTCTTACGGCATGTTTAAAATATAAGTTAAACATGTTTTCTTTCATTTAAAAAAAAATCCAGGTGTGTGTTCTTTGGGTGCATTAAACTCCTTAACTAAGCGTCTTTTCAGATTTCGCCGCTGCACTAACGAATGTTGTCTTTCATGGAGCAAGTTGCAACGGACTTGACATATTACTGAATATTTACTGAAACTATCCGTCAATTATTTTGATTTTACATTAAGCCTTTTCTGACAAAATATATTTGATAATTTATAACAAAATACCATAGAATATAAACATACATAAACAAAGTGAGTGGCATATATCAGTGCACTTTAACGGAAAATATGTGTATTTAATGGCGAAAAAGGTAGTAATTCATGTATCAGTTGAGAGCAAAATATTGACTAACACACAAAATGTGACGGGAGGCAAGTGATTAAGTTTCGTGTTGAAATTGATTTTTTTTACGCCATTCTTTTTCCATTGATGTTTTAAGGTGTTTTTTTCATATTTTGGTTTTGAAATTTTTATCACTTATTAGTTTTATGAAATATTGTATGGTTACATTATTATGGGATACTTTCGAATCCTTCTATGAAGAATAAACTAAAGTTTGTGTCTGAATTTACCTCAATTTTTATCAGTCCAAACTTCGCAAATTTTATAGATAATGAAATACTGAATAGAATAGTTTGACATATAAAAATAGCTTCATGAAATACAATTTCAATTAAATGTAAGCGAACTTACACAATTTTTCATTTTGAAAAAGGGGGGGTTGAAACTCTCCAATATACTACTAGTCATTAAAACGACTTTTTAGAAAAATGTGACCGTACGAAATTCTGACGACAGGGCAAAAACTAAAGAAGACATATTTGTCTTTAAGTTAAGACCATTTTTAGCTGTGTGTTATTTGGGGAGATTAAACTCGCGGTCTAGACAACTTTTTACACTTCTGTCACCGCACTTAATGAATTTCATATTCGGTTTTGTTATCATCATTAATAAAGAAAAATAAAATTAGGGGCCTTAGTGGCCGAGTGGTCGAAGTATTACTACTGTTAACACTAGCCAGTCAACACTGAGGTTTTGAGTTCGAATTACCCCGTGAATGCAGGTGCATTCGACTCCAATCTTAATTGACGGGGTCAGTCGTTTTCTGCGGTAACTCAGGGTTCCTCAACCAATAAAAAAATTGGCTGCAACGAAATAGCCTAGATTCGGTACTTAAAAGTAGCGTTAGAACACCAAAATTAAATGATCATCTTTAATTAATATATCTTGCAGGCTTCGTGTCAGGCACATCATGCAGAACTTGTTACCATAGAGACAGCGGACGAAAATGCGTTCATATATTCTATAACTTCTAAACTTGGAGGTGAGTAATTTAGTATTTCAAACGGTTTATAACTAAATTGAAACAGTTTCTTTCATTTATAAAAACGTATTACAAAATACTCCAATTCCAAGTTTAAAGGCGGGAGTCCATAACCAACCCCCTGCATTTATTCCAAATGTAATGTTTGTACATGTTCGTCATAACGCTTCAATATAAGGTTTCTTTTTCTTGATTGTCTTTGAGCAAATTTAAGAATAGAATGTTAAGAGTCAATGACACTTTTTTATGTATAATTGAGGGTTGATGGAATAGTAAATAAAGACAAACACATTATCAATATATGCACAGAAGAAAAAAAAATTAGAAAATTGCATGTCGGTTAAGAACCTTATTAAGCATTTAGATGATACGGTGATCATTTTTTAAATAAGAAAAATTAAAGTGAAATGAATAAGGTATGACCAAAAAGGTGTCAAGTAATTAAGAGTTTTTAGAAATTTCAATTGTAAGATAATGTGATAATCATTGTTACATGATAAATAAATTCAAGTGAATTTACCCAAACGTTCAAATTATAAATAAAACGTTGACACGGTCAATTTCAATTGTTTTCTCTGAACGACTTTAGCCAATAAATTAAAATGTGCAGCAAAAAGTTACTAAACAATAGATAAACACAAATGTATCTTATAGAAAACAAATGAAAGCATAACAAAAAATTAAAAAAATAAAAAAATGTTTTGCTTTAAATTACAGGATCTTTTTGGTTGGATGGAACAGATGAATATTCCGAAGGAAAATGGGAATGGGCGTCAACTGGTTATGCTTTGGATTATTCAAACTGGTATCCAGGAGAACCTAATAATGATGGTGACGAAGACTGTCTGATGACGGGCGATAGCTTCAAAGCATTATGGAATGATGACAATTGCGGGAGTCATCAAAAATTTATTTGCGAGAAAAAGTAGGTAGATATACATTTAAAATGATTTGTATTTAGATAGCTGTTTTTCTATTGCTAGGCTGCTTTTTTTTTTATTAAGGTAGATTGATGGTATACCGCCATCTTGGATTGTACAATCACAGTACAAAATCGGTCTAGTTATTTGCCTTAATCTGCAAATTAAGAAACATAATTGCAATTCAATAGCTAGACTGTTTTTTCTATTTGAAGAAAACTTATTAATTAATAGTATCATACAAAATATGTTAACAAATATCATTTTTTCTGGTTTTCAAATCATTTTTTTCAAATGACCCATTTAAGGGGAGATAACTCTTTTAGTACAAAATTTATACTGGTCTAATAAGGATTTTTTTTATTTTCACTTGTAGCAAAAAAACAAGTTTGGTGACACCATGTTTTCTTTTTATTTTCTTAAAACATATTATGAAACCTTTCTTCTAACAATTTATTTCAAAATTCTATCTCATAGAATTTTTTTTATGCACAATAATGTGTTTTTTCATGAACAAACTAACCAAATTTTGGCAATTTTCAACGACTCATTGCTTGAAAAATAGCACGGTGACCCATACTTTTTATTATATTTTTGAAAAGAGCATAGTAAAATCTTCATTTTGGCAAATTATAAAAAAATTCTGTCTCAAAAAATATATACTGGTGATCTACCTTTACGTTGACCTATAGTTGTTAATTTCTGTGTCATTTTTTTTAATTTTAAATATTCGAATTAGCTCTCGCCGCGATATAGCCTTTTTGTGCTATTGCGGCGTAAAGCAACCAACAACAACTGTGTCATTTTTGGTCTCTTGTGGAATTATCACATTAACAATCATACCCTACTTTTTTGAATGACTACCAACCGGGAAATCAAATAAAACTTTAGATCGTCAGAGAATGTAATGATTAATCGCGTTAATATTGCTGTCCATGTCTACTTTAAATCTTTCTGAATAGTAAAAAAAATACATGAATAACATTAAATAATTAGACATGACGAAATATTGAGTGTTTTTTTTAATTAATTTTTCGATTTACAAGAGTCTTATAACATTTAAGGTGGTACCTAACACTTTCACTAAAATAATTTGGCTCGTTTAATTTTGATAAAATTTGGACATTGTATTTACTTTGACCCTTAAACATGTTAAACAAATATATAAAAATTTCAAAAATTTTGAACCAACCGTTTTGTCAGAAAAATTACACTGGTTATATAGCAATTTGACAAACACCAATTTTGATCATCGAGAAGCTTAATATTCCCTACATAATACAACGTAATTAAAACGTTTAGCTGACTTTACAGAGTTATCTCCCTGTAGTGTTTGGTTCCACCTTAAAAGACCACATGCTTGTCAATATCAAAGGGCTAGACTGACAACAGTTCAATAGATACCAAACTAACACCGATTTGTTGTCAGTTATTAAATAAGAACAATACTGAATGCACGTCAATAAATCATAATTTCCAGCGTTATTGACAAAAAAGGGGATAAACATGCCATTTGCATTATTTGTTTGGATCTGTTTTTGTGTTAAAATATCTTCACAGACTTAGGCCGTGTTCACATTGACCTAAATTCGGTGTTTTGTTAGTGTAACTCACACGTAAACTAAACACAATTGCGTTCCCATTGATAAAACTCAATGTTTACATGTAGTTTAAATCATGTTTTACCTACACACAGTCGATAGTCAGTATAGGCCTTGTGAAGGTTTAGTGTACGCAAAACTAGAGATTTAGGACATTAGTTTTATCATGTATATATTTAAGGAGGAAACTATTTTTGAATAAAATTTACATTTTTGATAATCATTAGTTGTCTAAATTTTACAGATTTTTTGTTTGTTAAAAAAAATTAAAGTACTGTATTAACCCTCATCAAGACTCAAAGCAGCATCATTGACGAACCAATAAGGCAGCAACCAATTGATTTTCGGGGGGGGGGGGGGGGGCTATTATAGTTGAGTATAAAGCATAGAGGCAAGGGGTGGGGTGGTGAGCTATGGATTTTGTTTTGGAAACAAAAAATATTTCCAGTTTTTGGCCCTGAAAAAAATATTGTTTTGTTTCACCCTAAGCTGCCACTATATATAATGCTAAAATTGATTTCGACTTGTCACCAAAATTTGTCATGAAAAAAATCAATAGCTCACGCCCCCCTCCCCCTCCACAAAAAATGAAATAAATAGTTGCCGGCTAATTCATTTGAAAAGGTCTTCCCGAATCGACTTGACGTACACAGAAATATTCGCCACTGGTCTTTACTAAGAAAAATGATTCACGCATAAATGCATGACTAAACAAAGTGTGAGGTAATTGATATGTTTATCTAGTATCTCAGATCCGTTAAAAAACACGTAAAATAGATTAAAAAAACGTTACCCTATTCCTTTACCAAATACTCCTTGAAGAAGAAATACCATTTGAAACGAACAGAAAAGATAAAAATGTAGTGATCCCTAATATATCAATCCTTTTTTTATCGGCTGTAAGCACGCTGTTGCAGCTAATGTTTTATAATGCGTTATCGAGACATCTCTAGTATATTCAAACTACTGCAAATTATAAAAATGGCTTTCATAAAGTAGCAACCCCTTAACTTGTAAAAAGTGGGAGGGTTATTTTTTTTTTTTTATCTAAGTAAGATTTTTTTCGCGCGTACGTTTTTATTCCTTTTTTCGATGCTGGTGATCAAATACTTTTTTTTCAATATTTAATACTATAATGTATGGGGAAACTCTTAATTCAGAATAGAAAATTTTATCATCTGTATAACCATTTTTTTTTATCAAATTTGGGATGGAAATATTTCCATTCCCATCCCCCACCCTCCTTTTGAAGTCAAATAGTTGTTCCTTAACCGCCAGAAAAATTTTCCAAAAATTTTGAATTCAGTATACGTAATGAACATTTAAATGACATATATTTAACAAGTGGGAACAAATCTTATGTACAGGTAGCTAAACAAGGTGTATAGATGTGAACAAATGTAATGTGAAACCAGTGTACACTACACTAAACTAATTGTAAACATGTTTACTCTACACGGCGTTTGGTGTGAACACGGCCTTACTTTTTATGAATGTAATACGAGGTTTACTTTCGTTTCGTTTTTAAAGCATTATCGTGTTAAAATATCATCATAAAGTATTGTAAAACTTTGAAGAAACGCTATACAGTACAGTATGAGCACAATGAATTATTGTGTATATATTTATTGTTTCTTTCAGGTTGGACAATACAATCGTGGGATAAAGAATGAACAAATATGACAGAGAACTAAACATTAGTGTACAATATGTGTTAATTTATTTACATACTTTTTACTTTTACCCAGAATTAACAACAATGCACGAATCTTCCATAGTCAGATGGAAAAGAAAGAAACTTTTAATGAGTCTTATGTAGATGAAACGCGCGTCTGGCGTATAAAATTATAATCCTGGTACTTTTGATAACTTTTTACACCACTGGGTCGATGCCACTGCTGGTGGACGTTTCGTCCCCGAGGGTATCGCCAGCCCAGTAGTCAGCACTTCGGTGTTGACATGAATATCAATTATATGGTCTTTTTTTTTAAATCCTGTTTACAAAACTTAGATTTTTCGAAAAACTAAGGATAGTCTTACTCCAGGAGTAGATTACCTTCGCCGTATTTGGCACAACTGTTTGGACTTTTGGATCCTCAAAGCTCTTCAACTTTGTATCATTTGGCTTTTTAACTTTTTTAATCTGAGCGTCACTGATGAGTCTTATGTAGACGAAACGCGTGTCTGGCGTATAAAATTATAATCCTGGTACTTTTGATAACTATTCACACTACTGGGTCGATGCTACTGCTGGTGGACGTTTAGTCCCCGAGGGTATCACCAGCCCAGTAGCCAGCATTTCGGTGTTGACATGAATATCAATAATATGGTCATTTTTTTTTAAATTCTGTTTACAAAACTTAGATTTTTCGAAAAACTAAGGATGTTCATACCCCAGGAGTAGATTACCTTAGCCGTATTTGGCACAACTTTTGGGACTTTTGGATCCTCAATGCTCTTCAACTTTGTATTTATGTGGCTTTTTAACTTTTTTGATCAGAGAATTGATGAGTCTTATGTAGACGAAACGCGCGTCTGGCGTATAAAGTTATAATCTTGGTACTTTTGATAACTATTTACACTACTGGGTCGATGCCACTGCTGGTGGACGTGTTGTCTCCGAGGGTATCACCAGCCCAGTAGTCAGCACTTCGGTGTTGACATGAATATCAATTATATAGATATAGGAAGATGTGGTGTGAGTGCCAATGAGACAACTCTCCATCCAAATAACAATTTAAAAATTAAACCATTATAGGTTAAAGTACGGCCTTCAACACGGAGCCTTGGCTCACACCGAACAACAAGCTATAAAGGGCCCCAAAATTACTAGTGTAAAACCATTCAAACGGGAAAACCAACGGTCTAATCTATATAAACAAATCGAGAAACGAGAAACACGTATATATTACATAAACAAACGTCAACTACTGTACATCAGATTCCTGACTTAGGACAGGTGCAAACATTTGCAGCGGGATTAAACGTTTTAATGGGCCCAAACCTTCTCCCTTTTTCTGAAACAATAGCATAACATCACAACATAGAAAAACATACGATAAAATATCAATTGGCAGACTTAACTCAATCAAAAAACGTATGATAACACAATGAACGAATAAATTTGATCTGCGATATCTGAATACAAATGCACAGTTAATTAAATATTAGAGACAAACATTCATGACCAAAAGGCTAACAAACAAATTCAAACACACTGAGAAATATTTAACCAATCAATGTTCACTTTAGAAAAAAAACCGTTTTTTTATAATCTTGAAGTTTATACAAATCTTGTAAGAATAAATGAAAATTTGAAGATATTACAAATAATCCAAGCTGGTATACAGACAAGATCCATATAAATAAAAAAATGACAAAAAGCATTATAAACAGTATCAACAGGTCGAATTAACAAGAAAATCCGATTTGAGAGTACTCGCAGTTACTGACAGCTAGTTAAAAGCCAAAACCAATTAATAGTAAAAAATCATGCATCAGAGACTAAAATCGACTAAAACACATCACAGGGATTTAGTATTTTAACGTCATTAATAGTCAAAGAAGACATGACTTGTACAATGCCAAAAATAAATGTATCGACAGGTAGTAGTAGAGTGAAGAGCGACTTCTATAGAAATAAAAGTTAACGTGGCTGTGTCCCCTATACATCTCGCCTCAAAAGATAATGAAATTTAGTTATGTTTTAATTGGCTAATGACAAAATCAATATTAGTGCCAATGTGAACTATATTCAGAGATCTAATTACAATATTGGTACGATAACCCTTACTTATAAGTTTGTTTAAAGGTTCGATGAGTTTACAAGGATCACATAGTGATTTCCTCGCTTTAAGTACAATATTACCATAAAATTTAGGATGAGAAATACCATTTTTAATAAGCTTTATACAGGTATAGCCAAATTTACTAATCAAATCTTTGTATCTATGAAAGAATTTAGTAAAAGTTTTAAGTAATTTATGGTATCGAAATCCCTGACACAACAATTTACTAGTGATGCATTGATTACGTTCGTTAAAATCTATGACATCAGAACACACACGGCAAACCGAACGAGTTGCGATATATAAACACCGTATGATGGAGCAAAAGGCACATCGCCGTCTAAAAAAGGAAAATTAACAATAGGAAATGAAAAATCGTCTTTTTTGTCGTAAATTTTAGTGTGAAGTTTCCCGTTTGAAATTGAAATGTCTAAATCTAGAAAAGGACAACTGCTGCTGCTTATGTTAGATTTAGTTAAAGTAAGTTCGTTTGGGTAAATTTCTGAAGTATATTTAGAGAACTCTGGATTATTCAACGAAAAAATATCATCCAGATAACGGTAGGTATTTTTGACTGTATCAACCAAATGTAACAATGATGGGTCTTTACTGAGTTTGGTCATAAACTGAGATTCATAGCAATATAGAAATAAATCTGCTATTAAAGGGGCACAGTTGGTGCCCATAGGAATACCTACTACCTGACGATACACTTTATCGCCGAAACGTACATAAATGTTATAAAGCAGAAAGTTTAAAGCTTCAATCATATCCTCACATTTCCAGTAAGTGTATCTAGCATACTTTCCTTTTTCGTTACAGAAAAAAGCCTTAAACGAGTTACAGCAAATGAAATTACAATGAGATTTTTCGAAAGACCATTTTATCAAATACAAAAACTTTTTCTTTATAAGATTGTGTGGAAGTGTAGTGTACAGAGTAGAAAAATCATAACTGTCAACAGAATTGTAAGGACCTGCCAAAGCATGTATTTTATCTAAAGCCTCTAAAGAATTTTTAACACTCCAAAAATAATTAATACCATTATTTTCATAAGCTTTATTACAAAAGTTAATAACCAGTACTTTGATAGTAGTGAGGGAGGTGGTTAGAAGCACTGATAGATTAGTAGTAGAACACTTACTCGAAGCGGAGATGAAACGGAATTTAAATGGTTTTTTGTGTAATTTCGGTAACAAGTAGGGACTTTCAAATGTTCGGAAGATGCTTTAAGCTGGGCAGTGGCAGTGGTATGCTTGTTAACGATTTGACTCTCTGTGGTGACCGGAATGTAGAGGAATTGATAATTTTGTTTTGAAGAACTTTGGTGTAGTATATGCGTCACACCACCACTACATTATTTGCTGCCTTGTCTGCCGGTACGAACACAAACCGCTCTGCGAGTACCTTAAGTTTGTTTTTTTATTCTAGAAATGGGTATATCATGGTTCCTATTATCAATTTCAGAATTGTTTTCTAAATGAGATATTCGAATATCAACAGTATTCATAATTTTATTCAAATTACTGTCTAAAGATTTTTTATCGGATTTTTCACGTTTGCACCAATTTTTACAATAGGCAGACAGAGCGTCTTTAATGACCTGACGACACTGTTTCCAATCTATTGTAGATGGAGGACGGTATTTTGGTCCTTTCTTTAGAAAAGTTATGACTTCACGGTCATCGACTATGTTGAGGTCTCCTGTGATAACATGACCCTAGGGAACATATTTAAAACTAGATGTTTCGCAATCTCAAGTGGAAGGAATATTTTTTTCTATATTGACGTCTGTTGTAATTGACGTATAATTGAAAATCAAATTGCTGCTCGTTTTTTTATAAGAATACGAAATAATGGGTTGTTCTATATTATCAAAATATGGAGGTATTAAGCTATAGATAGAAGAGTCATTAAATATGCTAGAAAAATTAATAAAATCAATACCTCTATTTATATATTTTAATTTGAGAAAATGTTGTTTACGATTTTCAGGTTTATCAATAATAGGAAAAAGCCTGTGATGACAAAAGGCTGTAATAATACGGGTGTATTCATTAAATGGGCTAAAAAAAGAAATTTTATCACACTCAAGAAAAATAGCATATAATTTACTTATAGGTATCTGACCCAGTTTGCATAATACTTGATGTCTGCCATTATATGGTCATTTTTGTTGAATTCTGTTTACAAAACTTAGATTTTTCGAAAAACTAAGGATTTTCTTACCCTAGGAGTAGATTACCTGAGCCGTATTTGGCACAACTTTTTGGACATTTGGATCCTCAAAGCTCCTCAACTTTGTATCATTTTGCTTTTTAACTTTTTTGATCTGAGCGTCACTGATGAGTCTAATGTAGACGAAACGCGTGTCTGGCGTATAAAATTATAATCCTGGTACTTTTGATAACTATTTACACCACTGGGTTGATGCCACTGCTGGTGGACGTTTCGTCCCGAGGGCATCACCATCTCAGTAGTCAGCACTTCGGTGTTGACATGAATATCAATTATATGGTCCTAGTTTTCTTAAATTCTGTTTACAAAACTTAGATTTTTCGAAAAACTCAGGATTTTCTTACCCCAGGAGTAGATTACCTTAGCCGTATTTGGCAACAACTTTTAGCACTTTTGGATCCTCAATGCTCTTCAACTTTGTATTTATTTGGCTTTTTAACTTTTTTGATCTGAGCATTGATGAGTCCAATGTAGACGAAACGCGCGTCTGGCGTATAAAATTATAATCCTGGTACTTTTGATAACTATTTACACCACTGGGTCGATGCCACTGCTGGTGGACGTTTAGTCCCCGAGGGTATTACCAGCCCAGTAGCCAGCACTTCGGTGTTGACATGAATATCAATTATATAGTCATTTTTCTTAAAATTCTGTATACAAAACTTAGATTTTTCGAAAAACTAAGGATTTTCTTACTTCAGGAGTAGATTACCTTAGCCGTATTTGGCACAACTTTTTGGACTTTTGGATCCTCAACGCTCTTAAACTTTGTATTTATTTGGCTTTTTAACATTTTTGATCTGAGCATTGATGAGTCTTATGTAGACGAAACGCGCGTCTGGCGTATAAAATTATAATCCTGGTACTTTTGATAACTATTTACACCACTGGGTCGATGCCACTGCTGGTGGACGTTTAGTCCCCGAAGGTATCGCCAGCCCAGTAGTCAGCACTTCGGTTTTGACATGAATATCAATTATATGGTAATTTTTTTTAAATTCTGTTTATCAAACTTAGATTTTTCGAAAAACTAAGGATGTGCTTACCCCAGGACTAGATTACCTTAGCCGTATTTGGCACAACTTTATGGACTTTTGGATCCTCAATGCTCTTCAACTTTGTATTTATTTGGCTTTTTAACTTTTTTGATCTGAGCGTCGCTGATGAGTCTAATGTAGACGAAACACGCGTCTGGCGTATAAAATTATAATCCTGGTACTTTTGATAACTATTTACACCACTGGGTCGATGCCACTGCTGGTGGACGTTTCGTCCCAAAGGGTATCACCAGCCCAGTAGTCAGCACTTCGGTGTTGACATGAATATCAATCATATGGTCATTTTATTTTTTTATTCTGTTTGCAAAAATTAGATTTTTCGAAAAACTAAGGATTTTCTTACCCCAGGAGTAGATTACCTTAGCCGTATTTGGCACAACTTTTTGGACTTTTGGATCCTCAATGCTCTTCAACTTTGTATTTATTTGGCTTTTTAACTTTTTTGATCTGAGCGTCACTGATGAGTCTAATGTAGACGAAACACGCGTCTGGCATATAAAATTATAATCCTGGTACTTTTGATAACTATTTACACCACTGGGTCGATGCCACTGCTGGTGGACGTTTAGTCCCCGAGGGTATCACCAGCCCAGTAGCCAGCACTTCGGTGTTGACATGAATATCAATTATATGGTCATTTTTTTTTAAATTCTGTTTACAAAACTTAGATTTTTCGAAAAACTAAGGATGTTCATACCCCAGGAGTAGATTACCTTAGCCGTATTGGGCACAACTTTTGGGACTTTGGATCCTCAATGCTCTTCAACTTTGTATTTATGTGGCTTTTCAACTTTTTTAATCTGAGCATTGATGAGTCTTATGTAGACGAAACGCGCGTCTGGCGTATAAAGTTATAATCTTGGTACTTTTGATAACTATTTACACTACTGGGTCGATGCCACTGCTGGTGGACGTTTAGTCCCCGAGGGTATCACCAGCCCAGTAGCAAGCTCTTCGGTGTTGACATGAATATCAATTATATGGTCATTTTTTTTTAAATTCTGTTTACAAAACTTAGATTTTTCGAAAAACTAAGGATGTTCTTACCACAGGAGTAGATTACCTTAGCCGTATTTGGCACAACTTTTGGGACTTTTGGATCCTCAATGCTCTTCAACTTTGTATTTATGTGGCTTTTTAACTTTTTTGATCTGAGAATTGATGAGTCTTATGTAGACGAAACGCACGTCTGGCGTATAAAGTTATAATCTTGGTACTTTTGATAACTATTTACACTACTGGGTCGATGCCACTGCTGGTGGACGTTTATTCCCCGAGGGTATCACCTGCCCAGTAGCAAGCACTTCGGTGTTGACATGAATATCAATTATATGGTCATTTTTTTTTAAATTCTGTTTACAAAACTTAGATTTTTCGAAAAACTAAGGATGTTCTTACCACAGGAGTAGATTACCTTAGCCGTATTTGGCACAACTTTTGGGACTTTTGGATCCTCAATGCTCTTCAACTTTGTATTTATGTGGCTTTTTAACTTTTTTGATCTGAGCATTGATGAGTCTTATGTAGACGAAACGCGCGTCTGGCGTATAAAGTTATAATCTTGGTACTTTTGATAACTATTTACACTACTGGGTCGATGCCACTGCTGGTGGACGTTTTGTTCCCGAGGGTATCACCAGCCCAGTAGTCAGCACTTCGGTGTTGACATGAATATCAATTATATAGATATAGGAAGATGTGTGAGTGCCAATGAGACAACTCTCCATCCAAATAACAATTTAAAAATTAAACCATTATAGGTTAAAGTACGGCCTTCAACACGGAGCCTTGGCTCACACCGAACAACAAGCTATAAAGGGCCACAAAATTACTAGTGTAAAACCATTCAAACAGGAAAACCAACGGTCTAATCTATATAAACAAAACGAGAAACGAGAAACACGTATATATTACATAAACAAACGTCAACTACTGTACATCAGATTCCTGACTTAGGACAGGTGCAAACATTTGAAGCGGGATTAAACGTTTTAATGGGCCCAAACCTTCTCCCTTTTTCTGAAACAATAGCATAACATCACAACATAGAAAAACATACGATAAACTATCAATTGGCAGACTTAACTCAATCAAAAAACGTATGATTACACAATGAACGAATAAATTTGATCTGCAATATCTGAATACAAATGCACAGTTAGTTAAATATTAGAGACACACATTCATGACCAAAAGGCTAACAAACAAATTCAAACACACTGAGAAATATTTAACCAATCAATGTTCACTTTAGAAAAAAAACGTTTTTTTATAATCTTGAAGTTTATACAAATGTTGTAAGAATAAGTGAAAAATTGAAGATATTACAAATAATCCAAGCTGGTATACAGACAAGATCCATATAAATAAAAAAATGACAAAAAAGCATTATGAACAGTATCAACAGGTCGAATTAACAAGAAAATACGATTTGAGAGTACTCGCAGTTACTGACAGCTAGTTAAAAGCCAAAACCAATTAATAGACAAAAATCATGCATCAGAGACTAAAATCGACTAAAACACATCACAGGGATTTAGTATTTTAACGTCATTAATAGTCAAAGAAGACATGACTTGTGCAATGCCAAAAACAAATGTATCGACAGGTAGTAGTATGGTGAAGAGCGACTTCTATAGAAATGAAAGTTAACGTGGCTGTGTCCCCTATACATCTCGCCTCAAAAGATAATGAAATTTAGTTATGTTTTAATTGGCTAATGACAAAATCAATATTAGTGCCAATGTGAACTATATTCAGAGATCTAATTACAATATTGGTACGATAACCCTTACTTATAAGTTTTTTTAAAGGTTCGATGAGTTTACAAGGATCACATAGTGATTTCCTCGCTTTAAGTACAATATTACCATAAAATTTAGGATGAGAAATACCATTTTTAATAAGCTTTATACAGGTATAGCCAAATTTACTAATCAAATCTTTGTATCTATGAAAGAATTTAGTAAAAGTTTTAAGTAATTTATGGTATCGAAATCCCTGACACAACAATTTACCAGTGATGCATTGATTACGTTCGTTAAAATCTATGACATCAGAACACACACGGGCAAACCGAACGAGTTGCGAAATATAAACACCGTATGATGGAGCAAAAGGCACATCGCCGTCTAAAAAAGGAAAATTAACAATAGGAAATGAAAAATCTTCTCTCACTACTGGACGAAAAAACAACTGTCCATACCAGTAACAGTCATTGTACGACTGTTTTAG
Source organism: Mytilus trossulus (assembly GCF_036588685.1). Classification (NCBI taxonomy): domain Eukaryota; kingdom Metazoa; phylum Mollusca; class Bivalvia; order Mytilida; family Mytilidae; genus Mytilus; species Mytilus trossulus. The sequence goes on along the minus strand of NC_086383.1, from coordinate 25,808,421 downwards.
TCTGTAAAAGACCAGTAATGACTGTCAAATCTGTCAAATTTCGTTGCAACAGTTTATTTATGTCTGTCCCAACTTTTCTACGGGTTGTGAAAGTCAAAATATACTACCATCAGTCATTTCAGAACTGTTGCAGTGGTTTACGGTGTTGTCACAGTCAAAATCTATTTATTACAGTCTTTCTAATAGTTGTGGCAGTTGCATAATGTCCGTCCCAACCTTTTCATAGTTGAGACAGTTAAAATTTGTTTGTGTCAACTATTCAGACGTTGATGCAGTCAAAAAATGTTTGTCACAACGTTTTTAGAGTTGGGACAGTCATTAAATGTTTGTTACAACTTTCTAAGGGTTGGCACAGTCATTAAATGTTTATAACAACTTAAAAAAGGTTGACACAGTCGTTGAATGTTTAAAACAAACACTTCATAGGTTGCTACAGTCGGTAAATGTTTTAATACAAATATTTTAGCGTAACGGTAGTCGGCCATCAGTGTAAAAAAATCACGTCACACCCGGCTCTAAAGATTTGATTTTGTTGTGAAATAGTCTTTACTTATACTATTATCGTCTATTGTGCGATTGTAAACTTGTTTTGCTGTTTATTCATTTATTTTGCGATCGTTGTTTGTCTTTTGTCGTTTTCTATTTATTGCCGTAGCATTGTCCGTTCATTTTTGACAGTCATGTGCGTTTGACTTTAAATAATCCTTCTGATATAGATATAGGAAGATGTGGTGTGAGTGCCAATGAGACAACTCTCCATCCAAATAATCCTTACTTTTTATTTTATAATATCTGTTTTATAACATTTTCGTTCATAACTGGTTTTAAAAACCAGCAGCTTTCGTTTAAAATAGAGTTTTAATATAATTGCAGAAGAATAAGAATGACAATGAATTCATTCAAATTTATACTTAAAAAAGTTTTGATAAATTCTGCGCAATAGAAAAATGTACAAGGGTGTACTTGAAATAAATTTAAAGATTATGACTCAGTTACCAATATTGTACAGCATAATAAAGCAGTTTTAATTCGAATGTCACCAAGAAGGACATTTCCGATGATTAAAAAAATAATTAGCAAAATCTGTCAAGTTTCATTAAAAACGGAAAACAATTCTTCACCGTAAACGATTTACCCTCTTTAATTTTTTGTCGGCAAAAAACCTTGGACCTCAGGTCGGCAAACTATATTTTTATACAGGTAACTACAGATGTTAGACCACATGTTCAATAATCTCACAGGTACTTGTGGACAGGATACCCTTTGGGTGCCCCTGAGTGGGAGTATCCCGAATGACCCCCCATGTAGTTTAATTTTGAATAATTTTGATTTATTTTTCATTAAACGTTTATTTAAATTATTTTCACTGGGAATATATGTCGAAGTTACTGACAAACAGCATTTGAGATTTTTGCCAGTCGACTGATATGTATACTCTCTATATACATATCAGTCGACTGGCAAAAATCTCAAATGCTGTTTGTCAGTAACTTCGACATATATTCCCAGTGAAAACAATTTAAATAAACGTTTAATGAAAAATAAATCAAAATTATTCAAAATTAAACTACATGGGGGGTCATTCGGGATACTCCCACTCAGGGGCACCCAAAGGGTATCCTGTCCACAAGTACCTGTGAATAATCTTAGCTGGAAATTACAATCGGTGAGTAGAAATTATCAATATTTTATAGCATGTCTATCGAATAATCATGGATTCATAATTTTGAAGGGAAAATGTGCACATGTCATTTGTCGGCTTACAGACCTTACAATTTGTTCCCATTGACGGATCAAAAGGGGGGGGGGGAGAGGGTTCGAACCTATTCCTTTTTTTTGGCCGCTCAATGCATTTGAATGGGGACATATATTTGGACCCCCACTATTTTGTCCTAGGTTGGACCCCCCCCCCCCTTTTTAAAATGTCTGGATCTGCAACTGATCCTACGGAATCTATGTATTTAGATACTCCGATAGGCTATAGCTATGAATCAATGTTCTATATTAACACACTCGTGCAAAGTTGCATATTTCAGGGAAAATATAGGCTTTGAGCTTCAATGTTAAAGTTGAGCATCATAATAAATCATTGAAAGTCATAAAGGACACCGTTCCCCTCCCCCTATTATCATGTGTGAACAGTATGCCATTTATTACCTTAATTATTTTGCATACATCACCCTGAGTGGAATACAGAAAAGGTTACTCTATATCTTCCCCTTTTTTGTGGGAAAAATTTGGTTGATTATATTGGGAATCACTCAAGCATGACTGGATCTGTGCCCCTAAGGGCAGTCAGCAACCCTGTCCCTTATGAAAAGTTCTGGATGTGCCACTGACCTACATGTATACATCATGTATCGTACATATTGAATGTTAAAGTATTGCTAACTCGGGTCATAAATTTGCATGAAATACTTGTCACTGGACATTTTATAACCAACAACCAACCGATCTTTACATGTACGTATCCATATAAATGTGTTTCTTATCATGCTTATGCAGGATTACTAGTATTTCCCTGATTTTGCTTTATCAGCTGATAGTTTTTGTTCAATTAGGAATGCATTGTGATGTCACAATTTCCATAAAAAAAAACGAATCCGGGTCCGTTCGCGCCCATTCACGTTCGCACCCACTCATGTTCGCCCCCTTTCACTTTCGCACCCTACATGTTCGCACCCAAAGTCCGTTCGCACCCGTTCGAAAGAGGGAGGTATTTTGGGATTAAAGCTGAAGACAGAAAGTGTAAGCTATGTAAGAACGCAGTTGAAGACGAACTACATTTTCTTTTAAAATGTCCTGTTCTAAAAGATACTCGATCTCAACATCTATCTAATTTAAATTCCAAATTCAAAAATTTTTCAAGATTATCTGATGAAATGAAATTTGTTTGGATTCTTTCATCTGAAGATTTGTTTGTAACTTCAAACTTATCTAATTTATTGCACTCCCTTTTTGAAGAACGAAAGAAAATTATAGAAAATATTGTTGTTTAAAAAAAACAAAAACAAAAAAGAAATAAATAGAAGAAAAATATAGATAGATATATAATTATAGGAAATAAAATTGATCAGGAGTTGTCTCCCATAGACCTAGTACTATAAAGAATTATGTTATTTCTCCAGGTCACAGTGGCACCCATAACAACTATGTTTTGTTAATAACTTGGTTTATATCAGGTTAATTAGTGTAAATGTGTATTCATGTGTTGTTTTTTTATTTTTTGTTGTCTAAATGTACTTTAATCATTCTAATCATTTTCTGTGTTTTATTTTGTAATTCATTCATTTGATTGTATAGCTCAAATTTTGGGCACCATGATTGGTTAATAAAATTATCTTATCTTATCTTATCTTATCACCCTACGTGTTCGCGCCCAATTTTAATTGGTTTTGTGTTTAATTACTTTGTAATCAAGTTTTGGCAAGTAGTATTCTTATAAGTATAATTGTTTTCATTGTCTCAAAATAAAGTGAGACAGCATTTTTTTTTGGTTGAATTACAGAGTTCGCGAAAACTGTCGGTCCTGACCGCCAAAATGAGGCTCGGACCAGTATGTTGTCCACTTGTGACGGTCCCGATGACCGATGCAAAAACGGCCGTTGCAGTGCCTATGTCGGCACGTTTTTTACATTGGTTATCAGATGGACCGTTTTTTCATTGGTCATTAGATGTACCTGCCAGTAATTTCCGGTACTGGTTTCCGATTTTTATTATAAACAAACCAACTGACCAAGGCGGCGAGCCACATGTGGCCTATCAAATTTGTTCAAGGAGCTGTTCCTGGCAAACGATCGGCGGTGGAACCTTATATAATAAATAAAGTTAATTTCCGTTGAAATAAGATATTGATTTTATTTCAGGATAAAATTGACAGATTTTGTAGGACCAGCAAAAAATTTGTAGGACCGGCATATAATCTTGCTTTGTCAGTCCTATGACTGACGGATCAAAAAAAGTTTTCGCGAACTCTGGAATTAATCTTAATCATGTTTTGGATAGTGTATTGTTAAAAAAAATAATATTCCTTTCTAAATAAAGTGAGATTCTGACTATGTTTTTTTTTTTGTGTGTTGAATAAATTTTTTATCATGTTTGATTTTTTGGTTTAAAACGCGTATTGCTATTTTTGATTTTTTTTCATTGTTTCAGACCAAAGGGACCAAGCTGTCAAAAACAATTATCTTTTGTGTTTTTCATTTAAAATCTTCAATCTTTTACTCATCCCAAGCTAAATACATTCAGTATTTACACGAAACTAATTAAAAACAACAATCATGATTATCTAATTATTCAACTGGAATTTGAATTAAAATTGTGCGCGAACGTGTAGAGTGCGAACGGACCTTGGGTGCGAACGTGCGAGGTGCGAACATGTAGGGTGCGAAAGTATATTGGGCGCGAACGGACCTGATACCAAAAAAAACATGCATAGTACAAAAACCTATGATTTGATCATAAAATGTTATGAAAACTATTAACTTTAAGATTAAATAGTGACTTATTTAGCAAGTGTCCACTTTCATTTAGATTTTAAATAATTCTCAAATCATGGACAACAAAACATTAATATATATTTTTGATAATACATGATAGCAGGCATTGAAAGTGAATAGGTATTTCAGAAATGGTTTAAAATAGCATTAATCATCAAAATAAAACAATATTATTAAATTAATGTTCCTGAAACAAGGCACAGAGTCATAAACAGTTGCCATTTAAACACTGTTGATTAAACAAATTGTGCTAATTCAATTAGTAATTGTTTTATCATGTACTGCATTGTTTAAAAAGCAAATATTAAAAGAGCAAAGCATCATAATTTTATTCTTTTTAGATTTAACATAGAATTTATATTAAATCACTATAATTTGTTAATACTTTGAACCTAAACTATATATTTTCATGTGAAATTTTTATATAAACTGTGCCCTGTTAGCATTGTTTTTAAAAATTCATTTGTGCAATACATGTTATGTAACTTACAAGTAGTAACATTCAATGGTCTTTTTATTATTCCCACAATTATTATGGACCTTCTAATCATGAGTCATTTTTTTGACACGCATTCAATTGTGTTTTGGTTACTTTATTGTTGCCTAACTGTTGGGTTGATGCATCATTGATATATCCCACACCTCTTTTGATAATGTGCATTCACAAACGATTGCTGATTTTTTGCATTTTCTACATAATCATGATAATTATTTTATGTTAAAAATTCAATATGTCAGGAAAACATAACAAAACAATCTATCTGTCATGTCTGTATGCATTTTTTTTATGTTAACATGGTATAAACCTTTTTAAAGTATTTTATGAAGCTCAAAATATTTAAAAAAAAATAAACAAATAAAATATTTGTATTTACTGAATATGACCATGCAAATGTGACATTAAAATATTAGGTAATAATCAGGATGTTAACACTGGATATCTGATAGGTATTAATAAGAAATTATTATATACATGATGTAGCTAATATACAAATTAAGACACAATAGTTTATTGCCCTGGGGACGATATCTGTTATCTGTCATTGGTATAATGATATAATTTTATGATAATCTTCACAAATTATCATGATTAAAATTTTGATAACTTTTTCAAAACAAATTATAATTTTAAATAATATGAAACAGCAGGATATACTACTATTTTGGATATAAAAATTCAAATTTTAAAAGTAATTTCAATATTGATTTATTAAAATAAAATTGGGTAAATGACTAAATTAAATAAACAAAAAGTGTTGTCTGAGCTGCAAAGCATTATTTAATGCAAGCTGTTATAAGAAATGAATAAGTAAAAAGTATTCAGGGTAACACAAAAGATGTAAAAAATATTAAACTCAAGGATTTAAAACATTAAGTTTAACTGGGATGGTTAAGTCTTGGAACAATATATTTACATCACAAAGGTTTATTCATTATATGCACTGGACAAAGGTAAAGTCAATATTATCTAGTGCATGTATATAGTAACAGTGCAAAGTTGTTTATTTATTTTATTTTTTCATTCCTTAAACTTTTCTTTGTCATGTTTGTAGTATCAATATATTTCATTAATTATTATATATAATTATCAATAATTAAAATGAACAAAAGAAATAACCTGTTGTGTTTTAAAGAATTGATGAATTAAAGTATGGTGTGAGCCTCAATAAGACAGTAACCCTTCAATGAAAGTACACAATCACACTTAAAAAATCATTAATGCAGGAAAAAAAGACAACACTATAAAGAATTTAGACCCCCTTAACAGATTTATTTTTCTTGTTAATAGTGACTTGAAAATAGAATTGTATTAGTGCTAGAATTTTTCAGTCAATGAGTGCCATAGTTTTAGGTAAATACAGTTATTGTAATTAACTTTCTTATTATTGCACAATGTATATACATGTACATGTAGTATTATATATATTTATTATTAGTTAAACATTTACTGTACTTGAGTCTTAATGTATATTTTATTTTGTAGAATCATACTGAAAATGTATTGGTTTGACCATGATTCCCACTTAGAATATGATGCCTGTGCTAGTACATGTGCACTTTGATGCATAGGAAACATGTGCACTTTGATGCATAGGAAATGAAGACGTCACTGAGTCGCTCTCCTAGCTGCAAATTGTGAAACAATGGATTAATTCATTATTTTATACTAGTTATCTATTGTTTTTGAAATAAAGAATGGGGCTTGCAGCATTATTCAATGATGATGATGTGATGTTCTGATTAAATTGAACAAGAAGAAAATTGTGCCTTGTACAAATAGGAAACTTAATATATTGTATAAAAAGGAGGACCACATTACTGGAGGACTAAATACCTGGGATTATCATCAATCATGATCAATTGTGAATTTGGAATAACAAAATTCCATAGTTGTAGTGCATATTAATACTGCAATCATACAAGTACATTGTTTCTGAGTTCCATGAATACCCAGGATAATTATTCTTTTGAAATAGCAATTTGGAATAATGAAAATTCATAGTTTCAGTGAATACTACTAATAATAGTGCATCATATCTGAATTCATGAATACTTTTAATTAGTGGATTTATTATAATAACAATATCATGAATATGGATAATGTGAATTTCTAGCTTCAGTGAAATTTACAAAACAGTACATGTATATCACATCTGAAGTTTATGTTGGCATTGCAATTGTTAACTACCACCAGCGTGTCCAGGGTGTGTAAAAAGATCTTAACCAACTATGAGGGTCTCGTGCAGTCTGTGTCAATTGTTTAGTGTCAAATGACTGCTTGCTGTACTTAAATTATTAAAGTCTGAATTAGAATTAAATAAATATCTTAATTAGCATGATTAGTGGCCAAGTATTTGCAACAAATAAACCATGCATGTACTTTAAAGTATAATTTTATTATTCCACCTGCAACAAAAGTTGAAGTACATGCATGCAAGAAATTGGTATTACAATCCGACTACAACGTACCGTTTTGTATTTGAGCTTCAGCAGATACATTTTAGAAGCTGAAAGGCCTGGGTACTTCCTTATGTTATGACATTTCTGTTAGTGACTTGTCCCTTGCACGTAACCTAGTTTGCATGGTACACTACATCATGCTACATGAACATGTAACTGTTTGGAAAAAAATATTACTGTTTGAACAGTCACAGTGGAATACACTCTAAGTCTAACATGTATAACATGGATTGATTTTAGGTAAACCCATTTATATATATACATGTAGGTATCTTGAAAGGTTTACATTGTATGTCTCATTGTCTGTCAGGCAAGGTTGGCCTGATCCTGACTTCATTTCATGGATCAGTGATTAAGGTTACTTCAGTTACATGTAATTTGTCAAGTTTGTTTCTCACGCATGTTAAATACTACAAGCAGTAGGAAAAGTAGGTTAATTATATATATTTGGTGTATGAAATGAGTGCGGTGAAAAAATGTCTTAATTGCAAGACTTACATCGGACTTTGACCTCAATGAAAATATCATGGTTCATTGAACAATGCTTAGTTTTTGTTGTTTGATCTATTTCCAAATGTTTCTCAGATGCTACAGTATAGACTACATGTACATGCATGACATGTATAGGATCACTATTTTTGGCATATTATTGGATATATATTCATAAGGTGTACGAGTTTGATTGGCAGGCTTTACATCTGACCATGACCTCATTTCATGTTTCATTGGGCAATGTTTAATTTTCATGGTTTGGATGTTAAGAATGTTAAGTCTATTCCACAGACAGTATAAATCTCTAAATTTTGTGTATGGAATGTCAGTTTGTAGGGTGTACATCATCTGTCTGGCATGGTTAATTTTACTGTGACTAAAATTCTTTTTCAAAGGTTATTTATAATGGAAAGTTTGTGTGATACCTGTACATGTACAATGTACTAAAACCTTCATACATGAAGGAAAAGCAAGATTATACACATGTAGCTGCTTTTTGATAACAAAAGTCTGACAACTACATTATTAACAATTGTTATAATTCATTTGATAATACTAGGTATTGTAAAACATGAATACTGTATGATAACCAGAATAAGGAGATGTGGTATGAATTTCAATAAGACGACCATCAATCGTAAGCCAAGTGATGTAATTGTTAGTAACTGTACATCCTTCAACAATGAGCAAAATCAGTTCCGCATAAGTGTGATAATGAAAAACCTATAACAGGCCTAGCCATATATATTGGATGATGTAACACAATGTAAACAAGTTTAGATGAGAAACCCAAGTTTGATTTTTATACCATGTACACAAAAGCAACATTGATACACCAATGATGACACATATATTGTGTTTAACCAAAGACTTGTACTTTAAATAGGTGATTTTCTGCCCTTATTCATGTTTTTTTCTACAAATCCATTCTATCTGCTTTTGAATAAATGCCTTCTTAATATATGACCCAAGATGTTGAGCAACATTTTCCCATTGTTTTCCATAAACACAATAAGCATTACAAAGTCATGCATGTATAATGCACTAATAGTGAGCTGTTTGTTGTAATTTAATTATAATATTTATGTTTGGAAGCATATTTTTGGGGTTTTAATTTGCTATTGTCCAGTAGCAAGTATTACATGCATGTTCAGGACAAAAATAATTTACAATGAATACACTTGGTAGGTTCTTTAATAGTTGCCATCCGGGATGAAACAAGTCACAAGTCACTGAATCTGTGTATTTGTATACCCCCACTTTAAAAAAGGGGGTATACTGTTTTACCTCTGTCTGTCCGTCAGTCCGTCCGTCAGTCAGTCCCTCCCATGAATATTTTTCGTCGCATTTTTCTCAGGAACTACAATACAAGGATTTCTGAAGTTTGGTTTCAGGGTTTATCTAAGTCAGCTATATCGTGTGATGCGTTTTCAGATTGATCACTTGACAACTTTCTGTTTACTGAACATTTGTATGATTTTACACATGATAGCCAAGTTGAAAATTTTCGTCACACTTTTCTCGGGAACTTCAATACAAGGATTTCTGAAATTTGGTTTCAGGGTTTAACAAAGTCAGCTATACCTTGTGATGCATTTTCAGATTCATCACTCGACAACTTCCTGTTAACCGAATACACTTGCATAATTTTACACTATTTATTTTATCGTTGCAATTTTCTTAGGAACTACAATACTAGGATTTTAGAAATTTGGTTTCAGGGTTTATCTAAGTCAGCTATACAGTGTGATGCGTTTTCAGATTCATCACTTGACAACTTCCTGTTAACTGAACACTTGTATGATTTTACACATGAAAGCCAAGTTGAAAATTTTCGTCACACTTTTCTCAGGAACTACAATATAAGTTCTGAAATTTGGTTTCAGGATTTATATAAGTCAGCTATACCGTGCGATGCGTTTTCAGATTCATCACTCGACAATTTCCTGTTTACAGAACACTTGCATATTTTTACACTATTTATATTATCCACTTGCGGCGGGGTATCATCAGTGAGCAGTAGCTCGCAGTTTCACTTGTTTTTTCTAAGGTGTATATATGAATTCAGAATATGGGACCCATTTTCGTAATTTATAAATGTGACCATTTTTAAAATTTCCATTACTGTACTGTCATAGATAAAGGAAGATTGGGTGTGTGTGCCAATGAGACAACTCTCCATTCAAATAACAATTTATAATAGTAAACCATTATAGGTCAATGTAAGGCCTTCAACACGGAGCCTCGGCTCACACCGAACAAAAAATTATATAGGGACTCAGAATATTGTCTACATCTATAGTAACATTGTTAGTTTTCTTTACTAATTAAATAGTATGTCATTATTGTACAAGCTTACAAGATTAAATAATTTGAAGTTGAACAATTGAAATGGGAAAATATTTTGGATAAACGTAATTAGTACGACATCTGATCAACTGAAACCACGTAAGAGAATCCGATGTCAGTCTTTAGAATTGACCAAATACATCAAGTTCTAAACCATGATGTGAAAAAACATAAAAGAAGATTTGATTTTTTTTGAAACAATGCGAGTTTTCTTGTTTTGAACATTTGAACTTTCACTTGCGCTAGTTATTGTGTCGGGTCTTGTATGAACAGTATGTCCAACTACTAGTATTTACAAATGTACAAAATATGTATGGTAAATTGTTGGCGAAAAATCCGGTGAAAATATGATTTTTTCTCGCGAGTGATAATATTTGTTCACCTTAATCGTGAATGCTGACGTGCTATTTATATGTATCATGTGTATCAATTACAATTGAACTCATTGACCATTCCGTACAATATGAAGAATATACAGTACAAAGTCGAGTTAATATTGAACTATTCTAAAATAAAAAAAAACGATAAAATAAAATAAATTAAATTTGGATATGGCATGGTATTGGTTGCAAAAATTTGATATTTTTCATTCAAATGCAATATTTTTCATTTAATTGGTATATTTTTTCATTTATATGCAATATTTTTTCATTTATATGCAATATTTTTTCATTTGTATGGTATATTTTTTCATTTATATGCAATATTTTTTCATTTATATGCAATATTTTTTCATTTATATGCAATATTTTTCATTTGTATGGTATATTTTTTCATTTAAATGGTATAATTTTTCATTTATATGCAATATTTTTTATTTTAATGGTATAATTTTTCATTCAAATGGTATAATTTGTCATTCAAATGCAATATTTTTTATTCAATTTGTATAACTTGTCATTGTAATGCAATATTTTTCATTCAATTGGTATAATTGTCGTTTTTTTATTTATATGCAATAATTTTTATTTATATGCAATAATTGCATTATGGGAAATTGTTTGACGTCACAAGGTCAAATTTGCAACAACGTTTGTGATTGGTCGATATAGTCGGGCAGCCCCTGCTTGACTCACATGTTGAAGTTGGCACGTTCTCTATGAACTCCCCTGGTTTGATTAGCTGTTGATATCTATATATGAGAAGGTAACGTTTTGTATAACTGTTTGCATTCCCCCTTTCTTTCTCAACACGAATGCATGACCAAGAATTAAAAAAACGCGTCGCCCCACTAACTAAATCTTGCGTTCATGCGAGTCCGGCATTGCAGGCTGATACTGTTAGTGTTACTGTTAGGATTATGTACCCTTGTGTTGATTCAATACTAAACATATGGAAAGTTTATAGAAAATCCATAGTCCAAATAATTATGACGTCTGGCAAGGCTATTTTGATTTTTTTTCTTGGACGCCTTCCTGCGACCAAAATAGCCTTGCCAGACGTCATAATTATTTAGACTAGAACATGGATCCACAGCCTTTTCTTTTTAATCTTGTTCCCTCAAATAAGGCAATTTAATAACTGATAGATATCGGAGTATTGCTCGAAATTTCCTCAAAACAAGTTTATTACTGTAGTTATAATAATGGTTAAAACAAATAAAAAATGAGCTCAAATTAAGTACACCTTTTAGGGTGCACTTGACTGGCTCAGCACCACTCCAGATGTTTGGGAATTTACAGGTTGCTTATATTTTTTTGTAAACAATTAATAAACACAAGCAAATTTTCGAAAAGCAAGTGAGTAATCTATGTTTGAAATTTTATAACAAAAATCTCTGTATTGAAGGCTGTGGATTTTCTATAAAATCTTGGTTTATTTGCCACAAAGTACTCGCTTTGTTTATAAAAAATCCGTAAACCAGAACTGGAAGTTGACAGCAGGTTCATCAGATGGAAACACTTGTTGGAAACAGTTGGGGTACATCTAATAACCAATGTAAAAAAGTGCCGAAATATGCACCACAATGGCCGTTTATGGAAAAATTGGAATGTGTTCTAGTTCCCATCTCTGAATCCCCGAATTAGATTTTTTTTCAACGTCCCACTGTAGTTAATAATTACTATATGTCTTTGCATATTTCAAAACATATTTTTCTTCAGGAATTGTTAGCTCTCTAGAACTTTTATTTGTCAGCATATTTTGTTCATATTTATACACATAATGCAAGCTATATATATTCATAGCCTCTCATACACCTTGTATCATCTTACAGCGAATATAGGTACTATCCAAGCAGGCGTGAGCGATTTTGATCTTACACGGTAACGACAAATCTTTCTTTTGTTCACATAATATCAATGTGACTACTTCAATCTAAACATAATTGCTGTTTTAAGAAATGATTTGATCGTAGCTTGACTAATTAGAGATGTCTCATTATTTTCCCAAAACAAGAGGGATTACTAAAAGCATGTGCAAATACTTGTAAAAGAAGTTGGCCCTCGTCTCATCCGATAGAATGTCAATGTGTGTGTATAATAAGTATAGCTGTTTCAATAATTGGCACTGAAATCTTTTCGATATTTTATCCCTAAAGAAGCCTTGTGTATGGTGTTTGGCTGACCACATACATCCTTATGTACGGTGCATAGTTAAGTTGTTGTACACCGTACACAAAAACTTTATTTTCATACTCGTTTATTACCCAAACAGTTTCAAAGAATGAGTAATCACAGGTAGCTTTATGATTGGTAACCATTACTGTTACCCTGTAATAGGTTTCTTTCAGATAAAACATGTAAATGTCTCAACAACTGTATCGAAATTGAAAGTGGGTGTTGACTTTCACAACTATTTGCGCATGTTATTTGTTCTTATTTGAATATCAAAGTTTTTTTATGAATAGGAAAAAATCGATGCAAAAATTATTTGGGAGCAGGAATTTCAAATGTTGAGAAATGTACATTGAATAATGAAAAAGCAAAACAAAGATTTCCGTTACCTTGTAAGGTCAAAATTGATCATGCCCGCTTGGTTAGTACCTATTTCCAGTGTACTGATGATACACGGTGTCATAGGACAATTTCGAATTTCGGCCAGATTCACTTTTATTTCAAGGAGAAATTGCCCTTTAATTATATGAATGGAAATTTGTTGTTTCCAACTTGTTAGCACTGACTAGAATAATGCTAAGTAACATAAAACTAAGATTAAGTTCAAATTCAGGTGGTGTCACTTTGACTGTTTCTGAGTTATGTCTTTTCCAATTTGCACTTGTTCACCACCTATTTAAGCATGACAATCAATCCATTTTGCCAGTGGAGGATCCATGTCATCAGACACAATCTTGTTTTATTATGCGACCACAAAAATATATTTAGGATCATAATAATGGTATGATGAAGTAATTGTTGTCCATGTTGTCTGCGTCGTTGTCCTTAGACACATTACGTTTCTAGACAATAACCATGATAACTTTAGTTTAAGTGTGGATCTAGATATGATTTTTTTTTAGAAGGTTCAATACCACAAGGTTGGGATTAATTTTGGATGATGGTCCCAACGGTTTTGGAATTCAGACTCAAAGGGGGCCAAAATAAGCATTTTTCTTTAAGTTATTACCATGAACTTAGAAAAATGCATAATATATATAAGATAAACACATAACAAATCAAAAACAAACAAACTGTGCGCATCAATGAATACATTTTATGATTTATAATCACCAGAGCATGAAATGAAGTACTATGCAAGCTTCCAAGTCATGCAAGTAATTCCAAAGTGTCCCATGTAAAAAGCATTATCGCTATTTTAGGAAATTTTCCTTTGATCTTGCTGACTGGTGATTTCCTTTCTCAGCAGGAGTCAAGACAAGTGATATGAACAATGATGGCAAGAAACTAAATTAAATGAGGCACATGGATCCTAATGAAACTGACAATGTCGTCATAGTTACAAATAGCGATCAACAAATTATCATTGCAATTGGTCATGTCAACTGGATTGCTTTTCTCATTTTAGCCATATCATCTCAGGCGAGAAAATCAATCTTGTTGAGATGATCAATGATAATCTGTAAGAACATGTATCTAAATTATATGCCTTTTAAAGCTAACTAAAGCCTTTTCCTATTGATTTAGTATGGTTCATCAAAAATGATTTACTTTAATTAGAAAATGAGTTATTCAGTCCATGTATTCAGTTTCTGCGCAAAGTTTCAAAAATTCTCAAGTGCCTAATTAATATAAAAAGTAAAATATTAAATATTTGGTCAACAAATAACAAACATGTGTTACTAAACTATTAGGAATAAAAAGAGAGGAGACAACTCGCGAAAGCATGTGTAATCACACTGTGTGAGAAATTAACTAAGTTTCCACATCCCATGTCAGAATCTTTCATAATAAAGGTTGCAGTCTTGAAATTGACTGCTCCATAGGCTAACATGCAAAACAGCTGATCTTTGAAAACAAAAAAATAAAAAAATAAAAAATGCTAGCCTAATTTTGCTATATATAAAAAAAAATTCATGTTCATATCATGTATGTACTAATGTGAAATTGTGATTTAATCGAAAAAAAGGGGGTTCTTGCCACGAAGAATAAAAAGTGACGCAATCCTGAAGTCAAAACATTTTTTTCCTACTTTCTGTTTGCTATTTTTACTAGGCCGCACCACTTCCAGTAAACATGATATCCTTCCACTTTCATGGATTGATATCCCCAAAAGATGCAAGTCTATATATATGTTTCAATTCAGCATAAACCTACATGTATAATCAAACAGAAAAAATTGAGTTCAGAAAAAAATTCAGAAAAAAATGCACTATTTTGTTCCCCTCCATGTTTTGACATGCACCCGAAACTGGAGTTGTAATACAAGACTGCTACCTAAAGGTTAATACAGTCAAAAATTAAATACAATACTGACTGCCAATCCTGCCTAAAGTTTTTAAAATCTGACAAAGTCAAAGATGAAGCTTAGTAAGTTACAAAAATTACATCCTTGGTCCCTTGCTATTACACATTGGTGGGTTTTCATATAGCGCTCAAAAGTGACTAAAGCCCTCAAAATCCTAGCTTAGATCCAGATTCACACATGCATGTTTATTTCTCTGAAATGAAAATATTTAAGTTATACCCTTGACTGTTCAGAGTGTAAAATATCACTGATTTATACATAGAAATCTGATAAATTGCAGAATACTATACATGCTGTAGCTACAAATGCAACACCATGGATATTAGCTGTGAAATATTGGCTCATGTGATAGGTTTGATGGCTTAATGACATTCTTCTTTTTTTTGCAGAAGATGGCAACATACCCAGATCATGAACATGATGAAGAGCAAGAAGAGTCTATTTTTGAAATTTTTTTCCAAGACTTGGACGAAACGTTATCATATTGTGAAAATATCCCAGATAACCCTCCAAATTGTGACATAGAATACTTTCGCAACAGATTGAAAAGTGCAGTGGATGGCTTAAATTGTTTAGAATTTAATTTAGTTATAAATAGAGCTGATCAGAGCTTAATTGAGAAAATTCAAACCCTATTATCTTGTCTTCAGCCCCTGAGAGAACATTGGAGCACGATAGATTTTTCTATGCCATCTAGTTTCTTGAGCATTGTTGATGGAGCAGGATGTATTTCAGCGACTGATAGGCTGGGAAGGCCTCCTGCTTTTATATGCACCGACCAAGTGGAATATTTGTTTAAAATTGGTTTTAAGATAGGTGAAATAGCCAGAATGTTCTTAGTGCACAGAACAACACTATGGAGACGACTTAAATATGAGGAGAAGAATCTGGTTAGACATACTATGATAAATGATTCAGAATTGATGTCAGTGATGCGAGAAATCGTTAACAGTCAACCACATACTGGTGTGAGTATGATGATTGGCCACTTAAAAGCAAAAGGTATAAGTGTGCAACAGTCACGTGTAAGGAGAACTCTGCGTGATATTGATCCAGGAAGCACCTTGATACGATGGGGCTTAACTGCAGTTCGCAGGAAATACTCAGTTGCAGGGCCTAATGACCTATGGCATATTGATGGACACCATGCGCTGATCCGCTGGAAATTAGTAACACATGGAGGTATTGATGGTTTTTCGCGATTAATAGTGTTCTTAAAATGCTCGAACAACAACTTGGCGGTCACTGTTTTGAACTCGTTTTTGAAAGCAGTTGAATCGTACTCATTACCATCTCGAGTCAGAGGTGATCAAGGAAGTGAAAATGTTTTAGTTGCTAGATATATGGAAGAAAGGCGAGGCTCTGATCGTGGTAGTTTTATAGCAGGAAAATCTGTGCACAATAGCAGAATTGAAAGGCTTTGGAGAGATGTTTATTATGCTGTAATTCAAACATTCTATTCATTGTTTTACTATCTAGAAGGAAATGATCTGCTAGATGTTGATAATCAAAAGGATCTGCTGTGTTTACATTATGTGTTTATACCTCGTATCAACGAAGCACTCTCTCAATTCGTAGTGGCATATAATAGTCATGGGTTAAGAACAGAACGTTGTTGGTCACCACAAAAGATCTGGGTGAACAGCATGATTCAAAAAAACATTCATTCAGCTGAACTGAATAGTGAAAATATTTTAATTGATGGAATTGAGCAGTATGGAATAGACCCTCAAGTTAATGATGTTCAAACACATGGTGAAGATATTGGCTCATTGGACATGCTGAATATGCAACCAGATCATGTAATTGTAGATGTGGATAACTTGTTGAGTCAGGTTGACCCTCTTATTCCAAGTAATGAACATGGAGTTGATGTTTATCTTGCTGCAAGAGAGATTGTACGACATGATGATGTGTAGAATTACATAAAAATAAAACTCTGTTTTTTTTTATTTTCACTGGTACATGTAGATTATTGTACACTGACCCTGTACTTGCCCATGTTAAGATGATGTTATTCATGTTAAATTATATTTGTGAAGTCAAAATTACTTTAAATGTATAACATACATGTACATTTGAATACATTGTATGAGACAACAAACCTTTACAAAATGTGAAATAAAAAGATAAATACAAAACATAAAATGTACAACAAGAGAGTACACACTGAAACGTCTCACCTGCTTTACTTTTCACTGATATTATGTTGAAAGTCCTAAATATAAAGCTTAACTATAACTATCACACATGATCCAAGAAAATGAGGTCATATAAACCAATCAAGAAATACAGCTGAAGGATGTCTCCGGCTGTGGGAATTTCTCTCTACATTGAAGACCTGTTGGTGACCTGCTGTTGTTTTTTCTATGGTCGGGTTGTTGTCTCTTTGACACATTCCCCATTTCCATTCTCATTTTTAGCTCACCTTTCCTGAAAGGAAATGTGAACTTTTGCCATTACTTGGCGTCCGTCGTCGTTGTCCGTCGTCGTCCGTTGTCCGTTGTCCGTCGTCGTCGTAAACTATTTCAAAGATCTTCTTCTCTGAAACTACTGAACCAATTCCAACCGATCCTTAGGGTATCTAGAATAAAATTTGTGTTTTATTTTCCATTTCTTCAAAAAACATGGCCGCTATGGCTAAAAATAGAACATAGGGGTAAAATGCAGTTTTTGGCTTATATCTCAAAAACTAAAGCATTTAGAGCAAATCTGACATGGGGTAAAATTGTTCATCAGGTCAAGATTTATCAGCCCTGAAATTTTCAGAGGAATCAAAAAACCCATTGTTGGGTTGCTGCCACTTAATTGGTAATTTTAAGGAAATTTTGCAGTTTTTGGTCATTATCTTGAATATTATTATAGATAAAGAGAAACTGTAAACAGTAAAAATGTTCAGCAAAGTAAGATCTACAAATAAGTCAATTTGACCAAAATTGTCAATTGACCCCTTAAGGAGTTATTGTCCTTTAAAGAAAATTTTACACAATTTGTTCATCATATTTGCTAACTTTAAAAAATCTTCTCCTCTGAAACTACTGAACCAATTTCAACCAAACTTAAGGTAAATGATCATTAGGGTGTCTAGAATAAAGTTTGTGTTTTATTTTCTGTTTCCTCAAAAAAGATGGCCGTCATGGCTAAAAATAGAACATAGGGTAAAATGCAGTTTTTGGCTTATATCTCAAAAACTAAAGCATAAAGAGCAAATCTGACATTGGGTGAATTTGTTCATTAGGTCAAGATCTATCAGCCCTGAAATGTTCAGAGGAATCAAACAACCTATTGTTGGGTTGATGCCACTTAATAGGTAATTTTAAGGAAATTTTGCAGTTTTTGCTCATTATCTTGAATATTATTATAGATAAAGAGAAACTGTAAACAGCAAAACTGTTAAGCAAAGTAAGATCTACAAATAAGTCAATATGACCAAAATTGTCAATTGACCTTTAAAGGACTTATTGCCCTTTAAAGACATTTTACTTAATTTGTTTTACTTGTTAGCTTACTTTAAAAAATCTTCTCCTTTGAAACTGCTGAATCAATTTCACCAAACTTAGGCTGAATGAGTTTCAGAGTATCAAGTATAAATTTTATATTTTATTTCCTTGTACGTCAAGAAAGCCTGTATGGCTAAAATAGAACATAGGGGTAAAATGCATTTTTTTGCTTTTGAAGAAGATATGACCAGATTCAAGAATATTTATATAAATTGAAAAGCCAAAATAATCATTGATGAAAGATTTAAGCAAATAATTTAAGGTGAGCGATTCAGGCTCTTGAGAGCCTCTTGTTATGTCGTGTACATGTTACAATCATTCTATACACTAAATATAGTAAGTTGACCTATTGCTTATAAATAGCTTCAAAGAAACAGACTGAACTATGGAAACTAAACAATGAACGATGAAAATGAGGTCAAGGTCACATGAACGATACTTGGCAGACAATTACAGCCTACTATACTTCCATACAACAGACATATTTGACCTATTGCTTATAGTTTTACACCAAAACACCTTGCAATGAACAGTGAAAATGAGGTAAAGGTCAAATAAAACCTGTGAGACCGACACATAGATCATAAAATATTTCTATGCATCAAATATAGTTGACCTATTGCATATACAATTAAATATTACAAAAAGACTAAAACTAAAAAATAATAATTTTTTTTTTCTCTGAGCCATGAAAATGAGGTAAAAGTCAGATGACACCTTACAATCATTCCATATAGTAAAAGAAAAAAGACAACAAAAAAATAACAACTGAACCATGAAAATAAGGTCAAGATCAGATTGTCAGTTTTCCTATCGAAGGTCGGTGGTTTTCTCCAGGCACTCCGGCTTCCTCCACCAATAAAAACTGACCGCCACGAAATAGTCCAAAAGGGGTGCTTAAAAAAGGCGTAAAAACACCAAAAAAAAAAAAAAAAAAAAAAGGACAGATGACACTTGCCAGTTGTACATTTTCACCTTTACAGTACTTCCGTACCAGAGAAAAACGAAGACCATTTGTTCAGGACATGTCATAGATCATGACTCTTAAGTTTCAAGATTTTTGAAAATCGGAGGCTCACAATGACCCTGCATGTGTAGCCCTTTTGGCAATCCTTTTTTGGTCTATCTTAAGAGCTTTATAATATTCAAATATATGTATGGTTTAATTTGTTCATATATCAGCTACTTTGTACTTGAGAAATTGGAAAAATATGATTTCCCGTAGGGTTTCTATGTAAACTTTGAACCCTGGCTGTGGCCATTTTTCGTCAGACCAGAACAAAATAAGGATTTATGTAAAGTTTCAAACCATTTTGTCTAGTAGTTTCAGAGACAATCTTTGAAAATTGGCCAAACAGAATCTAAGATTTGCTCTAGCGGACATGTTTTTCATTGGACTAGAACAAAGTAGGGTCATTTGTTAAGGACCTTGCACTGACCATTCATGCGATTTTTACTTAAAATCTGTCAAGAGGTTTCAGAGAATGAAAATGTGAAAACTTTATGACAAATGATGGTCATAACTTGATGGCAATTGGACTTTTACTTAGGTGAGCTAAAAAGTGTTTATGAAAATCTTCAAAATTTATTATAAATTTCCAAAAACATACATGTAAGAATGTGGGTTTTTGCACTTGGACCTATATATACACATAACACATACTTTAATAAAACATTTTAATGAAAATAAACCTGACAGTTATGTTCTCCATAAATTGCAAAACAAAAGTTCATAGTATTATGATAACATTAGATCTAAATATTTTATTTTCAACAACTCATCAGTTTCCCTAACTGTTATACATGTTTTACAAAATAATCAAACTCAGATGTCTGTGCAGTTTGAGTCAAACAACAATTTAACATATAAAGCACCCAAGTTTCTTTTTGGAACTTGTTCAAAACTATAACATAATAAAATGTTTGGCAGGGCACAGCTTGACACGACCGCAGAAGTGGAACCCTGAAAATGGGGAGCAAATATGGACACAACATTCGAGTTTCATACAGCTCTGAATTTGGATTGTGATTAAAAAGTTGACACTGCATAGGTTTCTGACACAGAATGAATGGGGTCTAAAAGCTGAAAAGTTTTAAATTGGACATTCACTTTTTATGGTCCATTTTCCAAAATTTAAATACATGGTTAGATTCAGCGTATCAAAGAACCACAAGAACTCAATTTTTGATGAAATCAAATAAAGTTCCAATTTTGGACCCTTTAGACCATAATGTGGACCAATTTGATAATGGGGACCAAATATCAAAAATCTAAATACATGGTTAGATTGAGCATGTCAAAGAACGAACCCCTTATATTCAATTTTGGTTGAAATCAAACAAAAGTTTAATTTGAACCCCTATTTGGACCAACTTGAAAACTGGGCCCCATAATAAAAATTCATACATTTTCAGATTCAGCATATCAAACAACCCCAAGAATTATTTTTTTGTTAAAATCAACTAAGTTTAATTTTGGACCCTTTGGATCTTAATGTAGACCAATTTGAAAACAGGACCAAAAATTAAGAATCCAAATACACGATTAGAATAGACATATCAAAGAACCCAAATAATTCAATTTTTGATGAAATCAATAAAAAAAAAAAAAAAGAGTTAACATTTTACCCTTTTGGCCTCTTCCTCCTAAACTGTTAGGACCAAACTCCAAATATCAATCCCAACCTTCCTTTTGTGGTAAAAAAAACATGTGTTTAAATTTCATAGACTTTTATTTACTTATACTTAAGTTATTGTGTGAAAACCAAATGTCTATGGACAACGACAACATGATACCATTTGTATAAGAATTTATATAATCAATATATTTATACAGAAATATTCAAATTTGTATTTGTAACAACCTTTGTACCAGGCAAGACAAAAAATGAAGATGAAGTATGGAAGAGTATTAAAATTAAAGACTCCCATGAATGGTTTATGCCAGTCCAAAGCCTGGTGAGTTTGCAATTCCAAAAGTCATGTTTTTTTTTAATGTATTAAAATCTTCTGAAACTGGAAGCTTCAACTCCATTGAGCATGTGTTTGCTTTTGGAAACAATCCTGAGTCATGAAGAAAAGTAATAGATGGTGATGGATCAAATCCTAATGGAGGTACACAGTCTGCTCCAGTTGCAAATGATAAAACATCACCTAAGGTAATTTCACCATCCTCATCTTCTGAAATAAGACAAATATTAAAACTTTATACAAAATGTTGACTTCAGTTGAGGTTTACTCATGTTTATACAAACCAGGTAAGTAATTGATCGACCAAAACCAACAGCCAAGCTGGTAGTAGATTGATCACAGGGAATGTCCATATAGTCATAATTATACAAAAATCAAAGAGGATAACTGATTCATTAAATGTTATGTAACAAAGTTGAACTTTAGTTGGCTATAAAAGCTAAACAACCTCACTCAATAAACTTTCATATTACTACATGAACAATATTTTTTATGCTTCACATCTCAATGAGGTCCCAATATGAAATCAAAGCCTTAAAGGCTGTAAAAGCAATTGCTGTATACTAGTAGTAGTTAACATTTTTTTAAACATCTTATTGCCAGTTTCCTTGTTTTAGCAGTGGCGGATCCAGAATTTTTCATAAAGGGGGGAGCTCCAGTCATGCTTCAGTGATTCCCTATATAATCAACCAAATGTTTCCCACGAAAGGGGGGCCGGACCCCCAGGGTCCCTCCCTGGATCCGCCTATGTTTAGCTAATTGTTTACGTCCACGTACGACTTCGGACCGTGCGTCAAAGTTACTGTGACAGAGTTTTGAACGTGCCCCGATCGCAACTTCTCCTTTCTCGTGAAGAAATTGCAATGTTCTTTTATGCATAGAAAAAAAACACATTAAGCTCCAACTGTCTGTGTCAACTACATTTCACATTCCGTTGTCGGCTAAGTTTTGCAAAGGCATAATTGAGGGTTTGGATGGGGTTAAATGATTATAGAATAATGCCCTTAAAAAATGAAGATTAGAGAATAACGGGCAAAAAAATGAAGATTAGAGAAATGTGTGGTTTAAAAATATAATGAATATTGAATAATTAATAAAAGAAAACGCTAAAAGTTAAGTGTTTACAGAATTTTCCCTTCTTAAAATTTAAAGAAATTTGTAAAAATATAAAAGTGAAAACAAACTCTGTAAACTTTTTTTGGTTTCGTGATAACAGACTATAGGATTCAGTCAATGTGAACTGGTTTCCGATACTTCTATCAAAGAAAACTGGGGAAAAAATTAGAGAATAATGCGTAAAAAAATCACTTTTGAAGAATAGACTAATTTTTTGAAGATTAGAGAAAAAAAGGGTAAAAATTAAATGTTTACAGAATAACAGACCACCCCCCCCCCCCCCCCCCCCCCCCCCCCCCATCAAGACCCTCATAATTGACGAAATCGTTTTTCCTCAAAAGTCGTAATTTCACCACGAATTCCAATCAAATGAGACGCAAGGGACATCCTGCAACTTGAAATTCGTCCACCAAAATCAGGGTTTGATATATTTCCGACGTGCAAACAGAGGATTCATTTCAAAATCTCGGCAAATCGGTGATTCACAGATCTATGATGAAAGCGGTCTCACTAATTAGAAACAAAAAGCGTCAACAAGCGACTAAAAAGGCGATTTTTGAAATTAAAAAAATGGCGACAAGGAAATTAAATTAGCGATACCAAAGGGGAAAATAAGCAACAAGAAATCAAATCAAGGGTCAATCGAGTTGAAAATATGTTTGCAATCTTGTAACTTATTTCCATTTTCTTGTCGCCAATTTCATTTCATTGTTGCTTATTTGCCCTTCCTAGTCGCTTGTTGACGCTTCTTGTCTCTAATTAGTGAGTCCGTGTTAATCTATTTATATTTTCGTGGGAGTTGATTTGAACAAAATCGTGTTTTGGGGCTATTTTAACGACCCCTAAGATGAAATTGAACAATTAGGTTAGTAAATTCAGTGTCAATGTAATCAAAACGGGAACATTGTGCTTCTTTAACAGTGAATAACCATCGGTTTCTTTACTATAACGTGCGTAATAATTTAAAACAATTTTATGAATGAACCATAGTTTTATGAATGAAAAAGAGAAAATTTACTACATGCAAATAAAAACACGAAACAATCAAAATAAAATCGTATAAGGAATAATTCATTGAAATAATCAATATTAACTCAACAACAAAAATGATTTAAAATTTATATGAAACATAATGAGAACGAAATATCAGGGGTAAAAAACGCACTTTTTCCATGCGGACTTTCAAAATAATTAGAGAAAACAAATGGCAACTTAAATGTTAAAATGCATCTTCATGAAAATATTTTGTAACTTCACAAAACAACGGTTGTTTGTCTATGTTTGTCTTTATGTATGTAAGAAGAAGACAAGTAGGATTTTGTCAGAATATTTAATGAAAAATCTGTTTAAAATTTGGCTTGATCTTGATCTTGATAGGCTTGATTATACGGGATTATACTATGTAATGTAGGTCAAAATGGCTATGTCCCATAAGAATAAAGCAACTTGCCTGGCAATTGCTTTAAAAAAACAAAGTCTGTCTTTACATGGTTTATTATATCACTGGTCCCTAATTTTTTTAAAGATAAAAACAATGACAAGAATGTGTCCTAAGTACAGGGATGCCCTACTCGCATTATCATTTTCCATGTTCAATGGACTGTGAAATTGGTGAAGTTTCAAAGTTGAAGGCACATAATTTCAGTCAAATCAGCAGAGCAGAAAGAATGGTATACTTTTATCTGCAAATTTTTGAAAAAAAGTTGGGATTGACTGTGGACAAGTCAAAAACATCATTTCCTTCGCAACTTGGTTGCCTTCGGTATATTAACATGCATTGTGAGATAGAGGCTGAATTTGGATTTTAATTAAATATTTGACACATAATAGTTTTCTGTCACAGAATAAATGTAGTCAAAGAACTTAAAATTGGTTAAATGATTTGAATTTATTTTCAATTGAAGATTTCATGCTGTTGCGCAATACAATTTGCTGTTGCGCAATACACTGCTGTTGTGCAATACCTGTGTTTAGACTATAGACAAAAAAAAAGCAAAATAAATTGTGAGAAATCCTAAAATTAAAAAAAAAAAATTGCCCACCCCCCCCCCCAATTTTTTTTTCCAAAAAAAGGGTAATTTCGTTAATCTTGAAGAAAAAAAAATCCCCCCCCCCCAAATATTTTTTTTTTACCACCCCCCCCCCCCCCCCCACAAAAAAAAATGTTAAGAAATTTTATTTTTGTAAAATGTGGTACAATTTCAGAGATATCCATAAACTTTAACACAAGTTAGTCTGAAAACTAGAAAAATACTTGATTTGGGCCCCTTTTTGGCCCTTCATTCCTAAACGGTTTTGGCAAATACCCCCAAAATCAATCCCAACCTTCTACTTGTGGTATTGAACCTTGTGGTACAATTTCAGAGCAATCAAAAATTTATTCACAAGTTATTGTCCGGAAACTAGAAAAATGCTTGTTTTTGGCCCATAATTCCTGAACGGTTGGGATCATTACCCCCAAAAACAATCCCAACCTTCCTTTTGTGGTATTGAACCTTTTGGTTAAGTTTCACAGAGATCCATTCACTTAAACTGAAGTTATTGTCCGGAAACCAATCTGTCTACGGACGACGACAACGACGACGAAGACGTGATAGCAATATACGAACGCAAATTTTTTGCAGTCGTATAAAAATCAAAAGGGAGCACATGTGAATAGAATTAAACAGTTTCTAGTAAGTTGGTGATTTTTTTTTCAAGTTCTTGTCCAAAAACTGGAAAATCACCCCTTTAGTAAAACTCCCAATACTTGGAAAACGTAAATTTGAAATTTGTAAAAAAACAAAAGGGAGCTCAAATCAAAAGATATAACAATTCAATACAGTTTTATGCATAGTGGTTAAAGCGTATTTGAGATAATGTCGGAAATGTTGAAGACGGACGGTAAACGTTATACCATAAGTCTTGTAAAAGGGCATACATGTATAGAAAATATAAGAATGCTATTCAGTCCTTTTGGGTAGTTTTACCCTATATATCCAAACAAACAATATTTACTTTCTTCTGTTTCTGATAATGCTTGGTTTCATAAGTTTCTTTCTAATGACTGTCCCTTACAATATTGCAATGCAGGAAACTCTAATTTTGGTTAAGAATTAAAATATACATGTATTAAAGATCAAGAGCATTCTTATGTTTTAAATTAAGCCTTCATATAGAAAAATTAAAATTCCAGATCAGAATATGTGCTTCCAGAAGTGGTGGTGTTGAATCAAATTTTATGTTTATATAATAAAAAGAAGATGTGAGGCATATATTTTACAAGTACCTTGCAAGTCAATTAAAAAATCTCTCCAATATCCAACAATGTTCTCCTCGTCCCGTCTTCTGTTGCTGCCTGGAACTGACATTTTGATATCCATAAACACCACCTCCATCATTTCAGCGGTCAATTTTTCATTTCCTTGACAGACAAACAAATCCTTAAATGCTTTATAATGCTCTTGAATGTACGTTAATACATCAAGTGTCTGTAACCCATCACGCAACCTGTAATTGTATACCAGTTTATTAAACACCAACATATCAACCATGTAAACATATTTAAGATATGCATTGTATTCAGCTGAATTAAACAAAAATAGAACCTATTAGAAGAATAATATTTGTGATAATCTTTAAATGGCAATCTTGAGAATGATAAGTGAAAGACACGACAGACAATTCACCTCATCTCACTATTTGTTTGGTGGAAGAAAATGCATATATCCCTTTTGTGTTGCACTTGAAGATGTTGGGGACATAAATAGACTTCATTTAATTATTTGACCTTAAAGTCAAAGGTCAAGGTCACTAATTTTTTTAAATTAGGTGATATATACTCACATACAAAATACCAAAAGCCTATAGCCTAGACAAATTTTTGAATGTATTTGACTTCGAGGTCAAAGGTTACTGTGATTCGTTACTGACTCTAGTTAGCAACACATGTCCTCGACATGATGCACCCATGTACCAAATTATAGATATCTACTTCAAAAGAGAAACAAGAATGTGTCCCCAGTACACGGATGCCCCATCCGCACTATCATTTTCTATGTTCAGTGTACCGTTAAAATGGGGGATAATTGCTAATTTTGCATTAAAATTAGAAAGATCATATCATAAGGACTTCAACTTCATCAAAAACTACCTCGACCAAAAACTTTAACCAAAACTTTAACCTGAAGTGGGACAAACGGACGGATGCACAAACGAACGAATGAACAAATGCACAGACCAGAAAACATGGGGCATAAAAAGTCATGACATGGATAAAATTTTGTATGAGGAATTCACACTTAAATAATATGTCTTCATTCTTTGAAAGAGAGACATCTATATTAACTGTTCACAAAAGAATTACACATTATATCCTGCAACAAGACTTTAATGTTGTTGAAAAAACCTAAGTTAAAAGTTTCATAATAGCTATATAGTTTACAAACATCTTCAGGTCACCATTTCCATTTTCAGCAGGGTCTTTTAGATGAAACAGGTTATCAGGTTAAGGATGCTTTGTAATACATTCAAGTTCAACAGAAATGATTGCATGTGAAAAACTTCTCATTGATGACTTTTAAAAAGAGTTTATACTTAATACCCTCCACTTTTCATGTCATTGCATGTATTGATGACATTTTCCTTTAAGGAGATATTAATCTATAATTTACCCACTCAGTCCAGAGTATTTCATTTTCTGTTGAATGGAAGTGGCAGTCCTGTCTCTCTAATACCATACAATACTTAGGAAGATGATGTATGAGTGCCAATGACATAACCAACTGATAACTCTTCATCCAAATAACAATTTAAAAAAGTAAACCGTTAGAGGTCAATGTACACCCTTCAACACGGAACAATAACCTATAAAGGGCCCCAGTTTTCCAATCAAAAATAAAATATTACTCACTGGTGAAGAGGAGTACTGGTTCTTTCCAGGATTAAAAATCTGACAATATCCATGATTAATTTATCTTTTTGTTGCATGTTCAATATAGGCCTGAAACATCCCGCTGTTATCAACAGGGTTGACATTGCATTCATTTGTTTGTTCAAGTCTTGCAAACTTGATGCATCTTTTAACTAAAAAAGAAAAACAGGTTATTAAAACTCTATCAACAATCTAAGTGTCAGGTGACATTTAGCACATAGGTATATAGCCAGCAAGAACTACATATATATATATTTAGAAAACAGAATTATCTGCTAATTTGTTTAAATTGGGTTAAAACAGGCATTCTGTGAGTATTGCATGACATTATACAGTCAGTTAAAAATTCATTTTATTGGAACAATATGCGATCATGATCTATAACTTGTAACAGTGTAAAGTATATAACAAGCATCAAGTCAAATTCTTCAAGCTTGAAGAATAAAAAAGTTTAAACTATCCAACGACCATAACTGTGCTCAACATCTCATCAAACCAGAACAACATTTGATCTTGATCTGTAACCAATAATCAAATCAATATCTTCAAGCTAATTAACAAAACTAGAGGCTCTAATGAGCCTGTGTCGCTCACCTTGGTCTATGTGAATATTAAACAAAGGAAGCAGATGAATTCATGGCAAAATTGCATTTTGGTGATGGTGATGTGTTTGTACATCTTACTTTACTGAACATTCTTGCTGCTTACAATTATCTCTATCTATAATGAACTTGGCCCAAGTAGTTTCAGTGGAAAATGTTATTAAAAATTTACAAATTTTATGAAAATTGTTAAAAATTGACTATAAAGGACAGTAAGTCCTTATGGGGTCAATTGACCATGTTGGTCAAATGTTGCCTTATTTCTAGCCTTCGAGGTCTTACTTAGCTGTACATTATTGCTGTTTACAGTTTATCTCTATCTATAATAATATTCAAGATTATAACAAAAAACGGCAAAATTTCCTTAAATGACCAATTCAGGGGCAGCAACCCAACAACCGGTTGTCCGATCCATCTGAAAATTTCAGGGAGATAGATCTTAACCTAATTAACAATTTAATCTCGTCAGATTTGCTCTAAATGCTTTGGTTTTTGAGTTATAAGCCAAAAACTGCATTCTACCCCTATTTTCTATAACAATTCTTATTATCAATCCAATACTTTCTAAATACTACCTTTTGAACTTCTCCTCTCAAGTCACCATCTGCTATATCTTCAATATTCCTTTCTCCAGCTTGTCCTACCAACGCATTGTACATAACTGGAGAAAGGAATTTTGGTGATGGTCCTCCGTGTACAATGGATAGGGAAAAGAATAATCCAACATCTCTGTACAGATTGTCTTCTAGGGCTACAATAAAACAAAACTAAATATTTTGCTAAAATGTGATAAAAGATTTAAGATATATTAAATTTAACATTTAGAGGCCTTAATAGACATGATAGATGTCAAAGAATAAATTTTACTATTCATAACTATATATTATCAATCCCTGATTCAGTGATATAATATATATCATGTTTGTTTTGTGTTTCACAGACCTTCCAGAAATCAGAACCAAAATGAGGGAAACAAGAATGTGTCCCTAATACATGGATGCACCATCTGCATTATAATTTTCTGTCTAGTGGACCGTGAAAATGGGGTAAAAACTCTTATTTGGCATTAACATTTGAAAGATAATATCATAAGGTACAAGTATACTAAGTTTCCTCAACTTCATCAAAAACTAACTCAACCAAAAACTTTAACCTGAAGCCGGACAGACAGACGGAAGAACAAATGAACGAACAGACCAGAAAACATAATGCCCATAAATGAGGCATAAAAATGGTCCTTCCCTTTAAAACCGTAACAAGTGTCTAGATCCCCAAAGTGTCCCCTATTGTAAATGGTGTGAGGGTTATTGTGAGAGATGGGTCAAGATCCCTAATGCACCAGCTCTAGATGAGGAACCCCAAGTAATGTGTACAAGAAATCTCTGTGTATTGATATTGGACATGTTTCTATTTTTTACAAATGATTGAGCTTAACCATTTGTGGTGATAAGGAAAGTAGAGGGACATAGAATAAATGTGTAAAAACTATGGAGCTATTAAAAGTTCAAAGAACTTATTGTGTTAAAACAGGGATTTTTGACCACAAGGAGCCGCATCACAAAAGAATACTCTGGGTTTGCTAATTTACAGAAAAAGTAATCTCACTTCGTACCCTGAAAATTTAACCACAAATAAGAAATTCTCAGCTTCAAAACGAGCCATCATATATATCCAAGTTAACGATATGGACTGAGCAACAGAAGAAAACGTTACCATTACGGCCTATGGAGAAACAATTGCAAACCTTCACCCAGATGACTGATAATTAAACATGACAAAATACCTCTCCATCCCTATAAAGTGGGAGACATAAAAATGTAACTGTATAGAGAATACATAATTCCTTTTTTAATCTTTCACCAAGATGAGACAATATAAATTCACCTGATGTACTATAGGCCAAAATTCTTCTGTTTTCAGGACCTTCAAAAATGTGCAGGTATTGGATCTTTTTCATCAGCATTCTCAAGAACTCTCTTTTTGGTCCACCTTCATCTACGGCACCTTCTGCGATTCCTACATCGTCCGTAAACTTCACACTTATCTTGCTTTTAGCACAGAAGGATTTCCTTTTGATGGCTCTCCGAGCACCATCTAAAACAAGGTTTCTGTTGATATTGAATTTCGTTATCTTCTCCAGGTCAACCTGTGACTGTAACTTTATTAATAACTCTGGCAAACTGATATCACTAAAATGAACAAAAAAGTATCACCAATGAAAGGGATAACCAGATGCTCCGCAGGGCGCAGCTTTATACGACTGCACAGTTCGAACCCTGAACATTGGGGCAAGTATGGACACAACATTCAAGCTTGATACAGCTCTGAATTTGGATTCTGATTAAATAGTTGACACAACAGAGGTTTCTGACACATAATGAATGTGGTCTAAGAACTTAAACTTAAAAACTTTAAATTGGACATTACCTATTATGGTCCAATATCCAAAATCAAAATACATGGTTAGATTCAGCATATCAAAGGACCCCAAGAATTCAATTTTTCACGAAATCAAATAAAGTTCAATTTTGGACCCTTTAGACCTCAATGTGGACCAGTTTGATAACCGGGCCCAAACATCAAAAATCTAAATACATGGTTAGATTAAGCATATATCAAAGAACCCCATATATACAGTTTTTGTTGAAATCAAACAAAGATTAATTTTGGACCCCAATTTGGACCAACTTGAAAATTTGGCCTAAAATCAAAAATGTAATACATGTTTAGGTTCAGCATATCAAAGAACCCCAGGGATTCAATTTTTGTTGATATCAAACAAAGTTAAATTTTGGACCACAATTTGAACCAACTTGAAAACTGGGCCCATAATAGAAAATCTAAGTACATTTTTAGATTCAGCATATATCAAATAACCCCAAGGATTCATTTTTTGTTAAAATCAAACTTAGTTTAATTTTGGACCCGTTGGACCTTAATGTAGACCAATTTGAAAACAGGACCAAAAATTAAGAATCTACATACACAGTTAGATTAGGCATATCAAAGAACACCAATTATTTAATTTTTGATGAAATCAAACAAAGTTTAATTTTGGACCCTTTGGGCCCTTTATTCCTAAACTGTTGGGACCAAAACTCCCAAAGTCAATCCCAACCTTCCTTTTGTGGTCATAAACCTTGTGTTTAAATTTCATAGATTTCTATTTACTTATACTAAAGTTATTGTGCGAAAACCAAGATAAATGCTTATTTGGGCCCCTTTTTGGCCCCTAATTCCTAAACTGTTGGGACCAAAACTCCCAAACTCATCCCAACCTTTCTTTTGTGGTCATAAACCTTGTATCAAAATTTCATAGATTTCTATTTACTTAAACTTAAATTATAGTGCGAAAATAAAAAAATATGCTTATTTGGGCCCTTTTTAGCCCCCAATTCCTAAACTGTTGGGACCAAAACTCCCAAAATCAATCCCAATTTTAGTGCAATTTAAGTATACATAAATAAACATGAAATCTTCAAATACGTACCCATCCATTGGTATGGTTTTGTCACCTTCATCATCGGAGTCATCAACTGTTACTATTTCAGTTTCAAACAGCTGGACATATGACCTAAGTAATAAATAAATCTTGGTTTGATTAACCTATTATTCATTCTGTTTTCCTTTTTACTCAATGCTATTTTTTATGTCTGTAATGTTTATATGAAGTTAGACATTTATGACACAACTTACGTTGAAACCTCCAGGTTAGGTACTTGTCACCAATACGGATATTCAATTGAAAAAATACATATAAAGTATGCTGGATTTTTGTATCAAATCTTTGACAAAAATATAAATAATCAACTATCACTTAGTTTGTCTTGTTCTTAATATTGTCTGAGTGTTCAACTGCGAAACACATGACTTTGCCTAGATGATAATCTACTATCTAGGATGCATGCAAATACAAGGTTAGATGAATCTACCATGTATAGTTATAACACTTCACATACACAAATTTTTCTTACGATTGCTTACGAATCTCAAAACTTTACCAGATTCATAAAACTTTCACAAGCTGCTGATAGGGCATTAAACCTTAACCAATCAATCAAACCTAAATCTTAAATCAATATCAAATACATTTGCAAAGTACTCGAATATATCCCAAAACAATCGGAAATGTATATTCATATACATCAAGAAAGTATTTAAATTTATTCCTAAACTTGTGGCCAACCAATTATAAACTATACTCAATCATTTGTAATTGATTCATAAAGCAATCGTATTCAATTACACACCAAAGACTTTTCACCATTCTTTAAGAATAGTGTTTGTGTTGTTACATTAAGTTAACAATGCTTTACAAATGACTAAGACTGGATGGCGAGCTATTTACGAATGAAGTTATCTAAAAACAATCAGCCATTTGTTGAAAATTATTTGACATGTCAAATCAGGGATCAGCAGAATGTATAAGAGTTGTTTTAAGAGTTAAATTCCAATGCTTGCTGTGAATGACAAAAAATTTGTAGATTTGTGAGCATTTATAAGAAAAAAATTCTGTATGTGAATTGGTATTACTAAGAAAGATGTGAACTTTGAAGTAAACTTAAATGTAAGTCAGTCAACAGTCAGGGGTATGACTCAAACAAGTGATTTCATTATCGCTTATTTCAGTGATTTTCAAATTTCAGTAATCACTTATTTAAGTGATTTTGGTGTTTTCTTTGATCTTCAAATGCTGATTTCACTAATTTTCCATAAAATGGCAATTTTTTCTGTAATTTGTCTACATAGATCAAATATCTTAATCTTGATATATCAATTTCATCAGTGCGCTGGGGCAGTAAGTTAGTGTGCTGAAGCTTTTAAAAGAACCCTTGGGAATTTTTCTGTAATCAAATTTTCATTAACTACTCTATCAATAACATAAAAGTCAACACATTTATGTAACCTGATTTGTTTTCTTTATAATTAGAATGATTTACTTCAAGGTTTTGACCTTATCTACAGATTATTCCAGTTTAAGCATAATCCAAATAAATTGTTAAAACTGACATACTAATTTAGCAAAAGAGCATTTTTGTATGTATTCAGTTGTTTTTTCAATAGAATAGTTGTTTTTTAAACCCAATGTAGATCTAGCTTGTGGATAAATTATCAAGAAAATGTTATAATCACTTTCATAAGTGATTTAATGTTTACATCTCAAATCACTTATTTCAGTGATTTTAAAAAGTCTGTTTCTAATTTTGTAAACATTTTTCATTTTTCAATAGCGAAATCACTTTTAAAGGTGATCCTGAAATCACTTGTTTAAGAAGTAGCCCTGACTGGTCAAGTAAAAAATATAGGTAACAGTGATTCATTATATCAAGAAATTGTGTCCAGATTATCTACAAATAAAATACCTGTAAGTTGAAGGACATGCCAGAGCATCATTACCAGTAGATGACCGCAAGCTTAATCGAGATCTACGCTCTCTACGTTCTAAGCACGATGGATGAAATGTTATCTATAAAACAGGGTAATCCGTCTTAAAATTAACCAATTTCAAATTGTAAAACAATTGCAGAGTATTCTTGGTCAGCACATATAGCATTTCAACGTATCATACATGCATGTTATTTTAATTCATTTTGATTTTTTAACAAATGTATACTGCTTGTCATCTAAATCAGGTTTCACTTTCTAAGACCTACTGCTCACTATTTACAGATTCAGTTAATACTGCCATTTTTCTGAAATGAAATCTCCCTAGCCACTTTTGTTTTCTTTTTGACATTTCTTTAATAATAGTTTCGGCAGGCATTGAAATATCTGAATTGTCCATTACTAAAGATTACAGAAACTCAGTTCAGAACTGATACTGGTAGATTTAAATCAAAATTGATCACCTGTGGCGTAAAGAGCTATTTAGAACAAGAGATTGAAATAAATTTGGGGCCTTTCTTTTAATGCAATAACAAATTTTCAGTACTTGTTGTATGTAAAATGCAAATTTTGTAATAGTGCCTCCTAGAACATGTAGAATACTCTGTAACTAGTTTAATCAAAGTCCATTGAAATATATTAAATCCACAGTGCTCACAAGGATGAAACAAACTGAAAATTTTGAAGTTCTGTTTGCATATGACAATCAATCTAGGATCTTAAAAAAGCAATAACATTTGAGGTCATGATAAAGACTTATAATGTAATGAGTTTGTTAAAAAGATGCATGACACACATTTCATAATATAACCTTTTCACATCCATTCTAATGGAATAGCTAAGTTACATGTAAATACTAACTGTCGGTGTGCCTGTATCTTCCGGATCACCTTCCACTATATCTTGACTTTGCACAGTTTTGGTGATGTCTGTTTGTGGTTTCTACAATATTCATAAAACTATATTATCCTAGTTCAATAAATTCCTTCAGGATTATTATCCTACAGGAGTGTGTCAAAAATACACACCAGAAACATACACTTCAAAATATTGAAGTAATATTTAGCACTAAATTCATAGAATACTGCATATAATAATTTATTAGTTTAAACATATTTAATTATACTGGATTGGGAAACAAGTTTTTCATCTTATATTAATCCCTTTCCACTTGCAGGTGCTAGTGCTGCTTGTAGCGGCATTACCCTGCTCTTTTTTTCGAAATCTACAAGGGTGTCTTTTACGTGCAAGAGATATGACTCTCTCTGAACACTAATTCAATTTATTGCATACAACATGTACAAAGAGCTGTTCGGGAAGTAGTTTCATACTGTACACTTAAAACTTATAGCACATCATGGAATGCTGTTTGCAATTGGATTTACATTAAACATAAACACTGTCATTGAAGCAAATGCCATTTTTTTTTAAAATAAAGCATATGTTGTGGAGCCCAACAATAACCATATTGTATATTTCCATGAGTGTTTATTCATTTCATCACAAAAAAACAACAACAAAAAGTCTAAAACTTAAATCATAAATACTAACTGCGGATGAGCCTGTATTTTCCTGGTCACTGTTCATACTTGCATTTGTGTCTGCTTGGGGTATCTGCATATTAACACATGAAAAAAGAAGTGTACATTTAATTGCAATTCAACTGGGAATATCATGTTTACCATTAAAATAGCTTTCATATGCTTTTGACTTTGATACAATAGTTTACATGCAAAAATAAGCAAATAAATGCATATTGACCCCTTTATTTTGTTCTGTACCCCACTGCTAAGACCTATTGTTTGTTATTTTTTCATTTTTTGTTGTGAGGACTTTTTAAAGCTCTAGTAGATGAGCTCAACATTAATTTAGTGCTTATAAAACTGTGTAATGGTTTTCAAGATACAAGCAAAAACATGTGAAATTCTGACAGTTTTGCCCCTGATGATTTCATTGTAGCCCTAAATCAACTGAACAATTTGCAATTTTTTGGATCTAGCTAATGTACCGTTTTCCAGAGTCATAAGCAAAAATATGCGAAGAATACAAAACTTGAAGTATTTAAAGTGAGATACATCATGTACATCATGTACATGTACAATAAAACTGACAATTTTGCCCCTGCTAACTTTTTTGTAGATCTTAATGAGCTGAACAATTTGCAATTTTCATTTTGCAGTTTTCAAGTGCACAAAAGAGAAAAATTAAATAAAAGGCCATACCACCTGGACTGGTTAATATCAGATTGACTTTAAAATGTCTGTATGGGTAGATCTTATTATGTACTTATCAATTTAATCTTATACTAGAATTTTGATATCTGTAACAGTTTTTAAGTAAATACATGCAAAACCCAGGTGTTGGATGCCATGGTCTATTTTTAGCCATGGCAGTCATGTTTTTGACGAATCAAAATTTTCCTTACAATTTTAAATAGAAACCCTGATAATGTTTTTGCCAAGTTTGGTCCCAATCTGTTCAGTTATTATCAGAGTGGGAGAAGATTTTTATTTAAATTTATGACAAGGACGGACGCTCAGTGACAACAATAGCTCACATGGCCCTATGTTGTTTGCTCATTTTCAGACAATTTGGATACTCAATATTTTTTCTTTCCCTTTCCTAGACATCCCCCCTCATAATTTTAATGCAAAGGTGTCATTTTTCTTCTGAAAAGTGTTAATATGGTAAATGTCACAACCATAAACAAACTAAAAAATCATTTTTAAAAATGCATGAATTTAGCTAACAAAGTGTGGTCATGAAAATATGTTTTATAAAAGAATGAACGTCAGCGAGTCAATCGATCTATATAAAAAAAAATTGTTGTAGGGGCAAAAGATATAAAATTTATTTCATGAAAAGCTTAACGTTAACATCATCATGATGGTCCATTTATCTGAATGTGTCACAAGATTGCTATTTAGTGTTACATGCACAATTGTTAATTACAAACTAGACTGTACTGTCTTCAAGGGAACCTGTATGTCGCCTGCATTTTATTGATAGCATTGCACACATTATTTATGTCCGCAGTCCACCATGTGTAATTTCAAAGTTTTTGATAAACAGGATGTAGTTGAGTGACAGTGCAATGAAAAACAATTCTAAAGGATAAAGCATAGAGATGCAAAATATCAAATGTCTGTACTGCATGTAGTTGTAAAGAAAACTGCAATGAAATTTTGCATACATATTTGACCAGCATGCCTTAAATATCAAAGTTTTTGGTATTAAATAGGAATTAAGCAAAGCCATGAAAATGCTTTACGCGTCATAGTACTTCCAGATAAAGCATTCTCCAAAATATTAAAAGTCTGCTGCATGTAGTTAAGAAAACTGCAATGAAAATGTGTGACAACATTGCGGTGCATGCGGCAAAGGTTTTGGAAAGATGGATTTTGTCAAAGTGACCCCTATATAAAAAACAGGCGACATAAAAATATATTATATGTATCAGTATATACATGAAGTGCACTGGGATAAGAATATTAATCTATAGGTACATAGAGTGAGTATGATAGGATTACCAAGCATTTCATACCTGTTGTGTGTCGAGTACGAATACAATTTTCTGCCACTGTACAAATATTGTTTTTATCCTGTATTTATAAAATGTACAAATTATTTTTTCATACAAAACAGAATTACAGAAAGACATTCTTAAAAAAAATGATTCCATATGAACAGTGAACACATCATATAGGAAAGCATGAATCATGTAAAATTGAAATGGGTCAAAGACAGAAAGGGCCAGTTTTTGTTAAAACAAGAAGAAGAGCTACAAACCTCACTCTGAAATCACATCTCATTGATGTGAGAGCCCATACAGAAGCTGCATACCAAATATGAAGAGCCTGCGATTTTTAGTTCCTGAGATAAATATTAAAAATACAGTATTTCCCTGCGACCAACATTCACATATTATAATTCAGCTGATTTTTCAACTCGCAAAATCCAGCCAAAAATCATTAATCTAACTTGAAGGTAAAAGACCATCATCCTACATGTAGCAAGAGCAGATTTTATCACCTTCATGTGATCTATCCACATGCAAAATAATAAAAGCCTAAATCACAAATTTTAGGTACATGCTAGACATGATTTTGTTTTGAGTGGCAGCTGTAGACTGATTACTATAGTGCGACCACCACTAAGAAACGTTTGATTTATTGTCGATTAAAACTACATGTGTTATATCCTGTGTTCTATGGTTTTGAGCTCTAAAATGTTATGATGCTGCATAATTACCTGTAAAGAGTGTGTCTTGCCGAATACTGGAAGTTCCTCGTCTGTCATGTCTGTGTCATCTAATTTGTTTTGATCCATCATGTCCTTATCATTTTCAAACTAAAAATGAATTCATACTTGTAAAACAACTAGCTATCAATATTTTTGCAGTAATATACTATGTCACTAATTAGAAAACTTTTTATGTGTGTTAACGAACATTGTAAAAATCTGCACCTAAAATAAGAACATTACATTAAATTATATTTCTTTCCTTTAAATGGATATTGCAACTCCCTCAAGACTCATAATACATTTTGATGAGGGGGGGCAAGGGGTATAACTGTTATGCTGTTATGGGCCAATTTGAATCTTTGTTATCTGTTATTCTGAAGAAAAAAAATGCTGTTATCTGTTATTGACTATTTCTGTTGCTGTTATAGGACTTTTACTTTTTTTGTTATCTGTTATTGTGAGAATGTATTTTTTGTTAACTTTTATTGGACCCCCTCTTGCCCCCCCCCCCCCCCCCCCCTCTTTGATGTTATTAATTCTTTAATAAATATTTTGCGGCCCATATTTTGTCATACAACTATAAGTAGGTGTTTTACTGTTTACTTTCTCAGGTAACAGTTAACTTTGTGATCAATGCTTATGTGTAGTTGTCCTTCATGTATAGTTATACAATATTAAACTGTATTTGTCATATAAGTAACATTATACTTTTAACATAAACAAAAATAACAACAACAATAAAATAACTGAGTGGAACACACACATATCTAAATATACACAAGTAAAACTAACTAAGAGTTCCCTGTCCTCAGTTCTTAAAAGACTGTTGTTAAAAACATAATAAAGGAACCTGTTTTTTCTGACACTTGGTTTATATTTGACGGATTTAGTAGGACTACTAGTTTTTCAGTATCAGATAGATTTGGAAACATAGCATTATCTATTGCCATGGCATTAAAAGGTTTTATATGTAAAGCATTATTGATTTGACAGTGGAGGAGAAAGTGATTTTCATCTAAGGTTTTACAAGTTGGACACGACGTAACGTTCTATTGTTTTGAGGTATGTTTAGATTATCTGCCCTTCAATGATCAAATTATGGTAACTAATTCTAACTTTTTGTAAATAAATGTCTAGTTTGTTTCAAAAATTTGGATGAAGATAAAATTTTTGGTCTTGTTTGACTTTAATATTTTTGTATAAAAGAAAGAGTTTGTTATTTTCCTTTAAACTGTTCATGTTATTTTCCAGTAATTCTGAATTAAAGTTGCATGTAATATTCTTAATCAAAGTCTGTAGTTTTTCACTTGTTCCATATTTTCACAGGACACTATTTTTTGTATATCAATATTCATTTCTTGTGTTGAATCTACCAGAATTTTTCTAATTCCATTTTTTTGGAAATATTGTACAATGAATGATAAAATACAATGTACAAACCTCAGGGCCCTCGACGAGAACATAAAGCTTCCCTTGACCAATCAGAGCCTTCAGCCCTATTCCATCAAATTTGAATGTTGATGGTACATTTGGTTTGGATAATTTTTTGTGTGAGCACGATAAAAAAATGATCTTGGTGGGATCTTTGTCAGTGCTGTCAAATATGTCAAGTAGTTTGTTTTTAATAGTGTCCTCTGTATCCTCCGAACTTATGTTAATTAATCCTTCTTCTAGGATAATATCTGCACACAGAATGCCTGGCAATTTTATATTTCCAATAAAAACAACTTTATATGACTTTTCAAATAACTTCTTCTTCTTTTTCATTTGTTGTCTAATGTCTTTTCTGGAGGCAGCTCCCTGTATTGGTGAGAAATGTGTCCTTGGGTGTGAAGTGGCTTTTGACGACTTAAACACAGAAGTAATCTGCTGAGCCAATCCACTTGTACTTGGCCTGTTGCCAATGATATCTCTTGCTTGTCCTATATTAAGTAAATATTATCATAGTAAAATTAAAAAGATAAAATTAAAGCAGTTGGCGATTATCATGACAAAATTTTAAACTAAACAATTATTTGGAAAGATATTACTTCAGGTACATGTATCCCAACTTAAAGACACAGATGAAGACGGTATCATACCATAATTTTTCAACACATTTTTTGGCCGTCATGTACTCAACTAAAAGTACTGAAGTTTAAATTAGGTATCAAAAATCCTTTCACCCTTTTTATCATCTGTTTCAACCCTTATTTTCCAAAACAGTAGAAAGCTCAAAATCACTCACAGTCGTCGTATAGTACTCAGATATCTTATTTTCAAAGTTCCTAAAGAACAATCAACTAATACTTTTAAATCCTTCGATAGTATTGCAAAAAAAATTCATGAGAATTTGCTCAAAATATATAGGTTTAAAAAGAGCCTGTTCGAGACATAATTC
Organism: Mytilus trossulus; assembly: GCF_036588685.1. Lineage (NCBI taxonomy): Eukaryota > Metazoa > Mollusca > Bivalvia > Mytilida > Mytilidae > Mytilus > Mytilus trossulus. The sequence continues at coordinate 25,768,147 of NC_086383.1, read as the reverse complement.
ATTGAACTTTTTTTTCATCAATCTGCAACAAAAGTGGGCAACTGATCTTTGCCAAGCTATTAGGTTTTTTGTTGAGTTTCATCAATACAAAGAGCTCAGCACCTGTACATCCTGTAGTTCTGTTGTACAAAAAAATAATTGATTTTTCTACCAACCATGAATGTACATACCAGCACATTCTGCTGTTGTTACAACAATATATCTTCTTGTTCCCCAACCTCCATCTGGAGAAGAAAACCCTCTTGTATCAGCTGCAACAGCTTTCAACACCCCTCCTACATGGTACCTCAAACCCACTGCTGAAGGAAACTGTGATTTGAGTGTCTCCCTCTCCAAAACATCTTCTTTAAGTGGCAATAAGACCTCAGCATCATAACAAAGTTCACTATGTGAATCCTTTATATGACCTGACATCATATAAACCTAAAAACAGAAATATGGAAACCAATTATTGATCAGAGCCTGAATCGTTCACCTAAAATATCATGACAATTGCCACCAAATATTTGAAATTTGGGAACACAACTGGACTATTTTAACTCACTTGTGCATATAATACTGGTTTCCATTGGCATTGATTTTGAATATTTTTTCTAATACATGTATATCCCTATCCTCTCCTCTCTATTTATATTTCACAGGCACTTGGGTTCCCAGCCAGATATACAGGGAAGTAAGAATAGTCCATTTTTATAAAAATTAGCAACCACGGGCCTGTGTTACAATGTATCTGAGTGCCCAAGAAACCCATAATGGCATTTATAACAAGAAGTAATTGTAACAAGATGCTGTTACGAACTTACGAAGTCTCCCAAACAAAGCTCCCTTAATTTGCAATTCCTATGGTCACATATTCATTTGATTTGTTTTATTGTCCCATACAAGAACATATATATGGTCTAGGTACAAAGATCTTGATCGTTTACAATTTATCAAACATGAGGGGGCGGGGGTGACCCTCACAGACTTTACCTATATTTCATTTGAATTGCATTGTTATCCCATGCAAGAATATGGTTAAGGGGTGGGGATCTTGACCATTTACAATTTAACAAACATAAGGGGATGGGGGTGCTCCCCATAGACATCCCCTACATGTAATATTTCGTTTTATTTGTTTTATTGTCACATACAAGAATAAATGGTTTAGGGGTGGGGATCTCAACCATTTAAAATATGTTCAAACATGATGGGGTAGGGGTGACCCCGATGGCAATCTCCAATTTTTAATGTATTATCAATTGAATATTCAATTAATAAATTAAGATGAAAGTTGTAGTGCAAGATGACTGAATTCAGTCATGACTTTGGTATACAGATAACTGGGACAAATAGATTTTCATCAAAAATTAGTCACAATTTAACAGTTTGAATAAAACGTAAATTCTCATTTATTTTGTTTTTGAACATGCTAAATAAAATATTGTTGTACTGTTTTCTCTGGCTTCTTGCATATATGTTACTGCATGGTCCTATTTAAAAAAAAAATAGTATATCCAGCTTCAGATTACACAAATGGAAGCAAGTACCCATTGTGCCTTATATATTAAAAAAGGGACTGAAATCCTCAGACTAAAAAAATAGTATATGTACATTTGCAATCGTGTACTTCTCACAAAATAGCTGAAAATACTTAAAGACAACGATTTGCATCAACAGGAGTCAAATTCTTCTAAGATATGGGGAGAAACCTCAGTTATCTAAATTTTAAGGAGGTGTTATTAAGCAGATTCTTGCATACTCTCCCTATTTGACAAAATCAGAATATTGACAAGTTGAAACAGAATGTGTTATAAACAATTCACCAATTGAAAGTTACAGACAATGGTATACAATAAAATGTCCAGTATTAGACAGGCGTTAAAAATGACACTTTTCTGTCAAACAAAGAGCCATAAATCCTGTTCTTGGGCTTATGCATTTTAAGCAAAAGTATCCATACCGAGGTGCCATAAAGAGAGAAAATCAATGGATGGAGAACAAAACACCAACAAGATGGTGACACATTCAACATACAATTTGGAATATTTACTTGTATATTAAAGGACTAATTCCCCCCTCCCCTTCCCCATTTTCCTAATGTAAATATAAATTTAATCCATTCAAAATATAAAACAAGTGAAACTACAAGCTACTGCTCACTGATGATACCCCCGCCGCAAGTGGATAATATTAATAGTGTAAAAATATGCAAGTGTTCGGTAAACAGGAAGTTGTTGAGTGATGAATCTGAAAACACATCACACAGTATAGCTGACTTATATAAACCCTGAAACCAAATTTCAGAAATCATTGTATTGTAGTTCCTGAAAAAATGTGATGAAAATTTTCAACTTGGCTATCAAAGACATGTGTAAAATCATACAAGTATTCGGTAAACAGGAAGTTGTTGAGTGATGAATCTGAAAACACATCAAACGGTATAGCTGTATTACATAAACCCTGAAACAGAATTTCAGAAATCATTGTATTGTAGTTCCTGAGTAAAAATGCAAAAATATTCATGGGACGGACTGATGGATGGACAGACAGAGTTAAAACAGTATACCCCCCCCCCCCCTTTTTTAAAGCGGGGTATAATCCTAATCAGTGCTAACAAGTTGGAAACGACAAATTTTCAATCATATAAAGGGCAATTTCTCCTTGAAATAAAAGTGAATCTGGCTGAAATTCAAAATTGTCCTATGAGAGGCTATGAATAATATATAGCTCGTGTATAAATATGAACAAAATATGCTGACAAATAAAAGTTCTAGAGAGCTAACAATTCCTGAAGAAAAATATGTTTTGAAATATGCAAAGACATATAGTAATTATTAACCACAGTGGGGCGTTGAAAAAAAATCTACTTCGGGGATTCAGAGATGGGAACTAGAACACATTCCAATTTTTCCATAAACGGCCATTGTGGTGCATATTTCGGCACTTTTTTACATTGGTTATTAGATGTACCCCAACTGTTTCCAACAAGTGTTTCCATCTGATGAACCTGCTGTCAACTTCCAGTTCTGGTTTGCGGATTTTTTATAAACAAAGCGAGCACTTTGTGGCAAATAAACCAAGATTTCTATAGAAAATCCACAAAATTTCAAACATAGATTACTCACTTGCTTTTCTAAAATGTGCTTGTGTTTATCAAGGATTTATATAGTAGGACTACTATATAAATCCTTGTGTTTATTAATTGTTTACAAAAAAATATAAGCAACCTATAAATTCCCAAACATCTGGTGCTGAGCCAGTCAAGTGCACCCTAAAAGGTGCACTACTTAATTTGAGCTAAATTTTTATTTGTTTTAACCATTATTATAACTACAGTAATAAACTTGTTTTGAGGAAATTTCGAGCAATACTCCGATATCTATCAGTTATTAAATTGCCTTATTTGAGGGAACAAGATTAAAAAGAAAAGGCTGTGGATCCATGTTCTAGTCTAAATAATTATGACGTCTGGCAAGGCTATTTTGGTCGCAGGAAGGCGTCCAAGAAAAAAAATCAAAATAGCCTTGCCAGACGTCATAATTATTTGGACTATGGATTTTCTATAAACTTTCCATATGTTTAGTATTGAATCAACACAAGGGTACATAATCCTAACAGTAACACTAACAGTATCAGCCTGCAATGCCGGACTCGCATGAACGCAAGATTTAGTTAGTGGGGCGACGCGTTTTTTTAATTCTTGGTCATGCATTCGTGTTGAGAAAGAAAGGGGGAATGCAAACAGTTATACAAAACGTTACCTTCTCATATATAGATATCAACAGCTAATCAAACCAGGGGAGTTCATAGAGAACGTGCCAACTTCAACATGTGAGTCAAGCAGGGGCTGCCCGACTATATCGACCAATCACAAACGTTGTTGCAAATTTGACCTTGTGACGTCAAACAATTTCCCATAATGCAATTATTGCATATAAATAAAAATTATTGCATATAAATAAAAAAACGACAATTATACCAATTGAATGAAAAATATTGCATTACAATGACAAGTTATACAAATTGAATAAAAAATATTGCATTTGAATGACAAATTATACCATTTGAATGAAAAATTATACCATTAAAATAAAAAATATTGCATATAAATGAAAAATTATACCATTTAAATGAAAAAATATACCATACAAATGAAAAATATTGCATATAAATGAAAAAATATTGCATATAAATGAAAAAATATTGCATATAAATGAAAAAATATACCATACAAATGAAAAAATATTGCATATAAATGAAAAAATATTGCATATAAATGAAAAAATATACCAATTAAATGAAAAATATTGCATTTGAATGAAAAATATCAAATTTTTGCAACCAATACCATGCCATATTTGGATAGATTTAAAATTTGTTTTCCATAGCCGCTAAAGATGTGTTAAATGTCCGTAATAGCTTTGATTATATGTTTTACATGTATAGAAATCAATATGGTTAATACGGCAATATTTATAATTTTAAAAGAAAATAATGTAGCCCCGAATAAAAGCTCAGAATAAGTGTCTGAAATAAGCCCTAAAAAAATATAAAGCAGTTTATATGGGGATAAGTTTGACAAGTGTGTGTATAAGGAGTTCCCGGCTAGGTTTAGAGTATATCATGTATATTAGCGTTATTATGAAGTAATGTGATTCGTAAAACTACGGGTATTGAAAACAATTGTGTATGCATGAATGATTTCACACCTAACTAATTTAATAATAAAAAAAAAAAAATATTAAAAATTGTCAACTGTTAATTCAGTTATAAAGATACGTTTGGTTTACAAATACATTGGGTAACGTTTTTCGCTTTTTCTGTTGGCAGTTATATTTTATCTAGGTATCTATGGCTGGTTCCGATTTTATTTGTTCGAAGAGATAATGGCGAGGAAGTGTTAAAAAAATATATAAATTCAGCACATTCACTAAATAACCGAGGAATACAAAAATGTGTTCAGCAGCAAATATTTCAAAAAACTATTTTTTTAAAACAATATACATCTAAAATTAATGTATTAAATGGGAATGAAAGGTGTTTCTCTTTGTCACAACCTTATATTTCACACGGTAAAATTGTTTTACAAATAATTTAACCTTTATCCCGGGCCTGGCTGTCAGACAATTTGTATCCGTGACTTTTAAGTCAATATCAATGTTTTGAAGTTGCTACGCTTATAAATTAGCTAGGCCTATACACACATGTTTGAAGCTATTATATTTTAACTGTTACAACTTTTTCTGCGTTTAAACAGTTTATTTATGACTGTTTCAACGTTTTCCGTGTTGGGACAGTAATAAAATAACTGTTACAACTTTCAAATAGTTGCATCAGTTTTATTACGACTGTGACAACTCTTGAGGCGTTTAATCAGTTTATTTATGACTGTTGCAACGTTTTTCGAGTTGAGACAGTTGTAAATCAACTGTTACAACTTTGAAATAGTTGTATCAGTCCTTTAATGTCTGTGGCAGTTATTTCTTGCGTTGTTGCAGTCGATTTATGTTGTAGACAAACACTTTTAAAGTTGGGACAGTTACAAAATAACTGAAGCAGTGAAATTTAACAACTGTTACAACTTTAACAGGTCTTATCAGTCTTAGAACGACTGTTACTGGTATGGACAGACGTTTTTTCGTCCAGTAGTGTCTTTTGTCGTAAATTTTAGTGTGAAGTTTCCCGTTTGAAATTGAAATGTCTAAATCTAGAAAGGACAACTGCTGCTGTTTATGTTAGATTTAGTTAAAGTAAGTTCGTTTGGGAAAATTTCTGAAGTATATTTAGAGAACTCTGGATTATTCAACGAAAAAATATCATCCAGATAACGGTAGGTATTTTTGAATGTATCAACCAAATGTAACAATGATGGGTCTTTACTGAGTTTGGTCATAAACTGAGATTCATAGCAATATAGAAATAAATCTGATATTAAAGGGGCACAGTTGGTGCCCATAGGAATACCTACTACCTGACGATACACTTTATCGCCGAAACGTACATAAATGTTATCAAGCAGAAAGTTTAAAGCTTCAATCATATCCTCACATTTCCAGTAAGTGTATCTAGCATACTTTCCTTTTTTGTTACAGAAAAAGGCCTTAAACGAGTTACAGCAAATGAAATTACAATGAGATTTTTCGAAAGACCATTTTATCAAATACAAAAACTTTTTCTTTATAAGATTGTGTGGAAGTGTAGTGTACAGAGTAGAAAAATCATAACTGTCAACAGAATTGTAAGGACCATTGAAAGCATGTATTTTATCTAAAACCTCTAAAGAATTTTTAACACTCCAAAAATAATTAATACCATTATTTTCATATGCTTTATTACAAAAGTTAATAACCAGTTCTTTGATAGTAGTAAGGGAGGTGGTTAGAAGCACTGATAGATTAGTAGTAGAACACTTACTCGAAGCGGAGATGAAACGGAATTTAAATGGTTTTTTGTGTAATTTCGGTAACAAGTTGGGCAGTGGCAATGGTATGCTTGTTAACGATTTGACTCTCTGTGGTGACCTGAATGTAGAGGAATTGATAATTTCGTTTTGAAGAACTTTCGTGTAGTATATGCGTCACACCACCACTACATTATTTGCTGCCTTGTCTGCCGGTACGAACACAAACCGCTCTGCGAGTACCTTGAGTTTGTTTTTTATTCTAGAAATGGGTATCGCATGGTTCCTATTATCAATTTCAGAATTGTTTTCTAAATGAGATATTCGAATATCAACAGTATTCATAATTTTATTCAAATAACTGTCTAAAGATTTTTTATCGGATTTTTCACGTTTGCACCAATTTTTACAATAGGCAGACAGAGCGTCTTTAATGACCTGACGACACTGTTTCCAATCTATTGTAGATGGAGGACGGTATTTTGGTCCTTTCTTTAGAAAAGTTATGACTTCACGGTCATCGACTATGTTGAGGTCTCCTGTGATAACATGACCATAGGGAACATATTTAAAACTAGATGTTTCGCAATCTGAAGTGGAAGGAACATTATTTTCTATATTGACGTCTGTTGTAATTGACGTATAATTGAAAATCAAATTTCTGCTCGGTTTTTTTTATAAGAATACGAAATAATGGGTTGTTCTATATTATCAAAATATGGAGGTATTAAGCTATAAACAGAATAGTCATTAAATATGCTAGAAAAATTAATAAAATCAATACCTCTATTTATATATTTTAATTTGAAAAAATGTTGTTTACGATTTTCAGGTTTATCAATAATAGGAAAAAGCCTGTGATGACAAAAGGCTGTAATAATACGGGTGTATTCATAAAATGGGCTAAAAAAAGAAATTTTATCACACTCAAGAAAAATAGCATATAATTTACTTATAGGTATCTGACCCAGTTTGCATAATACTTGATGTCTGCCATTATATGGTCATTTTTGTTGAATTCTGTTTACAAAACTTAGATTTTTCGAAAAACTAAGGATTTTCTTACCCTAGGAGTAGATTACCTGAGCCGTATTTGGCACAACTTTTTGGACTTTTGGATTCTCAAAGCTCCTCAACTTTGTATCATTTTGCTTTTTAACTTTTTTGATCTGAGCGTCACTGATGAGTCTAATGTAGACGAAACGCCTGTCTGGCGTATAAAATTATAATCCTGGTACTTTTGATAACTATTTACACCACTGGGTTGATGCCACTGCTGGTGGACGTTTCGTCCCCGAGGGCATCACCAGCCCAGTAGTCAGCACTTCGGTGTTGACATGAATATCAATTATATGGTCCTAGTTTTTTGAAATTCTGTTTACAAAACTTAGATTTTTCGACAAACTAAGGATTTTCTTACTTCAGGAGTAGATTACCTTAGCCGTATTTGGCACAACTTTTTGGACTTTTGGATCTTCAATGCTCTTCAACTATGTATTTATTTGGCTTTTTAACATTTTTGATCTGAGTATTGATGAGTCTTATGTAGACGAAACGCGCGTCTGGCGTATAAAATTATAATCCTGGTACTTTTGATAACTATTTACACCACTGGGTCGATGCCACTGCTAATGGACGTTTAGTCCCCGAAGGTATCGCCAGCCCAGTAGTCAGCACTTCGGTGTTGACATGAATATCAATTATATGGTAATATTTTTTAAATTCTGTTTATCAAACTTAGATTTTTCGAAAAACTCAGGATGTGCTTACCCCAGGAGTAGATTACCTTAGCCGTATTTGGCACAACTTTATGGACTTTTGGATCCTCAATGCTCTTCAACTTTGTATTTATTTGGCTTTTTAACTTTTTTGATCTGAGCGTCACTGATGAGTCTAATGTAGACGAAACACGCGTCTGGCGTATAAAATTATAATCCTGGTACTTTTGATAACTATTTACACCACTGGGTCGATGCCACTGCTGGTGGACGTTTCGTCCCAAAGGGTATCACCAGCCCAGTAGTCAGCACTTCGGTGTTGACATGAATATCAATTATATGGTCATTTTATTTTTTTATTCTGTTTGCAAAAATTAGATTTTTCGAAAAACTATGGATTTTCTTACCCCCGGAGTAGATTACCTTAGCCGTATTTTGCACAACTTTTTGGACTTTTGGATCCTCAATGCTCTTCAACTTTGTATTTATTTGGCTTTTTAACTTTTTTGATCTGAGCGTCACTGATGAGTCTAATGTAGACGAAACACGCGTCTGGCGTATAAAATTATAATCCTGGTACTTTTGATAACTATTTACACCACTGGGTCGATGCCACTGCTGGTGGACGTTTAGTCCCCGAGGGTATCACCAGCCAAGTAGCCAGCACTTCGGTGTTGACATGAATATCAATTATATGGTCATTTTTTTTTAAATTCTGTTTACAAAACTTAGATTTTTCGAAAAACGAAGGATTTTCTTACCCCAGGAGTAGATTACCTTAGCCGTATTTTGCACAACTTTTTGGACTTTTGGATCCTCAATGCTCTTCAACTTTGTATTTATTTGGCTTTTTAACATTTTTGATCTGAGCATTGATGAGTCTTATGTAGACGAAACGCGCGTCTGGCGTATAAAATTATAATCCTGGTACTTTTGATAACTATTTACACCAATGGGTCGATGCCACTGCTGGTGGACGTTTAGTCCCCGAAGGTATCGCCAGCTTATTAGTCAGCACTTCGGTGTTGACATGAATATCAATTATATGGTAATTTTTTTTAAATTCTGTTTACCAAACTTAGATTTTTCGAAAAACTAAGGATATGCTTACCCCAGGAGTAGATTACCTTAGCCGTATTTGGCACAACTTTTTGGACTTTTGGATCCTCGATGCTCTTCAACTTTGTATTTATTTGGCTTTTTAACATTTTTGATCTGAGCATTGATGAGTCTTATGTAGACGAAACGCGCGTCTGGCGTATAAAATTATAATCCTGGTACTTTTGATAACTATTTACACCACTGGGTCGATGCCACTGTTAATGGACGTTTAGTCCCCGAAGGTATCGCCAGCCCAGTAGTCAGCACTTCGGTGTTGACATGAATATCAATTATATGGTATGTTTTTTAAATTCTGTTTATCAAACTTAGATTTTTCGAAAAACTAAGGATGTGCTTACCCCAGGAGTAGATTACCTTAGCCGTATTTGGCACAACTTTATGGACTTTTGGATCCTCAATGCTCTTCAACTATGTATTTATTTGGCTTTTTAACTTTTTTGATCTGAGCATTGATGAGTCTTATGTAGACGAAACGCGCGTCTGGCGTATAAAATTATAATCCTGGTACTTTTGATAACTATTTACACCACTGGGTTGATGCCACTGCTGGTGGACGTTTCGTCCCCGAGGGCATCACCAGCCCAGTAGTCAGCACTTCGGTGTTGACATGAATATCAATTATATGGTCCTAGTTTTTTTAAATTCTGTTTACAAAACTTAGATTTTTTCGAAAAACTAAGGATTTTCTTACCCCAGGAGTAGATTACCTTAGCCGTATTTGGCACAACTTTTTGGACTTTTGGATCCTCAATGCTCTTCAACTTTGTATTTATTTGGCTTTTTAACTTTTTTGATCTGAGCATTGATGAGTCTTATGTAGACGAAACGCGCGTCTGGCGTATAAAATTATAATCCTGGTACTTTTGATAACTATTTACTCCTCTGGGTCGATGCCACTGCTGGTGGACGTTTAGTCCCCGAGGGTATTACCAGCCCAGTAGCCAGCACTTCGGTGTTGACATGAATATCAATTATATGGTCATTTTTCTTAAAATTCTGTATACAAAACTTAGATTTTTCGAAAAACTAAGGATTTTCTTACTTCAGGAGTAGATTATCTTAGCCGTGTTTGGCACAACTTTTTGGACTTTTGGATCCTCAATGCTCTTCAACTATGTATTTATTTGGCTTTTTAACATTTTTGATCTGAGCATTGATGAGTTTTATGTAGACGAAACGCGCGTCTGGCGTATAAAATTATAATCCTGGTACTTTTGATAACTATTTACACCAATGGGTCGATGCCACTGCTGGTGGACGTTTAGTCCCCGAAGGTATCGCCAGCACAGCAGTCAGCACTTCGGTGTTGACATGAATATCAATTAGATGGTAATTTTTTTTAAATTCTGTTTACCAAACTTAGATTTTTCGAAAAACTAAGGATATGCTTACCCCAGGAGTAGATTACCTTAGCCGTATTTGGCACAAATTTTTGGACTTTTGGATCCTCGATGCTCTTCAACTTTGTATTTATTTGGCTTTTTAACATTTTTGATCTGAGCATTGATGAGTCTTATGTAGACGAAACGCGCGTCTGGCGTATAAAATTATAATCCTGGTACTTTTGATAACTATTTACACCACTGGGTCGATGCCACTGCTAATGGACGTTTAGTCCCCGAAGGTATCGCCAGCCCAGTAGTCAGCACTTCGGTGTTGACATGAATATCAATTATATGGTAATAATTTTTAAATTCTGTTTATCAAACTTAGATTTTTCGAAAAACTAAGGATGTGCTTACCCCAGGAGTAGATTACCTTAGCCGTATTTGGCACAACTTTATGGACTTTTGGATCCTCAATGCTCTTCAACTTTGTATTTATTTGGCTTTTTAACTTTTTTGATCTGAGCGTCACTGATGAGTCTTATGTAGACGAAACACGCGTCTGGCGTATAAAATTATAATCCTGGTACTTTTGATAACTATTTACACCACTGGGTCGATGCCACTGCTGGTGGACGTTTAGTCCCCGAGGGTATTACCAGCCCAGTAGCCAGCACTTCGGTGTTGACATGAATATCAATTATATGGTCATTTTTCTTAAAATTCTGTATACAAAACTTAGATTTTTCGAAAAACTAAGGATTTTCTTACTTCAGGAGTAGATTATCTTAGCCGTGTTTGGCACAACTTTTTGGACTTTTGGATCCTCAATGCTCTTCAACTATGTATTTATTTGGCTTTTTAACATTTTTGATCTGAGCATTGATGAGTTTTATGTAGACGAAACGCGCGTCTGGCGTATAAAATTATAATCCTGGTACTTTTGATAACTATTTACACCAATGGGTCGATGCTACTGCTGGTGGACGTTTAGTCCCCGAAGGTATCGCCAGCACAGCAGTCAGCACTTCGGTGTTGACATGAATATCAATTAGATGGTAATTTTTTTTAAATTCTGTTTACCAAACTTAGATTTTTCGAAAAACTAAGGATATGCTTACCCCAGGAGTAGATTACCTTAGCCGTATTTGGCACAAATTTTTGGACTTTTGGATCCTCGATGCTCTTCAACTTTGTATTTATTTGGCTTTTTAACATTTTTGATCTGAGCATTGATGAGTCTTATGTAGACGAAACGCGCGTCTGGCGTATAAAATTATAATCCTGGTACTTTTGATAACTATTTACACCACTGGGTCGATGCCACTGCTAATGGACGTTTAGTCCCCGAAGGTATCGCCAGCCCAGTAGTCAGCACTTCGGTGTTGACATGAATATCAATTATATGGTAATAATTTTTAAATTCTGTTTATCAAACTTAGATTTTTCGAAAAACTAAGGATGTGCTTACCCCAGGAGTAGATTACCTTAGCCGTATTTGGCACAACTTTATGGACTTTTGGATCCTCAATGCTCTTCAACTTTGTATTTATTTGGCTTTTTAACTTTTTTGATCTGAGCGTCACTGATGAGTCTTATGTAGACGAAACACGCGTCTGGCGTATAAAATTATAATCCTGGTACTTTTGATAACTATTTACACCACTGGGTCGATGCCACTGCTGGTGGACGTTTTGTCCCAAAGGGTATCACCAGCCCAGTAGTCAGCACTTCGGTGTTGACATGAATATCAATTATATGGTCATTTTATTTTTTTATTCTGTTTGCAAAAATTAGATTTTTCGAAAAACTAAGGATTTTCTTACCCCCGGAGTAGATTACCTTAGCCGTATTTGGCACAACCTTTTGGACTTTTGGATCCTCAATGCTCTTCAACTTTGTATTTATTTGGCTTTTTAACTTTTTTGATCTGAGCGTCACTGATGAGTCTAATGTAGACGAAACACGCGTCTGGCGTATACAATTATAATCCTGGTACTTTTGATAACTTTTTACACCACTGGGTCGATGCCACTGCTGGTGGACGTTTAGTCCCCGAGGGTATCACCAGCCCAGTAGCCAACACTTCGGTGTTGACATGAATATCAATTATATGGTCATTTTTTTTAAAATTCTGTTTACAAAAATTAGATTTTTCGAAAAACTAAGGATTTTCTTACCCCCGGAGTAGATTACCTTAGCCGTATTTTGCACAACTTTTTGGACTTTTGGATCCTCAATGCTCTTCAACTTTGTATTTATTTGGCTTTTTAACTTTTTTGATATGAGCATTGATGAGTCTTATAAAGACGAAACGCGCGTCTGGCGTATAAAGTTATAATCTTGGTACTTTTGATAACTATTTACACTACTGGGTCGATGCCACTGCTGGTGGACGTTTTGTCCCCGAGGGTATCACCAGCCCAGTAGTCAGCACTTCGGTGTTGACATGAATATCAATTATATAGATATAGGAAGATGTGTGAGTGCCAATGAGACAACTCTCCATCCAAATAACAATTTATAAATTAAACCATTATAGGTTAAAGTACGGCCTTCAACACGGAGCCTTGGCTCACACCGAACAACAAGCTATAAAGGGCCACAAAATTACTAGTGTAAAACCATTCAAACGGGAAAACCAACGGTCTAATCTATATAAACAAAACGAGAAACGAGAAACACGTATATATTACATAAACAAACGTCAACTACTGTACATCAGATTCCTGTCTTAGGACAGGTGCAAACATTTGCAGCGGGATTAAACGTTTTAATGGGCCCAAACCTTCTCCCTTTTTCTGAAACAATAGCATAACATCACAACATAGAAAAACATACGATAAACTATCAATTGGCAGACTTAACTCAATCAAAAAAACGTATGATTACACAATGAACGAATAAATTTGATCTGCAATATCTGAATACAAATGCACAGTTAATTAAATATTAGAGACAAACATTCATGACCAAAAGGCTAACAAACAAATTCAAACATACTGAGAAATATTTAACCAATCAATGTTCACTTTAGAAAAAAAACGTTTTTTTATAATCTTGAAGTTTATACAAATGTTGTAAGAATAAGTGAAAAATTGAAGATATTACAAATAATCCAAGCTGGTATACAGACAAGATCCATATAAATAAAAAAAAATGACAAAAAAGCATTATGAACAGTATCAACAGGTCGAATTAACAAGAAAATACGATTTGAGAGTACTCGCAGTTACTGACAGCTAGTTAAAAGCCAAAACCAATTAATAGACAAAAATCATGCATCAGAGACTAAAATCGACTAAAACACATCACAGGGATTTAGTATTTAAACGTCATTAATAGTCAAAGAAGACATGACTTGTGCAATGCCAAAAATAAATGTATCGACAGGTAGTAGTATGGTGAAGAGCGACTTCTATAGAAATAAAAGTTAACGTGGCTGTGTCCCCTATATATCTCGCCTCAAAAGATAATGAAATTTAATTATGTTTTAATTGGCTAATGACAAAATCAATATTAGTGCCAATGTGAACTATATTCAGAGATCTAATTACAATATTGGTACGATAACCCTTACTTATAAGTTTGTTTAAAGGTTCGATGAGTTTACAAGGATCACATAGTGATTTCCTCGCTTTAAGTACAACATTACCATAAAATTTAGGATGAGAAATACCATTTTTAATAAGCTTTCTACAGGTATAGCCAAATTTACTAATCAAATCTTTGTATCTATGAAAGATTTTAGTAAAAGTTTTAAGTAATTTATGGTATCGAAATCCCTGACACAACAATTTACCAGTGATGCATTGATTACGTTCGTTAAAATCTATGACATCAGAACACACACGGGCAAACCGAACGAGTTGCGATATATAAACACCGTATGATGGAGCAAAAGGCACATCGCCGTCTAAAAAAGGAAAATTAACAGTAGGAAATGAAAAATCGTCTCTTTTGTCGTAAATTTTAGTGTGAAGTTTCCCGTTTGAAATTGAAATGTCTAAATCTAGAAAAGGACAACTGCTGCTGTTTATGTTAGATTTAGTTAAAGTAAGTTCGTTTGGGTAAATTTCTGAAGTATATTTAGAGAACTCTGGATTATTCAACGAAAAAATATCATCCAGATAACAGTAGGTATTTTTGAATGTATCAACCAAATGTAACAATGATAGGTCTTTACTGAGTTTGGTCATAAACTGAGATTCATAGCAATATAGAAATAAATCTGCTATTAAAGGGGCACAGTTGGTGCCCATAGGAATACCTACTACCTGACGATACACTTTATCGCCGAAACGTACATAAATGTTATCAAGCAGAAAGTTTAAAGCTTCAATCATATCCTCACATTTCCAGTAAGTGTATCTAGCATACTTTCCTTTTTCGTTACAGAAAAAGGCCTTAAACGAGTTACAGCAAATGAAATTACAATGAGATTTTTCGAAAGACCATTTTATCAAATTCAAAAACTTTTTCTTTATAAGATTGTGTGGAAGTGTAGTGTACAGAGTAGAAAAATCATAACTGTCAACAGAATTGTAAGGACCATTGAAAGCATGCATTTTATCTAAAACCTCTAAAGAATTTTTAACACTCCAAAAATAATTAATACCATTATTTTCATAAGCTTTATTACAAAAGTTAATAACCAGTTCTTTGATAGTAGTAAGGGAGGTGGTTAGAAGCACTGATAGATTAGTAGTAGAACACTTACTCGAAGCGGAGATGAAACGGAATTTAAATGGTTTTTTGTGTAATTTCGGTAACAAGTAGGGACTTTCAAATGTTCGGAAGATGCTTTAAGCTGGGCAGTGGCAGTGGTATGCTTGTTAACGATTTGACTCTCTGTGGTGACCTGAATGTAGAGGTATTGATAATTTCGTTTTGAAGAACTTTCGTGTAGTATATGCGTCACACCACCACTACATTATTTGCTGCCTTGTCTGCCGGTACGAACACAAACCGGTCTGTGCGTACCTTGAGTTTGTTTTTTTATTCTAGAAATGAGTATATCATGGTTCCTATTATCAATTTCAGAATTGTTTTCTAAATGAGATATTCGAATATCAACAGTATTCATAATTTTATTCAAGTAACTGTCTAAAGATTTTTATCGGATTTTTCACGTTTGCACCAATTTTTACAATAGGCAGACAGAGCGTCTTTAATGACCTGACGACACTGTTTCCAATCTATTGTAGATGGAGGACGGTATTTCGGTCCTTTCTTTAGAAAAGTTATGACTTCACAGTCATCGACTATGTTGAGGTCTCCTATGATAACATGACCATAGGGAACATATTTAAAACTAGATGTTTCGCAATCTGAAGTGGAAGGAACATTATTTTCTATATTGACGTCTGTTGTAATTGACGTATAATTGAAAATCAAATTTCTGCTCGGTTTTTTATAAGAATACGAAATAATGGGTTGTTCTATATTATCAAAATATGGAGGTATTAAGCTATAGACAGAAGAGTCATTAATTATGCTAGACAAATTAATAAAATCAATACCTCTATTTATATATTTTAATTTGAGAAAATGTTGTTTACGATTTTCAGGTTTATCAATAATAGGAAAAAGCCTGTGATGACAAAAGGCTGTAATAATACGGGTGTATTCATAAAATGGGCTAAAAAAGAAATTTTATCACACTCAAGAAAAATAGCATATAATTTACTTATAGGTATCTGACCCAGTTTGCATAATACTTGATGTCTACCATTATATGGTCATTTTTGTTGAATTCTGTTTACAAAACTTAGATTTTTCGACAAAACTAAGGATTTTCCTACCCTATGAGTACATTACCTGAGCCGTATTTGGCACAACTTTTTGGACTTTTGGATTCTCAAAGCTCCTCAACTTTGTATCATTTTGCTTTTTAACTTTTTTGATCTGAGCGTCACTGATGAGTCTAATGTAGACGAAACGCGTGTCTGGCGTATAAAAATTATAATCCTGGTACTTTTGATAACTATTTACACCACTGGGTTGATGCCACTGCTGGTGGACGTTTCGTCCCCGAGGGCATCACCAGCCCAGTAGTCAGCACTTCGGTGTTGACATGAATATCAATTATATGGTCCTAGTTTTTTTAAATTCTGTTTACAAAACTTAGATTTTTTCGAAAAACTAATGATTTTCTTACCCCAGGAGTAGATTACCTTAGCCGTATTTGGCACAACTTTTTGGACTTTTGGATCCTCAATGCTCTTCAACTTTGTATTTATTTGGCTTTTTAACTTTTTTGATCTGAGCATTGATGAGTCTTATGTAGACGAAACGCGCGTCTGGCGTATAAAATTATAATCCTGGTACTTTTGATAACTATTTACTCCACTGGGTCGATGCCACTGCTGGTGGACGTTTAGTCCGCGATGGTATTACCAGCCCAGTAGCCAGCACTTCGGTGTTGACATGAATATCAATTATATGGTAATTTTTCTTAAAATTCTGTATACAAAACTTAGATTTTTCGAAAAACTAAGGATTTTCTTACTTCAGGAGTAGATTACCTTAGCCGTATTTGGCACAACTTTTTGGACTTTTGGATCCTCAATGGTCTTCAACTATGTATTTATTTGGCTTTTTAACATTTTTGATCTGAGCATTGATGAGTCTTATGTAGACGAAACGCGCGTCTGGCGTATAAAATTATAATCCTGGTACTTTTGATAACTATTTACACCAATGGGTCGATGCCACTGCTGGTGGACGTTTAGTCCCCGAAGGTATCGCCAGCCCATTAGTCAGCACTTCGGTGTTGACATGAATATCAATTATATGGTAATTTTTTTTAAATTCTGTTTACCAAACTTAGATTTTTCGAAAAACTAAGGATATGCTTACCCCAGGAGTAGATTACCTTAGCCGTATTTGGCACAACTTTTTGGACTTTTGGATCCTCGATGCTCTTCAACTTTGTATTTATTTGGCTTTTTAACATTTTTGATCTGAGCATTGATGAGTCTTATGTAGACGAAACGCGCGTCTGGCGTATAAAATTATAATCCTGGTACTTTTGATAACTATTTACACCACTGGGTCGATGCCACTGCTAATGGACGTTTAGTCCCCGAAGCTATCGCCAGCCCAGTAGTCAGCACTTCGGTGTTGACATGAATATCAATTATATGGTAATTTTTTTTAAATTCTGTTTATCAAACTTAGATTTTTCGAAAAACTAAGGATGTGCTTACCCCAGGAGTAGATTACCTTAGCCGTATTTGGCACAACTTTATGGACTTTTGGATCCTCAATGCTCTTCAACTTTGTATTTATTTGGCTTTTTAACTTTTTTGATCTGAGCGTCACTGATGAGTCTAATGTAGACGAAACACGCGTCTGGCGTATAAAATTATAATCCTGGTACTATTGATAACTATTTACACCACTGGGTCGATACCACTGCTGGTGGACGTTTCGTCCCAAAGGGTATCACCAGCCCAGTAGTCAGCACTTCGGTGTTGACATGAATATCAATTATATGGTCATTTTATTTTTTTATTCTGTTTGCAAAAATTAGATCTTTCGAAAAACTAAGGATTTTCTTACCCCCGGAGTAGATTACCTTAGCCGTATTTGGCACAACTTTTTGGACTTTTGGATCCTCAATGCTCTTCAACTTTGTATTTATTTGGCTTTTTAACTTTTTTGATCTGAGCGTCACTGATGAGTCTAGTGTAGACGAAACAAGCGTCTGGCGTATAAAAATATAATCCTGGTACTTTTGATAACTACTTACACCACTGGGTCGATGCCACTGCTGGTGGACGTTTAGTCCCCGAGGGTATCACCAGCCCAGTAGCCAGCACTTCGGTGTTGACATGAATATCAATTATATGGTCATTTTTTTTTAAATTCTGTTTACAAAACTTAGATTTTTCGAAAAACGAAGGATTTTCTTACCCCAGGAGTAGATTACCTTAGCCGTATTTTGCACAACTTTTTGGACTTTTGGATCCTCAATGCTCTTCAACTTTGTATTTATTTGGCTTTTTAACTTTTTTGATATGAGCATTGATGAGTCTCATGAAGACGAAACGCGCGTCTGGCGTATAAAATTATAATCCTGGTACTTTTGATAACTATTTACAACACTGGGTCGATGCCACTGCTGGTGGACATTTTGTCCCCGAAGGCATCACCAGCCCATTATTCAGCACTTCGGTTTATATTTCTTTCAAGTATTTCACTGTAGATCTTGTTTAAGTTATTTCCAAATAAAAAGACTGCATCCGCAGAATGAGAAAAAAAGTACTAGGCAACGTCAGTGCAAATACAAAAAGTCAAATTTCACAGGAATAGGTTAATCGTGTTAATCTTCAAACTTTAACATTGATATGATTGCAAAGAGAAAGCTATCCACCAAAGTCAAAGTAAAGAAGATGTAAGCAATTATAGGCAATTTAAGTCACTCTCATTTTTTTAGATGTTGGTTATCTATCAACATTTTCAATATTTCCTGCTGTATACTTAAAGCTGGGAATATTGTGTATGCATTATAGATTGCTTCACTAACGTTCAAAGGGTTTTTTTCAACTACGTACTTGAAAATGT
This sequence comes from Mytilus trossulus, assembly GCF_036588685.1. Lineage (NCBI taxonomy): Eukaryota > Metazoa > Mollusca > Bivalvia > Mytilida > Mytilidae > Mytilus > Mytilus trossulus. The sequence continues at coordinate 25,749,029 of NC_086383.1, read as the reverse complement.
TGTTAGTGATATTTAATTTAAATTAGACTAGATGAATTTTACTTCAAAATTTTATTTTAGACAGTATGATCTACCTGTAGACGAAGCTCAATGCCCAAATCAAGTCTTGAGGCATAATTCAATAAAATACAATGATGACTGCTGTACATCTATTTTTGTCACTTTAAATATCATATTATACCTGTTTGTTTTGTTTACAAATCGTTGTCAATATAATGGAAATTTATTTGACTGTCATACAAGTGAGAGGTTTAAGCTAGTTGTTATAGCTAAATAAAAACAAATGCCTTTACAAATTTAGGACTATTACATTGTTGTACATTCGTTTGATGTGTTTTAGGTTTTTGACTGGCTATGTTTGGTAACGAGTTTTCCCCGGAGTTAATTTTGTTTTGTTATTTCCTTTTCATTCATAACGCCAAAGGTTAAAAGTTTTTTTTTTATTAGATGACCATAATTAAATATTAAAATCAACATATATCACTAATATAAGATCAAATGTATGTAAGGCCAAATTTGGCATGACAGTAATGCGGGAAATTTTGAAAAAAAATATTTATGAAATCTTCCTGAAATTTCAATGTGACAGCTTTTTCCAAGATGGTCGTCTCAAATATTAAACGCAACAAATACATGTATTATACAAGTTCAAATTTGGAATGTTAGAAGTGGTGGATGTTTCGAACAATACTCCGAAGTCAAACTTGAATAAGATATTAAAACAAACACAAACTATCAGTCATAACTCAAAGGAAAGCGAGATTATGGGTAAAATGTCGCACAGTGCGTAAATTTTAATCGGATAAGCAGAACATGACATGAGGTTAATAGCCTTGATACACAATTTTTTTTTCCGGAATTATGTGATAAACAGGGTTAGTGCAAGAGTAACCCAGTAATATCATTAATAAACAGTATGTTAGGATATAGTTAATTGTAATGTTTCCACGTTTTTCAATCCAGCAATTTTTAAAGAAAATCAAAACAGATGAATTATAACACTTCTAGCCGGTCAATCGGCCTTGGTTTCTATGGTAATCTATAACAATTACACCATTCTATGCAATTGTTTTCAACATAATTAAGACGCATGTACTTAAATTCAGTCACGGTATAACTATTATATCTCACCAAAAGGACCGTTTTGAGAATGGTTTTAATTCATTTTTAGATTAAATCGAATAATTAAAAAAAAATATGGATTTAAGAAAGGATATATGACGGATAACTTCATAATGACAACTTTGTGTATGTATGTCAAACATAAACTAATGAAACAAACAAAATCCTTTTGTTTCAAGGGTTGTGAACTAGCAAAACATTGCCACATATTTATGTCTCTTCGAAGAAAGGCAAACACATTATTCTTTTCTGTCGTTCGTTACCAATACTAAGACTGAAAACAATATTTCAAAATATGGTTGTATTTTAACTTCAGATGCTTTATATCCATCGATCACTAACTGACGATTAAAATTTAAAAATTTGAAAGTTATATCAATTCAATTTTACCAACATAATCTCTTGTCCTATCAAAGATTTACATGAACGTGCCAACTATATAATCACGATAAGAACTATTAAATGTCAAGAAGCACGCATAAGGATCATATATACACGAATCTAAGGCATTGTATAAAGACATGTTTTATTACGTTTTGATTTGTTTATTTGGTATGTAACACTTATTTCTTTTACTTAGCATACTTAGTAAAATTATTCTTAAATTATGTATAATTTAACATTAATTATTGATTTTTTTAGATATTTGCATCATGTTACCATGGTTACTGAATGCCATATGATAATTTAAATAATATGTTTGCTAGTGATTGATATACTGATCATCAAACGAAATCATTAAATAGTCGATTAATTTCAGAAAGAACATTGCGACAGAGGAGAATTTGACACAGATTTACAATATGCAAAGAACAATTAGAGAACGCTATAACACCAATTTAAGATGATAAACAACGTCAATACCTATAATATTTACCTCATGGTCATCATTTAATATTTGTGAAGTTGATACGAAATATTTATCAACAAAGTCTATGTATCTTCAAATGAACTTCTTTTGAACAAAGGACGTTTGATATAAATGAGGTTAATCAACCTTTTGACCAGACCATTGGTGTCGTATATTTTTTTTTAAATATTTTTTTATGAATATGGTATACTGCAACTAAAGTGGGGTTAAATTGAAATTTTCAACAACAAAAATTGTCATAGATTCTGGTACTGAGATGGCCGCTTATGTCAAATTCATTTAAGTCAAAAGACGGAGTGAAAATAGACGTGTCTGTTGTTTCTTTAATTTCAAGTAATAGTAGATAGTTAACGAGTATATTTATGGAACCCGGGCTAATCAAAAAGAAAAATCAGAAAAGATTAGATTACAGAGGCCATCATAAATATATCTGAATGTGCAATTATTAAAGACAATATGATCTAACCACCTTGGTCTTTGTGTTTTTTATATGTGACAAAGGAAACTCTGACTCAGTTAGTGGGGAGATGCACACGGTTCGTTCCCATACATGTAGGAATGCAAACAATTTGTTGAAAAGTTTACTTAAAATTTCAACTTCGTACTTTTTTTGGCCCTTTCACCATTTTTAGATTCGAGCGTCACTGATGAGTTTTTTGTAGACGAAACGCGCGTCTGTCGTATATACAAAATTTAGTCCTGGTATCTATTATGAGTTTATTTTTCACATATGTTGTCGATAAAAAATCTTATCTTTTTTATTATTATTAACAAAATATGCTGTATGGTATCCCACAGTAATAATGAGTAGCTTCACCATGAATCTGAAGACCGTCTTGGTTGCTAAAATGTTAATTTTGGTAATTTAAAAAGAGGTTTCGTGCAACACTTCGAAGCCCCTCCTACAAAACTTGTGTGTAAGGACACTACTGAATTTCAGATATCAAATACGGCGATATACGTCCACTCCTTCATTATTGATTGAAATTCCAAAAGAAAATAGAACACACATATTTCCCCCATCGTAAGTGTTATGGGGTGTAAATACTCACATGAGAATAAATTACACAGATATTAATCATTTCAAGCACCGTACGACAACAATAAGCAAAGTAAGCCATAAAAGGCCCAGAGATGACAAATGTAAATAAATTCAAAAGAAAAACTAACGGCATAAATTATGTACAAAATTTATATATCAAGCAGTGTACGTAGATTTGACCTAGAATATTCATTATGTTTGCAGCTTTTTTCCAGATTATTGTTTGTCAGTGTCAAAACGGTTGGATTCATAATTCTACATCATGTTATTACTTCAGCGATAATACGAAGACTTGGGATACTTCTGCCGTAGGTTAATTGTTTGTTACACCTACACACTTTTAAATGGAGATACTACATGAAGAGGTAGTTGTTTTATTGTACAAAAGGACATTTGACCAACGAGTTGGTCTCTTCAGTGTTGGAGGCTGGAAGTGTTTAAGCATAACAAATTGTGTACAAACTGTGAAAAGCTTTTACAAAAGTTTTGTTGAGTTGTACGTTTACAAACAGAAATCAGATTGTCCTAACACTTGTATATGGTTATCGAAGTTTCAGTAAACAACAAAACCATTCAATAGTTATTTCTGAATTTAATAAACATTTCAATTTTACAGATCACAATTGATCACAATTGAAACCAAAATCAAAGTCTACAAAAAGAAAAGCGTACCTTCCATTTACTATGATTGAAGATGACCAAAAACAATACATTTTATCTTTGCTCCAACATTATAAACCTTTCATTCTTCTAAAGTAGCAGGGCTATATACTATTGTTATATTTTTGTACATGTTGTATTTGTTCAAACGAGCCTCACGGAGGAGTCTTTAGTAGATGAAACGCGTGTTTGGTGTACACAATTTTCATACTGGTTGGTTGAATTTATTTTGATTTGTTGCTTGTGTCCCATTTCTTACACACATATATGGTATCGATTATATGATAATGTTCAATTGTAAGAGTAACTAAAGTGAGTATATTTGTCCGTAAAAGTTGTATTACTCCTCAGTATACATTAAATATAATAATAACTGTTATCGTTGTTAGTATTTTCGTATATTTTACAGGCTTCTTGCCAGGCACATAACGCAGAACTTGCTGTCATAGAGACAGATGAAGAGAATACATTCATATCGTCTGAAATGGCCAACCTTGGAGGTAAACAGCTTCATACTGTACATAAAACTTACAATCAATTTATTAATCAAATAAAAATTTCGTCCCCATGGACAACTTATAGTTCAATTTGAACTATGTTTGTCAAACAGGTTGCCTGTTGAGATAAACCAGACTTTTGTTTTATATTTTTAAAACCAATTGTTTGTCATAGAGATAAAACGGATATAATGATTGTATTTCAATCGAACTTTCCATAACTTAGTGCTTCTTTATTGTCATATTTTCTGGTTGTTTCAATTTATTTTTGTAAATACAGGAACATTGCAATGCAGTATATTAAAATTGTATAACAAACAGATATTGCTAAATACATTTTATCTGGTAAAGTTTGTACACTAAATGAAAGACGATATACAGCCATGGTTTCATAGAACTTGTGGAAAAGGGAGTTTGAAATATATTAAAATTGTGAATTTATTTTTTGGAGTTTTATTATTACCTGTCGCATAGACTTGCGTCAAAGAAGGGTTCCTGTTGTGCAGTTATTATTTTCCATGAACTTTATTTCAAATTAAATATCTTTCAAATAGACAATTGAAATTATAACATTATGTTAGGGTGATGATTAAAATGTAAAGTCATAAAAATACTGAATTCCGAGGAAAATCAAAACTTCAAAATTAAAATATTCAGTTTGAAAAAAAATATCAAGAACGTTTGTGTTTCCCTCAACCCGACCCTTTATTATGCTTCAACTGTTCATTGATAGCGGACAATCAATCTTCATTAATAATGTTTGTGAATCAAATACTTTTCATGTTGCGTTTGTTACTGATTTAATGTGACACTAAACAAGACTAAAGAAGGTGAATAATATACATATAACCGATTCAATATTGTGAGATATAGCAATGCGCATCAATACAACATTATTACATAGAAGAAACCAAATCTTCCTGATAAAAGGTATTTTAGGTGTTTGATACTGCATTGATCAAGCATTCAAAACCGGGTTAGTTTGATGGATCATTTGAAGGCATGAATCTTCAAACAGCATCAATAATTCGACTGTAAAAACATTAATCTGAAATAATTTTTGAATTTTTTTCATCATTCACCTCTGTACAGGATTTTTCTGGTTGGATGGAACAGATGAATTTTCTGAAGGACAATGGGAATGGGCATCAACTGGCGAAGCATTTGATTATTCAAATTGGTTTCCAGGAGAACCAAATAATAGTAATGGTCAGGAAGACTGTCTGCTGACAGGTGGAGTCTACAAAACATTCTGGAATGATTCCCCTTGCTCGAACCAGATCAAATATATTTGTGAGAAAAAGTAAGACTTTGTAACTTTGATTTTAACATAAACAAGTTACTCAAGTTGCTACATTCCAAATTACTGCATTAGAAAAATACTAAATTGCATTTGGTTATATCACATATTTATTATCATTTAAGACATAACAAGGTGAAATATAGTTTCATACAAGAACCATATGTTCCTCCATTTTGTCTATGTGTTGTTCTTCTTAATAATTTTACGAGCCTTTTTCAACTGTTTTTCGAATTTGGTTTTTATTGATTTATGCTCTAACAACTTCCGAAATTAAACAGAAGAAATAAGAGCTCGAAACATGTTGAACAATGTCAGTGGCCTGTAGTTTAGGTAAAGGTGAATTTGCGCCTGTAAAACATTTAAATTCGCTTAATTTGTTGACACCTTTTTTAAGGGAGCCTGTCAGTGGTTATCGATTGCTGGTGTGTGTGTGGTTCATAGATGTTTGTACCTATCCATTTTTTATAACGATTAGACTGTTAGATTACATGTTTGCATTTTTTTACGCTAGTCATTTTTGGGTCCTTAGTAACTTGCTGTTCTGTGTAAGCCAATACCCCGTGTTGCAGGCCGTACTTTTACCAATGTGTATTTGTTAACTTTCAATAGATACAAGGAGAGTTATCTCATTGTCAATCATACCACATCTCTTTATCAGTTGTTGATGTTTTTATGTACTCAGGTCAGTATAGTTTGTTTGTCTTCCCATTTGAAAAAAATCACATTTGTTTTGCCGGTATATCTTAATCTAAAAGACGATTAAAATGCCTGTACCAAGTCAGGAATATGACAGTTCTTGTCTATTCGTTTTTGATGCGTTTTGTTATTTGATTTTGCCATGTGATTATGGACTTTCCGTATTGATTTTCCTCTTGAGTTCAGTATTTTTGTGATTTTACTTTTTATTGTTCACACCATAACGCTTTTGTGTCTGCGGCGATTTAGTTGTCTGATCGGAAATCGTACATTTCCGTATTCTTATGTTTCATTCAGATATTCAACTTAACTTAATGGCTTAAACCAAATGGTGAAGACAACGTTTTTCATAATGTATACATCTTTAATAGACTAATCAGGAAAACATATATTGACGTAATAGATACCTGTAGACAATTGAAAATATTCAGTCGATTTTGTCTCGATTCCATCAATATTGTCGACATCGACATCTTTGATAAACATATTTGTCTATTTCTATGCTATCAATAACGTTTATGTCGACGTCTTGATAACCATTATTGGCTATTCAGATCAAAACATTTTGGTCAAGAGCTGTCGATATCAAAACTTAAATCATTTAAACAGAAGAAACGAGGTCAGGTATACAATTTGATTGAAAACATGGCATCGATATCGGCGATTGATGGTGTGTTTACTGTGACACATATAGTAAATGTACTCATCAAAATCGATACGATGTCGTCGATATCTCATATTTTGAACATAACATATACATTATAATGTTATTTGCGGTATTTAATTTTTTTATTTGTTTTACAAATCATATTTTCTTTATGTATGTTGCAGGTTGGAGAATCCAGTTGTTGGATAAAAAGGATAACATCAATGTTTATGAATATATCAGAGATATATATATCTAGAATTAAAATAAATGATAGATTTTATCGTGTAAATAGTTAATATTGTCAATCTTTTAACATATATAGAATTGAGAATTTAAATTTGAAAAAAATCAACGCAGCGAAAAGTCCCTTACCCGCTCCCTTTACAAAATTTCAATCGTCACTGAACCCCCCACTTTTTCTTTAAACGTCCTGTATCAAGTTATAGGAAAATTAACATTGTTATATTATAGTTCGTTTCTGTGTGTGTTACATTTAAGTTATGTGTGTCTGTTGTGTCGTAGTTCTCCGCTTATATGTAATGGGTTTACCTCAGTTTTACTTTGTAACCGGGATTTGTTTGTTCTCAATCGATTAATAAATTTTGAACAGCGGTATACTGCTGTTGCTTAGTAGTGTAGACGAAACGGGTGTCTGGTACAAATACAAAATTTCAATTCTCGTATCTTTGATGACTTTATTTACCATAAAATGAAGAAAAAGGTTAAACTTCAGTAGGATAATGAAGACACTATATAGAAATTCATCAATGGGATGCTGAAATACACTGAAACATATATAACTCACACATTAAGAATTCATTGCTTACCACTTACATAATTAACCAGCATTTAGTCTAGATAATTCAGTTATATCATTGCTTAATCTGCTGTTCTCTTTTTTCTTTATATCGTAACCACATTTCAAACTCTCATAAGACTAGAACATCAAACAAGTAAATTTTCAAAAACAGGAGCAAACAATCATCGATCCTTTCAACGGTGTAAAATTTGACGTATTTTGGTATAAGCATACAAAAGGAAGTGTAAGAAATAAAAAAATAAATCATAAAGGCTTAAAATTGAAGCCAATACTCCTGGACTATATCATTATATATGACTACTGTTGAGTTTGGTGTGAGGGCATGCTGGATTGGTGTAAAGTAAGAACCATATCAAGAATGAGAAAGTAAATAAAAAAAAATGGGAAACCCGCCAAGATCCCAGCCTACATCGACACTGGCCGCAATGCATACTCAATGGTTTGAAATTCCGATTTAGATTTCAAAGTGAGATAATCTACCGATCAATATGTCTAGCATAGGCAATCCTTTCAGGAAACGGTTTCGTTGGTGACTTACAATATTTAAGAATTACTGCAAATATCTCATATTTACTCATCATGATTTATTCACAGTAAGTTAACATGTACCTAAATATCTAATTTCACTGCATGATGCTTTTGAAAGCGAAATCAAAATATGGTTGAATTAAACTATCCCACGTGACGTCGAATCATTTTCATATTTCTTTCTAAGTATCATGTTCCCCTCTGAAAGTTGGGATTGCCTGGTGCAACGTTTCCTGCTGTAAGTGTTTTATAACGTTTTTATCTTGAATTTTAGATAGTTTAGTCATTTCGTTTTAAAAAAAAATATACTTTTTTTAACAGTCAACTTTTCCATTCCTGTGTAGCAAAGTTGCAGTGGCTCAAGCATATAGAGTATATGTATATCAATTGTTACGTTACTCTAGAGCTTGCTCAAATAATTATCAAAGGTAACAGGATTATAATTTAGTACGCCAGACGCGCGTTTCGTCTACATAAGACTCATCAGTGACGCTCATATCAAAATATTTATAAAGCCAAACTAGTACAAAGTTGAAGAGCATTGAGGATCCAAAATTCCCAAAAGTTGTGCCAAATACGGCTAATGTAATCTATGCCTGGGATAAGAAAACCCTTAGTTTTTTGAAAAATTCAAAGTTTTGTAAACAAGAAATTTATTAAAATGACCACATTATTGATATTCATGTCAACAACGAAGTGTTGACTATTGGGCTGATGATACCCTCGGGGACGAAACGTCCACCAGTAGTGGCATCAAAGTACGTTAATTTTTTTGAACGAGAGATACTGCTTTCACAAATGACAGGGCTATGCATCAATCAAATTAAGGTCATCACTCAAGATATTTTACGGTCGCCATCATGAACTGATTAATTATTTGTAACTGTTGATGTGAATGTCTTATGATTTTATAAGTCATTGTTTACTCCTTGGTTATGATTGTTATTGTCTTAACTATTGTATTATTTTTTAATCGATATTGATTGTCATTATTATGTATTTTGGTTTTAGTTATACAAAACGTAGAAAACAATTATGGAATTAATATTTTATGTTCAGAAGTTAAAAACTACAGGTATTGGAATAAAGCATTGGATTACCTTGGGGTTACCTTGGGGTTTTTACCCTCGAAGTCATATTTCCCTTGGGCGATATCCTCGGGAAATATGACTTTTCTATTGTGAACAAATCTTCATTCCTCCCTCAGACACGGAAAATAAAAGAACTTTATCCTTTTCCCATAATCACTTGCTAATAAGTATTATGCTGTGCTACTGAATTCTTTTTTGAATTATCAATACGCGAAATGAATAATAAAAATGGATGTTTTGTAAAAGTTTCTAACCCGGGCGCGTTTTACTGAAAGAACCAGGAACATGATGTTAATAATAAAGCCAAGACCTTTCATTTGCTACTTTTAAATTAAAAAAAGTTTCTAGCTCGTTTACATGTGAATATATTCACAGAAAAGTCTTCCGTGTAGCTTTTCTCAATTACTTTCAGTTCAGGGCAGTGTTTCCTAAAATTTCTGAAAACAATCGATAAGTATTCAATTTTATTCAATCTTTGATGTTGGAAAATTGAAAAGCTATGTAATATAAATAACAAGTTTCAAAAGAATAGAAGTAGACCACGGAACATATATGCATATATAACAAATGACGACGCGCTTCACGATTAACATTTATAAAAAAGATCGAATGTAAAAGCATAAAAATGTTTTATCCTAGTAAAAGCATAAAGATGCGTTTAGCCTTTCTTTAACAAACATTAAAATTTTATAAAAAAAAAAAATTCAGGGTAAAATACTGTTTGTAGAATCACCGTGAAGTCATTAAGTGGTCAGGTCTTTGATATATATATATATATATATATATATATATATATATATATGTACCAAAACCTTTCTTCAATTGTCCTCTAACAAATTTATAAAATACAAGAAAAGTTGACCTCCCAAAGGCAAAGTTGACCTCTGATACAATTCTCTATTTTATCTATTCTTGTTTTGGCTATAAGCCTCTTTAAATGTTTCAGTTTTATACATCGTTGGTTTTCAAGTATATGGCTTAGAGCGTTCCCGATGTAGGCTCAACCGGAAAGCACTTCTGGGTGATGAAATTATTAACATGCTGTTTTCATTTGCCAGTAAATAATTAACCTTTCCTTGGTATTATTACGTTTGGTTTTACATTAGTAGTACATTTTTTAGATGAAAGTCAAAATTAACGAAAGGGATAGTCAAAAAGGAAACTAAAGACTGGGCAACAAAACTCAACCAAACTCTAGACCTATGTGAGGTGCTTCACAACATCGACTTGATCTAAATTGGTAGATAGAGGTCACATTGTGAAAAAGACAACTAGATTGTGATTAAAACAGACAATATTCGTCAGTTTTTAACAGACATATCCATGGAAAGCCAACACACAAGGACAAAGTTAAACGTGTAACAACATTAAAACCAAAAACCATACACATGATGCAAGCACATGTTTATTGAATCATACAAAGTCGAAACATTAACACAGCAACTTTTTTTTTCAATATATATCTTTTTTATTAGTAAAATGAGAATTTTTCTAAACAATAATGTGTCAATCTTTTGCCACTTTACAATCTGTTCATATTCTTCCAGTTTATGAATAATTGATATATCCGTTTCCTGACCGATAATGTTACAATATCATTTCAATATACATACAAAATTTACATAAAATACCTGTGACTGACCTTTACTAGTCATGTTATTATAAAGAGTATAGGATCTTTCATTGCTTGCTTCCTTCCAAAAAATTTTTTTTTTTTAAATCCCATAAAAAGTGAAGCAGCTTACTTAATATTTAAAACACTTATAAGCAGTTAGTCATTCAAACTAACACAGGAGATTGAAAGAATGCATCGGTTGGTTTTAATTATTCTCAACAAAATGAAATTATATTATGCTATTCTGAGCTCAGAGACCTTTCAGTGCTTGCTTAATTGCACCAGATGGTTCGGGACAACATCAAAATTTCAATGTAGGAAGACAAAAAAAACTAATTCACAAAGTTCTTTCTAAACTTGAATTGCGAAAAATTAATTGACCAACAGAGATACAAATAAAATCGATGCCATTTAAATATAACTTGCTGTAATTTTAACTCGATACCCGAAACTATTTGATTTAATTTTTTTTTGATATCCTACATTGATCTTTTGATGTCGTCCCTTACGTAAACTAACGCACATCAGAGAGAAAAAAATCGATTGGTGTATATTAATCAGCAACAAAATAAAATAATAACTTTCTGCCATCCTTGATTATAATAAATCAAACACAGAGAGGGTCATAATCAGTATCTTGCATAATCATTACTCTTTTAAAAAACATTTCTTAGTATTTGTTTCTATCGTGGAAATATTTTAGGAGCATAATGGCGTAAATCCATTAACAGGATGACGGAAATTACAATCACTAGTATAACAATACTAAATGATCCAATACATTTTGAGGACGACCTCTCATCTGCTGTTGATATAAGTGACCGTTTGTATCTGCTTGTTTTCTTTGTATCTACAGCAAGGTCTGATCTTAGCTGTTCAATTTTTTGAAGAAGCTCGTAATTTGTTAGCGGGGTGTATGTTATGTTATAACATGAACAAATACACTGAGGTGTTGTTGCTGAAAGATTTCTTTGAATCATATTAGCTGTTGGTGATGTTGTCATGGTTGTATTCACTGCTGTTGCATTTGTTCCGGGAGCTGCCGATGTACATGCTACAAAATATAATCATTGTACAATCAATGCCAAATTATATGTACTAATACGAAAGCTCTTTTGCATCGTAAGCATACTACGTTATATGTATTCTGTTAAACTAAGGTTATCACTTCCTCGGTACAAATAGGCTATCAAACTTTAAAAAAATGTTTAATCAGATGAAAGACATATGTCGTTTTTTTTTTTTTTTTCAATTCATAACATGCCTAACTTGTTTCATAAAATATTTTTATCCTCTGTAACTGTTCTACCTCCAGACGCTAATTCAAGTAATCAGTCAATCACAATAGACAAAACATATTGAAAGGATATTGATTATAATTACAATTAAAACAGGCCTAGACCTAGGAGAAAACACAGACGACAGTATAAACAAACACATTTTAAAGATCCCCATGCGGCCTTCAAAAAATTGTCAAAATCCGAACCGTGAGGTTAACTTCATCTCTGTACTTTTAAAATTGAAAAAAAAACATGTTAAGGAGATTATCAACAATAACTTAACATTTGTATGACATATCAGAACACCAAATAACAGACTTTATTCTTTGGCAGATAGTAAAAGTATGAAGCGGTTTTACATAAAAAGTGGCAAAAAATTGTGTGCATCAGTGCAGTTGGTCTCATTCACATTCCTTCTTTCTGTATATTTTTTTTGTTTTAAATTGTTAAACACCCAATGTGTTCCAGACAAAAATATCATTATGGTCATCTTGAAATGTTACCACTATTGTCAATTGAATGCTCATTAGGAAAGGAAGTGTACAAAAAATGTATCAAATCAAAAAGCTCTATAGCCTGTTAATGATGGCAACTAGATAAGGTAAACTATGTCCCTTTATCGTAATTCATACTATAATTGTACATATTTTAAGAAGACAAATAGGGATAAGATACTTTTTTGACACTTAAATAATAAGACAAAACACAACATTCAACAGAACATGTCCTTTAAAATGTATTAAGCAACTGTCATTAGACTTTAAATATTTTAAACGACAGCATGTGCACTAAACCGGTTAGCTAATCCTTCTCGACAATTAAATAGACAATACCTGTTTAGCTGTATTTGTACGAGGCTGGGAAACAAGGTGCATGCGAGCTTTAAGCGAGCTATTACACCTGTTTCGAGTCAAGTACAAATACAGCTGATATTTAAAGACACTGGACAGTTATTGTCTTTATCCTGCAATTGATTCTGTATATTATTTGTGTTTTGAAAGACACAAACACGCATGTTTTGCAATTATTTTCGATTTGAAATCCCGTGTAGTAATTCAATACAGTAATCACACATTCAGCTGAAGACGGTTTCGCAAAAAAATGAATTTCGAATGGTCAACAATAATACTTCGCTCCAGGTGAATCATTATCTATTTCAACATAACAATAAATTCAACAGTTAAATCAAATAACAAAACATTGCCAAATTTGAAACAGGAGTGTTCGAGTTGTCCATCGCTACAGACTCGCTCTTCACTAAACATGCATGCTGAAATTGACATTGTTGTATTTGTTACATAATCATACATATTCAAGTTTTGAAATCGTAGGTGTAATCGTAGAAAAGACTGCTGTTCATATTTGTATGTTATCATAAAATTGGTGTTATTCTAATTTCTCTAAAGAAATGTATGAAAGCAAACAGAACGTATAAAAGTAATCGTCAATTCCCAACTAAAACGTCATTGGAATGCGACTGCAATACACATTCTGAGGTCACGCAGGTCCATGCAATACTAAGTTCGAAAGTGGGCGATGCTTTGAAGCGATATCTGTAAAGTATACATATACAGCATAGATAAATCTGTAGGACTGTATCGATATAGTAGAACACCCAATTGCAGGATAACACAGTATATTTTCTACAAATATATTTCACTGATTATCGTTATTTTATTTCTTTATTGGTATAATATACTTACTCGTATTTTATCTCAACATTTAAGGTATAATTTTTCAACCCGAAACTTCGGATTTAACATTGACCATAACTTAGTGAAATTTTATATATAAATGAATACTTACCATAAATTGAATTCTCTTCAGAATCAAATATCCAATAGGCGGGACTTGTTGAGGATACTTCAAAATTTGTTATTGATATTCCACTTTTGAAAGAATCGTCAGTCAAGTTAATGAATTCTCCATCTCCATGAATGCCAATTCCTGCCTTAATGCAATTTTGAAAATATATCCAGGCAACCCATAAACTGTTGAAACAGTTGCATTTCAATCCAGACCACATTTCAATGACATCATTTACAGTCGAAGACGTTTGTTGTATTTTGGCTATTGTAACTTTATCCATTCCAAACGAGACATTGTACTTGAGTGTTTGAGTTGTATCCATTAAACTAATGCTAACTTTACTGCAGGCTTTGATCTTAAAATCAATTGCACTTTTGCCTGTTACATCAAACCTGTACGTGCTTGTTAGATTCGTTTCAATAACGGTATCTACAAATATATTTAGTATATAGCTATCGTAACGACAATCTATCGTAAGCCTTTGCTAAACGTCAAATTACTCTTTAAGCAAATTTCATTGTTTACAACAACCCTTTGATGATAAATGTATAAGAGAAAGGTATAGAAATGTACATTTTTTCTCCAAATTGCTGTGATAGGGCTTTTTGTTTTAGTATTTAACTATAGACTATTTATATATGCCGACGTTTGACTACGCAGTAAAAAATGGTTCCACAGGTTACCTACTCTAGCGTAGGACATTATGATACTAAGATTAGTAAGAGCAACTACAAAATATTACAATCAATAAGATGAGGAATGGGTCTAATAGTTAACAACCACAACAACGCATAGAAATAAGCCCATGGCCTAAGAGGGATTTTTTTACACAGCGAATACATCCCACTTCGGGCCCCTAAATCAAAACGAGTGTTAGTTTAGTTCAGGTAAAAATATGCGTCACACTTAACCCCTAAACACAGAAATGAAATTACATTAAAAAACAATACTAACAGAGGCTTTCGACTCGGATAAAGCTAAAAAATGCCGCAGGATTTTCATATATAAAAGATCACTACCTTCTTCCTTGCAGGAAAATACAAACGCACAGTAAAACTAATTTAAAAAAATAGCCCAGTCAAATAGCTAACAAAGTAAAAGCTAGTGAGAACACAAAATTTTGATAATCCATGCATTAACAAAATACTTCAAGCAGTAACTGACATGAAAGCTCCAGGCATCAATTAAATTTGAACTGGTCACAAGGTTATGTCTTCATCATATGAAAAGGGATTAAATATCATAAAATATATCAGAGGAACATAACCCGTATCATACAAACAACTGATTTCCAAATTATTACATTAGATGTATGTTTCTATATAATACGTTATTTTCATTGGCTTAATGCACATCACGCATTTATTCTAAAGCAATTGCATAACACATTAAAACTAACCATTCATGATAACACGAGGTTCCACAATAAACAAGGATAACGTGCACCGGTGAATTTAATAAAACAAAAAATAATAAAGATCGTGTTTTCTTTATCCTAGCTATGAAATATTATTACAAGTATTGAATGCTTCCTTTTTTAACTTCATAGGGTTGTAAAAGCGTTGACAATGCGCACATTTTTGGAATGAAACGTTTACCAAACGTATTTCGGTCAACGCTTTTACACATCAATGAATTTACAAAAAGAAGCATTTAATTCTTAAATGTATGTGTAATTTCCTATTCAAAAACCATATAAGTGAATCAATATTAATTCCAAAATATGTCAAATTAAACGACATGACGTCAGTATTGTAACTATATCACTTACTTATAAGTATGTTTCAATATTTCGTTAGCTTCTGATGGTAAAAACGACAATTTGTGCTATGTATTGAAAATTTCCATAAAATAATTGGATGTGAAAAACTTAAACTTGGTAAGTCGATTAATATTTACGAATGATGAAATGGTACCAATAATAAAAAAAAAAAGTAGCTGTTTTGACTAGTTTGTGACATCGAAAACAACGATTCTCGTTATTTCATTTACGTAAATTAGGATCTAATACAGTGCCTTCATATTTGATTGAAATGTTAAATGAACGAAAAAAAGACCTATAGGGTTTCAGTAGTACAAAAATTGTAAATGTCACGGCGTTTATTTTGAGTTTTTAATGGAATTGTCAATACAAATTTTCGAAGTTTGCTTCAATGACCTTACAGCTTTACTTATTTTACTTTGTCGCGTTAACGTATTACCTGATATAATCCTCTATTGAATCCATCAGTATTTTTAAATCTATATACTCGTGGTAAGGGTTACACCTATGTATAAAAACTGGAGATGTGGTGTGATTGCCAATGAAACAACTCTTTACAAGAGACAAAATTACAACGAAATCAACAACTTAAGGCCACCGTACAGCTGTTGACAATGAAGAAAGTCCATACCACATATTCAGCTATAAAGGCATTGAAATAACAAATGTAAAACAAATTAAACTAGAACTAATCACCTTCTTCGTGTACAAAAAAGGCAGGACCGGACATGCACATACATACATATTGTGCCGTGTTGAACATGTTATAATGATATCGACCCTTGATGGCTACAATTGACAATACATATAACAAAAAACACAACGTTGACGTGACAGGGTATTGGTACATCCCAACAACAAAAAGATTCAGAGTACAGTTCTGTGAGTACTCGCAGTTATTGACAGTAAGTTTCAAACAATTAACAACTTTAAAAAAAAATCATGCATCTAAGATTGTAATATCAATCAGTACAAATGCAACGTCCAATGTATAGGCGTCTTGAACAGTTACACTAGAAACATGACCCGGTACAATGCCAATATACAGGTATTGACATATTGGGGGTCAATAAATGTGTAAAAAATCAATACTAATATCCCCTAAAACATATTTAAAGATCTAATTACCTTTTGAATTGGTAACCTGTTAAAATAAGTTTTAAAAGATCGATGAATTTACAAGGATAGTTTATAAACTTCCGGTCACAGTAAGCACATCTCCATGAAACTTGGGATGTGCTATGTTGTTTGGAATAAGTATTTAGTGTGTTGGTTCTTGCCATGTGCTGAGATTGAAAGTACCAATTTAAACCCATACTTAGTAAACTGTATAATTTGATAATTTAACAAATGAAACAATGTCTTAAATTAACTAAAAAAACATCGGCCACTATTCTAAGATATTATAGAACACAACCGCGATATTGCGTGACCGTGCATACATCATTGTGTCTTATTATGTACAAGCTTTATTCTTAGTTAAGATTTTTAGTATTGTTTTGTTCATACATATGATAAAGAAGTATTGATTAAAATAGGAACAGTTTACTCTGTTTTCGAGATCTTTCTATTTGAACCCGTCGACATGCAATTTATTACTTATAATATAATTTAATTTGAAAACAACCGGGCCTGGAGTAGTGTAAATACATTTGTTATCAGCATTATTGTCTTTTTTTTTTTTTGATTATTATTTGAAGTTAATTTTGTTATTTTCTTTGTTGACATAATGCAGGTTATCAAAATAAGTTTAGTTTTATAGATGATATACACAATATTCTTCGGAAATAAAGTAAATTAAACTTATCGTGTTACATGTTCTCCTTTTTCCTTTTGTGATTTTAATTTTTATAAATCATTGAGAAAAAACTGAACCACACCAGGTAAGAAACATCACAACGACGAGTTGTTGTTTTGTGATAATTTCAAAAAGGCTTATACAATATATTTACCAACTGAAAGAAATATCTTTGCACATTATTCAAAATAATATAATTCCTTTATACATTGTACAAATTGATAATGAATATCATGCAATTAAGCTTTTATGTACATGTGTTGTTACGACAGGGATCCGACAATTAACAAAACTAAATGGTATTTATCGGTCAAACATGGTCTTAATCAAGAGACATGTAGATACACAAACCTTATTGAACGTTAAACATGGCTACATTAACTATGTAAAGATGGTCATTCGTATGAGATTGTATTAAAATACCTGATTCTGCTCATATTTACTCTGTCTATGCATTATAATGCAGACCATTCGGAAGTCTTTCTTATTCTTATTCTTTTCAATTTAATGGTTAATGTGAGACAATACATATTGATCTATTTATCGACATTGAAATTTCAGTTCATACATAGTTAGCATACTTTAAGTCATTGCAGATGTATATATGCGCACTGATTAGAGGGAAGATGGGAGCAATCGAACGTGATCGTTCAACATGCTTTTGTTTAGATTTTCTATGTGTTGTTCTCTTTTTTTCAACTTGTTTTTTCAAATAAAAAAATCAAACGATATGTGATGGTATAATACACTGATATTCTCTAAAATTGTACTCACTATACTAAATCTGAAAGATTAAGTTTCCTTAATTTGACGTTCATTGGGATACATAAGATGTTTTTTGGACAAAACATATGTTAATGAATGACAGGATTGATTTAAATGATACGTGGTTCTACTTTAGACATTAAATGTAATTTATGTCGTGAATGGCCGAAACTAACAGTTAAAATCAATACAATTAGAAGCTTTTGACGTTGGTCAACCGTAGTGCAACTCGGATATTTTGACTTCCCCTTACATGTTTGGTACGAGACGCTATATTATTTTTCAGAAGGACTTCCCAAAACAAGGAGGAAACAAAACATTGCAAAGAGATATGTATTAATATTATGTGTATTCTGCATACAAATCATTCTATGAATTGCCGCGTGTTCACAAATACGTCCTGAACATGAAAATGGATGAAACAGAAGGTGTATGATGGAAGATATGTAATGCATAATAAATAAATACAACATCAGTCAACCAATAAGGATGCATATACAGAACGTTTGGATTACCGACTATTTTGAAGAAAAAAATAATAAACTGTTTATGCAAAGGTCCAACATTTCCATAACGTCTTTGGTATATAAAGTGCTGCAATCAGTTGGGTCATTCATATTTTTGATGTTATTTTTTTGAAGTACTAATTTTATTTGATAAAACTTGAGAATATGTGAAGACCGTTAGGTTAGCTTGTCAAAAGTAAAGACAACCTTTCACTTCATATTTGTATATCTGTTCAAAGGTATCAATAACTTTCTTGTAAAATGAATGATATCGGATATGTTCCTTCTGTCGTTAATACCATCCCTTTCCTTTTTCGCGAATGAGACCTATTTCGTAAGCCTATTTATCAGTATTGTAATAACATGAGCAACAAGATGGGTGCCACTTGAGAAGCAGGATTAGCTGACCCCGAAGGCGCACCCTATATCACCCCAAGTTTTTTGTTTGGTTTGTGTTGTGTTGTGTTGTCTTTAGTTTTCTATGTTGTGTCTAGAGTAATGTTATTTGCCTCATTGTCTTTTTCTTTTTTAGGCATCATGATGGCGTTTTCGATCTATCAGGTTGACTGTCACTCTGGTATCTTTCGCCCCTCATTTATAAGGTTCCTTTATCAACATTTTGCTTTTTAATCAGAAACCTTTTTTTCCAGATTACCTCAACCAAGCATATAATTTGAAGCATATTTTTTCGTAACACTAGTTTCAATGCAAATCGTTTGTTCTCTCATAAAAAAACATGTCTATTATAACTATAATACTAAAGAGAAAAATCAATTAATAATAATCAAATTAACATCTGTCGTGCATAATTCTAATAAATATACAAACTGAGCATACGTACCAGAATAAACAGAACTAGCACAGAAACATAACACTATTTCCAATAAAAGATACATTATGTATTTAATCAACACGAACTGTGATTTAGATAAAGTTCATAAATCGAAATATGCATAGTTGGTGTCTAATATAGTCTACGGTGTACTTTTAGTTTGTGTAAAATTGGTAATCGACATAATGTATACGTATCTGACTAATTATAAAAAAATACCCCGCAATTATTCATTAAAATGTCAGTAACGAGTAATGCTTCACAAAAGCAACTTAATGATAAATGTATGTATAACATAAACTTGAAAATAGAAGATTACTCGCGTGTTTAAATGAACCATAAAAACAAAAGGATAAAAAAAATGGAATAGACAACGTACGTTATCGAAAAATTTTGTTTGTGAGGCTGGTATTATTCTTGGCTTGAATATATTACATATACTGTGGGTTCATTTATTTTCGTGGTACCAATTTTCGTGGATTAAGAAAAACTTGCATATTCGTGGATATTTAATTTCGTGGTTTTGCTGAAGTCTGCATACAAACCTATAGACAAATTATCATTCGTTGAATATTAAATTTCGTGGTTTGACTGTGCCCACGAAATCCACGAAAATTGGTATCCAACGAATAATAATGAATCCACAGTATTTAGGTTTAATGCACTATTCGACTTAAATCGCACAGGGATACATGAACATCACAAGAACCTAATTTCTTTAAAACATTTACACTTTTTTTCTATAGATAAAGGAATATTTAGGCATGAAATGGATTGTCATTGCTTCAAAACTAAAATGATTCATTACATTTTAGTTTTTTTCAAACTTTCAATTCACTACGACCTATGTTGTATACGCAACATAAAAGCAGTCTAAACAGACCACTGAAGACCTGTTGGTAATCTTCTGCTATTGTCTGCTCTATGGTTGGGTTGTTGTCTCTTTGACACATTCCCCATTTCCATTCTCAATTTTATCACCTATTACGAAAAACATACTGAAATAAAAACACCTATTCGTTTCCTTCTTGGGGTACCATTTCTTACTAAAATAAACAAAGTAACTAGAAGCCTTAAACATTTGACGATTGAAAGGGTTGAAAATTAACAAACTTTCCCGCCCAACAAGGTGTTGTAAATAAAAATTCACTACATTAAAATATCAGGTAGTTTAGTTTGTTGCCATACATTTGTCGTTAGGATTGCAAAAGTAAATATTCGCATATCGTAGTTGATAAATCTTTTTTCTATGACTGATAATAAGTTCATCATAGATATCAGGACAAAATTGTATATACGACAGAGGCAAGTTTCTTCAACATACATTGTAAGACTCTTCAGTGACGCTCGAATCCAAAAGAAGTTAAAAGGCCAAAAAAGTCCGACGTTTACAATGAGATGACAATTAAATTTTGTTTGCTAATGTGCTTTGTCTTTCCGGTGTATATCTGCTATATTTTTATGTTTATTGAGATTAAGATTGTTACACAATGATGACTGCTGTACCCAATGATTGGAATTGTATACCTAAATATTGGGTTTTTCAGCACACACATTACTGTAAGTATAAGGGATTACTATGCGACAGGCATACAAGTGAAAGGTTTAGCTAGCTATAAATCAGTTTTTATCCATCATGTTTGACTAGACGAAATGTCTATACCACCGCAGAACATGATAGTTGTTTTCCATTCGTTCGATGTGCTATAGATTTCAAAACATTCCATTTGCATTTTCCTCGGATTTATTTTTTAATATATTATTGAATAAAGCCAGCCAAAAAGAAATAAAGGAACTTGTCTGTAAAACGAGGGGCACAATTTACTTAGAGATGTTTACTGTGTTTTTTTTCAAAAACACGTCCTCCAACGTAACCAATAGGTTGTCAGTCAAGAAATCACACGAATCAAGAATCTTGATAATGTCAGATTCAGTGAATATTTTATTTGAATCAGAGTAATATATTACAAAGTACGTTCGTTCTCCCCTTAGACAAAATACTTTTATCTACATTTGTCATTCTTTTTTATGAATCAAGGAACTAACTCGATCACTTTCAATTTTAGTGAGGAATTATTATGTATGTAACTTGTATTGTATCCTCAATGTTCTTCAGCTTTGTACTTATTTGGCTTTATAAATATTTTGAAATGAGCGTCACTGATAAGTCTTATGAAGACGAAACGCGCGTCTGGCGTAATAAATTAAAATCCTGGCACCTTTGATAACTATTGTAATGTAGGAAGCTTCATAATACTGTTGAAACGTGGCTGACATCATGCAGGAACTTCTGAGAAAGAAAGACAAGAAGTTACCAATATCCTTTAACTCTATTTTCCGCTATATAGATGATGTTCTTTCACTAAATCTTTCAACTTTTGATGACTATGTGGAACAATGAGGGTCGGTTGATAACAAAACTTTACAACAAAAGAGATGATTTCAGCTTTTCTATTTCGAACTTTCCATTTCTAAGTAGCAACATTCCAGTAGCATCTGCATACGGGGTATATATCTCCCAATTGATACGATATATCCGTGCTTGCATTTCCTATCATGATTTTCTTGATAGAGGGTTGCTGCTCAAAAGTAAGCTTCTAAATCAAGAGTTGCAAATGGTGAAGTTGAAATCATCCCTTCGTAAATTTTACGGACGTCATCACGAGTTGGTTGACCGTTATGGAATAACCGTTTCACAAATGATATCGGATATATCCCTTACGTCCTTACTTATATCCCCTTCCCTTTCATGAATGTGACCTACCGAAATAGACTGTTTACCGGATTTTTTATCACATAAGCAACACCACGGGTGCAACATGTTGAGCAGGATCTGTTTACTATTCCGGAGCATCTGAGATCATCCCTTATTTTTGGTAAGGTGTGTGTTGTGTATTCTGTAGTTTTCTATGTTGTGTCATGTGTACTATTGTTTGCCTATTTGTCATTTTCATGTTAAGCCATTGCGTGGTCAGTTTATTTTAAATTTATGAATTTGACTGTCTCTTTGGTATCTTTCGTCCCTCTTTTATTGCTGATAAATTATTATTAATTAAGAAAAGAAATTCCATGGAAGACCCAGCAAACAGTTGTTAGGACACTTATTTAGTATGTAGTTTATTAGTGTATAATAAGGTGACGGAGTATCTAGTTATTCATCTGTGTTTAAAATTCAAAGGAATCATAACACATTAAAGCAAAAGCGAAATGCTCCAAGCCAACTTATCAAAGATAAAATAATGAAAATATTCAATGAATATGGAAACTTAAAATCGAAAACTACCTGACAATACGAGGGCAGATAACGAAATGAAACAGTACACATGACACAACCATAAACTTAAGACTTGACAAGACAAACCCAACATATTTTGGATTATGGTGCTCTTCTCTACATGTGGTAATAAATATTTTTAATGTAATCATAGTGTCGAAGTTATCAGAAGGCTATGAATAAGAAGTGACAATAATTAAAACGAAAGAATAAACTCTATCTATTTATTAGGAAACCGGTAAAACATTATATTCAGTCGTTCTCTGATCTTTTAGGATTTCATTTGAAGAACAAAGATGTCAAGTAAATTTATTACATACTTGCTACTTTTTGTGAGAAAAAAATTATATGCATATTTCATTTGACATATCGATAGGAGCGTTTGCAAAAAAACTTACGTTTGCATTATTTAATTCAAAAATTTTAAATATCGACTTCACTTCATTTATGTATTTGTAATCAATATTTTTTTTAATGATATATTTAGATATTCAATGCTAAACGAAACAACTGATTTTTGACCGACTATAATTTTCTTGATTTAAGTTCACAAATATCACTTGGTAGTCTCAACCCGGAACCTAATGCATATCCGATTATTCACCTTTGTTTTGCATCTGAATAAATATGTAGTCACTTGCAAAGCTCATTTACCTAAAAAAAAAATAACTTTTAAATCTTATCATGTAGTTTTAACAATTATTTCTACTTTAAAGCTATCAAAATGCATATATTATAAAATATAAAGTTATCTGAATCAATATGTATGCCCTTGTTAAGCTCATTTGCATCATACAACACTACCATATCAAGCTGTTCGTGTAGTTTAAACAAACAATGAATTCCACTCTAAAGCTGCTCTATAATGCATATTTAAATAAAATCTGAACAAACAAGTTCACTCTGCGTCAATAAACTGTCATATATAGTCTTTCGCTATATGAGATTTCGATCAATTTTCATTTGATATATCTGTTAAATAAGACTCTAAATCAAGGGTATGAAAAGCAATGAATAGTGTTCAAATAACTCATATATTAGAATGATTTTTTTCCTGAATTAGATTGAACCTTGTACATCATTTCATATTTTCAGATTTTACATGCTTGGTATATTCGTATTCTGTGCGATTTTCGTTATCCAAAAAACACCTCAAGTAGTTGCTATGGAAGGGAATATCCGCTATAATTATACATTGACTGATTTGGCAAATGCAATTTCTGACTTTGTAATATGCAATTTCTGAATTTGTAATATGCATTTTTTTTAATTTGTATTTTTTTCAATCGTTAAATTAATAGAACTGAATGATTTGTGTTTGGTTATGGAAACAGATTAAGGATTACGTGAAATACATGCATAATTCATATTACTGATTGTAATTATAACTTAACCTTAAGCTGAATATAGTGGCCCAATTTTGTGGACGGTAAAGTCGGAGTGCCTGAAGTATACGAGCCGTTTGACAGAAACATTTTCAATCTTAGTCAAAAGTAAAATCACAAAAATACTGAACTCAGAGGAAAATTAATTTAGAAAGTCCATAATCACATGGCAAAATCAAAAAACAAAACGCATTAAAAACGAATGGACAAGAACTGTCATATTCCTGACTTGGTACATGCATTTTCAAATGTAGAAAATGGTGGATTAAACCTGGTTCTATAGCGCTAACCCTCTCACTTTAATAACAGTATCATCAAATTCCGCTATATTTACATGATGCGTTAAATAAACAGTCACAATTAATAAATTAGTCAAAATATGGGTACATCAGTCATCATCGTATAACAATTTTAAAAGGAACAATTTAACAGGACACAAAAACATCTACTATCTAAGAACGCATGGATTAATTTGAGTGTCTGACGTCAGGAAAATTATATATGTCACATAAAAAAAAATCAATTGAGATCACCGTTGAACACACCATTAATGGTTGGGGTACAAATTCTAAACCTCTGTGTTAAAAAGCTAGAAGTAAAGGTTAGAAATAACTGCTTTTTTATATTGTCTCCCACCGCTAATTGAAAAGAACGCTATATTAAGAAATGGTGATAACGTTTCAAACCGAAGCGTGCTGTAATGCAGGAAACAATATTTTTGTTGAAAAATAATACTTTTCATTGGTTACATGTATAAGATATGAATAAAAATAACTAGCTCATTTATAATGTAATATATTCACATTAAGTTTTCCGTATGGTGTTTTTCTATCAATAATTTTCTGTGAAAGGTTGTTTTATAAATTGATTTAAACAATAAAAAAGCAAGTTGATTTATCTACCAGAATTCGGAAAAGTGAAAAGTTTTGTAATATAATTCATGATCCGAATAGAAGCAGACCACGGAATTTATAACAACTAACAAAGTATAGATAAGTAGAATGACTTTGTAAATAGCATTGATGTTAGAAATGGAGGAACAGAGAAGCCATTTTTTTTAAACAATACTTACTGAATTATAAACAAGAACATGACTCTTAATTAATTGTATGCGTCTGAGGCAATGATCTGAATACTCCGAAAGATGTAGATTCAAATAAGTCCGCTTGGACAGGATTCAGCAGAAATTTCTCCGTTAATACATATTGAAAGATCAAACGTAAATATATTGGTCGAACAGTGATAATCTGATTATTCGGTATATATCGGTATGTTTCTTTAACTAATTCTAACATAAGTTTTGATTTTATAACCCTGCATACCACAATTCTTCATGTCAATTTTTTTTAATAGTTTTGAATAGGCATTAAAAGACAAAATTTATTTTTTTCGTGAAAATTGCATTTTCTGACGCCCAACACGCGAAACAGGATTTTTTGTTTTTTAATTTGACAGAAACTTTTTGTGTTTTTAGAACAGGTTTGTTTGTCTTACGATTTAATACAATGATGACCATGATGACTGCTGTAAACATATTTTGACTATTTTACCGATTATATCTGTTTTGTTCACGTATCGTTGTAAAAATAACGGAATGTAATGCGACTGTCATAAAAGTAAGAGTTTTAGCACTATAAAACCAGGTTCGGACAGTAAAACGTTACATTACATAGACATGTTAATTGACTTCGTAATATGACTTTATCTTTAATTGCTTTCAAAAAATTTGAACGAAAATATGACTATTATAATAATGGTTATTATACAATCTTTATCAAATAATTGTTGAAAGAAGATGTCGAACATATAGATTTTCATCAATCAATAATAGAATTGGAGTAAAACATTCAACACATCTACAAGAATAAAATACCGACGTAACACAAAAATATGAATATATATAACGTATTTAACACCATGCAGTGACGAAATTTTACATTAACCGTTTCGTATCTGGAGAGCATAATCTTTTTCAAAAACTAAAACTTAATTATTTTAGTTGTTTGCTGTTGGTAATTATTGTCTCCAACATCATATAATACAAAAATAACTATAATATGATTGTAGTATAATAAGTATAAACTAATATACCAGCAATACCGCAGTTCAATGGTTTTAATTCGATAAAGTAAGCAAATCCATATAAAAAGTTAAACCGAGGGAAATCATCAACTATAGCAGGAAAAGAACGGAACGAACAACTTATTCCTGACTTGGTACAGGACATTAAAAAAATGTATTAAAATTGGTGTTATTGCTAGTCAATACTTCTGCTTATAAGGAAATACAAAAAAATAACGCTAATTGACAACACTACGTGACAGGAGCACAGTACAAATAAAAGCAAGACAACTCACCGCACTGATTCACATGAATAGGTTTTAACACGTTGTCTTCATAGTCTGTATAGGGTATTAACGTTTTAAAGCATGCATTAATATGGATAATTATGCAGATGTAAAGTTTGGTTTAAATTGGAATCATGTTTTTTTTTTTAATTATATTTCAACTAAGTGTGTTTCTCGTTTTTCATTGACCCTGCTATCGATAAACAAAAGTAATAATTGACTTATTTGTTGTTACATGTACCGAATAAAACGCAATTTAAGATTCACCGTATCAAATCAGATCAGATTATTCAAAAATCATACTTATATAACGAGACGGTCGTTTACCGATGTACAAATCTCGTAAATAGATTAGAAGACACAAAATTAAGATAACAAACAATCACTGAGGGATTTTCTTTACTTACTTAATTACTTACTTACTTACTTTAAAATAAAAGCATATTATACGTTCATATATCAAAACTGTTTATTAACAGAGAAGGTTTATATTTGACAAATATTTATAAAAGGTCGCCATTTTCAAAAGAAGTATAACTTCCAATAATGCACACAATTACTGAAAAAAATCTAGCTGGCGGTATTGTAATGTGAACTGCACACTGTATATGGCAACATTTACTATACATGAACTTATGCATTAAAGTATAATACTGCAAAACATCGTCAAAGGTCGAAATCTCTTTCAAAACGAGTCCAAGCTAAATGTCGATATTACGTGGTGGTCAATTTTAGGACGAGACAATGCCAATCCAAGAAGTCTTTTTTTCCTTGTAAAAAGCGTTAACAAACAGGTATTAGTGAATGTATGGCTTTACAAGTAAAAATTAGACAAAG
This sequence comes from Mytilus trossulus, assembly GCF_036588685.1. Lineage (NCBI taxonomy): Eukaryota > Metazoa > Mollusca > Bivalvia > Mytilida > Mytilidae > Mytilus > Mytilus trossulus. The sequence continues at coordinate 25,721,539 of NC_086383.1, read as the reverse complement.
AGGAACAAACCATTTAAACAAAATAGCGGTACAGTAGATCAACTCCAAAAAACCACAGTAATCCTACGAAGTAAATATGAAAACATTTTGAACGAATATTTTTATAAAATTAGGTTTGACAATACGTGCGACGGGGTAGCATGTTGTATTCACTCGGTTGAAATACGGTTATCAGTGAGGAAAATATCAGAATATCGGTTACTAGAAGTGATACAAGCGGTTGTCTCATTAAATGAAATTTGTAGAAAAATTTGATTTAAATCAACGTTTCTTGCTTTATCAGTTGCAAACAAAACTACACGTAACAGCAATTCTCCGAAGTAAAAAAAAATCGGGGGTTTGGGTATCTAATAAGAAAATGCTTTAAGTTTTATAAGATATAACGCCTAATCATAAAATTTGGACAATTTTTCATATTAAGAAATATTAGACACATAAGTTTTAGAAGTAAAAACCCAGGAATTGACAGGAATCACTTTAGCAGAATAATTATAAAGCATTTGGGGTTAACATCTGCATATCAAAGACATTTTATCTGCATATAACAAGGACAGACAAGTTCATAATATTTTTTTAAATAAAGCATAAGAGTTCAGTATTTACAAAGAGACAACAAAATTGCACATTTGTAGTAAAAACAAAATCTTTTTCAAAACTATAACTAATATTAAAAAAGAATTAAATAGTTAATCAAATAAAAAGTTATTAACATACTCCAATTTTCATCAAAAGAGTACGCATTTATCACTTGGTAGTCTCGACCCAGAACATGTTGCATATCTTATTATTTACTGTTCAGAAGGTTCTAGATCAATATTTACACACTTGCTTAGAACATCAAAGAACATCCTTATGCAGATTTACATATAATAAGTAAATGTTTTGAAAGGTGATATAATGTATTAATTAATTAAATCTAAACAAACAGGAAGAATAGTATAGCATGTAATTTCATTATTTAAAAGTTCATTGACAGACTAAGACTAATATAAAAAAAAGAAGATGTGGTATGATTGCCATTGAGACAACTATCCACAAAAGACCAAAACGACACAAACAGTAACAATTATAACTCACCGTACGGCCTTCAACAATGAGCAAAGCCCATACCGCATATAGTCAGCTATAAAAGGCCCCAATAAGACAATGTAAAACAATTCAAGCGAGAAAACTAACGGCCTTATTTATGTAAACAAAATGAACGAAAAACAAATATGTAACAGATAAACAAACGACAATCACTGAATTACAGGCTCCTGACTTGGGACAGGCACATACAAAAATAATGTGGCGTGATTAATCATGTTAGCGGGATCCCAATCCTCCCCCTAACCTGGGACAGTCTTATCGGGGCAGTTTATAGCTGACTATGCGGTATGGGTTTGCTCATTGTTGAAGGCCGTACGGTAATTATATTGATCGATAAAGATGAACGGCAATGAAGTAGCCTGTCGCTGGATAACGTTGTCATATTATTGCAGACATTTTACATTAATAGAGGCCGCTCAGAGACACATTATAAGAGGCCGCTAATACATCTTTAGCCGTTGCGTTGTCAATTTATTTTCGATTTATGAGTTTGACTGTTTCTCTAGTATCTTTCGTTCCTCTTTTTTTAAGAAAAGGACGGAATATACCAAAGGGACATTCAATTTTTCAATTTCATAGATAGAAAATAAACTGACATCGCTAAAAAAGAAAGAGACAAACAGACAAATGATATAACATATAATATTCAAAACTAAAAACTAAGCAAAACGAATCAAACTAAAAAATCAGGTGATCTTAAGTGTTACAAAAGGGTATTCAGATCCTGCTCCACATGTGGCACCCGTAGTGATCATACTACTTCTGCCTTATTCATGTTATCTTAAACCCAGTAAATAGTCTAATTCGGTAGTCAGATAAGTGAAAAAGTAACGGGATGTTAGTTACGATATAAGGAACATAACCGATATCATCTGTGACACGGATATTCCATAACAGTCAACCAATTCAATTCACCATTTGGAACTGTTGGTGTAATAACTTCCTAATGAGCAGCAACCCTCTAGCAAAGGCATCATAAAAGGGGAAACCATATTAATTGGGAGATAAGTTCTCCTTATGCAGGCGCTGCTGGGATATTGTTACATAGGATTCGAAAGTTTTCATAGAAACTTGAATCATCGGTTTTGTCTTATAATTCTGTTTTCAACCGACCCTTATTGACAATTTATAGATGTAAGTAAAAACTTGAGGCTGACTTAACATTATCTATTGTATCCTTCATCTCTAGTTCGATGGGAGAGATGCGTTCAACAAAGTCACCACATTTGGATTTTTTTTGTAAAATTATTTAGTGAGAGAACATCATCTATATTGCAGAAAGTAAAATTCAAGGGAAACTTCTTTTCTTTCAAAGTGATCTCTAACGAGCAAAAAGTCGTTAAAACCCTAAATTTATCCTGATATGATCGTAGATTTTAATCAAATATTGTACCTTATAGTAATTCATGAATTCCAGGAACTCGAACGTTGGCGGAAGATGTCATTTATGACTAATGTGATCGTTTAGATTAGTAAAAGAGGGACTAAGAGCTTGTACTCTATAATAATTCTTAAACTCCTGAAACGGGTACGTTGACATAAGATTGTTGGAACTTAAATTAAATAAATTTTACTTGAAAATGTTTCCAACTATCATTTCAATGACATGTTTCAAATACATCATGTACATGTATCATAAACGTGCAAAAATATACTAATATCAAAAGAATACATAACATTTAATAACACTGATCATGAGTATTTATTAAAATATTTGAATTAAGAATACTTACCACAAAAGACAAAGGAGGCACATAAATTCAACAATATGTCCACTAGTAAATGCATTATGTATTCATCACAATAATATGTTTTATGAAATATTTTTCCTTTAATCCCGCAATTCTGTTATCAGGTACGTCTTCTCAATAGTACTTCATTGTGGAGTTTAATGGATTGATATCTTGCATATTTTTAAAAAATCAAACGATATTGCTACATTATTATTCATGTAGCAAGTTATTACGGGATGTGCTTCACAATAACAAGTTAATGATAAAGATAGGTTTAGATTTTACAGCAATACTTTAGGAGAAATAAGTTTTAATAGAGTGTTATTGATGACATGTTTGTACTGAAAAATAATTTTAGAAAGCTCCTGAAGCTCTTTCAAGATGTGGACGAATAACCTATTTAAACAGTAAATGGCACCACTTCATTTTGCACTGTACTTGTTTAAACTATATAAGTAACTACTTAGGACATTGTGTGAAGATTATCGTCTAACTACAGGTGATTATCGCGCTTGGTTCGTTGCATCGAGTAAAGTTATGACGTTTGCCAACTGCAGTGACGTTTGCAATAACGCATGTGTTTAAATGCAACATTTGTCATCGGTCGCACAATAATTTGACTATTGCTATTTAACTACAGAATACTTGATACCACATTATTTAAATATATTTATTTTCACTAAATAAGGTTGAAATACATAAAATAAACGGCCCAAACGGTGAAAAGAAATATTGTCATTCATAGTGTGATGACTGGCAGTACAATCTTTGCAAAGCTTGGCATCGGTCTGCCACGTCAAGTCAGAATTTGAACGTGAAATATTATGTCTCTTGTAGATTTGTAGAGATTCCCACTATATCTGTACATTTAGATTACTTGCTTTATCCTTTAATTGGTCCATAGGTAGCATATATATCTTTATTAAATGAACCCTCATTTTCCAGTGGCAGTCAAAAAAAAATCGAACTTTATCTTAGAAGGTCTCTCTTACATTATCCACCTATCGAATGTATTTTGAATAAGGTCTCGTCTTGAACATGCATAAAACATTTGACACTGGCATGAACTATAAACAAAATAAATTGACTTCGAACACTTCAGTGATTGCTCAAGAGAGACTGAAATTAAGAATATTCATGTATTTAATTTGAGGGAACGACCACTTTCTATTTCAGACATGTGGGGGAAATTAAAACGAACTTTAAAATTATGAATTAATCATTTATCATAGGACAAACAAAAATATCTTAACAAAAACAAAGTGTTCAATAATGATGTCATTATTGTAGTAAATATAATATTTTTTAATAACTAATACCTTTATCAAATGGCAGAATCAAAAAATAAAACAAATCAAACGATTAGCGAAAATAGTTATCAAAGGTACCAGGATTATAATTTAGTACGCCAGACGCGCGTTTCGTCTACATAAGACTCATCAGTGACGCTCATATCGAAATAGTTATAAACCAAACAAATACAAAGTTGAAGAGCATTGAGGATCCAAAATTCCAAAAAGTTGTGCCAAATACGGCTAAGGTAATCTATGCCTGGTAGAAGAAATCCTTAGTTTTTCGAAAAATTCAAAGTTTTGATAACAGGAAATTTATAAAAATGACCACATAATTGATATTCATGTCAACACCGTAGTGCTGACTACTGGGCTGGTGATACCCTCGGGGACGAAACGTCCACCAGCAGAGGCATGTCATAATCCCGACTAGGTACAGGCATTTTACCATGTAGACAGCGTTGTGTGTACCCAAAAAAACCAGACATAATAGCAATAATATAGATTAAGTTTTTCTCTGTTTATGCAACCTATTTTTTTCTGTTGTTATCCATTTGTTTGATGTATTCGGCGTTCGGTATTATTTTTGTTTTATCTTTTGATAACCCATATTTTGACTATTTTATTAATTGTGACTGTTTATTTAACGCATCATGTAAATATAACGGAATTTGATGAGAGAGGGTTAGCGCTATAGAACCAGGTTTAATCCACCATTTTCTACATTTGAAAATGCCTGTACCAAGTCAGGAATATGACAGTTCTTGTCCATTCGTTTTTGATGCGTTTTGTTATTTGATTTTGCCATGTGATTCTGGACTTTCCTTATTGATTTTCCTCTGAGTTCAGTATTTTTGTGATTTTACTTTTTGTTATTTAAATTTTAAACAAAAAGGGATATTCTTTTTTTAGAATACTCCGCCGATTGTATTGAAAATTAGGTGAAAGAAATTGACAAATAAAAAAATTTTCACTGATGTTTAGGTTGCGAATGTTAGAAGCATATTTTCAAGTTATGGAACAAACTGAATGTCCGTCAATTTTATATGTTTCGTTCCCGACTTTATCACCAGTCAGTAGTCAGCACTTGGGTGTTGACATGAATATCAATTATGTGATCATTTTTATAAATTTTCTGTTACCAACACTTTGAAATTTTCGAAAAAATAAGGAATAGATAACGTAAGCCGTTTTTGGCACAACTTTTGGGGAATTTTTTATCCTCAATGCTCTTCAACTTTGTACTTGTTTGGCTTGGCTTTATAACTTTTTTTATATGAGCCTCACTGATGAGTCTTGATTAAACGAAACGCGCGTCGGGCGTACTTAATTAGAATCCTGGTACATTTGATAACTATTATATTAATTATTCTTTCCCTTTTACAGCGAGACTTAGGTTCTAAAAACTCGAGAAAAGTATAATTACCAAATATCCAAAATATATTTAAAGCTTAAGCCATCATGAACAGAAAGAAAACATTCTCCTTGCATCTGCTAAAACATGTCAAATGTTGCAAAAAGACAAATTGATAATTAAATGATAAAATACTACAGATCAAATGATGTTTTATAAAAATAAGTTAGTTTTACACGAATAAGTTAGTACAGTCGAGTTTGCAATAGAAAGTAGAAAAGACCCATTTTTTTTATTAATCATGATATTAAATTATATAATACCGCTGAAAAATCGATAACAAATTACAGATTCTGATCTTTAATCCAATGTATTGTTTATATTCATGCAACAAACTTAATGTTTTCCTGTGATCTGCAAACAATTTTATTAATCGACAAAAATATAAAAGATATAAGTATGACAATAATACATGTTTTGGAATAATATAACTTCCTTGTTGAAGCCGGAAAATGATGCGCCTATAAGATAATTTACCTTTCATCAGTTTTTGAATCAATATCAAAGCACTTGATTGTTAATCTTAAACATATTATAGAACAATCTTCTTTAGAGATTATCAATTTCTTAACGTTAAAACCAGATTTCAATGCATTAATTCATAAAAATTAAAATGAATCGATTATTAGAGTAAGCTTTGTACTTGAAATGATTTTCTGACCAAATTTTCTGAAAAAGATGTGCTTATTGTCAAATTATACAGCGAAGCACAGCACCAAAGTATTTCAAAACCTGAATAGTAGAAAAACACCTTAAATAGCTTATTATACTTAAAAGTAATCAAAGTATATTAAAATTCTTACATAGTATCAGAGCAATGAACAAGAGAAATAAAATTCATCACAATGCGTCTGTTCATAAATGGAAGCACAGACGAGCTGTCTTTTAAAGAAGTTATATACTCGGGGAAAACCATTTCATTAGCTGATGTAGTGATCAAGTGGTAGTAATATTTCAAACGGTACCAATAATAAGGTATATAACCAGCAATAAATAGGTTTTAAAAGTTTTAAACAGTTATATTATAGAATGCCTCTATGTACTAATATTAGTAAAATGAAAAAAAAATCTTTATCGGTAGGTCAATCGTGAAAGGCGAAGAGGTTGTAGTTCCGAAATACGGAACATATTCAATATCATCTGTGAACCGGATATACCATAACGGGTAACCAACTCTTAACGACGTCCGTAAAATTAGCGAAGAAATGATTTCAACTGCATCATTTGGAACTATTGGTTTAATAGCTTATTTTTGAGCATCAACCCTTTTTGAAGGAAATCATGATAAGATATGCAAGCTCAGGAATATCCAATGAATTTGGAGATATATACTCTACATATGTAAGCGATAAATTTGTCCTTGTAAAATATGTCCGGGCGGACCCAAATTCCTAGTATAAAATGTCCATGGTTACAAATTTTACTTGTAAAAATAGTCTGATGTTAGTAAATTTTTTCCCCAGACTAATTTTCCTAGGAATTTAAGTCCATGTCCTAGGACTTATTTTCCTAGTAAAATGATGGCCATGGACTTGATTACCAAGGGAAAAATGTCCGGCGGACAAATTTTCCTACCGGACCAAATTTACTGTTACATATACAGACGATGCTTGAATGTTGCTTCATAAAAATGGAAATTTAACAATTTGGAAGGTGAAATTATAACATATGCATGCATGACGTTATAGTTTCGTAAAATTGGCTTACTTTTGTGCATATTTTATTTTACAAAACGTACACTAGTCAGAAACCAGTGGTTGTCGTTTGTTGTTGTTTATGGTTTTATATAAAGACGGCTTAGGATTTTTCTGTTATTTGAGTTATTTATCACTAGCCATTTCGGGCCCTTTTTAGTTTGCTGGTCGGTGTGATCGACAGCACAGTGTACTTTGACCTATAATTGTTAACTTTCTATACATTTTGGCTTCTATAGTGAGTATTCTCATTATTTAGATATCTAAGTTTAACCCAAGAATATTTGCTATATCAAAACTCTAAAACAAAGCAAATTTCCTTCAAAGACTCAGGGATAAATATGATGAAAATTAAGTTCAATCAATTTAATAATGATAAACCTCTCATAGCGCATATCAATTAATGACGGTCTTCTTGACTATGTAAATATTATATTGGCGTTGATAAATATTTACTATTGACTTATTGTAAAATAATAAATGAGTTGACAAAATTTAGAAGCAGTGCCCTGAACTTGAAATAGAAAAAGGAAAACACAACGGAACATTCCAAGACAAAATATATTGATGTCCAATGCAGAACTTAGTTATAATAAAACGATAATATTTATACATTGCAATGGATAGTTTTATGAATATGAGAAGAGTAAAATGGAGTAATAAAACATAAAAAAGCCCAATGTTCTTCTTTCAATAATACAACGAAACTAATTGTTTTCACTCAATTATCATCTTTGGGAATACACTGTTTGTTGATTATATTTTGCTATAGAATTTTAGCTATTTTGTAATGTAGTGAAATAGTTCATAACCAAAGTCACCACAACCATATGGACACTTTAATTTCAACTGTTACGGTTCTGTTCCTTGGTTTCGTTTTGACTTGATTTTAATGTGAAAAAAAGCGTTGCTGTAGTTGTCATTGGAAATTATACCACATATTGTTATTCATATTGTCAAATGATAAACAAACAAATAACAAAAACGGAATCAGTTCAAAAACAGTTAAATACTTGCAGCACAGTATTCAGTTTAATCGTAAAATGTACAACTTTAAGCTAGCATCAATTACATGTTATAAAAAGTAAATACAATATTTGCAGTAAAGATTATCAAAAATTTTGTTGAACTGATTCAGAAAATAAGAAATTCCAGACAAAACATATGCAGAAAGCTTCGTATCAAATTATTAGATCTGAATTTTTTTTGTTTTTCCTTACCAATTTCATGTTTTGCCTTGACATTGTCAGTTTGTGAACTACTTTTAAGTTTGAATGTCCCCTTTTTTTCGTCTCCCTGGTAGTAAGTTAATTTTCGAATGGAAAGAGTTCATTTTTTTTCACTTCGTGTTGGCGACTAGTCTAAAAAAGAAAAGTGTTACACATAGTTATCTGCTTACAACAAAAGCCTTAAAATTATTTTTGAAAATCCTTTATAATGTATTTTAATAATTTAGAAACTGTTATACATTAATTTTATATATACATAATGAATATCACATTTAAGATAAAAAATAAAAAAGCAGGATGATCAAAGGATGTAAATTCTGGTTGGATTCAAAAATATCATGTTATAAATAAAGTTTTGGTAATGATATATTACGATCATATAGCTTGATATACAGCCAAAATACTAGAATTTTCAACAATAATTCAAATATATAAAAAACGATTTTTTAGATTATGTTATTCAAATTTTATAAGATGATGTTATTTAAAATGTTTTACTGACCAAGAGTGATCTTTTTAATGAGTATCTCTCAAGCAGAACGTATTACCTTATCAGGAGAAAACTATAATTCTTATCTTTGTTTTCTTATTGCTTTTTAAAATGTATATTATATAAGAATATGTAGTGATTTTAATGGCTGTTGTTACAATGTACCTGTGATAAAACTATTGTATGTAACCATGAATCCTATATAGTTTTCTATTCAAGAATTAAGGAAAATCATGTTTTGTTTAACAAAAACAAATGCCACACATTAAACACCTTAATGGTGTTATATAACCCTCAGTATAGGGTCAGTGTGCAGGTTAAAAAAAAAATTTAAACTAGAATCAGCTTCTTTAATCATCTCTATTTCATTCATCTGAGAATCTTGTAAGGATGTAACAATCTGTCTGACATGAATATATAATAAATCATATTCTTTTTTTTGTAACATATTGATTGTACCCCCATTATACAATGAACTAATGAAAAATATGCATTTAAAACAATCAATACCAACCTATGGAGTTGGTTTATCAGACACATATTTTCAAAACATTTTACAACGAAGTTATCTTAACAAACAAAATATTAAAAAGTAGAGGATATTCGGTCTTGTATGGTTCAGACTGTTCGAATATTGATCAGACAATTGATTGAGTATAGTTCAGTCTGAAAAATAGTTCGAGAGCTGGTCAATTATTTGTCGAGTACATGTCGAGAACGGGTTAAGGCTGTTTCAGAGTGGTCGAATACTAATTCAGACTATTTTCACTAGCAAAGATAAGGTTCAAGTATAAATCAGTACAGTCGATTATATAAGACTAGGTCGAGTGATATTAAGTTAAATTCAAACCATATTTTTAATCGTCGAGTACAAAAATCAGTACCTTCGAGCCATTTTTTATTTGACTAGTTTGAAGTCACAATAAAAAAACGACAACAAAATACCACTTCGAGGGGCTTAACATATCCCTCGCATCTACTTATTAAGTGCAATATCTGATTTGTACTCGCTATAAGTACAACAAAAGACTAATATAATTTGTGTATTTGAATTAAACATGTAAATTTTACTCACGGATTCAAAGTACAACTTCGCACATTTTACATTAATTCAAAACGATTAGATCCTCCAACATTTGTCTAATTTTAAGAAACTGTCAACAAAGTTTAGACATGAGCAACAGCTCTATACATAGCATAACCTGCTAAATAGGTATTTACAAAATGTTGCGTATCTAATATATATTGTTAATAAAATATGTTGCTCACATACATATTTTGACAAAAACACAACACTTGAAATTGTAATCATAGCAAGTGTAGGTAATTTTAAGTATGTTTTTGACGTCAAAGTGTTATCTCTTTCTGTCAAGTAAATCTTCAAAATCTTCACGTATTTGTGTATCAACAACTTTAATATAGTTGTGATTATGCAAAAATAACTATAAGATGTTATACGATTGCAAACGTAAAATTATTCGTCAGCGAATAACGGAGTAGGTCAAAACTACAAAGGTCATCAAACGCATAATCGATGTACTAAATTTTGTTATTGTTGGATACAATTCATGAATCTTATGATACATTTTCTTTTACATTTTTTGTAAGTATTCAGTATCTGATTTTTGTCTTTTTCTTTTTTAATATATAGGAACCAAAATGTTGAAGGTCAAGCAAAATAAAAATGCTAAAAACTATTTCCAAGATAAAAATTGCAAAGCATCCGATACATTTAGAGGAAAACCTGTCATCAGCCATTGATATAAGTGGCCGTTTGTACTTGTTCGTTCTCTTTGTATCCACAACCAGGTCTGATCTTATCCCTTCAATCTTTTTGAAAAGATCATCTTCTTTGAATGAGATATTGTTTATATTACTACACAAACAATAACAAGAATCATTTTTTGATGAAAAATCTGTTGTTTTAAGAATGTTTGATTTTCTTAATTTAGTCATTGTTTCTGTGGTGCTAACAGTTTCAAACTCTGAAATGAAATCAATTATATATGGATAAATACATTTTGATGAAGGATGTCTGTTATCCGAAAAATTTAGAGATAATTTCAATTAATGTTTCTTTTTTATAATCGGTGTTGTTTTCTACACTATTTATCCGTTTATATATAAGAAATCGAATTATACACATGCACCATACGAAACAAAACCGTCAGTACATTTGTTTCATGTGTTTAAGGTGGCTCGGGACTATTCGACTGCGCATAATTTCACGCATGAATTACAAAAGTATTTGTCGTTAATTCGATATAGTTTTTTTTTAATTTTTTGAATGATTTGAAATGTTAAATCATTGTAGTTATATGACTAATATAATATTTTCGTTATTATCCGCATTTGTCAAAGGGTCAAAATGACACATCACCCATTTTGACCATTTTCCCGCCATAATTGGGGTTTAAAGGCAAAAATTCTTTTTTTTTCCTTATCGGTGACCTATGTTTTTTATTGGCCCATTTTTTGAAGCTTTTGTCATAGAACGTTTTTTTTGATATTCCGATAAAAATATGTCAAAACCTTTATTTTTACCTATTATTTCATTTAAGGAGGTAGGCCTAGGTTAAGGGAAATAACTCTTTAAATCATCAGTATGTTTGTGTCAACCATTTTCATAAATATATATTATAAGCTTCTATGTTACATAGATTATTTTCAATCTGTTTCAGGTTAATGCTTAAAATGCGTTGATGAAACTTGACTTTTACAAGCGCATAGCTGATTTTAAGAGTTATTTCCCTTAACCAAGGTCTACCCCCTTAATACCTGTGTAAAAGTATGTTGAGCTTAAATGGTCTGTGACCCCCTATTTTTTTCCACCAACTTGATTCATTTTCTTTAAAGAATAAAATAACAAAAAATATGGCACTTCTGATAGAAACTTCGAAAAGTCCCGAGCCACCTTAATACCAGTGTAAGATTTGATAGGAAATACTCCAAGTATTTTCTGGAAATTTGTGTCTCAAACATGATTTTTGTAGATGGAATCGACGTCTGGCGTAAACAATTTGAATCCTTGTTGGTATCTTTGCTCACTTTTTTTCACGGATGTAAATTTCGCGATTTTGGCGGTTTTTATTTTGACGGATTCTTTAATCCAATTAAATTTTTTAGCGGATACTGAAATGGTAGCAGAAAAACGTTTCTTTAATTGTATATTATTATGGTTAAATGATGACAGCCAGGGAACAATATTTAATTCGCATTTCTATTAAAAGGTCAAAATATAAGACTCTGTGGCATATTTTAAAAAGTTATAGAACTTAAACTTATAGTACATTTCTATTCCTCCCCTATCTCTACGTTTGGACCTCCTCAACATTAAATTTTCGGCACTACCATGTTTTTCCATATTGGTAACATTCCCAAGTTATATATACGGGTTGAAAAACAGAAGGTCCGAGTAAACAGTTATTTCGTAATGCATTTTATTTCGACAATAAATAGAAATAAAAAAATCCCACGCTTTTTCAATATTATTTTTACAGTGTGTTGTACTACGTTTTGGACAAATTATATCAAAACAAGTAAACTGCGAGCTACTGCTCACTGATGATACCCCCGCCGCAAGTGGATAATATTAATAGTGTAAAAATATGCAAGTGTTCGGTAAACAGGAAGTTGTCAAGTGATCAATCTGAAAACGCATCACACGGTATAGCTGACTTATATAAATCCTGAAACAAAATTTCAGAAATCCTTGTATTGTAGTTCCTGAGAAAAATGTGACGAAAATTTTCAACTTGGCTATCATGTGTAAAATCATACAAGTGTTCGGTAAACAGGAAGTAAGCAAGTGATCAATCTGAAAACGCATCACACGGTATAGCTGACTTAGATAAACCCTGAAACCAAATTTCAGAAATCCTTGTATTGTAGTTCCTGAGAAAAATGTGACGAAAATTTTCAACTTGGCTATCATGTGTAAAATCATACAAGTGTTCGGTAAACAGGAAGTGGTCAAGTGATCAATCTGAAAACGCATCACACGGTATAGCTGACTTAGATAAACCATGAAACCGAATTTCAGAAATCCTTGTATTGTAGTTCCTGAGAAAAATGTGACGAAAGTTTCATTGGACGGACTGACTGACGGACGGACTGAAGGACTGACGGACCGACAGAGGTAAAACAGTATACCCCCCTTTTTTAAAGCGGGGGTATAATTATAGAAAACTTCATCAGCTCTAATTCAAAATATGAACAGTTATATGTAAAGCGGGTCTTGAAATCTTTTGACAGCTTCCGAAATGCAAATTTTTATCCCCCTTCTTGCAACTTGAGACATACAACATAAAGAAATAAATTTGGAAGGGGTATAAACAAATTGACATGTAATACACTGTCCACTCTAGGGACTATATTCGTGGACAACGAAAATCAAGGGACAATAACTGTGTACTCGGATCAGAAATCAAATCTGGGAACCAGTACGTAAACACATTAACAAATCTTTGAATATTATTAGCCATATTGTGCTTTTTTTTTTTTAAATATTGGGTGCTCAATGCTCTTGAACTTAAAACTTCTTTAGCTTTCTAACTATTTCGATCTGTGCGTCACTGATGAATTAAGACGAAATGCGCGTCTTGTGTATCAAATCATAAGCCTGGTACATTTGATACTTATATATCCCCATAAGAGGATATGTTTGTGAAACAGCAATATTTACAAAGTGCAACCTTAAAGAAAAAAATATTCAACAGTTTTAATTCAAAATACGGATTATACTATTTTAGAGGGTCTGTTATTTAGTTTATAAACAGTTGTACTTAATTTTTACCTTTCAAAACTAGTCTATCTAGTCTTAAATTACTACTTAACCTTAAATACATGCCGATTTTTTTTTACACGTAATTTTATCCATCTACTTTCTATTGTATGTATCAAAATAAAACGAAATTAATTTGAGAGGTATATGAAAAGTATTGCAAAAAAGAAGTAAAAGCCACAACGGAGACATTAAAACACAAAGATCGAAAATAAACTAACAACGCCATGGCTAAAAAACCAAGGCTTTTCTACCTCAGGCATATATTACCTTAGCTGTTTTTGGCAAAAGTTTAAGGAAATTTGGTTCTCAATGCTCTTCAACTTCGCACTTTATTTGGCTTTTTTTTAACTTTTTGGGATTCGAGCGTCACTGATTAGTCTTTTGATGACGAAACGCGCGTCTGGCGTTTATCTAAGTTTGGTCCTGTTATCTGTGAAGAGTTTATGTACATACCTTGCATGGACATATTCTGTATGTGCATATCCGAAGTCATGAGGTAGAGATTAGTGCAAGCGTTTGTTTTATGTATTTGTTTTTCTTACATTAGTCATATCGGGGCATTTTGAAGCCGACTATTTGGATTCACACTTGAAAGTCAGAGTAAATTTCATGTTTGGCTACTTCAATGTAACTATTTACCATTTTTACGAACACTCCAAATAGTGGCTGTTATGGTGCTCAACGTTTAGAGAGCGTAGCCATAAATTAATACGAGACATGTGATCAAACATTCCTATTTTGACAAGGATTTAAATGCCAGTAGAAAGACCATATGTTGTATTCCCGACCTTTGGGCATTGTACTAACATGATGCTAATGAAAGGAAAGACGAACATCGATTTAAATAGTTATCAAAGTTACCAGAATTATAGTTTAGTACGCATTACAGCAATATACATTATTTCTAATTTCACACATTTCGATTTTTAGTTTACCTGTGATTTCTTCTGCAAGAAAATCAAATATCCAGTCGGATGGATTAGGCGAAAATATCATAACATTATCTATATTGGCAGTATAACTGATGTCAGTCAAACTGATTAAGATGCTTCCAGCAATCGTGGTACCTGTTCCAGCCTTGATGGTTCGATTTAACCAGGAAATCCATAAAGGTACGTAAGAGTTGCAATCAAGTCCTGACCATGATGCATTGGCTAGTTGAAGTTGTTTGCTTTCTCTATAACCATAATAAACAATATTTATTGTTCTGTCGAAATGTACCTCAAAGGTATGCAAAAACATATTTATGTTATCAAATAAGACCATGAATGCATCATCGCAGGCCTTAACCTTGAAACATAACGACTGTTGGTCCGTTACTTGCAGTCCGTGGTCTTTCAATAATTCACCTTGCCCATTAGTTGAATGTATAAGCACTTCTATAAATAGAAATCTAGTTATTAATATGGTTTATCATTTTCTAATCTTCGAGTACCATCCAATTATTTCCGTATGACCTGTATATTTTGTATACAAATTTGATTTTATGGACAATGTAATTTTGCTATATCTGTATATGACTGCGAATGCTTTGTATAAAGTTATTCCTTAAGGTCTTATGGAAAAAAGTCAACTCACAAATATACGGATTTCTAAGGTCAATTCGAAACGGAAAATCTCTAATCAAATGGCAAAATCAAAAGCTCAAACATATCAAACGAATGGATAACCACTGTCATATTCCTGACTTGGTATAAACAATCCATATTTGTCAAATTACATTTTATGTTTTTATGTGGTTTGCATATTCCTCTGAGGCCAGTTTGGTCGAAAAATGTGATCAAGTCAGTTTTATAATTGAGGTATCACATGTGGCTGAACAAATATGTAAATGTTTTAAAGATATGGTTGAATTGGAATAAAATTTCAACATCCAAATCTTCATGAAAACAAATGTTTACCAACCAAATCCACTGTTTACTAAGAAACAATAAACGCATTATAGCTACCAGGATTAAAATTTTATATATTTACGCCAGACATGCGTTTCGTCTTCAAAAGATTTCTCAGTGACGCTCTAATCAAAAATTGTTGAAAAGGCCAAATACTGTCCGAAGTTTGAAAGCATTGAGATTTGAGACCCAAAATTCCTAAATTTTTTGCCAAATTCAGGTAAGTTAATCTATTCCTGATGTAGAAAAGCTCAAGTATTTCAAAAGAGCAACGTTTTGTTAACAGTTAATTTATAATTATGAACAAATCAATGATAATTCAAGTCAATACAGAGGTGCTGACTACTGGGCTCGTGATACAGAGGTGCTGACTCCTGGGCTCGTGAATTAAAACTCCATCAGGAGTGGCATCGATCATTATCGAAATTATACAATAAAAATACAGCAATAAGGAAACAAAAACTTTAAAATATAAATCCTTCGCCCTTTTAAAAAAATGACCAAATTGCGAACAAATGTGCGAAATCCGCGCAATATATAATGTTGTGTCACGATGGTGACTGCAATTTTTAAAGTCGTATCAAGTATATATACCAGCCAACTTGTCTTAACTCCTCACAGTAGCGGTCGTGGACCCTTTTTTCAAAATCCCAAACCTTGCGTTTAAATAGGGCGCATTTCGGATTTTGCAAATTCAGTATTCCACTTACTGGACAATGGAACCTAGTATTTGCATCTTATTTTTTGTTCACTTACAAAATGATAGAAATTATTATAAATTAAGGAATGTATCTCCCTCGTGCAAAGCTCTGATTTCTTTCACGGATTTGGCTATACTTTTTGGACCTTTTGGATTATAGCTCTTCATCTTTTATATAAGCTTTGGATTTCAAATATTTTGGCCACGAGCATCACTGAAGAGACATGTATTGTCGAAATGCGCATCTGGTGCAAGAAAATTAGTACCGTTAATTTTTATTTACTGCGTGATACATGTATGCTTGAATATTGGTATCTTATCATTAAGGGGGTCAAGGAGTGATGAGGAATTTTTACAATAGAATGTTGGCTCGGTAATTGCTTGGTGCATACTATTAACTTATATAATATTTTTTTTAATTATTACGGTTGGCCAGCAGTTAGCTTTCGTTAAAGTCCCCCATGACCACTATATTTTCTATACCGCTATTTACTTCATTTTCGATTAATTGATTTATATGATTTCAAATATGATACGGTGAATCCGTAGGTCTGTGACATTACCCAAACAATATTTTACAATTAATAACTACTTTCTCAACCTATAAGAAAAAATCAAGAGTATTGAATTTAGATCAGTTCGTCGCATTTTGTGATATTTTGTTTTACATAAATCATGACTTTCCCTCTAAGCTTGTCACCCTCTCTGTCGTAACGATAAGGAGCCTAAAAGTTTGATTGTACAGCTTAATTGTAGGATGTAAACAGCTTTACCAAGATTTTGTTAACACAATTATATCTCTGCCTCTAAAATATCAAGTTTTGAGCCTACGCTTTCAATATTATTGCAAGTAGAAGTAATCAAAGCAAGATAATACAAACAACAACAAATAATCTCAGGTTTCACAAAGCGGTATCTTGATACAGCTTTAAACAAAGCGGAAGTTAAACGTGTACTTGAAAATTGCATTAAGTTCATCTAATTTATTAACTACGGTACGTAATAAAACAATTGTGATCCTTTAACATGTATATCAAAGCCTTAGTAATATCAGCACAACGAAAAATATTTAGATTTTAGCGTTCCTAGTGAAGGTATATTAAGACTTATTTCTATATTCCTTTAGCAGGAGAAATCAATTCTGCCAAAAATGATACCAAGGAACTTTTAAATATTCTCTGTCAAAATGGAACCAATATAAATTGTTTTAAAAGTGTATAGCCACCTTTAATGGTCATTTACAAATACAATGAAATAAAATATGGCGGAATTCACAAATTTGTAAATGCTTAATCCTTCCTCTTACTTATAACAGTCGTGTGTCAGCATAGAAAATTTTTGACACATCAGATCAGAATAGAACACAAACCGTAAAGAATTTTCAAGTTAATACGCTTCAATTTTTAAAAGCTAAGTCAAAGATGATTTCTGAAAAATAATCAATTTTCCAAGTATAAAGTATTTATGAGTCAATACCAATTATTTCAAAGATTAAAGAATAAAAATGATACGAAAATATACGTACCAGCATGTACGGAAAGAGCCAGGATATAAAATATGTCCGTTTTTAAAATCATGCTTAAACCTGCAAGTTGACTGATCCCAATTGACGTTTTGTATGGTACAAGTATAAGAACTGAGTTTGTGATAAAAGTTATGGATATGCATAGCATTATGTGAAGTTGATTGACATATGGTATCTGTAGCATTTCTCGGATCTGTTCTGCATAATTATATAACAACCACTAGATTAGTGAAACAATTGGAAATGGGCGTCCAATTTTATATTTACACGTATGTTAAGAATATTCCTTTTTCTGAAATTGATTGAAAGTTGTAAGCACGGTATCTTTATATTGTTCTAAATTTATTGTTTAAAACATTGACCAGAAATACAAACTACCTACTATTGAATTTGTTTGCATAACCTGTACAATTAAATAATTGGATCTGCTTGCCACTATGTTCTGGGCCTAATTTGGACAGTCAGAACTTGTTAAAAATATGTATTTGATTTTAATTTTGCGAACAGTCTGGTTTCTCTAATTCGAGACACATGTCTGTGTTTTTGATAACAGATACACATAAATATAGAAATGATCTTTATATAATTGCTGATAATAAGTTGAGTATTCTCTTCTTACATTTTTTTATTTTTATCCTTTCATTTGACACAAATGATATTGCATATCGAGCATGGTATCATAAACAATGCAAAAGAGTATACATTGTTTTGGAATTTTTCTATAATAGGGTATAACTTCTTCAATGTTTTTTGCATTTATTTATGCTAGTTCTGATGCAAACTTTAAGTATGGGAATACTATAAAAGCCAGATAGAGATTTCCAATATATTGACAATACTATAGACATAACCACTCTACCTGAATGTATCTCAGCTCAATGTTTGAAATTGTGTTTTTCCCGTCTGCTATTTGTAGTAATTATTTATAGATGGGAACTAGTATAAGAAATTCTGATACTGGTCCTGCAACAGTAAGTACTATTTATAAATTTGATGTTCGATGCATAAGGCACGAGGAAAGTTTTGGGGGTTTCTACGGGTGGAGTTTAATGGTACAATATAAAGTTTGGCATTTAAATGTATAAGAATTGAAGGTGCTCGCAGTTACGTCGAAATGAAGTTGGTCACATTGGTATGTATGCAGTTGCTGCTATGTTTATTGTACATACAGGCGTTGTACGCATTAGCAGAGGAAAAAGAAACGATGCGAAAGAGGAACACTCTTATATGTTATGAATTTATATGTTGTTTCAATCGAAGAAATCTGTAAAATATAGTAAAATAAACTGTTGTATCGCAAGAGAAAATATGTTAATGCGATTAACGTATCCTTTATCTGTGTTTTTCTTGTTTATAGTGTAGTGAATTTAGAGATTAAATACTTTAAATTCGGACGCGCAGGGCGAGTGAGAATTTAATTGACTATTGTAAAAAGTAAAATCACAAAAATACTGAACTTAATGGAAAATCAATTCGGAAAGTCCATAATTACATGGCAAAATCACTGTGTATCATTGTCACCTGACAACAGGCATCCTACGGTAGAATTCGAGCGTCACCGCTGAGTCTTTTGTAGACGACACGCTCATATGGTTTCCAAAACTGTTAGCCCTCTAACTATGATTTATCTTTTTATGTTTCATTATAAATAAATCACCCAAAGTATAACACAGAGGGGATTACATGAATTGTACACTAATCTGAAACTATTTAAGACCATATCGTTACCGGCATATTTTAGTTATTGTATCCAAATTATATATTTTGAAAGAGGTAGTAGATACCAATGTCGAAGACAAATGGTCAATTTTCTTATGTTTAACATCATTGTCTAAAAGAAAAACGCAAGTTAAAAAAACACTGAAGAGATTAAAACCTCAACAGCACAAACCAATCAAAAATGCTTGTGACAGAATTTGGGAAGGCAGTTAGATGTGCCAGTCGTATTGCTTAAGGTAAGCACATACTCGGTTATAAGCTGTATTAGTCAATCAATGTAAAATTATGGGATTTTTAATATATCATTTTGGGCTTAGTTAAAGTAAGTTAACAATCATTCGTTTCTCAATCAACACTTATAAACAATTTCATGATGATTGCCAAGTTATAAAACAGCCTTAACTGTATCTATGGTACGCTGTATTTCTTAAGGAGATCAATGAGATAAATTTCCGTTGAAAACGGAACTATTTCAGGTTGTTATGTATAAAAAAGCAAAGACCTAAACATGGATTTAATCATCACAGTCTCTGAGTGAAAACAAACATTGTATCTTCAAAGTGATTGATATTGAATATCAATAATTAAATATATTAAACATATTAATACTAGCGCATTTACATAATACTACACTGATAGAACAATCTTTTCCGTGTAGATTTAACAATTACGTCAAGTTCAATGCTATTCTATAATTTGTCGAGGGAATCTTTTTTTTTTTGGAACTAGCTAAATTAATTTACTTGAAACGGAATGTACTGTTGATAATTACCACACAACAGAAAAAAATAAAATAGCTGAATTGTTTACTTCACATTATTACATAGCACAATCTTTTGATAGAGTAAACTCAATAGATAACTTTCGAGTTAATCTGTTCCGTCAATGTTTCTTTGATTATTTTGTACTTGAGTCACGTGATATCAATGAACTAGGGGCTATGTCTTTTTCCGGTTTGTATTATTAACATTGGAAACTCGGGAAATGTGCCTACGTCTTATTGAGGACAGGCATACGTTTCTTCCCGTTTCCTTCACTTGCAAACTAAAACTGTTACAAGAGATGGACGGACTTGATTAGGCGAGATAATTTTGTTCACGACAAGTTCTCCCGTTTGTGTTCCCCTCATTTTATTAATGTAGAACCAAGTGTGCTAAAGCCTTACCCAGAGATTTTCGCCTACAACAACTACAAGACAAGACAAGTTTATTGATACACTCAGGCCCACAGTGTGTGCAACAAGAGTAACATAATGTATATAGTATACAATAATAAATTTGTCAACAAATATAACAAATAAAAAATAACGCAACCCTTTTATCACTACGGGTGAAAAAGAGATCAATGATTATAGGGGTAAATCTTCAATCTTGAAACGGGAAAACACAGTTACACCACATTCGCACATCAATGATATTAGAGAGGCTCCCAATAAACAGACAACATCAAGATCATACCTGGTAACTAAGGTTTTAAAATTTTTGGTACAATTTTTTTCTTTTCTTTCAACAGTTTGAAAATTAAACTCCAGGTAGAAATATAATTGATCTTATCTTTTTGGGGCCTATAATTTATCTGATTATTATAACTTTCTATTTAATATATGGGTTCATTGCTCATGTAACTTCTTTTATCTATGTAATTCAATATCATAAGCTATCATACCACATTTTCTAAATTATTGTTGAAAGCAGTATATATATTAGTACGTCTGAGTCAGTGACAACTCTACAACAGATTAATCCATCGGATCGCCATCAATGATGGTGATACATGGCTGTGTACATTATGTATATACAACTCGTCTAAACATCAACCCAACAATGTTAGATCTGTAAATTTCCTTCGCAATTTATTTGTTCTTCCCTCGTTGGGTCGTGTAGTCTGGCGTGACGGCTACAGTGCAGGCGATTTGGTCGTGTGGTCTTGCGGGACGGCTACAGTGCAGGCGATTCGATGTCACGATATCTCAGAAGCATGGGTTGGAATCCCGGCGAGGGAAGAACAAATTTACAGATCTAACATTGTTGAGTTGATGTTTAGACGAGTTGTATATATATATACCAAATCTTCTTCTTGTCTTTGTTATTAGTTACAAGTCATATTGGGAATCGCACCACATCTGTTTTCTGCTTATTTTTATATTTTATATTAAATACAAAGAACTTATTTGCAATACCTTGTCCTTTTTATATTTAAATTTCTTTAGTTCAAGTTTAAAGACATTACAATTATAGTTTGAAATTTTTTAACAATATCATGAATGTAACATAGATTTATAAATAAAAAAATCCATATTATATGGAGATGTGCCGTTTTATGTATAATTTTTTTCTTTCTTGGGAAAATTGTACATTTTTGTAGATAGGTTTGCTTTAATTCATCAGTTTTATAATGATATGTATTGCTTATTGCAGGTTGATGAAGAAGGCAACTGTCACACTATTCTTTTTGCCATTTTCAAATGAAGTGACTGTAGAAACCGACAAGAATCCAACTAGCAGTAAATAATAAGAAAATGCATACAAAATTGATGTTTTTCTTCATGCTGTCTAAATTTATAGCTAGACAAATAGATTATTGTTTTTTGGATTAACTTTAAAGATGTAAAACTTAATTAAGTATACAATATTTGTCAGAGATGCCTTTACATAAATCCAATTTCTAATCATCCAACATTTTGTGACAGTGAGACCCAAACAGATTTGTCGATGAATACTATATTTGAATTAGAGGCTAATTTAAAGCAGATGACGTTTGACCAGGAGAATTTAGTCAAGACAGAAGAAAAACCTTGTTTGACTGCTGAATTTGTAGACAAAATAACTTTACCAGACAAGAATGTGTCATCATACCTTGGCATTCCTTCAGTAATGGCTCTTCTTGGAATATTTGGTAAATACTAAATATAATGATTTGCATAAAAGAATATACATGCAGGGTTCTCATCATCTTTGAAGTAAACAAATTTCCAGGACTCAAATGCACTTTAATGAGAATCTTTATACTGTTTGTAACTCAAAATCAGAGCATTCAACTGATCATGAATATAAAAATCTTCCATAATCATTTGAAAATAATCTCATTTCAACATGATTCATGGCAAATCTTTTGAATCTTTTTGTAAATACGCTTTAAATGATTCAAAATTATGAAGACCATGTGGTATATACATGTAATATAACTGAAGACTTTAAATTGTTGTCCTGTAGATGTTTATTGGGTTTTTTTTGTGTTTGCAAAATGTATTATCCTCACTTATTTTTTCAACACATAAAAACAAAGTGTAACATATCATATAAGATAACCTCTGACCTTGTTCAATGTATCATAGTTGACTTTTATGGCTCTTTCATTTTATTTTTAAAATTTAAAATCTGTAGTCAAGCCCTAGATTGATATATATTATTTTCAGCTATACTTGACAAAGCATCCCCGTCGTTGACGCACTGGAGAGGACACGAAGGAACGCACCATGATGCAAAATAGCAGTTAGAAAGCTCAACAAAAAAATTGGTCCTTCAAGAAAACTGTCTTGGTACAATGATTTTTGAATTACATTTTTAAAAAACAGATTGGCTTTACCTTCATTTCTTTTGGGAGATATTTTAGAATTTCATGATCAAGAGTTTTACAATTTTTTTCAACCTGGATCAATTTTATGAATACTGTTTTTACTCCTTGATTACAGTGGCCAAAGTAAAAAAAAAACAATCAGAAAACATCTTCCAAAATCTTTTAGAACAACTTTTCCAAAAACAACATGTATAATTGACTGTACCGAGATATTTATTCAGAAACCAACAACGCCATCAACTCAAGCCCGTACATACAGTACATACAAGCAGTATAATACATACACAATGCTTGTTTCTTTTACTCCTACAGGAACATTTAATTTCTTTTCGAATTTGTGCTGTTGAAATGTATCGGACAGATACATCACAGAACATTCAGGATTTCTTGATAATATCAAAGCAGGAGATGAAGTTATGGCAGATAGAGGGTTCCTGGTTCGCAAATTATTACTGGAAAGGAAAGCAACACTGAAAATAACTTTCTCATAGATACCAGGACTAAATTTAGTATATACGCCAGACGCGCGTTTCGTCTACAAAACACTCATCAGTGACTCATCGAATCCAAAAAAGATAAAAAGCCAAAATAAAGTACGAAGTTGAAGAGCATAGAGGACCAAAATTCCTAAAAATTTTGCCAAATACAGCTAAGGTAACATTCCTCCTTTCACAACAAAATCTTCTCAAGGACACGGCAGATGTCTTTTGACTAGAGAAATTACAAAAACTAAAAAAAACAATTGCTAAACAGAGAATTCATGTGGAACGAGCAATTGGACGCTTGAAGAATTTCAAAATTTTATCACACACTTTACCGTTAGAGTCTTAAACCATTGTCAAATCAAATAACAAAGGTTTGTAGATTTCTGTGTAGCCTTCAATCACCTTTAGTAAAACAATAATCATAAATTTGCAATTCACATTGTTTTATTACAGTTTCACCTTTTTCATATACAAGATCTTCATTATTGAAATATGGTTAACAAATTCATGTGTATACTGGTAAAAAAATAATTTCTAGCTTTTAGTTTATCACTGAAATTTCGTTTTCAGCTACAAACATCTTTTCTTTTTTTAAATTTTGTAAGGCAAAATAATTGTTTACCTTTTTCATGTTTTAATTTAAAAAAAAATTATATTTGAGAATTCAATTTAATATTGCACTTAAATGCCACTATTTCTTTTTTATTTATTGATTGTTGTTTTCTTTTTATTAATTGATTGTTGCCTTACTTTTTCAACAAACCATCTCGATATAATCTTTAAACTTTTTTGAAATCATCAATAACCTTTCATTGAAATTAAATTATACCCGTTAATAAGGATTTGCTTTAATATTAAGATGTACCATCAAGAGTAAAAGATTTCCTTCCTCATTTTTATCAATTTAACAAAACTGGAATATTTTGTTTTTGTATGCATCATTTTAAACTAAGGTACATGTACAGTCTTGCTTGTGTTTAAAGCTTTGAAAAAAATGAATGAAGTAGAAAAAACATGGATGCGCCATGAGCGCATGATACGCCCGTCGTCTTGTGTGAATAATCATAAATAGTTTCTGGATACAGCGCTAGCGTGACATGTGAAAAACCAAATATTTCTGAAATAAAATTTGGAATCATCACCAACAAGTATACAGATCTTAAGATAAATATAACTAGAAAACCAATATACCTTTACCATTGTATATGCTTTAAATCAATATAGTAAAAGAAATATAATTTTTGAGATTACTAATAAAACATTAAACCTTTCCATCATGTCCATAGATGGGGGGGACAGTATTCCTGATAGCCTGTATGCAATCTAATTCATGAAAACAACTGAACAGAAGACAACCTAGTTGAAAATATATTGAACCTTGAACAATGTTAACAACAATAACAATTCTTAACAAACTAGAAAGAAGAATCAATGCCACAAGGAGACACTTACGCAACACAAGAACAACCGGCAGAAGGTGTAACCAAAATCCATACATCATATGGTGCATGTACCACCAACATAAACACAGTTGCCATCAAATTGAGGAATTATCTTTACAGAATCAATATGGTTGGCCTGGAAAAGTTGATAACCATTGTCCCTTGTATTACTCTTTGTTTATATTGATGAAATATGAAAATATAAAAGATATTTTGAACAAAACCTTTTAAGGACCTCTGTAACACCTGCTCTGTTGAGAATGTAAACCAAACACTCCATAGACCCCTTTCCGTATGACGATGTCTTTTTATATTTTAATATATTATCTATATCAATATCAAACGAGAGCAGATAGCTCCTGCATTCTCTGCTACTGTTCTGGTCTTCTTCAATATTAATAATGTGTCTCAATGTAAAACCATGCATTTCTATTAGAAAAGCAACATTGTACAGCTGTTTAGTAACAATTATTGTCTTTTAAGCCACCATCAACAAAACATAATCACTATCACCGTATAAGATCTATTATCGGACTCATACACATCTTGAAGAACGCTGTCGTACAAAAAAACATTAACAAAGACACAGACAACCTGATTTAGTCGTAGCATTGATTACACATAAACTTAACACAGAGCAACAAACAGTGAAAATGAGATCAAGGTAAATTAAAACATGTTACATGTACATCATAAGATATTTCCATACAATTAATGTAGTTGACCTATTGAATATAGTATTAGAAAAAAAACCAACTCAAAAACTTAACTTTAACCACTGAACCATTAAAATGAAGTCATGGTCAGATGACGCACTCCTTCTATACACCACATATACAAGACCTATTGCTCATAGTATTTTAGGTATGAACCTGACCAACAAAACTAAACCTTGTTCACTGATCCATGAAATGAGGTCGAGGTCAAGTGAAAACTTTCTTACAGACATGAGACCATTTATGGTACGCACATACCAAATAAAGTTATCCTACAAAATAAATTACTCATAAAAAGAGAGAAATTAACAGTACAGAAAATCTTAACTTTTTCGTGGAGTCACAGAACCATGAAAATGAAGTCAAGGACAATGGACCTGTGACAGACGAAAGTTTCGTAACTCAGGCATCTATTTACAAAGTATAAAGCATCTAGGTCTTCTATCTTCTAAAAATATCAAGCTTTTAAGAAGTTAGTTAGCGCCGCCGCTGGATCACTATCCTTGTGTCGAGCTTTCTGCGCCAAATGTCAAAAGTCGCAGGGTCGACAAAAACTCTTTACAAAGTTTCCAGTAAATCTCTTGGTTTTATTATTTTACACATTTGAAAACAAAGATTGTACTGTCCAACTTTATTTTGCAAATCGATTATTTCATGAAATAGCATTCGACAACAGGCACCGTAACATTGGGGAACTGTTCATGAGAAATAATTTCAAATCATCTACAAAGCTGAAACTGTTTAATAACAACTATAAAAGAAAGAAAATACAATACTTAAGGAATGACTGTAATATTTTTTCTGTCTATGAAGAAATAACATAAAAAATGTGGTGCACACTGAATAATCCGCGTAGTAGGTTATTTTACAGTGTGCACCACATATTTTTTATGTTATTTCGAATAGACTGACAAACTATCACAGTTATTTTGAATAATTTAATTCTAAATTCCATTTTAAACCGGCGTAAATGATGAATAAACGTTGATGACGTCCAATGATATGATAATCAAAAGAACGTCAGCTAATCAGAAGACGTGTTACATCCAAAATTAAATTATTGTCTTTACTGTCTATATACATTGTCTCACAAGCTCACACTTGTCTTGATGAAAGAAGTTAGAGTGCATGTCATACAAGTTAGGAATATTGTACGCATATTTTATTACTCTTCTTTGTTAAATTCAATGTCATATTGGATTGAAGCTTTCAATAAAAAAACGAGATCTACAATATCTGTTAGTGAGTAAATCAAACAATAAATATGCTAGGCGTGTCCAAAAGTAACTACCCTACTATAAGAATTGATACAAATCAAATTAAAGTATCAATCATTTGCTTTAACGTGCACTTTCTTTTCTACGAGGTTTAGCTAGCTTTAAACCAGGTTTAATCCACAATTGATTTTGCCATTTGATTAGACAATTACCGTTTCGAATTTTCACCGAATTTTAGTATGTTTGTGATTTTACTATTCAGCAATGTACATGTAGTTTTCTACTTCAGAAAAATGTTACCTTAGCTGTTTTTTTTTCAAAACGGTCTGGTCCTCAATGCTCTTCAACTTAGTACTCTATTTGACCTTTTTTATTCGAGCGTCACTGTGGAGTATTTTGAAGACATAACGCGCGTCAGACGCAAATGCAATATATCAATTCTGGTAGCTTAAATGAGATAATTTTCAAGTTTTACCTAATCATTATATGCATAAATAGGTATACATTTATCATACCTAGACAACATCAGCAAGAGAAATTGAATTGCGAACGTCATCAATATAGTTGTTCTTATTCTGATTTAAAAAAAAATAGCTGACTTGTAACCAATGAATTGGTTTCTTAATCGCACATTAAATTCAAACATTGAATATATTAAAAAAAACATATGCACGTATAATTGATCTAAAATCTGAGTACGGTATACCACATTTACATTACGTGTAGGTTCATTCCGGGTAAATTTGTTTTTCTGACCAACAGCTGTTTCGTGGATTCACCCATCCATGTCCTTCTCGAGTATATTTTAATTTGTTAAGCATATATAATTCTTCATATCATCGGAATTTTAAGTTTGGCGTTTTTTACCGGTTGCAGACATGAAACTGAGTGAGAACATATACACAATTTAAATTAGCAGCAGTATTAACGGTAATACGTGAAAAATGGCTTGTTATTTCGGCAAAAAGGTCAGGGTGTAAGCGAAAAATTGTAGTTCGGTTAGGCGGATGAGCATCTTGACTCTGGTAAAAAATGAAGGATTTTATAATTTAGATTCAGCATAATATCAGAATAAAAAGAGGAATGACACAAGTCTTTTTGTTTAAACTAACGAGCACATATCATTTTGACTTATTGGAGTTTTATTTCAGGCATCTACAGTCTGAAATAAAATAAAATAATTTATTAAAAGCCCACTGTTCAGAGATTAATTGAAGTTCTTGTCACATCAATTTTCGAAATATATGATTAGTCTCAAATTACTATTGACGCTTAAACACATTTTTCTACATACTCATACGATTACTTAATAACATTCATATACTTTTGTGTGAAATCAGGGAGATAATGTGCTACCTTCAGTTTAGTATATCTCACTTTCGGCCATATAAGATATCTATTTCATATCGTCTTCAATATATTGTTTTATATGCTTTTGTCTGAAAAAACTCCCGGTTGTGATAATATCTAGTCAGGTGTCAATTGATAGCTGTATTCACACTGATTCGTTAAAAAAATATTGTTTATGTATTCTTTTTCCTGTACAATTAGGGGGACAATTAGTCACTTCCGGTTTATCTTAAAACGCGTCCTGTCTCAGTCCGTTATTGAAAAATTATTAAAAAAAATAAAAAAAATCTTAGTTCTTTTCCGTGATAAAAATGCAGAATGGCTCCTTCCGGCTTTCCAAAGGTCCCCAACGGTTAAATTTTTATGAACATGTTCATTTATATATTTAAAAGTGTCAGACAGAATTCAAAAACTGAGAAAAGGAGAAAAGAACCTGACTTATGATCAAACTTCATTTTCTAGGTTAAGGCTCAAGGACTTCGGTGTGAGAATATAACATACTATAAAAAGATTCCAAGTTGCATAGAAACGATGGATAAAGAAAATCTAGAGCATGCAATGTCATTTTTTTTTCTGGATCATAATTTTATACAGATTTATAAGTTTGGAAGTAAGAACTTGCATTTGATAATGGAATGTTCAAGATAGTTTGCAATTTTATGCATTGAACAATCTAGGAAATGTTCTACTTTCGGAAAATGTGACCACCAAAATTAGAATGACTACTCAAAATGATTACTGTCGACCAATGCAAGATCTTAATTTCACAATAAAATTGAGAAGATACAATTTAAGATTTTCTTTAAATGTTGAAGACTTATAGTCTTCTGGAAAGATAAAATCTTTAAATTGGACATTTGGTCCAGCAAATACATATACTTTGGCTATATTCTTTATTTTTGTTGCTAGATCTTTGGTCAGATAATAATAAAAACAAACATTTGAAAATGCATTCAATGTTTGTCATTCCAATGAATAGTTGGCCTTTATATAGAAATAATTTCTGATTGTAATTTATTCTAAATAAAATATATTAAACTTTAAGATAGACTTATTGATAACCAATAAAACTAGTTCGAATTGAATTTCTTGATTCAGTTAAAAAATATTTCGTATAATTCTTTGAATTGGAACACGTGTTCTAATGATTTCCAACAAGGAATAACTATGTCTTCATCTTCTTAAAGATCATGCTACAACATTTGTAACCAGACACTCATTGTTTGGAATGGGTCATGCCGTTTTTGTCTGCCTTCTTTGGGGAAAACAGTCTGATTTTCTCGCCAGAAGGACAGAGCTTGAGCGTTACAACTGAAATGTTCAGAGATAAAGATAGATAATTAAATGTTTACATATTTAATACTAGCTTAACATCAACAAATTATACCCCTGCTTCAGATTTCGTCGTTCTCATTCCTCGTTTCCATTTCTTCATTAAAATTGTTTACAAATATCGCTAACTTATATTTAGATTTGTTTCCAGTTTTGGGAGGAAAATATGTTTTTGTGCCTGTTTCACCCTCAGCTGATACTATATGTAATGCTAAAATTGAAAGAAAAAAAAATGTTTTCAACGTTTTTGTCCGGAAAAAAAATCCAGAGCATGTTGTTTAAATAAGTAGATTCAATAAGTTGTGTGTCAGGATAGGGGAAAACCCAACTAAAGTATGTATTCAAATGCCAACTTATTGAATAACAATAATATAATAATGAATTAAAAATTAACAGATGATAGCTAATTTACATAATACTACATAAACATAAAAATATTTTTCTGTGTAGTTTTTCCTATTACTTGTAATTCAATGATGTCCTATATTGTATCGTGGAAAACATCTTTTCTGAACATGCTTGAATAATCTATCATATTTAAATAAGTTCTTTCAATAATTATCTCACCTAAGAAATCTACCAGTGGAAGGACTTGTTTTATTAACATTGATACGATATACCAAAACATTAATCTTTCTGGTAGATATACATCTATTTAAACAAATTTATAACATATCGTTTAAGTTTTTGATGAATTATTATGTGATGTTAAACTTGACTGCTCCATTCTTTAAATATAATAATTGTAGCTTAGAGTTTATTTTGTACGATAATTCCAGACAGCCATAAAAAGCGGGATTAGTCACTTAGAATATATAATGTTTACAGGAGTGTTTATAAATACAAGCATATACTAACAGTGCAGGAAATAATATAAATATAAAGATAAAAATCCTAATATAATTTTGTTAAAAAAAACAGCAAAAAACAGCATTTTCAAGAATTTAAAGAAATTGCTTCAAATTGACAATGAAGAACCAGTCAAAGTGGTTCACCATGATAAGTTGAAATCATACCGAGAACCATATCCAGAATGGGATACAAGTGTTGTCAGATTTCAAAACGCCAGAATGCATATTTGTCATTTTGATGCTATAAATATTGATTGTAACCATGTTTTTGCTTTAATTTAAATATATGTAAGCAACTAATTGTTGCACAGTGAACAAGATACAATATCTAAGCCAGTCTTTCAAATTTTGGATCTTTTTGATGTTAGAGGTTCTTCGCCTCTCATACCTCCTTGGCTAATCACAGTCCCTTTGTTAACAATCTAGTTACTGCCAGTGTTCAACCAGAACTTAAAAGTTGTATATGAAATTTGTCTTATCATTCTCTCTCCTATCTTTCAGCACAATGGATTACGACAGAGGAAGAGTATACGAAAGTACCAACTGCTGTTTTTCCAGCAAGAAGAGGGCAGTCATTAGGCATAACGCCAGTAAAACATTTGGTGTGGATGAACATATGTTCTCTTGTGAGCTATGTAATTTTTCAACCGACAATAATTTAACAACTGATGAAGTCATCCGTCCTTTTACGCTCCACACAGTAAGGCAAGACTTTTGCCGCTGAACAGAGAATATACCGGAGCAGTAACGAGGCCTGTTTGAACTTAATCCAACTTCACAACAGGTAGATCCTGAATAACACCTTTAGAAGTGGGAGCAGGAGGTCTCTGTGCTGTTTTGGATAACAAAGAGGAAACCGAATTTTGGTTTTGCAGTATGATTTAACATCCCATTTTGTAACTAACCCTGTATTCAATCCTTCACTGTTGAGTACATGTTGAACTTGCCATTTGTACCACCCACTACTGAATAACAACCAACTTGTGCCTTGCATAGTGAAGATGAGGGCTCCACTGAGCTCGTGGATACGAGAGTTGTGGAGGCTGAGGATTGTGACCTAGCCGACCAGTTCATACATCTATCTGACCCTAAAGCCATGCCATCACCGCTTAAGTGTCCAACAAGTTCAGTCCCGAGACCATCACTACTAGATTTTGTCCTGACGCCTCTTTCTGATGATGAGGAAAACTTGATGCCCCAGTTAAATGGCAATCAGTCTAATACTATCACAACGAGAATCTCCTGTTGAAAAGCTTTAAAAAAAGCAATAAAAGTAATAATTTAAAATATCTTGAGACAATGAATAAGCAACTGGTCAAAAACCGTAATATGTTAGAAAAAGTTGAGATTGCGGTAAGAAGTATCATTGAAAAACTTACGTTGCCCGTAAGACTCCGTTACCATCCAACACCTATAAACGTTCCCGTGTTCCCCTCTGAAGAGGAAGGTCATACCCGAGTGAACCATATCCCCGTCCAAGAAAGTGAAGTCGTGCGTAAGAAGCCGTTAACTTTATTTAATGTAAATTGTTACTATTTTTACTTTTTAATTATAATATTTATATACAGGTACAATGTAAATGTTATAATTGAAATGCTATGGTATTATTACTGAGGTCTTCCAGTAATGTTTACCATTTAAGCACTAGCATATAGCCAGTACTATGTAATTTAAATATCAAAATTTAAACTTTTCTAAATTTTATGGAATATAAGGAATCATTGACCTTATATTCTAAGTCCCCATGTTAATGTTATTTATTAGAGTTTTATTGATTAACGTTTACAGGATGAGACATTCTGAAAATGCAAGTCCTGCTCCGGGTGGTTGTGAAAATTTAAACATTTGTATATTTAGTCTGTAAGCGACAGTCATAGTGTTGCTTGTTATTAGCAATATGTTTATTTCTTCTAGTTATGAATTAATTTTTACGAGGTATAAGAATTCCTTGGCCTTATATCTTAAATCCAGTATTGTAGGTAGTAAATTAATATTTGTTGGTTAATTTTTGCAGGATGAGACATTCTTAAAATGTAAGTCCTTAGATGGGTAGATTTTAAATTTATATTGTTATTTGAATGTTGCATGTGTTGATAGCGACATTAATTTGTTACTATATTTTTCAAAGTTGTATGTTGTTATTTGCATTGTACGTTGACAAAAGTACTATAGAAATTAAATGTTTTGAGAAAAGGATTATTTTTATGTCGAAAGTAAGATAAAAGACAAGTTTATTGAAGACCATTTTAATATAAGATATTCGCTTGTGAATTTTTCTCAACATTGGAAGTAAGATTTGTTTCGTTACAGCAACAAAGGTAAGTTTTTAAACAGCTTACATTTAGAAATCCGTTCATATCAAATTATTTTTAATTAAGTAGGCAAGTTTTATAAATATGTGTTTTTATGTCATTTCTAATTGATTATTTTGCCATGTTGCAAACTGTTAATTGATATGCATATTTTGAAATGAAAATGCATTATTTTGTACAATACGAATGAGATATATATATATATATGCTTAATTTTTTTAGGGATGTATAAGTACCAAGCCACGTCCAACTATTTTACTTTAGTCAAAATTTGTTATTATATTCAAACGGCCGTTTGTTTTAAACATCGCAGACTCTAATGTAACTACCCTACAGTTGTCAAAACTGAAATATTTAGAAATTTAGACCGTTCAGTGCTGTTTATTTATAAATTAGACCGTTCAATGCTGTTTATTTGGAATTCTTATTGACGCAATCTTTCTTGTAACATCATAATTATCGACACTGTTAAAGCTTTAGAATTGTGCTAGTTCATATCGCACGTTATTATTTTTATTTAAAGCATTTATTTGAACTCTCTGATGTAATTAGTCATATAACCTATGTCATATTCAACATATTTTTGGAAAGGTGCAAGCGTTTTAACTGATGTTCGGTTTGCCTTTTTTATTGTATAAATTTCAAGATTTAGTAAAAGTTTAATCTAAGAAGACTTAAAGATGATTAATTTAACATCAGAATCTGACTGACGAAGGATATCTGTTATATTATAATGTGTTCATATCGTCTGGCAGGTTTCAGCAGACCTTGACTTTTGTATGGTTTCATAAATAATGTTTATTTAGATTAGTTTAAACATATTTCTCTAAAGTGGATTGTGAAACAAGTTATTGCAATTTATATTGATTCATTTCCACTTTGCGGGTGCGACTCTTTGAAGCGGCATTAGCCTGCTCTTTTTCGAAATCTACATGGGTTTCTTTCACGTTAATTGTATGTGATACTTTTATAGGATTATAATAATTATTTATCTAACAGACCTTCAAAATTTATTGAATAATGGTCAGTAATTTTGTGATTGGTTGCAACATATCAGTGCATACAGTCACTTTGTATACATTTTTAGTATTTATTTTTGTAAAAAAGTAAAATGTTAACACAAAGATATGTATGTTTCGCTTATTTGTTATTTTGATTATGCAAATGATGAATTTAAAATAGCAATACTTAAATATGTAAGTTATGCAAATAACTTAAGGTAATGAACCATGACTGAAGGTACATGGCTAAACAATTCCCATGGAACTGAGATATGCCATTACTAATACAACTGTATACCAAATACCACTGAAATCTCAGACTGAAAAGTCGCTCCCTTTACACAAACCTAAACACAAATATTAACTTGTTAACTATGGAAAAGTTTCAAATTCAAAGAACCATAATGAGTGTATGGGTTAAATTATTTCCATGGAAATGAAACTTGGAAATGTCAATACATTTGCATACTAAATATCGTTGACTTAACATTAGTGGTTCATCTTAAACTGACGTAATATATGTTAACGAAGCAACGTTCCAAAGTCCATAGAACATGACTGAGTGGGCAGGGTCAAATAATCTCCATGGAAATGAGATATGCCAATGCAAATACAAGTTCATACCAAATATCATTGACCTACCACTAGTGCTTCCCCATAAAATGACCTTTTCACAAACTAATACATGTAAACTAAGCAAAGTATGAACGTCAATAGACCTTGACTGAGGGTGCGGAGTCAATTGATTTCCATAGTAATGAGATCTGCCAATGCTAATACAACTACATACCAAATATCATTGACCGAAAACTAGTGGTTCACCATAAACTAGAGCGAATCACAAACTCATACATCATTTCAGTCATTTGACTTACTTGTTAATCTTACTTTGCTGAACTTGATTGCTGTTTACAGTTTATCTCTATCTATAATAATATTCAGGATAATAACCAAAAACAGCAAAATTTTCTTAAAATTACCAATTCAGGGGCAGCAACCCAACAACAGGATGTCAGATTCATCTAAAAATGTCAGGGCAGATATATCTCTACCTGATGATTAGTTTCACTTCATGTCAATCGGGATAGTTGGAAAGTCTGGAATACTTGAAAAGCTGACCTGAAAACAAAAAGAATGTGTCCCTAGTACACACACTATCGTGAATACTTAAACAGCTGACCTGAAAACAAAAAGAATGTGTCCCTAGTACACACACTTTCGTGAATACTTGAAAAGATGAGCTGAAAACAAAAAGAATGTGCCTGTAGTACACACACTATCGTGAATACTTGAAAAGCTGACCTGAAAACAAAAAGAATGTGTCCCTAGTACACACACTATCGTGAATACTTAAACAGCTGACCTGAAAACAAAAAGAATGTGTCCCTAGTACACACACTTTCGTGAATACTTGAATAGCTGACCTGAAAACAAAAAGAATGTGTTCATAGTAGACACACTATCATGTAAATAAAAATAATGTGTCCGTAGTACACACACTATTGTGAATACTTGAAAAGCTGACCTTAAAACAAGAAGAATGTGTCTATAGAAGACACACTATCGTGAATACTTGAAAAACTGACCTGAAAACGAAAAGAAATTGTCCATAGTAGACACACTATCATGAATACTTGAAAAGCTGACCTGAAAACAAAAAGAATGTGTC
Organism: Mytilus trossulus; assembly: GCF_036588685.1. Lineage (NCBI taxonomy): Eukaryota > Metazoa > Mollusca > Bivalvia > Mytilida > Mytilidae > Mytilus > Mytilus trossulus. The sequence goes on along the minus strand of NC_086383.1, from coordinate 25,686,025 downwards.
CCTAATACACACACTATCGTGAATACTTGAACAGCTGACCTGAAAACAAAAAGAATGTGTCCCTAGTACACACACTATCGTGAATACTTAAAAAGCTGACCTGAAAACAAAAAGAATGTGTTCATAGTAGACACACTATCGTGAATACTTGAAAAGCTGACCTGAAAACAAAAAGAATGTGTCCCTAGTACACACACTATCGTGAATACTTAAACAGCTGACCTGAAAACGAAAAGAAATTGTCCATAGTAGACACACTATCATGAATACTTGAAAAGCTGACCTGAAAACAAAAAGAATGTGTCCCTAGTACACACACTATCGTGAATACTTGAACAGCTGACCTGAAAACAAAAAGAATGTGTCCCTAGTACACACACTATCGTGAATACTTAAAAAGCTGACAGGAAAACAAAAAGAATGTGTTCGCAGTAGACACACTTTCGTGAATACTTGAAAAGCTGACCTGAAACCAAAAAGAATGTGTTCATAGTAGACACACTATCGTGAATACTTGAAAAGCTGACCTGAAAACAAAAAGAATGTGTTCGTAGTAGACACACTATCGTGAATACTTGAAAAGCTGACCTGAAAACAAAAAGAATGTGTTCGTAGTAGACACACTATCGTGAATACTTGAATAGCTGACCTGAAAACAAAAAGAATGTGTTCATAGTAGACACACTATCATGTAAATATAAATAATGTGTCCGTAGTACACACACTATTGTGAATACTTGAAAAGCTGACCTTAAAACAAGAAGAATGTGTCTATAGAAGACACACTATCGTGAATACTTGAAAAACTGACCTGAAAACGAAAAGAAATTGTCCATAGTAGACACACTATCGTGAATACTTGAAAAGCTGACCTGAAAACAAAAAGAATGTGTCCCTAATACACACACTATCGTGAATACTTGAACAGCTGACCTGAAAAAAAAAAGAATGTGTCCCTAGTACGCACACTATCGTGAATACTTAAAAAGCTGACCTGAAAACAAAAAGAATGTGTTCATAGTAGACACACTATCGTGAATACTTGAAAAGCTGACCTGAAAACAAAAAGAATGTGTCCCTAGTACACACACTATCGTGAATACTTAAACAGCTGACCTGAAAACGAAAAGAAATTGTCCATAGTAGACACACTATCATGAATACTTGAAAAGCTGACCTGAAAACAAAAAAAAATGTGTCCCTAGTACACACACTATCGTGAATACTTGAACAGCTGACCTGAAAACAAAAAGAATGTGTCCCTAGTACACACACTATCGTGAATACTTAAAAAGCTGACATGAAAACAAAAAGAATGTGTTCGCAGTAGACACACTATCGTGAATACTTGAAAAGCTGACCTGAAACCAAAAAGAATGTGTTCATAGTAGACACACTATCGTGAATACTTGAAAAGCTGACCTGAAAACAAAAAGAATGTGTTCGTAGTAGACACACTATCGTGAATACTTGAAAAGCTGACCTGAAAACAAAAAGAATGTGTTCATAGTAGACACACTATCGTGAATACTTGAAAAGCTGACCTGAAAACAAAAAGAATGTGTTTGCAGTAGACACACTATCGTGAATACTTGAAAAGCTGACCTGAAACCAAAAAGAATGTGTTCATAGTAGACACACTATCGTGAATACTTGAAAAGCTGACCTGAAAACAAAAAGAATGTGATCGTAGTAGACACACTATCGTGAATACTTGAAAAGCTGACCTGAAAACAAAAAGAATGTGTTTGCAGCAGACACACTATCGTGAATACTTGAAAATCTGACCTGAAAACAAAAAGAATGTGTTCATAGTAGACACACTATCATGAAAATAAAAAGAATGTGTCCCTAGTACACACACTTTCGTGAATACTTGAATAGCTGACCTGAAAACAAAAAGAATGTGTTCATAGTAGACACACTTCCATGTAAATAAAAAGAATGTGTCCGTAGTACACACACTATTGTGAATACTTGAAAAGCTGACCTTAAAACAAGAAGAATGTGTCCATAGAAGACACACTATCGTGAATACTTGAAAAGCTGACCTGAAAACGAAAAGAAATTGTCCATAGTAGACACACTATCATGAATACTTGAAAAGCTGACCTGAAAACAAAAAGAATGTGTCCGTAGTACACACACTATCATGAATACTTGAACAGCTGACCTGAAAACAAAAAGAATGTGTCCCTAGTACACACACTATCGTGAATACTTAAAAAGCTGACCTGAAAACAAAAAGAGTGTGTTCATAGTAGACACACTATCGTGAATACTTGAAAAGCTAACCTGAAAACAAAAAGAATGTGTTCGTAGTAAACACACTATCGTGAATACTTGAAAAGCTGACCTGAAAACAAGTAGAATGTGTCCATAGTAGACACACTATCGTGAATACTTGAAAAGCTGACCTGAAAACAAAACGAAAGTGTCCATAGTAGACACACTATCATGAATACTTGAAAAGCTGACCTGAAAACAAAAAGAATGTGTCTGTAGTACGCACACTATCGTGAATACTTGAAAAGCTGACCTGAAAACAAAAAGAATGTGTCCCTAGTACACACACTATCGTGAATACTTGAACAGCTGACCTGAAAACAAAAAGAATGTGTTCGTAGTAGACACACTATCGTGAATACTTGAAAAGCTGGCCTGAAAACAAAACGAATGTGTTCATAGTAGATACACTATCATGAAAATAAAAAGAATGTGTCCGTAGTACACACACTATTGTGAATACTTGAAAAGCTGACCTGAAAACAAGAAGAATGTGTTCATAGTAGACACACTATCGTGAATACTTGAAAAGCTGACCTGAAACCAAAAAGAATGTGTTCATAGTAGACACACTATCGTGAATACTTGAAAAGCTGACCTGAAAACAAAAAGAATGTGTTCGTAGTAGACACACTATCGTGAATACTTGAAAAGCTGGCCTGAAAACAAAAAGAATGTGTTCATAGAAGATACACTATCATGAAAATAAAAAGAATGTGTCCGTAGTACACACACTATTGTGAATACTTGAAAAGCTGACCTGAAAACAAGAAGAACGTGTTCATAGTAGACACACTATCGTGAATACTTGAAAAGCTGACCTGAAACCAAAAAAGAATGTGTTCATAGTAGACACACTATCGTGAATACTTGAAAAGCTGACCTGAAAACAAAAAGAATGTGTTCGCAGTAGACACACTATCGTGAATACTTGAAAAGCTGGCCAGAAAACAAAAAGAATGTGTTCATAGTAGATACACTATCATGAAAATAAAAAGAATGTGTCCGTAGTACACACACTATTGTGAATACTTGAAAAGCTGACCTGAAAACAAGAAGAACGTGTTCATAGTAGACACACTATCGTGAATACTTGAAAAGCTGACCGGAAACCAAAAAAGAATGTGTTCATAGTAGACACACTATCGTGAATACTTGAAAAGCTGACCTGAAAACAAAAAGAATGTGTTCGTAGTAGACACACTATCGTGAATACTTGAATAGCTGACCTGAAAACAAAAAGAATGTGTTCATAGTAGACACACTATCATGTAAATATAAATAATGTGTCCGTAGTACACACACTATTGTGAATACTTGAAAAGCTGACCTTAAAACAAGAAGAATGTGTCTATAGAAGACACACTATCGTGAATACTTGAAAAACTGACCTGAAAACGAAAAGAAATTGTCCATAGTAGACACACTATCGTGAATACTTGAAAAGCTGACCTGAAAACAAAAAGAATGTGTTCGCAGTAGACACACTATCGTGAATACTTGAAAAGCTGACCTGAAACCAAAAAGAATGTGTTCATAGTAGACACACTATCATGAAAATAAAAAGAATGTGTCGGTAGTACACACACTATTGTGAATACTTGAAAAGCTGACCTGAAAACAAGAAGAATGTGTCCATAGTAGACACACTATCGTGAATACTTGAAAAGCTGACCTGAAAACAAAAAGAAAGTGTCTATAGTAGACACACTATCGTGAATACTTGAACAGCTGACCTGAAAAAAAAAGAATGTGTCCCTAGTACACACACTATCGTGAATACTTAAAAAGCTGACCTGAAAACAAAAAGAATGTGTCCATAGTAGACACACTATCGTGAATACTTGAAAAGCTGACTTGAAAACAAAAAGAAAGTGTCCGTAGTAGACACACTATCGTGAATACTTGAACAGCTGACCTGAAAACAAAAAGAAAGTGTCCATAGTAGACACACTATCGTGAATACTGGAAAAGCTGACCTGAAAACAAAAATAATGTCTCCATAGTAGACACACTATCGTGAATACTTGAAAAGCTAGCCTGAAAACAAAGAGAAAGTGTCCATAGTAGGTTTCACTTGCACTATCATTTTCTATGTTCAGTGACCCCTAAGCCTGTTATTGGGGTGAAAACTCCAATTTGACATTAAAATTAGAAAAGTCATATCATATGGAACATGTGTACTAAGTTTAAGTTTCATGTTGATTTAAAATCTACCTTGACCAAAACCTTTAACCAAAAGTGGAACAGTCGGATGAATGGAATGATGAACAGACACACAGTCCAGAAAACATAATGCCCCTAAGTGTGACACCAAAAATGTATGCATAAATAGAAAATGTGTACAGATAACCACAAAAATGCTTGTGCTTACACATAATGGTTTAAAAGGGGGCATAACTCAATTACAGAAAAGGTGATGCAAACAAACTTCAAACTTGATCTGTTTTTCAAAGGAATAAGCATACATTTGTTTCAGAAAATTTGATTAAGGCAAACTTAAGTTAGAAAACATAACATTACATGTTAGTAAATTTATAAAGCCCAAGATCTGCATTGCATGTTATTAATTTTGTAAAGCCCAAGGTCTGCATTACCTGTTAATATTTTTTTAAAGCCCAAATGCTGCATTACCTGTTAATATTTTTGTAAAGCTCAAGGTCTGCATTACCTGTTAATAATTTTTTAAAGCCCAAATGCTGCATTACATGTTAGTGATTTTGTAAAGCCCAAGATCTGCATTGCATGTTATTAATTTTGTAAAGCCCAAGGTCTGCATTACCTGTTAATAAGTTTGTAAAGCCCAAATGCTGCATTACCTGTTAATAATTATGTAAAGCCCAAATGCTGCATTACCTGTTAATAATTTTGTAAAGCCCAAGGTCTGCATTACCTGTTAATAATTGTGTAAAGCCCAAGGTCTGCATTACCTGTTAGTAATTTTGTAAAGCTCAAGGTCTGCATTACCTGTTAGTTATTTTGTAAAATGTCGATTTGTTTAACTCATAAACTTAACTAAAATTGCCTTTTCTATCGTTAGGAACTTGAATATAATTTCAAATAATTATGTAAACGGAAGATTTTTTACGAACAATATTTAATTATGCGGGATAACATAGAATTTATAATCCCGACATAATTTGCGACATAATTAATTTACGCAACTTATTACTTAAAGCTTTGATGTTTACAACTTTGTTCTGCATCATTGAAAGGGCCTTTGGTTGTTATCTATTAGTTATAGTAGCAATGCAGATAAATCGTAAAAATAAAATAGTAGCGAAGGACTATAAAATTCGTAAATTAATTTCCTGTCCCGTATTAGTTTTGAGCTCTAGGTTTTCATCAAGGGGGACTACTCACGTTTAACTATTTTTAGGGAAAACGGTACTATTTATTCTGCCATAGGCGACAATACTAACATTTTTTTTAAATTTACCAGTTTTTATAATAAAAACCTGGATAAAACAATTATGTGTGGTGTTAGTACTTTATTACTCTATTTTAAAAATTAAAGCCAAATAGTATCATGACCAATTTCCAACGGAGCTTGTTTATGTTATCCATGCCCACCGTCATTTTACACCAAATTTATGAAATTTTGGAAGTCTTTTCAAATAATCCTCTAGAAAATATTTCTATAGGTTTTAAAATTTATATTGTAAGTTTACACACTGCAGTTATTCATAGATAAATAAAAAAAAATACATTGTACCCTTACATCCAATCACAGCGCTCCTAAGTTGTCTTCCTTCGCCTGTCTTTGGTACATAAAAGGCCAACCTAATGCTACCGTTTTGAATTTCCCTTTAGACAACAAACGAAAATGTAAATACGGAAGACAATATATTTTGTACATACTTTGAAGATGAAAAGGAATTTACAAGTAAGGCAAATTAATGGAGGGTAAAACAATATTTAGTCTGTTTCCCGGCCGTTATTGAAATTCTTGACATATTTGTATATTCCGAAGGCATACTGAATGTTTTACGGAGGGGACCAACCTAAACGATATATTCTTATGCAATTTGGATGTAACAATTTTTTTCATAGGCTAACAGTTGCCGTCAAATCCACAGTTGACCAGGCGTAACTAAGGAGAGACCCGCCATTTTGAATTGATGAATCAACAAATGTTCGATCACTACAATATAATCAAAAATAAAACAACACCTACCTCGAATTTGCCGTTTTAATGTAATTTTATCCAAATTTGAAGCGTACAGGTAACGAAATAACATCCAGTTTGTAAGTTTTCGATTGTATGACGTCACGTTTAGCCATGACGTCTTTGTGCCAAAATTATTCATGAAGTTTCGCGGTTTTTTTTTATTTGACAAATTTAGACATTTTTTCAAGTTTTATCGTATTTTTTCTTTTTGTAATGCATTAGAATCGGAATAACAGTACTGTAGTTGAAGAGTTGCCACCGTCAATTTTGATTTGACGGTCGCAAATCTCCGTTTTACTGTCTCCGCTCCGCGTCGCCAGTAAAACTGCATTTGCGACCGTCAAATCTACAATTGACGGTGGCAACTCTTCAACTACAGTACTGTTATTCCTTAAATAATATGACAAGTCAAAGTAGTGTTTTCTCTAAAGCAAGTACTGTACCGCTGGATTTGATTGATGAAAAAGATGAGGATTTCGTCAACGAAATTGAAGAAGTCGATATAATTTTTTTTAGCAATGTAGAAATACATTAAATCAATGAACATGACTTTAACACAAACAATGATGATGACACAGATAATGACGAGTCTGATAAAGAAAATACAGAGACATGTCAGATACAGTGCTTTCGGTGATTTAGACATTAATGCATCTGTCAAAGAAAAACAATTTCTCGAAAACACTTGCAAATGTGAAAACTATACAATAAAGTACCATTGGGCACTATTGTTGACCATGAAGTATTGTCTGAATATAGATATACATGTAGTTGTTTAGAAATGGACAAAAATGAGCTTGACGTGTTAATAAAAGTTCAACTGTTTGCGAACAGAAATAATGACTCAAATGTTGATGCCAAAAAACATAAAAGCAAAGAAAGAGAAAGAATAAATCAGCAGTTTTATTTTAATCGCCACCAGATATACAGGAAGACTTTTTTATTTGCACATGCAATTGGAAAATCAAAGCTAGATTCTATATCTAAATCATTGGAAAAAGAAGGTTTCAAACCCAAGACTCGTGGAAACACCGGTAAAACACCTAAGCATGCTTTGTCCATAACTGATATTCAGAGAGTGAAGCATTTTATTCAGGAATATGGTGTAAAATTTGGAGTCCCCTTGCCTGGTCGTTTGCCAAATCACAAAGACTTAAAGGTGACTTTACTGCCTTCAGATACAACTAAAGCTGACATACATCAAATATATAAAGACGTTGATTTTAATTCGCGAAGCATAACATAGTTCTTTCTCTCTTCATTCTTTCATTTTTCGTGCAACATACTCAATTATACGACGAACCATTAAAGTCACTTTCAATATCAGCGCAATGGTTTCCGTATGTCCATTAGTGCATGCTTTTCCGTTAGAACCGGAGCGGAACACAATAATCCGTGCAAACCATGGACTTCGAAACATGCCGGCATGCAGAAAATTCAGCACAAGTTTAGGAGAAAAATATCGTCAATATAAATAATGTTAATCTGTTGAAAAAAATCAACAACAAAAAAACAATCAACTGTTACATGTGTAATAAAATATTCTAAATTAATTTTTAAAAGAACCTTCATTTCGTAAGCGAAATAAAATGTAACTGATAAGACATAATTATAAAATATAAATTAAAAAGCATTTAAAGTCATTATAAACGAGTGACCGGTGCAAAATAATGTTTTTCCAATTCTTGAACCAATGCATACAAACATCATAAACTTAGTCTTCTGTAGACGATTTTATCATTTTTTTTCGCATAAATTTCGTATAATCGTCAATTTGTTTTCCAATCGGTCAGTGTTGTTGTGTAAAATATGGCAGGTAATTAAAGTTCGTGTTTTGAAGCCGAAGTTTAACGATTGTCACCTGTTTGTCAACAATAAACAAAAAGCATGGATATTGAGCACGTGTTTAACATGTTCAATCAGAAAATAGTTTAATTTTAGGACATTCATGCATATTGCGATCACCGGATTTTTACGAGAAGGGTCACACTGAGGTCACTTTGCATACGGAAAATATGTCGGGGAAATTGTTTCCTGGAAGGTTGCAATAAAAATAAAGTAAACTTCTTCCAAATATGAACAAATTAAAGAATTTTTTTTCAGAAAAAAGAATATGTACATAAGTTTTATAATGAAAACTATCCATTGAGTTACAAAAAAACATATGCATTAATTGTTTTAATTTGAAGTTTCATAAGACTTTTAATAACACGATTTCGTTCTTTATACCATCTTGGAGTTTGAGAAAAAAATGACAAACATTTGATTTGATTAAGTTATTTGTTCAAACAGCAAAGAGTGCAATAAAAAAATTATGAATGTAGAAAAAAAATAGAATTTGGTATGTGCTTTCTGGCCGGGCCCGAATTAGTGGTGTTACACCTTATCAATGGTGTCGAATTTAATTTTATTTTTCCTCTTTTGTTCAACAAAATGTCGTTTCTTTATAGGCAAAGGATAGCCAGGTCATCATGACAGAAAGCTGTGTCACAGTTTTGTGATGTCCGTCTCAATGTCGAGAAATTGTTTTCAGAACACACTATAATTTATTTTGAGGAAAAGATAATAACTGAAGAGGTTCATGACTCTGAAAACTGTTGCGGATTAGAATATATTTTAGAACTCAGCCCTCCATGGTTATTTTGTTCTGAACCAGATGAAAAAAAATAAAGAAATAAAAATCCTAATTTATCAATTAGTCTCGAAGAGAAGTTCATTTCCTATGTGTTTTTTAATTTTTACAAAATCTCGTTTCAAAGGATGGACAGGTAATCGTAACAGAAGGCTGTGTCACAGTTTTGGGAAGACCGTCTCAATGTAGCTATATCTTAATTTACCATTTAAAAATCACATATACGAATAATGTTGTTCTGTTGCAAAGCTCAATAAACAAAACAATTAACTGTACTCAAATAATCTTAATTAATTTAATAAAAACGTCCTTTTAGTAAGCGAAATTAAACGTGACTGGAGAGACATTAATAATTGGGAAAGATAAATTAAAGATCTTAAAAATTACACGATTTCTCTCTGTATACCAACTTGAAGTCTGAGCAAAAATGACAAACATTTGATTTTCTTGAGGGGTGACGGAAGCTTTACTAAATGAATATCCGTGCATAGTTAGAGCTGAAAAAAAATATTGCCAAAGACAGGATAAAAAACCCGGCAAAACATATTCCAGAATGACGTCTTAGACCGCTGACAGAAAATAATTTTTAAGTCCTTTTTAGCGATAGTTTTCAACATTGGTCTTGTTTGAAAGTCTTCCTTAAAAGAATATCAGAATTCATCCATGTTAAGTCGTACATCCCACTTGTTCAAGAAGGTTATGTCGAGATTTTTTTTTCAGAACATACTTTAGTTATCAAAGGTACCAGGATTATACTTAAGTACGCCAGACGCGCGTTTCGTTTTCATAACACTCACCAGTGACGCTCATAACAAAATATTTATAAAGCCAAGCAAGTACAAAGTTGAAGAGCATTGAGGATCCAAAATTCCAAAAAAGTTGTGCCAAATACGGCTAAGGTGATCTTTGCCTGGGATAAGAAAATCCTTAGTATCAATATATATAATTTATGTTGAGGAAAAGATAATAACTGAAGAGGTTTCTGACTCTGAAAGCTGTTGAGGATTAGAATACATTTTAGAAATCAGCCCTCCAGGATTAATCTGTTCTGAACCAGATGAAACGAAATAAAGAAGTAAAAATCCTAATCTATCAATATTCGTCTCGAAGATAAGTGTTGCGATGTTTATCTCAATCTAGCTATATCTTAATTTACCCTTAAAAATTGAAGGAAGTTGAGGCATATGGAAGAAAAAGATGCCACTTTACAAATGAAACTGGATATGTAAACGATAAACAAAGAGTTTTTTTAAAAGAACTTCTTTTATTTCAGGGTTCCCAACCCATGTAGGGCTTTATCTGAACTAGCCATGAACCCTGAACCTACACCTTACCAAAAACCGTACCAAACTCTTACCATAACCCTTACCCGTACCTAATACTTACTCTTACCCATAACCGTATCCGTACCTTAACCATACACTAGTTCTATCCCTAAATATAAGCCTCGACATAGAAAAAGTCATAGCCTAACCATAAATCAAACATAGACAAACACACTAATCTAGCCCTTAATCTCATATTGAAAAAGCCCTAACCCTACAGGTATCTCTTTATAAAAAAAACCACAAAGATCCCCTGCATGTTTAAAAGAGAGATTATTGTGTTATGGTTTTTAATAGAAAACATACAAATGAATGATTTATGTGATTGCACACTATAACTTAACGAACGAAATTGTGACGCAATAGAGAATATATCTCATGTTTTTTTTCATTTGTGAAGTAAACAAAATTCTGTAACATATATTTTAACAACGATTTTAGTTAGACTGTAAGAGTCCACAGAACTAATGGTTCACCACTGGTGAGTTCAATATAATCCTGGACTGTTAGAGTTCACAGAACTAATCATGATAGAAGTCGAGAATGAAGTCAAAGGAGAAGAATACCAGGGAGCTGTTACGAAAGATGAATGAAAAAACCTTAAAGGAGAAGAATACTAGGGAGTTAAATCCCAGAGACATTAGTACTCTCATGCCATAAAGAGAATGAACTCAAATGAGATGAATACTAGGGAGATAAAAACTTGGGAGCTGTTATAAAAGATGTAGAGGATAACCTCAAAGGCGATAAAAACCAGGGAGTTCAAATGAAAGATGAAGGGAAGAACCTTAAACGAGATGAACACTAGGGAGATGAATACCAGGGAACTCTCATCAAAGATGTTGAGAATGCCATCAAAGGAGATGATTACCAGGAGGTTATCATGAAAGATGAAGGTACTAACCTCAAAGGAGATGAAAACCAGGAAGCTTTCATGAAAAATGTAGAAAATAACCTCAGAAAAAAATATACATTTACTGTGGATTCATTTATTTTCGTGGGTACCAATTTTCGTGGATTGAGAAAAATTAACATGTTCGTGGATATTTAATTTCGTGGTTTTACCAAAACCTGCATACAAGCCTATACAAAATTCGGTGTTTGTTGAACATTTAATTTCGTGGTTCACATGTTGCCACGAAATCGACGAAAATTGGTATCAAACGAATAAAAATGAATTCACAGTAGTTCAAATGGAAGATGTAAAGAATAACCTCAAATGAGATGAAAACCAGGGAGCTGTCATACAAGATGTAGAGAATGAGATCAAAGAAGATGCAGAGGTTGACTTGGAGGGGGATGCATACCAGGAAACTTTTTGGAAAGATAAAGTAACATATACATCGATTCGAAAATACCATTGAAAAATCACACTTCGTATGAAACAGACCATAATGTACTGTACTATTTTGCTTTGTTCATGATGTCGATAGTTAAAAAATAGATTGTCTGAAAGTCAACGTGAATCACAGATGTTTGTCACCAAGATAAAGAAACCCGTCATCGATAAAAAAAAAAAAAAAAAAAAAAAAAAACGGATAATAAAATATCGTTCAAAATTGCTTACGTAATGTTGCCTTCTGGTGTCTTCGATCATGGGCCATACAAGCAATCTCGTGTTTACACCGCTTCTTTTTGAAGAAACACATTACATACTAAATTAAAAATCATATTTCTTCTTATGATTCCACGTACATTTATAACGTGTATCATCGAAAGCTCATAGTTTGTTAAGCATTGAATTGTTTGTAACTTATCACCACGTCAGACCTAATTTGATTTATCGAAACTGTAACCTACATTGTGTCTATCGAGCATTATGAAACAAGATAAGCAAAGAAGCAAATATACAGTCCTAGATGATCAAATAATCATGACCTATGTTGTCTGGAAATCAAATAACCACCATTTGACCATAATTAAAACAGTCAAGTAATTGTTTTCATGATTATACTTCGATATAGGTAGAACAAACACTTTTTCCGGTTAAATATTCGCGATAGTTTTATTTTCGCGTACAAACTGCTACCGCAAAAATAATACTACGGCGAAAATTTCTCTGTTCACAGTAAATAAAATGATTAACTTATATACAAATACAAAGGTAATCCAATAGGTTTTACACATGTTACAGCAACTGTGATACTATAAAACTTGTTTAACTATAAATAATCGAAACAATGAGTACATAAACACAATCAAGTCCGCACTCAATGATATTTGTAATTAGGTGTTGTCACCAGATTTTCAATGATATTTAGAATTAGGTGTTGTTTCCAGATACAGTTTAGTATTTTATGGCTGATCTTGATATATTTGAGACATCGGTGTCAGTGATAAATTGTCTCTTTTGTATGCTGTGTTGGCCCTGATCCTCGTTATAACTCGTTTTTAGTGGGGATCGTGTTACTCAGTATTTAGTTTCCTATTTTGTTGTTTGTGAATTTTATTGTCTTTTTCTAGTTTTGGTTTTGTAACATAGTGGTATAAATTGCTCTCGACTTCTGAGTGTGACTGCCCCTCAGCTTGGTACATATATTAGCCTTATTATACCTGTGAGAATAGTAGAATCCAAATTCTTCAACTAAACTAAACATTATTAATTCTACCAACACACGGGTAAATGTAGGTAGGTCACCGCTAAAAGCACATCCACGCAATGTCATCGTGTAAATTCCTAGCAATGTCATTGGAAATGCAACAACAAATCCATTAAATAGAACAAGTTTCACAGCCTTCCTTAATTTCTTTCTATCAACCTGTAAAACATTTTCGAATATTTATAAATCTGTATAATACGACAGGACTAGCTATAATTTGACAGGATTTAAAACTATAAAGTCAAAGCCAAAAAAAAACCACGAAAATATGTGTAAAATACTAGAATGAAACTAAGGTATGGCAACTAAAAGATAGCTGTATTGTATGTTAAGCTCCGGCATCAATTGTTGATTTGATGGTCGCAAATAAAGTTAAATAGCGAAGCGTTAGCGGAGTCAGTTAACTGGTATTTGCGACCAGTAAATCACCAATGGACGCCATTGGGGCTTTAACTACAACGTTTTAATCTCCATTATAATGGAACTGACAGAAAAAAACGTCAAATCATACATAAGGGAGGATTTTAAATTTTGAGACTGTCTCATTTTCTCAAGAGTAGATTTTTTAAAGAATATTGCAAAAAACTAAAATTTTACCTCAAAATGTTATAACTTTATCAATATTTAAAAACTTACCAAATTTGTCTTTATTCTTCTATCATTTGTCTCTATTTCTTCTTTCTGAACATTGATGAAAAAGAACAAAAGCTCAGGCAAAAATATCTCTGCACTTGTTTAACTATATATCAAGGACAAGAGATAATCCCAAATGAGCAATCATTTTTATTCTGCTGTACAATCTTCATCAGTCCTGAAGCAATAAAAGTATAATAACATAAAAGTTTAGCTTAAATCAATAAGTAATATAAAGGAGAGCTAAAATTTTAGCTGGTTCTTTTTCAGACCAAAAGCTAAAATTTAAGCATCCAGAAAGATAAAGTTTTAGCTTTGCAGAAAATTGATAAAATTTTAGCAAACATGTACACAAAGATAAAATTTTAGCATTTGACAAAACATTATATTGCAAATAAAAAATAGACTTTAGCGTTAAACGTTGAGTTACAGGTATTTAAACACTGATGATGGCATTACCCCTGTTAACCTCAAGTTTAATTGATTGTTGGTTGCTTAATAATCAGTGGCAAATAGTTATTGCTATCAACAAACAAGTGCCTATAGATATGGGACTCTGTGAATAAGGTCAAACACTGACGGACAAACATTAACAGTAATAAATGCAGAACAATTCCTCATCTTTATTGGTAAAATCAAACAAGTGGCTATATGGCACTCTGGGCATAAGGTCATACACTGACTCACAAACATTAACAGTAATAAATGCTGAACATTTCCACATTGTTATTGGTAAAAACAAACAAGTGGCTATATGGCACTCTGGGCATAAGTTCATACACTGACTCAAAAACATTAACAGTAATAAATGTTAGACAATTCCTCATGGTTATTGGTATAAACAAACAAGTGGCTATATGGGACTCTGTGAATAAAGTCAAACACTGACTCACAAACATTTACAGTAATAAATGTTAGACAATTCCTCATTGGTATTGGTAAAAACAAACAAGTGGCTATATGGGACTCTGGGCATAAGTTCATACACTGACTCACAAACATTAACAGAAATAAATGTTAGACAATTCCTCATGGTTATTGGTAAAAACAAACAAGTGGCTATATGGGACTCTGGGCATAAGGTCATACACTGACTCACAAACATTAACAGTAATAAATGTTCAGACAATTCCTCATGGTTATTGGTAAAAACAAACAAGTGGCTATATGGGACTCTGGGCATAAGTTCATACACTGACTCACAAACATTAACAGTAATAAATGTTAGACAATTCCTCATGGTTATTGGTAGAAACAAACAAGTGGCTATATGGGACTCTGGGCATAAGGTCAAACACTGACTCACAAACATTAACAGTAATAAATGTTAGACAATTCCTCATGGTTATTGGTAAAATCAAACAAGTGGCTTTATGGGACTCTGGGCATTAGGTCATAAACTGACTCACAAATATGAACAGTAATAAATGTTAGACAATTCCTCATGGTTATTGGTAAAATCAAACAAGTGGCTATATGGGATTCTGGGCATAAGGTCATACACTGACTCACAACAATTAACAGTAATAAATGCTAAACAATTCCTCATCTTTATTGGTAAAAACAAACAAGTGGCTATATGGGATTCCGGGCATAAGGTCATACACTGACTCACAAACATAACCAGATGCTCCGCAGGGCGTAGCTTTATACGACCGCAGAGGTTGAACCCTGAACGGTTGGGGCAAGTATGGACACAACATTCAAGCTGGATTCAGCTCTAAATTTGGATTGTGATTAAATAGTTGACACAGCATAGGTTTCTGACACAGTATGAATGTGTTCTAATGAACTTAAAATTTTTGTTTTCTCTTAGAGAAATTCACTATGCTGTTGAATATTAATCCTCTCAAAAAAATGTTTGAAGAAATTTTCATTTTATTTATGAAATTTCATTTTAAATGAGAAAATTGAACCTAATTTTTTTAATCACATCCCCCTTTCCCTTATTCCAAATTAATCTCAATTAAATTTCTAATGGAGTTTGCAACAATAATTACTCATTTAAATACATCATAAGATATTAAGATGTAAAAAAACTGCTTGTTATCACTGAATGGTAAAGATTATTTTAATTTATCAGTTGGTAGTAAAAAGTGAATACACATTGTGTATAACGAAGATTTGAGTTGATTCTGGACAAAGAAAGATAACTCCAATTAAAAAAAAATATTGCTATTTCACAATATTGTGCAATTAGATATTTCTTGCTCACTATTCTGGACAAAGAAAGATAACTCTAATTAAAAAAATATATTGCTATTTCACAATATTGTGCAATTAGATATTTCTTGCCATTGTGCAATACTGTGCAATTGAAAAGACTTGCTATTGCACAATACTTAATATAATATTTTAGATCCTGATTTGGACCAACTTGAAAACTGGGCCCATATTCAAAAATCTAAGTACATGTTTGGATTCAGCATATCAAAGAACCCCAAGATTTCAATTTTTGTTAAAATCAAACTAAGTTTAATTTTGGACCCTTTGGACTTTAATGTAGACCAATTTGAAAACAGGACCAAAAATTAAGAATCTACATACACAGTTAGATTTGGCATATATCAAAGAACCCTATTTATTCAATTTTTAATGAAATCAAACAAAGCTTAATTTTGGACCCCGATTTGGACCAACTTGAAAACTGGGCCAATAATCAAGAATCTAAGTACATTTTAAGATTCAGCATATCAAAGAACCCAACCGATTAATTTTTTGACAAAATCAAACTAAGTTTAATTTTGGACCCTTTGGACCTTAATGTAGACCAATTTGAAAATGGGACCAAAAATTAAGAATCTACATACACAGTTAGATTCCGCATATCAAAGAACCCCAATTATTCAATTCTTGATGAAATCAAACAAAGTTTAATTTTGGACCCTTTGGGCCCCTTTTTCCTAAACTGTTAGGACCAAAACTCCCAAAATCAATACCAACCTTCCTTTTATGGTCATAAACCTTGTGTTTAAATTTTATAGATTTCTATTTACTTATACTAAATTTATGGTGCGAAAACCAAGAAAAATGCTTATTTGGGTCCCTTTTTGGCCCCTAATTCCTAAACTGTTGGGACCTAAACTCCCAAAATCGATACCAACCTTCCTTTTGTGGTCATGAACATTGTGTTTAAATTTCATTGATTTCTATTAACTGAAACTAAAGTTATTGTGCGAAAACCAAGAATAATGCTTATTTGGGCCCTTTTTTGGCCCCCAATTCCTAAACTGTTGAAACCAAAACTCCCAAAATCAATCCCAACCTTTCTTTTGTGGTCATAAACCTTGTGTCAAAATTTCATAGATTTCTATTAACTTAAACTAAAGTTATAGCGCGAAAACCAAGAAAATGCTTATTTGGGCCCTTTTTGGCCCCTTATTCCTAAAACGTTGGAACCAAAACTCCCAAAATCAACACCAACCTTCCTTTTGTGGTCATAAACCTTGTGTTAAAATTTCATAGATTTCTATTCACTTTTACTAAAGTTAGAGTGCGAAAACTAAAAGTATTCGGACGACGACGACAACGACGCAGACGACGACGCCAACGTGATAGCAATATACGACGAAATTTTTTTCAAAATTTGCGGTCGTATAAAAAGTGATAAATGCTGAACATTTCCTCATTGTTATTACAAGTGGCTATATGGGACTCTGGGCATAAGGTCATCAACTGACTCACAAACATGAACAGTAATAAATGCTAAACAATTCCTCATCTTTATTCGTAAAAACAAACAAGTGGCTATATGGGACTCTGGGCATAAGGTCAAACACTGACTCACAAACATTAACAGTAATAAAATAAAGACAATTTATCATGGTTATTGGTAAAAACAAACAAGTGGCTATATGGGACTCTGGGCATAAGGTCAAACACTGACTCAGACTCTGGGTATAAGGTCATACACTGACTGAAAAACATCAACAGTAATAAATGCTGAACAATTCCTCATTGTTATTGGTAAAAACTAACAAGTGGCTATATGGGATTCTGGGTATAAGGTCATACACTGACTCACAAACATTAATAACAGTAATAAATGCTAAACAATTCCTCATGGTTTTTGGTATAAACAAACAAGTGGCTATATGGGACTCTGGGCATAAGGTCAAACACTGACCCGCAAACATTAACAGTAATAAATGTTAGACAATTCCTCATGGTTATTGGTAAAATCAAACAAGTGCTTATATGGGACTCTGGGCATAAGGTCAAACACTGACTC
Source organism: Mytilus trossulus (assembly GCF_036588685.1). NCBI lineage: Eukaryota > Metazoa > Mollusca > Bivalvia > Mytilida > Mytilidae > Mytilus > Mytilus trossulus. The sequence continues at coordinate 25,668,147 of NC_086383.1, read as the reverse complement.
ACAAACATTAACAGTAATAAAATAAAGACAATTCCTCATCTTTATTGATTAAAACAAACAAGTGGCTAAATGGGACTCTGGGCAAAGGGTCATAAACTGACTCACAAACATGAACAGTAAGAAATGATAAACATTTCCTCATAGTTATTGGTAAAAACTAACAAGTGGCTATATGGGACTCTGGGTATAAGGTCATACACTGACTGAAAAACATCAACAGTAAGAAATGCTTAACAATTCCTCATTGTTATTGGTAAAAACAAACAAGTGGCTAAATGGGACTCTGGGCATAAGGTCATAAACTGACTCACAAACATGAACAGTAAGAAATGCTAAACATTTCCTCATAGTTATTGGTAAAAACTAACAAGTGGCCATATGGGACTCTGGGTATAAGGTCATACACTGACTGAAAAACATCAACAGTATTAAATGCTAACAATTCCTCATGGTTATTGGTAAAAACAAACAAGTGGCTATATGGGACTCTGGGCATAAGGTCATAAACTGACTCACAAACATGAACAATAATAAATGCTAAACAATTCCTCATCTTTATTGGTAAAAACAAACAAGTGGCTATATGGGACTCTGGGCATAAGTTCATACACTGACTCAAAAACATTAACAGTAATAAATGTTAGACAATTCCTCATGGTTATTGGTAAAATCAAACAAGTGGCTATATGGCACTCTGGGCATTAGTTCATACACTGACTCAAAAACATTAACAGTAATAAATGTTAGACAATTCCTCATGGTTATTGCTATAAGCAAACAAGTGCCTATATGGGACTCTGTGAATAAGGTCAAACACTGACTGACAAACATTAACAGTAATAAATGCTGAACAATTCCTCATTGTTATTGGTAAAAACAAACAAGTGGCTATATGGGACTCTGGGCATAAGGTCATAAACTGACTCACAAACATTAATAGTGATAAATGTTAGACAATTCCTCATCGTTATTGGTAAAATCAAACAAGTGGCTATATGGGATTCTGGGCATAAGGTCATACACTGACTCACAACCATTAATAGTAATAAATGCTGAACATTTCCTCATCGTTATTACAAGTGGCTATATGGGACTCTGGGCATAAGGTCATAAACTGACTCACAAACATGAACAGTAATAAATGCTTAACAATTCCTCATCTTTATTGGTAAAAACAAACAAGTGGCTATATGGGACTCTGGGCATAAGGTCAAACACTGACTCACAAACATTAACAGTAATAAATGCTATGCAATTCCTCATTTTTATTGGTAAAAACAAACAAGTGGCTATATGGGACTCTGGGCATAAGGTCAAACACTGACTCACAAACATTAACAGTAATAAAATAAAGACAATTCCTCATCTTTATTGGTGAAATCAAACAAGTTGCTTTATGGGACTCTGGGCATAAGGTCATACACTGACTCACAAACATTAACAGTAATAAAATAAAGACAATTCCTCATGGTTATTGATAAAAACAAACAAGTGGCTATATGGGACTCTGGGCATCAGGTCAAACACTGACTCACAAACATTAACAGTAATAAATGCTATGCAATTCCTCATTTTTATTGGTAAAAACAAACAAGTGGCTATATGGGACTCTGGGCATCAGGTCATAAATTGACTCACAAACATGAACAGTAAGAAATGCTAAACATTTCCTCATAGTTATTGGTAGAAACAAACAAGTGGCTATATAGGACTCTGGGTAGAAGGTCATACACTGACTGAAAAACATCAACAGTAATAAATGCTGAACAATTCCTCATTGTTATTGGTAAAAACAACCAAGTGGCTATATGGGATTATGGGTATAAGGTCATACACTGACTGAAAAACATCAACAGTAATAAATGCTGAACATTTCCTCATTGTTATTGGTATAAACAAACAAGTGGCTATATGGGATTATGGGTATAAGGTCATACACTGACTGAAACACATCAACAGTAATAAATGTTAGACAATTCCTCATGGTTATTGGTAAAAACAAACAAGTGGCTACATTGTATATGGGACTCTGAGCAAAAGGTCATACACTGACTCACACATATTAACAGTAATAAATGCTAAACAATTCCTCATGGTTATTGGTATAAACAAACAAGTGGCTATAATGGACTCTGGGCATTAGGTCATACACTGACTCACAAACATTAACAGTAATACATGTTAGACAATTCCTCATGGTTATTGGTAAAATCAAACAAGTGGTTAAATGGGATTCTGGGCATAAGGTCATACACTGACTCACACACATTAACAGTAATAAATGCTAAACAATTCCTCATGGTTATTGGTATAAACAAACAAGTGGCTATATGGGACTCTGGGCATAAGGTCATAAACTGACTCACAAACATGAAGAGTAAGAAATGCTAAATATTTCCTCATAGTTATTGGTAAAAACAAACAAGTGGCTATATGGGACTCTGGGTATAAGGTCATACACTGACTGAAAAACATCAACAGTAAAAAATGCTGAACAATTCCTCATTGTTATTGGTAAAAACAAACAAGTGGCTATATGGGATTCTGGGTATAAGGTCATACACTGACTGAAATACTCCAACATTAATAAATGCTAAACAATTCCACCTTGTTATTGGTATAAACAAACAAGTGGTTACATGGGATTCTGGGCAAAAGGTCATACACTGACTCACAAACATTAACAGTAATAAATGCTAAACAATTCCTCATGGTTTTTGGTATAAACAAACAAGTGGCTATATGGGACTCTTGGCATAAGGTCAAACACTGACTCACAAACATTAACAGTAATAAAATAAAGACAATTCCTCATCTTTATTGGTAAAATCAAACAAGTTGCTATATGGGACTCTGGGCAAAAGGTCATACACTGACTCACAAACATTAACAGTAATAAAATAAAGACAATTCCTCATGGTTATTGGTAAAAACAAACAAGTGGCTATATGGGACTCTGGGAATAAGGTCAAACACTGTCTCACAAACATTAACAGTTATAAATGTTAGACAATTCCGCATGATTATTGGTAAAAACAAACAAGTGGCTATATGTGACTCTGGGCATAAGGTCATACACTTGATTCACAAACATTAACAGTAATAATAAATGCTAAACAATTCCTCATGGTTTTTGGTAAAAACAAACAAGTGGCTATATGGGATTCTGGGCATAAGGTCATACACTGACTCACAAACATTAACAGTAATAAATGCTAAACAATTCCTCATTTTTATTGGTAAAAACAAACAAGTGGCTATACGGGACTCTGGGCATAAGGTCATAAACTGACTCACAAACATGAACAGTAAGAAATGCTAAACATTTCCTCATATTTATTGATATAAACAAACAAGCGGCTATATGGGATTCTGGGCATAAGGTCAATTAGGTCATACACTGACTTACAAACATTAACAGTAATAAACGCTATTAAAACAATTCCTCATGGTTTATATTGGTAAAAACAAACAAGTGGTTCTTTGGGACTCTGGGCATAAGGTCATACACTGACTCACAAACATTAACAGTAATAAATGCTAAACAATTCCTCATCTTTATTGGTAAAATCAAACAAGTGGCTATATGGAATTCTGGGCATAAGGTCATAAACTGACTCACAAACATGAACAGTAAGAAATGCTAAACATTTCCTCATATTTATTGATATAAACAAACAAGCGGCTATATGGGATTCTGGGCATAAGGTCAATTAGGTCATACACTGACTTACAAACATTAACAGTAATAAACGCTATTAAAACAATTCCTCATGGTTTATATTGGTAAAAACAAACAAGTGGTTCTTTGGGACTCTGGGCATAAGGTCATACACTGACTCACAAACATTAACAGTAATAAATGTTAGACAATTCCTCATTGTTATTAGTAAAATCAAAGAAGTGGCTATATGGGACTCTGGGCATAAGGTCATACACTGACTCACAAACATTAACAGTAATAAATGCTAAACAATTCCTCATCTTTATTAGTAAAATCAAACAAGTGGCTATATGGGACTCTGGGCCTTAGGTCATACACTGACTCACAAACATTAACAGTAATAAATGTTAGACAATTCCTCATTGTTATTAGTAAAATCAAACAAGTGGCTATATGGGACTCTGGGCATAAGGTCATACACTGACTCACAACCGTTAACAGTTATAAATGTTAGACAATTCCTCATGGTTATTAGTAAAAACAAACAAGTGGCTATATGGGAATCTGGGCATAAGGTCATACACTGACTCACAACCGTTAACAGTTATAAATGTTAGACAATTCCTCATGGTTATTAGTAAAATCAAACAAGTGGCTATATGGGACTCTGGGCATAAGGTCATACACTGACTCACAAACATTAACAGTAATAAATGTTAGACAATTCCTCATGGATATTAGTAAAATCAAACAAGTGGCTATATGGGACTCTGGGCATAAGGTCATACACTGACTCACAAACATTATCAGTAATAAGGGTTAGACAATTCCTCGTGGTTATTGGTAAAAACAAACAAGTGGCTATATGGGACTCTGGGCATAAGGTCATACACTGACTCACAAACATTAACAGTAATAAATGTTAGACAATTCCTCATGGTTATTAGTAAAAACAAACAAGTGGCTATATGGGACTCTGGGCATAAGGTCATACACTGACTCACAACCGTTAACAGTAATGAATGTTAGACAATTCCTCATGGTTATTGGTAAAAACAAACAAGTGGCTATAGGGGATTCAGGACATAAGGTCATATATATACACATGAACAATAATTAAATAAATGCTAAAAAATTCCTCATCGTTATTGGTAAAAACAAACAAGTGGCTATATGGAACTATGGGCATCAGGTCATACACTGACAACCCCTTTAAGGAAGGAGCATATCACACAGTATTTTAAAGTATAAACAGAAGCCCAGAAATTACATTGTACATAACTGTATATATACCCTATAAACATACATTTGACTGACAAAGATTTGTAATAAATTAAATAAATGTATATGCAATTCATGGAAGGAATATATGTGTTTTAATTAAAACAAACATGACAAATGCACATTGTTATCCTTTTATTCTTTTATAATTTTTTTGTCTAAGTACTTCAAATGACACCAGATGCTAGTCTTCAAAATATGAATGTTTTGTACCAGGCTAGCATCTACTGTTACAAAACTACTATAAACCTGTAAATCTGCAACAATTGTCTGTCCTGCTGCATATATTTCCATTTTGAATTTATCATACATGTACTTTTAAACCTAGCCCTTAAAAACATTGCACTGGGATAATATCAGTATAAACACCATGTCTATTTGTGCCAACCTCCCAATTTTTTGATATTTTGCTATCCTGATTTGGTACAGATCCTTTATCCTCAAAACTCAGGGGCAGTAGGCGTGTTTATATTATGGTAGTTTGTCACACCTTACATGTACCTCTAGGTGTTGGTTTGAGCCCTAGTTGGACAGTTGCAAATTAAGGTTCTATTTTCATGTCATATGTGATAAGGTTAGTCCGTTTCCTCCCACAGGTTGGCGCTTTCCTTCAAGTACTACGGTTTAGTCTGTCAAAAAAACTGACTGCCATGAAATTACCCATATGGTGTAGAAAGTGATGTTTATAAAACCAAAGCAAACAATCAAAGTTTTAAATCATTGTCTATTTGTACAAGGAACCATAGTGGTTGAGCCATTTAAAATATGATTATTTTAATACCAAACTGTGACCACATCTTCAAGATGTGACATCAGGTCTCTGTTCAATGAAAACGGGTCCATTTGCTCTAGGTACATGTTCGCCCTAGGTCCGTTTGTGGTGGGTTCCTTCGCCCTAGGTTTGTTTGCAATTTAGAATAATGTTAAGGTATATTTATTATGTCTTTGAAATCACTTTATTGCTGTATTAATTGCTAATGATGCATTATTAATGAAAAATAAAATAAAGAGGTCAGCTTGGTAGGAGTTTAAACAATGAATATAAGATTGTATTAAAGACATTAAAAGGAACTGTATTTTCACAGCTTGGCTTCTTTTATCTCAAGTTTGTTTTGACAAATTTGATATATATATGGAAGAGGAAAGTGTCTTTTTCTCTCTGAATTAATTTATAAATGTAAGCAAATACAGAACACAATAAGTCACAGCACACCTTAATTTCTCAATACTTTTTCAATTAATTTAAAGTCTCAATACAGTAAGACAAGTTTATGAAGGGGATTAAAACTCGCAAAGCACACAAACGTGTAAGGTAATTATATACATTAAAAACAATTTATATGATATTAAATGAAATCAGAGTGATTACATTACTTACAGATAAATTAAATGATAGTAAATATACAGCAAAACAAGATAAATAGTCGGCGAAATTTCCAACAAGCAATAACTTAGTCAGTCTTAGTTACAAATGTATCCTATAATAAAATATATGCTATGAAAAATCAGCGTGAACTGTCCTAGGGCAAACAAGAAGTAGAGCGAACAGGTCCTAGGGCGAACGAGAATCAGAGCGAACACGGAACGGATCCGCTTCCTCTTCAATGGGCAGTCCCACAATTACTGTTCAATTTTCACGTGCATCATATATTTTATATGGTTAATTTGTCAGTTTCCTGTCTCTGAGTTCTGTGTTTTTTCTGGGTACTTTGCATTTGGTTAACTCTGCAAATCAATAAAACTGACTGTCTTACATAAAATGATCCATATGTGATAGTGTGGGTCGCAATGCCAAACAAATAAGTCTTTCAGTCCGTACATTTCCGCCTATATCAAGCGACCCACTTTTCAGTGTAGAATATAATCCAATCATCGACTTCAATATTACACACGTTAATACACATTACCACCACCTCCATATTATCTGAATTTTTAAAAATAAATAAAGGGGTCAAACCAGGGGACAGTTTGAGCCCCACATTGTTAAATTGTTTTATTAATGATCTCCATTCAATTTTTGATGGGACATGTGATCCTGTGTATTTAGATAAAACACCAATAAGTAGTCTTAGTTTTGCAGATAATCTTTTAATATTATCAGAATCACAAAACGGTTTACAATCTGCTTTGAATAAACTGGAAAAATATTGCTACAAATGGCAGCTGACTGTAAATGCAAATAAAAACAAAATTATGATTTTTCATTTTAGAAATACTTTTGAGTCAAAAAAATTTTATAAATAAAATCAGTTAACTGAAGTTAAAGAGTATAACTTTCTTGGGAACATTATTGATAATAAAGGAAAATTTAAGAGATCTACACATGAGCTATCCAAGAAAGCACTTAAAGCATTATTTTCATAAAAAAATATCTGTCTAATTTTCATCATGTCTCTGTTGATTTATCATGTAAATTATTTGATTCCTTAATTAAACCCATAATTTTATATAATAGTGAGATCTGGTTTATGGAAGATTATTACTCAACTTTAAAGCCATAAATAGAGCCACTTTGCATGGAAGTAACTGTGATACTTAATTATCATTGACAGATAGAACCAACTTTGAAAAAGTGCATCATAAATTTTGTAAAACTGTTCTTGGAATTAAAAAAACCTCATGTAATATACATGAAGCTGCAAAGTCTGAGTTGCGACGATTTCCGCTTGACTCCTTTATTAAAACTCAAGTTTTATTATATTTTTGTAGAATTAACTGCCATGAAATAAACCCTCTTGTTAAAGAAGCTTTTGCAGTAAATAAATCTACATGTATGACTAAAGATGGAATATATACTTGGTACACTTTTGCCAAGCATATTTTTAAAGAATTTAATATTGATGAAGAAGAATATATGTTGATTTTGATAAACCTTTTAAACTAATAAAAAATACTCAAAAAAACTTTTAAAACAGATTGTGAAGGAAAAGTATAATAACATCACTCTTGAAAAACTTTCAAATATTGATAACAGTTCAAAACTCTATCTTTATAGTAAACTTAAAAATGAAATTAAATTTGAGGACTTCTTGCACAAATTCAATCTAAACAATTTTAATAGTCGTCAACTTTTAACAAAATTATGTGTAAGTGATCATAATTTGGAAATTGAATTAGGACGTTATAAAAATTTTTTAAGAGAACACAGACTGTGCAAAGTTTGTTAAATTTTAGATGATGAGCAAAACTTTTTCCTCCATTGCCAAAATTAACAGTAATGTAAGACATTCCCTTATAAATGCAATTAAAACCCATTATCCAATTTTAACCAGCTTGACTCAAACTCTAAACTTAAAACTATTCTAGATCTCAATAAGGATATTTTGTCTAGTGTTGTAGACTATATAAAGCAATCTATGGAATTGCGAAAATAAGGTCCACATTCGTCAATTATTATATATATATATATATATATATTGATATATATGTTATTAATATCAGCTTCACTTTTTTAAAACATTTATCATATACTATTAGGTTTTTTGTAACTTGTGTATATATTATACAAATACAGCCTTTGTATGAGGTCGATACAAGGATATATTGACCTGAAAGAAGTATATTGACTGAGGACAAAGTCCGAGGTCGATATACTTTTTTGGGTCGATATATCCTGTATTGACCTCATACAAAGGCTATATTTGTTATATTATTAATTTACGAACATGTTTGTATCAAAATCGTCATTTAGGTTTATTGGACCTTTATAGATATTACATTATCTCCTTGACAATAACAACATATAAGTTGTTATTTCATTTACTTTTTTTTGGGACATTTTAATTATGTATATTAGAAGATTTTTTTTCGTCAAATAATCAATCACAGATATATCATTTGTTTCAAAACGTTAAACAATATCCTTAAAAATCATTACATGACGTCACAAAGTATATCGGTTTTTAGATATTCTAAAAATAACCGTGCGATATGCATTTTGCCGGTCAATATGCTTTTTGCTATACGCCGTTTTCTCTCTACCTTCGAAAATATAGTTTAACATGTGACTATGCCTAAACGAATCAAATGTGTTAAATAATACGAATTAATAATATATATATATATATATATACATACAATGTACTATGTTTGCATTTTAACCCGTCAGGGTTTGATGTTTTTTTTGCAATAAAGATATATTATGTACATCCTTTTCTGAATAGGGAACAGGGTCAAAAATCATTTGACAAGTTCATGTTCGATTCTAACTCCAATACACTGTCACTAATATAAGTTCACTATCCACTGTTAATATTCAAGTAAATTATGTTTGATTCCTACAACAGTACACTATCACTAATGCCTCGTTCACATGGACATTTGATTTTAAGCTTTGTAAAAAGTTATATCTTGTTGACTCAAGTTTACAGCACCTTAAAATAAAATGTATACGGTTCTCTTTTTCCAAGCCGCACAGCGGACATATATATTGTTCACTTGAAATTTACTAAATTAAGCTTTATCACATTGAAGTGTATACGCATTACAAGCAAGTTTACATTTAATACAAGCACGAAGAGTCGAATAAGGATCCGATCCACATGTATTCTAGATGGAATGAATATGTCCAAATACATTTCACATGTACATGTAGCATCATCACAGTTCAAAAGATTAAGAGATGATTTTCCTGATGCCTCAGATTTTAGTTTAGCAGACCAGTAATAATTTACAGAGCAATCAATACAAACAATTTTTTCTAACTAGCTTTAGATGGTGGATGATTTAGTAAGTTGTATGGTGACAGGAGATCATAGAGATCTGTGATAGTAATGAGTTCACGAAACCAGCTGTTTGACGACTCTGTTTCATTGCCAGTTGACGGAAGGCTAATTCTCGTTCAACATAATTTTTATTATCAATAATGTTTCTAAATATACCTAGTGTTCTTTTATGAAGCTCTGCTTCAATAGGAATTTGTCCTAAAAGTAGATAAGCTGCAGCATTAGCTGTACGGTCTGGAAGATGTTGAATACGCTTAAGAAATTTTATAAAGTATGTAGAGAGATTACTAATGTCAGTTTTAGAGAGTAAAATAACCTCTAGCCCATATAACAGTCTTGGAATTACGTAGCAACGGATTAAAGGAAGGGACACTTTTGGATTAACACCGTTGAGTCCATATAACCCAGCGCCCATGAGAGAATAAACAGTCTGTCGAGCTAATTGTATGCGACATGGGACTACATCCTTAGTTCCAGAACAGGAGAGCTTATCTCGCTGAATTCCTAAATGAACAGTATTAACTGGAGTATCCAAAAGTTCTCCATTGATGGACCAGTCGTGAGAGTCCCGACATCTGTAATTCTGTACACAAGATTTTTGACTGCTTATCAAATAACTGAATTTATTTGCATGAGAAGTTTGTAAAACTAGCATAAACTGTATTTCATATGGACAATTAGAAACTAATGTGACGTCGTCAGCTACAGTAGGCACGCCTACATAATGGGCCAATATTCGAACCAATACGATATGTTCAAGGTTAAGTTTGAGGGTGGCCTAGTCCAAATAATTATGAAGTAAGGCTTCATAGAAAAAAATCCTAACAGCCTTTCAAGACGTCATAATTATTTCGAAGTAAGGCGTCAAAGAAAAAAATTATAATAGCCTTTCAAGACGTCATAATTATTTGGACTATTAAAGGGTGGCCTCGTCTCGTGAATTGTCAGTATTGTTTTTATATCTGTAAAAAAAACAATTCTATTGATTTACCTTATATCAATTTGATTTTAACATAACATACCTTTGAATGTGAACAGCTCTATTTATGTGACATATATGTATGTTTTCATATCGATATTGGCTATTGTACTGTTAAAGTGTTTTCTGGTTTTTGCGCCAAGCAACATAACGGAAGTTTAAGGATTTCCAAATCGTACCGGTATTTAACGACTTAAACGAGTCGCCACAAACGAAGTCGTCCTTTTACGAGGGTTGTAATGGGATTACCTCTTCTTCTTCTTCTTTCGTTAATTAATGAAGGATTTGTATATCCATCACATTAATGATGTGTCATTACATTAATGATGTATCTCAATTACAGAATCATGGCTGGACAATACAGTAACAAATGCTGAAATTCACATTGAAGGATACAACATTGTGAGACTAGACAACTCTAGAAATGGTGGAGGGGTGTGTGTATTCATCAGGGAGGACATTGCGTTTTCGCCAAGACAAGATCTTCACGACGACAGACTTGAGGCCCTCTGGATAGACATCTTAATACCAAATACCAAGACGATTACTATTGGGACCGTTTACAGACCACCAAAAGAGGCGTCCTTTCTTATTAACTTTGAAGAAATATTAAATAAATTAAATCAATTAAATGAATTGTACATTGTTGGTGATATAAATAAATGTTTATTACATAAAAAGTCATCTTTATGTAAAAACTATATGAATATTTTACAAATGTCAAATTTGAAGCAATTGTTATGTGAACCTGGGAACAGTATATCTATATATGTTCCTGTGTGAACCAACAAGAATAACTGAAAACAGTAAAACTTTATTAGATCATGTAATTGTTAACTCTGAAGACAGAGTCAGTCAATCGGGTGTTATTCCAATTGGACTTAGTGATCATTTTATTACATATTTTACTAGAAAATTTGAGAGAAAAACAATTTCAGATAGTGGAGAAAATTTAATCAAAATAAGATCCACCAAAAATTATAATAAAGAGGACTTCTGTAAAAAATTAAATGATGCTAATTGGTCTGAATTATATTTATGTAGAGAAGTGAATGGAACTTGGGCAAAAAAGATATTTTTACTTCTTTTTTAAATGAAGCAGCTCCTAAAAGAGATATTAAAATAAAAAAACATACAGAGCCATGGATGACTTCTGAAATTATTGAACTTAATCAAAAAAGAGATCTGCTTTTGAATATATATAAAAAAAAAAAAAAATAGTAAACATTTTTATTACGATTATTGTAAATGCAGAAATAAAACCCAGAGAGAGGTAAACAAAGCTAAGTCTTCATATTTTGAAAATAAAATAGAAGAAAATAAAAATAATCCAAAAAATATCTGGAAACAGTTTAAAAGTATGGGTTACAGTACAAAACAGAAGGAGAAAAGTAAAGTTGTACTTAATATAGATAATGAGAACTGTCATGACTCAAATACAGTGGCTAACTATTTTAATAACTTTTTTACAACTATAGCTGATAACTTAGTATCAAAATTACCACCAGTTCCAAAAGTGTTTGATATTAAAACAGATATTCCTCATTAATCTTTGTATCATCTTTTGGCGTGGCTAGATTTTTATAATACTTGGCCAGGAATTCTCTTTGTTCATCTGGGCAAGTAATGTCTTTTTCTTCATGACGGATGACTAGGGTTACAGAAGTTTTGTTATTGCCTAGATTCCTTTTTATGAGTTGGAAAAAGGTTTTTGATGAGGGTTTCTGTTCTAATTGACTAAAAAAGTTTTCCCTTTCCATAGCTCTTTCCTTCCGGAGCATTTTCCTGGCATTATATTTCGCTTCCTTAAGTTGTTTAAAGGAGTCATCTAAGCCTCTTTTTCGACCACCAATATCCCATATCCTGTGTTTTTGTTTACTGATGTTTAGCAAAATTTTGGTTTCGGCTGAGACCTTCAGTTTGGGGCCATTTAGTTTAATGATCCTTGACGGAATAGCAAATTTTTCTGCTTTTTTTAAACAGTATATTAAATTTCCAACCAGTTCAATAGAGGTTAAATTTGGAGATTGGTTTTCTTGAAGTGTTTCTTTTAATTTTCCTTGGTACTTATTTAAATCCGCCCTATCCCATTCAATTTTAAACTTTTTCCCTGAATTAGAACTTTTTTTTTAATGCTGTTAGATTGTATTTTAGCTGCCAGGACGCAGAAGACTGGAACATGAGTTGATAGATTGTTTCCACAAGTGTTTTCTATTATTTTATCTACTATATCCAAATCCTGAGTCAGTATATAGTCAATTTGAGATGAAGATAACCCATTGTGATGGAAAAAAAGTATCGTTATCCAAAATGATTGCCTTTATTTATCCATTTGCCTTGAGTTTTGAATGCTCTTAAAAGCTTATCATGGGGGGTTTTCCTTGATGTTTTGAGAGTTCCGTTCAAGTCGCCACAGAGGATATGAGTAAGATCAGAATATTTTTCGGTTATATGTGACACTATGTCTAGATGTTCTCTATAGCCTATTTGTGAATTTTGTGCCAGGGTTGGCATGTATTCATTTATGAGACATACTGTATGGTTTTCTAACTCTATCTTTATAGCTATTACTCTTGAATTACCATCTGGAAGTTTATGAATAAATTTATTAAGAGAAGAAGGCCACATGATTGCTGTACCTGCTTGTCCTCTGCGTGCTTTAAAATTAGGAATTGGATCATTGTCGTCATGGGAGCGTGAAAAAATGGTGTGTAGAGGAAAATGCTTTTCGAAGAAATTTGTTTCATATCCCCAAAGCCAGTGTTCTTGAAAACATATAATAAGATTATGGTCTTTAGCAATGTCTTGGAGATAGTTAAAATTTGATTTTATCCCTTCAATGTTGAGAGTCATTATTCTAAGTCCCGGGTGCCTGTCCACTGGAACTGGTTTATATTTGGTGGTTTCTTCGATGGAGGAAGATATAAAAAAAAATGATGTGAAGGATCGGTATGAGCGACATCTTTCTCAGGAGACATATTTTGTATTGAATCATTAAGCAGATCTAAATCATTGACTGATTTTTGAATTACATTTGTTGTTATAGGATGACTGGTTGATGATTTGATTTGGTGGTCATTTTGAATATTGGATATTGTGCTCTCAGTTGATGATTGAGTATGATGGTTAATTTGGGCCTCAGTCAGTTTAGCTTACCGTTATTCGTCTTTAACCTGCACCGTACGTGGAACACTACTCCAATATTTTTAGGAAAAACGACACATTAGAAACGTACAAATAAAACCACAGTGATCATAAAAATAACTATCAAACTTAAGAATAGTATGAACCAGGATTGAAAGCTATCGAACTAGCCATAGCAAAAAAAAATCAAAATCTTATAGTTGGTTACTTATCAATTAAACATCGTCATCATACCACCATGAACCTGTACCAAGTGAACCTCATATAATATATATATAACCCCTCAATGCTTAATGCATTTTTATGCTGCTCGTGATAAAAATAAGAAGATGTAGTATGAGTGACATGCAATTAGACAACTCTCAATCCAAGATAGTCTTAAGCAACTATAGTTTACGGTACTACCTTCAACACGGAGCTTTCAAGTGTGAACACATTCATTTCTGTAATTTATGAACTTCAAGGTTAAATAGTTAGAAATAATATTACGTTTGAAAAAAAAAATCATTTGTATTTAATCGTTCATTCTGACAGGGACGTATATGTATTATAGGTCCCTGATTCTGATAATGATAATTTCTCACTCAGTTCAAGTTTCACCATGATCGAGTGCTTATTTTATAGAATCTGTCAGTTAATTTGTTATTTACTGAATTATCTCTTTAATCAAACGAGTGTATTACTTATCTAATGCATTTGATTAACTAGGGGGGCGAGGATGAAAATTAAAAAAAAAAAGGCAGGACAGGAGTTTCAAGTGAAAAAAAAGGCAGGATGAGCAAGTGGGCAGAAAAAAAAACCGGATAAAGTTGTAAGAAAAAGGCAGGACCAAACATAGTGAAAAATAAAAAGGCAGGACCGAGATCACAACTAAAAAATATGCAGGACAAAATGTTTCATCCTAGCACTGAAGCGACATATATGTCGCCTTGGCATTAAAGACCAAACAGCCTATTCATTTCTACCAGTGATTTTTCCTTAAAATTTTGTGTGAAGGTATTTTATGATTTGAGGAACAAAATATGATGAAAAAAATTGGGGGTCACCGACTTAGTTTTGTCACTATAGCAACCTCAGTTTCCTGTTTTCCCGAATATTAACATAATATTTGCTTGTTATCTAAACTCTCAAAAGCTGCTAAACTGATCTATGAATACGAGAAGTATTTTTTTTATCATAGGCTGTGTCGTGGACGTGGTTTGTTGATAGTTATTTCGTTCTTATTGACGATACTCTACTACATGTCTGGTTAAATATAACTTTTGTCTTGACAATACATCATTAGCGGATTTAGGGGGGGTAGGGGATTCAGAACCCCCCCGGTAGGAAATCTTAAAAATATTTTGACCAAAAATTTGTGAACTAACCGTATACCATCTTGGTCAAATATCAATTTCATTCAAATTTGATATCATGCAATAAATCTAATTATCAAAGTGGCATGTTTTCACTAGACTCTGTTATATACACAAATATCATAATCACATTAAAAGAGGGACAGTCAAACTCGTGAATCTAAAACAAACTGACAACGCCATGGCTAAAAATGAAAAAGACAAACAGAAAACCCCGCTGTATACCTGTTTATCATTTAGGCTATCAGCCTGGCTACAAAGGACTAAATGAATATGTCATTATTCCGTTTTAGGTAATGAGGTTTTTTTTAATACAAAGAAAAATAGGTAAAATTTTTTGTTAAAGTAAGTCAACATGATGAACAAATTGTGAAAATGTCTTTAAAGGGCAATAACTCCTTAAGGGGTCGATTGACAATTTTGGTCATTTGACTTATTTGTAGATCTTACTTTGCTTAACATTTTGCTGTTATAGTTTATCTGTATCTATAATAATATTCAAGATAATAACCAAAAACTGCCAAATTTCTTTAAAATCATCAATTCAGGGGCAATAACTGAAAAACCAGTTACCCAATTTGGCTGAAAATTTCAGGAAAGGTAGACCTTGACCTAATTAATTTTAACTTCTTGTCTTATTTGCTCTAAATGCTGGAGTTTTTGAGATATAAGCCAAAAACTGCATTTTTCCCAGTGTTATATTTTTAGCCATGACGGCCATGTTTTTTGACGAAATAAAAAACAAAATAAACAGTTTATTTTATACACCCTACTGATCATTCAGTTGAAGTTTGGTTGAATTTGGTTGAGTAGTTTCAGAGGAGAAATTTTTTGTAAGTTAGCAAATATGATGAACAAATTGTGCAAAATTGTCATTAAAGGACAATAACTCCTTAAGGGGTCAATTGACAATTTTGGTCATTTAACTTTTTTAAAGATCTTACTTTGCTGATCATTTTTGCTGTTTACAGTTTATCTTTATCTATAATAATATTCAAGACAATGACCAAAAACTGCAAAATTTCCTTAAAATTACCAATTAAGTGGCAGCAACCCAACAATGGGTTGTTTGATTCATCTGCAATTTCAGGGCTAATAGACCTTGACCTAATGAACATGTTTACCTCATGTCAGATTTGCTCTAAATGCTTTAGTTTTTGAGATATAAGCCAAAAACTGCATTTTACCCCTATGTTCTATTTTTAGCCATGGCGGCCATGTTTTTTGACAAAATGGAAAATAAAACACAAACTTTATTCTAGATACCCTATAGATCATTCAGCTAAAGTTTGGTTGTAATTGGTTCAGTAGTTTCAGAGGAGAAGATCTTTGAAATAATTTACGACGACGACGGACGCCAAGTGATGGCAAAAGCTCACATTTCCTTTTAGGAAAGGTGAGCTAAAAAGAGTAAACCAAAAGAAAGTTAAACATCAAATGCATGTTCATGTAACATAGGCAGGTGTTACCTGAAGAGCTCCCGAGGTTTTTTTTTAAAAGAAACCTTTCATTCAACAATTGTCAATATTGTTAACAAAGGTTGGGAACAAATCCAGGGACAAACTACGTATCTTGGTGCGATTGAACCTTTGTGCCATAGTGCGAATTGCCAGAAGTGGTTTCTACAGTTAGTGAGTACATCCGGAATTGAAAAAAAAAATCGTGTAAGTGCAGTAGCTACTTGACACTTTTTCCATAATATCCGGCTCCCTTTGGGAGCTTATGAACCTAGTATTGTCCTTACCACAATCCTCAGCTGGGCATAATAATTTACTTCTAATATAAGTTATAATTTTTATTTGTAAACACAAAACATGAAAAATATATAATACAGTATAAGGCACAATTCCCAAGAATTAAATAACACTTTTAAAGATGTATATATAACATAACAAGAGTGGATACACTGAAATGTCTTGCCTGTTCTAGTGTTCATAATATAATTTATGTTGAAAATTTAAAAAGAAGAATTATTTATGTTGAAAGTATATAAAAAAAGTTTATACCACAAACATTACATTAAATTAAATATAACATTAAATGACCAATGTACATGAGGTCAAGGTGAGATAATCCCTTTCAGACAGACAGTTAACCTATTGCTAAAAGTATCTCCAAAATCAACCTCATAAAAAATTAACTTGACCAATGAACCATTAAGATTAGGTCAAGATCAACTAACAATTGTTAAACAGACATACACAGATTATTATTACCAGAGAGACATTTTCACCTTACAAACATTCCATATACTAAATATAATTGACTGGATACTTATAGTATCTGAGAAATAGACCAAAACACAAAAAATTAACTTTGACCAATGAACTATGAATATGAGGTCAAGATCAGTTGATTATTGCCAGACAGACATGTACACCTTAAAAACATTTCATACACCAAATATAATTGACTGGATGCTTATAGTTTCTGAGAAATAAAGCAAAACACAAAAACTACTTTGACCACTGAACTAGGGATATGAGGTCAAGGTCAAATGACACCTGTTGGGCAAGTACACCTTACAATCATTCCATACATCAAATATGGAAGACTTATTGCTTATAATTTCAGAGATATGGACCTAACCCTGTAAACTTAACCTTGTTCACTGATCCATGAAATGAGGTTGAGGTCAAGTGAAAACTGACGGACTGACATGAGGGCCTTGCAACATACGCACATACCAAATATAGCTATCTTATTACTTATAATAAGTGAGAAATTAACATTGCCAAAAAATTGAACTTTTTTGAAAATGAAGTCAAGGAAAATGGTCATATGACAGACGGAAAGTTCATAACAAAATGCATCTATATACAAAGAGGAGGTATCTGGGTCTTCTACCTTCTAAAATTTTAAGCTTTTAAGTCAAGAGCTAACACCGCCATCAACGCCTTCACCGCCTGATCACTATCTCTAAGTCTCGCTTTCTGCAACAGAAGTCGCAGGCGAGACAAATACTTACAGAACGCAAGAAAACATATTTAATTTGACTCTAGTAAATATAAACTAGAGGCTCATGAGAGCTTGAATCACTCACCTGGCTTTGATAAGATTAATTGAACATTTGTAGGTATTAATTACCCTTAGGGTCCTATGTTAAACAAACTCCCCCTGCTGGCAGCCATCTTGTATGATGGATCGGCTACAAAGTAACAACACTTAGTCAGCACCTTATAATGATCATTCATGCCATGTTTGGTTTCCATTTAGTGGCTCTCTAAAAGAAGACAATTGTAATTTATTCCCATAGGGTCATATGATAAGCTTAGTCCCCTGCTGGTCACCATCTTGGGTGATGGATCAACAACAAAGTAGCAACACTTGGTCAGCAACTCATAAAAACATTCATTTCATGTTTGTTTCAATTCCTGAAGCGGTTTTCTAAAAGAAGAAATTTGTAAGTATTTCCTATAGGTTCCTATGTTAAACTAAGTCACCCGCTGGATGCCATATTGGAGTATGGAATAGGCTACAAAGTAACAACACGTAGTCAGCACTTTATAAGGAACAATCATGACATGTTTGGTTTCATTCCATTTAGTGGTTCTCTAAAAGAAGAATGTATGTATTTTCCATGGGATCCTATGTTAAACTAGGTTCCTGATGGCGGCCATATTGGGTGATCGATCAGATACAAATTAACACTTGGTCAGCACTTCATAAAGAACATTCATGCCATGTTTGGTTTCATTCCATTTGGTGCTTCTCTAAAAAGGAGATTTGCATGTATTTCCTATAGGTTCCTTTGTTAAACTAATTCCCATGCTGGCGGCCATCTTGGATTATGGAATCGACTACAAAGTAACAATACTTAGTCAGCACCTTATAAGGAACATTCATTATATGTTAGGTTTCATTCCATTTAGTGGTTCTGTAAAAGAAGACTGTATGCATTTTCCATGGGATCCTATGTTTAACTAGGTCCCCGATGGCGGCCATATTGGGTGATCGATCAGATACAAAGTAACAACACTTGGTCAGCACCTCATAAGATAATTCATGTCATGTTTGGTTTCATTCAATTTGGTTGTTCTCTAACAGAAGACATTTGTATTTCCCATAGGGTCCTATGTTAAACTAAGCCCCCTCTGGTGGCCATCTTTGATGATGGATTGGCTACAAAGTAACAACACTTGGAACATTTATGCCATATTTGGTGTCATTCCATTCAATGGTTCTCTAGAAGAAGTTAAAAATGTAAAAAGTTAACGGAGGATGCACGCAAATTGATGAGAAAAGCTCACTTGACCTTTTAGGTCAGATGAGCTAAAATATAAAAATATATATGCAGGAAAGGATTCAAATGAACAAGTTTCAGATAACTTACTAAATTCTGGCTAATGACGCTAACAGCATAAGGAAAAAAACATCCGAAATTTTTTATTCAACCTTTTTTCATTAACTTAGAAAACTTATCTTTCTGACATTAAATTAATTTTTAGTAATAAAATCAAAACCATTTCTTGAATCTCAATCAAAATGATTCCTTGCCATGCATTATTATATCTATATTTAATCTTACTAGAACACACCCGCGAAATCGCGGGCATTCAGAGCGTATTTGAAAGGATGTAAAGTGTTATAGGAAGAATTTTGTAAGAGATTTAATGACTTGAGAATTTCAGGAAAAGTATCAAAAGTCATAGGTACTTGGGGACAGGAAAATGTTTTTTTTAACCCTCCTCCTTTATTTCCAAAATTCCCATTTTTGGTTTTCTATTAATTTCATTATGAACATACATTTAGTGTACATGTATTATGAACATTCCAGTCAGGAGCCTGTAATTCAGTGGTTCAGTGATATTTGTTTTTTGTTTTTTTTTTGTAGATAAAGAAGGCTGTTAGTTTTCTCATTTGAATTGTTTTACATTGTCATTTCGGGGCCTTTTATATCAGACTATGCGGTATCGGCTTTTGTTTATTGTTGAAGGCCGTAAGGTGACCTTTACATGTTAATTTCGGTGTCATTTTGGTCTCTTGTGGAGAGCTGTCTCATTGGCATTCATACCACATCTTCTTTTTTTTGTACATTTAGTGACTTGAGAATTTCAGAAAAGGTATCAAAAGTCATAGGTAATTTGGGACAGGATAATTATTTTTCTAGCCCGGCTCCTCCCTTTTCCACAAAAAAATCCTTTTTTATGTTTGTTCTCTATTTATTTTAATGACACATGGATAATTTTAGCGCTTATCTATATATTATGAACATTCATGCTTATATAGGGAATCACTGAAGCACGACCGGAGCGGGCCCCTCTTAGGCAGTCAACGGGCCCCTGCGTATGAACATTTCTGGATCCGCCACTGCGGAGGGGCCCTGATCCCAATATCCCGGGCTTAAAAACATGAAATCCCGAGGTTCTGAATTTATTATACAAATTAAATATCTCGACATCCCGAAATTTGAAAAAAGAAATCCCGGATCCCGAAATCATGGGTCAATCCTGAAATTTCGATCTTAAAAACACCCGTTCCAGACGTCCCGAAAGTGTATTTACAGTCAATACTCAGTTTAATAATTGATCCACATCGGTCATTGATATATTGGTCATTGATATATTATTCAGACCCTCTCTATTAAATAAACCCTGTGACCGCCGTGGATAGTAAACTTGAAAATGATATCAGACAGAAAATACACTTTATTCGTAGTATATGTATTTGTTTCAAAGTAAAAAGAAAAAAACGCAAACCGGAGGTCTAATCTGATTTAAATTTCGTCCAATGACGGATATAAGACAGAAAATACACTGTATTCGTAGTATAATGTATGTTCAAAGTATACAGAAAACGAAAACCGGAAGTCTAATCTGACTTAAAATTTCGCCCAATGACGGAAACATATCCGGACGTCTTTTTTTCTCGTTTTTCACCCAAAATAACTCAATCTGAATAATCATATGAATGGATGACAAATGCGATTATGCACTGTACCCATAGGACACAGAGGCGTGATGATTAATTTATTGTGGAAAGAAGAGAAGCGACACCCAAAATGAGGTCTTCTCGTTTAATAGTATAGATTATGCAGTAGCATATTTTTTTCGTTGAATTTACTGAAATTCAGTTCTGTGTATTTCTAGCTGTTTTGTTCTTCCTTCTTTTTGTAATTACCTAAAACAAACAAGAACAGATCTAGCATAAATTGGGTATTAAAAAAACAGAAAACATAGCCCAAACAATTTAAAACATGTAACATTTAAATCAAAAACAGGAATTAAGTGATTAAAATATGGGCACACCTCTTATATTATATGGTCCATGACATATTTGAATTCAACAATGATTAAGTTACATTTAAAGTAAAGAAAAATATCAGCTATTCACTATCAGTATTCATAAAAAAATATATGAAGATGTGGTATGATTGCCAATGAAACCACAATGAACAGACAGACAATCTGTTGGCATGAACAATACTATATAATATATATACCCTCTCATTCTAGTTACCTACAGGGATAATAATGAACCATCACTATCATTTACTATCAATATGTGGAAATATAAATGTTAAATTTTGATTGTGCTACTTGAATTAAAATCCATACCATATTGAATAAACACAACCATAACTTGTACCTTTACTTATTCCTATTAATATTGAAATTAAACTAGAGGCTCCTGAGAGCCGGAATCGCTCACCTGGCTTTGATAAGATTATTTGAACAATTGTATGTATAACCCATAGAGTACTATGTTAAACAAAGTCCCACTGACAGCCATGGATGATGGATCTGCTACAAAGTAACAACACTTAGTCAGCACCTTCTAAGGATTATTCATGCCATATTTGGTTTCATTCTATTCAGTGATTCTCTAGAAGAAGACATTTGTATCCAATTCCCATCTTAATTTCTGCAAATAGGTGAAACATTTCTTTGAATTAAAAGTTTTTTGACTATGAAGATTAAAAGTCTCAGGCTAAAGCTGGAAAGTCAAACGCCGAGGAATTAGTTTGGCGCTGAAATTTAATTAGTGCTAAAATTTAAAGTTTACCGCTGGGGTTGTATAGTATTGCTCTGAATATGTTGGGATCAGCGCTGAAGGATTATATAGTCTAGCTCTGACGATATTAAGATCAGAACTGACGATTTAATGTCCAGCGCTGATGATGGTAAGTCTTGCGCTGAAGATATAACTGAAAACTCAAGCGCTGCAAATATAAAGTTGATCGCTGTAGATATATTTAAAATTCTGCAATGGATACGGAAAGACTGGCGCTACAGATGTGAAATGCGCGGTGGAGATAAAGTTCAGCGTTACAAATATAAACCCAATTTAAGGGCTGAAAATGTAAAGTATAGTACTGTAGATTTAAAAGTCTAGAGCTCGAAATAGGAGTATGGTGCTCTAAATGAAACGCAGTGGTGGATCCAAAGGGGGGTCGGGAGTTGGACCCCCTTTTTTTTGGTACGATCATTGCATTTGAATGGGGACGTATGGTTGAAACCCCCTTTATCCTGTGTTGGGAACTTGGGACCCCATCCCCCTTTTTAAAAATTACTGGATGACTGCCCCTGTAACTTCTAGCGCTCGGTGTTTAACTTTATGTTTTTTTTAAACTGCAATGTATATTTAGTAATTATATAAAATCCACAGTGCTGTTTCGCCGATGTACAACCCACAAATTCTTTTATTTATATCTGCATTATGAACTAAATTGAAAGAAGTATTTTTATTATTCTAAAAAGGTCCTGTGTATGAGAGGTCACCTTTAACAAACAAGTTAATAAAGTACGGAAGCCGATAAGGGCCATTCAAAAAAAATATTTTATGTCGTTATTACGACATAGGATGTCGTAATTTCGACATAACATGTCGTAATTACGACATCGCTATGTCGTAATTTCGACATCGCTATGTCGTAATTTCGACATAACATGTCGTTATAACGACATCGCTATGTCGTAATTTCGACATATCATGTCGTTTTAACGACATAGCTATGTCGTAATAACGACATCGCTATATTTAAAAGAATATGTATTATGATTGGCAGAGACTAAATGACAAAGAAATTAACAATTATACGTCATCATAATGTCCCCGATAATTATAAAAGCCCCCGCATGGTCAGCTATAAAAGAGGGAAGAAAGCTACCAGAGGGAGATTCTCCGAAATGCTGTGTGGCATACAGTGTTATTATTCAATTATTAGCTCCCTTGGTAAAACTCCAAATTTCATATTTAATGTATTCTATTGTTAAATAATTTACATGAAGCTTAATAAGTATATATTTGATAATTGCATAGCTTTTGCTATTTGAATTCATTGGTTAAAGATATTTATTTATATTGTAAAATTTAATATTTGCATCGTCGCAAAATCTTTGGTTACCTTCTTTGGATACCTTCAGTGAGAAACTTAATTATGTTATAGATACCAATTTAGATTAACTTGGCCCATAGTATGAGGGCTGTACAGACCGACAAAGTCGTTTAGAGTAACAAGATACCGGTCGTAGAATAGCTATGCAGTCAAGAATGAAATGTGGAATTAATAGACGACTGAAATTGTACAACCAAGCCAAGCCAAGCTGTCCATCTCCCTTTAAATAAGCGCAAACTACATGGCTTCTTGGTATAAGGGTGTATTGAAGTATTGATAGCTCTTTTTCTACTTTCAAACGTTGGGCGTGCGCGTATTCCTACAACCCCTAGGATTTAAAACAGAATCTTCGAAATTTCATCCGCAAAACAAAATAAAAATGTTCGAAAACACGAACCAATATTAAAACAAATTCAATATATGTTTTGAATTATGTTTTTACAGCTCTTGATCATCTCCTAAGTAATATCTAGTATATTTGAGGATTAAAAAAAGAAAGCTATGTGAAAAAAACGGATGTCCCCATCCAACGTTTCATTTATGAAAAATTGTTTTAACTCTTATGTATAGTGATCCTATTTCTTATTTTCTGATCTTCTTGATTCTTAACAGGAACAACGACATGTGTCGGTTCTTTGTGACGTTAAAGCCGTTATGTTACCAAATTTCATTTGACTCGACTGCATATTAAAGTAGAAAATGAATAAAAATAGTAAGACAATAATAATATCTAACAAAAGTACAAATATTTGCCTCATGTGAGTTCAAATATTGCTGATTCAATAAAATCTTCTCTCCACAGTCGTTTTTCAAACGGTAGCCATTTTGTCCAAGTTGATATTTCATTTTTCAAAGCAGTTAAGGTGTATTTTTTATAATTGATCAAAACAAAAGTTAGATATACGAAGAGTAAAAAATGCCAAGATTCTTTCCTTATTAACTACATATTTGGGTCTTAAAGGAATAAAATGCTTCCATACATTACAAAACGGTAGCCAATTTTTCCAAATGTCTGAAAACGTCTAAAATCCTAGAGACGCTGATTTCCGACGTTAAATGTGCTAAAGTTTCAATTAAATGATTATGATAATTAAAACAAATCGTGTTATGAAATTTGGAGAAAGATGTTAATGATTGCTGCCGGAAAAAAAATAGTGCATGTTGCTAAAGACTCCGCCCGGGGAAAGAATTTGGAAATGGGGGGAAAATCCCATTTTATAAAATAAATTGAAATTTATTTTTCGAAAGTACTCCGAAATAGATCATTTAAAGTCTTCACTTCAGTAAGGTGCAATTACCAATATCAAAACAATTAATACCAGTTCACGGAATGTTTTACTTCGCGATTTGTCCTGCTATTTCGTGATGAAAATAATTCCTGTACTAGCGAAGCCGGAACTTTTCGTCAATATAAACTTGTGCATGAAATGGAGATAATTGAAATACGAATCCCAAACAGCAACGAAAACCGTTTCAATGAATTAAAAAAGAAAGGATTATATTTTTATTTGCCGTTTTCGCGGACGACCCAGGAGTAGATTACTATATTTCAAAATGTATATATCTGAAGATGACTTGGGAAATAATTCTCAAGCCAAGGTTCAAGTAATTGAAGGGGTGTATTTCGACAACTTATGTGTCAGGGAAAATACAATTCTATTCAAATTTAACCAAGAGTAAAAATGTTCGATTTACTTGCAGAGTGTCAGATATATTTGTATTGGTGATGAATAAGGATATAGAAATTTTACAATGACAGATGATATGCAACTTGAATGTTTAACATCCTATATGATAAAAAAAAAATATGAAAACCGTATACATGTACTTCCGTCCCATCTTTCCTTCCTACATTACTTGCGACAGTACTGCATTTTAAGTTGAAATAACTTAGCATTAGAGCAATTGATACTTTAATTCTACTTATTACAAGAAGCCATGTGGTACGCGCTTATTTTAAGGGATATGGGATGCTTCGCTGGCAAGTTAGGCTCGCATATTCACATAGGATTGTTTACCTAATTTGTCTATACCACCATTTGATAAAACGTTAATTTATTAATCTTGTATTTAATAAAATATATAAGCACAGGATGAGTCATGGACATGTTTAATTTCTACTTTCTTTTTGGCTAATTATTATATATTTAATTGATCCAACTTTTTGTGTACTATACATATGTGGATATCTATTTTTCTTTTTTTCTTTTTGGGCTACTTGTTTGTTATCTATATCAACCACACTTGCAATAAAATGCATTAGTATTAAAAAAAACATACTATAGATTCTTTATCTACGTATTCTTTAAGAACTTAAATAGTTCTCGTTTAACTTTTTTTTTTTTATCTCATTGTTTGTATTGTATTATGAAAAAAATTATTGATGTTGTAATGTTTAGGCCCTTTTGGGGCCCATAATTGGAAAATAAAATATCTTAACTTATCTTATCTTATAAGTTTCTCACTGAAGGTATTCAAAGAAGGTATCCAAAGATTTTGCGACGATGCAAATATTAAACTTTACAATATAAATAAATATCTTTAACCAATGAATTCAAATTGCAAAAGCTATGCAATTAACAAATATATACTTATTAAGCTTCATGTAAATTATTTAACAATAAAATGCATTAAATATGAAATTTGGAGTTTTACCAAGGGAGCTAATAATTGAATAATAACACTGTCTGCAACACAGCATTTCGGGGACTCTCCCTCTGGTATCTTTCCTCCCTCTTTTATAGCTGACTATGCTGGGGGCTTTTCTAATTATTGGGGGCATCATAATGACGTATAGGTGTTAATATCTCTTGGCAATCATTATACATATTTTTCATATATAGCGATGTCGTTATTACGACATAACGATGTCGTTATAACGACATAGTGATGTCGTTATTACGACATGATATGTCGAAATTACGACATAGCGATGTCGTTATAACGACATGTTATGTCGAAATTACAACATAGCGATGTTGTAATAACGACATGTTATGTCGAAATTACGACATAGCGATGTCGTAATAACGACATATTATGTCGAAATTACGACATGCTATGTCGTAATTACGACATAATTTTTTTTTTCTGAATGGCCCTTATCTACGGAAGCGTATATGTGCCGTGTCTTTGCGAGTTATTTTCTCCGTTTCACGAGTATAAAATAACGAGTTGCCGAGTTACTTCTCAACAACCCGACTTTTAAAATCACCCATTAGTGTCTTAAAACGCAATATTACAAGTTGATATGGCACGTAATGAGTTTGGTTTCTTAAACTTCGTGCAATATCAAAATCGTGTTACTCATTACGATCGCGTTATGCGAGTTGTACTCTGCAAGTTTGTGTGTTCTTATTACTCGATTACGAGTTGTAGAAACACTAACACAAGTTCCTTAACTCGCCTCAATGCAATGTTTGGCGCCCTTTTCATTATCAAACTGGAAAAGAAATGGCGGAGGTGTGTATACAATATCATGCCAAGAAATTGCCTCCGTTGAAATTCTGCAAACACCCCATAGAGCAAATTACATGGATGATTAATTTTGACCATTTGGTATATGGCCGTGTTCTAAGCGACACGTACATGAAGGTCATACATTAATTTCTTGAATGAAATCAAATCTTTAGCTACTAATGACTGCCGTAGGGGGTCGACCGGAATTTTTAGCGAGGATTTCTTGGCATGTAACAGATAGAAAACTCAGGGTCAAAATTCATAGAACAGAAAAGGGGTAGTGGCAAATATTTCATGTATATTTTGAACACAGTGAGAATTACCCCGGCACCCTTTGCCAAAAAAAACACCCTTTCTTTTTTCTTATATGTGCCTTCGGACTTTATGCTTTGAATTGTAGTTTCACTTTCCATATTCGGTACTTATTCAAATCTAAGCTCCACGTGGTAAAAATCACGTGATGCAGGAATATAGTATCTTGGAGTTCGGCTATTTCTTTCTTTTCGGGAAGGGACTCCAAGCAAACAACATGCATGTGTATAACGGCACTGTAGATTTTCGCATTAAATAAAGAAAGTTGCCGGTCCGGTACATGAATAAATTGGTTAGAAAGCAAGGTTTTAATTTTAATTAGATTGGAAAGCTTAATTCGAGGGTTAAACATAGAGAGCACAAAAAAAGGGGGGAGGTGTTCCACAGGGAATATTTTTTATCTTATGAACTGTTCATTTGAAAGGTTTATTATTTTTTTTATTTAATTAAAAAAGAGAAAAACATAAGACAAATTGTGAATGGTCTTTCTTCCTTTCTCCCATAACAAGAAATTGCCTCCGTCGAAATTCTGCAAACACCCTCATAGAGCAAATTACATGGATGATTAATTTTGACCATTTGGTATATGGCCGTGTTCTAAGCGACACGTACATGAAGGTCATACATTAATTTCTTGAATGAAATCAAATCTTTAGCTACTAATGACTGCCGTAGGGGGTCGACCGGAATTTTTAGCGAGGATTTCTTGGCATGTGCTGTTCTTATTTAACATAATTCATGTTTTAATATAGTATGCTTGGAATGTTAAATAAAATGCTATAAGAACTTTCAAATTGAACTGATTTAAATGAGAACTAATTTATAAGACATATGTTTTGATAGGGAAAATAACATCGCTCCCGCGGGATGTTGTGCAAAAGATTTCCTGCTCTAAAGTTAGTTTATATACATGTATGGCAATATGATCAGTGTCAGTTCCTAAAGAAATATGGACCTTGCGTTGTTAAGAGGAAGACCGTCTGAGCGAACTTCAGCACGGGTTTCCTCTATTCAATATTTTTCGTAAAAGGGGTGTTGAACACCTTGAGTGACCCATAATCTACCAATGAATTTAATATCTTTTATTGTACAATGAAAACTTAATGAGGAAATGTGTCATCCGTACTTGAAAAATGAAGACTATTTAATTTTAATCATGCAAAAGAAAGATTTCTTGGCACCATCAAGCCTTTTAAATGCCAAGTCACTTTGACATATTGTTTTTTTTAACAATTATTTGATCATCTTTGATATTTTTTTGATAAATTTTATTTACAAAGTTGGTTTATATACAATAGTTTAATAAAAATACCAAAATATATTTGTAGAAATAAACGTTTTTTATTCAAAGAAAATAATCAGAAAAAATGAATTGTGACTTTTTGTCTGTGACTTTTTGTCCTGTGACTTTCTGTCCTACATTCATGATACCGTAGGAGGTTAGTAAGTTTCATAGGGGGTTCAGGACGCGTTAATGGTGACGTCATCTATTAATGTTGTTGTGTTTTATTGTTTTATTTTTCAACAAAACGCAGCAGAAAAAGTCCAGCGTCCGATAAATTCGTTATACGGTTAACTACTGTTCCCCTACGGATCCATAGAGAGTGAATAAAATCCATAGGGGATTCGGCCCATGGCCTCATCCCCTATGGATTGTATTCACCCTCTATGGATCCGTAAGGGATTAGTAGCGAACCATATAACTTATAATAAAACGCTACCGTCTGTCAGTATATAATTCTTGTGAACACTTCTGAGTCAGCATGGTTTTATGGATTTTAACCAAATTTGGTGTGTAGTTAGTTAAGTCTGCAACAAAACAAAATCTAGAAACGTGTTGGTACCCTACCCTTTACAATTATTGATTATTTCCTATTGATTATTAAGGTCAAAGGTTAAGATAACAAAGAGACAATCCTTGTGGGCTCAAAAATCTTGTGAACACTTTAGTGTCAACATCGTTTTTGAGGGATACTTTCAAAAATTTTATTTTTCATAGTCCTTTGAAACATCTAGATCCAACTGCCATTTGTTTTTCAAGGTCAAAGATGAAAGTTCAAGGTCACAGTTGGATATAAAATATGTCTTTAAGATATATACATGGCGAGGATATGTTCTGTCTTGCGATGTCCTTGTTATGTCCAACCTTAATTTACACGAAATGGGGGCTGAACGTTTAAATGAGATAATTGGGCATTACTTCATAAGATTGAAAGCAATACTTTGTTCAATTTGACTAGTTCTTAACTATGTTATTTTTGTATTTATAACTATTTGAAATACTAAGGAATTTATAACTCCAAGAACAGATGCCCAAATTTTTCGGAACTTTTCAATGTTCTTTACTACTGGACATCTTGCTACAACTTAACTGGATCAACCATTTTCTTCCTTATGTCTAGTGACCTTGGGAATAACTGCAATTTGATAATCATTTACATATATTTTATACGAAACTACCTTTTAATTTGAAAATTAACCTTGCATTTTTTATTAGTCCGATGTGACCCCCCAGGAGACTCATTGATATTAAAAGCAGCACAAAATACACAAAATACACGTATAGCACAACAGCAAATGAAGTAAAACGAAATTTTCAGCAAGCAAATGGAATTCTAATGCAACAACGTTTGTAACGTTCAATTTGATTGGATAACGTCACTTTCTTACATGGCATCAATTGACAATTGATGCTATGGGAAGTACGCGCAAGCGCAGACGGCATATGGCAGATTTTAAATACATGTTTTAACGTTGTTTTCTGTCAGTTTCATTAGAATGGAGATAACAATATTGTATTTTAAGCTCCGACGGCATCAATTTTGGATTTGATGGTCGCAAATACCCGTTTACTGTCTCCGCTAACGCGTCGCCAGTAAACTTAATTTGCGACCATCAAATCCCCAATTGATGCCGTCGGAGCTTAAAATACAATACAGTTATCTCCTAAATAGAAGATAGATGTAGGCCGTAGTCATATATTATCGGACTGTAATTGAGAGCATAGTAACGCTTTGGTTTTTTTTTATACTTTTAGGTAGATGTATTTCCTAGTGTACCTCAACACGCAACCGTCGAAGAAATTATTGAGTATTACTTTAAAAAAATGTATACTGCTCATGAAATTTTAGGATTTCTTACTTTCTTGCATGGCATTGTTATCAGTAGAAGAACGTTTTACAGAATAACAAAGAAACTAGGCTTAAAGAGGAATCGTGCGTCAAATAGCGGAATGGACATTTATCGGCAGATGACATATTTGCTGAGAGAAGGCTATTCCAATCTGGGGTATAGGTCATTGTGGAAACTTTTGAACACGCAGTGTGGTATTCGGGTTACACAAAAAGCGGTCAGACTTATGCTAGGAGTGTTGGACCCTGAAGGTGTGTCATTGCGTTCATCACATCGATTGAGGAGGAGGAGATATTGCAGTAAAGGTCCGAGTTTCACAACTCATATTGACGGGTACGATAAATTAAAACCTTTTGGAATAAGCATTCATGGTGCTGTTGATGGATTTTCAAGAAAGATACTTTGGCTCAAAGCGATGCCTTCCAACAAAAACCCGCGTGTTGTAGCTCGCTTTTATATCGACTACATCAAAGAATTGAAAGGAGTGCCGCGGGTTGTTCGATGTGATGCCGGAACTGAAAATGTTGTTATTCGAGACATTCATATTGCACTCCGTTCTTCACATGGAGATCATATGTCTGGTAGAAATAGTTTTTCTGTTGGACGATCAACCGCCAACCAACGGATAGAAATGCTTTGGAGTTTTTTGAAAACGTATTTTACCCAATTTTGGAGAAATTTCTTTCATGATCTCATAGACGATGGATTGTTTAACAATGCAATTCCTATTCATCTTGAATGTATTAGATTTTGTTTTTTAGATATCATCCAAACTCGTTTGAATATTTTTACAGATTACTGGAACTCTCACAGAATCCGTTCACAAAGAAACCTGGAGGGAGTTACTGGAATTCCAGATGTTTTGTTCCATCAACCATTGCTGTATGATGCAATTGATTATTCTTACCCCTTACCGTGTAGCAACATAAGCATAGACAGGATTTCAGAGGTGTATACGGAAACGGTGCCGATGAAAGGGTGTTCTGAAGAGTTTCTTAATTTAGTTGAACTTGCAACCGACACTAACAGAATTGAATTCCCAGAATTTACCACAATACAAAATGCTTTGATTATGTACCGTTCTTTCATACACTTGTTAAATGAAATAAATTAAAATGAGATATTCCTGTATATCAAGACTGTCATTAACAAGATCAATTAAAAAGTGTTCTAGTGCTTAGAAACTCTGTTGTCCGTCAGTCCGCCAAACCCCCAAGTTATTGTCCATCTTTGTCTGCTAAGCACACCCTACAAGTAAATTATGGTGCCGATTGAGAGAAAATTCTACACACTTATTACATGCAAACGTTTGATATATATATATATAGATTCTACCACTGCATCGAGTGTAATACGATATTTATCCACTCGAGACAGTTAAATTTTAAAATTTAAAACGCGAGGCTCGCCGAGCGTTTTAAATATTTAAAATTTAACTGTCGAGAGTGGATAAATATCGTATTACACGAGATTTGGTGGTAAATTCTGATTCTCTAATGATTTTCAAACAATATGCAGGCAAACGTATTCCTTCTTTTCGAATGATCTGCAAAAAGATGTGTTCTTTCTATGTGACGTCATCAGGCATGGTCGCCTTTTTTCATGCCGTCACAATAGGACATTCAGAGGAAAGCAAGAATTTTCGACGTCATAATCGGATTTAGCCAATGAAAAACTGTGATCAAACGAACCACACGTTGATTACATATTTTTTTTATACAATGGGTGCAGAAAGGGATAAATATTCGTCAATTTATCCCTTTCTGCACCCATTGTATATATAAAAAAAATAATCATTAAGGCATATAATTTATATTTTATCAAGGTTTTCAATAGCAACGTTTATATCAAGTATTTTTGTTTCCATGGTTATGAGTCTTGAGTCAGCAGTCATGGTACAAATTCGCAATGATTGCAGTTCTTCTATAGTTGATTGTAATTGTTCGTATTAGTTGACTGTTAGTAGTTCAGGTTGACTTTAGTACGAGCTTGTAAAAGTATGAATGGACTTGATTTTCTGGAAAGAAAACTGAGTTTGTGTTGTACAGTAGAAAAGTTATGAGACACAAATCAGACAAATGTTTACTACTACAGGGATCAATGGTGAGGTCTGACTGACCTTTCCATAGTTAATGTAAATGACTCCCACCTTCACCCCAAGTCCATGATGTCTAAGTTTGGAATAAAATGACAGGTGTTAGGTCTAGCAAAGTGATATGCATATGTGACGTCTATGAGATTGACCTTGTATGTCATTCAATCTTTTTGAAATGACAAACAGGAATGAATATGGTTTAGGAGTTGGTATCTCAATCTTTCACAACTTACAAGTTCTCAAAACTCAAAACACACACAAGAGGGTGTGGGTGACCCTAGGGACTACCCCTATGTTTCATTTGATTTTTTATATTGTCCCATGCATGAATATATGGTTTAGGGGTAGGGATCTCGACCGTTATCAAGATTTCAAACAGGAGGGGGTGGGGGACCCCCAGTGACTTCCCCTCTACTTCATTTGATTTGTTATATTGTCCAATACATGAATATATATGGTTGAGGGGTGGGGATCTCATCTGTTTCCAAGTTATCAAACAGGATTGGGTAGGGTGACCCTTAGGACTCTCCCTATATTTCATTTGATTAGTTCTTTTGTCCCATCCATGAAAGTATATGGTTTAATTTAAAGGTGGTGATCTCGACTGTTTCAAAGTTCTCAAACACTAGGAGGGGTGGGGTGACCACATGGACTCCCCTATATTTTATTTTATTTGTTATTTAGTCCCATACATGAGTATATATGGTTGAGGGGTGAGGATCTCGACTGTTTCCAAGTTCTCAAACATGAGGGTGCAGTAACCCTATCGACTACCCCTATAATCATTTGATTTGTTATATTGTCCAATATATGAATATATATGGTTTAGGAGTGGGGATCTCGACTGTTTCAAAGTTCCCAAACAGGAGGGGTGGGGTAACCCCAGGGACTCCCCTTGTATTTCATTTGATTGGTTATATTGTCCCATACATGAATACATAAGGTTGAGGGATGAGGATCTCGACTGTTTCCAAGTTCTAAAACAGGAGGTGTTGGATGACCCTAGGGACTTCACCTATATTTCATTTAGTTTTTTAGTTATATAGTCCCATACATGAATGTATATGGTTGAGAGGTGGGGATCTCATCCGTTTCAAAGTTATCAAACTGGAGGGGGTAGAGTGCCCCAAAGGACTCCACATACATATCATAATGATATATGATTTGCTTACATTCAGGTATCATATAATCTAGTTGCACTATATGTGTAAATTGAGAAAAAAATACCAATTGAAATTGCAGTAATATGTGTACACTTTAAAAGCATCTAACTTGCTTTACCAACATTTATTACTGATAAAGAAAATTGATACTGTCACCAGGACCATATATATTGTTAGATATACTGTTCCCAGCTGTCACAAAGACTCACATTGTATTGGATTTTGACATTAAAATTTGTCAAAAAGTAATTTTGAGTTTCAGTACAAAATATTTTCTGGTTTTTTTTTCATTCTTTAGCATATTTCTTTTAGTTTTCAATTGACTACGTATTGACGACAAACAATATTCCTACGACTTTTGCCATTTGGGAAATCTAAACTACCTGTCTTTAGAGATTTTCGGCGATTAAACATTTCATACATTTGTTCTTTGACAGCTTATAGCCAAAATCTCAGGGGGTAATAAACTACATAAAGATTACTAATGTGTCCTACGAGGTTTTTTTAGTGGTACGAGTTTATAATGGTACGGGATAACTATAATTCCTTCCTTTGTGCAACTTCAAAACATTTTGATAAATCGACCATTATTTAAAGGTTTTTCTGATCATATTCTTTGTAATCCAGAATTAAAAGTATGAAAAAACTGTCTAAGTAGTAATAAATTACATAACATCCAGCTAGATAATAACAACAGACATATATGTCTCTGATAACAATGGCACATATTTCAGTATTGGTAGAACACAAATCTAGGGTGCTCGCATAAGGCAGCTTAACTGCCTAAAAACCAATTGCTCAGAGAACAATTGAAGGTCTTTCCACATCAATTTTCTTAATTATTGATGAGAAGCTACTTTCGGTTTACTCAAAGCTACCATTGGCATCCAAGCATAGGTTTCTTCATAGAAGTTGGTATCTGAAAAGTGTTCACACGTTAGG
Organism: Mytilus trossulus; assembly: GCF_036588685.1. Taxonomy (NCBI): domain Eukaryota; kingdom Metazoa; phylum Mollusca; class Bivalvia; order Mytilida; family Mytilidae; genus Mytilus; species Mytilus trossulus. The sequence goes on along the minus strand of NC_086383.1, from coordinate 25,633,559 downwards.
ATTTAACTCATCACTCAGGCTGGTAGCCAAGTATGAAATCATTCCGTGCATTCGAATTCATATTGGAGTAGTGTTATACAGAAATATTTGTCTGATGAACAGAAGGACAAACGATCTAACAGACGGAAAAGGTGATTGTAGTATAATACAAACAACACAAGAGTGCACACGCTGAAATGTCTCGCCTTTTTTACTAATCATTAATAATATGTTGATAGTCCTAAATATAAAGCTTTATTACAACTGTCGCATAAACTCAACAAAATCCAAAAAAACTAAACATTGATCAATGAACCATGAAAATGAGGTCAAGGTCAGATGAACTATGTCAGGCAGACATGTACCGGTACAGCTAACAATTCTTCCATACAACAAATATAGTTGACCTATTGCTTAAATTACCTAAATTAAGAAAAACAGACCAAAACACAAATACTTAACACTTAGCAATGAACCGTGAAAATGAGGTCAAGGTCAAATAAAACATGCAGGACTGACATATAGATCATAAAATATTTCCATACACCAAATATAGTTGACCTATTGCATAGAGTATTAGAAAAAAAGCCCAAAAACTCAAAAACTGAACTTTGACCACTGAACCATGAAAATCAGGTCAACGTCAGATGACACCTGTCAGCTAGACATGTACACCTGACAGTCCTTCCATACACCAAATATACTAGACCTTCTGCTTATAGTATAAGAAAAACATACCAAAACACAAAAACTTATCTATAACCACTGAACCATGAAAATGAGGTCAAGGTCAGATGACACCTGCCAGTTGGACATGTACACCTTACAGTCCTTCCATACACCAAATATACTAGACCTACTGCCTATAGTATCTTGAGATTTGAACTCGACCACCAAAACTTAACCTGGTTCACTGATCCATGAAATGAGGTCGAGGTCAAGTGAAAACTGTCTGACGGGCATGAGGACCTTGCAAGGTACGCACCTACCAAATATAGTTATTCTATTACTTATTATAAGAGAGAATTTAACATTACAAAAAATCTTAACTTTTTTTTCAAGTAGTCACTGAACCATGAAAATGAGGTCAAGGACATTGGACATGTGACTGACGGAAAGTTCGTAACATGAGGCATCTACATACAAAGTATGAAGCATCCAGGTCTTACACCTTCTAAAATATAAAGCTTTGAAGAAGTTAGCTAACACCGCCGCCGGATCACTATCCCTATGTCGAGCTTTCTGCAACAAAAGTTGCAGGCTCGACAAAAAACTGTGTTGGATATAAATATAGAGTATCAAATAGGAATAAGGTTATTTTTCACAGTAAATCAACTAGGAAAAAAACCCAAAATGACACCATCATCTCTGTGATTGAGAAGGGAATGAAGTCCATCCATGATATTCATTTAACAGATCTGTTAACTGTGTTTCATGTGTGTTTCAATGCATGTATTTCATAATAGAATTCAGGTCAAGTCAAGGAATTATATAGAAAGACATCAGATTTTTTTCTCTCTTTTAATCACTTTCCATCAATATAAAAAATCATATAAAAACAATATACGACGAAAAATTAAAATTTTTGCGGTCGTATAAAAATCACGCAGACTTTGCAGCATATAAATGTTTTAAAAAAGTGATTAAATGTAAATAATTAAATGCTTTTCCAAGCTTGATGTAACCAATTGTCTACAGACAACATTAACAACATGATGGCCATAAAAGAATGCAAATTTTTAGCAGTCAGCCTATAAAAAAATCACAGAACAATGCTTGCATACCTTGCATTATGTAAATATAACAAAAACAAATATTGTTATCAATTAACAAAGTTGACAGTTTATATATACAATGTAACAAGAGTGGACACACCGATTTTTTGTCTGTATAAGTGTTCAAAACAAAGCATTACATTATCATTTTAATTATCTATGAACATGGAGTCAAAGTGAGATTTACCCTTTTAGGCAGACATGTAGGTTTTATATGTAAAATCATTCAAAATTTAGTTAACCTAATGTTCAAGTATCATTGAAAAAAAAAACTTATTCCAGAAAACTGAATTGCTAAATAAAGCATAGGTCAAGGCAAGATGAAAGTTATGAGACAGACAACTTACAAATATTCAATATACTAGATATAATTTTTCACTTAAAGATGTAATACCACCAAAGCAAGTAATGTCTTTTCCAGTTTCATGTAATCAAGAGGCTAGAAAAAAAACAACCCAAGTTTGATAGTTGTGATGTGTTGAACCCTGCCTTTCACTGCAAAAAAATATTAGTAAAGGTCAGAAGGCAACTGCCTAGACAGACAAACACACCTTAAAATTATTACATACACCAAATATAATGTATATATGTAAATATTCATGTATTCTTGCATCTGAAAAAAAGACCATACCAGAGAGAAATTTAACATTGACCAGAGTAAATCATTAAAATAAGGTGAAGTGCAGATGCCATCTAAATATAACTCATTATGTTAACCAAATAAGATTACTTTTGATGAATGAACCATAAAAATGAGGTCAAGGTCAGACGATTACTGCTAAACAAACATGTGTACACCTTAAAAAACATTCCATTAACCAAATATCATATAATGACTGCTTAGTATCTCAAAACTAAACCAAACCACAAAAAATTAACTTCTGCCACTTAAACATGAAAATGAGGTCAAGGTCAGACAACACTAGTAGACATGCAGTCAGGGGTCGAAATTAGCGCTGGTCCGGTGGTCGGAGACTAGTAGAATTTGCGTCGGACCAGTAGATTTTGTCAGCTGGTGATCTGGCGGACCAGTAGAAAATAGCCAATAAAAATCTCTGATTGCTTCGCAATCTCAGTTTGTTAACAAAACAATTTACCTGTGACATCAATTACGGGGATACTAAGTATTACAGTTGATAAAGTTGTCAAATGCATGTCATTTTAGCAGGACCAGTAGATTTGGAGCCGGACCAGTTGATTTTCAGTCCACTGGTCCGGCTGGCCAGTACACAAAAAGCTTAAATTCGACCCCTGCATGCAGTACACCTTACAACCATTCCATATACTAAATATATGGACTAGATCCATGAAAACTAAACTTGTTCACAGATCCATGAAATGAGGCAATGTGAAAGCTGTCTTTACAGACACAAGGATTTTCCAAGATACCACAAATACATCTTATTACTCACAATAATAGAAAAATTAACAATGCAACGAACAACTTTTTTTTTTAAAGTCACTTACTATTAAAACGAGGTCATGACCAACAGACTGAAAGTTCATAACATAGAACATCTGTTGTGTATGATGGAACTATTAGTAACCAACTGATATATTTGGGTAAAACACAATAAAGGGGACAGTAGTGTTGCACTTGAGGTAAAAAATGTTAGCATAATAGACAAACCATTTGTGATCCTAAATAAATAATGCATGAAATTTGTAAAACTCATTTGTTAATTGGGAAAAACAATGAAAAGTTGTTTAAATTATCCTTTGTAACCAGTAAGGTAAGTGCTGGTTACAGACACTACTTGTAAATATAACCTCTTAAATACTTATGACCTATCATAAGTGTTGAACATAAACATGATTGTTTTACAACTAAATAACAAAATGCAAAAACCAAAAAATCTTTCACATTTTACAAATTTACACCCTTTTTCTTGCAAAGTAAAAAATAGGAATGTTATAATTACTGCACAGCTCTTAAAATGAGTGATTTAGTATACATACATGTAACCCATCAAAATCATCAGGATTATACCTATTATTCATGGGAATATAAATCACTGTAGATAATGGGTCTCTTACAAAATGGTATCTAGAATGAGCTCAAAAGTAAATCATTAAGAATCATTTTTCAAAAGTAAGATATCAAATTAATGTATTGTTCTATTAATCTTGACATTTTTAATACCAGAATGCTGCTAGATTGTAAATGTATTTATATAATTAAAGTTATTTCAATGAAAACAAACAAGACATATTGACATTGACAGGACTAAGGAAGTCATTTCAAATCTTTAAAATAAAAATATCTACACAGAACAAGTGATATGCACTAAAGGAATGATTAAAAAATTAATTTCTGAAAAGACAATTCTTTAAAATGCACTTGTTTACTGGATTTCTGATGGTTATGGACACTATACACTGACTACAATTTCTGTCAATTTTCTAATAATAACATATTTTTTGTGAATTAAAGAATAGTCATTAATACTGAATTTCGTGAAAAGTATTTTTTTAACATTATACACTACGAAGTAAAATCAAGTCATAATTTACCTTTAATATACTTAAGTTCATTTAATCAAATTATATAAGTGTATACCATAAATGTCATATGCTTGCATCAAATACAGATATTTAACAAATCTATATGCTATTTCACATAGTACAAACTGTTTGGAGGAAGGAAAAAACACAAAATTATGAAAACTGAAAAAATTATTCAATGTTTTGGCCCTTGAAGTAAAGAATGCCCTTGGTAACGAACACTATGTGTTTGATATTTCATTTCAATATCTTCCAGGTTCTTGAATGTGCTCAATATTTCCCATTCCCAAACATGAATGAAACTGCTCATTTTCCAAATTTGAAAAAAACAAACAAAAACATTTGCTATCTTTCTACCTCATCCTTTGAACCAGCATATATGTTTGTCTACAACTTGTAAACATCAAACATTTTAAATAAATGTACACTCTTATTACAAAAAAGTACAATCTATCAACATGAATAATAACTTAAGTTATAGAAAAATGGAACACACTTTGTCAATTTCTCCCCTACAGGATGGACAGTTTTGCCCCATCTCTTCAACTTGCAATGCACAGACGAGACAAAATGTGTGACCGCATGGTGACAGGTATGAATCCCTTTCCCGATCGACACAGATCTGACAACGTCTGTCATATGAGAATGTAACCTGAAAAAAAATTATACCAAAAGCTCAAATTTAACATAATCAGAACTGTCAGAACAAGCAAAATTTGTGTCTACTTTACTTGATCTGAATAATGTTGCTTCCGTACAACATCATTTTATCATAAATGATAGATTCCCAAATGTAGTTGAGTGCTGCATGTTCCATGGTATCTTACTCAAGACGTCATAGTTTTAATATTAATTTGATGTTGTTTAATTGTCATTTATTGTAATCATTGTAAACTGATATATTACCAGTCAGGCCTTTCACAAAGGATTCAACTGAAATCCTCATCAGTCGTACACAATTATTGAAGTTTATTTTGTAGAGCATGCTACATCTCAGCAATCTTAAAATATACATGTCAAATCTGTTGATATTTACACATTGAACTAAAAGTTCTAATGATAGCAATACTATCATGACTATGATCTTTTTTTTTAGTTAAATCAATATTTCCCACTCAAGAGCTGGATAAACCTGAGGCTTGGACGAAGATTTGAGAAATGTCATGAATATTATTATGTTTTGATAGTGTCAGAAAAATATAATGTTTTTTTTATGTTGGTTATACTTCATTTACTTTTAATCCAGGTATCATTGAAAATCAATTCACCTCTTTTTAGCTTATAATTTTTTAGATTAATTCAGAGCTATCAATTAATTAAAATAAAGTTACATATGCCAAAGTTGTTAAAAATAACACAAAGAGTTAAATGATAAAATGCTTATCTCGTTCTATATCGTAAACTTACTGTGGGGGTATCAGCATGAAATACAATACGTTTGGTTGTCAACGATGCACTTGGTGTTGGGTCAGTAGCACCTATTGGTGTTCCAACAGTAGCATCTATGGGTGTTCCACCAAAAGCACCTATGGGTGTTCCACCAAAAGCACTTATGGGTGTTCCAACAGTAGCATCTATGGGTGTTCCACCAAAAGCACCTATGGGTGTTCCAACAGTAGCATCTATGGGTGTTCCACCAAAAGCACCTATGGGTGTTGCAACAGTAGCACCTATGGGTGTTCCAACAGTAGCACCTATGGATGTTCCACCATAAGCACCTATGGGTGTTCCTAGTATAGATGGTCTACTAGGAACAATGACTGCAGAAGATCCCATAGGCTTTCCTAGTGTTCTTGATTCAGGGTCTGGTGAGGACTTGGCTGATGTTGTTGGTATCCCAGGAAATAGAGAAAAGTCTTCCAATTCATCAGATTCTGAGTCTGTGATGGCAAGCATGTCATGTATCTGTAAAAACAAAGGCACAATGTTTACTTGATTTGAATAAATTTTAAAGAGGCTGATAATCAACTACAGTTACTTATTAATATGCCAATATAACAAATCCTTTGTTTTACAAAATGCAGCAATAAATCAACATGATCAGCCAAAATTCCCCAGGCATTGGCACACACAAAATCATTGATCAATTTAATATATCAATGTAATAATAATTATAATACTACAGACATGTCAGTATGTATTGTAATTGGGGTACTCATTTTGTATCCACAACTCCTCCTAAAACACTAATCATAATTTGATGAAATTTTCTAAGATTCTAAATCATATAATGTCATTGTGCTATTTGTTTTTTTGGGGTTTCCAATACAAAACATGAACTTTGCAAGGAGCAGGGTATATTTTTGTGCACTCTGATCTATGGCACGCCGTTATTATATTTATTCAATTTCGAGATATCTTATTTAGTTTAATAAGATATCTTATTAACTAATTGAGATCTTAATAACAAAATGAGATATCTTATATATTAATTGAGATATCTGATTTATTAAATAAGATATCTTATATATTAAATAAGATATCTTATTAAAATGTTTATAAAGATATCTTGTTAAATATATAAGATATCTTATTTAAAATATAAGATATCTCTATTAATTGATAAGATATCTTATTAACTATATAAGATATCTTTTATATAGTTAATAATAGAGATATCTTATTTACTTATTAAGATATCTCCAGAAGTTAATAAGATATCTCTATTAGTTTATAAGATATCTCTATTAATTAATAAGATATCTCTATTAGTTTATAAGATATCTCTATTAATTAATAAGATATCTTATAAAGTATGTATTTAAAAGATATCTTTATAAAGAAGTAAGATATCTTATATACTTTATAAGATATCTTATATACTTTATAAGATATCTTATTAATTAATAGAGATATCTTATTAACTTATAGAGATATCTTATTTAAACTAATAGAGATATCTTATAAACTAATAGAGATATCTTATTTACTTTCAAATTAAATAAGATAACTTATAAAGATTAAAGATATCTTAATACTTAATAAGATATCTTGTTAAATAAATAAGATATCTTCAAATTTGAATAAATATAAAAACGGCGTGCCATACTGATCACACACAGTACCTCAAGTTTTAAAAGGAGTAGTTGCACTAGCAATAGTTTAAGCTTAAATATACACCTATATATAGCTATGAGAAGCAGGGGGTATAAGTAAATGCTTGGAAATATGTTCACTCAAAATTGATGTTTGACACACTATACTGACACAATATCAAATATTGGCACAAAACTACAATAAAATCACCTTTCAAATTTTCTAAAAGGATTTATAATGGACATGTTGTACTGGGACAGTATGTTACGTAGTAACGCTATAAAGATATTAAGGTTTACTTATCATGATGCTTATTGATATACTATTCTAAGACATGCAAGACATGATATAATAATCAACATTTTTGTTCTAACAAATCTAATAAATACACACCTTTTCCTTAGACAAAAGGTAAATTCTTGCCTCTGAAGTTTTTCTGTCATTGTAATATTTTAAAGCCGAAAATTTTTCTGGATTAATGGTTTCAGTGAAACTTCCCAAGTTCAGAGTCATTTTATGTAAAGGCCCTTTCTTGCTTCTGCCACAAGGGTAATATTTATCAGTTAGCTTCTGAATTACCTCGTCATACGTTGCATTTTGTTTAACATATATCACTTGGTTAACACATTCAGTTACTTTGAGTTTTCTTGAATTGACTTTGACTTGTTTATATACATTTGATGCAAAGGAGAAATGCTTCCAGCCACAATGAAATTTTAAGTTACTGCTACTAGGTGTGTTGTTCAGCTCCCTATCAAGTCTTGCAGGTTCCTGAAAGAACAAATTAAACATATTGTTTGTAAAACATAAATAACCCTTCTGCTATTAAAAGAGTATGGTCCCAAAGGTCTTAATTTAGCCAATAAAATGTAACTTTGTAATTTTATATGTAAGAACAAAAATTCACAATCTGAAATATGCAAATCAAGATATTCCATACCTCATATGAGATATCTTATATATTATAAAAGATATGTCCTAAAGTTTATAAGGTAAAAAATGTATCTCATAAAGATTATAAGATATCTGCTGAAGTTTATAAGATATCTTCTAAAGTTTATAAGATATCTCATAAAATTTATACGAAACTGCTAAAGAATATAAGATATCTACTAAAGTTTATAAGATATCTTATAAAGTATATGAGATTTCTTATAATTGTTATATAAAATATGTTCTATAATATATAATATATATTTTATAGTTTATAAATAAGATATCTTATATAGATATCTCATATAGTTTATAAGATATCTAATATAGATATCTCATATAGTTTATAAGATATCTAATATAGATATATCATAGTTTATAAGATATCTTATATAGTTTATGAGATATCTTGTAAAGAAAATTATATAAGATATTTATTATATAGAAAATTATATAAGATGTCTTATAAATTATATGAGATGTCTTATAAATTATATGAGATATCTTATAAACTATGTAAGATTTTATATAATATATCAGATATCTAATAAACTATAAAAAAAATTATATAATATATCATATATCTAATAAATTATATAAGATGTCTTACAAACTATATAAGAAATCTAATAAATTTTATAAGATATCTTATATAAATTTAAAAGATATCTCATATAATATAAGATACCTTATATACTTTAGAAGATATCTTATATAATCTGTTTTTATAAGATATCTTATATAATCTGTTTTTATAAGATATCTTATATAAAATAGAAGATATGTTATATAGTTTATAAGATATCTCATAAACTTTATAGGAAATAAAATAAACTATATAAGATATCTTATAAAGTTAATGAGATATCTTGAAGTTCAAATAAATTCCAAACATCTTGCCATAATTGTCGTATTGATAAACAGGCTCATGAATCAGGACAGGTGTATTAACATGCAGCCGGTATGGATAGTTTTGTTCTGCCAGCATACAATCCGAGCATACAATATAGTTGCAGTTGAAGGCGACTCTTCTCCTTCAAAAGTTCTGCATACAACGAAAATCTGCATGATTTAGATGAGGAATGTAAGAAAGGAGGAGAAACCAATGTTCTGTTCTTTACAGGTATTTTTATCTGTTATAGATAGATTTATATATTGAAGCACTCCAACTTGGGATATATGGTTTTAATGCTTAATCAAATGTTTACACAGTGTGGTGGGGTGCTTATAGATTTAAAAACATTATATACAGGTAAGGCCACTTTTTTTTTATTAGTTGGTTTACAGGATTCTTCTTAAAAAAAGAAGGGTAGGAGGTCGAAAAAAAAAATAAAAATAAAAATAATGAAAAAATATAGGGTAGGAGGTCGAAAAAAAATAAAAAATAAAAATTGGAATTAATACTGTTTTTTATACCAAAAATGGAGAGAATCAAACAATAACATTACTCTATATAATAGTATCATACTAACCATGTATGCAGATCGTTTCATAATTTGGTATTAATTCTTGCTGTTTTAATTTAAATTAAATGTGTTACAAGGAGTCCAATGTCAATGTAGATTGATGAAATCAGATATATATATATATATGTCCCTGATGAAAGGGAAGTGTCTTTTCCAATTGCATTTCTCTTTGTTCTATGTATTTATTTATCAAATTTATATCAGGGAGTGACAAAATTCCTCATAAGACATAACACAATACAATCTTATTGAGGAAATACCATATGCGCTCTGCATGTCATATGCCTTCATATGTGTACATGAAAACATGTCATTTTTAGGCTTTTTAGGCTATTTTACACTGCTAAGTATTAGCTTATATCTCGAAGTGTCCTTTGATTGTCCCTTTTTATAAATGTCGAAGTGATTTTAATTGTCAGGCATTCTATGACAGTAATACATGTTCTGATTTTGTGTTGGGATCTTGTTCACCATATCCCATCTCTGTTCCATTAAATCTTAATGGGTACCGTGGGAAGGTATTTAGGTATTTATATAATAAGGCCAATTAATCAGATACCCATCCCTGGCAGCAAGTTAAAAGATCCTTCCCTTTAGTGACGTCTGGCAAGGCTATTTAATCAAAGATCAGAATGCTCTGAGGGATACGATTGCCATAAAAATCAAACATGAAGATTATGAGAAGAACATTACAGGAAAGTTGTCTATGTTCAATCCTTTTGCTTGTTTTTACCTTTTAAAGCAAGACAATCATAAGAATCTGAGATGTTGCTGAATGTTTAGAATAAAACGGTTGACGTGTGGGAATGAGCCCTGAGTCAACGGTAAAAGTCTACAGATTGCTTAAAAGCAATTGTATCCCAAAAAAAAATCTGGGATGCCAAGAAGCCTTGCCAGACGTCATAATTATTTGGACCAGTACCTCATATGTGTAATGGAACTAAAACAGCACCTTTCGACGGGTTTCAGACTTTCTGATCAACACTTGAACCAAAGTTGACTCGCCGTCAACCTCACTGACTGTCTGAAACAGGGGTTCAAATTAGCGGTGGTCCGACCTTTTAAACCAAAATTCCCAAACGATCTCAAAAATAATTTTCATTTTTATTATTCATAACTGCGATGTTCATTTTGTTCAACCGCTAGATTTACACCGAACAATCTCCAACAATTAATGTGTAAATCTACGTAAAATCGTATCTGGTCCTCCATTTTCAACTGGTTCCTTTTCACCGCATTAGATCATGATGAAACGTTGACTGAACAGGGAACCGCCTTTCAACTGGTTCCTTTTCACCACATTAGATCATGATGAAACGTTGACTGAACAGGGAACCGCACTGGATTTTCGAATCCACTCCGAGGATATTCCGACTGGATGAAGAAAGACCGATCTTTTTTTTATCATGTTTTTATTTTTATTTGTACTTCTTCAAACAGAAAAGGGTCGGCGGAATTAAATAAAATCTTCAAAATCGTTTTTATTTTTATTAAAAAATCGTGAAAACCAGGGTCGGCGGATCCGTAAACCAACAAATAAAAACAAGTGAAACTGCGAGCTACTGCTCACTGATGATACCCCCGCCGCAAGTGGATAATATTAATAGTGTAAAAATATGCAAGTGTTCGGTAAACAGGAAGTTTTCGAGTGATGAATCTGAAAACGCATCACACGGTATAGCCGACTTATATCAAGCCTGAAACCAAATTTTAGAAATCCTTTTAGTATAGTTCCTGAGAAAAATGTGACGGAAATTTTCAACTTGGTTATCATGTGTAAAATGATACAGGTGTTCGGTAAACAGGAAGTTGTTGAGTGATGAATCTGAAAACACATCACATGGTATAGCTGACATATATAAACTCTGAAACCAAATTTCAGAAATCCTGGTTGTGTAGTTCCTGAGAAAAATGTGACGAAAAATATTCATGGGACGGACGGACTGACTGACAGACTGACGGAAGGACAGACAGAGGTAAAACAGTATACCCCCCTTTTTTTCAAAGCGGGGGTATAAAAAAGTGGCCTAAGACTGTGAATTTAAAAAAAACAAGTGTTTTATATCTTTTTTATAAAATTTACCCAAAAAAGGATGGGGGAAATGGGCATGATTACATTTCCGAATGCAGGAAGCGAGAATATCAAAAATATTAAAAAAAAAAAGTTGTGGGCGGGTCCGTTGATCAAGGAATTAAACAGAAATACTTACTAGTTTCCTTTTCTTCACTTTTTCTTTTAACTTGTCTATCATTGCAATCATCTTTTCCTCTAAAAAAAATAAACAAACAAAAGGCTTTCACAGACATCAAACAGATTTTTTTACATTTATTTTTATAATGCCTGTTTCTATATTTCAAGGAACATAACTCCTGAGGTCAAACATGTCAAGCAATGTCAAAGGTGGAAAATTGTAAAAATTGAATTTGTCCTCAGATTGTCACAAGTTACAACAGATCACTACTCGAAAAGCTTTGGTTTAACTGTTCGTGAGTTATGAACTTATGGCATGGACAGGAAATGCAATGCTATTTTTTTCATTAACCATAGCTCCTGAACATGCTAAAGTGTGAAAATAGAAATCAACAACATCTTTAAACTTGACCTTCATTTTGTCATTATATATATTAACAAAATATCAAATCTAAAAAGTTTTGGTTAAATGGCTTATGAGTTATTATCTGGATATTACTGGAAATGCCATTTTTAAATCTTTCAAGATCTCCTGAATGGTGAAAATGAAAATCCTCTTTTTTCCACTTTACCTCAATTTCATCAAAAGTAACATGTTATAACCTGAAAAGCTTTGGTTGAATGGTTTAAATCATATTGTACAAACACTATTTGGAAACTGATCTACCAGTCACCATACATCAACAAATTAATTACACTTATTAGAACACACCTGCTTAACCGCAGGTATTTATAGAGCTTGGTTAAAAATAATTGTAAACTGTTGTAGAATGAATTTTTGTGAAAGATTTTATGTCATGTATGTCTGGAGAATTTCAGAAAAAAGTATCAAACTGAGTCATAGGCTCTTGGAGACAGGACAATTATTTCTGCCCTATCCCTTTTTCCAAAGTCCGTTATTTGTTTTGCTCTCTGTTAAATTCAATGATTTTTGCGTTTCTGAATACTAGTCTCAACATACATATAATATAAATAAAGTGCATTTGCTATTAACTATCAATTCCAAGTTTCGTCTCCACGTCAATCACTGCTAAAGTAGATACAGTCTCTACATATGGTCCGAGACCACAATTATTTTGTAATGCATTTCTTTTAGAACATAAATGAAAATAAAAAAAATCCAACCTGTGTTTCTCAAAGAAACTTTTACAGTGTGTTGTACTACTTTTGGGACAAATTATATCAAAATTATAGAAAACTTCATCGTTTCTAACTCAAAATATGGACAATTTTATGTTTAGGGCGTCTTGAAATCTTTTGACAGCTTCCGAAGTGCTAATTTTAAACCTTTTTCAGCTGGACCAAATCACTACTTTCCTTTAAAATTGAACATGGAGAAATAAATTTGGAAGGGGTATAAAAATTAATGGCAAGTAACCCACTGTCAACACTAGGGACTATATTTGTGAACAACGAAAATCAAGGGACGACAATTGTGGTCTCAGAACATATAGGATTATAATCTTACTATACTATTAGAATAAATGCAGAATAACGCGAAAATAATTGTCTTGTCCCCAAGTAAAGTTTAAAATGTGGAGTGATCCTTTTATCAATTTCACGGCTTAACGTAAAATAAAAAATGGCATAACACGTTGCACCAAAATAACCCTTTATTACGCCCCTCTTTTTTAAAGCTTAAAATCGAAAGTCTCGGGTATGACTCAAAAGTCTGTCTGATGACGAAATAATATTGTTCAATTTTTCTCTCAAAATAATCCAAATCTGAATAATCATAAGAATGGATGACAAATGCGATTATGCATGATACCTATAGGACACAGAGGCATGATGATTAATTTATTGGCGAAGGAAGAGAAGCGACACACAAAATGAGGTCTTCTCTTTTAGTAGTATAGACTGTGAGACATGATAGACGTGTTCATGTATCTTTAAATCATATGGCTACTGTATGTAGCATTTAGAAAAACAACAATATTTTAATTCTGGCCTTTTAAATTGTTTTTTTTTTAAAGAAAAATAACCTTTTCTAGCATGTCTATTAGTTAATTGTACTAACCTTCTGATTTTAAAGTAACTCTTTCATGTGACGGTTGTCTATCCACATTCTGAGTGAAATTATTGTCTACAATAAAAAATAATTAAATGTATATCATAATGAATACTTGTTTCATTCCATAAATTTATAAAGCACAATTTGACACCAATGTAAATGTACATGGGACAAAATTGCAAAAAATACAAAGTATCATGTAGACAGTCAATGTAGTGTCTTCAACAATGAACGAATCATTCATACCCTACAATGATGTCAATTACTGTTACTGAGTGTAATATTTGTTTTTCGTTTATTGGTTTTATATATAAATCTGGCCGTTAGTTTGTCCAATCTGAATTGTTTCACATTAGTGATTTTTTGGGCCATTTAAAGCTAACATTGCAGTGTGAGTCAAGGCTCCATGTTGAAGGCTACACTGTAACCAATAATTGTTTATGTTAACTGCTTTGGGTCTTGAATAGAGTTGTCTCAGTGGCACTCATACCACATTTTTTGTTTTTATATTATGTAATGTATACCTTAGCACACAAGTCAGATGGTAAAATTTGAATTATACATTGTACATGTACCTTGTGTCCAATCAATGTAATTAATTCCTTCATATATGCCCCTGTCTAAGAGGAAGTTGACATGCATTCATGTGAAAAACAACAAATATGATACAACTGACCATGCTGAAGCTGCATACCAAATTTCAAATAATCCCTATGAATGGTTTCAAAGTTTAGTTGACCAAAGACTTTGCAGACGTACATGATGGACATAAGTACGAACATGACGAACAGAGGGTATAACTTATATGCCCAAACACCAAAAGGCCCAGGCATAAAAAGAGTAAAATGCATTATTTTGTACCAACAACATATTATGACATAGGCAGATAGGTACATGTATCTGAATCTGCTTTAAAAGTAATTCTATCACAACGTTAGAATTAAGCTCTGGCTTTGCAATACTTCCAATAACTTTATGGATTTTTTTTACAATAATACTTACCTGCAGGCATCCATTGCTCGTCTTCTGTCAGTAACATCAGTAGGGTGTTTCCTTCCAAAGTTCTAAAGAAGTCGTGGTCCACTTCAACTCCATCAGCATCTAATACCAATCTAATTATATTGCTGTCAACCATGAATTTCTCCTTACCTTATTTAAAAAGAACCATGTTATTTAGTAACAAGTAGTCTGATATCGTGAACAGACTGTGTTTTAACCTAAAAGAGGCAAGACAACAACACTAGTTAGTAAAAGAAATGAGGGGAATAAATTAAAATTTTGAAGAGATAACAGATAGAAACAAAATTGTCCTTGTCAAAAATAAGAGCTACATGTATGCCAGGTGCAGCATGATACAAGTCCTAATATTTCCTGCTGCGTGTATACAGTAACATGGTGGATACAAAAATGTAATGAACAACATTAGTAATATGCTGAACATAATAACATGACGGTGACCATTTTGGTCTCTTTTATGTTTAAGCCCCTTATAGGTCAGAACACAAGACCTACTTTATAAATTATATCCAAAACAGAGTGTTTGAAATTTCATGAATCCTCTTGCAAAAAACATTGAAATCTGTTTTGTAATTGATGAACAAACATACAGCTTATTCCGATAGCAGACCAGAGAAACACTCAAGCTCTAACTCAACTTAACAAGTAATTACATTGTAGGGCATATAAAAATATGTGATATTGTATAAGGGTCAACTTACATTTTTCAATTAAATCACTATATGAAGAAGCCATTATTCCTTTTCTTATCATTCTATTGCCACTAAAAACTTTGAGTGGAATCTCTTTGCTATGCTGTAAAGGAGGATGAAAAAGTGTAATACATGTATTCATGTCACAAAAATTTTGAAGAAAATCACATTTATATACATTTGCATGTACAATAATGAAATATTGTTAAATAAATTAAGTTTTCTCACAACTTTCAAGATGAGTGGATAATAATTTCAAAATGAGGGAAAGAGAGAAATTAATTAAAACTATTTACACTGGTATATGCACATTTGTATGCCATTTAATACTGAAAAACACACAAGTTCCCATTAAACATGATGCAATCACAATTCAAATGTTTGAATCAGAATGAAAAAATGATGGTTGAATTTAACATCATCAGGATATTCAGAGACAAGTCTAAGATTATGTCTGATACAAAATTCAGCTGAACACCCAAAGTTTAAATACGTTTTTAGAAAAAGTGATTTTTTTAATCCTCACTTTTTACTGTTGAAAGTTGTAACAAAGGAAAAAGTCATAATAAATGGAAAATGGCCCCTAGCCTGCAGTTGAGCTGTTAATAATACAAAATTAAATAAAAATGCAGTGATTATTTAATGAAAGAATTCAAACAGAAAACTTAGACTTCCTTTAATATTTATAATATCTCCAGGTTTACAACACTGTAAAGAAATCCTATGATGTTTGTTTATTATATTCATGTTGTATGCTAAAATAAGTGCTTATAATTGAGACAAAAGGGAAATAAAAAACAAATATTGACATACTCAAGTAAAGTATCTAGGGTGCAACTTATGTGACCCAGTGGTGGATCCAGAAGTTTTAATAAATGTTCGATCATGTTTCAGTGATTCCCTATATAATCAACCAAATTTAAAAAAAAATATGAGTCTGTGTCCAAGCTCAAGGTTTTTTGGGAATATGACTTTTATGTTTTAAAAATACCAGTACATCATCATCATGGATAAATAATTTATCGAGATATCAATTAATGTAGTAAAGGCTCAGTGGATGTTTTAGCAAAATCCTTAAGTTGACCCATATTTTTTAATGTTTTGATATTATTTCACTCTAAAAAATATCAATACACAGACCTACAGAAGGAGTATGAAATTTTTACTCACTTCCATGTCTCTAGAATTAAGCAGGAAATCTTATCGTAACCCCTCAGGAGCTACTTTTCGGCATATGTCGGCATTTTAAAGTTGTTTTTTTTTGCTTTCATATAAAGAACTTTTTATATCTTGACCTATAGTGCATAACCAGTTTTACCTTTACAGCCGATTTCTGAATCATTGAATGTGCAGGCAGGCCCGTAGCCAGGAATTTCCAAAGGGGGGTTCGTTTGACTCACAAACTCGACTTTAACAGTCATAATTCGAACAAAACATCGACTTTAACAGTGCTTATTTGTTTTCAAGAGGGGGTTCGTCCGAACCCCCCGAACCCCCCCTGGCTACGGGTATGTACATTTCCCTGCATACCCAAAGTTTAAATACGTTTTTAAAGAAGGATATATGATATCAGGAAATGTAAAATTAAGGCAGTGGCTATTTTGCTGGCACTGTAGTAAAAAAAAAATTGCCCCCCCCCCAAAAAAAAAGAAGAAAATTTACCCCCCAATTTGTTTGGAGAAAAATGGTAACGTCAACATGCAAACATTGTAAATACTTTAGTGACACATCTCCACTATTAATCCTGATACTAAGGGAGTGTAAATAGATTCCACTGTACCCTCGCAGCTCTCGAGAGGGTTCTTCGGATATCGGAGGAATTTACTAGTGCATACATACTTACAATGTTGAAGAAAAAATTGTCCCCCCCCCCCCCTATTAAAAAAAAAAATTAAAAAAATAACATTTGATCTGTATTAACCTTTTTTAATAATAGTTGTTGCATTTCATAATATAAATGCTAACTGTTAGTTCTAAACTCAGTGACATGTCTAACTTAATTAAGGTTCATCATAACAAATAGACAAATAGCCCCACCAGAACAGGAGTAGACTGTAAAAGAGAGGGTCCGCTCTCTCAACCCTAGCTAAATAAGAATTGTTTTATGCTTTAAAATTAGTGCAGATGAGAAAATTATTTCATACGCACCTCCGCCATTGCTTCTCCAGTTTGATAATGAAAAGGGCGCGAAACATTGCATTGAGGCGAGTTAAGGAACTTGTGTTAGCTGGTTAGTGTTCATTGGCTAAACAAACACGTGATCTACAACTCGTAATCGGGTAATAAGAACACACAAACTTGCAGAGTAAAACTCGCATAACGCGATCGTTATGAGTAACACGATTTTGATATCGCACGAAGTTTAAGAAACCAAACTCATTACGTGCCATATCAACTTGTAATATTGCGTTTTAAGACACTAACGGGTGATTTTAAAAGTCGGGTTGTTGAGAAGTAACTCTGCAACTCGTTATTTTATACTCGTGAAACGGAAAAAATAACTCACAAAGACACGGCACATATACGCTTCCGTACTTATCGGCTTCCGTAATAAAGAAATGCAATTGTTAAAATACTTTAATTGTCAGATCAAGAGATTTAGTTATATAACGTGTTTTTGGATGGCATTTCCCCTCAGCATTTCCCAATACAAAGTCTTGTGTAAAACCCATATCTTTTACACCAACACGAAATTGTTCTCCCAATTATATTCACGTATACAAACACCTTGTTTTATTTTTAGACTAAGCGGGAAATATAACTGCTTTAACCCAACTAACATCATTAAACGAGCGGGAAATATAACTGTAAGCTATATACATAATGCTGATTATGCATTTCTCACGGATATTTGATACAGCGAAGGTCGTTGTTTTATCATCACTCCTACATCATGTACATTCCATCCTCTAGTTTCCGCCGTAATTTATAATTAATCTGACAGTGCTCGACATCATTTTACAGTCACTGCTACACCGACAAAGTAGTTTGTTACATTTTAGATATGACATAAAAAAAACATTTTGTCAATATGATATTTTATATATTAACTATTCTGAGACAACGACAATGGAACCATGACGTTTCTTAAAAATAAAAAAATCATATTTCTGAAGTGAATTGAAATAAATATAAATTGTTTCTATTAGAAACATAAATTGTTTCTATTAGAAACATAAATTGTTTCTATTAGAAACATAAATTGTTTCTATTAGAAACAAGAACATTGATTTAAAAAAAGTTTCATCCTGTGTGTTTTGGAAAAAGAAAGGTTTTTCCTTTATTTTTAATAGGAAAATAATGTTTGTCCCATGCAAGGATAACCATACCCCCTTAAACAGATGAACTGCCGGGCCAAAATTGTATTTGGCTTTCGTTTATTTAATTTTAATCATGCCTTATGAAAAGGTGATTCAGCTTTTAGGCTCGGAGAAGATTAGCTCATAAATATTATTCCGTACTACAATCAGTATCTTCTAAGGAGGCTAATTAGCACCACACATCTTTTTTTAAATTTCTTCCTAGGTTTGCGTTTCATTCTTAATTTATTTTTGTATATGTTATTATCAGACACTATAATATTGGATTTACATTTACATTCATGATATAATTTTAAATTTTATAAATTTAACAAGACAATAGATATGGTACAGCCAATTCTTATTGAAAGAGACAAAATAACAAAAAGGACGCGGGTATAGTAGATTAGAGCAAAAATAATGACACTATAAGTCAAATAGAAACAATGATGTTTTTACTTTAAAATGAATTATTTAGAACAAAGATTTTTTTTAATTTTGATGTTAGAAAAAGTTTGATGAAATTTCAGAATACGACAGATTCTTTGTTATTTCGAAAATGTCTGCGTTATTCCGCAAAAGTTTGCGTTATATCGCAAAGTTCTACGTTATATCTCAAATGTTTGCGTTATTTCACAAAGGTTTGCCGTTTAGCACAAAGGTTTGCCGTTTAGCGCAAAGGTTTGCGTTCAAACGCAAACATACATGTAGGAAGAAATGTGAGGCGCTGATAGGCTTCTGTAATCTTCCGCCTATACATTAAATCTTTATTATAGGGAAATGAGTAGGTCCGGTAAGGGCCAGATTTGGCCTCAAATTTCAAGTTCATCTGACGAAAGATGTTGGACACTTTTTAAACACTTAAATGTATGATTCAATTATTTTTTTGTGAAAGATTTCAACTGATTCACTCATTAAAAACGCTCCTATTCAAGCTTAAATATGAAAAATCTATCAAATATGCCAAAACTGTCACTTTTCATATGTTTTTTGTCAAAAATTAAAGTGGCCGCATCTGTGTTCATCCTCGACCTTTATACATGTTAAGTATTATCATCAAACACAACTTCTATTTCAATATCTAGAATGAACACGAATGCGGCCAATTTCATTTAAGACGGAAACTGTCTAAAATTTAACTAAAATGCTGAAATTGTGAAGATTTCAGTAATTTAGTATGACTTAATGATGCAAGTACCCGTTATATGTGAATTGTCAAAAAAAACAGCCAATATTTATGTAGCAGAGGCATTATACCTTCCCAAAAATAACTCAATGTTTACATTTAAACAATTTTGTAAAACTGCTATATTTTGGGGCCGAAAAGGGGTCTTACTGAACCTACTCCTTTCTCAACTGGACATTCAGTTTGATTTATTCCACTCCCAATTATTTTATTACCTTTTAGAATAAATAAATGTAGATTGTGCGCTTATCCCAGAGATTCGGACACAGATCCAGAGTAACCAACAGTTATAAATAATATAACGCTGCAATATACCAAAGTCGAAATATAAGGCGTGCCGAGCGACTTTAGAAAAAGAGTTCTTATATTCATTGGCTGAAAAAGTTCAACCCCGCTGATACTTTTTTGCTCTACATATTTAAGCTTTGGTCTAAAGCATAAAATATTCGTAACACAAGCTTTACAAAATTAATTATTTTCATGACAGTATCGAATCGTTAATAAAAGGAGGACTTCTGTTCTATAATCCCTGAGAGTATCAAAACACATGTGTTTCGGTACTGACATACTTTTCACAATTTCGCCGATGATAAAACTTCGAAATTATTTTACTAGTAATAGAAACTAGTGTTCTAACTCCATAAGGGATAGCTGAACTTACGTATATTTTTCTATTCTTTGTATGTTCCTTTTGGTCATAACGCTTAGCATATACCAATATATCTATACATTATAAAATTGAGAATGGTAATGGGGAACATGTCAAATAGATAACAACCAGACCAAAGAGCAGACATCAAAAGTGGCTTTGAACTAGCTGTCAGTAACTGTGAGTACTCTCAGATCTGTACTCAGTGTCTTTTTGTTGTTGGAATGTAAAAGTACACAGCCAAGTTCACTTGTATGTATAGTATTTGTATTTTTATCCATCTGATGAGTTAATATATATAGGAAGACGTGGTGTGAGTGCCAATGAGACAACTCTCCATCCAAATAACAATTTATAAAAGTAAACCATTTTAGGCAATGTACGGCCTTCAATGCGTCCTAGCTTTGGCTCACACCGAACAAAAAGCTATAAAAGGCTCCAAAATTACTAGTGTACAACCATTTTACAGGGAAAACCAACGGTCTAATCTATATAAAAAACGAGAAACGAGAAACAAGTATAAATTCATTTACATAAATACACGACAACTACTGTACATCAGTAATCCATTTATAATTTTCAACTGATTTTTTATATTTGTTCTTATGTTGTACTGTTACACCACTGTCCCAGGTTAGGGGGATGGATGGGATCCCGCTAACATGTTTAACCCCGCCACATTCTCTATGTATGTGCCTGTTCTAAGCAAGGAGCCTGCAATTCAGTGATTGTCGTTTGTTTATGTGTTACATATTTGTTTTTCGTTCAATTATAGTACATAAATTAGCCGTTAGTTCTCTCGTTTGAATTATTTTACATTGTCATTTCGGGGTCTGTTATATATATAGCTGACTATGCGGTATGGGCTTTGTTCATTGTTGAAGGCCGTACGGTAACATAAAGTTGTTAATTTCTGTGTCATTTTGGTCTCTGGTGGAAATTTGTCTCATTGGCAATCATTCCACATCTGCTCTTTAATATCAGCCGAAGACCACCAATAGGTCTTAGTTTGCTTTCAAAGTTCTGGTTCTGGCTGTTCCTGATAAAAGTCATTGAAGTAAGGTGCTTCAGATGTAGACTTTTATTACCCTCTAGAAGACTTTTAGTTTAATGTGTTGCTGGATTGGTATCTCATCTACCGTGGTATGTCCCTCATCGCCTGTTATATGCCTGTTATACGTGTTTAAGCTAAATAATATTACACTATTAATTATAATATCAAAAAAATACAAAAACGGTAGTAGACATCGTTTTTGCATGAACATGCAGGTACGATGGTAAAGCCTTTCTTAACTTGATCGAATTCGAAATAATTTTAAATCAACGGACAATCGTTATACTTTTAATAAAATCGTTTCACTTTAATAAATTTCAATAATCAAGATAATAAGAAAAAAGAGACAATAGCGTAGTCAGTGGCGGATCCAGCTATGTTTCAACCACATGTCCCCATTGGAAATGCATTGATTCTCCAAAAACCCCGCCCGCCCCCTATTTTGGGATAATCCACTAGCACTACACTTAAACCTATCGCCATTCGTAATTACTTGTTAGTTTTCAGTTACAAGGGTTGATTTCAATATCGTAGCAGCTACACGTAGTGCTACGTAGATTTTGAACGTGTAGCTATAGACTAGTTGGTACAGAGATATTGATAGCAGCTACGTAGCCGATACGATATTGAACTCAACCCAGGGTTGACTTCAATATCGTAGCTGGTACGTAGCGGCCACGTAGCTGCTATCAATATCTATGTGGCAACTAGTCTATTTAATAATCAAAATCTACGTAGCACTACGTAGCTGCTATATGATATTGAACTCAACCCAGTAGTTTATATTAGATAGACTTCTAAGTACAATTAACCCCAACTTTGTAAGGGGTATAGAAATATGGTTTCACCTGAGCCGCGTTCAATATAGTAGCTGCTACATAGTGCTACGCAGTGCTACGTAGATTTTGACTATTGAACGTGTAGCTATAGACTAGCTGCTACGTAGCTTCTATGATATTGATCTCAACCCAGGCTTTCACATTTCTTGATCGATGTAAGAGAAATATTTCCCATCACTTGTGAAATAGCCCTGGTTTGTGATCGATATCATAGCAGCTAGCATAGCAACTAACTATGTCTTGGATATCTATCTATGTTGAACGATCAGGGTTGGGTTAGATATCGTAGCAGCTATGTAGTGCTAGGTAGATTTTGTCTATTGAACGTGTAGCTATATACTAGCTGGGTTATGTTCCATATTCGTAGCAGCTACGTAGCGGCTACGTAGCTGCTATCAAAATATTTGTTACAACTAGTATATAGCTACACGTTCAATAGTCAAAATCTACGTAGCACTACGTAGTCGCTACGATATTGAACGCAACCCTACTACATAAATATTGATAGCAGGGTTGAATACAATATAGTAGCAGCTACGTAGCGGCTACGTAGCTGCTATCAATTGTAGCAGCTAGTCTATGATCAGTCTATAGCAACTCGTTCAATAGTCAAAACCTACGTAGCAGCTACGATATTGAACGCAGCCTAGTTACGTAGCCGTTAGTAGCAGCTACGATATTGAACGCAGCCCAGTTACGTAGCCGCTAGTAGCAGCTACGATATTGAACTCAACAATGCTATGTAGCTAGCAAAATGGCGTCATTAGTAATAATCTTCCCGACGCCATTTTGTATTCGCTAAATAGAATGATTGGTTAATTGGGCCAGGGTTCAGTTTAATATCGTATCAGCTACGTAGCGGCTACATAAGTTGCTATCAACATCTATGTAACAACTAGCTATAGGTAGCTACAAGCTCAATAGTCAAAATCTACGTAGCACTATGTAGCCGCTACGATATTGAACTCAACCCAGCAGTTTATATTGGATAGACTTCAAAGTACAAATGACCATAACTTTGTAAGGGGTATAGAAATCTACTTAGCGGCTAGGCTAGCTATACGTGCAATAGCCAATTTCTAGGTAAATTTAGCGCTTCGTAGCAGCTACGATATTGAACGCAACCTGGGCGAATTGTGAAAAATGCCGGGTTGGGTTCAATATCATAGAAACTAAGTAATGCTACGAAGATTTGACTATTGAATGTGTAGCTATGGACTAGCTGGGTTGAGTTCAATATCGTAGCATCTACGTAGCTCTATCAATATCTACGTAACTGAAAGTCTATAGCTAATACTCACACTATTCACTGATTAATCTTCTTTTTGTCAAATTTGATTGAATTCTCAAGGGTACAAAATGTCTCAAAATGTCTGATGTTGATGTTCGACGACAAAGGCTCGTTAATCATTATATTGAATTAAACAAGTGAATCTGTGAGTTGTAGACTTCTCACTTTAAGGACACCTCCGTCCACTAAAAGTATATTAAGGTAAACAGGAAGTTGTTGTGTGATGAATCTGAAAACATATCCGACTCATATAAACTTTAAAACCGAATTTCAGAAATCTTTGTAATGTAGTTCCTGAGAAAGATGCGACGAAATATATTCATTGGACGGACGGACAGACCGAGGTAAAAAAGTATACCCCCATTTTTTTTTTAAAGCGGAGTATAATTACTCGAGGTGATAGCAAGCGATAACATAAATATTTATATATTCATATTTTATATATCAATATGTATAGAACACGGTGATACATAGCTGGAACCTAGTCTATACGTCCGGTCGGAATGGGAACGTTATCTCCGAAAAGTTTCTCAGGCTCCTTACGTTAAAGAACATTTGCAAGAACTCTTTGAGAGCTGAGAAAAGTTATGACTATTTTATATTTTTCTTATAGTATTTGTTATGACATATTGTATAACAATTGCATTATGAATTTATGTTCTTGTATTTTCAAATTTGCAAAAGTATCACCTCCTCCAAAACATCTTAATATATAGTCTTATAAAATATGAATGTTGTTTAAATTTCAATATTGTATGTTTGTAATGATTGTCATGTTATCCAATATTTGGATTTTACACAAGTAAAATGATTTGAATCATAATGAAACTTCTCTGTTTATATGATACAATGTATACATGAAAGTCATGAAGTGTGTGTGTACACATGTTTGCATTCTTTCACTTTCAAATGTCAGAAGGTGCATTTTAAATGACAGATTTTATTAGCTTGGCAAGAAATAATTACAAATCCAGTAGTTCATTACTGATAACAAAATTTTAGTTGTAACGGGCTGTGTGTTAGAGTGTATTTATTATGATATATGCATTAAGGACTCAACAACCAATTTTGTTAATTAAAACAGTTGTATTTGTATTACACGTACAAATTATCTACTTAGGATTTATACAGTTTGGATTAATCTATTTATGAAATAATAATTCACTTTTGAATCAATGATTGATCGATTTTTGGTTGCTTAACCACGTCCTGAACATGCATGAAATATTTGCGACTGGACGTTAAGCAACCAAAAATCGATCAATCATTGATTCAAAAGTGAATTATTATTTCATAAATAGATTAATATCAATGCACAGCTGATTAATTTAAAGGGTGGGGTTCCAACTCCCGGACCCCACCCCACCCCCTGGATTGTGGCGATTGATTGATTGTTAAGACAGAATGCTAAAATGCTTGGTTAAGATTTTTGTCATGAAATATACTATATATACAGTCCTACATCTAGTAATAATTCTATTTCTACGGTTTTTTTTTCGAAGTACATTCGACTTGATCTAACAAAAAAAATCATTCCAAACCTGTAGCGTTATCTATTGTTCATTAATATAACTGAATTCTTATTAAGAGGATGTTGATTTATAAGTAACAGGTGGGATTATCGTGTGTTAAATCTAAGACTAGACATTCTAGAATTTCGGGCCCATTTTAATATTACATGATTATACAATCATTGACATTTGATTGAGGTTGATACATACAGATTAATAGAAAATGATAATGCTTAGATTATCAAGTTACTGTAAAACTAATGTGTAAAATTGAAGTTCCTTTTCTATGTCTTTTATTCTTTTAAATGTATAATGTGTATAAATAATCTATTGAAGTTGTCCCATCATCACATATAAAAAAAGAAGATGTGGTATATGATTGCCAATGACAGACATTAACAACTATAGGTCACCATACGGCCTTCAACAATGTACAAAGCCCTTACCACATGTATATTATTTTCTTTCTTTGGATGGTTATCAGAAAAAACTTAAAACCTCTATTATTATTACGTTTACTGTTTTAATAAAATGAACGGTACTAATTTTCTTGCACCAGATGCGCATTTCGACAATACATGTCTCTTCAGTGATGCTCGTGGTCAAAATATTTGAAATTCAATTATGCATGTTACTATCTACATGCCATAACAGATTTATAGCTCTACTTTGCCATTTCAAAACTGAGAAAATATATGAATTGTAAGCTGTAACATGTAGATTTTGTTTTCACTCTCAACGGCTTAAATTCAAGACTGTATACCATTGAAAGTAAAGTTTTTCAAAATACTTGACAAGTCACCATTCTAAATTACATCACTTCGCTCCTTTGATGAAACTGTTGCATATAAACTTTTTTCAATACTGAAATGTTACTAATATTATCTTTGGCGTTTTTCTGATGATATAAGTGCGAGAAATACTATAGACAGTGCATCATTTAACTGAATTGACCTGCGTAGGCGTAAACGGACAATAAAGCTGCCATTTCACTTATCAAGCATTTAACCACTTAATCATTTCACCATGCTTGCATGATGTTGAACACGCGCGTCTTATCGATCAGCCCCTTTAACAAATACCGCTGCTTTAAAAGAAATAAAGCTTCTTTCAGCTATCATTCTTATTAATTTTAACTAAAATATTTATTTCTTCCGAATTATTATTAACAAGAATGTGTCCACAGTACACGGATGCCCAACTCGCACTATCATTTTCTATGTTTACTGGACCGTGAAATTGGAATAAATTCTCTAATTTGGCATTAAAATTAGAATGATCTTATCAAAGGGAACATGTATACTAAGTTTCAAGTTGATTGGACTTCAGTCAACTTCATCAAAAACTACCTTGACCAAAAACTTTAACCTGAAGTGTAACAGACGGACGAACGGACGGTACGACAAACGAACGGACGAACGGACGTAAGACCAGAAAACATAATGCCCCTCTACTATCGTAGGTAGGGCATAAAAATGCTTTGTTATGTATACATTGAATTTCTGTTATCAATAGGTTTTTCTCGGACTATAGTTAAACTCAACATTTTGATTGCAACAGGCGATACACGTATTAATTAATAAACGTCTCTTAATATAAGATAAGATAAGATATATTTTATTTCCAATAGTGGACCCATTACAGGCATAATCAGTACATTGATTTTTTATCACACAATTGCAATAGACAATAAACAAAAATAAAAATAGAAATACGTTTGACAAAAACATGAAATATAAATTGAGTTAATAGTACATGTATAGTCACATGTATATCAAAATCTATATATTTAGTGATTACTGACCATGCACTAGAACCAGCATGACATCCATTATAGAAAAGAAAAACACTTTGAGTTAAGTCCTTCCTCGTGGCTGGTGCAAATTAGCAAATAGTATTGTTGTTCATATTATATGGAATGTGATATAACTATTGTTTCTGCCCTTTCTACATATAGTTTCTTCGTATATTGCATTAACCCGTTTAAGAGCATTGTAAATGGTATATTTTCGATCTAATTTTCTTAGATGAATGTTTAATTATTTTGAGAACAAATGTTATTTTGAGGGTGACAAACAAATTCTGTCGCACACGTAATTTTCCGTATATCGTCAAGTTATACGGAATTCCTATGGCCGGCACTAAGTGTGCACCGCTTATTGGGGACCTGCTTCTGTATTGTTACAATTTATTACGATATAAGCAAAGACCTTTAAGAAATTTATCCTGCCGAACTGACTTTAAATAAAGATAATGCTGTTGTCTGTTCTATGGTCGGGTTGTGTTCTCTTTGATACATTCCCCATTTCCATTCTCACTTTTAACAATGAACACTACACCCTTTCCTGGATCATGATATCTTTAACGGGAAGCTCAGTCATACCAAAATTTATGATAAAAGAGATGATTTTTCATTTCCCATTGTTAATTGTCCATTGTTACCATTGTACCTTTGTCACCATCTTTGTTCGATTCGCTCGTGTAGCGTATTTAATTTCAACGAAAGAAATCTCTGTATTACTGAAAAGTTATTACACCAAGGATTTTCGATATCACAAACTAGTCTACATTAGTGTAGAGTAGTATGCTGATCGGAACTGGAACCGCATGGCCTCTGGCCTTCGATAGTCTTGTATATTTTTAATTTTACTACATTTACATATTTTGGAGTTTAGTGTGACGTCCATTTTCACTGAACTAGTACACAATTGTATTTTAAAAGCAACGATACAAGTGACCCTAACAATTATAGAGGAATAACAATAACAAGTGCAATTGGAAAGCTTTTTAATAGAATATTAAGTCTAAGACTGGACAAATTTCTTCAGGAACATAATATTATACATGATAGTCAAATTGGATTCACAAGGAAAGCCAGAACTGCAGATCATATGTTTATTTTAAACTGTCTTATTAACAAATGATTATACTGTAATTCAAAAGAAGGTAGACTGTTTGCCTGTTTTGTTGATTTTCAGAAGGCTTTTGATACTGTTATACATACAGGGATCAAGATTAAATTACTAGATATTGGGGCTGGGTCTTATTTTTATAACATTATTAAAAGTATGTATGAAATTAGCAAATCATGTGTCAAAATTCAAAATCAAGTAAGTGATTTTTTCCCATTAGATATTGGAGTCAAACAAGGTGACAACCTCAGTCCGAATTTATTCAAGATATTCATAAATGATTTGCCCAGATATTTGTCAGATACTAGAGACCCAGTTAATGTCAATGACAAAGATCTACATTGTTTAATGTATGCTGATGATATTGTTTTATTATCTACATCAGCTGAAGGACTACGAGAAAAGCTGGGAATGCTTGATAAATTTTGCAAAGATTGGTGTCTCAATGTGAATACTAATAAGACAAAGGTGCTGATTTTCAACAAGGCAGGCAGACATGTAAAACAGATATTCACATTTCAGAATATAAATCTGGAATGTGTTTCAAAATACAAATACCTAGGTTTATATTTAAGCTCATCTGGATCATTCAGTTATGCTCAAAATGAACTATACAAAAAATCCCTGAAAGCTCATTTCAAATTAAGGAAAGATCTTTTATCACTTAATCCTGATGTAAAAACAAGTATTCATGTTTTTGACCACACTGTAAAACCTATTTTATTATATGGTAGCGAAATATGGGGGATGTTTAATTCTCTTTCCTCTAAATGTAAGAAGGAAGATATATCTTTTGAAAAATTATATTCAGGTTTACCCTGTGAGAAACTTCATATAAAATTTTGTAAATTTATACTTGGGGTACACAAAAAAACAACAAATGCTGCAGTGTTATCTGAACTTGGAAGATTTCCAATATATTTTAATATTATAAAAGGAATGTTATTGTACTGGTATAGATTAGAGAATTTAGGTGATAATTTTCCTCTATTAAAAGAGGCATATACACAATCAAAGACACTACATCACATGAATATAACATCATGGTATGGTTCAATAAATGTTGTTTTTAAAATACTTGGTATTGACTATACAAATGCCATAAATGCTCCATTTTGTGAATCCTTATACAAATTTAAGAAATATATACAAACCAAGCTATCAATATTGTTTATTAGCTGTTGGAAAAAACAAATAGATAAATTTTCAGACAGTAAACTGAAAACCTACCTTTTATATAAAACAAATTTTGGTTTTGAAAAATATCTAACATTGATCAAGAATTTTGAACTTAGAAGAAGTTTTACTAAATTACGTGTATCTTCTCATAGATTACAAATAGAATTAGGTAGATATCAGGGTATTCCCCGAATTAACAGAATATGTAATAAATGTTCTTCCAATACTGTCGAAGATGAGGCTCATTTTCTATTTGATTGTAACAAATTTGAGGATGATAGAAATTGTATGTTAGCTAGTATTGCACAATATAATTCTTATTTTAATCATATGAACAGTCAAAGCAAAATTATCTGGTTATTTAGTGTAGAAAATGTTGAGTTACTTAAAATAATATGTAATTTTATATACAAACATCTTCCTTAGTGAAGATTAGTTAAAGGAGATCTATGTGTGTATATACATTTGATTGGTCATAGAAAATTATATTCATCTGAATATCACAAACATACTAGCCGATTAAAAAAAAAAAATTGTTAAGATATATTATTTATTCAAATGTTCTCTTATATCCTTGAGGCATCGTCCCCTGGTATCAACTGCATTCAAGTTACCTATGATGCTTCCTTGTTTGCTTTTGATACAGGTAGGAAAGAGACATTTACACACATTTTACATGCCTATGGCCCATAAGGTATCGCCCCCTGGTGTCAGCTGCCTTTAGGAAACCATAATGCTTTCCTATTTGCTGCTGACACAGGATGAGTCATGGACATGTTTAATTTCTACTTTCTTTTTGGCTAATTATTATATATTTAATTGATCCAACTTTTTGTGTACTATACATATGTGGATATCTATTTTTCTTTTTTTCTTTTTGGGCTACTTGTTTGTTATCTATATCAACCACACATGCAATAACATGCATTAGTATTAAAAAAAAAACATACTATAGATTCTTTATCTACGTATTCTTTAAGAACTTAAATAGTTCTCGTTTAACTTTTTTTTTTTTATCTCATTGTTTGTATTGTATTATGAAAAAATTATTAATGTTGTAATGTTTATGCCCTTTGGGGCCCATAATTGGAAAATAAAATATCTTATCTTATCTTATCTTATCTATGTATTAAGGGCCAGTCGAGGACCACCTCCGGGTGCACCGGGAATTTTCTCGCTGACGGTTGAAGACCCATTGGTGGCCTTCGGCTGTTCTCTGCTTGTTGTCTCTTCGAAATATTCCCTAATTTCCATTCTCAATTTTATCATAATATTAGAAGAGTTATCTGTTTATTTATGATTAAATTAAAATTAAAAAAAAAATCTAGTTTATACCCTCAACATATTCCTGTGACAGTCCTTACCTCGTCAGTTTTTGTCTTAATAAGATATTTAATCCGGAGAATATGGTAATGATGATAGATATTTGATGTTAAATTATGTTTAATTATAACCTTCATATACTTAAGGTAATTTGCATGTGTATGATTGTTTAAAATCCTACATTGATAAAAGCTGACTGACGACCTATGTCGTGTATTCTTTTAAATAAAATTGAGAATGGAAATGGGGAATGTATCAAAGAGACAACGACCCGACCATAGAAAAAACAACAGCAGAAGGTCACCAACCTTCAATGTAACGAGAAATTATTAAAGTATTTTGTTGAAACACTATAAATCAAACACAGCTTATCATATTTTCCGAAATCAAACCATTATGTTATGCATTTATCTTTTTTAAATCGTGAACAACAGAAGTCTTTTTTTTTTAAATCTCTGATAACCAATTTCTCTTACACCCCATTTACACTGGCAACGAAATTGGAGCGATCCTTATTTGAATTGATCTTAAAATGACCAGTTCGCGTTTACATTGCACAAGCAAGATCGTCTTAGGCCGTGTTCACACCAAAATCCATGTACAGTAAACATGTTTACATTTAGTTTACCGTAATGCACACTGGTTTCACATTACATTTGTTTACATCCATACACCTTGTTTAGCTACCTGTGCATGAGATTTGTTCACACTTGTAAACTATGTGTCATTTAAATGTTCATTACGTAGAACCGAATGAAATTTTTTCGGACAGTTTTCTTGCGGATTGAGAACAACCGTTTGACTTTAAAAAGAGGGGGTGGGGGTTCCTTGCTTAATATTTTGATCCTCAAATTTGATAAAAAAAAATATTTTGGTCATTTAGATGATTAAAAAAAAATCGGAATCCAGAACTTCACCATACATTATAGTGTTAAATATTGTAAAATAAATAAAATTTGATTGCTAGCATCGTAAAAACTAAATAAAAAACGTTAGCGCGAAAAAAAGATCTGACTCACACCCCTTTTTTAAGACAAGTGGTTGCTCCTTTATGAAAGCCATTTTGATGATTTGCAGTAGTTTAAAGATTTCTCGATTACGCATAAGAAAACGTAGGCTGCATCAGCATGCTACAGACGACGAAAAAGGATTGGGATGTTAAGGAGCACTACATTTTCTTTCTCTTCTGGTAGTTGTTTTTTTTTCCTTTGTTGGTATTTATTCTTCAAGGAGTATTTTGCAAAAGTAGGGGGTAATGTTTTTTTTTATAATTTTAACGGATCTGAGATACTAAAAAACAAATTAATTTACCTCACACTTTTTCATGATATAAAGATCAAGTTGGTCAGGTCAAGTTTTCTAACATTTAAAAAATTAACAAAATTTTGTTTTCATAAACTTTTATTATGAATATTATAATTTCCCTTGGTAAGGAACTTTAATTAAGTCAATTCTTTCAATAACAAAAAGTTATTAACATTTTCTACATTGATCAGGACATGCAAAGTCGACGTTGGTCAGGTCAAGTTTTCTAACACTTAAAATAAGTTTTTTTAATATTTTTTCTTATATCTCTGTTTTCAATGTTAGAATCTCCCTTGACCTCAAATTTGAAGTCGAACCTTCAAAGAACAAAAAAGTTATTAGCATTTTACATCGGTCAGGACATTAGTCACGGGAGTACGTAGTTGGTCAGGTCAAGTTTTCTAACTCTTGAAAATATTTTTTTTCTTATTTTTTCTTATATTTTTGTATTAAATGTTTTAATCTTCCTTGGTATCGAATTTGAAGTCTATCCTGTCAATAATAAAACATTTTTTAGCCGTTTCATATCGGTCAGGACATTAGTAGTTTCAAAGTCAAGTTGGTCAGGTCAAGTTTTCTAACTCTTAAAAATATTTTTTTATTTTTTTTAAATTTTATTTATAAAATATAAGTTCTCATCTTGCTTGATTCCAAATTTCAAGTAAATCCTTCAAATAATAAAAAAGAATTAAGCATTTTCATTTCTGTCAGGACATTGTCAGGACATTAGTGTAACCCAAAAACTGGCGCAAAAATAGTTACTTCCGTCTGACTTTATCTGTGTATACATTTACCAAAGTGGCTAAATTACAAAATTTATCCTTTTTTTGACCATTAATAGGATTGAAGACTGCAAGCTGTTCTTTAGAGAGGTAATACGACCTTTTAAGTACAGGTCCGTGTAAGAGGACAAGTGCTAGAAAGATCAAAAAGTACTAAATACCTTGGAGTCGACATTGAATCCGACCTCTCCTGGAAACAAGCACATCAACAGAGTAACTAAAAAAGCGAACAGCATGCTAGGATTCCTAAAAAGCAACCTAAGAACATCCAACAGCGAAACCAAGACAAATGCATATGTTGCAATGGTCAGATCCAACTTAGACTACTGCGCAACAGTATGGAATCCACACCAAAAAGATCAAGTTAAAAACAGGTCAGGAATAACCACCAATTGGTGGATTATACCTCAATTGACGTATAATCCACCAATTGAGGTATAATGGTATAGACCAATTGGTGTATAATTGTTTGTTTTTCAAAACAAATTATTCTACTAAAATGGAGCATTGTTTTCTTAAAACCATATTATGGTATGAAAACTTGTCAAACATTTCGTGTTTAGTAAAGTGACATAACATATTGCATTTAATCAATAATTGTATTTCCAGTTTCTTCTATTGTTATCTTGTCAATTCTTGATTGGCAAATTTACCTGTAATCACCTTTCAATGGACATCATTACTGTCTGCAGTCATGTGATCATGAGTACAACTCAACAGGTGAATGGAGCTCTTTGTTAATACTTGACTTTCATGACAAAGAGTCAATCATGGTCAATAGTACAAATGTTTCAACAAAAGAATTGTTGTACTCATGCATTCTCAACAGATGCAGCAGGCTTTGACTAAACTAAAACTTTTGGAAGACCCAAGAAGGGTCATAAAATAGGTTGCAAGTTGCAAAATCATGCTCCTATCTCACACTAGCATTTTATTACCAAAAAAATGCATTATACGTCAATTGGTCTATAACAATATACCTCAATTGGTGGATTATACGTCAATTGAGGTATAATCCACCAATTGGTGGTTATTCCTGACCTGAAAAAGGTTGAAATGGTCCAGCGTCGTGCAGCCCGTTATGCCACCAACCGCTATAGGAACACCAGTAGTGTGGGCAGCATGTTAGAAGAACTAGACTGGGAATCATTGGAAAACAGAAGAGTTAAGTTACAGCTTACATTACTCTACAAAGTGGTTAATGATCTTGTGGACATACCATGCGACACATACTTAACACCAATGTCATCGAGAACAAGATCATCACATACCAAGAAGTTCCGGCAATACTCAACCAAGACTAACGGCTACAAATACAGTTTTTTCCCAAGAACAGTGACAGTTTGGAATTCACTACCAGCAACTATAGCTGAGGCTCCCTCCTTGGTATCTTTCAAGAGGGAGCTTTCAATCCTTTCTATCTAATCTGTGCAGTCCCCCATTTGCCAAGTAAGTCAAATGATGGACTGGAGCTGTGCCGGCGGGGATTAATTTCCCTGGTACCGCCACGGAAGCCGGATTGGTTCAGGCCAGATGAACGAAAAGCAAATGGGACCCCCCCCCCCCCCCCTTTTTTAATTCATTGCTTTATTATTATTTTTACTTTTTTTTTATACTTTATACTCGCCTTTATATTCTTTGGTTACTTTACAAAATTACTCTTTTTCTTGCGCCCACCGGAAGCGTTGAGTATTGGTCAAGTTTGACAGATCAACGTAGAATGTAGATGTAGAATGTAGATGTAGAAGAGGCAAATCAAATAAAAACTGATAAGTCCATAAACACGGAATATGGTGAAATTTTGGGAACTTTGTAATCATTTATAAAAGTGACAAAACCATAGTATTACATCGATGTATGCCATATTTGTCTTGAAAAAAATAGGTTGAATGCATTCGCCGTCCGCTTATATACAACAGTGTAATGGCATTGAAAGAACATGAAGTAGGTCAACATCGATATATTTGATTTTCTGTAAACAGCAGATGCCTAGCACACATTTTTTTTTATATTTGTAATCAGTTGATACATATCTTCTCTTTCAATGAATAAAAAGTTTGGAAATTTTTATTTGAAAAATGTTATTCACTAAAGTAAAGTCATCGAAACGCGTTATTCACCGTATTGTTTATCTCCCTTGCTTGGTTACCTCTTTTTAAAAAAAGGCGCGTAGTCTGCACAACAACAATAACAAATGGCAGACAAGATGGTCCCTCCAGACATGAAGGGCAGTATAAGTCTGTCTTAACCCATTCATGTGGGATTTAATCCTGTATGTAATCAGGATAAAAGTGTTCGAAAGCTCGCTGAATGTAATGAAGACATAACGCCGCGGCATTGACAGACCTCAGACTGCATGGAGGTTGCCAGACTATCCACGAACCAGCCGTGGACACTGCCAATGAAGGAGAGTTGATTATGATATCACTGAGATGTGTTTTTTTCAGGTAAATCAATATGCTGTCTCTGTCCCCACAATCTGTTTGCACAATAAGTAATACCAACTGGAGTCTTCAACA
Organism: Mytilus trossulus; assembly: GCF_036588685.1. Taxonomy (NCBI): domain Eukaryota; kingdom Metazoa; phylum Mollusca; class Bivalvia; order Mytilida; family Mytilidae; genus Mytilus; species Mytilus trossulus. The sequence continues at coordinate 25,598,102 of NC_086383.1, read as the reverse complement.
AAGAGCCTTGGCTCACAACGAATAACAAGCTATGAAGGGCCCCAAAATTACTAGTGTAAAATCATTCAAACGGGAAAACCAAAATATGCTTATTTGTAAATCATGTATAAGGTTGTTCTGAGTTTGAAACTGTTTAGCAATTTTTTTATATATATAAAACATGATCAATTGGAACTTTATATTATTTTCCATTGTGTTCTTAAATGTACATGTATCACACTAACTATAAAAAACAAAAAATTCCTTGATTTAAGATTCTAATGAAATAGATTCTTATGAAATGAATATAAATAAATGTACATGTAGTCTTTTATTTGGAATGAATTCAGTATCAATTTACATCTATAAAAATTGTCTTGTGCATTTCTTTTTCAGCATACAATTTTCACCCATGTTTTAGAATCTGTGAAACAGGATTGGTCGTGTGTGGCTTCACTTCTTGAGAATATTATAATGACTATAAATATCAACTTCTTTAAAGTAAGACGTTGTTCTTCTATCAGATAATGCAGCATGCTACATGTACCACTGTGGACATATCTGGTTATGCTTACAAGAAGTAAGAGAAGTAAAAGAACAGGTAACATACAATGTATATTACAGAAAAAATTGTGCTAAGTAAATATATGATTTAAAATTTTAGTTTCTTGTGTATAATTCGAACATCCATTATCACTGTACTAGTATGCATATTTTTAGGGGCCAGCTGAAGGACACCTACGGGTGCGGGAATTCTCGCTACATTGAATACACATTGGTTACCTTCAGCTGTTGTCTGCTCTATGGTCGGGTGGTCGTCGCTTTGATATATTCACCATTTCCTTTCTCAATTTTATATGGTAAAAGCAGAAGACAACAATTGAGAATTAGCATGATTAGGGTCGAAATCAAAAGTTCAATGTAGGATAAACACTGACCCCCTTACTCTCCTCTTAACTTAATTTGGGAAAAATAGATTGACCACAGGAAAGTATAAAATCATTTCAATTAAAGAAAAATTGCAGCAATTTTTACCCCCACCCCAAACTATTTGAATTAAGTTTATTATCCTTCATTGATTTTTTTTATGTTTTCCCTAAGCATGCTAAGTGACAGTAGTTTAATGTTCATCTTAAAGCTAATTTCTTGTAGAGTAGAATTTTGATTTTGAAACGTTTACCCAAGCTTTGTACAACGTAAGACTGACATCTTCATACAATAAATATAGGCAAACCTAAACCTGTAAATATAATGGTTAAAAGCAATTGGATGTTATCTAAATTACTATTGTACAATATACAAACAAAGTAAAAAAAGTCTTGCCCTTCATGCATTAGGAAATTAGCTATAATCTTTATTTTTATTAAAGCACATACGTTTCTTGAGACATTGCTTTGGAAAAAACAACCTAGAGATATCATTTAAGTTATATCTATAAAATAATATAATTATAGTTTTGGGAAAACTAAAGTAGTAAAATTGTTCACCATGTCAAAAGCTTTCTAACAAGAAATTTAATCAGACAACATTTGAAGGGTTATTGATCTTTTTCTAAAGAAAATTTGGGTGCATTTTGTTATAACCTTGATATAATTCTAGATGTACAAATGTACAAATGTTACGTACATGTATGTATACTCATAAACTTATTTTATGTCCCAGGCCATAGTGGAGGTGCTTTAAGTTTAACCCTTGTTTATAAAAAAAAGAAGATGTGGTATGATTGCCAATAAGACAACTCTCCACAAGGGACCAAATGACACATAAAGTAACAACTATAGGTCACAGTACAGCCTTCAAGAATGAGCAAAGTCCAAACCGCACAGTCAGCTATAAAAAGCCTGGAAATGGCAAGGTAAATCAATTCAAAAGAGAAAACTTACAGCCTGATAAATGAACCAATAATGAGAGAAAAACAAATATGTAACACATAAACACAGTCTGCGACGTTAAGCGGTAGCCCGAAGCCCGTGTCTACTTTAATTAAGCTCGGACTAGTAAAAAGTACACTGCCGATTGTCCGACCGGTCTAGTGCATATCTGTGTGCACTTTTTTAATCGTTACCGTAAGTTAACTGCCGAATGTGTCAATACAACGCCATCGAGATCAATAAACTGATACTCACTTCCTTGCAAAAGTAGCGTAAACCAGTTTTTACGGTCTCCCTAATAACCGATTGTTCAAAATAAATTTTAAAAAAGCGCAAAAACGGTCAGTACCACGTGTTTTCAAAATTTCAAATTTCGGTAGTTATTGATTAATTTGTGTTGCATAAACTAAATAAAATATAATCATAACAGAAAATAAAAAAAAAATGTTCATTTTTGCATCGGAAGACATTAATTCGTAACTGTCCGCTTGACATCTTGTGTATTTAAACGATTGGTTATTAGGACGACCTCGGTGACTGGTCACTGGTTACCGTTAATTTTATGAAGAAGTGGTGCCAGTTTTGTTTCATATCGAAAGATAAAAGTACACACATAATTTTACATCGTTACATGGCTTCATTGTTGAGGTGGTCGGATAGTGCGAGACCTGGAAAGGCACCAAAAAGACTGTCTCGCACTTCCGACCAAGTTACAGAAGCAAAGAAAAATACGAGGACAAGCGCGTCAGAGAGTTCAAAACCCATTGGATGGACGGTCGTCCCTGGCTCAAGTATGATAATGAGAATTCCGTTATGTATTGTACATACTGTAAGGAGCAGGGAAAGGGATGGAAATTCTTATCTGGGTGTACGAATTTTAGGATTGACACCATCCAAAATCATGAAGTCAGTTCCCCTCACATCAGTGCAACATCTGTTGCCGAGAGGCCACTTCCTCAGAATTCACTGGCTGCAAAGGCCATTAACTCTATAAAACAAACTGAATATGACAGACTTAGCATTCTCTTTCGTAATGCCCATGCTGTTGCTAAACATCATCTTAGCTTTAAAACTTATAATGTTATATGTAAACTGGATCAAGCTAAAGGTCTTGGTGTTGGCAATAGCTACCTGAATGACAAAAAGGCCTGTGAATTTGTCAAAAATATAGCCAGTGTTTCCAGAAATGAGACCAGAGACCTTTTGAAAAAAACACCATTTCTGAGCCTCACCTGTGATGGGTCATCTGACTTCATGGGGGATGAATATGAGTCATTGTGGGTAAGAAGTGCCCAAAATGGAAAGATAATTGAAAAGTTTTTAGATTTGGGTACTGCTGAATCTGCAGGATCTCAGGACATATTTAATTACATGAAAGCTGTTTGCTTTGAAAATTCAGAGGACAATACCAACCAACTGTGGAGTAAACTTATTGGCTTTTGCTCAGACGGTGCATCAAACATGCAAGGTAAATTTATTTTTTAATTTATTTATTATGTAATATACAATGTGGATGGGGTTGGAATGGGCTTTGCTCATTGTTGAAGGCTGTACAGTGTCCTATAGTTGTTAATGACTGTCAGTGTCATTTTGGTCTTTTGTAGATAGTTGTCCTATTGGCTATCATACCGCATGTTCTTTTTTATATTTACAGTAGAAAAAATGGTATCCATGTTGTAGACTGTACTATGACTTATAATGGTTTACTTTTACAATTTGTGACTTGGATTGAGAGTTGTCTCATTGACACTCTGACTCATGCCACATTTTCTTATCCATATAGATAAAATAATGAGGTGTAGATACAGTTATTTATTTTCACATGTGCTTGGTGCGTAGCAAATGTGTATATGTTCTCTGTAGCTATATGTGTGACAGTGTATGTACGTACTAGTTTATAAACATGAAATTCTTCATTCATCATGTTCATATAATATAAAGAATACAAAATAATGGGTATAAAGGAAAGACAAATGACCTAAAAAATTAAAAGAATATTATACTGAAACATGTGTAATGAAAGAACCTCAATCTAGACCTTCATATTGATTTAAAGTAAACATGGACCGTGGTAAACATATAGAATTTGAAAAAATTCTAAACATGATAAAGGAATTAAAACATTTTTACAGTATATGATTAAAATTAATTTAATGTACAGTGTCAATGTAATGTTACAAAAATAGTTTGTTTTAAAGACATATTTTTTTCAGGTATAAGAAATGGTGTGGCTGCTTTGATGAAAAGAGAAAACCCAGAAATAGTTGTTACTCATTGCTTGGCTCACAGAGTTGAGTTAAGCTTTAAGGATGCTATTAAGTCATCTAAATTGTATGATAAAACCATAACTCTTCTTCTTGGTAAGTTATTATGTTTGGCAATAAAACAATTAATAATTATCATGATTAAAAAGTCCTAGTTCATTCAATTCAAATGCATTTAGCTTATTATATTTTACATGTATGCATATGCAATGTATGTCATGCATTGATGTATAGCAATTTAATGTCAAAAATTTATACATATACACCATGGCATACATTGTACCCTTATTTATTAATCATGTAAATTTATTTACATAAAGTCTTACAGAAGATGTCTTAAGTCAAATTTTCAAATAACTATTTTACAGGTCTTTACTACTTGTACCGCAGAGGTCCCAAACAGAAGAAAGCCTTAAAACGAGCTTTCAGTGCACTTAACATGACGAAAATACTTCCAACCCGTGTAGGAGGAACTCGTTGGATGCCACACATGCTTAGAGCAATAAATGTTATTATCAAAGGTTACAGGGGATTTATGGTGAGTTGAATAACACCTGTATCACTCAGAATACAATTCTACCTTCACATCTAAGTTTGTATTTAGCCTATTAAATACTTATTTAACCTTGAGAATTGAAAGGTCAGTTTATCCCATTCATACAATAGAAGTTGATAAATTTGGCTTCATGCCATTTACCTTGTCCAAAATTAAGGTCACTTTATTGTTATTGTGATATTGTTAAAGTACAAAAGAACCCTATATTCTGACCAATACTTGAAACTTTGTGCATCTTGATTTAATTCTTAAAAATCTGTTAATGTTGAGTTTTAGGGGTTATTTAAGGTTATTTTAAATTGCATATATTTTTTTACATGGTAGTTTTTTTTTTCAGATATTAAAAAAAAAAATATCTGCTTGACTGTTATAGAAATAGACTATGCTTGCAAGGTTATCTAAAACACTGTCTTGTCTTTAGTTTACACCAAATCTGACAAATTATTATATAGTTGCAAAATATTTTAAATGAGACCTGAATGTGCATTGAACAATGTTGAAGGTTAAAATAATCATATAAACTAGAATGAAGAAACATCTTGGTGACTTGGTCCCAAAAAAACATCATCAACCAGGATATAAAATTCCAAATATTAATTTATCATTGTTTATTATACTAATATCAGTTGAAATCTCAGGTCACTGTTTTTTTATGTTTACAATTTAGGTCATGTCCCATCAGAAAATCAATAAATATGACATTACAATGTACTCTTAGCACAAACACATAAGGTCACTGTGAAATATACAACTAGGGCAAGAAACTATCAGTTATATCAAACCAGTTTGACCAGATGTTTAGTTTAAAACCAGTTTTACTAGATGTGTCCTATATATTGACAATGTAAATGACATGAGGACCTGCATGGGTTTTTTAAATTTTTATGGCATTTTCCTTTTAAAATGTTTAATAACCTTAAAAATAACTCTCATTAACATTCTGTAAAATGTTCATGAAAATGATTTTACTATATAGTCTTTTTATTACAAGATTATTTATCAATTATGTACATTGACCATTATATTATCAGTATTGCATTACAGTTACTAAAGTTACCTTTTCAAGTTATTTTGCACATTTATTATTTTATACTTTTGCACCCCAGTATTCTCTATATTTTATTTTATTGTTCATTTTCTCTTTTCTCTATTTTTTTGTTGCTATTACATGTATTCTCTATTCTGTAAACCCCATTCTGACCCTCATAGGTAAACTTCTATTGTATGAATGGGATAAACTGACCTTTCAATTCTCAAGGCTAAATAAGTATTTCATAGGCTAAATACAAACTTACCTGTCAAGGTAGAAATGTAATCTGAGTGATATCAGTGTTTTTCAAGTGACCATAAAGCTCACCTAGAAAGTGCTTCACATGAAAATCCAAAAGCTGAAGGACTTGCCAAAATTCGAACTGATGTAGCGGTTGTCACATTCATGTTAAATTTAAAGGTATACATGTAGAATACTAAATCATTATTAAAAACATACATTTAGAAGTCAAAATATTTTTAAGATTGCTTTATTGATTTTTGGTTTTCTTTATCTTGACATGTCTGTTTTGATTTTTGACAATTGTTACTACTCTTATATGTACAATGTAATTACTGCTTTACAAATAATGAATGTGAATATGAACTGCATATTTAAATTTCCATGTATATGACAAACTTATATATGTATTGAATTTTAATTAATTGCATTTCATTTAGGAAATCATATCACCTTTAAACAGACTATCCTTGATTCTGCAGAAACAGAACCTAACATTGTATAATGGACATGCACAGATCAAAGCAACTACAGAAGTTCTAAAAATATGCAAACCAAGTAAGTTATCTTGTAATTGCATATATGTCATAGCATAACTGTCTCTGATTGTACAGGTTATAATATTAAAGTAATTAAATAAATACCTGTAATCATCAATATCTCAGTCTATAAGCAAATTGTGTTTTATGGTGCAAGCAAAAATATGTTTCTCATTTTTTAACATGTTTAATGAATAAGTTTTTTTGTCATTTAAGAGTATGGGGACCATGAGATTCATCTTGTAAAGAAAAATCTCAAGTCCACCTTAATAAGGTCAGGCATGGATATAGAGGAAGTTAACACAGAGTGGGCCATTTTGAAATCTTTAATATATCAAAGGTAATTAATGTTTCTGCTCATTGTTTGGGTTGTTGTCTTTTTGGCACAATGTTTCCATTCTCTATTCTATAAAAACCTAATTTTAGCTTAATGTTACCTATAGGGTAAACAACTCCTAACTCTGTATTCATTTACTCCAATTTTTTGCCTTGAACATCTTAATATTTTTAAAAATAAAATATCCATATATGTCTGATATTGAATATTTACAATTTTGTGTATTAATTTTTTAGGTACAGTAACAGACTTATAGATGGTGCCTTGACATGGGGATCTGTGTTTGAAACATTCAGGGATGGCCTTGACAATATAAAGCTTGTTATAGATGCTCTGCTCAGTCTACCACCAACAAGTGTCAATAAAGAAACTACATTCAGCAGAATCAAACTCAGCAAAGGCAAGAGGCGGGGTCATTTGAAGACGGACACATTGAAGGACTTGATCCAAGTCGAAATTGAGACTGATAATGTTGAGCAGTTTGACCCAAAGCTGGATGGTAATTGTTCATTCAAAATTATTTTTTTGTCTGCATGACAGAAAAAATTGGGTAATATTAGCTCAAAGTTGAATTTATTCCTGTTTACTTATTTTCAATACTTACTGTCCTCAGTTCACTGTATCATTGTATGCCTTTTAAAACACATACTTAATGTCTTATGTATTTTCTCCCATGCTGTTAAGCTCTTTCAAGACAAAGTTTTAATAAGTTTAAGCTCCACTTTGATTACATATTAGTCTGAATAATTGTAAACTTAATTAAAATTTCTGACAAACACTGTTTATTTTTTTTAAATAATTTGTACTGTTTCAGATTACCCCTTCAGACAGAAGAAGGAGAGTTGGCTATTCCAGACCATCACGATTAACTGAGACACTCCAAACAAACACAGTCGACCAAGAAACTGTTGTGGTTGGTCATGATGAGATTGATACACCAGCTGCTGGTCAAGACATCCAGGTATTTATTGTATTTAAAATACATCACATAGTTCATAAAAGCATTCAAATATTTGTAATTTAAAAAAAAAACATAAATACTTTTAAGAATGAGAACCAGCAAAGATATAAATTTCTGCAATATCTTAATTCTAATACACAACACAGCATAAATTATTTTTCTTTGTCGAGAACTAATTACTATATATCATGCAAATTATTATAGTCCAAAGTTGTTGTAATTATTATACTCCCGCTTTAAATTATACCCCCGCTTTAAAAAAGGACCCCCGCTTTAAAAAAGGGGGGGGTATACTGTTTTACCGCTGTCTGTCCGTCCGTCAGTCCATCCATCAGTCCGTCCGTCCGTCCCACGAAACTTTCGTCACATTTTTCTCAGGAACTACAATACAAGGATTTCTGAAATTTGGTTTCAGGGTTTATCTAAGTCAGCTATACCGTGTGATGCATTTTCAGATTGATCACTTGACAACTTCCTGTTTACCGAACACTTGTATGATTTTACACATGATAGCCAAGTTGAAAATTTTCGTCACATTTTTCTCAGGAACTACAATACAAGGAATTCTGAAATTTGGCTTCAGGGTTTATCTAAGTCAGCTTTACCGTGTGATGCGTTTTCAGATTGATCACTTGACAACTTCCTGTTTACCAAACACTTGTATGATTTTACACATGATAGCCAAGTTGAAAATTTTCATCACATTTTTCTCAGGAACTACAATACAAGGATTTCTGTAATTTGGCTTCAGGGTTTATCTAAGTCAGCTATACTGTGTGATGCGTTTTCAGCTTGATCACTTGACAACTTCCTGTTTACCGAACACTTGTATGATTTTACACATGATAGCCAAGTTGAAAATTTTCGTCACATTTTTCTCAGGAACTACAATACAAAGATTTCTGTAATTTGGCTTCAGGGTTTATCTAAGTCAGCTATACTGTGTGATGCGTTTTCAGATTGATCACTTGACAACTTCCTGTTAACCGAACACTTGTACGATTTTACACATGATAGCCAAGTTGAAAATTTTCGTCACATTTTTCTCAGGAAATACAATACAAGGATTTCTGAAATTTGGTTTCAGGATTAATATAAGTCAGCTATACCGTGTGATGCGTTTTCAGATTCATCACTCGACAACTTCCTGTTTACCGAACACTTGCATATTTTTACACTATTAATATTATCCACTTGCGGCGGGGTATCATCAGTGAGCAGTAGCTCGCAGTTTACTTGTATTCAACCATGATGTACATCCACATCAAATTGAAATGATTAATATTACAAGGTTTTAATATATATTTTTTTCTGATGATTGTTATCAACCAAGAAGAAGATTGCAGTACAGATGAGGATGAGGACAGTGGTGAAAAAAGTGAAGATGAAAATGAACTTGCTGAACAGGAGTTGTTCAGCAAATTGAAAAAAATCATGAAAAATTATGAAGAATAAATATATAATCAATTGATATAAGCTTTCTTCTATTTTTGGTCTGCATCAGAAAGGGTGATCTCTTTAACTTTCCAAAGTCAAATTTGAATAAACAATATGTGATGGCAAGGGGTTTATATCTACATGTATACATTTAATTTACATTTACATGTTTGTCTTCAATTCAAAGAATGGAGTCAGTTTTGTCAACAGTTTTGAGAAGGTTTTTATTGAAGGAAAGTAGAATTTTTCATATAATATGGAGAAAAAACTCTACATTTTTGACAAGATTTATACACAAAAATGTAACCTCAGAATGCAGGATTTTACATCTAATATTCCAAAATTTTCTTGGGGGGGGGGGGGCATGCCCCCAAACCTCCCTAGCTGGTTCGGATCACTTCGTGATCCTCACCGGGGACACAGATTTTATCCGGTCCAGTACATATAAATTCAGGCTAGTATTTTTTTTTTTTACTACCCCATAGGGCTAGTATTCAAATAGTTTTTGGCACAGACTGTAAACAAACAACAACCACTGTATGTCTGTACTCTAACTATTTATTCAGAAAAGAAGATGTGGTATGATTGCCAATGAGATAACTCGCCACAAGAGACCAAATTGACACAGAAATTAACAACTATAGTTAACTTTAGATTGCCTTAACCAAATGTTAGTAAACTGTTATACAATGCTTATTACCACTAAACACAATCAAGTTTGAATATTTGGGGGCGTCACTTTAGTCGTTCTAAAGTTATGCCCCTTTACAAATGGTAAAATTGCTATTTTTTTTAGTTTTCTTCCTATTTCTGTAGTTTGCCTTAATCTAATGTGATAAAACTTTTATACAATACTTTTCAGTTATTTTGTGTATATTTAAATTGCAGAGTAATGAATATCTTATATTTCATAGGGATCAATATACAGGGATATTGCTACTCTGAGGCCCATGCAGGAAAGTCATATTGTGATTCAAAGATGGCAAATAAGCGCAAAAAGATAAAAAGTTGGGTTGCAAGTTGAAAAAAAAACATTGTAACAGCAGCTGATATGAAAACTGTCCTTGACTCTAGAACAGGTAAATTAACAAAATGTACATTGTTCAATCAGAAAACATAATTACAACACAAACTCACCGTGATCTAAATGTGACCTGTTAAAATAAGCAAATCTGGTTCTATACACAATTTCAGAGACAGTCTGATTCTCTTTAGTAAATTTCATTTCACAAATAAATCTGACATGATAATGACAAAATGTTAGACGAGTCACAGACTCAGGCTCACATACACATCAGGGGCGGATCCAGCCATTTTAAAAAGGGGGGTTTCAACTATATGTCCCCATTAAAATGCATTGATCGGCCAAAAAAAAAGGGGGGGGTTGCAACCCCAAGACCCCCCCCCCCCCCCTGGATCCGCCAATGCACATGTTACATAACCCATATTTAACAGAAAAAATTAAAGCATTGGATAAAATGATCCATGGCATGTTGTTTGAAGCCCCATGTGTGATATTATATTAAGATAATTTTTCTGGTCTGTGTATCCATCTGCTTGACTGTTTGTCTGTCTGTTCCTTATTATACCTACCCCCACAACAGAATTTTATGATACTTGGTAGATAATAAGGACAAACTATGTAGATGTGCATATCAACAGGAAATTACGATTCAATTTTTTTCTAGGAGTTACTCCCCTTTGAACTTATTTGCTTTAACCCTTTCATGCCGAATGTATCCTTTTGGCACACCGGTGTAGATGCCGAATGTATCCTTTTGGCACACCGTGTAGATGCCGAATATTTCTATTTTTAGACGGTCCCAGTGCAAACAGTAAAAATAATGTTTAAACATGTTTCTTGGCCCCGTTGCTTCATGGATGTTATGATAAACATCAAATGCATTCGATATTTTAGTATCGGGCGTAAAAACACTGTTGAAATATGTTTTTTTAAAGATTGTTGAGGGAAAAAAAAACTCGTGAAAAACAAAATGGCGGAATCATGGTCAAGAGTTTCATTTCGAGTTGAAACATTTAGAAAACTTGACCTGCGGTCATGAAAGTGGCTTAACTTGAACAAAAGTAGTTATTGTACGTATATTTTGGAGTTGTGAGAAGGATATTTGTAAAACAATCTGAAATCGAGACTTTGATTGTCGCCATCAGGTGCACGACTGTAAATTATTATTTCTCGTTGCCGTTTGACAGTCAACCTTTCATTACCGATTGAGTCAGAGTCATGAGTCTGTAGTGCTACGGGTTTTCTTTCTTTTTATTGAAAGGCTGTACTGCAGTATGTACTACGGTCGACAAAACGAAAGTCCAATTTCATTTAAAATAGAACCGGATATTGACAAAATTGACAGCTGAGTCTATAAATAGTGTGGTTCATAAAACACGTGTTGTTACATCTCAAAGCTTTATTATTTTACATAAAAGTGGTTTCGAAAGATGAGACAATATTCTGCAATCTTATTCGTATTTTAATCGAATGTAAATTTATTTTCCATGATGTATCTCGTCTTGTGACAGAGGTTTTTAAAAGTCTTGTTCAGCTTACAAAAATTTTAGATTTTGTTTTGTTTTGAAAAACAAATTATGTTGACCAGAGACATGTATACTATATATGTCTCTTTGTTGACAGAGAAAAAAAATACTGAAAAATGCCAAGATGATTATTTTATTTTAACAAATCGTTTTCTTTCTCATTTAAAAAAATATTGTAAAAGAAGGGAAGTGGAAATAGAAAAATTGTTTTGGAAGGGAAGGGAAAATTATTTTTTTAGAATTGGGAAGGGGGAAAAAAAATTTGCTGAAGGGTAGTGATTTTTCCCCAAAGTGAAATAACATAATGTGTTGTCTGCTGCTTCTGATTAATCTTGAGATTGCATCATTTATTATTGTAAAATAATACTGTTCCTGTATGTTTCTGAAAACAATAGGGGTTCAATTTTTTGTTCTGGAAATTATGAGGAAGAACTCCCCCCTCATGTTGCACACACAAAAGATGAATGACCAGTGTAGCAGTGCCTAAAGTTTATTACAATTTGTAATGCCAATATAAGCAACCATTTTTAACACTAGGAAACATCTTTTTCGTGTTCAAAAAGTGACTTTAAATGGTATATAAATTGCTTCTTCTCTCACATGCCAAGTCATATACATGTAGTAGTAAAAAGTAAGAGAAAAAAGTAATCAAATTTGAAATGGGATAATGTACCACATCAGGGTCTTGTAGCTGTCACCTTGTAAGTCAGCTTCTTTAAAAATTTACACTGTTAATGGGACTAGCACACATGATAAGCAGGGTATCTTCATACCACATTAATATATAGGCTTATATTGTAAGTAACACTTGCTGCTGGATGCAATAGATTAATTAATAGACTGGTTTAATACAATGGTTATATTCTAATAACAACCTCACTCAAGTAATTTTTATTCACTTTTTGACAAATCATTCCATTAAATAACCCAACAATATTAACAGAAATAAAAAAAAAAACAGTTTCCATTGTCCTCACTCAATTTCAAAATCAAAATTTATGATATGAATCCTCCTTTTCAATGAGTACACAGCAATATAAACTAAAACACATTTCATAGCTTCCAAATGTTATTACAAACTATATCCGCTCCCTGATGTAGCTTTCCATCAATGAATTTTAAAACTGAATTTTGCAGTAAAACATGTACATGATTTATTAATTTAATCTCTTTTGGCAATTGTTTTCAACGACTTGCATCTGTGTGTACATACCATGAGTTTAAATAAAACAGTACCCAGTAGTTGTCTGCATATTTTCTATCCTTTTCCTCTACTGCATGTGATTAATAAATTTAACTATGATGAAAATAAATTTATAAAATATTAGTTATCAGCTTTTGGTATTTATTTGTGCTGCTTTAACAAACATCAGTTGATGTATTTGTCAATTTCATGTTATCTTATACATCCTTAATTTTGACTACTTAGTTTCAACAATTTTCAAAAAAATAAATAATTCAGTAGGCTCTTTATCTTGAGATCTATACAGCTGAATATTTGCTTATTTCTTGTACATTTATTTATGCTTAAATATTTTTTATATATTATAAAACCACCATGACCCAAATCAATTTTTTTGGAAATTTCATGGATTTAGAACTTTGAAAAAAATCACTTAATGGGATTATTTACTAACTTTTATTTATTGGAAAGCTTTATCTCATTCACATGTGGAAGAATTAAGGCATTACTGGGATTAAGTCATAAAGTAAAGAAGTCCCATCGATTATTATTGCAGTTAAACAATATTTTTAACTAGTTCAGTAATCGCACATCAACGCTGGGGGTATTATACAACTCGTCTGGAAGAGTTATTGTCCGTTATGGAACCTGAGTTATCTTTCTTCTTTCGAAACCGTAAACAAATGGCGGCCAAAAATCTACGTGAACGACAGTCTCGATTTACAAGTATTTTTGCCAAGAAAACGAAAACGGAAACAGGTTTTGAAAGAAAATAATTCAGTAGCTCATAGAATTAGAATTTCGAATCACACGTGTGCTTAAGAAATGTTGCCGAATGGAAGTGAAAGTGATATACGGTCATGACGGTAGGCAATGACAAAAATTATCTTCCGACTCAATCAATCTACGTTTTCAACACACGTTTTTAAGGTAAACTAATTTTCACTCTATGAAAAGGTTACGGACGATCAACCTATGATATTCATCTACATTTTATCAAAATTTGACCGCATAACTCGCTACGGTTGCCGAGTTTTCAATGACCCAAACTACCAGGTCGTTTTTGCTGAAGCACATGTCAAATTAATCCCGTCAGGAAAATGGCTTGTGCAAATATATTTCGGCCAGGAAATCCCGCGAAAAAAATAAATTCAGTAGCGAAAGTGTTAATGTACTTCTGCAAAAGTGTCATTGCAACTCCTCTGTTACTACACAACAGAACTTCATGAAACTTTGTAGATAATAAGGACATACTATGCAGATGTGCATATCAACAGGAAATTATGATTCAATATTTTTTCTTGCACAATTTTTTTTTACTTACACTTACTATATTTCTTTAATGATAATTTGGGGATGTGGGGTATGTCCAGGATTTTGGCCAACCAACCAAGATGGCCGCCATGGCTAAAAATAGATGATAGGGGTAAAATGCAGTTTTTGGCTTGTAACTCAAAAACCAAAGCATTTAGAGCAAATCTGACATGGGGGTAAAATTGTTTATTAGGTCATGATTTATCTGCCCTGAAATTTTCAGATGAATCAGACAACCTGTTTTGAATTGGTAATTTTAAGGAAATTTTGCTGTTTTTTGGTTATTATCTTGAATATTATTATAGATAGAGATATTAATAACTGTAAACAGCAATCATGTTCGGCAAAGTAAGATTTACAAATAAGTCAACATGACTGTAATGGTCAATTGACCCCCTAAGGAGTTATTGTCCTTTATAGTCAATTTTTAACAATTTTCATAAAATTTGTAAATTTTTACTAACATTTTCCACTGAAACTACTGGTACAAGTTCATTATAGATAGAGATAATTGTAAGCAGCAAGAATTTTCGGTAAAGTTAGATGTACAAACACATCACCATCACCAAAACACAATTTTGTCATGAAACCATCTGCTTCCTTCACATAGACCAAGGTGAGCGACACTGGCTTTTTAGAGCCTCTAGTTTGAATAATGTTATAGATAGAGATAAACTGTAAACAGCAATAACGTTCAGCAAAGTGAGTTCTACAAATCAGTGAACAGGATCAAAATTGACAATTGACTTCATAAGGAGTTATTGCACTTTAAAGTCAAATTTTACAATTTTTCGTAAATTTTTGCAATCTTTTTCAAAAATCTTTCCTGAAACAACTGAGACAAATTTAAATGTACTTGGACCCAAATAAACATTATGGTATTTATTTTTTTTTTAAAATGTAAAATGTGGCAGACATGGCTAAAAATAGAACATAGGTAAAAAATGCAGTTTTTGACTTTTCCATACATGTATCTCTGAAACTAGAGCAAAAGTATAAAGGTTGCATTATTCCATGCATCAATTGTAAATAAAAATATCATGTGAGCAACACAGGCTCCTTGGAGCCTCTAGTTTAAAATGTTTTTCTTTTCTTCAAAATATCATGTTGATCTATGCTGTAATGTACACACATTTTGTTGAAGTTGAAAACATGACCTTTGAAACGGTTTATAATTCCCCTCATTATTATTTCTGTTTACAGGTGTTGCTGGATGTCAAGTCTCTAAATGTGCTAACAACACCTCATAACACAAACTGATTACACACAAGTTAGAAGGAATAAATGATTTTAATGAGTTGTGAGTTGAAAAAGATGGTATACTACTGAGGAAAGCCTACAACATCGGCAAGGTAAAATTTATTCCTAATAAATCCATAGACCAAATGGATTTTGGTAAACGACAGGAAAATAAAACAGAATAATGTGTGATAATATCAGGATTTGATTTACCTGTTAATGTAACTGGAAAAATCAAAATGCCTAAAACAGTTGGTGCAGTTAATCTCCATGAAGGACCAGAAATAAAAAACAGAAAATGGTGAAGACTCATCCAGTTAACCTCTCGTCACTCAGAAAGTTCTGATTATATGCTGTTCTTTTGCTCAAAAGTTGGCTGTGTCATTAGATTTGCTACCTTAAATTGACTTGAAAACCATCTATTGAGGCCTAAATTAAAATATTGTTTGTTTGCCCTTTTCCGACCCTAAGTTTTGAAACAGGGTAGGTAGGTCAATGTAGGTAGGTAAAATATTTTAATAACCACTTGTTTGTATTTTACCAATAACCATGATAACCATGAGAAATTGTTCAGCATTTATTACTGTTTATGTCTGATCAGTCCATAGGTGGATTTTTGAAAGGTCAAATTTCTGATCATATGGGCTATCCAATTTACCAGCCAGTGATCATGGTGATAGTCCAAATTTCCTCCTCATCAAGTCCTAATACAGGACCTACCTGTTGTCTATTTATTTGTTCTTGTCTTGAAAGTGCATGAATTAGTTGCCACTGAACATTAAACAACCAACAATCAATTAAACTTAAGGTTAACAGGGGTAATGCCATCTGTGGTGTTAAAATACATGTAACTACGCTAAAGTCTATTTTTCTTTGCAATATAATGTTTTTTCAAATGCTAAAATTTTATCTTTGTATACATGTTTGCTAAAATTTTATCAATTTTCTGCAAAGCTAAAATTGTATCTAAGTTGTGGATGCTAAAATTTTAGCTTTTGGTCTGAAAAAGAACCAGCTAAAATTTTAGCTCTCCTTTACATTACTTACTGATTTAAGCTAAAATTTTATTTTTTGCTTCAGGACTGATGAAGATTGCACAGCAGAATAAAAATGATTGCTCATTTGGGATTATCTCTTGTCCTTGATATATAGTTAAACAAGTGCAGAGATATTTTTGCCTGAGCTTTTGTTCTTTTTCATCAATGTTCAGAAAGAAGAAATATAGAAGAATAAAGAAAAAATTGGTAAGTTTTTGAATATTGATAAAGTTATAAAATTTTGAGGTAAAATTTTAGTTTTTTGCAATTTTCTTTAAAAAATCTACTCTTGAGAAAATGAGACAGTCTCAAAATATAAAATCCTCCCTTACATTTAAAATCTGGCATACGTCGTTTGCGCTTGCGCGTGCAATTTTATAGCATCAAATGCGAATTGATGCGATGAAACTAGTGACGTTATCCAATCAAAATGAATGTTACAAACGATGTTGCATTATAATACTAGTAGGTAACTGATGCTCAATCTCGTAAATCGACTTATAAGACGACACAAAGCATTATAACAAAACAAAAAACTATCAGCATAATAAACTCCAAAAGTACCGTGACCTAGTGTATCACGAGGTAAGATTCTCCGTTATACATGCATCAGAAGCTATGTTACAAAGTAGTACAAAAATACCGAATTTCAAGGTAAAATATAAAAGGGAAAGTCCGTAAAAATTAATATAATCAAACGTGTATGAAATCATAATCTTTCAATCAGTTTAATTGAAGTCTGGAGGTGGCATGTCAGTTTACTGCTAGTAGTCTGTTGTTATTTATGTATTATTGTCATTGTTTATTTTCTTTTGTTACATCTTCTGACATCAGATTCAGACTTTTCTGAACTGAATTTTAAATGTGCGTATAGTTATGCGTTTACTTTTCTACATTGGCTAGAGATATAAGGGGAGGGTTGAGATCTCATAAACTTGTTTAACCCCGCCGCATTTTTGCGCCTGTCTAAAGTCAGGAGCATCTGGCCTTTGTTAGTCTTTTATTATTTTAATTTTAGTTTCTTGTGTACAATTTGGAAATTAGTATGGCGTTCATTATCACTGAACTAGTATTTGTTTAGGGGCCAGCTGAAGGACGCCTTCGGGTGCGGGAATTTTTCGCTACATTGAAGACCTTTTGGTGACCTTCTGCTGTTGTTTTTTTCTATGGTCGGGTTGTTGTCTCTTTGACACATTCCCCATTTCCATACTCAATTTTATGAATTAACGAAACTGACATTTTCCGAAAAAATAATATGGCTTAAACCACTCTTCAGTTAACTATAGGTCAGACGACTATACTAGTATCATAAGATTATATACCACGGACACCTTTTGAGCTGAACCACCAACACAGCATGCCGATTAACAATGTGGTTATGGTGAGTGTTATCTTTTAAAGTGCCAATGTTAAACGTTCTCCTGCATACTTCGGATCGATTTTGTGCAAGGACCAAATATCTGTTGACGTAGTCCGTATAGTATGAATAGTAGGGAGATTATCGTTACAGTATAAACTGAGATATTGCTAAACGTCAAAACAGATATTATGATATTGCTGAAAAATGGTAAGCTGACTATTCAAAAGTTGAAATAATTTTAGTTTTCATAATTGCTACTTTGAAGTTGTCCATTCGTGTCTATATCGAGGACAAATCATGTTATTATGCAGACATCTGCATTTGATATTAAGTAGAATATGAAAGAGAAGTTGTTAGCATTTTTATTAATGTGGGCCATAGAGTTACAGAATCATTTTAGTTATAAGTGAATTAAATAACATTGAGGAGGTTGTGTATAAATTCAGCTATAAACATGATAAATGAGTACACAACCTTGTTGTCCAGTTTAAGTGCACATAATGGAGTACCAACTGTCTACTGAAATAGATTTTCCCAAACTCAGAAATATGTTATCGATAAAAATTTCAGCATTTTAGTAATTAATGTTTGGTGCATTTTTTGTGGGAATAAGTATCCTTTTTTCAAAAGTAAAACATGTGACCAAAAAACAAGGAATTTATATCTTCATTTTTTACTTTTTGTAGAACAACTTCTATTTAATAGAAGATGAAGTCGATCATTCTATTGAGCATTAAGAATAATCGATACTGTAAAGAGTAGAAAAATCACAGGTTCTCAATGTTTTTTATTTGTTTTTGGCTTTCTAACTATTTTGATCTAAGCGTCACTGATGAGTCTTATGTAAATGAAACGCGCGTCTGGCGTGGTACCTTTTATAACTTTTTACATAACTGCAAACTAAAATTGTGATTAAAGATATTTGAGTCGATCTTTTCATTTCAAAACCAACATATGAATGACACCGGTTTGTGTTTGAATATACATCATCACACTATTTATATAGCCTATGTTTCACTGTAGACAGAATGGCAGTAAGAACCTGTAGAAAAATGTTAAGTTAATCACCTAGACAACTAGAGTATATATCAATCCCATAGGGATGTTTGTGAAGGTACGTTATCCAGTATATTTTTCAACGTCCTTTTTTAGGTTATTTCTTAAAGAAGAGAAGGTAGATTTGCGAGTATTAACAATGTCCTCTTGGTGCTTGCAGAAAAAATAAATCTAACGAGGGTGTTATACTTCTTAGTATTGTTAATTTTTATGGAAAAGACAATAAAGAAATATCACCTATTTGTTGTTCACAATTCTAATATATATATAAAAAAATACTTACAGGTACATTTTTGTCCATTTGAACTTTATACTTCATAAAAAAACCTGGTTTTCCAGTTGTGTCTAGTACAAGAAATATAGCATTAGCACCCCATATTACACAATTAGTAAATAAAATTGATCCTGTAAATAATTAAAAAAAAAAGAATTAGTACCATTTGTCATCCAGCTCTTGTCTTGTTACTTTTGTACACTAGCCCCTCCCTGTTGTACTTAAGATTTGCAGCAATAAGGAGAACGCAGTATTTTTACAGATATGTCATTGTAGAAATAACCACCTGTTACCATGTAAAACTTCGGAAACCCATTTAGGACTAATAGAAATATAATATAAGTTCGATAACACGAATTAAAGAATTTGTTATCACCGATTAAATTCGTGATGATTGTGAATTCGTTACCTCCGTGTTTTGTAAACCGTGATTTAGGAGTTTCACACTTACAAATCGTTATCGTGATTTATGAATTTTATTATTTCGATTGAAATCCGTTATGTTGAATTTCCAAAAAGTATCGAAATATAAAGAAGGGGTGGATATACATAGGTTAGCAATCAAACTCTCAATAATGATGATTCATGCCTTGCATTGTGAAGACAAGCATTAAGGCTCATGCATATTTTATTCGCACAAAGCTGTTTAAGTAAGAGGTTTGCTGGTAATGCGTTAGTATACAACTCGCATCGATATTCTGATTTACCAGATTGATATATAATCAACGGCTTGTTGTAAAAAAAACCAAAGAGAATTTATTGGTTAGTATCCCTTGTGTTTATTGTCAGATAAAAGCAGCATGCACGCTCCCTTTCATTTCTGTATTTAATAGCAAACTAAATGTGGTACCAATTCCATGGAAGTTGTGGGTTGTCTTCCATTTCTAAATCATATATTGAGCAGAAGTGGTGGCCTTCGACAGTGTTCTGCTCTTTGGTCAGGTTGTTGTTTCTTTTACACAAGCCAATTTCCATTCTCAATTTTAACACTCTTTACCCAGAAATCACTTTCTGAATGACTCTGACTTGGATTTACTTAGACATTACCTATAACTCCAACTGCAAAATCATTCCTCCCAAACAATTTATACACACTATCCCATATATTCTGCCAGAAATTTCCTGATGCTGCATACAGTTGATGCAGGAACCTTAATATATATATATATATAGGTGACATATAATAATTTAAACAGTACAGACGTGCACTTTCCTCCTCATTATAAATGCAATAAAAATATATCTGTGTAAATATCCATGTTTTATTCTCTATTTCACAATCTGTTTTTTATTATTATTATAATAATAATTAGAAGTAGTATTTTACTATAAATTTTAGTATTAATATTTTAATTATTATCATCAGTTTCAGAGTAGCAACAACAACAAACGCATGTCAAAATACAAGTAATAATAATAATGATAATAAAGATTATAGTAAAAATACTACTAATAAGTATTATTATAATAAGAATCAAAAACATATTGTAAGCAAAAAGGAACATATTTTGAAAGAAAAATATTCACTTTCAGTTAAACATGTCAATTATAGTGTCAGATAACAGCTTAATTTACACTGATTCCAAATCAAGAATGTGTTCTATACTCAAAGTAAAGAAGATTAGACGGAACTAGTACTTTCGGTCTACAGAATTTCACTTTCTGATTTCATATGAATTTACATTGTAACCTCACACTAATTCAAAAATATAACGACATAACTTTAACGTGAAAAAATGCACAAATTACCACTATTGCTTTGCCTTTCAATATCATATACAATGTATCGGCAACCCAATGGTACGGCCTCCTAAATATATATCATGTACTCATAGGAAAGAGTAAAATAATAAAAATACTGAACTCCAAGGAAAATTCAAAACGGAAATTCCCGAATCAAATGGCAAAATCAAATGATAAAAAAGTGTCACAAATAGAGGCACAACAACAACACGACCCCCACCGTTCTGGGAAACGACTGCAACGGTCGGCATCTAGAACGTCAAACTTTGACCATGACCAGAATCGCAAGGGCATAAATTAAGGACCACAAATTATAAGGCCATATGCCTTTCCTTAATACGGTTGATAATTTATATAACTTACACCAAATTTCAGATATAACAAGGGAGAAAATCCAATCAAATGTCAACATACCTATTTAACAAATATTTGTGTATGTTAGGACATGGTGGATCTTACAGTTGAGTTAAATTATGTTGTTGATATCGTAAACAGTTCTTCAGAAGATGCAATACCAAACATAAATTAAATTTCAGAAAATGACCTTGATCTTTGACCTAGCGTGAACTTATTACTTATATCAAATACATAAAAGTTATATCTCTTATTTTGAGTCCTCGGATTTCTGCGATCTTTGGAATTTTTGAAATACTAAGACTTTTCTACCTCAAGAATAGATAAACTTAGCTGTATTTGGCAAAACTTTTAGGAATTTTGGTCCTCAAGGCTATTCCACTTCGTACTTTATTTGACTTTTTTGACTGTTTTTGGATTCGTGCGTCACTCATGAAACGCAAGTCTGGCGTAAATACAAAATTGGCAGTTGCTATTTGTCCGGCTAGCCGGACGAATAGTACCAGGACTATTTGTCCGGCCAATACAATGCGCATGTCACTATAATATTTGTGTGTGCGTGTAATATTATCTTAAGCAGCACCAGGGGGTAGCACATGTTTGTAATCTTTAGTGTTAGGGCCTAATCTTGTTACTGGTAATTGAAATTTATTTGTTGTTTTCTTCATACATGTCATACTGGTATATATAGTCCAATGTGGATAACGACTAATTAAAAAAAATCACATATATATATCCCATATTTGTTATACATGTTATATAAGAAGAGAGAAGAAATTACTTGTAAAACAAACTTGACTCGTGCATTTGAAGTTAACGCAAAGGATTTTTTTTCTGGCTGAAAAAAAGGTACAAAATTATTATATCTGTAGCTGTCAAAGAGAATTATCGACCCCTTGACATAAAGTTATCCATATTTTGAGTGAAAGGTGAGAGATTTTTCTATAATGCCCACCCTTTCCCCAAAAAAAGAAGTAAAAAACACTGTTTTTTAAATTGTACGGGAGGGGTTCGGGGTGACACGGTGTGCTCCTTTCCCCAAATTTCTCTTCTCTTTGTTTCTCCTGATCCCATGTTTGTTGTTCCGTGTATTTCATTACCCCACTGTTTATAATCTTATTTTCAACATCCCCACTTCAAGTTTGTAGCCTCAATCCCCTTCTTTATACCACTTCAAGGGCTACTTGCAAGATTCATTTTTAGAATATAACTATGCTAGATTTCATTCAGTTATACGGTCCCAGTTATACATGCAATTGTAAATGCCGCGATCTCTGGGCTATACTCTTGCTTTGAACATCTTTTTCACCATTTACACAGCTGTAGCGAGTCAAATAATTTTGTTAAACCATGGAAGTATTATATTGTGAATATAATACTTCCATGGTTAAGCTATAGTTCTCCGATCAATCAGAGACAGTATACATGTCTCTGGATCAATTATCTTTTATTTCCCATTTTCCTTGTGATTTCAATTTTTTAGAGTCCCTTTTTTAAAATTATATCATTCTTGGAAGTTCATAATATCGTGTTCCATTGTCAAATTCCGAAAACTGCACAATTTATCACAAATATTGATATCACCGTTTTCAGCCATGATCTTAAAATTGAAAATCAGTGATCAGATTACACGCGCTCCCTTGGTGCTACTGAAGATAATATTACACGCACTTCCGAACGCACATTATATGACATGCGCATTACAATGGCCGGACAAATAGCCCTGACATTATTCGTCCGGCTAGCCGGACAAATAGCCACTCCGTACAAAATGTAATTCTGGTTTCTTTGGTGAGTTTATTGACATCCTGAAAATGTAACAGTAACTTGGAAAAATGAATTTGTCAGTTTCTTCTACAGTTGAGAAAGCATTAGAGATAACATAAAAAAAAGAGTCCAGAGAGATTACTCTATAAGAAAATATATTCGGTTATGCTGTGTCAGTTAAGAAAACGTCAGCACTTCGGTGTTGACATGAATAACTATTATATGGTCATTTTTATAAATTTCCTGTTACAAAACTTTGAATTTTCGAAAAAAAAAAAGGATTTTCTTATCCTAGGAATAGATTCCCTTAGCCGTATTTTTTTTTGGAATATTGAGTCCTCAATGCTCTTCAACTTTTTACTTGTTTGGATTTATAACTTTTATCTGAGCGTCACTGGTAAGTCTTATGTAGACGAAACGCGCGTCTGGCGTATTAACTTATAATCCTGGTACCTTTGATAACTAAAAATGTTTTCTCTATCATAAACTAAATATCTAACCGACATCTTGCTAAACAAAACAAAAAATAACGTAAGATTTTTAATTTGCTGTAGCTAAAACAAAAAAATTTAACGACCTATTAATAATTAGAACAATACAAATGAACTCATCACAAAAAGGTTCATCCATGAGAAAGTTGATAAACCTGATAATACACATATTGATAATGATCAGATCAAATATGAATCATATACTAGTGTGGCGTGGTCAATTACATCACACAGTTGATGGTCAGTTCTTAATCAGATTAATGATCTTGCATCTTGATTAATGTTACACTTAATACGGCACATGAGTTGCACAGTAGAATTGCAATAACATTTACAAGTTTATCAAAATAATCTAAGACCATTTAGCAATGTTTAATCTAAATTAAGAACAGATGTTTATAGCTCGATCTTGTGAGAAACTTTATGTATTGGTCAGTTGTTTGAAGTAACCTGCTGTTTTATAGAGCTGCAATTAAGTAACGTTTTGTATTGGAATCTATAATTGTGTACTTTTATACGATTAACAATGCATACAGAATTTGTTGTTCATACAGTGAGCTTATGGTGAAATATATGCAATAGCTAGTTCCCTATATTAACGGGCAAGATGGATTAGATCCCGGGCACATATATCCGAAAATAATGTATGGGTCCAAAACATAAACAGAATAGAAAGACCCGTTATACTAGAATATCGAAACGAACAACTAATAAAACACAAATCAAAAGTGAAAGTAATTCAGCACGAAAAAATAGAAAATCATAAAGATATTAAGTGTTAAGATATTTAATGATATGTATAATTACCCTTTGCTTCCTTCAATACCGCTAAGAAGTAAACCACTCCATGCTCCCATTTCTCATTACTTATTATAATAAATAAAACAACTTTAAAGATACACGTATAACACAAACAGAAATATAAACTACTGCACAAGTATCAAATTACACACCTAGTAGACTGTTAAATAATCTAAAATATATAGTGTATTCATAATTTTATTAACAGATTAACAATTATTCCATTGGACACGCATCATAGACCTCTATTCATCATAACCCTTTAACTCTTTTTGCAATCATTATTCCAATTGTTAGGACATTCAATGCTTACTTTACTAAGTTAAATTTAAATATTGTTATCGTTATGTAATATATGTGCATAATTTATGTTTTTTTATTTATTAAATTTCTAATGGGAAACTCGGACATTTAAATCAATCAGTCATTCTGACTACCAAACACCAATATCGTTCTTCTTCAGAAAACTTAAAGATGGGATTAAGATCATGCAGAGAGACAGTTAAACTCATAGATCGAAAATAAACTGACAACGACATGGTTAAAAAAGAAAAAGACAAACAGACACATAATTGAACACAACACACAACATAATAAAACTAACGACTAAGCGAAACAAATTCCATCCAAAAACAGGGGGTGATCTCATGTGCTCCGGAAGGGTAATAAGTTCCTGCTCCACATTAGGTATCCGTCATGTTGCTCATGTTATTACAAATCCGGTAAATAGTCGAATTCCGTAGATCTCATTCGTGAAAAGAGAATTGGATTGTAGTTACGACATGATACGTTTCAATCATTTTAATATCAACTTCTAAAACAGATCTAGATATCAAGTTCTACTGGTCGATTTGTCTCAAATTCTCATATTTGGTTTATAACATACTAAAACGTACATCCCGGTTACTTAAAGTCTAAAATACACAGTTCACAATGCATCTTCGCAATAAAGTATATTAGAAATGTTTGTGTATTTTAGTCTATACGCCATCTAACATCATATCGCGATGACCTCCGAAGACTGTCGATGGTCACATAATCCGACATAAACATACAAACAAATTTAAATAGATAACGACGTCGTGTATTTGGGTTTTTCTAGATCTGTTTGGTTTTATGTTATATGTACAAAAAAATAAGATTATTATCGTTGTTCATGTTTTTCCCTGTTTAAGAATATTTTTTGTGGATCGAATCAGTCAACGAAATGGTTCACCTTTATTTCATATAAAATGTTGAAATTCTTTTCTTTTTACTCATACATGCTTAACCAATTTTTAGCTAATAAGTTAAATGAATGAGTTCCAATGAATGAGGCTTCAATGAGATCGAATTGCCATGTGATTTCTTATTTTGACAAAATAGAACCAAATTGGCTGCTAAAAACTTAGTATTATTTCAGTATTCACTTTTATTTTAACTGATTAAACCAAACAAAATCAAATTTATTGGGTTTTTTTATATCTCGTAGCTAGTGTCCCTTTAAAAACAGCACATCATTAAATATTGATAACGGCAGGCGGGCGGTTTGTGTTTATAAAGAAAAACAGTGGATACAAATTTGTGATACACTTTTCATACGGAACGGATTACAGGGTTCAATACACAAATACTTTTAAAAAATAGAGCCACATGTGGGCTGTTATGGTCAGATTTAATGAATCATGCATGAATGATTCTGTAAATGAAAGTAGTGAACGCGACTAACAAGAAGAAGTACATCATATATCTTTGGACAGAGAAGAAGAAAATTTTGTAAATGATGGGTGTTTTATTGAAACTTGCATGTGTCGTGTTTGTTTTGTCCTTGCTCTCTTCTGTTATGGACGCAGCTCCGAGGAAATTTGGAGGAACACACAAACCGGTAAGATTATGAAAAATCTTATACATTGAATAGTATCTTTTCAAACGAAATGATTTTTGCTCCTTTATAATGTAGGCATCTGAAATTTATAATTAGTTTTACTTCGTATACCATTTATTTGTTACTAAATAAATACAGATAATGTTAACAGTTAATTTTGATTTCTATTTTCACGTTTTATTTTTCTATGGTTATTTCAGTTTTATAACCATACATTTCTGTTATTTAATGAGGTGTACTTTAATTTCTATGTTTGCTTTTATACAATAATAAAGATATAGCATATAACATTGAATCACAATAAGACAAACAATGGATTTCTCAAGTTATTCGGTAAGGGTTTCACTTATATAAAAACACATCTACCTATAGGTTGCACTTTGTAAATACAACTCTTTCTCAAAACACGCCTCTTTTGGGGAGATCTTGAATATTCATATAAAATTAATTTTGTTAACATACTGGTTCCCAGTTATGCTCTCTGTGTTCCATATCATAGAGACAGAACTTGGGAATTTTACCAGTATATAAACACGTGCATATTGTTTACATTGAAATTTGTGGTAACCTTTCATTCGAGGTAGGGTTAGTTAGAAAATTAGTGTAAGTTTAAACTCTGAGAAGTTCAGGGCATATAAATGCTGAAAATATGCCGCACAGACCTATATTTTGACCTTTGAAAAAAATTGTGGTGCATATGAACTTTCAATTCTAAGATAAGATTTTTTTCAAAACTTCATAGTAAAAGTGGTACAGTTTTAGCTGTAAAAGGAGTTCCTATGGAAAATTGCATTGTCAAAATGTACAGAAACGCAACCTATAGTACGTCATCGAGTTCGAATAAATTGAGTAATACATTAAATTGAGAATGGTGATGGTGAATCTGTCAAAGGGACAACGACCCGAAAAAAGAACAAAACACAGCTGAAGGCCAACAATGAGTCTTCAATACAGCGAGAAATCTCGCACCCGGTGTAGTGCTTCAGCTGGCCCTTAACAAAAATATTACTGGCTAGTTCAGTGATAATGGATGTCATGCTAATAATTCCGAAATATATTTATAAAAGAAACTAAAATTAATGGTTTTTGACATCTCAACCCTTCCCATACATCTAGCCAACTAATAAAAAAAAAAACGCAAAGCAATACGCACAGTAACACTCAAGTTAAAAAAAAGTCCGAGTCTGATTTCAGAAAAGATGAAAACAAAAAAATGTTTATGATGTAAAAAAAAAACCTTTTTTATCTTTAAGACGAAAATGAATAATATAAGATAAACAAAAAGTGCTAACCAAAGTGCGAGAAATTGCATTGTTAAAATATTACTTAATTCTTATTTCAAATAATAGTATTATTGTTTGTAATTTCTACATTTAATTCTTTAGTATACCCTTTATCAAACTATCAGCTGATCCAGCAGAAGACATATAGTCGGAACAAATCGAACATTTGTCAAAGTATAACCCATTTTGGAGAAACACGAAATTTCCAAAGTCAATTTCAATTCTCAACAATGTGCGTACGACTCCAATAACAAACTTAAGATATTTGATACTCAACAAATTTAAAATATCCGTAATTTTAACAATCTCCCATACACACAGAGTTATCGTCCTTTCCTCCTCAAGATCAGATTGAGGAGGAAAGGACGATAACTATGTCCGTATTGGAGATTGTAATTTTAACCGTACTAATAAATGATGTTCTGATGTGTTTTTTTTTTATTTCTAATGGTTTATTCCAATCTCAGATGGACTGCTGAAAAATGTTCACTTTTGTCGACTTTTTACGACCGGTAGTAAAACCGTTATTAAAGAAGGGGTTTCGTCTTCGCTGTTCGGGATGTACAAGTACGCAGACACGTCCGGTCAAAATAGAGACTTGTGAAAAGAGTGTCAAGCTCTTTGCATGTTAAGAACAGTTGCAACAACTTCATTAGGAGTACGCATATGGCCCGTTGCAATGAAAAATATCAGTTCTGATCCAAGATACCCTCATTTTCCAGTGTTACTCTTAATTACACCGACTTTCATCCCGGCTTACGCCTCCATATAGGACCTACCTACTGTGTGTCTTGTTAAATTTTTCCTCATTATATGACTGAAATATTTGCCAATGGATGTTAAGCAAACTACAATTAATCATTAATTTAATATGAATAGTTCAGATATATTATAACTATATATACGAGTCTAAATTGAAAACTACGTTCAAACCTATGACTGCGTTGGATAAAAACCGCAATTTTCATACGTGTGCAACAAATTTCGTTGTAGAAGGGTCTAAAAACAGCACAAACAACATTTTCCAAAAGACCAAAAGCGTGAAAAAGTATATTTAAACAAAACGCATTTGACAAACAGGTCGAACAACTGATGTTCTTTAACCCTGCTGACTGCCATTGACAATTGCCAAATAAAATTGATCGCAAGATGTTAATATAAATTTAATACGTCACAGAAGAAGAAAAAAAAAAAAAAAAAAAAAAAAAATATATATATTTATATAAAGGCCGAACGGTGACCTATAAATATTAATTTGTGCGTTATGTTGGTTTCTTGAGGAGAGTTATCTCATTGGATATCTTACCACATCTTCTTTTTTCATAATTAGATTGGGACTCTGATATTCAGTAGTTTAAACATATTGCGCGAGGTTGGATAAAGTTTAAATCATTATAAATGTAGTTTTGTAATCTAACACTTCAAATCGTTCTGCGTGACGTGTTATAATCTTTTTACCACAGGCCCTTGGTTAGGTCATTAGATAATATAATAGCGATATAGATGATAATAAAATCTTCAGTGTAAAACCTCAATAATTTAGGTTCATATACCGAGTAAAAATAAAACAACTGAATTTTTCACAACAAAAACCTCCGAAATCGAAGTTTCAAAGTTGCGGAAAAGTTTTCCCCATATTTTGTTGCTGGAGCCAAAACTCAACCTTCTGGTTTATTGTCTTTGATACAACAATTTATTCATTGTCATGTTTAGAATCATACAATTTCTTCTTTCAGATAGGATGCAGAATACCTATTACTCATAGAATCCGCTCGCTATATACATTTATGCATATTTGTCCAGAATATACATTGATATTCCCAACCTGCGATAATAGAGGGGCATTATGTTTACTGGTCTGTGGGTCCGTCCGTTCGTTCGTCTGTTCTTCCGTTCGTTCGTCTGTTAGTCCGTTCGGTCGTTCGTCCGACTGTCCCGCTTCAGGTTACATTTTTTGCTCAAGGTAGTTTTTGATAACAAGGTTCACATGTTCCCACTGATATGATTTTTCTAATTTCAATGTGAAATTTGATTTTTACCACAATTTCACGGTCCACTGAACATTGAAAATGATAGTGCGAGAGGGACATCCGTGTACTATGGACATTCTTGTTTTTGTTTAGCTTAAAATCTGTTTAAGTGACTAGTGTAATAAGAAACCGACGTCCTTGTGAGTTTTGGTGCTAGATACAGGGATACACATAATACGTCATATATAATGATATAGTTACACTATACACTAAATACGTCATGTATAATGATATACGCTATACATAAAATACGTCATGGATAATGATATAGTTACGCTATACGTTAAATACGTCATGTATAATGATATACGCTATACACATAATACGTCATTTATAATGATATACGCTATACACTAAATACGTCATGTATAATGATATGCGCTATACATACAATATGTCATGTAAAATGATATATAGCATATAACTACAAAGTCATGTAAAACATATATATCTCTTGAGAAACATAAGAATACAAATATGGTAATTTTTTTCTCCTTTCGACCAGTAGTAAAACTGCTCTAAAAGAAGGGGTCCCGTCTTCGATGTTCGTGATGTACAAGTACGCAGCCACGTCCGGTCTGAACAGAGATGTGTAAAAAGAGTGTCAATCTCTTTAAATGTTAATAACACAGTCAACAACTTTATTAGGAGTCTATATATGGAGCAACCAACAGTCAATCATTTATTTCATATGAATTGAATAATTATGGACATTCTTGTTTTTGTTTAGCTTAAAATCTGTTTAAGTGACTAGTGTATTAAGAAACCGACGTCCTTGTGAGTTTTGATGCTAGATACAGGGATACACATAATACGTCATATATAATGATATAGTTACGCTATACACTAAATACGTCATGTATAATGATATACGCTATACACATAATACGTCATGTATAATGATATAGTTACGATATACACAAAATACGCCATGCATAATGATATACGCTATACACATATTACGTCATGTATAATAATATAGTTACGCTATACACTAAATATGTCATGTATAATGATATACGCTATACACTAAATACGTCATGTATAATGATATACGCTATACACACAATACGTCATGTAAAATGATATATAGCATATAACTACAAAGCCCCGTAAAACATGAATATCTCTTAAGAGACATAAGAATAAAAATATGGTAACTTTTGTCTCCTTTCGACCAGTAGTTAAACTGCTCTCAAAGAAGGGGTTCCGTCTTCGCTGTTCGTGATGTAAAAGTACGCAGCCACGTCCGGTCTGAAAAGAGATGTGTAAAAAGAGTGTCAATCTCTTTACATGTTAATAACACAGTCAACAACTTTATTATGAGTCCCTATGTGGAGCAACCAACAGTCAATCATTGATTTAATATGATAAGTTCAGATATATTTTAACTAAAGTTTTATATTGGGACTCTGACATTCAGTAGTTTAAACAAATTGCACGAGGTTGATAAAGATAAATCATTAGAAATAATAAAAAAAACATGTGTGATTAAACAGTTTAAGTCCCGCGCGAAGTGTTATAATCTTTTAACCACAGGCCTTTGGTTGGGTCATTAGATGATATATATAATAGCGATATAGATGATAATACACATCTTCAGTGTTAAACCTTTAAAATTTAGGTATATAGACTTATTAAAAAAAAACTACTAGTATATAAATAGCTATTGATATGAATGTTAACTTTTAAATGATGCTAGATTTTCTGTAAGTTAATCAAAAGAATGTACTACAATGAAACATAAATCTAATGTAAATATTTACAGGTATTAACACCAAGACAAACAAAAACTCTTGAGCAAATGTTTATGATGTATGGTAGAAGTTTTGATTTTGAGAGAAAGCATGATATCAAAGGACGTAACTGTAAGTATTAATGGTATAACTAATAGAATATACAGTATTATGAGATTTAACCAATGCCGGTACTGTACAGGAGATTTCACCAATGTCGGTACTGTACAATATATATCATCAATGTCAGTAGTGTGCAAGAGATATCATCAATGTCAGTACTATACAAGATATATATCACCAATGTCGGTACTGTACATGAGATATCACCAATATCGATACTGTACATGAGATATCCCCAATGTCAGAACCGTATCGGGAACAGTACAGTACTGCCATTTGTGATTTCTCCTGTTACATATAGATATCATTAGGTGGCTTGGGACTATTTGACTGCGCATAATTTCACGCATGAACTACAAAAGTATTTTTTTAAATATATTTTGATTGATTAGAAACGTTAAATCATTGTAGTTATGTGACTAATAGAGTATTTTCGTTATTATCCGTATTTGTTAAAGTGTCAAAATGACATTTAACACATTTTCCCGCCAAAATTTTGATTTTTAGGCAACATATTTTTCCCTTATCGGTGACCTACGTTTTTTTATTTGCTTATTCTTTGAAGCTATATTTCAGCTTTTTATATTCAAGATTTGGACCAAGTGGCTGAGAACGGTATTTTTAAATTCTGATAAATATATGTCAACACCTCTCTTTTCCCTATCATTTCATTGAAAAATGGTCCCTTTCACATACCTGTTTAAAAGTAAAACTTTGAGCTTAAATGGTCCGTGAACTCCTTTTTTTTGACCAATTTGATTCACTTTCTGTTAGAATAAAATAACAAAAAATACAGCACTTTTGATAAAAACTTCATATAGGCCCAAGCCACCTTAATTATACCCCGCTTTAAAAAAAGGCGGGTATACTGTTTTACCTCTGTCTGTCCGTCCGTCTGTCCGTCAGTCCGTCCGTCCGTCCGTCCGTCCGTCAGTCAGTCCGTCCCATGAACATTTTTCGTCGCATTTTTTCTAAGGAACTACAATACAAGGATTTCTTAAATTTGGTTTCAGGGTTTATCTAAGTCAGCTATACCGTGTGATGCGTTTTCTGATTGATCACTTGACAACTTCCTGTTTACCGAACACTTGTATGATTTTACACATGATAGCCAAGTTGAAAATGTTCGTCACACTTTTCTCAGGAACTACAATACAAGGATTTCTGAAATTTGGTTTCAGGATTTATATAAGTCAGCTATACCGTGTGATACGTTTTCAGATTCATCACTCGACAACTTCCTGTTTACCAAACACTTGCATATTTTTACACTATTTATATTATCCAATTGCGGCGGGGGTATCATCAGTGAGCAGAAGCTCGCAGTTTCACTTGTTCGTTCTGTACAAGAGTTATCACCAATGTCGTTCTGTACAAGAGTTATCACCAATGTCGTTCTGTACAAGATATATGACCAATGTTGTTCTGTTCAAGATATATGACCAATGGCTGTACTGTACAGGATATATCATCAATTTCGTTCTATACAAGAGATATCACCAATGGCTGTACTGTACAAGATATATCACCAATTTCGTTCTGTACAAGAGATATCACAAATTGCTGTACTGTACAGGAGATATCACCAATGGCAGTACTGTAGAGGAAATATCAACAATGTCGTTCTGTACAAGATATATCACATATGTCGTTATGTACAAGAGATATAACATCAATTGCTGTACTCTACAGGAGATATCACCAATAGCGGTACTCTACTGGAGATATCACAAATGTCGGTTGTGTACTGGAGATATCACCAATGTCGTACTGCACAAGAAATATCATCAATGTCGGTACTGTACATGTGATAACAGCAATGTCAGTACTGTACAGGATTTATCATCAATGTCGGTACTGTATAGGTGACATCCCCAATGGCGGTACTATACAAGGTATACCACCAATGTCGGTTCAGTACAGGCACTGCCGTTACTGTAAGGAGATATCACAAATACCAGTACTATACAAGAGATATCACCAATACCAGTACTGTACAGGACAGATCACCAATGTCAATACTATACATAAGATATTACTAATGTCAGTACTGTTCAAGAGATATCACCAATGTCAGTAATGTACGGGAGATATCACCGATGTCGGTATTGTACAGGAGTTATCACCAATGTTTTACTTCACAGGAGATATCACCAATTTCGGAACTGTACAGGAGTTATCACCAATGTTTTACAGTACAGGAGATACCACCAATGTCGGCACTGTACATGAAATATCACCAATGTCGGTACTGTACAGTAGATATCACCAATGTCAGTACTGGGTAAGAGATATCACCAATGTCACTACTGTTCGTGAGATATCACCAATGTCGGTATTGTACAGGAGTAGTCACCAATGTTGTACTGTATAAGAGATATCACCAATGTCGGCACTGTACAAGAGATGTCACCAATGTCGATATTGGTTCATATCCTTTTATAAACAAAAGCTATTTAAGATTCAGTACATTGTAGTTAAGTTTAATGCATCAATATCAATTTCCAGAACGTAGTACATGTCCCTCTGTTTTTATTTATCTTGAAGCTTTGCTATATTGGGGACTTGATTTAAATATTAGTAAAACAATAACTTGTGTTTAATTGCATGACATGCATGAAATAACTATGAACATGTATGCATTTTTACAAATTTTTTTGGAAGACTATATTGCCTTCTTGGTGTGTTCTAGCTACATTTTTCATCAGGTTGCTTTTGTAGTGATGTATATTCAGTGTACCCTTTTCCTCATGTCTTCCTGGATAATCTAAACACTAGTTAATAACAATCCTTTTTCTTCTTATTTTAAATAAGGTGAGCACAAGATTTTAATTTTGTGGTTATCAGATTCCCTTTAAGAATTTAGTTTTTAAAAATATAGACGTTTAAGATTAGAAACAAAGATAAATAATATGATTGATTAGATTTTAATAGTATTTAACAACTATGCTATGGTTTGAGTAAGGTAATACTTTTAACCTGGTTTGTAATAACATGAGCAACACAACGGGTACCACATGTGAAGCAGGAGCTGCTTACCCTTCAAAAATCAGTTTTGAGTGGCGTTTGTGTCGCTTAGTCTTCATTTTTATATGTTGTGTTTTGTGTACTATCGTTTGTCTGTTTGTCTTTTTCATGTATAACCATGACCTTGTCAGTTTATGTTTAATCTATGAATTTGAATGTCCCTCTGATATCTTTTAAAACTTAACCAGAATACCCGGCACACTGGAAAGTTTTGGATTATATATGGGGTCTCACGATGAGTGATTGACTCAAAGAATGTTTTTTTGTTTTCCATATAGATGTACGAAGATGTGGTATAAATGCCAATGACACAGCACCCCATCCAAGTCATTATTAGTAAAAGTAAACGTACGGCCTTGAAAACGGAGCCTTAGGTCACACCGAATAGCAAGCTATAAAACTCCCCAAAAATTACCACATAATTTTATAACAATTATAATGATATTGGCAGTTATAGTATATATAACTCAATAACGAACAAATTAATGCAAAATAAAAAGGAAACCGTTTGACAATGACATGCATGAAACAACATATCACATAATAATTAATTTTAATAGATTTGTCCATCCAAAAAATTTGGAGGAGGTGGGGGGAGTAAAGTTCCATTATTCCCTCTCTAAGTCCACCACTCTGTAGATATGTACATTTTCCCTTATTAAAGAAACTACATGCTGTACTTTTCTGTATTTCAACATTAACTCAGTTTTGTATCTGATTTTTTTTTCTTTTCACAGATCTGTGTGCCATTGCCAAATCATGTGATTCCCAGAGAAAAGGAGATGGAAAATAATGAACAGTGTGACAAAACTTCAGTAATACCAAGTACATAATTATATATATTGAACAAATGTTCTCAAATTAAGCATAATTTGACTGTTATTAAAATAAATTAATAAAACTTGTAGTTTTGTCAAAGGGTTTTGTCTCAAGGGTGTCCTGGATTACTTCAGGGTGTTAAAAAAAGCTAAAAATTCCTTGTAAATCAGCGTATGCGCAATCAAAAGTGACAGAATAATCAGAAATGATGGCGGCCACTGAACAGCAGAAGCAGAAAATACCCATTTCTACGGAAATGAACGAACAGAACTTATTATAATATACGGTTGTTACGGATTTCACGTATTAAAAGATTGTAATTAACGTACGCTCAAAATAGAAATACGATGTGGAATGATTGACAATGAGATAACTCTCCACTAGAAATCAAATATCGTATAAATATCTGCAATTATATGTAACCGTGCGGTATTCAACAAGGAGCAACATCCACAACAGTAGGGCCTACTAATAAAGTGTGCTGTAAAAGGCCCTAGCATTACCACAAGCTTATGCATCTTAATCATGCATAACATTTCCGCCTTTAAGGAGGTAGACCTACTTGAAGTGAAATAACTCTTAAAATCATCAGTATGTTTGTGTCAACCATTTTCATTAATATAAACTAAGCTTCTTTGTTACATAGATTACTTTCAATCTGGTTCAGGCAAATGCTAAAAATAAATTGATGAAACTTTACTTTTACAAACCATCTCTGATTGAAAGATTTGTCCCCTGAATTCAAGGTCTACCATTTTGCACTGTGGTAAGAAACGATCGGCTTATGGGATATAAACTCTAAGCCGGGAATGTCACAATATATACCCTGTCTTAGACCTAAATAACATATAATGTAGGGGGAGGGTAATATGAAATAAATCTATAACCCCGCCCCATTTTTATGCCTGCCCCAAGTCAGCAGCCTCTGGCCTTTGCTAGTCTTGTATGCTTTTTAAAATAAGTTCATTTAAATATTCGGAGTTTAGTATGACGTCCATCATCACAGGACTATAACTTATTTTTTGTTTAGGGGTCAGCTGAAGCACGACTCCGAGTGCTCGCTGTATTGAAGACCCATTGGTGGCCTTTGTCAGTTTTTTGCTCTTTGGTTGGGTTATTGTTTTTTTGACACATCCCCCATTTCCATTCTCAATTGTGTATGACGTTTTCTATTTTTTTTTTTATAAGATTGATAAAATGCAACAAGAACAAGAACGAGTGCATTGTCGTTTTACACTGTAACATACAAAGTGAGGAGCCTGTACATCCGTGGTTGTCGTTTGTTGCCGTGTAACATATTTGTTGTCGTTCATTGTTTTGTTCGTTAATTATAGTGTTAATTAGATTTCTCGTTTGAATGGTATTACAATTGTCATGTCGGTGTCTTTTATAGCTGACTAGTATGCGGTATGGTTTTTGCTCATTGTTGAAGGCCGTTAGGTGTATTAATTTCTGTGTCTCTTGTCCCGTTTTGTCCCGTTTGCTACAGACCAGATTTTGCAAAATTCGCCTTTAATACAGGAGTAGGTAAATATCACTTACAGTTCCATTTGATAGGTATCATAAGTTTAGAATTATGATCAAGTGAAACAAAAAAAACGTTTAAACAAGGTAAAATAATTCAAATCAATTTTCGAATGAGGGGTGTGGGGTGTGTGGGGGTGTCTTTTTAAAGATTTTGGAAAATAATCTGCTAGCCTAAAAAGAACAGTTACTAACAAAATAACCTATGACAGAAATTAACGTATATTCTTCCTCACAAATTGCTGAAAATTTTGATTTTTAAAATTGATAAAAACTATCCAAGCAACAGCCAAAATCGATAGATCTCCAAAAAAATAATATATGTCGTGTACATGTTATTATTTTGTACAGGTTATTACTTGTAAAAAAATGGAAAATATCTAATAAAATCTTCTAATTATTCAGTATTCACTTGTCAGAGATAAAGAGATACTTTAAGTTATGTAAAAGAAGCCAATATAAAAAAAGAAGATGTGATATGATTGCCAATGAGACAACTGTCCACAAGAGATCAAAATGACACCGCAAACAACAACTATAGGTCACTGTACGGCCTTCAACAATGAACAAAGCCCATACCGCATAGTCAGCTATAAAAGGCCCCGATTAAACAATGTAAAACAATCAAACGAGAAAACTAACGGCCTTGTTTATATGATAAAAAGTGAACGAAAAACAAATATGTAGCACACTGAATTACAGGCTCCAGACTTGGGACAGGCACATACATGAATAATGTGGCAGTGTTAAACATTTTAGCGGGATTTCAACCCCCCCTAATCTGGGACAGTGGTATAACAATACAACGAACTATACAAATTAGTTGAAAAAGGCTTAATTCACCAGATGGATAGAAATACAAGTGGACGTGGCCGGGTACGTATACATTCCGACACAAAAAGACACAATGAACAGATCTGAGAGTACTCGCAGTTATCTGACAGATAGTTCAAAGCCGATAACAACTAATAAAAAATCATGCATCTAAGACTAAACTATCAATCCGTACATATTCTAATCCAATTAAGTTAGTGTAAAGACGTCATAAACAGCCAGAGAAAAACATGACCTTGTGCAATGACAAGTTACAGATATCGACAGATTGTAGGTAAGTTAAAAAAAGATAGCAGTTAAAAAAAAATCTTAAGATGGCATGATGTCTTGAATATAGCAGGAATTAGATTTATAAACTCATTTTCAGAGGAGACACACTAATTTATCATTGTAAAGTTGCCCAACTATACCCTGTGATTAGAACAGCACACTCTGGAGGCATACACATAATAATTGTAAGGAGTTGCAAACCACAAATTGCCCATATAAGCAGAAAATTTTTCCGGATTTTCACTCATACATGTATGTGTGAATACTTTGAAAATGGTCGCTCCTTCTATCATTACTTCAGTCTTAAATGCTTGTAGTCAAGTAAAAGTCAAAGATGTTATTGTCAGGTAGACAATGTTGATTATCAATCATGTACTATCAGGATCGCTGTACCAAATTCAGTGGACTGCGCTCGTAGAAGGCAGAAGTGGCTCACCAACTCACTGACTTTGTTTTTTATTTTGGAGCTCCACATATCCTTTATGTGGTTAATTGAGGGGAATTTCTTCTTTGGCTAAAACTTCAATGTATGTATGATAGACCACTTGCACCTCAACGTGTACGTAAAAATATAGAACGCTGACTTAGAGAGTATGATAATTACATGAACACAGTAGAACGGTCTAAATAATTAAGAATCGTGTACTTTCATAAAAAAAAAAAACCACAAAAAAAAAACCAAGTAAATTGATAATTATAATTGAAATTCAAATGTCAGGGAAGAATTGAATATTCCCCTCCATTGAAAAAAATAATAAATCAAAATATTAGGAATAAAAATTTCAACAGTTTATTTATTCCTTTCAGTGGCTTTGTCACTTTGCAACAGTAGTCCGTATTTTAGTGGCACCTGGTCGTTCAACCCAATATGCTCAAAGTGTCATCTTTGCTGAAGTTATTCATAATTTACTTAAAAAGAAACAAATAAAACAAAAAAATAGCCAGTTGTACAAGTTTTCTTTTTTTTCTCCACAAAAACTTTACAGGTAATTACTCGTACAATTATATCTGTACAAGTAAAAACTTGTATGATGTATAATAACCTGCACAAAATAATAAAAGGTACACGACTACTATATATACAATTATAAATTGACAACTACGTTAAAACCTATGATTGCGTTGGATAAAAACCGCAATTTTTTATACGTGTGCATGTAAAACAAATGTGTTGTAGAAGGGTCTAAATACAGCACAAGCAACATTTTCCAAAAGACCAAAAAATGTGAAAAAGTATATTTAAACAAACCGTCAAACAACCGATGTTCTTAAACTCTGATGACTGCCATTGGCGATTGCCACAAATAAAATTGATCACGAGATGTAACACAATGAATGTGTTAATATACATTTAATACTAAGCAGAAAATAATAAACTTGTGGCCAAGATGTTATGCCAGAAACATTAATGTCAATATTTTTGTGTACACCAGATGTAGATTTCGACAATATATGTCTCTTAAGTGATGTTAGGGATCTAAACGATATTTGGAAGGCCACATCATTTACCCTTAATTTCAGATAGACTCTTGAATTTTAATTGAGTCAATATAGGATGAACGGATCATATAAACCGGAGGGAAAATATGATACAAGCCCAAACGAAAAAATATAAACAAGTCTAAATTAAAAATTCCGTTCAAACCTATGATTGCGTTGGATAAAACTCGCAATTTTTATACGAGTCCATTTAAAACAAATGTCATTGTAGAAATATATATAAGTCAATGTACGGCCTTCAACAATGAGCATAGCCCATACCGCATAGTCAATTTTTAAAGAAAACATAACTATTTAATGATTTCATTACAAATTATATGGTTCTTTTTATAGTAATTAAGATATTAACACAATGTTGACTGCGGAACCCCTCTTTTTGACATTAAATTTTATACATATATATCTGTTTGTTTTGATCACATATCGTTGTCAATATAATGGAATTTTACGATACTTTGATAGAATTGAGATGTTTAGCTAGCTAAAAAAACAGGTTGAACCCACCATTTCTACATGACCACCAGAATGGTGTAAGCTAGAACTGATTCGTCCCGATGTATACGGACGTCATTAGCGTCCGGTATTGATTTTGTATCTTCAAGAATAAAACGTCATTAATTCGAGTTCATTTTTATCTGCGAATTGGAGATTGCATAAAAGCGGGATTTACAAATATTTATTCATTTTTTACTAAAATTTAGATTTAAAATGGGCTAGAGAAATCATCATAGATAGTTAGAAATGTCTTGGGAAGAACATTTTAAATGATTGCACCACATAAGGCAGCAACTATGCGATTTTCTGGGGGGGGGGGGGGGGGCAAAAAAAACCTTAGCCTTGCTGCCTAAGTAAATCATTGCACCACATAATGAAAAATCCATGTTTACAGCAGTTACTTAATAAAAACGTTGCAAAAATTACCAAATTATGTGGATTTTTTTCACTATAGCTACATTCTGGTTTCGAAAACTATAAACCTCGCAGTAAAATAAGAAAGCCGTACATGTTGCAGATCCAACTATTAAAGCTGATCTGGATTTAAAAAAATGTGTGCCCACTCAATATTTTTGACCTATTGCTTATAGACCAAAGCACAAAAACTAACACTGAACAATGACCCATGAAAAGGAGGACAAGGTCATAGTAACCAAACTAGAAATACACCTAACAA
Source organism: Mytilus trossulus (assembly GCF_036588685.1). Taxonomy (NCBI): domain Eukaryota; kingdom Metazoa; phylum Mollusca; class Bivalvia; order Mytilida; family Mytilidae; genus Mytilus; species Mytilus trossulus. The sequence continues at coordinate 25,557,538 of NC_086383.1, read as the reverse complement.
TCATTCAACAGGCTAAATATAGTTGAAATGTTGCGTTAAGTTTCTAAGAAACAGACTTAACCATATAAATTACAAACTTACCAATGAACAATGAAAATGAGGTCAAGGGCAAATCGAAAATATAGTTAACATATTGATTACAGACCAAAACGTATACAACTTAACACTGAGCAATTAACCATGAACATGAAATCAAGGTCAAATAAAACCGGCGAAACTGACATGTTCATCATAAAAAAGTTACTTATACCAAATAAAAAAGGTGATCTATTGCATATAGTATGGCGGGGGAAAGCGGGGGGGAGGGGGTTGAACTGAAAAAGTTAATTGTCACCACTGATCCAAAAATGAGGTCAAGGTATTACTAAGATGACACCTTACAGTTTACAATGTACATGTTTCGATCATTCCATATATCAAAAACGGTTGACCTATTGCATACAGTATAATACAAACAGACCAAAACACAAAATCATACAAAAGCTACCAGGTCTTCCACTTTCTCAAACAAAAGCTTATAAAAAGTTAGTTAACGATGTCGCCGCCTAATGACTTTTCCTATGTCTAGTTGCTGCGACAGAAGTTACAAGCTAAACAACAAATCTTTATATGTAAAAAGAGTTAAATTTTCGGTATAATTACAGATATCTTACGCTCAATGTAACAGCATCAACCCAAGCCAGGTCTTATTTGAGAAACATACCAACCTTTCTAAGGACGAGATCTTCAAATATGGTTTAGCAATGCTGTCAAAGACGGGAAAAAGCTGATAATGTTTCTATTTGCGTTGTTAATTATAAGGAAAACGGATAGTGTTTTTAGTAAAAAGTTAGTCCAGGACGATAATTAACTACCTGATAAATTTCGTCAAGAATGAAAAAGGTATGTCATTAGAATTCAGTAGATTATTCACGTTTGTAAATATTTAACAACTAACGATTTTATCTTATTAAAATGTATGATGTCATTTGCACTCAGTACAGTAAATGCATCACTTAGGAGCTACCTTATTGTCATTGAATGGCACTGCTGACCCGAGGGTATCACCAGCCCAGTAGTCATCACTTTGGTTTTGACATGAATATCAATTATATGGTCATTTTTATAAAGGAGTAGGTCCGGAAAGGGTCGATATTTGCCCATAATTTCGGGTTCATCCGAATAAAAATTTTGGACACTTTGTAAACACTTAAGTGGCTACTTTAGTAGATTTAATTAATTTATATGAAAGATTTGAACTGTTTTAGTCGTTAACACGCAAAATATTAAATAGTTGCTCTGCAGGGCACAGCTTTATACGACCGAAGAGGTCGAACCCTCAGTTGGGGCAAGTATAGACACTACATTCAAGCTTGATATAGCTCTGAATTTGGATAGTGATTAAATAGTTGACACAGCATAGATTTCTGGCACAGAATGAATGCGGTCTTATAAACTTAACATTTTTGTTTTGCTTTTAAGCAAAACACTATGTATGCTGTTCAGTATTAATCGCCTGAAATCAAATATTTGAAGAAATTTTCGTTTAAATATCTGAAATCTGAAATGAGAAAAATTGTAATCACCACACTCCTTATTTTTTATTCACCTACCCCTTTCCCCTATTTCAAAAATAATCTCTATTCAAATTTCTAATAATATTTGCAACAATAACTACTCATTTAAATTCATCATATAGTGTTAAAATATAAAATGACATACACTCATGGTTGAAATTATTATCAATAAATTGTAACTTCTTAAATTAAATTTACAGCTAATGATCTCAAGAAATGATAATTTTCTAGAAACAGTTTTAAAAATTTCGTACTAGAACAAGTAAACAAAATAGCAAAGAGTACCAATGCGAACAGAACGAAACAAAGCTAATTTAAAAGTAATTATCCATTAACCAGAAAACCCTTGTTTTCTCCCTTTTTTGCCCCTTATTCATGAACAGATTGAGTCAGAACTCCACAACTCCAATCCTAACCATCCGTGGAAACTTGTGATACAGTTTCAGGCCATTATATACACTTATCAACAAGTTATTGTTTGAACAGTAGAAAAATGCTTATTTGGGCCCCATGTATACCCCTTATTCCTAAACAAAAGAGACCATAACCCCATAATCAATCTAAACATTCCTTTGTGGTTTCAAACTTTGTGTCTTAATTTCTTATTTTTAAGATTTATATTTACTTATACTTAAGTTATTTGCAAATGTCCAATGAAGTTTATTTTACCGAAAATATTGGCAAATAAAAGATAAAGTTTATGAATGCTAAACTCATATATTGGCAAATTTCAAAAACACATATTTAAAAGAAGTGTAAAGTAGTTCAAATATTACTTTTGGATTAACTCCCTTACATTGCTTTCAAATTGTCTTAACTGTCCATTCACATTTCCCATATTCATAAATGGTTTAAGCCATAACCCCTCCTCCAAGTCAATCCTAACCATATATCTTAGAAGTATGGAATAGTGTGGTATAATTTCAGAATGATTCATACACTGTTACATAAGTAATAATTGTCTTGAAATGACAAAACTACACAAATGTACCTTTTTTGGCCTTTTATTCCTAGACAGTTTGCCCAATAACCCTTAAAGAAAAATCCAAACCATCTGCTTATGGTATTAAACAATGTGGTACAACTTCAGAGCAAATGAAATACCTGTACACAACTTATTATCCTGTAACAAGAGAAATGCTTGTTTTGGGCCCCCAATTCCTAAACTGGGACCATAAAACCACAAAATCAATCACAAGCTTCCTGTTGTGGCTATAAAAAATTGATTTGTTTCTTTTAAATTAAACTAAAGTTGTTATCCGGAAACCTTCGGTCTTCGGACGACGCCGACGACGCCGTCATACCAATATAAAGGACCTCAAATTTGCGGTTGTAAAAAAATCTATCAAATATGCCATAATATTAAGTCAATTTTCAGATTTATTTTGGTCAAAAATGAAAGTGACCGCATCCGTGTTCATCCTCGATCTTTATATATGTTATATATTATTATGAAATACGACTTACTTTTAAATATGATCACAGATTGACTCAAAAGCTAAAATTGTAAAGATTTCAGTATTGTATCATGACTTCATGATTCTGGTACACGATGAATGTGCATTGAAATGTCAAAAACAGCCCATGAATATGTATTCTACTTTTCAATCAATTGTTTACATTTTATATCTCATGACGAGATTAACGGATAATTAGAGCAACACAGCGCATGCCCATAGTGGAGTAGCATTAAATTAACCAAATTTTCATTAAAGTCTATATTATTTTATGATTTTTTTCCCAGTAGGGAAATATTAAAATAGTTTACAAATAAATGACGGTAAAGAGTTGTCTCCTCCGAGTACTATCAATACTATTTATACTTTTATTAATTAAAGTAGTAAAGACTCATTTTTTCATAGATCATTTTAACTTTTTGATCCATATTACGGTACATATTATATTTTCATACAAAGTTTCATGGTTTTTAGAAATGAATTGCATTTTGTATGTCAAGATAATCCTTATAATGCAATCTTGTTAACTATTCATAGTATAATGGTTTTAAAGCCTTAATGTGATAAAATAAACTAACTGCTTACAACAAAATTGTTCGACATTTTGTTCTGGAGTTATCGCTCGTTATCTGTTTTAATGAAACATAGAAAGTAATAGGAAAACTCAACAATGCAAATAACAAAAAACATTATGGTAATTGTGGGATAAATGTCAACAAAATCATCCAGATGTAATGTCAGCTACAATTGGATTTATTCAAATTAATTTGATATGGAGGTTCAAAATTGAATGTGGAAAAACGGAATTCTAAATTTAATAAATATTATAAAGCAAAGAAGTGCGATTTGAAAACAAATTGTGTATTGAATTTTGTATTGATATTAAAAACACGAATATGAATTTAAAAAAGCCCCTACTATTTGTGCAAATATTTAAACGCCTTTATATTTTAAATAAAAATCCCCGCTTATTGTCTTGAACATGTAGGTATGATTTGAAAGTAACTTACTACCGCAGTCCCACTAGGCTACGATCGCACTACGATCTGTGAAAAAAATGCAAATTTTGATGATCAAAGTACGATCGTGTAGATCATTGTAAGGTCGTACATGTATCACGGTCGTGGTGAGCTCTTCAAGATCGTGATGAGCGTGGAAAACTTTGAACATGTTCAAAACAATCGTGTTGCGGTCAAGGCGTAATCAGGTCGTAGTAAAAGCGAAGTTAGAGCGCACTAAGGTCGTAGTAAAATCGCAAAAGTCGCTGTACTATCGTAGCGAGAGCGTGATTCTATTCGGAGAGACTGTGCTACGATCATACAGCGACGTTATTGCGACCTCACTACGAAATTCACGTTCTCACCGCGACCCGTCTACGCTTCCGCTACGACTATTCCACACTGTTCACGACCATAGTAAGATTCTAGCACGCCCCTGCCATCCTCATCACGGTCTTCTTACGACCTAACTACGTTCATACTACGACCATCACTCGCATTGTCATTTTCACATAAAATATATTAAATCTCTTCAGGCCTTGTTTGTCTGTATATAATTGGAACTTCTTGTCCATTTTCTTGAACGGCTCAACCATGCTTCTAGTTTTTTATAGATTAGACCTTTGGTTTTTCCGTTTAAATTGCTTTACACTTATAATTTCTGGGCCTATTATAGCTTGGTGTTCGTTATAAGCCAAGGGTTCATGCTGAAGGCCGTATCTTGAACTATAATGGTTTACTTTTATAAATTATTACTTGGATGTAGAGTTGTCTTGTGGCACTCACACCACATTTTCCTATATATATTGACACATGTGTGTCATTTCTTATATCGTTCATCGTCATTTGAGCTTTATTGACCATAAATATGATGTAATTTAGGTTCGATTGGTCGGTCCGACTTCTCTGATGGATCAGGATTCGTTACTATCAGAGCTTTCTCTGTTTCAACATTAACCCTTACAACCACGCCCACGTGTTCTAGTAGATTGTGGTGGAATGACTGTATTGTTTCCGAAAAATCTACGTATTAATCAGAAATAGAAGGAACAGAACTGTATTGATATGGAACACGATATTGACGTTATTGCTGAGAATGTCGTAAGATCTTGATATGAACGTCGTATAATCGTGGTTAGGACGTGCTATAATCGCAGTAAAAGCGTGTCAAAATCGTGTTGCAATCTGATAACCCGCGGTATGGTCGTAGAGAGAACGTAATGACTGTATAAAGGTCTTGATAAGCGTAGTGAGGTTGCAGAATAAGTGCGTGTGAGAACGTGGTATAATCGTAGCGGGATCGTTGTAGAAGCGTAATGAGGACGTAGTAGCATCGTAAAGGCAACGAAAATTTACATGTTCATGCAGTTCATACTGCGACCTCATCACGATCTGAATTTATTTGAGATCGCGATGAGTACATGTATGTTGCGATGTGTGACTGGGACTTCCAATACAAGCTCTGGTGAATAAACTCATCATAGATACAAGGTTAATTTGGATGCCAGACTCCATCCTTGATGCTCGAAAAAAAAAAATGCCAAAAACGAGGATCAAAATTCCCTAAAAACGGCTAAAGTAATATATTTCTGGGGAAGAAAAATCCTAAATATTTCGAAATTTTCAAAGTATGGTAAACAGTCAATATGACCATATCACTGATGATTCATTTCTGCACAGGAAGGCTGACTGACTACTGAGTTTATTGTACTCTCGGGAGAAATACTCCACCAAAGTGGCATCGACCCAGTGGTTGTAAATACACTTGGGAGAAAAACTCTAACAACAGTGGCATCCACCTTGGCCAGTGGTTGTAAATACACTTGAGAGAAAAACTCTAACAACATTGGCATCGACCCAGTGGTTGTAAATACACTAGGTAGATAAAACTCTAAAAAGACTTGCATCGACCCAAATGTTAAAATACACTAGGGAGAAAAACAGTGTCATCGACCAAGTGGTTGTCAATACACTAGGGAGAAAAACTATAACGAGAGTGTCATCGACCCGGAGGTTGTAAATACACTAGGTAGAAAAACTATAACGACTGTGGCATCGACCCAGTGGTTGTGAATACAATAGGGAGAAAAACTCTTACAACAGTGGCGTCGACCCAGTGGTTGTGAATACACTAGGGAGAAACCCTATACGAACAGTGGCATCTACTCAGTGGTTCTTAATACACTATTGAGAAAATTTCTAACAAGAGTGGCATCGACCCAGTGGTTGTTAATACACTAGGGAGAAGAACTCTTACAAGATTGGCATCGACCCAGTGGTTGTGAATACACTAGGTATATAAACTATAACAACAGTTGCATCGACCCAGTGGTTGTGTTAGAATTAAAATAATGTACACCAGGCGAGCATTCACTTTAAAAAAAAGACTCATCCATGTCGACGCTAGAATTAAACAAAAATCCGTTAACATTTGCTTTCTTTGAAAATCAGTATCTTACAAAATAACCATTACATATCTTAACTATATTCCATTACTTTATAATTTTTTGTTTCTTCTTTCTCATGATTAGATAGTGTTTATGTTAACAAGACATTGTATAAATTCACAGCTTCTGACTTCAGACATGCACACATAGAATGTGACCGGAATAATGGCGAAGAGAACAAAACAAGACCTAACATTGGCTAGACGATTATGTTTAGTTGTTTTGCTAGACTTTCTTTGTTGGAATAATGGGTAAGTGGACCTTGAATATTGGCTATCAAACTCATGGTAACATATTTAGATAAAGGAAGATGTGGTGTAAGTGCCAATGAGACAACTCTACATCCATGTCACAGTTAATAAAAGCTAACCATTATATATAAAGCTACGGCCTTCAACACGGAGCTTTGGCTCACACCGAACAGCAAGCTATAAAGGACCCCAAAAGTACTAGTGTTAGCCATTCAATCGGGAAAACCAACGATCTTTTCTATATTAAAACAAAAAACGAGAAACACTCATGAACTTAATTAACATACAACAACTACTGACCATCAGATTCCTAACTTCGGACAGGTACAAATAATTGCAAAGGAATTAAACGTTAAAATGGTACCAACCCTTCTTCCGTTTCTGAAACAATAGTATAACATCATAACATAGAAACTCACACTGTAAAATATCAATTGGAATGATTTAACGTATTAACACAAATTTACACACAATGTATGAATACATTTTATCTGTGATTCATTTTAAATTTATGTTTAAAAAAATAAGAGATAATTAAAGTGAAAGTATAAAACCGCTGTAAAAGGATAAACAATTTTAGAAAAAACAACAACTATGAAAAAAACATTACGTCATATTATAGACAATTTTGTTGTAAATTAAAATTCTTCTGTCTATACATTCTGACGTTTAGAAATACCAAGAAATTTCTTGGATGTAAATAAAAGCTAATTTAAAATTTGGTACATGTGGGATGAATATCAACAATTAAACTATTCTATTGATGCTCAATAAAACCTCGTGTTCTTCATGTATATGTGCTGGAACATTATTAAGGAGAAAACAATTTTTGATGTGCATAGTACGAAGAAGTGACAATTTGTAGTTATAATGTATGACTACAAACACGAAATCAACTCAGGGACAAGCCCCTCAACCTGTTAAAAAACCCATCCCCAGGTAAAACTATCTCAAATGTTTTTTGGTAAATAAACCAGTACAATGGTTGTTTCTCTTTATGTTTCATTATGAAAGTCTTTAAAAGGCTGTCTAAATGTATCATTTAAATAAAAATCAGGAAATCATAATTCAAACTAATGAAATATGAAATGAAATATGACTACATTTGGATATCTCTAATGAAGCGAGTCAGATAAACTCATCATGGATACCAGGACAAAATTAAGTATACGCCAGACGCGCGTTCCGTCTACAAAAGACAAATCAGTGACGCTCGAATCTAAAAAAATTTAAAAGGCAAAATAAAGTACGAATTAGAAGAGCATTGAGGACCAAAATCCCTAAATGTTCTGCCAAATACAGCTAAGGTAATATATCTGAAGTAGAAAAGCCTAAGTATTTCAAAAAAATGAAAAAATTGTAAACAGTTAATTTATAAATATAACCATATCAATGACAATTGCAGAATCTGTGTCTTTACATCCTCGGAGGTCTGATCATCGTCTTTCTTGCTGGAATCGTCATCTGTGTTTACCTTGCGAACGTACACCAAGACAACATCGGCCAGGCAATCTAGGAGCTAACACACTTTTTTCCTGTTTTCCCATTGTCGTCTACATGTACCGGCAGTCCGTTCAAATTGGTAAATGAACGCCTCCCAAGTCATGGATCCTGTGTCATGGAGCTGTGGGCTTTGGCTACGGTCCCTGGCACCAATATGTTCTTGCCATCGGGTGTAATATCTCTCCAGAGAGGAGTCTAACATTTCTTAAGAAGAGCTGTTACCACGCTCTTTTGGTTTCCGCTGCCTTTTCCTGGATCTATCAGTGGAGTCAACTTGCTGTTGCGGCAAGCCTGTTAGAGCTCTAGGAGCTGACGAGGTCGTCATAAATGTGGGAGAAGTAGGATTTGCCATTGACTCGACAGGGATGGTACTGTTAGTAGGCACTGCAGTCAGCATTGGAGAAACTACTTGATAAGATCCACTTGCAGCCAATTGTTTCTGTAATGGTTTGCTGCTCTGAACCAATAATGATTGACTCATAGTAGGTGGTAAGTGTGCGTAAGAAGACACATAAGCCATTTACTGGCATACTTGATTAGTACTTGTGGTTTCTAGCATTTTCTTAAATGGAGGTTGTTGTTGAAAAATGTGAACTGTCTCATGCAGGGCCAAGGGCCCTGACATAGGACTTCCGACTTTAGGCGAAGACACCAAATTTGCCTTCAACAGAGTTGGTGCTGTTGATGGTTCATGCGCAAAGGCAGGGAATTTGTTATGTACTTTTGGTGTACTTGCGTTGTACTTGCTAGTGTAAAATTTTGGCTAAGATGATGTGTTCATTGCAGGAATTTAAACTTCCTTATTTTGCTTGTTCACTTATTCATTTACAGATGCCATTTGTTGGAAAATATCCTGCTGTGCAAATGCACTTTTAAATTGAACTGTGTCTCCTTCCTCAGTTGTTGTCAGCTTTTCCGTCCGCCCCCCCCCACAACATTGAATTTCTCATTGATCTGACCGTCAATTCCGCCAAGCGCTTACCACAAGCCTTGTTGTCTAGCATGTCTTCAGACTGCTGAAATTACTGAGATATTGCTTCCATCTGTTCATTATTATTATTAAATGCCGCTTTCTATTCAGGTTGCATCGTTATGTGACCAATACATATTTTATCAATTCGCGCTTCGCTCTGTTTTATATTGCGGTCAATCTCAGTTATTCTTTGAGCATTATATTTCCTATCTACTAAAGATTTTTGGTACAATTGTTGACTAGTCATTTCTGAGTTGTCCTCTGTTAAGGTGTCTTCAGCTGTGGGTTTCTCCATATCCTCAAGGGATTCAATTTCTGTCATTTCAATGTTCTTGTCCTTGCTGTCCTCATTTCCTGCCATTTCACTACTGTGTTTATACAGTTCTGAAATCACAGTATAATATCTTAAATTGCAAATATTGCAACCGAAGAAATAAGATAGGCACTAAATAATATTTTATGTCTTATGTGTGACCCAAGAAAAAAATAGGCAACTATTCACAAGAGACCAAATGACACATACAATTTTATCCATTTAAGAGAAGTTTTAGATTACCCCCTAGTTTTTGGTGGGGTTCGTGTTGTTTATTCTTTAGTTTTCTATGTTGTGTCGTGTGTTCTATTGTTTTTTTGTTTTTCTTTTTCATTTTTGGCCTTGGCGTTGTCAATTTGTTTTAGATTTGTGAGTTTGACTGTCCCTTTGGTATCTTTAGTCCCTCTTTTATTGTTGTTTTAATGCCATATTTGTGAGTTATATTTTCAATTTGGTTGCTATCATTGTGACTCTCTGGAGAAATTACAACATTTCAGATTAACCCGAGTTTATCATCAACAAGTCCTCCTAAGCAATTAATAAAATTATATTAATATATTAAACGTACCAAAAAGAATTTACATAGTTCGACAAACGTGTTCTAAATCACACGTTGAAACTATGATTTTTGTTGTGTTTTTTGGATATCTATGTTTTACAGGGTATTCATATTCTTTTGTTGTGCCATCAACTAACGAACCAGGTATTGTTTAAATAATAATTTCTTTGTTTCCTTAAATGTTCGTTTTAGACACATTTTATTAAAAAAAATGCTTTTGTGGACAGTTGTAGCATTGACAATAATACCACATCTTCTTTATAATCATTACTGTGAGATTTTGAAATTTGATTTTAAATTGGAACATTATCATGCATGTTCATGAGGTTGTTTAAAAAACAATGAAAACTATGACACTAATATTGAACTTTTTACTGTCAAAATAATATTTGAGATACATTTCTTGTATTCAAGCAAACAAACAACAGTAAACAAAACAAAGTATTACAACCTTACGAATAAGCAACACAACCCAACAAAAATATGGGTTAATGTCAGGTGCTCCGTGATCAGATTGTACTGCACATGGACCACCGGCTAAAATGAGCGTTCGTTATAACTTCATTCTGAATGAAAAATCAAAAATAATTATTTGTTGTTATTTGTTTACTTTCTTGTAATATATTACTTTTCACAAATGTTAAGGTGTACATGTAATTGAATCCAACACTTATTTTGTCGTTACTTATGTTTAGATATTACACACGTTTGTTTTTACATTATATCCATAAGCAGTGTGCTGATTAACAATATAGTCTTGAATTACGTGTGATGAAGTGTCACTCTTTTTTTTTATTTCGAAGCTACTTTAGTTAAACGATCATCAAATCTCAAGTATTCTAGTAATCATTTATATCCAAGGTTCTTAAATCTTGAGCGTTTCTGATGGGATAATTCAACACAAGTCTATGGAAGCACTAATTAAGTGTACAGATAATTGTTATGGAAAGCCAACGGGGTCAAAATTCTTTATTTGTTACTTGTCATTCATCGTAACTTGTAACTGTGTAATTTCTAAATTGTTAAATCGTAAATTGTTAATTTGTAATTGTTACTGTGAAATTCATAATGCTTAATTCGTAAATTGTCAATTTGTAACTTGCACCTTTGTAGTTTCAACATTTTCAATCGGTAAATTGTCAGTTTGTTCAGGTAACTGTGCAATTCCATAATGCTTCATTCGTAAATTGTCGATTTGTAAATTGTATCTTTGTACTAAAATTCAACCTTCTTCATTTGTTAATTGTCAATTTGTAACTTGTAGATTTCAAAATTCTTTATTGGTAAATTGTCTTTTTGTATATTGATGTTTTGTAACTTGTAACATGTGACTTGTCGATTCGTGAATCGTCGATGTGTGAAATGTCTAAGTGTTAAATGTCATCGTTGTATTATGCTAATGATCATTATGACGACAGATGGCACTCGGGTTCGTCTTCGGTGTATAATCCTCCTGTAAGTCGGAGTACCTCCATATCGAATATATACCTAAGTAATTTGAATCTATTAATTACAACAAACGCGTGTTAAAAGGCAAAACAAAAATTGTATGTTTACAGGATCCCAGTTTTATTTTGTTTACTGATGTGGACTTTCGCTCAAAAACGGAAACTATATAAAAAAAACATCCCGAGTAGTTTAGGCTCTCCTAATTACGGGGTTTATGAAATAGTCGTTGGTCAGTGGAATATTACGACTGGTTTATTTAGGTATATACAATAAGGAGATGTGGTAATAAACCGTATGATTGCCAATGAGACAACTATCCACCAACGCGAAGTACAAATAAAGTCGATGTAAGCAACTATAGGCAACCTACTGCCTTCATCAATGCCTAATACCATATAGTCGTTTTGAAAGGCTATATTATTACTGAAAACCTCAGGTACTAGTTGTCGGTTATATGGTCGGGTTGTCTCTTTGACACATTCATCATTTCCATTCTCAGTTTTATGTATTTTAAAATATATATGCCTACTGAATGTTTCTGGTCAAAAAGATTAAAAATTGCCGCTACCAGATTTCCTACAATAAACATGTACAACCAAAAAGACCAAAATATTCACGGGTCCCTCGATCTCAAAAGCTGCTTAATGCCCTGTACTCCCGATATGAACCCTAACTGGTGCAACACCTCCTTATAGCCCGGCAACCTTACTAAATCTCACATGTTGTCAATCGTTAATTAACTGAAATGATTCACGATGTTAATGAATATACCTATTTTTTTTTTATATTTGCATGTCAAATATAAAATAAAAAATCTTTTGCAATGAATTCGTAACAATATAATCCTAATATCCTATTTCAGGTTGTATTCCGCCAGGCTCTTCTGTCGAACAGTCAGCCAGGATACCAGGCTATCATTTTACTCTTAAACTGACCAAATACATACTCCTTTGGCCAAACCCAAATAATGTGCAAATATTTTCGGGGAGAAATAAAATTAAAGAACCTTAGTGAGCGCACTTACATGCCCCACGTCCCCAAATTGTCTCTGGAGAAATAAAATATCTGTAAGAAAAAAAAATTGTATAAGAAAAACAAATTAAGCATAATTTCCTGTCAATATGTACATCTACATAGTATATCCTTATCATCTACAAGGTTTCATGGAATTCTGTGGTGTGATTTCAGAGGAGTTGCGACGATAAACTGTTGCAGAGGTATATCAAAGCACATAAGTTCAAAGGGGCGTAACTTCTAGAAAAAAAAAAATAATTGCAATTTCTTGTCGATATGCAAATCAACTAAGTATGTCCTTATTATCATGAAATTCTGTTGTGTGGTTTAAAAGGAGTTGCGATGAAAAGAAACATGACCTATGGGCTGACGTACGGACGGACGGGTCAAAACATTACACCCTCCGCAACTTCGTTGGGTGGGGTATGTTTAGTGTTAGCATATAAGATATAAATTAAATGCCTCTTTCATGCAAATGGCGATATGACAAGATATTTTCTCTGACAAGTGAGAGGGAGAGGGCGTCAATTTGTTTAAAAGGGAAATATCAGGAAAGGGGGGTTTGAGATTTCGAAAAAAACACTAGTCTTTGTTAGTCTTGTATGCCTTTTAATTTTTGTTTCTTTTGTATAATTCGGAGTTCAGTATGACGTCCGGTATATCACTGAACTAGTATACATATTTGTTTAGGGGCTCGCCCCGACCAACCGAAGGACTCCTACGGGTGTTGGAGTTTCTCGTTGCATTGAATACTAATTGGTGGTCCTCGGTTGTTGTCTGCTTTATGGTCGGGTTGTTGTCTCTTTGATACATTTCCAATCTTCATTCTCAAATATATGTAGGTGACGCGTGAAGTAAAAAATAAACAGTTTCATAGTTTAACGATCATGGTCATTAAAAAAATATGTAGAAGGGACACCTCCTAGTATATTTCGATTTTGTACCATGATCATTTTAGATCTGTATCGGTAGGGGAACGTTGTAGATACAAATACCGGCTTTAATTCAACGGTAGAGAGAGCGCCGTCGATGCATTGACGGTGCACGAGAGTAGTTTCTGAACGGCTGTCAACGCTCGGTGTACGCACTACGCTTCTTCAATGTGGTTCTATTCGAATACTATATTTACGAAAAATCATTTAGAATATTGTTGTATTTTACTCGTTGAAATCTCAAAACACCTCGTGTAGTTTTTTTATCTGCACGTTTGTTCACAACATTTCTTGACTGATCATTGTTAAATCGGGCCCTTGACAGCAATTTTGTGTTCTTTTTGGACGAGTTTTTTGTTTTAATTGATATAGGAAGATGGTCTGGTTCTATAGCACTGCGACCACTTCGTACAGAAATATTAGCTTGAGCGTCTTGTCTGAATGTCTTGTAGTTTAAGTTTTGTGAGCGTTTTTGAGCTGCTTAATGCCCTATACTCCCGATATGAACCCCATCTGGTGCAACACCTCCTTATAGCCCGGCAATCTTACTAAATCTCACATGTTGTAAATCGTTAATTAACTGAAATGATTCACGATGTTAATGAATATACCTATTTTTTTTTTAAATTTGCATGTCAAATATAAAATAAAAAATCATTTGCAATGAATTCGTAACAATACAATCCTAATATCCTATTGCAGGTTGTATTCCGCCTGGCTCTTCTTTCGAACAGTCAGCCAGGATCCCAGGCTATCATTTTACTCAAAAATGACCAAATACATACTCCTTTGGCCAAACCCCAAATAATGTGCAAACATTTTCATGGAGAAATAAAATTTAAGAACCTTAGTGAGCGCGCTTACATGCCCGAAGTCCCCACATTGTCACTGGAGAAATAACATATCTTTAAGAAGAAAAAAAGTTGTATAAGAAAAAAAATTAAGCATAATTTCCTGTCGACATGTACATCTACATATATTATGTCCTTATTATCTACAAGGTTTCATGAAATTCTGTGGTGTGGTTTCAGAGGAGTTGCGACGATAAACTGTTGCAGAGGTATATCAAAGCACATAAGTTGAAAGGGGCGTAACTTCTAGAAAAAAAAATTAATTGCAATTTCTTGTCGATATGCAAATCTACTAAGTATGTCCGTATTATCATGAAATTATGTTGTGTGGTTTGAAAGGAGTTGTGATTACAAGAAACATGACCTATGGGCTAACGTTCGGACGGACGGGTCAAAACATTACACCCTCCGCAACTTCGTTGGGAGGGTATGATAAGTGTTAGCATATTATATAAATTAGTTGCCTCTTTCATGCAAATGGCGATATGACAAGATATTTTCTCTGACAAGTCAGAGGGAGAGGGCGTCAATTTGTTTAAAAGTGGGACTATCAGGAAGGGGGGTTTGAGATTTCGAAAAAAACACTAGCCTTTGTTAGTCTTGTATGCTTTTCAATTTTTGTTTCTTTTGTATAAATTGGAGTTCAGTATGACGTCCGTTATATAACTGAACTAGTATACATATTTGTTTAGGGGCTCGGCCCGACCATCTGAAGGACTCCTACGGGTGCGGGAGTTTCTCGTTGCATTGAACACTAATTGGTGGCCCTCGGTTGTTGTCTGCTCTATGGTCGGGTTGTTGTCTCTTTGATACATTTCCAATCTTCATTCTCAAATATATGTAGGTGGCGCGTGAAGTAAAAAATAAACAGTTTCATAGTTTAACGATCATGGTCATTAAAAAAATTGTAGAAGTGACACCTCCTAGTATATTTCGATTTTGTACCATGATCATTTTAGATCTGTATCGGTAGGAGAACGTTGTAGATACAAATACCAGCTTTAATTCAACGGTAGAGAGAGCGCCGTCGATGCATTGACGATGCGCGAGAGTAGTTTCTGAACGGCTGTCAACGCTCGGCGTACGCACTACGCTTCTTCAATGTGGTTCTATTCGAATACTATTTTTTACGAAAAATGATTTAGAATATTGTTGTATTTTACTCGTTGAAATCTCAAAACACCTCGTGTAGTTTTTTTATCTGCACGTTTGTTCACAACATTTCTTGACTGATCATTGTTAAATCGGGCCCTTGACAGCAATTTAGTGTTCTTTTTGGACGAGTTTTTTTTTAATTGATATAGGAAGATGGTCTGGTTCTATAGCACTGCGACCACTTCGTACAGAAATATTAGCTTGAGCGTCTTGTCTGAATGTTTTGTAGTTTAAGTTTTGTGAGCGTTTTTGAGCTGCTTAATGCCCTGTACTCCCGATATGAACCTCAACTGGTGCAACACCTCCTTATAGCCCGGCAACCTTATTAAATCTGACATGTTGTCAATCGTTAATTAACTGAAATGATTCACTATGTTAATGAATATACCTAATTTGTTTTTTAAATTTGCATGTCAATTATAAAATAAAAAATCATTTGCAATGAATTCGTAACAATATAATCCTAATATCCTATTGCAGGTTGTATTCCGCCTGGCTCTTCTGTCGAACAGTCAGCCAGGACCCCAGGCTATCATTTTACTCTAAAAATGACCAAATACATACTCCTTTGGCCAAACCCCAAATAATGTGCAAACATTTTCGTGGAGAAATAAAATCAAAGAACCTTAGTGAGTGCGCTTACATGCCCGACGTCCCCACATTGTCATTGGAGAAATAAAATATCTGTAAAAAAAAAAAAGTTGTATAAGAAAAAAAAAATTAAGCATAATTTCCTGTCGATATGTACATCTACATAATATGTCCTTATTATCTTCAAGGTTTCATGAAATTCTGTGGTGTGGTTTCAGAGGAGTTGCGACGATAAACTGTTGCAGAGGTATGAAGATGGTCTGGTTCTATAGCACTGCGACCACTTCGTTCAGAAATATTAGCTTGAGCGTCTTGTCTGAAGGTCTTGTAGTTGAAGTTTTGTGAGCGTTTTTGAGACGCATCCAACTTTTCTGGATTTGCACTCTCCTGTTATAAATCTCGAAGGTTGTCGCTGTATACTTTCAAGCTTATTGATGTTTGTAGATGTGTTCTGGTCCCTTACTATTGACCATATAATATCCCATTATTGACCTGACCATGAAAATATATGCGGTTTCTCGCATTCCGGTTGACAATATCTTAAATTTTAGGTCAACAATTAGTTTTCTGGTTCTTTTAGATTGTATTACAAAATAGTGCATATTCAACACAGTTTTGATATATAGTATACATCAACTAAGTGACTCATTTAAAATATTTTTTCATTCAAGTTGTTTTGCAAAGTACTTATATGATATCATTTTTTTTTTTATAGATATAGGAAGATGAGGTATGTGCGCCAATGAGACAACTCTCCATCCAAAGAACAATTTATAAAAGTAACCCATTATAGGTCAAGATACGGCCTTTAACACGGATCCTTGGCTCACACCGAGCAACAAGCTATAAAACCAACCAAACGGTAAAACCAACAGTGTAATCCATATGAAAAAAAAAACAAGAAACGAGAAACTCGTATAAATTACATAAACAAACGACAACTACTGTATACGTACATCAGATTCCTGCCCGATGATTTATTTTCATTACTCAGGAGCCAAATAAGTAAAGACTGTTCGTCCATTTGTTTCTTGTATTAAAACATATTATTAGATAATTACATTCTTTTCTGAAATTTTAATATTGAGATTATAATCATTATAATGTTAATGAATGATGGTTGTCAAAAAAATTGCGGGACCAGGACAATATTAGTATTTTTCCAGCACCGTCTTCTATTTCATGTTTTTAGTCTCGTTTTGACCCAGTTAAATATTAAGTAGAAATTTCTTGCAAAGTGACAGTAATATATTTGCGAAGTTGATAAGGAAGTCCGTTCCAGCGACATATCTGTATACCTTAATAAGGAAGTGACACACCTCATTGCAGGTTTGGTGACCAGTACAGTTAACTAACATGCGTATACGAGGTTACCTTAATATAAAACCGAGTCCCTTTTATACAGGCCATATAGAACAAACAAAATGAATGTATTTATCTATGTGTTGGCTTTTATATATATGCGCTGTACATAATTGATTCATTCTCCTTTGGTATCTATATTCCATATGGCGGTGCTCCTACTTACATGAGGCTTATACAACGAAGAAGAACCCGAGCGCCATCTGTCGTCATAATGATCGTTAGCATAATACAACGATGACATTTAACACTTCAACATTTCATACATCGACAATTCACGAATCGACAAGTCACAGGTTACAAGTTACAAATCATCAATATACAAAATGGCAATTTACCAATAAATAATTTTGAAATCTACAAGTTACAAATTGACAATTAACAAATGAAGAATGTTGAGTTTTTATACAAATATACAATTTACAAATGAAGCATTGTGAAATTGCACACGGTCACAAGTAACAAACTGACAATTTACCGATTAAGAATGTTGAAACTACAAAGGTGCAAGTAACAAATTGACAATTTACGAATTAAGCATTATGAATTTACAAATTAACAATTTAGAAATTACACAGTTACAAGTAAGGAATTGACAAGTTAGAATTTTGACCTCGTTGGCTTTCCATAAATTGTCAGCGCTCATGTCAAAGGTACACCAATCAGTTCATTTCGAAAACACAAAATATATAAAGTGACGACTAAGTTTATAAATTGATAAATTTAGACATGATTAAATAACTAACATTCCTACTCACTCAGGCAAAATATTTTACACGAATTTGTATTTTCTTTTGTTGTTTCTTCACTTCATAGTATATGCAATAATGATAATAATAAATGATGTTACCTCTACTCGAAAAAGTGAAACTTTAAAATTCAACTGGCATTTCGATTCTTTTTTTTAATAAGTCACATATAACAGGCTTTACAAAGGCATTTTGAATACAGTGGCCGCAATATACTGTAAATAAAAAAAATATATAAAAGGCAAAGCTAGGTATACAATGTATCAATACATATATTAAAATTCATATATCAACAAATAAGATGACTGCCATTGTTAAACATAGAACAAAGGGGTAAAATGCAGTTTTTGAATTATTACTCAAAAACCAAAGCATTTAGAGCAAATCTGACATGGGGGTTAACTTGTTTGTCAGGTCAAGATCTATCTGCCCTGAAACTTTCAGATGAATCGGACAATCCATTGTTGGGTTGCAACCCTAAATTAGTAATTTCAAGGAAATTTTGCCGTTTTTGGTTATTATCTTGAATTTGATTATAGAAAGAGATAAACTGTAAGCAGCAGTAATGTTCAGAAAAGTGGGATTCACGAATACATTGTCAGTCAATATGACCCCTTTATGAGTTATTATCGTGCTTGTTCATACTGCGGAGAGATTAAAATTAACACTCCGTATATTTGATGGACACCATCAAGAATTAGCGGATCCATACGATATATTTGACAAAACTAGACACATATGAAAAAGTTTAGACATCAACGCCAAGTGATTTCATATTTTAAATTGTAAAAAAAGACAACAAAATGACGTCATTTGATTTGTAAAACATTTTAACCACATGGTAGATTGTGGTTTGTCATTATGTCGTCTAATCTTTTGATTACCATGCGTGACTTATTCCCGATTGTGACTGTTTTGCTGAGTGTGAATTCACATAACTATAAGACGTGTTACGGTACTTGTCAATCCCAAATTCATGTATTTAGTTTAAATGTTTAATTTTTTATTTGTAATCCTCATCGGATCTTGTCAAATGTGTTGACGTCTTGCCTATTATATTTATTTGTTATGGTAAAGAAAATTAGTCATCGCCTTCATTTATTAGATTTGATTTTCTTCAAAGTAATCAGTACGAAATTTTACGTTTGAAGTTAGATTCAAAACAAACCGGACATATTGTTATACTATAGTTAATTGCTACCTTAGTTTGCTATTAATAAGTATTGAAATGTGCATTGTTATTAAACGCAATATCAGTATTTAGTTCAAACATAATCTTATATCAATCCTAATTCTATCTAATTCATTCAAATGTGACGTCATTTTTTTATTTTTTGATAATCTGATTTACAAATTCAAATGACGTCATTTTTTTGTCATTTTGTACAATTTCAAATATGACGTAACTTGGCGTTGAGGTAGAAACTTATTTGGATGTGTCTACTTCTTGTGTTGCAAATGTCTGGTTATGAAATGTATTTCAGTTGTTTCCTGTAATTACAATTGGGAATGGAAATGGGGAATGTGTCAAAGAGACAACAACCCATCCATAGAAAAAAAAAACAGTATAAGGTCACCAACAGGTCTTCAATGTAGCGAGAAATTCCCGCACTTGGAGGCGTCCTTCAGCTGGCCACTAAACAAATATATACCAGTTCAGTGATAATGAACGCCTTACTAATTTCAAAATTGTACATAAGAAACAAAACAATATAAATAATACAAGGCCAGAGGCTCCTGACTTGGGACAGGTGCAACAATGTGGCTGGGTTAAACATTTTTGTGATATTTCAACCTCTAGCCAATGCCAGATCCAGACTTCAATTAAACTGACTGAAAGATTATGATTTAATCATATGAACATCAGGCATAATCCTTCCCGTTAGGGATTTTGTAGCATACCATCATAACATATATAAAAAGAACATAACCCGTGTCATGCCAACAATTGGTTTTTGAAAAAATGTGTTTATTTCCGATGCAAAGATCCTAAAAGTGAATCAATAGTAACGCCAAAATATGCAATCTTTCATGACCTGACAACAGTATCCCTTCTTTATAAGTCTGTTCAAAGGTTTTGTTAGTTTCTGAGGTGAATACTGACCCCTTTGTGCTTTATAAAGAATATTTCAATACAAAATTGGATGTGAAATATCTGAACGTATAACGTGTAAGAAGTCTGCATGTTAAGCTATATTTACGAATGATGTATTTATATCGATGATAAAATTCAGTAAATGTTTTAAATAGTTTGTGATATCGAAAACCCTGGTGTAATTTTCAGTAATACAAAAATTTCTCTCGTTAAAATCAAAAACATTGTTACATACACGAGCGAATCGTACGAGTTGGGATACATAAACATCGTAAGATGGTGATAAGGGAACATCACCATCTAAAATGAATAATTAACGATAGGAAATGAAAAAGTATTTTCTCTTTTATCATAAATTTTAGTATTCACCTTTCGTTAGTGATATAGATATCAAGATCGAGTTAAGGGCAGTGGTCATTGTTAGTATTAGCCTAATTTAAAGTGAGTTCAACAGGATAAAGTTCTTTAGTATACATACTGAAGTCGTCATTTTTTAGAACCAAAATATCATCCAAAGATCTAAAAGTATCATTAAATTTGTTTATCAGATGTTATTTCGATGGGTCTTTGCTTATTTTTGTCATAAATTGTAACCCATAGCAGTACAAAAACAGGTCCGCAATAAGTGGCGAACAGTTTGTTCCCTTTCGAATTCCGATAACTTGGCGATATACGGAATCCCTAAAGCGAACAAAAGTTTTATCTAGTAAAAATTCAAGGGCATATATAATATCAAAGCATGTCCAATTGACATCGTTTTTTTGTTTATTGCTTCTAAAAAATGACCTTAAAGAGATTAAACATATATATTCACATTCTGACTTTTTAAATGCTCATTTAATTAGGTGTGTGAATTTGTTCTTAATGAGAATGTGAGGCAATGTGGAATACAGGGTAGAAAAATCAAAACTCTTAACAGATTTAAAATCACCAAAATAAGCATGCAATTTATCAAGTACTTCAAGCGAGTTCTTGACACTCCAAAAGTAATTAATTCCACTATTTTCAAAGGCGTTATTTGAACAATTTATTATCAGAGTTTTGATAGTTCCAAGTGTGCTGGTAAGAAGAAAAGACAATTTAGTAGTGAAAAAATGGATTCAAGACGAAATAAATATACATTTGTAAGGTGTTTTGTGTAGCTTCGGAAGCCAATTAATAGTTGGAACTTTCATTGTATTTGGTTCTGTTTGTAAAGCGGTAGCTACAGTTTATGTTTTTTTCAGATGTCGTTTTCGGAAAATGGAGTCAGTTGGAATGTTGGTGAATTGGTGATCTCTTTTTTCTGAATCTCAATGTAAAATTTACGTCAAACAATAACAATATCATTAGCAGCTTAATCGGCAGGGACAACTTGTCTAGTCTTAGTCCTTAGTATTTTGAATAGTAATTTTATAAAATTCACAGTTTGCGACAGTATAAATTATTCTTAATGATAGTGTTGTTCTGGTAACTAACAGAAAACCTGGCCGTTTTGGGAACAACTGGTTTGATCTTTTGGTCCTTGATTCTGTTCAACTTTGTACTTGTGTCGGCTTTCGCAATCTTGTATCCGGGCGTTACTAGTAGGTCTTTTGTAGACAAAATGCACTTCTGACATATCAAAATTTTGAACTTGTTGCCTTTTGTTGGCTGTTGTTCGTGTGTTTCCTTGTCAAGTGTGTCCTCCAATTTGTTTATATTATAGTCCTGTGGTGTTGCGTTGTCATTTTGATGTTATATTTCACGTGTCCATAAAAGAGTGAGGTTTGGCATGCCACAGTATCAGGTTCAACCCACCATTTTTTCCTTTTGTGCGTGTTACATTTTAACGTTGTGTCGTTTGGTTTCTCTTATTTTTGAGTGTAAATTCACATTACGATAAGACGTGTCACGATACTTGTCTATCACAAATTCATGTGTTTGGTTTTGATGTTATATTTGTTATTCTCGTGGGATTTTGTCTTATGCTTGGTACGTTTCTGTGTGTGTTTAATTGTTAGGTTACTGCCCCTGAATTGGTAATTTTAAGGAAATTTTGCCGTTTTTTGTTATTTACTTGAATATTTTTATAGATAGAGATAAATTGTAAACAGCAATATAAGACCTAAAAAAAAGTCAATATTGTTGAAATGGTCAATTGACCCCCTAAGGAGTTATTGTCCTTTATAGTCCTATTTTAAAAAAAATCAAAAATTCATATTATTAAAATAGCTACCTACGGGATCGTTAAGCGAGTTAAATGGTGCGAGACTGCTTAAACATTTCTACATGCTAAACTGTTAAAAAATATGATCATGCGACTTATTAAAATGACTAGTCAATAAAGTGGACATGCTAAAAAACAACTATTCATCAACATCAAATTAGTCATGCATGTAGTAATCAATAACGACAATAGTAATATACCGCTGTCCAAAAGTCATACATGGTGACGCGAAAACAAATCCATGTTACAAACCAAACTGAGGGAAACTCATAAACAATAAAGGAAAAAGAACGGAACAACAGAGACACTGAAGAGCAATAAAACCAAACACTTACATATAAACTATAAAGATTATTTATTAACAACTGCAATATTTCTGACTTGAAATTAAAATGTTCGTAGTAAGCGGCGAGAAATAAGATCCTTTGCACTTTTCAATCCCAAAACCTTGATGAAAAATTAATATGTTCTTGATTTTATCATTTCCGTTTAAAATATTGAATATAAGTTGTCGAACAGAATTCGTTTTGCCTACATAAATCATTTAATTTTAGTGGTCTACTAATGAACTATTGCTCTTTAACTTTCAACGCCACGTCGTCTCGATATTTTATAGAAAAAAATATATGATAGGATTTCCAATGAGACAACTAATCACAAGAGACCAAATGACACTTACAATTTTTCACATTTGAGAGAAGTTTTTGAGTGGTTTTTAATGTCATCTTTGTGTTTTATATTTTCAAATGGGTTGCTATCATTGTTACTCTCTAGAGAAATTACAACATTTCAGATTAACCAGAGTTAATCATCAACAAGTCCGCCTAACCAGTTAATAAATGTATATGAATATATTGAATATACCAACAACAATTGCCATAGTTCGACAAACGTATTTCAAATCACACATTCAAACTATGATTTATCTTGTGTTTTTGGGATATCTATGTTTTACAGAGTATACATATTCTTTTGTTGTGCCACCAGCTGACGAACCAGGTATTGTTTCAATGATAATTTCTGTGTTGCCTTTAATGTTCGTATTAGACATAACAAAACGCTCATGTGGACAGTTGTAGCATTGACAATTATACCACATCTTCTTTCTTATAATAACTGTGAGATTTTGAAAATTTATTTTAAATTGAAATATCATCATGCATGTTCATGAGCTTATTTAAAAAATATGAAACAAATATCGAACTCTAGAACAAATTCATAATGGGGAAAACCATGAAAACTGTCAATTTCCAATTCGAAAATTGGTCAGCAACCCCACCAGACATTATAAGTTAATTCAAAATTAACTGACATCCAGTTGCCAGAGCTGTGTATACAGAAATCACAGATATACAACAAAACGTATTTAAACCTTTAAAAGAAAACATATACATTAATCAATCAAAGACGGCAATACAAAAGGTGTTCTCGACACATTCTGTTTTTTGTCGTTAATGGTATATTTGCTCAATAAAATAGAAATTATGAATGTTAAAGTACACAAAATAGAAAAAACACTGTAAAAAACGCATTGTGTGTAAAAAAAAACCCCTCCCTGCACCAATAATGTCGTGGTTTCAATTTAAATGTATAACAAAACATAACAGAACGAAAAAATTAAAAGGAAAAAATAAACAACTTGATCCCCTATTATCTATAAACTTAGACAATCTTGTAGTTATCGTTTATATTTTACTGTCAACATCTTATTTTAGATAAACATTTTTTTTGAATTCAAGCAAACAAACAACAGTTTACAAAACAAAGCATCACAACCGTACGAATAAACAACACAAACCAACCAAAAATATGGGTTAATGTCAGGTGCTCCGTGATCAAGTGGTACTGCACATGGGACAACCACTAAAATGAGCGTGCGTTATACCTTCATTCTTTAATGAAATATCAACAATAATCATGTGTTGTTATTTTTTTACTTTCTTGGCACATATTACTTTTAAGAAATGTTAAGATGTAATTGAATCCAACAATTATTTAGTCGTTACGTCTAATTAGATATTACACACTATTTTTCAAACTATATTCATTAGCTAATTAACAACATAGTCTTGAAATACGTGTGATGAAGCTATAGTAGTTAAACGATCATCAAATCTCAAGTATTCTAGTAGTCATATATATCCATGGTTCATAAATCCTGAGAGTTTCTGATGGTATAAATCAACAACAGTCTATGGAAGCACATAATCTATTTAATGTCATTATCATTTTTCTATCACTGGGTTAATTGTTCTACTATTGTACAGATAATTTTCAGCGTTCATGTCGAAGGTACACCAAGAAGAGCAAGAAGAGCATTTCGAAAACACAAAATATATAAAGTAACGACAAAGTTTCTTAGTTGATAAATTAAGACATGATGAAATTACTAAGATTTCTACTCACTCAGGCAAAATATCTTACACGAATTTGTATTTTCTGTAGCTGTTCCTTCAATTCACATTATATGTAATAATAATAATAATAAATGATGTTAACTATACTCGAAAAAAATGAAATTTTAAAATTCAACTGGAATGTCGATTCTTTTTTTAATAAGTCACATATAATAGAATTTACAGTGGCCACAATATACAGATAGTTTGAGACACGTTTAGGGCACGTTGTATACGCTTCGAGATCGATCGATCATTCAAACGTATGCGGGTGTGTTTGTACCATTTGTATACAAATATAACCAAGCTTCTTTTCATTTTGCAGTATGTCCAGGTATAGAATGCTTGCCTACCCAAGAGATCAAAATTTCCACGTGTAGATGTATCTGTAAGGAGAATTCTAAAACTTGTGCTAATGGTACGTGTTTAGTTATTATAAAATCAAAGTACTGAAAAACTAAATATCAGAGGACCTCAAGATATGTTGAATTATTGATAAATGACAGGTCTTCATGTAATACCGGCCAGACAGATATGGTCACCTTACAGGAGAGTACACATAATAGAATATGCTATCTGAGATACTCACTTGAACTAGGAAACTTAACTCTGTGAATTATCAACGACCACATTATCAAATAAGAACTGTTATATTGGCATAATGACCATATAGATAAACACATAAACAAATCTTTATCGATAACTTATAATAGAGAATTAACATAGCAAACAATTGTTCGAGTAGCTATATAGTCACTCACTGAACTATGAAAAAGAGGTTCGAGAAAATCATATTAAAACAATAAAATTGTAATATTGGGGGTGAAAGATACCAGATGAACTGCAAACTCATAAATGGAAAATAAACAATGCCATGAATAAAATTGAAAAAGACATACAGACCAAAACATTGTACACTAGAAACAACATGGAAAAGTAAAGACTGAACAACACGAACCCCACCAAAACTTGGGGATGATTGCAGGTGCTCCAGATGGGTAAGCAGATCCTGATCTACAAATGGCATTGTAGTATGCAGGTCTTCTATTTTCTTAATCATTTAGCTTTTGGATCAATTTATAATGTTAGCACAACAAGATAACTGTCCCTTATTCTCGATGTGTGTTGCAGTCCACACAAACTTTTCAATTATTCATACATAGCTTCACTGAGTAATCTTTGTTTTATTGTAACACTTTAAATCATTTATCCATTATATTTAAAAAAGAAATAGAGCCTAACGGTTCTGTTTTCAAATTATTTAGGAGATAACTGTATTGTATTTTAAGCTCCGACGGCATCAATTGGGGATTTGATGGTCGCAAATTAAGTTTACTGGCGACGCGTTAGCGGAGACAGTAAACATTTATTTGCGACCATCAAATCCCCAATTGATGCCGTCGGAGCTTAAACTACAATATTGTTATCTCCATTCTAATGAAACTGACAGAAAACAACGTTAAAACATGTATTTAAAATCTGTCATATGCCGTCTGCGCTTGCGCGTAGGTCCAATAGCATCAATTGTCAATTGATGCCATGTAAGAAAGTGACGTTATCCAATCAAAATAAACGTTACAAACGTTGTTGCATTAGAATTAATGTTTCATTGTAAATATTACAATTTATTATATGTAAATAGCCTTACGCTAATGATGTTTTTATGGTATTTTTGTTAATTGAATTTCACAACATCAGGATAGTTTTCAACTGTTAGGTTCTTTTTTTTAATTTCTTCTGGATTAAATTCTTTGGATACCACTGGTTTAAGCAATGATAACATTTTGCACCATACATATAGAACACATCTACCATATGAATGTGTCGGCCCTTAGTAAGCAGCCTGTAAAACAGGGCTTGTAATTTTTTTATGTGAAAATCTTGATTTTCTGTTCGTTAATTGATGTGGCAATCAGTTTTCTTGAGTCATTTGTGTTTTCTCTTATTTTTGAGATATTGAGATAAGACGTGGCACGTTACTTGTCTATCCAAAATTCACGTATTTGGTTTTGATGTTATATTTGTTATTCTCGTGGTGTTTTGTCTGTTGCTTGGTGCGTTTCTGTGTGTGTTGCGTTTCGGTGTTGTGTCGTTGTTCTCCTCTTATATTTAATGCGTTTCCCTCGGTTTTAGTTTGTTACCCCAATTTTGTTTTTTGTCCATGGATTTATGAGTTTCGAACAGCGGTATACTACTGTTGCCTTTATTAATATTGTTTAACATTGCATGGCTATTTCTAAAAGAGGGACGAAAGATACCAAAGGGACAGACAAACTCATAAATCTAAAACAAACTGACAACGCCATGGCTAAAAATGAAAAAGACAAACAAAAAATCAATAACTCACATGACACAACATAGAAAAGTAAAGAATAAACAACACGAACCCCACCAAAAACTAGGGGTGATCTCAGGTGCTCCGGAAGGGTAAGCAGATCCTGCTCCACATGCGGCACCAGTCGTGTTGCTTATGTGATTACAAATCCGGTAAATAGTCTAATTCGGTAGGTCAAATTCATGAAAGGGAAGGGGATTGTAGTTACGACGTTAGGAAGATATCCGATATCATTTGTGAAATGGTTATTCCATAACGGTCAACCAACTCGTTATGGCGTCCGTAAAATTTACGAAGGGATTATTTCAACTTCACCATTTGGAACTCTTGATTTAATAGCTTCCTTGTGAGCAGTAACCCTCTATCAAGAAAATCATGATAGGATATGCAAGCACGGGAATATCGTATCAATTGAGAGATATACACCCCGTATGCAGGTGCTGCAGGAATGTTGCTACTTAGAAATGGAAAGTTCACAATTGGAAAGCTGAAATCATCTCTTTTATCGTAAAGTTTTGTCTTCAACCGACCCTCATTGTCAATTTCTAGATGTAAGTCAAGATATGAAGCTGACTTAACTGTATCTGTAGTATCCTTTATCTCCAATTCGATGGGATAGATGCGTTCCACATAGTCACCAAATTTTGAATTATTTAGTGAAAGAACGTCATCTATATAGCGGAAAGTAGAGTTAAAGGATATTGCTAACTTCTTATCTTTCTTCCTAAGAAGTTCCTGCATGAAGTCAGCCTCATAATAATAAAGAAACAAGTCAGCAAGTAGAGGGGCACAGTTTGATCCCATTGGGATGCCGACAGTCTGTTGAAAAACACGTCCTCCGAACGTAACAAATATGTTGTCAATCAAGAAATCAAGCATCTTGATAATATCAGTTTCAGAGATTTTTTTGTTTGAATCAGAGTGATTCTTTACAAAGTAGGATTTATCCCTCCCTAAGACAAGATACTTGTATCTACGTTGGTCATTCTTTTTTATGAAGCAAAGTAATACCAACTCTTTTAATTTGTCTTTAAGTTTGGAATGTGGAATACTTGTGTAAAGAGTAGAGAAGTCAAATGTTTTAATACTGTTACAAGATGAAAGAGAGTTAGATTGTATGTACTCTAAAAGATCTTTGGAATTTTTAAGTATCCACATCTGATTCACGCCACCTCTAGAATAGGCAGTTTCACAATAACTGATTTATGTATAGTTTTTTTTTCTGATTGTTCAAATGTTGTTTGGTAATCTTTATGTCTTTTCAACATTTTTTTCTAGAGCTGATGACTGATTACCAATCATACCTCCCTTTTCGTTTTTTTTCATCAATAATGACAACAGTTTGGTTTTAATTTTGATTTATGTATGTACATGTGACAATATAAAACCGTATATATACAATTTCATTCCATCATTAATATTGGTTATTGCTAGTATATATTTATCTTTAAGTTTAACAATGTACTGTGAAAGTGCTATCTTCTAACATCTACTTAGTATTATATTTATGGTGAAACCACTGATTCAAAGGACAAGGTTCATCTATTGCCCAAAATGGCCTAAAATATTCTATATACTTTAAAATTCCAAAGAGTTCACAATTTGGTTCGTTAATGGGCCTATTTCAAATGTCTTAATGCTCAATAAATCAGTACATTTTAAGTTCCACATTAGGCCCATTTTGACAAAATGTGTGTGATTTGGGGCAATTTTTAGACCTGAAAGCTTTAGGAATAAAGATTTGGCCGCCACCTACGATCCAAAATGTTTTGTAACTAAAAGAATCCAAATCTGATATATACATATGATATAGTTCATTAATATAAAAACTTTTGGATTGGGATGCATCCTAGGTTATTCATGTTTTGGACAAAATTGACCTAAAAATAGAAATAGTGTATATTACTCAACCTATAGCCATGATAGCTGTAGAATGTAACCTCTGACAATGAAAAAAAAGTATAAATCTCAATAACTGAAAATTATTCCGTAGTCATCTTTGATATGATTTTCACAGTTATACATGGTTTTGTTGTGTATGATTTTCGGAAAGAAAAATAAAGATGGCAAGACCTGAACGAGGCTGCCTGATTTTTTAAAGTGACATAAGAACAACACAGTCAGTGTGCGGCAACTGAGCAAACTGCCCGCTTTGCACCAGCAAATATCAATGAATGCCTAGGCTGGGAATCGAACCCATATACACCAACTCCGTTGTTCCTATATGTTTAAATGAAGAAAAAATTGTCAGAACAAATTTTAAACTAGATGTGTCGAAGCGACACGAATGGCCCCGTCCTAAAAAGTTGAAAAATCTACAATTTCAATATAAACACATGTGGACACAAACATGATGATAGTCTAACATATCAAAAATCAGCTCAAAATCTGGAGGAGTATAGAAAAAATATCCATATAACTGTGATTTTCAATAATTTATTAAAGTCCAAAGCCCGTAATTTCGTCAAAAGTTAGTGGAGCAGAACGAACCTTAAAATTGACCTGTAAATCATCGTGATTGACTCACATACCAAAAAATCAGCCCGATGTCTGAACGTGATTAGAAAACAACTCAATATAATGTATTGTTACGGAATGACAGAATGACGGCATTTCGGAATGACAGAATTTCGGACAAGGCTTAAACTATATGGCACCGACAACTTCGTTGATGGGGCCATTAAAATGTATATATGAAAATTAATGAAAATGCAAGTGGATTTATG
This sequence comes from Mytilus trossulus, assembly GCF_036588685.1. NCBI lineage: Eukaryota > Metazoa > Mollusca > Bivalvia > Mytilida > Mytilidae > Mytilus > Mytilus trossulus. Next base: position 25,527,638 of record NC_086383.1, on the reverse strand, counting down.
GTGATGAAGATGTGTACTTAGATTGTAGTCCTATAGGCTCCACTGTACAGCTACAAGGGTTTGATATTGCCGAGTCAGATTTTTTGGGGGAGGAGGGAGCTGAAGACGCGCCCTTTTCAAGAAGCTTCATGTATGGTAAATTTGTAGTCCTTTTTATATATAGTTTTACCCTAAATGTTAACTTGCTAGACCCCCTTCCTTTTAAAATCATGTATTTAACGAGGTTGCCTAATTACATGTTTGTAATAACAATTATGTTTAAGAATTAGAAATAGATAGGTTCCTTTAAATGAAGCTGATTCAAGTAATATGTCCACATCGGTTTCAGATTCAACATTTAAACCCAAATTGATAGAAACAAGTTCCTGTGTACCGACTACGCCACTATCATGCATTTTCATGCCTTCGTGGTAGATTATAGTCCAAATAATTATGACGTCTCGTAAGGCTATTTTATTTTTATTCTGGGACGCCTTCCTACGTTCCAGAAAAATAATAAAATAGCCTTGCCAGACGTCATAATTATTTGAACTAGGTAATTCAGTATTATAAAATGTGATTTACCCACCCTCTGACATTTCAGAATTCAGTGTAAAGTAAGACGAATATTCGCTGAATATGACATATTATAAACAATAAAATCAACCAATAATTACATCTAACGTACATATTCAAAGTAATTACAAAATTCGCGTTTTTGTCATTCCAAATTTTACAATGGACATAATTAGTTCAAAAAAGGGGCGAAAATCCGAAACAATATCATAAAAAAAAAGAAAATAGTTCCACGTGTGTGTCTTAGTGATCTATTTCTTATATAATTGTTAAAAAATTGGAAGATGGACGGAGTCTATCAAGATTTCGCATATCTGTTCACCATTTACTTATAGCATTATAGAGAGAGGTAGATATAGTAAAACTTTCCGACACAATAGAAGATGTAAGAAATGTTGTAGTAATGAGGTCAAAGATGAAACACATTTACTAGTGTTAAACCATTCAAACGGGAAACCCAACGGTCTAAGGTATATAAAAAACGATAAACGAAAAACGCGTATAAATTACAAAAACAAACGACAACTGCTGCACATCAGATTTCTGACTTCGGACAGGTGCAAAAATTTGCAGCAGGATTAAACGTTTTAATGGTACCAAACCTTCTCCTTTTTTCTAAAACAAAAGCATAACATCACAACATAGAAAACACACGATACAATATCAATTGGCAGGCTTAACTCATTTAAAATACGTAAATTAACACACTATGAACGAATAGATTTGATGTGCGATATATGAATGCTAATGCACAGTTTATAAAATACTAGGGACACACATTAAAGACAAAAAATCAAACAAACAAGTCCAACCAAAGTCGTGGTAAGATACAACTACGGCTTTTAAACCCTTCGAAAAAAATCAATGGTACGAATGTGCTATAATTGCAAGTCAATCGTGGAAAAAATCGTGTTGCAATTGGATAACTCGTGGTATGGTCGTAGTGAGACCGTGATGCGCGAAGGAAGATCTTGACAAGCGTAGTGAGGTCACAGAATAAGCGCGGTGAGAACGTGTTATAATCATGGTAAGATCGCACTAGAAGTGTAATGCGGACGCAGTAGCATCGTGAAAGTAACGAAAATTTACATTTTCATGACGCTCATAATGCTACCTCACCACGATCTGAATTTAATTGAGATCGCGGTGGTGGTGGTGGTGCGATCAAGGTCTAATGGGACTTGGGCTTAACGTATTATTGTGTATTTAACTATTATGTTTTATATAATCATTGTATTATGATGTTTTTGTATCTTGCCCGACAAAGGCTTATGATTGGTTTAATAAAATAATGTCTAATGTCTATACGAAGAGAAGATTGCCGATATATAATAAAAAAATAAATTGCTGTAATAAAGAATACACAAAAAGTAAACTCATATTTAAAGGCCTTGCATGTTCTCGTTTCTTCAACTCAAATAGCTGGTATTTTCAAAATGGCGGCAGGGAACGCTTACAGAGAATTATTTACATATTGTGCAAGATTAAATATTTCTGGTTTTGCTACGATACCATGAAAGACAAATATGCTACAAACGGCTTTAAACAAGTAACTGAAAATCAAATAATTGAAATATAGTTACCTTTCTGTGCCTACATTCCTGTATTGATCGCCTCTCGTGTTTCTTCAAGCTCGCTCTTGATGAATGCGCATTCGTGGTATTCATCCGCAACATAAATTTTTCGGTACGTCATTGATATTAAAGATGGTATAGTCTGACTCATAAAAGAATAAGAATAAGAATATTTCCATATTATTAATTTGTAATTAATACGAATACATTTTCTGAGTATCCATCATTGTCCATTGAAAACATGAATTTAAAACATGTAGATTTCAAATCAAAATTACAGAAAGCAGGCCCTCAGGTTTTTGGCCCTCGGGAAGCTATGCACTACCAGCCAGCTTGTATGGGTGCCCAGAAGATAACTGGGAGATGTGGTATATCAACTTGACACTACCATCTTCTTCAAATGATATGTACTGGAAGAGAAGTGGACCAGCTTATATATACCCAGGCAAAAGGCTATATCCCCGTTCGGACGTTTTGCACATTTTGGGACCCTATTCCAAGAGAGGTGTTCAGCTAAATTTTTGTGTTCACGATAGTAATGATTCTGCTAAACTTCAACCAGCACATGGAAATTACTGTATGTATGATATCGGAAAAGGATGCGCAAATGGTAAGATTTGCATGTTTGATATCAGAAAAGGGTGTAGCAACTAAAGGTAAGTTGTAAAATCATATGGTAAAGGATATACAAATGACAAGTTTAGTATAATACGATATAGTAAAAAAGTGAAGCGATGATTATTTCTGTATATACAATATCGAAAAAAGTAGCAATAGCTCTGTATGTACTATAACGGTCTGTATGTCAGATATAAGAAAATGAACAATATCGGAAAAAGATAAGTTTCTTGAATTTTAATTTATTAAAAAAAGCTTACGTTTTCGCTGTTTTTATTGTTCAATATTTTTGGTTAGCCACCTTTCTTAGTAGGTGTACCTTTCAAGAGTTTTTTTTCTAGTTTATTTGAATAATACTCTCCTTTCAGTTAAAATGTTTCAAGATATACAAATATATTTTAACTGACTTTGTTTTCTCATTCTCGGTGTATGTGTGTTGAAAAAGTAAAATCACAAAAATACAGATCTTCGAGGAAAATTCAAAACGGAACGTCTCGTATCAAATGGCAAAAGCTCAAATACATCAAACGAATTGTTAATAACTGTCATATCCCTGTAATGGTACAGGCATATTTGCATTATTAACGTATATGTTCTTTTTCCAAATGATAAATTTTCGAGAATGCATGTTTCGTTTGTCTTGACAATTACAATAACAAATCATACATACGATTTAATATCAATATTAGGATATATATTTTGGATATACAATAATATAGTAGTCATTTATTATTGTAGATATATTTCATCCCCTAAATTTTAACAAATTACACTCGATATGATCTTTCATCATATATGAGTACTTCAATCTCCCAATTGTACATTGGTGTAATTTTTTGTGAAAAAAATCATTCTCTCCAAAAATAAGATGTAGCAATGATAAGTTATGTTCTTCCGATAACAAAAAAAAATGTAATTTCCGTATCTACAATATCACAAAGGGTAGAAAAAGAATTGTCTGTTTGTTCGATATAGAAAAAGTATAAAAACGGTAAGTTTTTTAAACGATATCGAAAAAGTGTATAGCAATAATATGTTCTATAGCTCATTTCTTTTATTCTGATTCATTTAGTAAGCTTACGTTGTTCTATAGCTATATTGTTAATTAAATGTATTCTGCATGCCTCTTTTCCCTTTTGGTCCAACTTTTTTGTCTATACTTTATGACATAAAATTTCCATTATATACACAATCATTATTTGAGCATTACATGATTATTTTTACATGAGTGCATGCATCGGGAAATGTAATTTTCATCCAATTGGTAGGGTTTAAAGGAGGCACTATGACTATAGAAGGCTATCACATTGATATGGTTGGATTTGGTATTCACCCAGAGAGGTCAATTAATGTGTCATTTTGCTGCAAAGATGACAGTAACAGCACTTTGTCTGAAGTATTTCCACACACGTACCCATTCGTATTACTGAAGGTATGAATTTGTTTTGATTTAAACACATTTCATCGATTAGCAAAATATGAGGCAATGTTGATATGCGACTTTTAAAAGAAGAAAAATGTGGTATGATTGCCAATGCGACAACTGACCATACTAATTCACAAGCAGTGGATGCAGGTCACTATACGGCTTTCTACAGTGAGAAAGAACCATACCATATAGTCGACTATAAAAGTCTAAACCTGGAAAATATGAGACAATGTAATTGAGAAAACTTAAGGCCTTCTTATAACAAAACAAGTTACAAAAAAAATACTTGACGGACTCGAACCTATCACAAAACCACTGAACTACAGGATCCTATCTTAAGAGACAGTCACATAAAGAAACTGGATCGACACATATGTTTGTGAATGCTCAATCATCACCTTACCTGGACACAAAGCCGAAAAAAGCTTATATCAATAATGAAGACTAGACACCCCTCCCCCCCCCAAAAAAAAAAGAAGACACAAAGTTCAAATCTGAGAGTACTCACAACAATTGACAGCTACTTTAAAGCTACTTTAAACCCAATAGCAATTAATAAAAGTAATCATGATAATGTAATGGAATAATGTATCAGTCAGTACTCATCCAAAATTCAATGTTATTACTTAAAAAAACGTTATAAGCAGTAAGAGAAAAGCATATGACGTTACGCACGGAAATGCCTTTGAAATAAAATTACGAACATAATATAATATGATTTTATAACAGCAACCATTTGCCTAGCAAAATAAATCCACCAACATGCATGTATCTTGACATGTTTTTCTTATTTTAAATTCATCCTTTTTGCACCATACATTTATTTTATTGATCACACAAATCATACATTTACGTTAGTAATTGCATGCCCGACGGTGCATTTTCTAAAGCACCGTTCTAATTTCACACATAACATCTGCGAGATTTGGTTAACCAACCTCTTACTAGATCTTTATTCTAACGTCAACGCCGTTTTGTGGCGTTGGGTGAAATTTGAAGGAAGTCCGGGGTCGAATTTAAGTTCTTTTGTGTACTGGCCAGCCGAACCAATGGACTGAACACTCTACTGGTCCGGCTCCAAATCTACTGGTCCTGCAAAAATGACATTAATTTGACAAACACAAATTTAAATGACAGTTTATTTAATTTTGATGCTTTCGTTTACATCAGTTTAACAGTAACAAAGGAATAGTCTTTATTCTGATTTTGATAACGGCTTTCGTAATCTGAATGATTTTCTTTATGCCCGCGTCACACTGTCCCGATTTTTACGCCGATGGCAACACGATTATGGAAATTTTCAAAATCAGGACTGATCGTATCCATATCGGGCTATTCTTAGTGCCATCTTTAACCATCGTAGAACCATCGGCCACTTTTTCTAGCCTTCGGGGACAACTTCGGGAAGGGTTCCAAATTTTTAAACATGATAAAAAATCCCCGAAGGTGCGTCCGCTGTTGAGGGTTCGTATTGAGTTCGTATCACCATCCTCGCCATCGTAATGTCACCGGGAATGCATCTTTAAACATCGTATTGCATTCGTGTTTCCATCGTTTCCATCGTATAGTTTTCGTAAATGCCTCGTAATCCCGTCGTGTTGCCATCGAATAAAAGTACGAAGGCGACAAGATGGAACTACGACGGCAATAAATCCAGCTAAATGTAAGTTAATGTTTGCGCTAAAACATTTAAAGTGCCATGCGCGATACGCATTGGTCAGTCTAATACTATAGTTGAGAAAGACGTTCACAAAACATGAATCTCATATCATGTGATTCTATCAGACAAGAAAGGCGACAGCGTTGTTCCTATTAATTCAAATGGAACAAATATTATAGGCTCAGGATTTACTTTTACAAGTAAAATATATTTTTTTTACAATTTTTCATATCAGGTAACATAATGAAAATCATAAACGCGCCTCGTACATCAACACTGCAGGTACACGTATATAGGGAAACCAACCTTTTCTTCATTATTCTGTTTTTTTTATGTATCGTCTGAGTTGTTGTCACACGAATGTTTATTCCATAACCATTTTGTTTTCTATATGTCATATTTTGCCGCATTTGTTGCTTTCCCCAAATCCTTCCTTTTGTCTATATTATTATAATATTCTCCTGGAAAGAGCTCTTTTTGAATAAAAGGGATTAATAAACACATTACCTTACCTTTAATATAGATCAGTAAATATGGGCATAATTATGGGTGATTATTCAGACTAGTGCACACATTTTACAGTTCAAACAAGGCAATGCTGAGCGTGGCATCTACTCGTATGTAACATATTGGGGACAAATATGGACACTATACTTGTATATGACACATGCAGAAAGTGGTAAATTGCATATGCATATTTGATACATAAACTATTTTTTTAGAAATCAACCAAAACATTCAGTAACTGGAAATACCTTTAATATTGTCTTTCGAACTAGCAGGTACAACAATGAGCAACCAATTTCCTGTGTATTATGCTATTTTAAGGAGAAAAAACAAGTTCATCTGCATGACCTTGACCTTTAGCCTTGAACGTAAAAAATATCAGATCATTACAAGGAAAAACAATATACCAAATGTGGTTATAATCTTTTGAAGCATATTAGTTTTCGAGTGTCCACAAGGGTGATATTGCCTTGTATAACAACTGCCACTGTGACCTTGACCTTTGAATTCAAAGTCAATAGCGCTTAAGATTTTCTTAACAAGAAACACCGTACATTTTTTAAGCATTGGTTCTAGTGTGTCCCTAATTTTATCTACACGCAACTTACATGTAGTAGGCGATAGGATAATAAACTAAGAATTATTTTTTGACATCGTATGGCCATCGCGCCATCATCGGTATCCATTATGTAGCCTTCGTAATCGATCGTGTAGGCTTCGGCTGAGATATGAAGCTGAAATACTCGTCTTCGGTTAAATTTCGTATGTCCATCTTTTTCTATCGTATATAATTTCGGCATCATCGTATAGACTTCGTTATTCATCGTACTTGCTTCCGTCGCTTTTTGGTATGTTAACGAAATCGGGACCAACTTCGTACGAACTTAAAATTGTCGGTGTCCATTCAGGTGTCCATCGTTTGAAAAAATCGGGACAGTGTGACGCGGACAATCAAAATCAGGATCAAAGACAGAAAAAATATCAAAATTGTCTTCCACGTCATCGCAATCCTCACGACGACCATAGTGTGTCTGATTAGGTCGTCTGGAGCACTGTCCAGAAATGTTCCACGATCCAGTTACGAAAATACATTTCCTATCTAGGTCTGTCACTGTAAATTTTTCACATATTTAGTGGAAGATATTAGCAGGCAAAATCGAGGGAATTGTGCAAATGATGATACAAGCATGAAAATTACCATAAAGCATCATTATTATATACTTTTTAAGAAAACAACTGCTGGCCATTAAAAAAATCGATTTTTCAAAATGGCCACCGCCGTTTTCTAAAATGGATATTTTTTCAGTTTGAAAATACTAGTTTTTTTTTCTGGAAACCTTTTCGTTTACTTTAAAAAAAACACCACACACACATTAGTAAAAACAGCTGTCAGATTTGGTAGCTACCTTTCTTACATGCGAATTATCAACTAGACATAAGTACTTGACATATATAGGGTTTGTGCATGTGCGAAAATGTAACAAAATTCTTAAAAATAATTTTAACTATTTACTATAAAATAAGTGATTTGGAATTTTCAATGATATTTTGATTTGGTAATGATACACATGATTTGATAATTTTGCGCATACGTAAACTATTTAGACATAATGAGTGATTTGTATGCACTACAATGGAAAATTGGTATAAATCGTAGTTCATCTCGTTACTCTAAAAAGCAAGGCTCTTGTAAAACTGTATAAGTAAGTGTAAAATCTATGATACCACTGTGTAGAAACAAGCCCATTCAGTAGCAATGATCAGGTATTTGATGGATAAGACGGAAAATATGGTTAATACGAGAGAAACATTAATAGTAACGGCAGATCAGCCACTTTTTGTAATGGTTATTCAGTTGAAATGGCCTGATTTGTACAGAGAAGATAAGTTTATCGTCATATGAGGTGGACTGCACATTGCAATGACATGTTATAAAATTCTGGGTGATATATTACGTGATAGTATATTGGCATGTGTCCTCACTAAACCCAATATTGCAACACCTAGAACAGCATATGCTTTGTATGTGTGTTCAAATGTACCTATCACTATACACGAGCATCAGATAACTCTTTTTGGTTTAGCTTTAATGATAGATATTGGCTTAAGAAAGCTAAATACAGAAATTATGTCATAACTCTGTGACGTTCAATAATTAGATAGACTGGTGTAAGAAAATATAGTCATCTCGACCACAGTTTAATTCCTGGCGTTCAATTATGAAATAAGACCTCTTGTAAATTTGGTAGTATGCTCATTTTATGAGTCAGATTTGTACAAACAGGACACATAAAGCATGGTACCGTATTTATATAGGTCTTGATCGTGTAACATATTCTCGATCGTTAGCGACCTACTCCGAGATATTCTCAAGCACAATTGATTAGGCAAACAAACGAAATAATGCAATTGTAAATGGCGATGTGTTGTTATAGGTTTAACCGAAGACCCAATTTAAACGTTTTGATGGTAGCTGACCCAAAAGTCAGTAAACTATCAGATGAATTTGTAAGATCTAGTGGTTTGAGGTATTCTATAACTGATGAACTACTTAATGAACACAAAAGGATTTCTTAAAAAAAGATCAAAAGCAAATAATACAAAGATTGTTTGAAGCAAATACAAAACTAATAGAACCTGTTTCTTATAACCAGATCAAAAAGACACAACAACTTCATATTATGTCGGTAAAATATACTGTAAACGTTTTTGTTAAAAAAACAAAGCTAGAGAACCTTACAAGTGATTGCAATATCTTTTCTAGACTTTTTTTTTTGTCGCAGTGGACAAATTGATTTGGAATATTTCTTAATCCATAAAGACAAATTGCTCCTTTTTTTGGTCTTAGGATGTCAAACAAATATTACACAGTGGTATTAAATCGGTGCAAATGGATAAACTTAAAACATTTTGCAATTTGCAGATCCAAATTGTGACGCATTTATCGTTAATGGGGCGGCAATGGTTAATTCCAGGCCACCTTGTTGGGCAACACTTTTGTACATGTAATGGGCGTTTTTTTTTATCTTTTCTGAAGTATAAAGACACATACATGGACATAATAGAAGCATTTGTGTGCATCATGTATGACAGAACAACATCACCATTTGCTGTTAACGAGGCACGATGTAGATTTTAACCGGGAAGCAGTGGCATTGTGGTGTAGTTCCGCCTACAAGAGTTATTTTTTACGGAGCACATCCAAAGAGCAGCGTATTAAGGGGGACAAGTTTGGGCTCAGCCTGATTTTTGTACCAATTCATGAACAATGGGGTTGGATGAAAGAAAAAAATCGACGACAGTTGGAAACCAATAGGGACTTCTTCGGTTGCCGTTAATGTTGCATCCTCCTGTCGGAACATTTTGAAATGAGGAGGCGAAAAATCCAGCTGTGTTAGTGACTGTTAATGCTACAATTCTGTTCTTCCTTGTACGTTTTTTTTTATTGACTACTATCAGATAATGATAAGATAACCAACTGTCTTTGTAACAAAACTAGGCCTTATATCTTTACAAAGAATGTGATATTACTCGTTAAATGGATGAAAATTATAAAATAAATATATTTTCAAAAATTTTGCCTCCATTTTAAGACCGGCAGTCACTTTTTTTTGGTCATTTATGTGTTGTTTTTTCGTTTCACAATTTGCACAATTATGTCCATAATATCTCCCACTAATTGTAAGTTCATTAAATTCCGATCTACTACATAATGCAACCATTCACGAACTTTATTCCATGATTTTGGGAATTAGCGTTTCCTTTTGTCACTTTCGTATACTTTATTTCGATCTTCGTTTTGATTTTCAGTTATCTTATTTTTTTGTCCGGCGGTTAAACACCTTCCAAAAATTTCAACATTTTGTATTGTTGTGAAGGACGCACACCCGAGATATTAATTAACTTGATCAATCGTAATACCCCCAGTACCGTGTAATTAATTTCACACAGGTAAATTGTTTATAAACAAACGGAGATTGCGAAGCAATCAGTGATTTTTATGTACAAATTTCTATGGTCCGCCGGACCACCAGCTAGCAAACTCTACTGGTCCGACGCAAATTTTACTAGTCACGGACCACCGAACTATCGCTAATTTCGACCCCTGGTTCAAGTCCCCAAAGAAGTTTTCCGCAGAGGAACCTGCCTTTATGTGTAATGCGGAAACTAATCAAATTTCGAATTTCATTATTATCACTATAAGATAAATCAGAAGCAAAGCAAATTAAAACTATATTCAAAAGAAAGTTCAGAAAACGATAAGCATTTTGAAAGTTTCAAATGTAAAAGAAAACTTTTTCATGAAGGAACATTTAAATAAATCTTAAATCTAGCCACTATGTCCAAACGTTATTTTTCCCATTCCTTATGTGAAATATGTAGTAGAAATAGAAAAGGTTCCTTTATAATACAAAACTAACATGTTTAAAAGATACAAAATATAAGTTCATACACATGACTAAATGAGTCGGGTATTTTCACAAACATCATTACCTTGCATTTTTCGGAAAGCATTCCCTATGTCTAGCCATTATGTCCAAGGGCGTCATTTAGACGTTTCTGCACAATGGCGTCTTTTATATGAATACACACTTTTTCATGTAAGAAGTTAATATAATTCCGGAAAATGTTCACTCAAAAAAGGTCTGCTGAATCAAACTAACACTCAAGTTAACAAAAAACACCACACACACATAAGGAACTGACACTTTATAGACACAGGGAAACAGAGAAATGGGCTAGGGATCGTTTCTTGTGGACAAATGTTTTTATTATAGATTAGAATCCGAGGAACAATGATTTTATTAATAAACATACAAATACTTATTTGTTAAAAAAAAAAGTTGCTAATAAATTTTGAAAGAAAGGATTTCAAACAGCCTGAAAAGCTCGCACAGACACATAAGACGCATATATTAAAAAAAGTGAGTTCAATCTAAAAAAAAACGTTCCTACTAAAATCATTATATAAAGAAATATGCCAAAATAATTCAGTCTTTCCACTTTCCTTTGGAAAGACTTATCGTTTCACTTCTAATTATTAGGTCTTTCCACTTTTCCGTGAAAAGACCTTTTGGCTTTTTTTTTGAGATTTGTTTTTACTTCCGCCACATTTTGTTCTTTTGTAAAATTGTGGTTTCGCAACATGTCGCTTTTAATTTTCGCTTATGATATCGAACAGTTATTGGCTTTTGAAACTGACCCTGTTAAACCGTACACTTCACGGTGTAAGAGTTATCTTACCGAACACTGTTTTTCTCGTGTCCACTACTCCTTCTGTAAAAGATTACGACAAATTTATTTTACCAAAATGCTTGCTATATCTTCAAGATGCTGAGTCGGTTTGCACTAATAGTGGGATATATTATGGACATAATTGTGCAGATTGTGATACAAGCATGAAATTTGGTATTTGGTTGCCTAAATGATATTTAAAAGAAATCAGGTGCTGGCCATCAAAAATTTTCATTTTTTAAAGATGGCCACCGATCATTTTGCAAATGGCAAATTTTACAAAATGTTTGAAAATGTATTTATTTTATAATTTTCATCCATTTAACGATTGATATCACATTCTTTGTTAAGATTAAATGCCTAGTTTTGTTAGAAAGACAGGTTGGTTATCTTATCATTATCTCACAGTAGCCAATAAAAAAAACGTACAAGGAAGAACAGAATTGTAGCATTAACAGTCACTAACACAGCTGGATTTTTCGCCTCCTCATTTCAAAATGTTCCGACAGGAGAATGCAACATTAACGGCAACCGAAGAAGTCCCTATTGGTTTCCAACTGTCGTCGATTTTTTTCTTTCATCCAACCCCATTGTTCATGAATTGATACAAAAATCAGGTTGAGCCTAAACTTGTCCTCCTTAATACGCTGCTCTTTGGATGTGCTCCGTAAAAAAATAACTCTTGTAGGCGGAACTACACCACAATGTCACTGCTTCCCGGTTAAAGTCTACATCGTGCCTCGTTAACAGCAAATGGTGATGTTGTTCTGTCATACATGATGCACACAAATGCTTCTATTATGTCCATGTATGTGTCTTTATACTTCAGAAAAGAAAATATTACGTCCATTACATGTTGAAATACTTCCCATGTCATCTAAACTAGCCTATTCCTTTCCCCACGATGATCCGACAAAGTGTTACATCCACTGAATGTATGAATGAAAGGAAGAGTAGCTACACGAGGACCAAACACATTTGATATATCACGTAGAGGAAACCATCAAAAGTCTTCATTCCTGCCAGTTTGTTCCACCATATTTTTGGAGTGCTGCAATTCTTAATATTACTACATCTGTGTCGGTGTTACCTGAAATTACCGTCTTACACCAATTTTTATAATAATGCTGAACATGGACAAACATTCGTATATCAGTTTCTGCATGCTTACAAGGGGTAGCTGGGAAGTATCCTTTATAGTCTCTAATGAAGCATTTCTGTCGGCAAGACACTTGAAAAATTTATTTTCGTTGTCATCTTCATAGAGAAAACTACTCCAGAACCAACTTTTGTCTTGTCACTTATAGCCTTTAAATTATTCATTTAGTAAACATCTAACACAAGGTTATCTCTTCAGTACTTATAAATGCAAGATTTTATTTAAGGCAGTGTGACACATTTGCAAAATCATCCAAAATTGTTGCCCAACAAGGTGGTCTGGAATTAACCATTGCTGCCCCATTAACGATAAATGCATCAGAATTGAGATCTGCAAATTGCAAAATGTTTCAAGTTTATCCATTTGCACCGATTTAATACCACTGTTTAATATTTGTTTGACATCCATAGACCAAAAAAAGAAGCAATTTGTCTTTATGGATTAAGAAATATTCCAAATCAATTTGTCCACTGCGACAAAAAAAAAGTCTAGAAAAGATATCGCAATCACTTGTAAGGTTCTCTAGCTTTGTTCTTTTTAACAAAAACGCTTACAGTATATTTTACCGACATAATATGAAGTTCTTTTTGATCTGGTTATAAGAAACAGGTTCTATTCGTTTTGCATTTCCTTCAAACAATCTTTGTATTATTTGCTTTTGATCTTTTTTTAAGAAATCCTTTTGTGTTCATTAAGTCGTTCATCAGTTATAGAATGCCTCAAACCACTAGTTCTTACAAATTCATCTGATAGTTTACTGACTTTTGGTCCAGCTACCATCAAAACGTCTAAATTGGGTCTTCGGTTTAACCTATAACAACACATCGCCATTTACAATTGCATTATTTCGTTTGTTTGCCTGATCAATTGTGCTTGAGAATATATTTTTTGGTCTTACGTACTGTGAACTTATCATTTTCAAAAAACAATTGCCACCTGTGGGTAATGTAAGAGAAGGGAAGCCATATCTCGGAGAAGGTCGCTAACGATCGAGCATATGTTACATGATCAAGACCTATATAAATACGGTACCATGCTTTATGTGTCCTGTTTGTACAAATCTGACTCATAAAATGAGCATTCTATCAAATTTACAAGAGGTCTTATTTTATAATTGAACGCCATGAATTAAACTGTGGTCGAGATGACTACATTTATTTACACCAGTCTATCTAATCATTGAACGTCAAAGAGTTATGACATGATTATAATTTCTGTATTTAGCTTTCTTAAACCAATATCTACCATTAAAGCTAAAACACATAGAGTTATCTGATGCGCGTGTCTAGTGATAGGTACATTTGAACATACATACAAAGAATATGACGTTGAGGACATATGTCAATATACTATCACGTAATATATCACCCATAATGTTATATCATGTCATTTCAATGTGCAGTCCACCTCACATGACGATAAACTTATCTTCTCTGTACAAATCAGGCCATTTCAACTGAATAACCATTACAAAAGTGGATGATCTGCCGTTACTGTTGATGTTTCTCTCGTATTTACCATATTTTCCGTCTTATCCATCAAATACCTGATCATTGCTACTGAATGGGCTTGTTTTTACACAGTGGTATCATAGATTTTACAATTACTTATACAGTTTTACAAGAGACTTGCTTTCTAGAGTAATGAGATGAACTACGATTTATACCAATTTTCCCTTGTAGTGCATACAAATCACTCATTATGTCTATAAATAGTTTACGCATGCGCAAAATTATTAAATCATGTGTATCATAACCAAATCAAAGTATCATTGAAAATCACAAATCACTTATTTTTTAGTAAATAGTTAAAATTATTTCTAATGCATTTTGTTACATTTTCGCACATGCACAAACCCTGTATATGTCAAATACTTATGTCTAGTTTATAATTCACATGTAAGAAAGGTAGCTACCAAACCTGACAGCTGTTTTTACTAAAAGAAGGTAAACAAAAAGGTTTCCAGAAAAAAAAACAGTATTTTCAAACTGAAACGGTGGCCATCTTGAAAAATCGATTTTTTTAATGGCCAGCAGTTGTTTTCTTGAAAAGTATATAATAATGATGCTTTATGGTAATTTTCATGCTTGTGTCATCATTTGCACAATTCCCTCGATTTTGCCTGCTTATATCTTCCACTACAAAGTTCTCCGGAGTCTCCATATGAGAGTTATTTTCCCTTATGTATTTAATATAAGTGATATGTATATACACTCATAAACCATAAGTCGTATAAACCTAGAGTCGCTGTATTGAAGGTCATTTGGTTCCAACTTAAAACAATTAGGTCAAGGTCAAAGGTCCAGGTCTAAAATTCAACTTTCTTTTCAAGCTTTTTAAAGTTAAGGGTAAAATTTGAAAAAAATGTGAGCCAAATATTAGTCAAAACATGATCTAAGTCGAGAAAATATGTCGAAATGATACGCGTAGTATTTGTTTGGTTTTTTTTTGTGTCACCAAAATAAAAAAAATGAACAAATTGACTAATTATAGCTTCAAACTTTACAGCTCTCATGATGCGAACATGCAATTTATCTTTGTAAATCATCCTATACCCACAACCAACCATCTAACCCCCTCCACCCCTAGCCTTTTTTTAGGAATCCCAATTCTATTTTTTTTATAAAAATGCTAATCCTTCTCTTTTTATGAATAAATTTCTTTCAAAAATACAAATCTTTTGCAACGTACCCTTGCAATCAACATGTATGTGTTACGACATGTCGCAGCTAACAATTTAGAAAAATTCAAAAAATTGAATATGATCTTTTCCTTTGACCGTCACCTGATTTTCATTTGTTGGGAGCAAAGACCTCAAATCAAAAGATCCTAGGTCTCTATAACTTATGGTTCATAAGATAGACATGCATATCACTTATATCAAATGCATAATATAAGGTGAAATAACTCTCATATGGAGCGTCTGTTAAAATAGGACAAATCATGCAAAGGATATAACGAGCAATTTTATAAAATAAATTTGTCGTTATCTTTTACGGTTGCGAATTAGTAGTTGACACAAGGAAAACAGTGTTTGGGGAGATAACTACTACAAAGAATTGTTTTCGTGAAATTTAAAAGCGTATAAACTATACGATACAATATTTGAAATATCTAAGAGACATATTGCGAAACAAAAATTACCGAATGTAGCGGAAGAAAACAATAGGTCTTTCCACAGAAAAGTGGAAATACCTTATAAATTGAGTGATTGCGTTGACATTCTAAATAATTAATATGCTGATTAAAGAATATGATTGAATGTATCAATAAAAAGTGTTCGTGTAATACATGTCCAAATAAGCAGCAAATCTAGAAGAAAATCATTCAACTTATGTCACCAGAGTTGGACGGTAAGCTGTGATAGGATATTATAGTAACACGTGTTAAATCAGGTCTAGACATTAAAAAAAGTGAACTCCCAACCAAGGACAAACAGGAAGAGGGGTACCGTCCTTATGTCCCAATTCAAATGCATTGATAGTCCGGAAAAAAGGAGGGACCCCATGAATATTGAATTATTTTATTTTTAAGATTTTTTAAAGGGGGTATGGGGGGATGGAATGGCACATCCTGCATTTGTACATCAAAATAAAGATCACAGCCTGTTTATTTTAAATTAATTAGCCCCCTTTCTCCTTTGTCTCCCATGAAAATAAAAAAGTTAGCTTACTTACCACATAACTGTTTCATTAATATATTATATAGCATTTTAAAAAGTCTCAAATGTGTATAACATTTAAATTTATTTTGAAATGGCTATTTTTTTCAAATTATATTTGATTTTTTTTCAAGAAAAAAAACTCGGTTGAAGGGGAATGGAAAAAAACAACATAATTTATGTTTAAACTAGCACTTACATTTACTGCTTAATGGCCATTTAAGTTTGGTACAGTCTTGTAAAATATACCACTACTTTCTTGAAACGTCGTACAAGTCAGATACACAACAACCTGCCGGATAGTTTTTCTGTACGAGGAGTCAGGTCAGATTGTTACTGGCCTGTTTCTTTGTTACCTTTGTATAGTATATAATACTTGCACATTCTTTATACATAGCTGTGATCAGGATCACGTCTTTCTCTGCAAAGGATTAAAACAACATATCTTTCTGAGTATATCTGATTGGTGTACGTGACGTCACAATCTCTGCATTCGGTATTACCTTAAATGAAATAGGGTTTTCCCCTTTTCGAAAAAAATTAGAATGTGCACGAACATTTAAAACCATGCAGGTGCGATTTCCTTTAAAATTCAAAGCACAAACAATAAGATCAATAAGTAAATAAGACACGACACACATTCTGGGAAGGCTTATAAAAATACATTTATAAAGGAATATGAAAGGATTTTTTTTGTAGGCCTGAATATATGAATATATCCTTGCATGCTCCTACAAATATCAAGAGAATTTCAACAGAACTAAAATGTTACACGGACCCGTTTTCGCGTGCTCCTACAGCCTAGTTCCCAAGTGTTTGAACACTTGTTTCACGTGTTTCTAGAGGCTATGTCTCAGTGTTTAAACACGGGCACTAGGCTCTATATGCCTTTTCCACGTGTTCCTAGATGCTAGGTCTCCAGTGGTTAAAAACGGACACTCGGCGTTGAATACCTTCTCACGTGTTCCTAGAGGCTAGGTATTAAGTGTTTATCACGGGCACTAGGCTCTCAATGCCTTTTGTACGTGTTTCGAGTTTAAACATGGGCACTTGACTCTCAATTCCCTTTTCGAGTTGTCCACGTGTTTAACCAACAACCAACCAACCAACCAACAATTGTATAATTTTATACATTTGTGAGAGCCGTGGTGTAGTGGTTAGTGCATCGGACTTCTAACACAAAGGTTCCTGGTTCGATTCCCGTTTGGGATGAAAATTTCAGGAACTCAATTTTCGGCTCTCCCTTAACACCATTTGCGAGTATGGTCTTGAGGAAACGATGATAGTCCGTCAGAAGGGGACGATAAATGGCTGACCCGTGTTAAGAGAGAGCCATATCTCTTGCAAGGTAAAGACACCCTTGTAGATTTCGAAAAAGAGTAGGCTAATGCCGCTACAAGGCAGCACTCGCACCTGCAAAGTGGAAAGGGATTAATATAAGTTGCAAAACGTGTTTCCCAATCCACTCTAAATAAATATGTTTAAATTAAAAATAACCAACAATTAAACGCATGTTGTGGTCCCTTGTGTTTAATAAGGGTCAAAGATCTCAGAGTTTCCTTGTTTCAAGCTTCCCAGTCTCCTATGTGTAATAAGACAATCAATCGATCGATCAATCAATCAATCAATAATGTTTCGGGAGGGAGGGAAAGACCGTTAACAATTGTTTTTAAAACCCTAGATTTATACTTTTTTTCCATCGCCTTATTTTGTTTCACAATATGTCTCATGGTGATTGGTATATGACATCGAACAGTTAAATTAAATGCGCTTTTGAAATTTACCCTTCGTAACCGAAATACTTTTCTTTGTGTGAGTTATCTCCCCAAAGACTTTTTTCCTTGTGTTCACTTCGCAACCGTAAAAGGTTACGACATTTTTATTACAAAAAAAATGCACGTTATATCCGTCTCATGATTCGTCCTATTTTGACAAACGCAATATGAACACCCATATGAGAGCTATTTCCCCTTATGCATTTGATATAAGTGATATGTATTTCTATCTTGTAAACCATAAGTGATGGAGACCTAGGATCTTTTGATTTGAGGTATTTGGTCCAAAAAATAAAAATTAGGTCAATGTCAAAGGTCAATGTCATATTCTAATTTTTGAATTTACCTTATTTTCACTTATTCCAAAAAAAAGTATAAGATGTCAACAAATTATTTTTACTAAATTGTCAGTTGCGACATGTCGTAACACTTTAATATTAATTGCAAGTGTACGTTGAACATAAAAGGGAGTTTTCTTCCATCTGGTATTTAAAAATGCGCGTATGGTGATATAACTCATTAACCAAATATAATCATCACTCATGGTCTTTTGATTTGAGGTCCTTGGTTTATGACCTTGAAATTAATCTCAAGGCTTGAAATTGATCTCGAGGTCATAGCTTAATTTGACGTTCTAAATTTTGACCTTTCTTTTACCTCATATCCATACATGATAAAGCCGTGAGACTTTTGACAAAAGGTATCAAACTATCTAACCTTTAAAAAAGCAACCGGAAGTGACCTTGTGTAAACCGGAAGTAGCTAGTGTTTGTACTTCATTAATATAATTATTTGGAATCAGTGTCATGTGAATATGCAAATATTATCGGAAGTGATATTTTTAAACCTGAAAAAACAAATTATCTGCCTTATTTAAGAAATATTGTATAAAAATCACATATATTTGGAATCAGCGTACAATAAGCAATCATTTGACAATTGAAATGACATTTTAAACTTTTTTTTTTATTTTCGTATTAAAATACATTGTTTTTAGTGGAACCTTCAATTGGTTTTTAATTATTATTTAATTTTTTCTCCGCCAAATTTTGTTTTTGCGATAAGTGTTTGTTTCGTAATATGTCGCTTAGGTATTTCTCATATTGTATGGTATAGTTTATGCGATTTTTAATTTCACCCTGCTAAGGCGAACCATTTTCTGTGTAAGAGTAATCTCCCTATTCACTGTTTACCATCTGTGTGCATCTCCTTCATTACAAAGACAGATACCGACACATTTCTCCTTGTGACATCCTCAGGAATTTTGGGTTAATTTGGATCGAGGCGATTTGATGAAATTTTATAGGAGTTATCTAGCCTTACACAATAATTTTGTTGTTATGCGTTTTCAACTCATCAACCGTTTACTGTATAAGCCTGGAATATTTTTATTTGAGGCCCCGATGTCCTTAGAGAATGAGGTCAAGGGCAAAGGTTAAGTTTAAGTTCTCAATTCTGACTTTTGTTTGTTTTTGCATTTTCTCCGACACTTTGAAAGATACATATAGAGGAACTAGTGTTTTTTTTGTAATAAAGATATGCAATATTAAGTCTGATGCAATTTAATGGCATCTTATAGGAGTTAGTGCCCCTAAAATGTCTTAATATCAGGTCTTTTGATTATCACTTCAGCTATGTTCATTACAAAGCCATATGAACTAGTACAAAAGATTAGGTGTTTTTTACCTAGATAAATAACAACCTTGAGAAAATCGTCGTATGTTATTTTTGCACTTTTTCATATAAAAGTACTCAAAATCTATATATTTTGAAATTTAAATACATTTACTCAGCACTTAAGACTAAAAGTGACTTTCCTGAAACCGGAAGTGGTGAATTATATTCGGGTTTACAGGCAAACGTATATATAACTATATGTTTTGGAATCAGTGTGAAAGAAGCTATTATAGAAGAGCAGAAGTGACATTTACTTGACCGGATGTAGCACATTATCTTCTTTATTTCTCTTTCAAGCATATCAAACTATTTATTCATGACATCATTTAAAGGTACTATCTTATTTTAAAAAGGTATTTGATGTGGAAAGTCCTTCAATTGTTCTCTTATTATATTATCGATTTTTTTTAAATAAATACAATAAATGTTTAAATTGTGAAATATTTTTAAGGCTAGTTTGTATCTTAGAAAAGTTTGCTATGCATTCTATCCAGAATAAGTTGTAAAAACTGCATTTGTTTTCGCCTCATCACAGATCACAAAATAAAAACGATCTTTACAAAATTATTTGCTTTTCTAAAAATATTTATTCTATTCATTTTATGATTTTTTTTTATAAAAATCGGTCGCGTAAATACTCAGCAATATTTTCTTAAAATTCTCAAATTCGATTTCGATAAAAAAAAATGTCAAAGTATGTTTGGCGTCAAAATTATCAATTAAACACGTTACGTCTTGTGACGCAATAGCGTGCGTAGCGTCATATTTATATTATACAGTTTTTAAGAGATTGATAAGAGTGTCAATAAACATTTTTATTAAAACAAATTGATGTCAAAGGAGAGCTTAAATATCAAATCGCACATCAACCGATCCAAACTTCCTTAAATGAGAAGGAGTATGATACCTACTGGGCATTTTGATCTAATACCAAAATAAAAAAAATGTCACCGCCATGGCAATAAGCGAAAACCACACAAAAAAAACCCAAACCCAAACATCATTATACACATAGAAAACGTAAAACTTAACAACACGAACATCATCTAATTTTGTTTAACTGTACTAAAACTAAGGTTCCAAGTCATTCAGACAAAGCAGACTTCAGACAATATTGACTGCAAAATATTCTTTTCTTATAAAACAGTAGTATGCTTATCCTGAAGACGTATGCCCTGGTCTTTAACATATGCATTATCACGAGGTATAATACTTAAGATTTGTGAATAAATCATTTTAAACTCGACGCATGTTCATTAGAAATTACCAAGACTAGAACATCGTCAACAGTTGCAGTATTTCGTCGATTGTTTTTCTCTTCTTTATTACTAATTTTAATTGTGACAGTGGAGGTGATGTTTACTTATATACGTTTATTAGTTCTTGGATTATTTTGTATTATATAGGGTCCAAGCACAGACAGTTGTGAAAGTATGAATTTTATGTCTGTTAGCGAAAATATCATGTTCCTGTTGAGACATGGTATGGAATGGAAATTTTACGGAACAACTCCTAATTTGATCAAGACAGATACACA
Source organism: Mytilus trossulus (assembly GCF_036588685.1). NCBI lineage: Eukaryota > Metazoa > Mollusca > Bivalvia > Mytilida > Mytilidae > Mytilus > Mytilus trossulus. Next base: position 25,506,251 of record NC_086383.1, on the reverse strand, counting down.
TATTGGAATTCCATTTTGTTTCTATCAACCGGAAAGATACAATGATGAAATTAACGTCAATGAAGGTAAGTATTTTATCTCTCAAAAGAAATCTTGGAATCAAAACATGTTAACAGAATTTGAAATATAGGAGCACCAAAATTAAACCAGAATAATTCAAGAGATTTGTCAAACATTTGTGTCAAAACATACTGCAGAAAATAAAAGGAAGGGACAAATAACTATATTTTTTCCAAAATTGTTAGAAATGTCTTTCCGTTCGACACAAAATCAAACTAAAGGATGAGATTAAATCAATTGATTGATTTTTCGAAGCACAAAATTTTAACTTAGATTGAGGCAGGGTTCATTAGTCTATGGAAGAAGCGAATCGATATTTTTTTTTTATATCACATAGCGATATTGTCTAATATCAATTGTAAATTTGCAGATATTCAATGTGGAAAATGTTGTTTTCGGTAACGAAAAATTACGAAAATACTAACTTTAAAACTTATTGTTCAAATATATACAATAATTAGTCTAAATATACATTCAGAAGTTAGTTAGAAGCAAACGTGTATGTCCGTGTAAAATTTGAAGTGCTGTATTGTTCTTTTATACGTAAATATACAAATTCTAGTAGTTATCATGTCAATGCGATACTTTAAAAATATCATAGCGGTGTTTTTTTTATATCTATATCAGTACTTATTAGTATTAATATTTGACTGATTTACCAATATTTTGACAATTTTACTTATAATGTCTGTTTTGTACACGCATCGTTGTAAATATGACAAAATTTGATGAGACTGTCACACACGTGAGAGGTTCAGCGCTATAAAACCAGATTCAATCCACCATTTTCAAAATTTGAAAATGCCAGTACCGATGGGGTTTAATAAACAACTGTCGTAATCAAATAGCTAAGTTTAGATTGATTCGACAAAATCTGACCTGTACATTTTTTAATCTCCTTTTTTTATACAAATTAGACTGTTGGTTTTCCAATTTGAATGGTTTAACACTAGTATTTTTTTAGTTCCTGTATAGCATGGTGCTTGCTGTGAATCAAGGCTCCGTGTTTAAGACCCTATTTTGATCTGTAATGGTTTTCTTAAAACAAATTATTACTTTGATGGAAAATTGTCTCATTTGAACTCATGCACCATCTTTTTATACATTGTATCTAGTCCAGTCCTCAAAAAGCGTAATTTGGGAGCTGAATCTTGTGTTACGTGCAATATGAACTAGCACACTTCTTAAGCTGAAACTGTGATGACAGTTATGATGGTACAAGAACAATTACGTCAATAAAAATATCAAATAAACAGCACTGAACGATCCGAAAAAATATATACACAATTCTAACGTCAACAGACATTTACATCTTATTTATTTGTTTTGTAAACATATTTTTAGTAAACATTGAATAAATGAATTAATAAGAAGCGATACCGATTGTCATTTTGCACTAAGAAATGTTCAAGTATTTATATGATCGGTTACTAGTAAAAAAAGAAAGTCAAATCTCTGTGGCAACAATACCTCGGAATGCCCTCACGGTCATCGCGATGTTAAAGAGCGTCCACTCAACGAGCTGATTATGTTCATAGATATATCGATTTTAATACCAACGGGGGAGGTCGTTGATATAAAAAAAAAGAACTGTTTTCCTTCTCAACATTTTTTTCTATGTTAATACATTTTCTGTTTGATAAGATTTTTTGATTTCATGGTATCTGAAGTTGTTCAATTTATAGTTTGAGGCTACTCAGTTGGTATCTTCAAAGTTCGGGACATCAGCAATTGTACATTTTAATTTGTTTGGAATATTCATTTTACCATTTGAATATTCATTTGTATTTGGAGCTATTTTGGATTGGATTGATTGAATGAATGTTTTTTTTTTCTTTTAAGTAATGATATTTTTTGTCTTTTTTGATATTACCCATGTGGATAGGCTATAGCAGTATGACATCAAGGGCAGATCCAGCCGTTTTTGAAAGGGTGTTCCAAATCCAGAATAAAAGGGGGGTCCAACCATATGTCCCCATTCAAATGCATTGATCGGCCACTGGACCTATATTAGAATTTGATAGGTTGGTAGACTATTTACAACCGCATTTTAATTCCGCCATTCCCTTCAAATATAATTAGTCGGTTGAACCATGTGATTAAAAGCAATAGACTGAACAGGTTGGTAACACTTTCAACTATCAATAGGGAAAAGCAACATTTTCGAAATGATAAGTTCATGTAAGCGTTAATTTTGTTACAGATACGCAAATTTAGTAAAACCGCTCATGAACTAAGTTTGTGAATTATGTTTGCGGTTTTCTTGACATGCATTGTGACTTGTCGTCGTATTCATTTTATATTAGAAAACTATAGCAGTTTTATTATAAAAGTATCGCATTCATAAATTTTTGATATTAAAAAAACATGGCTATGATATAAGACAACCATTGCATTGATATTTTAAAATATAGCAGTAAATTTGACTTATAGGTGATTTTGGCTTATCAAACAATTGAATTGATCTCAATTGCATTCCACTGAATTTGCTACATGATATCTATTGAATTTGTACATCTACAAAATTGATACATCGTGCATTTATGTTTCATTTAAATTTATTCAACAATTCAATTTTCTCGTTTAAAGACACCTTGCTTGTTATAACATAAAAAGATTCATGGAAATTATACAGCAGACGTATATCGTGTTAAATGTCACCCTGTTTTAAGAAAAGAATCATTACTTTATACCGAGGAATCTGCTTTTCTTCGTACGAATGCTAACATTCGTCTGCAATGTCCCACACTGCAACTCGTTAATATAAGACAGTATCGTTCGTTGATCTAAGAAAAGTTTTTATCGATTCGCTTCCATAGACTGTTCATGCAAACTAAAGATATCAGTGAAGTGTAACTACTGCTTTTCGTTTTGCCATTATGCTATCTGTTCTCATTTGAATAACAGTTTTTGATATCTTTACTGTCAATTTCTATTCCATCTTTCAAACATAAAAAAAAGAAGATGTTGTATGATTATCAATAAGACAACTCTCTACAAGAGACTAGTTGAAACACAAAACAGCTAAAGTTCACCGTACGGGGACAACAGTGAGAACAGCCCATTTACACAAATAGAAGCCAAAAGAAACTCAGCAAGAAAACTAACCTAATTAATGTACAAATAAATCAACGAATAACAAACATGTAACACAGCATCTAACGACTACCACATATGCACATGCTCCTGACCTAGAAAAGGCACATACATACATACTGTGACATAGTTAAACATGTTATCGGGATCCAATCCCCTAACTTTAGAAATTGGTTAAACAGTACAACATTAAAACGAACTATACAAAATCAGTTCAAAAATGCTTTAATCATCAAATGAATACAGATAGAAATGCATCTAACAAAAAAAAAAGGCTGGACGTGGCCGGGTACATCCCAACAACTAAAAGACACGACGTACATATATGATGGTTCTCACAGTTACTGACAACTATATTAAAGCCAATAAAATCTAATAAAACAAATTATGTATCTAAGACTAAATTATCAATCTGTGCACAGCCAACATTCAAAAGTTTTAGTGTAAAGTCATGAACAGTCAGAGAAAAACATGATCGTGTGCAATGCCAAGATACTGGAAGCTTGCATAAGTATATAAAAATAATATCAAGTTAGCTTTCAATTAACCGATAACAACATCAATATTAATAAAAACAAAAAAAAAACTATTCAAAGATCTAAAAACAGCTTTAAATTGATAACCTTTTAGAATAAATGTATTCAAAAGATCAATAAGTTTACCAGGGTCGTCACGGAAAATAACATCTCCGTAAATGAGGATGTGCTATCCCATTAGAAACTAGTTTTAATGGTACAATCAAACTTTAAGTCCAAATATGCATATCTATGAAAGAACTATTAGGTTAAAGTTTTGAATAATTTAAAATAACGAAAACTTTTATATCTTCATCTTATAAAGGATAGTTATCAGCGTCTACATTTGATTCATTGAAAAAATATGTCAGACCAGGGACGTATATAAGTCCTTGGTCAGACGGACTAATATAGACATCATACAATAAACAGCTAAAACTAATGGAAAACAAATCATCAAAATTGTATAAGGCTACTTCGTTTCATGATCAGAACAATACCGTATATGATTGATTATTGGATGTTCAACGTCTGATGGACATTCAAATCTGATTAAAATGTGTTTTGTTATTGTAAAAAAAAAACGATACAGAAGATTAGACAAAGGAGCGGCGAAAGATACCAGAGGGAGAATCAAGATTGACTTAGAAAGTTATGAACATACAAATAAAAAAAACAGTCGAAAGCAACAGCAGTGGCGTATGATTAATTTATTAGGATTTTAAAAAGCTTTATTTTCATTATCTGAAGATTAAAGACATTGCAGATTTGTATGATTTAAATTTTGTAAGAAAACAAGAATATTTGTTTTCACCTCGTGCAATGTAAGTGAGCAGAAATAATAGCATGACCAATTAAACATTAAAACTTTGCATACTATTACATCTTATGGTATTTATTTGATATTAATCAGTCATGTAGTTACTTGTAAAAATTCGTTTGAAATATATGGAATTCAGTTAAATTGATACGACAATTTTTTAGTGGGAACGAACGTTCGCCCAATGACTGTATGTACTCATTTCCTGCAAAAGTTGCAAAAGACACAAAGGTTGCAAAGTACTTATCCTACCTACATGACAAATACTGTAAACCAACTTATTTTCGCGAACGACGGATACATCCGTCTTTGTTTAGGATCAATCTGATTCAAACAACTGACATTATCAGGATGCTTGATTATTTTAAACATATTTAAAACTTTAATTTATTGATGATTATAAAAAGGTTATTTCGTGGTCAATCTGATCATTTCAAGTTTCTTTATTATAAATATTAATTTTATTATGCATTCAACTGGAATTTACTCAATCTATCTTCGGACAACTTATAGTTTTTCTTTTATATAAGTTTGAATTTTTCAATATTAGTTAATTATTTTTAATTGAGCTTAATTTTACTTTTCATTATTTTGTTTGAAATCCGTGATAAAAGAATTACGTTTTATGATTTGAAAGTGACTTATAAACCCAATGGGTCGGGTGTATTTTATTGTGTTTATAATATTTTGTACCTTACTAAAATGTGATTACACATGTCACTATAATAAAACAATTGCTTGCTTACTTACTTAGTTATTTGTAACGTTCGGAGGACGAATTTTTCAAAAGATTGTCATCATTCCAATGGGAATCAATTGTGTCCCTCTTGTCGACTTGTTTCTTTATTATTATTAGTCTGACTTCTTACAGGAACTTCTTAGGAAGACAGATAAGAAGTCAGCAATATCTTTTAACTGTACTTTCCCCTATATGGATGATGTTCTTTCACTAAATAATTCAAAAGTTGGTGACTATGATAAATGCGTCTATCCAATCGAACTTGAGTTAGAGGATACAACAAATACAGTTGAATCTCCTTCACTTTTATGAATGTGACCTACCGAATTTGACTATCTACCGGATTTGTTATAACATAAGTTACACGATGGATGCCACATTTGGAGCAGGATCTGCTTACCCTTCCGGAGCACCCGAGATCACCCCTAGTTTATGGTGGGGTTCGTGTTGCTTATTCTTTAATTTTGTGTGTTGTGGTTAGTTCTATTGTTTGTAAGTGTGTCTCTTCTTTCATTTTTAGCCTGGCGATGTCAATTAATATTCGATTTATAAGTTTGACTGTCCCTCTGATATCTTTTGTCCCTCTTTTGCAATAAACGATTTTAAATAACACAATATAACTATGCGCTAAAAAATATTTATTAACCTATTTTGCATTCAAATTGAAATTGACTCTGCAACTTGTCAAGAATAGCACACACAGAAACTTTTCAATTGATTATTGTTAAAATATTTTTTTTCTAGAATTCCAGAATTCGTCATCAGAATTGTATAGTATTGGAAGGCCTGTATACTCATCTCCATACGGGAAAAGCGTATTCTTCGATAACAACCCGAACCATGTTGTCGAGACAGGTAAAAAAAACAATACTGTTTTAAATGTATGTTCAATGTTAAAAAAAATCCTATAGTGCAGAATTAAAATAAATCCAAAGAATGCTACCTCTTCTTTAAGCATATAATTTTGAACTGAGTCAGCGTTTTTATATAACAAAAAAAGAAGAAATTCAAATTTGTGTATCTTCTTATTATGGTGTTATCGCTCCGCAGTTACATCCATAAAGTAAAGTCAGTCTGTTTTAAACAAGATCCATTTAATTATATTTTAAAATTTTAGTCACGAGATTACGGATTTTTTTTAATTAATTTAACTGGATGTTAAAAAAACAAAAAACTAGTATTTATTGTTAAATTAAAGGAAGATCTATTATGCAACACAATTATTTGGTATTGTAATAACTTGTTGTTTTTCCACACAGTTATTTCACCAAACACATGTATATGGTTTTCTGTAATTGAATCACATAGACAATGGCTCCAGATTGATCTCCAACAATATATCACCGTCACCCATGTTATAACGCAATACTACCCTTGGGGTAAGTCTCTCACTTATTACGAATTTACGCTGTAAACAGTTCTGATAAAAAACGGTAGTAATTCAATCTGGAAATTTGCTATATTAATTATTTACCTTGTATTTGCTTGTATTTTTAAACATCCATATCAGAATAGCTATTTCGCAAAAATTATGCAATATGAGAAAACTATATGATCAGACTTAATTGTTAAAATCTTATCACGTTTGAATAGTTATAAAGAACAAAACCACAATTTAATTACCAAAAAATAGTTAAGAAACGTATGTGCTACTGTAAACATCAGGTGAAGCTGACGCTCCGTTCATAATTAAACTTCTCCAGCAACAGTTATTATCAAAGCCAACAAATTACAGCCAAGGATTTATACTTGATCTCTAGAAGAGCGTTTCGACCAAAAGAGTTTAAAATATAACTAAGATAAACTTTGCCTGTGAGGTTGAAATCATTGCTCCTGAATAATTCATCAAAAATAATAAATTGGCTATTGTTCCAATGATATCATACAGATACATAAAGTCCATAGAGGATATTATCAGGTAGTAGTCAATGCTTTTGTACTAATAATTCATAATATATAATACATTTTTTCTTATACTACGTTTTTATAAATTAAGTTAAGAACTAAAGTTCAGACTAAGCACTTCCTATTTTGGGGCATTGTGACGTTTAATTCTTAGTGATCATCCTCTCTTGATGACAATAACAATTTCAAGATAATCAGTTTGATTTACACACTTAAATTGTTATTGAACTCATGTGTCAGCTGCTCCTCTAATCAATCAGATAGGACAGGACTGAGAGTAGTACAATTTGACCACATATGTTGTCATCTGTGATACAGATACTCCAAAAAGGCCAACCAATTCATAATGGCGTTCCTTTTTGTAGAGATGTTTCCAACTTAACAACTTAAACTCCTGGTATACGAAATTAATTGTTATTAACAACCTTCTATTAAAGCCCATATTAAGCATGAACGAAAGACAGGGATACAAAATTTTACTATAGCACAATAACATAATAAAACATGTACAATGACGAAATATAAGAACATAGCCATGTCATATGTAACAAAGAAACACAACAAGGCATATATACAAGGAATATATATTGCATATGACAGTTGTTGCCTATTAGTTTGACGTGTTTTATCATTTAATTTTGCCATTTGATAAGGCAATTTCCGTTTTGAATTTCCCTCGGAGTTCAGTTTTTATGTGATTTTACTTTTTATCTTGTTAGAATGCATACAAATAAAATGTTCCCAATAAGGAACATGAAATCGTCGTTTTCGTTAAAACCTTTTGTTCTCAACTCATCCAAACTTTCGCAAATTTATTTAGTTCCAAACAAGTTTATTGTAATAGATGGTAAAGACACGTAAGGCAATACGAATAACAATAATTGTTTCTTTCCTTATAGGTACCAATATTAATAGGCCTGCCTTATATGGATTGTACGTCAGTATAAATCAGTGGGATTTTGAAAACAGAGGAGCTATGACATGTTTCTTTGGGGTTACACTGTATAATTTTCGTTGTCGGCGTCCAATTATCGGACAGTATGTTACATTAACAAATGAGGTTAAATATAGTACTGGGCTATGTTTTGTACAGGGTGTGAAAGTGTTTGGTTTTCGTAAGTATTTGAAATAGGATATTTTACGCGTCAGAAATAATATTAAATGTCAAATATTAAATTCATGAGTACAGATTATCAGGTTATCTGCATGTTGATATCGTACAATATCAGCTGTGAGACATAATATGAAGCTTTTTGTCGAGTGAGCGTAGCGAACGAGATCAAAAAGCCTTCATATAATGTCAAGCAGCTGATATTTTACAATATCAATATGCAGATAATCTGATAATCGATTTATCGGGCTATATTTGCGTGTTTCAGAAGTGTTTTCTTTGTTTCACTAGCACACAAAAGATCACTTGATAAGTTCGGGTCAAAGTTATTAACGTCGGTTCAAACATTATGACGTTGCTGATATGTCCGGGTCAAAGTTATTAAGGCCGGGTCAACGTCTTGAATAATATTAAGAGCTGAACAGAGTGATATAGACAGTGGGACGACCGATAATAAGTGATATTTACCTTGCTTACTAATCGATAGTCTGCTAGACAACATGTGAGCTAAATTTTATTTAGTCCCATGAGAATTTAAGAAAAAAAATCCATGATTCAAAGTAAACAATTGTCTGAATCATCCCATAAAGGAAAATTAAATTGATAATTTAATACATGTCGTAGAATTTTTATTACATGACATATTTTTTTACGCTTTAAAAAGTCCTGATAAAAATAGATAGTAATTCATTCTCGACAGTTTGCAATAATTTGCTATTATAATTATAAATCTTGTATGAGCTTTAATTTAACGTCCAAAAATGAGCATATAAGAATAGCTATTTCGCAAAAATTATGCAATATGAAAAAACTGTATGATCAGACTTAAATGATAATTAAATAATAACGCTATCCTAAGGTTGATTAATTGTTATGCAGATAGTTGTCAAAGATACCAGGATTATAATTTAGTACGTCAGACGCGCGTTTCGTCTTCATAGTGTTTATGTTTTGCAATAAACAGAGCAGATACAAAGTACGGAAACATTACGTTTATTGATATGTGTACTGCAATATCTTGTTATTTCAAATCATGATGGTTATTTTCAATTATAATATATAATTATAAATTATTTTTTGCTTTATGGTTTTAAGTAGATGTCTTAACTGAGTTTGAGACATATGTTATGATTTATCTTAAAACTTTTTTGCTTGAAATATTGAAGAAACCACCAAAATACAATGTGATTTGGAAAATATGCACTTTCCTTAGTAATGTTTTACTCCAAGTACTATCACAGTGACACTATCGCTACTGAAAAAGAAAAAAAACCAAATATTCCCCCATTCACAAATGTTAGAAGTTTGAGCAGACTTTATCTCTAACCTTACTATTTTATTTAAAATAGAAATAATGGTCTATGAATATAAAATGTTTTCAGCAACAGGCTGTGGGCGTAACCTTGGAATGATAACGGGTGACATTAAGGATTACCAGATAGAGACATCATCCAACTATAAAGACATTCACCACAGCAGAGCAATGCAAGGAACTGAGGGCTGGTGTTCATCACCCGAAGACATGGATAGATGGTTAATGGTTAGTTTACAAGACAAAGCTTTCACTGGTTCCAAATAATTTCTGTACTTATATATATATATATTCTATTTTTATTTTGTTTTATTCGTGACAACAGCAGTTTATCGATAAAATTATTAAAGGTAGAGGCGACAGTTTCCAAAGGAACAGTAAAACTTGTAGATAAAAAAAATGACAACTTCATGGCTAAAAAATATAAAAAAACAAAGAGACAAATAATAGTACAAAAGACACAACATAATAAACTAATAGTCTAATCAACACGAACCCCAACCAAAAACTGGGGGTGATCTCAGATGCTCCGAAAAGGTAAGCAGAGCCTGCTCAACATCTTGCACCCGTCGTGTTGCTTATGTTATTTCAAACCCGGTTTATAGTCTTATTCAGTAGATCACTTGTGGTGAAAAGGGAAGTTAATTGTAGTTTCGACAACAACAGGAATATATACGATATCATCTATGAAACGTGTTTTTCATAACGGTCATCCAACATGTGACGGCGTCCGTAAAATTTACGAAGGAAAGATTTTAACTTCACCATTTAGAATTCTTGGTTTAAAAGCTTTATTGTGAGCAGCAATATAAGGAAATCATGATAGGAAATACAAGCCCGGGAATGTCGTATCAATTGGCAAATATATATAAACTTTGTGTGTAAAAGATACTTACAAAGATAAAAATCCCAACCGAGTGTATCATTTATACTTAAATATAATCGATATTGATTGTCTTGACAGGGTGATTGATTATGATATGCATTACACAGCAATTGTTAAACAGAAAAAAAAGACGTTGAAGAAATAGATAAAGGATACAGTAGTATACAAATTTTCAAAAGTCATCAACCTATTACAAACTGTAACTGAGGGTAACACATCAACTATAAGGAGTCAACAACAAAACAACACAGAAGTGCAACTAACAAAAACACAATGCAACGCAACGCAACACACACATAAACGAGCTATATGATAAGAATTGGAAATATCCTGACTTGGTACAGGACGTTTTAAAAAAAACTGCATGACAGAAATGCAGTACACAGAAATATAAGGACATATAGAACAGAAAAATACGCAAGTAAACAATACAATAGTCATTTCGAAATGTTAACCACAGAATAGCAACGAACACTTAAAAAAACCTATGACAGCACAAAAAACAGCAAAACAGAACTATTAACTCTCCAACACATGACTGTTTCAACGCCACAAAAGTGAGGACACAGGTAAATTTCTAAAAATAGGATAGAATTTAAGATAACGTTTGAAATTATGTTACTTGATGTACACGATGTATTCTATCACAATTACAAGAATAAACATTTAACTTTAACATGCGGATAAAAAAATTAAATAAACTTCAAACCATAAGTCATTTAACAATATATATCAGATGAGAATAATTCTAACAAAAACAACATCAAAACTAAATACATCAAGGTTGGGTAAACAAGTACGTCAAAAAGCAATGCGAATTTATATTCAGCAAAACAGTCATATTCGGGAATATGTCATGGTCGATACTTATAAAAACCGACGACGTAAATCAAAAACAACAATCGTACACGTGGTAAAAATGTCCGTAGTTAGTTTAGACACAGACAAATTGTTTGAATCTACCAATTCGTCGTGGTGTCCATTACATTCACGGAGTGTCATTTTTTATCTTACCTCCATATAAATGTGTTGGTCCATCCAGGAGCAGTTTTTTGCGTAAGAAGCACTCACCTATAAATGATATTCATATAGTGTATACATAAACGAGCATAACGTATCAACTGAGAAAATTAAAGATCAATCAAGAAGTCACCACTTTACTTCGAAAAAATAAGAAGTTCCTGCTCCTCCAGTTGAATCAGTTGCTGCGTTATTTATAGTAAAGATCATGTGTTAAGTCGTGTAATGTATAGGTATTTAACGTTTTGTATCATTTATGATACTGATTGTCAATGTTTTGCCTAAAAAACTAGGTAGATCTCATTGTACCTACAAAAGTTCAAGGAGTAATACTTCATGGATGGAAAATGAAGTTCATTTATTCGTTCGTGGTAGGGTTTGGTCTTAAAGAAACTAGTCTTATACAGTATGGTGAAGATGGTGTTAATCCAAAGGTATTACAATTGAATCAAATATCTAGCTTGTCTAATTATAAGGTCGTTATAAAGGTACCTGTATCATCACTTTCCGTCATATGGATTTCCCTCATTTGTTCAATGTCCATTATTTATGTGTAAAATAATCAGAATCACCCTCAAGTTTTTATATTGTTATTCTCAATGCTTTAACTGGTCTACATAAGTCTTAAAAAGTTTTCTTTTTTTTTCATTTATATTATACCATTGGTTTTCCTGGTTGAATTGTTATAAACTCGTAGGTTTTTGGGCCCTTTCTAGATTGCTGTTTTGTGTGAGCCAAAGCTCCGTGTTGAAGACCGTGCTTTGACTTTTAGTGGTTCACTTTTACAAATTGTGACTTTTATTGAGCATTGTCTCATTGGCACTCAAACTGCATCGGCATATTTATAGAAACTCAATCTCTTCAGATTGCAAAAAAGAACAAGAGAAATCAATACATATATTGTTTATTCGTTTCATAAGTACTTCCATTTGTATATTTTCTTAATCGGTGTTTACATCTGATGTGTTGTTATTCTGTCTAGCTCATATGAAATTATGACTTTAACAATTGAAGCAGATTAAAAGAAACACAACATATGTTTTTCACCTTAACATACCAATATACATTACAATATTGTAAATACGGGAACACATCCTTGATGATCCGAACCTTTGAAAAGTTATATAGTTTTTTCGGGTGCCTTTACATTGACCTATCGAACCGCGATTGGCGACTATATATATTTATCTTACCTGCTATACATTTCTAGTGATATGATTGGTTAAAAGCGTCCCCGTGGATACCGTGTGTATTCCATATTAGGTTAGTAGGGAGGCGGGGCTTATTCTTATTCACAGTCAGTAGTGTTATTTCGTCCCTTTATAATACAAAACGGTTCTGAGAATTTTTAAAGGTTTCTACATACGAAGAAATTGATGATTAGGAGTGAAATAAATTCATAAAACACATTTAGAGCTAACAAGTTGTTATGTTTGGCATCTGTTTTTGTATGACAAATGGAAGTTGTTCGTATTGAAGACTTGCTCATTTTGATAGGTCACTAGTCTAAATATCACAAGTTTGGAAAGTCGGTAAGATAAATGCGTTAGTAGGGAGTTACATGATGTGTTAGTGAAGTAAAACTGTATATATGGGGTGATAAAATTCAATATGGGGATTTCAACTTTGCTCTCGCTCCATATATAATTTAATCACCCATATATACCGTATTTGGTCACTAGCACACTATTTAACTCATTATGTTGATAAACACATCTGTTCTGTTTAATGGATATGTATTGATTTTGGTCCATGGGTTTTCATTTGAATATACATTTACATTCACGTAGGTGAACTTAGGTTATCATGTTAAAGCAACTAAATCGTCAAACATTTTCAAACATTTTATGAAAGATTTTTTTTATTCCATATGCCTGAATTATATTTTAACGCCTTGCATTTAGAAAGAAATACAACAGGTAAAAAAAATCCTTTGGTATACTGTTCGTTCATTCAAAATTGTTAATGAAACAGTGGAGATGAAAATGATTGGTTAAAGAATAAAAGTTGGCCGAAAGACACCAGAGGGACAGTCATTAATCGAAAATAAACTGTCAACGCCATGGCTTAAAATGAAAAGGACAAACAGACAAAAATGACACAATAGTACACATGACACAACATAGAAACCTAAAGAATAAACAACACGAACCCCGCCAAAAACTAGGGGTGATCTCAGGTGCTCCGGAAAGGTAAGCATACCCTGCTCCGGTAAAAAGTTTAATTTGGTGAGTCACATTTGTGAAAGGAAAGGAGATTGAAGTGACGACGTAAGGAACATGTCAGATTTCATTTGTGAAACGGTATTTCCTAACGATCCACCAACTCGAGATGGCGTCCGTAAAATTTACGGAGAGATGATTTCAACTTCACCATTTGGAACTCTTGATTTTATAGATTTTACTGTTCATTGATATTTTGTTAAGCAATAAAAATAAATGACGCATTACTTTTCAAAATTGCTTTTTAGGCAGAATATATAAACTTTTTTTCAGATTTTCACTGTCAAAACTATCCAAGATGTTCACATTCTACAAAAATTTCTGTTTTTGCATAAAATACTTACACGATATATAAAGATCAAAGTCGTAGAGCCTAGTGCAGAAAGTGCTTGTTTCAAAGCAGAACTCATCGGATGCCCAGTATATGGTAAACCCTATATATAAAGAAAAGAAAATAAAAAAGTTTGACATGTTCTTTTATCTCATAAAACAGATTTTATAAGAAATTTCAATATACAAAAAACAAAAAATATAACAAGAAGCAATTGAAATCCTGAGTCGAGAAAACATCCACGATGTATAACTTTATCGCTAGTTTTTTATGATGGTGAGTGAGGATAACGTTTGAAAAGTGGCAATATTCATGTAAGTATTGTCAGTGAGACCATTTTTTTTATTTCAAAGATGTTTAGTTAAGTTTTCTACCAAGCATTGTGTAATGCTTATTTATATAATTATAATATCCTGTAATGCAGAGCATTTCCGAAAGAAAGCCCATTTTATTACACTGGCAACAGTGCATATAATTCATGCATTACATGGCACAATGTAGCTTTAAGTCTTGCCTAATAATGTGATAAATTGCTACATATAACAAAACATATAAGTATCTACTGTGTATTCTATTCATGTAAGAAAGTAGGAATATTCAAAATAAATCAATGTGTAGTTAAGGGCATACGATACAGTTTTGATCCTGTATTTACAAGTTCGTCAAAATTTGCATATAGGCTATTTTATACCTGATTTAATCAAATATGTAATAGAAAATATACCTTCATGAGCTACTTTTTGAGTAAAATGAGGTCGAAATTCTGTATATTTGCTAAAATTTTAGATTTGTGGCCGTAATTTCTTTTTCGAAAGAAAGAAATAACTTTTTTGTTATAAAAGATAATCACAAATTGTTTTTTGTTAAATAAACGGTAATTTCTGTATTTTATAAATATCATAAAAATATATGCAATATTTTGTTCAGAAATAACTCATACTTATCAAATGTTCATGAATTGAGAAAAAAAACGTCATTTTTTACTGCACGTTAATCAAAATTACAAAAAAATCCTCTATTTACAGTTTTATAAAATTTGGGTCACATAATCTCCCTGCAAAATGAAACAAAATGCCGTTTTGAAAAATAGGGGTCAATGAACTCGTTTTAAATTAAATCAGTTTGAATGATCAAAATCAGTAAAAAAAATGCATCTTTTCCCGATATGTCACACTTTGACGTCGCGAAAATAACAAATTACGTTAGCAACGTCATTACCTCCCCTGTAACTGTATCGTCTGCCCTTAAAACAAATTTCGTTGTAGACGGGTCTAAAACAGCACAAACAACATTTTCCTGCCCTTAAATGATCGGACAGGTTGTAAATAAGAACTGTTGTAAAACTACATAAACTTAGATGCATTGAAAAACATAAACATAAATATATAAGGTAAAGTAGATGTGTGTAACGATTGATGATTGAAACCTGTCAAATAGTCCAAAGAGTTATGACTTCTTGGAAGGCTGTTTTAAATTTCTGATTTGATGCCTTCCTGCGATGTCATTATGCTGAAGCCACCATTTTCGGTTGGACTTTGAGAGCATATTTGGCTCTCAACTTTGAGACCCAATTTAGGCAAACAATTTTCATTGAAGGCTATTTTTGTTTTGCATATATACAAATTCTGACCTTTTATGTGTTTGTTTGTGCAAAATATTTGCAATTCATCTCTACAGTAATAACAAAAATAAGTAGCAATTCCCTGCGAGGAGGGAACTTGTAGACTGCTTTTTTTAAAACGTTTATCTGATTTCTTTTAAGAAGATAACAAATTAATCTTAGCACCAAACTCAGCCAAATTTGACAGAACCGAATTTCCGGAACCTTTGTTTTATATTATCCGAAAATACAGGTCCGTCAAATTTTACCTAGTTTTGTTCAAAAATATATATTATACTTCCAAAATGAAGCATCTTTGGGCTAAAAGTGCAAAAAAAGCAGTACACTCCCTTTCAAAGTCCAACTGAAAATATGAGAATGGCGTTATAATGTCGATTTAAGGCGTCAAAGAAAAAAGATATAATAGCCTTCAAGATGTATCTCATAATTATTTGGACTACTGCCAAAAACCACTGATTAGTTTGTATAGCAATCTATTCCTACCTTTTCAAAAGTGAGTTTATTATTTTGATGTAAAATAATAATATCGAGACAATATAATTATAAAACATAATGGTAGAGTCAGTGCATGCAACATTTCTGTTATTTACCTTGAGAAAACACAGGAATTCAAATTTGAAATATAAAAAGCCTGCCATGAAGAACCGCCAATATTGGTAAATGTTGTAAAACAATTTGGTGTTCAGACATATCAATTAAATGAATCAAGGCTAAATATGGCTACAGGTGCAATCTTCGAATATATTACTCAGTAATTTACTCAAATTTTCAACACTTCAAAGTTCAAATTTGAAGAAATCTATAGAAAAACTTAATCTACAATTTTAATTCAAAGAAAGAAACTTTTTTTTTCTTACTTGATACAGACAAAGACAACGACTATATGTTACAAAATGTATGATAAAAGTCAAAAGTGGATCACATGTGTATGACTGCTGATATTTGATCTAATATGACAATAAAAGGACTTTTTAAGCATATATTCAATTGTATAACATGTTGTATATATATATGTTTCTTTTGATAGTAAAATTTATAAAATGTATTGTGTAATGTAATGCATTACTTTAGTAAAGTTATAACAATATAATGCATTACTTTCTAAATTACATAATATTGTAATTGTAATATAACGCTGGTTTTCTTTAAATTATTGTAATGCAATTCGGTTTATGTCTGGTTTGAATATATAATAATTCACTCGAGGTACAACGTGACTTAGAAATTATAATCAACACAATATGATGAAAACAAGTACCGACCTTTTCTTATTAACTACAGCCTCTCGTAATATATGGTGTAAAGAATCAGAAAGTAGTCTCTTCCTTCAACCAAAGAGAAGCATTGACATGGGATTTGCTTCTGTTCGACGACATATTCATGATATTGAAACACACGGTGTATGTTATAAATCAATTATGAGTTTTGATGAATGCCAACAGGGGACTATAGATAACGGTTACATTGGAAATGTTTATAGAAAGGAATCTAGAAATCACTGCTGTTATTATAATACAAGTAGCACAAATAGACACCTCAAACATCTTTGGAAAAGATATGAATCTGAAGATGCAATATCATCCGAGAGACTTTGTTTCTCAGGTAAGGATCCAATAATGTTAATTTTCTATAGAAAAAATATCTATTACGTGTTTCATATAACCATAATAACCATTAAATACTCTGTGAAAAATATATGACAAAAAGAAGAAAAAAATTACAAATAAAAAACAGATGAAAGTACACAGATAGTATGTTACAATGAACATAAATGTTTATACAAAAGCGATTTCGAAATTAAAATGTCTACCACAAACTACATCTCTTGGCAGTGTTAGACTTTTCAGCAGATTATTTTTTAAAAAAGCGTTAAATGCATCCCACCAGACAGCATTACGCATACCAAGAGGTAAAACAACAGAAACTAACTAAAAGACTGACAACAACATAAGCAGACAAAAAAGACAAAAACGAAACAAAAAACACCCTCCTCTCTTCTTCTTCTTCTTCTTCTTCTTCTTCTTCTTCTTCTTCTTCTTCTTCTTCTTCTTCTTCTTCTTCTTCTTCTTCTGCGGTACATTATGGGATATTCTACAAGAAGTAAAACTGTTTAAATCTTTTAACATTTTTGCAGACAGCTTTTATAGACCAGGGCCTCAGTTGATTGAAAATGCAATCTGTCCTTCTATATTAGGACATACTGATAATATATTCTCAACAATGTATCCATCAAATTATCCAAAGGGAATAAATCAAAATACAACACTGTGTAGCGAGGAGGGGATGTACTTGAAGTTGACCGTATTATATGCATCATTTGCCGAAACCGAAACTGAAACAACCCTGCAACAAGTAAGTTGACTCTGGTGCGAAAGTTTGCTGCTAATTTCAAATTAAGTTCATGGTTTTGATATATAACAGAGAATGAAGAAGATGGGATATGCATACATGACCCAAAATCGGTATACTAGTATGTACAGGAAAAAACACAAAAAGCCTTGGAACTTCATCTATTTGTTGTTCTTAATCTCAAAGTCAAAGTAATGCAGTCAATACGAGATATATAGATTCTTACATTGATATTAGTGGATTATCGGATTTTTTCAATCGAGATAGTTATATTATCAATTTTAAAGTTCGAGCCGCCTCGGCGAGTACTTTAAAATTTACAATTTAACTATCGAGATTGGATAAATCCCATAATCCACGACTAACTATGTAAGAATCTGTTTCTCTAATGATTAAAAAGACATTTTCTTTTTTTGTTTACCGAAAATCCCTTTCTAGTGCCTTTCACATTGCACGAAGTTGTCAATTTCATTAAAACCTGTTATCATATTTTGGTTCATCCAGTCAGCCAAAAAGGTCATGACCCTTATCATCCAATGATCTTCTGAGATCACCAGCAACCACACGTTGATTAAATTTTTTTATACAATGGGTTCGAAAAGGGATAAATTTCCATAGAATTAGAGAAAAAAAAAACAATTCTCACCGCTCTTCCATATACTGATTAGAGCGGATTGTTTTTTTCAAAATGACGACCATGCCCCTACTGTAATTGAAAAAAAGAGTCAGTGATTTATATCCGCAATATCATTGATATGGAAAAGAAATCAAATATGTACACTGTCAATAAATATCTCAATGAAAAACGGTTGATGGCTGATGTGCTTTATTTCAAATAGTAAGTCATTTAACTTTTTAAGATAAAATAAGAATTTCAACGTCCATAACGGAGCTGTAAAATTGTTATCTTTAAAGCAGATCACAGTTCCTATAATGACAACCATAACAGTTTAATTTTATTTGCTTTTTTCTTTAATAGAGTGGCCATTCATATATGCATCCAGGTTCTTGTAAAGACACATTATCTATAGACATTGGAACAGGGATGGAAATACAAATTACCAGAGACAACCAACAACGATACAGATATGCGTCGTTCATAGCAACTGGAGATTGCATCAAAATACATTTCACATCGTGTTTTACATACACTTTGTCAGAAAACTTAATGTACCAGCTATCAATTGAATCAATAGGTAAAATTTCATGTGAAAATTATTGTTGCTTTTATTTACTAACGAACTGAAGTCCAATTTTATTTAATTTTAAAGAGAGCCATATTCAAAACCATTAATTAAATATTAAAAAAGATTGAACCACCAACAGATTCTTTAGTCAGGCTAAATGCATTAAATTTGCATATGAGAACAAAATATTTGAAAAGAATCTTACGGATAAAACTCTTAATCATCTAAATTTTAAAATATTGAACGAACTCTACTAATCTTTTGAAAGTAAATTGGCGACTGTAAAATTAATATAGAATACTATCTTGTTGATTTTTTCTTTTTACTGCAGTCAAAACACTTTCTCTTGTATTTATCTAAGGATTATTTCGTTTCTTACTCATGTGACATCCCTTTCTGTCACAATCTGATGTTCGTTTAGGGGTGAACAATGCGTTTTGTTTTTGTATTATATTTTAATGAAATTATGGTTGCAATATTTGGCTGCATTATAACATTAATGACATCAATGTAAGGTCAATGTCCTAATGATAGATATACACAAAACTACTGAAGGGATCAATTAATCTTGCCATATATTATTTTCTATGCCTTATTCAAAACAAACTTGATATTTTCGGACATTGACTTAATATTTATCAAGTCATTTTGCTTTTAATAATCAGTTAATAAATGGTTCAAAATTAGATTATAAAAGACAAGAAAAAAGTAAATGCAAATGTAAAGTACATAACTATCACACTTATGCACGTGTCAAATATACTTAACCTTTTGGCAAAATCAACATTGAAAATAATGCGTCTTGTATGATTATTATCAATAGAACGAAAAGAGGAACCGTTCGTTATATTTAACCATCTTATGCGCACACAGTTTCCAACTTTTTTAAGATACGGCATTATTATTTGCAAACATATTTATTAAAGCACGAATATATAAAGAAATCTTTTTCGGAAAAGCCAACTGTGACACACGGAAGCTAGAATATTTTTTTTTATAGCTATATACTTTTATAAATCCATCAGTTTGCATTTAAACAGTGTTAAAGCAAAAGCAAAATTAATTTCAGACTACCCTGGGTGCGGAGTAGACGCAACAAAATCTGCAACATGTATTGAAAAAAAGGCATATATAACATCTTATTTATATCCATCGTTGTATACAGCATCGGATACAAATATGTGGGAAATTAGAGGTCAGTATGGACAATATATCGAATTGCAGTTCATAGAACTTGATGTGTACATCATATCACTGGTTGATTCGTATGTGGAAGTGTTTGACCTTGATCTCCAGGGAAAACGATCAGAATCTCTCGGACGATTTACCATAGTTACAATGCCACATATAAGTTTAATGTCAAGTTGGCATAGGATGGATGTAGAATTCCGTGTTGGAAATGACTTGAACGGAAGGGGATTTCTTGGTTTATATACGATACACGATACGATCTTTGAAACCATTTCTAATGTTTCCGGTAAGATTAATAAAAAAACATAAGCTTTCTTGTTCGGTTAATAAATGCTCCTAAGTGCAATACCTTGTCCTTTCGTTTTACTTTTGTCAGTTTCTGGAAGTTTTACTTAATACTTTCGTCTATCACAACATTTATTGTATGACTTGATTACTGTCACTCTCTGTAAATGTTTTAAATAAAGTTTCAAGTTTTCAACAATGACCCGGGTCTAAGAGTTAAGCTCAACAGAAACGATAAAAAAGAAGAACTGTTACATAACATGCATATTTTTCTTTATTTAAGACTGTCCTACAACATGGTTTAACTTTGGCACAAGTTGTTATAAGCTGTTTTACAATAAAGATCAGAATCAGCAAAGGGCGGAAATGGCATGTGTTAAAGAGAATGGTCATCTTGTCAGTATTACCTCAGAGGAAGAAATGACATTTGTTCATCAACTACTTACTACATCTGAAACAACAGTTGCTGACAAAATTTTTATAGGCAGGTTTATTTACCTTGGAAAATCTCATCTACTTCGACTATAAAATGTAAACTATGAATTTTGTTTTTACATAATTCAAAGGATTTTCTGTTTTGGCTTTTGGAACATGATCAAAACTAATATCACCTTTCGTAGCATTTTGGATCATCCTGGATTTTGTTGGTATTCAATGACAAAGAAGTTTTAGTAATGTCTTGTTCTTTGTTTTTTAGTCGTTGTTACGTTCTTTGGTCATGGCGTTGTCAGTTAAATTTGACAAGTAAATTTCCCTTAGCTATCTTCCTTTATTCACGATTATACCTGCTAAGCAACAAAATTATGATCAAAAAAATACAACTTACTTGATCAAACAGAGACCAGGTATTGCACATTGAAAATAAAAATTGCGTTGTGATATTGGTGTAGATTTTATATATGCCAAAACATAATGTTATTATATTTACATAATGTACAAATTATTTTCAATAGTAGTTTCTTCTAATTCATCATTTATTTCAGGTTTGGTTAAAAAGAATAAAGGTTACAAATTTTCAGAATACCAATGGTTAAATGGTGAACCATTAATTTATACATCTTGGTAATGTACTAACAGAACTTTTTATTGTAAATAATAAGCAATAATAACTAAATCGTAGATTAAAATGATCTGAGAAATCTGTGAAAAGAAGTCGTATGTAGTTCAATGTAGATTAATTTAAAATCAAATAAGACGACAATTCTCATCAGTCAATAGATTTCACGGGGAAAATAGTCGTGTGTAAAGCAGCAAATATCCCATAAATCTGAAGAACCAATTCTTAACTTACGAGGAAGTAGGAACACATTTATCGAAGAACAGCGTTAGTAATTATGTAAACGCAACAGAGGATTATGTTTAAAGTAATGGTTAATTGTCTGCCCTATCAAATAAATTCAATGCATTTGAATACCAGCTCTAAAGCTTATAATCTAAAAAGAAAAATAATGCAAATTCCGTGGAATATTCCAAAAGGACATTCCGCAATCTCTGATGGTAAGGATTAAGTTTTTTTTCTGTGAAACAACAATTTTTCTTTCATACACATTTCCCAATACTGATGTATTTGTGTTTAAGGTCTAACAACGTTAAAAAAGGTGTTTCTCAACCAGATGGTTTTGAAGACGAACAATGTACAGCAATCATACTGAAAAGTATCCATAATAAACAGAGCTGGAATGATGTTCCATGTGCTTATAACAAGATACAGCATTTTATGTGTGAAATACAATTAGATGCTTATAACATTCAAGGTATACCTTTATATCATCAAGAACAACTTAATCTTCAGAATGTAATTCCTAAATACTTTAAAAAATGAAAGTTATGTTTCGATGTTCAAATCTCAAATACCCATTAAAAAGATACAAAGCAATGCAAAACATAGATTGCATGAGCTTTAAAAGAAGTGAGACTTTTGCGTCGACAAATGAAAGGTCCTCTGATATCAATTTGCATCCCTTGCCATGTGTATCAACCTCAGCCAAAATATCACAATCTGAGATAAGACAAAACCAAGATTGTGCTGACTAGACAATTTTACTGGACTAAGAACATTGACGCAGATTGCTAATGAATAAAGATACAGACTATTTTTGCTGGTGACCATTAACACATCGATTGAAAGTGCCGATTTCATTAGGTCTACTTCAAAAGCTTTTTTTGTCAGGAGTACAAATTTAAGTGCTTCAAAATTAAGGATGCTGTCAAATCTAGCTTCATTTTATATTTTGATTATTAGAGATTCAATATGTGATTTAAGTATATTAAATTTATAATATCTTTTAGATATCATTTCTGAGTACAAATGTATATGAAAAAATAAAGTAATATACAGAAATATAAATATGACTTTTAAACCGTTTCAAGTTGAAGTAAGACCATAACCAGTACTGTTGGAAAATAAATCATATCTCTGTGTGGATCTTTAAGTAAAAATGTAGTGTTACATTGAGTCTGTAGAGCCATGTGTTATGATCATGAATAATCAATGATAACTCATAGATTAAATTTAAAGGTGACATATTGTGAATACGAATTTGTTGTCCGATATACTGCAAACTAACTTATTTTCGCAGATACTTAATTTTCGTTCGCCCGTTTTTAGCTTATTTCGCGACGACTTAAATTGGCGATTCTCAAATTAACTTGATGTCGATAAATCAATTTTTAACATTGTTGCGTTAGTATCTCCTCATAAAAGTTGAAAACTTAAATTGCTCTAATAAATTTCGTTTAAACTGACAGTACCGATCATTTAATAAATTTTCATTTTTTTTTTAACGATCTGATAATTCAGCCATTTTTCGTTGATAGTTTCTTGATGGGTTGTTCTTTGTCACCCCTGTTACAATAAAGAGAGAGGGTTGGGCTCCAAAAAAAAATCAACACCAACACATTATAATCGTGTCTGTTATTTAGAAGTATATATTGTATATTATATTTGTTTTTCGTTTATTGTTTTGTGAACAAATAAGCCATTGTCGGGGAAGTTGCATCATCACGAATTTGGATAGTGTGCAATATGTTATTTCCATCAAAACGCCAATGACAAATGTAAAAAAAAATAATTCCTTAATGAATGAAACTAAAGATATTATAACACTTACAATTACAGCAATAGGCCGTTATCTTCTCGTTTGCGATATATTTTAATTTGTGATGTGGGTTCACTTTTATTATGTTTTTTTTATGTGGTTTATATTTTGATCATTGTTGAAGACCTTTTTATAGAGCTTGGTCGATTATTGAAGCTTTTGAGAAGTACATTTGCATCTTTCTTTAAATCAATTCAGTTGTAATGTATAATGCATAGCACGGTTACTATATTTCCATAAGTTCTGGCATTCCATAAACTTCCAACTTATCATTTTTATAAAATTTCCGTTCGAAAATATTTGAGGCGAAATAAATAAATGTATTTGATCATTCAATTCGGAAACAAAAT
This sequence comes from Mytilus trossulus, assembly GCF_036588685.1. Classification (NCBI taxonomy): domain Eukaryota; kingdom Metazoa; phylum Mollusca; class Bivalvia; order Mytilida; family Mytilidae; genus Mytilus; species Mytilus trossulus. Next base: position 25,482,153 of record NC_086383.1, on the reverse strand, counting down.
ACATACATCTACTCATTGATTGTTTTTAACATATTGTCGTCCACACGATTTGTATGTTTCATTTTCAATATGATTGGTTTTAGGATGATTCGTCGATATATAACCTTATTAACCAAACAAAATTCCGTCATTACATTGAAGCATGCAGAATAGTTTTACAGTTAGCTGTATTGCGTTTAATGTCATATTTTCTTTTGCATAAACATTACTGTATACCAGCCATGTAATTGAATTTCAAGAGAAGAACTATTTTCTGTTTCAGCGACAGATGGAGGAACCATAGTACGTGACAATACAGGGATAACAATTCATAACCACAATTTATTTAAATGTGGAAATGGCGAGGTTATATCACAGCTAGCAGTTTGTGATACTAATAATGATTGTTTTGACAAGTCTGACGAAAATCATTGTAGTAAGATTATTTAATCTTTATTATTTACGAACTTGTTAAATTTTATACCAATGATGATGGAATATAGACTCTATCACTGTTACCGGTGTATCTTTCCACTCGAGACAGTTAGATTTTGATATTAAAAGCGCGAGGCTTTAATTAACTTTTGAGAGTAAAGAAATGTCGTAATACACGAGTTTGAGTGGTGGAATCTGTTTCTCTAAGGATTTGTACCCTTCATTTTCTAAGATTTAGAGATAGGATATTTCTTACGTCATCAGGCTTGGTCGCCTTTTACAAGGACTTCACCATCGGAAATTCGGAGGAAATCAAGAAAATGTAACGTCAGAATTAAATCTCGACCAATCAGTTACTGCGAACATATATTTTACTAGGGAGAAGAATTATTTTCCTCGCCCCGCTCAAAAAATGTGAAAAAAACACAAAAATTAAAGAAACAAAACACCTTGGTTTTAATATATATACATCTTCATGCCTTATATATCATGTACTGTAGTACGCCGCTAGATTAAAACTGACGTGGAAAGGTAACATATGGCCACCGAAAGCTCTTTTTTTGAGAGTCCAGGTGGTCGTGTGGTCTAGCGGGACGGCTGCAGTGCAGGCGATTTGGTGTCACGATATTACAGTAGCATGGGTTCGAATCCCGGCGAGGGAAGAACCAAAAATTTGCGAAAGCAAATTTACAGATCTAACATTGTTGGGTTGATGTTTAGACGAGTTGTAAATTATGTTTAGACGAGTTGTGTTTGTGGCACAACATCCTGTCCACAAGTTAACAATTTTTTTTTCTGTGACGTATTAAATTTATAATAAGATCCATTTTGTTACAACCTGTGATCAATTTTATTTGGCAATCGCCAATGGCAGTCAGCAGAGTTAAAGAACATCAGTTGTTCGACCTGTTAGTCAAATGCGTTTTGTTTAAATATACTTTTTCACTCTTTTTTGGTCTTTTGGAAAATGTTGTTTGTGCTGTTTTTAGACCCTTCTACAACGAAATTTGTTTGACATGCACACGTATAAAAATTGCGGTTTTTATCCAACGCAGTCATAGGTTTGAACGTAGTTTTCAATTTAGACTCGTTTATATTATTTGTTTGGGCATGTATCATATTTTCCCTCCGGTTTATATGATCCGTTCATCCTATATATTGACTCTTAAAATTCAAGAGTTAATCTAAAAATGAGGGTACTTTCTCTAAAAATGAGGGTGCTTTTTATATGGCCTTCCAAATACCGTTTCGATCCCTAACATCACTGAAGAGACATTTATTGTCGAAATCCGGATATGGTGTACTAAAGAAATATTAACACCGAATGTTTGTGGCACAACATCCTGTCCACAAGTTAACATTTTTTTTTTCTGTGACGTATTAAATTTATAATAAGATCCATTTTGTTACAACCTGTGATCAATTTTATTTGGCAATCGCCAATGGCAATCAGCAGGGTTAAAGAACATCAGTTGTTCGACCTGTTAGTCAAATGCGTTTTGTTTAAATATACTTTTTCACTCTTTTTTGGTCTTTTGGAAAATGTTGTTTGTGCTGTTTTTAGACCCTTCTACAACGAAATTTGTTTGACATGCACACGTATAAAAATTTCGGTTTTTATCCAACGCAGTCATAGGTTTGAACGTAGTTTTCAATTTAGACTCGTATATATATATATATATAACTCGTATATATATATATAGGCGATCCGATGGATACATCTGTTGTAGGGTTGTCACTGACTCAGACGTACTTATGAATATAATTATTTTCTGTGACTGTATCTTACATTAATTTGTAGGATCCTTTACTATAGATAATTTAGCTGATCTGTAACAATAACATCTTCATGCCTTATATATCATGTACTGTAGTACGCCGCTAGATTAAAACTGACGTGGAAAGGTAACATATGGCCACCGAAAGCTCTTTTTTTGAGAGCCCAGGTGGTCGTGTGGTCTAGCGGGACGGCTGCAGTGCAGGCGATTTGGTGTCACGATATCACAGTAGCATGGGTTCGAATCCCGGCGAGGGAAGAACCAAAAATTTGCGAAAGCAAATTTACAGATCTAACATTGTTAGGTTGATGTTTAGACGAGTTGTATATATATATATATATATATATATATATAAAGGAAGATGTGGTATGAGTGCCAATAAGACAACTCTTTAATCCAAGTAACAATTGATAATGGTAAACCAGTATATGTTCATATAATGTTTTACCTAAATCTATTTATTCAAACCTCGTTTCAAAAATCGTCAGAAAAGCTACTTCACTTTGGGACATTCTGAATTGGAGAATGCAGACTATGCTGTATATGCTTTGTTTGTTGTAGAAAGCCTTACGGTGACTCTTACTTATTAATGTCATGTAGTCACTTGTGGAGAGTTGGCTCATTGAAAATCCTACCCCATTTTCTTTTTCATATTTGTCTAAATGCCCGTTTTTTATTCTTTGTTATATAATTGGGGTTTTTTTTAATGATTAATATTTTGACACACAGTTGACTACTGTATCCCTATTTTTAACATTTCTATCTATTATGTATGTTTGTTTTTTGCTTACATCGTCGGTAATATAACGGAATTGTTAACGACTGTCGTAGTCAGAGCTGTAGCTACATTTGTATCTATAAAACCAGGTTAAATCATGTATTTATACATAAAAAAAATGCCGGTAAAAAGTCAAAAATATGACAGTTGATGTCCAATTGTTTTATGTGTTTGAGCTATTGATTTTGGCTTTTTAAAGGGATTTTCCTTTTTAAAATATCCTCGGAGTTAAGTTCTTTAGTGATTTTACTTTTTATGCCATTATAGAAAGTGAAATTTCATTTGGAGGTTGAAATGTCCCACAGTTTGAACCTTTATTGTCCTTTTTTTTTCATGTTCACCCAAATTTTTTAAACAGCTTTGTTATTTTATAGAATAATTTGATCATAACTTTTAGATGTAAAGAAATTATGCTCTCATTATCAGGCACAAAATGTTCAAGTTCACAGTATCAATGTAAAGATGGTACATGTATACATTTTACATTCTACTGTGACTACATCAAACACTGCGATGATGGATCAGACGAAAAGCACTGTCGTAAGTAAAATAACTATTCGAAACAAGACAACAAGATTGTGTGATGATGATTTATCTTAAGAGGTATACAATATTTTTGTCTAATGAAAATACCATGCAGGGTGTTACAAACATATAAAACAGCTAGAAGCACTAACCTTTTTGGGAAATACGCTTTTTCCCTTTAAGAATGCTTGCGAAGGCCTCAATTATTTTTGATACCTTGGTTTATGTCACCTGATTCGATTTTATAATATATATATATCGGTAAACTGTGGTCGATATTTTTTTTTTGCAAACATAATATAGTTGGCATCCGGACTGGTTATAGAAAGCACTCATTGTTCTCGCCGCGTGTGATAAATAATAAAAATACTGCTTTGTTTTTCTGAATTTTGAAGAGCTGGTAACAAAAAAGCACGTATACAGATGCCTTATTGTCTTACATTTCGCTCCAGTATTAACTGTTATCCAGTTTTTTCAAAGAATAGGCAAATGGCATTTGACCTATACCATCATTGCTAGGTATCGTTTTTATTTAAATGACCACGAGAAGGCCTCTGACAAACTGAGTGAGCGTCAAATCACTGTTATCGATACCCGATGACAAACAAGTTAAAGAATAATGAATCAGAACTATAACCAACATATGTATTGCGGTTGTCCACGATGTTATGGAAACATAGCAACGAAAACAACAGAACTTATTTGTTTGTGATGTGTAGTATATTGTGAAATGTCAGACTGAAATTCTAGTGTTTTATTTATTTGCGAAGTCTACTAGGATATTTCTCCTGAGTACGCAGCCTATCAGTCGTCTAATACTTATTTTGTAATATTGAAGGTGATATTAAATATATGAAATGTGTTTCCTAATGCAAATAGTCTAGGGTAAAATCCAGTAAGTTAAAGTTTTCCGGACGGTATTTTACCGGCATAATCATGTATGCAAAGGACATGAAAAAAGCATAATTATGATAAAGACATTCAGTTCAAATAAGTGTGTGTATGTATGATTTTGTGTCCTTGCTACGTGATTAACATAAGTGTTAAATTAAGAAGCAAAAGAAACCAAATGGACAATCAAAATCATAAGTCGAAAACATACTGACAACGGCTCGTAGAATAAAAAACCCAAAACACAATAGTTAACATATCATACCATAGACTACACAAAATGTAGCCACACAAATCTAATCAAAATCCAGGGTGATCTAAGGTACCCTGGAACTGTCGGCTTATCATTGCTACATGTTAATTCGTCCTTTCTCGAAAACATTATTTGATCTTTCTAATAAAAAGTTCTGTTTTTTTTATAGAATGGAGAAGTTGTAAAGACAGAGAATGGCGGTGTGACAATAAACAGTGTATTCCTTTAGTGCAACGCTGTGATGTCACAATTAATTGCCTTGATGGATCAGATGAAAATAATTGTGGTAAAAATAAATTTTAACTAATTTGCTTAACTTTTAGTGATAACAGAGCATGAAAAACATAAATAAAAAGAATGAAAGAGATAAAATAAATAAAATAAAATAAAATAAATGAAATGAAATGAAATAGATAAAATAAAATAAAATAAAATAAATGAAATAAATAAAATAAATAAAATAAATAAAATAAATAAAATAAATAAAATAATAAAATAAATAAAATAAATAAATAAAATAAATAAAAAAAATAAAAAAAATAAAAAAATAAAAAAAAATAGAAGAAATAAAATAAACAAAAAAGATAAAATAAATAAAATAAATAAAATAAATAAAATAAATAAAATAAATAAAATAAATAAAATAAATATAATAAATATAATAAAGAAATAAAAGAAATAAAAGAAATAAAAGAAAATAAATAGATAAAATAAATTAAATAGATAAAATAAATAAAATAAAAAAAATAAATAAAATAAATAAAATAAATAGAATAAATAAAATAAATGAAATAAATAAGATGAATAAAATAAGTAAATAAAATAAATATGATTAATTATATCATGGGCAAAGTAGATAAAAAATTCATTATCTGTAATTAAAGATAGTCCACTCCCATTTGTTAAAAGGAACCTTCCCGAGTGTCCTCAAAGTAATTATCACATATTTATAAAACACATCCAATTGTATAATGAGATATACACAATATACCATTGTATACAGATTTGAATTATAGCAAATTAATCGACCTCTTAATGAAAATGCTGTACTAATTTTGTAAAAAGATACAAGTTTATTATTCATCTTTATTTCATATTTCTTTAATAACTTTTTTTAAGCGTATTAATTTTCAAACTTTTTTTTCAATCCCTAATGCATTGCAACAATTATTATGAAAATAAAATATAATCCTTGTCTCAAATAGTCAAATGGTAAATATGTATATATTAATCATCATCATATATTAAAAAATTGATATGATTAGTTATTGGTCCCGGATGATAAAAGGGCAATCCAAACTAATTAGACAAAGAAAACTAAATCTGACAACACCAATACAAACGAAAACACTCACAAAAAAGAGTTAACACCACGTTACTATTAAAAAATCTAAAGAGACGACTTCATAGAAGACATCCACTTATAACTTTTGAAGCAGAACCTTTAAATAGATTGAAAGAATTGCAATTACCCCAATCAAACTAATTTGAACCTCAAACTATTTGCAACAAAAGTTGTTTTAGTTCTAATCTTTAGTATAAAGCCACAAATTTACACAGAAAAAAGTCCCATAAAATATAACTTGAAGAGACTCAAATTTTGCGTTTTTAATTTTTAATGGAAATTAAATTTGGAAAGGGAGAGAATTTTGCAAAAATGAGGTTTTTTTTATTTGTCACTTTTTGTTGATTTTTATAAAATTGATTTAAAATAAGATTCGTTGATAATCTACTGCTCATGATATGTACAAAACCGTAGTTTTATGGATATTTGTAAAAAAAAAATTGCACATTTTTCATTTAAAAAATTGCAAATTTATAGCCTTGTGACCATTTAAAAAAATAATTTGAATATTTGGTATCGTTTATATTTGTAAATTATATTTGTTTAGCGTCTAACTATTAAGGTATATTCATGGTATACCGCCATCTTGGATTGTACAATCACAGTACACAATTGGTCTAGTTATTTGCCTAAATCTGCAAATTTAGAGACATATTTGCAATTCAATGGTTATATTGTTTTTCTATATTAAGAAATCTGGTAAATTAATTGTATGAAACACAATATTTTAACAAATATCATTTTTTTCAAATGAGACATTTTTAGTACAAAATTTATACTGGGCTAATAGGGATTTTTTTTTTCAATTTTTCTTGTAGCAAGAAAACAAATTCGGTGACACCATGTTTTCTTTTTATATTCTTTTATGAAACCTACAGTATCTTCTCCAAATTTATATCAAAATTATATCGCATAGAATTATTTTTATGCACACTAATGTGATTTTTCATGAATAAACTAACTATTTTTGGCAATTTTCAACGACTCATAGCTTGAAAAATAGCACGGTGACCCATAGTTTTTATTAAATTTTTGATAAAAGCATAGTAAAAACTTCATTTTGGCAAATTTTAAGAAAATTCTGTCTAAAAAATATACACTTATGATCTACCTTAAAGAAACTTTAAACCACCAAAAGAGGAATATTTGCTTAATTGATTTCTTTATCTTTACATGCTAATTACAAATCTAATAAATGGTCAACAAATGAATTATGAAATCTCGGTTATAGCTTGAGAAAAGATATGATAACAACTTAAGGGAGTTCGCTTATCGGTTTTAAAATAATGATCTTTTCAAAACACTAGTTTATATTGAAAGGGGATTATTAAAGGAATCCAAAGAGCAAAAAAAATATATAGGTCACCGTGCTTGTTTTTGATATATTAGCCATTGACATTTTGGCGGGAAAATATTCTCTTTTGACTTTTCATAGCTTTATCATGATTATCATTGCCAAGTTAAAGTTCTAAACAACTGTTAAAAAATAATTAAAATTTTTATAAGACTTTTACAAAAGGCTTATCATTTTATGGATGGGTGCGGTCCTAACCTTGACAAAAGTTAACTTGCAGCTGTCTAAGTTAACTTGAGATTTTTTAAGCAGTCAAGTAAGTTAAATTCGTCGTTGGTGGACCAGACCTACGTTCTGCTTTTTTAGGACTGCTGCAGACCTATCGACATGTCTGCTCCAGACCAGACCTGTGGACAAGTCTGCTTTTAACTAATCCTGATGACAGGTCTGCCTCAGACCAGACCTGTGGACAAGTCTGATTTTGACCAGTCCTAAGGACAGGTCTGCTCCTGACCAGACCTGAGGACAGGTCTGCTTCTGACCAGACCTTTTGACAAGTCTGCTTATGATAGATTATCGTTATAAGAGTTTTCATATCACTATCAGACTTGAGCTTTAAATAAAATATGTAAACAACATTCGCTTTGTTTTTCCACATTTATCATTTATTATTTTAACTTTTTTTAACGTGGATAATATACTTTATTGCACTCTATTGCTGTTAACAATTTACTTAGTGTACAGCATTGCACTAAGTATCCCTGATATATTAGTTATTAGGTATCCAGGGAGAATATCTAATAAAAGTTAAATGATGTTACTTCATTTATTATTTACTCGCTAGACTGTATATATTTTTTTTAATGTTATTTTTTAAATAGTCATGTTTTCACTGAACAATTAATTCTTATAAGGGTTAACCAACCTTAATTTAGTAAGGTTGGTATATTCCAACTATTGGAGGAAGTTATAGAGGAATATGTAAAAGATTTACAAAAAGAAAAATGGGGGTCACCAGGCAAATTTTTTCAAGGCATTCCGATGGATAAAACCAAATATGACAAAAAATCCGAAACTTGACAAGCCAGCTTCCATTAGCGCTGTTTTTTGTATTCTAAAGTCGGTTAAAATATCATGAATCAATGCATACTGTTAAACAAAAGCAATCAAATTATAATTTTGAATCAATTATTATTGATATTTCTGCTTTTTTTGAAAATTTAAAAATCATTATTTTTTAGTTTCACTCAAGTTAGATTTTATGGGGCTTTTTATGTATGTATTTGGGGTATAATGCTTAAGATTAACATTTAAAAATCCTCTGTTGCAATACCTTCAAGGTTAGGGTCAAATTTATGCCAGATTGATTGGACTTTTTAATTTTTTTTCCGGCTTACTCTCCTTTACATTGAAAAACATTGCTAATGTTTCCTTTGAAGGTTGGTTGTTCTCTCTGGTGACTCTTGTTTTCAAAATCAAAAACAAACAAACAAATATATTTTCATTGATCTGCTGTTTCTTTGGGTTTTTTCACAAAATCGCACATCGAGAAAAGTTTTCATTTGCTCTTATTCGTCCTCTGGTTTTCATTCATCATCTTTCTTTTTATTTTTAAATCTGTTGTTTGTAACTATTGAAAGTGTGAGCTACTGCTCACTAATGAGACTCTCTCCTTAATATTTCGGTAATCAGGAAGTTGTGTGATTAAATCTGAAAACACATCACAAGGTATTGATGACTTATATAAACCCTGAAAATAATTTTCAGAAATCCTTGTCACGATCCGGTAAACTTTGGCAAGAAATTAGTTTATACGTTATAGATGTGTCACAAATATAAAAAAAACTTGCACGAAGGACTTAGTGTATATAATTGTAAAAAGATATGATATACGAGGTAGGTGCAAATGAGATAATTTCCCGTCAAATTCACATTTTTTTTTTAAAGTTAACCATTAAAGGTCAAAGTAACATTCTGAACATGGAGCCTTTGATCACAACGAACTGCAAACCATAATGGTTCCCCAAAACATCAAAAAGAACTAGCGTCAAACCTACCAACGATATAATCTATATAAAAAAAGAGAAATGTAAAACACTTATGAATCACATCAACAAACGACAGCCACTTAACATCAGGTTCCTGCCTTAGAACTGGTTCGAATAAATGCAGCGGGTTTAAACGTACTTACCTTCACACTTACCTCAATCAATAGTGTAACATCACAACATAACAAGACACACTATAAAATATATCAATTGAAATGACTTTAATAAATCCAAAAACATATTAACAAAACGAGTGAACAAACATTGAACGAATACATTTGATTTATTACACAATGTAAATACATAATCAAAAAAATAAGGGGTGAGATACATGTATTAAACATCATAAGAAAGCCAACCAGAAACTTGGACAAAGGAAAGTGAAAGGTCTGATTTAAATCACATGTCTCTATTTTGTCATTATTCTACCATCACCATTGCACCGTTGCATGAACTAATTATATTTGTTTATTTCGCAGAAACTTGTAGTGATAGCACCCATCAATGTTTTGATAAATCATGCATAAGTCAAAATCGTGTATGTGATGCTATACCTGACTGTCCTGGGAGATACTCAGAGGACGAAACTGAGTGCACTGGTAATGTCAAACAGAACTCATGTGAACAATGGTGGGGCATTGGAGCAAGGACAAGTGGAATGTATTTTATCAACCATGGAAGAGATGGTATATCATATAACAGCATTCAATATATCTATAGATAAGAAGATGTGATAATATGAGTGCCAATCATAGAACTCTTGATACAAGTTACAAAGTATAAAACATTACCAATCACATATCTCAGTATGGCCTTCAACACGGAGTTTTTGTTCTTAATCTATAAATAAACTCATCATATGAAACAGGTTTGAAATTTTATATTTTCGTCAGACGCGCGTTTCGTCTACAAAAAAACTGAAGAGAGACGCTCATTTAAAAATTGTTAAAAAGGCCAAAATAAAGTACGAAGTTGAATTATCCCAAAATTACTTGTGCAAATCAATTTAATCAGAAAATCTCCTTATCTATATGAACATCTACGTGAACGAAAACAAAGTGGAAACATAACAAACACACTTAAATCACGAAATTACAAGCTTCTGACTTCTAACATGTGCTTACACATGCAACCAGACGTGATAAAACAACTTCAATATTGAAATGATTATTATGTGATTGTGAAAAATACCAAATCAAGTGTCTTGTAGTTATGGTTAAAACATTTGGCTGAAAACACCATTATTTAAAATATAATTCAAACAAGTGACAGTACATAATGATGTCACTGTCATTTTTTTTCCAGATACATATTCAGTATACTGTGACTTCAATGATACTGGTAATACTGTATTGGTCTCAACATTCTTTTATTATGATGATATTTCTACATATCCCGATGGTTTTACATTCATTGAATTTCCTCTGAGAATGATAAAGAGTGAAATGAGGAAGAACAACCACCAGTGTTCACAAAATGTTAGAGTTACATGCTATTTCCAAGACGTCATCAAATTTTTTGGGGTTATTAATACCTGGAGGCAAGTAAATTATCGTAGAGTGATTGTATCGGAAACAAATGGAGGCTAAACAATAAAAGGTCTGCTTGCAATGATACTTGTATTGGAACTCATATATAATATATGACGTCACAACAACGGTCCACATATGAATGAAATTACAATAAAATGAAAATAAATTTTGAAAATTTCACTTTTAAATAATGTCTCTGATAAATATAAAACTTAAAATATTCTTAAGTGTCTTTGAAAATTCACCCCATTAGAACCTTGTTTTTATGCGTTTCTTAAAGTAATTCTGTTTTACACACTACATAAGTTGGACAAGTCAATTCAACGGTTTTAATTGTATATTTCTAATAATCGGTTCATTTAAGAAACAATGCAAACTCAAGATTTATTTTTTTAATATTGAGAAATTGTAAAAGTTCCTTGGACACAATTTAACACCTTACAATTCATCATGTATTAATGCCATATGGAATTGTTTTATCAACTGTACTTCCAGCATCATAATATTTCCTTGTTCTGTAGTTTCCATTGTTTCGGAGGTACGGACTGGAGTCAAGTAGATATCAACAGAGTGTTTACTGATAATGTTGTTATTGCAAATACCGACAGGCTTCCTTTTGATATGTATGTCGTTCCGAACAAACCATACAATGAGGAAGGATTTTTTCATGTGACAGTGGGACCTGTTGTATGTAAATCAGGTAAAACATGAAATACAACATTCATATATGTTAAAATGCTTCACGCGATAAATTAAATCAAGTTATCATGTTTTTCTTTCGTTGCTAGTGTTTGCAAAAATAAACCAATCATTCTATATATATATAACCATAATTATTTTCTGTGACTGTATCTTGCATTAATTTGTAGGATCCGTTACTATAAATATTTGAGCTGATATGTAACAATAACATATCCATGCCTTATATATCATGTACTGTAGTACACCGCTAGATTGAAACTGACGAGTAAAGGTAACACACGGCCACCGAAAGCTTAATTTTTGTGAAGCCAAGGTGGTCGTGTGGTCTAGCTTGACGGCTACTGTAAATGCGATTTGGTGTCACGATATCTCAGAAGCATGGATTCGAATCCCGGTGAGGGAAGAACAAAAAATTTGCGAAAGCAAATTTACAGATCCAACATTGTTGGGTTGATGTTTAGACAAGTTGTATATACATAATGTACACAGCCATTTATCACATCATTGCTGGCGATCCGATGGATAAACCTGTTGTAGAGTTGTCACTGACTCAGACGTTCTTATAAATATAATTATTTTCTGTGACTATATCTTGCATTAATTTGTAGGATCCTTTCCTATAGATAATTCAGCTGATCTGTAACAATAATATATCCATTTCTTATATATCATGTACTGTAGTACGCAGCTAGATTAAAACTGACGAGTAAAGGTAACACACGGTCACCGAAAGCTTTATTTTTGTAAAGCCCAGGTGGTCGTGTGGACCAGCGGGACCGCTACAGTGCAGGCGATTTGGTGTCACGATATCTCAGTAGCATGCTTTCGAATCCCGGTGAGGGAAGAACACAAAATTTGCGAATGCAAATTTACAGATCTATCATTGTTTGGTTGATTTTTAGACTAGTTTTAAATAAATTTGATTATTCTTCTTAATAGATCCGTGATATTTGAACATTGGTAAACTACTGTTAGTTATGTTGATTTTTCAGAGATTTCAAAAAATGTTTCCAGTAGCCAATCTCCTTGCTCTAATGGGAAGATGTATAACTCTACAGATCACTGTGTAATGCGTGTAAATGAAAGGAGAGATGTGAATGGTTGTAGGGATATGACTCATCTTCAGCACTGTGGTAAGATAAAACAATTAAAAACATTACGCGTGGAGCAGGATTTGTGTATCCTTTGTTTAGATTCGAAAACTGAAGACTCCTTATATATGATATAAAGCACGATTTTTATTGTGATATTATAAAGAGTAATATGTGTGTTTCAATTTTTGTTTGTGTGTTACTTGGTACAGAAATACACATTAACATATCCACAACCTACTGGATGAAACGTTGCCCTTGTACAAACGGTGACAAGGACAAAACAACACCGATTATGTCAGGTGTCCACAGGATCTCCTTAAAGGATGTAGTGAAAAGTACAATAAAAAACTATTCCAACTGTTTTCTATTCAGTTCTTCAGTGAATTTGGTATCATAAGCCTTTATACCTCAAACGATTGAGAAAAGGTACCAAGTGCACATGCATTGTACAGATCCGAAGACTGAACAATCCTTATACATGATATAAAGCACGTTTAAAATATTCTAGTCAAAAGAAACGATACAGGAAAAAATATTAAATATAAAACTATATGAAATATACTATTTAAAAAAAATCATTTGCAATGTATGCACATACAATAATTAAAATCAAAACCTGTCGAAAAGTTCCTAAATTCTGTGAAAACGATAATAGGATGCACATTGTTTTTGCGGAAATTGGATAAAAAATCGACAAACAATTTTCTGAGTACTAAATGAATTTCCAAGTTTGTTTAAATTATCCAAAATGCTGATCAAGTTAAGTTCATGTCGTAACTTATGGGTTGAAATATTGTTGTTTTTTTATTTTGGGTAAAAAAAGTGTTTTTTAAAATCTCAAAAAATGCAAAAAAATAAATAAATTTCTTCTTCCCAAATCAGTACTTTAGATATAAAAATTTGAAATCCCTTTCCGTTTTTTAAATTCACTTTACACATACTGTCTATGGAAAATCAACTAATAAGGTATATACATTTTAACAATTTTTATTGGGCCGAACTATGCTTTAGAAATAAACGAAGAAACTCAATGATTTAAAAAAGTATTGATGACAAACATAGTCTTTACATTTTAATGAGAGGTTGGGATCATTAGTTGGAACTTCTGTTTTTAAAATTGTAGTTTTATGTAAATTTTGTCAAAAAAGTTAAATTTCGCCAATTTAATTTTTTTAAACGGATTTATATTACCATGGTCATTGTGTATTATTACCTGCAATATGAATCGTTTAAACGGAAAACTTTATCTTTAATTTGAAAAAAAAGTCGTGTATCATTTCTTTTGTTGACTAGTATACATGTACATCGTTATAAGAACATTTCTTTTTTGCAGAAAATAAGACTTGCCAGCCAGGATTCTTCAAATGTAAAGAGGGTCACTGCATTTCATCCAGCTTACTTTGTGACGGCAAAAAACATTGCAACGATGGCGATGATGAATTATTGTGTGGTAAAAATTTATGAATAAAGTTTTTGACATTATGGTTTTTCAAAGGAAACTCTTCTAAGATTTTGTATGAAATATCTATATTTATCGCCCCTCCGCTTCCTGTAAAAGAGGTTAAGGACGTTATTCGCGAAGACAATTTCATGAATTATTGAGATCAGTCCAGTGTTGTTAGTATGATAAGATTAAAGACAGGAATTATATCAATTAGTAGGATGATAGAAAATATCTCGGAAAAACTCCTATACATTTGATGACAAAACTTTGATAAGAAATGATCGCTTGTAGAATCTAAACAGAAATGTAATTCATGAACCTAAAACTTATAAAAAAGGAAGATGTGGTATGATTGTCAATGAGACAACTATCCACAAAAGACCAAAATGACACAAACATTAACAATTATAGGTCACCGTACGGCCGTCAACAATGAGCAAAGCCCTTAACATGCTTTAAGGAGTAGATTCAGTGAGACTTCTTTTTGGCCCCAAAATATAGCAGTTTTACATAATTGTGAAAAAGTAATCTTTTAGCTATTTTTTTTAAATGTAAAATACTTCTGGTACAAGAATATGGGCTGTTTTTGGCAATACAATGCACATAAATCGTGTATTTCTATCATTAAGTCATGCTAAATTATGGAAATCTTCACAATTTTAGCATTTTAGTTAAATTTTAGACGGTTTTCGTCTTAAATGAAAGTGGCTGCATTCGTGTTCATTCATAATATTGAAATGTAAGTTGTATTTGATGATAATACATAACATATATAAAGGTTGAGGATGAACACGGATGCGGCTACTTTCATGTTTGACAAAAACAATCTGAAAACGATCTTTTGCAAATTGGATAGATTTTTCATATTTGAGCTTAAATCGGAGCGTTTTTAATGAATAAATCAGTCGAAATTTTTCACATAAGCGAATTGAATCAATTTAAATAGACACTCAAGTGTTTAAGAAGAGTCAAAAATATTTCGTTAGATGAACCGGAAATTTGAGGCCAAAATCGACCCTTACCGGACCTACTTCTTTATACATTTTACAGAGGATAGATAATACCAATATAATTAACTTTTTATAATGTGATTACTTTTAGGGAATTTTACCTGTCCTGGATTATACAGATGTCAACAGTCAACCACGTGCTTGTTATTTGATGAGGTGTGTGACAACATAAGACAATGTCCACTTTGGGATGATGAAGTTGGTTGTGATGTCACGTGTCCTTCTAACTGCACATGTGAAGGTTTTGTATTTATATGTCATCAAGAAAAAGTTAAAACAATTTTCCGGGATTTGTCTGTTGAAGTAAGAAAACTAGATTTGAGCAGCTCAGTATTTCAAAATAATAGTTTTACCATTCCTGCATATACGTACTTGGCTGAACTTAATTTGTTTAACTGCAGCATAGAAAATATTACGCCATACTCATTTAAACAATTGATGAACCTCCTTCTTTTAGATTTGAGCAATAACAAATTAGAGGTTCTAAAAAGTTACACGTTCCATGGTCTAATCAGACTAGTAACCCTAAACTTAAAAGGCAATCTGTTGCTGAGGTTTATCAAACCAAATGCGTTCTTTGCATTACCTAACGTTAAAGATTTGGAACTGTCTGGAACTAGTATACAAACACTTTTGAATGGGACATTTAATAGTTTGGACAACCTTGAAACGTTCAACATAACAGGGAATGGACTAACAACAGTAGAAGACAACGTATTTGATGGACTTGTATCCATTCAAACAATTGATTTGACACACAACGATTTGACAAAATTTTCTCCTGATATTTTTTCCCGTCTTCCTCATTTGACCAAAATGCAAACTGATTCCTATATATTTTGTTGTATTAAACCAGAATCTGTTTCCGCAGAGAACTGTTTCCCAAAAATGAACGAATTTTCCTCGTGTAGCAATTTAATGAGAAACGATGTATTACGTGTGTGCCTTTGGATTATTGCTATAAATGCCTTAATTGGAAATGTTGGAGTTATAATTTATCGTGTCATCAACAAACAAACGCTACTTTTTAAATCAAATTGGTTATTTATTATGAATCTTGGTGTATCCGACATGCTAATGGGTGTGTACCTAGGGATTATTGCTGTTGCTGATATGTACTACTCTGGACACTATATTATACATGACAGAGAATGGCGAGATAGTACTATATGTAAATTTGCAGGTATCGTTGCAGCAATGTCATGTGAGGCATCTGTTTGTTTTATCATGTTAACGACTTTTGACTGCTATATCAAGGTAAAGTTCCCATTTGGCAGATGGCAGATAACATACAAAACCGCGAAGGTCTGCACTTTGGTGTGCTGGCTATTTGTAATCATCATTGCTGTGGTTCCGATTTTAGAAACGACATATTTTTCAAATATGTTTTATTCAAAAACAGCAGTTTGTTTGGCTCTTCCATTATCCCGACAGAAAGTCAGCGGATGGGAATATTCAACAGCTATTTTCGTGTTCTTCAATAGTATTGCGTTTATTGTAATAGCTTGGTGTCAATTGTCTATTTTTCAAGTAGCTAAAAGTAGCAATAGAATAATGGCGAAGAGGACAAAACAAGACCTAACACTGGCTAGAAGATTGTTTCTTGTTGTTTTGACAGACTTTCTTTGTTGGTTTCCTGTTGGAGTAATGGGTAAGTTATCCATTTACTCACATAAAAATAAGGATGTGTTATTTATAGGTAAAGAAATAGCTTTTTTTTTTACCTTGGATTACTTTGTCAGCTCTCAAGCCAGTATTTGGGTACTGGCTTGATAAGGGTGACTAGGGAGCCTTTTTATAATATGTCGAAAAGGAAGTTTTTATCCTTCTTTTTTTTTTAAATATATTAAAAAGTATGGGTCACCGAAATATTCTTCACGCTACAGGTTGTGCAAAACTGTCCGATTTTGTAAAGATTATGCAAGGAAAATCTGATTTTTTATGATAAAAAGAAAACATGGTATTAGAAATTTAAGATAAAATGGGAGAAGATTGCTCTTTTAACATGCTATCAGATAAGAAAAAGACAAAATAGGGTCACTGAACTTGTTTTCTTGCAACATATCAAAATAGGTATATTCATAACGCTTTTTATAATAAAAAAAATACTTTATCTGAGTTATCTCACCTTTAAGTAGAGTAAAACAAGTTGTTTTTGATACAAAATTTAATTCTAGTATCTATTGGTATATATGTGTTAATATAATTATTTGCCTGTTGCAAAAATCGTCACATCAAATATTATTGAGGAATACTAAAAGTCCAGTCAATCTAGCATAAATTTGAACATAAACCGAAAGTAATTGCAACAGAAGATTTTAAAGTTTTAATCTTTAGCATTATACCCAAAATATACACAGAAAAAAAGTCCAATAAAATCTAACTTAAAGAAGACTAAAAATATCACCATTTTAAATTTTGAAATTTGCATTGAAAAGGAGATAACTCTTGCAAAAAAGGCTGAAATATCAATAAAAATTGATACAAAATTATAACTTTTCCGCTTCTATTCATCAGAATGTATTGATTTTTGATTTTTAGCAGTCTTTAGATCATAACAAGCAACTCTAAAGGTGTTTTCATATCTTTCATCAAGCTTTAACCTAGATTTTGTAATTCATTAGTTGACCATTTACTGAATTTATCAACATGTCAAGGTAAAGAATCTCATATTTAATAAAAATAAGTCAGTATGTATTCTTTTTTTTTGTGGTTTTAAAGTTTCTTTAGATAATTAAGTTGCTGAAAAAATATTATATACAGATATAGACAATACCAATTTTTCACATTATTTTTTCAAAATGGTTACAAAGCTAACCCATAACACTTCGGTTTTGTACAATTAATGAACATAAGATAATATAATTTAGTCAAATACAAACTTATAACCCCATCAGATTATCATACTTTACATGAATTTGAAGAAAAACAACCAAAAACTGACCACAATAGACTTATTTTTGCAAGAGTTATCTCCCCTTCCAATGTTAATTTTAAAAATGCTGATTTTGAGTTTTTCTCAAGTTAGATTTTATGAGACTTTTTTCTGTGTATTTAATGGGCATAATGCTATAGATTAGAACTGAACAATTTTCTGTTGCAATTTATTTGAGGTTAAATCTTAGTTAGACTGGACTATAAATCAAATGCCTGATATTTATACATTCCATGTTGATTGAACTTATCATGATTTTTTTTTAATTCCGATTGTGTCATTTGATAGATAAATTTCAATTGTAAATTACCGGAGTTCGTTTTTTTTTTTTTTGTTATTTTACTTTTCATACAAGTGTTAACAAATATGGTATCTGTCAATCACGCTCTACAGTGATATATCTATTATTCTTTTCTATTCTGTGATAGGTATACTAGCAATGACTGGTCAAGTATTTCCGTCAGCAGTGTATTCCTGGGTAGCGGTATTTGTGATGCCACTGAATGCAGCTTTAAACCCATTTCTTTACACGTTTTCAACATTAAAAGAGGTAATTATGCTAACCAGTAACTAAACAATGTATTCCTGGTTGGCTGTATTTGTGATGCCACTAAACGCAGCTTTAAACCTATTTATTTTCACGATTTCAACATTCAAACAGGTAATTATGCTAAGCAGTAACTAAACAGTGTATTCCTGGGTGGCGGTATTTGTGATGCCACTAAACGCAGCTAAAAACCCATTTCTTTACACGTTTTCAACATTAAAACAGGTAAATATGCTAAGCAGTTACAAAACAGTGTATTCCTGGGTGGCTGAATTTGTGATGCCGCTAAACGCAGCTTTAACCCATTTCCTTAAACGTTTTCAACATTAAAACAGGTAAATATGCTAAGCAGTTACAAAACAGTGTATTCCTGGGTGGCTGTATTTGTGATGCCGCTAAACGCAGCTTTAAACCCCTTTCCTTAAACGTTTTCAACATTAAAACAGGTAAATATGCTAAGCAGTTACAAAACAGTGTATTCCTGGGTGGCTGTATTTGTGATGCCGCTAAACGCAGCTTTAAACCCCTTTCCTTAAACGTTTTCAACATTAAAACATCGATAACTGAAAATGTTCTCGAAGTTAAACTTGTATTTTAGGTGTTTTAAATAAGTTTATGTCATCAATTCCGTCTTAAAACATAGACACTACAACCTAGGGACTGCTGTATCAATGTGTTTCTGTTTTATGTATTTTTAAGAATTTTTGTCCGGTTTTTTTTTAATTTCCCAGGGAATATTCTAAATTATCAGTAGCATGACATTTTACGATGTTTGATATTTGTTTATTCAGTAAATTGAAGTTTTTCAAACCTCTGTTTTGTACGAAAGCCGGAAAGGCTCACCTTGAATTCAGAATTCTTCATTCGGAATTTTGCATTCAGAAGTTTAGAATTCGAAATTCATAATTCGGAAACATTCATTAGTGTTAGAAACTTATTTATTATTGTAATAATTACTATCTGTTTTCATTGTGATATATGTATTACTTGCCTTTATATCTACCCTTTATTTAAAGAAGTCCTATTTATTTGTTCATGGCATAAGCTCTTCAACTTCGTACTTCATTTGGCATTTAAAACTTTTTTGGATTCGAGCGTCACTGATGAGTCCTTAGTTGACGAAACGCGCGTCTGGCGTATATACTAAATTTAGTCCTGGTATCTATGATGAGTTTAATTGGAAGGGATTTTTTAAGGGGTAAAAATCAAGGCGAGAAACAGGTGACGCGGATTCTGGCATTTTGCTAGTTTTGAGCTTGCTATCTCTCAACACTATATTACAGGCATCTGATGCTAACTACAATCTCCGTTTTCATTTTCCTTATATAAAAGCATGTTTCTGAAGAGTTTACTAGTTCCGTGAAACGTTTTTCTATGAAAAATGTTTGTTTGTGAAAAATAGTTCAGAGATATATTAAAGCCTTTATTTATTTGCATTCCAGTTTCCACTGACGCGATAAGAACGTGTAAATATCCTACTGAGAATGTCGATATCAATTTACCGCGATTTTTAGTGTGGTGCTAGCAGTCAACTTGCACAATACTGAGAACATACAAAAACGCAACACAACAAGTTTGAAAGTTTTAAAACATCAACTTCATTAACTACTTTAACAAAAGCAACAAAAAAATAATAAGCTTGGGTATTGCAAATGTTTCTTAATTCATTTTGATCGATCAGATTAGTTTAACTAGTGTGCGAATGAATTCTGCTTAACGTACAGAAGCAAATGAAATATATGCATATTTATGATGTGAATATGTGCATGAATGATGAATAAACTCGGCTTTGTCATTGTTAGTCATGTTTAGCTGGACACCAATTTGAAAGTTTTTTGTTTGGTCTAGCTGGCAAAGATTCGAACTTCGACATTTTGTACTCAGACAAGCACATAAACCATGAGACCATCTAGTGTGTTTGGTATAATCATTGATGTTTAAATATTACATGTACTACCACGGTATAATATATTTTTCCCTGAACACAGACTTTTTATAAATATCTTTTAAATCTTGTTAATTACATAGATACTGATATATTTCATGGGAGATAAATGATTTCAATCTTTAGATAAAGTGATGTTCCATTTGTTGTGTTTTAATTGATTCTCATTATACAAGGGAAATCAATGACCAATCATCATAGACTATCAATTACAGACCTATTAAACTCATTATGTGCTTTTATCTTAAGCCAGCATATTCTCAAGGTTCTAATAGTATAATCTAACATGTCAAGTAAACAACCTGTGTATTCCTTATCTTTATCCTGATCTTGTATAATTCAATCGGTCGCTGTTGAAAATTAGCCCTTATATTAATTATAATAATAATAATAGTAACTTTATTTGAAGAATAAAAAAAGTTGTGGTATGATTGTAATTGAGACAAATCCTCACTAGAGACCAAAAATGACACAGAATTAACAACTTTAGGTCAATGTACGACTCAATTAGCATTTCTACACCCCCCCCCCCCCCCTCCTTCCACCCAGAAAAAACAAAAAAATATAGAACAAATACTATAGAAATTACAAGTTAATGATTGGTCTGATTGCTCAGACTTGTATGTAAAGATTTCTATATTTTTGGAACTCATCATTGATAACAACTAGTTAATATCTTTTTAATTATAACCAATATTATTTGTTCTAGTACTTTAAGTTTTGATACTGCAGTTAATATCGTGTATGTAGGAGGGAAGTGTTTTCTTGTAACAGTTGATTTGCATACCGTAAGAAATGCGATGATAGTTTTCATTTTCCACATCACGTATCTTGAATTTTGAACTTGACTGTATTTAACTTGATAAAACAAAGGTGACATATAGAAATAGTTGGCCAAGTTTTGTTATAAATTATTTATTTTTATAGTATAAAATTCCCCCCTTAAAAAATAGATGCACTATGATATTCAAACGTATATATCCGTCCATCTTAAATAGACTAAATATGGCGTGTAGTTGACTTTAAACTAAACTTAGTTGTTTATATATACGCTATGGTCAAACCTTGAAGCCTCGGTCACACCTTACCGGATAGCTCGAACGGACGCCTAACAGATACCTTTTCTTCAATCCGTTAGACGTCCGTTCTTATCTGTTAGGCGTCCGTTCATATCCGTTTCATGTCCGTTGGGCGTACGTTTTAATCGTCGACGTCCGTTCTGTCCGGTGGAAAATTTTGAGCATGTTCAAAACTTTGAACGGACGTCTAACGGATGAAATGTCCGTTGGACGTCCGTTAGGCGTCCGTTTTGTATCCGTTACGTGTCCGTTATACATTCGTTGGAGTTCTTGCAGATAAATTCACCTACGGATTTCTAACGAACGTCCAACGGATAAAACTGATGTTGAACGAATGTGAAACGGGCTTCTACCGGACGTATAACGGATAAAACGGGTGATGAACGGATCTGAAACGGATAAATGCCAATTGAAAATTTCTCTTCAGAAATACCAAATAGATTTCTAAAGGTTCGTGAATTCTTATTATTCATAATCGATCTTAGAGTAAGGGCACATCTACACAATCAAGCAGCTGTTATTCAGGTCAGACACTGCCCTTTAGCGGCATTTTGAAGAACAAACCAAAACCAGTTACACAAAACAACATTTTCAATTTTAATGCGATTTACATGCATTATCATTGTCGTCTTTAATTTTATCGTATATCTTGTTTATCCGTTTTATCCGGTACTCTGTCGTTAGGTGTCCGTTTTATGCGGTACTTGTCAATTGGATGTACGTTCGACATCCGTTCTGTCCGGTACATCTCCGTTGCATATCCGTTGCCTGTCCGTTATGCATTCGTTAGGCGTCCGTTTTTGTTGGTCAGTACTTCCACGGACTCCTAACGGATAACAATTTTGTCAATGGACAACTTTTATTTTCATCCGTTAGGCGTCCGTTTGTCTTATCTGGTAAGGTGTGACCGAGGCATTTTGAAATGTTTGATATTTTTGCTGTTTCCATGGTTACGGCGGCCATTTTGAAAATTCTAACTTCAAAATCCAACTCTGCCTATGCTAGTTACCATTCCTGTAAAGTTTCATCCAGTTTACTCAAAATTCTTATTTTTGAAATTTTTGACTTTTTCGCATTGTTTCCATGGTAACAAGACCTATTTTGGAAATTCCAACTCCAAATGCCACATCTACCAATGTCGCTCATCATTACTGTGAAGTTTCATGAAGTTTTGAGCATTTTGAGAATTTTGAAAATTTTGGTGTAGTTTCCATGGCAACATAGTAGTTCCAATGATCGCCAAAATCATCCAACACCTGTATATAGTGGGCACCTACATTGTTTTAAAATATGATGATTCTGAGTTGAAGCATATCCAAACAGTTCACCAAAAACCAAAAACAGATTTTTTTCACAATTGTGCCGTTTCCATGGCAGCCATATTAAACTTTGCCATGCCATAATTAAAAAGGGGGAAGGATATTAAAAATCAAATAAGTAACGAATAGGTAACGAATAGGGAATAGGGAATAGGTAACGAATAGGAAATAGGGAATAGGTAACGAGTAGGTAACGAATAGGGAATAGGGAATAGGTAACGAATACGCAACGAATAGGGAATAGGGAATAGGTAACGAATAGGTAACGAATAGGGAATAGGGAATATGTAACGAATAGGGAATAGGGAATAGGTAACCAACTTGACGCCCATGGATGACGCGTACGCTAAATTAACACCAATGTGTTGACTTTTAAAATCTACTTGGGGAGTATGAAATCTTCAACAAAACTTAGACGGATAGTTTTAGATACGAGTCCGAAAAAGTGATGCTTTATTTAAGGTCAGTACTGTGAAGATATCTTTATCTGACACACATATATTGCTTTTTCAGTGAAAATGTCCACCTTGATTTGCACCTATAGTGAAGAAAAACTGATTATTTGACGTTAAACTGTTGTTTGCTTCTTTCTTTTTTTTTAACAAGGTCAATTGGGGGTGGGTTGGGTAGTATTTATATTATCGTGTAATGGACATATTTTGAGGGAGTTAATGGACTAGAAGGAATGAAAAGCAGCGTATGGGAAGGTGATGAGGGGACAATTTGAACCAGAGACTTACAGGGGTAGCTTTGACAAGATATGACAAAAAGCAACCCTCTCTACAGATTATGGACAACACAATACATATAAACTTTTCATAAAAGGTGAAGTAGGTAACATAAAGACAGGAATACAATTCTCATATCACAATTAAAACATATATCAATTATTACAGTATGTATGTTATAACATTTAATAAAATGTAATGATTTCCAAATTCTGAATACTGAATACTGTTATTCGGTACTTTAATATTAGAAGCTACACTTTTTTTGTGGTTTTTGTTATTGTATGACTGCAGACAGAAATATAAGATTGTTATATTTAACCATACTTTTGTTGCTTAAATAAAACAACCATACAAACGGAACACAAAAAGAAACTATTCGATAATCATTCTGGTAAAAAAAAAAGCTGTTAAAGGTACTAACCAAATGATGTTCTTTTTCATTATATTGCCATAAACAGGAAATTAAGATGAAAGGCTATTTAGCTTCGTAACCAATGTCGGTATTTTTAATTTTCCTGCTTTATGAAATTATCTTTGTATTTGTTTTGTAGAAACCAAACATTATGGCAAAGATGTCTGTCAAAATATTTCAGTTTTCCAAAGTTAAAGACCGACGTAAAGGTAAGAACTGAAACTCATGTCAAAGTCTCATTTCGTCTTTTTTAAGAATCAAAACAATTGACAGCCAAATTAATCACGAACTTTTAGAAAATTTTGAATTGAAAGCTCTTTCTGTATCGGAAAGTTGCAAAACAATCTTTTTATTTCTATGACATTTATCCTTATCGATAATATTTCATGTTAGCAGTTAAACATTAGATAGTTAAAAATCATTAAATATCAAGATAATTATCATCATCAACAAAAATGAACTGATAATGCACTTGGAGTTGATGTAAAAGCCACTTGGCAAGGCCTTTTTGACATTGAATATTTTAAAGTATGCTCCTAAATTTACAAATAAAGTTTGAAAAGAGAAAAAAGGCTGACGACAGAAATGTTCAAACATTCCGCCTTTGTTTCCCTAATTATGAATAAGACTCAACACCAGTTTTACCTAAGCAACATAGCAGGTACCATAGGTGGAGCAAGATCTGACTACCTGTCTGGAGCACACGAGATGACTTGTAGTTTTGGCGGGATTTGTGTTGCTCAGTCTTTTCTTTTCTGTGTCTTGTGTTTGTCTCCCTGTCTTTTTGTCATTTTTTTGTTTTTGTGACGTACTTTAAATTGACATATACGCGGAATGTTTGACTAGCCATGAACCCAAAACGACCAAAAAATCCTGTAACATGTCAAGAATATGGCCGTTGGTCGTTTCCTTGTATGTTGTTGTTTGTTGGCGTTTGTTTTGGTTTTACCTCAGTGTTCCTGCTGTTTCTTTGTTTTCCTATCTTAGTTGAATGTGGTTCCCTCGGTTTTTGTTTGTAACCAGGATTTGTCATTTTTCAATCGATTTATAACTTTGTGTTACCTGCCTGAAGCAATGGCGTTGTCAGTTAATATTCCACCTTTGATGTCTCATTTGAATCTTTTTACTTTCTTTCACAGAACATATTTTCGTGTATGCTTTTTGATTGTGTACTTTAAATCAAAACGTATCAATTAAACGTAGTATACTATTTCAGCTGCATCCGATGAAATGTTCATGTCCTCAATATTCAACAATAATTACAAGATGCTTCAGATGGAGCAGATAACTCTTCGACAACTGTTTGCTACGAGGAAACTAACCGTTCGGGAGAGTATTCGTCTTGTATCACAACTTACCGCTGGAATAGCATACTTACATCATCGTTATTTGACACTTTGCAAACCAGTTTCTTTGGATACTTTAGTTGTCGTCATGGATGGAGAGGTAATTTTAAATATTATCAGTGGGGATATTTTTGTACCATATATAGTTTTATCGTACAGTCTTTGGTGTCAGTTCTACATAAAAAAAGGAATAGAAGTTCTTTGAACATGTATACTGTTCAATTCAAATGCTTTTTTTGTCGAGCCTTCGACTTTAGTCGAAAAAGCGAGACTAAGCGATCCTACTTTCCGTCGTCGTCGGTGTCGTCGTTGGCGGCGTCCACAAATATTCACTCTGTGGTTAAAGTTTTTGAAATTTTAATAACTTTCTTGAACTATACTGGATTTATACCAAACTTGGACAGAAGCTTGTTTATGACCACAAGATAGTATCCAGAAGTAAATTTTGTAAAAATAAAATTCCATTTTTTCCATATTTTACTTATAAATGGACTTAGTTTTTCTGCGGGGAAACATTACATTCACTCTGTGGTTATTTTTTTTTAAATTTTAATAACTTTCTTAAACTATCCTGGGTTTGTACCAAACATTGACAGAAGCTTGTTTATGATCATAAGATAGTATCCAGAAGTAAATTTTGTAAAAAAAATAATTCATTTTTTCCGTATTTTACTTTTAAATGGACTTAGTTTTTTTGTGGGGAAAAATTACATTCACTCTGTGGTTAAAGTTTTTTAAATTTTAATAACTTTCTTAAACTATCCTAAGTTTGTACCAAACTTGGACAGAAGCTTATTTATGTTTATAAGATAGTATCCAGAAGTAAGTTTTGTAAAAAGATAACTCCATTTTTTCTGTATTTTATTTTAAATGGACTTAGATTTTCTTCCAGTTAACATAATATACAAGCTGCAGTTAAAGTTTTCAAAACATTTATTAGATTCATTAACTATCCTAGATATTTACCAAACTTGGACAGAAGGTTCTTACAATCATAAGATAATATCAAGAGGAATATTTTTATTGATTTTTTTCCTCATTGTTGTTGAGCCTGCAATTTACAGCAAAAGTAGGCGAGACACTGGGTTCCGCGGAACCCTTACAAATGTTTTCCCTCAAAGAGTAATATTTTTAATTGGTAAATTTCTGCCACGAGAATAAAATTCGAAATGCACTTCAAACACTGTACTTAACGTTCAAGATGTCTTCTTTTTTAAATCCTGAAATAGAATTTTCGGTATATGTTTTCCCCACAACGACGCAACTACCGATTAAAACAAATTGATGATATGCAATATTTGTTTGTAAGATAATTTAACTCATTAGATTACGTTGGATATACACTATATTTAATAATAATCTTTTTATTCGTTGAGTAATGAGAATAAGATAACACTAACAAAAAACGTACACTTTAATAAAAACCGTATATTTTAGCATAACAATGAAAAACACACCCGTTTGTATATTGCAAGTTATAATGTAGCACAAAGATAATTATATTTCAGTGTTCAGCGTTATACAACATCCACAACATTTTTTATGGTATCTTTTCATAGACGGAAACATATTAAAGTCATTTCCTAAAATAATCGTTCATTTGATAACAATTCAAAAAGTTGTTTTATGCAAAAATCTAAAGAGTGCCGTCTCGATGATAAAAATGATCGGGATGCTAATGTCAAAACCAAGTCACTTTTACCTTGGTCCGTTGATGACATTATATTGTACAGAACTGTTCTAGATTTTAAGGTTTGCTTACTATACTTCAATCTGGCATTTTTTAATATTATATCTTATACAACTCAGATAATATGATTATGTAATTCTTTAATAAACATGTTTATATTGTAGACCATCGAACAAATAAAGGTGATTTCTAAAATAAAGAATATTAGAAATGAACTGGATACTGCCCAGGATGTAGATAACATCGGACAGATAACTAAACTGGTAATCAGGAATACAAGAAAACTGCCAGAAGATGGACATAAACCATGATCTAACAGATTGTACCTTTTTTTATTTTATGTGATGTTCGTATATTTGTCTGTGTTACATATTTTTTATTTATGTATATTTATGTAGAATTACGTATCAATTAAACGTAGTATACTATTTCAGCTGCATCTGATGAAATGTTCATGTCCTCAGTATTTATCAACAATTACAAGATGTTTGAGATGAAGCACACAACTCTTCGAGAACTGTTTGCTACGAGGAAACTTTCCATTCAAGAGAGTATTCGTCTGGTCTCACAACTTGCAGCTGGAATAGCATACTTACATCATCGTTATTTGACATTTTGCCAACCAGTTTCTTTGGATACTTTAGTTGTCGTCATGGATGGAAAGGTAATTTTAAATATTATAAGTGGGGATACTTTTGTCCAATATATAGTATTATCGTAAAGTCTTTAGTGTCAGCTCTACTCAAAAAAAGTAATAGAAGTTCTTTAAACATGAATACTGTTCAATTCAAATGCCTTTTTTTACTCAAAGTGTAATATTTTGAATTGGTTTATTTCTGCCACGAGAATAAAATTCGAAATGCACTTCAAACACTGTACGTTACGTTCAATATGTCTTGTTTTTTATATCCTGACATAGAAATTTCGGTTTACTTTTTGTCCACATCGACGAAACTAGCGATTAAAGCAAATTGATGATATGCAATATTTGTTTTTAAGATGAGTTCACTAATTAAATTAAGTTGGATATACACTATATTAAATAATAATCTTTTTATTCGGTGTAATGAGAATTAGAGAACCCTTACGAAAAACGTACACTTTACATAAAAAACGTATATTTTAGCATATCAATGAAAAACACACCCGTTTTTATGTTGCAAGTTACACTGTCAGACAAAGATAATTATATTTCAGTGTTCACCGTTATACAATATGTACAACATTTCTTAGGTAATCTTTTCATAGACGGACACATATCAAAGTCATTTCTTAAAAATAGTCGTTCATTTGATAACAATTTAAAAAGTTGTTTTATGCATAAATGTAAAGAGTGCCGTCTCGATGACAAAAATGATCGGGATGATAATGGCAAAACCAAGTCACTTTTACCTTGGTCCGTTGATCGCATTATATTGTACAGAACTGTTCTAGATTTCAAGGTTTGCTTACTATACTTCAATCTGGCATTTTTTAATATTATATCTTATACAACTCAGATAATATGATTATGTAATTCTTTAACAAACATGTTTATATTGTAGACCATCGAACGAATAAAGGTGATTTCTAAAATAAAGAATATTAGAAATGAACTGGATACTACCCAGGATGTAGATAACATCGGACAGATAACTAAAGTGGTAATCAGGAATACAAGAAAACTGCCAGAAGATGGACATAAACCATGATCTAACAGAGTGTACATTTTTTGATATTATGTGTTGTTCGTATATTTGTTTGTGTAACATCTTTTTTATTTATGCATATGTATGTAAAGTTACGGATAGATTAAACGTAGTATACTTTTTCAGCTGCATCTGATGAAATGTTCATGTCCTCAGTATTTATCAACAATTACAAGATGCTTCAGATGAAGCACACAACTCTTCGAGAACTGTTTGCAACGAGGAAACTTACCATTCGGGCGAGTATTCGTCTGGTCTCACAACTTGCAGCTGGAAAAGCATACTTACATAATCGTTATTTGACACTTTGGCAACCAGTTCCTTTGGATACTTTAGTTGTCGTCATGGATGGAAAGGTAATTTTAAATATTATAAGTGACGATAATTTTGTCCCATATATAGTGTTATCGTAAAGTCTTTGATGTCAGTTCTACTTTAAAAAAAAAGGCTTAGAAGTCCTTTAAACATGTATAATGTTCAATTCAAATGCCTGTTTTAACTCAAAGTGTAATACTTTTAATTGGTTTATTTCTGCCACGAGAATAAAATTCGAAGTGCACTTCAAACACTGTACGTTACGTTCAAGATGTCTTGTTTTTTCAATCCTGAAATTGAATTTCGGTATATATTTTTCCCCACATCGATGAAACTAGCGATTAAAGCAAATTGATGATTTTCAATATTTGCTTTTTTAGATAATTTAACTCATTTAATTAAGTTGGATCTACACTATATTAGATAATAATCTTTTTATTCATTGTAATGAGAATAAGACAACACTAACAAAAAAAGTACACTTGACATAAAAACCGTATATTTTAGCATAACAATGAAAAACACACCCGTTTTTATATTGCAAGTTATAATGTAGGATAAAGATAATTATAGTTCAGTGTTCAGCGTAATACAGCATGCACAAAATTTCTTATGTTATCTTTTCATAGACGGAAACATATCAAAGTCATTTCTTAAAATAGTCGTTCATTTGATAACAATGTAAAAGTTGTTTTATGCAAAAATCTAAAGAGTGCCGTCTCGATGACAAAAATAATCGGGATGATAATGGCAAATTCAAGTCACTTTTACCTTGGTCCGTTGATGAAATTTTATTGTAAAGAACTGTTCTAGATTTCAAGGTTTACTTACGATACTTCAATCTGGCATTTAATATTATATCTTATACAACTCAGATAATATGTTTATGTAATTCTTTAACACACATGTTTATATTGCAGACCATTGAACGAATAAAGGTGATTTCTGAAATAAAGAATATTAGAAATGAACTGGATAGATGTAGATAACATCGGACAGATAACTAAACTGGTAATCAGGAATACAAGAAAACTGCCAGAAGATGGACATAAACCATGATCTAACAGATTGTACATTTTTTTATTGTATGTGATGTTCGTTTATTTGTTTGTGTAACATCTTTTAAATTTATGTAAATGATAATAAAAATTGATCCAACCAAATACACTGATCATGCAAACACTGAAAACAATAAAATAAACACAGCAGGAATTTAACCTAAGACTACAAATAAAAAACGTTCTCTTTTTATTATAGTTTTTACTCTATTTTCTCAGTTCACTGAACATAGAAAAAGATTTTACAGATGGGACACCCGTTTACTGGTTTACGTAAGTTCATTTTTCCCCTTTGTTTCTGTTAAGATGATTTACTTGATCATCTGGTTTTGACACGAGAAAGAATACTTTTGAAGATATCAACATAGTACATACATAAGTGTCGTCCCTGTTATTTATCTTAACCTTATGATAATTGTGCTGATGTAAACCCGTTATACACTGCTGGCAAAGCATTTAAGAGTACTTATAATGTTGTATTTTTATTAATATTATTTGCATATGTCTATTATAATATATCTGTCACATTGAATGTTGTATAATATCTCATGTTTGTTGATTATATTGTCATATCTAATTATAAATGTTTATTGTAAATTACCACTGTGGAAACATGATTCGAATAAAGAATATCATTTAAAATCTAATTAATTTTTTGTCGACTCTTCTTTGCACCAATTACAGGGTCACGAAAAGGCTTAAATTACTGTACTAACATTAAGTTTGGAACAATGTTTTAGTTTTATCTCATTCGATTTATATACTTGATAAGTGTCCCTCGGTTTTAATTTGTAACCCGGATTTGTTTTCTCTCAATCGATTTATGACATTTAAACAACGGTATACCACTGTTGAATTGACGGCTCAATTTTAATCAAATTGAGAATTGAAATGGGGAATGGGTCAAAGCAAAAACAACCCGAACTCAACAGCAGACAACAGCAGAAGTCCACCAATGGGTCTTGAACAAAGCTAGAAAATCACGCACCTGGAGGCGTGCTAAAGCTTGACCCAAATGCAAAAGTCTGTTAAAATGATAACAGAAGAATGTAAACTAAATGACAATGATACATACATTAACAAAGGACTACTAGCACTTACTGACATGACAGCTCCAGTCCTCAATTAAACTGGATGTTTAAAATAATGACATACGGTCGCAAAAAAAGATGTTTGGTCTTACTTTTACAGGTATAAAGCCTCCACCTATCTATTGTGCCAAATACGGCTACGTTAATGTTTTCCCTGGATAAGTAAATCCTAAGTTTTCGAAGTGCTGACTACTTGGATGGTGATACCCCCGGAGATGAAACATCCACCAGTAGTGGCATCGACCCAATAGTGTAAATAGTTATCAAATGTACCAGAATTATAATTTAATACGCCATACGCGTAATTCGTCTACATAAGACTCATCAATGACACTCAGATCAAAATAGTTATAAAGCCAAATAAGTACAAAGTTGAACAGCATTTATGACCCAAAATTCTGAAAAGTTGTGCCAAAGAAATGTCATTGTAAGTCTGTCAAAATATGCCAGTTTTACCGGTTTGTGTATATAACTGATATTTTTCAGTCCAAAAGAAAAAAAAATATTTTCAGAGCGCATGACCTCACCTTGTAAAAGATTATAAACATTTTCATAGTTGGCTTTAATCGTGTTGTAGAATCTACTCGGAAACAAAATATGTACAGATTGTTTGTAGTGTCTTTTTCAATCATTTTGTTCGGTGAGTTTTTACTTTGGCGTTTTCTCAGCCACAAGATATAACATTTATTCTCTATGTTATTTGAATCCTGTTATAGTCATCATCGAACACAAACGTCACTGGCGTCAACGTAACTGATCGTAACTGCAATTTAGATCATCCCAATATGGCGGACACAAATATAGAGATATTTTAAAAGGCTGATTTCTCCACTTTAACAGCTTATTTTCAGATCTTTTTTATATCAAGAAAAATCTTTATAAGCATTGCCATTGTATGTGTTTTTCATAAATTATAGAAAAACAAACAGAAGAACGATAATCGAGATAAAAAAAATCACGATGAACATCGTAACTTCATCTATGGATGATCGTAACTTGGACTTGTTTTTATAGAAAGATGATCGTAGCTCAAAATTTACGAATGTTTTTCTCTTCACTAAATGAACACCATATTCAGCAGTCACAATAAAACAAATATTATGATTTTAATATTAAACCAAAAATAAATTAAAACCATTATTCTAAAAAGAAATGACATAAGAGGGATCATACTTATATGTAAATATAGTTGATATAAATGTCATTCTCTTGATACAGTTTAAGAATACAGGCCAAAACTTTCACGGAATAAAGTTAAGGAAGGCATGAAGTTACACTATTTTGATGACTTTCTATCGGTTTAAATTGTTGCCTGGTCTTGTTTTTTCTTAATCAAACCAGGAACATAATATAGTGATACTGTTCCCAGATCAAACTATGACTATTAAACATTGGTAGACTACAGAGGCGGACTGGGAGGGAGGGTCAAGGTGGTCGCGTCACCTTTTTGTGGGGGAAATTTGGTTGATTGTATAGAGAATTAATGAAACCTGACTGTAGCAAGTCTACTATTAGGCAGCCAGTCCCCCATCACTTTATGAAAATCTCTGGATACGCCACTGGACTTCTGTTGCCTATATTTGCATGGGTTGGCTATTTATGAAAAGAAGGAAAAGTTGAAATACGTGTAGATGGTATACACGTTCATATTAGATTTTTCAAGCTTCAAATTCTTACATTTATACGGTATATGACACGTTTTATTGAAGTTAGTCGAAGAAGTTGTTGTAAGTCAAACAGGGATCTACCATTTGATTTTTATATGAGGGGATGAAATTTAGAAGAAGGCAGGACATTAGATTTGAGCAAACAAAAAGGCAGTATGACAATTTATGTAAATATAATCAGGATGAAAAAAGCAGGACCGAATAGAATGAAAATAAAAAAGCAGGATAGAGAGTGCAACATAAAAAATGCAGGACAAAATTTTTCATCCTATCCCTTCCTCCAAATTAAAATCAAATAGAAGTTCCCTTTATAGACGGTTTCATTGATTTTTTATGTCTTTGAACATATATGATTACGCTTCTTAATGCTTTATTTTTTCAACCTTTCCTTTTAAAATCGTAAATCTGTTAATGAAAGAAACTATAAAGTCTGAATTTCAAAAAAATACCAGATCCTCGAAAGGTACTATTGTCTCTATAAAGTGTAAGGGAAAAAAATGGAAAAAAAATATCCAATTTTAACAAACTGGTCATTAATATGAACTGTTCAAAACCTTATTTATATAAAACATTTGAAATCAATATAAAACATTTTAATATTGAACTAGATAACTCTGCGATCGTCTAAAGTGGAGAAATCAGCCTGATAAAATTTCCTTTTATTTGTGTCCGCCATATTAGGATGATCGTAATTGCAGTTACGATCATCACGTTGACCCCGGTGAAACGTGGCGAGTCAAGAAATGACAGGAATTTATCGTTATAATGGCTGAACAAATTAGACAATAATATAGATAATTTTAATTAATTGTTTTATTTCCATCTGCATCAGAAATATCCGCCTATTGGTATGAGTATGACTATGGCCCAAATTATACTGGACAGGTCTGTAATAGAGAACATGATAATGTTTAGACTTACACAAATAAAAACAGATTTTAATTGGTACTTCACTTTATCATTTTTATGTATAATTATAATGATCAGATTTAACTTAAATATTACAACGATGATGGGTCAACTGAGTCAAAAGTAAAAAAGAAAAATTACCCAGCGCCGAGAAAATTCAAAATGGAAAGTCCCTAATTAAAAAGAACTTTGATGCATGGTACTACAATACTTTAATCACATGACAGGTGTCACACGTTAACCAGGACCGGATTACTCTTCAGGGGCGTCTAATATCATCCCTGATTGTCAGTATCATGATGGGTGTCGCAAATTACCCAGTTTTTGCTTACTCTTCATTCGTGTCTAATATAAGCCCTAGTTTTCAGTGTCATGACGGGTGTCACATGTTAAACAGACTCTGCTTACTCTTCAGGAGCGTCTAATATCATTCATGGTTTTCAGTGTCATGACGGGTGTCACATGTTGAACAGAGTTTGCCTACTCTTCAGGAGCATGTTATATCATCACTGGTTTTCAGTGTTATGACGGGTGGCACATGTCGAACATGATAGGCTTACTCTTCATTATCGTCTAATATTAACCCTGGCTGTTAATGTAATGACGGATGTCACATGTTAAACATAGTCTGTTTACTTTTTATGAGCATCTTAAATCATCCCTTTAAGTTTTCAGTATGAGGACGGGTGTCACATGATGAACAGAGTCTTGTTAAATTTCAGGAGCGTCTTTTCTCATTCCTAATTGCCAGTTTCTTGACGGTTGTCGCATATAAAACTGAGCCTGCTTGCATTTCAGGAGCGTCTAATATAATCCCTTGCTGCCAGTATCACAACGGGTGTCATATGTTAAACAGAGTCTTATTACATTTCAGGAGCGTCTTATATCATCCATGATTGCCAGTTTATTGACGAGTGTCACATGTTAAACAGAGTCTGCTTACTCTTCAGGAGCCTCTCATATCATCCATGGTTTTCAGTGTCGTGACAGGTTTCGCATGTTTAACAGAGTATGCTTACATTTCATGAGCGTTTCATATTATCCTTTGCTGACAGTGACATATCGGGTTTCACATGTTGAATACAGTCTACATACACTTCCGTATCACTTATATTATCACTGATTGTCGGTGTTTGTTCGTACTTCTCAGTTCTATTCATTGATTTATTTTGGTTTTTCGGAAGTTTTTTATATAAAGTTAATTTTGTCTTCGACCTTTTTAAAACGAAAATATTTATTTAGGTTTACTTTTACAAATTATGAGAGAGTTGTCTCGCTGGCACTCATACCAAATCTTATCATATATAAGAACAGACAAATGGCTCTTCTATCTGTGATATACATACACAGTATCGTAAATTTACTCTCTCAACTAATGGTACTCTTTGGTGAATACGTTATCATAGATAACAAACCCTTCAGAAATAGATAACAGTCAGATATCATAATTCATTACAATATGCTCTATTTCTAGTTAATTTAAAGGCATTTATTATGCATAACGCCAGACTTTATTTACTGATTGAGAAATATATGCATGCATCTACTGGTTGTTTATATCTATTGATATTTACAAAAACATATTCAATATTCAAAAATTATTTCAAAAAGATTAATGAAAAATATGTCAAACTAACCGTAGGTACTTCGCAAACAAACGGATTGCTAACATTACAATCTTTTTGAAACCATGTCCAGATGAAGAATTATCCAATGGAGACACATAAACCTTGTTGTGCAGCTGATGTTAAAGCTGAAAAACATGATAGACAAATTGTCAATTTTAAAAAGAATTATAAATTATGTACAAATTAACAGATTTAAAAATCATGACCAAGAAACATGAGAGATAACAAATCTCTCAATCGGGAAAATGTCAAATTTGTAAAGACGATTGAATGCCTTATTGATGATCAGTACAATTATGTTAACATTGCCAAACTCAGCAATTCACATCTAGGAAACCAAACAAGCAGTCAATTGGTGTCTATTCGCCGTTTACCAACCCACACACAGATATGTTAAGCCTCGGTCACACCTTACCGGATAGCTCGAACGGACGCCTAACGGATAACTTTTGTTCAATCCGTTGATGTCCGTTAGACGTCCGTTCTTATCCGTTAGGCGTCCGTCCATATCCGTTTCGTGTCCGTTAAGCGTCCGTTTTATCCGTTGACGTCCGTTCTGTCCGGTGGAAAATTTTGAGCATGTTCAAAACTTTGAACGGACGTCCAACGGATAAAATGTCCGTTGAACGTCCGTTAGGCGTCCGTTTTGTACGGTACTCGTCCGTTTTGTATCCGTTACGTGTCCGTTATGTATCCGTTGGAGATCCGGTAGACCAATTCACCAACGAACGTCTACCGGACGCCTAACGGACACCTAACGGACGCCTAACGGATAAAACGGATGTGAAACGGACATTAACGGAAGGATAACGGATAAAACGGATGCCTACTGATAGTTTATTCTCATAAAACCATGCAAGTACAAAGGTTACAGAGAAGTTGAAAAATAATATATATAAAAAAAAAAAATAGGCATTAGAAATGCATAAAATTCAAAAATACTAGATGTAAAACGAACAAATGCCAATTGAAATTTCGCGTCAGAAATGCCAATATATGGTATGTTAGATTTTCTTGAGTGTCATGACTATTTATTATTCGTGATGGATTTTGTAGTAAGAGCACGTCTTCGCTACCAAGCAGCTCTTATTCAGGCCAGACTCAACTTAAATGTAGCAAATATAAACCGTATAGCTGTCGAAAGGAGAAGACAAAGGAGATGGTGGACACGACCATGGCTTAGTCCTGAAAGACGACGCAGTTTTGGTCTATATGACCAACTCATGACTCAACTTAGGCGGGAGGATCAGCATTCCTTTGTTCACTTCCTTCGAATCCCCACAGAGATGTTCGACGAGATATTGCAGCGGGTTGGGCCTCGCAAAGCCAAGCAGAATACCTTTTACAGAAATCCGCTGGAACCAGGACTCAAGTTAGCAATTACACTTAAGTTAGACACCTTGCTTCTGGAGCAAAATATCGTAGCATGCAATACGGATGGAGAGTTCCGCATAACACCACATCCGTTTTCATACTAGAGGTACATAAGAGGGAGGGCAAGGGGGGTCCCAATAACAGCAAAACAGTGAATTGATTTGGTGAAAAACAGATAACAAGGAATTGAAAAGGGACAATAACAGATAACAGAAAATGAAATATGAAAATAAATCTTTTCAGGACCAATCCAGTAGACGACTCGTAGATCTTAGTATTTAACTTGTGATATGGACCTAGAAAATTGTAATTTGTGTAAACAAAACGTTTCGGCCGTTGAGGCAGTTCTGCCTTGGTTGATTTTTGTCCGTATCTTGTACAGTAAGTTAAAGTATGCACGTTCAGAATTTTCTGAACGAAATTGCTAGTTTCTGTTTTTGATATAGGGATATTTTTAATCTAGGGGCTGGGCATTTGACAAAATGTTTGAAGGATAGATTTTTTTATGATTTAGGTTTTTTTATTAAATTTTTTTAAAAAAGTGCTGGCAGTGACACTTAAATTTGTTATCAATTTGATTTTTAAATAATTTTTTTCTGAAAAGCGATATATATACTTATAATACAAGTATTAAAAAAACATTGATGCACAATATTTTTTTTTATTTAATGACCTCATGATAAAACTTACTTATAAAATACAAAAATGCCAAGATCAGTGGAGACAGGACATGTAACTGAAACATGCATGCCAGTTATGGTTATTCTGATAATAGAAATTGACTCACGTGACAACTCTGATAGTATAATAGAAATTGGACAAAGTGAAAATTTGGATGACACCAAGTGAAACACCAATGATGTATCTTATCATGTGAAATTATAGAATACGGAAAATTTGGGTACAACATTAGAGAAGCTGTAGGATTTAAAAAGTGTATTTGTCGAAAAATTAGACTGAAGACATATCTGTATTTGCATCAATGGTAACTGAGCTTCAATTTTCGCCATGTGAAGCAGTTAAAAAGCTTTAAAAAATATGGTGGTCAGGGTTCTCTTTCGTGTAAATGAAAATAGAGGGAGTTGCACATATAATATAAATGCTAAAAGAAAAAGATGTTGTTTAATTCCCAAAGCAATTATTCAAACCCACACCACTTATTAATGTAAAGCAATTCAAAGGAGAAAACTAACTGTTTAATTTATTCACAAAATAGTGAACGAGAAACCAGGCTCCTGACTTGGAAATCGGCACATACAGAATGTGGCTGCGACAACTTTAGCATGCTAGTTGATGTCCAATCCTTCCCTAAGTAGGGACAGTCGTGTAATAGTACAAAATAAAGATTATTATGTGGTCATTGAATAAAAAATCTATAGGATGTACGAAGGCTTTTTTTATAACAAAATTCATACTATAATTGTACAAAATGCTACATGTTCACAGACAATGGAATTTACTACAAATAATAGTAATAATATATACTGGTATTGTCCTGGGTCCAATTGATTTTATAAGTTTATGTGGTGTATGTTACTGAAATTCTGCTGCAACTACAGGGCACTTGATATCACCAAGTGAAAGACCCCAACTACAATGTACATCTATTGCCAATAGATATGCATTGTAAGAAGATGTGGTAAGCGTGCCAATGAGACTATTATCAATTCAAATCACAATTTTCAATTATCTTCAATTTTTACGGAAGATTGGCTGTCAATATGCTAACATTCAAATTTTCAATAACAGTTAACAGCAAATAGATTCTCACAATAACAGATAACAAAATAGAAATTAGTCCTATAACAGCTAACAAAGAATTAGACAATAACAGCTAACAGCAATTATATTTTCAGAATAACAGATAACAAAGAATTAAAATGCCCCATAGCAGCATAACAGTTAAACCCCTTGCCCCCCCTCACATAATATAAACACATTCAGAAAATCAACTTAAACTCTATAAGACTGAATTACCCCACTGCTTCTACCTTGATTTTTTTTAATCAGAGGAGCTCTATATTTGCACACATATCATGCTAAACAAGACGTAATACAAAATAAAATCAACTAAACCAGTTAACTCAAAAAGTGACCCTCGTGTGAAGAAACGTAAAAAAAACCGGATAAATTGTTCAATTTGTTTGGTACGTGTGACCTTGATAACTGTCCTACTGACCAGACTTTCCCAGAAGCAAATATTATAACATATATACTAGATTCTTAGGTCCGAGTACACAGTTATTTCGTAGTGCATTTCTTTTAGACAATAAATGTAAATAAAAAAAATCTCACCTGCGCTTTCTCAATAACATTTTTACAGTGTGTTGTACTACTTTTGGGACAAATTATATCAAAATTATAGAAAACTTCATCAGCTCTAACTCAAAATATGGACAATTTTGTGTTAAGGGGGTCTTGAAATCTTTTGACAGCTTCCGAAGTGCTAATTTTTGACCTTTTTCAGCTGGACCTAATCACTACTTAACCTTAATATTTATGACCCAAATTTTTTTACAGTGACATTTCACCCCCCCCAACTTGCTATATGAGGCATAAAACATGGAGAATTAAATTTGGAAGGGGTATAACATAAATTGGCAAGTAACACACTGTCCACATTAAGGACTATATTCGTGGACAACGAAAATCAAAGGACGATAACTGTGTACTCGGACCACCATGTCCATCTGACGCGCCTTTAATTTTCAGATGGTTTATTTCTTTTAATTTTCAGATGGTTTATTGCCTTTAATTTTTAGATGGTTTATTGCCTTTAATTTTTAGATTATTTTGTTCATCCGTTTTATTCGTTACGCTTCCGTTAGGTGTCCGTTTTATCCGGTACTCGTCCGTTGGATGTACGTTCGACGTCCGTTCTGTCCGGTATGTATCCGTTTCACGTACGTTCAATGTCCGTTGTGTGTCCGTTAGGCATTCGTTATATGTCCGTTAGTACACCAACGGACTCCCAACGGATAAAAATTTTGTCAACGGATAACTTTTTTTTTATCCGTTAGGCGTCCGTTCGAGCTATCCGGTAAGGTGTGACCGAGGCTTTAGGTTTACCTGCATTCTGTTTAGGCGGAATGTACTACCTTTATCATATTATTTCATAATTTTTTATTAACAACGAGTTTGACTGTACATGAGTTGAGTTCTTCAAACTATTG
Source organism: Mytilus trossulus (assembly GCF_036588685.1). Lineage (NCBI taxonomy): Eukaryota > Metazoa > Mollusca > Bivalvia > Mytilida > Mytilidae > Mytilus > Mytilus trossulus. Next base: position 25,442,138 of record NC_086383.1, on the reverse strand, counting down.
TACACCGATGTTGTTTATAAATAGCGTCTATTGATACATATGTGTAATGTATTCTGAGGAAAACACTGCTACTCAAAGGACATCAAATTTTAAATCTAGATAAAGGCAACAGTAGTATACCACTGTTCGAAATTCATAAATCGATTGGGGAAAAAATCCGGGCTAAAAACTTAAACTAAGAAACACTTCGGCACCACAGAAACATAACGCTAAAATCAAACACACACAAAAACGAACTATAATATAACAATGGTCATTTTTCTGACTTGGAACAGGACATTTTAAGAAAAAAAAAATGGTGGGTTGAACCTGGTTTTTCATTGATACAAACATTGATTTTATTTTGACAGTAAAAAGAAAAATGTTCCCTTAATATGAACAGACATGCGAAATTGTCATCTTACATCTTGTTGATACTTAGGTAGCAGGTACCAGTTTTGGTGTACCAGAACATGTGTCCCACGCAGAAATTTTGTTATAGTAAAGCATTGAGGTATATAATTGCATCATGTGGACTAAAAAAATAATTGAATGTAAATTCTAGGCTAGTATACTACACAAGTAAGTAGTTGCATACACAGGTTGGGGATTTCCTTCACACATGGGTCCAATCAGATGTCAAAATTGTGGTCTCCTCACTTGACGGCATCCAATCAAAGTAGTGAAAATATTCATTTTTTTTGTAAACAAAAATATCTTGAGATTTTGATGGTAAGGATAGGTTTGGACAAGGCTCTAATTCACTAAATATCCTTTATCTCTTGAATTTTGCCTAAAATTCTTGTCGGCTTTTAGCAGGATTCTGCAGGTGAGCAATAGATTGGTATCAGAGCATCACATTTTTTGCCTTATTTACAATGCATTTATAAATTTTTAAATCTCCATGCTGGACAGACACCCACATTTAAAGGTTTTTTATATATTTACATAAGCACGCACACATCTTGGTTCCTTGAAACCATACATTTATTTGTATATAAGCTTGAATGAATTTTCAAGAAAATAAAATCATAAATCCATGAAATTCTAAAGATTTATTGTAAAATAAGTGGTTTCTGCCACCTTAAGCCTTAACATGATTTTATAATATCACAACATGTGCCTTTTTAAAAGTTCTACATGTGGGTGGTATTATATTTGTTTTATTCATAGTCAATGTATAGGTCTCTTTGCAAGCAAATAGTTTTTACATGGATTTTAAGAATTATCAAATATCAAGACAGATAACTCTGTATTCCAATACAAACAATGACATTCAATTGATTTGTTTTGAAATGATTATGTTCACCACACTATGGTTTTATATCATAAATTATATAGAAATAGCAATTACAAAGAGAGAAAACAGTAAAACAAGCCTCAGCATAGTACTAGAAAAAGCTGATTCTACTGTATATTGCCTGTTATAATGATTTATTTCATATGATATGTACATTTTCTTATTTATTGACTTTTTAACCATGAATATATGAATTCTTCTTTTTTTATAGCTCTACTACAAAGTTGATACAGTAGGACAGATTACAGAAATAAGAAAACTGACTTTTCTCATCAGCAGTAGTGTGGCAATTCTAAAATTTCAACATGCGGCCTACACAGCTAGCTCATGTGGAGAAGAGATATGAGACTGGTTGCGAATAAATGTACACTTAGTTAAGTGCATCATGGATCTACAAAGTGAAATATATGTACCAAAAATATTAGTTTATTCATAACTAAGCCTTTTTCAGCACTGCAGTCAATAGAACAATGATAGTGACAAGAATTGAGACTATTTCATACCTCAAACTATGGGAAAATACTTCTTGAGATCAGTTGTAAGTGGTTTTATATCATGCATGAAACAATAAACTAAAGTAGTTTTAAACACTGTTGGATAATTTGTACACTGTACCAGAAAACTGACACAATAAAAGTTATTAAATATGAACACAATCTTTTTTTTTCTATTTTTTTGGCATTCAAAGCAGTATGACGGCAAAAGACACAAATATTGCTATAATAAATTTGGTCTTACAAAACCTATAAATGTTTTGTTTTGTGCTGTAACCATATAAAATGCATGTATTTTTAATGGTTAATAACTCAAGAACTCAATCAGACTAAAAAAATGTAAATAAATTGTTTTCAATGAGTGGTTTAAGGTAGCAGGTACCAGTTTTGGTGTACCAGAACATGTGTCCCACGCAGAAATTTTGTTATAGTAAAGCATTGAGGTATATAATTGCATCATGTGGACTAAAAAAATAATTGAATGTAAATTCTAGGCTAGTATACTACACAAGTAAGTAGTTGCATACACAGGTTGGGGATTTCCTTCACACATGGGTCCAATCAGATGTCAAAATTGTGGTCTCCTCACTTGACGGCATCTAATCAAAGTAGTGAAAATATTCATTTTTTTGTAAACAAAAATATCTTGAGATTTTGATGGTAAGGATAGGTTCGGACAAGGCTCTAATTCACTAAATATCCTTTATCTCTTGAGTTTTGCCTAAAATTCTTGTCGGCTTTTAGCAGGATTCTGCAGGTGAGCAATAGATTGGTATCAGAGCATCACATTTTTTGCCTTATTTACAATGTTTTTTTATAAATTTTTTAATCTCCATGCTGGACAGACACCCACATTTAAAGGTTTTCTATATATTTACATAAGCACGCACACATCTTGGTTCCTTGAAACCATACATTTTATTTGTATATAAGGTTGAATGAATTTTCAAGAAAATAAAATCATAAATCCACGAAATTCTAAAGATTTATTGTAAAATAACTGGTTTCTGCCACCTTATGCAACATCATTTGGTGTTTATGACTTTAATATGATTCATTTAAATTTTGCAGAAAAAAATCACAAACTGCTTTATTAAGCTCAGGATCATTTAAGTCTATTTTTTGTAGTACACGTTTCCACTCTGTTGAGAGTTGCATACAACATGTAAACCTAGTTATTTCGTGAGCTGATGGATTACTGTCCAATTGATCTAGGTCTCAATTCTTTTTGATACCCATTTTGATTTACTTTGAATTCAGAATTTTAAATAATTGTATTAAAGCATTCCTTAATGACTAATACTATAACACTATTAAGATTGTTACTATAATGAAGAAAAAACACTTTTTATAATACGCATGATTGATTCTCTTAAAAGTTTGAAATTACCTGTTCCAAATGGAATATCATTGAATGAAAATAGACCACCGTCTGTGACAAATTCAAAAGTGCTGTTTTTGTCCAGATCATTTGCACCCGTCCAGACATTCGTTTTTACCAGCGCTGTAATATGAATTGAATTGGTATGCGTGTAAAGGAATGTGTTACTCTGAATAAAGTATGCAAACACACAAATAGTATTTAAATTAAATGAAACTGTATGTCTATATAATGTTTATTGTATGCAAAGGTCTCGAACTACATGTTTAACAATTAAAGTATGTTACAAAAGAACAACAGATACTACACCAATGACTATAAAATTAAAGGGGCAGTATCTATAAGATATATAAAAAACATAAAGAAATATTTTTTGGGTTTAACCATTTTAAAATGTGTTATAATGAAATACTAGTACTGATTCGCTTCAGGAAACCAGTATGGATCAATTTTGACAAATAAGTCTAAAATCATTGAGGATAAATTAATCACTCGCCAGTAAATAATTAGATTTCATTGTATTCGTATTAATGTGAATTTCACTGTAACTTAACTAGATATGGATAACACATGAACTGACGCTCGAATCCAACACAGTTGTAAAAAATTGAAGAGCATTGAGGACCAAAATTTCAAAAAAGTTTCGCCAAATACAGCTAATTGTCAAGTAAATAAACTCATCATAGATACCAGTATTAACATTTTTTTCTCTACACCAGACGCGCGTTTCGTCTACAAAAGACTCATCAGTGAAGCTCGAATCAAAAAATGTTTAAAAGGCCCAATTAAGTACGAAGTAATTCATTCTTGTGATAGAAAACCCTTAGTAATTCAAAAATTCGAAAGGTTGTAAACAGTTAATTAATAAATATGACCATACGAATGACAATTCATGTCAGCACAGAAGTTCTGACTACTGATTCCACCAGGGAATTCAAACTCCCCCAGTAGTGGCATTGACCAACAGTCTTAAGTTACAAATATATAAATTAAATTTAAACCAGAATATTTTAATCGTAGGAATATTGGTCCCGTCAAATCTGGATTGAAACAAAAATTTTACAGAATGTGTCTTTCAGTATGTGTTAACACACTTGGTTTATGTCTACCTGACATGTTACTATGCATATAAGTTAAGAGCAAGCACAAAAAAAAAAAAACAATTCACTAATGTTAGAATGATATTTTCTATAGCAGATCGTAGCATACTAAATTTCTCAGTCTTTTTGATAAACATTCATTAATAAAAAACTACCCCATTTTGAAGTCCTTTGTATACCTTATTTTTTTAGGTTATAACATGGCATGCATTGCAAAGAAAATATAATACGTGTCTATTTACATGTTACTGAACTAAAAGAAATTTGAAAATGAAAATGACATTATAATACCGTATAGCGGGTTATTTTCGCGGGGTGTAAATTTTCGCTTATTTTCGCGGATAGAACAAAATCGCCAAAATAAATTCCGCCAATTTAAAAGTGTACATGCAAAGGTAATGGTAAAGATGTTGAATCCCCCAAAATAATAACCGCCAAAATATTTCGTATACCTTATTCAATGAAAATCGCGAAATTTTACACCCGCGAAAATAACCCGCTATACGGTATAATATCTAAAGAAGTCAAATCTCAGAATCTTGGGTGGAATGTAGATGAATAGCTGCATTTGTGTTAGAAAAACCCGGATGAATTATGTACAGTCTTTGCGTACGGATAGTAAACTTATCTCTGACAGCATCAGCTTCTGCCTCAGTATTTGGCCTCCAAAGGTAGGCTCCGTCTGTATTGGAACATTTGGCCTGTGATGGTGAGACACATATCCAGTGTTTTACATTTATATCACATAAAATAATACAACAAATGAATCATTAATTAAACGACTTAAACATTCATATTACCACATTTTGGTGTCGAGCATCACCGGAGAGACTTCAAATTATGAAATGCACAACTAATATCAATTTGATATGGTTCATTATTTATGCCATGCTGTTGTTCGGAAACAGTCGCTTTTCATGAATGACAACAATGATTAAGCCTTTCCGTAAGGGATAAACAGCATGATGCATCCCGGTTCTAAAATCGGTTGATACCTGTAGTTTAGCATTTCATCAGCTACGTAATGTTTTTTATGCTCAATTCCTAAACACATGTTGTATTTTTTTGTTATTGGCATTAAACTAGCGGTCAGAAACTGCGAATATATTCTTAGATCTGTACATCGTGTTTTTTTAAGAAGGAATGTATTAATATTCTTCCACGTCTGGTCAGTGCTATTGTGTTGAGCTGTTTTTTTTTTATAAATTATACATATTTTTGAAATACACAAGCAAACATAGACAAAAGTATATCCTTTACATGTGCTTTAAGGAATGGTTGAATATAAGCACATTTCAATCACTGTACATTAAATATCAAGCAATCAAAATAAATGATACTTACATAATGTGTAATTACTAACCTGTGCACTTTTCCACGTATCTTCTATAGTTGTACTGTAGAAGTAACAATTAGGACTAACAGTTTGGTTATCTAACAAAGAATATTCTTCCGGGCATGATGGAACACATGAGGCTAATCACGAGAAAGATATGGGTACGATATTTAAACAGATATCAACATCATTAAGTTAAACTGATATAATATTCAAACAATATAATGTAAAATGCATGTTATTGCAAAGAACGATGTAAGTCGCAGTTTTTTGTTTACGATACCCTGGCCTAGTCTCTTTTTGGAGAGATAACTGGTTTCTGGTAGAAATTAATCTTTACTTTTGCATTCGCATACGCTAAACTATCATGTGGTTCTGAGATAGGTAATATTCATATCAGTTTTCAGAGTTTGTATAGTAAAATACTTGTTTGCAGATTAAATTAATATTGATGAAGGGACACAAATTTGAATGCTTTCAATTGATACTAGTACTTCTTTCTCATTAACGACAAAAGCTATAGTTCAATGCAAGTTTGTATAATTTTGTTTCAATACAGTATTCGAAGTTTCCATATTAGAATTTTATTAAATCATTGATTAGTTAATGTTGTTGTGATAATGACATTATGGAACTTTGAAGAAATAACTAATGTTAAGATATAATGCATGCTACATGTGTATCTATTAATAGTTTTCAAAGGTACCAGGATTATAATTAATCAGTGACGCTCATAGCAAATTATGTATAAAGCCAAACAAGTAAAAAGTTGAAGAGCATTGAGGATCCGAAATTCCCCAAAATTGTGACTAAAACGGCTTAGGCAATCTATGCCTTGGATAAGAAAATCCTTAGTTTTTCGAAAAATTAAAAGTTTTGTAAACAGGAAATATAAAAAAAAAACTTTATTGATATTCATGATATTTATATATCAACACTGAAGTGTTGAATACTGGTCTGGTGATACCCTCGGAGACGTAACGTCCACCAGCATTGGCATTGACCCAGTGGGGTAAATAATTATCAAAGGTATCATTTAGTACGCCAGACGCGCGTTTCGTCTTCTTAAGACTCACCAGTGACGCTCATATCAAAATAACTATAAAGCCAAACAAGTACAAAGTTGAAGAGAAATATTGTTTCTTCACGTTAATAATATCTATTTTGGGATTTAAGAACAAGTTGTCCTCATTTAATATGACGGTTGTCATCCATTCGTTTGATGTGTTTGAACTTTCTAAACTGATATGAGCATTTATTACGATACACTTAAACATAAAGAATCTGGCATCATCATGAGTTCAATGTTTTATTTGGATTCATCGATATAAAAATAAAAAAGACATCAGTCAAACACTAGACGAAACGCGTTAAATTCGTACTTTATTTGTCCTTTCAAACTCTTTTTAATCGAGCGTGACACAGCACTACAAATATTTTAGATTATAAATACCCGAAGGTCCTGGATGACCAGTATCTCCTTTAGGACCAGTGGATCCAGGTGGCCCAGTTAATCCAGATTCCCCACGAGGTCCTGTGTTTCCTTGATCCCCTGTGTCACCAGAATATCCCTTTCCTCCCTTTGGTCCAGTGATTCCCGTTTCTCCTGATGGCCCAGACGGTCCTCTCGGACCAGATGTCCCAAGTGGCCCAGTTAGTCCAATGATTCCAGAGAGTCCAGGAGGTCCTGTTTCTCCTTGTTTTCCCTTTGAACCATTATTACCAGGTGGTCCATCTGCTCTGTCCATTCCAGGGGAACCGCTTTGTCCAATAGGTCCAATTTGTCCAGGTGGTCCAGCAGATCCTGTTTGACCAGTTTTACCGCTTTTATCAGGATCTCCCATTTGGCCTTTAGGTCCCGACGCCCCAGTGAAACCTCGAGGTCCAACACGTCCTGTTTTACCTGGATCTCCTTTATATCCCTTTGACCCAGGAGTCCCAGCTTGACCAGGATATCCTCTCATTCCTGCAAAATGACAAACATAAATTGAATGAATACAGTAGCTATGCTAACAATAATTTCGGTTGCTTGGTTAACTATTTGGAAATATATTTGAACAATTTTATGTAGCATTCAAAATAAGGAAGTTATATGTAATACATCATGTGAGGAATTTGAAATTTCATTATTTTTTGCCACATAAATAACTTAAATTTGCATTTTCATGGATGTTTGATTATTGGTTTTGCATAAATTCACATAAAAAAATTGTGCATTATTTAGAAAATCGTGGTAATAATTAATAATGCATCTACAATACGTATTACCTTGTGCACCTTGTATCCCAGGAGGCCCAGGTACTCCTATTTCTGAAAATGAGCAATTCAATTTAGATTTTCTTCAATGTATTATTTTCAATTGATATGATCATGTTAAATGTTTTGAAATTTATAACTTCCTGGAAATACCGCTTCATTCCATTCGTTTGACTTGATTTTGATTTTTGCAGTTTGGTTAAGGATTGGGTTTTTTTTTTTGAGGGGGGGGGATTTAACTCTTTCCTATTATCAGTGTTCATAAAGAATTCAATATCCAAAGAAGAAAATCCTTAACCGATTTAGTTTAGGCCTATGTAACTTTGCAATAAAGTTAAAGGTGAAATACATAAGTATGATTCTATTTCAATCTGTGATTGCTTAACAATCTTTCTATTGTGTTACCTTTAGCTACAGAATAATTATCGTGTAGACAGTCTTCATAAGTTCAATTTTCAAGCATCTAATTTATAATGGTTAAATTTATACAAATAATGTCTGTTTGTTTAGTATTTAAGTGATTTCACCTTTTTCCTATATCCTAACAATGAAAATTACACCATACTATAAGTAGAATTCCCGTTGTGTATTTAGCAAAAACTAACTTCTGATTGAGCGCTTTTGAAAATAGTTTCCGGGGTTCATTATACATGTTATATTTTTTGAACGGCGAATTAGTTGATTTTTAATTCTTGTATGAACTATGAAAGCTACAGCGGTGTTAAAACTCACCAACTACTTCATAAGGTTCATCTGTAAGAACAAACAATATAGCAAGAATGTTCTTTGTTTATAAAACGAGAAACAAGAAACTCTTATGAACCACATCAACAATCAATAAAAACTGACCAACACATGCAAACAAATACAGCGAGTTTACACGTTTTAAGAGTCGCCAACCTTCATCCTAACCTATCAATTATGATATTTATTCATGCATATCAGTCACCTTTTTACTGATTCCTGTATAATTTCAATGTTACTAGATTAAAAGTGACAAACCTAATTAAACCTAACACCAGGTTTGTACTACGAAATAAATACGACGAAGGTCACATTTGATCTGCTTAATACCCTTTCAAATCAGCTTAGATCGACTCAGTTTCGGTTGGATTTCGTATTGCATAGTCTTTAGTTTTCTATGTTGTGTTTTGAACACCTTTGTGTGTCTTTTTTCTCTGTGACCGTGTCAGTTTATTTTTTATAATTTTGAGTCTGGGTTCCCTTTGATGACTTTTTTTATATATTCTATCACAGGAGCCTTGAAGTGAGAGATAAAATTGAAAATGGAAATTGGGAATGTGTCAAAGAGACAACAACCCGACCATAGAAAAATCAACAGCAGTAGATTACCAACAGGTCTTCAATGTAGCGAGAAACTCCCGCACCCGAAGGCGTCCTTCAGCTGGCACCTAAACAAATATATTCTAGTTTAGTGATAATGAACGCCATACTTATTTCCAAATTGTACACAAGAAACTAAAAATAAAATATTACAAGACTAACAAAGTCCAGAGGCTTCTGACAAGGGACAGGCGCAAAAATGCGGCGGGGTTAAACATGTTTATTAGAACATTTATATTTGCAATTATCTTCACTGGTAAATAAATTGTCTAACGGTATATCTTGGTTTTTTTTTATTTACCTCTGATAGGTATGTCCAACTATTTATCGTCCGTCGAAATGATAGGCGTTAATTTTAACTGTCTATGAAAAATAAGATTAAATCAAAATGACACAATCATATAATCTTGCAACAAGTCAACTTCAGAACCATCAAACAGTTACTGCTACGGTTCTAAATGTGCACGAATAATGGCGTCCTTCGTAAACCTTTTTGCATTTTTACTATACAATCAAACAGACGCCAAGCTTTGGCCAAGTTTGAACTGCCATCGGGGGATAACCAAAAGTTACCATACGTATATTTTGTATTCATTGTTTCCGTTGAATAACATGAATGACAAAATTCAGCGGCTGATCAAAAGGGGGGTTCAACTCCCGACCCCCCCCCCCCACACACCTTTCTGGATCCGTGCCCGAAAATAGACGACTGGTTCTGTATCTGTTAAAAAAATCCTACGCGTTCAATGTAATTGCATTTTCTTATATTCAATAACACGAACAATAAATAAATATTTACCTTTGTTCTGTTCTTGTCCGAAATCGACATAAACATAGTCTGCGTTGTCGTTATTTACACGATCTACAACCTGAGTTTGAATATTATTGTTCTTTGTAAGCATAAAAAAGTGATATTTCAAACGATTCTATCAGAGGCTTATCATAAATTCGCCGCTTTAGAATATAACGAATTGCAAGGCATTTCCCCGAGTGTACCAAACGCAGATGGCAGTTAGGTCCGCTGCTGTATGCCCTGAGGTAATCGGTGCCCTCAGGTAATCTTGGCAATAGTGCCCATATGCGTAGTAATAACATGATCTAAAAATAGAATAAACTATAAATACATCATTGTACTTTCTATTTCGACTGACAGTATATCTGCGAGAAATAGGAGAAAACAAGAACACATACAATTTTTTTACAATAAGTTACGACAAATAATTCACAAAAAAAATCCAAATATTTGGTTTATTTTATTTGTGATCATTGCAACGTGAACAGATATTTATTTAGTGAAACGTAAATGACTTAAAATAATTAAAAAGAAAACACCTTTTTAAATGGCGATTTAAACTTTTATAATAATAGTTGTCAACAACTAGTTTCATAGAGATTTATGTAAATAAATGTATATACAATTTGATTTTCGGGGGGGGGGTGGGGGGGAGGGGGTGCTAAGGATTTTGTTCCTTCGGCGAAAGACAACATTTTTTGGAGACAGGTCGAAAGCATTTTTTTCTTTCATTTCAATTTTAGCATTACATAAAGTGGCAGAACAATTACAAACAAACTTTGAAAAAAACCATAGCCCCCCTCCCCCCCCTGAAAATGAAATGATTGCTGCCTAAGTTTCGTGAATGTCCTGTTGAAACTTTGACTATCATTGTGTTTGGTAATATATGACACTTACATATGGACAGATTACGCATATATTGATTTTGGTTACTTCTTTTAAAGTAACATAAGTAGAAAATGATAACATTCAATAGATGGGTTATCAAAATCAGTCCATCTTGTTCGACTGCATGAGGGGCAGTGGCGGATCCATTCATTTAAAAAAAGGGGGGGAGTCCCCAATCCAGAACACAATGAGGGGGTTCCAACTATATGTTCCCATTCAAATGTATTGATCTCCCAAAAAGAAAAGGATTCCTATCACCAGAACACCCCTGGACCCGCCACTGAGCTGTTACAAAAAATATCGCTATAAACTGTCACGGCATTATTTGAATTTAAGTGTACTGCATGCATCTTGCACTGTAAGATTAGCATTAACACTAATGCAAAATTGTTAAATAATTACCACTTTCGTTGGTTTTTTCTTATCTTTGTTTGAAATGTATTTTATTAAAAGCTTCTTTGTGTACCATTCTTTGTTTATTCGAAAGGGGTAGTAGATATATATATATCGAATCCCGGCGAGGGAAGAACCGACAATTTGCGAAAGCAAATTTACAGATCTAACATTGTTGGGTTGATGTTTAGACGACAATTAAAATAGAAGAACCTAGATAACGATATGTATGCGTTAAATAATGATACATATAAAAAAAAGTAGCTGTGGTATAAATCCCAGTGAGACAACTGTCCACAAAAGGACACAGAAATTAACAACTGTAGGTCACCGTACGGCCTTCGACAATGAGCAAAGTCCATATCGCATTGTACTCTATAAAAGGTTCAGAAATAACAATGAAATCCAATTCAAACGAGAAAACTAACGGCCTTAATTATATAAAACAAATGAACAAAAACAAATATGTAGCACATACTAGTTAACAAATGACAAGCACTGAATTACAGGCTCCTGACTTGGGGCAGGCACATACGGTTTTTATTTCTCATAAAAGTTGTACAAACAATCGATATGTGAAAAGTATTCCATCAATTATATCAAAGTATAAATAATCATAAATCTTTATCATTTAAGCAAAGCATACATTTATAGATCCGTATTTTACTCGATTGGCTTTAAAATAGTTAATAACATATGACACTATCACATGGACAGATTACGCATATATTGATTTTGGTTACTTCTTTTAAAGTAACATAAGTAGAAAATGATAACATTTAATAGATAGGTTATTGAAAATCAGTCCATCTTGTCCGACTGCATGAGGGGCAGTGGCGGACCCATCCATTTAAAAAAAAGGGGGTTCCCAATCTAGGACACAAGGAGGGGGTTCCAACTATATGTTTCCATTCAAATGCATTGATCTCCGAAAAAAAAGGGTTTCCTTTACCCAGAACACCCCTGGACCCGCCACTGTTCATTGTTCAACTACTAAATTGTCTGTTTTACTTACTAGTACACTTGGTACAATTAAAGACCTGATTATGAATTGTTCAAATAAGGCCTTTGAAAATAGTGGAATTAATTACTTTTGGAGTGTCAAAAACTCGTTGGAAGTACTTGATAAATTGCATGCATATATAGGTGATTTTAAATATGTTCAAAGTTTTGATTTTTCTACCCTATATACCACTTTGCCTCATATTCTTATTAAGAAAAAAATCACATCCCTAATTAACTGGGCATTTAAAAAGTCGGAATGCGAGTACATATGTTCAAACTCTTTGCGATCATTTTTTAGTAGCAATAAACAAAAGTACTATGTCAATTGGACATGATTTGATACTATTTATGCACTCGAATTTTTATTTGATAACATTTTTGTTCGCTTTAGAGATTCCGTATATCGTCAAGTTATTGGAAATCCAATGGGGACTAACTGTGATCCAATTATTGCGGACCTGTGTTTGTATTGTTATGAGTTACAATTTATGACTTAAATTAGCAGATACCCATCAAAACAATATTTGATACAAAAATTTAACAATACTTTTAGATATTTGGATGATATATTGGCTCTCAATAATAACGACTTCCGTATGTATACTAAAGAAATTTATCCTGTAGAACTTACTTTAATTAAAGCTAATGATAACAATGACCACTGCCCTTTCCTCGATCTTGATATCTATATCATAAACGGGAAGATTAATACAAAAATTGTTGATAAGAGAGATGTTTTTTTCATTTCCTATTGTTAATTATCCATTTGTAGATGGTGACGTTCCCTTGTCATCATCTTATGGTGTTTATATATCTCAACTTGTACGATTCTCTCGTGTATGTAACAACGTATTAGATTTTAGCGAAATAAATTTATGTATTACTAAAAAATTATTACACCAGGGTTTTCGATATTACAAACTGGTCAAAACATTTACTAAATTTTATCATCGGTATAAGGAAATAATTCGTAAATATAACTCAACATGCAGACATCGTATACGTTCAGGTATATATATTTCACATCCATTTTTTTATGGAAATATTCTATATAAATAACAAAAATGTCAGTATTCTCCTCAGAAACTAACAAAACCTTTAAATAGACTTATTAAAAAGGGATACAGTTACGATACTGTTGTCAGGTCATTAAATATTGCATATTTTGGCTTTAATATTGATTCACTGATAGAGTCTTTGAATCGGAACTAAACACATCTATCTCTAAAACAAACAGTTGTTGGCATGTCACGGGTTATGTTCTTCTCATATATTTTATGATAGTATGATACTAAACCTCTAACGGGAGGGATTGTGCCTGATATCCATATGATGAACACATAATCTTTCAATCAGTTTAATTGAGGTCTGGAGCTGGCATGTAAGTTAACTGCTAGTAGTCTGTTGTTATTTATGTACTATTGTCATTTTATTTATTTTCTTTTGTTGCATCTTTTGACATCGGATTCGGACTTCTCTTGGACTGAATTATAATGTGCGTATGGTTATGCTTTTACTTTTCTACACTGGCTAGATGTATAGGGAGAGGGTTGAGATCTCATAAACATGTTTAACCCCGCCGCAATTTTGCGCATGTCACAGGTCAGGAGCCTCTTGCCTTTGTTAGGCTTGTATGATTTTAAATTTTAGTTTCTTGTGTATAATTCAGAGTTTAGTATGACTTCCATTATCACTGAACTATTATACATATTTTTATGGACCAGCTGAAGGACACCTACAGCTGCGGGAATTCTCGCTACATCGGAGACCCATTGGTTGCCTTCGGCTGTTGTCTGCTCTATGGTCGGGTGGTTGTTGCTTTGACATATTCACCATTTCCTTTCTCAATTTTAATAAATATGTTTCTGATCTAATTTTGTATTCTATAAACGGCATCTATATATTTACACTACAAATCTACAACTCTCAGTCTATGGCTACACGTGGTGATCTATATCTATGCATAATATTCATTAGCTGTGAATGAGTATCAAAATCGTATCATACGCGATGATGACCAGCCAGTACACACTGTAAGGATTTTATTGACCAGTATTAAAAAAGAGAAACATTGCAGTACGAACAGTAATCTTTTTTTTTTTCATTTGACATTACTTTAAAAGTAACGTAGTTACAAGCACAGGTTATATAGTATATAACTGCTTTTTTAAAATGTTAATTGTCTTAATCAATCTTATTTGAGGGATGTTGGATATTTTCAAGGAAAAAGCTCACATCTCCAGTGGATTTTTGTACATGGTCAGATAACCTTAGGTCATCTCTAATGTACTGTGTATTTCCTGTATCTCAGATCATATCTATGATTGGCTTTGCTCACATGGTGAGGTTACCTCATGTCACCTCTGTATGATTGAACATTGTGACGTTACCTAATATTACCTCTGTATTGCTGTACATGGTGAGGTTACTCTGTATTACTGCACATACTCGTATTACCACACTTTGTATAAACTTTACAAAACACTTTTTTTTTTAGTTTTCCTCAGGGCACTTCTGCATTTCTATACATGGCCAAGTGCAAATGTTAACTAATGTCATTTCTTAACTACTGTATATAAATATGTAACCTCAGAATACCTCTGTATGTTAGAATATGGTGAGGTTACCTAAGGTCATAACTTCATGGTCATTGTACCAGCTGCATGTTACCACAGATAAACTTTGCAAAAAGCTAATTTTCTACAAACCTCAGGTTACCACAATTGAATGTTCATAACTCCCTTCGTCAGCTTAGTCAGTCCAGATTACATCTATGTTCTTTTTTTTCACGGACAGGCTACCTAAAGTCATCTGTAAATTACTGTACATGACCAGGTTACCTCAGGTCATCTGTAAATTACTATACATGACCAGGTTACCTCAGGGAACCACTGTACTACTGTGCATGGTAAGGTTACCTCAGGGAACCATGGTACTAACGTGCATGATCGGGTTACTTCAAGGAACCATTGTTATACTGTGCATAATCTGGTTACCTCAGGGATCCATTGTACTTCTGTGCATGGTCATGTTACCGAGGGAAACATTGCACTACTGTGCATGGTCAGGTTACCTCAGGGAACCACTGTACTACTGTGTATGGGCAGGTTACCTCAGGGAACCATTGTACTACTGTGTATTGTCATGTTACCTCAGGGAAGCTTTGTACTACTGTGCATGGTCAGGTTTCCCCAGGGAACCATAGTAATATTGACATGGTCAGGTTTTTTTCAGGGAACCATTGTTCTTCTGTGCATGATCCAGTTACCTCAGGGAACCATTGTACTACTGTGCATTGTCAGGTTACCTCAGGGAACCATTGTACTACTGTGCATGGCCAGGTTACCTCAGGGAATCATTGTACTACTGTGCATGGTCAGGTTACCTCAGGAAACCATTGTACTAATGTGCATGTCCAGGTTACTCAGGGAACCACTGTACAACTGTGCTTGGTCAGGTTACCTCAGGGAACCATTGTACTACTGTGCATGTTCGGGTCACCTCAGGGAACCATTGTACTTCTGTGTATGGCTATGTTACCTTAGGGGATCATTGTTCTACTGTACATGACAAGGTTACCTCAGGTCATATGTAAATTACTTTACATGACAAGGTTACCTCAGGGAACCACTGTATTACTGTGCACGGTAAGGTTACCTCAGGGAATCATCGTTCTATTGTACATGGTCATGGTACCTCAGGGAACCATTGTACTGTTGTGTATTGTGAGTTTACCTCAGGGAATCATTGTACTACTGTGCATAGTCAGGTTACCTCAGGGAACAATTGTACTACTGTGCATAGTCAGGTTACCTTAGGAAATCATTGTACTACTATGCATGGTCATGTTACTACAAGGAACCACTGTACTACTGTGCATGGTCATGTTACTACAAGGAACCACTGTACTACTGTGCATGGTCATGTTACCTCAGGGAACCACTGTACAACTGGGCATGGTCGGATAACCTCAGGAAAGCATTGTACTACTGTGCAGGGAACCTTTGAACTATTGTGCATGGTCAAGTCTCCTCAGGGAATCATTGTTCTACTGTGCATGGTCATGGTCATGGTCCCTCAGGGAACCATTGTTCTACTGTGCATGGTCATGGTCATGGTCCCTCAGGGAACCATTGTACTCTTGTGCATGGTCAGGTTACCTCAGTGAACCACTGTACAACTGTGCATGGTCAGGTTATTCATAAAGATAGACAAGAATGAGATTTACAGATAATTTAGTAGACTGAATTTTTTTCTGAAGTAATTTTTTTTTCTGTTTGTTTATAGGTTTATGGTGAATGGAAACATAAATATAGACTTTTTAAGAAATCTTGCATCTTTTTTGGATATCATTCCAGGCTAGTGGAAGGATTTCAGGTTTACTTGAAGTGGTGAGGTCTAGTAAAAATAGCAAACAGAAATTAGAAAAAAAAATGAGTGGACTATAGGATTGCGTAACTTTTTATTCTTCGTGGCAAGACCCCCTTTTTTCAATTAAATCACAATTTCACTTTGGAACATACATGATATGAACATGATTTTTTTTTCTAAGATCAGCTGTTTTGCATGTGAGCCTATGGAGCATTTAATAACAAGACTGTAACCTTATGTTAATTTGATTTGAATCGATTATATTTGTTGTTATTTTTTGGGTTACCTGAGGTAATCCTGTTACGAAAGAATACTTCGTAAATACTTTGCTGGTATATGCATTTATGCTGTAATTACACAATTTCTTAATTTAAAATGTAGGACTTCATAGATTTGTATTGTTTATGCGATTATATGTAAATGTTACCTGAGTTCACTTGACTTAAATGGGTTGTATTTGGTGTTATAATTGGGGTTACCTGAGGTAACCCTGTCATGAATGAATACTTCGTAGTAACTTTGCTAGTCTTTACGTTAATTGTAATCAACCAACTTATTCATTTTGAATGTAGGACTTCATTGATGTTATATTGTTTATGGGATATATATGTAAAGGTGATCTCAAATAACTTCAGTTAATTGGGTTATATTTGCAATTATATTTGGGGTACCCCTGTTATGAAAGAATGTTTATTAGATAGTTTGCTAGTGTAAACATTTATGTTGTAATCAAACAATTTCTTTATTTTACATGTAGGACTTCACAGATGTAAATTGCTTACGCGATATTTAGAAAATGCGATCTGTCTTAACTCGATTTAAATGGATTATACTTGTAACTATATTATGGGTTACCTGAAGTAACCCTGTCATGACAGAATACTTAGTAGATACTTTGCTAGTATATGCATTTATGGTGTAATAAACCAACTTCTTCGTTTTTATTGTAGAAATTCATTAAAGTTATATTGTTTATGTGATGTATATGTCAAGGTGATTTGAATTAACTTGAGTTAAATAGGTTGTATTGTTGTTATTGTATTGGTTACCTCAGGTAACCCTGCTATGAAAGAATTCTTAGTAGACACTTTGCTAGTGTATACATTTGTATTGTAATTCCACAATTTTTTTAATTTGAAATGTAGGACTTCATAGATTTGTATTGTTTATGTGATGTATATATAATTAAAGTTGACCTCAGTTAACTTGAGTTAGATGGGTTATCTTTGTTGTTACCTGAGGTAACCCTGTAATGAACGAATCCTTCGTAGATACTTTGCTATTGTTTACATTAATTGTAATCAACAAACTTCTTTATTTCAAATGTAGGACTTCATGAAACTTGTATTGTTATGTGATGCACATGTTAAGGTGACCTCAGTTAACTTCAGTTAGGTGGGTTATATTTATAATTATGTCTGGGGTTACCTCAGGTACTCATGTTATGAAGAATGCTTTTGAGATAGTTTGCTAGTGTAAACATTTATGTTGTTATGGCACATTTTTTTTATTTTAAATGTAGGACTTCATAGATGTGTATTGTTTATGTGATATATCTGAATGGCGACTTAAGTTAACTTGATATGAATGGATAATACTTGTTTCTATTTCATGGGTTACCTGAGGTAACCCTGTCATGACAGAATATTTAGTAGATACTTTGCTAGTATATCCATTTATGGTGTAATAAATCATTTTCTTTATACGAATGTAGGAATTCATTAAAGTTATATTGTTTATGTGATGTATATGTAAAGGTGATATGAATTTACTTGAGTTGAATAGGTTGTATTTGTTGTAATTGTATTGGTTACCTCAGGTAACCCTGCTATGAAAAAACTCTTAGTTGATACTTTGCTAGTGTATACATTTATATTGTAATTCGACAATTTTTTTAATTTGAATTGTATGACTTCATAGATTTGTATTGTGTATGTGATATGTCTGAAAGGCGACTTAAGTTAACTTGATATGAATGGATAATACTTGTTTCTATTTCATGGGTTACCTGAGGTAACCTGTCATGACAGAATATTTAGTAGATACTTCGCTAGTATATGCATTTATGGTGTTATAAACCAACTTCTTCTTTTCAAATGTAGGAATTCATTAAGGTTATATTGTTTATGTGATGTATATGTAAAGGTGATTTGAATAAACTTGAGTTAAATAGGTTGTATTGTTGTTATTGTATTGGTTACCTCAGGTAACCCTGCTATGAAAGAATTCTTAGTAGATACTTTTCTAGTGTATACATTTGTATCGTAATTCCAGATATTTTTAATTTGAAATGTAAGACTTCATAGATTTGTATTGTTTATATGATTCATATATATTTAAAGGTGATACCTGAGTCAACTTGAGTTATATGGGTTGTATTTGTTGTTATTATTGGGTTACCTGAGGTAACCCTGTCATGAATGAATTCTTTGTAGATACTTTGCTATTGTTTACATTAATTGTAATAAACAAACTTCTTTATTTCAAATGTAGGACTTCATGAAAGTTGTATTGTTTATGTGATGTATATATATATAAAGGTGACCTCAGTTAACTTGAGTTAGATGGGTTAACTTTGTTATTAGTGTTATGGTTACCTGAGGTAACCCTGTCATGCATGAATCCTTCGTAGACACTTTGCTAGTGTTTACATTAATTGTAATAAACAAACTTCTTTATTTTAAATGGAGGACTTCATGAAACTTGTATTGTTAGGTGATGCACATGTTAAGGTGACCTCAGTTAACTTCAGTTAGGTGAGTTATATTTATAATTATGTCTGTGGTTACCTCAGGTACCCATGTTATGAAGAATGCTTTTGAGATAGTTTGCTAGTGTAAACATTTATGTTGTTATCGCACAATTTCTTTATTTTTAATGTAGGACTTCATAGATGTGTATTGTTTATGTGATATAACTGAAAGGCGACTTAAGTTAACTTGATATGAATGGATAATACTTGTTTCTATTTCATGGGTTACCTGAGGTAACCCTGTTATGACAGAATATTTAGTAGATACTTTGCTAGTATATCCATTTATGGTGTAATAAATCATTTTCTTTATACGAATGTAGGAATTCATTAAAGTTATATTGTTTATGTGATGTATATGTAAAGGTGATATGAATTTACTTGAGTTGAATAGGTTGTATTTGTTGTAATTGTATTGGTTACCTCAGGTAACCCTGCTATGAAAAAACTCTTAGTTGATACTTTGCTAGTGTATACATTTATATTGTAATTCGACAATTTTTTTAATTTGAATTGTATGACTTCATAGATTTGTATTGTGTATGTGATATGTCTGAAAGGCGACTT
Organism: Mytilus trossulus; assembly: GCF_036588685.1. Lineage (NCBI taxonomy): Eukaryota > Metazoa > Mollusca > Bivalvia > Mytilida > Mytilidae > Mytilus > Mytilus trossulus. The sequence goes on along the minus strand of NC_086383.1, from coordinate 25,422,179 downwards.
AAGTTAACTTGATATGAATGGATAATACTTGTTTCTATTTCATGGGTTACCTGAGGTAACCTGTCATGACAGAATATTTAGTAGATACTTCGCTAGTATATGCATTTATGGTGTTATAAACCAACTTCTTCTTTTCAAATGTAGGAATTCATTAAGGTTATATTGTTTATGTGATGTATATGTAAAGGTGATTTGAATAAACTTGAGTTAAATAGGTTGTATTGTTGTTATTGTATTGGTTACCTCAGGTAACCCTGCTATGAAAGAATTCTTAGTAGATACTTTTCTAGTGTATACATTTGTATCGTAATTCCAGATATTTTTAATTTGAAATGTAAGACTTCATAGATTTGTATTGTTTATGTGATTCATATATATTTAAAGGTGATACCTGAGTCAACTTGAGTTATATGGGTTGTATTTGTTGTTATTATTGGGTTACCTGAGGTAACCCTGTCATGAATGAATTCTTTGTAGATACTTTGCTATTGTTAACATTTATTGTAATAAACAAACTCCTTTATTTTAAATGTAGGACTTCATGAAAGTTGTATTGTTTATTTGATGTACATGTTACGGTCATCTCAGTTTATTTCAGTTAAGTTAAGTGGGTTATATTTGTAATAATGTCTGGGGTTACCTCAGGTATTCATGTTATAAAGAATGCTTATTAGATGGTTTGCTAGTGAAAACATTTATGTTGTAATCAAACAATTTCTTTATTTTACATGTAGGCCTCATAGATGTGTATTGTTTATGTGATATATCGGAAAAGCGACTTTAGTTAACTTGATATCAATGGATAATACTTGTTGCTATTTTATGGGTTACCTGAGGTAACCCTGTCATAACAAAATACTTAGTAGATACTTTGCTAGTATATGCATGTATGCTGTAATAAACCACTTTCTCCTTTTGTTATGTAGGAATTCATTGAAATTATATTGTTTATGTGATGTATATGTAAAGGTGATCTGAATTAACTTGAGTTAAATAAGTTGTATTTGCTGTTATTGTTTGGGTTACCGCAGGTTACCCTGTTATGAAAGAATTTTTAGTACATACTTTGCTAGTGTATACATTTTTTATATTTTAATGACACAATTTCTTAATTTAGAATGTAGGACTTCATAGATTTGTATTGTAATGTGATGTATATATAAAGTTACCTCAGTTGACTTGAGTTTAATGGTTGTAATTATTGTTATAATTGGGGTTACCTCAGGTAACCCTGTCATGAATGAATACTTCAGATCATTAGTTGAACTTTAAAAAAAAAATTAAAAAAAATATTTTACCAGCCATCCCCACCCTTCACGTACATACGAAATGAATGATCGGTAAATACAAATAATAAACTCATTCTGGAAGTTTGTTGACATCTTTGGTATTTGGTCACATTAAAATTTGGTATTAAGATCTATTTAAATAAGAACTATATTTTCGTGCGTATTTCATCAATGACGCATTACCACGATTACCTCAGGGCACCGATTACCTCAGGGCACCGATTACCTCAGGGCATACAGCAGCGGACCTAACTGCCATCTGCAACATGAAAATTACATCACATTAATGGTTGTTTTATAATTCTTGATGAAGTTGTATGTTCCCTCATCATTGAAGCAGTATACTGTGAATACTCGTGATGTGCATATTTGTTTTCAGTATATACTAGTAATACAGAAACTCCATCAAAGCACATGATAATTGCAGAGAGTTGTTTTCCCTTTGTGTTTTTATTTTCTTTCTGTGGACAAAAATACCCCTTAGTTATATTTGGCATTAGGAAAAAGAGGTTTGTCTATGCTCTTCAATGTTGAACTTCGTTCCGTTTTCTCATCACTTAGCGTCCGTCGTCCGTCGCTGTCCGTCGTCGTTAACTTTAACAAAAATCTTCTCCTCTGAATCTACTTGGCCAAATCAAATCAAACATTACCACAATTTTTATTTGGGTATCTAGTTTAAAAGGAGCGAGGTTTGACCCGGCTAACCAACCAAGATGGCCGCTATGACTAAAAATAGAACATAGGAGTAAAATAAAAATGTTGGCTAAAAACTTTTAAACCAAAGCATTTAGAGAAAATCCGACTACGTTAAAAAAAAATTCAAGTCAAGATCTATCTGCCCTGAACTATTTAGACAAATAAGACAACTGGTTGTTGGATTCCGGCCCCTGAATTGGTAATTTTTAAGGAAAGTTTACCGTATTTGGTTATTATCTTGAATATATTTATATATAGAGATAAACTGTTAATAACAATAATGTTCAACAAAGTAAGATCTACTGTAGGTTACATTATCAAAACTATCAGGTGACCCCTTACGAAGTTATTGCCCTTTATAGTAAATTGTTAACAATTTTCATAAATTTTGTCATTTTTTGTTAAATTTTTACAAACTTTCTTCCCCTTTAACTAATGGGCCAAGTTCATTTTAGATAGAGATAATTGTAAGTAGCAAGAACATTCAGTAAAGTAAGAACTGAAAACACATCACCATCACCATAACACAATGTTGTCATGAATCAATCTGTGTCCTTTGTTTAATATGCGCAAGGACCAAGCTGAACGACACAGGCACACAGGCTCTTTAGAGTATCTAGTTTTATATTGTTGATCGATAGTATCTAATAGTTCTTAGGAAGACGAAACGTGCAAAAGTTTTATCTTGGTATCTTTCCTGGAGTTTTGTTTAATATAAACAATGTTAAATGCAGAATGAATATCTGTACCAGTCAAGTGATTTGTTTTTATTGTGTCTCTCGGGTGACATCGTATATTAGAGTTGTTAAAGAATCGCTTGACAATAGAAAAAAAAAGACATTTTATATGCTGATAAATAAGACGCATGATTAATTAAGAATATAACATACATCATCTCTATCTTTTTGTTCTGTCAGTTTGCCTGTAAAAAAAATAAAAACCGTAAAAAGATATACTTAAATAGATTAAATAATTACTCAAGTTTCGATCCAAAAGCTAGAGAAAAGGAATATGAAAATCATGTGTAAGCCAGCGCACTTTAGGTAATTATGGAACAATCTTCCTCAGGTAAGCACGATTATGTAGCTAAACCCTTAACGCGCTTATTAACATTAACATAATGACCATAATTGAAATGTTGAAGCGTTCTTAGGTCAAGTTTAGCTTAATAATTGAGGACTTTAGTTGCAGTACAATTAATAAAAAAAATGAAACCGGACGTTATTTACAATGAATCAACCCACACGATACCATGTTTCAATGAAATAACTTCCAAGGCATACAATAATGACTTTCGTGACGCCATTATTTTCCTTAGTATACCACAAAGTTATATTTATCTGAATGTATCGCTACAAATACAAAGACATTATCATAAATGTGGGATGAATTTTAATGTTAAACTTTCATAACGCTTAAAAATATAGCAAGATTTAACACATTCGTGTGAAAGATTTTGAAAATCTTATTGATTCACACTAAAAAGGTTGATTGATTGTTGGTTACTTTACGTCCAGTGGCAATATTACATTGATGTTCAGTACGATTCACACTGAATATAAAATCATACAGTGACCTATATGTATTGATATTCGTTTTAGTGTTATACGTACATGTATTGCGTATACGAACTCCCTTCGTGTCAGTTTCTAGCTTTTACATTATATATGTATACCTTTTACTTTATCAAATGATCAACTATTAAAATATTCTTATATTCTATTGAATAAAATTAACTTACCTAACAATGGGATCGGATGGGGATGGTGGAGGGTATATAATTATATCCTGATTATCTGTTAAAATATGTATTACTATTCAAAAGAAAATCATTCTGAATAATTTATTCGATTCAATTAAAATTGTTGAGAAAATAATCACTTCTCCGTGATAAAAAAAGAGGGACGAAAGATACCAAAGGGACAGTCAAACGCATAAATCTAAAACAAACTGACAACGCCATGGCTAAAAATGAAAAAGACAAACAGACGAACAATAGTACACATGACACAACATAGAAAACCAATTTGAAAGAATAAACAACACAAACCCCACCAAAAAATATGGGTGAGCTCAGGTGCTCCGGAAGGGTAAGCAGATCCTGCTCCACATGTGGCACCCATGTCAATACAAATAGAAGACAACCAACAACATAACCACCACCCTTTTTACACAAAATAAGTTGGTACAATAATTAACTAACAAATTAAAAGAGTCGTGTATTTGTCATGCACTGTTATCGGATAGTAACAATTCATTGGTATGTTACTTCATTCAGTTACAGTAATATTTTTTTTATTGTGTATGGATAATAATTTCTGAGGTTTATCTGTAGATTAATAAATAAAGGCAACAATAGTATACCGCTGTTCAAAACTCATAAATCCATGGACAAAAAACAACATCGGGGTAACAAACTAAAACCGAGGGAAACGCATTAAATATAAGAGGAGAACAACGACATAACACCGAAACGTAACACACACAGAAACGGACCAAGCATCAGACAAAACACCACGAGAATAACAAATATAACATGAAAACCAAATACATGAATTTGGGATAGACAAGTACCGTGCCACGTCTTATCTCAATATCTCAAAAATAAGAAAAAACACAAACGACTCAACGTTAAAATGCAACACACACAGAAACGAACAATGCTATAACAATGGCCATCTTCCTGACTTGGTACAGGACACTTTTAAAGGGGAATAAAAGTGGTGGGTTGAACCTGGTTTTGTGGCATGCCAAACCTCGCACTTTAATGGCAAAGTTAAATATAACATTGAAATGACAACATGATATTACAGGACTACAATACAAATAAATAGGATAATATATTAGACAAAGAAAAACATGATTAATAGATAACAAAAAGCATCAGGTTTAAAATTCACGTATTGAATTTTAAATACGCCAAAAACGCGCCTTGTCCACACAAGACTCACCAGTGACGCCCAGATATAAAAGGTCGAAAGTGAAAAAGTACAAAGTTGTACAGCACTGAAGGTCAAAAGTTGAAAAGGTTTCGCCAAATACGGCATTGTTTTTATGCCCGGGATAATAAGTGAGTTTTATTTCACTTTTTAAATGAATCGGCGGTCATATTAAAACCTGAACGCATTAAAAAGGAATATCTCACTTGAGCGGTTGGTAAAAAAGGATGCTAAATTTGGCAAATCTTTAAAAAAAAAATATTTTTAAACGGTATAAAAGTCAGATAATGCATATTTTAATGTTTTTCTTATCTATAACATAACCTTCTGCTTTTTGCAATTTTTTTTTTACAACAGTACTGTATGGCTAAATTAACACAGGCTTTTCTTTGTTTGTTGTTTAAATGATATATTTAATACATTCACAAAACGTTGAATGAAATACATGTACAACGCATTCAATTAGAGAAATTGCTTTAGTTAAACAGATGTTTAAAAAGTCAAAATATAATATTCAAACTTCACATCATAAAATATAATATCTAAACACCTCACTACATAAAATTTAACATTTGATCACTTCTTTTTTATTACATATTTCGGACTAAATTAAACAAAATCACGCATTAAAATCACATTTAATTTTATTATCCATATATATATATATTACATAATCGCAAAATTACAGTAATGAAACTTTTTCTGTCATAAACTGATTAAAAAAACACATCGCAATGTCGAGTTTAAACATTAAGTACATGTATATTTAATTTAGCATAGAGATATACTTGCGATGCAATGCTTTAACATGTTTGACAATTACGAAAATGGCCACGTGAAAACTTTTACTTTGATTATCACGGCGCGGGACGTTTCTATGCATGCATTATCTGACTTATATACCGTTCAAAAAATATTTTTGTTATAAATATTTGCCAAATTTAGCATCCTATTTTACTAACCACTCAAGTGAGATATTCATTTTTAATGCGTTCATGTTTTAGTTAGCCCGACGGCTCATGTAAAAAGTGAAATAAAACTCACTTATCAATCTAGAGATAAACCTCAGAAATTATTATCCATACACAAAAACAAAATACTACTGTAACTGCATGATATCATAGCGTTTTTAGTAAGCATTGTAATATTTAATCTAGAACTCAAAAGCAAAAATCTAATAATTAAAGTATACATGTACAATATCATGTTTGTGGAAGACAAGAATTTTCATATATCTATATACAATATTAGTTCAATGTCAGAAAAATATCAACTAATTGCATGAGGCTAAAACTGGGGAAGGGTGAGGTTTTATCGAGCCCTTTCCAAATTTTACACCGAGTACAACAAAACGATAGTTTTCTGACATTGACCTTATATTGTTTTTAGACTGCAACTTAAATAAAAAAATTCATAGTTATTTAAATTGTAACACAAATTTCAAACTTATTTTCATCCCTTAATGAACCCCTGACTGTTGAAAAAGTGTTCCATGATATATTGCACAAAATAAAGCTCTGATACTATATATATCATGTATATTCAGGAAATAAACATAACTAGTTGCAGTATAAATACATATATATGTCAGATCAAATAGGCATATTTTATCTTTTTTATGCATTTAACTAATGCACAGTTAAGAAAAAACAAATCAGAACCACCAGTTAATGATAATCAGATGTAAAGTCCATTATAATTCATAAAATTAAGAATGGAAATCAGCATTTATTTTCATTGTTGAACCTATAACATGTATAACACTCAATATTTTGCCGTTTCTCCAATCATTTTAAATTACATAAACTCAAGCTTTATTTGTTAAAAAAAAGTTGATAATTGCATATAGGTTATATTTGAACTACTAAAATATGAAATAAATTGTCATTTGCAAAAAAAAACTAAAAGTAGAAAACGTTACTGAAAATTTATTGTTATTGAAACTTTTGGATAAATGGATAGTTAAGTTGTTCAATGTTTCATCCACTATAAAACTGACATGGTTAAGTATTAAAAAAAAAGAAAAAAAAAGGACAAACAATCTGCAAGACACTGCACAAAAAACCTCAACGAATCATTAACTCAACGTTGACATATAATAATATGCTATCAAAGTTAAAAAAAAAATTATCTTTGAAAGTTAGAACTTACCGAGTATATCATGCGTAGATTTAGCACCAATCTGAATAGCAACAAGCGCTGCTATGCAATACCATAGACACATATATATTGACATCTTTTTATAGAATACTTCTAAAAAGATCCATTTAAATACTACTTCTAAGCAATAAAATTATTTTGTTAAAAAAATTATCCTTTTGACAAATAACCTTTTTTGAAATTGTTAAGCAACGTGTTTCTCTTTGTTTATTCATTAAGAAAACATTTTCGACTTATCTTTCATGTTCAAATACTGAATTAATTAATTGAAGAGAATTTGAACATACGAAAAGTAAAATCACACAATTACTGAACTAGGAGGAAAAAATCAAAAAGGAAACTCCCTAATCAAATGGCATTATCAAAAGTTCAAACACATCAAACGATTGGATAACAACTGTCATATTCCTGACTTGGTACAGACACTTTTGTGGACATTCGTGGATTGGACCTTGTAGTATAGCTATAGCCAAACTTTTCACTTGTATGACAGTCGCATGAAATTACATTTTTTGACAACGATGTGTGAACCAAACAAACGAACATAATAGTTAACAATTAAAAAAATACAGCAGTCAACATAATCTTTATCACAAAAATAAACATACAAATATGTAAACATAGTAGCACAAAATGGTATAAAGACCAAGCATACTAGCAAAAAATAAAGATGAAAATACACAAATGGATTCATGACAAAATTGTGTTTTGGTGATGGTGATGTGTTTGTTGATCTTACTTTACTGAAAATTCCTGCTGCTTACAATTATCTCTACCTGTAATGAACTTGGCCAAGCAGTAACAGTGGAAAATATTTTGTAAAAATTGTAAAAAAAATATAAAAATTGTAAAAATTTTACTATAAAGGGCAATATCTCCTTAAGGGGTCAACTGACCATTTTTGTAAGGATGACTTATGTGTATATCTTATTTTGCTGAACACTATCTTCAAGATAATAACCACTGCATAATTGTCAAAATTTCATTTAAATTCCAATTCAGCGGTTGTTCAACTCATCTGAAAATGTCAGGGCAGATAGATCCTGATTCGATAAACATTTTTCCCGTCAGATTTGCACTAAATGTTTTAGTTTCAAAGTAAAAGGCAAAAATCTACATTTTACCCCTATGCTCTATTTTTCGCCATGGCAGCCATCTTTGTTTGTTGGCCGGATCACCGCACACACTTTTAAATTAGATACCCCAATGATGATTGTGACCAGTTTTGCTAAAATTTAACCAAGTAGTTTCAGAGGAGAAGATTGTTGTTAAAGATAATAAAAAATTACCAAAACATTGTTAAAAAAATGACTATAAAGGGCAATAACTCCTTAAGGTGTCACCTGACCATTTTGGTCATTTGACTTATTTATAGATCTTACTTTGCTGAACATTATCATGATTATTGCAGTTTACAGATTATTTATATCTATAATGATATTCATGATAATAACCAAAAACAGCAAAATTTCTTTGATATAACCAATTCAGAAGCAGCAACCCAATAATCGGTTTTCTGATTTGTCTAAAAATATCAGGGCAGATAGATTTTTTTTTGATAAACAATTCTACCATGGGTCAGATTTGCTCTAAATACTTTGGTTTCATAGTTATAGGCCAAAATATACATAATATGAGGAAGGCGCTACCTTAAATGCCAGCTTTATAATGTCCTAGATATTGATTGGTTGTTGGTGGTTTAACGTTCAGTGGCAAATATTTCATGCATGTTCAGAACGAATGTCCAAGGCTACAATAACGTTTTGTTTATATCTAAAATAAAATTATAAGTTCAGATGGAAAATGCTATTTTTCTTGAAAAAAATATTCTGATTCCCAAATTGATGAATAAAAAAGCATAGGACAAAAAAATATTTTGAATCCAGATCTTTGCCAAAAATGATTTTATCTTTCAGATATATGCAAATTAAATTTAACTTTTATATATCTAAAAACATAAAAACTTCCCAAACCGCACATGTCAGTCTGTACACAGTATTTTTTAGGTGATAATAAGACTTTATTTGCCAATTTGTTATGATAAACCTTAATACTAGTGTTAAATTTTGACTAAATAATTTTAAATGATAGCGCTGAAGGGCTTCGGTTAAAAAAAAATCTGACTCGAATAAAAACATTTGTATTTCTGATCATCTTCAGTTTGTGAGTTCTACATCAATATCTGACATGTACTATTTAATTCAGAGTCAGTTTTATGTCATTTCTTGCATATATTTTTTTTGTTACATGTACATAATGTAGCTTACTTTTCAAGTTCTTATATGATAGCAAAAAAAAATTGAGAATGGAAATGGGAAATACAAGCATGTTAAAAAAAACACATTTGGTTTCAGACAATAACTTGAGTTAAGTAAATGGAATTCCATGAAATTTTACCAGGAGGTTCATACACAAAACTCAAAAGGAAGATAAGAATTGATTTTGGGGTTATAGTACATTATTGGAGGTATTTTTATTTTTATATTTTGGGTTTTTCTTCCAAAAATTACCTTATTTACATCAATTATACTCATCTAGTACAGATTTGGCAGGAGATGCACTCAAAATATGGTGTTTTAAACATTTTATCTGTAGTCTGTGCATTTTTCCTATGATGTACATGTACTTCTTGATAATGTTGATGTGAGTATCATGATAAAGAAAATATATTTGGTAACTGTGAGTATATATTCACAATTAACATGCACCAGAGCGAGAAAAGGATCATCTTTCCCTTTAATTCCAAAAATTGAACATGATTTTTTTTTCTCTCACAGAAACACATGAGTTATTTGGTAAATAAAACATTTGTCAATGTTTGAAACTTTCATTAATAAAAATTCAGTTTAGCTTGTTTGAATGTTTCACTGATTGTGTGAAAATTTTAACAGCAATGTACAAAACACTTGAATAAATTTCATTATCTGCAGAATTATTGATAACTTTCCTCACAATAAATTCACAAGGACATAGTTCTAACACATTGTCTATGCTATTCTGATCTGAGTTTTATACATACATATACTGGCATGGCTGTGCTGTTTCAAGTTGTCTTCTTTTTCTGTTTCCTAAGAAGTATTTGTTTAACCTGTTCAGTCACTATAAAGTGTTACAATTCTTTTTTAGACGCAACACATAAATAGTGACCAAAAAGTTTCTGCTTTCACACGAGAGGAGCTAGTAAAAAATTTAATGTACACATTTTCAATAGTTAGTAGGACTTACTATCATATGGAATTAAGGAGATATGTACATGTAGTTCGAGACTTCTGCTGAATAGAAATATGTGGGTCTACCTGTGCCTGTTTTCAAATTAGTCCATATTGATCTAAAGGATCTAAAATTAAAATATGTTTGATTTCAACTGACATAAAAAAAAAAAATAGTGTTATTTATATGCGCAATATACATCTGCAGTCGTATCAGGCTGTGCATGGCAAAGCATTTTATTGCCTTTAGGTTTGCACTTTTTTTTTTGGTCATGAAAATAAATTTGCTCATAAAACATGAGAATATCCTAATTTTACCTAAATTGTCATTTTTTTTTTTTTAACAAACTTTTTTTTATGTACCAGACAAAAGTTTATTATGTGCTTATTTTGTAGACTTCCCTTGTTTACAATTCAATTCAATTCAATTCAATATTTTATTGGAAAGAGCACAATAGAGGCGTGATCCAAATACAGACAATTATAATATTAAAACAACATATAAATGAAATAAAGATTCATGTAACAAGTCATGAGCCAATTCTATGTATACAAATACATTATAGACTGATATTGATACCATAGACTTATATTTCAGTATTATTATAGATTTTCGTATATTTACTTAAAACACACAATACAAGATATTTATATATATATATGTATATGCACAAACTACTGTAAAAGATTATTATCTGATGAAACGGTATGGTGGTCTCTCAAATCAAGAGCTTCTTCAATATACATACAAATAGATTTTAATTCCTTTTCAGACATAGGATTTAACATTTTGGTAAAATTTTCATCCAAATTATTTGAATTAATATCCTTTATTTTATATCTAGATCTAATGTTTTTATATTGCGGACATTCAATCAAGAAATGAATCTCATTTTCATTTTTTTCTGTGCAAAATTTACAAAATCTCTCATTAGATGGTATTTTTGGTCTTGCATACCTCCCAGTTTCTATTGCTAATGAGTGTGCACTTATTCTTAATTTAGTGAGTTTTTTTCTAAGGTATTTAGGAATATTAAAATTTAAATATTCTTGTTGTTTAAATTTAGTATAAATTTTACTAAAAAATAAAAGTTTACCACAGTTTCCATCTTTTATCTTAGAAAGTTCAAAAATAATTTTATTTTTGTAGAAATCTTCTAGTTTCTGTTTGAAATTAATATTACAATGCTTGTTAAAGGATATTCCAATATATTTCATTAATTCAGATAGTTTATAAGACCATGAATTTTCTTTATTTGTGAGAGTTTTGTCCACTTCAAAAGCAGCTTTGAGAATTCATACAATAGAGTTATACCAATTTAATTTTGAGTCCATGTACAGTCATTGAAAAATTAGTTTGAAATAACATCTAAACAATCCATGATCATGTAATGAGACAGGAACCCAAATTCCATACATCTTTACATGTATGGTTAATTTCAAATCCTTTAAACTGAGATATAAAAAGAGATTTTGTTTTATTTCATGCTGTAACTATTATTTTTGGAAGAAAAGGATGTTCATGGTAACACATTTAATTTGCTCATTTTATTGGAACCCAATTGAACCTTTCCATAGATTCACCTGGTAGTTACCTGTCCATTTAAACTTTTTGCAGTTCTTTTGTCCCATTGAACAAATACAACAGGTATTGTTCTCTGTATAGTTTATAGTCACTCAGACCTTTAAATTCCTTCTAAGAGAAATCTATCACTTATTAATTAATGTACCAGAGTAAAAAGATGATAATAAGATAATTTCACATGGTGAAACAAAACTTGTAAGTTTTTTGCAGGTATTTTTTGTTGAATAGGTGCAATTTGGTTACTGAGTACATAAGTGTGTATTGCTAAATAGGTTGAAATGTGAACCTGATAGTGATATACCGTAGTGATAGAGTACTTGGTAGAGTGAAAATGTTTTGATCAGGGATAAACTGATGCATAAAATATGCAGGCGACTGCTGCAGCTTGAATTTTTTAGGATGTAGCCCACATTATTCCAAGTAACATGCCCTATATACACATTATGGTTTATTCTCATGGGTTATCATAGTAACTCCATCTTCCCATAAAATCCAATTTTGGACAATATTGAAGCATACAATATATACAGTAGTCAGTTCTAAATGTACTTCTCAGACTCAAGTCTCCTTTTATGATTAAACTTAGAGAGAGAAAACAAAACAGTTTCCATTTCCTGGGACTGTATAAGGTGTGACATAATCAATGAAAAGATGTCTTGAGAGTTTACCATTTAGAAAGTACAGAATAAGAAGATTGTAAATTATTTGAATGTTTTAACTTTTGTTAAGTTTTGAATTAGTCTGTGGACTACCAAAGGATCCAGAGGGAGACCCTTTTCTTGGGGGAAAAATGATGATGGAAAAAATGATGATTATATAGGGAATAACTGAAGCATGACTGGAGCGCCCCGTCAGCCCCCCCCCCCCCCCTTTTTATGAAAAATGCTGGATTCGCCATTGACTACATGAATAACCGTGATCACATTCAACGGTATAATTATCACTGTTCCTTGGTGTGGGGAATACTGATATGTGGCAGATGAACATAAGGAGTAATGGTCAACCAGTGCACCGGAGTTTACCCCGCATGCCCGACATGGTCAATTTGTAAAAATATATTGCTTGCAGAGTTTTTTTTCTGTGTTCCCATGGCTGGACGGAACTTTTACGCTAAATATGTTATCGTTAACTATGATTTTGTGACTTTTGAATGAAGTACCTGTGATTATTTAGGACATTTGCATTGACCTCACTGATAATGAAATGTTGAAGCAGACGAAACATGGCGTCGGATGTTGTTGTCATAACTTCGGTAATTTCCGTGGTACAATAAAATTTAAATAAGCTACACAAGTAGCCAACATTACTGAATTCTTGTTTTTGCAAACAAATAAAAATTCATGTCGTATTTAACATCGAATTTGTTCCGTTCTCCCTGTTTTTACAAGATCGCGATTGAACGAGAATTTTGGCAGCCATTAATAAAAAATAATCGTACGAGATTTAACGAGAGTGACGAAACTTCTCAGACGGGTCGTCTAGCAAGAGTTATCGTTCTTCGTCCCAAAACGATGCTTCTACCATAAGTGCCAGCATAGCTGGCATATAAAATGTAAATTAAAAGGTTTTTATTTCCTACATGCCGCTCGTCTTTAGGTCAATTGTGTATTTCTTCTAAACAAAAGAACCACTTCATTATGTATACAGTGTAAAAGAAACACAACAGGGCATATAGGAAAACCATTAGCAAATATGACCAGAATACAAACCGTATATAAATAGAACAATAACTGTATTCAGAAAATAAGGTTTTGAAATAATAAAGTCATACTTCATGGAAAACAAAAACAATTTCATTTAATACACAATTTCGAATACAACTCACCCCGCCACCTAATTAACTCTGATTTTAAATTTCTTTTTTTATGTATGTTAAAAAGAAGATGTGGTATGATTGCCAATGACACAATTTTCGACAAGAGCCAAAATATTACAGAAATTAACAACCGTATGGACTTCTGTATTGTCCACTAATGTTATTCATATTCGATGATGCACTTAAACATTAATGTTACGTAAAAGTTACATTTCAATACTACATCTTGTTTATGATACATATGATAAAGACTGGAAACGGTAGTGTACCGATTTTCAAGTAATTAATCGGACTATTTGATAAAAAAAAAGTGATATTCCTTATGTCTGATTGAAAGACATAATTGATAAAAAAAAAAAATAGATAAAAACCAAATAAGGGAGCTAGCATTTGATTTTAAGGGGGGGGGGGGGGGGGGGGGACTAGCTTGAAAGTTGAAAAAAAATAGGCAGGACAGGAGTTTTGAGTAAAAAAAAAGGCAGGATGACACACTTGCAAAAAAAAATAGTCAGGACGACAATTTAGGTAAAAGAAAGTCAGGATAAACAAAACATAAAAGGCAGGACCGAACAGAGTGAAAGATAAAAAGGCAGGACAGATATTACAGCTACAAAAAATGCAGGACAAAATTATTCATCATTTTTTGTGAGCGCTTAATATTTTTGTTTATTGGTTCACAGATCAGAACCACATCTTCGATTCTTATCTTGAACTTTAACAAGTACCTTGTGTTGGCAATAGTGTTCATTTAAAAATAAAAGATCTGTGATTTGTGAATCTTAGCGTTAAGAGATATAATTGTGAAATAGGCGTCGATAAGTGAAGGAATAAAATTGAGAATGGAAATGGGGAGTGTGTCAAAGAGACAACAACCCGACCAAATAAAAAAACAACAGCAGAAGGTCACCAACAGGTCTTCAATGTAGCGAGAAATTCCCGCATCCGGAGGCGTCCTTCAGCTGGCCCCTAAACAAATATATACTAGTTCAGTGATAATGAACGCCATACTAATTTCCAAATTGTACACAAGAAACTAAAATTAAAATAATACAAGACTAACAAAGGCCACAGGCTCCTGACTTGGGACAGGCGCAAAAATGCGGCGGGGTTAAACATGTTTGTGAGATCTCGACCCTCCCCCTATACCTTTAACCAATGTAGAAAGATAAACGCATAACGATACGCACATTAAAATTCAGTTCAAGAGAAGTCCGAGTCTGATGTCAGAAGATGTAACCAAAGAAAATAAACAAAATGACAATAATACATAAATAACAACAGACTACTAGCAGTTAACCGACATGCCAGCACCAGACTTCAATTATACTGACTGAAAGATTATGATTTCACCTTTGTGCTTTATAAAGAATATTTCTATAAAAAATTGGATGTGAAATACCTGAACGTATAAAAAGTCTGCATGTTGAGCTATATTTATGAATGATGTCTTTATACCGATGATAAAATTTAGTAAATGTTTTGAATAGTTTGTGATATCGAAAACCCTGGTGTAATAATTTTTCAGTAATACATAAATTTCTCTCGTTAAAATCTAAAACCTTGTTTCAAACACGAGCGAATCGTACAAGTTGAGATATATAAACACCGTAAGAAGGTGACAAGGGAACGTCACTATCTAAAAACGGATAATTAACGATAGGAAATGAAAAATCATCCCTTTTATCATAAATTTTAGTATTCAGCTTTCCGTTAGTGATATAGATATCAAGATCGAGAAAAGGGCAGTGGTCATTATTAGTATTAGCTTTATTTAAAGTAAGTTCAGCAGGATAAATTTCATTAATATACATACTGAAGTCGTCATTATTGAGAGCCAAAATATCATCCAAATATCTAAAAGTATTATTAAATTTGTTTATCAGATGTTGTTTTGATGGGTCTTTGCTTATTTTTGTCATAAATTGTAACTCATAACAATACAAAAAGAGGTCCGCAATAAGTGGTGCACAGTTAGTCCCCATTGGAATTCCGATAATCTGACGATATACGGAATCCCCAAAGCAAACTAAAATGTTATCTAGTAAAAATTCAAGGGCATATATAGTATCAAAGTATGTCCAATTAACATTTTTTTTTATTGCTACTAAAACTAGAGGCTCTAAAGAGCCTGTGTCGCTCACCTTGGTACATTTGTATATGTGAATATTCAACAAAGGACACAGATGGATTCGTGACAAAATTGTGTTTTGGTGATGGTGATATGTTTGTAGATCTAACTTTACTGAACATTCTTGCTGCGTACATATATCCCCATCTATAATGATTGGCCCAGTAGTTTCAGTTAAAAGTGTTAGTAAAAATTTACAAATTTTATGAAAATTGTTAAAAATTGACTATCGATTCGTCTGAAATTTTCAGGGCAGATAGATCTTGACCTGATAAACAAATTAACCCATGCCAGTTTTGCTCTTAATGCTTTTGTTTTTGAGTTATAAGCCAAAACTGCATTTTATCCCATGTTCTATTATTAGCCATGGCAGCCATCTTGGTAGGTTGACCAGGTCAACGGACACAATTTTTAAACTAGATACCCCAATGATGATTGTGGCCAAGTTTGGTTTAATATGGCGCAGTAGTTTCAGAGGAGAAGATTTTTGTAAAAGATAACTAAGATTTACGAAAAAAGGTTAAAAATTGACTATAAAGGGCAATAACTCCTAAAGGGGTCATTTGACCATTTCGGTAATGTTGACTTATTTGTAAATCTTATTTTGCTGAACATTATTGCTGTTTACAGTTTATCTCTATCTATATTATTTTTCAGGATAATAACCAAAAACAACAAAATTTCCTTAAAATTACCAATTTAGGGGTAGCAACCCAACAACAGGTTGTTCGATTCATCTGAAATTTTCAGGGCAGATAGATCTTGACCTGATAAACAATTTTACCCCATGTCAGAATTGCTCTAAATGCTTTGGTTTTTGAGTTATAAGCCAAAAACTGCATTTTACCCCTATGTTCTATTTTTAGCCATGGCGGCCATTTTGGTTGGTTGACCGGGTCACCGGACACAATTTTTAAAGTAGATACCCCACTGATGATTGTGGCCAAGTTTGGTTTAATTTGGCCTAGTAGTTTCAGAGGAGAAGATTTTTGTAAAAGTTAACGCAGGACGACGACGACGGACGACAGACGCCGGACGCAAAGTGATGAGAAAAGCTCACTTGGCCCTTTCGGCTAGGTGAGCTAAAAATGACCTAAAAGAGTTTGAACATATATATTCACATTCTGATTTTTTGAATGCCCATTTAATTAGATGTGTGAATTTTTCTTAATGAGAATGTGAGGCAATGTGGTATACAGGGTAGAAAAATCAAAACTTTGAACAGATTCAAAATCACCAATATGAGCATGTAATATATCAAGTACTTCCAACGAGTTCTTGACACTCCAAAAGTAATTTATTCCACTATTTTCGAAGGCCTTATTTGAACAATGGAATAGGACACGTTTGATCAAGAGGTAATAAAAAGAAAGATACCACAAGTTAAGCATACATATTATTGTATACGTACAGAGCGACATGTGTCCAGTTACGTATCTAAAGGTAAGAGACCAATCAATAATGTTAGTCCATGTTTGCTGTTTCTTTATGAAGAACAATTTTACAGGTCATGTGACAGCAGTAGGAAATATTTTTGTCGTCGTTATAAATCTAAAATCCTCAAAGTATTCTATAAGAGTAAGAAATAAGTCATTACAATTAAAGTTTTATTAAGGCTTCCTTGTTTATACATGTCAAAGATGGTTTATAGGAATTATATTGTAACCAGTTTTCTGCTAGAATTTAATATCAGTATTCCGGCGTCTGCTAGGGCTAAAAATTGGAAACAAGTCTAGTAAAAAGGTTAAAAGCTTCTGATAATAAATTTTAATAAGGACAAAGTCATGACGTGAACCCATTAGCATAAGATTCAAAGAATAGGTATTTTACGGTCAAGTTTACATGTAATTTTTAAACTTGTAAGTTTTTCTGTCAAGCCCCTATTTTGTCGTCAGTCTTAACAAGGTTCTCATTGGTCCTATGTGATCCCTTGCTAGATCCCTTATTTTCGACTGGTTTTCAGGGATCGCATAAGTGTATAAATAAGGTACCACTCAGTGAAATGGTGGTTAACTTATTAGCTCAAAACTAACTATTAGCTTAACAACATAATAGTTTAAAAGTTTATGTTTACTAGAACTAGTCTAACAGAAAAGCCAAGCAGGTTAATATGCTTTAATTTAATACAAGATGAAGTTTTTTAAGGAAAAGTCAATATAGCGGCAGTTATCCCCCACCACACTGAGTAACCTAAATGTCCCGAAAACTGATTACTGATTTTTAAAAGCGTCTGCCTGTCTGCATTTGTCAGTTTATGTATATGAACATGTAAAAATAAATATAATATACGTTCGAACTTATAGTTTATGGAGTAATATGAGTAAAATGCCTGGCATCCGTTCGTCTTCATATTTTGAAAAAGGAGAAACCCCAAGATGAAGAATATTCCTGACAAGAGCTCCAATGTGAGGAAACAAGCACCATCAAATGACGAACCATTCTATGTTAACCGAGAGGAGAAACACATCATTAATGTCCAGGGACCTTATTCAAAAAGCATCCGTTAAGCTACCGCACCCGTAAACGTTGCGGAATGGCTGCGGAATTTGAATTTTTGTATTCAGAAAAGTTGCGGAAAATGCCAGAAATACATGAGAATATTAACGGGACGTCTTGACTATTCGTAAACGTTGCGGAATCGGGCACTTGTGTTTATTTTTAATCATTTTATATAAATTTTGATTTAAAAAAAAAATCATTACAATTTAAAACAAGTTTTACTTTACTCCAGTATATTTCTTTGCAAATCATTGGTATGGAAGTGGATACTTTGTGAGATTCTCTAGTAAGTCCGTATTACAGAAACCAATTGACCCATTTGAGGAAGTCAAACAAATATAATCAAAATTACATAATTATCACAAATAAAAATTGTACAATAAAAAATTAAATAAAATTATACTTTAGTACGTTTGTTGATTGTTTAATAGATGGTATTCACCATTCCATTGTTGCAATTCATTTTGAACCCGCTTTTTTACGTTCCTGAACAATAATGTGTTTTTATCATTAACAAACACTTTTATCATTTTTTTTTTATCTAAAGCCTACAGGTACCAATTTTAAAATTAAATGTCGAACTATATTTTTTACTTCCCTTCTGAAACAAAAGGTTTTTTTAAGAATTTTAGTTGCGGGAACACTATCAGAACGCTTAACCTGCCGCTATAAATTATCCCTATTTTACAGATCATGCGTTCTGTCAGGAGATATGCCGTTCTTTGTAGTTTATTATTACATAATTTAATTTTGGATGTAACGTGTCTTCTGATTGGCTAACGTTATTTTGTTATAAGCCCATAGACATAATTTAGTCATGGGACCGTGACGTCATCAACGTTTTTTCATGGTTTTCTACGGTTTAAAATGGAATTTAGAATCAAATTATAAGAAATGACTGTAATATTTTTTCTGTCCATTCGAAATAACATAAAAAATGTTGTGCACACTGTTAAATAACCCGCTACGTGCGTTATTCAGTGTGCACCAAATTTTTTATGTTATTTCTTCATAGACCAAAAAAATATTACAGTCATTCCTTAAATAAATTACGCATATTTGTAGGTTGTCAAAACATATTGTTACCAAGAGATAATATTGTCAGCAGTTATAAAGTTTAAAGTCTTTGATAAAGGTCTGAGAACAAAACTGCATAACATGAACATTGTCTTTTAAATTATTAGTGTAAATTCAAATCATGGTCATTTAAGTTATAGTTTTTATAAAATTAATACAGTAACAATAATTTCACCAAGGAATAAAGATGCCTCACTCGCACTATCATTTTCTTTGTTAAGTGAACAGTGAAATTTGGGTCAAAAATCTAATTTGGCATTAAAGTCAATAAGATTATAGCATTAGGAACATGTGCACTAAGTTTCAATTTGATTGGACTTCAACTTCAACAATAACTACCTTGACCAAAACTTTAACCTTTAGCGGGAGAGACTAACAAACGGACGCACAGACCAGACAACTTAAAACCTCTTTACTATCGTAGGTGGGGCATAATTAACAACTATAATAGGTCATCGTACGGCCTTCCACAATGAGCAATACCCATACCGCATAGTCAGCTGTCAGATCTAATTGTACGTGTAGAGCGCTGCAAAGAACGGACGAACGAACGACTATATTTCTGATGTTTCCCCTCAGCATTGTTGCGGGAACACCTAACGTAGAAATGGTATGACGTCATTTAATATGTATGACCTCATATATCTAAAATGGCGTTCCAACTAATGTTCCAACAACAAAATACTAACGCAATGAGAAGGGAAAGAATATTTCGTGACAGAACGTATCCCTTAGATTTATATGGCAATTTTGATTCAATTAGAAGGTACCGAATGCCGAGAGAAGCTGTTCTCAATATTGTTGACATGTTAAGAGATGATTAAGAGCCAAAGACTATGCGTGTACAGTGTTCCTGCAAGTCTCCAGGTTTTGACTGCCCTAAGATATTACGCCACTGGATCATTCCAGCAGGATGTAGGTGATTTAGTTGGTCTAAGTCAACCCACAATATCTCGAATTGTAAACAAAACTTCAAGAGCATTAGCAGCTAACGTCGATAATTTCTTTAAATTCCTATTATCTCCACGAGAACAGCTTGCTGTCAAGCCATTTTCAAATGAATTTAATATGCCAAATACAGTTGGTTGTGTCGATGGTACACTAACAGCCATCAATAGACCTTCTGAAAGAGAAGATGCGTATGTTTGCAAATTTTAACAATTTAACAGAACACAAAAACATCTACTATCTACGAACACATTGATTGATTTGACTGTTTGACGTCAGAATTTTTGTCATACGTCACATAAATTTGTCGTTAAATGTGCATACAAACAATTTTATAATTTACATAGGCAACGTTAGCATACAGGGTTAAAAAATCAAAAGTATGTTAGAATAAATTTCAGAAATAGACCCGAGATTTAAACTAGTCCGAAAGTTATATAAAGAATTTATAAAAATCCAAAAATAGTTAATTCCACTACTCGATTGAATGATTTTTAACTATATGGAAAGTCATTAAAACATGAGCCATCTTCTTGGAGATTCAGCATATTCTCTTCGCCAATACCTATTGACACCACTGAGGAACCCCGTAACACCAGGTGAAACAGCTTTCAATTCAGCCCATAAAAGAACAAGACAGAGAACTGAAGACACATTAGGGCGAATAAACGCAGATGGATAAGTATGGTATGTTTAAAATTAAAAAAAAAGTATTATTTGTCAGAGTTCAAATTTCCCAATAATTTATTGATTTATCCATGTACAAAGAACAATATAGCACTCTCTCTATTAAAAATAATAAACCATTGAAACAAAAATAATAATCTGGTTTTTTTTTCTACTCAATATTTTAACTTTTAAATTCTTTCTTGTAGCGAGAAAGTCGATCACCATTACCTTTTTATGAAACTAGTTTTCTCATCTTTTATTTCAAAATTCTATGGCATATTGTTTTTTTAAATATAATATTGTTATTTGTTTTAATTAATAGTTTTGATTTCTCTGTAGGTGGACCATTAACAGTTTAACTTGAAACAGCAATAGATATTATTGTGTCAACTGGCATTCTGCACAATAAAATTAACGGTACCAATTTTCTTGCACCAGATGCGCATTTCGACAATATATGTCTCTTCAGTGATGCTCGTGGCCAAAATATTTGAAATCCAAAGCTTATATAAAAGATGAAGAGCTATAATCCAAAAGGTCCAAAAAATATAGCCAACTTCTTGAAAGGAATGAGAGCTTTGCACGAGGGAGATACATTCCTTAATTTATAATAATTTCTAATACTTTGTAACAGCAAATTTTAAATAACACAAAAAATCCGTATTTCATGCCAGTACCGAAGTACCGGCTACTGGGCTGGTGATACCCTCGGGGACTTATAATCCATATATGTGAAGATCTGGGATTACCAGTAGACCTTCTGGATCCTGATGAACAGGAAAATGTCGAGAACTATGACATCCAAGACATTGAAGGGCGTCATTTACGAAACAGGTCAATAGCTGAGAGATTTTAAGGTAACGCTTAATAAATTGACTCTAAAATCTTATATTTAATTTCACAAATAATAATATTCTGAATTTTAGACAGACTTGTATTTTACCACAAAATGTGTTAGCTAATACATATTCTATTTGTTCGTCACATTTCAATAACTTCCTAAAACTGAATGAAAAGAAAAGAAAAAGACTTCTTTGCCTGGTACCATCTCACATTAGTACACATCCAGAAATAGACCATATCCATTCGTCAGAAGTTGTTAGGCACAACGAGAAGAAGAGAACAAGAAGCAAATGTCATCACTTTGATGATGTAACGACTTTATTCAGAAAAAAAACTGGTGTTGTTCTGCCACTAGGAACACGTAAGTCAATGTACTTTTGTCATACGACAAAATTATTTTTATGTCTACCTGTGCGAATTTCAAACGCGCATTTTTAAACCAGTAATGAAACCTTCTATCATTATGGGTAGACTTTACATAGATAAATTCAGCCGTATAAGAAAAGCAAAATGAGAATGTTAAATTAATGTATGCCTTTTTGTGCTTCTTTGTTACATTTGTTGTTTATGTAGAGATATTAAGATGATAACACAATATTGACTGTTGTACCCCTATTTTTGACATTTTTACTCTTTGAGTATGTTTGTTTTGTTCATGCATCGTTGACAATTTAATGGAATTTGATGCGACTGTCATATAAGTGAGAGGTTTAGCTAGCTATAAAACCAGGTTCAATCCACCATTTTCTACATTAGAAAATGCCTGTACCAAGTCAGGAATATGACAGTTGTTACCCATTCGTTTGATGTGTTTGGACTTTTGATTTTGCCTTTTGATTTTTGATTTTCCTTTTTGAATTTTCCTCGGAGTTCGGTATTTTTGTGTTTTTACTTTTTTTGTATATGGGTGGGTGTGTGGGATATATGTACAATTGTAAAAATCAATTTTTAGAGCAAGGGAGGGTCCTATGCCTTTGTATCTTACAAATATCCATACATTGAAGACATTTTAAGTTGAACAACAACAAAAAACATACTTATATCCACAAAGATATATTTCAAAGTCAATATTTGTAAGATAACACATTTATTTTATTGAAAAAATAGCCATATTCCACATATATTTTACATAGGTGCTGAAATAACTAAGTTATGTGATGTTTTAACCATGTGCCGATTTAACCATGTGCCGAAATTGACGAGAATTACGTTTGGATAGACTCAAATGGGACAGGTTCGAGTTTAAGAAAACAGATATTTTTATTCTTCTTTAGTTTAAGTATCCATGCAGTCTTCAAAAAGGCCCATCAGCCCAGGCAAGTCTTATTTACCTCTGTCTGGCCATTTGTCAGTCTGTCCCTCTGTCCTTGGATATTTTTCATCGTTCCTTTCTCATGAATTACATAAGACGGATTTCTGAAATTTGGTTTTGGAGTTTATATATGTCAGCTTTACCGTTTGATGTGTTTTCAGTTTCATCACTCCACAATTTCCTGTTTACCAAATACTTAGTAATAAATGATTTTACACATGAGTGCTAACTTGTAAATTTCTGGTTTTTTTTCTGTCCGTCTGTCAGTCCGTCCCTGTGCCCATGAACATGTATCTTCTCATTTGTCCCAGCAACTTAGACCAAAAATATTTCCTCTAGTCACATTAAATATTCCATGTCAGAAGTTTTTCCACACAAAAGACATCCTGTTGTTGGGTTGCTGCTCATAAATGAGAAATTTTGCAGTGTTTGATCAAGTTGGTTATCAACTTGAGTTATTTTTTAAACCTTAACAAAGATCTTCTGTACCGTATTAAAAAATTAATGAATGATAAACGACTCACTCTCTCTGCAAAAAAGATATTTTATTATCATGATTATAATTATTATACTATAATGGATAAAATTCAAAACTTTGGGTTATTTCGGGAAGGCCACACCAATTTAATTTCTTGTTCTACGGGTTTTTGGACTCCTAAATTTTGGGCGTGCGAGTCATTTGAAAATTTTAATAAAAAAATATTTATTTTGCATTTTTTAGGCGAAGCTTGAAAAGCAAAGGCGAGCGCTTATAATTTATTTTTTTGTAAACATAAAATAGTAGGTTTTGGACAATATTAAAACTTAATTTATCACTTACACTTTGACATTTCTTTAATTTCTGAAGTATTTTTTCCCTGTTCACCAAGAAATAATTAAATCTGGTCTATGTATTTGTGACTGACAATGAGACAATTCTCCATCCAAGTCATAATCAATTTGGGGGCAACCCCTTAATGTTATAAATATCCCTTTTACATGTTTTATTTTGGTTACTTTTTTCTCTCTTGTAAAACGGTTTGCTAATGTCATTGGTCTATTTACTTTTTTTTTTATGACATATTAGCTTTTTTTAATAGTGATTCAGATTACAACACGATCATGGACATGTTGACTGTTGTACCACTATTTTTTACATTTTTGATAATATGTTTGCTAAATTTGTTCGTACATTGTTTTCAATACTATGAAATTGTATACGACTGTTATTAAAGTAAGAGGTTTTGATAGCTATACACTAGGTTTAATCGAATATTTACCAAATGATAAAATGCATGTACCTAGTTTGGAATACACTGGTGGGTCTTGTGTGGAAGAGGCGCGTTTTTGGCGTATTTAATTTTAAAACTGATGCTTTTTGTTATCTATTGGGGTTCGTGTTGTTTATTCTTTAGTTTTCTATGTTGTGTCATGTGTACTATTGTTTTTCTGTTTGTCTTTTTTCAGTTTTAGCCATGGCGTTGTCAGTTTGTTTTAGATTTACGAGTTTGCCTGTCCCTTTGGTATCTTTGGTCCCTCTTTTTTTAATCATGTGTTTCTTTGTCTAATATGTTCTCCTATTTATTTGTATTGTAAGCCTGTAATATTATGTTGTCATTTCAATGTTATAATTAACATTGCCATTAAAGTGCGAGGTTTGGCATGCCACAAAACCAGGTTCAACCCACCTTTTTTCCCCATAAAAAATGTCCTGTACCAAGTCAGGAAGATGGCCATTGTTATATTATTGTTCGTTTCTGTGTGTTACGTTTTAACGTTGCGTCGTTTGTTTTCTCTTATTTTTGAGTTTAAATGCACATTGCGATAAGACGTGTCACGGTACTTGTCTATCCCGAATTCATGTATTTGGTTTTGATGTTATATTTGTTATTCTCGTGGGAAAATGTCTGATGCTTGGTCCGTTTCTGTGTTTGTTACATTTCAGTGTTGTGTCATTGTTCTCTTATATTTAATGCGTTTCCCTCGGTTTTAGTTCGTTACCCAGATTTTGTTTTATGTCCATGGATTTATGAGTTTTGAACAGCGGTATACTACTGTTGCCCTTATTTATGAGGGATCAATATAAGTTATAATATATTTGTTTGTACAAAAGGGCTCATATTTTCTCAAAGAACTATATATCTATCTGGTATTAAATGGTCAGAACATGTCCAAGAATTTTGTAATATTCCTAGAATTTAACCATGTTAAAATTAACACATTTATTTTAACAGTTTAATATTATTCAAATAAGTGGACCCCTCTTTTAGAAAAAATTGTTTAAAATATGATTTAACTGTCATCTTTTTGAGTTCAAAATTCGAACTTTTCAAAGGTGGTGTATAGAAGAACTTTACAAATCCTTGGCATTTCTATTTTCTTTTATGCATCAGTAAAATGACCCCCTTGTCTGAGGGAGTAAGGGAGGGTTGTTCTCAACCTGATAATAACAAACACAGGTCAAAGTACTGCCTTTTACACAGGGCTTTGATACAGACCAAACCGGACCCAAAAATTATTAGCGTACACAATTCAAACAGGAAAACCAACGATCTAATTTATATATCCAAACAGAAAATACCAAAGGAACAACATCAACAAACGATAACTGCTGACAACAGGCCCCTGAATCAATCAGGACAGGTGCATAAACATGCAGCGGCTATGGTTAGTTTTGTTTCGCCAGCATACATATAATTGCAGTTGAAGGCAAATCCTTCAGAAGTTCTTTGTACTTAATTCTAACAACGAGCAATTTTTTTATAGGGAGTATAAATAAGAGGGAAAGAAACCATTTTTTTTTACAGGTATTTCTGCTGTTATAAAATTTATATCGGAGCACTTCCACTTTGGATAAATAGGTTTAATGCTGAAACAAATATTCTCACAGGGTGCTTATATATTTAAAATCGTTATATACAGGTTAGACTGTGATTTTCAAAACAAATATTGATATCTTTTTATAATATGTACAAAAACAAACAGTGCGGGAAATGGACATGATAACATTTCCGGATGCGGGAATATAAAAAAAAAATGTTTTGAAAAAAATTGATGCGGGCTGGTCCGTCGAACAAGGAATCAAATTGGTGTGGCCTAAGGTTTGCATTATAACGGAAGCATAGAAAAAATAAGTAAAACAATTGTGTGGCGCTAATACGCTCTCTTATGCTATTGATAGTAAATTTTCAATCCAAAAAAAAACCCATACCTTCATGGTATCACAACCAGTTGAGATACCAAATACTCTTTCTTCCCCAACAACTGCTACAACGTCTTCTTCCATTTTATTTAAGGCTATAAAACTAGGAACTCCGCCTCCTGTTTTCTCCCGATCATTTGTAATAGATGTAGCTTTCTTTTTGGTCCCTCTCTTGATGTCATCCCATGTCTTTATTTCCTCTGTGGTTCTGTTGGTGAAGGATACTGCGTTTACCGCGTTTTGTACTTTTTTCCATGCTTCTTTCTTTCTTGTATTTGAAGCAACATTAGAAAACTTGCTAAACAACATGACAGAATTTTCTTTGACATTGTCCACGATGGCATCTATTTCTTTTTCTGTAAAACTTCTTTATTTGTTTTCCTTCCTCAATGGCTGACGTTTCTTTGAAAATTACGTCATATTAATGGCGTTAATATGACGTCACCAGTTCCATTAGATATAATCAGACCACAGATTAATTATCACGTTATGATTGGTAAAACGCCGTAATGTGGTGACCCCCTATGAGACCGTATGGGGTTAGAAAATTCATATGGGGTTCATGACGCGTTAATGGCGACATCACCTATTAATGTTGTGTTTCATTGTTTATTTTTCAACAAAACGCGGCAGAAAAAGTACAGCGCCCGATTAATTATGTATACGGTTAACTACTGACCCCCTACGGATTCATAGAGGATGAATAAAATTCATAGGGGATTCGGCCTCCGGCCTCCCCCCTCCTAATGGATTTTACTAACCCTCCATGGATCCGTAGGGGGTCAGTGGCGAACCATACAACTTATAATGGATGATTGATTAATGGATTGTTTGATTGATGGTTTGCTTGAATTTGGAATTAATTGATGAAATTATGATATGATAGAGTGTTTAAATGTATAAATTGTGTAAGTAATAGACTAATAGATTCAAAGTACGGGTTTCTTTGGTTTAGTTGAACAGCTAAAAACTGACTTCTAATTGACGTATGTACACCGCCTCGCTGTTGTGGTAGCGTCTTCACCTCGAGTATGGGAAGTTCTTATATCAAATCGAAGCATGGTCAAATCAAACACGCCACGGTTAAGATTGACAAT
Organism: Mytilus trossulus; assembly: GCF_036588685.1. Taxonomy (NCBI): domain Eukaryota; kingdom Metazoa; phylum Mollusca; class Bivalvia; order Mytilida; family Mytilidae; genus Mytilus; species Mytilus trossulus. Next base: position 25,394,731 of record NC_086383.1, on the reverse strand, counting down.
TGCAGCTTCTCCGCTAAACACGCAACACTAAGAAGTAGAGCAAAGTAAATATTGTGTGTCCAGAAGACCTAATTATTACCTTGTGAACTAAAAAAAATCTGCTGGGCTTGTCGGTCTAGTACAAAGCAGGGTTTATAATCATTTAACATTAATATGATATCGTTTGGAATATACATATCAATTTGCCGCTGGACGCTCTACCGTCATCCATCCATCCATATTGTTCATTGACTTACACGTTTTAAATCGACATGAAGAATAATTTTGGAAAACGAAATGTTCAGACGATACATGACTCTTTTAAAAATTGTTAAATGTTTATATATTATATTGTTGGATACATTGTATACATGTACTTTACTCTCAACCAACATAGTATTATTTATTAGAAAAAGAAGTAATTGCTAATGACATTCGGAGTGATGTTTCAAGTCAACATAGAAAAAAGTAACGACGACTGAAAACGAGGCTCATTGTGAAGAACATTTTATTTCTTAGAGGAAAGACCAAAGAAAACAAGAGCGTAGACTATATGACAATCAAATAAAAAATGTATGAGACATGATAGTAAAACTTAATTAAGTTAGGTTTAAACGCCATAAGTACTGCGCAAACTTTCCGTAAACTACGGTATCTTTACGGACGTTTTGTGAATACGGCGTAAACGTTGCGAATTAGATGCGGATTTCTTCCGTAAACCATCCGTAAGCTTTCCGCAATTTATTTATTTGTTATTTGCCGTTCCGTCGTCGTTCTTGGTTTAAATGTTCTCTCCTTTGAATATTGAATTTCTTTGACCATATCTATATAGACAACTAGGTGATTGATTAACGTCCAGTGCCAAATAATGCATACATGTTCCAAGACCGGAACCAATGAACATAAAAAAATAGGTAGGTACTGTATACGTGGCAGTTCGGAATGAAGAAAATACGAAGTGATTTGTAGATGGGGATATATATGTTGATATGCAAGATGCTTGCAACATCTATGAGGGGTTCGTACATGGGGTTTCCTTGTTCAGACTGCATCGCCCGATCTTTAAATGATTCGAATTTAACGTTCTTAATTATATGAACTGACGTGCTTGCATACTTATACATCCCACTCAGCCAAAGCTTGGTTATCTGTAAAAATGTCGACAAAGATACTGTTATTTTTGTTTAACTTCTGTACTACATTTTAGTCTGAAGTTTCCTCCTATATTTTTGTCCATTCCTTTATTTACCACTTGAAACCAAAACATGTAGAAGAACAAGAAGTTTTGATAATATGAATCAACAGTTACCGAGTATTTTTTATTTAAAAAAATACTGCATGGATCTATAACACTAAATACTAGTTGATATAAATTTCTCTTTTTGTTAAAAAAAAATGGCAGTAGTCGTAATTTTTGTTAACCTCATTCCAACGCGCATTTCCATTCCATTTTTGTTATACTCTCTAAGTTAAGATAAATGCGAAAAAATATCCAAGAACACAAGGTAAACAAAAGCACTGATAAGAAGATAAATAAAAAAAAAACAATCGTGAATGCTAGTTGTTTATTGTAGTACAGTTAAAAGAATAGCTTCCTATTAAAAAAATGTTATTCATCGTTTTCCTGTTCAGTGAAACGCTTTGAATTATATTGTGTAAATCTACCTCACACTATTGTTTATCTGTTTGTCTTCTTCATTTTTAGCCATGGCGTTGTCAGTTTGTTTTAGATTTATGAGTTTGACTGTCCCTTTGGTATCTTTCGTCCCTCTCCTATATACACAATGGACTAAATATTCAAACAAATTAATCTAAACAAAGTCGATAAAAAAAGTAAATAGTAGCATACACTTATCAAAGAAGCCCTGACCAAAATTAGATACGCGTGTTTCGTCTTAAAATGAACATTCAGCTACGAAATTAAACAATGAAGTCACCAACAAAAAGTAAAATCACAAAAATATTGAACTCCGAGGAAATTCAAAACGGGCATCTAACAGGTATAATTAAAATGGCAAAATGTAAAGTTCAATATAGACAATGGACTTTATACAATGAACACATACTTACATGTGTTCACACAATAGAACAAAATTATAAAACAACAATGTTATGGATACGTATAAATTGCACAGCAGAAAGTTGAAAAACCAGGGGAAGGTCAAAGAACTCTGAAAAAATATATCGGAAGGTACCAAGACCTTGTAGATTTAGCGTACTTACGTTGCTTATCATCTTTATAACGTGTAATAGTATTCAAAACTAACACTGAGGTAAACACATCAACTATAAGAGGAAAGCAACGAAACCAAAAAAAAAATAAAAAACACTGAAGTGCAACAATAAACAATAAAATAGTCAAAATGTAGGTACATCAGTCATCCTCGTATAGCAATTTTAAAAGGAACAATTTAACAGAACACAAAAACATCTATCTACGAATACATTGATTGATTTGAGTGTCTGACGTCAGAATTTTTTATGCATGACATAAATTTGTCGTTCAATGTGCATACAAACAATTTTAGAATTTACATAGGCAATGTTAGCATACAGGGTTAAAATATCAAAAGTAGGTAGTAAGGGACATCAAAAGTTTAATAAAAAAAACCCACTTTATTCACATAGTTTATAACCAACTCTTGCAGCAGTTCAACCCCCACCCCAAACTATTTGAATTAAGTTTTTTTTTGTTATCTTGATTGATCTTTTGATGTCATCCCTAGATTTCAGAAATAGACCGAGATTTAAACTAGTCCAAAAGTTATATATAGAATTTATAAGAATCTAAAATTAGTTCATTCCACTTCGCGATTGAATGATTTTGACGTTTGTGGTTCAACGTATATAGTAATTCATAATAGAAATATATCATAATCATAAACGAACTATTTGATAACAACTGCTGCTGTTGTTTTTTCTATGGTCGGGTTGTTGTCTTTTTGATACATTCCCTATTTCCATTCTCAATTTTATTAACCCAAACAAGTACAAAGTCGAAGACCATTGCTGAAAAAGTTTTTATATTTTGATATGATCGTCACTGTCGAGTCTTAAGTAGACGAAACGCGCGTCTGGCGTACTGAATTATAATCCTTGTACCTTTGAAAACTATTGATACAGGACATTTTAAGAAAAAAATCTTGATAACGTGTTACAGTTTTAATTTATTTCTCTTGAACATTACTGTTTTTTTCGTGATATCCATTTGACGTGTCTCGGTACTTGAACATCCCGTCAATAGGCTCTGGTAAACTTCTTTATTGTCTTTCATTTTAGTGTGTGTGCCTTAATTCAATGGCTATACGTTTCTTTGTTACAGGTTTTTTCAGTGTATAAGATTATAACACAATATTGACTGTTATACCCCTCTTTTGACATTTTTAGCCAATGCGTTCGGTTGTTATCCTTGCACGCAGTTGTCTTTATAAGGAAATTGTTCAAAACCAGGTTTAATACATACACTGTTTACTAAATAACAAAATGCATGTTCCTAGTTGAGTCTATGACAGTTGTTATCTATTAGTTGGAGCTTTTGATTTTTGCCATTTGATAAGAGACTTTCCGCTATTAATTGTTCTCGAATGAGGATATTTTAGTACTTTTATTTTTTTTTAAGCTGCAACTCGGACTGTAAAACGTGACCACCGTATGAACTAATACCTGTGTCATAGAATGTCTTTGTTTTATTCAAATTCATCGGATATCAAGACCTTATTGATGAATATTCTGCATTATCTTTTCAATAAATACACGATGAAGTATACATTCTGAGTACTGACGTTATTTATCATCTTAATAACGTGTTATAGTTTTATTTTACTGTATTTTTGAATATTACTTGTACTGTTTAGTGTTTTTGTGGCGATATTCATTGCACGTTGCTCGGTACTTGTACATCCCTTTAATGTGCTATGGTAAATTCTTGTTTGTGTGATTTGTCTGTATGTCTTGTGTTTCTTTGTTATATATTTCTTCAATTGATTTTAGTAATTTAGATTATAATACAATTATGTATTTTTTTGTAATTGTTTACCTAATACGTCATTGTTTTTTCTCACACAACGTTGAAAATATAATGTTTGTTTTTACAGTGATTAGGATGACAACACAATGACTGCCATGGGGTTCGTGATGTTTATTCTTTAGTTTTCTATGCTGTGTCATGTCCACTTTTGTTTGTCTGTGTGTCTTTTTCATTTTTAGCCATGGCGTTGTCAGTTTGTTTTCGATTTATAAGTTTAACTGTCCCTCTGGTATCTTTCGTCTCTTTTTTTGTACTCTTATTTTTGACATTAATACCCACTGTGTCTGTTTAGCCCACGCATCGTTGTCATTATACTAGAATGTTATGCGTGTGTCATACAAAAAAGGAAATTCACAAAAATACTGAACTGATGAAATTTCAAAACGGAAAGTCCTTTATCATATGAACAAACACATCAAGCGAATGGTCAACAACTGTCATTTTCAAATGTAGAATATGGTGCATTGAACCTTTGTTTTAATAGCTCTTTACCTCTCACTTGTATGACAGACGCATCAACTTTTATTTTACTTACAACGATGCGGTAAAAAAAAACCATACATAATATGTCAGTCATCAATGTTTCACAATCTCAAAACAAATAAATATTTTAGAACGAAGCACAAAAAAAATACTATCATATTTAACAACCACGTTCATTGTTTACTCATATATATAGTGTAGAGTCGCGTTTGACGCAAGAAAATGTAAACGTCAGACTGGAAGAAATATAAAATATTTTTGTCATACTAAGTATTTTCAAAATCAAAATGTTTTATTATAACTAATTTCAGAAAAAGACCCAAGATTTAAAATTATCCAGCAGTTCTTTAAAATGTTTAAGAATCCACATGGTTACCACTACGCAAGTAACCTAATGTTGTCCATCAAAGTATTTTCAAAATTATAATAGAACAATAACAAAATGGCAGGATCTTAACAAGTACAGAGCCAAATTTGATAAAAGACTTTCTATTCGAATTAACTCGGAGTTTGGCATTTTTTGTTATTCCACTTTAATTTTGTATCACACCTGACTGAAAAGGCCAAGTGAGCTTTTCTCATCACTTCCAGTCCGTCGTCGTTTAATTTAACAAAATTATTCTCCTCTGAAACTATCAAGCCAAAATTAAAAATACTTGGAAACAATCATCATTAGGGCATCAAGTTTAACAACATTTGTCATTATGTGTATATATATATCAGTTCTGAAATTTTCAGACGAACCAATAAAGCCGTTGTTGGGTTGCTGCCACTGAATTAGTAGTTTTAAGCAAAGATCTAAAAATAAGTCTACATGACAAAAGTTGTCAATTGACCCTATACGCAATTATTGCACTTTAAAGTCGAAGTTAACCATTTTTCGTAAATTTTTGTCACCTTTCACAAGTCTTCTCCCCTAACATTTGAGACACAAGACTCATCAGTGACGCTGATATAAAAATATTTATAAAACCAAACAAGTACAAAACTGGAGAGCAATGAGGACCCAAAATTCCAAAAAAATTGTGCCAATGCGGCTGAGGTAATCTATGCCTGGGATAAAAAAAAATCCTTAGTTTTTCGACTAACTCAAAGTTTTGTAAACAGGAAATTTATTAAAATTACCACATTATTGATAGTCATGTCAACACCTTAGTATTGACTACGGGACTGGTGATTCCCTCGGGGACGAAACATCCACCAGCAGTGGCATTAACTCAGTGGTGTTAAAAGTTAGCAAAGGTACCAGGATTATAATTGAGTACGCCAGTCGCGCATTTCGTCTAAACAAAACTCATCAGTGACGCTCATATCAAAATATTTATAAAGCCAAACAAGTACAAAGTTAAAGAACAATGAGGATCCAAGCTGTGCCAAATACGGCTACGGTAATCTATGTCTAGGATAAGAAAATCCTTAGTTTTTCGAGAAATTAAAAGTTTTGTAAACAGGAAATTAAAAAAAATTACAACATTATTGATATTTATGTCAACACCGAAGTGTTGTCTTCTGGGCTGGTGATTCCCTCGGGGACGAATCATCCACCAGCAGTTGCATCGACCCAGTGGTGTAAATAGTTATCAAAGGTACAAGAATTATAATTAAGTACGCCAGGTACGCGTTTCGTCTACACAAGACTCATGAGGGACGCTCATATCAAAAATGTATAGAGCCAAACAAGCACTACGCTGAGGAGCATTGAGGATCAAATTCCAAAAAGTTGTATATATGACAATCGATACGATACGATGTGTTCTATTGTTTGTCTTTTTCATTTTTAGCCATGGCGGTGTCAGTTTATTTTCGATTTATGAGTTTGACTGTCCCTCTCGTATCTTTCGTTCCTCTTTTGAAATTATCAATTTTCCCCATAGAAGTAGCAATATACCAAATTCGATGTTAAAGATCATGCAGCAACTACACATACTTTGTTAATTGACACCGGTGTCGGTACAGAAATCTAATGTCCAAGGTGTAAAAGGACGTCTCTTTTCTTATAAAAAGGAACATCGGAAGGAAACCAAATGTTGTTGTCTGTGGTGATCAATAATTTAGTAATTATGTCCTCTATGGTTCTTTAAGTCCAGTTTTTAAGGGTATCGTCCGTGCATAATCCATTTTAATTTGTTTGTAAACCAGCAGACAATAGATGAAATGCGTGTTTCAGAGGGAGGGGTTTTGAAGTTAGAAAAACCAACGTCAAAGTTCCGGTATCTGGGTCAAATGTCAATTTCGAATTGTAACACATTGTTGTCATTGTATAAGGAGTAGTAAAAAAATATTTATCATTTAAGAGTTCGAAAGTTTTTTAAGTTAATGAAATACATTAAATGCATGCTAACCAATTTGATAAAATTCATTGTTCTGCAGTAGTCAGTATACGCATGTGCAAACTAATGTTATTGGATTTAGAGCATGGGTTTGTTTACAAAGATAAAGAAGCACGTCATATCTAAATGATAAATATTCTGTATCAACCTCACAAATACACGATGGTCTGTAAGTATAGTTTCCATGGAGTTCAGTATTTTTGTTATATTACTTTTTTCGTGGTACTGACTTTGTTTATCATCTTATTCACGTATTATAGTATTCTTTTATTTGTCTTGCTGAATATTCATTATATTAATTAAGATTGTTCTTTTGGTGGTATCCATTTGACTTGGCTCTGTACTCAAACATCCCTTCGGTAATTATTGCTTAATTATAATTTTTGTTTCCTTGTCTTATTTTTTGCCAATTTGCGTTTTCTTTATGCCTTTAGGTGTTTCTCGGTTACATATGACGCGGCTCTATACTTGTACATATTATTTGTGTTCTATGATAATTTCTGTTATGCGTTTCGTTTTTAAAAACATTTTAAACGTTTATTAAATTCCGATCCTTCAATTGCAGTTTTCTGTCCACCGGGAACTTAAGAGAAAGAAGAGGTGTCCTTCATGCAGTTTATGCCTATTCTAGAGGTGGCGTGAATCAGATGTGGATACTTAAAAATTCCAAAGATCTTTTAGAGTATATACAATCTAACTCTCTTTCATCTTGTAACAGTATTAAAACATTTGACTTTTCTACTCTTAACACAAGTATTCCACATTCCAAACTATAAGACAAATTAAAAGAGTTGGTATTACTTTGGTTCATAAAAAAGAATGGCCAACGTAGATACAAGTATCTTGTCTTAGGGAGGGACAAATCCTACTTTGTTAAGAATCACTCTGATTCAAACAAAAAATTCTCTGAAACCGATATTATTAAGATGCTTGATTTCTTGATTGACAACATATTTGTTACGTGCGGAGGACGTGTTTTTCAACAGACTGTCGACATTCCAATGGGAACAAACTGTGCCCCTCTACTTGCCGATTCTTTATTATTATGAGGCTGACTTCATGCAGGAACTTCTAAGGAAGAAGGATAAGAAGTTAGCAATATCCTTTAACTCTACCTTCCGCTATATAGATGACGTTCTTTCACTAAACAATTCAAAATTTGGTGACTATGTGGAACGCATCTATCCCATCGAATTGGAGTTAAAGGATACTACAGATACAGTTAAGTCGGCTTCATATCTTGACTTACATCTAGAAATTGACAATGAGTGTCGGTTGAAGACATAACTTTATGACAAAAGAGATGATTTCAGCTTTCCAATTGTGAACTTTCCATTTCTAAGTAGCAACATTCCAGCAGCATCTGCATACGGAGTATATATCTCCCAATTGATACAATACTCCCGTGCTTGCATTTCCTATCATGATTTTCTTGATAGAGGGTTACTGCTCACAAGGAAGGTATTAAACCAAGAGTTCCAAATGGTGAAGTTGAAATCATCCTTTCGTAAATTTTACGGACGCAATCACGAGTTGGTTGACCGTTATGGAATAACCGTTTAACAAATGATATCGGTTATGTTCCTTACGTCGTAACTACAATCCCCTTCCCTTTCATAAATTTGACCTACCTAATTAGACTATTAACCGGATTTGTAATCACATAAGCAACACGACGGGTGCCGCATGTGGAGCAGGATCTGCTTACCCTTCCGGAGCACCTGAGATCACCCCTAGTTTTTGGTGGGGTTCGTGTTGTTTATTCTTTAGTTTTCTATGTTGTGTCATGTGTACTTTTGTTTTTCTATTTGTCTTTTTTCATTTTTAGCCATGGCGTTGTCAGTTTTATTTTATTTATGAGTTTGACTGTCCCTTTGGTATATTTCGTCCCATTTTTATGATTGTTGTAAACGTAGAATTCCAAGCCCTCATAATTCATAAGTTAACACCATCTTTGAAGAAAATAACAGTCACGATTTATATTCACACCACATGTACATGTGTCATACAGACGTTACATAAAACACAAATCACACATTATACAGTCTTAATTTTCTTAGTACAAATGTTTTCACTTTCTAATTTCTTTTCAGCTGACTTCAACTCTTTCTTTAGCTCTTCTTTTCTCTTTTCCAGTCTTTGTATAAATAAAGGCGACAGTAGTATACCGCTGTTCAAAACTCATAAATCCATGGACAAAAAACAAAATCGGGGTAACAAACTAAAACCGAGGGAAAAATTTTATAAAATTTTCGAATCTCCGAAGGCATTCAAATTTATGTCTTTCCTCCAATTCTTTTTTTTTGTTTTTCTGGGTTTCTTCCATACTTTTGTTATCTTCCCTGTGTTTTTTCTCCATTTCTTTTATTTTGTCTTTAAGTTGTTCATCCCTTTCATCTACCTCTACTTCCATAATGGCATCTTCTTCCTAACTGATAGTGATTTCCTCATCATAATCTTGTACGAATTCTTTCTTCAAATTTCTCTATCATCAAAGGTGTTGTTTTAATAAAAATGTCCCTACCAATCTTTACATTATATGGGTTTGTAGACTTATAAAAAGTATGTATAGCAGAATCCTCTCTGATAGGCTTTCCTGCCATGGCATTAGCATGTTTTTACCATTTTCCCTCAGTTAGTGCCTTAAAGTTGCAGATATTACATAAATATGGTATTTGGTTATTTGGAGTATGTCTAAACATAAAATGTTGCACAGGTCCTTTCTTTTTTTATGGAAGTGGATCACACTTGCAAGTAGTTGGGAACACGATGGGATTTTACAAATCAACTGTGTCTCGGGTGATTGACCGTGTGACGGATTCATTAGTTGCCATGAAGGATGATTTCATATCGTGGCCAGAAAATCAGATGAAGAATGTGAAAAGGGCTGGGTTTTATGAAAAGGCTGGTTTTCCAAACGTGGTTGGATGCATTGATGGGACTCAAATACGAATTACTGGGCCTAGCATTGATGAACCAGCAATTGTTAACCGAAAGGTGTTCCATAGCATCAACGAACAAGCCATTTGTGATCATGAAGGTTATTTAAAGCACTGTATTATACCTATTTTATGTTTACAACATGCTGTGTGTGCGTCCTTTTTCTTGACATCTTCAATCGTCCTTGACCATATACATGGCGGGTTTTCTGTTGAACTGGTTTACAGCTAATTTGAAAATCGATGGAAAAAGAAAAACAGCTCAATCTTGTCATATACTTTCCATTGGATTCGTAGACTCATAAGTTGCCTTTTACCAGAGACATATATACACATAATGTGTGTCTGTTTTTACCGTTTCACTTTTAAATAAGCTGGATCGAATGAACTGCTAACAGTTTATGAACATAAATTTATTGATCAAAATAGTTATAAAGATTTGCCCACCAACCCCTTATCTGCTTTAGGTTGAATTTGTCACAATCAACCGTATAAACTTTGAAACCTCAACAAATAGTGTGCCCCATGTAGTTTGAAGAAATTTTAGATCTACCTCAAAATGTTTTGTGAGAAGACCCCCCCCCCCCCCCCCCTCCCCATTTTCCCAAAAAAACAACATACAAAACTGAAAAACACAAAACAAAAAAATAGTGTCCAATTTGTCATCCAAATATCAAATTCGCCTACCCATTCTTATCGGTTGGGAAATAGTGACCCGTCCATATATTTTTTTTTAAATGTTAAGGGAGCATATAACTTAGATCCTCGATGTATTGTTTATCTGAATTGTTTATACTATACATATTTTGCTTTCATCACATTGGAAATTCGGATAATATTTTAATGACTCGAACTATAATGAACAAACTACTTGCATGCACATAAAAGAAGATGTGGTAATAATTGCTAATGAAACAAATCTCCACAAGAGATTACATGACACAGAAATAAACAGCTTTGGGTCAATAGTTTTCAAAAGTACCAGGATTATAATTTTATACGCCAGACGCGCGTTTCGTCTACATAAGACTCAGCAGTGACGCTCAGATCAAAATAGTTAAAAAGCCAAATAAATACAAAGTTGAAGAGCATTGAGGATCCAACATACTTATTCACAATCACTGACTTGCCGTTTGCCTTGACAAATGAATTATGGAACTACTTTTTTCCACTTTGTTAATTATCATATTTTTGTTTAAAGGTAGTTTCACCAACATCAGTGCTAGATGACCAGGATCAGCACATTATTCTCACGTTTTCAGAACCTCAGCCATATGACAACATCTTGACAATGGATATCACGGAATTGGAAAATGTGTATTGTTAGGAGACAGTGGCTATCCCTGCATACAGTTTTTGCTGACACCATACAGACAGCCAGCTGCTGGTAGAGGTCAAGCAATATTTAACAGAAGACATTGCTCAACAAGGTCAAAAATAGAAAGGACATTTGGAATATGGAAGAAGCGTTTTTACATTCTAGGATCAGAGGTACAATTAATTCTTTACAAATAATCATAGTAGTAATATGAATATTTGACATGGTGTATGCCCTTATATTTTAAAAGTCATGTTTTTTTTAAATTAATATGACTGCATTGTCATGAATTACCGTTTAATAGTAAAATCTCACTTTGAGGTTCATTGTTTTAAAATAAACATCCATTGACAAATTTAATTTTATACATTGTGTCAAGAAAACTTGAAGTGTTGACAAAATAAACTAGCGAAACCTGTTTCCACAACACATTTTTAATGAGTTCTTGCATACACCCTAATAGTACGGTAGAAAAATATTTTTAAAAAATCTAAAGTTTCGGGAAAATATTTATTCTACTTATGAACTGAAAATCGTTTTTGTTGAAGGTGGCTTATGTAGACGAAACGCGAGTCTGGCGTACTGGATTAAAATCCTGGTACATTTGATAACTATTTACGGTGACCTTAAGTTGTTAATTTCTGGTCTCTTGTGGGGAGTTGTCTCATTGGCAATCATACCACATCTTCTTTTTTTACATTTACAACTGATTTCTGCTTATCTGTCCTATCTGTTTGTTCTGGAATATGTGGAACGACTGTTTGTATCAGGATGGGGTCACATCCTAAAAGCAGAGACGGACTTGGTGAACTGGACGGGGGTGGACTGTCCCTTATCAGAGATGCTGCAGATTCATACAGATCCTGGCTGGCATCTTTCCACTGGTGTAAGTATTTTAGATCTTGGTCCTTTTTGGAACGCCTGCATTTCTTTAACTGAATATTTGGCCAACTAATCTGGCTGTTCTTGAGACCTTGTAACAACAGCTCTTACTGTGACCTTATAATTTAGTTCCTTTACATCATCTATTCAGTCTTGAAACTTTTCCATTGCTCATTTATCTGTTCACAGGCCTTACAGGTGTCTTCAAAACTGTTTGTAGAATGATTACATTCTGGAACATTATGTTCTTGTCTAGAAAATGCATCAGCATTTTGGTGTTTTAAGCCCGGACGGTGTTGTATCTCAAAATCATACTGTGAAAGGGTTTCAATCCATCTGGCTAGTTGCCCTTGTGGATCTTTGAATCCAAATAACCATATACCATATTTATGTAACATCTGCAACTTTAAGGCACTTACTGGGGGGAAAATGGAAGAATGATGCTAATTCCATGGCAGAAAAGCCTCTCAGAGAGGATTCTGCTGTACATACTTTTCATAAGTCTTCAAACCCATTTAATGTAAAGATTGGTAGGGACATTTTTATTAAAACAATACCTTTGATGATAGAAAAATTTGAGGAAGAATTCATTCAGATTATTATGAGGAAATCACAATCAGTGAGGAAGAAGTTGCTATTATGGAAGTAGCGGTAGATGAAAGGGATGAACAACTTGAGGAACTTAAAAACAAAATAAAAGAAATGGAGGAAAAACACAGGGAAGTTTACAGAAGTATGGAAGAAACCCACAAAAACAAAATAAAAGAATTGGAGGAAAGACACAAATTTGAATGCATGATATTCGGAAATTTTATACAAAGACTTGAAAAGAGAAAAGTAGAGCTAAAGAAAGAGTTGAAGTCAGCTGAAAAGAAATTAGAAATTGAAAACATTTGTACTTAGAAAATTAAGAGTGTATACTGTGTCTTTTTTATTATATGTAACGTCTGTATGATACATGTAGTGTGAATAAATCGTGACTGTTATTTTCTACAAAGATGGTATTCAAGTGAAAGAAAAAGGAATGCTGTCCCTGGAGTTGACATAAAATGAAATAATATTCAGATTTCAACATAAGAAGCATACACACAGTGTACAAATGTATATAAACAGTAAAACACTAATATATATATATTAATATTATTTATTCAAAGTTCAATATGATTACAAAGTTCTTTCGTATGTTCTTGAATTAACAAATTCAAAATTCAACATAAGAAACATACATACAATGTACAAATGTCTATAAGCAGAAAAACAATAATATTTTTTCCAAATTCTGACCATTCTTGTTTCCATTCAATGCATTCAGCGCAACTGGAATCAAGATTTCCCTCTTTCAAACGTGTACAAAGATAATTTTCATTAGAATTTCTAGACATTGCATCAGCATTAGAATGTTTTGTTCCTGGACGGTGTTGAATGTTAAAAATTGTATTGACTAAGACTTTCAATCCACCGTGCTAACTGTCCCTGAGGGTCTTTAAATGCAAATATCCATCGTAATGATCCATAGTCTGTTCTCAGCAAAATTTTTCTTCCAAGCAAATAGTGTCAAAATTGCTGCATAAATGTGACAACTGTAAGTAATTCTCGTCTTGTGACACTATACCTCTGTTGTACCCTTCAATAAATCCTTAAGATGATCTGGTAATTTATCATTCATTTTCCAGGAATTATCTGCTTTACAGTTTCCGAATGGAACGTACTTTTCCATTCATCAGGAATACTGGTTCATCTGTAAGGTTTATATTCAAATTGTGCAACTTGCAGACATTCTTGGTATTATCATCCAAAGGTTTTGTACTGTTTTGGATATCATCAAATTGTGTAATATTTGTAACTGGATGTAATTCTCCTACTAAGTAATTTCTTTTTAACTGTACAGGGTGGTCATTCATATTCACAAGTCTAAAGGGAATGACTTTCTCAAAAGGGTCAACAAGGATTTGTGCAACCGTAATTTTCCGAGCATCTTCAACCACTTGTAACATAGTATATCTGGTATGTATAGCATCAGCATTATAACTCCCACCAAATATTGTCATCTCAGAATTGGCTGGAACAGTTACATTTTCCGTTAAGACCACTCTTGATATCTTGTCATCCACCTTCCTCTCAGTGTAACACTCTATCCACTTTCCGTCCACATGTATTCCTTTCTTATAGTTGTAATGTCAATTAGTCCAGTCAAACTAAGATTTAACCTCACACTAATTGCAACAGAAAATATTTTAGTTCTAATCTATAGCATTATGCCTTTTATATACACAGAAAAAAGTCCCATAAAATCCAACTTAAGGAAAACTCAAAATTGCATTTTTAATATCCTATGGAAATTAACATTGGAAGGGGAGATAACTCTTACAAAAATGAGTCTTTTTTGGTCAGTTTTTGGTTGTTTTTTCTTGAAATCTAGGGAAGGTATGATAATTTGATGAGGTTATAAGTTTGTATTTGACTAAATTATATAATCTACTGCTCAGGAAATGTACAAAACCGAAGTGTTATGGGTAGTTTTATTTTTTTCGTGCCTTTTTCCTTAAAGAAATTGCAAATTTGAAGCTTTGTGACCATTTTGAAAAAATAATGTGAAAATTCGGTACTGTTTATGTCTGTATATTATATTTTTTCAGCAACTTAGTTATCTAAAGAAACTGTAAACCACAAAAAGAAGAATACATGCTTAATTATTTTTATTAAATTGGAGATTCTTTACCTCTACATGTTGAAAATTTCAATAAATGGTCAACTTATGAATTACGAAATCTAGATAATCGCTTGATAAAAGATATGAAAACACCTGTAGAGTTGTTTGTTATACTCTAAAGACCGCTAAACATCAAGAATCAATACATTCTGATGGATAGAAGCGGTAAAGTTATAATTTTGTATATATTTTTATTGCCTTTTTGCAAGAGTTATCTCCCTTTTCAATGCAAATCTCCATAGGAATTCTAAATGGTGATTTTTTTACTCTTCCTCAACTTAGATTTTATGGGACTTTTTCCTTTGTATATTTGGGGTATAATGCTAAAGATTAAAACTTTAAAATCTTCTGTTGCAATTACTTTTGGGTTAGGGTCAAATTTATGCTAGATTGACTGGACTACAATATAAAAAAGAATATGTGGTATGATTGCCAATGAGACAACTATCCAAAAAAGACCAAAATGACACAAACATTCACATTTATAGGTCACCGTACGGCCTTCAACAATCGTAAAGCCCATACCGCAGAGTCAGCTAGAAAAGGCCCCGATAAGACAATGTAAAACAATTCAAACGAGAAAACTAACGGCCTTATTTATGTAAAAATAAAAAGAACAAAAAATAAATATGTAACACATAAACAAACGACAACCACTGAATTACAGGCTTCTGACTTGGGACAGGCACATACATAAATAATGTGGCGGGGTTAAACATGTTAGCGGGATCCCAACCCTCCCCTAACCTTGAACAGTGGTATAACAGTACAACATAAGAACGAACTATAAAAATCAGTTGAAAAAGGCTTAACTCATCAGATAGACAAAACATACAAGTGGACGTGGCCGGGTACATCTACATCCCGACAATGGATCATCTACAATATCACATCCAAGAAGAATACTATCACCAATAGGGGCAATATGCATATCCCAAGAAAATTTATGGTTCCCAAGTTTAACATTCATCATAGCTATTCCATGGGTCTCCATACTTTTCCCTGCAACAGCTACTACTAAATTTCTGGTCGCTTTCTTTATTGTTGGTCTCTTTTTCTCAGGAATTCAAAAATACACACTGCTATTAAGAACCGTCACTTCCGCTCCTGTATCCAAAACAGCTTTGGTCACCAGCCCATTAATACTTGTGAAAAATTTTAATTGTTGCTGACCTCACTCTGTCTATCTGGATAACACAACTAGATTGCCGTCTTCTGTCCATCTTCTCCGTTTTCATCATAGGAGTCATTACAGCTTGATTTTAATGGAATCTGAAAGGTCCATTACTTCACGGAGAGCTCTGTTCATATGGATGGGTTGAGCTGGTACATGTCCAATCATTCCAAGATGTGGGTGTTTAATATCAAGGCATAAATTGTCATAAAGATTTTGAAAGTTCTTATGAACACCACAAACACTTCCAATGCTTGGCTTCACTCGATAAACATGGTATCCTGTTGTTACACTCACAATTTGGATTTTAGAACTTGGAAACATTTTAGTTGCCACGGGTAAACAGATCTTTAAAATCCCCGATTTCCGCAACATCGACAAAATTACCGACTTCCGATCGTTGAAATCACCGATCAACAAAAACATCGTTATTTGCCGAAAATATAGTAGTATACTGTACCAAAACTGTGAAATAAACTTCAAAAACTTACCTTCTCTCGGTCTTAACCTAAAAAGCTAACAATAACATGTAACATTGTACAAAATATGTAACATCAGTGAATTCACCAATCCGTTCTGACTGGCAGGACTGAATGTCAAAAAAAAAACGGATCACGTTGCAACCCTTTATCATGTTTACCGTTCTCTTAAATATACCCTTTTTGTACATGTTAACAACAAAATGTTTACCTGCTGCTAATTTGGAGTTGACATCCCATATTTTTCCATGTCTTTTTCCTGTAGGGATAAGGTTGGTGTATTGACATGATGTGTTGGCCCACACTATCTTCAAAATGGCAGCTAGACCGTGAGAGTTTATGGTACTGCAGTTTTGCAAAGAAACAGGAAGACCACATTTCTTGCAAGCTACTCGTCTATCCGCGTAAACTCCTAATTCTACAACCATACTACCTACTCTCTATTTTGAAAAAATCTGCTGTCGTGTTACTACCGACAATTCTGTTATCTCTTTATTTACACAGTTCGATATTTCGAAATGACCGCTTAGATACAGCAGCGTATGGATGGTCCTGAACAGATGTTGTGTCAAATTTTGATTCCTCCCTGTCCCATCGTCTTCTTTGAACTTCGGATACTGCCTCCGATTTTCGCTTTTGTTTTACAGATTTAAAACATGGCGTACGCTCAGCCATTACTGATTATAAATTTATGTAAAACGTATAAAGTTGTTTAAAAGGTTAAAAAAAATTAAAACAGATTTTTCACTTTAAACAACAGCTGCCGACACTTTTGTTACAATCAACCGAAAACGGAAATCGTGTATTTTAAGTTAGAGCAACTTCATATCTCGGAAATTCTTATGCTTTAAATATTTTTTTATTGATAAATCACAATGAATACATTTTTAAAACAAATAATGGGATTTATTCCATATTGATAAAATTTTAGTAGGTTTTTCTATATGAATGTTATTTTGAATAAATAAGCATATTCACCTGCGTAAAAAGGATATTCACTGCGCAAAACGTCGCGTGCTTTTATGTGACGTCAAATTATTTTAATTACGGTGACGCCTGGACTGATTTGGTTGTGTCCAGTGCGAAAGCCGGAAACACTGAAGAGTTACTTTCAATCGGTCACGCGGGAAAAGGGAGATAATCGTAGTTTTAAAAGATGGCGCCACCGTCGTATTGACGCAGTGTTTACCTTACCTTTTAAATTGGCTTAAAAGGTGGTTTCTAGATACTTTAAATGCAGTTCAAGAACTTATTTAAGTAAAATATTGATTTGATTACATGATTGTTGAATAACGACTTTGTCAATCGCTTATAACTATACAAATCGAGTCGATATAAAAAAGGGGGCGTGTTGATTTTTTTTCACAAAGGGAACCCTTGGTCTAAAAATAAGTGACACAAATGCATCCTAAGCCTTCCCATTGGTCAAAACTGGTATGAATCTCGGGGAAACACATGAGGTGATCCATACGTCACTAAGTTTACCCATCATTCGTTGCGATGTGAGTGTATTACACATCGGAATGTGTGGAAGGTAACGGCGGTATTTTTCATGATAACGCAATTGAATTCACAACCAGGAGGTAGAATTTAACATCCATACGTTGCAAAACAGTGCTGATTTTACAATTATTACTTCTTTGTTATCACATTAGATAAGATATGGTTGCGACAATGATATTTTTAGCCAATAAAAGTCAAAAGGTATGTATGTAAGATGTAAATAAACAACAGCTGATTTTGCGGATTTTGAACATCCATGACAATACAAAAATAATGTACACCATTGTAATGATCAGAATGCTACAAACGAATAGAATATATCATGTGATGATAATTTTTATGTTTTAAACGATTTATCTGCATGCATAATGACCATGACTTGGACAAAAGTATTTATAATTTTAATGTTATACTCAACTGAGTAAACAATGATTGTGTCTCTTGTGGATAGTTGTCCAATTTGCAATCATAACAATGATTGTTTCTCTTATGGATAGTTGTCCCATTTGCAATCATAAACCAGATTCATATGCATATATACATTTTGCAAGAGATTATCACCTTTATTTAGTATTACATGTAAGCTATTTCACTAATTTGTGCTGCATATGATACTCTGACACTATTTCATGGATACCCTTAATGTAAGTTGTTGATTTTTACAATTGAGTGTGTATGCAGCAAGATTTAAATGAATAGACTATATAAGTCCAAGAAGTTTGCTGTCATCTCTATGCTGTCTCAATATTCCCATTCTAATATTGCTTTAACTGTTCTTGACTTTAGTGTTAAAACCTTTATTTACAGTTACTATAAATATCACCAGCAGAAATTGCTATGCTGTTACAAATAACAAAATGATATGCACTCTTTGATTTTTTCGAAAAACTAAGGATTTTCTTACCCCAGGAGTAGATTACCTTAGCCGTATTTGGCACAAATTTTTGGAATTTTGGGTCCTCAATGCTCTTCAACTTTGTATTTGTTTGGCTTTTTAGCTATTTTGATCTGAGCGTCACTGATGAGTCTTATGTAGACGAAACGCGCGTCTGGCGTATTAAATTATAATCCTGGTACTTTTGATAACTATTTACAGGCAGGCATGCCATAAAATTCATATGAATAAAAGGAGATGTTCCTGTTAACATAGAATGTTTAACCCTGCCATATTCTGTGTGCCTGTCCCAAGTCACGTTCAGTGGTTATTTATGGTTCACGTCAAAAAAACATATGGAATGAGATTTTCTCATTACTATGTAATAGAGACTAAGTGTTGCCTAAGTGAATCAAGTGTTTCACTCTGTACAATGACGTCATATAAAACATGATACCAAGATATACAAAGAATAGCTAAAGTCTCACTCTGTGACATAAAGTTAACCTTCCATATTTTCTTATCCTGACAGCTATTGGAAATTTGATATAGGATTTGCTTATTGTTGAAGGCTGAAGCCACCTGTTGCTGTTCATAGCAATGTTCTCATGTCTACAAAGTACTTAATTAATTGTTATCTCATTTGCAGTCATACCACTTCTTCTTAAATACATGTACATATCTTCTGAATTTGGATTTTGTCTGACAGTTGGAAATTAAGAAACATTCACAAGTATTACTCTAGTGTTCATGTGTTAGTATACACAAAGGTCATTAATCCTTGATGTTTAATACTACTTGTTCTGTTGTCATAATAAAGTAATAATTCTGAAAGTTCAACATTTAATTCGAATACATCAGGCATATATAGATATTTTCAATTGATTGTCATATAACTTAAGAAGGCAAAGAAATAGAAAACTAAGGTAAATAATATTAAAATAAAATTTGCAAATTAGGAAAGCAAAAACTAAATCAACTAAGAGTAAATGATGGCGTTATTTATACTGAACATATGTTCTAAGGATGTAAACTTTGATAGATAAATGCCAAATTAGGATTTTAAACCCAATTAAAAGGTTCAATTTGTGATTATCTACAGCAATGCTGTGTCTTCTCCAACATATTCTCTTGTTAGTTCAATAACATTATACACATTAAAATATAATTAGAATTTTCAAAATTTAAAATTTCATGAAAAAGACATTCAATCAAATAAACTGAGTACTTAGGGTGCAATACCGTCTTTCCCCAGACAACACAGAATGACTAGCATTCACATAAATGAGTACTTAGGGTGCAATACCGTCTTTCCCCAGACAACACAGAATGACCAGCATTCACATAAATGAGTACTTAGGGTGCAATACCGTCTTTCCCCAGACAACACAGAATGACCAGCATTCACATAAACATTTGAATATTTGATTGAATGTCTCTTCTTCCCCCATCAATTTTTTTTCAGTGCTTTGTTTTCAGTAACAGATCCTAATCTTACATGCTGATTAATATATACATGTACATGCCACATCTAATTAAAAGATCTTGAAAAATATCATGATTTTATAATTTCAAGTAATCTTAAATGGTAGTTACGCCTTCCGAAATGAAATCAAAGTATAAACTAAGCAGAATTTGAAATTAAAAAAAAATGAGATAAAATAATTTAATAAAGATTAAAAATAAAGAAAAAAGAAACCAAGGTCAAAACTGAAGATTAAATTAAAATAGTCTGAGAGTATTTCAAATACATGAAACTCAGAAGAAATAATTAAATATTAAATACATTTAAAGTGCTGTTTAGTATACATGAATTGAGTAGTAAATGTTCATATTATTGGGTTCAGACATCTGTAAAATCATCTATAGGTCCATCTTTCTACAAGTGAACTTCTCAATGTGGAGTTGCTCTGCTTCTTAGATATTCTGAAATAACATGAATATTATAATGTGTATCAATATGATGAATATGAATGATTATTTCAAATTTTTACAACTTTGGTTGTCAGTGTCTGTAGTACATCATATTTGGATCTATTAAAGCAAATTAACATGCAAGTCAACACTATATACACATATATACCAAAAAAAAGAATGCACTTATGCACAAATAGTTCCTACAATTGGTTGTAAGATACTATAAACATTGCATTTGACTATATATCTTCAAAAATTAATACACATCAATTAATTATAAATGACCTTAGAAAAAGCTTCATTGATAAGTCATCGTATTGCTACATGTACAATGGATCTAAAATGCGAATTATGATCAAATTTGCAACTGATTCTTAATCTGAAAAGAAGAATAAGTTTGTGAATCCATCTATACATATAGATTTAGCATATATTTACAACTTCAAACTGGACATCCTTTAAAAATCAGCAATTCTGAAACATATATATTCTATACTTTTAAATACTATACTTTCAAAAATATAATTAAGAAGTGGAGAGTAATATTTGCATTTTAATGCTAACATACATGTACATGTACAAATGTATAAGTGAGTGAAAATATACATGTACATAATTACAGCAACTCTTCTCTACATTTTTTTTCTATTTATGACATACATATACATGTATATACATTTGTATATATACAACAGAGTCAAGAAGGATTTTAAAATATCAACACAAAGGCACACATCACATTAAACTTGGCTATCTTTTGCTTATTAAACAATGTTTTAATATTTGAAACATTATCAAAAAAGTATCTTTTGGTCAACACTCTTCACAAGTATACTTAAAATACTTCAACAATATTTGAGACGAGGTCTATTTAACCCCAAAACTATATTTTAACAACTGAATACAATATGTCCATTGATCTAGTTGAATGTCATATGTGCTATATGATTACGAGTGGTTAAAAGAATAATTGTTAGCACAGGCTGATTCATAAATAGATACATGTATATACTTTAAACTTCTGTGTCATCTATATCTAAGTAAATCATTTCTAACTCTTGTACAGGATCTTCATAGTCATCTTCATCATCTGATTCCTTATCGGATTCATCAGAAGGAACTGGTTCAAGAGCTACATCTGAAAGTGAAAAATCAAGATCAACAGAGATTGGTGCCTCATGCATAATTTTACAGTTGATGCATTTGCAACCAGGGCAGCAAAAACCATCATGGCTATCAGACTTCAACTTCCTGCATTTACAACGATTGGTAATACATCCAGTTTTGCAAGAGCAGCCCTTCGTATCACTACAAAAGTCAAAAAGTCTGAAAAGACCAGTTTTTGTCTGAATTTGCATGAATTTTTACTTGACATTCTTAATTTGTCTGCATAATTTTTGAAAATTCTTGACATAGTATTAGTTTGTCTAAAAAGGTTCTTGACTTTTCTTGACAAGTGTCTTGACAGTATTAACATTGTCTTAAAATTTCTCGACACTTCCTGTATCATCTGATAAGAGTCTGGATTAGTTTCGACCAATTCTTGACTGTCTTAAATTTGTCTCGATTTGTCTTGACATATTCTTGACATTCTTAAGAATGTCTGAAATTGTCTTGACATTTTCTTGACATTATTAATAATTTCTGAATATGTCTTGACACATTCTTGACAGTATTAAATATGTCTTGACACTATCTCAACAGTATAAATTTCGCCTGAACGGTTTATGAAATCTTTTGGGTTTGTGTGGCTAAAAAAAGAGGAGGAGGGCTTTCGTGTTGGTCCAAGAATTTGTTCTCGTCTTGATTCAAACTCTATATTTTTAGAACAACCCCAAAACATTTTTGTTTTATATTTGGGTGTTGAGTTTTATAATTTTTTGTCAACAAAAAATTGTGATAACAGGCTCCTTCCTGAAAAAAAAATGTTTGGATCTATATTATGTATGTTTGTTTGAGACCAATGAAATTATTGATTAAAAATTATAAAATTCAACACTCAAATTTGAATTGTAAATAGAAATCATTGATGGGACCCATTATGAATACTTTTTTTTATTATTATTCCTGGAGTAGATAATAATTTTCTTTTAATCTTTGGAATGTTTATGGCAGGTCAACTGATAAGTTGTATGGCTGATTACAGGTAAATCAGTAAATTCTATTTGACAGTTGCGTGTATTCTGGGGTGTGTTATAACTTAGTTTCATGGGGAACATCCTGTCCATGTATAATACTTAATATATATTCCAACAGATGGCATTACACAAATTTTTCTTCTGTTAAATGAATGATTTTATATCATCATAATTTGCTATTTCTATAAACCACATTTTTGTACAATAATTATTTACCATATTAACATTGGATATTATGAATGTAGAGTGAAATATGTCTACCATATGATTGGTTTTAATAATGTAATTAATAATTAAAATTTAGGAATCAAAATTTGTATTTTTTACAAAAAAACACATTTAAATTGTTAAATATCAACACACCCTCATTTAAATTATTTTATACATTAGATTTCGTAGCCATATTTACATTTGTGAAACTATTTGAATACCCAAATTTTCAATTGTTTTACATGCCAAACTTCATATCTGTTGTAAGGAATGTAACTTAAAAACAACAGTATATTATGTAAAAAGAAATAAAGATTAAGGTTATATTATGAATATTGGTCATGATTTGTAAAACTCAGAACTGTCAAGTAAATTTAAGACACAATTCAAAATGTTCAGACTATGTCAAGCCAAACTGAGAAAGAATAAGAATGTCGAGAATATGTCGAGAAATTTCAAGACAGTATTCAAATGTCAAGAATTTGTCAAGAAATTTTAAGACCATATTCAGAATGTCAAGAAAATGTCGAGTAAATTTCATACAAATTTGATATAAATGAGAATTTGTCAAGAAAAATTAAGACACGAGTCATACTTTTGGAGAATGTCAAGTAAAAGTTCATGCAAATCAAGACAAAAACTGGTCTTTTCAGACTTTTTGACTTTTGTAGTGTATACCAATCTACAGTCTTCTCTACTTTCAGTAAGTTGACATCACTATCCCATACACACCTAAGTAAGCTGTCAAAGTGTAGGTTAGTATGTTCATCCTGCAATTTTATAATTTGCCATCCAAAATTTGAAAGAGATGGAAGCTTTAAAAAACCAGTAGACGTTTGTGACCAAATAATAAAGACCCATCAGCATCTCTGCCAATGAAATTTTAATGCGTCGGCATTTGGCATTATTTCAACCTCAGTCAAAATTCTCTCCCACATCTTTTCCCTAATATCTGAAATTAATGTTAAATGTTTTTCATTAATAGAATCTGCATTTATAGTATCAAACAGAGACTTTGGTGATGAAATAGGTAGGAAGGCAGAACAGTGTCTGGAAAAGTATACAGCTGAGATTAATCTGTAAAAGGAATGAAGCCCGGGCTGTGAATTAATATCACATAAGAGACCATGCTCAGAACCACCTGATATAAAACCAGCATACTTTCTAAAGGTGTCAAAAAAAGTTTTCTTGCCATACCCTTAAAAAAAGGAAGTATAATCACATCCACTTAATATATACAAAATCTGAATACATTGTTCTATGTTTTCAATTCCCTGAAAGCAAACATCATTTTTTAATGATCGAACTAATGCGTTCATATCAATAAATGATTTTTCATCAGGAGTATCTTTCAACTGAACAAAAATTGATTTGTTTATATTTTTCAGTATTGGTAAACCTATGAAGTAAACATCTGTATCAGGACTGTAAATGATGATGTTTATAGCAGATGATGTTACAGCATGCAACCATACTCTGGTGTCTGCCTCTTCATGATCGCCAGCTGCATCAACATATTCTGTAATAGAACCATGTTTGGAGCATAGTGCTTTGTCTTTGAATTCATTGTCAAAGCCACCTGCTGTAACTAAAAGAAAATCAGAACTTGAAAACTTTTCATTTGCCAGCTGTAAAAATTTGTCTGAAAGAAAATTAACTAGTAAGCGTTTCTGAAATCTGACACCAATAAAAGATCTCCAGTTCTGAGGCAAGACTGTGTTTGGACATATCTCTTTGTAATCTGAGGATTGTATTTCAGAATCACTTCTGGATCGTTCAAAGTCCTTTGGACTGACACCATTTCTGTTCGGGTGGTCAAATATTATGTGTACTTCTGAGGCCTTGAGTTGGTGATGTTGACGTACTACCCACAAGTCAAAAAGGAAGGCTGCATATTCTGAAAATATTTTTGAATAGAAAGAGGACTTGTATTAATGATAAACATGGCATCAATAATAAAAGCTAGTGACTTAGCTGCTGAAATAGAAACTGGCAAATTAGTTAAGAATGTTTCTGAATATAATTTCTTAAAAACTGTGGTTGCCCAACTCTTTTGTCCTTTCTCTGGCACACCCTCAGCATCACAAATAGCACGAGGCAGCTGTATAAACTGTTCCAAATTAGAAACTGGCTTGTAAGTTCATTTAGAAAAGGCAATTTTTTTCCTTAAACATGAAATAACAGTTTGTTGATCTTTTATTTCTTTCTTTTGTCTATGAACTGTAACCTTGGAAATACTAAAAGTTTGTAAATTTCTTTTTTTCGGGGAGGGGGTTTTGTCTTGCTGTCCGTTGTCTTAAGCAAAAAGCAATTTACATAATTTGATAAATCTTCCTGTCCAAACTGTCTGTATTTCATTAAACTGTCCGTCTGTTCAGCTGTTGCATCAGTGTCAGTAAAAATGTGATGTAGTGTCAGTCTATCTCCCGTACAAAATAAAGAAGACTGCTTTAAATGACAAAAATACTCATGAATATTCTTCTCCTCAAATTCAACATAAGGGGTAGTATGTTGCGTATGATGTGGCATTTAATTTTCAAGGAGTAATTTTGTTTTTAAATTGTGAATGGTTTCAGCCCTGTAAGGCAAATAATAGGTGAGTGCTGCTAAAGATGACTGGCTAAAAGAATTTAGAGCATTTTTGGTTTTAAGGTTTATCTCCATTTCATGTGCTTCATCAAGAGCAACTGAGTAGCCATGCTCACCTGAAATAGAGACAGAAAAACAACCTTGGGCAAAAAACTGAATGACCTCAGGGGGATAAGTTTTTAAATCTGCAATATGATAGGGTATCATTCTGAGATAATTGTGCTTGTCAAATACATGGAACAAACAAGCTAATTGTTTAAGGCAAGCATTTCTTAAATCCCAATCTCTTGTCCTAATTGCAAAATAAAGCCCCAAATAATTCATGAAATCTTCATGAACAAAAGAGTCCCAAAAAGAAAAATGTTTGGCTTTTCATTTTTTCTTGTTCTCTCCATCTATTAAAATCTTCAAGCATTGCATCTGTAAAGATAGAAAAAAATGAATCTTTTTTGTTGCAAATGTCATTCCACATTTCTTTGTTACAAAGGTTCTGCTCTAAAGGTACATGAACATCTAAAGAGGATAAAATATCTGAAATAATATCATTAAAAGATTCTTCATATTGAGTGAAATTCTGAGAACCAAAAAAAAAATTTACTGATTTGCAACCTCAAAATTGCCTCCCATACTTGAGTTAAAAACCTATGTGTAACTGAAAATTTGGAGCATTCAGTAAGAATTCTAAAAGTGGATCCATGGTGGAATCTGGATGCAAGCTGTTTGAGACCAGCATCTAGGTATACCTTCATAAAAATGGGCAATACATTTTTTAGAATGTGCCAGTCTCCTGGGTATGAAGGACCCAGTTTAAACTGGCACCATACTCCTTTTTCAATTTGATGAGGTAATCGTAACTTTTACCATCGCCTACAACAACAGCATAATCACACTGGCTACCAATCTGAAATTTTTCATGTAATATATTTAGTACTTGTAGAACAGTTTCCTTTTTGTCAGCAGTTTCATCCAGGACAGCAATTGATGTAAATGATGATTTCTCAGTGTCCTGTTTAGGAAGTGAAAAGAAAGTCTTAACACCAGGAACTGAAATGTGCTTCACCTGCAAATAAAATTTAGAGAAACCGTCACGATTCATATCTTCTTTGAACTTGACAAAAGATTTGGACTCATTTGAATAACAGTCAAAATCTGAAAGTGTAACATGTGAAAATCTGTTTTCTGCAATAGATGACGGAAGACCAATGTTGTCTTTTGGATTAGTTATTGCAGTGATGATCTCAATAGGGATGGATCTGTCTCTGGAGGGATCTACAACCATATCATCTGAAAGAGAATCAATATTAACATACAAATCAACAGTACTGGTAGTTGGTAAACTAGGACAGGGTGTAGCTGTTTGTATAGTTGTTCCATGGAACCCACTTTTATCTTTCCTGAACCTACTACCGAATAACTTTGATTTTTATCTAAATTATCAAAACTGGCTATAGTAAATCTATTTGGAGAAATGAATCTGTTTGTTTGCTCCAATTATTTGCATCGACTTGTTATAAATCGACGCAAAGAGTCTTTGGAGATGCCAGCACCAATGCTTGCATTAATGGACAAATATGCTGAAGAGGAATTTGAAAATTTGTCTGCAACATCTGTTAGTAATAAATGTAATGGTTTTACACACTGTGAATTTTGAGTATTAAAAATACAACTAGAAATAAAAAGTCTGGGGAATGTTCTACATACATTAAAAGGCTGCTCAATATAATGTCTGTCCCATGCACCTACATACTGTAACCAGTCTCTGTCTTTTTTGATTGTAGCACTAATTCTAAATAAAAAATTCCATAAAACAGGAGGAATGTTAAGTATTTCTGAACCTGGGTCAGAAATTTTTATATCAGGTAATTCTGTTGATTTCTCTGATGTACATGTACATGTATACTGTTTCACAAATGTCCTTGAAATTTGTACAGCCTTATTTAAAATTTCATGGTTAGTCATTTTAGTATTTTTCTCTGAAATTAATTTTTTATTACTGTAAATTAATTTTGTAACTTCTTCATTTTTTTCATTTAATGTACTGTAAAAATTTACTGTCATTGTATGCAAAGAACTGAGTAAATCAGCACCATTCCTGTAAATTAAACTACCATCTTTTTTTCTCTTTGGAACAATGTGTAGCAAAGCTTTCCCTAACTTAACCTTCAGCATTCTAAGTAACCATTTAAGGTTATGGTTGAGCAGCTTTAATTGCGCATTGCTAGATATGGTACATTTGAATGTAATTATATTTTTTTTCAATAAATTCATATACTTTTCATAAACAACAGGTAATAATAATGGTTCATCATCAAGAAATGATTTGACGACAAATTCAATAATATGATGTAGGGTGACAGTATCAATGTTGTCAGCACATATATCCACAGGGTTTATACTTGTCAATTTATTCAAACGTTCAGTTAAATATTGAGGAGTCTGAAATTTTGCCTCTTATCCTGCTTCAGATCTACAGAACAGGTTAAAACTGTTATAACAGTAGGAACAGCAATAAAAAATTTCTGAAATATTTAATTCTGATTCAAAATTTAATTCTTGTTTAAGATACTGTAAAAACAGGTCATTTGTACAGTCTGAAATACAAATAAATCTTTTGGTTTTAGAAATCTTTTCACATACTACACAAGCTTGTTCCTTTTTCCAATTACTAAAAGTGTTGTAGTGGATGTGACAAAGTGATAATTGTAATGGGTCTTGTAAATGTTGAAGATTAATATCAAATACTTTTTGAAATATACCTGGGTCAACAGTAGTGTTGTGATCTGCTGAATTGTCACATTTTGAATACTGATGTTAAAAACAAGAAGCCTTTTCATTGATAGATATATTTTTTTTCAATTGAACATGATTTTTTTGACAATGAAGGACCTTGGATGTCCTCAGATGTTCGAGCAAATATTTCCTGCATATGCATGAAAGATCTGAAATTTTATTATTTTCTTTTATAAAATTATTTTCTGATTTTTTGTGTATAAGGTGGCCATAGCGTTTGCAGATATCATCCTGACCACAGTTACAACATGGCCCTTGCTCTTGATCAGGATGAACCTTAAAACAATTGGACCTCTGAGACATTCCTGAAAATCTGAAGATAGAAATAGAACCCTCAAGTGTTTGAATGTCACTTAATGAAGTTTGAGGAATGACACTACATGATAAGAAATAAAACTGTAATAAAAAACACAACAAAGATATGAAAAAAATCATGTAAATATTTGATTCAATGAAGCAATATAACAACAAAACAATTTTCTATTCAATGTAATTTATTTACACTTGCAGCTCTACAATTATAAAATAAACAAATGCAGAAACAGCTTTATTTTTGCTAGTACATGGTATACTCAATGTGCAAATGGGAAAACAATACAGTGCACATGCATTTTCTAGGTATCAAAATATGCTGTAAATAAAAAAATATCTGGAATGGCAATTTTAAATCAAGAACAAATAGGGGTCAATAGACCAAGCAAGTGATACCAATTATGGTCCACATTCTCTAAATCCTACAAAAAGAACTACATAATTATATTCAGTAAAATCTGGTCAAACTATATGACATATATGAGCAATAAATCCTGAGTGGGAAAAACTGTCAGAAAAAAAGGTTGTACCCTGGAATGGCAATTTAAAAGATAAATTGGAGGTCAATAGATCAAGCATGTGATGCCAATGATGGCTCACAATCTCCAAATCCTAATAAATAACTACATAATTATATTGAGTTAAATCTGGTCAAACTATATGAGATGCGAGAAACAAATTCTGATTGGGAAAACTATTAAAATAAAAGAATATTTGTGGTTTTCTTGATGACTTCCGTCGTATTCCTGCAAATGTAATGGCTGAAATTCCAGCTTTCTATAATTGCCTCGTTTGCATCTTTCCAAATCGAATGATGGGTAATTAGGGTAATTAGGGGAAAGCTTGGCCCTTTTTCTGACCATATTTGGAATTTTTATATTTATAGAGTCTGAAGAATGCATTTGTGTCAGTTATTTTTAGAGGCAGGTTTTACCCGCCATATTTTTGGACGGAGTCTGTGAAATATGTAGGCCAATCTTTTTGAGGTATTTTAATGTCAATAACGCATGTAAAATGTTACTTAAAAGAAAGAGTCATCTAAATAAATAGTTTACCATAGAGATTCAATAAACATATTACGCAGTTTGACTTTTTTTTATTCAGAAAACAAATAAAATTCACACGTACGCGACATAAACAAATCCTCGATAGACTGCGATGTGCGCGCCATCTACATGAACTATGGTATTATCGCCCTTGATATGTCTGTCCGTTACGTCATATGGAAGGAGGTACAGAACGAATACGCGGCTTTCGCACTGTGTCTATTCTGTGTTAAACTTTAATAGCATTATGTATTCGGGTTCAGTTTTCTGTAATTAGTTAATACTTCAGTTTCATTATGTATATCTCTTTCATATTCATTTGTTAAAATTTACTGTTTGCAATAGCATGAATTGTTCTATATAATTAGGATGTTCTTATCCCGGGCATAAAAACAATGCCGTATTTGGCAAAACCTTTTCAACTTTTGATCTTCAGTGCTGTAGAACTTTGTACCTTTTTCACTTTCGATCTTTTATATCTTGGCGTTACGTATTCGGGTTTAGTTTTCTGTAATTAGTTAATACCTCAGTTTCTTTATGTTAACTCTTTCATATACATTTGATAAAATTTACTGTTTGCAATAGTGTGAATTGTTCTGTATAATAAGAATGTTCTTATCCCGGGCATAAAAACAATGCCGTATTTGGCGAAACCTTTTCAACTTTTGATCTTCAGTGCTGTACAACTTTGTACTTTTTTCACTTTCGATCTTTTATATCTGGGCGTCACTGTTGATTTTTGTGTGGACAAGGCGCGTTTTAGGCGTATTGAATTTTAAACCTGATGCTTTTTGTTATCTATTAATCACGTCTTTCTTTGTCTAATATGTTCTCCTATTTATTTGTATTGTAGTCCTGTAATATTATGTTGTCATCTCAATGTTATATTTAACTTTGCCATTAAAGTGCGAGATTTGGCATGCCACAAAAACAGGTTCAACCCACCACTTTTATTCCCCTTTAAAAGTGTCCTGTACCAAGTCAGGAAGATGGCCATTGTTATATTATTGTTCGTTTTTGTGTGTGTTGCATTTTAACGTTGAGCCGTTTGTGTTTTCTCTTATTTTTGAGATATTGAGATAAGACGTGGCACGGTACTTGTCTATCCAAAATTCATGTATTTGGTTTTCATGTTATATTTGTTATTCTCGTGGTGTTTTGTCTGATGTTTGGTCCGTTTCTGTGTGTGTTACGTTTCAATGTTATGTCGTTCGTTTCCCTCGGTTTTAGTTTGATACCCCGATTTTGTTTTTTGTCCCTGGATTTATGAGTTTTGAACAGAGGTATACTACTGTTGCTTTTATTTACGTGTATAATTTTGGTAAAAAACCGTTAGATGTACAATTGGCCTCAGTGAATATCAGTTTTTCAAAAGTCAATAAAACCACACATTTACCTCATCAAAAGACAGTAATTGTATAATCACGGTGGGTATGGTTGTCCTGCGAGAGAACGTACTGTGCTGGTGATTCGGTCCTGACGGGTGCTCGTTTCTTATGGGTTCATATGTTAACCATTAAAAAAATGACCCTCTAAACTGTTTCAGTAAGCGTAACACAAAAATGCTAATTTTCAGAAAATCTCGAACTGAAAAAATAAAACAAAAATGCTAATAGAGTCCGCTTTCTAGACCGCAATCCACACGACAAAACAATTTTGTGAAAAAACATTGCAATTTATTAAAATTTAGCATTTTCTCAATTTATTCATGTCCTGATACTGTGCTGGTGGGTCCTGTCATTGTGCTTGTGGGTCTGATACGGTGCTGGTGATTTTGGATAAGAAGTTGGTCATATTTGAAACAAATGTTACAAAATCAATAAAATTAGCCAGATAATTGTTGCCAACAGGATCTATGACTCCTATTTTAGCTCTTGTGCATCCATTTGGCTGTTTAATATGTGTTTTCAAATGATCTGAACTTGTATTACATAATAACATGAAAGGGCAACATCTTTCGTCCAATATCAGATAACAATATAAAGTATCTAAAATAAGTTAAAAATTCCACAATACTATATAATTCATTTTAAGTGTCAATTTGTTCGAAAAAAGTCGAAAAGAAGACTTTTTTTAATGTCATGATTATATGTCGCTTTCTAGATCTATGCTTAGCATTTATTTCAGATGAAATGGACTCCTCACCCTGATGACCCTGCTGCCTTTCATAACTTTATCCGTATACATATATTAATAGATACACAAAAGGCTGCATGCAACACGTATTTTTGTATTTAAAATTATTCGTTGTAACGAGAATATTTGTGGTGAATGGAAATTGTGAGGGTCACAATCTTAAATTGCTTATAAATGTTGCTGGAACCAAATGTTGCTGGAACCAGTTTCGTTATCTGATCTGAATTTTCTGAAATGTGCAAGGTAGATAGACATTTTGATTTTTTTTACTCGGTAATGAACCATTGTGTTGATCCCCTGCTAAACCTAACAAAAATCTCTATACAAAGGTCTGTGAATTTTCTACAAAAATAGTGATTTTATTTTCACTAAATTCTCTTTTTCTACTAAATACAACAATGAGCTATAAATAAAAATGCTTTGCAAGAAGTTTCCCCTTGGATATATGTACAAAATTATATCTCTATTATTCATAGTCTGTGCTGTTTTGATACTATTGCAGTTTGCAAATTTCGGAATTGACAGGCCACAGGAGGGGTCATAAACCGTACACAAAAAGATAAAATATTGATATAAGTACTTAATTTGCATCTTTGAACCCTCACCCCGGCTGGTTTTTTTAGGAGCCTGGAGTGTCTAAAAATGGTCGATTACAGACAGCCGAGTACGCATTTTACTTTTCAGGCGTGTTATTGTTAATTGTTAAAGTCCTGAAAACGGATAGATGGAAACAAAAATGTTTGAAATAAATGGCTTAAGATTCAGTTTTTTTTTAAATATAAATTAAGGCTACATTTTTATATAATAATTCTATTATTCACAATATAAAAAAATGCAGAAAAAAATAAATGAAGTGAAATATCTTAGTAAGGAGTCATTACTACAGAGATGGTGTGTTTGACACACAAAACTTAAAAGCTTAGTGTTATTACCAATATTAAAATAAAAGTGTATTTTAGTTGGGTATTTTTTTCCATTTACTCATTTTCAATTATAATCAAGGCACATTTTATTTTTATTCATGAAAAATATTTATATATAGAAAAGAAGGACACATTGTTCACTTCCTCCCCCGTAATTCTTTATCAAAAATATTTATTTTGAAATGAAAAAAGCTAAGAAATCTTAATTGTATTAGTGTTCTCTAGGTTATCTCGTCTTCATTCTCTGACATATTCTAGCCTGCCCTTACATAAAATAGTGATTTTTTTAGTGTTCTATCGAACTTTCGAAGAAAAAAAAAAATGATAACCGTTTAGACAAAAAAAAAATTGTTGGAAAAGTCTTACAGCAAGTGATTTTTAATAGCTATAAGATACATTTTTCTTTTACAATACAACTTTAAAATCTTACGGGAAACTATTCCAAGCTTTCACTGTAACCTCGCTCCAACGTTTCCCCATCCTTCTCCCCCCCCCCCCCCCCCAAAAAAACCCACCAAACAAACAAACCCGCAATACTATTGTCATTCTTATAGTCGGCACTCAAGTGTTCACAAACAAATGTGTTTTAAGCTGCTAAAGACATGATTCAAACGCTTAGAAAGTCCTTTGTTCTATATTTTTCCTCTATTTTTATGTAAAACCTTTTACATTTTTATTTTATGGGTTATTGTTGAAGGTCGTACGATGACGTATGGTTGTTAACACATACTTCCTTTGGTTTCTTATGGAAATTTGTCCATTGACAACAAACATACGTATTTTGGTGATCTTGCAAAATGATCGTAATCCCGAAAATCGTAAACATATTTTCTTATCTTAAAAGGGGGCAAGCAGGGTTCCATTAATAGGCCAATAAATAAGATTACAGTTAGTTTAAAAAAAAAATCAATAGGGGTATTTTTTCTCTCATAATAACAGTAAACAGATTCACAACAATGTCAATTTCAAGAAAGCAGACAACAGCTAATAAGTCAATAACAGTACAGCATCAATGATCTTGAATATATGCCACTTTTAACTAAAATATAAAAGCACAGAACCAGGACATAGGAGCACAGAACCAGGACCGTTTTTCTTATCACCAGCACAGCGTCAGGACAATTCCGTTTAACGAACTTGCACGACTTTTGCAATATAATATTGTTGTAATATACTTTGCATGGTTCTTGTGACACATCAGAGAAAAATTAAGCGACAAAACTGTCGTTTTAATGCCGTTCTGATACAATGTAAACAAACCCACCAGCACAGAATCAGGACCAAATCACCAGCACAGTACGTTCTCTCGCAGGACAATCATACCCACCGTGATAATATTTATTTACTTTTATATTTCGACTTAACCCCATTTACGGTGCGCCAACTTTGCCACAAACAAGACCAGCGAACATCCTTGATGCAACTACAAAACTCACAAAATACTCGATGCCCAACAAACAGAAATATGTTGCACCGACTGCAATAATAAAATTCACTGCACATGATACTGAATAACGCAAATATTTTAAGAAAGACAAATAAATTTAAATGACTAATAAAAATAAATTGTAAATATTTAAACTTATATGAGATTTGATACCAATGTGCTTTTATAACCAAGAAAGAGACAGTCCAGAAATGATGACCAAACAATAAATAAAGGCAACAGTAATATACCGCTGTTCAAAACTCATAAATCCATGGACAAAAAACGAAATCGGGGTAACAAACTTTAACCGAGGGAAACTCATAAAACACATAATAGAAAAATAAACACTAAGTAACACTAATCACGCCAAAAACTAGTGCTGCGGAAGGGTAAGCAGATCCTGCTCCACATGGGGTACCCGTCGGTTTGCTCATGTCATTTCAAACCCGGTAAATAGTCTAATTCGATAGGTCACATTCGTGAAAAAAGAACGGGTTTCATGCGAACTGACCTGTAAAATACCTTTTATTAAATATAACTACGATGTCGTATAGTTGTGCATTAGTATGTTACTGAGTTAAGTTTGTTGTCCATTTACCTGTAGTCGTATACATTTCTGATAAGGGGTCAACTAAGGCCTGCCTCAGATTGATGAACTTTTCAATGCGTTGACCTTGAGCCATGCCCTTTTTGTAGGATTCCCTACTTCATCAATGTAGCGAGAAGCAGTTAAAAGAAGGGATTTTGATGCGACAAGAATCGACAGTAATAGGAAAATTAATAAAACGTAGAAAAACCTGTCAAGAAATCTAAGTTTTGTGATTTTATGACAAGGCTCAGCCTGTTTCCATGCTTCAAATTTGACAATAAGAACTCCTAGAATAATAACATTCTATATATTATGAACATGTGGTTTTAATATTAGACAGAAGTATTCTATAGTGTATTGACTTTCTTCAAAGCTATTATTGTTTGAGTTGTACGTCCATTTTATTTTATTTTGTCACATTTAATAATAATAAAGTGGGGGAAAAAAGTAGTGCAATGTGGTGTTTTTGGCGATATCAATTTGACGTGACTGTGTACTTATACATCCCGTCATTGTGTTATTCTATGATACTTTGTGTATTCGTGTCTTTCATATTCGCTGTGGTGCTTTGATTATATATAGATATAGGAATATGTGGTGTGAGTGCCAATGAGACAACTCTCCATCCAAGTAACAATTTAAAAAGTAAACCATTATAGGTTTAAGTACGGCCTTCAACACAAAGCCTTGGCTCACATCGAACAACAAGCTATAAAGGGCCCCAAAATTACTAGTGTAAAACCATTCAAACGGGAAAACCAACGGTCTAATCTATATAAACAAAACGAGAAACACGTACATATTACACAAACAAACGACAACTACTGTACATCAGACTCCTGACTTATTATATTTGTTATTCTCGTGGTGTTTTGTCTGTTGCTTGGTCCGTTTCTGTGTGTTGTTGCGTTTCGGTGTTGTGTCGTTGTTCTCTTCTTATATTTAATGCATTTCCCTCGGTTTTAGTTTGTTACCCCGATTTTGTTTTTTGTCCATGGATTTATGAGTTTTGAACAGCGGTATACTACTGTTGCCTTTATTAAGGACAGGTGCAAACATTTGCAGCGGGATTAAACGTTTTAATGGACCCAAACCTTATCCCCTTTTCTGAAACAATTGCATAGCATCACAACATAGAAAAAACACACGATAAAATATCAATTGGCAGACTTAACTCAATCAAAAAATGTTTTTTTTTTGTTTCTTTGAATTATGTGATATGGCTCTGTGCGTGTACATCCCATCTTTGTATTGGTGGTCTTTAAAAATGTTTGTATTCTTGTCTCGATTTTTTTTTTGTATATCTTTTTGTGGGTGTTATATTTCTGACGTGGCTCTGTACTTGTTAATCCGGCTTTGTGTTATTGAGCTATTTTAGATTCTTGCATGACTGTCTTTCATTTTTTATTCGTCCGTTTGCCTATTTGTGCTTTTTTACACATTTATTTCATACTAAAGTGATCACGATAATAATGCAATGTCTGTTTGTGCCTCCATTTTTGACATGTTTACCTTGTGTGTCTTTGTTTTGTTCACACAATGTTGTCAATATAATGGAATTCAATGCAGCGGTCAGACAAGGGAAAGGTTAAGCTAGCTATAAAATCAGATTTAATTCACCATGTTCTACATAAGGTAATGCCTGTACAAAGTCAGGAGTATGACAGTTGTTATGCATTCGTTTGTTGTGTTTGATCTTTTTAATTTGCAATTTGTTTAAGGAATTTTGGTTTTAAATTTTCCTCAGAGTTCAGTTTTTTTTCGCTTCTTACCGTAGCATACATATTAGTACTGACAAAATCGGTAGAGTTGAAGTACTGCAAAAATCAGTACTGAAACAATACTGAACGAATATTATATATATTTTTATATATATGTTTTACCGCTTACAGTTTTCTTTTATTTTCCTCAGGGTTTTTTTACTAAAACACGAAATAAAGTTAACATGCTACCAAGCATAAAAGGGGAATTATTCCAATAAAAAGTGTACCCTAAAAAAATTAACGCAACAAAAATACCGAACTTCAAGCAAGATCATAATGGAATGTATCTTATCAAATCGCAAACTCATTAGCTAAAACATATCAAACAAATACAAAACGGATGTCATATTCCTTACTTAATAACATGGATTTCCTTTCGAAGAAATCGGGAAATTAAGTCTGGTTTAATAGATAAATAAACCTCTCTCTAACAGTTAAAAATTCGTTATAAACAAATGTAATAGATGAGCTCAGTTGATTGCTGGCGAAATATGCGTTTAGCTTAGTAAGTTAACCTGTGTTATCTGTGATGTCTCTTTCAACAGTACTAGTATCAAGGACAAACCACCAGGTTATGAAATACTCTCGTCTTAGTGAGTCTTGTTCAAAACCCAACTAAATTGATATTAGTCTTGCATATTTTATTAACAGAAAATAACATCATAATTTGTATTTTGGCATGTGAATGTACTAGTATGGTCATCGTATGCATAGCTGTAAGCTGTTGGGCAAGGATTTTTAAAAACTGCATGATAATCCTTCGGCCATGTGGCAGGGTTGCATGTTTGCGGTCGGTTATGCGCTCCGGCACAACAGTATTCATCCCTATGGAAGGCAACACAAGCAGATTTACAACCGACTACACGGCCGTTAACTACTTTTTGTAATTCTGAAGGACATATTGCATTCATGTCTGTTCTACAAAAGGCTTCCTTGCACCAGTAAGCATTACCTCCACCATATCGACTCGTGGGTTTAAGGGTCAATGGAATGTTGAATCCATCTACCAAACTTAGATCGTAGAAATCCTGTGGAGAGTTCAAGGTTATCTCTGCAAGGGATGCTGGAGGTTCACCTGTAAGGAATAGATAGCATTCAGAATTTAAAGGAATATTAAATAAATACATTCGATTACTTAGATCTATTTTAAATATATTCTACAAGCCCAGTGATCAGAGAAGTAACGTTTATTGTTATTTCTAAACACAGTACAATTTTCTTATATTATATTATAACTATGCTTTTGTTTCGTTTGCATTAATAAGACTTTGTGTAAAACCTAATAAAAAAGAGTATTAGATTTTTCCATGTAATTATGGACTTTCCGATTTTATTTTCCTCTGAGTTCAGTATTTTTTTGATTTTACATTTTAACATGCAAATCATGTATTAGTATTGTACTATGCCAATTACTTATCAACCACATTACTTCACAATCAAAAGTTCATTTAGAGGCGGAAAGCACGTGTTCTTTGTTCGTGGATACTGATTCATAAATCTATTAAAATCTGGTCCGAGTAAGAGTTCTAAAATTACCTGTTGAGTGATGATTTCCACAATCTAACCAAGGTCCACAGTCCCCTGTTTCGCAGTGGAAATGCCCATTAGTTGTTCTGCAGCCAGTTCGTCCCCACCAACGTCCAGCTATAAGATCATTCGGAACAGGTATATTCACAACCTGACCGGGACTCATATG
The DNA here is from genome assembly GCF_036588685.1 of Mytilus trossulus. NCBI lineage: Eukaryota > Metazoa > Mollusca > Bivalvia > Mytilida > Mytilidae > Mytilus > Mytilus trossulus. Next base: position 25,356,495 of record NC_086383.1, on the reverse strand, counting down.
CCATCCACCACCGCTGGGAGGTACGTACCTTGGATTTGATTTGGTTCTGGCGTACATACCAGCCCATACTGTATATCCACAGTTATTTCGAAGCGTAATAGTAGTCCCTGAACCTGTAATACAGACATCATTCCTTTTCATTTTGTCTTCTGTTATTGTTCTTTATGTATGTCGTGTACGTAGCATAAAACTACCTAATAAAACTGATAATTTATGATAACACGAGGTCCGACAATAAAGTGCACATGTAAATTATACAAAAAATTGCTAAAATATTTTCATGATCCTAGCTGAAAAATGTAATTATAAGTATTGAATGCTTCTTTTTGTAACTTCATAGGGTTGCAAAAGCGTTGACCGTACGCACATTTTTAGCGCCTCATACAAAATGGACTACGTCAACGCTTTTGCATCCCTGCTATATTCTCAACAGGATCTGGCAAACTAAAACAATTTGAGTTAATACTCGTTATCTTATTATTTATATTATTAGTTTAAATCCGATACTCTTCATGCTTAACTTTTTGAGAGAAAAAAATCCATTTCGTTCTTTCATATTTTTTGTGAACGTATACCACTGATAATTAGCAAATACTATAAGACCTTAGTACATTATTCAGTAATATCAGGAAGGTTTTTCAATCATAGTATACGTACATAAATGCAGCAACCCAAGAGCTAAGAAATACCACATGATGACTCAATCTCTAAAAGAATAAACAAATAGGTTAAGATTTACGGTAGAGGGAGTTTCCATAGAGTACCATCGAATAAGTATATATCATTGAAATTTGACATGAAACGTTAACAAATTTAAATTAATTATTTTCCATAGTGTTTTTTAGACTGCAAACTCTGGAGCATTTTAAAACTGTAATGTGTAGCTTTTTCAAATAACCGTTAGAATTTTTTGAAAGGTGTAAAGATTTGTTAATACACATGCGATGATTAACGGAGCTTTTCTTTAATATTGTAAGGAACGTTATGTTAAAATCAGTAGGTCAGATATACAACTTCTAAATTTCTTATACTTTCGGACAAAATTCAATCATGGTGTAACATAATATTTTCGTGTTTATTTTGTTTGTCATTGTAGCTATCATACATGACAACGCACAAACGTTGTATGTCTTATTTTAAAACACTCTGATGAGTTTATCCGAACTTCAAATTATTACTTTTTTTCGTTGATATTGGGTAGTTTTACAGCCTGTTATCGGATTTATTCATTTTTTGACCAGAGTAAATCTAGTAAAACTGTGTCACAATGCATCGGAGGATATATAGATGCCACTTTGTTTTTGCCAAAGTTAATTTAACTTTCGTTGTATAGAAAATAAACTTGGTTGTATTAGCAAAACCTTAAGAACTAAGATTAAATAAAACTAAAAATTGTAGTTAATACATAAATTTAAAATCTTACCTTTCCAACTGTTCACTCACCTGTAGATGCTATCGGTTTGAGATTTTATTCCTCGGCAAGTTGTATAAGAAGACGTAAGATAAGACATAAAGGTCTAAAACTAAGGTTCTAGTTCATATCATCGGAATGATTCGTGAACTTAAAGACACACATTTATGATAAGACTTTGTTAGGACTTTTCATATCTGTCGCGTATATTAAGTTCAAACTCCGATGTAGGCCGAAAATTGGATTAGAGGTCATTTTTTTTTTATATTGATTATTTATAATATAACGTTTTATTTTGCCAAAATAAAATTTGTACAACTCATACAGTTAAATCGGAAGACACAAACAGTATTTAATACATTCTTTCAATATACAGGTTACAAACGTATGAGAGAAATAACCAACACTTTAAACGCGGGAAGAAGTTTTTAAAACACAATACATGTGATTAGTCGGCAAGTAACTAGCCAACAAGAAATTCAATGATATTTTTTTTAATTTTGTAAGATATTCGATATTCGGTATGCTCTTTTTTCCCCAAAGATTGGCCATAAACAAAAAAATGTACAGAAGAAGTGCACAAAAGTTTTTTCGAAAGAATAAAAGGTTAGGTTATGTTATGTTTTGTAGATGCTTCTTATTTTAAGGTTCGGTAAGCAATTTGCAAAATTTTCAATTCAAATTAAGGTGGTACCCAACACCTTGACTTGTTATTTGGCTCGTTTAATTGTCATAAAATGTTGACAAAATATTTCAACTAACCCTTTGACAAAAATATGAAAGTTTCAAAAAATTTGAACCGACCACTTTATCAAAAATTTCCTTGGTTTAATATAGCAGCTTGACAAACACAAAATTTGTTCATTGAGGAACTTAATATTTCCTTAACAATACAACGTGATTGAAACATTTAGCTGATTTTTACAGAGTTATCCCTAAAGTGTTATGTACCACCTTAAAAGTTAAAAAAAAAAATCTACTTACGTCGAACACTAGCTAGATCTCCATTGTTGAACAAATAGTCTAACACTAAAATAAAAAAATCAGTTCACGCAGTTTGTACATATGGCTTTCTTTATATTATAAAAATTGGACACATTAATTAATGATATTGTGCAATAAAGTATGTCATAAGTGAGCGTAAACATGTAAAGAACCGGACAATGCATCCGGTAATGCCGGATATTGACGACATGCATTTTAACAAAGTTTGGTCGTTATGTTTTTCTATATTATAATTAATGATATAATTTAGGTGTTTGTACTATCTGCACTGAACTTACGTTTTAGGTCATAACAAATTGTTTATCTTCTTCTAAAAGTGTTTTACTTATAGGGGTTTCCATGATTTCCCCTATCTACTTCATATGTTGAGTGAGATACCTGTATAAACTGCTTACTTGGCATTTTTTAAGCCCCACCTAAGATAGAAGAGGGGCATTATGTTTTCTGGTCTGTGCGTTCTTTCGTTTGTCCTTCTGTCCCGCTTCAGGTTTTAGTTTTTGGTCCAGGTAGTTTTTGATTAAGTTGAAGTCGAGTCAACTTGAAACTTAGTATACATCTTCACTTTGAAAAGATCATTCTAATTTTAATGCCAAATTAGAGAATTTATTCCAATTTCACGGTCCAGTAAACATAGAAAATGATAGTGCGGGTGGGGCATCCGTGTACTGTGGACACATTCTTGTTTTCTTATAGGCTTCTTAGCCATTGTAACATTCCAACTTAAGTCACATAAAATTTAAATAATGGTCTATTAAACAACAAGTTGGGAGTGTGATCATGAGGCTGCCAGATTTTTTAAATATATATTCGGGCCCCTTTTCAGATATATATTAGTGATCTTACCTTATCTCATATGAACATATTTATTCTTGTCCGAAGTATTCATAATAGTTTTGGCTCGCTTCGCCGGCTGTATCTAAGCAAGTATACTACTTCTCAGATAAACAAGAAAAGTTTCGTTAAACGCATACAATTGATGATATATAAACTTCATTTGACTGCTTTATAAATGTGTTTTATATTGCATGTGTATCCTTTAAAATCAAATTACTTTAAATTAGAAGTGAAAAGTTGATTCTTGGGGTTAAATGGCGAGGAGGGACAGTTCTTGTATCAATGTAGATCAGCTGGCAAAACAAAATGCTGGTCCTGGATTGATTGAAAACAATTTGGCCGACTTTATATTAGTGTTAATTATCTGACCTTAAAATGTACCTAGGATTCAAATGATTGATACCTTAGTGGTAACTAAATAAGTAAAATTTAGATAAACGGGGTGACTTGATGTTAACGTTTTATTCTTACACTATCTCTTTTTAAGGACGAGCAGGACATTAGGTCACGTGATTTTCATGGTCAATATAGAACCGGAACCGCGTATGTCAAACTTCGGTGGTTAACAAAAAATATGGCGGACGACAAGTATTCCCACCGTGTCCGTGGAAAGATGCCTAGTACAGGTAGAAGTTAGAAGGCGTATGCTACAAATGAATATAAAGGAAACATTAAGCGGTGAACACCATGAATACTGTGCTGTTTTGGGGGAATTACCTGTAAGTGTAAATGCAACTGATTTGCAAGGTAGGGAAAATTAAAACTTTGACCCTCCAAAAATGAAGAATATGATAGGTAAAAATAAGTTAGGTGAAAAATTGCAATATAATGTTTATGTGAAAATAGGGTAGACTGCTAAAATTAGAACCTGCCACAATTGAAACACCCTGTTTTTTTTGTAATTAAGAAATTTGACTCCCATGAATATGGATGCACATTTCAAAAGACATAAGTTTTCAAAGTGGCCACCATTTCATACTTACTGCCGCTTAAATTTATAAATTAAATATGACAAAAAATGTATAGCAGAATTCAACTAAACTTGATATCGAAGCAGTCATCTCAAATTTCGCGAAATATTAACTTTATTCATTTATGCAATTTTTGTTTATTTTTGTTCCAGAATTATCAAGGAAGTCTGATATAACTCGGATGGATGCATTTGACGGAACCAATGTATTTTACGAGTATGTTTCACTTTAAGAGGTTATTTCACCCAAAGTGTCATAATCAACATAATTGACTTTTGATTTTACTTGTGGCCTGATGTCTTATCATCATGATCATGGTTAACCAGTTGAAAGCAAAGATATTCAACTTGTATGACTGGATTTGATTGATTTTATCAGCAAAAAGAAGAAACCCATTTTATTCGGTCATAACATTGCTGCGATTGACATTCCCTTACAAATTCCAAAGCAAGGTTGTCGGCTCTCCGCCGAAGTTTCGCGTTTAACACCCTTGCCTTCAGCCGTACTCAACGTGTGCAAGTTCTTGCAGAACTTAATCATCCGCAGCACATGCATACATTTTTTCGTTAATTGCATATAGAGACATTCAAAACATATTTTAATATTGACTTTCATAATTCAATTTAACATAACGATATTTTGAAGCCATTTGACCATTCTGTTGAAAGTATGTACATGCGAACTACTTTGTTTACGTTTTCCAAGCTGCCGACCGCCTGCCTGCAAACCTAGCTTACCAGTTACAGTTATGAATATGAAGTTTACTTTAAACAAAATAATCTGTTTGGAAATATTGTCTATGAGATAATTTAATTGTATAGATGCTTTGTCTGGCTTTTAGTGTACCATTAATTTTTATGAATTTCAGATTTAACATTTCCGTGTTATGATTGGTTATGCTTAAAAAGGGGGGATTTTTCCAATTTTGGGACAATAACTTATACGCCTGTCTTTTAGAGCAATGGGCGTATCATGCGCTAAAGCACAGCCCTTTATTGACAACCACATAACCGATATAATCTCAAAAATTCTCATTGTATATTATTTATTGCTTCTAAATTTAAATTATATAATTATCTTAATATTATTACTTCGTATATTTTAACAAATTTGATTCTTTAAGGGATAGTCACACGCTAAACTATATTTTTGTGCACAGCAAAAAGCATATTGCACGGTTATTTTAGAATACCTAAAAACCGATATACTTTGTGTGACGTCATGTGAAAGTTTTCAGGATATTGTTTAACGATCTTTAACCTTTTGAAACCAATGATATCGACCGTGCAGGGGCTGTATAGCCAGTCAAGGTCGTTGAAAACTTCCATTTGTTGTTGTAACCAATGATAACTGTAATCGATTATTTGACGAAAAAAATCTTCAAATACATAGTATGACAACAAACAAACAAAAAACACTATTGAAATAACAACTAATATTTTGTTATTGTCAAGGAGACAATATGATATTTATAAAATTCAAACAAAAATCAAATGACGATTTTGAAACAAATATGGTCGGAAGTTAATAATATAACAAATATAGCCTTTGTATGAGGTCAATACAGGATATATCGACCTCCGACTTCGACCTCAGTCCATATACTTTTTTTCTGGTTAATATATCCTTGTATTGACCTCATACAAAGGCTATTTTTGTATAATAGTAATTGATTATATATGCATTAATTATTTTTTTCCATATTTGTATATTGTCTTTAACACTGGCAAGTGTAATTAAATGTGATTTTTTTTTTTGGATTAAAGATATGGAGTTCAGAGGTCTGTCGGTTAAGTTAAAACCAAAAACAGGAGGAAGCTGTAAATCACATCCTACAGGGGATGGATGTAATATGTAATTTGCCAGTTTGCTATGGTAAAAGCATGATTTTTCATGTCCTGCCAGGTACAGGTTACGATATAGGTATAAGAATGTGGTTTGAATGGCATTGAGACACTGCATAGAAAGCTATAAAGGGCACTATACATTATTACTACATTTACTAGTTATACGCCATTTAAACCGGAAAACCAATAGTTTATATTTAATCAACAAACACTTATCAACAAAAGACAGCCACAAAATATCAGTATCCTGACTTAGAAATGTATTAATATGCTCCAATCTTCACTCAAACTGAAGCAATAGTGTAAACTACCAATTATAGAAAGACGCACTATACATACCAATTTAAGAGATCTTGTTTTCAAGTGTTCAACAGAGACATAAGTATGTACTTGTATGCAATTTGCATGCTCTTGACTTAAGACAGGTTGATGAAGACATTGACAGTTTTATATGAATTTTAGTAATCAACCTCCCACTGGAACAGTGGTGTTAATGCAATGTTCAATTTCTTGGGTAATGAGGTAAAATATATATGTCTTATTTCATTTTCAATACATTTGTCAATTGCTTATGTCTTTCCAAAAATAGTGTATGTGAATCATTGTGTTATGTATACAGAGTTTCTTAAACAAGAGAAGAGTGCATTCAAGGTGTTGGTTGTGTGTCCTTTAACAGCACTAATGGAGTACCAGCTAGAGAAATTAAAGGCAAAACAAATAAAGGCCTGATTCTTCAAGCAGGATGGGACAAGCATAAAAAATTATGAAGAACATGAGGGTAGATTTTTTTCTTTTTTCTGACACAGTCAGTATATTTTTGGTTGAGGACCTATTTAGAATAATTCTATTTTCTGGCAATCAGCATCTGTAACATTTAAGTCAAGCTTGTTGTTCAACTTTTTTCAATATCAATAACTTTATTAAACCTTGGAATTTTATAATTTCTGTTTATAACCAAAATACAGTATAATCATAGCAGAATTTCCATTTTTTTTTTATTTCTTCTTTTATTATCCTGGTACCTTAAATAAGTATTTCCTTACTTTACTAATGCAAGAACTTAATTTCCTTAACATTCATATTTTGTCTGTGATCAAAGTTTTTTTAAAGTATTTTTGATTTTTGATTTTTTTTGTGTGTGTGTTTTAATGCCACTTTAATGCACTGTATTTAGGCTACTTCATGGCATCCACTTTTTATAGGTGGAGGAGGCAACCTTGGTTAGGAAAACTTACAATCCAAGTCAATTGAGATTGGAGTCAATTGCACCCACACGAGCTGTGTTGAAAACCTACAAAAGAGGGACAAAAGATACTAGAGGGCAAGGATTTGTATTGTGTCACTATACAAATCCTTGTAGAGGGACAGTCGAACTCATAAATCTAAAAATACACTGACAACACCATGACAAAAAAAAAAAAAAAAACGACAAACAATAGTGCACATGCCACAACATAGAAAACTAAAGAATAAGCAACTCAATCCCACCTAAAACTAGGAATAATCTCATTGTTGACTGGCTAGTGATTTTACTAGTAACTACTAAGACCAATCGGCCACTGGAGCCCTCATTAAATTGTCTTTTTCAAACCAACATCAATGTCGAGATGAAAAATTCGACATAAGCATGTAACAGACAAAGATACAGTGTCATGATCAAAATTTTGATGATTATTTTCGGTATTTTACAGTTGAATGGTCATATTGTTTTCCCCAATCAACAGTTAGATGCAGTCGAGAGTTATTTTTATTTCTTTCAAAATATTCTCAATACATACTTATATAATCATGATAACGAGTGTTGATAATTGATTTCCAATAAGTATTTTTCTGATGGACCAACTTTTTTTTACTATTAACATTTACAGACAGTCTGGAATTAATATTCTGAACGGGATAATTTTGTTTGCCTTCATGTATTGTTATGAGCTGTAGCTTAGAAATGTTTTTTTTTAATGTTTACCTGCTTCAAGCTTATAAATAAAGGCAACAGTAGTATATTGCTGCTCAAAACTCATAAATCCATGGACAAAAAACAAAATCGGGGTAACAATTTCAATTTTATAACAAATATATTTACTTAAAATGCTTTCTTTATACTAACATGACATTGTAGATTCAAGTCTCCATAGTACAGTTGCAGTACACCTATTTGGTGATGTTGGTTCAAATCCAAGTGGTGACCACTAACGCATATGCTTTTAACAAATCCTTGCATGCTTTCCCTTTGGTGATGGCTGTAGCTTAGAAATGCTTCTTTTGATGTTTGCCTGCTTCAATTTTTAAATAAATATATGATGCCTTCCTCTTTCGTTATAGCAATTGTTCAATATGTCTTTGGAAGTTTAAATTAATGAATTTTAATAGGCAATTCCAACCCACTTCTCCTAATATGTTCATTTATGGAATAGCCGTTATACCATATTTTGTAAATAGCACTGGTTCAAATCATTGTCTTATTAATATAATTGAGCATTTTTGAAATTTCAGGGTAAAAGAATTCCGGAAAAGCTTCACTGAAATTGTAGGTATCAGGTCTTTCTTTTCATCAGCACCAATGGCATGTCTATCTGCCACCATAACAGAATCACAGATTTCTATTATAAAACAAAAATGTGTCCTCAGTACACGAATGCCCCACTCGCACTATCATTTTCAAAGTTCAGTGGACCATGAAATTGGGTTAAAAACTCTTATTTGGCATTCAAATAAGGAAGATCATATCATCGGGAACATGTGTACTAAGTTTGAAGTCGATTGGACTTCAACTTCATCAAAAACTACCTTGACCAAAAAACTTTAACCTGGAGCGGGACAGACGGACGAATAGACGCACAGACCAGAAAACATAATGCCCCTCTACTATCGTAGGTGGGGCATAAAAATCTTCAAATTTAAAATCTGTTGTATGTTATCTCTGTGTCCAGATATAAACCATTTTAGATTGTTCAAAATCTTAAAAGATAAAGGAAACACAATGCATGAGTGTCACAGAAAGTATTTTTAAATCTGAAATTATGTCTTTGAAAGAAAAAGGCAGTAATTATCCTATACACGGTTTTTATACCATTACAATATATGGCATATGCAATGAAAATTGCAAGTAGTGTATTGCCCTCCTCTTTGTTTTAAGCCAAATTTTGTGCTGTATATTCCGGCCAAGAAAAATGTGTCTTAAATGCTGTGTTTGCAGAATTGAGGCAATTGGATTCCAGATTCAGATTAATTTTCTGTACATGTGTTATTGGTATGGGTTTCGATTTCCCATGCATTACCAGAGTAGTACATATAAAACCGCCTAGATCACTTACAGATAATTTTCAGGGAATTGGCAGAATGGGCCGTAGAGGCGAGAAATCAGAAGCAATATTATATTATAATAGATCTGATATAAGTAAAAATATACCAGGTATAACGGAAGATATTATGAAATATTCTACTTCATCATCTTGTTTAAGAAAGATGTTGTTAAATAATTTTGGTTTCTTCAGTGAAGATTTTTTTCCTGAAGGATGCTCATGTTGTAGTACTTGTTCTGAAACTTGTGCGTGTTCAGACTGTTTAATGTGCAGGCATGTTACAGAAATGGAGATTAAAGGTACTATTGGGGTCTTAACTCACAAATATCAGCAAATAATGGTTCAATAACTGTACTGAAATTAGCCGAGTTTATGAGCTTCGGTCCCTGCTTGGAAGTTGATTCCCATATTGATGAAGGATTGATTGATTGATTGTAAGTAATGTAAATTTGAAATTGTGCGGAAATAATTTTTTTCATATGCGAGGACTTAATGTCAATACTCCACCCGATTGAAAATAATATATATCTGTCAATTAATTCCGACTGCGATTCAAAAGTTAAAGCTACTTTATAAATAATAATACGCTTTAAATGAAAATGAATAGAAAAAGATCCGAATGATAATTACTCACTTGTTTTCTTTGTATTACAGTGATCGCATACATTTGCTACAAACGAAATATAAGTTAACTCAGAAAAATTGACAAGGCTAGATTTTGCATTATTTTGATCAGTTATCAAAGTTGAACACAACGAGAGCAGAATAGGCAAACTGCCACAGAACACATAGACACGCCTGTAAGGAAGACATTTCATTGAAAGAGTTGTTGGCGGCAGGAGAAAAACATGGCCGTGTTTGTAATGCACGTGTTAGTTCGTGGTGTACAGCTTGTCTGGTTTGACTGTGCTTATGACATTAATTCATTTTCTTTAACGAGTTCTGTGCCACAGGGCCGATCATCAATGAATTATGACGTCGCCGTTTGGCGCTTCAATTAAGTCTATCGTCTCTAAATTTTCGCGCTTTTTTCTAATATTGAAAAGTACGAAAATCAAGCTTTTTTCCTTGTGCGTAGTAATCACCCTTATCAAATCGACTAAGTTAAGGACCTCCTAGGTTGTGTTAACACGACAGAAAGACATTTTGGAATGTGTGTTTAAGGAAAAAGAAAAGCGAAAAAATGTCAAAATGTTGTCTAGCCGGTTCAATGCAGAAGTAGTTGCAAACCGAAAACCTAAGATGAGTACTATAAATATATGGGAGGGGTTGACTTGAACGACATGCTAACTAGCTTTAACGAAGACGGGCGAAAATCGACGAAAATGTTCAACATTATACACAGGATGGTAATAAACGCATATATTATCAATAGAACTCCTACAATGCTAAATCTCGTCTCCATTTTATTCAACTGCTTATTGGTGACCTTTCCGAAGATCACATGACAAGAAACCATGTCAATCTTGGAGTTTTAAATGATGATACTAACAATCTGAATAAACTCATCATAGATACCAGGTCTAAATTTGGTATATACGCGAAAATTGAGGAAATTGCCGGAAAGAAAAGAAAAAGAATCTTAGATTGTGTATGTTTCGGTTTGAAATGTTCCTGGTGGTAGAAAAAGGTAGAAACATATATTATTTAGTGAAAGAACATCATCTAAATAGCGTATAGTAGAGTTAAAGGATATTGATTCCAGTTGTTACATCGATTGATCAATGCCAGAGAAGTGACATTCATATTCGGTGGTTGTTGGTTTCGGTGAATATCAACCTGATCATAAGTCAATAATTTTATATATTTATTCAAATTCAAATTTTTAAACGCTGTTCGCGAAGTAATTTCTAATCAAATTGTGAATGCAAACGTATTTGCTACTCAATTTCTCAGTATAATATATAAATATAGATATAATTAAAAGTTACCAATTTTAAACAAGCTGGATGAATAACAAAAACTGCTACTTGTCAATTTTTCCTAGAGTATTACAATGAGAAATATGCACTGTCTAGAACAATAGAAAAGTAACTCTTTGCAATTCAGGTAGAAATAAACAGCTGCTCCATGAGTGCATGATACGCCCGACGTCTTGTGAGGGAGTTTTATGCAATAATCATAAATAAAAAAAAACTTAATATTACTAAAATAAGATGCTGAGTCATCACCAAAAAGTATACAGATCTTTTGATTAATATAATAAAGAAGTGTGTACAGTTTCAAGCAATGATCATCAATTTTTTTTTTGAGATACGACGCGACATGTAAAAAAAAAAACTCCCCTTTTTTACAAATTACTCAATTACACAAACATAAAATGTATATATATTACGTCCCGTCATTAAAAATTGTTACAACACAGATTAAACAAATCTGGAAACAAAATAATTTTCAAATGCGTTTAAAGTTTGTATTTTTTTCATATTCTGCGAGCCCGCTACCGAACAGTTAAGATTGTTAAAGAGATATCTCAATAGACGAAATTATGGTAGGATTCAAAGGTCGTCATCAGATGGTTCAACACATGATAAATAAAAATGCACATCGGTGGGGCATTAAACTTTTGACTAACCAATTCAGACTCCGGTTACACTATCATATACATTGTAGTAGTGTACAAAGCAGACAATCGTTGGGTGTATATGGTGTACTTTTTAAATTTGAATAATTGAGGTGCTATATACACGAAATCTTTTTTAAATCCTAGCCAAACGTTCATTAGTTAAATCTTCTGAGAAATGAGACGAAAAATCAAAGATAAACTAATAAAGAAGCAAACAAGAAACTGAAAGATGATGAAAAATTAAAAATGTTTACAATACGCTACAAGAACTTGTAATATTTCTAATTCAGAAACTAAATTATCGTGTATCAAGTATATGCAATATTCACTCAGTCACTAAATGAAATTCCTTCGTGAAGAAAAAAATGTTTATTGACTTCATAGTTATATGTGTCCATCTTCTTTTTTATTTTAAAGAATTCGTGTTGTTTGATATAATTTTATTAAGTTATTAATGTATTCCTATTTAATATGTTTATATATTCAAAAAAAAAAAGAATCAGCATTTGTATAATGCCACAGAATTCAGGGGAAGATCCAAACGGCCTTGGTACCATACTGTAATGAACTTAGTAGAGCTGCACATGGAGAAACAAAAACACATAACTTTTGAGTTCCTTCCGGAGCCTTAAGCTTTGTCGTGATTTGTTGGATCTGAACACATACTCTACTGAAACTGTATGTGTAAGGAGACGGAGAATGCCGAAATCTTATCAATACCTCAAACTTCCAAAGGGAAGTATTAATGTATTGATGTAAGGATCTCTTATGAAACCTTGTGCATGTGTAGTGTAGCGTTCAGTTCGACGTCACGATTTTTGCATAACGTCAAAATTTAAAACGCTATTTTGGTTGTTTTCCTCTTAAATTAAGTTAACAAAAATTGTTCTAATCGACAGAGCATCATTTGAAGATTGATATCTGGGTTTTTTTTTATTCTACATGTGTATACTAACACTTACCTTCGAAGTGTTTACACCCAGCATCGTTTCCGAAATTAATACGCGGTATGAAATTTGGACGGCGTAATTTTAGAGCAATCTATGATTTCCACCTTTACTAGTTTGTTTAAACATTGAGAATTTACATAAAATAAAAGCGCGTATTTCTGGCTTTTTTTTCGTATGACTTTCTTGAAGATATTATTGCTTTATCATTTTTTTTTTTAAATTCCAATACATATATTCCATAAGTCGATAAAATCAAAAGAAAAAAAATGAAATAGATTGCAGAGAAACAGATTGTAATAGGCTAGATACTATATTAGGATATGGACAATGCAAATCTGAAACTGAGGTTAAAGAACTTCTATCAAGATTCTCACATGAAAATAAACTCATCATAGATACCAGAACTAAATTTAGTATATACGCCAGACGCGCGTCTCGTCTACAAAAGACTAATAAGTGACGCTCGAATCCAAAAAAGTTAAAAGGCCAAATAAAGTAAGAAATTGAAGAGCATTGAAAGTCGTTGCTTTAAAATTTCAATGTTTTGAAGCAAATAATGTGTTGTAGCCCTACAGGTTTTCAACTGAAGAAAAGGCATTAACTATAGACATGTTAAAAACAATCGTATTCAAATAATCCAAAATTATTCTTGTAATATACATCTGGGTTTAGATATTGACTTGGATGTCCCTAGGAAAAAAGAAAATGTAAGAACATTAACAGAAAGAAATCAATTATTGAAGTAAAAAAATGTCATGCAAATGTCAGTTTTTGTAACATGTCAGGATTGTGAAAAAACAAAGTACAGTTTTAAACAACAATCGTCGACATAATTCCATCAAAAAAAGGAAACGTAAGCTAGAAAATAAAAAGGAAGTAATTTCAGCTGTTAAAAACATAAGAGAAGCCAAAAATCAATGCAAATATGACTTTTATTAGTAATAACAAAGAGTTCTTTAAGATTGGTTCATAGGTCAGGTCAAAGAAATTTAATCAGAAGAAACTTCTTCTGTAAACTTTATGGAACGGTCTATTACAAATACATGTACATTTAAGTGGTGTTCACCACCAGCAGAGGAAACTACTTATATCTACTTGGATATTGATAATGAAATCGGACCAGATGATTCTTCTCTTCGAACATGGTATCTAGAAATATTTTTTGGCAAACAATCACTACCAAATATATAAATAACTGCTTATTTCTAACTGAATTTTTGTTGTTGATAGTTTTGTGATATTCTTCGTACTCACAGGTCTTACAGATAGTTAATAATTTATTAATAGTTGGTAATTCAATTTTCTATTTTTTGTTTGCACTTTTTTGAATGTTTTGCATTGATAAAAAAAATATTGGAAACTCGGTGACAATTCATGCATAAACACAAAAACAAAAATATACTAATCTTACATGTGTTTTGGGAACTCTTGAATATACTTAAACATTGTTAAATGAAATGAAATACTCAAAAAGTCATTAAATCAAAAAAGTTTAGAGATGCAATATACATGTGTTTGCAAATTAAACAACCATCCACCATGTACCAGAGTCAGTGACCTAGATCTATCAACAAACAGCCTTTAACAATGAGTAAACCCAATACTTCATTTATTGTATCACGTATTGTATCAATAAGTCACACAGTCAGTGTTTCTTATATTCAAGCTGTTAAGATAAAGGATGTTTTTTTTGGGGGGAAAATAACTTCTGTAAGTACTGCTGCAAGTTAAAAGCCTTCAAATCAGTTATTTTCATTTTTTTTCTGTTTCGATACCCTGGTAACAGGATTTTTTTTCAGTTTCCAACCAAAAAATCCATATTCCTACTTATGTAGGATACTTGTATTTAAAAATTTACATCAAAAGGTTCAGGCATTAAAAAGTTTTGTTATTTTCATTATTATTTTTTTTCGCTTTTTAACTGTTTTTTTGTTGGTGCCATCTTACTGTACAAACATTATCATAGAAACAGTCTAAATATTACGCTTTCAAAAAACTATACATCCAATCTCCATGAAATAAATTGTAATTGCTTTCTGTGTAAAAGAGCTTTCTAAAAAAGATCACTTAAATATTACTGATGAAATATTTTGCTGCACCAGGCTACCGATTGCTATACATTGGTCAGACTGAAGATCAGTTAGTATTCTTAGTACACTTGCTTTAACCAGGTCAAATTCAATATGCACAAAAAGCAAAATCACAAAAATACTGAGCTTAGAGGAAAATCAATTCGGAAAGTCAATAATCACATGACAAAATCAGATAACAAAACGCATCAAAAACGAATGGACAAGAACTGTCATATTCCTGACTTGGTACAGGCATTTTCAAATGTAGAAAATGGTGGATTAAACCTGGTTCTATAGCGCTAACCCTCTCACTTTAATGACAGTCTCATCAAACTATATTTACATTGATGCGTTAAATAAACAGACACAACAAGTGAAACTGCGAGCTACTGCTCACTGATGATACCCCCGCCGCAAGTGGATACTATTAATAGTGTAAAAATATGCAAGTGTTCGGTTAACAGGAAGTTGTCGAGTGATGAATCTGAAAACACATCACACGGTTTAGCTGACTTAGATAAACCCTGAAACCAAATGTCAGAAATCCTTGTATTGTAGTTCCTGAGAAAATGCGACGAAAAATATTCATGTGACGGACGGACTGACTGACTGGCGTACTTACAGACAGAGGTAAAACAGTATACCCCCCTTTTTAGCTCACCTGGCCTAAAAGGCCATGTGAGCTTTTCTTATCACTTGGCGTCCGTCGACGTCATCGTCGTCGTCTGTCGTCGTTAACAATTTTTCAAACATCTTCTCCTCTGAAACTACTAAATGGATTTGAATGAAACTTAGCATGATTGTTCCTTAGAGTATCCTGCACAAAATCGATTTTTGATCCGTCAAAAAACATGGCCGCCGTTACTTAAAATAGAACATAGGGGTCAAATGCAGTTTTTGGCTTATATCTAAAAAACGAAAGCATTTAGAGCAAATCTGACATAGGGTTAAAATGTTCATTAGGTCAAGATCTATCAGCCCTGAAATTTTCAGATGAATCAAACAAACCATTGTTGGGTTGCTGCCACTTAATTGGTAATTTTAAGGAAATTTTGCAGTTTTTGGTCATTATCTTGAATATTATTATAGATAAAGATAAACTGTAAACAGCAAAAATGATCAGCAAAGTAAGATCTACAAATAAGTTAATATGAACAAAATTGTCAATTGACCCCTTAAGGGGTTATTGTCCTTTAATGGCAATTTTTCACAATTTGTTTATCATATTTGCTAACTTTAAAAAATCTTCTCCTCTGAAACTACTGAATGGATTTGGATGAAACTTAGCATGATTGTTCTTTAGAGTATCCTGCACAAAGTGTGTGCTTAGATTTTTGATCCGTCAAAAAACATGGCTGCCGTTACTTAAAATAGAACATAGGGGTCAAATGCAGTTTTTGGCTTATATCTCAAAAACGAAAGCATTTAGAGCAAATCTGACATGGGGTAAAAATGTTCATTAGGTCAAGATCTATCAGCCCTAAAATTTTCAGATGAATCAAACAAACCATTGTTGGGTTGCTGCCACTTAATTGGTAATTTTAAGGAAATTTTGCAGTTTTTGGTCATTATCTTGAATATTATTATAGATAAAGATAAACTGTAAACAGCAAAAATGATCAGCAAAGTAAGATCTACAAATAAGTCAATTTGACCAAAATTGTCAATTGACCTCTTGAGGAGTTATTGCCCTTTAAAAACGTTTTTCACAATTTGTTCATCATGTTGACTTACTTTAAAAATTCTTCTTCTTTGAAACTGCTGTATCAATTTCAGCCAAACTTAGGCTAAATGAGTTTCAGAGTTTCAGAGTATCTAGTATAAATTTTATATTTCATTTCCTTGTATGTCAAGAAACATAGCTCCTATGGCTAAAATAGAACATAGGAGAAATTGAATTTTTTTTTTGACTTTTGAAGAGAATAGGACGATTTAAAGAACATTTAAATAAATTGAAAAGCCAAAATAATCATTGATGAGAGATTAAACCAAAAAAATTCAGGTGAGCGATTCAGGCTCTTGAGAGCCTCTTGTTATGAAAGCGGGGGTATAATAAATAAAATAGTCAAAATATGGGTACACCAGTCTTCATCGTATAACAATTTTAAAAGGGACAATTTAACATCTACTATCTAAGAACACATTCATTGATTTGAATGTCTAACGTCAGAAAATTTAATACGTCACATAAATCAAGTAACTCTTACACAATGAAGTACTATTAATATTTATGTCTGTTGATTAACAATATTTTGCCATCGTATAAGAGGAACAATAACAGTACTATGAGGCTACTTTTTTTCCGGGAAGTATATACGATATACTAGAATTTAAAAATAATGTTTATTTTTTTATTCGA
This sequence comes from Mytilus trossulus, assembly GCF_036588685.1. Classification (NCBI taxonomy): domain Eukaryota; kingdom Metazoa; phylum Mollusca; class Bivalvia; order Mytilida; family Mytilidae; genus Mytilus; species Mytilus trossulus. The sequence goes on along the minus strand of NC_086383.1, from coordinate 25,339,181 downwards.
CAAAAAAAATGAAATAAGAGAAACCCAGCTTATTTCGTTCTCTAATTGGCTAATGGTCTCTTATTTGATCGATTTCGAGCGAATGTATTAATCCAGAAGACAGCTCTAGTCATTCTACACACACACACACGTGAGTTTTGACTTGATGCACCGCATTGCCAAGTAATAAGTATAAATACTACAGAATAAAATGAATGCGTTTACCGCAATAAAATAAATCGAGAATAATCACAACAATACTACACTCCGAGGAAAAATTAAGAACGGAAAGTCCCTGAGCAAATGGCAAAATAAAAATAAATAAAGCACATTATCAACAATGAAAGACAAAAATGTACAGTAGAAAAATAACGGGAAGTACAAGTACAGAGCCACGTCATAAGTGATAGAGCGTATTTTCGCCCAATCATAGCATTTGAAATAAGGTCATAGATAATCGATTGATTTAACGATGACGAACAAATGACAAAGGCTAAGATTACAATAATATTGGAAACTAATTTTGTACAGAAAAGAATGGAAAATTTACGGATATATATTTTAAATTCGATTTAGACTCGACTGAGAAAAAAAGACTCTTTCAGTCGTACCCGGGTCAATGTTTTGTGCCCTATGGCAGCAAACTCTCCCAGAGGGTCCGATATTCCTCAATAGGGACTCTGTCCATTTCAAGATGGTTTAGAATTTGCTCAGAAACCAGTTAATTTTCTCTAGAAATATTCTACCCAAGGACAGGAGGTATCTGGAAGAGATATTACTAAAGGCCAGATACTACCAGTTGGATGAACTCAGAAGACAGGTAGTTCAGAGAATTGAAGAACTTTGACAACATACAAAATTTAATTTCTATACAAACAATCAGATTAGATTTAATGAACATGATGAATACTAAGATGTAGATCATAAGTAATGCTATTTAAAATTTAAAAAGATTACTAAGTATTTAATTTGTCTTTTAGAATATTTAGACTAGAGTCTTAACCATCATAAAATAGACTTCTAATGAATCCGATACCTTTATTGTCGCATATTCCCTCAAAAATAGTAAATTCATCATCTAAATAAGTAAACTAACACTATATGTTTCCATGGATACTGAACTTATTTTATTTAGTTTAACTTTTTTTTTGTGTGATTTGGAATCTGCTAAGAAATAGGATACATGTTTGGGTATTAATGTTAAAATGGCAGTATCCATCTCAAAATGCCTGACAATGTTCCTGCGCCTAAAAACCCAATTTCAGCTTCAAATTCTAACTGTTTGTTGCTACCTTATGGTTAAATTTAATGACCCAATGTTAACTTCTAAAAAATTAAATTACTGAGTTTTGGTTAAATATATTGACTAGTATAGTTGATTACAGCTAATGCAACATGAAATCATTAATTTTTCATCACATTTTGTTTACTATGTAATTAAATTGCTTCTGAAATGGCTTTTTAAGGCTCATTGTGGTAACGTCTTATTGAGGTGGGCAACATATCTTTAGACGTCATCAGATGGTGCAGTGTAGATACATCCATTTAAACAAAGTATGCAAGCAATTTAATTAGATACCAAGAAATTAGTATAAAATAAATATATATATATATGGGATTTTATTTACAATAATATAATTTTTTTCAGATAAAGCTTTTAAGACAGCATGTCAGACATTTATAAATGTCAGTAAACTGTCCGTGAACGATTAAAGTTAGATAGAAATTTATCAATCTGGTTGCCAATATGGAGCGGGGGTAATTTATCACCTGATGGATAAGTCACTATAAGAACCGTTTTGAGAGGGAAGCGAAAACGGTTTTCTTGTTCACCGTCTTTTGTAATTTTTAAAAGTTCAACATAATGTATGTCCTACTTTTCATGTATCGCATCTCTGTCATTCAAAGCTATGCATTAAATATGAACATTTATCATATGAAACTTAAAATATAAATTAAGCAAGAAATAATTGCAAAAGGAATGGAGTGTATTGGCCTTATAAGCTATAGAAAATGTATTTTATAACATGTGGTAAGACAAGTTTTAATTATTTTGTTTCTCAGTTGCTTATTTCACATTTGGCAAAGGCGTACGCATATATTTTTGCTCATGTTATTTAGTGTTAATGAACCATGTTGTTTTGTACCAAGGAGTCTTTACTCTGAAGATAATAACTGTCACTGTCATCCCGTCTTACCATGTGTCTAAAGAATGTATGAAATGTTAGTATATTCGATTTGAGAGCAGATCTTCTTGTGTCAATAGAATCCGAATGTACTGCAGAGTGACAGAGTACTGAACAATTTCTGCTGAAACTGTGTTCTTTGGGGCATATAAGTGAAATCTCTATGATGTAAGCTCTCAGATGTATTTGTATTTAGAAGACGTATCTGTTTCAACATCAATAAATGGGTCGTGACGCAGCATATATTGTTGACATTTTTACAAATTGGTTATTATCAACCATGGACTTTTCATTTAATGAAACAATTTTTTTCACAGAACTTCGTGGCCCTACGCTGAATCAAAGCCAGAAATGGTGGTTGAATGTTAAGACAGGACAGAAAGAAAGCAATGTCACTTTCCAGCATTTGGTCTTTATCACTGGAACGGCTAAAGCTTCATTAAAACACCAGGAATGTTTGTTTTTATCAATTGTTTGAAACATTTCTATCATACCAGAACGAAAAGTTATTACATGATACTTTTATTGATGCGCAGATACCGTTTCTATCAGAAACTTGCACGAAAGGAATTGGTGATTTACATCGAGTATTCAAAAGAAAGTGCGGTGTGCATTCAGCAATTGCATTTGAATTTTTATTGACATTGACAATACTGTTTTCATTTTCATCAATATCAGTCCTGTTATTTTGCTTGTTCGCCTATTTTGTTTTGCATGTCTCAGCGATGTTGGAAGTATCAAAACTTCATTTTGTTTACATCAAGCCCGTTTAGCCTCTGTATTGAGAGCTTCATCATAAATTGACTTATCTGGTCTTGGAAGACTGATAGAACAAGTGAAACTGTGAGCTACTGCTCACTGATGATACCCCCACCGCAAGTGGATAATATTAATAGTGTAAAAATATGCAAGTGTTCGGTAAACAGGAAGTTGTCGAGTGATGAATCTGAAAACGCATCACACAGTATAGCTGACTTATATAAATCCTGAAACCAAATTTCAGAAATCCTTACATTGTAGTTCCTGAGAAAAATGTGACGAAAATTTTCAACTTGGCTATCATGTGAATAATCATACAAGTGTTCGGTAAACAGGAAGTCGATGAATGATGAATCTGAAAACACATCACACGGTATGGCTGACATATATAAATGTTGATACCAAATTACAGAAAGGGTGGATGTGTAGTTCCTGAGAAAAATGTGACGAAAGTTTCATGGGACGGACTGATGGACGGACAGACAGAGGTAAAACAGTATACCCCCCCCCCCCCCCTCTTTTTTTTTAAAGCGGGGGTATAATTAGAAGAATGAAGATCAGAAGATGAGAATAGGTAGAATCATCAAGATGGAGATCAGAAGAAAGAGCATGACATGAATCACAAGAATCATTATTGAAAGCAATCCTATTTAACAAAGAACTGCTGTCTGCATCAGTGAGTACCAAGTGTTTCAGCTGATGATTTTGATCCAGTATTCATATTTTTCTTCCAAAGTATGTGTCCTTGTTTAAAGGTAGCCTTTTGTTTAGTAGATGTTTTAGTGCAAACACAGATACGTCTAATGGCTGTAGACAAAATCTTTATAAAACAACAAAGAATTTGAAAAGAGGCTAGTACTTTAATAGTTGAAACATATTTTATTTGCTTAAATGTGCAAAAGAGATGAGACACAAGTTAATCAAACTAGTCTTTTCCCATTTTAAAATACGTGATATACACGCGTATTTGACAAAAAAATATTAATTGACCGAATCAACCTAAATTCCATGGCAAATTTGTCATCTAGCGAAATACACATCGGATAAACTTTACTTCTTGTATTTTTACAATTTAACGCTTCTGCATGGAAAAACGTCTACATGTATGTTGGTAAAGTCAATTAGTAATCAATTTACTTGTATAGCTACTATTTTTTTATTTGTTCGTGTAGAAATTTAACAAATCCATTTACTTTTTTGTTGATGAAAATTTTTACAATTGACTTTTGTCCGAGATTGTATGCAATATTTGCCACTGGAAATTTAGAAAATGTGACCTACTTTTTTTTTTGGATGAAAATGAAATCATATTAAAGAATCACTAATGCTGTACCTGTAATTCTTCCTAAATGCCGTGTTGCATACTTCCATAGCTGGTCTCACTTTATGCATTGGATCATACTGTGGATGATCCATTGGAAGTGTTGTCTGTTAATTATTTATGTGTAGATTAGACACGTGTTGTTTATTCTTTAGTTTTCTATGTTGTGTCATGTGTACTATTGTTTTTCTGTTTGCCTTTTTCATTTTTAGCCATGGCGTTGTCAGTTTGTTTTAGATTTACGAGTTTGACTGTCCCTTTGGTGTCTTTCGTCCCTCTTTTAGACAAAATGGGTAAAAATCGGTCCCTTGTCATCACGGAACGAAAAGAAGGCGTCCGTCTCATCTACAACTTGTCTTGTGTTTCTAAATACGAAACTAATGTTGGCCTCTGTATTATTCCAATTAACAGCAGGAGTCCCAGAAATCTTTACATAACTGACTGGACGCCACATATGGTTTCAAATTTCCCACTGCTTTCCGATCTTCTGCGTATCTGTTGGTTTCTTTTACTAGAAGGTCCACCACATTGTTTTCTACATTTTCGGGGTCCGTCACCATTGAAAGGAACAATTCATGAGGCTTATCATCCAGCCGAACATCAGCTGGTCTCGGACGATTTCCACAATATTGCGGCATTTCTGGCATGTAAATAAAAGCAACAGTAGTATACCGCTGTTCAAAACTCATAAATCCATGAAAAAAAATATATAATCGGGGTATCAAACCAAAACCGAAGGAAACAACGACACAACAACGAAACGCAACACACACAGAAACGGACCAAGCATCAGACAAAACACCACGAGAATAACAAATATAACATGAAAACCAAATACATGAATTTGGGATAGACAAGTACCGTGCCACGTCTTATCTCAAAAATAAGAGAAAACACAAACGACTCAACGTTAAAATGCAACACACACAGAAACTAACAATGGCCATCGTCCTGACTTGGTACATGACACTTTCAACCCTCTTGCTGCCAAAGGGACATTTATGGCTTCTACACACAAATCTTGTTGAGTGTGTAGAACGTCAAAGGTCCATTGTAACGTCACAATACTCGGGGGCACTGACAACGTCAAAAGGACGATTTTGGCGGGAATGAAGTTCAGTCTCGTTGAAATCTCGTTCTGGAATTATGTCTAAAACATGAGATACAAGTGTAAAATACGAATGAATTTTAACTAGAGGCTCTAAAGAGCCTGTGTCGCTCACCTTGGTCTATGTTAATATTAAACATTGTACACAGATGGATTCATGACAAAATTGTGTTTTGGTGATGGTGATGTGTTTGTAGATCTTACTTTACTAAACATTTTTGCTGCTTACAATTATCTCTATCTATAACAGTAGTTTCTGTGGAAAATGTTAGTGAAAATCTACAAATTTTGTGAAAATTATTAAAAATTGACTTTGAAGGGCAATAACTCCTGAGGGGGGTCAATTGACTATTTTGGTCATGTTGACTTATTTTTAGTTCTTACTTTGCTGTACATTATTGCTGTTTACAGTTTATCCCTATCTATAATAATATTCAAGATAAAAACAAAAAAAACAGCAAAATTTCCTCAAAATTACCATTTAGGGGCAGCAACCTAACAACCGATGATCCAATTCATCTGAAAATTCCAGGGCAGATAGAGCTTGACCTGATCAACAATTTTACTTCGTGTCAGATTTACTCTTAATGCTTTGGTTTTTGAGTTATAAGCCAAAAACTGCATTTTACCCCTATGTTCTATTTTTAGACGTGGCGGCCATCTTGGTTGGTTGGCTGGGTCATCGGACACAATTTTTAAACTAGATACCCCAATGATGATTGTGGCCAAGTTTCAATTAATTTGGCCGCGTAGTTTCAGAGGAGAAGATTTTTCTAAAAGATTACTAAGATTTACGAAAAATGGTTAAAAATTGACTATAAAGGGCAATAACTCCTAAAGTGGTCAACTGACCATTTTGGTCATGTTGACTTATTTGTAGCTCTTACTTTGCTGAACATTATTGCTGTTTACAGTTTATTTCTGTCTGAAATAATATTCAAGATTATAACCAAAAACAACAAAATTTCCTTAAAATTACCAATTCAGGGGCAGCAACCTAACAACGGAATGTCAGATTCATCTGAAAATTTCAGGGCAGATAGATCTTAACCTGTTTAACAATTTTACCCCATGTCAGATTTGCTCTAAATGCTTTGGTTTTTGAGTATAATAATATTCAAGATAAAAACAAAAAAAACAGCAAAATTTCCTCAAAATTACCAATTCAGGGGCAGCAACCTAACAACCGATGATCCAATTCATCTGAAAATTCCAGGGCAGATAGAGCTTGACCTGATCAACAATTTTACTTCGTGTCAGATTTACTCTTAATGCTTTGGTTTTTGGGTTATAAGCCAAAAACTGCATTTTACCCCTATGTTCTATTTTTAGACGTGGCGGGCATCTTGGTTGGTTGGCCGGGTCATCGGACACAATTTTTAAACTAGATACTCCAATGATGATTGTGGCCAAGTTTCAATTAATTTGGCCGCGTAGTTTCAGAGGAGAAGATTTTTCTAAAAGATTACTAAGATTTACGAAAAATGGTTAAAAATTGACTATAAAGGGCAATAACTCCTAAAGTGGTCAACTGACCATTTTGGTCACGTTGACTTATTTGTAGATCTTACTTTGCTGAACATTATTGCTGTTTACAGTTTATCTCTGTCTGAAATAATATTCAAGATAATAACCAAAAACAACAAAATTTCCTTAAAATTACCAATTCAGGGGCAGCAACCTAACAACGGAATGTCAGATTCATCTGAAAATTTCAGGGCAGATAGATCTTAACCTATTAAACAATTTTACCCCATGTCAGATTTGCTCTAAATGCTTTGGTTTTTGAGTTATAAGCCAAAAACTGCATTTTACCCCTATGTTCTATTTTTAGCCATGGCGGCCATCTTGGTTGGTTGGCGGGGTCACCGGACACAATTTTTAAACTAGATACCCCAATGATGATTATGGCCAAGTTTGGTTAAATTTGGCCCAGTAGTTTCAGAGGAGAAGATTTTTGTAAAAGTTAACGCCGGACGCAGGACGACGACGACGACGGACGACGACGACGGACGACGGACGCCAAGTGATGAGAAAAGCTCACTTGGCCCTTCGGGCCAGGTGAGCTAAAAATGTAATAATCAAACTCAACTCTGTAAAAAAAATGGGTATTTCCAATGAGTAGTTTTTGAGTAATACATTTTTCAAATTTTATTACCAATCGAGTCAGTTTTTTTAGCCAAAATATCGAGAAAATAGGTGAGGGATACAAAAAATGATTTTACCAGAATCATGTACACACCACATCCCTTTTTTCTTTTCAAATTTCTTAGATATGTATGTTTTCAATCATTTATAACAAAGAAGTGGAAAAAATATGCAATTAGTACTTAAAACGGAGAAAAATCACAAATTTACAAAATTGACAACATGGTAAATTTGACACAAAAAAGCATCAAAATATGATAAAACTTTCTTATATTAACACCTACCTATAGTTTTTGAAATTAAAATTTATTCAGATTGGTCCCCTTCATCTTTATTGAAAGTATGACAAAAAGTTTAATTGTGGAAATGTGATTTTTTTCATGATTAGAGCCCAAAAATAGGTAAAAACTGATGAAAAATGGGAAAATCATGAAAATTGGGTACTTTCAAAGGGCCGTAGCAAAAAAAGAAGTGCACCACCATATGATTTTTTCTTCACCAATCATTTTTTTACAGTCATATGAACACAATAAACAGGTTTAGAAAAAAAGTTTAATTCTAGAAATTTTTGGCTCCTCAGAGGTGTACATCCTTAAAACGGATGTCAATAAATGATACAGAATCATAGGCTTGTTAGTACTATAAACCAACTTATTTATCGTGTATACTAATTATCAAGTTCGTCGTTTTCATGTAAAATGTTGCATTCTTTCGAGAAATTTGTTTTACGTTTTTTTCGTACATCTATCAATCAGAATATCTCATATAAATCAATAATCGTTTTCCTAATAAATAATCATAAAAAAAAGGTAACTGTTATATTTGATTACGCGAAATATTAATATTCATTCACAATACATCATACACGCTTTATTTAAAAGAACTGGATAATTTATTTAGGGCTCAAATACCACGATTGAAATCTCAGTTAGGTTTTTTTTTGTGAAAGTACACACATGTTAACCGATGTACTTGTATTGCCATACGATATTTAGATACATTTTAAACCTGTTTCATCATGAAAGCACTGACTTAAAAATATATATTTTCTATTGAAATGGGGATGTAAAATTAGTAGTAGACACAATGATTTCTATTCCTATCATATATCATAGATATCCTTTCCCAGTGGCAACCGGCTCTTTTTTTTTTACTGGCATTCACCAAAGAGCTTTTACTTTGTAGGAACCACTGAGCAATATATTTATTGTATATTGAATTTCAGACCGTCGTCCTTAATGTTGCATGAAATATTTGCCACTGAACGTTGAGAAGAGAACAATTTATCAATTAACAGGTTTTAAAGATATTTCGTGTATGTAAATTACAGTGTGTACTTTGGCATAGTAAATGAAAATGAATTATTATTGATTCAGGTTAAATGGTAGACAATAGAATTAATTTAAATTTTAGAGAATTTCTTCGTATTCTCTAAAATTTGGAGCAATAAGTTGTCAACAAAATAATAATAAACATGATCATGATGATTAAAAAATTAGCAAAATGAATATGGATAATAATCTTTATATAAAATAATATTTCTTCGCCTACCGAAACAAGGATTGAAATCATGATAATGTTAATCTGATACCTTTGATACTTCACAACAAGAAGTAGTTCATAGAATTATAGAACAGCTGCTCGGAGATTTTATTTATTTTAATCAATTTGTACACGCTTTGTTTTTTGTTTTCATTTTCATTGAGTGCCGTTGTTTTTCCGTTTATATAATGATTTGAGAGATTGTTCACAGTATTTACAACTTACACATGTTACATAATAAAAAAAAAAGAGAATATATATTTTAGTATTTTAGAGTTGGTCAAGAATCATTTATGCATTTCACTTGACAAAGATAAAACAAAGTCGCCTTCAAAGCTAGTATAACAATTGGTATATTATTTTCACTTTATTTTAAGACAAGAAAGATATAAAAAAATATATTTCAAGGTTGATCATGTTGATAGTGGTATTATAAAATAATTGTGTATTAAACACATCGTTTATGACAACCTTAAAGCAATAACTTCCGTAAAATACCTTATACATCGCTTTTCATAATTACAGTAACATTGACGCGGGAAAAACTATGGACGGCGGGAAAGCGCAGTTCTACAGAGAGGCACAAGTTTTGCAACGTCACAGATAAAAAAAAACGTCAAGATGCTTTTCGCGCGACAAAGCAAGAAAAAAACTCGGCAGCAAGAGGGTTAAAGGGGAATAAAAGTGGTGGGTTGAACCTGGTTTTGTGGCATGCCAAATCTCGCACTTTAATGGCAAAGTTAAATATAACATTGAAATGGCAACATAATATTACAGGACTACAATACAAATAAATAGGAGAACATATAAGCCGAAGAAAAACATGATTAATAGATAACAAAAAGCATCAGGTTTAAAATTCAATACGCCAAAAACGCGCCTTGTCTACACAAGACTCACCAGTGACGCCCAGATATAAAAGATCGAAAGTGAAAAAAGTACAAAGTTGTACAGCACTGAAGATCAAAAGTTGAAAAGGTTTCGCCAAACACGGCATTGTTTTTAAGCCCGGGATAAGAACATTAGTCAGTATTATTTTGGTCTATTATATGTCATTATGATATATTTCTATTATGAAAAAAGTAAAATCACAAAAATACTGAACTCAGAGGAATACCAATTTGGAAAGTCCATAATCACATGGCAAAATCAAAAAACAAAACGCATCAAAAACGAATGGACAAGAACTTTCATATTCCTGACTTGGTACAGGCATTTTCAAATGTAGAAAATGGTGGATTAAAAAAAGGCAACAGTAGTATACCGCTGTTCAAAACTCATAAATCCATGGACAAAAAACAAAATCGGGGCAACAAACCAAAACCGAGGGAAACGCATTAAATATAAGAGGAGAACATCGACACAACACCGAAACGCAACAGCACACAGAAACGGACCAAGCAACAGACAATACACCACGAGAATAACAAATATAACATCAAAACCGAATACATGAATATGGGATAGACAAGTACCGTGCCACGTTTTAAACCTGGTTCTATAGCGCTAACCCTCTCACTTTAATAACAGTCTCATCAAATTCCGCTACATTTACATGATGCGTTAAATAAACAGTCACAATTAATTAAATAGTCAAAATATGGGTACATCAGTCATCATCGTATAACAATTTTAAAAGGAACAATTTAACAGGACACAAAAACATCTACTATCTACGAACACATGGATTGATTTGAGTGTCTGACGTCAGAAAAATTATATACGTCACATAAATTTGTCGCTCAATGTGCATACAAACAATTTTATGAACTACAATATACGTTGAACCACAAACGTCAAAATCATTCAATCGCGTAGTGGAATTAAGTATTTTTGGATTCTCATAAATTCTACCTATAACTTTTGGACTGGTTTAAATCTCGGTCTATTTCTGTAATTTGTTCTTACATACTTTTGATTTTCTAACTCTGTATGCTTACATTGCCTATGTAAATTTTAAAACTGTTTGTATGCACATTGAACGAAAAATTTATGTGACGTATACAAATTTATGACGTCAGACACTCAAGTCAATCCATGTGTTCGTAGATAGATGTTTTTGTGTTCTGTTAAAAGAGGGACCAAACCACCAAAGGGACAGTCAAACTCGTAAATCTAAAACAAACTGACAACGCCATAGCTAAAAATGAAAAAGACAAACAGAAAAACAATAGTACACATGACACAACATAGAAAACTAAAGAATAAACAACACGAACCCCACCAAAAACTAGGGGTGATCTCAGGTGCTCCGGAAGGGTAAGCAGATCCTGTCCCTGTTAAATTGTCCCTTTTAAAATTGTTATCGATGATGACTGATGTACCCATATTTTGACTATTTTATGTAAACATAACGGAATTTGATGAGACTGTTATTAAAGGGAGAGGGTTAGCGCTATAGAACCAGGTTTAATCCACCATTTTCTACATTTGAAAATGCCTGTACCAAGTCAGGAATATGACAGTTCTTGTCTATTCGTTTTGATGCGTTTTGTTATTTGATTTTGCCATGTGATTATGGACTTTCCGTATTGATTTTCCTCTGAGTTCAGTATTTTTGTAATTTTACTTTTTTCTTATTATATAGAACAATTCATGCTATTGTAAACAGTAAATTTTATCAAATGAATATGAAAGAGATATACATAAAGAAATCTTCAGTGTCAAATACGGGGAACCATGGACCAGTATTCAACGTTTCATCTTCTAAATCTGACGCTGTATCCATATCTTTGACTAACATTTCTGAATCGTATTCCATGGATTCAAAATCCCTCATTGCTATTTTTTGTTAGCTCTATTTTACCGTCAAAATGGTAAACTCGAATGCAACGTCGTATGACGTCATATAAGATGTGACGTAATCGTAACGTTTTACGAAAAAGAAGAGTACACTAAAACAAATATTTTAATTATTCTAATATTTTTAATCTGTACAATAAATGAGTGAAGGATTATATAGTTTAGCACAGGCTATGAAAAACAGCCGTATTTTAATACACAAATGACATATATGTCCTTCCCGCAGTAAGCCAATGGAGGACACATAGATCTTTCCCGCAGGACGAGGGTTACAATGTCCTGTCTTCGTACAAGCACATACACCTTATCGCTATTTGTTCGCCAATACTGGATATCACACATGTTCCCGTAAAATTTTGGCGTCATAAAACAAAATATCTGACGCTACAATGGAAAACTGATTGTTGTTTACGTCAAAAGGTCAAGGCGGCCGAGTAGGCTAATAGCGATAAGGTGTATTCTTAAGAAGAAAATTGTGGATCGAACCTGGTTTTATAGCTAAACCTCTTACTTGTCTGTCATGGAGGACAGTTGCGTCAAATTCTAAAAAAAATTAAAACGATGTGTGAACAAAACACAACAGATATAAAATGTCAAAAATAGGGCTACATTGTGATATTACGTCATGGTATCCAAATGTCACCTTTTTATCAAAATAGCAGCGGACATCTTACAAGATTCTTTGAGACTAAAACATTTGTATTTTTATGATTTGAAACTATGCCTTTCAACATATAAAAAGATTTTAAGATATACACAACACGTTCACAGTATTTATCAACAGATGAAATGTTTACTGAAAAGGCAAAATATACGGAAACGTCGCCATGCGACGTCATCAAAACGTCATCTTTTGAGAATAAGCAAACACAAAATGTTACAAGTCTCCATTTCTTAAAAAATAAAGAGTACGCATGTACTAATATCCGATTGTGCAAAATATTTCAGGAAATTAAACAAAAGCTCTGTTACTCGACTTCTGACGATGCGAATTTAGGTACTCACAATTAATACAGGATCACTGATAGTGTGGAGGTCAGCTCAGACCAATTTTTTTCTATGATCTATGATTCGATATGGATGGATTCAAAATTAAATTGGTGAAACAATATAGAAAATAATGATACATCTACAAAGTAAACACATAATGAAAACTTTGTCTAAAGCATAAAACAACGTAGGTTTTAAAACTGTCAAAAAAGATGCAATTTGGGTACCCTCATCATGCTCATGTTAATCTAATTCACTAAATAAAATACACAATCAAATATGAAACAATTAAGCATGAAATTGCATAAAAACCAATCGTACTAGCAACAATTAAAGACAAGAACACTCCAATAGACCCTAGTACAATGACTCTATGACAGGATGTATAAGTACAGAGTCACGTCATTTATGTATGTTTAAAACATGAAGGCATATCGACAAAGCACATAAAAAAAAAGAAAGTCATGCATACAAACATTATTATCAATAACACAGTACAGAACCACGCTGTATGTATCAAGGAAACACCAACAGACAAGCACATTAGCAAAAATACGAGATTTTAAACATTAACATTACGACAAGATGAACAAATATCACAAGTATCATAATTAAGAAATAATTCATGAATATATCGTGATTTTAAAACGGGTGGGCCCTTTATGACAAATAGTTTACCCTCAGCGATATATTCAAGCCCCCATGAATCATTTCGATTCTAGTACGACAAATACGGCAACTATTTTGGATCGAAGCGCTCTAAATGGAGGCACATATTTGCAGTCCCCATAAATAAACACACAATCAAATTGGAGTAAAAGAACGGAGCAAACTGAATGAGTGACATGCTTAAACTATTTACCATAACGTATTTAATTAGTTTAAAATGAATTTTAATGATAATAAACAATTTGCCTTATATTTATTAAAAAAATCACGTTTAAACAACATTTAAGCATCGTTTTTTATTAACGTGTTCTTGTGATGATTTTCGGTACACAAGCGTGTATTTTTCCGTAAAATGCTTATATTCTTACGTCATCGTTCTATGACGTCGGGCATCTCATTCATAAAAACGCATATACAATGTATATATGACGTGGAAGTACGTTTTAACATCAATATATATTTTTACCACGGGTGTGTACTCGAAGGATTTGAAGGACGTCATGTAACTCATGTTAGAATCATAATTAAAACATTCTAACATAAGTACTTGAGACATATCAAATTTAACAACCTCATTCGGTGCTTTTTTCATTTTTCTATTTGATTTATGCATGTTAACGTTTTTTTAGTTATGGGACCGAATTGTTTAAATACAAGAAATTCTGACTTAGTATCGAGCGTTTGACGTCTAAATAGTAACGTCCACGGGTAGAGAGATACAATGAGTTTAATGTTCCCTGTATGTAAAGAATAAAGTTGAGTCACAAAAATTATGAACTCCAAGGAATTTTCAAAACGGAAAGTCCCTAATCAAATGATAAAACACATCAAACGAATGGACACCAGTCATATTCCTGACTTTGTACAGGCATTTACAAATGTAGAAAATTGTGGATTGAATCTGGTTTTGTAGCGCTTAACCTCTCACGTGTACGACAGTCGCATTTAATTCAAATATATTGACAAAGATACGTGAACAAATTGTCACAAATAGGGACACAACATAAACACGAACACTACCAAGTTTTCCGGACGGGTAATCAGATTTTGCTCCACATGTGGCACACGTCGTGTTGCTCATGTTATTACAAAGACGGTAAATAGTCTAATTCGATAGGTCACATTCGTGAAAAGGGAACAGAATTGTAGTTACGACACAAGGAACATATCCGATACCCTCTGTATATCGGATACTCCATCACAATCAACCCACTCGCGATGGCGTACGTAAAATAAACGAAGTAATAATTTCAACTTCATAACTTGGAACTCCTGGTTAAAAATGAAAATGTCACAACTGTGATGCTAGTCATCTCTTTGGTCGTGAAGTTTCACTTTAAACACCCTCGGAATGTCCGCTATAAGTTGGGAATATAGCCTGACCTCTGCAGAAGTTAAAATAGAAGTTTACCTTTCCATCTTGTCCCTCGTCGATATACTCGTGTTTTTCTTCAAAAGGAACCCAAAGCGCATATAGACACAGCATTATATTAGAAACTATGAAGGTCCAGAATGCAAAAAATAGAACAATATCACAATAGCAGGATGTTTAAGTACAGAGCCACGTCATATGTATCAAAGAAACACAAAAGAAAATCCCTTGGCTACAAACTTGAAGTGGGGATGTTGGAAATAGGATTATAAAAAGTTTGGATAATGAAATTGCATGGGACAACAAAGATGCGATCAGGAAAAAAAAGAAAAGATAAATTTGGGAAAAGAAGCACCAACCCCTCACGTATAAATAAAATAAAAGAAACAGTTATTAAATGTTGTTTTATTTCGGGGGGGGGGGGGGGCATTATAGAAAAATTTCTCACCTCTCACTCAAAATATGGAGGAAATGTCAAGGGGTCTATAATTCTTTTTGGCTGCTACAGACAAGAATTTTGTACCTTTTTCAGCAAGACAAAAAATCTTTTACGTCAACTTAAAATGCACGTGTCAAACACTACCCAAAATTATTTTACAACTGTTATTTCTTCTTTCTTCTTATGTGAAAAAATGGGCTATATATAATTTATTTCTGATTATTCATTATCCACATTGGATTATATACAAGTTTGAAGAAAACAAAAATTTCAATTACCAGTAACAAGATTAGGCCCTTATACTAAAGGTTACAAATATAAGCTACTCCCTGGTGCTAGTACCCAATATATGTGCATTGTATTGTCATAAACGTCTCATATTTGTGTAGCAGAACCATTCTACTATCCAAAACTAAATAAAAGTTTACATTTTAACAATTTTGTAAAACTGCTATATTATGGGGCCAAAAAGAGGTCTTACTGAAACTACTCCTTTGTCGTTCAATGTGCATACAAATAATTTAAAAAGTTACAAACGCAATGTTAGTTTACAGGGTTAAAAATCAAAAGTATGTAAGAATAAATTTCAGAAATGATTTTGACGTTTGTGGTACAACGTATATAGTAATTCATAATAGAAATATACCATAATGACTAAAATAGAACAATATCACACTCACGGGATCTTTTAAAGTACAGAGTAACGTTATAAGAACAAAAAAATAACAAAAAGTCGCATATACATCACAAACCACCAAAAATTGAAAGCCAATACAAACACTTTGACGAGATGCATAAGTACCGAGCCACGTCAAACGGATATCACATAAAACAATTCAACAGTAAAAGTAATCTTAATAATAGAACTAAGACAAATAAAAGAACAATAAAACACGTTGTTAAGATGAAAAACAATATCAGTACGCATAATCTTTAAATCAAGACCATCGTGTATTATTTGAGAGGTTGATACGGAATATTAATCCACAAGGTCTTTGTACCTTCCGATGAACTTTTTAAGAAAAGGGACGAGAAGTTCGGATTGTTAATGGAAAAAACATCATCAATATATCTCAAAGTCTGGCTTCTTTGATCCTCTTGTTTTTGACAAGTGTCTGGAGAAACTCCGATTCATATGAAAATAAGAAGAGGCGCACAGTTTGTTTTTGTTTGGCTTTCTTTCTAACTATTTTGATCGGCGTTGTCATGAATATAATAAATATTGTGATCTCTGTAAATTAAACCTGGTTCTAGAGCGCCAATCCTCTTACTTTAATGTTAGTCTCATAAAATTCCGTTATATTTACATTGATGCGTTAAATAAATAAATAACCACAAAAAAAAATAGTCAAACTATGGGATAGACAAGTACCGTGACACGTCTTATCGCAATGTGAATTAACACTTATAAATAAGAGAAAACGCAACGTTAAAATGTAACACACACTTAAACGAACTATAATATAACAATGGTCATATTCCTGACTTGGTACAGGACATTTTTAACGGACAAAATGGTGGGTTGAACCTCGCATTTTTATGGCCATGTGAAAGATAACATCAAAATGACAACACAACACCACAGGACTACAATACAAATAAATTGGAGAACACAATTGACAAAGAATCACACGAACAACAGCCATCAACAAGCAACACGTTCAAATTTGTAATACACCAGGAGTGCATCCCGTCCACACAAGACCTATCAGTGACGCCCAAATACAAAAGTTTGAAAGCCGAAACAAGTACAAAGTCGAACAGCATCGAGGACCAAAACATCAGTAGTTATCAAAGGTACCAGGATTATAATTTAGTACGCCAGACGCGCGTTTCGTCTACATATGACTCATCAGTGACGCTCAAATCAAAATATGTATAAAGCCAAACAAGTACAAAGTTGAAGAGCATTGAGGATCCAAAAAAAAGTTGTGCCAAAAACGGCAAGGGTTTTTTTTCTGTTAATTACCAAAACATCCCTATAATTTAGAATAATTTATACTTTTGCAAACAGTAAATTTTATAAAATGACAAACAAAAGATGTACATGATTAAACTGTAGTATTTACTAATTACTAATTACAGGAAACAACTAAAATACATTACATAACCAGACATTTGCAACACAAAAAGTAGACACCTCCGAATAAGTTTAAACCTCAACGCCAAATGACGTCATTTCAATTTGTAAAACAGGTCACATTAGAATAAATAAGATAGAATTAGGATTGATTCTATATTATATTTGAACTAAATACTGATATTGCATTTTATAACGATGCACATTTCAATACTTATTAATAGCAAACTAAGGTAGCAATTTACTATATTATAAAGCTATGTCCGGTTTGGTTTGGTAAAATATCGTACTGATGACAAAATTAAATTTAATAAATGAAGGCGGTGATTAATTTTCTTTACCATAACACATAAATATAATAAATAAGATGTAAACACATTTGACAAAATCCGATGAGAATTACAAATACAACTAACTTAATACATGAATTAGGGATTGACAAGTACTGTACCACGTCTTCACACTCAGCAAAACAGTCAAAGATTGGTCGCAATCCGTTCAGTAGTTTCTTTTAAAAATAGTTTACAACGGACGTAATATTGGATGTAAAGCTATTGCAATAGCTCAAATGAATCTTAAAAACATGTCAGCTGAAAAAGCATGCCGCTCAAATTTCCTTCGTATTATTCATGAAAATACATAAATGTCAAAAGGTCATAAGAAACTTACATTAATATAAATTTGTCGTGAAACGGTATATGAAAGAACCAATTTGCTTTGGAAGTTTGAAAGTCAATGGTTATTGGTCAAGATCGTTGTTTTTAGAAATAGATATTTTTTCAATCAGCATTTGATTTTTACTATGCTTTTAGCTGTTAAATTGTTCCTTTTAAAATTGTTACACGATGATGACTGATGTGCCCATATTTTTACTTTTTTATTCATTATGTCTGTTTAGTTCACGCATCATTGTAAAAATAACGGAATTTGATGAGACTGTCGCCAAAATGATAAGTTTAGAGCTATAAAATCAGGTTAATTCGACCATTTTATACATTTAAGAATGCCTGTACCAAGTCAGGAATTTGACAGTTCTTGTCCATTCGTTTTTGAAGTTTTCTGTCATATGATTTTGCCATGTGATTATGGACTCTCCGATTGGATTCTCCCTGAGTTTAGTATTTTTGTGATTTTACTTTTTACGTTCATTTCACCACAACTTTTACGGATATGCGCTCGCTTTAAAAGTTTAAAATAACTTGTAGTTCTTAGTTGTCCACGAGTTGTGCATATTATTGTTTTCTCTTTTAATTAACAACTTCAGAAAAGATCATCCTTAATCAAGAGAAAGATTTCTTCATGAAATACGAGAAATTTTCTCATTATCAATCCATTATTTTTATTTAATGTTTCAGCGTTCAGAAATTGATTTGTGTAATGTTGTCATTGCCTTGTTTAAATAGGAAACTACCGAGATATTTATAAACGAAAGGGTCAATACACAAAAATGTGTACTTTTATCTGCCCATGTAACGTTAACTGATTCAGCATGCTGACAACGAAGTTTAAAAGTAACTGTAATACATGTAACTGCGAGTCAACTTTTATGAACAGGTGAAACAATTACTTACTTTAATGAGAAGGAGTCTCAGAAAACATGAGAGTTGTTTATGCAGATAACCACTGGTTGTTAGTAGACTGTTTTACTTGATTATTTTCAGTTTTTAAAGTAAAATAATTTTCTCTATCAGTAATTTAAGTAAAAACTCAATGATTAGAATGAGTTTTATTTTACAGGCTTTGCGGTAGCTAATAATTTGTATGACTCCAGTTATTGCATTTTGCAGAGATTCTGATGAATATCTTTGGTATAGATTTTTGGATAATCTTAAAACTTTGTCATACAATATAAAGAAAAAATTCAACCCTCAGTGAATAATTTACAGATTGATCAACACAAAACTACCATAATGGAAGCCATGAACCCCAATTAAAGTATTGATAATACCATGCATGTTCACTGTATGATAAATAATTTTAAGGCAACGTTTGTAGTCTCAAGTATGCGTTTTTATGCAAATTTATGGGCATTATTTTTTCTGGTCTGTGCATTTGTTCGTCCGTTCATTTGTCTGTCTGTCTCGCTCAGGTTAAAGTTTTAGGTCGAGGTAGTTTTTTATAAAGTTGAAGTCCAATCAATTAACTTGAAACTTAGTACACATGTTCCCTTTGATATGATCTTTCTAATTTTAAAGCCAAATAAGAGATTTTTCCAAATTTTCATGGTCAATTAAACATAGAAAATGATAGTGCGCATGGGGCATCTGTGTCCTGCGAACACATCCTTGTTTTTCATATAGTTCATGCACTGAGTATACTTTGATTGAATTGAAAACTGTAAATGGCAAAGAGTTGACAAATGTTCTAGCAACTGTAGATTCCCAGAACAGTACATATAAATCATTCAACCCCAAACATGAAACATAGATGAAGATTTTACAAGACAGAAACAAGTAATAGTTGACTTGATTGTTGCTGCTCTGGACAACAGGTTTGAACCCATGGAGAAAGATCCAGTACTGAAGGCAGCATCACTCATTTTTTCTTTTAGTGAATGGCTACAAGATAGAAATGACCTAGCCACATATGGGAATGAAGAGATGGCATACCTGTTAGAGAATTTCCATGAAACTTTGGAAAGAAATGGATGTAATTTAGATGCAATCATGGACCAAAACGGGGAATGGAAAAATTTTAAGGCATAAATAGGGAGACA
This sequence comes from Mytilus trossulus, assembly GCF_036588685.1. Classification (NCBI taxonomy): domain Eukaryota; kingdom Metazoa; phylum Mollusca; class Bivalvia; order Mytilida; family Mytilidae; genus Mytilus; species Mytilus trossulus. The sequence goes on along the minus strand of NC_086383.1, from coordinate 25,319,070 downwards.
CAAGGCAACAGTGGCTGTTGAGAACTTTTTTTATTTACCCTGATTTGAAAAGAAATTTATTAATATGATCTTGGTACTACAGCTGCTTCTTTCTTTTTCCTCTGTCTAGTGCTGTGTGTGAAAGAGGCTTCTCTGCTATGAAAAGAGTCAAGACTGACTTGAGATCTTCCCTAAAACCAGAAATGTTGATAATGTTACTATAAAATAATTCATAACTGTTGAAAGACCTGAACTCATTTTGAAACAAAGTCAGTCTTCAATCACTGGTGGTCAAGTGGAAGACAGAAAAGACCAGGCTACAATCCTTGTGAGTTCAGAGGATTAAGAGCACTACCAGATCCTGACATGGAACAGACTCACTCTGATGATGATAATTAGAACCCTTTTGACTAAATGCAGTAGCCATTTTTGACTAGGATGTCATCAGATGATAAATAAATAAAATACAACTGTTATATTCTTTTATTTCACTTTGTGCATCAACAGAAAAATTAACTGTACTTTTAAAACAAGAAAGTTCACAATTATTTTTCGAAAAATAAAATTTCATTCGGACAACTTCATTTTGGTAAGTACTTGTTCTACCATGTCTACAGGACAAGTTAAAAGAAATAGTTATTATAGAGGCCTGTCTGCCTTACAGCCATCAATTGGACATTGCATTGTAATGAGCGTATTTAAGAATTCTTTTCTGTTTTCCAAGTTTTCCTCATCGAAATCCCCATCCGCAAATATCTGAATCTCCATCCTATAATAGAATCAAATTGTTTTTAGATGACATTATATAAATGCATTTGTTTTACCGGTCAAATTATTCAGTCAATTGACTAGCACATCTACTCTTTAAAATTGAAATAAACTTAAGGAATATACTTTGTCAAATATTACTCTTGACAATTCTGTTATCATATCTTCTAAAACGGTCGTTGCAACAGATATATCAGACTGTTCTTCTGGTGTTATAACAATATTTTATTTTTGTAACTTGTGAACCGTTGGAGATTGAGTTTTATTCAGATAAGTAGCGAACGTGACTGCTTTTTTTAGAGAAGTAGTGGGAGATTGCGTGTTAAGTCTATTTACTGCTCTGCGTTTTGATGTCCTATTCTTGAATACCTGTACATTTTCAAGTTTTTTTTCATTTTGTTATACGATATCTTTCAAGGAATTTCTGAAGTTATGTTTCCTTGGTGATTCTTTTATTCGATTCAACGATCTGTCACTTTTTGACGTTATGATGTTATCACTTCTTTCGAATTGCTAAAACTGATAGTCTTTTTTTTTGCTCCAGATCTGGTTAACAATAGTCCAAGGTAGTTGAATTCTTTCACTATTTTAATTTCATTTTCTTTATAAATGAAATTAATATTATTTGGCTGTCTACCTTTAAAGAAAATTCAAACTTTAGTCTTTAGATATACTTATTTTAAGTTTCCAAGTATCTCAATATTTTCTGAAGCAATTTAATTGCATTTGAATGTTTTTCTTTGTTTCTGACATTAGAACAGTATCATCGGCATATAATAAAATGGATAGTTTTTTTTTAAATAAACATTGAGTTTAGTTAGAAGGGAATTTTATATTTTTAACCTTTCACATTACGTGATAGCAAAACATCAGCGAGGTCATTGATATATAGAGAATAATAAAAGGAAAATGCTCCCCTTGTCTAACTCCAGTAACTAGTGTTACATGGAAAAAAATCAGATTTTTGTTGTATACAACTCGTGATTTCATATTGTTGAGCATACTATGTATAACTATGCATTTTCCCATCAATGTGCTTCAATGCCATCTTAAACCATAGGCCGTTTCTCTAAACTGTCGAACGCCTTAGCAAAATAAATAAAAACACAAAATAAGTTTTTCTTTTGCGATCTAGCTAAGTCGAAGAGGCTTTGTAATAAGAGTATCTTATCTGTTGTTGAATATCCCTTTCCAAAGCCACTTTGATTTCCTTTATTTTTAAATATAGGATGTCTATTTCCAGCTAACCAACTGTCTGGTATGATTCCTGTACCACATATTAGATTTAATTCCACCTCATATATTAATGCTATCTTTTGATTGGATGAAAGCCATGGTATTTTTCACCAATTTTCTATTTGGTGGGATTTTTTTCCTCTGTCGGGGAATTTGCACTTAGGGAATTCCATGTGCCGGGTATTTGCTAGCAAATACAATGGCAGATGGAAAATACCTTGTCTAAATATAACTCAACTTTCAAAGACCTCTAGACTTTACCTTGCGATATCGATAAGTACACATACACAAGATGAAAGACATAGCAGACGACGTTCCAACACCACAAGCTCAAAATCGCTTTGGAGATGCATCTGAAGATGAAGTTTATCATCTTTTAATCAACATTAATTCTAAAAATACTGCAAAGTCATTAAAATTTGCAGTGAAATTGTTACGGGATTATTGTTTGACAAAGGAACTTGATGTTGAATTTGAAAATTTGCCGGTGTCAGAATTGTGTACACTCTTGAAAGGATTTTATATCAACTTGCGGCGCCATAACGGAGAACTCTATACTCGTAGCAGTTTCTTAGTGGTTCGTCAGAGCTTGAATAGGTTTCTCAGAAATCCGCCAGTTAGTAAATCTTTTGATATCATCGCAGATTCTACTTTCAATAATACCAACGATGCATTCAAAGCCATATGTAAAAAATGAGACAAGAAGGAAAGGGAAAGATTCAACATAAACCAAGTATTCAGATAGGTGATATAGTCAAACTTTACAATCATCCTCGTGTATTTAATCCTAACATACCTACTGGACTGCTTAACAAGGTGTTCTTTGAACTCATGTTGTATTATTGTCGTAGGGGACAAGAAAACTTGAGAGACCTGAAAGTATCCAATTTTGACATTTTAACCGATGATTCTGGCAAGCGCTATGTTAGTAAAGTTACATCAGAGTTAACAAAAAAATCATCAGGGTGCCCAAACTGAGGAATTTGAACCCGAAGGGGTTAGAATGTATGAAACAAAAACTGCAATGTGCCCACTGGCATCTTTTGTTAAATATTTAGAGAAAAGAAACCCAAATGGTTCTGCGCTATTGCAAAGACCTAAGGATGAATTTGATGAGGATGGTAATAGTTGGTTTCAAAACAAGCCATTAGGTAAAAAACACACTTAGTGATATGATGACTTCTATTTCCAAAGCTGCCAGTTTGTCCAAAGTCTATAGTAACCATTATATTCGTGCAACTTGCATAACACTTTTGAATGAAGCAGGATTTGAAGGACGCCACATTATCACTATATCTGGCCACCGTAGTGAGGAAAGTATCAAATCTTATTGCCGTGACACAACAAACAAACAGAAACGAGAAATGTCTAAATTTGTGTCTGAATTTACCACCGTTACTGAAACTCAAAGTGAAAATCTTACTGTAGAATTCGACAACAGTGTAACAGAGGATGAATTGGTTCTCTCCGCTTCACAAACTGATGAAATTATTGATGAAACAGTGCAGGGAGAAGTGGAGCTTCAATCGTTATCCGATATCATAAATATTCCAAACACAAATCAACAGGTGAAAATTGACTCTAATGTTGCTCCTCAATCAACAGGATCTGGTTTCATGTTTCACGACTGCAATGTTACCATTAATATGGTTCAGCCATAAACATTTCGACGCGTCTGTTGCTTATTGACCTAAAGCCCCATTAATTTGAAAGTTTATCGTTGGAATTTTAAATTTTACATTTACAAGTTACTGACTCGTTACATGAATTTTAATTTGTAAAATATATTTTGAAATATTTAATATCAATTATCAAACATATATTATGATTTGTGTTATATTGTGCCTAAGTGTCAAGATATGAATTCGAAATCAGAAAGTCCAAATTTCGTCTTTTGCAACTCGAATTTAATCATAAAACGTATACAAAGAAAGGCGTGAATGTATATTTTATTGATGTTCTTCATCCGGATGTCACTGTTAGTTTGGATCTATATCCAACAGAAATTGCAAAATATTATCCCCAGCTGAAAATGTTGTTCATTTTTTTAAAGTTTTTTTTGCTATTCTTCATCTTGAATCACATTTTGTGTTGGTAGGATTTTGTGTCATTTGAGCCTGTCACACAGTAGTTAGTAGGTTTAATTTGTTTAAGCCACGATTGCTATCAGGCTTTGTTATAAGCTGTGTCATTTTATTTGACCCACTAAAAATCCATTATGTAATATAATTAAAACTTCCTACCAGATTATTAACAGTTTAGTTTAGAAACAAGATTAGTGTACAGTGAATAACACGAAACAGCTGATTACTATATAAACATTTACAAGTAGCACATATTAAACAGTCAAGCAGGACCTGATTACAAAAAAATATCTGCAGTCAAGACTAATACTGATACAAAAAAGAGCATTTGGTGTAGCAAATATTAAACAGTCAAGCAGGACCTGATTACAAAAAAACTGAAGTCAAGACTGATTCTGATACAAAAAAAGCATTTGGTGTAGCAAATATTAAACAGTCAAGCAGGACCTCATAACAAAAAAAAACTGAAGTCAAGACTAATACTGATACAAAAAAAGCATTTGGTGTAGCAAATATTAAACAGTCAAGCAGGACCTGATTACAAAAAAACTAAAGTTAAGACTAATACTGATACAAAAAAAACATTTGGTGTAGCAAATATTAAACAGTCAAGCAGGACCTGATTACAAAAAAACTAAGTTAAGACTAATACTGATACAAAAAAAACATTTGGTGTAGCAAATATTAAACAGTCAAGCAGGACCTGATAACAAACAAACCTGAAGTCAAGACTAATACTGATACAAAAAAGGCATTTGGTGTAGCAAATATTAAACAGTCAAGCAGGACCTGATTACAAAAAAAATGAAGTCAAGACAAATCCTGATACAAAAAAAAGCATTTGGTGTAGCAAATATTAAACAGTCAAGCAGGACCTGATTACAAAAAAAAACTAAAGTCAAGGCTTATACTGATACAAAAAAAAGCATTTGGTGTACAAATATTAAACTGTCAAGCAGGACCTGATTAAAAAAAAACTGAAGTCAAGACTAATACTGAAAAAAAAACATTTGGTGTAGCAAATATTAAACAGTCAAGCAGGACCTGATAACAAAAAACCTGAAGTCAAGACTAATACTGATACAAAAAAAAAGCATTCGGTGTAGCAAAATTTAATATTAAACAAGTCAAGCATGCCTGATTACAAAAAAAAATCTGAAGTCAAGACTGATACTGACGGCTCTGGAAATTTGTTTACCTCTCAACCGGTATTTTTGGCAAATACCCCTTGTAAGCATGATATATTTGTATAAAATGACTTTACAAAGAAGTTAATGATTTCTATTGAATCACATGTAGCTTTGAAGAATTCGTTTATAATCAGATCATAACCGATTGCATTGTTATTTTTCAAGTTTTTTTTATTTCTTAAATAATCGTTTCATTTAAAAAAATATTTTTCAATAATTCTTTCAATCTCCTTAGATTCTAGCTGCTGGTCTTCTATATTTTCTTGATTTTAAGTTTTGAAGAAATCATATAGCTTTTCGATTGAAATATTAGATTGTTTCTCCCTATGGCCTCCAATTAGAATTTTCCAGTACTCTTTTGACTTCGTGGTTTTCATACTTTTCCTTTCATTTCGTAATTTTTCCTATACATTTTTATATTTTTGTTCATGGTATTGTATTGTCTTTCACTGCGGTTTTTTTTTTCTTCTCCTGGTTAACAATGGATTATTTTTGTTTTTGCTTTCTGTATTTTCTTGCATTTTTCCTGCAATTTAACCAGGGTTTTCCCTCTATAGATCTTGTACTCTGAAGGTTTTTTTCATTTTTTGACTTGTTCTTTAAAGTTTCGAATGTTTTCCTTGCAGAAGTGAGACATATGTTCGTAATATTTTCCACAGCTTTAATGATGTTTGAATCGGCGGGAAACGATTTTATTTCTTCAAGATAATTTTCTAATTCAGATATCTTTTCTCTGTCTATATTTATGATAAGATCTTCTTTCTTATTTATATTTCATTTCTTTATTTTCTCTTTGCTTATTGAATTAATCGGCACGGATCCATATTTACATAAACATTTATTTATTTCGATATCGATGACCAAAGGGCTATGGATATCGAAATATAAACAACTAAAATCTAAAACTTTCGAAATTGAGATAATGTTTATAAAATCTAGCGACCCTATAAAATAATCAACAACTGCAGTATTTTTGTTCGTCCGTTGTAGATTTCGAATTCATAGGTGTCGTTTTCTGTGATTTCCGGTAAATTCAGAATATCGGACATATCATTTCCGTCAGTTGTGATGAAATCGGCATCATTCGATGTTCTACTATTGAAATCGCGATTTAAACACATGTATTTGTATTTACATGTAGTTGAAAACTGTAGAATGCCGGTTTCGATTTCACGAAAGGCGTCGGGTGAACTTTTATATTTTGTGTTCTCCGGTGGAATGCAATGACTACTGTAAACCAACTTATTTTCGCGGATACTTTATTTTGCGTTTTACGATTTTTTTATCTATTTGATGTAGTTTGAAAAGTAAAGATCAAAGTAAAACATATTCGCGACGATTTATATTCGCATTAGATTTCTACTTGCGAATGTCGCGAAAATAAGTTGGTTTATAGTATTTCAGCATAAAGTTGAGTGAATGATGATGATATTTCAAACCATGTAACAAAATTACTATCACTAGATAGGAATTTAATATGATTGCATAAATTCTTTTTAAAAAAACATAAGTTCACCAGATTTTCTAAATGTCATAGCTTTTCTAATTTTCATTTCACTAATATAGCCAGGTACATAAATTTCATCACAATTGTCAGTTTTACTTTTTTGAAGACATAATATATCATAACAATTAATTAATTCTTAATTCAGGATATTGTAGTCGTCTCTTTATGCCCATTTAAACTAAGAATATTTAATTTACAAAAACTATTGTTTATAGACACAAAATCTTTTTTTTTTCATTTTTATCAGCTACTCCTTCTTCGTTCCCCTCTGATTCTGTTTCTGACTCGTTTTTGAGATTTTCTGTTATCTGTTGGTGGTGATCCTGAGAGGGAAGAGGACTGATGTTTTTTTTTTTTTTTTTTTTTTTTTTTTCACTGATTGATTGTTCCTTAACTTCCGGTTTAACGTTCCCAAGTAGAATTTCTTTTCTTATATTGAGTTCATCCCTCATAAATTTATGTAGCACATCTTTGGTGTTTTCTTCTGCAATCTCTTATAGACCTGTAAGTACTAGATTGTTCCTCATATATCGGCATTTTAGATCTAGGATTTTCTCTTTCAATTCTGTTATATTTTTTTCCGAATTTGAATTGAAAAAATACCAAAGAGATATAAATGAATTATTATTTTAATTGACGAAATAAAGGCCACGGCTCACAAATTAATCAAACATTAATTTATCATCAATAAAGATGAAACATTAGCATGATCATGAGTCACAAATGATCAAAATTAACTCACTAGCGTGGATCACTATTGATCATTTAACTACCACTGGGTCGATGCCTCTGCTGGTGGACTATTAGTCCCCGAGGGTATCACCAGCCCAGTAGCCAGTACATCATATACTTAGTCCTCTGTGCACGATTTTATCCTTATTTTCGCAAATATATCATATAATCGTCAATTTTTTGTTCTCTCTGTTTGTTATGATTTAACAAATATGGCTGCTCATTAAATGCCGTGTTTTGAAGCCGAGTTTTACCGATTGTCACCTTATGTAAACAAATCACAAAAAAACATGGGTATTGAGCACGTGTTTAACATGTATAATCAGATATTTGTTTATTTCAATGACAGATCCTTGCGTATTGTGGTCACCGGATTTTTACGAGGAGGGTTACGCTCGGGTCACTATGCATACGGAAAATATGTCGGCGAATTGCTTGCTTCCAAGCAAGCAATTAAATATAAATAAACTTCTTAATGTGGACAAATTAAAAAAAAATCCTCAGAAAAAAGTACATGTACATAAGATGTATAATGAAAACTATCCATTTAGTTATAAAAAAAACATATGCATATTTTTTTTAATTTGAGGTTTCTTATAACTTTAAGTCATCTTGGAATTTCTACAGTTGGTGAGCCATGACGAAACATCATACAACATTGGTAGTGGGGCGGCTTAGTACCGAAATTTGACAAAATCATGCAAATTGTGATACAAGCAAGGCATTTGGCATAGACGTTCATTAGGGAGAACTTTATCATATTAGAGGGGTAGCCAACATGTTTTCGATTTTTTTCACGTCGGCCATCTTGAATTCAAAATTGGCATCATTTTGCTCAATCTTTGAGATTGAAAAACTGTCCTAACCATTTTCAACGCTATATTTGTCATGCAAACTACTTGAAAAACAATAAAATGATATGAAAATATGTCAAACAGACAATGATTGTGAAAAAAATCATCACTTCCGGTTCGGGTCGAAAAAGTTCGAGTGAAATAATAGTGGTATAGAAATACGATAAAATGTCCGTTTTATATATAGGTAATTATGTTAGACATGCTGGAGGATTGATCAGTGTAATAATCTACGATATTTTCCGATGTATTCCGTGTTAACAGCTACACGAACGCAATGTTGTACAGGTCAAGCCAGCTTTGTAACACTTATTTCTACCGGAACAAGTTTTTTTGCAGCCACTTTTGTGCAACTCCTGGCAAGATGCTGCTAATTGTGTCCAATGAGGAATCCACACTCCATCATTGTTCTCCGTAACCCATTCCCAATCACCAGGACTAGGTAGATGTTGATTTTGTATGACTGCCTGTCCCCATACATGGCCAACTTGGTATGTAGCTCGTTTGGTATGCTCAAGCAGTGTAGCTCTAGTTCGTGGAATGGTGTCATACTGTCTTTGTTTGCGTGCAAACAGTTCGCGTGCAAACAGTTCAAGTCTGGATTCGTTGATGTCAAATGTTGTTGTAGTTCTGTCGTACATAACCACAACAAATGCCTCTATCAACTCCATATCAGCGTCACTGACCAATACAGGTTTCTTACTTAATCGTTCAAAAACCTCGGTTACATTATGCTAATTTCTTACGTATGGCCTGCCAATTTCTTCCCCTTTCCATGAAAAGCGGATATCGTGTCACGTCCAGGAAATGCATGAAAAAATGGCAAAACTTCTGATTTAGAATCAAGAGCATGACCAATTTCTTGAATCGGAAGCCATCTCAGGTCTTTTCCCTTTTCTTAAAGGCAACCCAAAGATTTTCTACTTGAAGTGTTTTGAAAAGAGATACCGCCAAAACCACTACATCAGTGTCTGAGCTGATTATCAGTGAAAACGTACACCCTTTTTCAGCTGTACTTTTGATAAGAACAAATATCCTTGTGTCTGCTTCTTCGTGATTACACGGACTAGGGTCATCATGGTCATCATCAGAATTTGTCAAAACAATTTCGCCTTTTATCACAAAAATAATTTTGTCAGATTGAATCGAACAAACTTTGTCGGCAAGGAAATAAAACAATTCAGTTTTGTTTTCGTCCACTCGAACGAAGCTTGACCAAGCTTTTGGAGTCGACAATTTTCCTCCTGGATCCAACACCCCTCACCTTACGTGTTTGTGCCTTTAGACTGTTTTCTTTGTAAATATCATAGATAACATCTACTTGGGCATATGCATGTTTTGAAGAAAGGTGGATAATGTACGGCAAAATCACATCTTTTGCGTATTCATCAAAAGTGTATGTTCCAAGCGTTGGTCGTGAATTTACCATAGCCGCGCCATCACCACCTACTATGTCTGTCTGTCTGAGGTTCTTTTCGAGTAAAATCTTCCTTAGCTTCTAGGATTTCCATTAGGTGTGATTTGACGCCAATATTGATTTTTCCACTTTCAGATGAATATGGAGGAAATTTTTAATTTCTCTGGCTGAAAAACTCTTCCAAGTCGCATTGTCTGTTTCAACAGGACAAACTGCAATCTTCTCGGGCGAGGTCAAGCTTGCTTTTTGTTTCACATGAACTTTTCTTTGGTTGGCGACTGAACAACATAAACTTTTTTTCTTGATAGGCTCATAAATGCTTGCCGTGTTCTGCACTCTGTTTCTGAAGTCAGCATACTGATTACATTCAATTTGTTTAATTTGTGACGGGTTCCCTGTGCCTGCTTGTGCAATATCTTTACTGTCTATCTTGTAAATATCTTCAGAATCCTCAAGAAATGGATTTCCATAATCATTCATGACAAATAGAGATTCAGCGCCCATGAACAGATGATTTTGATAATGTTGAGTTTGGGTTGTGATCTCTGTTGTCGACTGCAGCTGTGGTAAACAATTTGCCCTTTAATAATGGCGGGCATACCACACCTACAACCAAAAACCGTTCAACAACAACTTCACCTAGTTGAGTTGATATTTTAAGTTACCGATCGTAAGAAGTACATAAACCATGTTGAAATAATAATTATAATGACAAGCAAATGCTATATCTTTTTCAAACATCAAAAGTGCCCTTTGTGTGTGCTTCTAATTCTGGCATCTTTTGCAATAGCTTGTCCTTGAGTCGAGTAGATTGTAGCTGTGCAGAAGAAGAACCAAGTTGTGCCAATCTTTCCTCGTACAGATGTGCTTGGTCTGCTAATCGAAACACAACCGACTCTTCAGAGTTTCTTTGTGTTTTAAAAATGTATGTGACCAGTTCAGCTAATGCAGTTTCTTTTATTATAGTTTCCTCCTGTGTGCAACTGCTTTCGATTCCTGTTTGTCTCTTCTTTGACCTCTCCCTGTTATAGCAGGCTGCGAGACAAGATAGGTGATACTTCATCTCTTGTGCTATAACATCACCAGTACTAAGCTTTGCCAACAGTTGTTTATCCTGAAGAGCTGTTGCACAATCCACTAGTCGTTGGTTAAGTTTCATTGTCATTGCCTCTCTTAAGACACATAACGGTGACTCTTTATCACAAATGACACATTTATGCACATTGTCAACTGGATTTTGTTGTTGATCTTTAAAACGAGGAGTACACCTAAAACGTTAAGGAGACGTACAATTACTAGAACTTCCAGATGGTATCGGTGACATATTGCGTTTCTGGGCTCTCTCAAGTTTAGTATTATTGAACTTTATCCTACACAAACTATGGTGATGGCATTTTCTTTTTTCATTGTGATTCCATTACCCTCTCCGTGGTTTAATCGTGGAATATCAAGAGGGCATTACATTCATTAAAAAGAGGATATTTTTGCCTAACATTGTATATCCTTAGTCTGACGATTTCAGTAGGTCTGATGTGACCTCCTGACACAAACAACTTTTTGTCAATCAGGTTCCCCAACTATCTGCTGAAGAAGTTGATAAGCGAATTCTTTTCGCTATTTCAAAACCTAAGTAAATATTATACAAACAAAGGTAATCAACAATGAACTTATAGAACAATAACGCAAATCTTATCTAAGCAATAAATAAATGCAACAGCAAAAAAGAACCCAGTGAAACTAATCAAGTATTAGAGAAGTGCACGAAGAGTGTGTCTGTAACTTGAATACATTTACCGAACAAAGAGAAACGTCACAGGTAAAATTCTAGAAATTGTATAATTTTCAAGATTACTTTTCTACTTATGTTATTTGATGTATTAACAACATTATTACTATAGAATTGTGTCAGCAATAGGGATAGAACTCCTTCATATCAATATCCGATAAGAATTGCAAGTAAAACTTCGTAGCTAAAAATATGAACGGTGGATAGACAAGTACCGAGCCACGTCTTATAACAATGAGAACACACACTCTCAAAAAGATTAAAATAAAATTGCGCCCTCTATTGACATTTAACCTATCGAACCTAATGTAGCAGTCGAAGATTAGTGGAAGATTTGTGGAATATAACGACTGACATTATTCGGGTTATAAAACAGTCATATTCGGAATATTAAAAAAAATTGGAGTGGGTTATCGACCGATATTTGACCGAAAGTGATACTTTATCTTAAATAACAATGATTTACTCCATTTTGTAACATTTTGGAAACAATACAAGCAAAACGGGCCATACATATGATGTCTTTTTCCTGTGAAGACGTCATTTCGAAAATCCAAGATGGCCGCCATGATCGGATGATTTTTTTTTGTGGCTACCCCCCTAATATGATTACATTCACCTAATGGCAGGTTCTTACAAAGTTTCATGCTTGTATCACCATTTGCATGATTTTTGTGGTAAGCTGCTTAACTATGGGTGAAAGGAAATAAAATATGTCCATAAAACCTGAAAAATAAATCAAAACAGCAGCAGTATATCGCCAAAATACACGTTTTGCAATTAAGAGTCGGGAGGGTGGGTTTTTCTTACATTACATAGAAATTTATTAATACAAAACCAAGAATTTACTCTCGACGAAAAATGTCTGCTCTTTCTTCTTAAATCTCTGAACGCCAATGCAGGCGATATATTGACGATATTGGTCCGCTAGGCCACATGACCCGTTTTCGAGAAGCTTAGTTTGATTTTCAGAAAATTGCAAACCTCTATTAAAAAGAAACTGCATAAAGAATTGTAACTCGAATACCTGAAACGGCAGCTTTGCAGAGTTACAGCAATCTATCCCATATTAGGATAGATTGAACTATTAAAGGTTAACTGTTTTACTAGGGGTTTTATGCATTGCCAGACAATCGCATTCTAATGGAACATAGCAGCTATTCGCTTGCAACATCCATTTTGATTAGTTTACTTTGTCAATTTTCATGGTATTAGTTCATAGTTTATGAAAATGTGCTAATGCATCGCCAGTCAACCTAATTTGCGACCATCAAATCACTTATTAATGGCGTGGGATCTTAAATATACACTACAGTTGTCTCCTAAATTTCAGACAGTGTAAGTATCAGTATTGACGGCAGTACTTTTCCAACTACAATCCAAAAACTAAAAAAGTTTTCTTGAAAACTGAAAGATATAAAAAGATGCAGAAAAAAAGTTGTGTACCGGGGTTCGATTTCCTGCCTCAGCGTTATATTGTGTTATTTTGCTAGTGCAAAACGGGCAGATTGCTAAGTGACCCTGCACAACCATTTTTCTGTCAGGAACATACGCATTTGTATATACATAAAACTTTTGTTTTAATATGAATGCTTACAAGACAAAACTTTCCTGCTTGATATAAAAATAAGTTGGACGTACATGTACTAGTATTTCTCAAGATGTGAATTTATGTCAGTCTTTATAAAATTTTGTTAAAAAAAAGTACTGCCTTGGCCAACAAAATTTATAATTCATTATTTGCATTGTTTTGAAATAAATGTTTTAGGTTTGTATACATATGTGTGTTATTTTAGAGAGACTGGAAAGAGAAGGAGTTTGCTATAAAAGAAAAAGATATAGGGTATGGAATTGGGGTAGAGCTGTTTAGATAATACACTACGAGTCTGCTTTTATTTAAGAATTGACACCTACGCTTGAATATTTTGACACCATGTTTTGTCTGTCTTTTTGTAGAAGCACTCTCTGTTTCATCAATGATTTTCTCTAACGCATCATCGTCAAGTTTTGCGAATCTGCTTAGTATTTCTTGTTCAATTTCTACGTCTGGCACAGATACATGTACGTCGTCTGCAGTTGTTTCATGAGATTCGAGTGTTTCATGACTTTCCGTCTCCTCAATGACATGAATTGCCTCGGCGAGTTCCTCATCGCATTGGAATGCTCCTGTTTCCATATCTACCAACCCATCTGATCTAAGTCTGGCATAATTAAATGCCTTAAAAGTTCAATTTCCTCTCTATCGTAAATATACTCTGATTCGTCTTCCATTTCGTTTGTAAATAAACGCGTATGAAGATATGTGATACAGTTTCAAATACCGGATGACATTAATTTCAACTGTGAAATTGATGCCATGCAAATTATGGCATTAACCAATGAGAATTAAGAAAACGTTAAGACTGCATTAGAATTTATCTTATTGTACATGATAACTATCCTCGTGCTTACAATGTATCTCAATGCCCATGCTTCATTGTTGTTTACTTAGGTGACAATTGGTCATTAAACGTCGGCTTCAAAACACGACAATAAATTAGCTGCCAATTTTCACATCTAAAAGAGAGAGTAAAATATTTTTCGACGATTGTACTATATCATGGATATGGATGCGTACAAAATGATAAATTCGTGTGCTCAGACGACTAAGTTTATGATATTTGCATGTACATGCATTAGTTCAAAAAATGGATTATAATTATTTTTCACCAGTCACTCGCGGTCGTTGCATATGACTTTAACTGAGGTTGATATTGCACATCGATGGTATTGATATTACAATTTCCACTAAAAAGAGAAAGATCGATTGGTCAAAAATGTGTAATTTATCACCTTGGGTGTTTCTTACCTAAATATTTATACAGACTAAATCGATTAGACTATGATGTAATCATGCACTTTTAAGATGTTAGTTTCAAATTTAATATGAAAAACATTTTTATGACAGGTAATTTGTAATGTACTCAACTTTCAACAGCTCCGCCTTTTACATTCAACCTTTTAATAAAAGTCTAATAAACCAGAAATAACACGTTTTATTGAATTAAATATAAATTCATGTACCTGTTCAGGTAAAAATGTGGCATGTTTATAAACAGTTTATCCTATGTTTACATAAGGCATTTGAGGCTCCATCAGAGATAGCTTTGTTATCATTTATAAATACACAAGAAATCATAGGCATTGATGACCATTTTCTTTAATTTTTCATGATTGTGAGGCTGAAACAAATTACCAATGATTATGTTTTCCTTGATATATTTTTTACACTTTATTCTATTAGAGAAATGAAGGCTGGGTATTTCTAATGAAATATAAAAAAATGAATCTGGAATTCAAACAGAATTGTATGAATAGAGTGGTATGCTTTTAATTCAAATTAACAGCTTTAGTACATCGTAATATGATTCACTGTTATTCGACAATATTCGCTACAAATCTGTAAAAAATGTCATTCAATCTACTCATTTTGTCAATATTTAAAATGCTGCATGAATATACATTTAGATTGTTTTATACTTTCCCGTTATTTATGTTATGAAAACACTTTTTTAACTTTTCATTCTAAGTAATGAAGGAGGGGCGAAAGATTCCAGAGGGACATTGAAACTCATAGATCGAAAATAAAGTGAAAACGCCATGGCTTAAAATATTAAGACAAACAGACAAATAATTGTACACAAGACACAACAAAGAAAACTACATACTAAGCAAACAAGAACCCCACCAGAAAAATAAGATATATAAGCATTATTAGTATCTCAATTTTATTTCTACAAGAGTTCTATTGATAACCGCATCTACACTATCTTATCTTTTTGAAAATCAAATATCGAAAACTTTAATTTTGTGTTGCATGTCTGGAATAAAATAGCAATACTTGTTTCATTAAATAACATTGACATGTTAAATGAGTGACAGGTTGAAAATAAAGCCGATGCTGTGAAATATTACATGAACATTTTATGTAAATAGTTAAATTAGTTTCATAGCATAAACTCTCTTCACTATTCAAAAATAACAAAAAACAGACTTGTATCTACTAATTATGTATCCGAGTAAGACGAGTGAATGGATGTTGAATTCTGGTTTGATAATACCAAAAGTGTTCAGTTCTTGAGATACCAACTTTTTATTTAATATTTTCGTGCATTTTGTTTTATTTTACAATCTCAAATGACGCGTCGCTATTTGGAGCTCAACATTCATCAAACACTGCATTTATTTTCTAATTTGAGGAGAAGAAAACGATGGGTTTAATAATAATTAACTCCAAGTGACCGCGGCCACATAGAATACACTTTACAAAATGAAGCAGCAAGAAACTCATGAAAATCAGGCTTACTCCGAATAATAAGTAAAAAATTCAGAACGAGAGCCCCCTTCTAGCATTAGATGCTCTGGAAGGGTCAATAGTACCACGACTCCATTTTAAATATACATATTACATAAGGCATTTGATACTTTTGTTATAATTTATAAATACACAAGAAGCAAAGGCATTATTGACCATTTTCTTAATCTATCATGCGTGTAAAGCTGCAACAAATGGACAATGATTTTGTTTTGCTTGATATATTTTTTACGCTTTATTCAAACTGGAATTCATACTGAAATATATGAAGTGGTATACTTTTATTTAAAATAAAAAGCTTCCGTATATCGTATCATCGTAACATGGTTCACTGACCTGCCAACATTCACTAAAAACCTGCAACAAATGTCATTGAATCTACTCTTTTTGTCAATTTTTAAATGGCCGCATGAATATTCAAATTTAGATTGTTTTGACATAACGGTCATGGAGACACTCTATCTGTAGTCATGGATACTATATTTTACGAATAGCTATAGATTTGTCCGTGATTTACATTGTGAAAAAGAAATATTTTTAACTCTTTAGTCCAAGTATATAAAGAGGGTCGAAAATACCAGAGGGACATTCAAACTAATAGATCAAAAATAAACGGAAAACGCCTTGGCTTAAAAAGAAAAAGACATACAGACAAATAATAGAACACAAAACAACATAGAAAACTAAATACTTAGCAACATGAACATGACAAAACCCGTCAAAGAAAATAAGATATATATAAGCATTATTGGTATCTCAATTTTATTTCTACAAGAGTTCTATTGATAATCGCATCTACAGTATCTTATCTTTTTGAGAATCAAATATCAAAAACTTTATTTTTTGTTACATGTCTATGAAATAATAGAGCAATAATTGTTACATTAAATTACATTGACATGCTAAATGAGTGACATGTTGAAAATAAAACCGATGCTGTAAAATATTACATTTGCATTTTATGTAAATCGTTAAATTAGTTTCATAGCAAAAACTCTACATTTTTTCAAAATAACACAAAACAGACTTGTATCTACTTATTATATATACGAGTAAAAGGAGTAAATAGATTCGGAATTATAATGCAATAACATTTGCAACCTTAATTCTGGTTTGATAACAGCAAAAGTGTTTATTTCTTGTATATATTGTTACTGATTTGAAATTGTGCGCATTATTATTGAGATACTAACTTTTTATTGTTTAATTTTTACTTTTGTTTTAGGTTTGTTTTTATATTTCCATGGAGCAGAATTTATTCAAGGGCTTGTACAGAAAGGATAAAAGAAATTAGCCCAGTCTCTTAATTTAACCTTTCGGTATATTGATAATGTACTCTTTCTTAATAATAATAGATTCAACGATCACTTACATTTAATATATGCAAGTGAATTAGGAATTAAAGATACTACCGACAAAGATAAATCTCCTTCATACTTAGAACTTTTTCTCTAAATGACTACTGATGGTAGATTGAATACCAAAATTAATGACAAACGCGATGATTTTAATTTTCCTATTGTCAACATTCCATTTCTGTTGAACAATTTCCCAGCGGCACCAGCATATGGAGTATATATGTGTCTCAATTGATACGTTACTCTAGAGCTAGCTCAAAATACGTTGATTTTGTTGAACGAGGAATACTGCTTTCTCATAAGTTGCTAAGAAAGGGCTATGAATCAATCAAAGTAAGGTAATCACTCAAGAAATTTTACGGTCACCATTATGAGTTGATTGGCCATTATGACAAAAGTGTGTCAGAAATCATATCTGATATTCTTCCTAATTACTCTAACTGATCATGAACAAAGAAATAACACGACATGTGCCGTATATGGTGCAGGAAATGCTTACCCTTCCGGAGCACCTGATTTCGCTTCCGGTTTTTAGTGGAGTTCGTGTTGTTTCTTAATTATTGTTTATAACTGTTAATGTAAATGTCCTTTTGTTTTGTGAGTCTTTGTTTACTCCTTGACTTTGATTGTTATTGTCTCTCTCATGCATTTTTGTTTTATTTGACAGTCTAATATGACGCGTCGCCAGTTGTAGTCGGATTACAACATTCATCAAATACAATGTTTTTATTTTTTTTTTTAATTTCAAGAGATGAAAAAAGACGGTTTTATCAACTGAAGGTGACCGGTCTACAAAGAATATTTACCTTAAACTCACGAGAACCAGTCTTCCTCCGAATAATGAGTAAAAAGTTAAGACTGAGAGGCTGAGTGAGAGCCCCTTTAAGGCATTATGTGCTCCAGAAAGGTCAACAGTATAATGACTCCATTAACTATACATATCAAAAGGAATGATTGTAATGGAGTAGAACACTAATCATCAACGTTACATTATGCTACATCCATATCATGGCAATGTATGCTATTCAACGAAAACAGTTTCTCTAGTTTACAGAAATCTAGACACAGATTTTGTACTTTCATTAAAATATTGTAATTTATAAACACGTTGATATAATACTTCATCTTTTATTTTTAGAAGAAGAAAAAAATGATGTATGACATTTAAACTGAACTTAATTGGTTCGAAAATACATAATTTATACGCAATCGCAACTATCCTATCAAGCTTAATATTGTGTCTCTCTGTGAAAGATGACGCATGTTACAGAAATAATGCTTCTTGGCTTGCCAACTTGAGTTTTGGTCAATAAAAAAACCAATTTGCATATATCATAGAAACAAAACCCATCGATATACAACAATCGCCATGGTTCAAAATACCGGACAATAAACAATGATAGTGATGAAACCTAACTTTTAACAATAAAGAGCCGTGCTGTCTATAGTTGCACAAAACTGTATATGAACATGTACCAAAATATCCTCCTTGTAATTTATTAGGGCCCCGACTAAAAGTCGGATCGCCCTATAGTGATCAGTCTGTCCGTCCGTCCCTCTGTCCGTCCGTCCGTCCGTAACACTTTAACTTTGTGTCCGCTGCATATCTAGAAAACCATTATGATTTCATACTTTATACTTTACATGTTTATTAACCACCACCAGAGGGCGTGTCATGATGTATGTACAACTTTCTAGGTCAAAGGTCAAGGTAAAAAAGCTTTGGTTTCAGTTGACAACCCTGTGTCCTGTGGTGATGATCGTGTCCGCTCTATATCTTGAGAACCCTTATGATTTCAAAGTTTATACTTGACATCCATGTTAACCAACACCAGAGGGTGTGTCATGATGTATTTACAACTTCCTAGGTCAAAGGTCAAGGTCAAAAACTTTGGTTTCAGTTGACAACCCCGTGTCCTGTGATGAAGATCGTGTCCGCTACATATCTAGATAACCGTTCTGATTTTATACTTAATACTTAACATGTTTATTAACCAACACCAGAGGGTGTGTCATGATGTATGTACAACTGCCTAGGTCAAAGGTCAAGGTCAAAAACTTTGGTTTTTCAGTTGACAACCCTGTGTCCCGTGGTACAGATCGTGTCCGCTCCATATCTGGATAACCTTTATGATTTCAAAGTTTATACTTGACATCCATTTTAACCACCATCAGAGGGCGTGTCATGATGTATGTAAAACTTCCTAGGTCAAAGGTCAAGGTAAAAAAAAATTTGGTTTTAGTTGACAACCCTGTGTCCTGAAGATTGTGTCCGCTCTATATCTTGGGAACCGTTTTGATTTCAAATATTATACTTGACATCCATTTTAATCAACACCAGAGGGTGTGTCATGATGTATGTACAATTTCCTAGGTCAAAGGTCTGTCTGTCTGTTGGTCTGTCCATCGCTTACAATTTTGATTCACACTATATTTATTTACCCAACGTTATTGACAGCGGGGCCCACAGAGATGGCTTCCATCTCAATGATATCTAGTTAAGACTATTTCATCAAAGAAATTTAATTGAACCAACAGAACAGCATCACAGAGCATGGCAAAGGACAACTTGGTCCTCAGTGGTATCGCCTGCCTAGTAGGCCGTAATTAGGTGCTTGCATGAAAATATTGATAAAATTCGATTAAAATTTGTTGTCACAACATTTTGGAAACAAAGGATAAAATTGAGTATGGAAATGGGGAATATGTCAACGAGACAACAACCCGACCAAATAGCAGATTTAAACAACCAAAACCCACCTTTGGGTCCTCCACGTAGCGAGAAAATCAATCACCCGGAGGTGGTCCTCCTCTAGCCCCTAGATAAAAATATGTACTAGTACAGTGATACAGGACGTCATATTAAACTCCAAAAAATATAAATGAACTAAAAATTAAAAAAAAACATACAAGACGAATAATGCCAGAGGCTACTGAAAGGGCAAAAAATACGGCGGGATCAAACATGTTTTGTCCGAACACCACCCTTCCTGAATACCAAAAGTCATTGTAGAATTAAAAAATACGCACATGCAGTAAAACTGAGTTAAAAGGAAGCCCGATTCCGAATATATATCACTCCTTCATATCTCTGATTTCTTGTCCGGATTTGGCAATACTGTATGAATGTACTTTAAGCTTTAAGATTTTCAAATGTTTTGGTATCGAATATCATTGAAGAGACATTTATTTTTTAAATGCGTATCCGGTGCATTAATATGTTGCCCGTCTTAAATTATGTTTCACTTTCATCAGATGTGTACTAGCTACATGTAGGTGTGTCGTATTCAGGGGCGGGTCCAGGTAAGGGCGTAGTGGGCGTACGCCCCCTTTAAAAAAAAAAAAAAAAAAAAACTATCGTTATAATCTGCTAGTATTGTATTGAATAATGGCAATTTATCATATTCTTAAACACATACTCTGATTTCTTTTTATACTGATTCCCCAATCTGATGGGTCATCATCAACCGTAAAATTTCCTTTCTCGGAGTCCGGCGTGTTCGACTTTGCGATTAGTATCCATTGTTGTTGATGTGATAAAGAATTCGCCAAAGATGTCGATGTCCAAAAAAAACGTCAAAAGACCTTAAAATCGTACCAAGTTGTTTTGGACACCTTTTTTAAACAACCAAAACGGTAAGTAAATCTATATAATACATGAATTTTGGTTGTTTTGTGTGACACTAACTTCGATTCCCCATAGCCATTCTTAATATACCGGGGGGGGGGGGGGGGTATATTACTATATATACGATACTGGGTATATTCTGACAAAAGGGGTTGTATTTTCAGCTAAATTGTCTAAAATGGGGTTATTTTTTTACGCGTTGCCTTGGAAGGGGTCACTCAGATTTGACTATGATATCTAGAACGGGGTTCAAACCTATGATTGCGTTGGATAAAAACCGTAATTTTTATACGTGTGCATGCAAAACAAATTTCTTGGTAGAGTGGTCTAAATACAGCACAAACAACATTTTCCGTCGGTCCGTCCATCCCGGTGGTTTAAATACAATAACTCGAGAACGGATACACGTTTTTAACATTTGCACAGTTCAATGTAGTTGTTTAGTGTTGATATTAAATCCATGTTTAGCAAAATCTACGAACTATTTTTGTGAGAAATTATGTTTTGTCAGTATACTATATAATTACTTATCCCTTAAGTTGATCAAGAATGATTTGCCGAGAAGCACCATGAAGGAGGATCGCCTAAATGCTCTGCTTCTTTTATATGTTCACAGAGACATTAAACTTGATTTTGATAAAATTATTGACGATTACGCCATGAGAAATCCACGTAAAATGGTTCTAATGAATCCACACTAGTAATTGAAAATGAGTCCGTCAGTATTTTTCTGTGTTCATTTTAGGTTTTGCGTCAAGGTACATGTATACTAGAAATATGTATATTTCCACATTAAAGCAATACTCAGAACGAAAGAACTTTATTCTTCAGTGTTTATTTGTCTTGTATCATGTGTGTCGTTCAACGAAACCCGAACTTAATCAAAAATAGAGGGATTACTTCTTAATTTGATGCTAAATTGAAATTCAGGAGCTTCTGAGCTTCCCCATGGACCCTCAACCGTAATCACGCCTCTCGTTCATAAAATCCTGGCCTAGGAATTGAAATGTTAAGTAACTCCTTATACCCTTGAGTTTGGAATTTCTCGTTATTGGTCTACTGCTGTTAAGATCCATCCAATCATTTTGATATACCATAGACAATTAATGGAGAGAACTCGGCATAAAAAATGTCACACCCTGACACTTTAACTATAAAATATACATGCTCCAAGTCGGGAACCGTTACATTAGTGCAATTCTCTATTATTTTATGTTTTTAAGCCAAAAAAAAGGTCCAAAAAACCTAAATATTTTATTCTACCCCTTTCAAATATCCTGGACACGCCCCTGCTATTGCGATGAAAAAGCACACTATATCAGAACAGTGCATGAATATTGTGTCATGAATTTATTCACCATTTTAATTGAAGTTCCTTTTCCCATTATGGAGTATTGACAAATCAACCATGCAATATTTATCTTTTGTATCTCAATTGTCATATGATCTTATTTTTAACAATTTTATCATTGTTTTCTGTGCGGTATAATCACAACAGACTAATAAGACCTGTACATGGACGTTAGGAATATAATCACAATTTATAACATTTCAACTTATTCGCTTTCTGTAGGCTTTTTCTCGTTACATTAAGGAACATATTCCCCATTTCCATTCTTAATTTTTCATAGAATTTTTTTTCTGAGACAAGTGCCTGTGACGATATCATATATATATTTTTTTTTTCAAATCGATCAGTATTTTTTTTTTAGTTGTGTTAACTAACAAAAAGGACTACATTCTGCAAGGAGAACAAAAAAATGTTGGTCAATAAAAAAATCTTCATTAATTATAATAACTTTCTGACATCAGAAACATGTAGGAATGTAACATATATGCATTCAAAACAGAACCGGAAGGATTCGATGCTACATGTATCATATACTTTAGTTGTTGTATCATATACTTTAGTTGTAAAACCATAACAGTTACTCGTAAAGAACCTCACAGACGGGAAATTAATCAGTTGTGTTGATTGATGAGAAATGAAACCCTATCGTTTATTATGTAAAACAGTACCGTTTCAGTTTACTCTGCAGTTTAGAGATTAACGCTGCAATGTTTATACTTCAGTTTTAGTTTAGAGATTATTTATAGGAGGTAAAGCTAAGTGGCTAGCGCCGTATGTGATCGATTTGAATGAATGGCAGTTTAATTCGACTTATTAAACTTCTCAAACTGAATGGCATGTGTCAATCATAAACAGAATTAAACTTCTGCCGGGTGTTTTATTATTCATAGATTATGAAAAATCCTTCAATTTTTGAACTTGATGTTAGTAGGGGAGTTATTGAATTTTAACTTGAAGCGCAGAGGGAACTGACTCTGTTTCTAAAAACTTCGAACTTTTTGTATTTATCCAGGTGCACCGTTGGTCGATTAGTGACAAATTGGTTAACTGCGCTGCGGTACTGTTTTACGGTAACTGAGGGAATATTGACCAGTTTAAAGTTTTTCGTATATTGTTTAAGAGTGATGTATTGTTTCGCAAGGAGGCTTTATCAAATATAGTTTTTTTTAGTAATCATATGCACTTATTTTACGCTGTCAATGTTAGATAATTGATATAAACTGTAGTAAGCTTATTCTCTGATTTTCTGAAATTGGAAACTGAGAAACACGTGGTTTTCATTCAAAGACGATGGAACATTAAAGTATGGAGAACTCTACGTTGACAGTTAACTCACTATTATTGGTGGTCTGTGTGCTAGGAACTATAGCTCTGTTTTACAGCAGTAGGAAACCAATTAACAGGTAATAAAAAAATATTATTAGTTTATAATTGTCTCTTCTGCTAATCCATACATTCCGGTTGATTTTTAAATAATCTGGTTAGAGGTTCCTGATGAATCCAATATTATAAAAGAGCGTCGGACCTCGGGGGTCGGACACACCAAAATTCAAAGTGTGTTATTTTCATTGACATTCAAATATTTTTTGTCATCGGCTTCGTAAATAGAGAAAGGGTAGTAAATCAGAAAATACAAAAGCAAGAGAACATTAAGTATATATGTTTTGTAAAATTTATTTTAATATTTGCCACTGGACGTTAAACAAAAACAACCAATCATTCATTTAAAGATTGGATATTCAAACTCTTAATTTTAGTAAAGGAATAAATATATTTGAATTCGTTCTAAATGCAACATTTTTTATTCAATATTGCTGTTCATGTATTCTGGAACTTACTAATTATACTATTAGTATACAATAGTCCCAGATTTACTGTAACAGTTCCGTTCCTCGATGGTGCTATGAAAGTGAAAATATGGATTTTATTTGAGAGTCAGAAGTGAATTTTTAAGTTTCTTTTGTCAGAAATTGATCAAAACAATAAAATTGTTTATTTTACATCGAAGTAGTTGTTACCTGACCCATAAAACCATTGACATTTAATAATAACCTTCATGAAAATCGAAACCACATGTTCTTTTATTTCCCCCTTCTTAATCGCCTCGTTATCTGACAGAACGAATTTAGTTTGACACATGTCAAAATGAGGATTTTTAAAATCTTAAACAAATATAAAAAGTAAACGGGCACTTGTCAACGAACTAAAATACAATAGTCTATGCATCGGTCTAGATTTAAACTACTTAATGTCAAATATAATGGCAGTTTAACAATGGAAGAACTGGATAATTAATTTAAACATTTACACAGTCAACAATTAATGTTTTTGTTGGCTACGACGGTAGCTTCCTGATAAATCCATTTTATCATGTCATCTTCACTTGAGTCGGTTAGCACGCTTCCGACGTACATATGGTGTCAATAATATTTACTTCATCCCTTCTCTGACATTGATGAATATCAAGATTGTAATTAATGATAAAGTTCAGGATTTAGTGGTTTAATCGTATTGTTAGGCATATTCTATCCTCGTAAGTTCGGATTATAGATGCATCTTGGTATTTTGTATGTTAAAATCGTTATACAGACCATACTGTTCTACTAGCTGGAAAATCCAATTTATAATTACTTTATTTATAACATAAACATTTGCATTACTAAGCGAGACACATTTGTAAAAAATTTGAAAAAAATGATTATTAACAAACCTTTCCGGGTGGTCTCGGTGCACAATAAAAGATTCACGTGCTGAACCGTCCGAACACCACAGCAGTTTCCTGCGAACATTTGAATTGTTATGTCAAATTAAAAGCATTGTAGTCCGACAAAAGTGTAACGGATGCTTCATTTTGTGGATTCTCACGGCAAGAGGCGGATCAAGCCATTTTACTTGAAAGGGGGTACCCAAGCCAGGATAAAAGTTGGGTGGCAACAATATTCAGATTCATTGATCGTCAAAAAATGTAGGGTTTCGACTCACGGAATCAGACCACCTCCAGATCCGCCACAGCAAAACTGCGGTTATTGTATGCATACTAGAAGCAAGGGCTGCTGCACCTGTCGACGTTCCGACCTAGCCTATATGGAACATATGTTGACATAAGAACATCTCTTACTATTGTATATAAATGATGCATCGTGTAGATGGAATGTCGTGCTCTCTGTAGAATGCCATCTGCACGTTTTGAACCGTTGCATCAACTCTTACAGGGGTCCGTACTCGGCTGATTTGTTACAAGGCTTAATGTCAGTCCCTGTATACAATAAACCCTAATTTTCAGGCGACAGTCCAAAACCGCCATATATTCTGGTCGATACCTTTAACAGAACCTACAAATTGAATGCATTATAAATTTGTTGTTAATGTGTTCTCGTCCTGGACATTCATGTAATATTTGCTACTGGACGTTATTAATTATCAATCAACACTATTGGCATGTAGTGGGATTTCACACAAAAAAATTATCGCTATGAATAATTGTATAGATTGGTCTCACTAGTACATGTAGAGCCAGCATTTCATTATGTATTCACCTTAGAGAATACGTGAATATTCTGTTTCATGTACGTTCATTTAACTTCTTGTTGCCTTTTGCTACAGTATGAAAACTGTATAAATTACCTCCTATTGTTTTCTACGGATCATAGCTTGCATTTCACTTTGGGAGGTAACCTCAAATATTGACCCGAATAATTGTTTATTTTTTTATTTACAATAACATCAGATTTTTGTGCTGCTGGGTTGCTGTCGCAAATCGAGCATCTTCTTTTCGTATGTGAAATTTTCAGTATCAAATTTTTGCCAAACGAGTCGAAAGGTTTACATGAAATCGTGACTAATTAAATATTTCTGACTCATTTTTCAACCTTCAATTTTCCTACAACATGTTAGAAAACATTGTCCCGTTATGGCTACATGTTAACACTGGTAGCTCCCCACAGTTGGCACTTGTCATAAAAAATATTAGATATTTTTATTAAGATAATTTCACTATATTAGATTTGTCAATTTATAACATTGTACAAGTCAATGTTGGAGGTATTATATAGTTCTCCTTGAACGAGAAAGTTTTGATAAATATCTTTAATAAATAACTTCTGTTGCACAAGTTACCAAGCATGCTATCGAAGTTTGTTATTTTTGTTCAATAAAACAGTTGGCATAATTTGTTTAAATATTAACCCTGTCAAAACTTCAGATTAATTTGATTTACTTCGGAATGATAAATCGAAACAATTTTACAAAATGTGAAAGCGTCATTTGTATTACTGATAGCGGTCGTGATGTTTTGTTGGTACAATCTGATCCATGATCGGTTTGGGTTTTTAAAAACTTATTAATAAAAAAATTAAAAAATATTTGCATGACGTTGATCTCCTGTGCAACTCAACTTACATACCAACCCATTAAAATAGAACAGCATATGATTTAACACGAAGCCGAATACATGTCGCATTTGTAATTTCTAACGCGGCATTGTATAGGGTTCGGCCAATGTAAGTTCAATCTCCGGCGCAGAGTTCATATCCGTTCCATACATGCTCCGCAATACTGAACTTAATATGAGTGTAGTCTCGAGAGTGTAGTGTTACAAAGTATTGAACGGAACGGATATGTGAGCTCTGCGCCGGAGATTGATGTAAGTTCTGATATTCTTCAGGTTCAGCAATATCGAGCATGGATATGGTTATTGATAATTAATAATACTTGTTATTGTTTATCAACTATACGATATTCAACTACTAGTTATAGATATTCAAGAGGTTGCAATGTAAATAAATAGGTGTTTATATCTTTATTTAAACAAAGCCCGCTTTAGAAATGATAAAATATTCTATTTACGATTAGCATTGCTTTTAAGCTCATAAAGTCGACTATTTAGTCCACATACCCGTAGCCAGGGTGGGTTCGGACGAACCCCCCCCCCCCCCCCCCTTGAAAACAAATAAGCACTGTTAAAGTAAATGTTCTGCTCGAATTTGTGAGTCCAACGAACCCCCCTTTTCAAATTCCTCGGTACACATACCCTTGATTGTGTTACCACGATATCATTAGCATAGGAAGACAAATTAAATTATAGCATATATCAATTGAAGAAATATCGGAAAAGGAACTTACTAACATAAGCAACACGACAGGTGCCATATGAGGAGCAGAATCTGCTTACCCTTCCGGAGCACCTGTGATTATCCCATGTTTCATGTGGTGTTCGTGTTGCTTAGTCTTTAGTTTTCTATGTTGTGTCTTCTGTACTAATGTTTGTCTTTTTCATTTTTAGCCATGGCGTTATCAGTTTGTTTATGAGTTAGACTGTCCCTCTGGTATAGCTCGTCCCTCTTTTGTATATGGTCATTTCTATCTTCAGACGTTCCAACCTTAATTTTAGTACAATTAAAGAATCTTGTAAAAATATTAATTTCTTTTATATCAGCACGAAAGCGATGGCTCTCGTAACTCTGAACCAATTTCAGCTCATTGTTGAAAAGAACGCAGAATCGAAATTGTCTGTTAAATTTTGATCATTAGAAAACTTTCGGTAGAGAAAATTTCAAAATGCAGACACGTTGGCGAATAACTTGTTGTTTTTATACGACCGCAAATTTTGAAAAAATTTTCGTCGTATATTGCTATCACGTTGGCGTCGTCGTCGTCGTCGTCGTCGTCGTCGTCCGAATACTTTTAGTTTTCGCACTCTTACTTTAGTAAAAGTGAATAGAAATCTATGAAATTTTAACACAAGGTTTATTACCACAAAAGGAAGGTTGGTATTGATTTTGGGAGTTTTGGTCCCAACATGTTAGGAATTAGGGGCCAAAAAGGGCCCAAATAAGCATTTTCTTGGTTTTCGCGCTATAACTTTAGTTTAAGTTAATAGAAATCTATGAAATTTTGACACAAGGTTTATGACCACAAAAGAAAGGTTGGGATTGATTTTGGGAGTTTTGGTTTCAACAGTTAAGGAATTAGGGGCCAAAAAAGGGCCCAAATAAGCATTATTCTTGGTTTTCACACAATAACTTTAGTTTAAGTTAATAGAAATCAATGAAATTTAAACACAATGTTTATGACCATAAAAGGAAGGTTGGTATTGATTTTGGGAGTTTTGGTCCTAACAGTTTAGGAAAAAGGGGCCCAAAGGGTCCATAATTAAACTTTGTTTGATTTCATCAAGAATTGAATAATTGGGGTTCTTTGATATGCGGAATCTAACTGTGTATGTAGATTCTTAATTTTTGGTCCCATTTTCAAATTGGTCTACATTAAGGTCCAAAGGGTCCAAAATTAAACTTAGTTTGATTTTGATAAAAAATTAATCGGTTGGGTTCTTTGATATGCTGAATCTAAAAATGTATTTAGATTCTTGATTATTGGCCCAGTTTTCAAGTTGGTCCAAATCGAGGTCCAAAATTAAACATTGTTTGATTTCATTAAAAATTGAATAAATGGGGTTCTTTGATATGCCAAATCAAACTGTGTATGTAGATTCTTCATTTTTGGTCCTGTTTTCAAATTGGTCTACATTAAAGTCCAAAGGGTCCAAAATTAAACTTAGTTTGATTTTAACAAAAATTGAAATCTTGGGGTTCTTTGATATGCTGAATCCAAACATGTACTTAGATTTTTGATTATGGGCCCAGTTTTCAAGTTGTCCAAATCAGGATCTAAAATATTATATTAAGTATTGTGCAATAGCAAGTCTTTTCAATTGCACAGTATTGTATAATGGTAAGAAATAACTTATTGCACAATATTGTGAAATAGCAATATTTTTTTTAAATTAGAGTTATCTTTCTTTGTCCAGAATAGTAAGCAAGAAATATCTAATTGCACAATATTGTGAAATAGCAATATTTTTTTTTAATTGGAGTTATCTTTCTTTGTCCAGAATCAACTCAAATCTTTGTTATATACAATGTATATTCACTTTTTACTACCAACTGATAAATTAAAATAATCTTTACCATTCAGTGATAACAAGCAGTTTTTTTACATCTTAATATTTTATGATGTATTTAAATGAGTAGTATATTGTTGCAAACTCCATAAGAAATTTAATTGAGATTAATTTGGAATAAGGGAAAGGGGGATGTGATTAAAAAAATTGGGTTCAATTTTCTCATTTGAAATGAAATTTCATAAATCAAATGAAAAAATTTCTTCAAACATTTTTTTGAGAGGATTAATATTCAACAGCATAGTGAATTGCTCAAAGAGAAAACAAAAATTTTAAGTTCAGTAGAACACATTCATTCTGTGTCAGAAACCTATGCTGTGTCAACTATTTAATCACAATCCAAATTTAGAGCTGAATCCAGCTTGAATGTTGTGTCCATACTTGCCCCAACCTTTCAGGGTTCAACCTCTGCGGTCGTATAAAGCTACGCCCTGCGGAGCATCTGGTTTAAATTAATTTATTCGTTTGTTATTATTTGTTTCAAAAAGTCTTAATTGTATCTGACATCAACATAGATGTAGTGTTTCTGTCTGCTGAAAAACAGCAACACATGCACCCATGATAAATATAGCATTTCTTCTAGAATGGCAGGTGACATATTATGCATGCAAGTGCCACACCAGATTGTGACGTCAAGTGCATACTCCTTTGTCAAGAGAACATGAAGATAAGGGAGTTATTTACTAAGCATGCAGTATTGATAAATAAGTTGTCAGAGAATTGATGATTTTTTTTATGATAAATGACATTAATACAGCAAACGTACAACAACTAAAGTAAACATATTGCAAACATCTATTAAAATCAACTAAATACTCTTTTGGCTCACTTGAGCGTCATTGGTGAGTCTTTTGTAAACGAAACGCGCGTTTAGCGCAAATACAAAATTCCTATCCTGGTATTTATGATGAGTTTATTTCTACTATATTTAACCAGATGTAATGAGCAATTGGCCAATAATGATGACTCCGCTATAAGTATTCAGTAGACATAGCAGTACTAGTAGATATGATAAGATATCAACCTTTATAGCATAAGGTCAGTGAGCTTGTTACCAAATGTCATGTAGTTCATGTTCATGAGAGAAAAAATATAAAATTCATACAAAGCCACTATGTTATAAATATATATGCATTCGGAAGACCAAATGACACAGAAATTAAAAACTCAGTATAGGTCACCGTATGGCCTTCAGCAATAAGCAAAGCCCAAACCGCATAAAAGAAATAACGACCTTACATGTGTACAAAAAATGAAAGAAAATCAAATATGATAACCGGCAACAAATGACAACCACTGAATTACAGGCTCCTTACTTGGGACAGGCACATGCACACAAAATAAAGCTGCATGTGGCTTATGGGGTTAGCGGGATCACAAAACCCCCCTAACCTGGGACAGTGGTATACCAGTATAGCATAATAACAAACTAGAAAGAATCGGTCAAGCCTTTTCCCGTGGTTTGTGTAATTTCCAATCGTGTTAATCAACAATGCATATAAACGCACATGAATTGTTCTCTCCATGTTTAATTATGCTTATACATGACGTCATCATCCAAAAATGAATGTTTAGTCAGCTGCATTAACAAAATCTGCCGGGATAACTTCCGGTTATATACCGCCTATTTCGATGATGTTCTACATCCGTGAAACGTGACTGTGTACATAGATTATTCAACTTCCTTGGCTTCGTTAAAGCTGCGTGCTATTTGGGAAGCCTGGTCACCTTTTAAAAAGAAGCGGTAGAAACTAAGGGGACATCATCAGACAAATTAAGAGATACTGACAAAACATAGTAAAAAACGATAAAAGACACAAGCGCTGTATGCATAAAACAGGTCCGAGTAAAAATTAATCTACCAAGTTTTATTGTGTACCACTGGTGAGAGAACAAATAAACAGCTACAGTACAAAATCAGTTGAAACTTTGTATTTTTTCTCGCTGGGTTGCTGTCTCAATATTAAGTTAAGGGTCAACCTAAAATATTCTGTCATCATTGATAATTTTTAATAATTCAACGACAAGACTTATAACTTAACTACGTTGACGCAACATAATATAAGTCGATCCATTGAAACTTATTTCCATCTACAAAATTTAAGTCTCAAAGAATTGCTGTAATATAACCTTGCGTCAAATCAGTTTAGCGATATATTTAAAAGCTTAAATGCTTTAATGAATCGATCAGGTTATGATATAATGAGATTTTCTGTTTGTGAATTTCGTGATTTCTTGTATTTAGCAAGAATTTAAATCATATAATTCAAAGTACTTAACATTGTTTAAAAGACCACACAGGTAATAAAAGTTAATTGTTCCAGATACTGCCTTTGGTTAATTAGCCATTCAGTTTACACGTTCAATGCAAACATTTGTATTTTGTACGCAAGTTAACACGTTTGTTTGAAACCATGCATGATGCTTTACTATCAGGATATTGATGTATCGTGACCAAACATCGGTTGGACCTTGTCCTTTATTTATTTTAAGATAAATCATGAACAAAGGATTACACAAACATTGTATGCCTGAGACTGAAGCTGGTTTTTTTCAGTTTTTCGCCCGCAAGCCAGAAGGATTTTGACAATCCATCATAAAAAAAAATGCAAACACATAATATACATTTTTCCTCGTTTCCAGTTATTCCATTTCGGACTTGAACAGATGGGGACGGACGATTCAGAACTTTATCAACTATATTTTTTACATGTTCTCTTGGTGTTGCTGTCGTTTGTTGGCTGTCTTATTGGTGTGCACCCAACATTTCCTTTTATGTCACATGATATTTTGTATTTAACATTGCAATAGGAAAAGATTATAATATTATATATCGGTTTTTTTTTATTAAGTTAAGCCATTCCAATTGATATTGTATAGTGTGTATTTCTATGTTGTGATGTTACACTATTGTACCAGGTAAGGGAAAAGAGTTGGAATCATTTAAACGTTAAATCCCGCTGCAATTGTCTGCATCTGTCCTGTGTTAGGAATCTGATGTTTAGTACTTGTTGTGTGTTGATGTGGTTCGTAGGCTAGCTCTATTTCTCAAACCACAGTAAAAATTTGGTGAAGCTCCCCCTAGTAGTGAATTCAAGAAGATGTCTTCTCAAAGAACAACCAAATTGTCTATGCCAAGTAGACTTCTCCAATCCAAAGATCTAAAATTATCATCTTAGCAGCTCAATTTTTCAAACCACATAAAGTTATCGTGTAGCCCCCCTTCACCCTCACCTGTCGGTTACTGGTTAGGATCTTGTCAATGTCAGTATGGCAGGAGTTATATAAACAAGCGTCTGAATGATTGGCACGAGTCACTCGGTGCGTTTAATTAATATGCTCGATGCTGTTTTTGTGTGCAGAAATTAAAAATAATGGGACAGTTTTGTACATCACAGTTGCAATTAACGATATTTATTGAAATTTTGAATGATTTTATAAATTTTTATCAGGTTTCTGGTGGTTCATTGTCCCGCTGACAGATTTTAATCTTAAACAAATTATTAAATAATTTTACAGTTAAAAAGGTTTAATACGAACTTAAAAAACAGAATTGTCACACTAAGTTGACTTCAATTAAGCAATGAAATGTGTTTTGAGTTCGTTGAATGAGAAATGACACACTGATCGATTGTAAAAAGTTAATGTAATTATAAGATAAAGCTTGAATGGAATGTTCGCTTGAAAAGATCAGTATATATATCGTATTAAAGTATTGTTAATATTTATTTTTTTTACATTTTCGGACAATCAAAAATTAGGGCGAATCAGTGGACACATCTTAACAAAGGTTCTACGGTACACATATGTGTAACACAAAGGAGTTTTATAACTTGCTTAACGGTATGGGTGGTGACCAGTGTTGATCGAAGGCCGTACATTGACCTATAGTTGATAAACTCTCATGTGATCTCTGTTTGAGATTTGTCTCATTGGTAATCACACCAAGGCATCTTATTTTTTCCTCTCTATCTGACCTTCTTTGAATTGGTGAAAAAAAGATTTGTTTACCGAACAGTATATTGCAATGTGTTTACCATTGAATAATCTGCCAGTACGCGTACTCCTCTATATCAGTTTTTGAGAGTTGGTGTCTTTCTGATCTTAATCAATATTGTTTAATGGGAATGGTTGATGTTGGCATTATGTCCAGTGGAGAGTATTTCAATGAAATTCTTGACAATAAATAGTGCGCCAAATCTGTATTATTTTACTTCTGATTATGATTATATGATCTGAATATAAAAATAAAAAAATGCAGACTGATTTTAAGCGTTTTAAAATTATTCGATGTGATCATGAATTCTTAAAAATTTCATTTCAAAATAATTGTAAAAGGTTATTATGTTCAATCTTAAATATTCATGTCTCCAACCCACATAGTGCGTAAAGGGATCAATAGAAAAACGACATAAGTACAATTTTTAAGATACAAAATAAACCCCGTAAAATGTTAATTGACCTTTAATGTCTTTTGAACTCGAATGGTTTGGAAACAACTGGATAGTCGCCTTGCACCTTTGAGGGCTTTCATTTAAAATTATGTCCGAACAACATTTACGTATCAGAATATTTATGTTTGGGCAAGGCACTCAGTGTTGCATATCTAAACGATAATGATTGAGTGTTTTTTACATAACGTACAGTGGCAAATTTTTCATGCATGTTTACACGAGAACAAGTTAACAATAAATACAAATGGAAATGGTAGGTTTTGTAATACTAGAGGCCATCCGGGATTATGGTCGGGGAAATTTGGACTGCCACAGTAAAATGAGGGTATATTGGATAGGGACAGACATTTTGCCTTGCAACCGGCCACCTTCGGACCCATCAAAGAGTTGGTTTAATCGTTCTTAACGTGCAAAAAGTGTGGCAATATCTTAAAACGAGGCGTAGGATTTTACGTCCCCATTCTAACCATACGTGGCTGCAAACTAGATACATCCCGCACAGCCAAACCGACGCCCCACTTTGGCAAGCGTTTTACTGCCGATCTGGAGAGGACCAAGTGACCATATAATTAATTTACCCAGTCACCCTTAAAACTTTGAAACTTTGGGGGGAGGTAAATAAAAAAAAAGACATTGCCATTATCTCATAGTGAGACAATGCTGGCAGTATTGAAGTTTGAAATCATGTATGATAAACTTGTGTCTAAGGATATTATTTTATAAAACTACAAATTCTTCGATGAGGTCAGGCATTATTATTACTGAATCTTCTCTTTTTATCTTAAAATACTAAGTATATCCAATCCCTGAAAATGACATCCTTGGTAAATTGGTATTTATTTCATTGATACGGTTATCTCCTGTTTTTGTTATTGTTTATTAAGTGACGAACAATTTATTAATCTATGTTTTTTTGTTTTTTTTTATTTCAGAGGTTCCTCTCATCCAAGAAACATATCAAGATTTAAAGAAGACCAACACAATACAGCAACTTTAGATAGTGTAATGACTACAATAACACCATGGGTACGTCACAAAAACATGCATCAGAACTATTTCATGAGCGGAAGAGTATATTCAGACAAACCACTTGCAGATTCAAGTTTAGTATTCATACATCATCCTAGAACCGGTGGTTCAAATATGATTAAATGTTTGAATAATATTTCTAATTCGTATGATTTGCCAATGTCGCCATTAATGACAAGCGAAAACAGAGCCTTGTGGGATTCCGGAAATAAATTAACAAATAAGTACAAAGACAGAATAAAGATTCACAGAGGAAAATTCAGTTTCGGAATGTGTCAAAATCTCAACCAACTGTGTTCATATGTGATATTTTTAAGAGACCCCCTAGAGAGACTTATATCGAGTCATAACCATTGTCAGACATTTCCGGAAGACGAATTTTGTGGGTCATCCGATCCTCGTGATATGTCTTTAAGGAGCTGGATTCTAAGCCAGGGAAACGTGTTATTGAAACAATTACTTTTCTCTCCGCATATTTGCAATGATGAGTATTTAAAAAACTT
This sequence comes from Mytilus trossulus, assembly GCF_036588685.1. Classification (NCBI taxonomy): domain Eukaryota; kingdom Metazoa; phylum Mollusca; class Bivalvia; order Mytilida; family Mytilidae; genus Mytilus; species Mytilus trossulus. Next base: position 25,283,882 of record NC_086383.1, on the reverse strand, counting down.
TAATATTTCGTCAAATATGAATCGTAGAAAACTTTCATGTTGGACTAAAAATAATTTAATTTTAGACAAATTAATAGTGAATTTCAAGGATAACATAACACAGTACATTGTAAATAATTTACATAAAATGATTTCATTCATTGGATTAAGTGAAGAACTTGACCTGTCACTGCGCATGCTTGAAAAGTCTTTCAAATTACCATTTACGAACTGTGACTTCAAAAATCCATCACAAGCTCATCTTAATAATGAAATTCAATCAAACAGAGCTTTAAATACAAATAGTTTCCACCAAAATGACGAGGAAATTGAGGATGAAAGTGAAGATTTCGTGAATTTGAAGGACGACTTATACATTAAAGAAGCTCTGTCAGCTGATTACGCTATTTACCATGAGGCCAAACGCATTTTCCATATACAAAAACAAATGTTATTAAATTCTGTTCGATAAAACAAATCTTTTTAATTTTCTTCTTCCTAGAGCATAATATTGGTACTATTGGTCCAGTTAAATAATTCATGTAGAATGTATGATTTGTGTATTGAACTTCAAGAGACTGCGCGAAGAATTATGATCCCGACTCTTATAATTTAAAACCTTTTTGTTATAATTTTAAATAACAGAACACATAGACCAATTGCTATAACTATAATACTGGAAAGTATTAGTAAATAGAATAAATTTATTTACATACATGATGATGAACGATATCGACAAACGTTTGCAAATATTACACAAGCATTTGTGAGCATTTACATTGGTTGTAAATGTTTTATAAACCGCGGTCTCTCAAAACTGCCCACACCACTGTAAATCAGTTATGCAAATTTTAAACTTTGCATATATCTCCTATCTTGGAAAGTGCATGTAAATCTATGGCCTATCTTTACATATCTTTGGAGAATGACTAAAGCTATGGAAAAAAAATAATTATCTTTAGCATATCTTTGACGACCTCCTAAATAATGTCAAAGGAATAATACAATTACATATACATTAGCAGGTCCGCAAATATATCTTGCAGAAAAGAAGTTACATTTGTCAAACATTTACATGACTGTCCAAATTGTTGTAAATCTGCCTTTTCGTGTAGTGCAAAGATTCATCACATTACAACTTTTCCCAAATTAATACATGCACACACCAGGTTCATTTGATTGCGGTAAATCAACGAAAGAACTCTAACATAAAAAAAAAAAAATACACGTTATTAATTTCAGGCGTCAAAAGCGCTTTTCTGGATTTACCTTTATCCGGTACGCTTTAAGCCGAATATTTTAAAGCCGAGAATGTAAAAGAACCGACACAAGTAACGACCTATATGACTTATTAATTAATAAGTATACTTACAAAATAGCAAAATGCATCTTAGGTCAACTTTGTCTGAAGGAGTTAAAACCTTTATTTATTTTATAATTTTTATACGACTGCAAAAATTTAAAAAAAAATCGTCGTATATTGCTATCTACGGTACGGAGCCCCGCTAGGGACATGCAAAGAAAAAAAAAATATTGTGCGCACAAAATAATATATTGTGCGCACAACTTAAATATGTTGTGCGCACAACTTAAATATATTGTACGCACAATATAATATACTGTGCGCACTAAATAATATGGTGTGCTCCCAAAATTCGGAAAACAGTTTACACTTGACCATGACCTCATTTTACGTGTAAAGTGTTCGTGGTTTAGACAAAATCTCAGATACCAAATTCAATAGTTCTTCTATATTTGTTTGTATTGAACGATTTTAATGGCTAAATGTTCACTTCACAGGTGTCATCTGACTTTGACATACTCCATTTTTAGGGTTAAGTGGTCCGACAAAGTAAAATGTTTGTGTTTTGGTGTATTTCTCGGATACTATAAGCATTTAGTTAGATATATATTTGGGGTATGGAATGTTTGTATTGTGAAATTGTCTATCTTGCAACTATATTAATCTGACCTTGATTTTATGTTCATGGTCCATTGGTCCATGTTATTTGATTCTTGTTTGGTATTTTTTTCCAGATACTATAAGGAATAAATTAACAATATTTTTAGCTCACCTGGCCCGAAGGGCCAAGTGAGCTTTTCTCATCACTTGGCGTCCGGCGTCCGTCGTCGTCCGTCGTCGTCCGTCGTCGTCCGTCGTCGTCCGTCGTCGTCGTCGTCGTCCGTCGTCGTTAACTTTTACAAAAATCTTCTCCTCTGAAACTACTGGGCCAAATCAAACCAAACTTGGCCACAATCATCATTGGGGTATCTAGTTTAAAAAATGTGTGGCGTGACCCGGTCAACCAACCAAGATGGCCGCCACGGCTAAAAATAGAACATAGGGGTAAAATGCAGTTTTTGGCTTATAACTCAAAAACCAAAGCATTTAGAGCAAATCTGACAAAGTAAAAATGTTTATCAGGTCAAGATCTATCTGCCCTGAAATTTTCAGATGAATCGGTCAATCGGTTGTTGGGTTGCTGCCCCTGAATTGGTAATTTTGGAGAAATTTTGCTGTTTTTGGTTATTATCTTGAATATTATTATAGTTAGAGATAAACTGTAAACAGCAATAATGTTCAGCAAAGTAAGATCTACAAATAAGTCAACATGACCAAAATGGTCAGTTGACCCGTTTAGGAGTTATTGCCCTTTATAGTCAATTTTTAACCATTTTTCGTTAATTAAAGTAATCTTTTACAAAAATCTTCTCCTCTGAAACTACTTGGCCAAATTAATCCAAACTTGGCCACAATCATCTTTGGGGTATCTAGTTTAAAAAATGTGTGGCGTGACCTGGTCAACCAACCAAGATGGCCGCCACGGCTAAAAATAGAACAAAGGGGTAAAATGCAGTTTTTGGCTTATAACTCAAAAACCAAAGCATTTTGAGGAAATCTGACATGGGATAAAAATGTTTATCAGGTCAAGATCTATCTGCCTTAAAATTTTCAGATGAATCGGTCAATCGGTTGTTGGGTTGCTGCCCCTGAATTGGTAATTTTGAGGAAATTTGCTGTTTTTGGTTATTATCTTGAATATTATTATAGATAGAGATAAACTGTAAACAGCAATAATGTTCAGCAAAGTAAGATCTACAAATAAGTCAACATGACCAAAATGGTCAGTTGACCCGTTTAGGAGTTATTGCCCTTTATAGTCAATTTTTAACCATTTTTCGTAAATAAAAGTAATCTTTTACAAAAATCTTCTCCTCTGAAACTACTTGGCCAAATTAATCCAAACTTGGCCACAATCATCTTTGGGGTATCTAGTTTAAAAAATGTGTGGCGTGACCTGGTCAACCAACCAAGATGGCCGCCACCGCTAAAAATAGAACATAGGGGTAAAATGCAGTTTTTGGCTTATAACTCAAAAACCAAAGCATTTAGAGCAAATCTGACATGGGATAAAAATGTTTATCAGGTCAAGAACTATCTGCCCTGAAATTTTCAGATGAATCGGTCAATCGGTTGTTGGGTTGCTGCCCCTGAATTGGTAATTTTGAGGAAATTTTGCTGTTTTTGGTTATTATCTTGAATATTATTATAGATAGAGATAAATTGTAAACAGCAATAATGTTCAGCAAAGTAAGATCTACAAATAAGTCAAATGACCAAAATGGTCAGTTGACCCCTTTAGGAGTTATTGCCCTTTATAGTCAATTTTTAACCATTTTTCGTTAATTAAAGTAATCTTTTACAAAAATCTTCTCCTCTGAAACTACTTGGCCAAATTAATCCAAACTTGGCCACAATCATCTTTGGGGTATCTAGTTTAAAAAATGTGTGGCGTGACCTGGTCAACCAACCAAGATGGCCGCCACGGCTAAAAATAGAACAAAGGGGTAAAATGCAGTTTTTGGCTTATAACTCAAAAACCAAAGCATTTTGAGGAAATCTGACATGGGATAAAAATGTTTATCAGGTCAAGATCTATCTGCTTTAAAATTTTCAGATGAATCGGTCAATCGGTTGTTGGGTTGCTGCCCCTGAATTGGTAATTTTGAGGAAATTTGCTGTTTTTGGTTATTATCTTGAATATTATTATAGATAGAGATAAACTGTAAACAGCAATAATGTTCAGCAAAGTAAGATCTACAAATAAGTCAACATGACCAAAATGGTCAGTTGACCCGTTTAGGAGTTATTGCCCTTTATAGTCAATTTTTAACCATTTTTCGTAAATAAAAGTAATCTTTTACAAAAATCTTCTCCTCTGAAACTACTTGGCCAAATTAATCCAAACTTGGCCACAATCATCTTTGGGGTATCTAGTTTAAAAAATGTGTGGCGTGACCTGGTCAACCAACCAAGATGGCCGCCACCGCTAAAAATAGAACATAGGGGTAAAATGCAGTTTTTGGCTTATAACTCAAAAACCAAAGCATTTAGAGCAAATCTGACATGGGATAAAAATGTTTATCAGGTCAAGAACTATCTGCCCTGAAATTTTCAGATGAATCGGTCAATCGGTTGTTGGGTTGCTGCCCCTGAATTGGTAATTTTGAGGAAATTTTGCTGTTTTTGGTTATTATCTTGAATATTATTATAGATAGAGATAAATTGTAAACAGCAATAATGTTCAGCAAAGTAAGATCTACAAATAAGTCAAATGACCAAAATGGTCAGTTGACCCCTTTAGGAGTTATTGCCCTTTATAGTCAATCTTTAACCATTTTTCGTAAATCTAAGTAATCTTTTACAAAATCTCCACTGAAACTACTAGGCCACAATCATCTTTGGGGTATCTAGTTTAAAAAATGTGTCCGATGACCTGGCCATTCAACCAAGATGGCCGCCACGGCTAAAAAAAGAACATAGGGGTAAAATGCAGTTTTTTGCTTATAACTATAAAACCAAAGCATCTAGAGCAAATCTGACAAGAAGTTAAATTTTTAATCAAGTCAATATCTATCTGCCCTGAATTTTTCAGATGAATTGGACAACTGGTTGTTGGGTTTCTGCCCTCCAATTGGTAATTTTTAAAGAAATTTTGCCGTTTTTGGTTATCTTGAATACTATTATAGATAGCGATAAACTGTAAACAGCAATAATGTTCAGCAAAGTAAGATCTACAAATAAGTCAACATGACCTAAATGGTCAATTGACCCCTTAAGGAGTTATTGCCCTTTATAGTAAATTTTTAACAATTTTCATTAATTTGGTAAATTTATGTAAATTTTTACCAAATATAGTTCTCTGTTACTAATGGGCAAAGTTCATGATAGATATAATTGTAAGAAGCAAAATCGTTCAGTAAAGTAAGAACTTCAAACACATCACCATCACCAAAATACAATTTTGTCATGAATCCAATTGTGTCCTTTGTTTAATATGCACATAGACCAAGGTGAGCGACACAGGCTCTTTAGAGCCTCTAGTTTTATGGAATGATTGTTATGTACATTGTATATATATTTGGCTGGTCGGTATCATCTGACCTTGACTTTGTTTTCATGGTTTATTGGTTAAATAAGGCCGTTAGTTTTCTCCTTTGAATTGTTTTACATTGTCTTATCGGGGCCTTTTATAGCTGATTATATGCGGTATGGGCTTTGCTCATTGTTGAAGGCCGTACGGTGACCTATAATTGTTAATGTTTGTGTCATTTTTGTCTTTTGTGGATAGGGGATAGCTGTCTCATTGTCAATCATACCACATCTTCTTTTTTATATAATGTTAAATATTTCAGAATTGGTCTGTTTTTTAGATACGATGATAAAGGTATAGTTAAACTTTATTTTATGTACCAAATAATTATAAGACGCGCAAATCATATAAGGTGTGTTTCTCAGATACATTTGGTTCTTCAATACAGCAAGAAAAATGCCGCACCCAAATGCGTGCTTCAGCTGGCCTATAAACAAAAATATGGACTAGTTCAGTGATGATGGACGTCATACTAAACTTAACAGTTGTTTCTCGTTTTTTATATAGATTAGACCGTTGGTTTTCCCGTTTGAAAGGTTTTACACTAGTAATTTTGGGGACCCTTTATAGCTTTCTGTTCGTTGTGAGCCTAAGCTATGTGTTTAAGACCGTACCTTGACCTATAATGGTTTAACCTTATAAATTGTGACTTATATAGATGGAGAGTTGTCTCATTTGCACTCATACCACCTCTTCCTTTATCTATCCAAAGTATATACAAGAAACTTAAATTAAAAATCCTACAAGACCAACAAAGGCCAGAGGCTCATGACCTTGGGCAGGCACAAAAATGCGGCGGAGTTAAACATGTTTTGTGAGATCTTAACCCTCCTTTTATACCTCTAGCCAATGCAGATTTAAAAAAAACCACACACACAGCAATACTGACAGTAAATAAGCCCGTGTCCGTTGTCAGAATAGGTAACAAATGAAACTTAACAAAATGACAATGATATATTAAAAATCAAGGACTACTAGCAGTTACTGATATGCCAGCTCCACATCTCAATTAAACTGATTGAAAGATTATGTTTTAATCATATGAATATCAAGCACAATCCTTCCCGTTAGGGGTTTAGTATCATACCATCATAAAAATATATGAGAAGAATATAACCCGTAGTTGTATGAGCTATGGTGTATATGTATATACTGTAGTTGTCTCTTTCGATCGATCGCGATCAATCGGGCCACAAGGTTTTGAATAAATGCTACCCCAAAACGGACCATATTTAGAAAAAATGAATCATAATTGTTTCGATTGTTTTCAAAATATTTCACTGAGGAATTTCATTGACTATTCCTAAATTGTTTCGTAACATTTCAATTTCATAATGAGTACGAACAACATACTGTAAAAGATTATAATGAAATCGATCAAAAATAGATACTATAAGTGACCTCTTGTCCTTTTCTATTAAATAGAATGACACTATAACTTGACCTGAAACATTTGGATACAACACTCAAAAATTTAAATCATAATAAGCATACTGTTCTATGTCGGGAGCTTGTTATTCAGTGATTGTCGTTTATTGGTGTGGTTCATATCTGTTTATCGTTTTGTTATAGTTATTTCAAGAAATAGCAAGAAATTTTCAATATTCTTTAAAAATTTGAGTTATCTTTCTTTGTCCAGAATAGTAGTTGAATCAACATAAATCATTGTTTTATACAATGTACAATGTATATTCACTTTTACTACCAACTGATAAATTAAAACAATCTTTACCATTCAGTGATAACAAGCACTTTTTTTTACATTTTGATATTTAATGATGTATTTAAATGAGTAGTTATTGTTAGGGGCCATTAGAAATTTGAATTGAGATCAGTTTTTGAATCAGGGAAAGGGGAATGTGAAAACAAAATTATTAATATTCAACAGCATAGTGAATTGCTCAAACACAAAACAAAACATTTAAGTTCATTAGACCACATTCATTCTGTGTCAGAAACCTATGCTGTGTCAACTATTTAATCACAATCCAAATTTAGAGCTGAATCCAGCTTGAATGTAAAGTTGTGTCCATACTTGCCCCAACCGTTCAGGGTTCAACCTCTGCGGTCGTATAAAGCTGCGCCCTGTGGAGCATCTGACTAAAATTTATAAACGTACAGTATTAGATTTTTTTTTTATTAATCATGGCAGTACCGAAGTATTTAATACTGCGCTAAAGATACCATCGAGTCCTGATAGTCCACCACCATAGATATCGACTAAGTGCTGTAAAAAAAATAAAAAAACACGTTATTAATTTCGTGCGTCCGGTGAAATTTTCTGTATTTACTTCGTCAGAAATATGATTCTAGAATTTTCCTGATCTAATCTGAATGTCTTTGCATAAAGAACAGCTGATGTGTCATAACATGATTTATTTCTATAAATAGTGGAGCGGCGAATGTTGAAAAAGTCGCTTAGTTAACGATTTTAAATTACCTAAATACCTCATGGAATTTGAAGGTCTTAAATTGTTTATCGATTATTCAGCTTTAGAAAAATGTTTGTCGTCAATATCAAATGTGGTACAAATGACGTTAAAAATAGCCTTAACTGACGTTACCCAACTTGCACCGAATACCCCACTGCTGATTCGGTAGTCAAATTTCACAACAAACCCGTTCTAAAAAATAATATGTAAATGAAATTGGTAACTACAGTTATTCGTGAACTTCATACAATGTAAGAACATTTCCAAATAGTCCTACATTTAATGCTTAATGCATCTGAAAATGGTTGAAAATAACACTGTAAAAATCATCGTTTTTCATCTAGCATTATTTGCACGTGCAGTATAGGTGTATTTTAAAGGCACAACAGTGAAGCCGCCGTATATTACTTCAATCGACCCGATTTACTTTTTGAAGTTAATTCCTAATAATATAAATATTTGGCTAAATATCTGCTTTTTATCCAGATTCCAAGTCCGAATATTTGTCACAGATTTACCGACATTGTTGTGGTTTCTAGTTATAGTCACACATTCAGCGATTTAGCGAAGGTCATTTGTAGTCGTTTTCTAGCATATTTCTTGTTCATTTTATAATTTTATAATTGTGATTAATTTATGCTGTTTGGTATTGTTGTATATTCGTTTTTGTTGAATTGAACTGGGAAAGTGAATTTCATTTTAGGGTTCGTTTGGTTTTCAGGTGTGTTTGATTTGTTTTTTTTATTCAATCAAATGCACAATTTAACAATCTCGTTAAAACTGGTCCCTCTAGATGCCAAAAAAAAAGGAAAGTGGAAGTTTGTGTTGACAAATGCATTTTCTGCAATTCTGTTGTTGATGAAATATTAATTACATCAACAGAATCTGGAAGAAAAGTATGATTACTGCTGCAGCAAAGAGACGTGATAATTTGTTCAGTTATTTGAACGAATTCTGCAATGAAACAGCAAGTGAAATACCCGTATTTAGGTATCATATGTTATAAAAGCTACACAAGTAAGCAGAATTTAAAATCAGTATCTGCTGAAAAGGAATCACCAGATATAGATTCCGATTTATCTATCTGTTTGGTGCCTGAAAAAATTATCACAATACATAAAAGTGTATTATTTGCAAAAAAAATCTCATAAAAGGGTGAAAACATTACATAAAATTTCATCTGCTGAAAGGTAAAGTCAATCTTATAGATGCTGCCTTTAGAGCATGCGACGGTGAAATGATTAATCGAAAAGAGCAAGATAATTTGCTCAATAATGCAGTGTATCACGCAGCATGTCTGACCACAAACTTTGCATATAGACCAAAATCCACTGATCAATCTGCGTATGAATTGGCATTTAGCAGTAGTTTAAATTATAGACAGAGACCTTATTCTTGACAAAAAGTCTCTTGTTTTATCATCACTTTTGACAAGGTATCAGTCTTTTTTACCTGATAAAATAAGTAAGGCATACTGTAATTCCTCTAAACATAAGGCTAAACTTGAGAGGTACTACAGGAATGCCATTGCCTTTTTTGCTCAACAAGGACAATATAAATCTAGAATTGTATTTGCTAGCAATATTTCCATTGGAAACGCTGTTAAAACAGCGAAAAACATCTAAGCAGAATTAGAAATGCTTGCGATAAAAGCCGACTTCAGTACATGTAGCTCCACCAAAACCAACGAAGAAATCGGTATGCATGTACTTTATGAAGCAGCCTCAATATTATGACAAAAAATGGAAAATGTTTATATATCTAGGAATTATTATCCTGCAAAAAACCAAGTACAAATGCATATTGTTGGAAATATCAGAAGCATTGTTGTCAACCTGTTTGATAAGTTTTGTTAGTTGTCTCTTGACAAAGTCTTTTGAAACATTTTCTTCAGTATCAATGAATATTTCGCATGACATTCGGAGAAAATGTGCTACTCTCGCAGAGTGCCTGGTGTCAAATTGTAATAACATATAATTACTCCAATTGAAGTCTTAATATGCCGGTCGTTCATGCTCTGGGTGGGTGTGACTCCACTTCAAGTTTATTTTGGAATCGGTTAAAAGTCGGTATTCAACCTCTTTAGGACAAAACCAAGCCGTTTCGGTAATCTTGTAGCCTTAATGCATGATGATGTTGATAGTGCTGTAGTTACCGCTAGAATGCTTGAAGCTTCTTTATATGACTCGAAACACAGATTTATGAATTATCACAACGATTTAAATTTGCGGAGATATCACTTGGCTATAAATAAAGATAAAAGTCTTATAATATAAAAAAAGAAGATGTGGTATGGTATGATTGCAAATGAGACAAATGTCCACAAAAGACCAAAATGACACAGACATTCACAAATATAGGTCACCTTACGCCCTTCAACAATGAGCAAAGCCCAAATGGCTATACCGCAGTCAGCTATAAAAGACCCTGATGAGACAATGTAAAACAATTCAAACGAAAAGCTTTCGGCATGTGAATTCGTATTTAGGCAGCACGTACTACGTACAATGTGGCAAAGCAAAGTTTGGTTGTCGGCAAATTTAGCTAATTTACCGAAATAATGGCTCCCCATGTGCCTTTGTTGGAAAACTGCGCAAAATGACAAGTTAGAAACAGTTTTCTTTGAGGGACAAATGGCATCGGACTTTCTACAAGATCTTATTTGTTCATGTAAGGGGGAAAACATGCCAGGCAGCATGTGTTTGCAAGGAGCAGGGTCTTCCTTGCACTGATTTATTTTTTTGTCAAAATGTAGGTAGTTGTAATGAAATATCATAAAAATAGTTCTTGTAACATTTGGTAATATAAAAAAGAATATGTGGTATGATTGCCGATGAGACAACTATCCACAAAAGACCAAAATGACACAAACATTAACAATTACAGGTCACCGTACGGCCTTCAACAATGAGCAAAGCCCATACCGCATAGTCAGCTATAAAAGGACCCGATAAGACAATTTGAATGTAAAACAATTCAAACGAGAAAACTAACGGCCTTATTTATGTAAAAAAAATGAACGAAAAACAAATATGCAGCACACAAACAAACGACAACCACTGAATTACAGGCTCCTGACTTGGGACAGGCACATACATAAAAATGTGGCGGGGTTAAACATGTTAGCGGGATCCCAACCCTCCCCCCAACCTGGGACAGTGGTGTAACAGTACAACATAATAACGAACTATAAAAATCAGTTGAAAAAGCTTTACTCATCAGATGGACAAAAAATACAAGTGGACGTGACCAGGTACTTATACATCCCGACACAAAAAGACACAATGAACAGATCTGAGAGTACTCGCAGTTATCTGATAGCTAGTTCAAAGCCACTTACAACTAATAAAAAAAAATCAGGCATCTAAGAATAAACTATACTTTATTTTAATTTGCTATAATGTTTTTGACGTTTCATTTGGTATGAAAATAAATTCATCATAGATACAATCACGGTCATGTCTCAATATTAGGAATTTGTTCTACAACACGATTGCACTAATTGAGTAATGTATCAAACTCCAATAACTATATTATATAAAAAGGTATCTTGTATTGAGATAGTTTGAATTCATTTTAAGAAAACTCAGTGACACGTCGAATCCTTGAAAACTGAAACGAATTTGTTCATGGCTGCATATTTGGTTTGATTTATTAACTATGCATTTCAGATACTCTTTGAAAAACTTGTTAACTATTAAAGTATTCAAGAAATGCTATTTTTCGATGTCAATTATCAATGTTAATATGTTCCTGTTTTCCATTAGGCATTGAAATTTGTATACCATGGACTACCTTCAAAAAAGTTAAATAAAACGTTGTTCTGACGTCATGTGCAAATATGAAAAAGAATTTGTATGATCTAACGTTATTCTACATAATACTACTCATATAATTTATTGAATAGATTATTAATTTTGAAAAATATCAATGGTATTGTTTCTCTAGATGAAAGTAGGATTTTTTTAAGTGATGACCTTTGACCTTGATTTTCGATATTATTGTACCAGATTTGATATTGACGACACATATTTCCAAAAAGTACAGGATTTCAGCTTTCCAATGAGCTATTAAAATCCCATGAGGTATTTAGGTAATTTAAATTTCTAAAATTGTCCTCTCCGCCGCTCCACTAAAAGGAATGGACTGTATATTTACGTATTTTGTTTATGTAGCAAACGAAAGAGTTGAGTTCCGCTTGTCTTTTTTTATTTACTCGGAAAGAACATTATTTCACTACTTGTAGCCTGAAAAAACTCGTTGACCAATATTGTTTATGATATAAAACACGATTTAAAATACATTTTTTGCAAATTGTGAACATTTTCTATAGATTTCTAACAGATAGATATAGGAAGATGTGGTGTGAGTGCCAAGACCCCGTTTTCTGTCCAAATATGCATTAACTTTAAAATTACACATTCACACGCACATTATCATTATTCATAATTCTAATGAGAATCGTTAGATTTGCACGATTTACCCCAACAAACTGTTGCTATACACCTTTTTCGGATGCAGTATCAGAATAATATAAATGTATATGTATCTTACATTAATTTTGATTAATGAATACATTAATGATGTTTAGACGAGTTGTGTATATATATACACAACTCGTCTAAACATCAACCCAACAATGTTAGATCTGTAAATTTGCTTTCGCAAATTTTAGGTTCTTCCCTCGCCGGGATTCGAACCCATGCTACTGTGATATCGTGACACCAAATCGCCTGCACTGCAGCCGTCCCGCTAGACCACACGACCACCTGGGCTCTCAAAAAAAAGAGCTTTCGGTGGCCATATGTTACCTTTCCACGTCAGTTTTTAATCTAGCGGCGTACTACAGTACATTATATATAAGGCATGAAGATGTTATTGTTACAGATCAGCTAAATTATCTATAGTAAAGGATCCTACAAATTAATGTAAGATACAGTCACAGAAAATAATTATATTCATAAGTACGTCTGAGTTGTATATACATAATGTACACAGCCATGTGGCACCATCACTGCTGGTGATCTAATGAATAAATCTGTTGTAGAGTTGTCACAGGCTCAGGCGTACTTATATAATAATATATACATGTTTATACGGATATATGGGTATTCTACCTTATGCCGTTTCCGTTTTTTTACCATCAAATTTTATAGAACTTGTTCTCTATGCACATTACCCACAAAGACACATCCAATTGAAATAAAGGTAGTTTCATTTTCGAAATAAATCTCGTGTTTCTCGCCAATATTGGAAATTTAAGTAAAATACCCCCAATTTTTGAAAGAAATTTAACTAGATAAACTTACGGAAATATAATAAGGAATACACTTTACATTCATAAACAAACAAAAAAGTTTCTAAAGGTATAAGAATGTATAAACTAAACTTTGTCAGATGAAAAGGTCTCATTTGGACGGCAAATTTCAGCTTTTTATTGCTCCGCTTGGCTATGAAAAATATAAAATAAACTATCGCACCAACCTTGCACCAAAACGATTTTTTATCCGAAGTTTGATATTTATGAACTTGTCAAAATGTTAAAATTTCTAATTGGTGCAAGCATGGTGCGGTGGTCAAAATTTAGAAAAACCATCAAATTTTCGGTATTTTTGCTTATTTTCCCAATTATGACGTCATTTGCACCAACCATTGTGACGTCATTTGCACCAACCATTGTGACGTCATTGAACCTTTTTTAGTTCAATAAAAACATTTTTTTAAATCATTTACTCATATTCTAATAATTTATGGAGAAAAATCTGCTCTGTTTATAGAATTTTTATTATCTTGTAAATCTGGGGCCATTTCCTTTGTTTGACATGCACACGTATAAAAATTGCGATTTTTATCCAACGCAATCATAGGTTTGAACGTAGTTTTCCGCCCGATGGATAAAAGAGGGACGAAAGATACCAAAGGGACAGTCAAACTCGTAAATCTAAAACAAACTGACAACGCCATGGCTAAAAATGAAAAACACAAACAGAAAAACAATAGTACACATGACACAACATAGAAAACTAAAGAATAAACAACACGAACCCCACCAAAAACTAGGGGTGATCTCAGGTGCTCCGGAAGGGTAAGCAGATCCTGCTCCACATGCGGCACCCGTCGTGTTGCTTATGTGATTACAAATCAAGTAAATAGTCTAATTCGGTAGGTCACATTCATGAAAGGGAAGGGGATTGACGTTACGACGTAAGGAACATATCCGATATCATTTGTGAAACGGTTATTCCATAACGGTCAACCAACTCGTGATGGCGTCCGTAAATCTGTTGTAGAGATGTCACTGACTCAGACGTACTTATAAATATAATTATTTTCTGTGACTGTATCTTACATTAATTTGTAGGATCCTTTACTATAGATAATTGAGCTGATCTGTAACAATAACATCTCCATGCCTTATATATAATGTACTGTAGTACGACGCTAGATTAAAGCTGACGAGGAAAGGTAACACACGGCCACCTAAAGCTTTATTTTGAGGCCCATGTGGTCGTTTGTTCTAGCAGGACGGCTGCAGTGCAGGCGATTTGGTGTCACGCTATCTCAGTAGCATGGGTTCGAATCCCGGCGAGGGAAAAACTAAAAAATTTGCGAAAGCAAATTTACAGATCTCACATTGTTGGGTTGATGTTTAGTATTAGATCTGAAAGTTTGCATTTGCAAATGTTTTGTTCTTTCCTCGCCGGTATTTGAACCAATGCTACTGAGATATCGTGACATCAAATCGCCTGCACTGTATGCGGTGCGCTAGACCACCGACCACCTTGGATTCACAATAATGAAGCTTTCGGTGGCCGGGTGTTACCTTTCCTCGTCAGTTTTTAATCTAGCGTCGTTATACAGTACGTGATATATAAGGCATGGAGATGTTCTTGTTACGGATCAGCTCAATTATCTATAGTAAAGGATCCTACAAATTAATGCAAGATACAGTCACAGAAAATAATTATATTTATAAGTACGTCTGAGTCAGTGGCAACTCTACAACAGATTTATCCATGTCACATGGATGTGTACATTATATATATACAACTCGTCTAAACATCAACCCAACAATGTTAGATCTGTTATTTATCTGTAAACAGTTATGTCCCTTTTTAATATACTCATATATAAGGACAAGGTAAAAGAGAATCAGCTGGGAATATTTCAATGAGGATAGTACTTTCTCAAATATCTAAGGTAAGTGGAGTTGAGAACTGTGCTTTTTGTCTGTATAAAAACCTTTGTTTGGTGTAGGTGTTAATTTGTTTTCTTATCCCCGATAATAAATAAACAGTCAAATGCTTAAGTACTTCCGTGTTCATATTATAAAATTGCTCGTGATTTGTTTACTTCTTGTAAAAAGTAAAACCATACGCATCCTCCTTGAAAAGGTCATTTTGACTGAAGGCAGAGGACAGCTTGTTTGTTTTTATAAATTGTGATACTGTTTTATTGTGCATGTTTGATATGAATGTATATGTGTGTATTGTGTTTATTCATGTTGGTCACAAGCGGTAAAGTTTATAAGACAATAAAATATTTGATTAGATTTGATTTGATTAAAAAGGCATTTAAATTGTGTCTATCATATTGTATAAGAAAAATATATGGTAATACTAGTACTAGAATATAAGAAAATATGAGAGTGTGTGCGTGCTTCATTTGGATAACTTTTACTCAGGGGTGGATTTAGGCGGGGGCGTGGCGGGCGTGCGCCCCCCCCCTAAAATTTGCAAAGCATAGGTTGACTTCAACATATTTAAGTATCAGAAGAGACCATTCAATCTTTTTAACGTGACAAATTGAGGTATATAAAACAGTCAGTTTAACAGAATCAACGTGATTACTAATCAACTGACCTACGCTTTATTAAAGTTTTATAAATAATTTCAAAGGAAGGTGTCAAACGCGGAGCTGCGTTTGCTGACAATTATAATAGGTTTTTAGCAGTTGAAAGAAAAAAAATTACATTGTATTTGCGGTTTTTATAATCAATTTGTTTGAAAATCGAAGTTCCAAAACATCCCTTACTCACTTTCACAATTTCATCAAGAAAGCAGCGATATTTTTTTATAATATCGGTACTGTAATGAAAGATAGAAATACTGTTTTAAGCGAAAGGTTAGTTTATTAATTTGTATCTCTGTGTCTGTATTTATTTCTCACTTGCAACCTTAATATTTAGCCGAATTATGTACCGCATTACTGTATGCTTGTGATCCCAAGAAAATAAATATAACTGTGTAAATGCGTCTCATTCTTTACTTATTTTAGTTTATGGCGAACACAGTGAAGTCGGTCACGACCTCCGAAAATAAAAAAGTAAAAATCAGATAGTATGAAAAGACAATTAAAAACCGCTGGTAAAAGTAGAAATTTTCATTGAAAAATATATTGGTCAGGTGAGCAATTGTGATCTGTCTCGTCTCACTTTACGTCCGTAAACATTCATTTATCGCTAATTTTACCACACAATAGTTCGACATATCTACATTTCACCCCTTTAGAAGAATATGTCAATAGTTTTACCTAAAACAACCTCAAAAAATTTTTCGCCTCGCTCCGCTCGGCGAAAATAAAATTTGCGCCCCCCCTAACTGAAAATGCTGGATCCGCCCCTGTTACTGTTTTAATTTAACTTAACAAAATGTCACTGTAGATATTGAATAAACAAAATTAAACACACAAACACATATAGCTATCACGAGACAAATGAATGCACTAGATGTATAAAAGAGGGACGAAAGATACCTGAAGGACAGTCAAACTCGTAAATCGAAAATAAACTGACAACGCCATGGCTAAAAATGAAAAAGACAACCAGACAAACAATAGTACACATGACACAACATAGAAAACTAAGGAATAAACAACACGAACCCCACCAAAAACTAGGGGGGATCCCATGTGCTCCGGAAGGATAAGCAGATCCTGCTCTACATGTGGCACCCGTCGTGTTGATTATGCGATGAAACTGATAACAAATACTAGTAGTCTTATTCGGCAGGTCAGATTCATGAAATGGAAGGGGATTATAGCTACGACCTGAGGAAAATATCCCATATCATTTGTGAAACGGTTATTCCATTACGATCAACCAACTCGTGATGGCGTTCGTTAAAATGATTCCAACTTCACCATTTGGAACTCTTGATTTAAAAGCTTTCTTGTGACCAACAACGCTCTATCATGAAAATCATGATAGGAAACGCAAACACGGGAATATCCGATCTATGTATGCTTCTCATATCTGAGTGGCCCTAACGATATGAGACGAGTACATCCTAGTTGTAATGAAGTAATAATATACAAATATATCATGCTTACAAGGGTTTTTTGCCAAAAATACCGGTTGAGAGGTACAAATTTTTGTCAAAAAAATTTGATTACCTCGAAACCGGTATTTTTGGCAAATAACCCTTGTAAGCATGATATAAAAAAATGGAAAACAACACGTTTTATAATTTATTGCGTCCGAAGCGCTTTTCTGGATTTACCTTCATAATTGTTTAATTCCACCGAATGTTCCACCTCAGTGAGTTTATTATAATCAAGTATCATATGGAATTTCTACTTGAATGTATATTGTTTGTATACACTGCAGCTGTGCTATTTGCTATTTGCGCAGTCAAATTGCATTGACCGTATAATCATTTCTTATCATATTTTTATGTATAGTCACTAGCTGACTTTTTATGATAATAATTTTTATGCTGGTTCTCGGCTGACTACTACATCAGTTTGAGTGAAACGTAATACAAGTGGATTCCACTTTTAAGTGACCAGTTGACAATTCATTTTCGTTGAGTTTCATTTATGACGTCATTAAAAGTACAGGTTCGCGGAATTTTACGTCATTCAATAATGATGCTTTTTATCCTTAAAAAATATTTCATCTGGAACCGTATATTTAGAATGACCATGAATTTGTCAAATTAGAATAGAAATAATTCATTGAGTTATTTTTAGACATGGTATTCCCTTTCTGCCATGGTATATGCTAGGGTATTCCCCATCTGCCATGGTATTTGCTAGCAAATACCCCGGCACATGGAATTCCCTAATGACAAATACCCCGGCAGAGAAAAGAAAATCTCAATTCATAGAAATTGGTAAAAAATACCATGGTTCTCATCCAATCAAAATACAGCATTATTACATAAGGTGGAATTATAAAATAAATACTTTCTCTGTTCTTTTGTTTTAAAAAGAACAATATTTTGATAAAGTAGAAATGCGTCAATATCTCAAATTTTCTAGATGCAGTAACACTTTAAGAAAATGTTTTGCAGTTATTGATTTGAGATGACCCTAATTGCGCCTATTTTTTCTGTGATCAAATTAATATCACTCGTTACTTGTTGAATTATTAAACCCACACAAACAAATTCTGATTGCATAGACTCAATTTTTGGAATATTTTGCTCAATTAAAGGCACTTTGAAGCAGTGAGAATAGAAAATCTGGAATTCTGTGTATGGTAATCACGAAACTATTTAGATCTATTTATTTCAAAACTGGCGGACAATTGCTAGCAGACATGTAGGTATAGAAAGCTAATGTGTTCTATTCCTGAAAAATCGAAACCTTTGACTACCATTGAGACTTATTGCAACAACATGTTGGTCAAATACCTGATTAAAATATTTGAAACGTATATTGGGATTGAATTTCTATTTCACGACAAAACGACAGACGTCTAAAGTAATTTTTACTGTCAACTGCAAAAGTAGATGAACCTTCATAATGTCATAAATGAAGAGTTTCTAAAAATGAAATTGTGACTTATTTACTATCATATATATGGTAATCATGTTCACTTGATTAATGAAATAAATCATTCATGAGTACTTACAAATGTATAAGGTAAAATCATAGTTAAATTATTATCTGATTGTCGTTATGAAACACAATGCATTGACTAGGGAAAATGTCTTCAGAATCAAGAGATAAGTCAAAGAACTTTTAAAAAGAATTTCCACAGTTTTACACCGTGCCAAGCACTGAGGGCATTGAACCCCCTTTTAGTGGAAGATATTAGCAGGCAAAAACGAGGAAATTGTGCAAATGATGATACAAGCATGAAAATTACCACAAAGCATCATTATTATGTACTTTTAAAGAAACAACTGCTGGCCATTAAAAAAAATCATTTTTTCAAGATGGCTACCGCCGTTTTCTAAAATGACTGCTTTTTCAGTTTGAAAATACTGATTTTTTCTGGAAAACATTTCGTTTACCTTCTTTTAGTGAAAAACAGCTGTCAGGTTTGGTAGCTACCTTCCTTACATGTGAATAATTCACTAGACATGAGTATTTAACATATACAGGATTTGCGCATGCGCGAAAATTTTAACAAACTTCATTAAAAAATATTTTAACTATTTACTATAAAATAAGTGATTTGGGATTTTCAATGATATGATTTGGTTTAATAATATTCTTCAAGTTTATGACACGATTTAATAATTTTGCGCATGCGCAAACTATTTATAGACATAATGAGTCATTAGTATGCACTACCAGGGCAAACCGTAGTTCATCTCATTACTTTTAAAAGCAAGTTAGTGTAAAATCTATGATGCCACTGTTTAAAAACAAGCCCATTCAGTTGCAATGATCAGGCATTTGATGGATAAGACGGAAAATGTGGTTAATACGAGAAAAACATCAATAGTAACGGCAGATCAGCCACTTTTGGTAATGGGTAATCAGTGGAAATCGACTGATTTGTACAAAGAAGATAAGTTTATCGTCAATTGAGGTGGATTTCACATTGAAATGACTTGTTATAAAATTCTGGGGGTTTATTACGTGAAATAGATAGACATATGTCCTCACTAAAACCATTATTGCAACACATAGAACGGTAAATTCTTGTATGTATGTTCAAATGTACCTAGCACTAGACACGCGCATCAGATAACTCTATGTGTTTTAGCTTGAATTGTATATATCGGCTTAAGAAAGCTAAACACAGAAGTTATAATCATGTCATGACAACGTTCAATGATTTGATAGACTGGTGTAAGAAAATATAGTCATCTCTACCACAGTTCAATTCCTGGCGTTCAATTATAAAATAAAAACTTATTGTGAATTTGGTAGTATGCTCATTTCATGAGTCAGATTTTGTACAAACAGTCCATATAAAGCATGATACCGTATTCATTTAGGTCTTGATCGTGTAACATATTCTCGATCACTACCGACCTTTTTCAAGATATGGTCACTGATGAGTCTTATGTAGACGAAACGCGCGTCTGGCGTATACAATTATAATCCTGGTACTTTTGATAACTATTTACACCACTGGGTCGATGCCACTGCTGGTGGACGTTTCGTCCCCGAGGGTATCACCAGCCCAGTAGTCAGCATTTCGGTGTTGACATGAATATCAATTATATGGTCATTTTTATAAATTTTCTGTTTACAAAACTTTGAATTTTTCGAAATACTAAGGATTTTCTTACCCCAGGAGTAGATTACCTTAGCCGTATTTGGCACAACTTTTTGGAATTTTGGATCCTCAATGCTCTTCAACTTTGTATTTATTTGGCTTTTAAACTATTTCGATCTGAGCGTCACTGATGAGTCTTATGTAGACGAAACGCGCGTCTGGCGTATAAAATTATAATCCTGGTACTTTTGATAACTATTTACACCACTGGGTCGATGCCACTGCTGGTGGACGTTTCGTCCCCGAGGGTATCACCAGCCCAGTAGTCAGCATTTCGGTGTTGACATGAATATCAATTATATGGTCATTTTTATAAATTTTCTGTTTACAAAACTTTGAATTTTTCGAAATACTAAGGATTTTCTTACCCCAGGAGTAGATTACCTTAGCCGTATTTGGCACAACTTTTTTGGAATTTTGGATCCTCAATGCTCTTCAACTTTGTATTTATTTGGCTTTTAAACTATTTCGATCTGAGCGTCACTGATGAGTCTTATGTAGACAAAACGCGCGTCTGGCGTATAAAATTATAATCCTGGTACTTTTGATAACTATTTACACCACTGGGTCGATGCCACTGCTGGTGGACGTTTCGTCCCCGAGGGTATCACCAGCCCAGTAGTCAGCATTTCGGTGTTGACATGAATATCAATTATATGGTCATTTTTATAAATTTTCTGTTTACAAAACTTTGAATTTTTCGAAATACTAAGGATTTTCTTACCCCAGGAGTAGATTACCTTAGCCGTATTTGGCACAACTTTTTGGAATTTTGGATCCTCAATGCTCTTCAACTTTGTATTTATTTGGCTTTTAAACTATTTCGATCTGAGCGTCACTGATGAGTCTTATGTAGACGAAACGCGCGTCTGGCGTATAAAATTATAATCCTGGTACTTTTGATAACTATTTACACCACTGGGTCGATGCCACTGCTGGTGGACGTTTCGTCCCCGAGGGTATCACCAGCCCAGTAGTCAGCATTTCGGTGTTGACATGAATATCAATTATATGGTCATTTTTATAAATTTTCTGTTTACAAAACTTTGAATTTTTCGAAATACTAAGGATTTTCTTACCCCAGGAGTAGATTACCTTAGCCGTATTTGGCACAACTTTTTGGAATTTTGGATCCTCAATGCTCTTCAACTTTGTATTTATTTGGCTTTTAAACTATTTCGATCTGAGCGTCACTGATGAGTCTTATGTAGACGAAACGCGCGTCTGGCGTATAAAATTATAATCCTGGTACTTTTGATAACTATTCCCTTCTCTTACGTCACCCACAGGTGGCAATTGATTTTGAAAATGATAATTTCAATGTACGTAAGACCAGCAAATATTTTGCTTATAACACAATTGATCAGACAAAAAACTCAAAATCATACAATTGTAAAGGGCGATGTGTTGTCATAGGTTTAACCGAAGACCCCATTTAGACGTATTGATGGTAGCTGGACCAGAAGTCAGTAGACTATCAGATGAATTTGCAAGATCTAGTGGTTTGAGGCTTTCTATAATAGATGAACGACTTAATGAACACAAAGGATTTCTCTAAAAAGATAAAAGGCAGATAATTTGAAGATTGTTTAAAGCAAATACAATACGAAGGAGAACCGGTGTCTTATAACCAGATCAAAACGAACAACTTCCTATTATGTCGGTAAAATAAAACTGTAAACGTTTTGTAGATATCTTTTCAAGACTTTTTCGCAGTGGACAAACTGATTTGGAATATGTCTTAATCCATAAAGACAAACTGCTCCTCCGTTTTTGACTTCGGATGTCGTTTCTAACAGTGGTATGAAATCGGTGCAAATGGATACACTTGAAACATTTTGCAATTTGCAGATCCAAATTCTGACGCATTTACCGTTGATGGGGCAGTAATGGTTAATTCCAGGCCACCTTGTAGGGCAACAATATTGGATGATTTTGCACTTGTGTCATACGATCTTAAATAAAATCTTTCATCGATAAGTATTCAAGAGTAGACATTGTATTAGATTTACTAAAAAGACAAAAGTTGGGTTCTGGAGTATTTTTCTCTATGAAGATGACAACGAAACGAAATTTTTGCCGACAGAAATGCTTCTATATAGACAAATAAGGATACTTTCCAGCTACCCCTTGTAAGCATGGAGAAGCAGATATACGAATGTTTGTCCATGATCGGCATGATTATGAAAAATGTTGTAAGACGGTTATTTAAGGTAGCACCGACACAGATGCAGTAGTATTAAGAATTGCAGCACTCCAAAAATGTGGTGGAACAAACTGTGAAAAGGCATGAATGAAGACTTTTGATGGCTTATATCAAAGGCGTTTGGTCCTCGTATAGCTACTCTTCCTTTCATTTATTCAGTGGATGTGACACTAAGGAAATAAGTCAGTATTTCAACATGTAAGGGACGTACTTATTTCTTTGCTGAAGTATAAGGACACATACATGGACATAAATGAAGCATTTGTTTGCATCATATCTGACAGAACAACATCACTACTTGCTGTTAACGAGGCATGAGGTAAATGTTTTCCCAGGTAGCAGCGGCATTGTGATGTACATTGTAGTTCCGCCGACAAGAGTTTTTTTTCCGGAGCACATCCAAAGAGCAGCGTATCAAGGAGGATAGGTTTGGGCTCAGCCTGATTTATGTACCAATTCATGAACACTGGGGTTGGATGAAAGAAAAAAATCGATGACAGTTGGGAACCAAAAAGGACTTCTTCGGCTGCCGTTAAAGTTGCATCCTCCTGTCGGGAACTTTTGAAATGAGGAGGCGAAAAATCTAGTTGTGTTGGTGTCTGTAAATGCTACCGTTCTGTCCTTCCTTGTACGAGTTTTGTTATTGGCTACTGTCAGATAATTATAAGATAATGAACCTGTCTTTCTATCAAAATTAGGCATGTAATCTTAACAATGAATGTGATATCACTTTGTTAAGTTGATGAAAATTATAAAAAAAATACATTTTTTCAAAATTTTTGCCACCATTTGAAACCGGAAATCGCTTATTTTTGTGATGTTTTTTCGTACTTAAGGAAATGTAATTAACGCTTAATAAAAACTTACATTGGATTATACCTATAATACAACTTTCAAGGATTTCAACTGGATATGATGCCATTTGCAAAATGATCGGTGGCCATCTTGAAAAAATGGAAATATTTGATGGCCAGCACCTGATTTCTTTTACTTATCATTTAGTCCACCTTTATACCAAATTTCATGCTTGTATTTTATGCTTGTGTTATTATTTGTTAAGTTGATGAAAATTGTTAAAATATTTTTTACGTATTTGCCTCTAATTAGGAACCGGAAATTACTATTTTTCTTCATTTTATTGATGTTTTGTCGTACTAAGGAGCTGGTTTTAACGTTTTATCATAAATCACATTGGATTATACATTACACATCTTTCAAGGATAAAAATCCCTTGTAAAATTGCTTGAAAGTAAAAAAAATCGAAATTTTTTACTCTTTTGCCGACATTTTGAAACCGGAAGTCACCTATAGTTTCATTAATGTAATGTCTAGTGGTTATTTATGAACTGTCATTTAATTTTTATCAAAACTTATAATGGATTTTACATTAAACACACCTTTCAAAGGATTAACAAATAATGGCTAATTTGTTATGACGCCATTTTTAAAATGTGTGGTGGCCATCTTGAAAAAATGATTTTTTTTTTCTGGCCAGCAGCGGATTTTTTATAAGTATCATTTAGTTAACCTTTATATCAAATTTCATGCTTGTATCACGATTTGCACAATTATGTCCATAATATCTCCCACTATTTTTTTCTTTATTTATTTTATGAGTTTAAATTTGTGTTAAGTAAATTTGAGTTTCGTAATGTTTCTAATTGTTTTAATTTATCTAATGTGTTAATGTTTCTATTCATACGATTCCTGCAATAACTGTAAATTCGTATTCGGTTAATAATTTGCACGTTTACTCAACTATTATTGTACGATCGTATGAATATGACCAAAAAAATAAAAAGAAATTAACACTTTTAGAGGGTGACAAATCTTCATATTAACATCATACAAGGGAATATACAATGATCATTTTGTTATACAAAGAGATGAATGTACAGACAGGATAAAGTAAACCAAATGAATCAAATATATTATGTTTGATAATAATAATTATGTTTTATTATATTTACTATCATACTTCCATTCTAGGTTTTTTTTCAGAATGAGTAGCTGTCAACGTGCAGGTGAAACAATGTAGAAATACACAAAATGAGCCACACTAGTTAGTGCAATAAAAAAAAGCAATATGATGTAATTTTTAGTAAATTGCAAATATGGAGGACGCCCACAAAATTTCAAGCATCGTGTCTAAAACGTTATATATCACAGAGCAAGGGGTAAGCAATAAAATAGCAAATTTGCACAAAAACATAGCACACTGTAACACTATGTTAAACACAGCAAGAAATGAAACAACTGAAATATATGATTGTGGAAGTTATGCAGAAGGTTTGAATTTTCCAGGTAGTGATTATGATATGATGATGGTCATTCCAAATATTTTAGTTTGTTCGAATGGAAAAAAAAGAATCCACAGAAATACCAATATCTTCCGAATGGATTCTACAAAATGTCGAGCAGGATTCTTCACGCTCGTTTTAAAACAGCTTGATAGTTTGGAAATTGATTTATTTCAGGTTTTTGGAAAAGATATAATCGTTATGCTAGAAAAAGACGAAGAAGTAAATCGTCTGTCTAGCGAAAAAATTTCACAGTTCTCAGTCGCTTTTTCGAAGAGGTATGCAACAAATGCTTCCAATTACACACAACATGGGCCAGCTGCCACACATACTGCAATTTATTCTCATGGTTTTATGTCCGGAAAAAGTTTCATTGAATTTGACACTGACTTTTGTTTTGGTGTCAGGTTCGATGGATGGCCAACAGAAGCAGACGAGTGGGTTACAAGACAACGTAAATACAACTGGCCTCAGAAAGATCTGATTGAGAAAATTCGTTCCCTTGATTGCCATCTTGTACCCGTTGGAGACAAGACATCCCAGAACAGTCATCTAGAATGGCGGTTGTCATTTATGCTTTGTGAACGGGAGCTTGTTTGGAGTTTTAATGATATTCAAATACAGCTTTATTTTTTGCTGAAAGAATTACTGAAATCGGAACTGGAACACTTGTATCAAGACCAGCTTAGCTCGTATTGCTTGAAAACTGCAGTATTCTGGTATTCAGAATCGCACGATCTAAACGAATGGAACGAGTATAATCTATTGGGCCTTGTCAAAGATTGCTTGCTGTTTGTACTGTCTTTTATTAAAAACGGAGAACTCCAACATTACTTTGATCGAAATATAAATTTGTTGTATACAAAATTCACTGATATTGAAAGAAAACAGAGCTTTATTGAGAAAATAAAAGAACTTTCGAAAAATGTTATTCAAGCAGTAATAAATATACTGAATCAAGAAGATATAAGTAAAGCATGGAGCAAAAGCAATGGAGATCCGAACACTTTCCTTCTTTTATGTGACGATGTTGATTTTCTCGTAACGTCGTTTCACAAACGCCGATATCTACATGACCAGTTATACACATATAAAGGCATATCAATTGTGTTTTACCAAATAGTAATTTACGACTTTGAGACACTGTGGTTCATCTGGAAATATGTCAGTACTAATAAGTATGAAGGTATCGACGATGAGTTCTTAAACAGTGTTAGAAAATTTCTGACAATCAGAGTTGGAGTGTGTATTAGTGAAGCACTGAAAAAACTAAATAGATATGAATATGAAAGAATTTTTATATGCGCACAAAAGGCAATCCTAAGCGCAATAGATGTAGATAGAATATCTGGATATCTTTATCTGGCAACTTTTTACCTTTATATTAACGAATTGAACTTGGCCATTAACACACTTGTTCGTGTTCTAAAGACGAATGAAGAAACATTTTTGATTTATCCAGGGGAGTGTTCTACACATGAAGGAATTGGAATGACGTCCAGTAACATGTTATTTCAAACTGAAGGCCCTTTTTTAACAGGAGATATAAACGCAAGTGTTTTTGTAGGTTTTGATTTGATGTTTTCCTCAACTGATATATCATTTGTACCTGATCCTGTCAAATATGAATGTGCCCTTCTTCAACCTGTCCCTGAAGGATTTATCATCATACATCCTGTGATATATGCATATTTTCTATTGACTTTTACTATGTACAACTCTGTAAACGTGCAAAAGACATTTGCATATTTAGAAAAACTAGAAAGAGTAGTTAAGGAAGCTCAGGTTGGATGTCAACATTTTAGAGCGCTTAATTTGCTTGGATATTGCTACTTGTGCGTTGGGCGATTCGAATCAGCATATACATGCTTTGAATACTCTATGAAAGAGACAGTGGGCCATTACCGAAATGCTGCTATTTATCATATTATAATTCTCCTTTTTAAAATATTAGAGACGGGTGTGCATGATACTTTCTTTCATGGTACGAAAGATAAATGTTAGCAGAAATTGTGAATACTCCCCAAGTTAATCTGAGAATGTTGAATAAACAAGAAAATTGACGTTGTCGATCGTATATATATACCAGCCTATGTCTTTTTATGGCAAGCCGCTCTCGTCAAAACTATGTTTGAGCCCTTTTTCGAAAAAAAAAAATACACACTGAGATTTGAAAACCTAAAATAACATACTCAGAAATCTAAATTACACACTGAGATTTAAAAAAAAAAAAAAAACACACACTGAGAATTCAAAATTACGCACTGAGATTTTAAAAAGACACACATGAGATGAATAATTCAACAGGTTAATATCTTGATCTCAAGAACTCTTGTCATTATAATGAAATGCGATTCCTTCAACCAACATTCGTAATAAATTTCAAAACTTAACATCGCTCATATTCATAAGTTTCTTGCTTATAATTCAGATCGTTACTACCAGTGTATCGGGATTTTTTTTTTAAATTAAAACCGTTTAAGCATGGGTCCCTTTTCGAAAGTCTTCCAAATGTTACCCTGATTTCGCAAGGTAATCTTTAAATGTTTGTTACGTTTATATGCTATAATATATAGACACTTGAGTAAAAATTTCACTGGATTCCTTGTTTTTTTGCAGACTGTTCCATTTTTTTCTTACAATTTTAATAAAGTTTTTCACCATTTTATTATATTTTGTAATAAGAGTAAGTGGGTATTTTTCTTGTTCTTGTATTTCTAAAGGTTTTTTTAATAAATAATTTGGAATCAAATCGAAGGACTAACGAGTTCTGTCCCCTAGTTGTTTTAAGCTTGTAATAGATTCAGAGTAAGTATGTTAATTAGATATTAATTTTTGTAATCTCAGTGCGTCTTTATCAAATCTCAGTGTGTAATTTTTAATTCTCAGTGTGTGTTTTGAAGTTTTTAAACCTCGGTGTGCTTTGTTGTAATTCTCAGTGTGTAAATTTTTCGAAAAATGGTTTAAACATAGTTTTGACGAGAACGGCTTGCCATATCTTTTTTATGACTGCTGCAGTCCTGTAATTATATGTCTGCTCTTCAGAGACCCGACTTGTAGTCATGTCTTACGGTCAAAAAAACTTCGAGCACGATTATTATACTCCGAATCCGGATCAATGTATCAAAATACCGGATTTCGTTTCTGAGCAAATATTCTATACTCCGAGTTGAGATTGAAGTATTATAAAATTGAGAATGGAAACACATTATGACTGTTTTTATCAGGATTTAAGTCCGGTTGGCTACGGAGCAGACAAGTCCTGTGGAATGGTCTGATTTTTACCAGTCCAAAACTACTCAAATGTTGTATTTGGAATTCGGTTTATTTTGACTAGTAGATATATTGAATATATCTTTGGTATATTCCGATTCTCTATTCGGGTTTATTCTCTTACACTGTTGTCTATATTCGTTGCATTTTGACATCTTTATTTCTTCAGAACAGTCTATTTGTCAATTTCAAACGTGACTCTGTAATTCCAAATCCATCTCTACAAAAGTTATTTACCTTCATGGGATCTTAATATTCAATAAAAAAAAGAGCTAGCGAAAATACCAAATATATATCTGTGCATAATTTACGTAACTAAACTCTGTACAGTACTGATTTTCTGGCCCAGTTCATATTGCAAAACTTAATTTTGTACATACGTCAATTCCAGTTCGATTGGCGTGTTTCAGTTTTTGATTTTGCCATTTGTAAGGGGACTTTCCGGTTTGAAATTCCACTGAGTTCGGTATTTTTGATAGTTTACTTTTATTATATATATAACCAGAAATTCGTGTTTACACTATTTCTTCTTTTTAATGCAAAAGAATTAATAATTGGTGTGTCCCAGGATTTAACAGTAAATAATATTTGTTTTGTTATTCAAATACTATCCATACAAATGTAGATGTACCAATGTATACGTATTGCCCCCAGAATATCATATGGTGGAATAGAATATTCAAAATATTGAATAAATATAGTAAAAAAAATCTGTATGTTTCTTAAACCCTAGACAAAATCAAAATGTAAAATAAGAGTGGCAATTAATTGTTAGAAGCAAAATTTGATAAACATGCAAAATCAATTGTAATATATTTTCTTATTTCCTTAATTATGACTTTTTACAAACGTTACTTAATTTTTATAATTCGTGTCTAATACTGAAGTATGTAATTTCACATGTTTAATCATGAAAAATCCCTTAAAATTACGTACAATAGATTAAAATTAAGAATGGAAATGAGGAATATGTCAAAGAGTCAAAAACCCGACTAAAGAGCAGATAACAGCCGAAGGCAATTAATGGGTCTTAAATGCAGCGAGAAAATTCTGCACCCGGAGGTGGACCTCAGCTGGCCCTTGAATAAAAATATGTACTAGTTCAGTGAAAATGCACGTCATTCTAAACTCTTAAATATATAAATGAACTAGAATTAAAAAAGACAAAAGACTAATAAAAGGCCAGAGGCTCCTGACTTGGGACAGGTGTTAAAATGAGACGTGCATGGTTAAACTTGTTTTTGTGAGATCTCAACCCTCCCCCTATCCCTCTAGCCTATTTAGAGTAAAGAAACACACAGCAATACGCACTTGAAGCCGAGTCAGGATATGCGTTTTATTCATAAAATGAGCATTCCAAGGGATCACTGTCCTTCGATAGATAGTCTCCTTGATTTCATAAAAAGACAGCTAAGGTGTGCATTAACTACCTCAGATATAATGCACAGTTCAAATCTATTTTTACCTTTAGGGGCGGTTCCTAAATTTTGAAGGGCCTTATTCTATCAAATTAAAAAAGATATCGCCGAGTGTAGCGAGACCAAGAACAATATTGACTATTTTAGCTAAAACACGATAATTTGTCCAATACTAGGGTGACGACATGTTAGCCCCCCCCCCCCCCCCCCCCACCCCCCCACCCCCCCCCCGAATCATCCATCTGCCTTGAAATTACGACAAAGTTGAACTTTGTACAAACATCGTAGTTTCAAAATAGGAAAAATGAAAGGTTTCTAATTCCTTTTTTTTCATCTTAGCTTGAACATAAAATGCATTATTTATATTTTGTGTACAAGATAAATCTTAAATCAGTGTTTTTAATTCAGAAAGATTGTTGAAAAAATGTTGGTAATTTCTGCCAAAAAGAAATGTATCTAAGAATATCCGAATTAAAGAATTCTGATTTGGATTATTTTAGACTTCATGGAAATTATAACGACTTTTTGAATATCTATTCCCCATATTTTTGGATCGAATTTAAAGGGAGTCATGTTAACGGTTTCTTTTAAAACAGGGAGATAAGCTGGAGATCAAACAGACTTCATTTAGATGGGCGTGTTTTAAAAAAGTAATACAGTAGTCACTAGATACAAAGCAATTTTGGGGAGGGGGTATAAGATTGGAAAGAGAAACGTATTTTCTGTTTATTCAACATTTAAAGTTTAGGTAATCTTCCTCGGTTTATCTTTCTCATTTAAAGCATATTATTGAGGGAAAGAAATTCAAAAGCTCAATAATCCTTTCAGTTATGTCTTTTTTAACAATTTGAAAGTACACAATTTGTCAAAGTCTTAATCGTCACTTATTAAATAAAAAATGGGAATAGATTTAACAGAAACATTAAAAACAAAAATCTACCATTAAATCGCAATTTTACAGTAAGTCTAAACCAATAAAAAAAGTTATCAATTTAAAACTTACCCAAGTCGTATTTCCCCCTTTCTTTACTCTACAAGCCTACAAGGAACTTTCATAGGATCCGTGGATTGCGGAACATCGTCCACATCTAAAACGTTCTCGTAAATAATGACGTCATGTGTTAAAACAGGTATTGGCCAATCAAATCGGTATGTAGAGGTTAATCTGCACACTCAGGGTGACCCTCTTACCCGAACTCCTTCGTCGTTCGGGTTAATAAGGGTCACCTGAGCTGTGCAGATTAACTTCTATATACCGACTTGCTTGGTCAATAACTATAACATAGCACCACATTATTATTTTAATGATCTAATACTTTTAAAATATCTTGTTGGTTGAAAGCTGCTGTTTGAAGAATGCATGGTAAGCTAGATATGATATTATTTGTTAGTTATCAATGATTATTATTGTATTTGTTCTCTGCTATCAGTGTTGTTTCACATTGTGTCATTTACTATATATTTCCATAGCATATCCTGAATGCTTTTAAAAATAAAATATTCATACAATATGTTTGTTTCTAAAAAGTGTGTTGCTTAGTGACTCCTAATCACTTACCGGAGTCAACTATTTCCAGTGTGTGGGCCCTGAAACAAGTATAGTCGGTAGTTATGAATATTTTTGTCCTACCAAGTTTTGTTTGGAAAGGATGGAAGTCGGACTAGCTAACGTGTTAATTTTGGAAATGTATTTCCATTAGGAAGAAAACGAAACATGTCGATGAAAATTTTAAGATTAAAAGACTTTGCAGTAAACTGGTCAATGCACTTCGACCCACATAAGTAAATATATATTTTTTTCGTTGAGTATTATTATATTCATTAATTCAATTCAAATCACATCAGCGCATAGCTCACGGTTCCATGATGTGCAAGTATACCTGCATGGAACTTTACTATACACAAACAACTGCAATGAATAGTAATAAAGAATTTCTTCTGAAAAGATCTATGCAACCCAGTGCTGTTTGGTAGGCATAAAATGAAAAATAATCAAGTTATAGAGACAATTGTAAAATCTGTTTTAACTCTGAAAACCTTTTTTGTTCAATATGGAGGGTAAATTATGCTCTGTATGAAAGCTTACATTGATAAAGTTATTAAAACAGGAGGCAAAAGAAGTAAAATTTATTTATCTTTGAACGTTGATAATAGCTTTAAATTAATCAAAAGAGGAAAATCAAAAGTTTAAATTCATTTCGTTTTCATAATAGCAAGATTTTTTTGAGGCAATTTGATAATTTGCATGGGTGTTAATTATATTCAAATGAGACTCTTGGTAGAACGACCCCGTCGATAACTTGAATATGTCTCAGGATGGTGCAGATGTAGCAAGATGTGACTGTGATCTTTTGCACAGGAACACTAGAAAAAATAGTCGATACTTACAATTGCCAAATTTGCCGAATAAAAGCTAAGGGGGAAAATGAGAGTTATGACTCAAAGGACGCACATTTGTGTTAAAACGTACAGTACGATCCTGAAATAATAGTCGGTAGGAAAAATTGTATCATATTTTCAAGAAAAACAGAACATAAAACTGGATTATAAAAAGAACAACATATAACCAATGTTTTATTCAAACCAAGAGGGGCTGCTGTACATAAGTTAATACAAAAACTTAATATTGTCCCATGAAATGTAAATAAACTAAATGATAAAAGCTAGGGGAAAAAATGTTCAGATTGTGTTTTTACAGCTTGATAGTGATAAATCTACTGATATATATGGCACGCCTGAACCACTTTTATAGATAATCCTAAATGATCTCAGATAAACCAGGATTTTCTCAGATAAAGTAGGATTATCTCATTTTTTTACATTAAGCTCAGATAAACCGGGATTATCTCGATTTTTTCCAGATAATGCCGGTTTATCTCAGAATTTTCAGATAAACCGGGATTTTCTCCAGATAATGGATTTTCTATATTTTCTCAGATAAACTAGATTTTTTTCGAATTTGAATTAAGCTGAGATAATCTTAGTTTATCTGAGATAAACCGGGATTATCTGAGAAAATCCGGGATTATCTGAAAATTCTGAGAAATTTGATTAACTGAAAAAAAGG
Organism: Mytilus trossulus; assembly: GCF_036588685.1. NCBI lineage: Eukaryota > Metazoa > Mollusca > Bivalvia > Mytilida > Mytilidae > Mytilus > Mytilus trossulus. The sequence continues at coordinate 25,251,309 of NC_086383.1, read as the reverse complement.
AGCCAATAGAAAGTCACGACACATTGGAAGAAAATTTCATGGTCATAAGGGATAAGGTATAGAGACCATGGAGCATCTATACAGACAGCATAATGAAAGATAAGGCTCTTACGGGAAACGTTTTAGAACGTTTATTTTTTTCTGAATTTTATAAAAAATAACAAGTGATTTATTCAGGATGTATATTATTACAAGTATATCGATATTAATGAAGATCAGAGGGAAGTTGTCTTGAAAAGTTTCTTTTAAGAGAATTTGAATGTAATATCCGTTTTTATTTTTCCTTATGAAGATAGTGAAATGTGTTACATAAATCTGACATCCGCACAATTAACCAGGACAAATAACTTTAATGTTCAAAATAAGTTTAGCACAGTTGAAATACACTATTTAGAAGTCCTAAAGAGTTTCCTTTTAGAAAGTTATAATCTTAATTAAAAAAGATACCACGCTCCATTATCTTTCCGTAATTTTCTCTATTAAAACAGTGAAATATGGTATCATACATTTTATTGCTTAAATATACATTTTAGTACTTACATTTTGTGTTTAGTAAATTGAAATTTAAAATTTTAAGTGTTTTTTTGTCAATTAGATAATCTAATCATGATGATGGCAACTGCCCAATACCTGAAATATTTATTACCTTACAACTTCATTATATTGTTTATTGGTTTGTTATTTAACGACACGTGCGACTGCCCAGTGCAATGTTTACCATTAAACAAACGCTGTTGGGTGTTTGATCGGTTCATTTTTATTTATCCAACTTTTTAAAAACTATATGTAGTACAGGTAAAAAAAGTTGGATAGATGAGATCAAAGGTAATCAAGAACAAAGGTTTTTTTTTAAATTAAAGTTTGGGTTGAAAAATAAGAGTGAAAATTATACCCGGATTAAATTTTCTGTAGTATTATTTAGCATAGCATGTTAAAATGTGCAACTGACATTTAATTTTCATCCTCGTTGAAGTAGGTGGAATACTGCATCAGTGTAGTGATATACGTTGATCTGTCCTTGCTGTAGTCTATCCTTAAGTTGGGTCAGTCTGTTGTCTATGTAGCTGCGGAACCGTAGCTCATAGGTCCTTATGTTATTTTTTGACTATTTGCGGACCATAGATGGTTCGGCAGCTATTGTCTATGTAGGTTTAGGGGCGTTTCCATGATATTTGAAAGAGGGGCGGGGAATGAAAAAAAAACGGCAATTATTTTTCTCTGCCGAACTTCCTCCATTAATTGTCTATGGTTTGTTAAAATGGTTGGATTGATCTTAAAAGCAGAAGACCAATAACGAGAAATTCCAAACATACGGTATAAGGCGTTACTAAACATTTCAATAGTCCTAGGCCAGGATTTTATGAATGAAAGGCGTAATTATGGTTGCCCTGGTAGAGGGTCCATGAGGAAGCTCAAAAGCTCCTGGGTTTCAACAATTAGCATCAAATTATGAAGAAGCTATCCTTATAAATATCTCTCTATTTTAGATAAGATTCTGGTTTCTTTGAACAATTATACATGATACAAGACAAACAAACACTGAAGTATAAAGTTCGTTCGTTTTAAATATTGTCGGATTTGATATGGAATACACGATTGAATATGGAAAATTGACTTTAATGTACAACAGTGCTAAATTAAAGCAATCGTGTCACTGTCTAGTTCCGATAGGTGGTACCAACTAATGGATATTGAAACAATATGATACTACCAAAGGCTATCAAAATTGGGAAGTAAAAATGCTGCTTTTCTGTACGTCGTCGAACCCCTGATTTGTGGGTTTCTTCTGTATAAAAGATGAAATATTTATTTATTATCTAAAATATACTATAAAACTTACTATCGCCTATTTTATATATTTTTTTTAAATAGTATAAAAACATACAGGAACAAATTTACTGTCAAATTTTAGAAAGACACCTTACTATCACTAAACAAACAACCCAATAATTAACAAAAATAAAAAGTTGGCTAAATGAGAATACCTTATTTTAAAAAGTTGGACAAATGAGAAGACATCGTTTGATCGCCACATTTTGCATAGAATTAGATCTAAATTTTTTGCAACTTGTATCTTTACTTTTGTTCTAAGAACACATTTCGCACTGAGTGCAATCAGGAGGTCCGGGACGGTTTTAAGACTTTCTGGAAAATTATTACTTAAAATATTTGTCTGACTGTTAAATAAAATACATGTAAATTCATGGAGTGTCAGTGAGTTTTAATTTTTTATACAAATGAGACCCCAACTTTGGTAGTCCAGATTGAACACATTGGGCAATCGTATATATGCAATAAGGAACAGATGTATCCACAAAATTATAATAACATTTTATGAACTTTCCTGCTTTAATAAATCATTTTTAATACACTTTTAATGTAATACTATTTATAAATCAGTGTTTAAAAGTCACCAATATATGCTAATTAAGATTAAAACTTCATATAACATTGTTATACTTAATCTTGTAAAAAAAAACATTAATAAATACTGTTTAAACTAAGATTAAAATTGCATGTGTCATTGGGTCATTTCATGTGTTATTCAATCATTCGTGTTACGTATCTCTAGTACTTATCTATGGATAAGAGCTAACACTACCAAAAACAAATTCACTAGAATCATGGAAGTATTAAATTGACTTCCATGCTAGAATTAATCGAAAAATTCTAGAAAAAAACTACCTCTAGGCTTATACTTTCATCAACAACTTATGTAGCAGATGTAACAATCATCATCCTATAAACGGAATACTTCCAATAGAAGCCCAACTTCATATTAGACTATTGAACAACACCTTTTGCGCATGAAATCGAGTGGCGCTATGTTAAAAAACCTGAAACTATAAGGCTAAATATTTGAAGAAAAAAACGGAAAAAAAGTGGGATTGGCCTATTTGATGGCTTCTAAGAAAAAATAATGAGGGGATTCACCGGGTATAACTATATAGGTCTTGTAGAGGAGAAACAGGTGCATCTTTTGCGCAAGGTAAAACGGTTTATTCCTTGAATGCCAACATCCTTTGATCTACCGACAATTTACCTGTAAAATCATGTTGGCATTCGAGGAATAGGTGCAATAGTTATCACAACAAAAGTGTATGCTTTTCAAAACAATTATTCTAATTAAACAGAAAGGTAAATTCCAGGTAGTTAAATCACATTGACTTTCATGTTTGTAAAAATGTTGAAAATTCCTTCAACTGCTTGAACCAATATGCTCTTCTCTAAACTTTGAAATTGTTGCATCACTAGGTCTTTGGACTTTGATTCTTTTTTCAATATTTCTATAGTTTTGTGTGCTGTAATTTTTCTCCTATTTTATTTGATGGAATCTCTCAGAACTTTGTATATTCTCATACTTTTTTCATAGCATAAAAAGAAGAACTTTTTGAATAATAATTTTGTTTGCAAACAGAGAACACAGACAACAATACATATAACATATTAAAGTAAACAGATAAGCAGATTGAAAAAAGCACTTTAAATCTTCAAATGTGAATATTGTTGAATATTTTATACAAGCCATTTTCATTTAACAGTCTATTACAAGTGTAAAATTTAACAAATTATTGTTCAATCAAAAAAGTTAATAAAGTTTATATTTACTAATAAAATATTCAATATAATATGGATTTAGATGATAAAATCTCTAATATCTTTTTTTTAGTTTGAAATAATTGTATTTTACTAGAAATTCTTTCTTTTTTTTTTAAATATGTCTTATGTTAAGAAATATTTCCATTCCCAAAATATTTATTTTAATAAAACGTAGTAAAAATATTTTTATTTTCTTAAATCTATAGAATTCATGATACTTTTAACCCCAAAATCTTCTGTATTTTCTTATCAAAAAGTGATTAAATGTTGCAATTTTATCAAGTTCTCTAATTAAGTTTTACAGTTTAATACTTATAAAATCATTTAAATAGTTATAAAAACACCTATTGTTCTTATACAAACATCTATTGAAATATTTTTGTTGGCATTCAAGGAATAGGTAACATATAAAATGTTGGCATTCGAGGAAGACACCATCGAGTGGCACTATGTTAAAAAACAAAATTGAAAAAGGGGGATTGTTTTCATAGCCTCTATAGAAAAATAATTAGGGGTGTCACGGGGTATAGCGTGGTGATAGATACAGTATAGAATAAGAATAGAATAAAATTGTTTATTATAGTGTCACATATTGATTGAAACAAGACATTCACACAATATACATATACATACATACAACAATCAATATCCAGCCAAAAAATGACTTATGAGACACTTGATTCTTAAAACCAAAATATATACAAAAATATACTATTTAAACTTGTAAGTAATCACATAAAAGTTTTATCTAAATGGAACAAGTAGCTTAAAATATAAATAATTCTTAGTTTAAAAAAAAAAAAAAAAAAAAAAGATAAAAAAAAAAAAAAAGATAAAAAAAGATATGTATTAACTATGAAATATGAAATACTATAAAATTGGGTAAAAATCTTATAAATAAATGCATTAAAAATTGATCAATGAAAAATATTACTGTAAAAATAGTTTTCTACGTAAATAAAATTTATGTAAACATTTGCAAAAATAATACTGGATATTGGTACAATTCATAATTTCAATAAATTTTCTGTTTGTATTAAAATCTTGAAAGTTTTCAATAAGTTTTGAGCATTCATTAAACAAATTGTATCGAAGATCGTCATATAATGAGCATTCCATTAGAAAATGTTTTTCTGTTTCTATGCTGTTGGTTTCGCAAAGCACACATATTCGGTCTTCAATGGGTGTAGGCGGCCTGGAGTATCTTCCCGTCTCACACGCAAGTGGAAGTGAACCGGAGCGAAACAGAGCCATTGTACGTCGCTCAGTTATGGAAATGTTCAAACGGACGTATTGTTCGGTTTTCACACTTTGTTTGTATTGCCTATAAGTTCGTAATTTGTTTCCGTTCTGTGAGTTATGTCGATCATTAAAGACTTCCTCGTTCCATTCCGTGTTATCTAATACAGTTATTTTTTCGCTAATTGTACGCATTACAGTTTTTGTAGATACAGATAAATCGTACACAAGATCTCTCACATTTAGCAAATCAACAGTTTTGTGCACTTGGAAAGCCCAACCCTTTCTATACCTTGAAGTCCATTTAAGTATTTTAGTACAGTTTCTATGTTGATCAGAGCGTAAAAGTCTACACAAAAGCCTACAGAAGTTAATTCGCTGTTTTGTAAAGCACGACGTCCAGCCCATATCGCCGCGTGATGCTAAATTAGACGTTCGTTTTCCTACGGACAAAAAGAATTTACAGGCCCGGTTCTGAATTGTCGATATGGCACTAAACGCTTTAGTTCCCCAAATACCACTACCATAGAGAAGAACAGGCTCTACCATTGATGTATACAGTTTAGTGTAAACTTTATATGTCATTCCACCTAACATAGACGCCTTTGTCATTAAAGCTCCAAGGGCACGACTAGCCGCTTTTGATAACTCCGTTACATGTTTTTTAAAAGTCAAGTACTCGTCCATCCAGACACCTAAGTATTTGTAGGATTCACAGTAATCAATATTATTGCCTGAACAATTGAAAATCCGATCTGACCTTGCAATTGATTGATTTCGGAAATGTACGATTTTGGTTTTGTTAATGTTAATTGAAAGTTTCCATGTAGCACACCAGTCCGATACGACATCTAGCATTCGTTGTAAACTATTTTCGTCGGGTGCGATTAAGGCGATATCGTCCGCATATAATAAAATACTCAAATGAAAATCATCAACCTTCACTCCACAGTTTAACGCATTAATGCGGTCCGCTAAGTCATTTATGTAAAGAGAAAACAATGTCGGTGAAAGGATACATCCCTGTTTTACTCCGGCTTCAACGTTGAACCACTGAGTAAGGTCATTATTAACACGAACGGTACAATTAACATCATCATACAGTGACTGAATTGCGAATAAAAACTTCCCCCTTACTCCTGCACGTTGCAGTTTATACCATAAAAAGCTATGCTCAACCGTATCAAATGCTTTTTTCATGTCAACGAAACATGTAAACGTGGATTTTCTTGATATTTTACGATCATTTATGATTGAGTATAGCGAATGTATATGCTCCTCACAGCTTCTGCCTCGTCGAAATCCATTTTGTTCGTCACATAAAATTTTGTTATCTTCAAGCCATTTACTTAAACGATAATTTAAAATGTTACAATAAATTTTACAAGGCACCGAAATCAAAGTTATTCCCCTGTAGTTGAGCGGGTTTCTATTGTCATCGGATCCGTGTTTAAAAATCGGGTTTATAATACCACTTTTCCACTGAATTGGAACTTTGCCGAGATTGAAACAGCCCATAATAATTTGGTGTAATAAGTCAATAGCTGTGTCATTCTTTAATACTTCAGCCGGGATGTCGTCAATTCCTGTAGCTTTCCGTGATTTGGCACGTATGACTGCATCGAGAACCTCAGTTCTGGAAATAGATGCATTAAGCGTAGTTACATCAATTTCAATATTAAAGTTCGCAGAATCAAGTTCAGTTTCGACACCGGTTTTTCGCTTAAATAATGAATGAAAATCGGTCTTCCACTTATTCATAGTATACAGAGTGATTGTAGATATACAGAGCTGTGATTAAATTCTTAATTCGACGTCCAATTGTTTGATACTCAAATCCACGCCCAATGACAATGTTCCGTCATGTATTGCCAAAACGACGTCCGATTACCTTTATAGTATCTATAGTAGTCTTCTCTTACCGATGTCCAATATCAATGAATAATAGAATAACAAATTGCTGCACTTACACTTATACATGTAAATGCATATTGATAAATGGCATGCGAGTATACTTAAATCAGAACCCAACGACAAAGAAAACTAAACGAAATATATATATAGGGCAACACTCAGTCTTCAACAGTAGACGAAATAAAGAAGTATAAATGCCAACTGTTAGAGTATTATAATTTGGACTAGCTCTGTAAGAAGTTTGTCAACAATTTATTGTTTTACACCTGGAGTGAAAAATATACAAAATAAATTGGCATTATGTTTTTATGTTGTGCTGTTACACCACTGTCTCAGATTATAGGAAGATTAAGCGCTCACAAACATGTTAAACCCAGTCAAATATTTTATGTGCCTGTAGTATAGTGGTTGTCGTTAATTTATGTCTTGAATATTTGTTGTTCAGATTGTTTTGTTTTGAAGTTATTTTTTAGTTGTATAATAATTATTTTATATGTTACATGTCGTGACCTTTAATTGCTCAATGATTCCTTGTTGAAGGACGTTAAGTTCCCTATGGATATAAGAAAATGTGGTTTGAGTGCCAATGAGACAATTCTTCATCCAAGTCTCAGTTTATAAAAGAAACCCACTATAGGTCAAAATACGGTCTTTAATACGGGTCCGTGGCTCACACCGAACAACAAGCTGTAAAAGGTAAAGGACTATATAATTGCTTACATCCACCTTATTTGAATTCTGGTGTATAGTTGTCTGATTAGCAATCTCTACACGTTTCATTGTTTTAATAAGCTTTTAAATTACATACAAATGGATATTGCAACCTGTATCATCGGTTAAACATTAAAAGAGAAAAAAACAATATATCTTATTTGTTACATACACTATGTTTAGGTTGTAAAAATATTGATCGAGAACTGTCTTTACTTCTTTTTTATCTTTATTCTTCTCCGACAATCCAAGTTTCAGTTCTGTTATAAACTTTTTTGTCCCAATTTCCACAGTTTTGTTCATTTTTTAAAGTATATTTAATGCACAATACGGCATTATGGCAAAAAATGTCTCGGCGTTTGGATATTTCCATAGGTCCATTAAAACGGACAACTATTAGAGAAGCTAAAAAATTGGACGTCGATTAGAGGAGCCAAGGAGCCAAAAATTGGACCTCAATTAGAGGGTGATTAAATTGGCCGCCGATTTGAAATATTATTTTATTGTGACGTCAGCTTTGGACCTCGATTTGCGGAACAACCGTCGGAAAAAGACTGATGGTAGATAAACAGAGTGGTGATACGTGTACAGAGTGATGAAAGATATACAAAGTGGTGGTAGATACACAGAGTGGTGGTAGATACACAGAGGCATAGGACATAAACTTAATTGTCACAAATTTGATAGGACAAAAATCAAAGGACAAAAAGTCACAATTAATTTGTTGAGAATTATTTGAATATATAAGAGAAAGATCTTAAAATATTTCTTTTCGTTACATATTTTCATTTCTAGGCTTTGAATATTTGTTCATAATAGATATAGGTAGATGTGGTGCGAGTGCCAATGAGACAACTTTCCTTAAGCCTTGATAAATTAAAATTCATTAAATTTTGATCATGCAAATGATATATTCCTTGGTACATATCAATTATTTTATCATTATTTTATTTAATCAATAAATTTAAATAACAAAGTTGTTTATATAGAATACTTCAAGTAAAACTTTAAAAAAAATGTTTTTAAAATTAGTGTTTTTCTTATTCAAACACTTTTTTTCTAAAAAAAATGTATTTTGACCTTTTTGTCTGCGACTTTTTGTCCTGTGACTTTCTACATTCGTTTTAAATACTAGTACATTCAAACAGAGTCTCAGAGGATTATCAACTTCCTTAGTTTACTATTGTCATGTCAATTGACTGTCTGAAAAAAAAAAAAAATTAAACTTGAAGAATGAAATTTAAAAAAACATGTTATTCATTTACCTTAAAAAGAAACAAAGTGAAAGTGAGATTTTTTCATATAAGAATCTTGACTTTCAATCTTGTAACGAGTGCCTAAGTTGTAATAAATTATCTTGTCTTGTTGGTAAACGGACAGAAAGTCACAGAACAAAAAGTCACAGGACATAAAGTCACAAATTTGATAGGACAAAAAGCCACAGGACAAAAAGTCACAAATATGTTTTTGACAATTGTTCAAATATATTTTGAAATATTTTCTTTAAGTTTTTATACCATATAATCCTTTTTAAGTTAAATTAAAAAAAAAAGCTCATAAACCTTGATAATTGAAGATGTATTAAATTTTAATTATGCAAAGGATATTTATATTGGCAAAATGAAGCCATTTAGGTTCCAAGTCACTTTGACATTTTATTTTCATAACAATTATTTGAACGTTATTGACATTTATTGAGAAGATTTTCATTACAAAAATGCTTGAAACATAAAACTTCAAGAAAAATGTGAAAAAAATATTTTCAAAATAAATGTGTTCTTGTTCAAAAGTAATCTCAAAACTGAATTGTGACTTTTTGTCCTGTGACTTTCTGTCATACGTTCGCCTTGTCTTACAAGTTTGATGAATTTATCTTGTCTTGCCAATTTTATGAAATCATTTATTTTTACTTATAAATCGACTAAATAATTGAATTGTCTCCTCCATTTTTCATGCTTAGGACCAGCATTTTACAACTTGGTAGAGTTATTTTAATTATGTACAAAATATGCTGAAACATCTGTGTTTGTTACAACACAGAGACAATACCAATATCATCAAGAGGTATGTGAAATTCAGATGGAGTTTTGGTTGAACTGGATGAAGTTCCATTCTTTCTTTGTACACGGATTGACGAACACATTTTAGATTTCTTTTCTTTCTTTTCTATATGTTCTTCGTCAATTTTGAAGAGCTCTGAATTGATTATTATAGAAGGATATTTCCTGTGAGAAGGATCTAATTCAAGAAATAAAATTCATATCACTGGATTGTGATTTTCTGTCTTGTGTGTTAAAATATGCTAGTTTTTGAGTCAAGATTCTTTATTTCTTAAACACCATAAAGATACAATGGTACAAAGAAGTTCATCAAAAGTCATATATCATAACACAAACACACATGACAAGATGAGATGAAAATAACAAATAATATATAATAAACAGTATAGTAAAGAAGAGTGGTGATTAACCAGGAAGACTCACTTGAAAAGTTATAATCCTGATAAATTTGCACAGCTTTTTCAACTTATTTTTAATTTTTAACTGAAATAGTTTTTAAATTTTAGTATGTTACATCTGTGTAAGAAAAAGTATCCAAATATTGTGCTTGAAAATTTGCCAAAGAACTACACTGCAAAGTGTAATGAAATTCATCACCAATCTCGTTACAATGACATAGTATTACGTTACAATATCTAAGGTTTCGCTCAATCTTATTCCATCTACCAGTTTCGATGGGTAACTTATGGTTACCCGTACGAAATCTACAATATGTAATTCTATCTTTATCATTTAAAATATTCAGATATTCCTCAAATTCAAAATTTTGTTAATACAATTTGTAGGCCAAACGTTTTGGCGAACAGTCAATATCAGCTCTCCATTTCTGTTGAAACTGATCAAATAACTTTTGTTTTAAACTAATACCCAACCACTTAGAATTGAAATTTCCTTGTGACAACCAAATATTGCTGTATCCACATTTATCTAATATATTTTTAATGTGTTTCAACCAACCTGACCTACTGTTATCATCCCCGTTAACCATTTTTGACCAAAAATTAACCATACGCAGCTGTGTATATAAAGACATGGGATAAATACCAAGTTCACCATAAATCATAAAATTGGGTGTCGACTTCTTAAGGTTTAATAATAGTTTACAAAATTTTAGATGCACTTTTTCTATAATATCAGTATTACTGAAACCCCAAATCTCACACCCATACAGGAGAATTGGCTCCACAATTTTATCAAAAAGATCATATTTTGATTTCACTGACAAGTTGTGCAACCTTCCAATTTTTCAATACTTCATACATTGCTTTATTTGCTTTTCAACTAAAATCTTCTTAGCACTCATAAAGCTACCTGTTCTTGAAAAATTCAACCCAAGATATGTCAATTCATTGACTATCTCCAATGCATTTCCGTCATATATAAAGTTAATATTTTTGGGTAATCTACCACCAGAAAAAAATATTATCTTAGTTTTACTTGTGTTAACTTTTAATTTCCAGGTACTGCAATATTTTTATTCAAAGAATATATCTAATTGCAACTGTAGATTGGATGCATTATCCGAAAATAACACTGTATCATCTGCGTATAATAACACATTTTTAATTTTCAGTTTTAAGTAGATAACAAACTCATTCTCTATTTCATCAGTAATACAATTTAAACCACATACATTTTTTTCTTCAATAAACTGTTGATGGTCGTTCAAATACAATGAAAATAAAAAAAGAGACACATTTTCACCCTGTCTTACACCGATATTGCATGAAAAGTATTCTGACATTTAACCATTATACATAATACGAGATTTAATACCAGTGTACATATTAAAAATTACATTAAACATTTTACCGTTAATATCATTCACAAGTAATTTATGCCAAAGACCCTTTCTCCAAACAGTATCAAAGGCTTTAGCAAAATCTACGAATGCACAGAACAGTTTCTTTTTCTTATTTTTCATGATACTAATAAGCATGTAGATAACAAATAAATTATCTGTAGTAGAATAACCTTCTCTGAAACCAGCTTGATTCGGACATAGTAAACAAAAATCATCGGAAAATTTATTCAAACGTGAATTCAAAATAGAAGTAAATAATTTCCCAAAGCAGCTTATAACTGTTATAGGTCTAAAATTGCTAGGATCATGTTTGTTACCTTAATTCTTAAATAAAGTTATTATATTTCCAGAAAGTCAATTTTCAGGGATAGTTCCACTGTCAAATATAATATTAAAAAGTTTCACAAACACCTGTGACATAACACTAAAAGAGTGTTTTAAATATTCATTTACAATCATATCAGAGGATTTATTAATTTTTTTTTAACTTTCTCAAATATTTTTCAATATCCTCTTCTGTAATAGGTGAGTTTAATATAACATTTAAATCTTTTACATTGTTCTGATTTTCTAAAACAATCTCTTCATCTTCAGAATTTCCTATATTTAAATTCTTAAAATAATCAAACAAAATATAAATATGTACACATGGATTGTTTCCCCTTTTACCACCGTTCAAAATCTTCCAGTATTCTTTCGGGTTAATCGATTTTAAGTTTTCTATCTTGTGTCTAATTTGCTTTCTATGTTTACGAATGCTCTTATCCATTACTCGCTTATAACTCTTTTTTTAGTTTCAGTCAGAAGTGATAATTTAATTTAGAATAAAAGATAAGAGAAAAATATAAAACAGAAACCTTAGGAATGTTAATCTTTCAAAATATCTTTTTCGTGCATGAGTTATTTTTTGTTTTGTTTTGAGCAGTCTTAAAAGAAACTTTTATTACTTTTTTCCTGTTATGTCAACATTTATTGGGGGAGGTTGTATATTTATTTCCCATTTGTAACATAAATTTGATTTTTTTCCTTTGATGTTTTTATGAAATAATTTGCTTAAAAAGTGTGGTGAGGGAAAACCATGGTATATTATATGCAAATTTATGTTGTACCATACTTTGCTAATTAAATATGCAACTCAACTAGATTTCAAAGGAAAAAAGGCGGAGCTTCAGCCATGGTATAACATATTCATGTTCATGTTATTCCATGGCTGAAGCTCCACCTTTTTCTTTAAAATGTATCCGCCTCTAAAATATTTAGGAAACTGTAAAACGTACTAAAAAGTCAAGATCTTCATTTTATAAGAAAAGGCAATAAATTATGTGTACCACATTTTCAACTATATAGGATTGTTACGAATTCCCTTAATTTTGGAAACAATCACTAAATGTTTCTTCTTTCAGTTTTGAAAAATATGAAATGTAAAATTATCATTTCCTTTGCAAAAATTCAATTAAATTTTGATTTATAAAGGGTGTAGGTACGTATATAAAAAAGAATGAATATCGGCTACAAATATATCTGTGAAAAAAAACATGATTTTTTTTTTGTGATCAATCAGAGGGACGTACAATATCTACGCCCCTGGATCCGCCACTGTTTAAATACATTGTTTTATCATTAAAATTGTGTTTTAATAAATAATCTAATAATCGAATTAATAAAATAAGGGAAGAACAGTATTTTTCAAATAGATGAAGACAGTAATTGAATATTATTCCTTGTATGATACATTGAAAAAAAAAAAAACATTCCTACCGTCATCAGAATAATTATTTAATCCTCTTTTCTTTCTGCAAATTCAGGGGTTTTATTACATGAAATACACAGACGATCATACACGAAGTGCAAAGTGACTTGCGCGAGCTTCCATTTCATTGGATAAAACTGTAACGTGATCAATTTTCAATATTAGTTGAAGGTCTTGAAGCTGTCAATCAATGTATTTATAATTACAAATGTTATATACCATGTGTCTTACTCATTAACACTAGAACACACCCGCGAAATCGCGGGCATTCAGAGCGTATTTGAAAGGATGTAAAGTGTCGTAGGAAGAATTTTTTAAAAGATTTAATGACTTGAGAATTTCAGGAAAAGAATCAAAAGTACTAAAAGGTACTTGGGGACAGGAAAATGTTTTTTAACCCTCCTCCTTTTTTTCCAAAATTCCCATTTTTTGTTTTCTATTAATTTCATTATGAACATACATTTAGTGCACATGTATTATGAACATTCCAGTCAGAAGCCTGTAATTCAGTGGTTCAGTGATATTTGTTTTTCGTTCATTTTTTTTACATAAATAAGGCTGTTAGTTTTCTCAATTGAATTGTTTTACATTGTCATTTCGGGGCCTTTTATACCAGACTATGCAGTATCGGCTTTTGCTTATTGTTGAAGGCCGTAAAGTGACCTTTAAATGTTAATTTCGGTGTCAGTTTGGTCTCTTGTGGAGAGCTGTCTCATTGGCATTCATACCACATCTTCTTTTTTTGTAAAACATTTAGTGACTTGATAATTTCAGAAAAGGTATCAAAAGTCAGAGGTATTTTGGGACAGGATAATGGTTTTCCTAGCCCGGCTCCTCCTTTTTCCACAAAAAAATCCTTTTTTTTGTTTGTTCTCTATTAATTTTAAGGACACATGAATAATTTTAGCGCTTATCTGTATATAATGAACTGTCATTACAGGGGGGTCGGGACTGGGCGGATTTAGGCGGCCCGCCCCCCTCTTTCTTGAAAATAATTGGTTGCTTATATAGGGAATCACTGAAGCATGACCGGAGCGGGCCCCTCTTAGGCAGTCAACGGGCCCCTGCGTATGAAAATTTCTGGATCCGCCACTGCAGAGGGGCCCTGATCCCAATATCCCGGGCTTAAAAACATGAAATCCTGAGGTTCTGAATTTATTATACAAATTAAATATCTCGACATCCCGAAATTCGAAAAAAGAAATCCCGGATCCCGAAATGGTCAATCCTGAAATTTCTATCTTAAAAACACCCGTTCCAGACGTCCCGAAAGTGTATTTTCTTTTTACTGTCACTTCTCAGTTTAATAATTGATCCACAGCGGTCATTGATTGATTATTCAGACCCTCTCTATTAACCCTTTAACGTTCCTACCGGTCAATCTGACCGTTAAGCTAAATTTGTGGCGGAGTAGTTTGCATGAAGTTTGGTATCGTTGACAATTTTTGACGTACATATGTGGTTGTGGGCTCAAATTAAAGATCAGTATACCACCAACTTGATTGTTTGTGTCTGACACCAACAAAATGCAATGCATTATGTCAATTTGCCCTATATTGACAAGAATATTTTTGGGGAAAACTGTTTAATTTTTTTTTTTAAATAGAATATTTTCACAAAATGTCACAAGACAAATTGTTGCTGTTTTTTGTTTGAAAATGACAATTTTGATAACTGTGCCGTGATCATTTATAAGAATACTATCAAAACTGTAAGTAAAACCCATACACATACAAAAAAACTGATTCAAAGAGTATCAACACTGAAACAAACTCAAATTACAAGGAATTTTCATGTTTTGTTTTGTCAATTTGTATAGCAAAAGAGATGAGAACATCTAAAATGTGTTAAAAATTGTTAGCCAAGTCGGAATAGCAATAACAAATCTTTGTTTCTTTAGTGTCTGGTTATGAGGATGTTGAATATCGTATCGCTAAGGTATAGAAATAGTGACATATGGACGAAAAAACGAACATTTCTGAATAACTTTCTTACAAATTTGCTTGAAAAAATAATAATTTTCAAAAACTAGCTTCTTAAGAAAAAGAAGTTGGATTATGTTCTCCCAAAATTAATTTCTAGTCATACAGAGAAGGTGACTTATATGCTTAAATTTCATAAGATTTGTTAATGGTATCTGTGGTTCAGTGGTAAGATGCACAGTCTTACACCCGGATGATTGCGTGTTCAAACCTCACTGCCGGAGGGTGAAAAGCTAAAGCTAAATTCCTATATTAAATTTAATTTAACTTAACTTTACTT
This sequence comes from Mytilus trossulus, assembly GCF_036588685.1. Taxonomy (NCBI): domain Eukaryota; kingdom Metazoa; phylum Mollusca; class Bivalvia; order Mytilida; family Mytilidae; genus Mytilus; species Mytilus trossulus. Next base: position 25,235,969 of record NC_086383.1, on the reverse strand, counting down.
TCAATTTCAATAAAGACAACTGAAATACATGATTACATCAAAAACAAAAATTTTACCCCCCCCCCCCTTTTTACATTCTTAGCCTGGGCACTCAATAATACCAGATTTTTATTCAATATTTACTCAAAATTCTTTCCTAAAGACTCATTCTGTAAGCAGTTATGAATAGTACATCTTTAACATAAACTTGAGCCATTTATTTGACTATGACAAAAATTCTCAAAAAATCCACTATTTTTCGGAGTTTCGAGTCTTGATATTTCTACCAATCAGAGAGGTTTTGGATCTTTCTGTATAAAGTTTTCACCGATAACGTTTCCGAAAGTCTTCATGCATTAATTTAACACTAAAACTATGTTCTATTTTTGTCACTTAACGTCTGTAAAACCGCTTTTCCGCTTGAATTATACATTTTTGTCACTTTAATTCAGCATGTCACGTGACTTTTGAGAGATATCACGTGACCAAAGTAAGAATTAATTTCCTTAAATCAAGTTTTCCTGAAACCTTGATCAATTATCTATCAGATGAGTCTAACTTGTCCTTTGTAGGAGCTTTTTATCGAAATGTGCAATTGATTGAAAACAGATACCCTTTATTCGGGAAGAAAAGGTAAAAATCCTAAAAATATCTTACACCACTCTGTATATCTATTACGAATCTGTATATATATCACCACTCTGTATATATCTACTACCACTCTGTATATCTATCACCACTCTGTATATCTATCGACACTCTGAGTATATATCACCACTCTGCATATCGAACACTTATTTGTATATCTATCACCACTTTGTATATCTATCACTAATCTGAATATCTATCACCACTCTGTACATATATCACCACTCTGTATATATATCACCACTCTGTATAGCTATAACGACTGTGTATATCTATCATCTTTCTGAATAACTTACACCACTCTGTATATCTATTACCACTCTGTATATATATCACCACTCTGTATATATCTACTACCACTCTGTACATCTATCACCACTCTTTATATATATCGACACTCTTGAGTATCTATCACCCCTCTGAATATCTAACACTTATCTGTATATCTAACACTTATCTGTATATCTAACACTTATCTGTATATCTATTACCACTCTGTATATCTATCACTAATCTGTATATCTATCACCACTCTGTACACATATTACCACTCTGTATATCTTTCGAACCTCTGAATATCTATCACCCCTCTGAATATCACCACTCTGTATATCTACCTGTGATCTGAATATCAATCACAACTTTGTCTATTATCAACCACCCTGTATATCTATAACCACTCTGTACACATATCACCACTGTGTATATCTATCACCCCTCTGAATACCAACACTCTGTATATCTACCTCTGATCTGAATAGCTATTACAACTTTGTCTATTATCAACCACCCTGTAAATCTATCACCACTCTGTATATCTATCACCAATCTGAATATCTATTACCACTCTGAATATCTATCACCACTCTGTATATCTATCACATCTCTGAATATTTAACACCACTCGTTATATCTATCACCACTTTGTATATCTATCACCAATCTGAATATCTATCACCACTATGTACATCCATCACCAGTCCACTGTGTATATCTATCACACCTCTGAATATCTATCACCCCTCTGAATAACTATCACCCCTCTGAATATCTATCACCCCTCGGAAAACCACCACTCTGTATATCTACCTCTGATCTGAATATTAATCACAACTTTGTCTACTATCAACCACCCTGTATATCTATCACCACTATGTACACATATCACCACTGTGTATATATTACCACTCTGTGCATCTATCATCACTTTGTATATCTATCACCGCTCTGTACACATATCACCACTCTGTATATCTATCGACCCTCTAAATATATATCACCCCTAGGAAAACCACCACTCTGTATATCTACCTCTGATCTGAATATTAATCACAACTTTGTCTATTATCAACCACCCTGTATATCTATAACCACTCTGTACACATATCACCACTGTGTATATCTATCACCCCTCTGAATACCAACACTCTGTATATCTACCTCTGATCTGAATAGCTATTACAACTTTGTCTATTATCAACCACCCTGTAAATCTATCACCACTCTGTATATCTATCACCAATCTGAATATCTATTACCACTCTGAATATCTATCACCACTCTGTATATCTATCACATCTCTGAATATTTAACACCACTCGTTATATCTATCACCACTTTGTATATCTATCACCAATTTGAATATCTATCACCACTATGTACATCCATCACCAGTCCACTGTGTATATCTATCGACCCTCTAAATATATATCACCCCTCGGAAAACCACCTCTCTGTATATCTACCTCTGATCTGAATATTAATCACAACTTTGTCTATTATCAACCACCCTGTATATCTATCACCACTCTGTACACATATCACCACTGTGTATATTCATCACCCCTCTGAATATCTATCACCCCTCTGAATACCAACACTCTGTAAATCTACCTCTGATCTGAATAGCTATAACAACTTTGTCTATTATCAACCACCCTTTAAATCTATCAACACTCTGTACATCTATTAACCCTCTGAATATCTAACATCACTCTGTATATCTATCACCAATCTGTAAATCTATCACCACTCTGTATATCTATCACCACTCTATATGTGTATCACCAATGTATATATATATCACCCCTCTGTATATCTTACAGTACTCTGTATATATATTACCACTCTGTATATATATATCACCACTCTGTGTATATCTACTACCACTCTGTACATCTATCACCACTTTGTATATCTATCGACACTCTGAGTATATATCACCCCTCTGAATATCTAACACTTATTTGTATATCTATCACCACTCTGTATATCTATCACCAATCTGAATATATATCACCACTCTGTACATATATCACCACTCTATATATCTATCACCACTCTGTATGACTATTACGACTCTGAATATCTATCACTCCTCTGAATATCTATCACCACTCTGTATATATATCACCACTCTGTATATCTATCATCACTTTGTATATCTATCACCACTCTGTAGACATATCACTACTCTGTATATCTATCGACCCTCTGAATATCTATCACCCCTCTGAATACCAACACTCTGTATATCTACCTCTGATCTGAATATCAATCACAACTTTGTCAATTATCAACCACCCTGTATATTTATCACCACTCTGTACACCTATCACCACTCTGTATGTCTATCACCAATGTGTATATCTATCACCCCTCTGAATATCTATGACCCCTCTGAATACCAACACTCTGTATATCTACCTCTGATCTGAAAAGCTATCACAACTTTGTCTATTATCAACCAACCTGTAAATCTATCACCACTCTGTACATCTATTACCCCTCTGAATATCTAACACCACTCTGTATATCTATAACCAATCTGAATATATATTACCACTCTGTAAATCTATCACCACTCTGTATATCTATCACCACTCTATATGTGTATCCCCAATGTGTATATAGATCACCCCTCTGAATATCTATCACCCCTCTGAATATTTATCAGCCCTCCGAATATCTATCACCACTCTGTATATATATATATATCACCACTCTTTAAACCTTTCACCACTCTGTATATCTATTTACTCTCTGAATATCTATCACCCCTTTGAATATCCAACACCACTCTGAATATCTATCATTACTCTGTATATCTATCACCACTATGGATGTCTATCACCACTATGGATGTCTATCACCACTGTGTTTATCTATCACCCATCTTAATATCTATCACCACTCTGTATATCTATCACCTCTCTTTACACCTTTCACCACTCTGTGTATCTATCGACCCTCTGAATATCTATCACCCCTCTGAATATCCAACACCACTCTGAATATCTATCATCACTCTGTATATCTATCACCACTATGTATGTCTATCACCACTGTGTATATCTATAACCCCCTCTGAATATCTATGACCCATCTAAATATATATCACCACTCTGTATATATATCACCACTCTGTACACATATCACCATTCTGTACATCTATCATCACTCTGTATATATATCCCCACTCTGTACACATATCACCACTCTGTATATCTATCACCACTCTATATATCTATCACCTATCTGAATATATATCACCACTCTGTACATCTATCACCTCTCTGTACACCTATCACCACTCTGTATATCTATCGACCCTCTGAATATCTATCACCACTCTGTGTATCTATCACCAATCTGAATATATATCACCACTCTGTACATCTATCACCACTCTGTATATCTATCCCCACTCTGTATGTCTATCACCACTGTGTATATCTATTATCCCTCTGAATATCTATCACCTCTCTGAATATCTATCACCACTCTGTATATCTATCATCACTCTGTATATCTATCACCACTGTGTATATCTATCACCACTCTGTACACCTATCACCATCAACGTTTATCACTAGTCTACACTGATGCAGTATTCCCCCTACTTAAACGAGGATGAAAATCAAATTTCAGTTGCACAGTTTAACATGCTATGCTAAATAGGGCGTATTGCATTTCCGCTAATTGTTTTAATAGTGGGAGATATAATGGACATAATTGTGCAAATCGTGATACAAGCATGAAATTTGGTATAAAGGTTAATTATGTGATACTTATAAAAAATCCGCTGCTGGCCAGAAAAAAAATCGTTTTTTCAAGATGGCCACCACACATTTTGAAAATGGCGTCATAACAAATTAGCCATTATTTGTTTATCCTTTAAAAGGTGTGTTATATGTAAAATCCATTGTTAGATTTGATAAAAAGCAAATGACAGTTCATAAATAACGACTAGACAATACATTAATGAAACTTTAGGTGACTTCCGGTTTCAAAATGTCGGCAAAAGAGTAAAAAAAATATTTTTTTTACTTTCAAGTAATTTTACAAGGGATTTTGATCCTTGAAAGATGTGTTATGTATAATCCAATGTAAGTTATGATAAAACGTTAAAAACAGCTCCTTAGTACGACAAAACAACACATAAATGAAGAAAAATAGTGGTTTCCGGTTCCAAATTAGATGCAAATACGTGGAAAATATTTTAATGATTTTCGTCAACTTAACAAGTAATAACACAAGCATGAAAAACAAGCATGAAATTTGGTATACAGGTGGACTAAATGATAATTAAAAGAAATCAGGTGCTGGCCATCAAAAATTTCCATTTTTTCAAGATGGCCACCGATCATTTTGCAAATGGCGTTATAGCCAGTTGTAAATCCTTCAAAGTTGTGTTATAGGTATAATCCAATGTAATTTTTATTAAGCGTAAATTACAGTTCCTAAAGTATGAAAAAACAACACATAAATGACAAAAAAAGAGTGATTTCCGGTTTCAAAATGGCGGCAAAATTTTTGAAAATGTATGTTTTTTATAATTTTCATCAAGTAACAAGTGATATCACATTCTATGTTAAGATTAAATGCCTAGTTTTGTTAGAAAGACATGTTTGCTATCTTATAATTATCTGACAGTAGCCAATAACAAAACTCGTACAACGAAGGACAGAACGGTAGCATTTACAGTCACCAACACAACTGAATTTTTCGCCTCCTCATTTCAAAAGTTCCCGACAGGAGGATGCAACTTTAATAACAGCCGAAGAAGTCCTTTTAGGTTCCCTACTGTCATCGATTTTTCTTTCTTTCATCCAACCCCAGTGTTCATGAATTGGTACAGAAATCAAGCTGAGCCCAAACTTATCCACCTTGATACGCTGCTCTTTGGATGTGCTCCGGTAAAAAAAAACTCTTGTAGACGGAACTACATCACAATGCCGCTGCTTCCTGTGTAAAAAATTACATTGTGCCTCGTTAACAACAAGTAGTGATGTTGTTCTGTCATGCATGATGCAAATAAATTCTTCTTTTATGACCATGTATGTGTCTTTACACTTCAGCAAAGAAATAAGTACGTGCTTTACATGTTGAAATACTTCCCATGTCATCCAAACTGACCTATTCCCTTAGTGTCACATCCACTGAATGAATGAAAGGAAGAGTAGCTACACGAGGACCAAACACATTTGATATATCACGTACAGGAAGCCATCAAAAGTCTTCATTCCTGCCAAAACATTTTCACAGTTTGTTCCACCATATTTTTGGAGTGCTGCAATTCTTAATACTACTACATCTGTGTCGGTGCTACCTTAAATTACCGTCTTACAACAATTTTTATAATCATGCTGAACATGGACAAACAATTGTATATCTGCTTCTCCATGCTTACAAGGGGTAGCTGGAAAGTGTCCTTATTAGTCTCTACAGAAGTATTTCTGTCGGCAAGACACTTGAAAAATTTCGTTTCGTTGTCATCTCCATAGAAAAAACTATTCGTATATCTGCTTCTCCATGCTTACAAGGGGTAGCTGGAAAGTATCCTTATTAGTCTCTACAGAAGTATTTCTGTCGGCAAGACACTTGAAAAATTTCGTTTCGTTGTCATCTCCATAGAAAAAACTATTCGTATATCTGCTTCTCCATGCTTACAAGGGGTAGCTGGAAAGTATCCTTATTAGTCTCTTCAGAAGTATTTCTGTCGGCACGACACTTGAAAATGTTCGTTTCGTTGTCATCTCCATAGAAAAAACTACTCCAGAACCAACTTTTGTCTTCTGTCATCTACATGTAGCCTTTCAATGATTCATTTAGTAAATCTAACACAATGTATACTCTTGAATACTTATCGATGCAAGATTAAATTCAAGGCCGTATGCCACAATTGCAAAATTATCCAATAGTGTTGCCCTACAAGGTGGCCTGTAATTAACCATTGCTGCCCCATAAACGATTAACGCGTCAGAATTTGGATCTGCAAATTGCAAAACGTTTCAAGTGTATCCATTTACCCTGATTTAATACCACTGTGTAAATGACATCCGAAGACAAAACAGAGGAGCAGTTTGTCTTTATGGATTAAGAAATATTCCAAATCAATTTGTCCACTGCGACCAGAAATAAAAGTCTAGAAAAGATAGCTAAGGTTCTCTAGCTTTGTTTTTTTACCAAAACGTTTACAGTTTTATTTAACCGACATAATAGGAAGTTGTTCTTTTTGATCTGGTTATCAAAAACCGGTTCTCCTTCGTTTTGTATTTGCTTCAAACAATCTTCAAATTATTTGCCTTTGATCTTTTTTAAGAAATCCTTATGTGTTCATTAAGTCGTTCATCTATTATAGAAAAAAACTATAATGCCTCAAACCACTAGATCTTGCAAATTCATCTGATCGTCTACTGAGTTCTGGTCCAGCTACCATCAATACATCTAAATGAGGTCTTCGGTTAAACCTATGACAACACATCGCCCTTTACAATTGTATTATTTTTTGTTTTTTATCTGATCAATTGTGTTATAAAAAAAATATTTTCTGGTCTTACGTACAGTAAAATTATCAGTTTCAATATCAATTGCCACCTGTGGGTGACGTAAGAGAAGGAAAGCCTCATCTAGGAGAAGGTCGGTAGCGATCGAGAATATGTTACACGAGCAAGACCTAAATGCATACGCTATCATGCGTTATATGGACTGTTTGTACAAAATCTGACTCACGAAATTAGCATACTACCAAATTCACAAGAAGTTTTTATTGTATAAATGAACGCTAGGAATCGAACTGTGGTATAGATGACTACTAGTATATTTTTTACACCAGTATTCCAAATCATTGAACGTCACAGAGTCATGCCATAATTATAATTTCTGTGTTTAGCTTTCTTAATCCGATATATACCATTCAAGCTGAGACACATAGAGTTATCTGATGCACGTGTTTAGTCCTAAGTACATTTGAACATACATACAAGAATATGCCGTTCTAGGTGTTGTAATACTTATTTTAGTGAGGACATATGTCCATCTACTGTCACGTAATATATCACCCAGAATTTTATAACAAGTCATTTCAATGTGAATCCACCTCACATGACGATAAACTTATCTTCTCTGTACAAATCAGGCAATTCCCACTGAATATCCATTACCAAAAGTGGCTGATCTGCCGTTACTATTGATGTTTTTCTCGTATAAACCACATTTTCCGTCTTATCCATCAAATTCCTGATCATTGCAACTGAATAAGCTTGTTTTTAAACAGTGGCATCATAGATTTTACACTTACTTGCTTTTTTGAAAGAGTAATGAGATGAACTACGGTTTGCTCTGGTAGTGCATACAAATTACTCATTATGTCTATAAATAGTTTGCGCATGCGCAAAATTGTTAAATCGTGTCATTACTTTGAAAAATGTTATCAAACCATATCATTATATGTTGGAAAATCCCAAATAACTTATTTTAAAGTAAATAGTTAAAATATTTTTTAATGAATTTTGTTTCATCAAAATTGGGAATTTTCGCGCATGCGTAAACCCTATATATGTCAAATACTCATGTCTACTGAATTATTCACATGTAAGGAAGGTAGCTACCAAACCTGACAACTGTTTTTTCCCTTAAAGAAGGTAGACGAAAAGTTTTCCAGAAAAAATCTATATTTTCAAACTGAAAAAAACAGCCATTTTAGAAAACGGCGGTGGCCATCTTGAAAAAATGATTTTTTTTAATGGCCAGCAGTTGTTTCTTTAAAAGTATATAATAATGATGCTTTGTGGTAATTTTCATGCTTGTATCATCATTTGCACAATTCCCTCGATTTTGCCTGCTAATATCTTCCACTATAAGTCCCAATACTACGTTTCCGCAAATTTAAAGTATTTAAAATATATAATAACATAGAAAAACAAGTAAATGTGTTAACATTGTAAAAGACTGGTTAAATAAATTAGGTTTTGGTCATCTCACTTTTGATACCTTTAATTTAAAATATCACATAAATAGTATCCAACAAAGAATATATGACCAGGCTTATCAAATTATGAATTGTTCTATCAATAAATGTGAAAATTTAAATTTCTATTGTCATACTAATAGAATTAGAAAAAGGCCCCCATATATTGATATATGTAAATTCAAAACTGACCGATCAGTTCTCAGTAAATTTAGACTAAGTGCCCATTCCCTAGCAATTGAAAGATTGAAAGAAGTAAACGCATTTGCTTATCCTGTGACAGACAAGCAATTGAGGATGAATACCAATTCTCCTCAATCTGTCCATGCTATACATTATTGAGGGATACCTATATACAAAATATTAATAAAAATCTTAATTTCAATTTTATAAATAACATTGAAGCATTTGACCGTACTTTTAAATAGCAGTCTACCAGTCATTATAAAAATCACCATACATTTTTGTTGGCCCCTTTTTAGGACTAAAAACATAAAATAAGTGAAATATGCACTTTTTAAACGGTTCCTGGCGTGGGGCATTCATATTTTGTAGTAGCTGGTAAGGTGTAAGGGTAGGACATTTAAGATGCTGTATCTCCTTATTAGTTTCTATCATTAAATGATAGTTTGGATCCAAGAGCTACATGTATGTACTGATACATTTAATGTGTGATTTGTCAGTAAAACATAGGCATATAAAATTCTCACACGTTTGTTGTAAGTTAAGTAAGAATAACCTCACAGAGTTCTTGTTGTTAACAAGATATACGACGGGCTATTCGATTGAATTTGAAATACGAGCGACATGAGTTAAAAAAGACAAAAAAAGCAATTTTTATCCAAATGTTTGATTGATATGTTTCACCCAACAACATTAAGTGAAGAAAAGGGTTCCAAATCAATCAAAGGCTAAGAATGAGTCTGAAATGACAACGAATTTATGAATGCCGGCCGACAAATGAAGACATAAAGGCCACACCCAGCAGGCAGGTTGCTCTGATTCCTTTCACGGATTTGGCTATACTTCAAGTTTGGACCTTTTGAATTATAGCTCTTCATCTTTTATATAAGCTTTGGATTTCAAATATTTTGGCCTCGAGCATCACTGAAAAGACATGTATTGTCGAAATGCGCATCTGGTGCAAGAAAATTGATACCGACGCAACGTCAGATATTGCTACCATTTAGTGTAACAGAAAAATGACGTTAAATTGGAAACCACACTATCTAATTCTTCCTGCTTTCCTTTTTGGGTAAATGCAAAGTATAACAAACAAGTATAAATGCCGTGAGAATCCAATCCAATATGATTTTATAATTAGAAAAGGTCCTCATCAGTCTAACTCCAAAGATTGCCCTAAAAGAGTGGAAAAACAAAAAGCTCTCAAAAAGAGCAAAGAGTTAAAGATATCAGTTGGTGAAGCCACTAAAATTGTAAAAGGTGAAGACACCAAGACCTTTATTGCTGAGAAAGAATTAAATAAGCAACATATCAGTAAAACAAAAACCCACAAAAAAAACATATTGGGTGAAGCAAATATTACTGCTTCACAAATGGTATCTATAATGACTATTGCAATAACTCATATAATTAATGCTCCAAAAGAGAGAATTACAGTTGAGAATGTAGTAAAGTACATCAGTGAAGTGGCCAAAACTCTAAACTTGTCTAATGTTGACACAGATCAAATGAATCATTATATTGAGAAAAGCCAGTCCATCAGCATATAAAATTCAAAATAATATATATATATATATATATATATACTTAAAGAGTATTAATTTGAAGAACATCATTACTAACATTATGTATTTTATAACTATATTATTAACAATAATGACTAGTTCATTTGTCATACATCAGTGGAATTGCCATAGCTTTCATAGCAATGGTCCAGAATATATATGGAATTTATCAAATTCCTCTACTTATCCAGATGTAATATGTCTACAAGAAACTTGGTTTAAAATTGAAACTGATCTTATTGAAATTAACGGTTACACAGTTGCAGATTTCTCAGTAAGAGACGGTATAAAGGGGGGTGGCACTGCTATATATGTCAAAGTAGACATCCCATACTCTAAGAAAGAAATAAACTCAAAATTTGAAACTTCTGTAATTCAAATATTAATAAACAGTGATATGGTCACCATTATTAGCCTTTATGATGCATCAACAGACACAAAAGAAGATGATTATATAAATCTCTTGAATCAAATTGATGGTAAATTTATTATCTGTGGTGACTTTAATGCTCATCATTATCTATGGGGTAGTAATAAAACTGACACTAAAGGTAACTCATTGCACAATGCTATTAGTACCAATAATATTATAGTTTTAAATGATGGATCAGGTACTAGACAAAACCCCTCCGATCTACAATTGTCATGTATTGATATATCAATGTCTAGTGTACAGTTAGCACATCAAATAACGTGGACAGTAGATAATAAATCTTTATATGGTAGTGACCATTTTGTAATACAATTAACATTGAATCAAACCTCGTCTTGTTCAAACAGCGAACAAGAGTTGATTTGGAACTATAAAAAAGCTGATTGGGATGGGTTCGCCAGCTCATGTCATAAACAACTTAGTGAGAACATGGTTACTGACAATTTTAATGAATCATGTACTCATCTCACTAACACTATCATTAAAATTGCTGGTGAGCACATCCCTTCTAAGAAAAGAAGGAAAAATAATAAACCAGAAGTACCCTGGTGGAATGAAAACTGTACATTGGTGGTAAAAGAACGCAATAAAGCTCGTAACAAGGCTAGACATACGGGGGGTGGACATGATTATTTATTATACAAAGAAAAAGAAAAAGAATGTAGAAATACTATTAAATTAACACAGCAACAATATTGGGAAACCTTCTGCAGTGGCTTGAATAATAATAATAATAATATAGGGCAAGTATGGAATACAATCAAGAGAATGATGGGCAAAACTATTAATTCTCTAATTTTGCCTACTTTGATTTATAAAAATAAAGTGTATGAATCTACTAAAGAAAAGGCTAATATATTAGCTGAAGCATTTGCCAATGTAAGTAGTTCAAGTAACTATTCAGAAGAATTTATATCACATAAAGAACGTATTGAGTCTAAAGAAGCTGAAAACTTGAAACAATATTTTTCTGAAAACTCTCAGAGTTATAATGAACCATTTACCCTTAATGAATTACAGGATGCTATTGCTGATACAACAGATACATCTCCTGGTAAAGACCTATAGTATGTTTAAAAGTTTTAGTAATAAATCACTTGGTGTACTTCTTTTATTATATAACAGAATTTGGTTCTCACAAGATCTTCCTCTGGCTTGGAAACATTCAATAATAATTCCAAGCTTTAAAAAGGGGAAAGATTCAAGTGACCCACATGCATATAGACCAATAGCTTTAACATCTAATTTTGTAAAAAATATGGAAAAGATGATTAATAACAGACTGAGGTGGTACCTTGAGAAAAACCATATTTACTCACCTTATCAGAGTGGATTTCGTCAAAATAGAAGTACGATGGAACAAATAATTAGACTTGATAACGATATACAAAAATCATTTTTAAAGAAAGAATATTTAATTGGAGTATTTATTGACTTTCAGAAAGCATTTGATATGATATGGAAGTATGGACTTCTAAACAAAATGGTTAAAATTGGGATAAAGGGTAACATGCTCGGTTGGGTTAATAGTTTTCTGACTAACAGAACAATACAGGTCAAAATAAATAACACTCTTTCTGATATTCTCACGATCCAAAATGGTACCCCTCAAGGAAGTTGCATCAGCCCGACACTATTCAATATTATGGTAAACGATCTCCCTTCATGTATTAATAATTGTTCTATTTCCCAATTTGCAGACGATAGTGCAATATGGCTGTGTGGTAAAAATATTGGTTATATTCAAAGGAGAATACAGAAAGATCTTGACAATATAAAATCATGGTGTGATAAATGGGGATTTCTCATTTCCCCCTCTAAATCTGTAGCTATTGTCTTTAGTAGAAAGAAAAAGTCTGAGAAGTTATTATTAACGTTAGGTAACAGTCTATTACAAGTAGTCAATGAGGTGAAATTTTTAGGAATAATTATTGATAGTAAATTGACTTGGTTAAAACATATTCAATATATAGAGGCAAAATGCAGTAAAGTCCTAAATTACATGAAACTTCTAACAGGTACTAAGTGGGGAGCAAACAGCCATTCTCTTAGAAACATATACATTGCTCTTATAAGATCTAAAATAGACTACGGATGTGAGGTATATAATTCTGCCTCACATTCTGTAAAGAAAATACTGGACCGGGTGCAAAGTCAAGCACTTCGAATTTGTACAGGTGCATATAAAAAAGTAGCCACAAGTGGACTACAAGTAGAAATGGGTGACCCACCCTACGAAGAACGTAGGCAGTGCCTTATTACAAAATCGTTTTTAAATATATCTAGTCATGAAGACAACCATCCAACTAAGGAAAGTTTAGCAAAAAAGGCAACATTTCTCTGCTACTCCAGGGAAATAAAACAGAATAAAAAACCATATTTTATTGTTTCAAAAGATATGATTAATCAACATGATGTTGATATTAATCAAATATATAAATACAAACAATTCCCGACATCCCCTTGGCATTTGACTAAACCCCGTGTATGTACACAACTCTCATGTCTCATCTCGAAAAAGGATAATCCACACTTAATTCGAAGTGAAAGTAACTTCATGATTGATACGCAGTACCGCCAGTTTTTAAAAATATATACGGACGGATCTAAAGATCCAAATTCTAATAAAACCTCATGTGCATTCGCAATACCTGAAATGGGAATAAAAAAAGGTTTCAAACTGCCTAAGAATATGTCAATTTTCACTTGTGAGCTTATGGCAATATTTCTGTCTCTTATGTGGTTAGAAGAATTTAAACCAAATAATGTCGTTGTGTTTGTCGACTCTCTATCAGCTCTCCAAGCCTTAAAGAGTAATTTATTTAAGGTAAAAAAATATTTATTATACGACATTATATTTTTATACAACCAGTTAGTCAAACTAGGTAGCAACATAATATTTGAGTGGATCCCAAGCCACGTCGGAATTTTAGGAAACGAAATTGCAGACCATACTGCCAAAGTGGCTCTTAGTAAAGATACAATAGATTGTCATATTCCCCTATATAAAGAAGACATCAAATGTTTAACAAAAAACATTTTAAAACAAATTTGGCAAAAACAGTGGTCAGACAACCCAAAGGGTAGATTACTACACTCCTTCCAAAATAATGTATCATTTAAGATTACTATACCACAAATGAATAGAGAAAATGAACGAATAATATTCAGATTAAGATCTGGCTCTATTATTGTCAATAAATATCTACACAAAATAGGGAAAAGTCCGAGTGAAATTTGTGAAAACTGCAAAGTCACAGACGATGTAGTACACTTCCTATTAGTATGCTCAAAATATGATGTGCAACGTAAACAGATGTTTGATATGCTTAAAAATAACGGAGTCGTAGATCTTTCGTTGAAACACCTTCTATCCGGATACACACACACTTTCAGTCCCGTGCATAACTATCTACGGGAAACTAATATACTTATAAGGAAATAGGAAGACTCAACTATATGTATAAGTGCCATTTAGCTTTAGTCTAGAGATCATAATACAGATCATTTTGTATGTGGAACAAGTGTATATGAATTATTTTTCAGATGGTCGCTAAGTTAAAATATTTCATCAATTCAGTATACAACCAGCAAGATAAAAAATAAATGAAAAACTCACCCGAATTTGAAATAATTTCCTTTTTATAAATTTATTTAGAACTAGCATAAGCAAGTCACAAGTGCAATGCACACTTCACCTTTGTGTCAGTCATTTGAGCGTAATCAAACAGACTTTTTCTACCTGTGTCATACATCAGTAAATCATTCACCTTTCAAACACCAGTACTAATTGACCATGAAATGCACGCATTTAAATTTAACAAGTATCGACATTCAATTTAATCACTCTGATCTATTGAAGATTGTTATACTAGATAAGTTAACAGTACATGGTAAGGGAAAATACAACATCACATTAAGATTCTGTACAATGGACAATTACAGTCATATTTTTTTTTAAAGATATGAAAACAACAAACACATCGCACTATGCTCAGATAATTAACAATAGAAACATTTGTTACAGGCCTTTTTTATATGAAAGTACCACTAACATTTATCTTAATTATTTAACGTTATATGTTAAAAGTCTTTAAAGCTTAAACAAAAATACAATATGTCCTCTCAGATTTTCATTAACTGACAACTATAGTCATACTCTTATTGATAGAAATTAAGAAAAATAAACAAACAGAATCACTACGCTCATACATTAGTAGAATAGAAACAAGTCTTAGAGTTGAATCCTTTTCTATAATAATAAAATGACAAATTCTAAAATTTGTACTAGAGGATGTCAGTTAGACAAACACACACAGATTATTGTATAATTATGTATATGCACATCCCAGCACTTCTGTTTCGCTGGCATTCTCTGTACTAAAAAACTAAAATCAAACAATGTCATTGTTTAAATAATATACTGGTATTAAATTTTTTCATATTTTTCTATTTTTGCTCCATTTATATATTATACACTGTATATATATAAATCTAAATAGGCGATTAAGGGCATAGGTAGGGATGATTTCTCGTTCAATGACAGAAGTGTTTTTTCTTGTCAGGGAATGAGGAATCACAAAATACCAGTATGTCTTTGGCAATTTATTTGGAAAAAATTGATGCAACTTACCATTATGGAAAAGGAAAAACTACAATCAATCCTTTCTTAAGGATTCTTTATTTGCTACACCAATCGAGGGAGACGTCCTTACATTGGTAGCATAAAACTAGCACATGTCTTGTTACCGGTTTCTAAATATACTTTTTTTATATACATGTATATAAGTATATCACAGACGACACAAAGGTGAACAACCATATAAATTCTCTGAACAATTTTATGACACCTATCAATTAATAATGTACATTTCATTAGGGACTATCATTTGCTCTTGATTTTTTTTCATTTTCATAGTACATGTACCTTCTGATATGTGTTTTTTTTTTTTGTCTCTCAACATATATATATTTTCTAGTAATTCAGCAACCATGTTCGTCAAAGTTTCATAAGATTACTCGCCAAAACGTTAAATACTAAAAATAAATTAAAGACTGAAAGTATAATTATATACATAATATCTTAAATTATGTTATATGAATTTAAGGCGCAATTACTACATAAGTAAGCCGCCTTCCAAAACCAATAACAACAACAACAAAAATTTTATTATTAGCATAGGATATTCAATTTTACTGCTAGTAATTACGTGTTTTTTGGAGGAATGTTGCTGAATTATATATTCATCCCGAGTATGATTTTTTTCAAGCAGTGACATACAATAGCTTATAGTTATAGTTATGATACTGACATTTTCTTACTTTTTGATCGTCTTATAGATGTGCATTTTTTTAATGTGTGTATCATTTCGTTTTGTTGAAAGCAGGACATTTATATTTAGTGGAGGAAGGAACACGCGAATGCAGTTCATGCCGTCCCTAGCATATTACGCTTGTGGCGACGTCAAATTATGATAACTGTTAATAAATTGTGATTCGTTTCTTTCATTCAAATTTGAGTCTATATTTTATAATAGCCGACACATGGCTAATTATCTATAGATGTATTTATAAACCGGATGTTGTGTCTGTAATTAGATATTCTTTTGTCTACAATACACATCATGATAGCAAGTTGATGTTGTTATTCTGCCTGAAGCAATTCTTATATTAATGAGCCTTCCTGTCCGATTATACCCACAAATAACATGGTGGCAGCGGTGAGCAACGTCTGAAACGTTATAAAACTAACAATTGTCAAAAACATTTGCGTAAATGGTCCTGAAAGCACCAAACACAAAATAAATCTCCACGTGGTTGAAAGACGCTGTTTCAGCAATGGCCGAGGCAACAAACACTTTCCGTCTACCCCCACAATTAAATGTCACAGAAGGGAATGTGTCAGAAAACTTTAAAAGTTGAAATATATCTTGTGGCCAGCGGAGCTGTAAAAAAGGATGGTGCAGTCCAAGTAGCAATAATTTTGAATTGTGCCGGTCCCAACATTGTAGACATATTTGACCAAATTCAATGGACAGAGGGAGGTGATGAAAAGAAACCCGATAAACTTTTAGAAAAACTAGAGGCCTACTGCAACCCAAGAAAAAATGAAGTTCTAGAGTCCCATAGATTTTGGATGGTACCATACCAAGAACCTTTTGATAATTTCTTAACTGAATTGAGAACGAGAGCAAATTCGTGCAATTTCCAAGAGAAAGATCGTATGATGCGTGACAAAATTATTTTTAGTGTCACAGGCAAACTTCAAGAACTTTTATTGAGAGAGGACAAGATAAACCTAGACAAGGCAATCAAAATTTGTAGAGCTTATGAACAATCAAATAAACATGTTAAGGAGCTGAGAGAATCTACAAGTTCTACTCACACAGTCAATAAAGTCACACACCATGATAAGTTTAAAAAGAAAGCTTACCAACCTGAAAGTAAAAGACCCCAAACAAGGTACCCTCAATCACAGAGTAAACCTTCTTACAACACACTAACTAACAACAAAGAATGTAATTTCTGTGGTTACAAACATGAAAGAAAAAAAGAAAAATGTCCGGCATGGGGAAAAACATGCGATGCGTGCAAAGGTAGAAACCATTTTAAAGCTAAATGCAAGAAAATACACTCAATCAGCTCAACACAAAGTGACCGCTCTCTTTACAAGACGATGTTAAGAAGGAAATTGACAAGTTAGTTGAGAGACAAGTTTTGATTCCAGTAACCGAACCATCTAAATGGGTTAGTCAAATGGCCGTCGTTAGAAAACCGAATGGAAAATTGAGAATTTGCATTGATCCGCAACCGCTTAATACTGCATTAATGAGAGAACATTATAAACTACCAACTCTAGATGACGTACTTCCGAAATTAGCAAATGCTAAGATTTTCAGCCGACTGGATGTTAAAGAGGCATATTGGCATGTAAAACTAGACAAAGAGTCTAGTGATTTAACAACAATGATAACACCATTTCGGCGATACCGTTGGGCGAGACTTCCGTTTGGTCTCAAAGTTTCAAGCGAAATATTTCAACGAAAGCTCACAGAAGCTCTTGGAGATATAGAAGGAATATTCACAATAGCAGACGATATCATTGTTGCAGGTTGTGGTCGTACGAACGAGGAAGCATTAATAGACAATGATAGAAAGCTCAAAAAGTTGTTTCAACGTTGTAATGACTACAACATTCTTCTCAATGAGGAAAAGAAAGAAGTTGGATTAACCGAGATCACGTTTCATGGTCAACGTATTACCAGAGAAGGAGTAAAAGTTGACGATGTTAAAGTAAAGGCGATACATGAAATGCCCTGTCCGACCGACGTGTCAGGAGTGAAAAGATTGTGTGGAATGGTACAGTATATGGCAAAATTTCTGCCAGATCTTGCGAATGATCTAGCACCGATCCGTGAACTCACTAGAAAAGATGTACCGTGGATATGGTCCGATGAATGCAATATGGCATTTAAAAGAGTAAAGAAAAGACTTACCGAAGCTCCCATATTGGCTTATTTTGATGTCAACAAAGAAGTTGTACTGCAAGTCGACAGTAGTAAGAGTGGTCTGGGAGCCGTACTGCTGCAAAAAGGGAAACCTGTTGAATTTGCGTCAAGAGCACTTAAACCGTCAGAGTGTAATTGGGCTCAGATTGAAAAAGAAGCATTATCAATGTTATATGGTCTCGAGCGTTTTGACCAATACACATATGGACGTAAAGTAATAGTTCAGAATGACCATAAGCCACTTGCTGCGATATTAAGTAAACCGCTAAGTCGTGCACCAAAAATATTACAAGATATTATGATGAAGTTATTCAGATATGACATTGAATTCCGTTTTGTAAAAGGAGTCAACCTTGTATTAGCCGACACTCTAAGCAGGGCATATTTGGAAAATGACAATGCTACAGAGACAGCAAGACCACGAATTATGCAAATAAATACTTTTGAAGATATACCGGATGCCCGACTACAAGAAATAAGAACAGCGACAGAAGAAGATACTGAATTACAAAAGCTTGTAAAAATCATAAATGAAGGATGGCCACAGCACAGAGATACTGTGCCGTACTGTGCATTACCGTATTTTGAATGGCGAGACGAACTAAGTATTCAAGAAAATATAATTGTAAAAGGAGAAGCCATCCTGATACCAAAAGCATTAAGAAAGGAAATAAAAAACCGTGTACACAGCGCTCATTTAGGATATGATTCAATGATGAGGCGAGCCAGAGGAACAATATTTTGGCCAGGAATGGCAAAAGAGATAAAACAAATGACAGAGTTATGTGAAATTTGCCAAGAGTCAAAACCGAAAAATCAACGAGAACCGTTAATACAACATAGTGATGGTCAATCACCATGGGCGAAAATAGGAATGGACTTGTTCGAAATAAAAGGCAGACCATACCTAGTGGTCATTGATTACTTTTCGAATTTTACTGAAGTAGACTACTTATCGAAAACAACCTCTAGTCAAGTGATCACAATACTTAAGAAACAATTTGCGAGATTTGGAATCCCAAAAACAATTGTATCCGATAATGGACCTCAGTTTAGTTCCGATGAATTTCGACAATTTGCAACAAAATGGGGAATAAATCATACAGTGTCGTCTCCAAATCATCCTCAAGGAAACGGAAAAGCCGAATCCGCCGTTAAAGTGATTAAGAATATGATCAAGAAAACTCTTCAAGATGGTCGTGGTCAATACGAGGCTCTTCTTGAATTGCGAAACACACCTACTCAGAACACTGGTCTCAGTCCGACCGAAATAATGTTCGGAAGAAAAACCCGTTCGATGATTCCATCAATTAACACAGAGCAAAAAGTACCGAATGCGAAAACCACAGAATTACGATCAACAAGGAAACAATCTGTCAAGAAATGTTATGACAAACGTGCTAAGAACTTACCACCGTTAGAATCTGGTGACTCAGTGTATTTCGAACACAAACAAGGACAGCACTGGAAATTGGGAAAAGTAAAAGAAAGATTAAGCGAAAGAGCATACATAGTTAAAAGTCAGGAAGGAGTTCTGTACAGACGTAATCGATCTCACATGCGACCGACAAGTGTAAATGTACAAATCCGTGATGTATCACCACAACGGGAACTATTGAACTTTGATAACATTTCAGAAACAAAAACTTCTGTACCGACAGAAGCACCAAATACTGCAGAACTGTCAATGAACTCAGACAATTTAGTTAGCGAGTGCGAACCAATTGAAAATTTTTTAGGAACAAAAGCGTGTCGAACCGATAACTAGACCAAAACGTACTACCAGAGAACCAGCCCATTTGAAAGACTATGTGCGTTAAAGATATGACAATTTAATTTGTTTCAAGTAGTTAATATTCTAGTCAATAATTTAGTTTCTAGTCGTTTTCATAATTAGTTTTAGTTGTAAAAAATGAACTGCTATCACAAACTCTAGATACTGATTTTGTTCAAAACATGTGGAAAAGACTTTATAATTGAGATTATAATTTTGGTTAAATTGTTTTGATAATAGTTGCGAATTTTAAAAGTAAATATCTTTCTTAAGAAAAGGGGATGTTAATAAATTGTGATTCGTTTCTTTCATTCAAATTTGAGTCTATATTTTATAATAACCGACACATGGCTAATTATCTATAGATGTATTTATAAACCGGATGTTGTGTCTGTAATTAGATATTCTTTTGCCAGTCTACAATACACATCATGCAAGTTGATGTTGTTATTCTGCCTGAAGCAATTCTTATATTAATGAGCCTTCCTGTCCGATTATACCCACAAATAACAATAACGGACAATTAAACTTGCAAGACAAATTCAAAAGTACTTTTTATTGGTATAGTTATCAAAGCCGAAAAATAATCTTCACGAAATCAAATCTCTATTTTTTGGCCGTAAAAGTTTTGTGAAGGCATGAAAGTTTAACTCGGACATTTCCGCAAGACATTGCAAATCTATTGTTTTGAATTGAATATGTAGCTCAATTTATTTTTTAATTCAAACTTTGTGAGCTGACACTTCAATAGTACAAAACAATAGTGCTTACAATTTTTAAATCAGAATTATCTGTCAAAATTTTATTTTTGAACTGAAATGTTTCAAGTTATCAAATTAACTTTCCGATGGGACATTTCCGTGCATCATATTTTTTGGAAAATAAGTATGCAAATCTTAAAGTGAGACAGCCATGTTAACCAGTACTGAAATATATCACGTCATAGAATTTTCATGCAAAATTTTGAAGAGTTGCGTGGACATTTTGCGAATTGTTCGAGTTTTATGTTTCGAGTTTGTTACATGAGACAACGCTGAGTAAACGTTTTTTTCGGAAAATCTGTGTCTTCCTAAGACTATGAATATTATATTTTTATTCTTTCCCTATCATAATGTGAAAATTCAAGAATCAATCTTTATTTTCATGTATAATTTGAAATATTTTTTTCAGCATTTTTATAAAAATTTTCCCTTCAAATATTTACTTAACGCTATTTTTCATGGTAGTAGCAATATCTAACGTTGCGTTACCGTTAATTTTATTGCAGTCTGGTCTTGAAAAAAGTATTCCATATATATCAGTTCGGCGAAACAGGCATTCCGGTCAGACATGAAAACCCCTGCCACAAAAAAATATGCCCGCTTTTATTCATCATGTTCATTTAATGCTAAATAATTCTGTTGGGAATTTTCGTTTCTAATAGAAAAAAAGTGGACAAGATTTTTGTTTTGCGTCTAGAATTTTTGTTTAAGGCAAAAATCAAAGTTATTTTTTTTTCTCTCAAACATCTAAGACTGTCTCCTCAAATCAAATGGTTCGTACTTACGACTTTGTATCTATATAGAGCTTACTAGAACACACCCGTGATATTGCGGGTCCGTGACTGAATCAAAGTATATAACTATGCGTATACCTTATTTTAGTATTTGTATTGTCATCTGATCAAGTCATGCCGATTATAAGATGCACAGTTTTCTCTGTTTTCAAAATCTTTCTGTTTGAACATGTTGAACCCGTCGACCTGGAACCTATCAATTATTGGTAATATTATTAATTTGCAAAACAAAAGGGCCGTGGAGTACTTTTTAACAGTATACAGCAAAATTCTAAATACACCGTTTGGTGGTGCGCCTGTCAAATGCGGAACATACAGATCATGTAGGAATAGGTAACAGTTGAATATACTATTGGTATCGGTGTCGGACTCATCTCGGAACTTCTTATTTATTGGCAGTATTAATTACGTGGATATGGCAAGCCGTTTTGGAATTTATACCCTATTTATTAATATTAAAAAATCATTTATTAATATTAATAAATGATGTTTTAATATTAATAAATGATTTTTTAATATTAATAAATCGAATTTTTAATATTAAATAATACGCTGATTTTTTAATATTAATAAATGAATATTTAATATTAAAAAATCATTTATTGATATTAAAAAATCATTTATTGATATTAAAAAATCATTTTTTAATATTAAATATTCAGTCTGATTTTTTAATATTAATAAATGAATTTTTAATATTAAATTATACGCTGATTTTTTAATATTAAAATATCATTTATTAATATTAAAAAATCAACATCAATGTAACCTTAGCGTTAAATATAAGGCAAATCAATCATTATCTATCAAACGCTTTAATGGTGATTATGAGACAAGTCGGTCCTTAGAAATTTTGGAGACTAGTCTATGTTAAGTTAACTCGGACCATCTTATGTCGACCCTGACAAGTATTTTAGGAAAGTTTGTATAAACTATTAAATATTAAATGTTTAATTAAATTTTCTTTTAATAGTTTCTGAACTTGCCAAAATAAAAGCGTTTTAGGGACAAAACAAATTGACAATGACCGATATTTGGCAAACATACCACAGTACAGTGGTTAAATATTCTGCATTGCCACTATCAGAGCTTTGAAAAGATCTATTCATATCAATATTTAAGTTCATGAAAAATAAAAACATAATTAATGTCACATTCAAGTGTACCACTGACTAAATTATCGATCAATTTATTTACTTGGGTCGAGAATTCGACATAAGCGAGTTTGTATTTTTTTTTATCATGTATACAATAGTAAGCATAAGTGAATGGAGTATTGGATATAATATTTATAATATGTCATCATATCCCCCTTTATATAGAAAATATAACTAGAACTTTCGTTCAGATCATTACACTTCTATCAACAAATGCTAGAATAAACCTCAACTTAGTTATAAGTAAATGAGCTGTAACGACAAATTATTCGCCAAACTGAGAGAAGCTGTTCATGTCCCTCTCTGGAACGTGGCGTAAATTTAATTTTTACGTAAGGACTTATTGAAACCTCAATTACACACATGATTTTTTGTTAATTAGTTGCTGGTTTTCAATTAGCTTTCCACTTAGTCTTCATTCTACCTATATAAAACCGTGCCAAAGTTGGGCGTCCGTTTGGCTGTACAGGATGTATACAGACGCAGTCAATTCAGGTCAAAATGGTGATGTTAAATCGGATGCATGATGGAGACAGAATGCCACGCTCTCTACACGTTAAGAAACTTGCAACAACTCTTTGAGGGGTTCGTAGGTGGTCTACTGAAATTCTAAATTTCTGTTCCTATCCATTAAACCCTCATTTGCCAATGCATGGGATTTCCAAATTCTTAGACCTTCGTCCTCAACGACCCCTATTACAGGACCTAGCTTCCTGTTATATTTATCATTATTTGGATTTTGTCCTGAACATGCATGAACTATTTGCCACTGGACGTTAAACAATCCATCAATCAATCAAGCTTTCTTTGAATTTCTTAAATTTTGTTCGAAAGTATGAACAGAACTTCTGCGCGAGGCATATGGTTGTGGATAACCAATATTTGAGGAATAGATGCCTATTCAACTCGAAAGCAGTCTATGGTCCAAATCAGGAATTATTTATATAAGATGAGTATTTAAATATTTATATTAGTAGTCAATCGAGTACACACTTTTCTCACACACGACTACATTGAATATGAACAAGGTCAGTCTAAAATTATCGTCAGAGATAGATTATATTGATTTTTGGTAAAACATTGGTTGTCATGATTTCATTACCGACAATTTAAATACCGATACCATTTTACACGCTTATAAATACTCTTTTATTAAAAATTGTACTACACGGCTGTCCTTTTGTTTACAAAACATTATTCTGCTATTACATACAGTGATCTTGTTTTATAAACTATTGAAGATCTTTTTGTTTAGAGGACTTATTATTGAATGTACTGATGTAAACCATTAGTTTGCTTATTCACTTGCCACCACTTGCTACCTCTGTTCTAAGCAATGGTAATCAAAGTTTTAATTTTAGATATATATTGTAGGTCATGTCATTTACATCTATGGAAAACACCTTTGTGAAATTTGAAGATATCTTGGTAGATATGCAATTTAATTAAACATATTTTTATTGTTTTACGTTTAACATTCAGCTTATCGCCAGATAGGCATATATACGATCTGCATTCTGATCATCTTGGTTTTTACTGAACATATGACGAGGTATAATAGTTAAGACTACTAATCCTTGGATGGAAGTTCATATATATTTGTATTCTCGTTCTCCTATTTGGGATGAAGTTTTGTTTAATATATATTTACTGAAGTTACGTGACCACTAATTAAATTGATGTGAATGATAAGAAATTTAAATTTTATGTATATAGATTTATGGATTTGTCACCGATTCTGATATTAACGTGTGTACAGATTTTGCCACCTGAGTTAGACAAGACCTTATTGATCAAAGTGGTTGTATCCACATGGTCTCCCAGTTATACATTGACATATTTGGTTACTAAAGTATTTCATTGATACAGACAAAGCTATCATAAGCATAACCGGTTGAGAGACTCATAACTGTTTGATACCATAAAACAAGTTAAACTATCTTCAGAATATTGAGGTTAATTTTATGGGAGAACTGTAGCTTCCGTTGGTCAAATTATATCCATTTCGTATATATGTCATAGGAATGTGGCTATACTATGATTGAATCATTAGTTTTGATGTTATATCAGCCTATATGAATCTAATATTGGACTTTCAGTTCAGTAAGAATATTGCTCAAGGTATGTGTCATGAATACGATGTATACCATAGTTCTATTTGGAAGAACTTACGACTGTTAAATATATATGGCTTCTTGGACGGATTTTATGAGAGATAAACGCATTGATGGTTTACGGATAACCAAAACTTTTTGTTATTGTTTATATAAGGGCAGTATGAAGCCTTATTTGCAGATATTGCGTATGTCATTTTTGTGACTTGTTAGAAGCACAATTAAGTCTGGTTCTTAGAGGTTGAATGGATACCTAGGGCATAGATAAAATTGCAGACTATATAAGTCGTATCATAAATACTGATGACTGCCGTTTTGCAGTACATAGTTTTGAATATTTGGATTCCCTGTTTGGGTCCTCATGAAATTAATTGGTTTGTTAGTGATAATAACCATCGATTACCTGTATTTTACTACAGGTATTGGAATGTACATTCATGTTTATTGATGCGTTCACTATCTATTGGCAAGGTTTTAAATGGGTGGTATGTTCCCACAGTTTGCCTATTATTGAAAGTCCTTATGTATACATGCAGCAGTGTAAGGCATATTTTACTATTATTTTACCATTTGAGGAGATCGGCGTATTATTAGCTGTTTTTATATATCAAAGGAGATAGAATAATTTATCAGAAGGTATAAATGGGTGGTATGCTCCCCCAGTTTGCCTATTATTGAAAGTCCTTATGTATACATGTACAAGGCATATAGAACTATTATTTTACCTTTGTGGAGATCGGCGTTTTACTGGCCGTTTTTATGTCCCAAAGAAGATAGATTAATTGATCAGAAGGTATAAATGGGTGGTATGTTCCCCCAGTTTGCCTATTATTGAAAGTCCTTATGTATACATGTACAAGGCATATAGAACTTTTATTTTACCTTTGTGGAGATCGGCGTTTTACTGGCCGTTTTTATGTCACAAAGGAGATATATTTATTGATCAGGTGTTGGGTTTACATTACCTACTAACAAAGCTAATTTTTTATTTGGTAGAGGGAATAAATCGGCTTTTGGTATATGGATTTACCATTTACGGTGTTGGCTATTAGAATGGAGTTTAGGGTGACATTAAATTAACTAGTATTAACTTGGTGATAGTTTTCATGTATTGGGGTAATTTTTATTGCATATGCTTTATTGTAATTTTTGCTTTTATTGGTGTATAATGTATTGTATTGATGAACTATTTGAAAACTTGGAAAAAAAAACACATATCAATTTAAATTTATGTTATTTCATATGTTTTTTCCAGGTGTTCAGAAACGATATTGCTTTGTCTAGTCCTGTATGTATCTGCATACTATAGTATAGAGGGGTGCACTCGATTACTGGTGTAGATTCTACAACATATTCTCAATTAGTGAAATATGTTTTTGAGGATGTTGAAAAGAAATTAGGCCCACAAATCTGGAAGGAAGAGCCGATGAGTTATTACAGGATGCGTATAATAAGTTATTTTGTGTATATAATCGTTTTACACAACATACCATTGGTGCGTGTATATTGGGATATCTATGTTTTAAGTGTATCAGAATTGTTGAATCTGCGTTATTATGCAATTAATTGCAAGTCAATACACATTTCAATTTGTATCGGAAGAACGGATATTTACAGAGATGGAAATTGGTTTATTATTGTGAAAAACGCACAAATTAGCGTCCAGTCCTAATTTGGAATTATATATGCATAGAGTAGCATTTAATCTGATTAAAATTTGTATTCATTCAGGAATTGTCACAAGTGAAAGAACTTTTTTGTTTTTCGTTCAACAAATTAGCCTTTAAACTATACAAGGATGAGGGAATTTACTTTGATGCAATTTTCTCCATTTGTTACCGATATAAAAGCATACGGATTATATAGTTTACGATATTGTGGTGCTATTACCGCTGCAAGGTTTGGTTTTTCAGATAGACTTTTTAAACGTCATGGACGTTGGAAGTCGGAAACTTCAAAGGATGGCTATGTGAAAGAAGATTTATCAAAACGTAGGATTGTTTCTCAGAGGTTGGGAAATGAATATCTTTTTTGTTTTATTTGCATTTGGACTATATAATTTTGCATACATAGTACTAAATAGCTTCCCGTTCTTTGGGTTCAGCATCGGCGTTGTCGTGCGACTATCCACTTTACAAAGTCTTTGGTATTTATTATAGCCTTTTATGGCGTTTATATGCAGAGTGTGTTCATATATATACTTGGATATTTGGTACAAGTATTGGTTATACTTGGATATTTGGTACAAGTATTGATTATACTTGGATATTTTGTACAAGTATTAATTATACTTGTTTATTTGGTGCAAGTATTGGTTTTATGTCTACATTGATGGGTGGTTTATACCAGGAGAATTATAATTTCATTCGTTTAAACGGGCAGTGCATTCTGATCATCTTGGTTTTTACTGAACATATGACGAGGTATAATAGTTAAGACTACTAATCCTTGGATGGAAGTTCATATATATTTGTATTCTCGTTCTCCTATTTGGGATGAAGTTTTGTTTAATATATATTTACTGAAGTTACGTGACCACTAATTAAATTGATGTGAATGATAAGAAATTTAAATTTTATGTATATAGATTTATGGATTTGTCACCGATTCTGATATTAACGTGTGTACAGATTTTGCCACCTGAGTTAGACAAGACCTTATTGATCAAAGTGGTTGTATCCACATGGTCTCCCAGTTATACATTGACATATTTGGTTACTAAAGTATTTCATTGATACAGACAAAGCTATCATAAGCATAACCGGTTGAGAGACTCATAACTGTTTGATACCATAAAACAAGTTAAACTATCTTCAGAATATTGAGGTTAATTTTATGGGAGAACTGTAGCTTCCGTTGGTCAAATTATATCCATTTCGTATATATGTCATAGGAATGTGGCTATACTATGATTGAATCATTAGTTTTGATGTTATATCAGCCTATATGAATCTAATATTGGACTTTCAGTTCAGTAAGAATATTGCTCAAGGTATGTGTCATGAATACGATGTATACCATAGTTCTATTTGGAAGAACTTACGACTGTTAAATATATATGGCTTCTTGGACGGATTTTATGAGAGATAAACGCATTGATGGTTTACGGATAACCAAAACTTTTTGTTATTGTTTATATAAGGGCAGTATGAAGCCTTATTTGCAGATATTGCGTATGTCATTTTTGTGACTTGTTAGAAGCACAATTAAGTCTGGTTCTTAGAGGTTGAATGGATACCTAGGGCATAGATAAAATTGCAGACTATATAAGTCGTATCATAAATACTGATGACTGCCGTTTTGCAGTACATAGTTTTGAATATTTGGATTCCCTGTTTGGGTCCTCATGAAATTAATTGGTTTGTTAGTGATAATAACCATCGATTACCTGTATTTTACTACAGGTATTGGAATGTACATTCATGTTTATTGATGCGTTCACTATCTATTGGCAAGGTTTTAAATGGGTGGTATGTTCCCACAGTTTGCCTATTATTGAAAGTCCTTATGTATACATGCAGCAGTGTAAGGCATATTTTACTATTATTTTACCATTTGAGGAGATCGGCGTATTATTAGCTGTTTTTATATATCAAAGGAGATAGAATAATTTATCAGAAGGTATAAATGGGTGGTATGCTCCCCCAGTTTGCCTATTATTGAAAGTCCTTATGTATACATGTACAAGGCATATAGAACTATTATTTTACCTTTGTGGAGATCGGCGTTTTACTGGCCGTTTTTATGTCCCAAAGAAGATAGATTAATTGATCAGAAGGTATAAATGGGTGGTATGTTCCCCCAGTTTGCCTATTATTGAAAGTCCTTATGTATACATGTACAAGGCATATAGAACTTTTATTTTACCTTTGTGGAGATCGGCGTTTTACTGGCCGTTTTTATGTCACAAAGGAGATATATTTATTGATCAGGTGTTGGGTTTACATTACCTACTAACAAAGCTAATTTTTTATTTGGTAGAGGGAATAAATCGGCTTTTGGTATATGGATTTACCATTTACGGTGTTGGCTATTAGAATGGAGTTTAGGGTGACATTAAATTAACTAGTATTAACTTGGTGATAGTTTTCATGTATTGGGGTAATTTTTATTGCATATGCTTTATTGTAATTTTTGCTTTTATTGGTGTATAATGTATTGTATTGATGAACTATTTGAAAACTTGGAAAAAAAAACACATATCAATTTAAATTTATGTTATTTCATATGTTTTTTCCAGGTGTTCAGAAACGATATTGCTTTGTCTAGTCCTGTATGTATCTGCATACTATAGTATAGAGGGGTGCACTCGATTACTGGTGTAGATTCTACAACATATTCTCAATTAGTGAAATATGTTTTTGAGGATGTTGAAAAGAAATTAGGCCCACAAATCTGGAAGGAAGAGCCGATGAGTTATTACAGGATGCGTATAATAAGTTATTTTGTGTATATAATCGTTTTACACAACATACCATTGGTGCGTGTATATTGGGATATCTATGTTTTAAGTGTATCAGAATTGTTGAATCTGCGTTATTATGCAATTAATTGCAAGTCAATACACATTTCAATTTGTATCGGAAGAACGGATATTTACAGAGATGGAAATTGGTTTATTATTGTGAAAAACGCACAAATTAGCGTCCAGTCCTAATTTGGAATTATATATGCATAGAGTAGCATTTAATCTGATTAAAATTTGTATTCATTCAGGAATTGTCACAAGTGAAAGAACTTTTTTGTTTTTCGTTCAACAAATTAGCCTTTAAACTATACAAGGATGAGGGAATTTACTTTGATGCAATTTTCTCCATTTGTTACCGATATAAAAGCATACGGATTATATAGTTTACGATATTGTGGTGCTATTACCGCTGCAAGGTTTGGTTTTTCAGATAGACTTTTTAAACGTCATGGACGTTGGAAGTCGGAAACTTCAAAGGATGGCTATGTGAAAGAAGATTTATCAAAACGTAGGATTGTTTCTCAGAGGTTGGGAAATGAATATCTTTTTTGTTTTATTTGCATTTGGACTATATAATTTTGCATACATAGTACTAAATAGCTTCCCGTTCTTTGGGTTCAGCATCGGCGTTGTCGTGCGACTATCCACTTTACAAAGTCTTTGGTATTTATTATAGCCTTTTATGGCGTTTATATGCAGAGTGTGTTCATATATATACTTGGATATTTGGTACAAGTATTGGTTATACTTGGATATTTGGTACAAGTATTGATTATACTTGGATATTTTGTACAAGTATTAATTATACTTGTTTATTTGGTGCAAGTATTGGTTTTATGTCTACATTGATGGGTGGTTTATACCAGGAGAATTATAATTTCATTCGTTTAAACGGGCAGTGCATTAGAGTGAAATTAATTTCTCCTGGGTGTTTCATCATATGTAGCATAGAGGGCGTAATGTTTTCCCGCTTCAAAATTATTTTCGCGGTATTTTATTGCCTATGTTATCATTCAGCACGACATCGTCAATCTGAGCAGTCGAATTTTCTTGGTAAATTTTAATTCTGGTTAAAGTTTATTAAGCTTTTTATTTGGAGAGTTTTTTGTGTCGATACTGATGTTTGAGTTATATATTATATGTGTAGATATATATGTATGTATTGAGATTATTTATCATTAAATATAGAGCATCGGCGTTGTCGTGCGACTATCCACTTTACAAAGTCTTTGGTATTTATTATAGCCTTTTATGGCGTTTATATGCAGAGTGTGTTCATATATATACTTGGATATTTGGTACAAGTATTGGTTATACTTGGATATTTGGTACAAGTATTGATTATACTTGGATATTTTGTACAAGTATTAATTATACTTGTTTATTTGGTGCAAGTATTGGTTTTATGTCTACATTGATGGGTGGTTTATACCAGGAGAAATGTACTTTCAATTGACGTATATTAATTATTCAAAATCAGAAAGAAATAGATGTGAAAATACTGTATAAGTTATGCTGCTTAATAAAGGGCTTATATTAATAAAGAAAATGTTGTAAGTAAGTAAGTAAGTAAGTAAGTAAGTAATTTTTATTGGTTTATAATCCAAAATTACAGGATTGATACCAAGACAATACAAATTTGTTATACACAAACATACAAACATATATATATATCATACCAAATTTATAAACATTATATGAGGAGGTGGTACCACAAAGTTATTTAGTGCTTAATAGAGCATTTCTAAAAATGTACATGTCACTTATAAATTTAACAATAATTCTAATTATATCAGTCTCAACACACGTATACAAAAATTTAAATCTTGCTTCATTAGTCATATTGAAAAAAGAGGGAACTATTTCACTAATTCTGGAAAACAGTTGGGGTCTAATTATATTTAATTTTGTACATTTTAAAGTGAAATGAAATTCATCTTCTACTTCTAAGAGACACAAAGGACAAATTCTTTCTTCTACAGGGGTTTTAGTGTGACGCCCTTGTTCAATTCTAAGAACACTATTACTAATACGAATTTTAGCAAAATGCCCTATTACTTTTCTGTCTATATTTAACAATAAATAGGTTTCCAATTTATAATTTTCTTTAAGCTGTCTATATGTTCTCAGCTTATTACCATGTACTGATTTATTATCACAAAAATATATTTTCTTTCCAATAATTAAGATATCTATCATTAAGTTTGGTATGAATTGCATATGATAAACGCTTTTTTGAAATAGTATCATGATTTTTCCAAACATGTGAAAAATTTAATGTAGCAAGTAACTGTTCAATCTTTTTAGCAAATCCATTGGTTAATTGCAGGTTGGAACAATATACATCTTTTAGTAAACAATTGTTATCAGATTTTATGACATGCAACCAGAAGCCAATTGACAGTTTTAAAGCTTCTATAAAAACTGGATACATACCAAGTTCAGCTAGTACTGCTAAATTGACAGCTGATTTATTTACTCCAATTAAAGTTTTTGCTAATTTAATTTGGACTTTGATGGTAGCCAATGACCAATATTTTGACTTAGATTTGTAATATCTTTTATCATATACAGAGACCAAACTTCGCTACAATAAAGAAGTGTAGGTTTAACACAAGCATCAAAAAGCTTTAAGTGAGGTAATACATTGATATTTTCAGAAAATAACAGTTTTCTAATACAAAATATAGCTTTTGAGGCTTTTTTACAAAGAAGTCTCACTGCCTCTGTAAAACTACCAGATGGTTTAAACAGTATACCCAAATATTTATATTCTGTACACATGGTACAGTGTTCAAAAATATTATCACTAAAAACAAACTTGTCTTTTATAAGTTTTTTACCTGATTTGTTAAAAATCATAACTTTGGTTTTGTCAAGATTTACTGTTAAATCCCAACTAGTGCAATATAAACTAAGCTTGTCAAGGCATTTTTGTAAGCCATTAGCCGATTCAGAAATAAGAACTAAATCATCAGCATATAACAGACATGATATATTATTATCATTTAACTTGGGTGGTTCACATGTTGAGTCAAAAATAGATGGTAAATCATTAATATATAAAGAAAATAATGTAGGGCTTAAAATACACCCTTGTTTTACCCCAACTGAGGAATTAAAAAAATCAGTGATACCTTCCGAGATCTTTACCGAGTACAAAACCTCTTTATACATATCTTTCATTATACTAAAAAAGGGACCATCTATGTTGTAATAAGACAATTTGTAAAAGAGGGCATCTCTATTAATAGTATCAAATGCCTTCCTGAAATCAATGAAAATTTTTGATGATTTAAATGCTTTATCAATTATTAGTTTTTAGAGTTAAAACATGATCACTTGTTCGACTTCCCTTTCTGAATCCAATTTGCTCACGATATATAAGTTCATTTCCTTCAAGATACTTTTCTAATCTGTTATGTAAAACTTTTAGAAAATTTTTTCCCAATCAACTTGAAAGGGCTATACCTCGATAATTAGATTGATAATTAAAACACCCACCCTTGAAAATGGGCTTAATAAAAAAATTTCTCCATAAAGTTGGGTAGATACCAGACTTAAGAATAAGATTAAACAATTTTACATACACATCAATATTAATATAACAAGATATTTGTAACATTTCATTTGTAATACAATCTGAACCACTTGCTTTATTATTCTGTATGTGAAAAGTGAAATTAAAAAGAACGTTAACAATCTTAAAACTAATCCGAAAGGTTCTAAAGTTACAGTGTGTTGTTTTCATATCTAAAACATTGATTTGAGACGAACACAATTTATTTTTTTGCATTTTTGAGATTTCATCAACACATTTTTTACCCATTTTATTTCAATTCAACCCATTATATATAATTAGTTACAACATGAACATATTAACTTGATTAGCGTTATGAATATTTTTTAAACGAGTTTGATAATTCTAATTGGTACTTAGAAAATTGTGTGACGATTTTGTGTCAAACTTTCCACAAAAATAATTTGCATCCTATGATCGTTTACATGGAATTAAGGTACTCTCCGAAAGGTTTTGATTTTCATTATCACAATTGCATACATTGCAAATGAAAGCCTTTGGAAATAGTGTAACTCATTTTGTTAAAATTTTAATACTCTTTGATAAATTTTATTAAGTCGTGTATCGTTTCTTTTGTTGACTAGTATATATGCTGATGATACTGTTATTTTTGCAGAATCTGGCAGCTGAATTGCAATCTGCACTAAAGTCTAAATGTGATGTTTTTATATTGTGAGACCTGGAAACTTAAAGTCAATGTAACTAAGACCAATGTTATTCTACTTTCAAAAATAGGCAGTGTGAGAATACTCAGTTTTTATATAATAATGAATAAATAGTTGTTATAGAAGATTTTCAATATCTGGGAACAGTCTTTTTTAAGAAAAGGTACACTTTCAAAAAATAAAGCTCGGCTAGTCTAACAGGCTAAGAAGGCCATGCTCTATGCATTGTGTAAAGCGAGCAGGCTTTATTTACCAGTTGATATTTTGTTACAAATATTTGATGCAATGGTTGCACCTATATTGTTGTATGATGCTCAAGTGTGGGGTTACGAAAACAATGAAATTATTTAATCTTTGCAATAGAATTTTGCAAGTATATTTTGAAGATTAAAAAATGTACTCCAAATTTTATTGTTTATGGAGAGCTTGGTAGAGAACCTATGCCTATTTGTATTAAAGCCAGAATGGTTGTCTTTTTGCAACTTATTTTAAATGGTAAAAAAAAGAAAATATCACGCACGATATGATATGTTATATAGACGTGACGAAGATGATGTGTATCACTCTAAATGGTTACCATGTATCAACGAAATTTTACTTGAATGTGGTTATAATCATTGTAGAAATAACCAAACTATGGAAAGAAATGTTATTCTGTCAAGACAAGTTGAACAGTTTCTTCATGAAAAATTTATTGAAAATTGGAAAGCACAAATATTTAACTCACCTAAGTGTATTAATTATAGAATTGTAAGACTGAATTTGGTTTTGAGAAAATAGGCTCTCTGTTTCCCCACCTGAAATGATGTATACTATTAATAAATTTAGATGTGGAAGTCACAAGTTGCCAATTGAAGCTGGTAGTGTTTGTTCTATTGATGGATCTGGAAAAAAAATGTGATCTAAGTGATAAAGAACAACTAGATTATGATACATATTTAATTGTAACTTTTTTAATGGAGTCGTGTTGTTTCTTATTTATTATTTGTAACTGTTTATGTATAAAATGCCACGGTCTCTTAATTTCATGAGTCTTTAGGATAAAAAAGATCTTTACAAGTCATTTTTATATCAAATGTATTATCACACCTTTTTATGCTCGATTTGAGATCTAAATTTTATTGTTAAAAAAGGCTAGCTGTTGTCAAATAAATTTTGTGAGCAGTTTTAATACCGAGGGTGTGTCTTATTTTGTGAGTTTTCATTGGTTTGGAGTTTTTAGACCCTTCATTGTTGACCAGTGGAAAACTTCCCGCCGAAGTGTTTCAAATAGCACTTTGTCTTCAAACGAACAAGATGGACACATGCAGTTTACAGAAGCAAAAGATTTGATTTGAACTGTTCGTGAAACCACACATACTCAAGGTAGATATTAACCCCTTGGTATTTTCCCAGATTATTTTCATTATTAAAAATATGGATCAAAACACGACTTTTGAAATCGTATGATATGATATAGAAGACTATCTGACGAAATTTAATAAGTTGGCTCGTGTTCATTGATCGTCCTGAATATGCATGAAATATTTGCCACTGGACACCAAGTAACCAACAATCAATCGTGTTCATTGACATCGGAATAAATAAAAAAAAATAAACTAGAGCATGCACTGGTTACTACAAAACAAGTGCCTGAGTCGATGCTGTAGCAAGTATCGTGATGTTTGAAAAGGTTGCACCAACTGAAAATGCAGATGGCATATTTTAGCTCGACTATCGATAGCAAAGATTTGAAAATATTTATTTAACTTTTTCGTATTTTACTGATACATGGAATTATATTTCAAGTTTACAGTTTTCAAGTTAATAGTAGATGCAGTCTATTTGTATTTTATAAAGATGATAAAGCCATAATTCAAAAAGTAGAAGACTTGATTCTCCATTATATTGTCCTTGATCCTCGATTTACTTACAGCCGTTTTGGTGGTAATAAATATTATGTACATGGTTTAATCTCAATTGTTTTAACACTTTTTTCACGTTTTTGTTATTGATCTGAGTAAAGTTCAGTTACATAATTTATTTGCAGTATGTCCTTTGTCAGTAGATATTTTTCTGCACAGCCAGTTACTCAAGTGTGAAATGAGTAGATTGTTGTGTAACACCTATATGGTCATGTGATCAAAAGGTTAGAATTTGAACCGATATATGGTCGTGTGATCAATAGGTTAGAATTAGAAGCCAAATCAGTTTAAATTGATTTTTACTTGGACAAAGACCTAGGTATTTTTATGCCCCACCTACGATGGTTCACTGAACATAAAATGAAAGTGCAAAGTTCAGGTTAAAGTTTTTGGTCAAGGTAGTTTTTGATGAAGTTTAACTGAGTCACATCTACTTGAAACTTAGTACACATGTTCCCTATGATATGATCTTTCTAATTTTAATGTCAAATTATAGTTTTGATCCCAATTTCATGGTCCACTGAACATAGAAAATGAAAGTGCAAAGTTCAGGTTAAAGTTTTTGGTCAAGGTAGTTTTTGATGAAGTTAAAGTCACATCTACTTGAAACTTAGTACACATGTTCCCTATGATATGATCTTATTAATTTTAATTTCAAATTAAAGTTTTGACCCCAATTACACGGTCCACTGAACATGGAAAATTATAGTGTGAGTGGGGCATCCGTGTACTATGGACACATTCTTGTTTCATTAGAATATTAGGGGACATGAAATATATTTGAAAGAATTTTAAGGCAATTAATTGATTCAATGTGATCTGTGTTGGATTTTAGATTTTAAAAGTTCCAGAAAATTACTTTTGGAGAATTGAATGATTTCACTAATTTTTCATGTTGCATGTGAAATAACAATATGATGACTTTACCCCATTTCTTTAAATTTATTGATTTATTAGAGTTGTTATGTTTTCAAGCTTTTACTCTTGTATAAACATCATCGAACTGTAACTATAAGTTCTGTAACCATGGTAAAATTCACGATTGATTGTGGGTGCATAACCCCCTGTGGCAAATATATCATGCATTTCAAGTTGAAAGATCCATGTAACTTGACCAGGTATTGCTTCCAAATAGTATCTACCTACAACAACAGGAATAGGGGACACATTCATGTATATGTCTAGGAGACTGACAGTGTACCAACTGAATTTGTTGGCAATACCTTCTGAATAAATTTTTTATATAAAAGTTAATTACATTTGGTTTTTCAGAGAATTTACAAGACTATTATCCACAAAATGCAACAGTCTTATTTTGATGAATTGTTGAACCAGAGAAATGTGAAGACTTACAGACACCTAGACTGTATAGTCAACATGATTAGAGAATCAGACTACAGTGAACATTACAATGATTAGAAAATCAGACTAGAGTCAACATTACAATGATTAGAGAATCAGACTATAGTCAACATTACAATGATTAGAAAATCAGCCAGCTGCATTTCATCAATCAGTTTATGATGAAGCTTTACAGCATTGGAAATGATTACTCAGGTATGTATTGGTTAAAATTTTGAGGTTTGTTTTATAGGATAATAGTGATGTTTAATTTTATCTTTCTTGAAATAAATATATTAGAAATGAGGTGAAATATGGCATTGATTAAAGGAGATGTACCAAGGAAAACATGTGACTGAATAAACATTTTATTAAAAAAGGATGAACAATACAGTTTTGAGTTTCAATCCTTTCATATATTAAAATAAAATGATATTTTGTAGAGACCAAACAACTGAGCAGAAAGAAGAACCGTATGACCTTGAAGAGTAAGCAATGTACATGTATTAAGTATATTTGGGGTTACCAAAGAGTATGGTAAGAACCTCATCTTAAATTATACTTGGTGAGTATTCTTATTGTTGGTTAAATATTAAGCATCATTATGGAAAATGGGGGATCAAGGGTATACACCAACAAGACAGTGACCAAAGGAAAATAAATAACCAAAACCATCTAGAGGTTTCAACTATAGTCTGATGTTTATACAATACGTGAACTTGTAAATCATCCAAAGTCTAAAATATTTGTGAATAAAATGAACAGACTGACAAATAACTTACATACACACAAATATCTGACCTAAGCACATGAGCATGTTGCAGGGTGAAATTTTTTTTTAAAATAAAGCTTGAGCCTGTTTTGTGCAATGCCTAACCATTTAACGACAAAATTTCATACAGAAAACTTTTCAAATTGAGGGGTTTCAAATTTTAAATAAGCCAATTTATGGTTTAAAAAAATAATGGAAATCTTGACTCCCCAACAAGAAAAAAATGTCACTCTTATCATTGAGGAAAATGGCCACTACCTGAATGGTCTTTAGAATTAATTCAGTTGCTCTGGTCATTTTTCAAAATTTAACAATGTAAGTAAATATGGAGTTGTTTGATCAATGGGAGATAACTCTGACCACATGGAATAATTCTGAAAACTTAAAGAGGGGTCCTGATCCCGAAATCCCGGGCTTAAAAACACAAAATCCTGAGCTCCCGAAATTTAAATAAATTTAGATCCTGACATCAAGAAATAAAAAAAAAACCAACTTTATCCTGAAGGGGTCAATCCCTAAATCCTGTGCTTTAAATTACCAGATTCCTGAGTCCCAATATAGGTCCTATCCCCCTCACATATATAATTGATAACTAAGATGATAGAAATACAGAAATTGTTTTGCCTTTTGCCATGCTTACAATCAACAAAAGATTTTTTTCTTCATTTTTCAAAATAAATTCCAAGACTAAGATGTAGGATGCCATTCTTCTAACAAAATACCACAGCATGGAGACCCTAATCAGCACACTAAAATGTCCAAACGTGTGTCCTACATCTTGAAATAAATATAATTTTATAAATGTTCAAGTATCTTCAAAAACATTTTTTACTCATTTCTACTCTGTTGAGACAATTTCACTAGCACTGCACTTTGACTTTGACTAAGACAAACACAATGTTGATTGAAGTTGAATGGTACACTACTAGTGACAACTTTGTTGGAGACATGGAAAGCATTTCGTCATTGTTAGTAGTTTTATGGGCTTTCACCTCTTGAGTCACAAAGAACCTTATGTACGTTAGTTCCATTGAAATGTTATATGCATTGTCAATGCTAAACATTTGATTGACTTTGACTGATTTTTTTTTTAGTTTCGTCAGAGTGTAAATGAGTTTGAACAAAAGGCAATATAACCTTTTTTTAGTGATAAGAAGATTTGACTTTCATTTTTGATAAAGTTTTCACCAAATTTATTGTTGATAGCAAGGCTTATGGTTTGCACAATAGAATATGCCTTTTACACAATGAGCTCAGTGGTGAATCCAGGGGTGGGGGTCTGGAATTTGGAACCCCCCTCTTTTTTGGCCCATCAATGCATTTGAATGGGAGCATATAGTTGGACCCCCCTTTTAATCTGGGTTGGGAACCCCCCTTTTTTGGGGCCTATCAATGCATTTGAATGGGAGCATATAGTTTGACTCCCCCACCCCTCCCCCCCTTTACTCTGGGTTGGGAACCCCCTTTTTTAAAATGGCTGGATCCTCCCCTGGAGCTTGTCACTTTCACTCAAAAAACATTAAAGAAACCATCAAATTCCTAAGCTTAGGTAGGAGCTTCAAATTGTTATAAAAAATACTTAATTATCATAATCTTGTGTATTTTAGCCACCTTCTGCTTAAAAAAAAATACATTTAGATAATTTATCACTTAAAGAGGCATTTGCAATGATTTAGATAAACAATAACAGCACTTTTTTTTTTTTATAAATATTAATAAAAGTGGAATAATGAAGAAATGACTTGTAATTATTAACAGTCATTTTTATAGTTAAATTGGTAAAAATGATCTGAAAAGCATTGCTGATTTCATTTTTTTTTCCAAAACCACAATTCAACCTCATTTTGGTCTGTATGCATACAACATTTAATAAGAACCATTGTAGTAGATGGTTGCTCAGCTTGGTCAGATAATAAAAAGAACAGAATGTCAAAATAAAACGGTTTTGCCAACAAAAAATATTATTTCAGTGGTCAAACTCAAATGTTTTTGCTTCAATTTTTTACTCACTTGAGTGCAATTATTTGCAAAGTACAAATCTTATACAAAAGAATTATGTCTGAGACAACAACCCAACCAAAGAGCAAAAAACAGCCGAATCAACTAATGACTCTTCAACTCAGCAAGAAAATCCAGCATCTGGAGGCAGGCTTCAGCTGACCCCTACACAAAAATGTTCACTAGGTCAGTGAAAGTGGATGTCATACTAAACTCAAACATATATTAAAATGAACTGAAATTAAAAAACCTATGAGACTAACAAGGTCCAGAGTCTTCGAACAAGGGACAGGTGCAAAAATGCAGTGGGTTAAACATGTTTTGAGAGATCTCAATCCACACTTATACCTCTATGAGCCAATGTAGAAAAAACAAACACAGCAATTTGCACCGTAAAACTCATTAAAAAGAAGTCTGTGTCCAACTTCAGAAAAGGTAACAAAAGAAACAGACTAATAATTTGTGTATTTTTACAACATTTACAAAGCTAAATTTTGTGGGAAAATAAAGTAAAAGTTAAATTAAAAAAGAAAAACTTAATTTTGAAATTTACTTCAAAGGAAAGAAAATAAAGTTTAATTGATTTTATTCTTATATGTGTAATGTTGTATATGTATTTATATTTCATTTCAGAGTTCAACAACAGATTATTAATTCTATAATTTTGATTTTTGCAGATTGCAGCAGTGGGATGTTACAGTCATAGACATTGGATAGACTCCGTTGTACTAGGCCAGGGAGGGTAGCGCAGAGTTTCCGCAGCACTATACAATAGTAGCAAGATCACTCTACCATGAGCTTGTTAAAGGGCCCGTTTGATGAAAGTGACAACAACGTTCTCCACGACACTACAGATTTGTTTTGCAGATGCAGCCGAGAGGATGTTTCAGTCATGGACTCATTTGATGGAAGTGGCACCAACATTCTCAAACACTAATAATTTACAAATTTGTTTTTGTTGTAGATGCAACCTCAGTCATACACCCTAGAGTTTGGCTATGTTGTGACAGAAGAAGAGTGACATATAGACTTCTGTATGTCCATTTTTATGGAAGTGACAAATTACTAATCTTTCTTCTTATATCCATTTCAGAGTTCTTACAAAGATGCATAGGTATAAAATATTTATTATTTTTTGTCTTTTGGTGTATTTTTGTCAATGAGTTAAAACCCAAAGAACAGTACATCGATCAGAAGTAATAAGTTTGACTAGTGTAATTTGAGAGAGAACACTCTGGAACACAAAAAATATCCTACCTCATAAAAATTTAACACGACATCTTATTTTCACCTTTTTTCATTGAAGCAGCACACAGTGTAGTCAAGAATGTATGCATGTCCTTGAACTTCTAGAAATACAATACCTCTAATAGTTAAAACAGTCTGGTATAATGGTCAACAAGAGCTACATAAAAAAAAGGAAGATACCAAAGTTAAATTAAAAAAATATGTATTTAATTTTTGAAATTTACCTCAAAGATAATAAAATAAAGTTTAATTGATTTTTTTCTTATATGTGTAATGTTGTATATGTATTTTTATTTCATTTCAGAGTTCAACAACAGATTATTAATTCTATTATTTTGTTTTTCGCAGATTACAGCAGTGGGATGTTACAGTCATAGACGTTGGATAGACTCCGTTGTACTAGGCCAGGGAGGGTAGCGCAGAGTTTCCGCAGCACTATACAATAGTAACAAGATCACTCTACCATGAGCTTGTTAAAGGGCCCGTTTGATGAAAGTGACAACAACGTTCTCCACGACACTACAGATTTGTTTTGCAGATGCAGCCGAGAGGATGTTTCAGTCATTGACTCATTTGATGGAAGTGACACCAACATTCTCAAACACTAATAATTTACAAATTTGTTTTTGTTGTAGATGCAACCTCAGTCATAC
This sequence comes from Mytilus trossulus, assembly GCF_036588685.1. Classification (NCBI taxonomy): domain Eukaryota; kingdom Metazoa; phylum Mollusca; class Bivalvia; order Mytilida; family Mytilidae; genus Mytilus; species Mytilus trossulus. Next base: position 25,194,173 of record NC_086383.1, on the reverse strand, counting down.
ACCCTAGAGTTTGGCTATGTTGTGACAGAAGAAGAGTGGCATGTAGATTTCTTTTATGGAAGTGCAAATAACTAATCTTTCTTCTTCATATCTATTTTAGAGTTCTTACGAAGATGTATAGGTATGCAGTATTTATTATTTTTGTCTCTGTGTATTTTTGTCAATGAGGTAAAACCACAGAACAAATCAATCAGAAGTATTAACTGGTGGAATTTGAGAACACCCTGGAACACGAGAAATATCCTACCTCACAAAATTTAACATGAGACATCTTGTTTTCACCTTTTTTCAAGGAAGCAGCACACACAGTGTAATCATGAAGGTATCCATGTCCTGGAACATCTGGGAATAGCATATCTCTAATAGTATTTTTACTACTATCCTCAAAATTCAAACAAAACAGTCAGATATTTTGATCAACAAGAGGTACAATCTCAAACCATGTGGTGAAAAAAGACAACACATAACCAAAAAAAGTGACGGAAAATTGTCTACACTGACAACAAAATATTATACAGCAACAACCCATTCAAAGACCTGAGAGATTCTCAAGCACCAATTCAACCAAAGACCAGGGATGAACTCCAGCACTGAGCACCAACCAAAACAAAGAACAGACATGAACTAGGGCAAAAAGCACCAACCCAACCAAAGACCTAAGAGGTTTTCAGGCACCATGCAACCAACTAAACTAAATAGCCAGGGATGATCTCAGACACCATGCACCAACCTTTCCAAAGATCAGGGATGCTTTCAGGCACAACAACCTTACCAAAGACCAGGAATGATCTGACACCAAGCACCAACCAAAACAAAAAAAAAGGGTGATCTCAGACACCACAGAATGTTAGCAAGTATTTGATATGGTAACTTATCTACTACTTGTGTAAGTAAAATGTTTTTTTTTTCATTCTGTGCTGCATTTATTCTATCAAAAATTGTCAAAATGCAACATGAAATTTTTATGTGTTTTTCATCTCTTTCTTCAAAATGTTTTACATATTGAAATTTTTTGAAAATTCCATTGGACTATCAAAAATAATAAGTAAATAATTTCTTGAATAATTTTTTTTTTATTGGAAATGTTAATTTACTTTAATCAACGAATATGAAAATAAATGTTTTTCATGCATAACCAAATTAATAAATGTGTTAAATAAAAGATTACAAATAAAAAATTTCTATATTTTTTTTTTTTTAAATTAAGATATGCTTCTAAGAGTTTTTACAATTGAACTGTTCCAGAATATAATAATGTATTGTTTTTTACAGAAAATATAAGGTAAAATGACAAATTATGATTCGGGTTTACATGAAAACACTGATATCTTGAATGACAGTAGCATAGGTGGATTCAGGGAGCCTTGCCCCCCCCTTTTGTGGGTAAAGGAGTAAGTTCGGTAAGAGCCATATTTGGCCCCAATTATAAAGTTCATAGTAACAAGACAATAACTGTTTCAAGTTGCCTTAAAGACATGTTAGAAAGTTACACAGAACTGTTTTTGTCAAAGTTTACTTCTAACACGTTAATTTTTACATCCCAAAAAGGTCAAAATAAGGGATTTTGGTGAAAATTGTCAAAATAAGCCAGATTGCAACCAAATGAAGGACCAGGAAACATAGAGCACAGGCGTCAACAAGCTGAAGATTCAAATAAGACGTGTGAAATGTCTTCACAAACATTATTTTAAAAGATCTTTGTTGTCGACGTATGCGCTCTATATTTCCTGTCCAATAATCTATGGAAATTTACCCATTTTCATTGATTTTTTCGTGAAAATCAATATGAGTTCAACTTGTGACGTCATAATGAAACGCAGAAACGTAAAATTTCCAACAAAATGGTGTATATCCTAGCTAGTCAATGGATTAGCTGTAATTTATCGCGATATTGGTCGATTAATCTGAATTTGAAATTTACGCTAAAAAGGGGGCCATTTTAGGACCTTATCGAACATACTCCTTTTGGTTGATTATATAAGGAATCACTGTAGTATGACTAGAGGGGGCCCCTCATGAAAAGTTCTGGATTCTGCCACTGAGTAGCGAAATAAAAATTCACTAAATTAGAAGGGGAGGCAAGTTGTATAAAATAAGGGTATCAATACGATATGGTATTTCAACAAATGATGCAATTTTGCTCTAAATTTGTGAAGTAAAATTCAGGTACACTATGCCAAGATCAAATTCATGTATATTTTACCCTTGGGAAGTGGTAAAAAACTGCTTGAAAATTAAGATATGTCTGCAAAGTATTTAGTAATTGGGGAAAATATGGTTTGGTTCAGATTAATTGAATAAGATTTTGAATTTCTGAAATTAGTTGATATTGTAATAAAAAAAAATATTTATGATTATCCCAAACATTTACCATCAACGATTCTGGAAGATTATGTCGAGCAATTTTTTTTTGTTGTAAAAGTTTTCATCCAATAATTTATAACTGTAGCCAAATAATAATTTGATTAATTAAAGCCATGGACACCTTCTCATAATTTAAAAATATTGAGATAAATATGCCGATATAAATACAAGTGGTACTTATTTGATTCTTGTCGGTGGATTCTGGAATAATTTTCATTTCATATTTAAAAATTACCAAAAAGTATTTTTTTTGAGAACATATTCAGCTTGAATACATAAATGACAGAGATTTTTATTAAGCATTTCATGTGAACAACCAAGTTAGAAATTTGACCGAAAAAAACTCAAAAAAAGATTCAGGCATACAAATTATAATATACATTAAAAACTGGATATTAAATGATAAAACCATGGAAGAAGATTGATTTAATTTGATTACAACACTATTTAACCATTGAACAAGATTTTCTTCTGAAATGCAGCAAAGTGGTTTGCCCATCAATTTCAATAGTTAAATTGATATATATAGGAAGATGTGGTATGAGTGCCAATGTGACAATTAATCTCCATACTTATATATGCAACAACATTTGAAGCTAAAAAAAAGGTTGGAGATTAACCCAGAGTGGAACGCCCATTTATTTAATTTCTTTATCAAATTGATCAATGCAGAAAGGGTGATAGTTGAAATAACTTAGGATGAGGTTTATTAGGTTGTAAAACAGTTTAAGGTCCTTGGATCAAATGATCAACAAATATTTATAAAACATTTTTAAACATTGTCTTGTTTGCATTGTTAGTGCTTTCGGGTGGTTGAAATTTTCAAAACAATTCATGCAGTTTTTGGTGATACACTCGTTTAAATGATAAAACTGAAATTTCAGTTTTGTAATTTAACAACTTCCCTAAATATTTTACTGTTTTCAATACATCTTGATTGTCAAATTGGAGAATAACAGTACATTTGTACTTGAAACTAAATTAAAGTTTGTCATCTGCATTTAAAGTTTCATAGCTGAACATTAATGTTCATCTTGATTTTTTTTTTGAAGACTAAGCAAATATCAAATGACCATTTCAGAAATACATTGAGCTCAGAGCGCTGCGTTTCTTATCTATTACTAACATAGTTTCTCTTTGGAGTAGCTTGCAGTTGCTAGGGTCTGGTTGTTTCTTTTGTTTTTTCATTGGTTCTTTGAATGGTGTCATGGTTTTCAAGTGTTCAGGATATGGTGTTCTGCTTTTGAGGGAATCTTTATATGTAATTCTGAAATGAAAATATTTGATATTTGTTTGGTAATTTAAGTATTAAAAAAATTATAATTTTGAGCTTAAATCTGTAAAAAAGTTTTATAATTTTCGAAACAATGTCAAGAACAAAGGTCTTTAATCAAATTCTAAATTATATTTGACATATTATGATGTATTGGAAACCAAAATATTAAAAATATATTTGTATCTTAGATTGAATTTTGAAAAATTACCCAAAATGTTATATACTTAAGCGTCATCAAAATTATTTCAGGGTATCTGTTTCTTAAAAGCACTGATTGCTAACAAGATAATGGTGAAGTAAAAGTAACATTTCAAAATTATAATCTACCTTTTAAATTAAATTCACTTAATGCTTTGACCAAGTGGGAAGAACAAGTATTTAAATCATTTCAAATACCCCCCTTAAACCTTCATTCTTATTTATCTGAAACTATCATCATTTCCCAGAGTTATTTAGATAAAAATCCCTAGTATTAAACAGAAGTATCTAATTATTTTGCTTCAAATATATCATTCTTGGGTTCATTTTTAACTCTAACCCCCAATAATATGCTTTCATTCAGACATTTTACAAATTCTCCATACAAATCCCCCAAAAAATAATTTTGTGAAAACCTAAAATTTGTCATTCACATGAATAATAATAATAAAAAAAACTGTCAATAATAAGGAATCCACAGTATTCACATTTTGCTTGAAAAATATTTGTAATCAAGTTTCATCAATTAGCCTCGAATGTTGTATTTAAGCGAAATAGTTGTTTGTTTCTTTGCTTTCTTTACACAGCTGAAAACTTTTTCTTTTAAGCAAGGGAGATAACTTGTTTCAAATTTAATTTAATTAAGAAATTTCTAAAAATGACATTTGTCCATTCGGCATCATATTTTTCTAAAATCAGTGTAATTCTTAAAAATGTTTGGTATAACTATTTGGTTTATAATAATCAGTACATAATTAACAACTATTTTTAATTTAAACTTTTTCGTCACATTTAACAATTACTCATCATGACAAGATTTTGACATTTCTTTTCGAAATTCCCCTTATATTTCTTTTAAAAATTGCATACAATATTCACTTTAAACATATTATAATTGTTAATGTTTGTGTCATTTTGGTCTTTAGTGGATAGTGGATAGTTGTCTCATTGGCAATCATACCTCATCTTCTTTTTTATAACTAAGCAGGTTCAAATTAGATCATGTACCATACTTTAGGGGCAGTGGTAGATTCAGAGGGTGGGAGTTCTGGAGAGGTTGGATCCTCCTTTTGTCGAGCCTTTGACTTAAGTTGAAAAAGTGACACATAGCGATCCTACATTCCGTCATTGGCATCGTCCACAAATATTCACTCTGTGGTTAACGTTGTTAAAATTTTAATAGCTTTCTTAAACTATCCTGGATTTATACCAAACTTGGACAGAAGTTTGTAAATGATCATAAGATAGTATTCAGAAGTAAATATTGTAAAAATAAAATTCCATTTCTTCGTATTTTACTTGTAACTGGACTTCGTTTTTCTCCTGGGAAATATTACATTCACTCTGTGGTTAAAGTTTTAAAAACTTTGATAACTTTCTTAAACTCTCCTGGAATTGTACCAAGCTTGGACCAAAGCTTGTTTATGATGTTAAGATAGTACATGTACCCAGAAGTAAATTTTGTAAAAATAAAATTCCATTTTTCTGTATTTTTCACTTATAACTGACTTAGTTTTTCTTCAAATTAACATAACATTCAGTCTGCTGTTAAAGTTTTTAAAATATTTATTAAATTCATAAACTATTCTGGATTTTTACCAAACTTTGACAGAACTAGGACATGCTTCTTTTAATCAAAAGATAATAAAAAAAGTTAAGGGATTGCTAAAGTGAATTTGATAAGATAGCCATATTTTGGATCCTATGGCACCTTCATCAGGATTGAAACTATAGGGAACTGCAGAATCCTGTAATGATAATTTGCATTTCACAATGTCACCATCAGGATAAATTATAAATAGGAGAGTGAAGGTAGATGCGAAAATAAACTAGATCAAGAATGTTAAATAAAATATGTTTTTGTATATTTGGACGACATTTGACTTGCAATTATGTACCATTTACTAGGCTGGATATAGTACAGACTTGCATACCGTACCATTTCGACACTGGAAGCAGTACGTTTGTCTGAGCGAAGCCAATTGGAAGCATGTACCTCTTAGTGAAGCTAATTGGGAGCACATACCCTCTGTCTTGTTGCGAAGCTGATTTGAAGCAGTACATATACCTCTGTCTGCTAAAGCTAATTAGAAGCAGTACCCCTGGCAGCGCGGTCCCAATTAGAGGCATGTAACTCTGAGGGAAGCCAATTGGAAGCATGTACCTCTGCAAAATTTGATTAAACACTATTCAACAAATTTTATTTAACATTCTTTTTAAACCATTAATACTTTTTGTCAAACTTCAACTTTAATTGAAAAAAACATGAGACTTAGCCATCCTACATTCTGTCAGCAGCGTCATCATTGGCGATCACAAAAATTCACTCTTTAGTTTAAGTTTTTTGAAATTTTTATAACTTTCTAAAACTATTCTGGATTTCTAAAACTTCCACCGAAGCTTGTATATGATCATAAGATAGTACCCAGAAGTAAATTTTGTAAATGAAACAAATTAATTTTTCCATATTCTACTTATAAATGCCAGGATACAATACATTCACTAAAGTTTTTAAAATTTTAATAACTTTCTTCAATTATTCTGCATTTGTAACAAACTTAGACAGAAGCTTGTTTATGATCAAAAGCTAGTATCTAGACAAAAAATAGTTAAAACTTATTTCCTGTTTTTCCGTATTTTGCTTATTAATGGACTTAGTTAACCTTATATTCTGAAGTTAAAGTTTTTAAAACAATTATTAGATTCATAAACTATTCTGGATTTTTACCAAACTTGGACAGAAGCTTCTTACAATCAAATGATAGTCTGAGAGGAATATTTTTATTGATATTCCCCCCCCCTCATTTTTGTTGAGCCTGGGATTAACAGCAAAAGTAAGCGAGACACTGGGATCTGCAGAACCTGTACAAATTTTTTGGTTGCAATTAAATGAGAACAGAACCTAGTTTGAACCCTGCCTTTTATCCTGGGTGGGAGCCCCATCTCTTTAAAAATGGCTGGAACCACCCCTGGGGGAGAATAATTGCTTTTTTATCATTTGAAGATGGAAAAAACTGTTTACGTTATTACATGGGATTTGTTTCCAAATGGCAGAAAAGAGGTGTTTCCTGTCTTGTGTATTGACAGGAGCTAGTTCTGACTGTTATCCTCCATTTAAGGAACCAGTCATTCCCAAAGTGTACCTTGTGTCAGTCCATCTCTATTAATGTCAAGATATCAGTGATTTCTCTTCTCTTAAGTTTTTTGGAAGCATTCTTATGAAAAACAAATTTTGACATCACCGATTAATATGGTTCATGTATCAAACTTAATTTGGGAACAAAAATGTTACTTTTGAATTGTAAATTTTGAAACTATTTCCTTCAACTATTCTAGTTTAATGATTTTATTACATGGAATTTGAATTTGGACAATTATTTTTTAATTTAAAGAAACAGGATTTTTTGAGTTTACAATATTTCATCCTAAATTTTATCCTAAATGTAAAGATTTCTTACAACATACCACTATTTTGTATTATATTTGTATTTTATATTATCAGCGTTTCTTTTACCATTGAAACTTCAAAGGAAGATTGCACTCACGTTGAAGTTGTGTTATTCCTAGTATGAAACTGGTTGAGAAATTTCCCCCCATTTTCCCGAAATTTGTGAAATTTTATTAAAATTTACAGACAGTACTCGTTTGTGTAATCAACTCCTGCAGTTATAATTTTTTCTATTCTTGAATTAGGAGATTTTTATTTAAACCTTTGTAAGAATGTAACAATTTTTGTTTAGAACTCACATGATGAGCATGCAAATTGATTAAGGTGAATCGTCATCACAAATGTTTGACCTTTTATATTTCCATATATTTAAATTTCAGTAAAGACCATTCTCCTTTGTTGATGGAAAATATGAACTTGCACAACTGAGCTACTTCAGGCTATGATCAATTTTTGTAGAATTATTTTCATACTTATGATGTGTGTGAAGAGAAACTTATTTTATTAAACTATGCTCCAAAATATTAAAAAAATGTTTGTGATTTATAGGTGTTAGCCAATAAATATTCTGTTCTTTTTTTATAACCTCTTTTTTTTAGGTATTTACATATCAGATGTCTGCTAACTAATATAAGAGCAATAATTTGAGCTATGTAAATAAAAAAAATGTAAACATAGTTCTAAATAAAATGGAAAGAGAAATTGTGGGTATTTAAAAAAAAACATTTGGTCAATTTTCAAAATTCAAGTTACATGTATAAAAGCACATCTGATATTTTTACTGTTTTATGTATGAGTTCAAACAATTATTTTTTATATTGAGAATTACTTCCATGCTGCCATGAATGTAAAAAGAAAATATTGTGAGATGCTTTGCAACATTCTTTGGACAATTGTATATTGGATTATATACAACGAAAAGGACATTGGAATATTAAAATGGATTCAGTGAACTGGTTATCACAAAGAATTATGTTGAAAAGCATGAAAAGTAGCCATGGCAGCAGCTCCAAGGAAGATGGTTACATAAATCTTCAACCAAGTCTGAGGCTTCACCAAGAAAATAAGAAGGCAAGTTTAATTAAGCCAAACATTTTCTATACAATCAGTAATTTGATAAAAATTGTATATTAAGGGCATATGATAGAGTTGATGTTGCTAATGTAAAATGTTATTTTTGCCATTCAATGGGAGATAACTCATAATTTACCTTTATAAACAATGGAATATATTTAAATTATTATTTTTGTGGAGTTGAAAATTCAATCAATAAACTTAAGACTTACTGTTTTTGATTTTAATCTTTTATATTGATTTTACAGTTATTTATGTTATAGTAAGAAATTGGAATAATGTTTGGTAAATGTCGGGGAAATTGAGATATAAAGTATATAAATTGTAAATTTTTATATATTTCAGGTTTTTTTTGTGAGATTTTTTCATGGTGTGGGAATAAGACTTGGAGGTCTAATACAGCTAGTATATAGGTAGGTGCCAGTATACAGTTTCGAATAAAATAAATGTTTTATAAATATTCTTTTTAAATTTTATGTGGTTCAGGCTTGAAAGTTTCTAAGAGTTTGGTTTCTAGTTTACGCATTTTTTTTTATCAGTACAAACATAACGTAATTTTGAATATCGAACCTAATTATTTAGTTTGTTGGATTGCTATCTAGTTAATATATGTTCTCAGCCTCTATTACACATATATAACCTATTTCTTTATAATTTCATAAGGTAACAGTGATCTTTTGAAACCATTCTGGTAAGACTTAACACTTAATATTTCAGATTAGCATCAGCTTGTCTGTAAGGATTGAGGCTGAGAATGGCCATTGGAGCTGACTAATATGGTAAGAACCAATACATAAATTAATGAGTCATTTAGCAAAGAACATGTAAATACCCTAGAATGTTATGCAAAGAAGTATTATATTTTAATTATGCAGATCTTGAGACGTAGTAAACTTTAATTTTTCTTGAACTATAACTGTGATATAATCTAAAGGGAGGTATCAAGATAAATAAAGGAAATAAAAAAATTATTCAGTTACTTAGAAAATCTTACTATCTGTAAGTTTTCTAAAATTGTTCCCGTATATACATTGTATAATGAATGGGATGTGGACCATCATGTGGTATGATTGCCACTGAAACAACTATCTCCTAGAGACCAAATGATATGTAAGCAACAAATGGTCACTATGGCCTTCAACAATGAGCCAAACATATACCTTACAGTTAACTTTAAAAGTTAGAAACATGGCAAAATGTGAAACAATTCAAACAAGAAAACCAACAGCTTGATTTATAATGAAACCATGAAATAATAACAATTATCGCTATTTTGTGCATTTTTCCTTTGATCTTTTTTGTGATAATTTTCATATCATGCTTCTCGCTTAAGATGGAAAAATTATCGCTAGAAACTAAGGAGACCATGTGGCGTTGCTAACAAAATTGACATTGAAATTGACAAGGTCGTCATAGGTAAAATAGCGATAAACAGATTATCATTGGTCATCTCAACGATAATCTATAAATACGTCGAACAACAACCAACTACTTGTCATCCCTTGTTTGCTTCTGAAGACTGGTTGTTTGTAAATTCAGTCTACAGAATCACTTCAAAGCAAAGTAAAAGCAATGTTCTATTGTTCTATGCATCATAAGTGCATTTATTAACTAGTTACTTATTCCTTTGCATTGCATATTGTTCTGAAAGATATTAGAATGTATATTTCTTTTTCAGGTGACTTCAACTGTGGCTGCAGGAAATTATTGTGCAATACAACTGAAACCAAAAAGAATGTAATTCAGACTATTTTTGTGTATGTTTTAAAAAATGTTCATATTTTTTTACCAAAAAAGAATTTAAAAATTGTAAAGATTCTCCATTTTCAACAAAGCTGGAAGTTGTTGGCTAAATTGATACTTCATAATTTTCCAATTTTACTTTTAGACCTACTCTTGATATCTTAATTATGGTCAATGTGTTATCAAACATTTCCAGAAGGTTAAAAATGGAGAATCTAAAAAGGTTAAAAATGGAGAATCTAAAAAAAAAAAGAAAAATAATGTTATTTTGTTAAAATGTACATTTTGGTTTTCTGATTTGTTGGATGTATCTCTTTTTTTCTTCATTAGTTTGTTATTTTTTGCAGTGTTTTTAGCTATAAAAAAGATTATTTCACAAGAAGCATAGAAAAAAACACATCTTGGTGAGAAAAGATTAATTCAGATTTTTAGTGTTAAATGCCACAATAAGCAAGATTTGTTATATATCTTGGTGTCCATTTTTTCAATTGGTTGAGAAAATCGGAGTAATGGAAGTGAACCACCTAGGTGAACAATGATGTACTAAATATTTTTGTTAATTATTTAAATAATTTATATCAAATTATTTATTATTTATTATAGCTATACCATCTTGTATTTTTGTTAGATATAGCAATGATGTGGAGTCTAAACAGGTGAAATTTTTGGCAAAGGGAGGTAATAAATTATTCCCCTGTTTAACTCCTCATTCTTTTAAATTTATTATTTTACTTAAATATTCATATGTATAAGTTTTTTGTTTAATATTAGATGTATACTAGCTAACAATGACTATTATTCAGAGTTCTGTAAATAAAAAAAATGTAAACAGAGCTCCAGATAATAGATTTAAGGGTGGGAGAAATTATGGGACACTATCGGTAGAATTGATTTGGTGAAATTTTCAAGATACATGATTAATTGAGAGTGCATCTGATATTTTTTTTATTTATTTCTATAAATAATGGACCAAAAACGAAAAGATTGCAATTAAGATAATGATGACAGCCACTCTGGCAGCCAGGAGAGCAGCTCTAAGGAAGATGGTCAATAAAATTTTCAACCAAGTCTGAGGCTTTACCATGAAATTGAGAAGGCAAGTTTATTGAAGTCAAACAATTTCTATACATTTTCTAGAAATATTTGTTAAATGTACATATTCATCCTTATTTTCTGCATGAAAAACATCTTTCAATAATTTATTTACCAGTTTAATATTTTGGGATACCATTGTCAAGGGGTACAATCAAAATCACGTGATGGATATACACACGCCAGAAGTAACAGTCGAGCAGACCGCTTGAAAGGTAAGTAGTCGTATTTACTTGTTTATATCAATGAAATTTAATAAATAAGGTAGTGCACGGAATGTCGGATACTATCTAGTTTTGAAATACACAATTATCATTGCTGGAAATCGTGCAGTTAATGCTAACTCTTCGACACAAAAATTCGTTGAAAATTTGGACCTGTGTCGAAGTGTTTTCAATAACTGCACGCTGTCTAGCAAAAACAATTGTGTATTTTAAAACTACATACTATCCGACATTCGGTGTGCCAACTTATTAATCAAAATTTAATTGATATAAACAAGAAAATGCAACTACTAACCTTTCAAGCGGCGAGTTCGACTGTAACTTCTGGTGTGTGTATATCCATCACGTAATTTTGATTGTACCCCTTGATTGTACATTAACAAGAATTTCTATTACAATTGCAGGAGTAAATTCTAAGATAGGAATTAACTTTCAAGGGGAGACTAGCACAATTAACAGCAAGATTTGTTCATTCAATGGGAGACAACTCATTTTCATTATTCAAATTAGTTGAGTGCAGAATTCAAATCATAAACCTTGACTACTTTTGTTTGTTTTTCAATCTTTACCAAATATGTGGATTTTATACTATTGGTACTTGAAGTAAGAAATCAGAAAAATGTGTAAATCAATCTTTAGGTTGACATAGAAATTGGTTTGTAAAATTAATAAATGTGTTAATTTCTTTTTAGGTACTTTCTGTGGCATGTTTTCATGGTGTGGGAATAAGACTTGGTGGTCAAATACAGCTAATATGTAGGTAGGTACCAGTATTGTTAATCCTGTTTAAAAAAAAATAATCTATAAATAAGATTATTTTAAAATGAATACTGACTTTTTTAGGGTTAAAGGTTTATAAGAGTTTGGTCAACAGTATATACTCTTTATTTTATCAGTATCATATGACAATGGTCTCTTGGCAAAGTATGGCCTTATAATAGATTTTAAATTTCAACTTTTATCATAGAATATCAAAGGGGCCCCAATTTGGATCTTAAATGGATATATTTCAAGAAACTTAATGTGACTTAAAATAAATCGCTTCTTTATAATAAATTGTAGTCTCCATAATTAGCTATATTGGGAGATATTATCAAAATGCTATAATTTTGTGAATTTTCTTACCTAAAAGCTTAAAGAATACCTTTGATCCAAAATGTTTCGTAACTTATAGGAACCAAGGGTAATACATGTATTTAAATAAAAAGACGTAAACTATTACTGGATATGCTAAAAACTGTTCTGAATTGTGAAAAATTGGACCTTAATTGGCGCTTTTGCGAATACACCAGAATTGCATAATCAAGATGTCATAACTTAATAGTTTATAGTGTCAGGTGCCAAAATGAAGTGTTTATTTTGTATCAATAATGATACCAGAACAATATATATGTTAAATTTGTAGTATTTGGGCTTGATTTAAAAAAAAAAAAGATCTTAGGGCCAACTTAACCCTTTTAAGCCTACTCCTTTTATGATTGAATTGTGTTGTTGGATTGATGTCTAACCAATGTTCTCAAAACCTATCGCATATATAACCCATTTTATATATCATAGATACAGTATTTCAGAAGTTATCCTTTAAGGCGAAGTGTACGTAATTGCACGCCCCTAGCGGAATACGGGATTAATAACGTTCGACGTTAGTTACGCAAGTTATCTCCCTTACTCCAAGAAAGGACACAGTTAAGAGAAAATACTTCGTGTGGTCTATCATAAATCCAACAAGCACGCCCATGCTGTCTTAAAAAACCTAATCATGAGAAATTATCTGAATTACTCCATTTAGAAATCAAAGCATTCTATTGTTTAGTGCAGCCTGACTTTAATACTAGTTGGGTTTTTTTTGTTTCAGACGCATGGGACATGAAAGGCATTTCGTGTAAAAACTTTTGATATCAACAGATTGTAAAAACGCCTCACAACAGAATTATAAATAAATAAACATGTGACGATTCTACTTCTATTATTAATTATCTAATTTTTAAAATTAAACCTGAATTGACCCAACAATATCGTTTTACAAGCCGTAGTTTTGAACAGTACTCAACATACAGTTTTAGGTTACCGAACAATTAATGAATGACATGTGAAATTAATTATTAGATTAAAAAAACGTTGACATGTTCGTATTTTGTGCTAATGAAAATTTTAGGACATGTTTTATATCAATTTAGAAAATAAGACGATACCAAGAGAATATAATTTGACGACTAGTCTAGGGCAACACTTACAAGTCGGAAGAACAAAGACAAAAGTTAACAAATTAGGCCCCAAAAATATACTCATAGTAAACTAAAAAGTGATCACTCTAAACATTTATCTTAGAATAAGTAAAAACTATGTCCTTCAACTTCCAGTTTTCAACTTTTTATACATGTGCAGAAAATAAACAGGTGTCTTCTATTCCGTCCGAAATTTATTGGAAAACTGAATCTAAATTTAGAACCAAATTGAAATTGAAAGTACAAATACACATGATTCATGTATGATAAAAATATAACAAGTCATTTCTTCTTTTCCAAATTCCAATTTCGAAGAGGTAGCAAAATTTGTTTTCTTTTATTGTGCCTGTGTGCATCATTTCAAATAAAAAAAAAATGTAATTTTGACAGAGTAACGTGTTAATTATTCCTAATATGTCTCAATTCAAGATTATAAATGAGTAGAAAATATCATTACAGTTGAAGAAAAGAGGCCAGGAAAGTTTTGTGGCACTTGTAACTGTGATTTAATGTTTAGTGAAATGAGAGGTGAAATGACCTCAATGATTATCCAGGAAGATCTCGCACTCAGTCAGCTCTATGCTTTCACTTAGTTCATGATAATAGATCATAATACAAGAATTGAGAAGCCCGTGGTGTACTAGCAGGGGCAGATCCATCCATTAAAAAAAGGGGGGGTTCCAACTATATGTCCCCATTCAAATGCATTGATCGGCCCAAAAAGGGGGGTCCAACTCCCGTAAGGATCTGCAAATTACTTGTCCAATAATGTAAGAATTTGGAGTTTCATATCATTGACATTCAACATTTTTTTTTATAGGATATTACTTTTCTTATTATCAACATTGAACCCCCCCCCAAAAAAAAATGTATCCGATAAAAATCGTTGAATATACATTTCAAACTACAAAGATTTGTATTATTGGACTAATAGTTTTATACTGGTTTGTTTATCAATTTGGTTCAAGTCTGTTACTTCACAACATGGTATTTGTTTTTCGTAACTATTTTTTTCATGAATTAGGTTGTTGATTGTCTAGTTGGAAATTTTTTGCATTTTTCATATCAGTGTTTTTGTGGCCTACACATTATGTTTTTGTGGCCTACACATTATGTTTTTGTCCCTTTAATTGTTGAAAAGAGTTTGGTTGTTGTTAATAGTTATTGCTTACAAATAACCGGAATGTAGATCACCCAAGCTGAATTACGAAATTACACATTGGATAATGATCGATAATTAGCAGGCGTTAATGTTTTAAAAATTCACCCAAAATATAATCTATGAACAATGTTTGAAATCCAATCAATAATTAACACCTTTTGAGATAGAAGATCATAGAATGGTTGTGTTTTTACAACAATCAGCTGATTGACATTTTTATGACCTCGAGGTTTAAAATAGAATATGGGAAACTTTACCTGTGTACACATCGAGGCCTTTTCTATAATCATATAAACACGAAAGATACTGTTTTAATACTTTATTTGAATAACACACAAGTAAATGTGAAATAATAATGAAAATTATGATGCATTCAAGAAAAATATACTTACCAAATTGCCTTTTCCGGTCAAAAATCTCGTCAGTTTTAACTGAGCATATCTAGCTGGCGATTATTTTCTATGCAATAAACCGAAATGCCACTTGTAAGGCTATGCATATAACCGGACAATTTAACATTAGATGAATGGGAAATGGTTTTGTGCAGGAGAAAAGTATGCAATTAACCGAATTATGCTATTAAGCGGTATGCAATTAAGTGGAATCGACTGTACATGTATGAAATATCTGCGACTGGTAGTTATACCAAATACTCCGATCTTTTCTATTTTTTTAAAAATGTATATATAAGCGAGTCCTTCTTTTTAACCTCATTGCGGTCTAAAAAATTCAGAAGATAAAATGAAATGAAGCGCTTTTCTGGATTAACCTAGATAAGGGACACTAAAGGCAGAACATTTAAAAGCCACGGATGTATAAGAACTAAAATAGTTGAAGAACCATAGTATGCATTATGCTTATTGTTTAAATCTGTGTTACTAGGGTACTCACCGAAGAGGAGCGTCCGTTTGGCTGTGCAGGATTTATTAAGCTCGCAGTCACGTCCGGTCAGAATGGGAACGCTAAATCCGATGCCTCGTGTTAAGAGAGTGCCACACTCTATGCCCGTTAAAAACCATTGTAACAACTATAATTTAAGGGTTGAATATGTGGACTGTTGCATGCGGAAAAATTTCTGTCCCTATCTAATATACATGTAGTCTCATTTTCTAGTGGCACTCCAAATTTCCCAGACCATCATCCCGGATGGCATCTGTTTATATGAACAAAACTTCCTATTGTATTTATTATTAAATTGTTCTCGTCCTGAACATGCATGACATATTTGCCACTGGACGTTAAGCAACCAACAATCAATCAATCAATTTAAATCCTTAAATGTGGATTTTTAACAAATAATGCATGGAACAAACAAATATTTTCTTATGTTACTGAAACTTCATTCAGCAAACATAACATCATTCTTTGTCATTTAGTTAAAGAAAAGGGAAAGGGATCGAGATTGGAAATTTTGTAAAATAAAATATGTTTTGGCAGAGATGCGTCTTTAGCATGTGTGTAAACATGACTAATGAAATAGGTTTATGATGTAGACTATATTGTGTGCAAATCCTCAGATCAACAACATGCAGAATGACGAACATGAAAATATGCAGAAAATAGGTCTACTTTTTTAAATACAAACATACAGAAGTAAGATTGAAAACGAGGTGTATACCAGCTAGATCTTAGTATTAAAGCCAATCAATTCATCCTGACAACACTGTGTTAACCGGGACTAATTCAAACTCGATATTTGATTCATAAAAGAATTAAACAATCCATGCCAGCATTGAAAAAGGTTCGGAAATAACTCTAATATAGAAAAGATGAAATTAGAGTCTACGGCAAATTTCTTTCATTTGCGGTAAATTAATTTACAAACTTGCATTTTCTTTTGCAACAGAATTATTCTTTAAAATTAGTTTGTTTATTTCCTTATCAAATTATAGCGCAAGATCATTTGTAATACATAGGAAGACGGGTAATACACACGAACGCCATTGCTACGGCATTGTACGGTATAATAGAGTTTCGTCGTAGAAGTTGTGGCGACATTACTGCAGACAATGACGTCGCCAGATAATTTCAATGTTCCGGCCAAAAACTAAACTTCAACAGAGATTAGCATAAAAACTAATACGGTTGCTAAGGAATTTCTTTGCAACGATGGATTCGTCTTTCATTTGTAAATCATATATCAATTTTAGAAAAAAATCCATTGTCCAACAAAATAGAAAATTTTGATAATGTAAAAATATCTGCTAATTTTGATGATTTTCCCTATATATCCTTTGTAATTTTGGTGTATCGAGTAGTTAATTTCAACGGCTCGAATCTCAAAAACGAAAACGGTTACCCCCTTTTTTTATTTCATTTTATTGTGTAATTTTACAAGCAGAATTTGTATGTGAAATTTAAAAAAAATCCATTGTAAAGTTTAATTACGTACACTTCGCCTTAAAACAATTTTGTATTTTATATTTCAGGTTAGCACCACAGCTTGTCTGCAAGGATTGAAGCTGGGAAACGGCTATTGGAGCTGAATTTTATGGTAAGAAACTAAAATATTGATTAATGAACTTTTGAATTCACCATGTATTTTTTTATGAACACATATGTATTTTGAAATATTTTCCAAATTAATAGTTTTAATTATACTGGTAATCTGGATTGGGTATTTAAGAATACTGGATTGGGTATTTAAGAATAAAGAGATGTTATAAGATTGCCAACTACTCAACTATCAATAAGAGAAGCAAATTACAATCACTGTAGGACCTTCAGCAATGAGCAAAACCTATATGAATGTAAATAATGCAACTGGTTGAATATCACAATAGGAACTTGTAATTATAAATCAATCTCTAATGCAAAACTTTGAGGCCAGATTTTTCTGAAATCTTGGGATTATTTATCTTGCATATTTGTCCATTTGTTGAAAAATCACAAGAATAGCATGCAATAATTTCTGGTTTTACAGTACCAGTTTTAAAGGCCCTGCCTGAACATAACAAAATGTGAAACAGTTTCAAACTAGAAAACCAATGCATTAATTCATACAACTAATAAAGGAAAATAAACATGATGCACATCAACCATTGATTTTATCATCCTTTTTTGCTAATAATTGTATAAATCGGTATATCGGTTTGATCTTGTTTTGACAAATATGTTTAAGAATGTTTATTTCTATTTCAGGAAGCTGTGGCTGCAGCAATGATTATGTGATAAAACTGAAGAATGTTATTCAAATTTTTTTTGTATATATTTCAAAAAATGTAATTTTTTATAAAAAAAAAAAAAAAAAAAAAAAAAAAGGTGTAAAGATTCTCCATTTTCAATTAGATTGGAAGCTTGTATTTACAATTGTTAGATCTTCTTCGTTATTCCCCACCCCCTGTATCTCTATTTCATTTTTACTTTGAAAATGAAATGGAACAGACAAATTTTACTTGTCAACTTAATAATGGTCTGTCTAGTCAAAAGGCCTCCAGTTGGTTTAGAATGGAGAATCTAAAAAAAAATATGTAAAGTGTTTTTTTTAGTTTCCTGAATTTTTATATACATTTTGTTATTGCTCCCTTTCAATTTTTATAAATTCCAGATTTTAAGTTTTGGATTTATGGGGCTTTATTCATAAAAAAGGGGGATTTTTCACACCTGGACAATAACTCAAAAAGGCTTTCACCAATGTCCATGAAACTTTGGTGAATTGTTTATATCTATTGACATAAGCTCCCTTTCCCTTTTTATTAATTTTAGATTTTACGTTTTCTTAAGTAATGAATTTTTATACTTAAAAAAGGGGGATTTTATGCAGTTTTGGTGAAACTTAAAAGAGCAACGGCCGTATCATGTGCTAAAGCGCATCCCTTTATTGAAATGTGTCGTAGTTTTTACATATTATTATTTCTTTATTTTAATTATACAAATTTTGTATTGTTATATATTTAAAGGGTGTGGAGTCTCAACAGGGTGAAATTTTCAGGACAAAAGGGAGGTAATTCCTTTGTTATACTCATTATACTTGAAATTTCCTGAGTGTTTATATGGAATATAACTTTTTTAATTAAAATATTCACTTTTGTACACATTTTCTTTAAATATCAGATGTATACTTGCTAAAATTACTTTTATTTAGAGTTCTGTAAATAAAAAAAAATGTAAGCAGAGCTCTAGCTATAGATAATAGATTTGGAGGGTGGGAGAAATTGTGGGTAACTACAATTGATTAGGTGAAATTTCAAAAGACTTAAAAAGTGCATCTGATATTTATTTTTACATAATGTTATTTCTGAAAGCAAATGGACAATAAGATGAGGACATAAACCACCTTCCAGGTTAGGATAGCAGCTCTTAAGGAAGATGGTCAATTAAATCTTCAACCCAGTCTGAGGCCTTACCATGAAAAATATGTGGTGAGTTGAAATATTCCACAAAACTAATGGATCATATTATTATAGGCATTTTAAATTATTGGTTTATAATGGGTTTGATTTTGAGGACATCTTCATCAATGCTGAACAATTTTATAACACATTAAAAAGAAGATGTGGTATGATTGCCATTGAGACAACGGGCGATATCTTTTTGCGCCAAAAAGTAACTCATTTGCGCCACAACTTAATTGCGCCAATACTTCTTTTGCGCCACCTAATTTTCTAAACTATAGGTATCATTTGCGCCAATAAAACAATCATCTAATTGTGCCATTTTTATTTATTTTTATTTATTTATAACAACTATAAATGATTGACTTCCCTCTTCCTTTATCTGGCCTGGGGAACGGTAGTTCTTGCAATTTTCACCAAGTAAGGAAAACATTTTCTTGTAACAAGCTTCTGATTTTGACGGCAACAGACAAACTACTAAGGGAATATAATGTCTATTCTAAAGCCATGTATAGTATAAAGTTGTTTGAAATATTATTGACAACATTTATAGGTAGTATTAGGTACCATCAGCAAAAACTTCCTCTGTACACACTGTACACATAAATTTTAAATTAGCCTCGCATCTTATAAAATTAGCCGGCTTTTTGGATCGTTAACAATACAAAGTCAGCATCTTTGTTTGTAACAATTAACACAATATCATCTAATATTCTGTGAAATTCTGCTTGTTTTTTAGGTTGAGCCGGATGGAGTTTTCTTCTCTCTATATACATTGACACATATTTTAAATCTTTCTTTTATAAATTTTTTTCTTCAATTTTGAAAAGCTCTGAATTTATTATTTTTTGAAGGTTGTTTTGACAACATATCAGTTGCTTTTCTTTTTCAGACATCTTCACTCGTGTAAAATATTCTATTACTAAACAAATCATTTTTTTTTTTAAATTGACGAGTGTTCAGTTAAATTTTAAGTAGAAAGGTAAATTATAATACATTTATGATATAGGTAAAACATGTACAAGTATGATATAGGTAAAAAAAAATTACAGGTAAATGTGGCGCAATTTCATTTCATTTAGTGGCGCGATTAATACCACCAAAATAAAAGATAGTGGCGCAATTAATACCTTTTCAAAACTACAATTGGCGCAATCAAGACAACTATCCAGAAAGACCAAAATGACACAGACATTAACAAATATAGGTCACTGTACAGCCTTCAACAATGAGCAAAGCCCATACTGCATAGTCAACTATAAAAGGTTCTGATAAGACAATGTAAAACAATTCAAACAAGAAAACTAACGGCCTTATTTATGTAAAAAAAATGAACGAAAAACAAATATGTAACACATAAACAAACGACAACCACTGAATTACAGGCTCCTGACTTGGGACAAGCATGTACATAAATAATGTGGCGGGGTTAAACATGTTAGCAGGATCCCAACCCTCCCCCTAACCTGGGACAGTGGTATAACAGTACAACATAAGAACGAACTATAAAAATCAGTTGAAAAAGGCTCAACTCATCAGATGCACAAAAATACAAATGGATGTGAACAACAACTTGTATTCAATTGAATTGTTTTGTACCTTAGGTATCAAGTTAACATACAGAAAATTATAGTATAAGACAAATTCATAAGAAATGTGACAAGGCATAATTTTGTTACACTTTTAAAAAAAATCTTATGTACAATTTAATCTTAAAAACATTTTTTTCCAGGTTGTTGAAATTACAATGTTTTCATGGTGTGGGGAGTAAGACTTGAATATCTGATATTGTTAACATGATGGTAGGTATACAAGCTTTTAGTTTTTTTCATAATTTAATAGTAATTGATATCAATTGTTTTTTTAAAGGTTTGAAATACTATACTATATGATAAAGTACAAGTTTATTTTTGTATTGCAAACTTAATAGAATTGAAAATAGCAATCGAGAATGAGTTGGAGAGATAAAAAAAACATACAAAGAGCAGAAAACATAACCATTAGTTTGATTTTGAATACCAATTATTTTCTCACAGAATTTTGTATGTTATTCGAGAACTTTTAATCAATTATTATGATCTATATATATATTTTAAAGTTGCGAATAACTGACCTTGAACTTTGTTTTACAGGTTAGCATCACAAGTTTCCTTTGGGTAACTTGCTTGAGGAGTAAAGAGAGCTGTTTAAGGTGAGAATTTATTAATCAACAAAAACAATTTAAATTTTAATTATACATGTATCTATGCCCCTAGATATCTATGTATCCATTTTTACTGATTTTTTGTCCCTTTCCTGAACAAGAAATATGAAGGGGATATAACCTGATATCAAGTAAAAAAATAGCTTTTATAAAGATGCATAATAACTGCCTTACATTCAGTGGTTCATATATTCGTTTCAACTTTCAAAAGAATTTTATTCCTACATTTTTAACATAAATTTTGTGTGGAGAGTAACAACAAATAACATACCGTATTCAATTATTTTAACTTTTTGTTTAGTGAATTTATCAGCAGCTTCTGCATTCATCATGTTGAATATTTCAAATAATTACTCATGGAAAATTAATGTTAAGGTGGTACCCAACACTTTCACTAAAATTAATTTGGCTCGTTTATATTTTCATAAAATTTTGACAAAGTATTACTTTTGACCCTTTGACAAAAATATAAAAATTTCAAAAACATTGAACGAACTATTTTATCAGATAAATTACACTGATTATATAGCAGTTTTACAAACACTACTTTTGATCATTAAAAAGCTTAATCCTCCCTAAATAACACAACGTAATTAAAACGTTTAGCTGATTTTACAGAGTTATCTCCCTGTAGTGTAAGGTACCACCTTAAGTCTCAGAAAAGTTTGGAAAGTTTATTTTTGTCTTCAGGAGCCTGTTTCTGGGGTTGTATGTTGATGTGTTACATATTTGTTTTTTGTTCATTTTGAGCTCACCTGGCCCGAAGGGCCAAGTGAGCTTTTCTCATCACTTGGCGTCCGGCGTCGGCGTCGTCCGTCGTCGTTAACTTTTACAAAAATCTTCTCCTCTAAAACTACTGGGCCAAATTAAACCAAACTTGGCCACAATCATCATTGGGGTATTTAGTTTAAAAAATGTGTGGCGTGACCCGCCAAACCAACCAAGATGGCCGCCATGGCTAAAAATGGCTAAGAACAGAGGGGCAAAAGGCAGTTTTTGGCTTATAACTCTAAAACCAAAGCATTTAGAGCAAATCTGACATGTGGTAAAATTGTTTATCAGGTCTAGATCTATCTGCCCTGATATTTTCAGATGAATTGGACAACCCATTGTTGGGTTGCTGCCCCTGAATTGGTAATTTTAGGGAAATTTTGCTGTTTTTGGTTATTATCTTGAATATTATTATAGATAGAGATAAACTGTAAACAGCAATAATGTTCAGCAAAGTAAGATTTACAAATAAGTCAACATGACCAAAATGGTCAATTGACCCCTTTAGGAGTTATTGCCCTTTAAAGTCAATTTTTAACCATTTTTCGTAAATTTTATATATCTTTTACAAAAATCTTTTCCTCTGAAACTACTGGGCCAAATTAAACCAAACTTGGCCACAATCATCATTGGGGTATCTAGTTTAAAAATGTGTAGCATGACCCGCCAAACCAACCAAGATGGTCGCCATGGCTAAAAATAGAACAGAGGGGCAAAAGGCAGTTTTTGGCTTATAACTCAAAAACCAAAGCATTTAGAGCAAATCTGACATGGGGAAATATTGTTTATCAGGTCAAGATCTTTCTGCCCTGAAATATTCAGATGAATTGGACAACCCATTGTTGGGTTGCTGCCCCTGAATTGGTAATTTTAGGGAAATTTTGCTGTTTTTGGTTATTATCTTGAATATTATTATAGATAGAGATAAACTGTAAACAGCAATAATGTTCAGCAAAGAAAGATTTACAAATAAGTCAACATGACCAAAATGGTCAGTTGACCCCTTTAGGAGTTATTGCCCTTTAAAGTAAATTTTTAACCATTTTTCGTAAATTTTATATATCTTTTACAAAAATCTTCTCCTCTGAAACTGCTTGGCCAAATTAATCCAAACTTGACCACAATCATCTTTAGGGTATCTTGTTTAAAAAATGTGTGGCGTGACCCGCCAAACCAACCAAGATGGCCACCATGGCTAAAAATAGAATATAGGGGTAAAACGCAGTTTTTGGCTTATAACTCAAAAACCAAAGCATTTAAAGCAAATCTTACATGGATAAAATTGTTTATCAGGTCAAGATCTATCTGCCCTGAAATTTTCAGATGAATCGGACAACACGTTGTTGGGTGTTTGCACCTGAATTGGTAATTTTAAGGAAATTTTGCTGTTTTTGGTTATTATCTTAAATATTATTATAGATAGAGATAAACTGTAAACAGCAATAATGTTCAGCAAAGTAAGATCTACAAATGAATCAACATGACTGAAATGGTCAATTGACCCGACCCCTAAGGAGTTATTGTCCTTTTAAGTCAATTTTTAACAATTTTCATAAAATTTGTAAATTTTTATTAACATTGTCCACTGAAACTACTGGGCCAAGTTCATTATAGATAGAGATAATTGTAAGCAGCAAGAATATTCAGTAAAGTCACGATGTACAAACACATCACCATCACCAAAACACAATTTTGTCACTAATCCATCTGCTTCCTTTGTTTAATATTCACATAGACCAAGGTGAGCGACACAGGCTCTTTAGAGCCTCTAGTTTGTACATAAATGAGGCCATTAGTTATCTTGATTGAATTGTTTTACAGATGTCATTTTGGGAATCTTTTATAGTTGACTTGATAATGGTTTATGGGCATTGCTCATTGTCGACGGTCATACAGTCTATAGTTGTTTTAAATTTCTGTATCATTTGGTCTCTTGTGGAGAGTTGTCTCATTGGCAATCATACCACATCTTCTATTTTTTATATTTCACATTCAGTGATATCAGGTTCTTTTTTTATTTGAAAAATTGCACATTAAATGTTATTATATTCCAGAATAATAATTAATTCGAAATCAAACAATAATTAAAACTTGACTTTATTTCTTTTCAGTTGAAAGTGTCACCTTTGCTGCCTTGTGTGGTACAATCTTCAGACAATATCCTGCAAACCGTGGCTGAACTGTTACTATCTTTTTTTAGTAGAATCCTTAGACATTAATCTTGTGGCAGAATGAGTTGTAAACAAATTGTTTTTATTCCTGTATTGAGTTTCAAATTGGATATTTTTTTGTTTATATTATTTGTATTCCATTTGCATTCAATTATGGTTTTTTAATTGATGAATCATTAAAACTTAAAT
Source organism: Mytilus trossulus (assembly GCF_036588685.1). Taxonomy (NCBI): domain Eukaryota; kingdom Metazoa; phylum Mollusca; class Bivalvia; order Mytilida; family Mytilidae; genus Mytilus; species Mytilus trossulus. The sequence goes on along the minus strand of NC_086383.1, from coordinate 25,169,699 downwards.
TTTGCGGGGTCCTAAAGGACTTTCTTAGAGGGGGCCAGCGCAATTGATTAAACAAAATTTTTCCCGCAACAGGGAGAGGAGACATCCCCATAAATATGCCTTTGAAATGGGGTGTTAAAGAAGATTTGTATTGTTTGTTTGTTTGTCCATCATCAGCTCTCATCCACAGCTTGGTAGATTTTCATTGAAACTTTCAGCTGATTTTCTGTACTAAAGGCAGTATGTTTTTTAATTTATTATAATGAAATTTTGGGTTTTCCCAACCTTTTTGAAGTGAAAACAATGGAACACAGTGTTGGCAGATACTGAAGATTATTTGAAAGTTTAGAGAAAGTCCCATTTAATCTTGATAATTGTGGGTTAAAGTTGTAGATGGATAAACAAACATATCATACACTTACTCACTTTACCTATTTGCGAATCCAGAACTTAACATAAAGGGGCCCAACACCAGTCATTTCCTGTACAATCAACCAAATTTTTCCTCCGAAAGGGGTTTGGGGGGGGGGGGGGGGATATTTAATAAAGATTAATGTGCTTAGAAATTTGGTGTGAGTAAATAAACTTTACTTTTTATTTTAAAACAGCATGTGATTAAAAATATGAAATGAATTGTTAAACATATCCTTGGTGATCTAATAATTTTTTGCACAGATCAAGATATTTAGTCAGTGGTGGATCCAGAAATTTTCCAGGAATATGGGGGGCACTGACTGCTTCAGCGGGGCCCTGCTCCAGTCATGTTTTAGTGATTCCCTAAATATTAAACCAAATTTTTCCCACTGAAGGGGGCCCTCTGAAAAATCCTCTTAATCCATGTCTGCTATTTTGTTTTTTTATAACCCAGTAAATAAGTTGAGTTTGTTCTCAAAAAATAATTTGATTCATGTATTTTTTATTGTAGCATAAACATAGCTTTAATTTTCTTTGTTTAAGAATTGTAATGTTTTTTTGATGTCATTTTTAAAAGTTGGCACTAATTGAGGATTCTGTTGTTTATGGAATTCTTTTATAAGTTTGGTTAGCAATAAAAAGTTTTTTTTTATTAAACAAAGAATAATTACTCTGTTTACAGAATTTAATACATGTATCAAAAATTAGACATGATTTAATTTAATTCATAATGCTTATTTAATTGGAAATTACATTAGGATTATCTCCCCCTAATTAGTATTCAAAACAATATTATAAAAACAACCCGGAAAATAAATAGAATCCTCAGTAATGTCAACATTTATTTTGTATAAATGTAATATTATGCTAATGATACAAAACCCATGATGCAGATCCTTTTCCTCCTTTTTATTGTAGAGATAATTTACAGACGTGTCCAAAATCATATCCCTAGAATCAATTTGTTTTTTGATATTCGTACACACCTAACAAAAGCAGATTGTGTTTGGTTTCATTTGGATATTTTGTATCATTGTGATATATCATAATAATTATAATTGGTAAATAAAATATATTTGAAAAACCAGCCTCATTTCATTTGAATTTGGATAAGTAAAGGGGGAAGAGATTTCTGTGGTCCACGGTATGACACACATGCAGATGATTTATATTTCCATTAGGTGTCGATCATCATCATTCAACTTTTTTAAGAATTTTTTGTGTAATTTCTTTGCTGGTTTGAATAAGACCCAAAATAAACGATGCTTTAAGCACTACCTTACAGAATTGATCATTGTGTTTGCTGATTACCATCATATAGCTACCAATGCTGTTAATAGGTGACTATAATGCTAAAAGGATTTATGTAAAATCATAATTATGCAAACTGTAGAAGAGGCTCGATAGCTCCATATCTGTATGCAGATGCCTCATGGTGTTTCATTATACATTTTACCCTAGATTTCAGGTTCAATAACCAGGGTGTTTTTATGCCCCATCTATGATAGTAGAGGGGCATTATGTTTTCTGGTCTGTTCGTCCCTTTGTCGTACCGTTCGTCCGTCTGTCCCGCTTCAGGTTAAAGTTTTTGGTCAAGGTAGGTTTTTTTTAAGCTGAAGTGCAATCAACATGAAATTTAGTATGTATGTTCCTTATGATATGATCTTTCTAATTTTACAGCCAAATTAGACTTTTGACCCCAATTTCACGGTCCAATTAAAATAGAAAAGGAAAGTACAAGTTTCAGGTTAAAGTTTTTAGTCGGTAGTTTTTGATGAAGTTGAAGTCCAATCAACTTGAAACTTAGTACACACATTCCCTATGGTATGATCTTTCTAATTTTAATTCCAAAGAAGACTTTTTACCCAATTTCATGTTCCATTGAACATGTAAAATGATAATGCGAGTGGGGGCATCCATGTTGGGTACTTTGAACACATTCTTGTTATGACATGAATTTGACATTTTTAGGCAGCAACCATTTGATTTTCGGGGGGGGGCTGGGGCTATGGTTTTTTTTGGAAAAAAAAGTTTGTTTCCAGGTTTTGGTGAAAAAATAATTTGTTTCGGACCATGAGAAAAAAAAAATTTTGGTTTCACCCTCAGCTGCCACTATGTAATGCTAAAATTGAAAGAAAAAAAATGTTTTTGGTTTGTCGCTAAAAAAATATATTGTTCTTCGCCAAAGGCGAAAAAAAAAGTTTGCACAGGAAAAAAAAAACATAGCCCCCCCCCCCCCCCCCCAGAAAATCAAATGGTTGCAACCTTATGTGTAATATGGCTGACTATATATTTGGTATATTATAAAATTATAAAAAAGGTATACATGTCCTTCATACAAAGATTACATCAGTGGTCTTGTGTTATTGCGTTGGTCTCAAGTTGGACCCCCTGGCATGTTAAAACCAATGATTTAAAAAATGGCATTTGCTGCTGCTCTATTTGTGGATTGCACAAAGTAGGCTTAATATTCACGAACCTGTCCTGAATATGCATTTAATTGCCACAGGACTTTAAACAGCAATTCATTATTACCATCCTGAGGGAATGCCTAGCCTAAACAAGTCATGGTTCAGTGATTAATGTTCAGTTTTGTGATTATGTATTTGTTTCTCTGAAACAACCTAATTCTTCATGTTTATTTATGTTTTAATGGATGGAATGATTGTATGGTGCACATGTCTGTCTAAGGGAGCTACCATTTGATTTTTATGGGGGGCTAGGATGAAAAATTTTGTCCTGCTTTTTTTTTTAGTTGTAATCCTGTCCTGCCTTTTTATTTTTTACTCTATTCGGTCCTGCCTTTTTTTTTACTAGTTTATCCTGAATTTTTTTACCCAAATTGTCATCCTGAATTTTTTTTTACCAAGATGCTCATCCTGCCTTTTTTTTTACTCAAAACTCCTGTCCTGCCTATTTTTTTCAAATTTCATCCTAGCCCCCCCCCCCCCCCCCCCCCTAAAAATCAAATGGTAGTTCTTCTGACCTTGACCTTATTTTCATGGATATTTGTTCAAATTTTAAATTTTGTGATAAGGATTATTTCTTGGATACTATAAGTAAAAGTTATAAGAGATATTCAAAAAAAGGGTCAACTATATATATTTGGTATACAGAATGATTATATAAAGGTAAACATGTTTGTCTGATGAGGTACATCTGACCATGAACTTATTTTCATGTTTTTATAGCGCCTGCAACTTTAGTGGCAAAAGCAAGACTATCTAAGCCATCCTACATTTCTTTTGTAGTCTTCTACAAATATTCACTCAGTTTTTGAAATTTTAATAACTCTGTACTAAACATGAACAGAAGTTTGTTTACAATCAAGCTAATATTCAGATGGAAATTTTGTAAAAAAATATTTCCTGTTTTTGTCGAGCCTTCGACTTTAGTCGAAAAAGCGAGACTAAGCGATCCCACTTTCCGTCGGCGTCGTCGTCGGCGGCGTCCACAAATATTCACTCTGTGGTTAAAGTTTTTGAAATTTTAATAACTTTCTTAAACTATACTGGATTTCTATTAAACTTGGACAGAAGCTTGTTTATGATCATAAGATAGTATCCAGAAGTAAATTTGTAAAAATAAAATTCTATTTTTTTCCGTATTTTACTTATAAATGGACTTAGTTTTTTCTGCGGGGAAACATTACATTAACTCTGTGGTTAAAGTTTTTAGAATTTTAATAACTTTCTTAAACTGTCCTTGGTTTGTACCAAACTTGGACAGAAGCTTGTTTATGATCATAAGATAGTATCCAGAAGTAAAAAATTTTTAAAATAAATCCATTTTTTCCGTATTTTACTTTTAAATGGACTTAGTTTTTCTGCAGGGAAACATTACATTTACTCTGTGGTTAAAGTTTTTAAAATTTTAATAACTTTCTTAAACTATCCTGGGTTTATACCAAACTTGGACAGAAGCTTATTTATGATCATAAGATAGTATCCAGAAGTAAATTTTGTAAAAAGATAACTCCAATTTTTCTGTATTTTACTTTTAAAGGGACTTAGATTTTCTTCAAGTTAACATTACATACAGTCTGCAGTTTAAGTTTTCAAAACATTAATTATATATTCATTTATAACTATCCTACATTTTTACCAAACTTGGACAGATGTTTCTTACAATCGAAAGGAATATTTTTATTGATTTTTTTCCCTCCTTTTTGTTGAGCCTGCGATTTACAGCAAAAGTAGGCGAGACACTGGGTTCCGCGGAACCCTTACAAATTTTTTTGTATATTACTTACAAGTGGTCTTAATTTTGCTAGCCTTCAACATTTTTCGAAATAGTGAAACATAGCAATCCTACATTCCGTCGTCGTCCCCACAAATATTCACTCTGTGGTTAAAGTTTTTGAAATTTTAATAACTTTCTTAAACTATCCTGGATTTGAACCAAACTTTGACAGAAGTTGAAGCTTTTACAAAAATCTTCTCCTCTGAAACTACTGGGCTAAATTAAACTAAACTTGGCCACAATCATCATTGACAGTGGCGTAGCCAGGGTTGAAATGATGTGGATGTTTCGCCGAGCGGAAGATTAATTAATAAAAGTGGTTCAGGCGTGCCATAGATATATATAAATTACGTTTTATCATTTTTTTAGTCAATTGTTAACCAAGGTAAAAGTTAAAGGTGCATGCCGGAATACTGACTTATGGGTAAAGTTAGACAAAATTTTGAAATTGATAAATGTGTGGCTTTTTTTTCAATAATGATTTGTTTTCTATATAATTTTTTTTAATGTAAATAAGATATTGGTCTTCAGGGAACGCCTTTGAATCGCAATAATATGAAAAATATCATTAGAATTTGGAAAGCTATCAAATTGTCAAGGATAACTATAGTGTTAATTCAAACTTGGTGTTTCACCCCTAAATACTACTAGCTTATATTCCATATAATGACAACATTGTAAAAAAAAAAAGCCAAGTTGTCAAAACTACTAGAGGCATAGGGGGAGGGTTGAGATCTCACAAACATGATTAACCCCGCCGCATTTTTGCGCCTGTCCAAGTCAGGAGCCTCTGGCCTTTGTAAGTCTTGTATTATTTCAATTTAAGTTTCTTGTGTACACTTTGGAAATTAGTATGGCGTTCATTATCACTGAACTAGTATATATATTTGTTTAGGGGCCAGCTGAAGGATGCCTCCGCGTGCGGGAATTTCTCGTTACATTAAAGACCTGTTGGTGACCTTCCGCTTTTGTTTTTTCTATGGTCGGGTTGTTGTCTCTTTGACACATTCCCCATTTCCATTCTCAATTTTATAATATGAGGTCCGAATTTGATGAAATTGAAATGTAAAACTCTTAAATGTAAATAGTTTTTGTGCTCATTAATTATGAAATGTGTGTTTGACATGTCTCATCACTCTAAAACCATTTCATACCCATGACAAGAACTTGAACTGCAGCATTATTGTATTTAACAATTGGAAAAAAATATTCGTATCAGACACGAAATTGTCAGTGGTCTTCAGTAGAATGTTTTAATGAAAAAAAAAGTGTTTTTGGCAGCAACCATATCAAATTAACTTCAAAGGGGGTAGGCTAGCTTTTTTCTAAGTATGATTTTTTTCCGTACAAAACCTTTTCGCATGCAAAATCTGGGACTATTATTTAATATACACTAATAGTAATATAATGGTCACAGTGAAAATAAAGTCACTGAAATCAGAAAACCTTAAGGGTGTGTCTATATCAAAGGAAAGGGAAAACTTTAAATTGTTATAGAAATAAAAGATGATATTAGTTGTTTTAATTTGTAACATGTCACGGTAAAACTGCGTGTAGTCGTATCCTAAAATTGAGAAAGGAAATGGGGAATGTGTCAAAGCTGAGACAAATCAAGTTATCAAACCGCGAGAACAAAACTTATGATATCTAATTGATTCCCATGCAAACATAACAAATTTCATTTATTTGAAATATATTCGGTTGAAACAAAGAAATGTAAAAAGTTCAGGGAAGAGACGTTTTGTCGAAAGAGGACGCAGATATATTCGAGTTAACAGTGGTATCTTGGACCATGGTGGTCCGTGTAATTAGGAGAAAGATACACTTGGGGCTGGAGAATATGGGGTCTCATTAATTAGAAACAACAAGCGTCAAAAAGCGATAACAAGCGTCGACAAGCGACAACAAGCGACAAGAAGACTAATTAGCGACAAAAAAACATTTTTTTTTATAAGATATAAAGAATTTGTATGCAATGCTTTTATTTAAATTTACAAGCAGATATGTCTAATTAAAATGTTTTATTATATAGATAGACGAAGAAATGAAACATTTGTGAGGAAGAATGAGATTGAGCTTCTTTTTTTTAATTTTTAAATATGTAAATATGTTTACGATAATGTAAACATGTATCTGTTTTCATCAAAGTCAAAGTATGAATAAACGAATGGAGATATATATAGAGTGGGCATAATGGAATATAATATTTTGATTCATTTGCTTTAAACTATGTTCTAAGTGTACTCTTGTTATGTCAAATCTCATAATACAATAATTAAAGGCTGTTATACACAATAGATGATAAAATGAATATGTAAATAATGTTTCATTTTTTTCTATCAATTTTAACTTTCTTGTCGCTAAAATTATTTTCTTTTGCATACTTTTAATATTTATTGCAATAATTAATTTAAATTAAACAAAAATGTGTTTTCTTCAATGTCGCTAAATAGTTTCTTGTCGCTTGTTGTCGCTAACATAATTCTTGTTGTCGCTTGTTGACGCTTGTTGTCGCTAAAATTCTGGTTGTCGCTAATTAGTGAGACCGAGAATATGTACTTTAAAGGGAGATAATTTACTGTGATCATGTGACAGACCACAGGAAATGGAAAAATACAAATAGATGAACACCCACATTTAATCATTTATACATCAAAATAATATTATTATGGAACCAGAGGTAAACAGAAAACACGAGGAAACATAAGTATCAAGATGGAAACACTGACATAGCACCGAACATATTTAAAGAGTCATAAATCAACTGCAAACATGGTTAAATTGTGTTGACATTGTAAAATTATATCCGCAAATCTTTATTACAAATGATCAGGTCAGGAATAACCACCAATTGGTGGATTATACCTCAATTGACGTATAATCCACCAATTGAGGTATAATGGTATAGACCAATTGGTGTATAATTGTTTGTTTTTCAAAACAAATTATTCTACTAAAATGGAGCATTGTTTTCTTAAAACCATATTATGGTATGAAAACTTGTCAAACATTCCTAGTTTAGTATAGTGACATAACATATTGCATTTAATCAAAAATTGTATTTCCAGTTTCTTCTATTGTTATCTTGTCAATTCTTGATTGGCAAATTTACCTGTAATCACCTATCAATGGACATCATTACTGTCTGCAGTCATGTGATCATGAGTACAACTCAAACAGGTGAATGGAGCTCTTTGTTAATACTTGACTTTCATGATAAAGAGTCAATCATGGTCAATAGTACAAATGTTTCAACAAAAGAATTGTTGTACTCATGCATTCTCAAGAGATGCAGCAGGCTTTGACTAAACTAAAACTTTTGGAGGACCCAATAAGGGTCATAAAATAGGTTGCAAGTTGCAAAATCATGCTCCTTTCTCACACTAGCATTTTGTTACCAAAAAAATGCATTATACGTCAATTGGTCTATACCAATATACCTCAATTGGTGGATTATACGTCAATTGAGGTATAATCCACCAATTGGTGGTTATTCCTGACCTGATGATCGCAATACACATCCATAGGGTTCAACTAACATCCACAATAAGGAAACACCATGAACATGATGAATTCAAACTGGGAAATATTTATAACTTTCATTTTCAAATACAATTATTTGTCTAACTCTTACATCATGATTCATGTACATGTATGTATATCATGATGATGTGAGTTCGTGGTCTAATGGTTAAGACTGATGGCTACAGTGCTGAGTTGGTCTCATTGGGGTCTAAGCGTGATGCGGGATTGCCGATTTTTCATAAGCATGAAACGTGAAAGACTAATTATTGTGTCGTGAAAAATGAGGTCTTGCAGGACCCGGAAAATGGCAAAAAAATGAGAATTACTTACGCACATAGTGTAAGCGGGATACGGGAATCTAACAAAACAGTAAGCTGGATCCAGGATGGGAACCCCCACAATGAGACCCCCTGCTGAAGGTCCGGAGTTGGATTCTCAATCGGGATGCTAAAAATATCAGTACATCAGAAGGGTAATTTTCACCCTCTCACACACATCTCTGGTACCCAGAACAGAGTTCAAACTAGAATGGGTACTTTGGGGGGCCTCGGTAGTTCTACAAAATGTTCTAAGTCGTCCCCTACTTTGATCTGGAGATCAATCTTCTTATATCTCTCTGGTTTGTCTGTTTCTACCTATATATAGCTAGTGGCCCGGTGGTTCTCTCCGAGTACTTCGGCCTCCTCCGCCATAAAAACAGACTTAGCACTCCCTTTGTGTTGGGTGGAGATTGAATTGTCCTTGTAAAAATAATTGTCGTATAAATATACGTAAGTGACACATCTCCATTAATCCCGATTGGGAGTGTACATGGATGACACTGTACCCTCGCAGCTTTTGAAGGGTTCTTCGAATATCAGTGGCATTTACCAGTACATACATACACATGTATCACTGAATTAAATTTTTTCTACCAAATCATACCATTTATTCATAAAACAAAACATTCTAAAATCAACAAAACACAAAAATGTGGAAGTATTTTAATACCTATTTTTTACATTTGGAATTGCAAACACATTTGTCGTGTATATAGGCCATGGGATATAAATTTGGTTACGTAAGCCATGAGCCGAAGTAAGTGGCATGTATCTCTGTATGCAATGTATGATGGAGTTCAGTAAGAATTCATGCTTCATGCAGTTGTTTGAAATCAAGTCTATAAAAATCAATTATTTTTAAACAGATTGTGACCTGACCATAATATTTGTAATAGTCCACCACCCCAGAAACTATTCTTCAAATTAGTGCTTTTTTCCAGTGTCAAACCATTTTTCTTTTCAAATTCACAGTAATTGGAATGGAATGGCAGTTTTTTTAAGGGGGGAATGCAGCAAATTCTTAAAGAAATATTTTTCACTACTTCTGAGCAGATCGATAAACAAATATATTAAAAATGTAAAATGTACATGATGTGCAAGGCTATATATGTAAGCTTCTTGAAAATTAATTTCTGAGGTTTAATTTCTTTTCTAAAACTGAAAAAAAATACATATTAAAGACTGTTTATATTGCAAGTTGCCCACAGATCAACTTGTTAACTGAATTCAAACGTGACTGACACCATTTAATTAAAACAATTCATAAAAACCAAATATAATGAACATAAAACATAGTGTTTCTTCTATTTGTAGATGAATGGTCCAGTAGATGGAGAATCCCCTAGCAATGGGACAAGGCTTTGGGAAAAATCATGGACCATGGATGAGATGAGAAAAAATGCCAACAACTGGTCCCTTGCTGGCGATGCTGGGGTAGGATAACAGTATTAATCTATGATGTCAGTTAAATAATAGAAGCTCTGTCTTCCTTGTCAATTTTATGAAGTTTTATGTATTTGCAAAGCATAGACCATGTAGTTAAGAATTAGAATTAAGATTCATGTTATATTTACTCATCAACATAAAAAAACTTCAGGGTTCAAATGATGCTAATAGCACAATGGAAAAAAAATAGGAACATTATTTTTGAAAGCATCTTGTCATTGAACCCTTTCCTCCTTATTGATGCCTTTGTAGTACCTCTGTTGAAACACTTTGACTACAAAATGTCTGCATCAGACTTAAAAAAAATTGTATCCAATATCAAAAGGACATTCATTATAGGAATATCTGACTGGAATTTCATAGACAAAATATACTTTTCACAATGCATTAAGACTTAAAACCTGATGATTTTTTTTTGTTAAAAAAATCCTATGCGAATCAAGTATGTGAGAAAAAAAAAAATCCATGGAGGAAAGGGTTAAAGGTATTTTTGCTACTTTTTGTCTTTCATTTATTTATTTGTCATGTTTGTAATGCTTTAAATTAAAAAAATATTGAAATGTTTTTCATGTTTTTTTAACAATTTATGCCACCAATGCAACAGTATCAGATTCACAAAAATAAAAAAAAACTTTCATACTTTGATTTTCCTTCGTAAAAAAATTACAATCACATTAATTAGATTTTGTATTTCTGCTAGACATGCTAGAGGTCAAGAATTAATTGCCTGCATTTATTTCTGAAGTTTAAAGTATACTCTTTTCTTAAAATTGAGAATGGAAATGGGGAATGTGTCAAAGAGACAACAACCTGAACGTAGAAAAAAACAACAGCAGAAGGTCACCAACACGTCTTAAATGTAGCGAGAAATTCCCGCACCCGGAGGTTCAGCTGGCCCTTAAATGCATGAAATGCATGTAGCTGTACATTAGCTCACTTTAATTTGTTCATGAAGGCATTATGTTGATTAAAGTTTGAAATTACGATTGAGAAAATATACTTACTTATAAGAAAATTTGTTCTTTATACATCATGTACATGTTATAGTAATGTGATACTCATGTTATTTGAATAATAAAAAAAAACAATTACACTGTAATCTGTCTTCTCAGATCCTACACTATTACAAACTAATTTAAATGTGGCAAATGATTAAAAATTTGAAGAATACAAAATATATCTATCTTTTTGTTGACAAAAAAATATTTTTATAAAGATTCATGATTATTTGTTATAGTTACTTCATCATTTACAAGATTTTTCTCAACAAATGATTTCGAGAGTACATGAGATTGGAAAAGAGGTTGACGGTCTTCTTCATGAAACAAAGGTAAAATAAACAATACATGTATATTCATAATATTATTGATATAAAAATACTAGAAAATTCTGTATATTGAATATAGGTTGATGACGTCTAATTAAATTCTCCTAGCATATGAAGTTATTTTGAATATATTGTAAAATATTGAGAACAGGTTTTGAGCTCTATATTTTGTCCAATACAATTTTAGCCAATTTGAATGTAGAACAATTGAAAGGATGATTCTTTTGATATTTTTTTTACTGACAATTTTCTGTTGACAGGAGTGATACAGTTGTCAGTGCTAGTTATCTTACTGCACATATAATAAGAAGAGAAATTTTCTTTGTGGTGTAAAATTGAGAAAAAAGTAAACATCTAACAGTCTTATAATCATATGTATACTTTAGTATAAAAAATGTAAAAAAAAAGAAGCTTAGTTGTGAAACGAAATCTTAACCCTCATGCACTAACATCTTATTTTCTTACAATTAACACAGCACTTATGACATATGAAATTTAAAAACAATTAACACTATTTTTATTATATTTTTAGATGACAGGTGTAAGAGTACACAATGTTTTCAATGATTTCATTATGCTGGCCAATACACAGTTTGTGGAAAATGTAAGTTTCAGATGATTTAAAATCTTTGCTGTGTATTTTCTAGTTTTTGCAATAATTTTATATTAAAAGTGAAAACATAAATTAACAAACTATTTAAATGCTGAAAAAAATATATAAATACTTACACTGTGATTATTGAAACACTTATCTTAGAGTATATATACTAATAGAAACAGAAATGCTTTGTTCAGTTGCTAGTCTAAGAATTTACCTTTGCATGATAATATTCATGCATTTTCTTACAGTTTTCACACCACAAAGTGCTATGTTTTCTGCCTAATACTAATACTGTTCGTATACTTTAAGTTCAGGGAAAATGTGAAAATTTTTGAGCATATCGTAGTAAATTCGAGACTGATTTCAAATTAAAGAGATGCTTCATTTCCCTGTTTTTCGAATAAGAGATGTAAATGTAAATGCTCTGACTGTTGAAAAAAGTGTTGATATAAAATTAAAATAAAATTAATGACTTCTTAGACTTACATATTATTTCATTGATTTCAGAGAGTTTATGATGAAGATGTTAGCAGTGAAGACACAACAAAAGAAGCAAACAAGGAAGAAACACAGGTAAATATTAATAAAAAGTTGAATAAAAAATACCTTACTCCAATGAAAAATTCAAACGTAAGTCCCTGAATATGAAATGGCCAAATCAGAAGTTCTAATAAAAAACAAAAAATGGAAAACAAATCACTTTTGTTTCTCTTTAGATTAGTTTAAACAGTATTTATTAATCAAAAATGTCAAGACAAATATTACAATGTTACATAAAGTTCAAATATGGGATTCCGAAACAAGTTTGGAAAAACGTTTATAAATCCGTCTCCCTAGATTTAGATTTTAGATGGATTTATCTTTCTTTTAAACCCAAATTTCCCTCAATCAAAGTGAGCATGCTTCTATAAAATTAAATAGGTATTGGTAATTCAGACTTTTCAGATATTTTCCTGTTCATTTATTTTCATGTAGCAGGTTATTTAAAAATATACACCACATTTTAAAAATTATTTCAAATTATCCCAAAAAATATTATTACAGTCATTATCTATGATTCAATTCTAAATTATATATTTGTAAAGAGTAACTTTTGAAGAAAACATTCATTTTGGTAAACTCAGATCACATGACAAAACTATGTCTATGAGCTGATAGACAAAGCATGTTCAGCCAATCAGAAAACATGTTGCATCCACAATTTGATTATTTGATTATTTGAATATAAAGACAATACATTTAATAAAAGGAGATGAATATCTAGGTTGAAATTCAATGAAACAGCAAACCAATGCAACGTTATCATTTTACACACTGGGTCATTTTTCACTGATTTTCAAAACAAAGACAATGTAATCATTTTTAGCTCACCTGGCCCAAAGGGTCCTTTATAGTCAATTTTTAACAATTTTTATTAACATTTTCCACTGAAACTACGGGCCAAGTTCATAATAGATAGAGATAATTGTAAGCAGCAAGACTGTTTAGTAAAGTAAGATTTACAAACTCATCACCATCACCAAAACACAATTTTGTCATGAATCCATCTGCTTCCCTTGTTTAATATTCACATAGACCAAGGTGAGCGACACAGGCTCTTTAGAGCCTCTAGTCTGTATGAACTGTTAGTTAGAATTAACATTAGTGTTGTAATAGATAACATTGGCAGGGACATTTTACATTAGATGCATGAAATAAAAACACCCACATTAAAGATTTGTACTGCATTGAAATTATGAAAAGGGGAGACAATCCACAAAAATAACCTACATTGTCAGTATTTTATCTGTCTATTTTGTAGGAAAAGACCAGAGAGCAGAGAGAAGCAGAACTAATACCCAAAGTATCAGAAGCCTTACAGTTAGGAATAAAAGTAACAGAGGAAGCATTTGAGGCTTTAGATTCCAATGTTGTAAACTCTGACTCTGAAGATGATGACGACACAAACTATAGGGTGGATCCTATATTAGAGGCTAAGGTTTGTAAGAAAAGACACTATCCTACATTTACATAGCAATTAAAGGGTCACAGTATGGCCCTCAACAATATGACCCATATATCATATACTATGATATTAAGCTATAAAAAAAACCTAATTCAAATTTTGAATATATTTTTTTTGTAATTATTCATTTCAAAATATACATTTAGTTATATATATATTTTCCCCAAATGCCTTGTATTATGACATTACTTGCATCTTTCTATGACATGTATATTGACCTGTTTATAATATTAAAATTTCAAAAAAAATAAGTTGGTGGAATAGATTTGGCTAACTTATTATTGATTCTTAAAATTAAAAAATAGAAACATTTAATCTAGAAAAAGAATAATCTAGGTTAGCAATCAAAGAAAGAATGCATATTATAAAGTTAACTTATGTTTTCTATTTTAGGATCCCTACATAAGCAGACCACTACCATACCTTATTGGTACTCCTAACTTTATGTCCAATGAAGATGTTGGACTGGAAGAAGAATCAGGTAAAAAACTTGTTAATTGTGGATCCTTGTTCTAATTTTTATATCTACATGATCTAAGCACCATATCAGTCAAATCAAATCTAATAAAATTGAGAATGAAAATGGTGAATGTGTCAGATATCTGCCGAAGGCCATCAATGTGTCTTCTTTACAGTGATAAAATCTTGCACCTTCAGGCGTACTTCAGCAAAACATTATACCAGTTCTAGTTCAGTGATAATGGATGTCATACTAAATAAATTTGAATATGTATTGGTATCTCTTCTTACCAAAATTATCATAATTTAGATTTAATGTAAACTTATAGAGTAAGACTCATGCATTCAAACATATTATATTTCCAAAAGAGTTAGATCCTTTGGCATGTTTGGATTCATTATCATCTTTTGTTGATTTAATTGGTAAAGGTGAAGCAATAGATTAAAATGTTTAACAAAATGTTCATGTATCTTTGCAGATGTAAGTAAAACAATCAAATCAAATATCCAAGAATAATTGATTATTCATAAAACTGATACCAATGAAAATAAATGGCCCATACAGTATGTGACTTTCAGTTTGAAGAATCACTTGCTGTCATATGCATAAAAAGAAAAATCCCCAAAATACTGAACTCGGAGGAAAATTCAAAACAGAAAGTTCCTAATCAAATGTCAACATCAAAAGCTCAAACACATCAAACAAATAGATAACAACTGTCCTTTTACTGATTTGGTTCATTTGCATTTGTTTATGTAGAAAATGGTTGATTAAACCAGGTCTTATAGCTAGCTACAACTCTCACTTGTATGACAGTGGCATCAAATTCCATGTATATTGATGGCCGAATGTGAAGCAATTAAACATAAACACTTAAGTTGAGGTAGTATTGCCATTTACTTCTGCCAAACATGGACAGACTACTACTGTTGACCTCAGATCTTGTAAAATGATCCAATTAAAAGCTTAGCCCATATTTCTAGATATTGAGTGTTTAGTTATTTACTACAATAAAAGAAAAAGAATGGCTTGACTTCTACATAGAATGAGTGCATTTAATTTAACCTGATTTGTAGTGTTCTGTAAATAAATATTGACTTGATGATTTCTATTTTTAGAAGAGGAAGAAGTTGGCCATGGTGAGCTAAGTGAGAGTGAGGCTGAAAAAGATTCATCAGAGGTACACCAGTTTTTCTGTGTTGTCACTGTTATATTTTATAGATGTATTGCAATATTATAATATATATATAAGTACAACCTTTCAAATACAATAGTCCCCAAGGGTGACTGGGGAATAGAAATATGGTCACTTGGTCTTCTGCCGACCGACAGTAAAACACTTGCCGAAGTGGGACGTCTGTTTGGCTGTGGGGGATGTATCAAGTTCGCAGTCACGTCATTTCAGAATGGGGATGTTAAATCCGATGCCTCGTGTAAAGAGAGTGCCACGCTCTTTGCAAGTTAAGAACCCTTGCAACAACTCTTTGAGGGGTCAGTAGGTGGCCTGTTGCAAGACAAAATTTCTGTCCCTATCCAATATATCCTCATTTTCCAGTGGCAGTCCAAATTTCCCAGACCATCATCCTGAATGGCCTCTATTATGACAAAAGCTACCTGTAGTATTTTTATTGTTAACTTGTTCTCATCCTGAATATGCATGAAATATTTGCCACTGGACGTTAAGCAACCAATAATCAATCAATCAAATACAATTACTACTCTTGAATAGTCACTTGTCAACACCAGTCATTATAGAAGACTTCATTTTATTTTTAAGATGGAACCAAACACCTTGACCAAAATTAATTTGGCTCGTTTAACTTTCTTAATATTTTGATAAAATATTTATCTTTACAATTTAACAAAAATATAAACATTTAAAAAAAGTTGAACCAAACATTTTGTTTGAAAATTTTCATTAGATTTATAGCAGTTTGGAAAACAGTATTTTTGAGCATTGAGAAGCTTAATATTACCGTTACTTCAATGTTTATCTAATTGTACAGAGTTATCTCCTTGTAGTGTTATGTACAACCTTAAGCTTTAAACTCTTTTTTTTTCTTTCATAAAGATATGGGATCAAAACTTTTGATGTTCTACAAAATAAAAGTTCCCTTAATATTGTTATGCAGGCTTTTACAAGGATAATGGATTTTAAAAGTATCCATGGACATTCAATTTTCCTCAATCAATCATCATTGATATTTAAGAAAATACATGAATCCACAGTTTTATATATTGATGATTATATATTCAGACCTGATAATTTGATTTATTTACAGTACTCTTCATCAGAAGATGAATCAGAAACTGAGAAACCTGTCTCTAAACCAAGAACAGGAACTGATATGACAGATTCTTCTGAGGTAATGTTATCTTAATCAAATTAGGATTAAGTTTTTTGCAGAAACCAGTAACTTTTTTAAAACTTCATGTAAAATTTGAATACTTGGAAATAAATTTTTTTAAGATTGAAAAAAAGCATCTGCAGAAAAAAAAAAAGATTTTTTTATTGCAATCGATATTACACTTTTACACTATCCGTAGCAGTCACAGATAATGCAAAGGGTACCATGGAACCCTTTACAATTTATATTTAAATGTTTATTTTTTTCTTATACTGAATATTCAGAAATCATTGCAGACATTGATGATTGCAATTTTGTAATTTTAGACAAAAATGCGATTATAAATTTTGCAATATTAGAGAAAACCTGTTTAATTCATATAAAAAATTTCAAAATGCGAGTTTAAATTATTGTGATTATAATCCTATCACATTTTTTTTGCAATATTAAAACATTGCAATCATTTCTGAATTTAGAGTATGTATATTTTCTGGCTTCACACATACTTCTTTTTGAGCAAATATCTTTCAACATATAACAAATATTTTGTACTTGAGTTTTTGTATGTAGTCCATGTTCCGAATATTTTTGAAATGCTAAGGCAAGTGGATAAAAAAAAGACTGAAATGAAACAAAAAAATAAAAATTGTCTTTTTTGTTTTACTGTAAAAAATAATCATAAATGAAATTTATTCCCCAAAGTTATGTTTTGTTTTTATTAACAGTCTGAATCAAGTGAAGGAGATTTGTTTGAAGCAAAGAAGGAGAAAAATAGTGACGAAAGCGATGAAACAGAAGAATCTGATGTTGAAGAGGAAAAAGTGGAAAATGAAGAATCTAAAGATACAAAGGTTTAATATTATTTACATTGAAATCATCTGTATATCAGATATAAAATATGAAAAGAGCTTTTCCTGCCAAATTAAGTACACAGCTACTTTTGCATAGGTACTATTTCTGTACTTAAAATGTGTAGTACTGGACATTTACTTCTTTACTTTAAAATTATTGTAATATTGAAGTACCTAAAGTTTTGGTACAGAAATAATACAAACAATATTTGTTTTGAAATTAGAACTTTAAGAGATTTGAAATAGACAAACTTGTAGAATGCATCTAAAATATATAACGGTGTAACCAAACACATGTAGTACTTAGATTTCAAGTACAAATCGAAGTACATTGTACTGTAAAATACAGGTACCTGAATATTACAATAATCTTAAAGTAACACCATAGAACTGAATATTAAAAGTAGATTTCCAGTACTATGTATTTTTGGTACAGAAATAGTACCTATGCAAAAGTAGCTGTGTATGTCTGTATAGGTCTAAAAACAAAAATGATATACATAATTAATTTTTGCTATGTACTTCTTCTTTTGCAAATGTATTTTAATGTATAACAACTATTTTTTTACATTGTTGTTTAAAGACTTACCAAAAGAACTTTATAAGGATGCAAGTTTAGGTTCAGATAATGTAAATTTAGAAATATTGCAGTATTTCATATATCAGTATTGCAAATTTTGCAATGGAATGTGTACTTGCATTTTGAATTCTGATAGCATTTGTTATAACGTTTTCTGAAATCCTATTAATAGAAAAACAAAGGATATGGGGTATCCATCAATGACACAAAATCACTAAATGAACAACAATACAACATACAAAAAGCGCATTTATCACTGTTCTTCATCTCAAAGTTACAGTGAGACCTTAACAAGGAGAAAAAAAAAATCTCACCTCACCACAAATTGATTTCCTATCTTTGTCTCTAATGTTCTTCATCTCAAAGTTACAGTGAGACCTCAACAAGGAGCAAAAAAACTCTCACCTCACCTTAAATTAATTTCCTATCTTTGTCTCTAATGTTCTTCATCTCAAAGTTACAGTGAGACCTTAACATGGAGCAATAATTTATTAATTTCTTATCTTTGTCTCTTGTTGAATAATCCAAATAACTAAGCAAGTAAACATTTCTGAATTTACAGTAGACAAAATTATACTTTTTCTTTTATTCAACACAAATATTGCATATATGCTGTTTTGAAACAAATTTCTTCAAAACTATACCTAGTTCTTGCATGTATGTGTAGT
Organism: Mytilus trossulus; assembly: GCF_036588685.1. NCBI lineage: Eukaryota > Metazoa > Mollusca > Bivalvia > Mytilida > Mytilidae > Mytilus > Mytilus trossulus. The sequence continues at coordinate 25,150,933 of NC_086383.1, read as the reverse complement.
ATTATAAAAAAAACATTTCCTTAATTGATCTTGCTTGATTACTTATCACAGGTTGGTGGATTTGCTAATGAGTTAGCATCAAAAGCATCAAAGTTAGGAATAGCACCTCAAGTGATACCTGAAGAACATAAAGGTTAGAAGACTTGATTTTATTTATTTGTGTTTTATAGCCACTTTTAAGCAGTGTTTTGAGGTCATTTTGTGATGGACAGTTTTTATTGGTGGTAGAAGCCAGGGTGCCCAGAGAAAAACACCAACCTTCGATAGGAAACTGACAATCCTAGTAAATAAAGATTTGAGTTGAGTGCACCCACACAGCTAGAAGAAAAATATATCACATTATGAATATATTTACATAATTACCAGAATTGGCTCTGCTGATATAATCTTAAGACAATATAGTATGATTCACAAGCGATATATAAATATCCACTAAATGATGTAGATATAGGAATTATACAGTCGTCAACAATGAGCAAAATTCATATGATTTGTTAATTTTAACTAGAAAAGCAAGAGCCTAATTTATGTATTAAACAATGAACAAAAAACTTCCCGGCTTGATAAAAGGCACTTACAGAATTTGAAACAGGTTAATAAATTGAGAATGGTAATGGGGAATATGCCAAAAAAACAGCAATCCAACCAATGAGGAAAAAACAGCCAAAGTCCACCAATACATGTTTGAGATGTAAACTTTACAATAGACAACTTTCAAGTTCAATGCATTTCTGTCAAAAACTCTGGTTTTAGTGAACATTGTTTGTGGGTTTAGATGCATTGTCACTTCTGTTTCAATGTTGAACAAGTGGTTGGAAAACATATAAAACTATATTGCACAAATTATGCAGAACATTAAATTTTCATAATTGACAATCAGCACTGCTGTGATAAGGGAATTGTGATTAAAAGTACTTACAAAACAAACATTTCTAGTTTATCCTGCACAATGACGATCACTAAGACGCTTGATGAGCGGTACTAGTGCAGGGATACAGACAATCCCCTCTATCTGGTAAATGATGTAATGAAGGCGCCCATTATTGATGATTTTTTTTACAGTGACAGATGAACTCAAAAGTGGTCTATTATCTTTCCATTAACACTATTTTTCTTCTGTTGAGATGATAATATTGATAATTATATAGCCAAAGAAAATAAAATAAACCTGTAACATTTTAATTGAATTACTGTTTGTTATTGTCAAAAAACTCAAGCTGAGGATATTTATTTTTCATTGCAGAAAAGCAGCGAACAGAATCTGAGTCAAGTCATAAAAAGAAAAAGCACAAGAAGGAAAAAGAGAAAGAGAAATCCAAACCCAAGAAGCATACAGATGGTTTGTATATTAATACCTCAACAGTATATTGTCTTGAATTAAGGTGGTACCCAAAACCTTGACTAAAATTTATTTGGCTGGTTTAATTTTTTTCATAAAATTTTGACAAAATATTTACTTTGACCCTTTGACAAAAATATAAAAATTTCAAAAAAAATTGAACCAACCAATTCATCAGAAAAATTACACTGGTTATATAGCAGTTCGGAAAACACTAACTTTGATCATTGAAAAGCTTAATATTCCCTTAACAATACAACGTAATTGAAATGTTTAGCTGATTATACAGAGTTATCTCCCTGTAGTGTAAGGTACCACCTTAAAGTCATATATATAGGCAAAACTTTGACATGGTGTGTCTGGCATTGGCCGAGTCCACATCAAAATTTGATAAAAAAATGTTTTAGGAGGTGAGTACAAAGGGAACCAGTAATTTCATATGCATGTCAATGATATTTGGATGGAACTGTATTACCCTTATCAGAAATGTGTCTATCTTGGTGTTAAATAAGATACAAAGGAACTTAGTAAAAAAAGGTAGAAAAAGTCTGCTATGTTGAATACACTGTATATGTCTATTTATAGATGATGATATGCTTTAGTATTTTTTCATAAATGATGATATGTTTAATGTCTATTTATTGATGACAATATGCGTTTATGTCTATTTATAGATGAAAGTATGCTTTTATGTCTATTTATAGATGACAACATGCTTTTACGTATATTTTATAGCAGACTGTTATCATATCAGAACTATATCACTATGATCATTTGATTTGAAATTATTTATCTTATCTTTTTTTTGCTATTTCGCTAATATATATAACATGACACTAAATTTTATGAACAATGATAAAGTCTCTTAATTATATGTATGTTAAATAATGATTCGAACAGTGCATTATAAGCCTATTTGGCTGGCTGAAGTTTTATATTATGTATTCAATGTAACAATATACTTTATATTCAGGTTGCACTATAATAAACAATTCTTCTTCTTCTTCTTCTTCTTCTATAGATGATTTTTATATATCTATTTATAGATGATGATATGTTTCCGACCTCCATTCAAGAAGATGAAGATGACAATCTCTTTGCACCAAAAGGAGGCTTGTTTTCTACTGGTAAAGGATTGTTTGATGACGATGAAGAAGATGTAAGTAGATTTGTCATTCAATTACATTTTTTCATTATAAGTAGATGTAAGAAGTCCACTTTCAGATGCAGGATTTTCTGGCTGTGTTGCAGACCCTTTGGTGGCCTTAGGCTGGTTTTTTTTTACACTTTGGTCTTTGGTTTTTGTCTCTTTGACACATTTCCCATTTCCATTCTCAATTTTATTCAGATTTTTAGATGACAGTTTAATTATACCCCCGCTTTAAAAAGGGGGGTATACTGTTTTACCTCTGTCTGTCCTTTCGTCAGTCCGTCAGTCAGTCCGTCTGTCCCATGAATATTTTTCATCGCATTTTTCTCAGGAACTGCAATACAAGGATTTCTGAAATTTGGTTTTAGGGTTTATCTAAGTCAGCTATACCGTGTGATGCATTTTTAGATTGATCACTTGACAACTTCCTGTTTACCAAACACTTGTATGATTTTACACATGATAGCCAAGTTGAAAATTTTCGTCACATTTTTCTCAGGAACTACAATAGAAGGATTTCTGAAATTTGGTTCAGGATTTATATAAGTCAGCTATACCGTGTGATGAGTTTTCAGATTCATCACTTGACAACTTCCTGTTTACCGAACACTTGCATATTTTTACACTATTAATATTATCCACTTGCGGTGGGGGTATCATCAGTGAGCAGTAGCTGGCAGTTTCACTTGTTTTTTTTGTTTTAACTTAATGGAAGATTTATTATCATTATAACTTCTGACCAAGGAGACCTTGATTTGATGTTTAACAAATTAAATTGTTTATAAAATAATTGTCTACAATTAGCTTCAAAATAAGCGAAAAAATTATCATATTCTTTAATTTTGTGGAATATATTTTTCACAAGTATGCAAAACTACTCAACAAAACTTAGAGGGCTTTGGTCACCAAAGGGTCTAAGTAGGTCAACTTCTGTATTCACTAGCTAGTCAACACTGAGGTTGTGAGTTCGGACTCCTATCTTAATTTATTAAAATTGTCAGTTTTCCTATGGAAGGTCAGTGGTATTCTTAGGGCACTCTGGCTTCCTCCACCAATAGAAACTGGTGACCATGAAATAGCTCAAAGGTGACGTTTAAAAGTGGCATTAAACACCTACAACACTCAAGATATTTCTAATTGTATATTTCTCATAATTTTAGTTTAAATTTAAACTTTTCCTGTGCAATTTGAAGATTTTAATTGGACATTTTAATGAATCACTGATAGCATTTAGACAATAATGTTGTTTTTATATCTTTTCAACAGGAGGGAGGCCTGTTTGATGATGAAGTTAAGAAAGAAGAGAAACCAAAGAAGAGAGGTATAAATAGCAGCCTTATAAATCTTTCAATCTGTTTTGAAGATGATTTATATCTTTTATTTTAAAAAATATGTTGTCAAAAACAGTACCAGTCTTTCTTTAATACTGTGGATTTGTTTATTTTTCGTGGGTACCAATAATCATGTATTGAAGAAAAATTGCATTTTTTGTGGATAATTAATTTCGTTGTTTTGGCAAAGTCAGCATACATTCCTTTATAAAAAATTGTAATTCATTGAACCTGTAAATTTGTCGTTCCCCTGTACCCATGAAAAAAATGAAAATTGGTTTCCAATGAAATTGAATGAATCCACAATACATATATTATAAGTTATATGGTTCACTACTGACCCCATACAGATCCATAGAGGGTTAGTAAAATCCATAGGGGGTGAGGCCGGAGGCCGAGTCCCCTATGAATTTTGTTCACCCTCTATGGATCCGTAGGGGGTCAGTAGTTAACCGTAAAACGATTTATTGGACGCTGGACTTTTTATGTGGCATTTTGTTGAACAATTAACAATGAAACATAACAGCATTAATAGATGACATCGCCATTAATGCGTCATGAACCCCGTATGAAACTTACTAACCCCATACGGTCTCATAGGGGGTCACCACGTGACGGCGTTTAACCAATCACAACGTGATAATTCATCTGTGGTCCAATAAAAATTTTGAGTTGACAATCTGCTGCCTCTTCAAAGACCCATCAAAACAACATCTGATAAACAAATTTAATAATACTTTTAGATATTTAGATGGTATTTTGGCTCTCAATAATGACGACTTCAGTATGTATATTAATGAAATTTATCCTGGTGAACTTACTTTAAATAAAGCTAATACTAACAATGACCACTGCCCTTTCCTCGATCTTGATATCTATATCACTAATGGAAAGCTGAATACTAAAATTTATGATAAAAGGGATGATTTTTCATTTCCTATTGTTAATTATCCGTTTTTAGATGGTGACGTTCCCTTGTCACCATCTTACGGTGTTTATATATCTCAACTTGTACGATTCGCTCGTGTATGTAACAATGTTTTAGATTTTAACGAGAGAAATTTATGTATTACTGAAAAATTATTACGCCAGGGTTTTCGATATCACAAACTAGTCAAAACATTTACTAAATTTTATCATCGGTATAAAGACATCAATCGTAAATATAGCTCAACATGCAGACTTCTTATACGTTCAGGTATTTCACATCCAATTTTTTATGGAAATATTCTTTATAAAGCACAAAGATGTCAGTATTCACCTCAAAAACTTACAAAACCTTTGAATAGACTTATTAAGAAGGGATATAATTACGATACTGTTGTCAAGTCATTAAAGATTGCATATTTTGGCGTTAATATTGAGTCACTGATAAGGTCTTTGCGTCGGAACTAAACACATTTATTCTAAAAACAGTTGTTGGCATGACACGGGTTATGTTCTTCTCATATATGTTATGATGGTATGATACTAAACCCCTTACGGGAAGGATTGTGCCTGATGTTCATATGATGAAATCATAATCTTTCAGTCAGTTTAATTGAAGTCTGGAGTTGGCATGTCAGTTAACTGCTAGTAGTCTGTTGTTATTTATGTATTATTGTCATTTTGTTTATTTTCTTTGGTTACATCTTCTGACATCAGACTCGGACTTCTCTTGAACTGAATTCTAATGTGTGTATTGTTATGCTTTTACTTTTCTACATTGGTTAGAGGTATAGGGGGAGGGTTGAGATCTCACAAACATGTTTAACCGCGCCACATTTTGGCGCCTGTCCCAAGTCAGGAGCCTCTGGCCTTTGTTAGTCTTGTATTATTTAAATTTTAGTTTCTTGTGTACAATTTGGAAATTAGTATGGCGTTCATTATCACTGAACTAGTATATATATGTTTAGGGGCTAGCTGAAGGACGCCTCCGGGTGCGGGAATTTCTCGCTACATTGAAGACCTGTTGGTGACCTTCTGCTGTTGTTTTTTTTTTTTTATTTGGTCGGGTTGTTGTCTCTTTGACACATTCCCCATTTCCATTCTCAATTTTATTATGTATTATTTGTATTGTTACTGTGGATTCATTATTATTCATTGGATATCAATTTTCGAGGATTTTGTGGGTACAGGTGAACCATAAAATTAAATGTTCCACGAATAAGAAATTTTCTATAGAATTGTATGCAGACTTTGTCATAACCACGAAATTTAATATTGATAAACATATAATTTTCTTTCATCCATGAAAATTGATACCCACGAAAATAAATGAATCCAAAATAGTCCATAGGATAGACGAAGAGAGGAACTAATGTTTTCGTTTTATTTTATAGCTGATTCAAGTCCAAAGAAACAACAGAAGAAAGAAGTAGAAGCTGAGAAACCTGTTGTAAAATCTGGTGGGGGAGGTGGGGGACTTTTTGATGAAGAAGAAGATGAAGATGATTTCTTCCCCACAGGCACAGAATCAAAGAAAGGTAATGAAAAAAAGGTTTGACACTTGCTGCAGTTTTGAATGTTTAAGAGATATCTTGTAAGATATGCTACAGTTCATGTTAATGCTTTTGTCATGTATCATCATATAGAATACCAGGGGGTAGTCCATATACCCGTAGCCAGGACGGGTTCAGGGGTTTGGACAATCCCCCTTGAAAACAAATAAGCACTGTTAAAGTCAATGTTCTGTTCAAATTGTGACTGTTAAAGTCGAGTTTGTGAGTCCAACAAACCCCCCCTTGGAAATTCCTGGCTACGGTCCTGGTCCATCATATGATCCATGACCTAGAATAGATATTTTATCACTTATTTTGTAGAAATTTTGAATGTGAATGCTTTATTGATTGTTATTTTCATTTACATCAATCGGGTAATTGTATAGACATTTTCTTAAGGATATGTTTCAGATATTTTCTAGAATTGTCAAGTCATATTCTATTACAATTACTGTAAATTTAGATATTTTTGCAACAATTTTATTATTTAAATAAAATATGGAATGAACATACAACCATAAATCAATGTTCAAAAATTAAACTTCCCTTCCAACCCTCCCCCATTGTCAATAATTGAATAATCGTTAAGTGAATGTAATTGGAAAAGGTAAAAAGAGTCAAAAGGTGATATTAATTAGTTTTATTTTGTATTTAATTGAAACAGATGTCCCAGAAAAGAAGTCAGCTCCTGCCAAGTCTGATTTGTTTGCTGATGATGAGGAGGAAGATTTATTCTCATCATCGAAGGAGAAAGCTGAGCCAGAGAAGAAAAAGAAGAAAAATGAGAAAAAAGTAAGCTTAATCTTGTTAATTATTTTATTGTTCTGGGGATTCATTTTTTTTTTATAGATTTTGAGGATAGGAGGAAACAACCTGGTTTTGGCACCAGAAATTAAATGTTTGACATTTATTTCGAATTGGCACATGATGTTTAAATTGCATATACAGTCGACTCTCGTTATCTCGAAGTCAGCCGGACCGGAGAAATATTTCGAGATACACATAGTTCGACTCAAACGAAAACCGGAAGTTTGACCGAACAAGGGACACAACTCTTGCTTAGCATGGTAAAGCTAAAATAAATCCGGGTGAATATTGGAAGGGGATCGATATTCTGGTATCAGATCGATGTATTTGTATGTCATGGTCTTTCGTTATTATAATAACATTGTTTTACTTATTCAATTGTTTCAGTTACAATTGTTTCCTATGGCTTTTATCCGTGAGAGTAATTTCCAATCGATAGTTTCGTTATTCAGGTCGTTTAAAGTTGACAAAATTGTTTATTCTCGGATACAAAAGACTTTAGAAAATTTAGATTCCTCTTCATTTTGTTTTATCTCAATCTTTGTTTTAATAAAAGAAAATACAACAAGATTAAAGACGGCGATTGAGTAGTTTTTAGGTGATCATCAACGGAAGTCATAATCCTTACTTTATACACACCCAAGCTCATTAGTGTAAATCACAATTAATTGTTTTGTAAACATTTTAAATACTTTTTCATGAACATTAACAATGTATCACTAATTATTGATAAAAATTATATAAAAGATAATCTTAGGTAAACACTCGTGGAAATAGCATGTCATAAATCAATACAGTGGTCAGTGACTGGAAATTTAATTACACATGTATTGTCAGATTAACTCTTCAATCCATTTAAATGCCGGAGGTCATGTTTTGACATATGTGTATTAGTTCGAGATAAATAATGAATTTTGAATGCTTTTGTTAACCTTGGGATCGTAAATTTAGTTCGACTCATCCGAAATTTCGACACATCCAATTTCGACTCATCAGGAGTCGAATTACATACATTTATATGGAACAAAGTTCGGGACCACGTGAAAACTTCGACTCATCCGAAATTTCGAGTCATCCGAGTTCGAGACAACGAGAGTTAACTGTATAGAGTCAAGAAATATAAATTAATACTATAATATATTTATCTCATGACATCACAGATATCATAATGTATATTGTTTTTAATTCTGGAAAATGATGAGAAACAGAATTTATACAGTATTTCCATTGTTATTGTGGAAACAATGTGTGCAGCCAAGAAACAAAAATATAATTTTAGTATAGCTTTATTACAACTATTTCCATGATCTCACCAAATATATAACAGTTTTTTTTGGTTGGGTTCACACTTTTCCAATCTAAGGTAGAATACAAATTTGATTTAAACAAAGGAAAGTCATGATTTTTTTTTATCATGGTTTATTGCCATGGTAACTTGATAAATGTAAGAATTTGTTCTTATTTTCGGAATACCTTGAACCTTAGTCTTGTTAGGAAAGATTGAAAAATTTGTATGATAAATTTTGAATTTGCAGTAATATTTGGGCCAAATGAGGGCCTCAGTAATAGTCCAGTCGAAATGTGAAACAATTGCTCAGAAGGTGGTAAAAGCATCAAACTTTGCAGAGTGTCAGTTGGGGTCATAACTAACATTTATAGCTATGGACCCAATTCGGGAAATCAAAATGGCGGCTCTGGGCGGCCATTTTGAAATCATATCCAAAAAGTCAATAAAAAATTATTAGAAAAAATATGAAAAATACGTTACTTAACTAATTTTGATAAACTTCCGTATTTCTTATGACAAAGAATATAAACTGAGGACTATTGAAGTATTTAGTAGCCATCTTGAATGGTGGCCATTTTGGAAACGTAAATTTGCAATATATTATTATTCGCTATCCTGAATTGTTTTTTGAATTAATACTAAGTTTTATATGCATTTATAACTAGTTTTGCTAATCATTTATTAATGACTGTTGCTTTTCATATGCATATAAGATATATTCACCAAGTGCTCAAATAAGGTATGCTTATGTTAACAAATAAATGTATTTACAGAAATACGTAAATTCTTTTAATTGCAGTTTAGTATGTAGGGCTTGGGTAATTTTTTACCATTAAAAAAATCCGTATATAAAATATGAGCACTGTATGTTGAACAGGAAAAATACGTAGGTATCAAAATCACTAGAGTTGAACAAATCTAATAAATAAATAAAGAATTCCGCAACGGGAAGAGAGGACACGTGATGATTTACAATGCCAAGCAAATACAAAAAGAGCAGACATAGACATTTGAGCTGGTAATCAGTCATTTTTTGTAAGCATACAACTGTTCAACGTTGATGAAGGCCATTTAATGGGAGAATCACAAGGCAAAAGGTACTAGTCCTGTCAAAGCAAATCTTAATATATATAGTCAGGAAAAACAAAATGAGTCAAGGATTGAAAAACCTAGTAGAATAACCAGCCACAGTTGTGATGAATCAACAAGAACAATGATTGCAGATATTTCTTTATTTCTTTGTGATGAGGTATCTGACTATCATTATGAAGCATCAACAATTGTGATTGACAATATAGTATGTGACTGTCACTTGAACTACTTACCACTGTTCTTTTAGCCAGATACAGTGCTGAAGATTAATATTTCAGGAGCCGATCTCATGCTAAATGTGTGTTAAAACTGCACCACAAGTCAATAAGACAGAATTCGAGACACAGAAAGAAAGTCAAAAAGCTGTTATCCATTGCAATAGGGCTTGCCAAAATAATAGAAAACAGTGATGGTTCAGTCTGGAACAGATATTGTTTTAATATTTGAAATTGATGATATGGTAAAATGGTACAGTGAACGTCCTTAGTAAATATTAGTTGTCATGGAAGGAATGATTAATACAACATTTATGAAAAATTGAATACTAGCTACCATGGATGATATGCAAGCACACATGAAAGGTTGCGTCTTTTTCTGGATTCTCAATGAATATGTTGGGGAAGTTCTGAAACAGGCCATGTCTTTTAAATTTTTTTTAAGTCGTGATGGGGAATGCCTCTTCATAGTCAAAGTACCTAGAATAGTTTGAAGGGTTAGGCTTGCTACTATAGAAAGGTTTACAGGGACATTCATTGTAGGCTTTCAAAATGAATCCGTTCCACAATCTTTGAGACATCTTACTCTCTATCGGAGGACTGATCAGTTGCAGTTGCATCCCTTCGATGACGAGTTGCACAATTGAACTATTATAGCTGAGAAATAGTTAGTGTTGTCTTCCACTCATCGATATTACTGGATTGTGTCTCGATGGTTGGCCATCCTGTATCATTCATACTCAGGAACCTTGTATGCTTGCAGATATCCTTTGTTAATTACATTCCTATTTTGTTAGATGCGTTGCATCAGTCCTTCCTTCCATGATAACTACCAAGTTGTTCCAGGCGTTTATTGTACTATTTAGCGTGATCTGCACGCTTGGCGATTGGTACAATACCTCTGCAAGATCGTGTGTCGTCAATCTATTTTATTATTTTGAAAAGCACAACTCCAAGGATAAAAGATTATTGGCTTTCCTTCTATGTCTTTAATCTGCCTATTTGCTATGTCAAGTTTTATCAATCATTAAGCAGGATACTGGTGATTTGACATCTCCAGCTCTTACTTTGGCTAAGGAAATATGTTTTGTAGTACAGTTGCACAGTCATGTCCTGTTTTTGTCGATTTTAAATTTCGAAGTATCATGGAGATCTTCAGATACATCACCACAGAAAAAATATATTGCAGTCATTGTTTGTGTTGATTCAGTATCACTTAACAGTGTCTAGATACTTCTTGTTTTCTTTCAACTGACAATTTATCTTCAACATCAGAAGTATGTTTTCCCTTTTACTGATGAAATATTTTGAGGTCTGAAAATTTGTTTGACAGGATTTGTGCCGTCTGGAGTGCTTCTGCAGTTTCATAACCCTCATTCAACTGTTTCAAATTGAGCGGAAGAAAAACAAATTCAAGACACAACATTGTTGCATGCCTGCATCAAAAAGAATGATTGCCAGCTCAAATATCTATGTCTGTTCTGTTTGGATCTGCTTGCCATTGCACGCATACCCTAGCTGCATGCTCACATGTCCTCTCTTGCCGTTTCACACATAACTTCTAGCCTAAACGCTCATTATTTTCTTCTGATATCTAGCTCCAGTGTTTTGGAAATCTACAATTTTGATATTTTCCAACAACAACGTTCAGTCATAAATTATCGAATATTCGTAATTTCTGTTTTACAAAGTTACTTAGGCAAACGTGTAAGTAACAGTTAGAAATTCTTATACTGATATTTTTATTTTGTAAACATGTGCATGCCTTATCTGACCATTTTATAAATATATAATGCATATTAGTAAAAAAAAAAGTGTGAATGCAAACAGTGAATAAATAAGATTAGCGAATAATGTTATATTGGAAATTCATGTTTTCAAAATGGCCATCATTCAAAATGGCTACCAAAAAATCAATACATATGAAGTCCTCAGATGACAGTCCTTGTCATCTGGGATGAATATACCATATGACTTTATAAGAACTTCCTGCAGCAAGCGCTTAACTGATAAGTCAAAGTGAACATGGTTACTAAGGAAATGCAAATGTGTAAAGGCAGTATTACGTATGTAAATGTGGAGGGCAATGTGATAGAACATGATAGACAGAGTGAGGTTTGACAAATCATGTACATTTCATTTTTAATTGAGAAAATTTGAGCAGTTGGTCTTCCTATAACATTAATTACTTGTATGATATAAAATTCATTATGTCTGCAATCAAGGTTTTTGAAAGTTGTTTCAAATGAACAATATCAACAAAACGAATTATCCTGTAATCAGCCAACTATTATAAATGACAGGTATACAAATATTTTCTTGCTTTATTTATACTTGTTAAATAAAATTCTCCTGTTATTCTATGTTGAACAAGCGGTGGCAGGAATATTGCTTTTAGAGTAATAGTTCATTTTATGATTTTCTTCGTGATCGCGTTTTAACTATGTCGATACTTTTGAACATTAGAGACATGTACATTGTCGGAAAATATAAAGTAATTTGTACCCTCTACGAAACAGAAGAAAAACTCAGGGAGGGGGGTTCATAGGCTCGATTTTCGTCCTGTTTATATAGCTCAAACAAATACATTTGTATATCTTCGACTTTGGTTTTTATTTTTTATTTTCATCGAATAATGACTACCTTTTTTGGCTTAAAAAACTAAGATTTTTCAAGATGGCCGCCATTCAATATGGGTAATATTTCCAAAAACTTTGTTCAACAAGACAATTGGAATCAGCACTGTTATATTACCCAGGTTTCATGTCAATATCTTCTCTAATATTTAAATTTTTTTTTTTTTATTAATCTATAGAGATCAAACGGCCGCCATTTTAAAATGGCCGCCTCTTCCGCAAATTTTGACTTTCAGAGTGGGTCCATAGCTTAAACTGTTGTCCATGACATATACTACCAGTATTCCAAATTTCATGCTTTTACCACAATCTGAGCAATTTTGTCAAAAATCTGCACAAATCGACTGGACTATAATAAGTTATCAACAAATTACAAATTTTTAGTCACTTTGATAAATCCCCAAATTTAGGGACCTTAAAAAACCAAATGTTTCTGCAAAGAAAATAATTGATGCCAAAAAAAATAAAATCTTCGTTTATTTGTTATTAGAAATTTGCACTGATTTGATACCAAAAGGAATCTATCTGGTTGAGCTGTCCAAGACATCCTGCCATGGCTATTAAAAAACAATGAGATACTAAATATTTATTAACATCACCTTCTATGTTACAGTTACCAGCTGGAGCAGTGTCCATGTTTGGTAGTGGACCTAATCCTTTAGCTGCAGCCATTAAAAAACAGAGAAAGGATTCAGATGAGGTAAAGCAAGCAAATCATATTCAATAAAAAGTTTTACTCCAGGCAATTTAATTCATTGTTTTGGGGCATATTTTGACATCAAATTATTTTGCTTTAAATCAGTCCCAAAAAGTTATTATAATGAAATATTAGATATGTTTATTAATAGTTCTACTGAAATTATCTGAGATTATATAATATTTCGGAAGTTTTTGAGGTTTATGAGGTACTTATTTTGAAATTATAATCACATACTTATATGCAAGCCTTGGTCAAATATGACATAGATTCTTAAAATAAAATAATTAAATTGATTTTTTAGTGTTAATTTCAGGTGAATGCAAGTGTTACATTAGCAAAACAATTTTTGGTCAAGGACTCGTAATAAATAGATATCTGATAATAGAATTTAGAAATGTTATAACTCATACTCAAAGTGAGATAATTGTATATTTCTAAATAGATAATATATTTGTAAATGGCAGCTTCCTAAATTTTGTCCCTTATCTTACCTATTAAACATTTCTGTCTTTATGTTCAGAAAGATAATGATTGTTCAGATGGAGAGAAGTCACGGTCTAGTAATGTCAAATCAAGTAACATGAGTTATGTCCCTTACCTAAACATCCTTAATATTACTGTCTTTATGTTCTTACAGGAAGATAATGATTGGTCAGATGGAGAGAAGTCACGTTCTAGCAGTATCAAATCAAGTAGCTCCTCAACAACTTCATCAAAACAAGTAGACAGATTGAAAAAAGAAGGGCGGAGCTCATCTAAAAATAGCTTGTTTGATGATGAGGCTGATGATGCACTGTTCTCTGCACCTTCTAAACCTCGCGCAGACAGGTACAAAAAATTTAATACTTATAGATATAAGAAGAGGTAGTATGACTGCCAATGAGACAACTCTCCATCCAAGTAATAATTTATAAAAAGTAAACCATGCATGTTATTCCTTTAGGTAGATCATAAGTTTATATTTTTTAAAGTAGATTTTTCTTATACTTTACCACAATGAAGATTTTACTATATTTATTTCAAAAATATAATAAATATCCTAATCCTGAAATCCTGGGCTTAAAAACATGAAATCCTGAGGTCCTGAACTCAAAGAAATTTAAATCCCGACATCCCTAAAGTCAATAAAAGAATTCCTGGATCCCAAAAGGACCAATCCTGATATCCCGGGCTTTACCTTATGATGCACAGCAGTTATTACTTGTACTTAGTCAAAACTGAAATAGATGTCATCATTTTAAAAGCCAATATACTGAAATGGATTTCACTCTTCAAATACTAACAATGATTTGAATGAACATTTAGCTTTAGCTGTTTACCAAGTTCTATATCAACCTTAGTCAAATCTTATTTTGTTATAATAGTTAAACAATTGTTTTAATGTCATACAAAAGGAGAGCATGATCTAAGAAAAGTTTCCTCATTTTGTGTATATCAATAAAATTGAGAATGGAAAAGAGGGATGCGTCAAAGAGATCTAGACAACTACCATACCAATAAGCAAAATACAGCCCAAGGGGACTTCTAGCAAATTTATTTAAAAGTACACTTTTTAGAATTTAGATTTTTCCTAAAATCATTAAAAGAACTTCAAATTGTTCTGTAGGTTTTTTTGCTTTTTGCTGCTTGGTTGCTTAAGGGCATACGATACAGTTACAGGGAAGGTAATGACGTTGCTAACGTTATTTGTTATTTTCGCGACGTCAAACTGTGACATATCAGGAAAAGATGCATTTTTCGACTGATTTTTATCATTCAAACTGATTTAATTTGAAAACGAAATCATGGACCCCTATTTTTCAAAACGGCATTTGGTTTCATTTTGCAGGGAGATTATGTGACCCAAATTTTATAAAACTGTAAATAGAGGATTTTTTTTAATTATAATAAACATGCAGTAAAAAGTTACGTTTTTTACTCAATTCATGAACATTTGATAAATATGAGTCATTTCTGAATAAAAAAATGCATATTTTTTAAAGATATTTATAAAATACAGAAATTACCGATTATTTAACAAAAAACAATTTGTTTTTATCTTTTATAACAAAAAAGTTATGTATTTCTTTCGAAAAAGAAATTACGGCCACAAATTTGAGTTTCGAGCAAATATACAAAATTTTGACATCATTTTACTCAAAAAGTCATGAAAGTAGCACATGAAGGAATATTTTTTATTACATATTTGATTTAATCAGGTAAAAAATAGCATATATGCAAATTTTCATGAACTTGTAAATACAGGATCAAAACTGTATGGTATGCCCTTAATATACAGTCTTTGACACTACAGATTTGATAGGATATTTAGGACTGAACTATTTCATGTATTTAGGAACATATTCAGGTTGAGTTCACATAGAGAATGCCTCTTAAATTAAAAAAATACAATATTTTGCCATAAAATTTGCTTGGCAAAAAAATATGTGTGACCCTAAAATTTTTGATTGGGAAATTTGTAAGAGTCACACCTCCACTAAATTCACAACCTAGATTGTTGCCTAATTAGTTGTATCTAATTATAATATTTCAGTAAATCAAAGGCCAAACCAGCAAGTTCTTTGTTTGCTGCCGATGATGATGATGACCTATTTGCAAGTACTAAAAGCCCTGTAGGAAAGGCTGCACCACAAAAAGTAAGTATGTCTAATGAAATATGCCAGGATAATTTTAGTCAAATGTTGAAACAGTATTATGGTCTGCACCAAAATCTTGGTATTATGCTTAGTCCTGTATTAAGATACATTAGGGAATGGGAGGTGCTCTAATTAACAAATTGTTCATGGTTGCATTTTCTTTTACAATTTTGTAAGAATTTTAAGTAATTTGAGTAAAATAAAAATTTTATATTATAGGTAGTTGGGGTCATACAATAAAAAGCTGAATATTATGTAAATTAGGAAAATGGCGTACATGTGTACAAGTTACATAATTCTATTTCACCTGGGATATGCTATTGACACACGATTCCTTATTTTTACACGGGACTTTTATATATATTTTAATAAATTGTTGAGAAAGAGGTACTTTTCATTCATATTTAATAATTATTGAACATCACGCACAGTTTATTATTTCTGTCGTGTCCTTGTTTGTGAAGTAAATGATAACGATCACATTTTGATAAACACATAACAAACACATCTTAGGCAAAATATAATATCAGATTCATAAAATAAACAAGACAACAAGAAGAAACATGTTTTATTTGACTATAAAAGATCGTTTTATTAATAAAATGAAACATTTCTGTACTGAAATTTTCTTAAACTTCGTAATGGCGCAACTTCCGGCTTCATTTCCTGTCAAGAAAAATATGAAATTATTTCAAAATATTCGATTGTACATGGTTTTACACATTTTTCATAAATATTCCTATCCAATTAGCCGATATATTCTAATAACCGATATTCGATTATCCGATGTATTTTGACTGAAATGTATAGGGAATGGTTCGGTGTTTTGAAATAATATTACAATAGCCAATATATTCGTTTAGCCGATATCCGATTAGGTGGAGTCTACTGTAGTTGTTTTCTTTTTGTGTGAAAATAAAGATACCTCATACTCACCTTTAAAAAATAGATATTCTTTGTGAAAGAATTAATTATAGATTATCGTTGATTATCTTAACGAGATTGATTTTCTCGCTAGAGCTGGTACAGCGAAAGTGAGAAAAGCAATCGAGTTGAGATGACCAATGATAATCTGTTTATCGCTATTTTACCTGTGACGACGTTGTCAATTTCAATGTCAATTTCGTTAGCAACGCCACGTGGCTCCTTAGTTTCTAGCAATAATTTTTCCATATCAAGCGAGAAGCATGATATGAAAATTATCACAAAAAAAGATCAAAGGAAAAATGCACAAAATAGCGATAATGTTAAATATTTATAGATTATCTTTGGTTATCTCAACGAGATTGATTTTCCCGCTTGAGCCGGTCATGGTGAAAGCAAGAAAAGTAATCAAGTTGAGAGGACCAATGATAATCTGTTTATCCCAATTTTACCTATGACGATGCTGTCAATTTCATTAGCATTGCCACATGGCTCCTTAGTTTTTACTGATAATTTAACATCTCAAGCCAGTAGCATGATTTGAAAAATTATCACAAAAAAAAAGATCACAGTAAAAATGCACAAAATAGCGATTATATGTACGAGGTTGCAATAGAAGGTGATATGGATTGTAGGGAAAGTGGAGTACCAGATTAACATATGACTAACAGTTATTTTCACTCATTTCACTTTGTACTATGAGTGTTGTTTTTTTTTATAGAAATCAGTAGAGTCTAAGGCCAGAGCTGGATCCCTGTTTGATGATGACGAGGAAGAAGATTTGTTTGGTGTACCAGCAAAACCAAAAGAAAGGTTGGATATTTTTTTATGTTGTGTTTTTCATTAGGCCACTCAAAAAAGTAATTAAATGAACATCTTTGTGCAGTTATAACTTCCTAAACATAGTAATTATACATACTGTGGATTCATTGATAATCGTTGGATACCAATTTTCCTGGATTTCGTTGGTACATGGAAACCACGAATTGGAAATATTCAGCAAATTGGAAATGTTCTAAAGGAATGTATGCAGACTTTGCCAAAACCACAAAATTAAATATCCATGAATATGCAAGTTTTCTTCAAACCATGAAAATTGGTATCCACGAAAATAAATGAATCCACAGTCGATAGGATATCAGGACCTCCCATACTATTTGTGTTAGTATCATACTGTACAAGCAGATTCCAGTTAACATTATGCAACAAACTTCCAAAAGTCTAGCATTATCAACTATTGTAATTGTACTTATTTTCGCGGTGTATTCATTTTCACGAATATCAAGGTTGGTTTATTATCGCAAAAAATAAATACACGCAAATCTAAATCAAACCTTGCAATAATTAAAACATCCTGAAAATAAATACCTGGTAAAGTGTTAAAAAAAAAAATCTCGCGAAAATAAGTACCCGCAAACAAAAGTACAAGTACAGTATCATCCTCATTCACAAACTATTGTTAAATGCATTGTATGTAATCTGTTAAATATATATACCTGCAATTTTTTGTTTTTTTTGTTTGAATACTGATTATCATATCCTGATTGCTGTCAAATCTTGAATTTTTGGCAAACATGAGTTGAAGTGTGTTTTTTTTATATATATACCAAGGTTATTGGACAAAAATTATGCAGTCCTGTATAAATAAATTCAAGAAGGTTGGTGTGATATTTTTTTTTAAATCTGGTTTCAATCAGCATTAAAGCAGATGTATTGGGCAGATATTGCTCTCATAGCACCAAGAATCAGGAAGTTTTGTGAAATATCACTTGTTAAGATGGTTTGTATATTTTTAGTGAAAAGAAAAAGCCAGCTGGAGGTGTATCATTGTTTGGAGGAGCAGACATCTTAAAGAAGAAAACAGAGAATGAAGTTAAGGTAAAGAATAAAGTCACATGAGCAAAAGTATTTCAAGAAATAATAAAGAGATGTAATTTTGTTTTTATGATCCTTGCATGCTATGAGATAAAAGATGGCTGCTGCAGACAAACTAAGAGAGCCGTGGTGTAGTGGTTAGTGCATCGAACTACTAACACAAAGTTTCCTGGTTTGATTCCTGTTCGGGATGAAAATTTCAGGAACTGAATTTCTGGCTCTCCCTTGACACCATTTGCGAGTATGGTCTTGAGGAAATGATGATAGTCTGCCGGAAGGGGACGATTAATGGCTGACCCGTGTTAAGAGAGAGTCATATCTCTTGCACCTTAAAGACACCCTTGTAGATTTTGAAAAAGAGTAGGCTTATGCCGCTACAAGGCAGCACTCGTACACGTAAAGTGGAAAGGGATTAATATAAGTTGCAAAAATGTTTCCCAATCCACTTTATGTAAATATGTTTAAATTAACTAATAACAAACTAGGATGGAGAGTTGTTTCATTGACACTTATACCACATCTTTATATATCTAATAACAATTTATTTATCAATGACATTTTTTTTCATGGACAAATTATAATACATTAAAAATGTGCTTTGTGACCAATGCAGTAATGTATTTTATGTTTTTATTACCTCTTTAACATTGATCCTGTTCAATGTCAATACAGTTTGTTTCCTTGTTTTGTGACAAGGATATTGATTTATTATGTGTTTTAACCAGGAACCAGAGAAGAAATCAGAACCAGTAAAAAGTCCTCCTGCTAAGACCACTCTGTCATTATTTGATGATGAAGATGAAGACCTATTTGGAGAGAAACCAGCACTGCCAAAAGAAACAAAGGTACATATATATTTCTTTGTTTAGTACATATTTATAGATTAGTGATGGTTTTAAAACAAGGAGTTTCTCAGGTATAGTCTATTTGAATGATGAATTATCTCCCTTTATTTATTGTCTTATTCAAGGATGAATTATCTCCCTTTGTGTATAGTCTTGTTGAAGGATGAATTGTCTCCCTTTATCTAAAGTCTTAGCTTGTTTTCGGTGTGAGCCAAGGCTCCGTGTTGAAGGCCGTACTTTAACCTATAATGGTTTACTTTTTAAATTGTTATTTGGATGGAGAGTTGTCTCATTGGCACTCACACCACATCTTCCTATATCTACTTATTATGGATGAATTATCTCTCTTTATTTATAGTCTTATTGAAGGATGAATTATACCCCTTTATTTATAGTCTTATTGAAGGATGAATTATCTCCCTTTATTTAAGGTCTTATTGAAGGATGAATTATCTCCCTTTATTTATAGTCCTATTGAAGGATGAATTATACCCCTTTATTTATAGTCTTATTAAAGGCTGAATTATCTCCCTTTATTTCCATCTGTCAAACAAATTCTAAAATGAGATAATTTGCTTAAAGTCATCATGTTTTAAGAAAATTCCTTTTTCTGTGTTGATGTTTTAAATATAACTGTGTATGCCTCCGCTAAGGGGGAATGAGGTTTTACCCTTGTCCGTCTGTACCTTCATAAATTATGTGCGTATGATCATCCCGAAATTGGCTCAGTTCTCTAACTTTAGTTTGCCTCAACCAAATGTTATGAAACTTGTAGTTAATGCTTATTACCACAAATCACAGATAATTTTTGTGGTGTCACTTTTACCATTCTAGAGTTATGCTCCTTTACTATGTTTACAAAAGCAGTTCTCTAGCTTAAGTTTGTGTCAACCAAATGTTATGAAACTGCTTTACAATGTTTATTACCACAGAACTTAGATCAAGTACGAATTTGAGTAGTGTCATTGTTATGTCCGTTAATACTGTTGTATAAAAGTGGGGTATCACCTTTGTCCTAAATACACATTACTCATTTATTAGATATCTAGGAATTTTGCTTTTCAGTGTGAAACAAGGATCAGTCTTGAAGACCTAACCATGACATACCGTATAATGGTTTACTTTTATAGATTATGACTTGGAGGGAGAGTTGTCTCATAGGCATTCATACCACATCTTCCTGTATCTATTTTAAATAGAACTCAGTCAATACCTATAACTGCTCAATGAAATGGATTTGTTCTACTGTTAGGTCATATTATAGTATGATAATTTACATTTTTATGCCCCACCTACGATAGTAGAGGGGCATTATGTTTTCTGGTCTGTGCGTCCGTTTGTCCGTCTGTTCGTTCGTCCATCCCTTCATTCGTCTGTTCGTTTGTCCATCCCGTCGTTCGTCTGTTCGTTCGTCCATCCCGTCGTTCGTCTGTTCGTTCGTCCATCCGTTCGTTCGTCTCCATTCGTTCTTCCGTCTGTTTGTTTGTCCATCCGTCTGTCCCGCTTCAGGTTAAAGTTTTTGGTCAAGGTAGTTTTTGATGAAGTTGAAGTCCAATCGACTTCAAACTTTATCCACATGTTCCCTATGATATGATCTTTCTAATTTTAATGCCAAATTAGAGTTTTTACCCCAATTTCACGGTCCACTGAACATGGAAAATGATAGTGAGAGTGGGACATTCGTGTACTGAGGACACATTATTGTTTCCTTCTGTATACACAATAGTTCTGGAAGCAAATAGGAGTTGATATTGATACTATGAGCTGCCTACCCCCCAAAAAAGGAAATACAATGTATGATCAGCACTGGGTAAAAAGAAATATCAGTTACAAATAGGTAACACCTAATTCATATTAATTTTATTCCTCATTAGGTGGAGAAGAAGACAGAAAGTCAGAAGAAGAATAAGAATTTGTTTGAAGACGATGACCTTTTGTTTGGAGAGGAAGAACAACAGTCACCAGGCGTGGACATCTTTGGATCTCCTCCAAAAGTATGTGTTTTCATTTTTTTAAATTTATTTCAAAGATAACATAGTCTTGCAGAAGGTTCCATTCTTTTCCTTGGCTGCTAAGTAGCTTAGATACAATTGGAATAAAATATAGATTTGTCTACAAGTATCTGACAACACTTCATTCTGCTTTCTGTTCTTATGAATTTGCATCTGTTGAGCTCCGTGACCTTCATATTTATGGGTTCTGACCTTCTTAACAGTAGTAAGTTACATGTGAGAGACTTGTATTTTTGCAATTTCTAATGCCTTAACATATTCAGCTGATTATCTGTGTCCCATTGACACATTCCACATATAATTTTTGGGGGGAGTAGAGATTACCTAATCCAATCATACTCAATTTTATAAGTTTTGATGTGGACATAGTAGGTTGATATTTGCTTTTAGTTTAATTCACATTAGAAAGGATTTACGTCCAAATTTCAATTCTTATTTGAAAATGTAATGCGCGTCAAATTTGCTTTACCGTCCTAAAGACATTAACTTTAAATTAGAATTGAAACAGAAGAGTATGTGAACGCGTTTAGCAAATTGGATTCACATTTATTTTGAATTCAATTCGAATAAAATACACTTGTGAATGAGGCATTAATTAAAGAATTGCCAACATGGCAGCAAGTAATGTTTTCTTCCCTATTGTTTTAAAACACCAATGGTTTAATGGTTTTCATGGACTTCAGGAAACCTGTATTTTTGAGGATATTTTATTTTGTGAATATAAAAAAATCCTTCTGTTTGACTGAACCAGTACCTCTTTCTGTTAATAAGCATAAGACATCCATGAATAATATGATATTTGAACATATGTGGTATGGGCTTTGTTAAATCAAAATGGTGACCTATAATTGTTAATTTCTGTGTCATTTAACTTTTTTGGATTCAAGCGTCACTGATGAGTCTTTTGTAGAAGGACAACGTGTCTGGCGTAAATACAAAATTTAATTCTGGTATCTATTTGAGTTTATTTGGTCTTTTGTGGAGAGTTGTCTCATAAGCAATCATACCACATATTTTTTTTTATATATGTATCTTATAGTTCCCTTAATTTTTGTAAGATTTGTGTTTCACTGTTTTCATCAATATCTTAAATAAATTGGTAAACATTATCATATAAATTTTGATAGAACTCTATAAAGAAGGATGCCAATGGTACATTCAAATTCATAAGTCTAAATTAAACTGACAATGCCATGGCAAGCAAAGGAATAAGATAAACAACAAAATACAAAATAACTTGGAAAACCAAAAGTTGTTTCAGCAGCACAAAGCCCACCCACATCTAGGGGTGATCTCAGGAGCTTAAGATCTTGCTCTACTTGTGGCACCTATTGCTTAAATAAGTACGATGCTTTTTATCTTATATTGGTATCATGTTGTCGTCAATGTCATCCGAGACATTTGGTTTCTGGACAATAACTTTTGTTTAAGTAAATAGAAATCTATGAAATTTAAACACAAGGTTTATAAATACAAAAGACAGTTTGGGGTTTATTTTGGGGTTATAATCCTAACAGTTTTGGAATAAAGAGCCAAAAAGGGGCCCAAAAAAGCATTTTTCTAGTTTCCATTCAAAAACTTGTGGAATGTTGTATTGATCTCTGTGAAATTTTACCACAAGTTTCAGTACCACAAAGGAATGGTTAGGGTTTGCTTTGGTTGTGGTGGTGGAGGGGGGGGGGGGGTTATGGCTTAAACCGTTTAGGAATTAGGGGCAAAAACGGGGGTAATAAAGGTTTCCTAAGGGTTTCCTAGTTAATGGACAATTACTTAAAACAATTTAAAAGCAGTGTAAGGGATGGGGTAATCCAAAGTATGCTTTTAAATTATGTAAATTATGTAAATTATGCTTTTAAGTTCATGAAGTTATGTAAATTATGCTTTTAAGTTATGTAAATTATGCTTTTAAGTTATGTAAATTATGCTTTTAAGTTATGTAAATTATGCTTTAAAATTATGTAAAAAGAAATGTTGTTTTGTATTGGGATGATTAGCAATTATGATGTATTATAATTGGTAATAATTATTATGGTTGCAAACCTCATTGGGTTATTAAATTGAAATTATGACCATATCTTGAGGGAAAGAGTTTTTTTGGAAAAAAGGGGGGATACATGAAAAAAATGGGAGGGGGGAGGGAAAATATATATTCTTGAAATATTTATTTTCATTTGCATTTGCATAATATAAAAAAGGAGAGAAAGGGGGAGGGGGAAATCTCAACAGCAAAGTCCCTAGTAAAACAATTGGTGTGTCTATTTTGGTCATTGCATAGATTCTATTAAATTCTAACATTTAGCAGTCAGATATAAGTTGTTTGGGATTTCATTTTTGCCTTTGATACAATTGGAAATATAATGAAGGAAAAGTATACTGGTTAAGTTTTGTTCAAATGTTTGGTATAAGTGTATTGACCTGTGACTCATTGACATTTACAATGATTTAGAGCAGAAAAAGGGGTGTTTACAGGTAATAGGACCATTTTAATAGCAGGATCCTTGTTAGGCCAAATAAAAAAATATGTGTTTCCAATTTCCCTACCTGTCCTCTATTTTAAGCTGAGAAATAGCCTACCTTAAAGTTTTTTGGGTCATTTTGCAATAGCTTTTTATAGTCAGAATTTCTCTCCCATAGACTCAATGTAAAAAAAAATGTAAGAAAGAAAAAAAATCCTTACCTACCTACCCTATTTTTTAAAAAGATGTAATAGGAAACACATATATGATTTGATTTAGCCTTAATAGTTTCACTTTAAGTATGATATAGTATACATTATTACATTTGATATGTACTAAACTCAGTTAAAATCAAACATATAACAGGATAAAAATACATTAAGAATATTATTTGGAGAATTATGGAAATATTTTTACATGAATCAATGGTATGTCTTTGAAAAGGGAATTGTTGAAAATATAGAGGTTGAGAGTTTAAAGTTTAAAGTTTTCATATGGAAATTGATTTCACCAAATATCAGTGCTAATTTTGTAATTGTAAATATTTAGTTATGGACAGTTATTTTAAATTTGTAGTGCATTTCTTTTAGACAATAAATTCAAATTAAAAATGGCAAATACTAACTTGTATACTGTACTACTATTGGAACAGATATAACAACATTGTAGAAAAGGCTACCTGTGAGCTCTATTGTTTTTTGGGTGATATTTAATAACTCAAATTATTGTCAATTATAAGTTATGGGGGTTTTACAATTCTGTTTGACAAATTCAGACATTACGATAGTGTAAATCATCTATTTAAACATTAGGTTTAAAGTGACTTATAGGTCCAACGGGCCGGGTGTAAATTGATTTAACTACTGTATTCTTATTATGTAATATTATATATACTACACATGTCACTATAATAAATGATATACTTACTTACTTACTTACTTAAACAAATTGTCCTATCTTTAAGACGGATGAAAATGAAGATTTTTAAAGAAGAAATTGTGCCTCCCTTCCTCCCCGTAGTTGTGTTTAAAGTACATTTGTAGTTTAGTGTAAATTACTACAATACCTGTCAAGTGTGTGCAATCCGTAAAGATTAAAGTAGAGATAAAATGTCACTAAATTATAAAATACCTCATCATATCTGTCCCCCATTATAATATATATAGAAATATGAATAAAGGTCAAAAGCCTTTTCATGATGTATTTTATAACACCTTGTCTGAAGGTATATTTTAACCTAGGATATATATCATAAGTTGATTATAAATATTTATCTCTCAAAATTTATTAATTGTTATTTTCAAATAGCATCCAAATTTAATATAATTTTAGTCAGAAATCTGATTTTTAATATATATATTTTTTTATAAATAGGTACATAGTATAATATTATATTTTATAACCTGAGAGCTCATTGGAAACTCATCAAAACAGTATTAAATTCAGATGCTTTAATAGTACATAAGTAAAGATTTAAGACTAGTTGTTAGGTAATTTATTGTATCCAGGCAGATAATATGAAGTATGCACTTCCTTTGTGATAATTTTTTAACACTAATTGTCTTGTATCAAAACATCAACTGATATTTACAACTTGTGCATTTAAAATATTTTTTTTAAACTGATATTTATAATTTATGGACCTAAAACGATATATAGCAGAATTATATTTTTTCTACACCAGTTAAGTACGTACTGTAAGTTTTTTAATAAGGACTAGATATAAATCTTTATAGTTATGTACTTTTAAAAACATCTGATTAATTTACTGTTTTGTTGAACTTCCAATAAATTATCAGATTATTAAATAGTATAAGTATAATACAATGAAGGCCGTACATTGACCTATAATGGTTTACTTTTATAAATTGTTATTTGGATGGAGAGTTGTCTCATTGGCACTCATACCACATCTTCCTATATCTATATAAGGTGGGATCTGAATACACTCTTATTTTTGATGTCACAGTTTTTGTAAAATGTCAAAGTAGCCGTTTGTATTAAATCATTAGTTTATGATATAGTTATTGGTACATGTATAATAAAAACTTTTTTCAACATCTGTTGAACATTTTAATGGCATAACAATGTTTATGTATAGTGAGTTCTAAAGAACCAAAGAAGTTAAACCTATGCTATTGAATACCATTTTTTTAGCTCAGCTGACCTGAAAGGTCAAGTGAGCTTTTCTCATCACTTGTCGTCCGTCGTCCGTAAACTTTTACAAAAATCTTCTCCTCTGAAACTACTGGGCCAAATTCTACCAAACTTGGCCACAATTATCCTTGGGGTATCTAGTTTAAAAAAATGTGTCTGATGACCCGTCAAACCAACCAAGATGGCCGCCATGTCTAAAAATAGAACATAGGGGTAAAATGCAGTTTTTGGCTTATAACTCAAAAACCAAAGCATTTAGAGCAAATCTGACAGCATTTAAAGTGTTGATTAAGTGAAGATCTATCTGCCCTGACATTTTCAGACGAATCCGACAACCTGTTGTTGGGTTGCTGCCCCTGAAATGGTTATTTTAAGGAAATTTTGCAGTTTTTGGTTATTATCTTGAATACTATTATAGATAGAGATAAACTGTAAACAGCAATAATGTTCAGCAAAGTAAGACCTACAAATAAGTCAGCATGATAAAAAAAATTAGAGGACCCCTTAAAAGGAGTTATTGCCCTTTAAAGTCAATATTGAACAACTTTTCGTCATTTTTGTAACTTGTATAAAAATCTTTTCCAAAACTACTTGACCAAATTTAACCAAACTTGGCCACAATCATAATACTAGGGTATCTATTTTAAAAAAAGAGTGTCTAATGACCCCGCCTACCAATGAAGATGGCCGACATCAGTAAACACATTAACAGGTGAGCGACACAGGCTCTTGAGAGCCTCTAGTTTTTTTTTGTTTTTTTTTTAATACAGTTTTTGTTTTGAATACAAATTTTGTTGTGAATACAGTTTTTGTTTTGAATACAAATTTTGTTTTGAATACATTTTTAGCTCACATGGCCTTTCTCATCACTTGGCGTCCGTCGTCGTCGTCTGTCGTCGTTAACAATTTTTCAAACATCTTCTCCTCTGAAACTACTGAATGGATTTGAATGAAACTTAGCATGATTGTTCCTTAGAGTACCCTGCACAAAGTGTGTGCTTTGGTTTTTGAGCCATCAAAAAACATGGCCGCCGTTACTTAAAATAGAACATAGGGGTCAAATGCAGTTTTTGGCTTATATCTCAAAAACGAAAGCATTTAGAGCAAATCTGACATGGGTAAAAATGTTTATTAGGTCAAGATCTATCAGCCCTGAAATTGTCAGATGAATCAAACAAACCATTGTTGGGTTGCTGCCACTTAATTAGTAATTTTAAGGAAATTTTGCAGTTTTTGGTCATTATCTTGAATATTATTATAGATAAAGATAAACTGTAAACATCAAAAATGATCAGCAAAGTAAGATCTACAAATAAGTTAATATGACCAAAATTGTCAATTGAACCCTTAAGGGGTTATTGTCCTTTAATGACAATTTTTCACAATTTGTTCATCATATTTGCTAACTTTAAAAAATCTTCTCCTCTGAAACTACTGAATGGATTTGGATAAAACTTAGCATGATTGTTCCTTAGATTATCCTGATCAAAGTGTGTACTTTGATTTTTGATCCATCAAAAAACATGGCCGCCGTTACTTAAAATAGAACATAGGGGTCAAATGCAGTTTTTGGCTTATATAAAACGAAAGCATTTAGAGCAAATCTGACATGGGGATAAAATGTTCATTAGGTCAATATCTATCAGGCTGCTGCCACTTAATTGGTATTTTTAAGGAAATTTTGCAGTTTTTGGTCATTATCTTGAATATTATTATAGATACAGATAAACTGTAAACAGCAAAAATGATCAGCAAAGTAAGATCTACAAATAAGTCAATTTGACCAAAATTATCAATTGACCTCTTAAGGAGTTATTGCCCTTTAAAGACTTTTTTCACAATTTGTTCATCATGTTGACTACTTTAAAAAATCTTCTCCTTTGAACTGCTGTATCAATTTCAGCCAAACTTAGGCTAAATTAGTTTCAGAGTTTCAGAGTATCTAATATAAATTTTATATTTCATTTCCTTGTATGTCAAGAAACATATAGCTCCTATGGCTAAAATAGAACATAGGAGAAAATGATTTTTTTTTGCTTTTGAAGAAAATAGGATGATTCAAAGAACATTTAAATAAATTGAAAAGCCAAAATAATCATTGATGAGAGATTAAACCAAAAAAAATCAGGTGAGCGATTCAGGCTCTTGAGAGCCTCTTGTTTGTTTTGAATACAAATTTTGTTTTGAATACAATTTTTGTTTTGATTTCAAATGTCCTAGGATTTGGATTTGGATTTAGAAAAAAGGAAGGGGTAGGATTTTGTATGTTTATTCTGAATATGACAGTTAATGTCAATAGTATATTCACATTTCATCCTATTGCATGTCCATCTCCAATTAGTAGATGTTTCGAACATTTTTTGGTAAAAGGGGAAAGGGGGGGATGGGGTTGAGTTCTTCTTTTCTGATTATATGTTACTCATAATATCAATAGTATTTACATTTATTTTTATTTTCTTATGCATCTTCATGTTCAATTAGTAAACGTTTCAAGCAGTTATATGTTTTCAAATCTCAAACAGTTTCGAATTTCATCTTGTGTTAAGAGCTTAGTACTGCATTAAATGATGAAATTTAATGCTTGTTTTTAAGTAGATTTGTGAAGTAGTATAACATTTGATTTTGTATGTTTTATGAATGAATCTTAGTGATTTATCTGATAAAAAACAAGGTACACACCTCAGGTAGCTACTAATTATCTGATACTGATTAGGAATTAACGAGCCTCAATACAGACTTACATCTGGCTCTGCTTTACTATACAGATACGATCCTCATTCAGCACTGCTGCTAATAGCTTTATCAGTAACATAAACAAAAAGTTGTAATCTACAGCATCATATACATGACCAGATCTGTGCTAATTGTAATATCAGTGTTGTAAATATAACAAATATTAGTGTCAGTGGTTTACACATGGTTGTGGATTTATTGAACACATATTACAGGTTTGTTTTACGTGCCTCATTTATTTAAGTGAGAATGTACTTATGAGTTACAATTTTCTTTTGTAAAAAGTTTGTTGGATTTTAAGTTTGGGGTTAGGATAGTTGTGGCTTAAACATCTGTCTGTTTGTTTGTGTGCTTAACAATTGCAACCATTGAGACTAATAGTGCACTAGCATCAGTTTTTAACTTTAACTATACATAGTGGTTAGGGGGGATGTATGGTTATAGAATTTACACATATCTGATACAAGTATAAGGGTGGGGGTGGGGTGGGGAGTAGTGTGTGTTTATCCCTTTTTGAGCTTACATAAAGATATATAGTTCTCTGTGATACAGCCTTTTTGAGTTGGTGGGGCTTAAAAGAAATATCAATCAATCATATTTCAAGTGTTTTTAACAAGACTATGGATAATTTGTAGATTAATAATAGGGTATATTAAAGTGCTTGTAATGCTCACCCATAATTTAATCATTTCCTCTTGATTAAATTATGAATTGCATTGCTTGTATTGTAGGTTTGCTGTCACCTTGAATTTTACATTTGATAGCAATACACATCACTGCACATGAAAGTATTATATAAATAAAAATATATATATGGGTTATATGTAATTTGACGGAAACCAAGTTAACTACAAATAATTAAACGAGGCATAATGCATGGTAATGAGTTCAACATTTAGTCTTAATTAGACATGTAGGAGCCAGCTAAAGCCTGCCTCCAGGTATGGGTCTTTCTTGAAGTGTTGAAGACCCATAGGTGGCTTTTTGCTGTGTTCTGATCTTTGGTCAGGTTGTTGTCTCATGTGTCTCTTTGACACGTCTGTCAGTCCGTCCATCTGTCAGTCTGTCCGTCCCATGAATATTTTTCATCGCATTTTTCTCAGAAACTACAAAACAATGATTTATGAAATTTGGTTTCAGGGTTTATCTAAGTCAGCTATACTGTGTGATGCGTTTTCAGATTGATCAGTTGACAACTTCCTGTTTACCGAACACTTGTATGATTTTACACATGATAGCCAAGTTGAAAATTTTCGTCACATTTTTCTCAGGAACTACAATACAAGGATTTCTGAAATTTGGTTTCAGGATTTATATAAGTCAGCTATACCGTGTGATGCGTTTTCAGATTCATCACTCGACAACTTCCTGTTTACCGAACACTTGCATATTTTTACACTATTAATATTATCCACTTGTGGGGGGGGGTATCATCAGTGAGCAGTAGCTCGCAGTTACTTGTTATTACTTTTAGATGTCCTATTGCAATCAGGTTATTTTGATTACAAATTCTACCAAAACTTTTGTTTTTCAGATAAGTGAGAAGAAAGGCAGTATAGTATCAAATGAAGAACAATCCAGTCCTGTGACAGAGGTTTGTTAGATAAGCACCGTGAATTATCAAGTATTTGCATTGGTTTTACTAATACAAAAAAGTGATTGTACTCATACTCTTTTTATGCAGAATTTATGAAATAAATTATATAGAAATAAGAAGATTTGGTATGAGTGCCAGAGAGAACTCCCCATCTAAGTCTTTAAGTGTTAAAATTAAACTGTTATAGGTTAAAGTACAGCCTTTAACACAGAGCTTTGGCTCATACATAACAGAAAGCTATGAAGGACCCTAAAAATAACTAGAGCAAAACCATTCAAACATGAAAACCATTGAACAGTGAAATCTATATGAAAAAAAAAAATCAAAAATTAGGACATGTGCACAAAAATGTTTTAGACAGTTTCTGAATTTTCAGTTAAGCATTAAATTTATTATGTCATTCAGAAAAAGAACTTAACAAACAGACCATAATAAAGACTTTCTGTTCAATCTTAACGTTTTTGTCTACAAGCTTGCTAAACAATAGAATAAACTTCTTAATTAAAAAAATGTAAATTCTTATTCCAGGAAAAAATGGCTACCTCCCCACCCAAGAAGAAGCCAGTAGGTGGTGTGTCCATGTTTGGTGGTATGGATCCAATGGCTGCCCTCAAAAACAGAAAAAGGTCAGAAAGTTCAAAGGAGAAGGAAGAATCTAAACCAGAGGTCAAGGTTGAGAAGGAGAAGCCTAAAGTCAAGGTTGAGGACAAGCCTGAGATGGATGCAGACAACAGACCAGTTCCTCCTTCCCCTCCTGCAGGTAAATATAGATTCATACAAATTCAGAAATTTAAAATTTGATTTTACCTTTGTGATGAGGGTGGTAAAGGGGGGTGCTTGCATGAAAAAAATGTGAAATAAGACATAATATCACGTTGAACGTGAAATAATTGCTATGATGAATGTTGCACGAAAAATAAATACTTTTATGTGAACCTTTAGTGACTGAGTCACTGTCTTCTTTTTATTTTAACCATTTATTTTACTTGATATTCCCGATTTACTATACATATTTATGATATAATTGGTTTATGACTTTTAAAAAAGTTGTTCTTGACAATCCCTGCAAAGTATTTGAATTTTATTTGAAAAATACCAAACACGCAAAATAAGACTTTGAAAATCACAATGCAGGTAAAATGAAATAAGCAGAACACGTTGAACGAGGCACCCGTCTTGCATGACTGAACGTCAAATAAAAAAGTAAAAACACGTTCAAAGTGAAATAAAAAACGGTGATCACGTTGCACGAAAATAAACCTTTACCACCCTCTGTGATGTTTTCCACTACAATGTATTTAGTTTTTAGCAAAAATTGTTTTTCAGCTAATCAAACAGAAAGTTATTATTCTTGTACCTCTGAAAAAATCAGATCTGGCAAGCTGGTTTTTATATCATTACAGTAAAATTTAGCATGGATGAAATTAAAAAAATGAAATCTCAGACTAAATTTGATTATATTAACTTGTACCCGACATACTCCTTTAATTTGCCCATGTTGTCTTAAACTATGACTGTCAAACTCCAATCATCTTTATTATACGACCGCAAAGGAGTAGGGGCAATAAGGCCCTTCTTTGGCCCAAAAATTACTGCAAATTTAAAAGTTATCACACATATTTTTAAATTACTGAAAACTTGACCTAGGTATAAGGTACTAAGAAAAACAAAACAAATTTGACATTTGAACAAGTTACTATGGCATCAAATCATCACCAAATTTGCATATTATGTTAATTTTCGTGATTTTCCTTGTTTTTTCATCAAATTTTAAGTATATTTTAGATTGAAAAAGTATGTGCGCACCCAAGAAACAACTTTATATTTGGTGAGATTATGCCAATAGTTATAATAAAGCTCTTGTTAAATTATTTTGTTGTTTCTCGGCTGCGCAGGATGTTTCCTCAATGGAAAAAATGATAGAAAACTGCATAAATTTTGTATTTTTCATCGTTTTTGTGAAAACAGTACATATTATGACGTAATTGTGACGTCATCAGATAAAAATCTTTCTGTTTTTAATTTATATTTCTTGACCCTATGCATTTCTAAACATTATGTGCCAATTTGAAATGGTTATCAAACATTTTATTTTCTTGGGCCAAAACTAGGCCTTAATGCCCCTACTCCTTTTGAAAAAATATCCGTCGTATATTGCTATCACGTTGGCGTCGTCGTCGTCAGAATACTTTTAGTTTTCGCACTCTAACTTTAGTAAAAGGGAATAGAAATCTATGAAATTTTAACACAAGGTTTATGACCATAAAAGAAAGGTTGGTATTGATTTTGGGAGTTTTGGTCCAAACATTTTAGGAATAAGGGGCCAAAAAGGGCCCAAATAAGCATTTTCTTGGTTTTCGCACTATAACTTTAGTTTAAGTTTATAGAAATCTATGAAATTTTGACACAAGGTTTATGACCACAAAAGAAAGGTTGGGATTGATTTTGGGAGTTTAGGTATCAACAGTTTAGGAATTAGGGGCCAAAAAGGGACCCAAATAAGCATTTTTCTGGGTTTTCGCACCATAACGTTAGTATATGAAAATAGAAATCTATGAAATTTAAATACCAGGTTTATGACCATAAAAGGAAGGTTGGTATTGATTTTGAGAGTTTTGGTCCCAACAGTTTAGGAAAAAGGGGCCCAAAGGGTCCAAAATTAAACTTTGTTTGATTTCATCAAAATTGAATAATTGGGGTTCTTTGATATGCCAAATCTAACTGTGTATGTAGATTCTTAACTTTTGGTCCCGTTTTCAAATTGGTCTACATTAAGGTCCAAAGGGTCCAAAATTAAACTTAGTTTGATTTTGACAAAAAATGAATGGGTTGGGTTCTTTGATATGTTGAATCTAAAAATGTACTTAGATTCTTGATTATTGGCCCAGTTTTCAAGTTGGTCCAAATCGGGGTCCAAAATTAAACTTTGTTTGATTTCATCAAAAATTGAATAAATGGGGTTCTTTAATATGCCAAATCTAACTGTGTATGTAGATTCTTCATTTTTGGTCCTGTTTTCAAATTGGTCTACATTAAAGTCCAAAGGGTCCAAAATTAAACTAAGTTTGATTTTAACAAAAATTGAATTCTTGGGCCTCTTTGATATGCTGAATCTAAACATGTACTTAGATTTTTGATTATGGGCCCAGTTTTCAAGTTGGTCCAAATCAGGATCTAAAATTATTATATTAAGTATTGTGCAATAGCAAGTCTTTTCAATTGCACAGTATTGTGCAATGGCAAGAAATATCTAATTGCACAATATTGTGAAATAGCATTTTTTTTTTAGTTAGAGTTATCTTTCTTTGTCCAGAATAGTAAGCAAGAAATATCTTATTGCACAATATTGTGCAATAGCAAGATTTTTTTTTAATTGGAGTTATCTTTCTTTGTCCAGAATCAACTTAAATCTTTGTTATATACAATATACAATGTATATTCACTTTTTACTACCAACTGATAAATTAAAATAATCTTTACCATTCAGTGATAACAAGCAGTTTTTTACATCTTAATATTTTATGATGTATTTAAATGAGTAGTTATTGTTGCAAACTCCATTAGAATATTTTAATTGAGATTAGTTTTGGAATAAGGGAAAGGGGGATGTGATTAAAAAACTGGGTTAAATTTTTCTCATTTGAAATTTCATAAATAAAAAGAAAATTTCTTCAAACATTTTTTTGAGAGGATTAATATTCAACAGCATAGTGAATTGCTCTAAGAGAAAACAAAAATTTTTAGTTCATTAGAACACATTTATTCTGTGTCAGAAACCTATGCTGTGTCAACTATTTAATCACAATCCAAAGTTAGAGCTGAATCCAGCTTGAATGTTGTTTCCATACTTGCCCCAACCATTCAGGGTTCAACCTCTGTGGTCGTATAAAGCTACGCCCTGCGGAGCATCTGGTTATACCTTGCAGCTGGTGCCCTGTTTGATGAAGATGAAGATGACCTCTTTGGTATTCCAAAATCTGGATCAATGAAAGATAATATTAAGTCTTCGCTGATACCTGACGATGAAGAGGATGATATGTTTAGTATGCCAAAGCCAGGAACCAAGAAACCAGAGACAAAATCATCGTTAATGCCTGACGATGAGGAAACTGATGATATGTTTAGTTCCATAACAAAGAAAACTTCTGTGAAGGAACCAGTCACTGATAAAAATGAAAATTCCAAAGGTAATGTAACTTTTATTTTTACTAATATTTTAGAAGAGAGATATACCATTGATAGAGAAGCTTGGAGATAATGAACTGCTAATCTTAGTGTTGGACACAATTGCTTTGATTTTAAAAAGAAGATGTGGTATAATTGCCAATTTCAATGAGACAACTCTTCACATGAGTCAAAATATCACAAAAATTAACAACTATAGGTCACCGTTCGACCTTAAACAATGAACAAAGCTCTTACTGCCTAGTCAGCTATAAAAGGCTCTGGACTGAGAAATGTAAAACAATTCAAAAGAGAAAACTAATGGCCCAATACATGTACACTGTAACCTGTGTTAACATATACTTAGACTAAATGACATATGAATTTTACTGTATGATAATAGCATTAAAATTTACGTAAATTCCCTATTTTTCGAATTGGTTCTTAGCGGGCTGATATGAAAAGTTTATCACATGCTTCAAGTATTATCACATGCCTTTGCGTAACGTTATCGCATGGCATTCCAGTGATACTCTGCAAATTCCGGAAAATACACCTCAATGCTACGTTTTTGAGTGAAAAAACATTACAAAGTATTGTACAAACCAAATTTTAGATACTGAAAAGTGTATTGTGTAAAATGATTAAAACAAAATACAAAAAATAAAAAACTAAACAAATTATTAAAATATATGCATATTTTTAAAAGTTTCAAACATATTTTAGAAAGTTACTTAAAAAAAAATAGATGTTTGCCCAACAGTGTTCATTATGTACATTGTTGAATTTTTTTTTTTGTTGATTCTTCCACATTAAAATGTTTTTCTTCTCTGTTGAGACATATGATAGAAAGATTTGATATCGAATGTACTAAATTTGCGGTCCAACGTCCGTGAATTTTTTACTCTGTGAACTTCTATGTGGGAACCATGTAAAAGGATCAATGTATCAATCTGTTATGTTTCTCCATTGTTGAAGCATATGATAAAAAGATCATAACATGTCATTTTTCATATCACATGTTTTATCAGCCCTCGGTAAATATCAGCCCTCGAGCCATGCGGCTCTTGGGCTTATATTGAACCTAGGAATACTTAGGTGTTGAATTAGGCAGGATACAATATACCAAAAAAAGAAGTAAAAATAAATATGTTGCTGTGTAACAAACCACAATATGATGAAAAGTGGAAAGGGTTTAAATGATGTTATATGTTACAACACTGAGTATTTATATATTACAGATGATGATGATTTATTTGGTTCTAAACCACCAGCAGTACCAGAGGAACCAGTCAAACCTAAGAAACCAGTAGGGGGTGTGTCAATGTTCGGTGGAATGGATCCTATGAGTGCTCTGAAAAAGAAACAAGAAAAAGCCACACCACTGAAAGGTTAAAAAACAAATTAGCAAGGGGATATATTACTTTTGAATTCAAATGGAACAACAAAGAGCATGATTGTTTGTCTTTGATTTCAATGAAATTTTTCAGTCTACAGTTTTACTAAATTCCATTATTTTTCTAAAAGTTTTTGAAGTTATCTTACTATAAGTGCTGCTTAACCAATCTCTCAACAGGAAAAAATAGTTTTAAGTATAGGTTGGCAATTTCAAATTTAAACTTGTTTATATTCTCTTAAATGTGGAAAAATCTCTCACTAAAACAATTCTAATCCAGCTATTCAAATGGGAGATCTGAGTTGATTATATTCTACTATTGAATAATTAGATTTCCTGCTACGTTTGTATTAATAATGTTAAACAGGACTGTCCATTAAAGTTAACTAAATGTTTTATTGAAGAAATCATACAATAAGCATTGAAAGTTATGTTTTGGTATAATATATATTTTCTTTCTTTATAAGTGATGATATCTATTTCTATTTTATTCATTTCTATTCAATCTTTTTAAATGATTTGTATGGAGGCCAGGAGTTTAATAAAAGAATATTATTCATTATAGATTCCTTGTTTAATGATGATAATGAAGATGACCTATTTGCACCAAAAGAGAAGAAGGTACCAGCAAAACAGGAAACCAAGCCAGATGTGTCTTCTGCTGCACCAAAGATGGATTCCAAGCCAGTAGAAGACAAATCAGAAGAGTTACCTGCCCCTGTGAAAAAGAAGCCTCCTGGAGCTGTTTCCATGTTTGGAGGGATGGACCCATTTGGTGCTAATAAAAAAAAGACTGTCATGCAAAATGATAAAGGTTTGTTTTTAAAACACAATCAAAGAGTCATTTATATTAATTCTGAAAACCATATGACTCAGTTTGGCATATGTTAAAAAAACTAACTAATTTGAAATCAACATATTTTAAAATCTCAATGTATTGTGTCATTGTGGTGTTATACTTATTATCATTGGCTTATTTAGTGCAAACTTTGTAAAGTATTTTCTATAGATATCATTAGTTTCATGCTAACAAAGTTGTTATTCAATACACATGGTCATAATTTTGATTTTTTTTTTTTTAAAGAAAATGTGAAAGTTCTGCTATTGAAACTACTCTATGATATTATGAAGTTCACAAAAGAATATGATGTCATAAAGTTCACAAGTGAATGAAACTTTTTGAATTAAATAAGTAAATACATGTATGATGTCATCATTAAGTAAACAAGAAAAGTGCAAGCAACAGCCACAGTGTAGTAATTTACATGTCTTTTAATGAAGAAGGTTTTGAATGCTTTGTAACATGTAATAGTAATCTTTCAGATGCAGACAATGAGCTCCCTCCATCTCCAAATAATAAGGTGCTGACATCTCCTGATTCAGATGGGGTTAGTATTTTATTGGTATTAATATTTTAATGCTTAGATGTTGTGGTCTGATACGTTTTTTGCCTTTGTTAAATTGTTTTATTGCTTTGCTTGTATTTTTTGTTAATGCTAGGAAGGGGGAATTTTAACAATTTGTTTTTACATTATGCTTTGTAGGAGGTATTATCTATTAGGTTTTGCCAGTAATTTGCTACTAAAGGCTGTTAACTACAATTTCTGATGTCATTTCTGTCATTTCTGTCATTGTGAAATCTTATCTTTATTTGTTAAAATTAAAAGTATTATTAATATTATTCAAGACGAACATTATTCTATAAAAAAACAAGATGTGGTATGATTACCAGTGAGACAACTATAATCTATTTGTTTAGTTTATTTGCAAAACTCCTAGTCTTTGTCAAATTAGGAACACAAATGTGTATAATTCATAACAGAATCTCCTAACCTAATATTTTTAATGTTTCAAATTGGAAATATCATTATAGTTTGATTACCATAAAAATTTCCATGCCCAATTTCTGGTAAAAAAATCTTTTTCTGCTTATTTTTTGTGTTGCCTCAGACAAATTATGATAACTATCATTAGAGTTCAAGGATTCAGTTGGTCAGCTTTTGAAATGGTGAAATTTTGAAAATAAATTAGAATGTTGTATTTAAATGCAAACATGATGCTTTTATTCCCATAAGTTGTAATTGTTTTATTATCAATTCTAATAAGGAACAATATCAATAATAGATATCACCACCAATAATAAGAATAACTCTCTAAAACAGAAGGATGAGATATATTGCTGTTACATAGATATAGGAAGATGTGGTTTGAGTGCCATTGAGACAACACTCCATCCGACTGTTTGTGAGCATTGTGTTTCCCTCTAAATAACAGAGTGTTGTGTTTTAAGGGCATATGATACAGTAACAGGAGCATCCAAATATAGTTTTTGTTCTTTGCATATTTGCATATTTATCACAATATTTGTTGTTTCATCTGCATTTTGCTTTAAATATTGAAATATGAAATGTCATACATTTTTATATAAAAATGGAAATGAAAAGAAATTCTGAAGAGGCATACTTTTGTTTAAAAATTTTCACATAAAAATCAAATATATCTACTGTATCATATGACTTTACAGTGAAACATAAACATTAACTGTGTTGTGGTTTTATGCTTTTTTAATGCTGCTTACTTTTAAATGTATTATATAGATTTAGTTATTTTTAGTTTATGTTTTTTTATATTTTCATTAGCACAAAAAACCTGTAAATATTATATCACCAAGTTCTCCACCAAAAGCTGTTGGAAAAATTGGAAAGTTACAGGTAAATGACTGGAGAGTAAAAGTTATCTCCCCTTTTCAACTTTTCCATATATTTTGTAACCTTTCTAGATATATCCTACACAACCAGTGCATTACATATTTCTGCCCTTTTATAACCATTATATATATCACAATATATATTTTCAAAAAAAGCTTCATCAGGAATCACACTTCTTGTTGACTTTTATGCCCCATTTATCGGCATTATGTTTTCTGGTCTGTGAATCCCTCCCTCTATCCGTTCGTTCCTCCTTTCGTTTGTCTGTTCGTTTGTCCATATGAATGGCATCAGGTTAGATATAAAAAAGATGGGGTATGATTGCCAATGAGACAACTCTCCACAAGAGACCAAATGACACAGAAATTAACAACTATTGGTCACTGTACAGCCTTCAACAGTGAGCAAAGCCGATACCAAGTAGTCAGTTTTTTGGTCCAGGTATTTTATGATGAAGTTGAAGTCCATTCAACTTGAAACTTAGTACACTTGTTCCCTGTGACATGATCTATCTAATTTCAATGCCAAATAAGAGATTATCCCCATTTTTACAGTCCACTAAACATAGAAAATGATAGTGCGGATGGGGCATCCGTGTACTATGGACACACTCTGGTTTATTCTTTTTTTATGATGCAAAATAAGCTCCACCTTTGCCTTTTGTTCATAAAACTTTTTTCAGTACCCAGGAGTACAAAATTGGTACCCTTGAAAAAAAATTATCCACAGTATTTTGTTTATAATGTATTGGTAATATCAAATATCAACTAGTCGACACACAATAAAGGTCTTAATGTTGTAAGCTGTAGCAGCAAACATTACTACCTGATATTAGTTATTCAATGGATTTGAATAATCACTTGTACTGCTGCATGTATGTACAACTATTAGAACTGTTAATTCAGAATTGTGTTTAGATTGATTGTATTGATTACAGATAATTTGACATGCAAATAAAGACTTAAAAGATAAATTACCACCAAAAATATTGATAAATATCTATAATTTAGCATCAAACAGGTTGAAAAAATCTGGGTAAAAGCTTCACTAGTTTAGTTTAGTTTAGTACACTATATTGTACTATACAATTCTGTAGGTTTGGTCTGCATTTCACAAAAATGTTTAACCTTGACAAGTTGAAAAATCTAATAAATGGTCAACTAATGAATTATGACATCTAGGTTGTATCTTAGTAAAAGATATGAAAACACCTTTAGAGATGTTTGTTTTATTCTAGAGACGGCAAAGGTATCAAGAATCAATACATTATATTCATTGAATAGAAGTGGTAGAGATATAATTTTGTATTGTTAATCAATTTTTATTGATATTTCTGGGGTTTTTTACAGAGTTATCGATCTTTTCAATGCAAATCTTCATACAAATTATAAAATCTTGATTTTTTTTATTTTTCCTCTAGTTAGATTTTTCTATGTTTATTTGGGGTATAATTACGCTAAAGATAAAAACTTTAAAATCTTTTGTTGCAATTAACTTGAGGTTAGGGTTAAATTTATGCTAGGTTGACTGGACTATTGGTTATGGATATTTGATCTTTTGTGAATGACACATTTGCCTGAAAATCAAACAGTGCCTAAATACAATAAAATATACATCTAGTAAAAAATAAATGTTACTATAACCTTGTATTGTAGATGAATCTTGGTATTAACCCTGCAGCATTGTTACCAGGTGCAGCTCCACCTACTGAGAAACTTGAACCTGAGGCTATAGGGTTTGACAAGCCAGCAGAAGTAAAAACATTACAAAGTGCAAATAAGGTATGGAAGGAATAAAGTACTGTAGTCTTAAATGTTGGTTCATTTATTTAACTTCTGTTCAGATAAACTATAGTCAATAAATGGTTTGTTCTTTGGTAGTTTGAAAATAAATTACCTGACTTGCAATGTACTGAAAAACTCAGCAGGTCTATAGCTTCTTGGGCCTTCAGTGGTTCCAAAACCCTTCAAAATTTTTTTTGACTCGCTCCGCTCAGCAAAAAATGTTTTACAATATTTTTGAAAGAAGTTACATAAAACCAAACTTTCATACTATGTACGTATGCAATACATGTATATTGGTTGGGAATACAAATGATTCATTTCGTGTAGAAAAGTATAAAAACTTAATCTAATTATACCAATTGTCTTTTATAATATACTATGTATTTGTGTTATGTTTGTCCTGTCTTGCTATGCATTATCTTGATATGCTTGTATATATTGTCCTATTGTCCTCTTGTACACAAGTATGTGTCTGAGGTTATGAATAAAATCTTGAATCTTAAAATTTCTGCAGGGGATAATTATTATTTTTGATTAAATGATACACACAATAACTTGACTATACATGTATTATTCATAATTAACAAATACTTTAAAAATTGTATGTTTTCGAATATCATAAATATAGTTGTGAAAATGAATAATCAGTCCCTTGCCTTAATGAAAATGAAAAATGTTGCTTCAATAGTGCAGAAAATTAATAATCTGTCCTCTCAGTTTACAAAAATAAATAACCGATCAAAAACAAATCCTCCTGTCCCCCCACCCCTTCCAGAATATCAAACGGTCATCCCCTAATACTCTCTGCCAGATATATTTTCCATTGTGTCATAATGTAAAGATAATGAACAAAAATACATGTAAACCTTAAGAAATAAAGTAATTTCACTGCAAATTATAAGAATAAAGTTTTAGGTTATGTGAGTCATTGGAAAAAATCTTCAATAAATGCATCTTTATCATCATTTACCTGCAAGAAAAACTTTATAACCTCAGGTGAAAAGGAGCCCTGCTCACTAATGATAATTTGACTCTTTTTATAAATATCATAGTATATGAACAAAATGAAAATTACAACAGGCTAAAATAGTAGGCCTTTTGATTAGTATATAAGTTCAGTGTAAAAGACTAAATATATAATATATTTTT
Source organism: Mytilus trossulus (assembly GCF_036588685.1). Taxonomy (NCBI): domain Eukaryota; kingdom Metazoa; phylum Mollusca; class Bivalvia; order Mytilida; family Mytilidae; genus Mytilus; species Mytilus trossulus. Next base: position 25,109,459 of record NC_086383.1, on the reverse strand, counting down.
CTTTTTGTGCATGTACTTTCTACTACAGTGTATTATATCAGAATTCTTGGCTTCTGTTTTGTAGGATAGGGCAAAAATACAGACCAAAAGACGACCACCAAGTCGCCACAGTCGGCATTTCTCACCAGAACCTTCCTTCGACATTAGTCCTCCTCCTGTTGTTCCTGAAAATGATAGAGTCCCCCGTCCGACCTCTGACCTATTTGGTAACGAAGACATGTTTAGTACATCACCTCCGAAACCTGCCGCTGCTGCACTGCCTAAAACAAAAGAGGAGGACTTTAACACGAATTCACCTTCGAAATCAAAAGAAGATACTCAAAGTGCAATAATTGACAAAAGTGATGACATTTTTTCATCGAAATCAGAAACAAAGAAAGTTGAAGAGTCAAATGACATTTTTTCAAAGCCAAAAGAAACAAAGAAAAATGTTATTACAAGTGAAGAAGATATATTTTCCACAAAACCTAAAGTGCCAAAATCAACTAATTTTGATGATGATTTATTTTCTGCAAAAACGCCTGTCCCTAAAAAGACGGAGAAGAAAGAAGATATCCTGAATGATGATGAGGATATTTTTGCATCTACAAAGAAAAGCAAAACGAAACAAAAAACAATTTTTGATGATGATAATGATATATTTGCCTCTTCGTCCATTAAGGACACAACAACTACACCAACCCCTGCCACAGAGCCACCTGTAGCCACAGCAACCACAAGTACAGATGATAATATATTTGAAGATTCATCTTTAAAACCCCAAAATGGTGAGAAGAAATGTTATAAAGTTTAAATGATATCCATTAAGTACATGTACATGTATGTTAAGTTAATGTGGAGATTAGGTCTATGAGACAGCAGTTTAATATTTTGTGCCTGTCATTTGTTTTTTGCTCATATACATGTACTGTGAATTCACTATTATTCGTTGGGTACCAATTTTCTTGGATTTCGTGGGTACAGGTGAACCTTGAAATTAAATGTTCAACGGATGATAAATTTTCTATAGGCTTATATTCAGACTTCAGCAAAACCACAAAATTAAATATCCACGAATATGCAAGTTTTCCTTAATCCACGAAATATGGTACCTACGAAAAAAAATGAATCCACAGTAGTTTAAAAAAAAGGAAATTTGATATGAATCTATGATTGCAAATGAAACAACTCATCACAAGAGACTGAATTACACAGATATTAACAAATATTGGTCACTGTACAGCCTTCAACAATGAGCAAAGCCCATACCACATAGTCAGCTATAAAAGGCCAGAAATGACAAATGTAAAACAATTCAAAAACAAATATGTAACACAGCAACAAACAACAACCACCGAATTACAGGCACCTGGCTTTGGACAGGCACATACAGAATGATGTGGGGTTAAACATGTAAGTGGGTGTCCAACCCTCCCCTGTAATCTTGGGCAGTGGTGCAACAGAATAATACAAGAACTGTACAAAGAAATAAACAGACAACACATAAAGTCTTATATTGTGTTTAGGTATCCCTATCTTACTGAAAATTAAGGTATCATCAGAGAACATCTTTATTGTTGATATTCAATTATTGAATACATAAATCATGTTTGTAAGGGATATTTACCAATTGGCAGGCTTAAAATTTTTGGGAATGGGTAGTTAGCCTTGAAATTAGCCTGCATGGTGTGGTACTAATGAGGGGGGATAGGACCTTTATTGGGACTTCGGGATCGATTGTTTTTAAGCTCAGGATTTCGGAATTGACCCTTTTAGTATCTGGGAATTCTTTTTTTTGAATTTCGGAATGCCGGGATTTATGTTATTTAAATTCGGGACTTCGGGATTTGGTGTATTTAAGTCCGGTATTTTGGGATCAGGACCCCTCCTATCCCCCCTCACTAATAAGCATTTACCTGTATTTCCTAGAATTTTCTTAATGCAGAACCTGCTGATGATCCTGTTTTAATCTGTATTTGCTTTTTCTTACAGCCATTCCACAGTCAATAGATACAAAGACAACAGAATCATCTAAAAACACCACTGAAGAAAACGTAAGTGTTCATATATAGCCATCATAAATCAGATAAAAAAGGGTGATATAAAAAGAAGATGTGGTATGATTGCCAATGAGACAACTATCCACAAAAGAGCAAAATGAACAAACATTAACACCTATAAGTCACCGTACGACCTTCAACAATGAGCAAAGCCCATACCGCATAGTCAGCTGTAAAAGGCCCAATAAGACAATGTAAAACAATTCAAACGAGAAAACTAACAGCCTTATTTAAGTACAAAAATGAACGAAAAACAAATATGTAACACATAAACAAACGACAACCACTGAATTGATGTTGGATATACAGCTAAACAACAGAAACTTGATGACATAGAAAAACTAGAAAAACCTTTCAAGGTATTTAACAGTAGACTGTTTCATAAGGACTCAACCATTTTAAAACGACGTTCAATAATCACAAAATTTTTGAATATTGGAATGAAGAATTTAAATATTTCATGAAGTACAAATTGCCTTTTAAAAATTAATCCACAGTAATATTTTCATTAACATCCTGCAACAAACAAAAGAGAAAACTTTATTTGAAAAAAAGCAATAACCATGCTATTCAATAATTTTGCACATCAGACTGAAAGAATTGCATCAAAACTTGGCAAAGACTTTATTGCTTTCTGAATGATGTTTACCATGGCCACTTATACAGGTATAAAAAAAATTATAGTACATGTATATTTGTACCTTCAAGTATACAAGTATTTTTTAACATTGTGCAATTTGTTTTGCTGCTATGGCGGCAGCTTTGATTCCAGTCCAATGTTTTCTGTTAAATTACAAATTCTAAAACACTTTGTCAGACATGTTATTTTCTGTTATAAGGCTGATGACTTATTTGCCTCTAAGACAACAAAGAAGAAAGCAAAAAAGGCTCAAACAAAAGACGAAGATTTATTCCAAGACGAAACAGATATCTTCGCTGATGTACCAGCAGCAAAGCCAAAGGAGAAGAAAAAGAAGAAAACGACAGCTGCTACAAAAAAGAGCATATTCAAAGATGATACTGGTAAGGATAGTTTCTTCTCTTTAAAAAAAGTTTTTCCAGATATAAACTCTTTGCACCTGTCCTAAGTCAGGAATCTGATGTACAGTAGTTGTGGTTTGTTTATGTAATATATACGTGTTTCTCGTTTTGTTTATATAGATTAGACCGTTGGTTTTCCCGTTTGAATGGTTTTACACTAGTAATTTTGGGGCTCTTTATAGCTTGTTGTTCGGTGTGAGCCAAGGCTCCGTGTTGGAGGCCGTACTTTAACCTATAATGGTTTACTTTTTAAATTATTACTTGGATGGAGAGTTGTCTCATTGGCACTCACACCACATCTTCCTATATCTATCTACCAGAAAGCACTGAATATGCCTGACTAACTTATTATATTGAATCAATAAATTAATCCAAGAACTCTGATAGAAAAAAAATATTGAAAGAAAAAAGGAAAATTAACAAAAACACCAAACACTGATTAAAATTTTAAACTGGAAGTCCTTAGGCAAATGGAAAAATCAAAAGCTTAAACACAATAAAAGGAATAGATAACAACTGTAATATTCCTGACATGGTACAGGCATTTTCTTATTTAGAAAATACTGCTGTAGTGAGATCTTTCAAATGTAGCCTTGCTGTGGTGCTGTAAAGCAATCATCAATCAATCAATCAATTGATTAATAGGAATAACGCAAAGTCTCAAACCTCACTGCAGCCTTTAGCATTAGTTTGAGCAGAATTCTTTTCCAGCTGTAATTAAAGCTACATTTACCCATTGACGAAATAGTTGAGGGGTTATTTTAAAACATTACTCATACATTCTTCATCAGGCAAATAGATACGGTCAAAATTGGCCTTAATGTCACAGTGTAAGATGAAGAAAAAAGCAAACATTAAAGAAAACCAATGAAGACATCATTTAGATAAGGGTCAATATAAAAAAATCCATATAGACTAAAAAACTTAGTTTTTTCTATGGCTCTTGAAAGGTAAGAAGATTATAAAGGCTAAACTTTGATAAAAAAAATTAAATTGATGTGAAATAGATAAACTTGCAATAAATCTTTTCACAACCCAATCTATGTGAAGTAAGCTTTTCATCTGACATCAATTTTTTAATATTGTGCAAAAGTCAACTGTATAAATTAAATTTTTTGTAATATTTACTTTTTTCAGATGATATTTTTGCTGAAGCGTCACCAACAACTAAACAAAAGAAAGAAAAACCTAAGAAAACAACAACAACAACCACAACTTCTGATGATATATTTGATGATCCATTAGCATGATGATTGCTATAAATAGAAACATTGCTATTAATAGAAAAAATGCTATTAATAGAAACATTGCTATAAATATAAACATTGAGATTTATATTGTTAATTTGCATACTGTGATTATTTATTGATATCCTCATTTTACAGGTGGGTTCAGGAAATAAGGAATTAGTAGACCTTATTTTGACACAAAATTGTCTGTTATTCAACTTGTAACATTTTCCCCCTTTTTACATGGGGAGCATGCATCATGACTGATAAAACTAATCAAAGTTCAATTTTACCCTAATTTAAGTTCAAAAAAGTATTAAGTGTTCATTAGCATAATTTATAAATTAGTCGTAGGACTGGAAATTGATAAAAGCTTGTACCAATACTGTTGTGTGAGAGAACTTGTATGTAATTGTTATGTTATGCATTTAGATAAAACCAGGGCATAATTTTATGTAAGTATTAAATATGTTAAAATATTATTAAATATTTATAAGGTTCCTTACTTAAGCTACAGTTTTAAGTATTTGTTAAAGTCAGTTCATACGCAGTGTGTACTTTATTTGGCCTTTTAAAATTTTTTGGATTCAAGCATCACTGATGAGTCTTTTGTAGGCGGAACGCTTATCAGAATGGGTTCTACTGCAATTCTCACAGCACATTTAATTTTCAGATTTATCATTGTGCACCACCTATTTTTTTAATTTTTTCTTCATTTCACTTTCAAAACTTAAGACTATTACTACATAAATAAGCATCACAAAATAAAATAAGGATTTTTTTGTTTGTATACAGTAAATTTAAAAACTACACTCAGAATTTATTTATTGCAATTTTTTAAAGAATGGACAAAATTGTGAGATAAATTATTTTGATTTCAGAAAAATATGCATTCATATATATTGGATATATCAGAGCTCTTAATAATGTGATACTTACCAGGTGGAATTATTCTAATTAGTATAAACCTGAACTTACAGTACTCTTTTGAACCTAATTCAAATTATCTACATGTTTTATGTACCATGTTTAAATTTAAGACTGAATCTATTTTAAGGTCATCTCACAGTTTTAATAGTTTGAAATTCAGGAGACTTAAAAAATTATAAGTTTAGACACCTGTAACTAAGCCTTTGTTTTCCAATGGTCTAACGATTAATTGGGAAATAGAGGTTTTGAAATATAAGCTTAAATGAATTACTAATATAATTTTTGTTTCTCATCTAGAGAATTTGTGAGCAAGTGTACTGCCAAAACTATGTACATCTTTATTTAGATGATGAGTCTTTCTAATTCTAAATTCAGGTCATTTTAAAAAAAAACATTATCACTAATTTGGGGCTCCATTTAAGATTTCATGTATTAATTTTAAATATATTCTCGTTATGTGAGTACTGAACAAAGTATTGAAGAACAAATTTGAAATTGTTATTTGTTAATTATATATATGATTAAAAGTTACATATTCTATAATGTTGACTTTTCCTTTAGCCTCAATAAGATAGGCAAGAAAAACAAAAGAAATTTCCAGCTAAGTTATTTCCCCTTGCCTTTCTTAGTTCTTATTCTGATAGATTGATTGATTGTTGGTGTTTTAACACCACTTTTGGGCTATTTAATGACGGCAAGTTTTTATTGGTGGAGAAAACTATCAACCTTTGATAGAAAAACTCACAATCCTAGTCAATTAAGATTGGAGTCAAGTGCACACACATAACCAGGGTTCGAACTCACAGCCTTAGTGTTGACTGGATAAGGATATCAGTAGTAGAACAAGATAGACCACATTGCAGCAGTGGCCCCTTTTTATTCTGTCTGTCTGGAATAATTGATGGCTAATGTATACTAGGATTGAATAAGGATATAAAATAACTATTCATTGTCTCATTGGTGTATTCCAACCATATGTCCCCATTCAAATTCATTGATTAAAAAAAAGGGGGGTTCCAACAATGATGAGGAACCAAGACTTAAGAACTCAAGAATTGAGAGTTCTGTGAGTACTTGCAGTTACTGACAGCTAGTACAAAGTTTACTAGTTTCATTTTGTCGAGACTGCCACTTTTGTCCCAGAAAGCTCAACATAGGGCAATAGCTAACTTCTTAAAAGCTTTATATTTCAGAAGCTGGAAGACATAGATGCTTCATACTTTGTATATAGACCATTCATGTTAGGAATTTCCCCTCAGTCACATGTCCAATGTCCTTAAGGTCAAGGAACAGTAAATGGGCTATGTGGCAGATTTTGCTAAAAATTTGCAAACATTCTTGGCTCGTTGAACTACAACTGAAAATCGAAAAAATAATACATTTATCTCCTTTATTATCTGAAAAATTGCAGATTGATTTCTTTTAATATGGGTGAATACTTGTTTAGAAAGCACATAAAATAGGCGTAAAACCTTCTAAAATTTGTCTTAAAACCGCTAAATCTCTAATTCCACTCCATAGATTTTTCTTAAAAAACTATATATTGTTGACACATAAATTTCTGTTTTAATAATATAAAATAATCATAGGGTTACCGACTTCGTTTTTTGTCTAATAATTAATTTGTTACCTTGTTGGTAGTGAAAAACGTCAAAAAGCAACGTTTTACATCCTGTAACGCAATAACGTTACGATTATTTCGACGTTTTGTTGGATTTTTTCACAAAGAACGCAACTTTAAATGAAGTATACCGTGAAAACGAAGTCGGTGACCCAATCTTTTTTTTGCATTATTATAACGAAAATTTATGTATCAACAACATATAGTTTTTTAAGAAAAATCTATGGAGTAGAATTAGAGATTTGGTGATTTTAAGACAAATTTAAGAAGGGTTTTCGCCGATTTTATGTGCTTTCTATACAAATGTTCACCCATTTTGTAAAAATTCAATCAGTAATATTTCAAATGATAATTGAGATAAATGCAATATTTTTTCGATTTTCAGTTGAACTTCATCGAGCCAGAGTTGTATGCCAAATTTTACTGAAATCTGCGACATAGCCCATTTACTGTAACTTGACCTTAACCTCATTTTCATGGTTCAGTGACAACTTGAAAAACAAAGTTGAGATTTTTTGTAATGTTTAATTCTCTCTTATAAGTAATAGGATAACTATATTTGTTATGTGCGTACCTTGCAAGGGCCTCATGCCGTCACAGTTTTCACTTACCCTCGACCTCATTTCATGGATCAGTGAACAAGGTTAAGTTTTGGTGGTCAAGTCCATTACTCAGATACTATAAGCAAAAGAAGTTCTATATTTTCAGTGTATGGAAGGATTGTAAGGTGTACATGTCCAACTGGCAGGTGTCATCTGACCTTGACCTCATTTTCATGTTTCAGTGGTTATAGTTAAGTTTTTGAGTTTTGGTATGTTTTCTTATACTATATGCAATAGGTGAACTATATTTGTTGTATGGAAATATTTTATGATTTATGTCAGTTGCACAGGTTTTATTTGACCTTGACCTCATTTTCACAGTTCATTGACTCAGTGTTAAGTTTTTTTGTTTTGGTCGGCTTTTCCTAAACTATATCATCAATAGGTCAACTATATAATATTGGTTGTATGAAAGAATTGCTAGCTCTACATGTCTGCTTGGCATGATTTATCTGACCTTGACCTCATTTTCATGGTTCATTGGTCAATTTTTAGTTTTTTTAGTTAATGCTAAGTTTATGTGACAGTTGTAATAAAGCTTTATATTTAGGACTATCAACATCTTATCAATGATAAGGAAAAAAGACGAGACATTTCAGTGTGTGCACTCTTGTTTTCTTAAGACCCGAGACTACTGTGACATATTTCATATAGTAGATCATAGTGACTTTGTGTACGATCTTGATGCATGTACCACTGAGAGTTACATAACATTCATTATAACAAATTGATTTTGACAATTTCAAAGAATGTTCCAGGGCCTTTTATAGCTGACTATATGCGGCATGAGCTTTACTCATTGTTGAAGGCTTTACAGTGACCTATAATTGTTAATTTCTGTGTTATTTGGTCTCTTGTGGAGAGTTGTCTCATTGGCAATCATACCACATCTTCTTTTTTATATTAACCCTATCTTATTTTTGATGTGCATATCCAAATCAGGAGACCATGGCTCAGGGGTTGTTGCTGGTTCCTGTCTCTCATATTTGTTTTTCTTAAATGTTTTCTTTCATTTTTTTACATAAATGAGGCCGTTTGTTTTCTCGTTTGAATTTTTTACATTGTCTTATCAGGGCCTTTTATAGCTGACTTTGCGATATGGGGTTTGCTCATTGTTGAAGGTTGTACGGTGACCTCTAGTTGTTAATGTCTGTGTCATTTTGGTCTTCCGTGGATAGTTGTCTCATTGGCAATCATACCACATCTTCTTTTTTATATTTGTTATATATTATGCTGTTAGTTTTCTCTATTCAATCGTTTCATATTTTTCATAGCGGGGCATTTTATAGCTGACTTTGTGGTATGTGTTTTGTCATTATTGAAGATCTTACGTTTGCCTATAATTGCATACATCAACTTCATTTGAACTTGGGTTGAGAGTTGTCTAAATGGCAATCATATCACATTTATATATTATGATAAAAAAAAGAATAAAATTTGTCATTTTAAGAAAATACATCAAATGAGAAGTAGTCTTTAATGTTTGATGTAAATGTGTCTAAACATTCTTAACATTTCTAGTCGATGCATTTTACCATATATATATAGGCTTAAACAAAACAAACAAGATATTCATATCGATTTTGCCAGACAGCTAGAAGGGCACTGGATTTCCATAATTTTTAAAACAATATACATTAATACAACTTATAAGCATAAGCATAAATAAAATCATAACAATTATATATGAGAAAATGCGTTTTTTATATTGTATTTAAGAAAGAGAGAAAAAAGGCAAAATCGCTATCATTGACATTGATCCTGCTAATCAGGAAAAACCAACTAAAACGAGTTAACTCGTGGAAAAAAGTTGGAAACCTGTGTCTAAACCTAATGCATTCAAATAAAAAATAACATTGCATATTTTAAATAATAAATAAACAGAAACTTTTTGACATGTTTTCATATGATTTTCTTGTTATTCCTTGAACTGAGGGAAACGTTTGCACCATAATTCAAAATACCTAAATGACACAATCTGCCTAACACAATGGTTTTATAAAAATAAAAGAAATTAAATCATCTTCCAATGATAAAGGGAAGATCTACCATGAGTATTAGGTATTGTTTGGAAAATTAATTACAATTTTGATAAACAGAAGATATACAGATCAGATCATCAATAAAATGGTTACGGTATGTAAGTTCTATATCTCCCTCCTTTAGTAGGAGCACGACCATGGGTAAGGTATCATTAGGAAAATTAAAGACAGTTTTGAATATTCATTATAATTCTTATTGGCTGGACCAATGCACATGTTCATGTTGTCTTGTTGTTATAAAAAAAACCACCAAGAAACTTAAGTGCTTAGCTTGCACATTTTTGTGTGAGGCATATGCATACATTTTTAATTTGATACAAACAAATAAGGCAATACATTTAAGGATGTAGTCAGGTGAAATTTGAAAATCTTAAATTTATAAAATTTATACTTTAAAGCAAAGAGGATACGTGAAGGAACAGAGAAAATAAAAATACTGAATATTTGATATCTAATATTTAAGAAATGGCGAGAAATGGCTGACACAGACTTTTACTTTCTAATTAGCATTGGCATTCTTTGGGTCTAAAATCTTAAGAAACAAAAAACTAGAATCTGTGACGATTTTAGTAAATTACCTTTTAAGAGCTTTTGAAGTACATATAAATGAAAATATAGTGAGTGATATAGTGAGTGATATAGTGCAAAATATTTTACACTGTATCATAGGAAGAAACCATCAAAGTCCAAACAATAATTATCTGACAAAAAATTCGAAACCTGACAGTCACTGCATCCTTTAAAGGGTTTCAAGTTTCATGAATTTTTAAACTAGAAAAATATAAATAGATATAATCTTAGTAAGTATAAAGCTTTATAACAATTTGGAATAGCAGGTTATACCTGTATACAAATTTTCATAACAATCCTTGCATAAAAAGAAAATTTCTCTAACAAATACTCAGTTTCTTCCCTCAAATTTGACACTGGTAATGTATTTGTAATAGCATATTGTGTCTATAACATATATATAAATTTTTATTCCATCTAAGCAATTGTTTCTCAAAATTATGTTGGGTTTTTTTAACAAATTTTTATTGAAATACTATGTTTTTACTGTAATGGATTATTCCCCTTTTTATCTTTACGTATCACATTATCACTATATAGCTATGTATCAAAATCTTTAACCATGGCAATATAGGAAATAAATTTTTAAAAAAATTGTCTTAAAACAAAGGAACAAAAGGCTCTCAAGAGCCTGAATCGCTCACCTGTTTTTTTTTTGCTTAAATCTTTCATTAATGATTATTTTTGCTTTTCAATATATATTCAATGAGTGGCTTAAAAATGTCGTTTAGATGTTCAATGTATCATATTTTCTTCAGCAAATAAATGCATTTTTTCCATATGTTTCATTTTAGCAATAGTGTCTATGTTTCTTGAAGTGCAAGGAAATAAAATACAAAATTTATACTAGATTCATTTGAGAAGATTTTTAAAGTTAAAAGACAAACACAACTTTTGTAAAATAGTCCTTAAAGGGCAATAACTCCTTAATGGGTCAATTGACAATTGTAGACCTTACTTGCGGTTTATCTTTCAATAATATTCAAGATAACCAAAACTTCTAAATTTCCTAAAAATAACCAACTTAGTGGCAGCAACCCAACAATGGATTGGTCGGTTTTTCTGAAAATTTCGGGCTGACGAATATTGCTCTAAATGCTTTGGTTTTTGCATTTGACCCCTATGTTCTATTTCTAGCCATGGCGGCCATGTTTGTTGATGGATCAGAAATTTGGATACAATTCATAAACTAGAACCCTAAAGGAACATTCTTTTAAAGTTAAGAAGTATTAGGCAAAACAGTTTCAGAGGGTAAGATTTTTAAATGTTATTAAATTTGATGAACAAATTGTATAAAATGCCTTTAAAGAGCAATAACTCCTTAAGGATGTACACCTCTGAGGAGCCAAAAATTTCTAGAATTAAACTTTTTTTCTAACCCTGTTTTTTGGGTTCATATGACTGTAAAAAAATAATTGGTGAAGAAAAAATTATATGGTGGTGCACTTCTTTCTTTGCTACGGCCCTTTGAAAGTACACAATTTTGATGATTTTCTCATTTTTCATCAGTTTTTATCTATTTTTGGGCTATAATCATGAAAAAAAATCACATTTCCACAATTAAACTTTTTGTCATACTTTCAATAAAGATAAAGGGGACCAATCTGAATAAATTTGAATTACAAAAACTATAGGTAGGTGTTAATATAAGAAAGTTTTATCATATTTTGATGCTTTTTTGTGCCAAATTTACCATGTTGTCAATTTAGTAAATTTGTGATTTTTCTCCGTTTTAAGTACAAATTGCATATTTTTTCAACTTCTTTGTTATAAATGTTTGAAAACATACATATCTAAGAAATTTGAAAAGAAAAAAGGGATGTGGGATGTACATGTTTCTGGTAAAATCATTTTTTGTATCCCTCACCCATTTTCTCGAAATTTTGGCTAAAAATACTGACTTGATTGGTAATAAAATTTGAAAAATTGATTACTCAAAAACTACTCATTGGAAATACCCAATTTTTTCACATAGTTGAGTTTGATTATAACATTTTTGAAATGCATTTATATTTTTCACTTGTACCACAGGTTTTAGACATAATTCCAGAACGAGATTTCAACGAGACTGAACGAGATTGAAATGTCAGAAGAATACATCCTTAAGGGGTCAATTGACAATTTCGGTCATTTAACTTTTTTGTAGATCTTACTTTGCTGAACATTATTGCTGTTAATAGTTTGTATCTATACATAATAAATTCAAGATTACAACAAAAACTGAAAAAATTTCCTTTAAACTACCAATAAAGTGGCAGCAACCCAAAAATGGGTGTCTGTTCGATTCATCTTAACATTAAGAAGATGCTTGAAATAGTTTACACAGGACAGATGAGGACAGACCCCAAGTAATGGCTAAATCTCTCCTTTCTGAAGGAAATAAGTACTTATAGTATTTTACATTTAAAGTTACATTAAGTGAAATTAACAGTAAAATAAATGATTAGCAAAATGCATATTATAATTTTTTTAATGGTCTATAAAGATTCCTTTACGACAATTCTAAAGCCCTTATAACAATACTTCAGAGATTGTTGGAGTAATTAAACTATATTGGCATGTTTTAATTTCTACGACACCTTCATCAAAATAAGAACTACAGAAGAGTACAAAATGCCGAAATCATAATTTGCACTTCACAATGTCAACAGGCGAATAAAGATAAATAAAAAATGAAATTAGGAATGAAAGTAAACTATAAAAAGAATGTTAAATAAAATTTGTTGAATATTTTTTAATCAAATTTTGCAGAGGTACATGCTTCCAATTGGCTTCCCTCAGAGTTACATGCTTCTAATCGGGCCCACTCTGTCAAGGGTACTGCTTCTAATTAGCTTTAGCAGACAGAGGTATATATGTACTGCTTCCAATCAGCTTCGCAACATGACAGAGGGTGTACTCCCAATTAGCTTCACTAAGAGGTACATACTTCCAATTGGCTTCGCTCAGACAAACGTACTTCTTCCAGTGTTGAAATGGTACAGTAAGCAAGTCTGTACTAAATCCAGTGTAGTAAATGGTACATAATTGCAAGTCAAATGTCGTCCAAATTTACAAAAACATATTTTATTTAACATTCTTGATCGAGTTAACTTTCACATCTACCTTCACTCCCTATTTATAATTAATCCTGATGGTGACATTGTGAAATGCAAATTATCACTACAGGATTGTGTACTTTTCTGTAGTTTTGATTCTGATGGAGGTGTCATAGGAACCAGAATATGTCTATTTTATTTAAAAATCACTATAGCAATCCCTAAAGTCTTTTTCTTACAAAACATTTAATTCTGGGTTTTATCTAAACTCAACCCTGCACACATGATTCAGGGATCCACTTTTTAGATTATATCATATTGCCTATTAATGGAGTTTTAGATGGAAGACGAAGATGGACACATACAGACATTTTCTTCTTCAACATATCATTACAAATTAAACAAAGAAAAATCTTGTTTTGCAGGTGAGCCTTTAGAGCTTATAAAATTGAAAAAAAATGCCTTTGCAGACTTGATGAACATAAAAAGTTTTAGTTCACACCACATACAGTATCTAATGATATCAAGGTGTTTTTTTTAACCTTCTAAAGTGAATTAATGCTAATAATTTCAACAATAAATAATTGGTTCAATGTCAAAGGGAATTGCATAATTATGACCTGGCTACATTCTTTACTCTTACTGAAAGAATTATTATTATTATACAATATCTATGAAAGGCATTATCTAACAAAAAATACTCTAAGCAGTTTACACAATACTCTAAGCAGTTTATACAACAAAAAATACTCCAAGAGGTTTACACAATAAAATATACTCCAAGAGGTTTACACCACAAAATATATGTATACTCTAAGTGGTTTACACCCCAAAATATACTCTAAGTGGTTTACACAATAAAATATACTCCAAGAGGTTTACACCACAAAATATACTCTAAGCGGTTTACACCACAAAATATACTCCAAGAGGTTTACACAATAAAATATACTCCAAGAGGTTTAAACCACAAAATATATGTATACTCTAAGTGGTTTACACCCCAAAATATACTCTTAGTGGTTTACACCCCAAAATATACTCTAAGAGGTTTACACCACAAAATATACTCTAAGCGGTTTACACCACAAAATATACTCCAAGAGGTTTACACAATAAAATATACCCCAAGAGGTTTACACCACAAAATATATGTATACTCTAAGAGGTTTACACCCCAAAATATACTCTAAGTGGTTTACACCCCAAAATATACTCTAAGTGGTTTACACCCCAAAATATACTCTAAGAGGTTTACACCACAAAATATACTCTATACGATTTACACCACAAAATATACTCTGAGTGGTTTACACCCCAAAATATACTCTAAGTGGTTTACACCCCAAAATATACTCTAAGAGGTTTACACCACAAAATATACTCTAAGAGGTTTACACCACAAAATATACTCCAAGAGGTTTACACCACAAAATATATGTATACTCTAAGAGGTTAACACCACAAAATATACTCTAAGTGGTTTACACCACAAAATATACTCAAAGAGGTTTACACCACAAAATATACTCTAAGCAGTTTACACAACAAAATATACTCTAAACGATTTACACCACAAAATAAACTCTAAGAGGTTTACATCACAAAATATACTCTAAGAGGTTTACACCACGAAATATACTCTAAGCAGTTTATACAACAAAATATACTCTAAGCAGTTTACACAACAAAATAAGTTGAATATGTTGCAATTAAGATATCATGGCTGCATTTCTTCAAAATGTTGCAATTAAGATATTATGGCTGCATTTCTTCCATATGTTGCAATTAAGGTATTTTGGCTGCATTTCTTCCATATGTTGCAATTAAGATATTATGGCTGCATTTCTTCCATATGTTGCAATTAAGAAATTATGGCAGCATTTCTTCCATATGTTGCAATTAAGATATTATGGCTGCATTTCTTCCATATGTTGCAATTAAGATATCATGGCTGCATTTCTTCCATATGTTGCAATTAAGATATTATGGCTGCATTTCTTCCATGTGATGCAATTAAGATATTATGGCTGCATTTCTTCCATGTGTTGCAATCAAGATATTATGGCTGCATCTCTTCCATATGTTGCAATTAAGATATTAAGGTTGCATTTTTTCCATAGAGTACTTCTGCAAATTTCCTCAAAGGGTAAAAAAACATACAGTACATTTACAATCCTAATAGAGAGCCTTGTGGTTATCCTAATAGAGAGCCTTGTTGTAATCCTAATAGAGAGTCTTGTTGTAATCCTAATAGAGAGCCTTGTTGTGTTACCCTGATTCAGAGCCTTGTGGTACAACAAAATGTACCTGCATATCATCATTATCAATATGTATAAGAGATAAGCTATGTTCTGTTGCTTTGGTTAAATGTAATCCATGAAAGGGCTTATTTAGATATTATGTAAGAGTATTCAAGATGATGTTCAATCAGAATCAGCTGTTCAGTCACTTCAAATGCAGCAGATAAGTCTAACATTACAAGAATGGCACAACACTTGTTATCTAGTGCTAGCACACTGTTTTATCAGAATCAGCTGTTCAGTAACTTCAAATGCAGCAGATAAGTCTAACATTACAAGAATGGCACAACACTTGTTATCTAGTGCTAGCACACTGTTTTATCAGAATCAGCTGTTCAGTAACTTCAAATGCAGCAGATAAGTCTAACATTACAAGAATGCCATGGCACAACAGTTGTTATCAAGTACTAGCACAATGTTATGATGAACTTAATTGAAAGCTGTGTCCTTTGAATGATAACATTCACAGTAGGGTAACAGTATGCCATCAATAAGAGAATACAAACTTAATCACAATTCTTTTATGCAGCCACAGTAGTCACTGTAATGGTAGGCTGAAAAAAGAATAAAGACACTTTTCAGTTTTCTAGCATATGACACAAGCAAGAGGTTTGGTTGGACATAACACCAGATTCAACCTACAATTTTTTTTCTGAAAATATCCGGTACCATTAGTCAGGAATATGGTAGATGTTATCAAATAATCTGTTTCTATGTGTTGGCATTTGTTTTTGTTTCACTTCAGTGTTTCTGTTGTTATGTTGTTGGTGTTGTTTCTTTTTGTAAACTGAGGATTTCTTTTAATTGATTTCTGAACAGAGGTATCATACTTATGTATTTATTTCAGAGATTTAATTTGGGAATTACAATAATAGGTGAAGTTTTCATCAAATACTCTTAAAAGTGATGCATTGTCAAACATTTTGGACTGCAGGCTTTTATTGACCGAAGAATTTTTTTTTAACCAAATAAACTTTGACAAGTCTTGATAACAAAAGAAAAGAGACACTTCCTAAATTTTATGTTTTGCCTGCCTAAATCTTGACACATCCTTGTAAAAAACGTTAAATTGTAAGAAGGAAGATTATCAAAATCCTGTGCATGCAAATGACCTTGAATACAAAAAGTTTATAAATCTTTGTAACAGCTATTTCTTACCTTAAAAGTCAATGTCAATGGTCCAATATAAATCCTAATGGACAAGCTGTCATGCTGTACCCTGGAATATGAAATGTCTTTGATGTAAAAGATTTATAAAAAGAAAAATGGGGATCAATGGGCAATTTTTTTTAAGGCATTTGAATGGATAAAACCAGAGTATTCCGAAAATCTGACAAGAATTCCAAAACATGACAAGCGAACATCCTTTATTACAATATATAGAACTAGAGGCTCCAAGGACCCTGTTTCCCTTACCTGATTTTTTTTATATACAATTGTTACATAAAATATTGCAACCGCTATACTTTTGCAATAGCTTCAGGAGACTTATGCAATTTAGATTACATTTTTTTTTTTAAAAACTGTTAAAAATTTACTTTAATCCATTCCTCATTTTCTCAATGGATTATTTTTTTGCATACTTGATTTGCGTAGGATTTTTCAATAAAATGCTGAAAATATGCTTTTGACTAAAAAACACCTATTTCATGAAATAAATTTAAGTAGGACAACGATATTCTTATGAACATCCTTTTCGTATTGGATACTATCTTAACCTGATGAACATTTTAACCATTTTATTTCAGATTTGCTCTAAATGATTAGGTTTTTGAGATATAAGCCAAATCTTCAAGTAGTTTCAGAGGAGAAGATTTTTGTAAAAGTTATCAGACGACGAAATACAATGACAGACAGCAGACACCAAGTGATGAGAAAAGCTCAATTTTGCCCTTTGAGCCAGGTGAGCTAAAAGGTGATTTATAAAATATCAAGGTAAAAGGAGGAACACATCAATTTGACAATATCCCAACAACACAACACATAAAAACTATGTAATCAATTGAATTATAGTAACAAAATAATACTGAAATAAAATAAGGATTACTATGCAGTAGTGGAATGTCCCCTGCGTTGTATATTAAGCGAGGAAATCAATTGTGTCACAATGTGTAAATATGGTACAAGAGACAAATATGGTTAAATTCCTGTCAAAATGGTGATCAACTACACATTATGGCAAACAATCCTACCAAGTATGAGAGCTGGCATGCATGTATGGCAAATAGTCCCAGGATTTCATTCACAAGTTGATACTAAAACAATACTCTTTCTTACCTTAAAAGTCAGCTCTAATGGCTATTTTAAACATCAATCCATACTGAAAAATTATAGTAAATGCTGGCCTGAAAAATAAAAAGATAAATCATTAGAAATTGTTTTAAACAATCAGTGTTGGAATATTGTGGATTTATTATTGCAGATTCTTATATTTTTTTGTGGAGAACAATTTAAATGGATTGAGGAACAATCATACTTTTGTTGATAATCCTCATGTATTGATGAACAATTGTATTTTTGTTGATAACAATTTCAATGTTTTGTGATAACATCCCATAAACACAAAAAAATATGATATCTACATCAAATCTTCAAACAGTTTAAATAATAAAATGTAAAAATATGAAGAAAAAAAAATTGCTGACATCTATTTTCAAAACAACTTTAAAGTAAAGAACATTTCCTTTAAATTCATTCCATGATGAAAATAAAATGTGTTTCACTAGAGAAATTATAAACCTACCTAACTATTAGCAGTATTAGACCACCGCCTTTTACTCCACATCCATTACAATATAGTCACTGAAAGAACCCAAAACAGAATTATTATTAAAACAAATGTATATTTTACGAATCTATTGAGTTCACAGCCTAAAATCTAGTTTTCTAAAGAAATATTTCACTTCTAATTTCAACCTCAATTTTTTTTATTTATATGCTCTATCAGGTATCTTTCATTAAAATTAAACTCAGAAGTTTCTTTTCCTGATATAAAATTGAATTCATGAACAATGGTTATAAAAAATTGAAAAATGTCAAACCAGAAATCAGTGGGATAATAACAGCTTAAATTGGAGGATTCACTTCTGCTATGCCCATATGTGAAAGTCAACCTTCTGTCCTAATTTTTTGCTAGATTAATTTTGATAGACATATCCAATGGAATTGAAGTTTCAGGACTTTGGCTCAAAGCTGAACCAAATTTTGAATGGGATGAGGGTATGTTATATCTCACACTATCAGTCTTATACTTTCCAAATAAAATATCCTAGAAAATATTCTAGTCTAGAGGACAGCTGATCTCAGATATTCTGCTTTATCCCATTGCAGAATCCATAATGGTGATGGATAGATTGAGAAGGTTGATGTCCAGGATACTGACAGTGTGAGTACGGTTACATCTCATACTATCAGTATAATGCCTTCCATATGGAGGATCCTTAACAATCGACAATCTTCTAGTCAAGAGGACACCTGAACCCAAAACTTCTGCTTCATCAGAAGAGGACAATCATGGAAGATTTATATAGCTCACACTATCAGTCTAATACCTTCCATATGGAGGATCCTTAACAATCGACAATCTTCTAGTCAAGAGGACACCTGAACCCAAAACTTCTGCTTCATCAGAAGAGGACAATCATGGAAGATTTATATAGCTCACACTATCAGTCTAATGCCTTCCATATGGAGGACCCTAGACAATTTTATAGTCAAGAGGACAGCTAAACTCCAATCTTCTTCTTCATCACATGGCAGAAAACCAAAGTGACGAATTGGAAGAGAGTAGAGCATCACAGTCTGTAGAGGTTGGTGTCCAGGATACTGATAGCGTGAGGAAGATTACATCTCACACTATGAGTCTAATGCCTTCCTTATGGAGGATCACAGACAATCTTCTAGTCAAGAGGACAGCTGAACTCAAATCTTCTGCTTCATCTCATGGCACAAAACCAAAAAGATGAAGTTGAGAAGAGTAGAGCATCCAAGTCTGTAGAGGTTGATGTCCAGGATACTGATGGTGTGAGGAAGGTTACATCTCCCACTATCAGTCTAATGCCTTCCATATGGAGGATCCTTGACACTTTTATAGTCAGGGGGACAGCTGAACTCAAATCTTTTTCTTCATCACATGGCAGAAAACTAAAGTGACGAGTTGGAAGAGAGTAGAGCATCCAAGTCTGTAGAGTTTGATGTCCAGAATACTGATGGTGTGAGGAAGGTTACATCTCACACTATCAGTCTGATGCCTTCCATATGGAGGATCCTAGACAATTTTCTAGTCAAGAGGACAGCTGAACTCAAATCTTCTGCTTCATCTCATGGCAGAAAACCAAAAAGATGAAGTTGAGAAGAGTAGAGCATCCAAGTCTGTAGAGTTTGATGTCCAGAATACTGATGGTGTGAGGAAGGTTACATCTCACACTATCAGTCTAATGCCTTCCATATGGAGGATCCTAGACAATTTTCTAGTCAAGAGGACAGCTGAACTCAAATCTTCTGCTTCATCTCATGGCAGAAAACCAAAAAGATGAAGTTGAGAAGAGTAGAGCATCCAAGTCTGTAGAGTTTGATGTCCAGAATACTGATGGGGTGAGGAAGGTTACATCTCCCACTATCAGTCTAATGCCTTCCATATGGAGGATCCTTGACACTTTTATAGTCAGGGGGACAGCTGAACTCAAATCTTCTGCTTCATCACATGGCAAAAAAGCAAAGTGAAGAATAAGAAAAGAGTAGAGCATTCAAGTCTGTAGAGGTTGGTGTCCAGGATACTGATGATGTGAGGAAGGTTACATCTCCCACTATCAGTCTAATGCCTTCCATATGGAGGATAATAGACAATTTTATAGTCAAGATGACAGCTGAACCAAAATCTTCTGCTTCATCAAATGGCAGAAAAACCAAAGTGACGAATTGGAAGAGAGTAGAGCATCTCAGTCTGTAGAGGTTGGTGTCCAGGATACTGATGGTGTGAGGAAGGTTACATCTCACACAATCAGTCTTATGCCTTCCTTATAGAGGATCCTTGACATTTTTTAGTCAAGAGGACAGCTAAACCCAAATCTTCTTCTTCATCACATGACAGAAAACCAAAGTGACGAATTGGAAGAGAGTAGAGCATCCCAGTCTGTAGAGGTTGATTTCAAGGATACTGATGGTGTGAGGAAGGTTACATCTCACACTATCAGTCTGATGCCTTCCATATGGAGGATCCTTGACAATCTTCAAGTCAAGAGGACAGCTGAACCCAAATCTTCTGCTTTCTCATATGGCAGAAAACCAGTGATGAATTGGAAGAGAGTAGAGCATCCAAGTCTGTAGAGGTTGGTGTCCAGGATACTGATGGTGCGAGGAAGGTTACATCTCACACTATCAGTCTAATGCCTTCCATATGGAGGATCCTAGACAATTTTATAGTCAAGAGGACAGCTGAACTCCAATCTTCTGCTTCATCACACGGCAGAAAACCAAAGTGATGAATTGGAAGAGAGTAGAGCATCCAAGTCTGTAGAGGTTGGTGTCCAGGATACTGATGGTGCGAGGAAGGTTACATCTCACACTATCAGTCTAATGCCTTCCATATGGAGGATCCTAGACAATTTTATAGTCAAGAGGACAGCTGAACTCCAATCTTCTGCTTCATCACACGGCAGAAAACCAAAGTGATGAATTGGAAGAGAGTAGAGCATCCAAGTCTGTAGAGGTTGGTGTCCAGGATACTGATGGTGCGAGGAAGGTTACATCTCACACTATCAGTCTTATGCCTTCCATATGGAGGATCCTTCACAATATTATAGTCAAGAGGACAGCTAGCTGAACTCAAATCTTCTGCCTCATCACATGACAGAAAACCAAAGTGACGAAAAGGAAGAGAGTACAGCATTCCATCTGAGAGGTTGGTGTCCAGGATACTGATGATGTGAACAGGTTTTATCGCACTTTATCAGTCTATTGAATATTTAAGTCAAGAGGACAGCTGATCCCAAAATTGTGAGCGTCATTCAATGGCATAAAAAGCCAAAGTTGTGAAGGGGAAAAACCAAATAAGCTATGAATCTGCAATCAAATTTAGGAGGTAGGTTAACCCATTTTCCTTAACAATTGGTTGAACTACAGTTCCATTAAATCTGTCTATAAAAATAGGATCCACTTATAGAAGTCTTTTATCTAAACGGTATGTTCAAAACTCATATAGCTATAGAAGAAGTGAATTCTTGAATTTTAACAAGGTTTATATCCCCGCTGTTTTCTAGATCAGTACTATCCAATGCCCTTGGCACAGCTAAATACCTACCATCATAAAGCACAGGTCCTACATGCCTCTCTCTCATCTCAGTTTTGCTAATGTTGTGTTTTGAAAAAGTTGAGTAAAAAGGTTAAGATGGATATCACCCATTTTTGAATGTGTGTGTAATGGGAAAGTTTGTAAAATGTGCTTCTTTTGTTCATGTGACATTGGAATGAATATTATCTAGAAATCTTTTATGGTAACATACTTATTGTAACAAAAAAAAAAAACATATATCCTAGCAATATCTAAACTCTGATTTTTAAAGAGAAATTCAGAAAATCTATTATTTTTACATTTTTATTATTTATATTAATAAAATAAAATGCTTGACCAAAATAAACTCATCCTACAAACAAAGATGGTGGTCCTCATACTGACAGTCCTAATTTTTTTACTAGATAATTATGAATACAGTAGAATTAAGGTTTTGGTAATAAGTTTAATACCTTGTGGTGATTATAATTTAGTATTTACCAGCAAGAACCCAGTAGTCTATTTTCATATTACCAACTTTTGCAGAATACATTTTTTCAACAGGTTATCTTTTCTGTGGAAGGACATCCTCATACTCGCTTTAGGAAGAGCAACCTTAAGAAGTAAAATTAGGCTTATGATCATTTTGATTGTTGCAGTCAGTGGTGAAACATGACAAACAAAAACCCTCTTTAAGTGCCAGTATGCCTAAGAATCAGACAGTGGTGAAAACATGACCAAAAAAACCCACCCAATTTGACATTGATTTCAGTTCATAATATGTAGTTATGCACAAAAATATCATTCATTTTCATTTTCTGTTCTGGTAATAGAAGATACAATTTGGTTGAAATGCACTAGAAATTAAAGAATAAGGGGAGATAACTCTGTAATTTGCTAGCATTTTAACCAATTTTCTAACCAAGTTATTTGATATTATCACACAAACGAAAGACTAATACTTTTTAACTCAGGATGATGGTTAGTATTAAATAGCATGATTAGCTCGGTGGGTTTTTTCTAATCATGTTTTAATTTTTACCTAAATTGCCTGATTCTTACAAAGACTGACACTTAATTTTCCAAATGAACAATGGTGCACGAATGTAACGTTTGTTTCTTTTTCCTGTCCAGGTATTTCAAGGTATAGTTTTGTTTACAATTGAGATAACTCCATATTTTGCTATCAGTCTAACAAAAAGTTTTCTTGGAATTTCTCAAATAACTAGACACACAGAAACAACAGAATTACTATTTCTAACTCTATTTACTTGTGTTTGTGGAGCAGGATCTGCTTACACTTCCGGAGCACCTGAGATCACTCCTAGTTTTTTCTTTAGTTTTCTATGTTGTGTCATGTGTACTATTGTTTGTCTGTTTGTCCTTTTTTCATTTTTAGCCATGGCGTTGTCGGTTTATTTTGGATTTATGAGTTTGACTGTCCCTTTGTTATCTTTCGTCCCTCTTTTAAAATTTTGTATTGACACTGTTGAACTGTAAAGTTCAAGGTAATACAGAATTTAATAACCCAGGATGCCCCTTACTTAAAATACGATTTAACACCTTGAATTGTCTCGGCTGGTTTACTTAACATTGATGATATGTTGAAAGTATTACAGATAAAGGTTTAACTAATCGCTGTCAAACAGTCTGTTGATGTGTTACATATTTGTTTTTGTTCATTTTTGTACATTTTGAAATTAGGCCGTTAGTTTTCTTATTTGAATTGTTTTACATTTGTCATTTCAGGGACTTTTTTAGCTGACTATGCCATATGGGCTTTGCTCATTGTTAAAGGCCATACAAAGACCTGTGGTTGTTCATGTCTGTGTTATTTGGTCCTTTGTGGAGAGATTTCTCATTGGCAATCATACCACATCTTCTTTTTTATATATACACTTTCCAATAATGTTTACTCAAAATATAATTAACCTATTGCTTAATTGATAATTGAAAAACAGACCAAAAATAACACCAAGAATTAGCATTGACCAATGAACCATAAAACAAGATCATGGTCAGACAATACTCGACAGTCATATACATCTTAAAACCATTCAATACATCAAATATAGTTTTTGCTTCTGAAATATTTTTAAACCCATTTTTATGCTCAAATTTTATTTGATTTTTTAGCAATTATGACCGTAACCTTGGTTGTAGTGACCTAAAAAACAAAAGGAATATTTCTCCCATAACAAGTGACCAGTAATACATCAAAATATAGTTTAATATAAAGATTTGGGTAAGCCTATGAATATGACAGTCAGAAGTGAACATTATAACCCCCAGCTATTTCATAGCATGGAGTAGAAGTATAACAATGCCTTCTAGATACTTAGCTTTGATCATTAACAAGCTTCTGTCTAAGTTTGATACCGTTCCATGATCTTTGTTTTAAAACTTTAACCGCAGAGTGAATGTAATATTAACTCACAGAAAAACTAAGTCCATTTATAAGTAAAATATTGCGCAATACTGTACAATTGAAAATACTTGCTATTGCACAATACTGTGCAATTGAAGATTTCTTGCTATTGCGCAATACTGTGCAATTGAAAATTTCTTGCTATTGCACAATACTGTGCAATTGAAGATTTCTTGCTATTGCTGAATACTGTGCAATTGAAAATTTCTTGCTATTGTACAATACTTAATATAATAATTTTGGATCCTGATTTGGACCAACTTGAAAACTGGGCCCATAATCAAAAATCAAAGTAAATGTTTAGATTCAGCATATCAAAGAACCCCAAGAATTCAATTTTTGTTAAAATCAAACTTAGTTTAATTTTGGACCCTTTGGACCTTAATGTAGACCAATTTGAAAACGGGACCAAAAATTAGGAATCTACATACACAGTTAGATTTGGCATATCAAAGAACCCCAATTATTCAATTTTTGATGAAATCAAACAAAGTTTAATTTTGAACCCTGATTTGGACCAACTTGAAAACTGGGCCAATAATCAAAATTCTAAGTTTATTCTTAGATTCAGCATATCAAAGAACCCCAAAGATTCAATTTTTGTTAAAATCAAACTTAGTTTAATTTTGGACCCTTTGGACCTTAATGTAGACCAATTTGAAAACGGGACCAAAAATTAAGAATCTACATACACACTTAGATTTGGCATATCAAAGAACCCCAATTATTTGATGAAATCAAACAAAGTTTATTTTTGGACCCTTTGGGCCCCTTATTCCTGAACTGTTGGGACCAAAACTCCCAAAATCAATCCCAACCTTTCTTTTATGGTCATAAACCTTGTGTTTAAATTTCATAGATTTCTATTTACTTATACTAAAGTTATAGTGCGAAAACCAAGAAAAATGCTTATTTGGGCCCCTTTTTGGCCCCTAATTCCTAAACTGTTGGGACCAAAACTCCCAAAATCAATTCAAAGCTTCCTTTTGTGGTAATAAACCTTGTGTCAAATTTTC
Organism: Mytilus trossulus; assembly: GCF_036588685.1. Taxonomy (NCBI): domain Eukaryota; kingdom Metazoa; phylum Mollusca; class Bivalvia; order Mytilida; family Mytilidae; genus Mytilus; species Mytilus trossulus. The sequence continues at coordinate 25,084,332 of NC_086383.1, read as the reverse complement.
ATAGATTTTTATTTACTTTAACTAAAGTTATAGTGCGAAAACCAATAAAATGATTATTTGGGCCCTTGTTGGCCCCTTATTCCTAAACTGTTGCGACCAAAACTCCCAAAATCAATTCCAACCTTTCTTTTGTGGTCATAAACCTTGTGTTAAAATTTCATAGATTTCTATTTACTTATACTAAAGTTATAGTGTGAAAACCAAATGTCTTCGGACCACGACAACGCAGACAACAACGCCAACATGATACCAATATACGACCAAAAAATTTTTGCAGTCGTATAAAAAAGTGTTAAAAAAGTCAAATGTTATAAACTAACCTGGTTGCTTGTTCTACCAGCTAAACTGTGGATTATCTGGACTAAAAGGTGCCTGTAGATCAATGTACATGCCAACTGTAAAACACCTGCCTCTTCCTTTTGATGTACCAGTTTCAAGTCTCTGTCTTGGCATGACATATCCAGCCAGTCTCTGTCTTGGTGTGACATATCCAGCCAGTCTCTGTCTTGGTGTGACATATCCAGCCAGTCTCTGTCTTGGTGTGACATATCCAGCCAGTCTCTGTCTTGGTGTGACATATCCAGCCAGTCTCTGTCTTGGTGTGACATATCCAACCAGTCTGTCTTGGCGTGACATATCCAGCCAAGTTGTTATATTTTTTTAAATAATAAAAAAATGGTAATTAAAATGTTGATGAAAAGTAAAATATTCCATTTACATTTTAAATAAAACAATTAAATATCCCCAATTAAAATGTGTAGAACAATGTAAAAAAAAGAATAAAATAAGAAACATTCCAATTTATAAATGACTTCGACCAAAGACTTTAACCTGAAAGGGGCACTCTCTATAATTTTCAATTGAATAGACCCAATAAAAAACATAATACCATTATAGTGGGGCATTAAGTTATGAAAATTAACCAATTTAAATATTTTGATAAAATCAGTTAAACATCCACAATTAAAGTTTGTTAAAAAACAGGTCAACACCTATTAATTTAAAAACTTTACAAAAACTGTAAAACATCCCCATTTAAAAACATCCTAATTTAAAAACTTTTAAAACATCCCCATTTTAAACTTTCCGAAAACAGTCATCCCCATTTAATGACTTTCCAAAAACAGTTAAACATCCCATTTAAAATCTTTCCAAAATAGTAGTTTAACATCCCCAATTAAAAACTTTACAAAAACAGTTAAAAATCCCCATTTAAAAACTTTCCAAAAACAGTTAAACATCTCAGGTTTTTTTAGGGCATACTTGGTACATATGCAGCCTGAGACCCCGCTCAGTTTGTACCAGTAATAGCCGTTACTTGGTACATATGGTAGATACAAAGTGACCTAAATCGGTCAAATAGAGCCTCCTCACTCTCAGTAAGTACCAGTAATAGCCGTTACTTGGTACATGTGGTAGATAAAAGGTGACCTAAATCGGTCAAATAGAGCCTCCTCACTCTCAGTTAGTACCAGTCATAGGGGCATACTTGGTACACATGCTGACTGAGACCCTGCTCAGTTTGTACCAGTAATAGCGGTAACTTGGTACATATGGTAGATAAAAAGTGACCTAAATTGGTCAAATAGAGCCTCCTCACTCTCAGTAAGTACCAGTATTAGGACATACTTGGTACACATGCTGACTGAGACCCCGCTCAGTTTGTACCAGTAATAGTGGTCAATACTTGGTATATATGGTGTGCCGTGGATATATATATTTTTTTTTACCAGCAACCTCTCGGTCAAACTGAGCCTCCTCACTCTCAGTTTGTGGATTTTGTGGTACGTATGGTAGGGGACGTTACTATACCTAAATGGGAGGTATAGTATCTGTGAACCCTAAACACAGATGGCGACTTAACTTCCCATACGTATACACAAGTATCCAATGCTTACTGATACATAATGTGTCATGTATTTCATGTCCATCACCGAAAATAGTTTGAAATGTAACAAACAACCTACTGCAATTCAATAATATCTGTATAATAACATATAATTGTTTTTCTTGGTATCTCAAGTTTTACTAACCAGTCCTCACTAAACTAGTACATTTGTTTAGGGGCCCGCTGTAACACACCTCCGGGTGTGTAATTTTCTCGCTGTTTTGAAGACCCATTGGTGGCCTTCATCTGTTTTCTGCTCTTTGGTCAGGTTGTTGTCTCTTCGACACATTCTCAATTTCCATTCTCAATTTTATTCTTAAAGGTTTTTGAAAGTGTGGGAAAAGTTGTGGCCATAGGGTAAACACAGTGTGACAGAAACTGGACAATACAGCCCAACCAGAAATACAGGAAAATGTCAAAACAGTCTTAAACAGTAAACTATCATAACATATAGTATTAAAATATTGAAATTTCACATGTTATACAGCGACCTTTCTTTTGTATTGAAATCGATGATACAAATGTAATCAATTATTAATTCATTATCTTTGATCTGTGGTCTTTAGACATACTAGTAATGTCTCATTGGCAATCCTAACACCTAATCCGAGAGGACAACTGTAGTACTTTGTGTTGCTTACAAATGAAACAAGTGTGGAATTAAATACTAGTATATGAACACATATATACAATGTGGCATACAAAACATCTTATAGAATCTATGAAATAAAGATAAAAGTGGCATGAAAAAACACCCAAACTTTCTAACATTTCAGTTTGTTTCTTTAATAGATTAAAGATTACAATCATGTAACTATGAACATTCTTCATTTCATACACAGAAGTTAGCATCTAAAGCCAATTCTCTTCAAATTACAAGAAGAAAGTAAAATTAAGATATGCATCATTTTTATGTCTTTAAGGTGGTACCTAACACTACAGGGAGACAACTCTATAAAATCAGCTACACATTTTAATTATGATGTGTTAAAGCTTCTCAATGATCAAAATTAGTGTTTGTCAAACTGCTATATATATAAGCAGTGTAATTTTTTTTGATAAAATGCTTGGTTCAAATTTTTTGAAATTTTTATATTTTTGTCAGATGGTCATAGTAAATATATATATTCAAAATTTTATGAAAATTAAACAAGCCAAATTAATTTTAGTCAAGGTGTTGGGTACCAACTTAAATGCGCACATATTTGTTTGTATCATCTACTTCTTTGCCTTGTAAGTCTTCATATGACAAATGCCATACAAATGCTAGTCAGATACATCCACTCTTTGTAATAACAATCAAATATTAATTATTGTCTCATGATTCAGTTCTGTACTAAGATCATTTATTTAAAGGTGCGACTGTGATTCCTCTTCAAATAATAGCTTGTCCTGGACTTCTCTCTACATACTGAAAAATATAAAAACACTATAAGATTCATAATCGTATGCTGCTGGTTGGATATAAATCATACTAAAACCAAACATTCATAGTTTTTCATGCAAATAAGTTACAATTTTGGAGATTAGTATATGTTATGGTGTTCATTATCACTGAACTAGTATATATAAAATTGAGAATGGAAATTGGAAATGTGTCAAAGAGACAACAACCCGACCATAGAAAACAAGAGTGCACACACTGAAATGTCTCGCCTTCTTTACCAATCCTTGATACTATCTTGATAGACCTAAATATAAAGCTTTATTACAACTGTCACATAAACTCAACATTAACCAAGAAAATGAAATATTGATCCATGAACAATGAAAATGAGGTCAAGGTCAGATGAACCATGCAAGGCAGACATGTACAGTTAACAATTCTTCAATACAACAAATAGTTGACTTATTGCTTATTAATTAAGACAAGAGTGCACACGCTCAAATGTCTCGCCTTCTCTACTAATCATTGATATTATGTTGATAGTCCTAAGTACATGAAGTATAAAGCTTTATTACAACTGTCACATATAAACTTAACATTAACCAAGATAGCTAAACAAAGACCAATGAACCATGAAAATATGGTCAAGGTCAGATGAACCATATCAGGCAGACATATACAGCTAACAATGCTTCCATACAACACATATAGTTGACCAATCACTTATAGTTTAAGAAAAAAGGACCAAAACACAAAAACTTGACATTGTGCAATAACCATGAAAATGAGGTCATGGTCAAATAAAACCTGCGGGACTGACATATAGATCATAAAATATTTCCATACACCAAATATACTTGACCTTTGGCATATAATATTAGATAAAAAGACCAAAACTCAAAAACTTTGACCACTGAACCATGAAAATGAGGTCAAGGTCAGATGACATCTGCCGCTAGACATGTACACCTTACAATCATTCCATACAATAAATATAGTAGACCTATTGCATAAAGTCTGAGAAAAACAGACCAAAACACAAAAACTTAACTATAACCACCGAACCATGAAAATGAGGTCAAGGTCAGATGACACCTGCCAGTTAGACATGTACACCTAACAGTCCTTCCATACACCGAATATACTAGCCCTATTGCTTATAGTATCTGAGATATGGACTTGACCACCAAAACTTAACCTTGTTCACTGATCCATGAAATGAGGTCGAGGTCAAGTGAAAACTGTCTGACGGGCATGAGGACCTTGCAAGGTACGCACATACCAAATATAGTAATCCTATTACTTATAATTACAGAGAATTCAACATTACAAAAAATCTGAACTTTTTTTTCAGGTGGTCACTGAAAAAAGAAAATGAGGTCAAAGACATTTGACATGTGACTGGCAGAAACTTGTGACATGAGGCATCTATATACAAAGTATGAAGCATCCAGGTCTTCCACCTTCCAAAATATAAAGCTTTTAAGAAGTTAGCTAATGCCGCTGCGGTAGCAACCACCGCCAGATCACTATCCCTATGTCGAGCTTTCTGCAACAAAAGTTGCAGGCTCGACAAAAAAACAGACCAAAACACAAACACTTAACACATAGCAATGGACCGTGAAAATGAGGTCAAGGTCAAATTAAACCTGCGTAACAGACATATAGATCAAAAAATATTTCCACACACCAAATATAGTTGACCTAATGCATTAAGTATTAGAAAAATGGACAAAAACTCAAAAACTTAACTTTGACCACTGAACCATAAAAATAAACTCAAGGTCAGATGACACCTGTCAGCTAGACATGAAAACTGTTTGACGGACATGAGGACCAGTTGCAAGGTACGCACATACCAAATATAGTTATCCAATTACTTATAATAAGAGAGAATTTAACATTTCAAAAAATCTTAACTTTTTTTTTAAGTAGTCACTGAACCATGAAAATGAGGTCAAGGACATTGGACATGTGACTGACGGAAAGTTCATAACATGAGGCATCTACATACAAAGTATGAAGCATCCAGGTCTTTTACCTTCTAAATATAAAGCTTTTGAGAAGTGAGCTAACACTGCCACCACCGCCAGATCACTATCCCTATGTCAAGCTTTCTGCAACAAAAGTTGCAGGCTCGACAAAAATGACAATAATACATAAATAACAACAGACTATATATATTTGTTTAGGGGCCAGCAGAAGAACGCCTTTTGGTGAGGGAATTTCACGCTGCATTGAAGACCTGTTGGTGACCTTCTGTTGTTGTCTGTTCCATGGTCAAGTTGTTGTTATTTTGTTGTCTCTTTGTCACATTCCCCATTTCCATTCTCAATTTTATGCAAAGTTCAGTTGAAATAATTTAAATTGGTAAATGAACATGATTGTCTCCCTTATTTTTGTTCTTTTTATAAAATTTAACCCAAGGTTACTTTCTGTTCATCCTGTAGATAAATCTAACCCTTTGTTTAATCCTTGGTTAAATGATTAAGATTCAACCTTGCTTCAGACCTCTGTTCAAATTTTAACCAACATAGTTTTGTCTAAAAGTATGATTCCCTGTTTATTACAAATTGAAGTTCTCTTAGGGAGGTAGTCCTAGGTTAAGGGAAATAACTCTTAAAATCATCAGTACATTTGTGTCAACCTTTTTCATAAATATATTCTAAGCTTCTATGTTATATATAGATTCTTTCTAATCTGTTTTAGACAAATGCTTAAAATACATTGATGAAACTTCACTTTTACAAAACACATGACTGATTCAAAGAGTTATCTCCCTGAACCAAAGTCTACCACCTTAATGATCATTAATGTTTGAAATTAAACATTTTCTCTGTTCTCTTTGATCATTGATAAACAAAAACTATTTTTTATGTTTTACAATCCTTTTTTGCCTCGAGGTTTACATCTCATTAATAAACTAACTATTTATTCCTATTTCTATTTAATATTGAGACTCCTGTGTCGTGTGTGTTCCAACTCTTTAAATCTGCAGATGTTTTGTTGCAAAGCCAAATGTATGTCCATTACCAAACAATCATATTTTTCAGTTAGGCCAACTGAAATTAATTAGTAGATTTTCATCCAAATTTTTGAAAAAAAATGGGGTGGGTGTGAGGATTTTTAATTTTTTTTTTTTTAAATTTTATTTCATTTGAAATCCTCTTGTGACGTGTTCTTCATATATGCAAGTGCAATTCATTTTCACTGAACTAGTATATATTTGTTTAGGGGCCAGCTGAAGGACACCTCTGGGTGCTGGAATTTCTCGCTACATTGAAGACCTGTTCGTGACCTTCTGCAGTTGTTTATTCTATGGTAGGGTTGTTGTCTCTTTGACACATTCCCCATTTCCATTCTCAATTTTAAGAGTAATAATAAGCTTATATCATGTATATACATGTAAAAGGATTTGTATGTATAATTTTTAAAGTTTTTAAATAAATATATCTCTGATTGGCAACCACGGTTCTTCATGTAATTGCCCCTTTTAAACCTATTGATACATTAAAAAGAGCAGTTGGGCTACCTACACCAAATTTAGTTTGCTTTCTAAGCTATGGTATTTAGTCCCCTTAAAATGAAGCAAATGCATTTGTATGCAACATAAGTGTTATGAGTACAGAATAAAATATAAGCTCAAAAACAGTGTTGAAAATAATAGGGTTGGTGCTTAATATCAACTTATGCAAGATGCAAATATAATTACAAGGCAATACATTGACCTATAATTGGTCATTTCTGTGTCATTTTGGCCTCTTGTGGAGAATTATCTCATTGGCAATCATACCACATCTTTTTTCATATTAACAAATAAAAAAAGTTGGTTAATGACTCTCTTAGGGGGTATTATGACAGAGGGTGTTTGCAGTTTGTAAACAAAAACGACAGCCATGGGTCAATCTAAGAGCTTAAATGCTTTAATAAAATTTATGGTTCATGCCCTTCTCGTAATTAATCTCTATTCTTGGTAGATGATGTTGTGTTGTCATCATAGAACAGTAGAATATGTCTACTTATTCATACGGTTATTGGTTACAGAAATGTACAAAATCCAGAAAGCATTGTTCATTTAAAAAAAAATTAAATTCGGGCGGGACGATTTCAGAGGGTCATGCAGGGATGACAATCTACATGTATCAATTAATTTTTATTGGCCTTATAATTCCTTCCCTCTCCAATAAGTTTTTGCCATGTTTTACCAAATAAGTTAATGCTACTTAAGGAGTTAAGAGATCTATTATTCTTTTTTTTTCATTTTGCCTTGCCTATGTGTAAAACATTTAATAGCCATAGAACTGTAATCAAACAATGCCGGGGCCTGCAATTTTAGCTGACCATACAGTATTGGTTTTGATTATGGTTGATTCTGCAGTATGATCAATGACTTTGACCTAGAGTTGCTTATATACATGCATCTGGACAATGGTGGATAATTGTCTCATGGCAATCCTACCACATCTCCTGAAACCCACTTGATTAAAGTCAACCAATCAAGATCATACCTGTACACTTTACGTCTTCTCTGGTGTATTATCTCTGCTTTATACCAATTTCAAAATTCATAACTGCTTCCCTTTATGTTGGCATACATTTGAACCTCTTCATGTTTCCTTTCTATTCATTTTACCCTGAAAATGTCATTTAGTTAAGTCACTAGTTATGATTTCAGGCAAAGCATACAAACATGAGTTAGGATTAAAAAATATGGATACTTTGAAATATTTATATGTAACCAGGTTGGTTGTTAATGATAAAAATAACACCTTATGGGTAAAGAATAGCGAGGTCAATTGTATCAATTTTATATTCATTCTAGATGGCAGTACTGGAATTTCATGTTTTTAATACATAAGTCCTCATATAACTACATAAAGATTGTTAACCATGAGAATTGTTATCCTTCATAAATCAATTACATGTACATCTTAATTTTTAACATATTAAATTTCTACCAAATATTCTTCTGATAGAAGTTCTTTTTATATGCGACATCATTAGCCATTGCCACCTTTTTTCATGGCGTCACAATAGGAAATTCAGAGGAAAACAAAACATTTAGACGTCATAATCAAATTTCCACTAATCATTTACCGAGAACAGATTTTTCACTAGTGAGGAGAAATATTTTTCTCACGCTGGTCAGGAATTAGGAAAATAGCACAAAAATTAGACAAAAAGGATTTATGGTATAGTAACATTACACACTAAGCATGCTAATATAAAAAAGATGATGTGGTATGATTGATAATGAGACAACTATCCACAAAAGACCAAAATGACAAAGACATAAACAACTAAAGGTCACTGTACGACCTTCAACAATGAGCAAAGCCCATACCGCATAGTCAGCTATAAAAGGCCTAGCTGATAAGACAATTGTAAAACAATTCAAACAAGAAAACCAACGGCCTCATTTATGTAAAAAAAATGAACGAAAAACAAATATGTAACACATAAACAAACGACAACCACTGAATTAACAGGCTCCTGACATGGGACAGGCACATACATAAAGAATGTGGCGGGGTTAAACATGTTAGAGAAATTCCCAACCCTCCCCCTAACCTGGGACAGAGGTATAACAGTACAACATAAGAATAAACTATAACTAGAGGCTCTAAAGAGCCTGTGTCGCTCACCTTCGTATATGTGAATTAAACAAAGGAAGCAGACAGTTCATGACAAAATTGTGTTTTGGTGATTGTGATGTGTTTGTACATCTTACTTTTCTGAACATTCTTCCTGCTTACAATTATCTCTATCTATAATGAACCTGTCCATGTAGTTTCAGTGGAAAATGTTAGTAAAAATTTACAAATTTTATTAAAATTGTTAAAAATTTATTATAAAGGACATTAACTTCTTAGGGGGTCAATTGACCATTTTGGTGATTTTGACTTATTTTTGAGACTTAAATTACTGTACATTATTGCTGTTTACAGTTTATCTCTATCTATAATAATATTCAAGACAAACCCAAAATAGCAAAATTTGCTTAAAATTACCAATTTATGGGCAGCAACCTAACAAAGAGTTGTCCAAATCATCTAAACATTTCAGGGCAGATAGATCTTGACCAGATAAACAATTTTACCCCTTATCAGATTTGCTCTAAATACTTGGTTTTTGAGTTATAAGCCAAAAACTGCATTTAACCTCCATGTTCTATTTTTAGCCGTGGCGGCCATCTTGGTTGGTTGGCCGGTCAAAAAACACAATTGTTAAACTAGATACATCAATGATGATTGTGGCCAAGTTTGCTTTAATTTGGCCCAGTAGTTTCAGAGGAGAAGATTTTTGTAAAAGTTAACGCCGGAAGACGGACGACGACGGACGCCAAGTGATGAGAAAAGCTCACTTGGCCCTTCCGCCCCGGTGAGCTAAAAATCAGTTGAAAAAGGCTTAACTCATCAGATGGACAAAAGTACAAGTGGATGTGGCCAGGTACTTATACATCCCAACACAAAGAACAGATCTGAGAGTACTCGAAGTTATCTGACAGCTATTTCAAAGCCACTATAAACAGCTTTAAAAAAAGCCTGTTAAAACATATATTCTAATAGAGATTTACGGAAAGTCTCGGTTCCGACTGTTGTCTCCAACTCTGACAGGAAAAAATACAGGGGTTGTCTCAAAAATTAATTTACAGGTACACAAAAAAATCATAAGTTGTCCATAAGCGGAGCATACTATTGCTCCACCGAAAATAAGAATAAAAATTTGAATCAAGAGTTTCGTAACAGCACATTTCAATCGGATAAGTCTTCTAGCTCATACATATTCAGCCTGGCACGTTATTTTGATTGATTATTTTCCTTCATCTATGCCATTATAGGTATATACAAAATTTATTGCAATAAAAAAAGGAAACTTTGGTGAGACCTGACAGATGTATCAAGATTAACAGTATTATGTATGTAATAAAGTATTGTGTCAGTGCTGTATCTACTAAACATTTACCTCTTGTATCTTTGCATGTCTTTTCATGGAGGATAATCTTTGAAATATCTTGTCACATGAGTAACATGGAAACTGCATCTCCACATGTTTGCTAAAATGGTGAAACCTGAGACCTGTATGGCTTTTATACTCCTTAGCACAATCTGTACAGCTAGAGGTATTCTGTAAAAGTGAAAGTTCGTTTGGTAAATAAATCATTGCCGAATATTGAATTCTTGTTGAATATTCAGTAACTCTTTGTGGAGGGCACCCATGAGAAAAACTCATACAAATTGTGGAGACTGTTCCAGGATTTGTAAACAGAGAACCAAAAAAACTCTCGTTGAACTAAATTTTACATCAAAATGCTAATCAATTATTATCTTTTATTATTTTGAGACAACCCCCTTAATTTTACCTGTCAGAGTCGGTGTCAACAGTCGGTACCTAGACTTTCAATAATATGACGTTCTTCTTTGGCTTTGAATAGTCTAGTTCCAATAAATCATGGGCTGTGTGTGATTGACGTCACAATCATACCTCAACCTACCAACATGCCAACTGTCACTTTTTGTGGGGGATTTCCCCCATGGAGGCTCCCAAATTGAAATTTTGAAAGAGCAATCTTGTCCACAATTTAAACAAAACAATTAATTTTACAATGACATTAGGCTTATTAAAGTATGAAGAAGCCAAAAAACAACATTAAAACGTATTTCCAGGAGGGTCTTGAAGCTTTTTAAGGACTATGACAGCCATCTTGCACGCAAAACGAATCTTGGTCCGTTAGCGCCCATTCATGTTTGCACCCACTCATGTTCGCCCCCTTTCACTTTCGCACCCTAAATGTTCGCACCCAAAGTCTGTTCGCACCCTACATGTTCGCGCCCAATTTTGATTGGTTTTGGGTTTAATAACTTTGTAATCAAGTTTTGGCAAGTAGTATTCTTTTAAGTTTAATTGTTTTCCTTGTCTCAAAATAAAGCGAGACAGCATGTTTTATTGTGTTGATTAAATCTGAATTATGTTTTGGATAGTGTACTATTGTTAAAAAAAACCCAAGGATTTGTATAGTTAGATAATTCCTTTCTAAATAAAGTGGGATTCTGTCAACATTTTATTTGAATTAAAATTGGGCGTGAACGTGTAGAGTGCAAACGGACCTTGGGTGCAAACGTGCGAACGTGCGAGGTGCGAACATGTAGGGTGCGAAAGTATATTGGGCGCGAACAGACCTGATACCACGCATTTCGAAGAGTTGGTAGGTATATATATAGTCACAATAAAAATTAAAACGTCAGTTAAATTTGGAACAAAGCCAGAGATCAACATGGACATTTTTTAAATTAGTGTTGCTAGATATATATATAGGAATTTAAATATAAACTGTTATCACAGAGATATGTCTCGAATTTTGGTTATTTCGATAATGAGACACAAAAATCATTAAGTAAGTCTGAAGGTATCTTACCTTATGTTTTTATAAAAATTAAATTAAGCTGTCCACCAAATATGAAAATAAATTACAACAATAGACAATAGACAATAGACAATAGACAATATTTTATTCGCACAAACACATTTACATTAAATGGTTATGGCATACAAAATTAAGACAATAAACGTACAATAGTTAAATTGATTACAATTATATTAGAGTGACAGTGGTATTCACAACAAAGAAGAAAAAAGGCTATAAATATCAACAGTTAACACATTATTAATGTTCATGAACAATTGAAAAAAGAACACAAACAAAAATTAGGTTGGCATTGCATATTAAAAGAAATACAAGTTATACAGATGTTCTTAATAAAAGACAATCATTAATATACTTTATGGTGATTTTTATAATGACTGGTAGACTGCTATTTAAAAGTACAGTCAAATGCTTAAGTGTTATAGTGGACTGTAATTTAATAAAATTGAAATTAAGATTTTTATTAATATTTTGTATATAGGTATCCCTTAATGATGAATAACATGGACAGATTGAGAAGAAATGGTATTCATCCTCAATTTCTTGTCTGTTACAGGATAAGCAAATGCGTTTACTTCTTTCAATGTTGGTATAACGCCCTCTTTCAATTGCTAGGGAATGTGCACTTAGTTTAAATTTACTGAAAACTGATCGGTCAGTTTTGACTTTACATATATCAATATATGGGGGCCTTTTCCTAATTCTTTTAGTATGACAAAAGAAATTTAATTTTTCACATTTATTGATAGAACAATTTATAATTTGATAAGCCTGGTCATAGATTCTTTGTTGGATACTATTTATGTGATATTTTAAATTAAAAGTATCAAAAGTGAGATGACCAAAACCTAATTTATTTAACCAGTCTTTTACAATGTTAACCCATTTACTTGTTTTCTCTACATTATTATATATTTTATGGACTAAAGTGTTAGGCGAGTTTACAATATGGTTTAGAAATTTTATAGCTGAAAGCTGAATTCTAAAGTACAAAGGGATTCTGTTTGTCTCAGTTAAACAGGCAACATTTGTTGTTTTGCACTGTACACCTAAAATTTCTTTAATAAATTTAATATGTAAATGTTCAAATGGATCTGAATCTTTGAACACTTGGCTTACACCCCAAACTTCACTCCCATAAAGAGTTATTGGAACAACTAAAGTATCAAATAGTTTTTCAAGCATACTGCAGGAATTATCTAAAGAGACTGTTTTTTTAATTTTAAACCAAGCCTTTCTCCCTTTTTCCATAAGATTTTTTTTTGAATGGCTTAAACTTCCTGAACAATTTATAGTCCATAAAACACTAAAACACTCAACAGCATACCACTATTCAGTTTAAAATAGATCCTAGCTATTCTAACCAAACAATAGAATTTCCCTCCAAAATAGACATATGATTTATGTAACCAATGATCATACAGAACAGAGTTTTCATAACAAAAACTAGTAAACCCTAGAGAGTTATAACCAAACTATCAAAACTCACTGAGCCATGACGAAGTCTTACAATAAATATAACTCAATATAACCACTGAAGCATGACTAGAAACTACTCAATAAATACTTAGAATTATAAAATATATCAAACTCATCAGGTTTATATAATACATCTTATTAAAATCTATTCAAAATTAAAATAACAAAATTTGCAAGTTACGTTATAAAAACCATGTGGAGATTGATCATGTTAAGTGGCAAATATTTCATGCATATTACAAAAGTATTAGGGAGGTAGACAAATTATTAATAAATAAAATAAAATCAGACTAACTGCCACTTGAGGGAAAGAGATAGTGCCAATTAATAATCGTTTTAAGTATAATTTTAAAAATACACCATTGCAAATCTAAGCAGTTAGGAGGGGGGATAGGACCTTTATCTGGACTCCGGGATCTGCTGTTTTTTCGGGATTTCGTGATTGACCCTTTCGGAATCAGGGATTTTTTTGTTTTTGTTATACTTTATTCAATTTCAGGACCTTAGGATTTAGTGTTCTGGCCATATCCCCTAGAACCCCCCCCCCCCCCCAAAAAAAAATTTAAAAAATAATCAATATAACCTGTTCCATTACATTATTCAAACAATATTTTCACCAATTGAGTGTCAAAACGAAACGACCTATTCACATCAACAACACTCATTTGTACCCCCCCCCCCCTTTTTCTTTTAGAACTAATCAAACGAACCTGAAATTCAAGACTTATAACCATTTACTAGTAGATATTTGTGTAAAGGAACTATAATATTAACCCACAACAGGTATTAACCTTTTAGCACGTGTAACGGACGGTGTACCAGTACCACATCCTGACGTGCATGTTTTCCCTCTGGGTTCCTGGGAAGAATTTGTGTAGGGGAAGGAAACAAAGGCTCTTCAGTCCTTAGTTTTATGTGGGTCTGCAGATTGAATAAAACTGGGGCGGATCAAGTCATTTTTAAAAGGGGGTCCAAACCCAGTGAGTCTAAAGGGAGGTCCAACTATATGTCCTCATTCATATGCATTGATAGTCAAAAAGGGGAGTCCATCCACGATAGGCACTCGGGTGGGGGGGGCACTTCCTATGTAATGACTGGTAGGGATGAGCCGCTGGAATAGGTCACTATTTTATGCTTCATGATATATGAAAAGGGTGAGAAAATCAGATTAAATATATCAATAGGTTGATATTATCACTTGCTGGATTATATCATAAGTATCTGAAACTAATCAAATGTTCGTATTTATTTTTGATGCGGTTAAACCACAGTCGTAAATGCATCAGCTATTTGTCAACCCAATTAAATCTATTTATACAATGTGGTATTTCCACTAAGGTTAGTTATAGATGCAATAAATCCAATCATTTTGACATTTCCACCTAATTAACATTGAAAAGTTTGTATACATGAAACATTTAAAGAAATTCCATAATATAGTGTCAGCGTCCTTCAAGAGGGAACGGCAAATGTGACTTTTTATCAGTTTTTAAGTAATGTTAATCTCAGTAAAAGTGATACTATGTGAAGTGCTACTACGTTTATCTGACAAAACATATTTTATTGTCTTTTGAAATTGAAAATTCTTCTTAATAAAAGATAAAAAAGGGGCAAATAGAGGAAAGTGTTTAAGATGTAACGAATTCATTGGAAAAGCAAGGTGTGATTATTGTGACTGCGTTGCTTCTAAACAAGAACGTAAAATGAGCGGGACCTAAAAATGTATGCATATACTAATGTACAAGAAGATGAAAAATATCCAAATATGTGTATAGGTCTGTTTTTTGTTCATTAATATATGATAAGGTATATATTTTTGATAAACAAAATATATGAAAAGGGTGGGGTACTTGATGTCTCAGCTGCTCACCCCTACCAAAAAAAGTTTGAAGTGCCCCCCCCCCCCCCCCCCCCCCGAGGATAGGCACTCGTCTCCGGAATAAAACGAGTGCCTGTGCCAAGGGGTCCATCCCCGGAACCCGTCTGAATCCGCCAGAGTTGGTGTGTAACGCCACTTTTAAACGCCACTTTTGGGCTATTTCGTGGCCGCCAGATTTTATTAGTTGAATAAAAGTTATGGGAGTGGGGGAGAAACCAGACAACCTTCAATAGGAAAAAATACTGACAATCTTTATCTTTAATTAAGATTGGAGTCAAGTGCACCCGTATGAGCGAGGTTCAAACTCGCATCCTTAGTTTTGACTGGCTTGTGATTACAGTAGTAGAACTACATAGACCATTTGGCCACCGATGCCCCTAGTTTGAAATAAAGAACTATAGTGTCTTTGCTACACCTTTATTAGTTTAAAGGGTCTGAAAACAACCCGTTCTTTTTAAGGTTACCATAATTGCCTTGGTTGCTGTTATAATTATCAGAATAGAAAGTATTTATAACTGATTCAGAGTACAATAATTGTACTATTTTTGTATGACCTTAAAGGCCAGATATCAAGGGTCTAGATAAGGAATGGGGATTTTTATAATCTATTCAACTTTCAAACATAGAGGCTCTGAAGAACTTGTATTATGCTCACCTAGATTTTTTTGCAGCTTCAACAATGGCAACTCTCGGCAATGTTGAATAAATCTCTAGTTTTATTGTTAGGCCTCCTGCAACTTGTGTTGCAGAAAGCTCGACATAGGGATAGTGATCTAGAAGGTGAAAAACCTGGATGTTTCATACTATATTTGGTATGTGCATACCTTCCCAAGTCCTCGTGCCCATGAGACATTTTTCTCTTGACCTCGACCTCATTTAATGGATCAGTGAAAAAAGGTTAATTTTTGGTGGTCAAGTCCATATCTCAGATTATCTGAGTCAGATACTATAAGCAAAAGATCTACTATATATTTGGTGTATGAAAGATTGTAAGGTGTATATGTAACTGGCAGGCATCATCAGACCTTGACCTCATTTTCATGGTGCAGAGGTTATGCTAAGTTTTTGTGTTTTGGTATGTTCGTCTTATATTGTATGCAATAAGTCTACTGTATTTGGTGTATGGAATGATTGTAAGGTGTACATGTCCAACTGGCATTGTCATCTGACCTTGACCTCATTTTCATGGTTCAGTGGTTTAAGTTAAATTATTGATGTTTTTTTCTACTTTTAGTATATGCAAAAGGTCAACTATATTTGGCGGATAGAAATACTTTGTGATGAAAATGTCTGTCATGCAGGTGAACTATTGTTTTTTCTGTTTGTAATTTTCATTTTAGCCTTGATGACTTGTCAGTTTATTTTCGATTTATGAGTTTGACTATCCCTCTGGTATATTTCGTCCCTCTTTCATTTGACCCTGGCCTTGTTTTTCATGGTTCATTGCTCAGTGTTCATTTTTTAGGTCTTGCTCTGTTCTTCTTCAGGTTGATGTTCCCTTCTGTAGCCATTTTTGCACGAATTTTTCAAACCTCAATGTATCAAAACTACAATATGATGAATAATAGAGATTGGCCATTTAGTACATATTCCAAGGGGAAATTTTTTTTACTGTTTCATTTCATTTGATAGAAAAAGAGACTTTGTGGTAAATAAATCAAGATTTTTATAGAAAATCCACAGCTTTTAAGGCAGAAACCATTTGATTTTCGGGGGGGCTATGGTTGTTTTTGGAAAAAAAAGTTTGTTTCCAGGTTTTAGTGAAAAAAATAATTTGTTTTGGACCCTGAGAAAAAAAAAATGTTTGTTTCACCCTCAGCTGCCATTATGTGTAATGCTAAAATTGAAAGAAACGGTTTGTCGCTAAAAAAAAGATTGTTCTTCGCCGAAGGCGAAAAAAAGAGTTTGCAAAGAAAAAAAACCATAGTGTACCTTGCAAGGTCCTCATGTCCCTCAGACAGTTTTCACTTGACCTCGGCCTCATTTCATGGATCAGTGAACAAGGTTAAGTTTTGGTGGTCAAGTCCATATCTCAGATACTATAAGCAATAGGGCTAATACATTTGGTATATGGAAGGACTGTTATGTGTAGATGTCCAACTGGCAGGTGTCATCTGACCTTGACCACATTTTCATGGTTCAGTGGTCATAGTTAAGTTTTTGTGTTTTGGTCTGTTTTTCTCATACTTTATGCAATAGATCTACTGTATTTGTTGTATGGAATGATGTTAGGTGTACATGTCTAGCAGGCAGATGTCATCTGACCTTGACCTCATTTTCATGGTTGAGTGGTCAAAGTTTAAGTTTTTGAGTTTTTGTCTTTTTATCTAATACTATATGCCATAGGTCAACTATATTTGGTGTATGGAAATATTTTATGATCTATATGTCACTGGCGCAGGTTTTATTTGACCTCCACCTCATTTTCATGGTTCATTGCTCAGTGTTAAGTTTTTTTGTTTTGGTCTATTTTTCTTAAACATAAGTAATAGGTCAACTATATTTGTTGTATGGAAGCATTGGTAGCTGTACATGTCTGCCTGGCATGGTTCATCTGACCTTGACCTCATTTTCATGGTTCATTGGTCTTTGTTTAGTTATCTTGGTTAATGTTAAGTTTATGTTACAGTTTTTGATAAAGCTTTATACTTAGGACTATCAATATAATATCAATAATAAGTAAAGAAGGCGAGACATTTCAGCGTGTGCACTCTTGTCTAGATAATATTCAAATTAAGGGGGAAAATTGGTTGCATTCATCATTTAAGGGCAATATCTCCTATATTTAGCTTCTGTAAGTTCTCTGACAGATTTAATGTATTGATTTATCTATCTATAGTATAGGCTATAGCGGGTTTTTTTTCAAGACAATTGACAAAAGTTTTTCATGTAGCTAAATCTTGAGATTTCTATGTAGTGTTTTATTGACTTGTTTTTTTCGTTGTCTCGTGTTTTTGCCATGTCAGTTTCTCTTCTACCTGTGAAGTTCTAATATCCCCTTATCTTCAGTCTCTTTTCAACATGTATGACATGTAAATACATTTTTTGTTGTTGTCCATGTTTTCAAAATAAAAATATTGCTAGTGTTTTTTGAAATTTTATTCATTACTGTAAAAACACAAACAGTATAGAATATATATATATATATATATATTATTCAAACATCTAATGTATAGTATATAATTATAACAACTTCATACAGATATAAATGAAATGAAAGTACAAGAAAGAAGAATTTTGGACATCTATCCTAAGGTTTACAACCTTAAGCTGATCGTCATTTGATTAATTGAGCAAAACAGTTTAATAGTGTTATGGTATTTACTATACCTAGAAATGCTATACATGTAGTAAAACATGCTCTTTCAATTACCCCTTTATGGATATGATTTTTTTTGAAATTTCAAACAAAATTTGTGACTGATAAAATTTCTTCCTCTATCAATTATATCGACTGCTCTGTTTTGCCATGATTTTTATGTTGTCAAATTAGGATAATCATATACAAAGAGTTTTCATAAGCAGCAATCTGAATAAAATCAGCAGTCAAGATTTGCTTCTTTCACTAATAGCTGATTTAAGTCAGATTGGATCAGCAGTTTTTTTATTTACTCTCTATTTTTTCCACTTAATTTTCAGTTTGATCAGTTATAACATTTACAGTACCTATGTTACCGTACAATACTAGTCTGCAGTTGACAATTAATGTATCTTCAGTCATGTTCTAAGCCAAAATATTTGATAATTCAAAATATACAAATATTAAAACGCTGATAAAACACATCTAAAAACTTCTACCAAAGAATTTAACAAGCAAATTTCAAATTTGTACTACTACATAACAAAATTTACTACTGTGGATTCATTATTATTCATTGGACACCAATTTTCATGGATTTTGTGGAGAGAGGTGAACCACAAAAGTAAATGTTTAACGAATATCAAATTTTCTATAGGCTGGTATGAAGATTTAGGCAAAACCTTAAAATTGGATATCCACGAACATGTATATTTTCATTAATCCATGAAAATTGGTACCCACGAAAATAAATGAATTCACAGTATCATAAGTTTTGTCCAAATTACTGACAAGAAGCTTAAGAATTTCTGAATAATAGGACTAGATATACATGTAATAATAGTGTGAGTATTCCTTGGTGCAAGTAAGATTATCTAAATACAGTTTAGTCTTGATTTTGTTAATTATGACTTTATGAAATCATACAGAGCTCTTCTAGACTTATATTATCATGATTATACAACATTGTATAGCAAATATATAACTACCCGTCTAGGTTGCAGGGGCGGATGCAGGAATTTTCCAAAGGGGGGGTGCAATCCCAGGGCAAAGGGGGGGTGCAAAACATATGTCCCGATACAAATGCATTGATCGGCCAAAATAAAGGGGGGGGTGCGAACCCCCGGAACCCCCCCTCTGGATCCGCCACTGGGTTGTTAAAAACTTCCATCATCACATATCAATAGTACCATCTTATGTCATGTCTATAATATTAATTTACTATTTCTATAACAATATATATTAATGATCTGTTTCATATCTCTATCATATAAATGATTGTACAATCAAAAATTTTGATTTAGAGAAGGTATTATTATCCAAAATTTACACCTAACTGTTTAAGAGTATGTTAACACTAAAAATATTTCTTGGATATTTTGTGTCTGACAGCAAACAAAGGAAATTTTTTCTGAAGTAAATATCCTGTTATTATATTATACCCACGACTATAAATCTACTGTAAATTCAGAAATTATTGTGTGCATTTATTATTGCGATTTTGTCATTTTAGACTAATACGATTTTATTTTTTTCCAATTTTGAGAAAAATCATGTTTAATTCATATAAAATATTTCAAAACACGAGTTTAAATTATGGTGTTTACAACTCTTTTGCATTTTTCACAAGAATAAAAACCTTGAAATAATTTCTGAATTTACAGTACACGAATAGGCCCATGAGTGTCATCCTAACCAATACTATTTCATTTATACACTTAGGCAAAAATATTAACCTTGAAAGATGATACTTTTTTATAATCATTTTGCAATTTTAACTCACAATTGTTGGCTTTTTATCTAAAATACTTAGGTACCTAATAATGGTTTCAACATCTGAACACTTTTCAGCTGCCATAATTGAGAACAGAGTCATCTAACATTTCATAAAAAGAATTATAATAAATTAGACATTATCAATGATTATGGTAACAAGCAATGTTCTTTTAAATATGACATTTTAATGCCAATGGTTTTGGCATACTGAGGACTCATTATTTTTTGTATGGATGTCAGTATTCATGTATGATTGTCATTTGTCAACCTGTGCTTAAATAACCTGAAGTTTAATTTAAAATAAAAACTAACCAAAACCTCAACGCTCAAGATAAACATGGAAACTTGACATCCATAAAAACTTTAGAATTATTGAATCATATTGAGTTATGATAGTGTATAAATAACAATCACTGAAATTGGTTTTCAAACATAATTCCTGTTTTAAAATATAACATGTATAAGTGTTCTCACAAGGTCATTTGTAAGGCCTAAATTAAAATAGTGTGTGTTTCCTCAATCCCGACCCTGCCAAGCCAGGTGTGGGTAGGTAGGTAGGAAAATAATTTAATTTTTCCAAAAAGCTTAAACATTATCGGACAATACAACAAGCCTGAAAATCCAAAATGAATAAAATAATATTTGACTTAGTTTTGACAATAAAATTTTATAAGTAGCACCAATTTTGCAGGGTCGGTTGGGTTTGGGAAAACAAACAATATTTTATTTTAGGCCTAAGTCATGGCAGTGATAAAGCTTGAAGGTCAACCAAATTACTGTATAAATTTCTTGTGTGAGAACACTGTAAACATGGTAAGTATCCAGATTTCAATAAACTGAAATTCAACCTTTTATGTCTTTACTTGAGGTAGCATTTCATATGATAAGTATAGGTAACAACCAGGCAAAGGAATAGTGTGTCCCTTTTTTCTGTACAGAACTTTGTCTTACAAGAGGGACAGAAGGACCTTTTTTTGGGATGCCAGAATTGGGGCTTTATTTCTGTGGAATTCGAATGACACCCCATTCTACAGATCCTCCTAAAAGGCTTAAGTTCGAGGAAAATGTACTGATAAATATTTAAAAGAAAATAGATTGCAAAAATAATCAGCATAATTGAATAAAGGAGCAAATCCTATTTTGTGACTACCTTTCGCATCTCACCTCATACACACTGTAACAGCAAAAACAACAGTAACTTTTCTACAACATGTACAATCTATATAGTTACAACACACATAACCATGATAACACACTTGTTAAAGTTGTACATCTACATGTGTTTTATACACTTCAGAACACTGCAAATTAGTAAACATTAACTCATTATCACATCTAGCAGCTGCAAATTACTAGTACATGTAGATGTAGTAAAGCAACACAAATCTTATCTAACCTTTTAATATAGATACATTGGTACACAAATGAATAACATGAATAACAAATGCCCTATTTTTTCCTGAATATTCAAAAATACAAATGGCATTTATATATGCATTCTTTTAACAATAATCATGACATGCATGATAATACTGTGGATTCATTTATTTTCGTGGGTACCAATTTTCATGAATAAGGGGAAAATTGTATGTTCGTGGATATTTAAATTTGTGGTTTTTGCCGATGTTTATACAAGCCTATACATACTATAGCAAATTTTTCATTCGTTGAACATTAAATTTAGTGGTTTACCTGTAACAATGAAATTCCACTCAAATTGATATCCAATGCAACGAATAATAATAAATCCACATTAATACTTTGTATATCAAAACTAATATTTTGTGAGTATCTGACATGTCTGAAGAATGCCTTTTGAAGGATTTCTAAAACTTCTAAAGAGAATGTACAATTAACATTGTTAAAAATCAGCCAAAATAAACGTTACTGGAATCTTATGAATTAACCAATGCATAATAAATATTATCGCTTTTTTTGTGCATTTTTCCTTTGATCTTTTTTTGTGATAATTTTCATATCATGCTACTCGCTTGAGATGAACAATTATCGCTAGAAACTAAGCATGCACATGGTTCTACTAACGAAATTGACATGAAATTGACAATGTCGTGATAGGTAAAATAGCGATAAAAAGATTATCATTAATCATCTCAACACAATTGCCTTTCCCGCTTTCGGCATCCCGGCTCAAGCTAGAACATCAATCTCATTGAGATGATCACCGATAATATATAATTCTCACAAATAACTTAACAAACAGGTCATGCAGGTAAATACATGTACGGTATACAAAATAATAACACACAATAAATAATTTCAAACTTAAAAGGTTAGTTAAAGTAACTATTAGGTTTTTATTTCATTATACAAGGGTTTTGTAAGCTTATCATTAGGATCTGGATGGGGTTTACAGACCAAAAAGACGAAAAAAAGAGAAAAACAAGAATGTGTCCTCAGTACACGAATGCCCAACTCGCATGATCATTTTCTATGTTCAGTGGACCGTGAAATTGGGGTAAAATCTCTAATTTGGCATTAAAATTGGAAAGATCATATCATAGGCAACATGTGTACTAAGTTTGAAGTTGATTGGACTTCAACTTCATCAAAAACTACCTTGACCAAAAACTTTAACCTGAGGAGGGACAGACGAACGGACGCACAGACCAGAAAACATACATGTAATGCCCCTCTACTATTGTACAAATGTAGGTGGGGCATAAACAGACTTAAACAATAAATATATAGAGAGAAATGTGGTACTCAACTATAAAGAATGGAGTATTGAGAGCAAATTAATTAAAGTATGCAGAATAAGGAGCAAAATATTACAGAATAGAGAAATAAACATCCCCATCCAGACAGGCATATTTTTTTTTTATCATAAAGTTTTAAAAACAAAACAAACAAGAAATAACTGGTGCAAAAAAAATGCAAGTTCATGAGGATAGATAACATGTACACTATAACAAACATTGTCGACAAGCATTGTCAAATTAATGTAAATTCAGAAATTATTGCGATGTTTTTATTATTGGGAAAAATTCAACAGGGTTATTACTGCAATAATTTAAACTCGTTTTTTTTTAAATATTTTTGAAGGAAATTAATCAGGATTTTTATCTCAATTTCGCAAAAAAATTATAATTGCATTTTAGCATTGTTTAGTCTTAAATGACAAAATCGCAATAATAACTACACACATTAATTTCTGAATGTACAGTAGTAGTAACACAGAAAACACAAGACTGAGCTTTGAATTAACACCACAAACCACTGTGGGTGAACTATAATGAAGTTCATGTAAACAGAATACAGATAGAGGTTACATTAAGAATAATGACAGAAAAAATACTTCTATCAATTATTTTATATATATCTGTGAACTAATATTTAAAATTTATACATGCAAGTAAAAATTTAATTCCTTATTCTAATACATGTAACTAGAGGCTCTAAAGAGCCTGTGTCGCTCACCTTGGTCTATGTGCATATTAAACAAAGGACACAAATGGATTCATGACAAAATTGTATTTTGGTGATGGTGATGTGTTTGAAGTTCTTACTTTACTGAACGTTCTTGCTTCTTACAATTATATCTATAATGAACCTTGCCCATTAGTAACAGAGAAAAATATTTGGTAAAAATTTACATAAATTTACAGAATTAATGAAAATTGTTAAAAATTGACTAAAAAGGGCAATAACTCCTTAAGGGGTCAATTGACCATTTAGGTCATGTTGACTTTTTTGTAGATCTTACTTTGCTGAACATTATTGCTGTTTACAGTTTATCTCTATCTATAATAGTATTCAAGATAATAACCAAAAACGGCAAAATTTCTTTAAAAATTACCAATTGGAGGGCAGCAAGCCAACAACCGATTGTCCAATTCATCTGAAAATTTCAGGGCAAATAGATATTGACTTGATTAACATTTTAACTTCTTGTCAGATTTGCTCTAAATGCTTTGGTTTCAGTGTTATAAGCCAAAATCTACATTTTACCCCTGTTCTATTTTTAGCCGTGGCGTCCATCTTGGTTGAATGGCCAGGTCATCGGACACAATCTTCAAACTAGATACCCCAAAGATGATTGTGGCCAAGTTTGGATTAATTTGGCTCAGTAGTTTCAGAGGAGAAGATTTTTGTAAAAGATTACTTAGATTTATGAAAAATGGTTAAAAGTTGACTATAAAGGGCAATAACTCATAAAGGGGTCAACTGACCATTTCGGTCATGTTGACTTATTTGTAAATCTAACTTTGCTGAACATTATTGATGTTTACAGTTTATCTCTATCTATAATAATATTCAAGATAATAACCAAAAACAGCAAAATTTCCTCAAAATTACCAATTCAGGGGCAGCAACCCAACAACAGGTTGACCGATTCATCTGAAAATTTCAGGGCAGATAGATCTTGACCTGATAAACATTTTTATCCCATGTCAAATTTCCTCAAAATGCTTTGGTTTTTGAGTTATAAGCCAAAAACTGCATTTTACCCCTATGTTCTATTTTTAGCCGTGGCGGCCATCTTGGTTGGTTGACCGGGTCACGGCACACATTTTTTAAACTAGATACCTCAAAGATGATTGTGGCCAAGTTTGGATTAATTTGGCTCAGTAGTTTCAGAGGAGAAGATTTTTGTAAAAGATTACTTAGATTTATGAAAAATGGTTAAAAATTGACTATAAAGGGCAATAACTCCTAAAGGGGTCAACTGACCATTTCGGTCATGATGACTTATTTGTAAATCTAACTTTGCTGAACATTATTGCTGTTTACAGTTTATCTCTATCTATAATAATATTCAAGATAATAACCAAAAACAGCAAAATTTCCTCAAAATTACCAATTCAGGGGCAGCAACCCAACAACAGGTTGACCGATTCATCTGAAAATTTCAGGGCAGATAGATCTTGACCTGATAAACATTTTTATCCCATGTCAAATTTCCTCAAAATGCTTTGGTTTTTGAGTTATAAGCCAAAAACTGCATTTTACCCCATATGTTCTATTTTTAGCCGTGGCGGCCATCTTGGTTGGTTGACCGGGTCACGCCACACATTTTTTAAACTAGATACCCCAAAGATGATTGTGGCCTAGTTTGGATTAATTTGGCTCAGTAGTTTCAGAGGAGAAGATTTTTGTAAAAGATTACTTAGATTTATGAAAAATGGTTAAAAATTGACTATAAAGGGCAATAACTCCTAAAGGGGTCAACTGACCATTTCGGTCATGTTGACTTATTTGTAAATCTAACTTTGCTGAACATTATTGCTGTTTACAGTTTATCTCTATCTATAATAATATTCAAGATAATAACCAAAAACAGCAAAATTTCCTCAAAATTACCAATTCAGGGGCAGCAACCCAACAACAGGTTGACCTATTCATCTGAAAATTTAAGGGCAGATAGATCTTGACCTGATAAACATTTTTACCCCTTGTCAGATTTCCTCTAAATGCTTTGGTTTTTGAGTTATAAGCCAAAAACTGCATTTTACCCCTATGTTCTATTTTTAGCCGTGGCGGCCATCTTGGTTGGATGACCGGGTCACGCCACACATTTTTTAAACTAGATACCCCAATGATGATTGTGGCCAAGTTTGGTTTGATTTGGCCCAGTAGTTTCAGAGGAGAAGATTTTTGTAAAAGCTAACGCCGGACGCCGGACGCCGGACGACGGACGCCAAGTGATGAGAAAAGCTCACTTGGCCCTTTGGGCCAGGTGAGCTAATAATAATTCATTTAGAAATTCTTAAATCATAAATTTATTAGAAAAGGTAAGATGTATTTAAGATATGTTAAAACAATTATACTACAATTTTTGAAAGATTTAGAATGAATACAAAATTATAATTTTGTCAAAAATAAGGAAAATTCAGGGGAGAAAATCACCATGAATCACCTCAGTCAGTACTTGGAAAGCAACAAAATTTAACTCTCCTTCAAATGCCCTTATATAATGAGTAAAATGGAAAGTAAAAAGAATGGGTACTGTCATTTCTCTTTCCACCAACTAACAAAAAATTTGATATGAATAATGTTCCCTCTAAATATAATCAATTTCTATAAATGTTTCATTAAAATATTTTTATAGAAAATATAAAATCTACACGGGTTATACTAAAATTCTGAATATACTTATAGTGACTTGTGTGTATCTCCTTCCTGCATAGATATTAGGCCCCCCAAAAATATATGTCTGTTTACGGTTACACAACTGACCATTTTTTTAGTGCCTACCCTTAGAAACCATTTTATTTCTGTTGTAAAGTGAAAAATAAACTGAACTTGTGTTAAAAGTGAAGATAGTTTTGCCTGATACATGTATCCCAATGTTCATAATCATGAATATGATAGCTGTTTTAAGGAAATTTGTGACTCATTTGATGAAATGAACATTTTGCAGCCATTTTTTCCCAATCAATAACAAAAGGAAATAATCTAATCATTAAAATTACAGATAAACTCGTATTATGGCAAGACAGAACGCACAACTCAAAATCATGGGGCAAAAAATTAAATGGAAATACCGACCTACCTACCCTATATATTTTGATGATGTAACCTTAAACAGACATATATTTTATTTTTGCCTTAGAATACAGTGTACAATGTAGGTCATTTATATCAAGCCTTATATGCAGTCTTTCTACCCATGATTAGTCGAGTGAAATTTATTAAGTAATTTTAACGCCAATCTATATTATGATTTTGAATCTGCAAGCCTTGTATTACTACCAAACATATTCCTCATTAAAAATTCATAAGTTGCATTTATAATACCCCATGATATAAACGATCTTGTAAAATTAATGTGTACACCTCTAAACAGTTTCTTTAACTTTCTGTCTCTTTCAATCCACACTTTTTGGAACACTGTCCAAAAGTTGTCAAAATCACCACTAAGTTTACATTGCATTTTAACCTTCACTACATTGACAGGGTAAAATATAGTACTTAAAGTTGCACCTAAAACAGCACCACAGAAAAAGTCCTGAGAAATTCTATCAGCTTGGGAATCAGATCTTGGCAAATTTTCCATGGCGTAATCTCTAAACAAGAAAAACGGTACATTGCTAGGTCCATTTCTTAGTAAGACTGCCGATAATCCACGGTAATATTCCCTGAATCCATATTTACGTACTTCTTTAAAAGCATGAGCGGTATTGTCGAAACGATCTTTGTACTGACGATCTTGCATTAAAACTTGAATTCTTTCAAAGGGACATAACACTGCTTCTAAAGTTCCTGCAGTTAACGCTGAAAATATACGAACTCCATGAAGGGGTAAAGTTGGATGTTCAACTGTCAAATAATGTTGAATTTTATAATAGGATCCAAACATAAGCGAAAGTGAGGTAGTTTTCTGAAGCAAAGGGGCCAATAATCCCCGATACAAATGACGCATGCCTTCTTTCTGTAGCTGCCCCACAGCCTTGCAAACTCTAACGCCATGAAGCTGCTGTCGAAACATAACTTTATTAATAGGGAACGTAAACCCAATATTTACAAAAGCTGCTCCCCATCCACAAACGAATTCTTCATAATTCTTTGAGTTTCTGTTTTGGATGTAGGTTGACATTTCCTGTTGAGAAATATTCCCAGGTTTTTGTAACATTTCTTCCATATTGTGGTTCTTCATCCTGTTACCATGGTTACTTAATAATTGGATTATAGACACCATTTATTTGACAGTCAGACATATTTCTTTCAATTATCAACATCCTGCAGAATCTGGCTTCTTCTCAAAATCTGTAATGGATAAAGGAAAGATTAAAATTATTCCTTAACCATTTATATTTATTATGATATAAAAAAGAAGTTTAAAACATGTATATAAAGAAATGTTCTAAAATATAAATAAAACAACAATTTGGAAAACCTGCAAAATTTTAAGACACAATGCAAGTCTAATAATTAAGTATTACAAAATTTTGAAACAAAAAAATGTTAATTCTTGTCAATAATATCATTTACAAAACATAATTTGAATCTGCATAAACATGATAAAACAGGCTATTATTTGAACTTGGAATTATTATCAATGATGGAATTTACATAATTTCTTGGTTTGAATTTTTTTTAATAAATTCCATGTTTATTCTATACTTTAATGTGCTGTGCTGTGCTGTGCACAACACTTTCCATAACAAAGAAGATAGTACATTTTCAATAGATTTGTACTGTGCCGCCCACAACACTATCTATACAAAATACATTGTATGGAAAGTAATTATGAACAGCTCAAAACATTATAATACAAAATAAACATGAAATCTTTTAATAATCTTTCCATAATTAAAATTAATTCCAAGTTCAAATAATAGCCTGTAACAACCAAATTATGACTATTTTTACATGTTATAAATGGATGATCTAGAGGGTAAGATAAAAATAGAATAACATGCATAACAGTACATATGATATTTACACAAAAGAATCAGATAATTACAAATGTATGGGGAGTGACAAGTCCCAGCCCACTCTGTGTGTAACACATATTGTTACAATCATATGCATGATATAACTGTCTATTATGACTATATAAATGAATTGCGATACTATTACTACATGTACTATCTATACAAGATTTTATAGTGGGAAATTTTCTTGTTTATTACACCTCAATATTTCAATATTTATTATCAGTAATTTCAAGTAAGAAAAAACCGAAGATTGATGAAGTAGAAATAATGGTCTGAAAATGTAAGAAGCATAGTACATGTATTTGTTTGTATTTATATTTAACATGTTTAAATCAAATCTGGGAAATTGAAGTAAAAAAAACATAAATTTAATACTCATCTGCCTGACATTATTATCAACATTTGTTTAGCAAATTTATATAGAGAGAGTTTTAAGACTTGTCTTTACATTACAATTAATGTAGGAGGTGGGGATGGGTAGGACCTTTATCGAAAAAAGAATACAGGGATATTGGATTTAAATTTCTTTAAATTTGGGACCTCAGGATTTCATTTTTTAGCCCATGATTTCAGGATCAGGATCTCCCTCCAACCCCCAATCAATTAAAACTTATCTTTAGAGACATATGAACAACAGTTTAACATGTGCATGGTGGTTTTTTTTAAGGAAACTGACTGAAAGATTTTGACACTGTCAAAAGCATGCTGTTATTTTCTATTTAAAAAAAATGTTATCTCACCCTTTAAGTAAACTATAAAGAAGGCATTACTATATTATATTTTTTTCTGTTTAAAATAACGTATGGGTTTACTTATTGTTCAAGGCCTTACATTAAACTATAGTTGTTAACTTGTATGTCATTTCGACTCTAGTTGAGATTTGGGAGAGTTGTCTAACTACTGGTACCAAATTATCTCATTTTTAAATTGTACACAGGAGCCTGAAGTTCAGTGGTTGTCATTGGTTCATGTCTGTATATAATTAGTTATAAATTAGGCTCAATTGAACAATTTTATTGTTTTCATGTCCTGGCCTTTTATATCAGGTTTTTCTCACTGTTGAGGGATGTGAGGTTGCCTGAAATTGCTAACATTCACTTCATTTAATTTTTGGTGGATAGTTGTCATGGTTGCACAAATGTATTGATCATTGGCAATTATACTACATCTCCTTATTTTGCTTAAATCATCACTAGGCACAATATTTTTTTGTGTGAAACATTTACATGCTTTAATTTTATGAATTGATGAATTTTAAGGATTATATTGAATTTGTCCTTGTCAATGACATCTCAATTTAGCTCATCAACTGGCTTATAGCATATATATATAGATTAAAATGTATGTTTGCAAATGTCATATCTATAATATACATGTATATGGGTTAATGTTCAATGCATAACCCTGACCCTATTGTTAATTAATGTTAAATTTCAAAACACTAAACAATTATAGTCAGGGGTGCAACTTGTAAATTAAAGTACTTTTTATTTACTTGACATGCTTGAAGGAAATATTAATATACTTAGAGTAAACTTGTAAGATACTTTTTTATAGGCTTAGTTATGTCCCTTGGACAATAAGATTTTTTACTTTTAAAATGAGTAAAAAAGTCATACTATATTCTTTTCTTACTCTAATAGAATTTTTAATTGTCTGTCCAGATGTCTTTACTTATCATTTAAGTGTAATTTCAAATGCAAGGACCAGGAAAATCTCATACATGTATGTCATAAGACAAAAGTGTATTTTATAATTATAAGTAATGTAATAAGTGTATATGGACCATAATTTGGTATTCGGCCTTTGGTTTCTTTTTGTATCCTTTTTTATAAGTTCTAAAATTTTAACTTTTATTTTGTGGGTTGTGTTGGTGTTAGAATAGTCATGATAGTATGAATGGAACAATTGAGTTTTTCGAGAAAAAATTAATACATTTTGACTCACCGTTTACGTGACATGAAACCAAACAGGAAACCAATCTTTATTTTCTTTATTTTGCACAATATAATTCAAAAGGCATAAATAAACACCATTACTAGTGTTACTTGCTTCATGTTAATATTTAAAATATATTTTCAATGTTATATTAAAGTTTTTTTTTAAACCTGACAGGAAACCATAAGAAACCGAAAGTATTTTTTTAGTTTTATTTTATTGCAAAATCTGCTTAAAATAATCTGAACAGTATACTTTTTCTTAAAATCCATCTTAAATGTAACAGTATTATAAAACTCCTAAATATGTGCTTGTTTTGAAAACAATTAGTACAATTTATTCAGAATTTTCCATATTTTCTTCATTGATACAGGATACCATAATCGTTGTATCTTGATGTTTAAGCCAAAAAAATGTATTTATATTTGGTTTTGATATTCCAGTTATATACAATTTATTCCAAATCATTGGCAATGTAACATTCTTTAAATCCAGTAAAGAAAAAAACTTTTAACTTGGAATTAAAATCTTTAAAATAGGCACAATGTGATATTTGTGACCTGTACACTATCTACATGGTTTCCACATTTTAACCTACTTTAGTGGGCTAAAATCAATAAAGTACTTCCTTTCAAGTCATGCATGGTAAAAGTTTACTTCTCCTTTGACAAGTTTATTGCGTTTCTGATAAGTGTTTGCAGAACATGAATAAAAAATATTAATTAACCAGATGCTCCGCAGGGCATAGCTTTATACGACCGCAGAGGTTGAACCCTGAACGGTTGGGGCAAGTATGGACACAACATTCAAGCTGGATTCAGCTCTAAATTTGGATTGTGATTAAATAGTTGACACAGCATAGGTTTCTGACACAGAATGAATGTGTTCTAATGAACTTAAAATTTTTGTTTTCTCTTAGAGCAATTCACTATGCTGTTGAATATTAATCCTCTCAAAAAAATGTTTGAAGAAATTTTCTTTTTATTTATGAAATTTCAAATGAGAAAAATTGAACCCAATTTTTTAATCACATCCCCCTTTCCCTTATTCCAAAACTAATCTCAATTAAAATATTCTAATGGAGTTTGCAACAATAACTACTCATTTAAATACATCATAAAATATTAAGATGTAAAAAAACTGCTTGTTATCACTGAATGGTAAAGATCATTTAAATTTATCAGTTGATAGTAAAAAGTATACAATAACAAAGATTTAAGTTGATTCTGGACAAAGAAAGATAACTCCAATTAAAAAAAATTCTTGCAATAAGATATTTCTTGCTTACTATTCTGGACAAAGAAAGATAACTCTAATTAAAAAAAAAATTTGCTATTTCACAATATTGTGAAATTAGATATTTCTTGCCATTGCACAATACTGTGCAATTGAAAAGACTTGCTATTGCACAATACTTAATATAATAATTTTAGATCCTGATTTGGACCAACTTGAAAACTGGGCCCATAATCAAAAATCTAAGTACATGTTTAGATTCAGCATATCAAAGAGGCCCAAGAATTTAATTTTTGTTAAAATCAAACTTAGTTTAATTATGGACCCTTTGGACCTTAATGTAGGCTAATTTGAAAACGGGACCAAAAATGAAGAATCTACATACACAGTTAGATTTGGCATATCAACGAACCCCATTTATTCAATTTTTGATGAAATCAAATAAAGTTTAATTTTGGACCCAGATTTGGACCAACTTGAAAACTGGGCCAATAATCAAGAATCTAAGTACATTTTTAGATTCAACATATCAAAGAACCCAACCGATTCATTTTTTGTCAAAATCAAACTAAGTTTAATTTTGGACCCTTTGGACCTTAATGTAGACCAATTTGAAAACATGACTAAAAGTTAAGAATCTACATACACAGTTAGATTCGGCATATCAAAGAACCCCAATTATTCAATTTTGATGAAATCAAACAAAGTTTAATTTTAGACCCTTTGGGCCCCTTTTTCCTAAACTGTTGGGACCAAAACTCCCAAAATCAATACCAACCTTCCTTTATGGTCATAAACCTTGTGTTTAAATTTCAGAGATTTCTATTTACTTATACTAACATTATGGTGCGAAAACCAAGAAAAATGATTATTTGGGTCCCTTTTTGGCCCCTAATTCCTAAACTGTTGGGACCTTAACTCCCAAAATCAATACCAACCTTCCTTTTGTGGTCATAAACATTGTGTTAAAATTTCATTGATTTCTATTTACTTAAACCAAAGTTATTGTGCGAAAACCAAGAATAATGCTTATTTGGGCCCTTTTTTGGCCCCGAATTCCTAAAATGTTGGGACCAAAACTCCCAAAATCAATACCAACCTTCCTTTTATGGTCATATACCTTGTGTTAAAATTTCATAGATTTCTATTCACTTTTACTAAAGTTAGAGTGCGAAAACTAAAAGTATTCGGACGACGACGACACCAACGTGATAGCAATATATGACGAAATTTTTTTCAAAATTTGCGGTCATATAAAAACTGTGACAAAGATTCCAACTTTGTACATTCCAAGTGTAACAGTATATTAACATGTATTTTTTATTAAATTATATTTATTCACCTAAAATATCCTGTAATATTTACTGCTGAAGTTAAATCAATCCAATGAGCATTGGTACAATGATAAGAGACGTAATTTCGATTGATTTTTCCAAGGACTCTTCACGTCATTATCGGGAGACGAAGTGTGTTCTAACGTCTGTCAGATATGAAATCGATTTTGTCAAGTCATTGGGCATTTATTTTCACACAGGATCGTATGTAACATTATGCACATAGGAAAAATAACAGACCACCGGCGCAATCTCTTTGACAATTGAATTTTCCTCTTTTAAACAAGACGAAACAAGTCTACAGATTATGTTTGCTAACATCCCGTTGGAAACAAAAACAATGTTTAGACCTAGTATTTCGTACATCCGGTAGTAATGGCGTTATCACATGTTAGTCACATGTTTCACGTATGACCGGAAATGGTTAGAACTTAAGGACAAAAACAATTTTAAAAAAATAACTTGACTTCTGTTTCGTGTGAAATGTAACGCATAACGACAACGTAATTTTCTTACTTAATTATTACGAAGATCAAAACAAGAATGTAAATCATCTCGGATTTACCTGTTTGAACATCTCACGAGAGTTCATATTTGCATATTGTTTTTAAGAATTCTATTACAACAAAGCAGATTACATCATCTAAAAATTGCGTTACGAAATCGGACACAAAAATCACGCCACTGTTCTTACATCTGCTACATAAATACTTATAGTTCTCGGCATTTTCTTCTCACTATTCTTATTGGTCGATGTTCTTTGTTATTTGAAAGCAAAAGTTACGAATTTGCCGGTGACGATTTATCTATAAATCAGTCAGCGTTATGCTCTTCGGAAGCAAAAAGTAACGTGAGAAACGACACAAAAATACGGTTGTAGAATCTTTGAAATTCGTATATTTTACAAAAAATTTCTAGGGAAGAGTAGCATACACTTGAATGTTGATAAAAATAATGGCATCTTTAGATGTAGTTGCAACTTTTCTTACAGTAATTCACATTTTATCACTTTTCTATAGTTATAGGAAACGGAGCCCAATAGCAAATTATGTTCTATATATAATGTTGTTTGTTTTCTTTTGTATAATTGTTTTTAATATTATGGTGTTTTATGCTAAGATATATTGATAAATGTAATAGATCAGTGATTTTGTTTGCCTTAAATTAGTGGAGAATACAGGCTTTTTCCACTGGAGAATTCCAATTTGAAAAAAAAAATGGCTTAAAATTATTCCCAAAAAGACAATTTTTTTCCCCAAACCATTCAAACAGTGCTTTCTCAGTAGAAATTGTGCATGAATATAAACTGAAAAACACTCATTTAAACATTTTTTATGCCTCAAATGACTATACTTGCAGATTTGAGGGTCTATTTATGTATCATCACTAACAAAATGAGGTCTTATTTTAAAGCAGGGATTGACTCTTGAAAATGGCTCTGTAAATTGAAATTCCAGTAAATTCAACGTTGATTTTAAATTTCCTAATTTGATGAAAATGATGCATATTTTCTCAATAAAAAAGGTAGTTTTGAAAAAAGCCAACAATATCACTGTAAATGTAATATAAATGTATTTTAATCTGTGTTTTTACAGTATCTCATAACTCTTTTTAGAGTGACTCTTTTATAAATTGTGTATATTATATTGTGTTTTATATCAAATGTTTTAAAGAGGTTAGACTCTAATAAATTAGACGATTTGGGACGATCAATACATTTGAATGGGGATATGTAGTTGGACCCCCCCCCTTTATTAAATGGCTGGATCCACCCCTGCAATTCTTGTTGACCATGTAAAATAACCATTCTGTAATCAGTTTACTGCCAATTATTTATTTTTTTGAAGAATTAAGTTTTCTAACTTTCTCGGTTTCTCTCCTACAATAATTTAATGTACTGTGGATTTACATATTTTCATGGATTCCAATTTTCATGAAAAAAATGTTAGTGGATATTTAATTTAGTGGTTTTCCTGAAGTCTGAATACAAGCCTATATTAAATTTGTCTTTCATTGAACATTTCATTGCCTAGTTCACCTTCACCCAAGAAATCAATAAAATTGGAATCAAATGAAAAAAAAAGAAACACAGTACATGTCATATGTACATTTAACTACACGCACATGTACATCATTTATACATTAACATTACTATATATTTTTTCATCCACATCAAATTTTGTTTGGCTTAAGGTTATACATTTTTATCGCTATTTTGTGCATTTTACCTGTGAACTTTTTTTGTGATAATTTTTCATATCATGCTACTCGCTTGAGATGGAAAATTATCGCTAGAAACTAAGGAGGCATGTGGCGTTGCTAATGAAATTAACATGAAATTGACAACATCATCATAGGTAAAATAGGGATAAACAGAATATCATTGGTCATCTCAACTCAATTGCATTTCTTGTTTTCGCTGTGCCGGCTCTAGCGAGGAAAATCAATCTCGTTGAGATGAACAAAGATAATCTATAAGTATTTCAGTATAAACAAACAAGAGGCTGTCAGAATGACAGCAAACTTGATTTTCTGCAGAGGTCTTACCCTGAACAGTTTGTACAGTAAATGTACAAGGCTACCACTAGTCCAAATAATTATGACTTTTTGAAACACTATTTTAATTTTTTTCTGTGATATGGTGATGCCAGGAAAATAATTATGACATATCTTGAAAGGCTATATTTTAACTTTTTCTGTGAGGCCGTTAAAAATTAAAATGACCTCTTGAAAGGCTATTTTATTTTTTTTCTGTCACGCCAGTAAGACATCATAATTATCTAGACTACAAAAAAGACAAGTGCAACAGCACAGTCAAAGCCGAAAGTTTTTTTCAGAATTTATTTATCTGTCTGCTGTTTCTATATATTTATTCATAGGATAAGACTCATAATCGTCTTCAGAAGACTTTTTAGTTTAATTCATATGTGTTTTATAAAGTTGACCTTATTTTTAGACAAGACTGCAAATAAATTTATGACAGATCAGATATCCTCCCCCTTTTTGTAAGGTAAATCAACGTTTTATGACTTAGGGATATTGAAAGCTAATGCATTTATTTGAAGGCATTAGTTTCTTTACCATGATGCAGAAATTCGTAGAATCATACTGACAGCCTTTTGACATTTGCACATTCAGCAACAACTTCGAAGTTGCATCTTTTTAGGGGAGATAATTCATACCATTTGGAGAACCTAAAATAGGTATTATAATTTCGAACATTTTAAATAGTCCGTGGGTATCGAAGCGATATTTGTTCTATAAATCAACCAAATGATTTGTATAGTGATTCATTTACATAAGGTCGATATCTATGCGACGCAGTTCATATAATAACATAAATCTATTTAAGAATCCAAGTGAAATGATAGAAAAACTATTGAGAATCCATTAATTACCAGAAGTAAAGCAATTAATGATGTATCAGACTTATTTGTAAGCTTAAAAAGAAAAAAAAACAATAGTAAAAAATCTCAAATAAAGTTTTATTACTTTAAACATTAAACTCTGATTCTATTAACCTGTATTCAATGAAAATGATTGCTTCAAAATCATAAATGTGAAAAATAAAAGTTAATTCTTTGAATTGCATATCTTTTCATCAGCAAAATCGTTTTGCCGGCAAAATTGTCTTCAGTTCACCGATCTTCACCTAGAGCCGGCAAAATAACATATTTCAGCCTGTTTTGTATGCGCCGGCGAATAAGCCCGGCACTGCCTATTATAATAAGAATTACATTCTGATTTCCCCCATAAATAGATAGAGCTCTGTAATGTACACTGACCTCCCTCCCTTAATACTGAAAATCATAGGAATAAATTAACCTCCTTTTTTTTCTTTTCTTTTTTTATCTTATATGAAGAAATTAACATTAAATTAACTTACGAGCACGCTCAATCAGAAATTATATCTTACTTTTCTCTGAGCCCAAACATAATAATGTTCCTTTTAAAAGTTCGAAAAAGGTTAATTAAAATATGATTTTCCAACCCCACTTTCCGAGGTAGAGTTAAATAAATTTTGGTTCCCCAAGACGGAAACAGTTTGTCTATTTGCTTATTAGCATATTCATAGGCATTTTATTCAGTGAACCTAAAACTGGTCCAAGTTCCGGAGTTTCTTTGGTAAAAAGTATCTCTAAAACAAACACAATTATAAGGGGAGAAATTAATTCGTTTGTGCCAAATATGCGTCCTTTTGCCCCACAACTTTTTTCTCTAATGCTACGTTTGCACCACTGATTTTAAAATTACATAGTATCATTTGCGCCAAAAATAAAATATACGAGGTACAGTCGTACAATATATTGTTTACACAGTCTGGCATTTGTAACTCGCTGCACATACAACGTTTCAGCGGCTAAATTGACGCAAATCAGTTCCGAATATTGGCGCAATCATAGTGATACATTTGAAAAAAACTAAATTTGGCGGAAATGATACCCCCGAAAAACAGTAATTGGCTCAAAAGTACTCCTGCCGCCTATTGTGAAGCACATCAAAGGGTTTTCGTCGTCGTCTTTCTGTTTAGTTTACTTATATTTCGGTACCTACATTTTATAAACAGAAATTGTTACAACTAGCTAGAGAACATAAAATAACATTATTTACTGCCCTTCATAATTGTTGATTACCTAATATAATGACGGCGTGCACAAAGTTAACGGCAACTGTAAAATTCGCTTTTTTAATAGTTTTATACAACCGTGTTTAAAATATTTTTGAATAAGAATAAAAATAAGATTCTTGTTATGATAAAGTGATGAATGCACTCTATTAAAATCCAAATTGCTAGTAAGGTAAATTAAAATTTAATCTATAAAGCATGAAACGGACATATAGAATAACGGCAAAAGTACAGTGCAACTTGTAACATTGAATAAGCATAAATTAGTTTTTTTTACCTAAAAATTATACAAAATCAACAAATTTTCCTGGATTTTCATAAAAGAAAAATTGTATGGATTTTGACTCGGACATCACACGAAATTTATCGCAAAAACAATCAAAAACGATCATGATAGATAAGTTGGGAATGATCTTCGTTATGTGTAAGTAGTAGTAGTAGTTATTAGTAAATATAACTCAACATGCAGACATCTTATACGTTCAGGTATTTCACATCCAATTTTTTATGGAAATATTCTTTATAAAGCACAAAAATGTCAGTATTCTCCTCAGAAACTAACAAAACCTTTAAATAGACTTATTAGAAGGGGACATAGTTACGATACTGTTGTCAGGTCATTAAAGATTGCATATTTTGGCTTTAATATTGATTCACTGATAGGGTCTTTGCATCGGAACTAAACACATTTATTTCTAAAAAAAAACAGTTGTTGGCATGACACGGGTTATGTTCTTCTCATATATTTTATGATAGTATGATACTAAACCCCTAATGGGAGGGATTGTGCCTGATATTCATATGATGAAGACATAATCTTTCAATCAGTTTAATTGAGGTCTGGAGCTGGCATGTCAGTTAACTGCTAGTAGTCTGTTGTTATTTATGTATTATTGTCATTTTATTTATTTTCTTTTGTTACATCTTTTGACATCGGACTCGGACTTCTCTTGAACTGAATTTTAATGTGCGTATTGTTATTCTTTTACTTTTCTACATTGGCTAGAGGTATAGGGGGAGGGTTGAGATCTCATAAACATGTTTAACCCCGCCGCAATTTTGCGCCTGTCCCAAGTCAGGAGCCTCTGGCCTTTGTTAGTCTTGTATGATTTTAAATTTTAGTTTCTTGTGTATAATTCGGAGTTTAGTATGACGTCCATTATCACTGTACTATTATGCATATTTTTAGGGGCCAGCTGAAGGACACGTACGGGTGCGGGAATTCTCGCTACATTGAAGACCCATTGGTTGCCTTCGGCTGTTATCTGCTCTATGGTCGGGTGGTTGTCGCTTTGACATATTCACCATTTCCTTTCTCAATTTTATTAGAAAAGAATATTAATTGAAATGGAAGAATCGGCAAGAAAAAATATGTAATGGCAATCTTTTTATTTTCAAAATAATTTGGTATTCCAAATGTGCATAACCAGAGGTTTAAAATAATCTGCAAAATATAAATGATTTGATAGTCCAGTCCGAACACCTGAATTTTTTTTAATGTCCAGCTATTATGTTACAATCTAAAGAAATTACGTTTTAACGCTATTTTCTGAAAAGGGTCCACGACATAGTCGTTAATCATTTCCATTTCACTGCTCGTAGCATATATTTATTTATATTTCCAGAATGTGCATTTGCTGCACATTTTTGTTTGAAAGAAAAAAGAAATATGTTGAACGTTAATATTTAAAGTAATGTGATAAACTAGGTGTCCAGCAGTGTTTTTGTTACGCGCTTGTTTTCTAGCTGGTGGAAAATGCCGACGTCGTAAATGGTTTTAGTAATTTGAAGACGTTACGTTTGTGGATTGAGCTTTGTGCACGCCGTCATAATTATATAACTGCTGTTAATTAATGTATCTAAACATGCATGAAATATTTGCCACTGGCCGTTAAGTAAAAGCTATCAATCAGTCAGGATCAAATGTAAATAATGCTGTTATAAACTGTCTTAACACGATTTTCAACAACTGTAAAAACATTTATCGTATGATAAGCTACAAAAGGCCCCTTAGTAACAGAATGTGGAACAATTTACTAAATTAAATCAGCTACCCTTCGTAAGTCAAAACGATTTCTTGAAAAAAAAAACCAGTTAAATATACCAGCCAGGTTATCAATTCATTACTGTAATTATATAATTAAATACAGTTTTTGTTGGTATTAGTATTGAATTTTTTTTATCAGAAAATTAAATGCAAACTAAATATTATTGTCTTATACATATACACCTTCATGGATATACAATCTGTCGACACTTGTATCTTGGCATTGCGCAAGTCATGTTTTTCTCTGACTGTTCATGTCGTCTGTACGCTAAATCTATAGGATCATTGGATGTGTACCGATTAATAATTTAGTCTTAGATGAATATTTTTTTTTATTAGTTGTTAGTGGTTCGGAACTCGCTGTAAATGTTGGGATATACAAATACCCGGCTACGTCCACGCTTTTCGTAGATGTATTTCTATTTGTATCCATCTGATGAGCCTTTTTCGACTGATTTTTCTAGTTTGTTCTTATGTTGTACTGTTACACCACTGTTCCATGTAAATGGAGGGTTGAGATCTCTTTAACATGTGTAACACCGCCACATTCTGTATGTACGTGCCTGTCCAAAGTGAGAAGCATGTAATTAAGTGGTTGTTGTTTTTTGATCGTGCTACATATTTATTTTTTTTCATTTTTTTTTTACATAAATTATGCCGTTAGTTAACTTATTTGAATTGTTTAACATTTTTGATTTCGGGGCCTTTTATATCTGACTGCGGAATGGGATGTGCTCATTGTTGAAAGTCGTATACTGACCTATAGTTGTTAATTTATGTGTCATTTGTTCTCTTGTGGAGGGCTGTCTCATTTGCGATCATACCACATCTTCTTTTTTATTTATATAGCAACTAACGACAACTATACTGGACTTTGTGTTCCTTGCTTTAGATTTAATAAAACAGAAAAAAATAGTCAAGAAAAAGGATAAGAAAAAAATTAATTATTTTATTTCACTCCATGATTTGATGATCCGGAAACTGGAAATGTAACACAATGCTGGTACCTTTAGACCGACACAACTAGAATTAATGAGACGGAGTTAATTACATTTTCATTTCCTGATATTTTTTTTTAGCATTCTGTTAAAAAAATATATACGAATGAGACCTCCTTTTTCACATGAATATGGTGTTAAATTTTGACAAACAGATTTATTTCCAAGATTGAAATAAATATGTAAGATACGTTATCATTTGTGCAAGAAACTGCTTTTTTTGATAAAAAAAAAAAGTGCAAATAATATAAAAAGCAACTTTACAGCAGTACTTCGAGAGGACAATGTATTTGTTCAGTTACCTATGAGCGTCATATGCAGGTTTCCTTTTCACACGTCTGACCTCCCAAATTATACCTAGTACCGTGTTTGTACAAACATGAGCCACACGACGGGTGCCACATGGAACATGATCTGCTTTCCCTTTCGGAGCACACAAGTTCCACCCTAAGTTTTGATAATGTTCGTGCTGCGAAATCTTTAGTTTCTATTCTATGTTTTGTGTACTATTAATTGTATGTTGGTGTTTGTTTTAGCAATGGCGTTGTCAGTTTATATTCGACTTATAAGTTTGAATGTCCCTCTTGCATCTTTCGCCTCTATTTTACTAAACATCACAATGGTGGAACAAGAACTGCAACTTCCTGCAGAAGAACATGAATTCCTCCCTGGGTTTCTCAATTGTAGTTTCATTTGTATAGTGTTGAAAGGAAGTCATTTTTTTTGGTTGGTTTCGTGTCTTTCTCTCAATATTTAGTTGCAGTATTCATAGAAAACCCGACGTTCTACATTTTGGTCATAGTGTATTACGATTTATTTGAGTTTTGGTTCTTAGTACCGTGATCTTCTCTTTCGTTTTATAAACAGTTTATAAATCCAGGAACCGTCTTGGTGATGGCAAGTTTAAGGTAATAAGATGCTTTTTAGAGACAAATTAAACATGTCAGCATAAACCAGATTTAAAGAACTTTATTCGTATTTTAAAAACAATGATAATTACTTACAAACATACATGAAATTATATAAAACAATAATGAATTCTAATTGTAATACTTGAAGAAATAGTGAAATGTTTTTCTATATTAGTTCATGAAATGCAATAAGGTTGGTCCCAAGGAATTTTGCTTTGAAGTGCAAAGGTTGTATAATCGGGCAAGATATACTAGGGGAGTGTTTAGAGGCAATTCCAATGATAACAGTTTCAAGTAATTGAACAAAAATATTTTTATTTATAAAATACTGATTATATAATAAGTGAAAGAAAATTACATGTTTTTTTCTTCTTCAAAACATGTCATTTCTAAAAAACAGAATCCGAAATAATGTCTTCGTCGCAATATGCAGTTGAATTTCTTGTAGCTCTAAGTGTGTGATTCAAACTGTAAGTACATGCTCATCTCTCTATCCTTTGGTTAAATCCTCCAATGCAATCCAAGGTGCTTTGAATTTCCTGCATTCACAACATTGTGGAGCTTTCAGTTGTAGTCTGTGTATACGTGGGAATGGTTGTGGACAGTAAAGCCAAATGTTGAAGATTTTATAGTTGCTTTGTACACACCTATATCTGTATGGGAACATCCAGGACATGCAAGGAACATTCTTACAATATTGTGGTCTGAAATGAGTAAAGTATGAATAAGAAAATGTG
This sequence comes from Mytilus trossulus, assembly GCF_036588685.1. NCBI lineage: Eukaryota > Metazoa > Mollusca > Bivalvia > Mytilida > Mytilidae > Mytilus > Mytilus trossulus. Next base: position 25,041,970 of record NC_086383.1, on the reverse strand, counting down.
ATATGAATGCCAATGAGAAATGAGACAACTCTCCTTTCAAGTCACAATGTGTGTTAACAATTATGGGTCAAGTAGTTTGTATTTATGAAAGCATTCTGTGTAGATTTGTTATATATACACCAAAACATTGTGGTCATTGATTCAGGATGTCCTACTGTGGACTCATTTATTTTCGTGGGTATCAATTTTCGTGGATTGACAAAAACCAGCATTTTCGTGGATATTTGATTTAATTCGTGGTTTTGCCAATATCTGCATACTAGAACAAAGCCTATAGAAAATGTGTAATTCGTTGAACGTTTGAATTCGTGGTTCACCTGTACCCACGAAAACCACGAAAATTGGTATATTACAAGAATGAAAATTCTTGAAACCAATATACGATGTGTTTATCTTTCAAGGATTACAACAGTGTTGACAAAGACAACTCGTCATTCTGGAAAAGGTATTGGATCAAATATGAACCAGTGATGTCTAAGAGTAAGGTACCTTGTCATAAAAAGATATAAAAGATCTGGTACAAGTGCCAATGAGACAAATCTCCGTCTAAGTCGCAGTTTTTAAAGGTAAACCATTATAGGTCAAAATACGGTCTTCAACACGGAGCATAGGCTCACACCGAACAACAAGATATAAAGGGCACAACAAATGACTATAGTTTTAACCACTCAAACAAGAAAAAACATAAGTATATTTACATAATTTGAAGGTTAATACTAATTGACTAACCGTGTATGAAATATGCCCCGCCTCCCAAATAACCTGATATTAAATATACACGGTTTCCACGAGGACGCTGTTAACCAATCATATTCCTAGAAATGTATAGGAGATAAGATAATAATTGATAACTTACTTGCAGTCAGCATACGTTATAGCTGTAAAAACAGTATTCCACCAGGGTTTCAGCACGTAACACTTTTTACCATAATACCAAAATGTTTTACCAATATTCAATGATCTGAACTTAGACTCACACATCGATGCATTAGCAGGTTGTCTAAAAAAATCAAATTTGAAAATAAGAAGAGTTGGTATAAACGCCAATGAGACAACTTTCCGATAGATATCAAATATATTTATAAATATAGAGGCCTAGGAATTGTGAAATATACATCACCGAAAAAGGAACATAATGATATCACAGTCTAAGTTGTTTTTGTTAATAATTAGAAGCTATTTGACCAATTTTGAAAGTCTTGAAGAGACAACGAAGCAGCACACATACATTGGTAGAGTTTCTGTTGCTCAGTCTTTAGTTTTCTTTATTTTTTTGTGTTCCTGTGTTTGTTAGTCGTTTTTTGGGGTGTTTTTTTCTTTTCCATAGTTATGTCGGTTTCGTTTCGACTTATGAGTTTGAATTTAATTCTGGTACATTTTGCCTCTCTTTTATGGAGTTTTTATGTCTATAATTCATATTTACAATCAAATATATACATATACTTATATGATGTAAAGAAACTCGTCATAAATATGTAAATACTTATATATGCATTAACAAACTGCAGTAAAACTCTAAGGTGCTAATCATATTCTTGCAATTGTCAAAAAATATAATTATATACATAAATATCTAGTAATTGGTTGCTGTGTGTACATGGGAGAACAATACCTTTATATCTTATCAGTTGGGGCTGCATATCATTTTTATGCAACTCAAAACACCACATCTGTTTAAAGGGGAATAATCCTTACAGAAATTGATTGTCTCCCATATTACTTTCTATTCCATGTGCATGCAATAACTGTTCAGTGTTCTATTGTCATGTATTTCATTTTATTATTTCATTGTTATGACAAATCATTGTAATCATTGTATGAAATTTAAAACCCGCAAGGGTCCATAATTGGATTAATAAAGTATTCTTATTCTTATTCTTATTCTTATACCAGGATTGAAATTTAATATTTACACCAGACGCACGGTTTGTATTCAAAAGACTTACCAGTGACCCTCGAATCAAGGCCAAATAAAGTACGAAGTTGAAGAGCAAAGAGGACCAAAATTTCCTAAAAGTTTTGCCAAATACAGCGTGTACCTACCATTGAAAGCAATAATTTTGAGCTTTAAATAGCAGAACTTTTTTGTGTTCTGTCAGCAATTTATGTCATTAATGAAAAAATACAAGAACGAAAACACTTCCAAGTAAAAATTCAAAACAAAAATGTGTGCAGAGTACACAGATGCCCACTCGCACTATCATTTTCTATGTTCAATGGACCTTGAAATTGGGATAAAAACTCTTATTTGTCAATAAAATAAGAAAAATCATATCATAGGGAGCATGTGATGTGTACTAAGTTTCAAGCTGTTCGGACGTCAACTACCTCAAAAACTACCTAGCTAAAACACGTGAACATGAAGCGGACAGACGGACAATCGAACGACCAGAAAACACAACATCCTCTACTATCGTAGCAGGGGCATAAAAATGTGGTCCAGAGTTAAGCATGAATGTGAAAATCAATTAAAATGATGCATATGGTAATGTATTTATCTTACGGTGGTGCGATCCACTGCTCTTTGATATTTAAAGAAATGAGGCTTTGTGCAGCATCTTTGTCACTCTTTAACTGCTCATAATCTCTTGCATTCTGTTTAGAGAGTTCTTTTTCCGCCCCAGCTATTTCACCTCTACAATAGAATAAGTTTTAGAGTAATTAAGCTTAATCAACATCACAAATATATCAGCATGGAAATATTTCATGCTAGCTTTACAATAACATAAATACCGAACTCCGAGGAAAATTCAAAACGGAAATGGCAAATCAAAGTTCAAAAACATAAAACGAATGGATAACAGCTGTCATATTCCTGACTTGGTACATGCATTTTCTGGCAGCAGTCTTTTTGCGCCAATTACTGTTTTTCAGGGGTATCATTTGCGCCAAATTTTGTTTTCCAAATGTATCATTTGCGCCAATAATCGGAACTCATTTGCGCCAATTTACCTGTACAAATATCTATAATTATAAATTTAAATGATTAATATGTAAATTTATTTTTGGCTTAAATAGTATCAGATGGTCGGAGATATTTCACAATGAAGATGAGCATCTAGGGAGAAATGACTTAAAATGCAATAGACAGTCTATGTACAGAGAGAGAATAAAACTTATTGCTTTGCTGAATATTAAATACACGATATGCCAAAAGAGAAGAAAACAGAAGCTTTTGCTGATCATGTTTTATCCAAATATGTTGATGACACCGTGCTTTGTTCCACCATCCGGCCTGAAACTCTATCTACCGCAAGACGTACAAGTAATGAAGCAAAAGCATTCCACGGATAATTATTATGAACTGTCGTATGCATTGTATCCTTCATTTTTTATTTTTCTGGACAATAAAGTGAAGTTACAAGCTACTACATACATTATATAAGGAATACCCATTCATTAGCAGTAAGAAGAAAGTATGTTTCAGAAAAGGACACATTTGCCGTGTAAACTGTCGGTTTCAAGTCCGATAAAAGAGGAGGGGAGTCATTTTTCTTCAAATTGGCGCAATCGTATGTTTTATCTTTGGCGCAAATGATACCATGTAATTTTAAAACAGGGGGCGCAAACGTAGCATTAGAGAATTGGAGAAAAAAGTTGTGGCACAAAAGGACGCATTTTTGGCGCAAACGGATCTCTCCCCATTTTCTTATGTAGAAAATGGAAGACCATGCATTCAAAATGCTTTTAAAAGTGAAGAATCGTAAATTGTTTGAAATTCATTTGCATTCGTATGTAGAAAATGGTATATAAAAGAGATAAAAAAAAAATCATCGTGATACGGGATTCTCGGAATTACTTTATTTTATAAAATAATATATATATACCAAATCATTTATGAATTAGTTTCTTGAAATAAAATTGATAAGACTAAGAACATTTTAAAGAAACAAATTAAATTAAAGATTAATTAATATATAAACGCCATATGATAAGACAAAACATCATAGGTGAAGCTAACTCACTCAGGGTATTTATCGGCATCATCGAAATCAAATCCTGCTAGAATATCATCATTATACTGAGAATCACATTGGTCTTCTTCTTGGCAGAAACCATATGCCAAGACACAGAAGAATACCTAAAAAACGAAGGTATTGATAATACAAATCAATTATGTCAACAAGCACCTGCATTTTAATATGCATTTATCAAATACAGTTTACTTAGTTTGCACTTTTTTTCAGAGCACAAATGTGAAATCATCAAAGATAAAAAAAAAACAACCAAAAAACATGTATACAAACTTAACTTTAGTTTTATGAAATGACAATTCAATGTTCCAATGGATGTTGACGGACGATTTTTAGTTTTTTAAACGTCTTATGAATCTAAGTGTCGTACTGCTTTTTGCACAGAGGGTGTTTTTAATGCCAAAAACCTGCGTTTTTTTCTCCACAAACAATGAATATGACTAAGGTACCATATCTGAATTAGATCAAACATTGCAAATGGAACTTGACAATAATCAGCAGTTTTTAAATGTCCTTTGCTTGATTGCTTACCATTTAAAGATAATGGCATAGATACATAGATAAATAATCAAAATATATAAATGGTAAAAAAAAATAGTTGAAAAATACAAAAATAAAGATATAAATAAATAGTACAAGAAAATAATTGCATTATCAAGTAAACGAGAGGTCAATAAATACTAAAAAATAAAAATAAAAATGAATAAATGAAATACTTATGGAGAACCATTTTGAACATGAGAATTAGAGGCACTAGTATGTAAAGTTAACATATTATGTTCAAATATCATATTCAAAAATCAGTTATAACTATAAAATAATTTCTATAGAATAATATATGAATTAAAATAGAAATAGATACGTACCAATGTTCTTAATATTTTCATCTTGGATCAATATCGTTGCTGCTGAATATGTTGATAATTTGAATTAAGCGCCGTTCGTTGTATTTATACTGGATGGAGAATTGTGATTGGTGGATATTATATCCAATCAAAATAAGAGTGAGCGTTTGCGGATTTCAATTGTCCACTGAAGCAAAATGTTGATAAGATTTTAACTGATGTTATGTTAATTCATGTCAGAAGGGCTAGGTTTATATTAAATGTCTTTTGTGTGTATTTTAGTGCTATTTTTAAATTTTATTATCAGGCGATCATTGGTAAATATTGTCAACAAATTTATTTCATTACTAAAAAAAGTATTCAAACGAGTTGCGAAGTAAACTGTTTTCGGCAAACAAAAAAATATTTGTTAAAAGTTGTTTCCTTTAAATAATAATTTAGTGCATTTTTATCAAACTTTATCTTTTTCTTTTTAAGAAAATAATAAAAATAAGGAAACACTTAGTTTTTATTAAAGTTTAAAGTAAATACTAAAATTTGTACCTGAAAAAAGAGTATAATATTTTGTCTAATGCAAAACAAATTTCGTTATAAAGATATAAAAACTCTTGGATATTGGAATTGTTTATAATTGCATCATTTTCATCATTTATGAAAACAACAATGTTAGTTATGTATGAAACAAAAGTCTAGATAACATTATCTTCAAGTTCATGGTGCCTGATCTTTAGTTTTCTCTTTAGTGTTTTATATACTGTCTTTTCGTTGTTTCTCCTTGTTTTGTCATGGTTTTATCGGTCTATTGAATTTTTATTGTCCTTTTGATATCTTCCGACTGTTTTTTCAAAATATATTCAAAGTAATACAATTGTCATATTGGGGTTCGTGTTGTTTATTCTTTAGTTTTCAATGTTGTGTCATGTGTACTATTGTTTGTCTGTTTGTCTTTTTCATTTTTAGCCATGGCGTTGTCAGTTTATTTTCGATTTATGAGTTTGACTGTCCCTCTGGTATCTTTCGTTCTTCTTTTAATGAAAACAGAATAGGGAAAAAGGGAACTGATAAATTTCAAAGGTCGTTGTTTATTTACATGGTTGACCATGGCAGATGAATTTGAAGGATATGATGGTTCTAAGTAATGAGAAAGTGAAAAGCTGCAACAATTAATTTTCCTACTCGTGACGAAGACCTTAGAGATCTTGAACCTGTGACTTGTGTGATTCAATTACTTAAAGAGTCACAAAAAATTAGTTTTAAAGTGAAATAGCGCGATTTGTCTACAGTATACCCTTCCTGAGTTATAGAACCGAGCAAGCTTTATTTTTTATTTAGAAAAATGTCGTAAGCGTTATGAGTAAATAGTAGCATATTTCTGTGCAGTCTACAAAAATGAACATAACTCCTGGCATATCTTATCATTGATATACGTTAGATCGTATGGCATGTCAGATAACATATAAGTATGCAACAAGAGTGAGATGAAAAAAATCAATTTGTTATCATGTATGGTAAACTCAGTTGTCCATTTTAGCATCAAATTTAGGGAGTAAAAAGAGGATCGACAGGAGTAAATTTATCTGTGCGGTTTGTGTGTAACCTGTAAGTTTTTCAAATTTTTTGATCCATTTAATTTGTTGTTAAACTCTACACTTCGACACCAGTTATAATACAAATGTTGAAACGCCGATGTTTAACTTATGCTTTGTATGGGCAAAACAAAACAATTTTGTCCGGTATAAAACCAGCCTACAATTGACAAAGGGAAGTCATTTATTTTTAAAATGTGTAATAACATATTCAAATCGGTAATTTGAAAATGGACTATTGGTTATGGAAATCTTAGAGAGTTAAAGTATGCAAATATCAATGGTCATGTGAAGCAAAAGATGTTTTGCTGTTATGTTCATCTATGTTGTAATTATAGTTGTATGTTTATTAATTGTTTTAGGTTTAAAGTTTACATAACATGAATTTCAATGCTATTTTAAAAAGAATTTCATTATCAAGCGATCAAACCTTTTTTAAAAGAGGGAGAAATGACACCAGATGGACAGTCAAACTCATAAATCGAAAATATACTGACAACACCATGGCAAAAAATGAAAAAGACAAACAGACAAACGATAGTACACATGAGACAACATATCAAACTAAAGAATAAGCAACACGAACTTAGTCAACAACTTTCATTTTAATTACCGGCTTCATCAAACAAAATATTAAAATGCTAATAAAAAATATCTAATGTTTTCTTTTGTAAGTTGCTTCCTTTAAAAAGAATTAAAGTTTACTGCTGTTAATATGCAGAATAAATTGCAACTACCAATAATAGTACATGTAAACCAAAGTATTTTCTTTTCCTTTTTTGCAAATAAAATGATGAAAATATGGAAAATTTTATTTTTTGTTTAAGTTTAATGTAATTACAGTACTTAAATTTGTACATGAAAGGATTCACTAAATATTACATTTTGAGTTGATGCATCAAATATATATTTTAAAAAAGTACACGAATAGTTTTTGTCATCCTAATCTTTCAATCATATATCAAAACAAATTTTTCTGTTCAACTCTGATTTTCGGTAAAGTTCTTGTTGATCAATTTTTATTTTTAGTTTTCTATGTAGTATTTTGAATATTGTTCATTGCTTCGTGCTTTTTAAAATCGTTTGTCGGTTTATAAATTTGGATTATCCCATAGGTATTTTTTTCTTTTTAAAATTTGATATATTAGAATTATATGTAGTTCTTTTTTCCCTAAAAGAGTGCAGTCAGTGGACAAAAGTGAGTTATCACTCAATAAATGTCTTATCATTTCAACTAAAATCAATATTTTTCAAAAACATATTTCATAATAACTACACCACTGATTTATATGAAATAAACAAAAAAATATGTAGAATTGTTTGAAGTTTTATTGTTAATTTGGCCCTGATATTAATCAGGCTCATATTTATTTTCTGACTAGGTGAACTCAGAGAAAAAAAATTCTGGAAAAGTTTGCCATGTATTCTAACCAAAATAAAATCATAAAATTTGCATTTGTGTTTTACCCATTAGATAATGATAACATCCATCACAAAAGTTATGACACATTAAACAATTAAACTTCTACATCTTAGGGTATCTATTATATGAAAGTCATCCAAAAAGTCACTTTGAACAATTTTTTGGAAATCGATTTTAGTTGAAATGATAAAATTATTTTTGAATGGGAACTCACTTTTGTCCTATGACTGTACACCATATTTTCAAAGTTTAGGTTATGTTTTGTTTAAGTTGTTTATGCATTATGATCTTCGTCGATTTTCAAATAATTAAAACTAAAATAAATAAATAAAACATAACAAGAATAGACTTGAAAGTAGTAATATGTGAATTTTACATCGCTACATGTAAAACATATTTGGAAGGTTATAAATTTCTGCGTATAAAAAAAGTTATTCTTTTATGACTGATGTTGAACACATTATCTTGTATTTAATTTTCGGGATTTCACCCGAGATCATGCGTAAAACATTCATCCAAACTTGTGAATAGAAAATAAAACCCAAAATACGTCTCGAAGGGCTTCTCATTGGCATTGTCATTTCGTTCCTTCAATGTGTTTGTAGTTAGTTTTTGGGCGATAGATATCTTCATTGGCAATCATACTTCACATTCTTATGTTATATAATTTTTAAAAAGCATATACATTTTCACATAATAACGCAAAAATTTAACTATTTGGGAAAAAGCTTGAAATTTTGTGAATTCAAGTATCAGCTCCAATATTATAAAATGGAAATTGTTTTTTTTTCTTCAATAGTTTATAAAAGATTTTTAAAATTAAACTATACATTATCATTATTTGGTACCCTTAAAAAATTTTTGTGTAAAATACTTGTCAGAAAAATAAGATAGAGAATTTTGATTGGTGGACATGTATCCATTTAATCTTACAGTAAAATATACGAACATCAACGGTCCAGTGAAGTTAGTAGGGCTTGGTTAACATGATATGGTTTTAGGAGTTCTTTGATTTTATTTTAATGCTTCAAAAATTATCAGATAATTCTGCATATATCTGTCAACAGTTTATGTTTATGTAGAGGCTTTATTAAAACATATTTATGTTCATCTGACAAAACTTATTTTTTTAAAGTTGCTTGCTTAAACTAATAATTTATCTTTATTGTTGTAAATTACATCATCTTGAAAATACAAAAAAAGTATTTCTTTTCTTTTTCGTTTTTTTAAATGAAAATGATAAAATAACAAACGTTACAATATCCATTTGTTCATTCTTTATTTAAAACCAAAAAGTTAACCCTTAAAAATGACTTAAAATGTGTTTAGTCAATGAACTTATAGACAAAAACACACGTTTATGTCCTTTATGTCCTTTCCATCATTTATGATAGAAAAAAATGTTTTTGGTTCTAATTAAGAATTCGTCTACTTTTTTTTCTATTCGACACTTTTTTTTTACTATTCGACACTCTTTTTTTTTTATTCGACACTCGTTTTTTTCTATTCGACACTCTTTTTTCTATTTGGCACTCTTTTTTCTATTCGACACTCTTTTTTTCTATTCGACACTCCTTTTTTTTGGAGTTGCTCAATCTTTAGATATCTATGTAGTGCATTGTTAACTGTTGATGCTCCATTTATTATTTTTATTTCTCATTTTCTGTGGGTTTTTGTTTTGTCTATCTTCGGCTTATGCATTTATATCGTCCCTTTGATATCCACTGTCTCTTTCTTGCTAACACAATCTAACCTTGTATCTACAAAAAAGAAGATGTAGTAGGATTACCAATGAGACAACTCTGCACAAGATCCCCAAAAATGACAGAAATCAACAGCTATATGTCATCGTATTTTGTGTTGATTAGCTTGTCTTTTGTGCTTTTCAGTTTATTGCTATATTGTTTTTCGTCGACATTTGAGTTTTAGATATACCTTCGGTATCTTCCGCTTTATTTTTTAAGTAGTAATATATTTTTGATTGTTGAAAATAGCAGCATTTAAGACAAATGTGAAGTTTATAAATTTCAAAAAGTAAAATAACAAATATACCCCACTCCGAGGAAAATAAAAAACAAAAAATTAAAAGTCCTTAATCAAAAGGCAAAATTAAAAGTTCAATTCATCAAATATATGGATAACAACTGTCATAATCCTCACTAAGTACAGGCATTTTTGTGTGTAGACAATGGTGGAGTAATCAAATCAATGAACACCTGTTATATTCGTGTTGTTTATTCTTTATTTTTCTATGTTGTGTCAGGTGTGCTGTTGTTTTTCTGTTTGTCTTTTCCATGTTTAGCCATGGCGTTGTTAGTTTGTTTTAGATTGATGAGTTTGACAGTCCCTTTGGTATCTTTCGTCCCTCTTATATATAAATACAAACTGATGAAGTGATAGTTCTATAATTCAAGGTGAATATTCTAAAAAGAAATTGTAGTCGTGGTTAAAATCATATTGAGTATTATTTCATTGCGAACACACATACAGCAACCATATGCATCTTCTTTTTGTTTGAAAACAACCAACTGTTTTTCGATGAAAAGCATATTTTAGACGATATATATATGTTTTATTTTGAAGCTTTTTGTCTCAAATTTTTTTAATTCTTTTATTTTGAGACTTTTTTTTATCTTGATAATACTGAAAAGAGTGTATGTACCCATTTTATATATTTATTTGATGAAAAATTCTTTTGTTAATATATAATAAATGTTAGTGTCTTCTTCATTTAGTAAAGTATAATATTCAAAACATAAAGCATGTATTTTATTGGAAGTACTGTAAACACTGCTAAACAAGTGACAAAGAAAACACAAGCGAATCTTCCCATCCTACACACATTTCGTTTTAATTTTAATTGATCCCGTTTACCTTAGATTTGTTAATTCATTTGACAATTCCTTTGATCTTCAATTCTTATTTTTTATAAGTTGAGTTAACGTAAATGTATTTCCTTATGGAGTCTGCTGAAGCAATACTGTTTTTTTTTACAACCAGGATTATTTACGGAAACAAAATCAGCAGTTTTACTTTACTTAAGTATTTAATTCAATAAAGAAGTTCATGCCTTATGGCGCATGTCATACTTATTATCCATTAAATTATATACTGATATTATCTACACTCCTTTGTGATGTCGATTTCTTTTCTTATGGTTCGATGACCAAACTTTAAATTGTTTACGTTCATTTTCATTTGCCGATCCTTTATCCAATGATATAGATGCTTTTTCGATATAAAGGCAAGACACCGCGAAGTTCAAATCATACAACACTCGACTCATTCAAGAAGAGAAATCACAACTATGGCTGTTCTAAGAATTTTGGTAAGTGATTGAATATTTTCTAAACTGTAAAATATGACTTACCATGTACTTCGATTTAGTAATAAATAAATAGATATACTTTATTCACTAAATATATTCTCAAATACTTATGATTATATCATTATTTAAAATAAAGTTTCTTGATTTGAACATTTATTCTCAGTTAATTTTTATTTTGTTTTATCAAATTTTCCATTGTGACCTGATAGAAATTTGTTAATTTTAGAATTGTTTCCCTGACATTTTTTGACACCTTGCATTTGTTAAATAAAACAAAGTTGAAGTACCGCCAAAAATTATATTGAAATTAAAACTGGTTGCGTATGGTAGTATTTATTCAATAGTAAATAGTAAAAGGTATCGTTCCTTGCTCATTAAGCAATCTTAAATTGTATTAATAAACTCATCATAGATACATATACTCATATTTTATATAAACGCCAGACGCGCGTTTCGTCTACAAAAGATTTACCAGTGACGCTCGAATCAAAACAATTTAAAAGGCAAAACAAAGTGCGAAGTTGGAGAGCATTGAGGGCCGAAAATTCCTAAAAGTTTTGCCAAATACAGCTAAGGTAATATAATCCTGAGGTAGAAAACCCTTAGTAATTTAAAAGTTAGAAGTGTTGTTAACAGTTAATTTATGATTATGAACATATCAATGATAACTCAAGTCAACACAGAAGTGCTGACTACTGGGCTGGTGATACCCTCGTGGAAATAAATCTCCATCAGCTTGATATATTAATTGGTAGTTTTTTTAACGTCCAATGAAAAATAAAATGCATATGCTAATGAAGAACAATTTTGTTAAAATCATAGATCAAAATCCTATATTATATAAGGCGATGTGTTCACAAAAATACATTTGATTCGATAATGACAAACATGTACGTTTGTCTATAAAATGATAGTAAATGATGGAAAGCTAAATGTTTTCACTGTAGTATTACATTGTTTTTTGCGTAACTATGTTGAAGGCAATAAATCGAGCAATAATGCCTCGTTTTAATTCTAAATGTAACTATTAATTAAACCAACTGGAAATAAGAATACCAGATTCCTAAAAAAAATTTAAACGATTGAAGAATGAAAATTTAGAATACTAATTATTGTTTCTAACCGTTCCGTCACTAATAGGTTCTTTGGCCTTTCATTTCAATAATGTATTCTTATTACAGTGGATTCTGTTGTGTTTTGTTGCTGTTGTCAACAGTCAGATTTGTGCATCAGAGGCTAAAACTGAAGATCCATTTCAAGGAAAATTAGAAGATGAAAAGGGCTATCCAAAGTAAGTTAAAAAACAAAATAAAACAACAAGAATCTTTCTGAAGTTGATATTCGTTTCGTTTTTGTTTTAATTCTACATCTTTTGGGAGGGGAAGGGCATATTGTCACAATTTAATAAATTAAATGCGAGAACTCAAGTAGCCACGCAAATGCAAGTTTTGCTCAATCCACGAAAATTGATACGCACGAACAAATGTATCCACAGTATTTATAGTTTTTTGGAGTCGGGTCATGAAATAGGTTGAACTATTGCAGAAACACATATCTGTGGTTGCTAATGTCGTTTGCTTATTTCTGTCTTTCAGACGCTTTTTTTTATTGAAGCAAATTTCTTGTATAAAAAAGATATATGATATTGTAGCCATACAGGATTACGAATACATTGTATCATTCATTAAACGCCATTTAGGTGTAATAATGGACGTTACAAACATTGAATTTCTATTGCTTCCTTTATTTTTAATTTACAAACACGCACAAAGGCATTTGTCAAACATACATGCAAAATTGATGCATCTAAAATGTTTTTTTTAAATGAAAACTAATTCGTTTTTACCCTTTCCAGAGCTGAAATAGAAGGTGCTTATGAGAAGTTAGACAGGGACACAAAATCACTGATCGATAAAGACGCCGCTGAAATGGCAAGTTTGAGCAAACTGGAATTTTTTCCGTCTGTGTAAGTACTGATGTTTTATCATTTTAATCTTTTTGTCCATAACTGTATATAAACCGCTACTCTGAAATCCGACAAACTATAGCTAAAAAGGTCAAAGACTTATTCATTTAAAGAAGGTTTGACCTAAAACAAGAATTTTTTAAATTACAACAATTGTATGTGTGACCTGTAATTCACTTGTCATAGTGTTTCTTTGATCCTCTTTTTATCATAAGTAGAAGGTCAGCTCATCGTTTATCCATGTTGTTTGTTTCATTACCAAGAGCGAATCAAATTATTGCTTATAGGCATATTTATTTTTCAGTTCGCAATTTTCATTATCCCTTTGCCCTCACAAATTTGTCACAGTCTATCCAAGAGGATGGCATTTTCTAAGCAGTAGTCTAGGAAAGTGTTGGATTCTCAATAGATGGTGGAATACCCCACTGTCATACGCTGTGTGCTCGTAAGTACAAATATGGTAGAAAATTTATCAAAACACTCCGCTTTCATAAACAGTTTGCGAAAAAGTACAAATATGAAAGAAATTTTATTAAAATACTTCTCTCTCATACGCTGTTTGCGCGTGAGTACAAATATGATAGACATTTTTTTAAAATATTCCGAGTTCATACGCTTTTTGTGCATACGTATTACCAATGTTATTTCAACTGATCGGACGGAGCTTATGTTTTAATTGCATAAGGACAGTTTATTTGAAGATGTGTGCGATAAGAAGGATTGCCGTTTTAATTGATATATTGAATTCTAATCACTTGTCAGTGTCATCAAACGCATATCTAAAGAACCGAGTGTATGATATGGGACGAATAACTGAACACTTTATAAATGATGAGTTTATCCCAAAACTCATGTCTATAGATGGACTGGTCTTAAATAAGCTAACTTCCGCCCAGTCAAGTGAAATAAATCTAGTAATACAAATATGATAGACATCCGAATTAAAGGTTTTCATTCAGGAGAAGACAACCGGTGTATATCTAGACAAACAACTGGTGTCAGTCTTTACACCCCGCGTTTGAAGTATTTTAAATATAATTACTGGCTGTATTTTATTACCAATGTTATTTCAACTGATCGGGCGGAGCTTACGTTTTAATTTGCATTAGGACAGTCGATTTGAAAATGTGTGTGATTATGATGATTGCCGTTATAGTTATTACTTATTTCTAATCACCTATCAGTGACCTCAAAGGAATTTAGAAAAGAATGACTGGACAATGCATTGATGAGTGTATCATAAAACACCCATCTATAGATGGACTGGTTTATTAGGAGCGAACTGAATAAACTCCGCCCAGTCAAGTGAAATAAATTGAGTAATACAAGCAAACAAAACCTCAAAATATATTGTTTGAACTGCGCAATGGAATAACTCAACAAATATTGTTACAATTTGTTGAATAAATTTGTACAGATAAAAGATTTATAACTAATAAGTTTTAGCTATAGGAAATGAACCCTTTTAACATGTGTTTTTGTATTTTCTTATATATATATCTGTATTAATTCTCCACGGAAATAAAACGTAATTTACATTATTCTTTATTATATATTTGTAGAACAAAATCATGCGTAGGCCTACCTTGTTCTGCTAAGAACTATCGTTGTACACCATCGAACTACAAGGGCTACGTAGCTTGGACCTATTGTCCAGGAAAAGGATTCGGTAAAAGATGGTTTAAATTGCCTCAGTGTTGTGAATGTCAAAGATTTAAATGTTGAGAGAAAGTGAGACAGACAGACAGAGAAAATTTTGATTGAAACAAAGACCTTCCTGTATCAATTAGAAATGATGAATAGAAAATAAAATATCAATATAATATCGACTTTTTTTGAATGACCCAGCTATTTAAGATTTTGTCCTTTAACCCTTTGAGTGGTGTCCTGATGCACGTGATATGTAGCCTACTGACCGCTGAAAAGCCAACTCGACAATGACCATCAGACAAAAAACTATGTATAATCATATGTAAAACTTCGACTTTAATATAAGTACACATATATTCGCCAGTGCCTTCTTAAAATTGACAAAACATGAGCAGACAAAAAAATCAAAGCACAAAACAATAAAACTGAACTGCAGTGCAGAAGCTTAACAACACACCACAACAGGTCCGAGACCACAATTATTTTGTAGTGCATTTCTTTTAGAACATAAATGAAAATAAAAATAAAAACCACTTGCGCTTTTTCAGAGAAACTTTTACAGTGTGTTGTACTACTTTTGGGTCAAATTATATCAATATTAAAGAAAAGTTCATCGCCTCTAACTCAAATTATGGACAATTTTATGTTTAGGGCGTCTTGAAATCTTTTTACAGCTTCCGAAGTGCTAATTTTAAAACTTTTTCAGCTGGACCAAATCACTACTTTCCTTTAAAATTCTGGACCCAATTTATTTTACAGTAAATTTTCACCGCCTTCTTGCAATTTGAGGCATTAAACATTGAGAAATAAATTTGGAAGGGGTATAAAAATAAATAGCAAGTAACCCACTGTCAAGACTAGGGACTATATTTTGAACAACGAAAATCAAGGGACGACAATTGTGGGTTCGGACCAACAATTCAATATTACATATTCGCCATTTCAGGATCTATTGCATTCTTGGTAACATTTTCAAAATAGTACACCAGCAGTTTGTAATTAGTTGGAAACATTTTGAAATTCAACCAATGAAGTGACGTTAGTTTTTAGTTATGAGAAAAACGAATTCGCTCTACTTTCCCTATAACTGCTGAACTTTAACAAGGAGGCGAAAGATACCAGAGGGACAGTTAAATTCATAAATCAAAGAAAAACAATGCCATGGTTAAAAAACAAAAAAGACAGACAAACAATAGTACACAAAGCACAACATAGAAAATAAAGACAAAGCAACACGAACCTTAATTTTCGGGTGATCTCATGTGCTCCGTAAGGGTAAACAGTGCAAATCCCGATAACTGAAAATATCCATAGTATGCGGTGCTGAAAACAGTACGAATGGTAAGTTTGTGGTTAATGAAGGTTCAATGAATGTTATAACTTATGTATAGTATCGTAAATATTATCACAGCCCAGTAGTCAGCACTTCGGTGTTGACATGAATATCAATTATATATGGTATTTTTGTTATAAATTTTCTGTTTACAAAACTTTGAATTTTTCGAAAAACTAAGGAATTTCTTATCCCAGGAACAGATTACCTTAGCCGTATTTGGCACAACTTTTAGGAACTTTAGGTCCGCAACGCTCTTTGACTTTGTACTTGTTAGGCGTTATACCTATTTTGGTCTGAGCGTCACTGATAAGTCTCATGTAGACGAAACGCGCGTCTGGCGTATTAAATTATAAACCTGGTACTTTTGATAACGTTTTATACTCACAATCTCTCGAAAGGAGAGGTCAGGACGTTAACCAAAATTTACCTTTAAAAAATGGAAAGTGTTCCAGCTGATGGTCTTTCATTTTATCCCCCTTTATTGACAATGAGATTACGTCATTTTACAAAATCATGCAAAGTGCTCTTTTTATAAGTCCAATAAATAATTTATTGGTATAGATTACCTTAGCCGTATTTGGCTCAACTTTTTTGAATTTTTAATTCGCAATGCTTTTTAACTTTGTACATGTTTTGGCTTTATAAATATTTTGGATATGAGCGTCACGTATGAGTCTTATGTAGACAAAACGCGCGTCTGGCGTACTAAATCATAATCCTGGTACCTTTGATAACTTTTTATTGCAGATAAAGAGATTGTCTCAGTTGTATATAAAGACAGTTTGGCATAATCCGTTGCGATTTAGAGCTTTATAAATACATGCTTATTGTTCGGTTTGAGCCAAACCTCCGTGTTGAAGGCCGTACATTGACCTATAATGGTTTACTTTTAAATTGTTATTTGGATGGAGAGTTGTCTCATTGGCACTCACACCCCATCTTCCTATATCTACATACAGCTATCTCAGGAAATGACTTTTACCAATCATAAGCACCTGAGATAAACCCAGTTTTTGGTGGGGTTCGTGTGGCATTGTCTTTAGTTTTATATGTTGTGTGTTGTGTTTTATTGTTTATCTGTCTTTTTTCCTTTTAGCCATTGCATTCTTAGTTCATTATCAAACTATGAGTTCGAATGTCCCTCTGGTATCTTTCGCCCCTCTTTTATGACTTTTGAACATCGTTATACTATTGTAAGATTTGTGGGAAAAAGACCGGGAGATACTAAAGGTAGATTTAAAACTTATCAGCCGAAGCGAGATTTAACTGACAACGCCGTTTGAAAAAATCCCAATCTCAACAAAAAATAATTGCAATGAAATTTGATTAGATGTAGGAAGATGTGGTGTGAGTGCCACTGAACTCTCAATCAAAATAACAATTTTAAAAAAGTATGCATACATTTAAACCCTGTATCCTTTGTTTTCTCAAAGTAATCAAAACGTCATAGAAAATGAAACACTGAGCAATACGAAATTTATATATTGCGGTTTATTTAACCGAAATTTGAGGAAATACGGAATAAATAAGGATCATTCTAACAGTAGGACGTTAATTTTCTATTACACAGAACAAGTTTTTTTCAACGTATACGTATTCGTGAGCTTTTTCTAAATTGGTTATCACTAATATCTAAATTTGACAATAACATTAAATGATTAATAACGAATTAGTCTGTCAAACTGTTGAAAAAAATATTGAAAACCGATTATATCATCACGTTTATTTTTATCAAAAGGTATATAGCAATTTAATCATACTTGACCTTTTTAATAATGTATGCAAAATTTATGTTTGCATTTTGTTTATGATTTTATTTTTTATAGAAGTAAACGTAAAGACTTTGTCAGAAGGATAAATTGACCAAGTATTGAAATATTACTTTTTGATAAAAAATATACCAGGATTAAATATTGTATTTGCGCAGGACGCGCGTTTCGTCTACAAAAGTCTCATCAGTTTCTCTCGAATCCAAAATTCCTAAAAGTTTTGTCAAATACAACGGAGAGTCACAAACAACACAACCAGGTCATAAACTCCTTTCAAAGAGCTAGGTATAATCTGCAGAAAGATCAACAGTTTCGGCATAATTCATTCCAAATACTGAGTTATTGTCTTTTCATTTATACATTATTTGATTTGAAACCATGTTTCATACCTTAATACCCAATTCTGATTGGTTCATATCATGTAAGTAAACCCAATTCTGATTGGTTCATATCATATAGGTAAACCCAATTCTGATTGGTTCATATCATGTAGGTAAACCCAATTCTGATTGGTTCATATGTCGTTTGTTTATGTGGTTCATAAGTGTTTCTCGTTTTTTTTATATAGATTAGACCGTTGGATTTCCCGTTTCAATGGTTTTACACTAGTAATTGTTTAGGCCTTTAAAGCTTGCTGTTCGATGTGAGCCTTTCCTCCGTGTTGAAGACCGTACCTCGACCTATAATGGTTTGTTTTACGATATGAATTTATATTTAACGTATATAAGACTACTAGTATATAAGTTTGAATAAATTGTGTCTAATCCCTCCTGCATATTTAGGCAAATAAAACATGTTTTAACTTAAAAATAACGTTTGAAAATAGAAAATTCGAAAGTTCTTGAGCCTTAAGTTAACCTATTACTTTTTAGTTCCCTTTTCCCCTTTATAATTTTGTTTCAGTGCACAGTGCATCTAATAGGTTAAACATGCATATGTATGTGGAAGGCATTTCTATGAGGTACTTGTGCGGTGCTGATAATTATAGTTCTATCAACAAAAGTAAATCGATAGAAAAGATGGATTTGAATTTAAATATCTGAAACTTTGTTTATCGAGCATATCCCTTCAAACTGGTAATACAATCAATAAAAAACAGTTAGATATATATCATTAAGGAATCCTAAATCTTAAAGATTTGTAAAGGCAAGGAAGATGAAATTGTGAAAAAGTAGAAAAATAGGGAACTACATGTCATCAAATTGTGAAAGTAGAAACATAGGGAACTACATGTCATGAAGTGATATTGAAAGTAGCCAAATTCTTATAATTTGGATATATTATTATTATTCGGGGAATACCAATTTTTGTGAATTTCGTTGGTACAGGTGAACAACGAAATAAAATGTTCAACGAATGACAAATTTGTTACGACCTATATACAGACTTTGGCAAAATCACGGATTTAAAATTGAATATCAACGAAAATTGGTACCTACGAAAGTAAATGAAATTACAGAATCCACAGCATGGTCAGTTTTATTTCTTAATTGACGAACACAAATTCAAGAAAAGTACGGCATTAATCAGGTCCGAAGAGAAAATGATAATTAGCTGATAACCTCTGCATGCTGTTGTGCTTACATGTACCTCATTTCATGTTTATTGCTCATAGACCACTCAGCGGCTATTTTGCCACCTTCAAATTTACTTGAAGAAAGATTAAAGATTCTATATTTCAACGATTTATTTTGACGGTTTTTTTAGCGAAATTCGCAAAATACAAATCGGTTGCGTCATGAGTTTGTTTATAATATTCAACTTGTTGTCCTCCGATAGTTATTGATTAACAAAATTTAAAAGTATTTGAGTAAAGCCTTATTACATTAAAAAAATAACAAAATAAAAACAAGGAGTTTGTAGAAAGTCACAATTGGAATACACGCATAGAGAAATAGGTATAAATCTGATTCTTTGTAGGTCTAATTGGGACACGCCATCCACGAGTAGACAACTTCGTAGGTAATCGAGCCGCCCCAAGATACAATTTTTAACATGAATCCATGTCCAGAAAGATGAGATACTGTCGCTTTTATCCTCACATTCTTTCCCCTGTAGGTATCCAGTGAGGTCACGCCAAATATATTAGTTCATGAAATGCAATAAGGTTAGTTCCAAGGAATTTTGCTTTGAAGTAAAAAAGGTGGTATAATCAGGCAAGATATACTAGGGGAGTGTTTAGAGGCAATTCCAATAATAACAGTTTCAAGTAATATAATTGAACAAAAATCTTTTTATTTATAAAATACTGATATAATAAGTGAAGGAAAATTACATGTTTTTTTCTTCAAAACATGTCATTTCTAAAAACAATATTCGAAAATTATGTCTTCGTCACAATATGCAGTTGAATTTCTTGTAGTTTCTGATTCAAACTTAAAGTACATGCTCATTTCTCTACCCTTTGGTTAAATCCTCCAATGCAATCCAAGGTGCTTTGAATTTCCTGCATTCACAACATTGTGGAGCTTTCAGTTGTAGTCTGTGTATACGTGGGAATGGTTGTGGACAGTAAAGCCAAATGTTGAAGATTTTATAGTTGCTTTGTACACACTTATATCTGTATGGGAACATCCAGGACATGCAAGGAACATTCTTACAATATTGTGGTCTGAAATGAGTAAAGTATAAATAAGAAGATGTAGTATGAATGCCAATGAGACAACTCTCCTTCCAAGTCACAATGTGTGTTAACAATTATGGGTCAAGTAGTTTGTATTTATGAAAGCATTCTGTGTAGATTTGTTATCAATACACCAAAACATTGTGGTCATTGATTCAGGATGTCCTACTGTGGACTCATTTATTTTCGTGGGTATCAATTTTCGTGGATTGACAAAAAACAGCATTTTCGTGGATATTTGATTTAATTCGTGGTTTTGCCAATATCTGCATACTAGTACAAAGCCTATAGAAAATGTGTAATTCGTTGAACGTTTGAATTCGTGGTTCACCTGAACCCACGAAAACCACGAAAATTGGTATATTACAAGAATGAAAATTCTTGAAACCAATATACGATGTGTTTATCTTTCAAGGATTACAACAGTGTTGACAAAGACAACTCGTCATTCTGGAAAAGGTATTGAATCAAATATGAACCAGTGATGTCTAAGAGTAAGGTACCTTGTCATAAAAAGATATAAAAGATCTGGTATAAGTGCCAATGAGACAAATCTCCGTCTAAGTAGCAGTTTTTAAAGGTAAACCATTATAGGTCAAAATACGGTCTTCAACACGGAGCATAGGCTCACTCCGATTAACAAGATATAAAGGGCACAACAAATGACTAGTTTTAACCACTCAAACAAGAAAAAACATAAGTATATTTACATAATTTGAAGGTTAATACTAATTGACTAACCGTGTATGAAATATGCCCCGCCTCCCAAATAACCTGATATTAAATATACACGGTTTCCACGAGGACGCTTTTAACCAATCATATTCCTAGAAATGTATAGGAGATAAGATAATAATTGATAACTTACTTGCAGTCAGCATACGTTATAGCTGTAAAAACAGTATTCCACCAGGGTTTCAGCACGTAACACTTTTTACCATAATACCAAAATGTTTTACCAATATTCAATGATCTGAACTTAGACTCACACATCGATGCATTAGCAGGTTGTCTAAAAAAATCAAATTTGAAAATAAGAAGAGTTGGTATAAACGCCAATGAGACAACTTTCCGATAGATATCAAATATATTTATAAATATTGAGGCCTAGGAATTGTGAAATATACATCACCGAAAAAGGAACATAATGATATCACAGTCTAAGTTGTTTTTGTTAATAATTAGAAGCTATTTGACCAATTTTGAAAGTCTTGAAGAGACAACGAAGCAGCACACATACATTGGTAGAGTTTCTGTTGCTCAGTCTTTAGTTTTCTTTATTTTTTTGTGTTCCTGTGTTTGTTAGTCGTTTTTGGGGGGTGTTTTTTCTTTTCCATAGTTGTGTCGGTTTCGTTTCGACTTATGAGTTTGAATTTAATTCTGGTACATTTTGCCTCTCTTTTATGGAGTTTTTATGTCTATAATTCATATTTACAATCAAATATATACATATACTTATATGATGTAAAGAAACTCGTCATAAATATGTAAATACTTATATATGCATTAACAAACTGCAGTAAAACTCTAAGGTGCTAATCATATTCTTGCAATTGTCAAAAAATATAATTATATACATAAATATCTAGTAATTGGTTGCTGTGTGTACATGGGAGAACAATACCTTTATATCTTATCAGTTGGGGCTGCATATCATTTTTATGCAACTCAAAACACCACATCTGTTTAAAGGGGAATAATCCTTACAGAAATTGATTGTCTCCCATATTACTTTCTATTCCAGTGCATGCAATAACTGTTCAGTGTTCTATTGTCATGTATTTCATTTTATTATTTCATTGTTATGACAAATCATTGTAATCATTGTATGAAATTTAAAACCCGCAAGGGTCCATAATTGGATTAATAAAGTATTCTTATTCTTATTCTTATACCAGGATTGAAATTTAATATTTACACCAGACGCACGGTTTGTATTCAAAAGACTTACCAGTGACCCTCGAATCAAGGCCAAATAAAGTACGAAGTTGAAGAGCAAAGAGGACCAAAATTTCCTAAAAGTTTTGCCAAATACAGTGTGTACCTACCATTGAAAGCAATAATTTTGAGCTTTAAATAGCAGAACTTTTTTGTGTTCTGTCAGCAATTTATGTCATTAATAAAACAATACAAGAACGAAGACACTTCCAAGTAAAAATTCAAAACAAAAATGTGTGCAGAGTACACAGATGCCCACTCGCACTACTTTTTCTATGTTCAATGGACCTTGAAATTGGGATAAAAACTCTTATTTGTCAATAAAATAAGAAAAATCATATCATAGGGAGCATGTGATGTGTACTAAGTTTCAAGCTGTTCGGACGTCAACTACCTCAAAAACTACCTAGCTAAAAAACGTGAACATGAAGCGGACAGACGGACAATCGAACGACCAGAAAACACGTCATCCTCTACTATCGTAGTAGGGGCATAAAAATGTGGTCCAGAGTTAAGCATGAATGTGAAAATCAATTAAAATGATGCATATGGTAATGTATTTATCTTACGGTGGTGCGATCCACTGCTCTTTGATATTTAAAGAAATGAGGCTTTGTGCAGCGTCTTTGTCACTCTTTAACTGCTCATAATCTCTTGCATTCTGTTTAGAGAGTTCTTTTTCCGCCCCAGCTATTTCACCCCTACAATAGAATAAGTTTTAGAGTAATTAAGCTTAATCAACATCACAAATATATCAGCATGGAAATATTTCATGCTAGCTTTACAATAACATAAATACCGAACTCCGAGGAAAATTCAAAACGGAAATGGCAAATCAAAGCTCAAAAACATAAAACGAATGGATAACAGCTGTCATATTCCTGACTTGGTACATGCATTTTCTGGCAGCAGTCTTTTTGCGCCAATTACTGTTTTTCAGGGGTATCATTTGCGCCAAATTTTGTTTTCCAAATGTATCATTTGCGCCAATAATCGGAACTCATTTGCGCCAATTTACCTGTACAAATATCTATAATTATAAATTTAAATGATTAATATGTAAATTTATTTTTGGCCTAAATAGTATCAGATGGTCGGAGATATTTCACCATGAAGATGAGCATCTAGAGAGAAATGACTTAAAATGCAATAGACAGTCCATGTACAGAGAGAGAATAAAACTTATTGCTTTGCTGAATATTAAATTCACGATATGCCAAAAGAGAAGAAAACAGAAGCTTTTGCTGATCATGTTTTATCCAAATATGTTGAGGACACCGTGCTTTGTTCCACCATCCGGCCTGAAACTCTATCTACCGCAAAAGCATTCCACGGATAATTATTATGAACTGTCGTATGCATTGTATCCTTCATTTTTTATTTTTCTGGACAATAAAGTGAAGTTACAAGCTACTACATACATTATATAAGGAAGTACCCATTCATTAGCAGTAAGAAGAAAGTATGTTTCAGAAAAGGACACATTTGCCGTGTAAACTGTAGGTTTCAAGTCCGATAAAGGAGGAGGGGAGTCATTTTTCTTCAAATTGGCGCAATCGTATGTTTTATCTTTGGCGCAAATGATACCATCGTGATACGGGATTCTCGGAATTACTTTTTTTTTTATAAAATATGATATATATACCAAATCATTTATGAATTAGTTTCTTGAAGTTTAATTGATAAGACTAAGAACATTTTAAAGAAACAAAGATTAATTGATATATAAACGACATATTCGTCCTGAATATTCATGAAATATTTGCCACTGGACGTTAAGCAAACAACAATCAATCAATATAAACGCCATACGATAAGACAAAACATCATAGATGAAGCTAACTCACTCAGGGTATTTATCGGCATCATCGAAATCAAATCCTGCTAGAATATCATCATTATACTGAGAATCACATTGGTCTTCTTCTTGGCAGAAACCATATGCCAAGACACAGAAGAATACCTAAAAAACGAAGGTATTGATAATACAAATCAATTATGTCAACAAGCACCTGCATTTTAATATGCATTTATCAAATACAGTTTACTTAGTTTGCACCTTTTTTCAGAGCACAAATGTGAAATCATCAAAGATAAAAAAAAACATGTATACAAACTTAACTTTAGTTTTATGAAATGACAATTCAATGTTCCAATTGGATGTTGACGGACGATTTTTAGTTTTTTAAAAGTCTTATGAATCTAAGTGTCGTATTGCTTTTTGCACAGAGGTTGTTTTTTAATGCCAAAAACCTGAATTTGTTTTCTCCACAAACAATGAATATGAATAAGATGCCATATCTGAATTTGATCAAACATTGGAAATGGAACTTGACAAATGATCATTAGTTTTTAAATGTCTTTTGCTTGATTGCTTACCATCTAAAGATGATGGCATAGATACATAGATAAATAATCAAAATATATAAATGGTGCAAAAAATAATTGAAAAATACAAAAATAAAGATATCAATAGATAGTATAAGAAAATAATTGCATTATCAAGTAAACGAGAGGTCAATAAATACTCAAAAATAAAAATAAAAATGAATAAATGAAATACTTATGGAGAACCATTTTGAACATGAGAATTAGAGGCACTAGTATATATATTTTTAACATATTGTTTATCAGTTAAAACTATAAAATAATTTCTATAGAATAATATATGAATTAAAATAGAAATAGATACGTACCAATGTTCTTAATATTTTCATCTTGGATCAATATCGTTGCTGCTAAATATGTTAATAATTTGAATAAAGCGCTGTTCGTTGTATTTATACTGGATGGAGAATTGTGATTGGTGGATATTATATCCAATCAAAATAAGAGTGAGCGTTTGCGGATTTCAATTGTCCACTGAAGCAAAATGTTGATAAGATTTTAACTGATGTTATGTTAATTCATGTCAGAAGGGCTAGGTTTTTATTAAATGTCTTTTGTGTGTATTTTAGTGCTATTTTTAAATTTTATTATCAGGCGATCATTGGTAAATATTGTCAACAAATTTATTTCATTACTAAAAAAAGTATTCAAACGAGTTGCGAAGTAAACTGTTTTCGGCAAACAAAAAAATATTTGTTAAAAGTTGTTTCCTTTAAATAATAATTTAGTGCATTTTTATCAAACTTTATCTTTTTCTTTTTAAGAAAATAATAAAAATAAGGAAACACTTAGTTTTTATTAAAGTTTAAAGTAAATACTAAAATTTGTACCTGAAAAAAGAGTATAATATTTTGTCTAATCCAAAACAAATTTCTTTATAAAGATAAAAACTCTTGGATATTGGAATTGTTTATAATTGCATCATTTTCATCATTTATGAAAACAACAATGTTAGTTATGTATGAAACAAAAGTCTAGATAATATTATCTTCAAGTTCATGGTGCCTGATCTTTAGTTTTCTCTTTAGTGTTTTATATACTGTCTTTTCGTCGTTTCTCCTTGTTTTGTCATGGTTTTATCGGTCTATTGAATTTTTATTGTCCTTTTGATATCTTCCGACTGTTTTTTCAAAATATATTCAAAGTAATACAATTGTCATATTGGGGTTCGTGTTGTTTATTCTTTAGTTTTCAATGTTGTGTCATGTGTACTATTGTTTGTCTGTTTGTCTTTTTCATTTTTAGCCATGGCGTTGTCAGTTTATTTTCGATTTATGAGTTTGACTGTCCATCTGGTATCTTTCGTTCTTCTTTTAATGAAAACAGAATAGGGAAAAAGGGAACTGATAAATTTCAAAGGTCGTTGTTTATTTACATGGTTGACCATGGCAGATGAATTTGAAGGATATGATGGTTCTAAGTAATGAGAAAGTGAAAAGCTGCAACAATAAATTTTCCAACTCATGACGAAGACCTTAGAGATCTTGAACCTGTGACTTGTGTGATTCAATTACTTAAAGAGTCACAAAAAATTAGTTTTAAAGTGAAATAGCGCGATTTGTCTACAGTATACCCTTCCTGAGTTATAGAACCGAGCAAGCTTTATTTTTTAATTAGAAAAATGTCGTAAGCGTTATGAGTAAATAGTAGCATATTTCTGTGCAGTCTACAAAAATGAACATAACTCCTGGCATATCTTATCATTTATATACTTTAGATCGTATGGCATGTCAGATAACATATAAGTATGCAACAAGAGTGAGATGAAAAAAATCAATTTGTTATCATGTATGGTAAACTCAGTTGTCCACTTTAGCATCAAATTTAGGGAGTAAAAAGAGGATCGACAGGAGTAAATTTATCTGTGCGGTTTGTGTGTAACCTTTAAGTTTTTCAAATTTTTTGATCCATTTAATTTGTTGTTAAACTCTACACTTCGACACCAGTTATAATACAAATGTTGAAACGCCGATGTTTAACTTATGCTTTGTATGGGCAAAACAAACCCAATTTTGTCCGGTATAAAACCAGCCTACAATTGACAAAGGGAAGTCATTTATTTTAAAATGTGTAATAACATATTCAACTCGGTAATTTGAAAATGGACTATTGGTTATGGAAATCTTAGAGAGTTAAAGTATGCGAATAACAATGGTCATGTGAAGCAAAAGATGTTTTGCTGTTATGTTCATCTATGTTGTAATTATAGTTGTATGTTTATTAATTGTTTTAGGTTTAAAGTTTACATAACATGTATTTCAATGCTATTTTAAAAAGAATTTCATTATCAAGCGATCAAACCTTTTTTAAAAGAGGGAGGAATGACACCCGATGGACAGTCAAACTTATAAATCGAAAATATTCTGACAACACCATGGCAAAAAATGAAAAAGACAAACAGACTAACGATAGTACACATGATACAACATATCAAACTAAAGAATAAGCAACACGAACTTAGTCAACAACTTTCATTTTAATTGCCGGCTTCATCAAACAAAATATTAAAATGAGTGCTAATAAAAAATATCTAATGTTTTCTTTTGTAAGTTGCTTCCTTTAAAAAATATTTAATGTTTACTGTTGTTAATGTGCAGAATAAATTGAAACTACAAACTTTAGTACATGTTAACTAAAGTATTTTCTTTCCTTTTTTGCAAATAAAATGATGAAAATATTGAAAAATTTATTTTTTGTTTAAGTTTAATGTAATTACAGTACTTAAATTTGTACATGAAAGGATTCACCAAATATTATATTTTAAGTTGATGCATCAAATATATATTTAAAAAAGTTTTTTTTAAAGTACACGAATAGTTTTTGTTATCCTAACCTTTCAATCATATATGAAAACAAATTTTTCTGTTCAACTCAGATTTTCGGTAAAGTTCTTGTTGATCAATTTTTATTTTAAGTTTTCTATGTAGTATTTTGAATACTGTTCATTACCTCGTGCTTTTTAAAATCGTTTGTCGGTTTATAAATTTGATTATCCCATAGCTATTTTTTGTCTCTTTTCAAAATTTTATATATTAGAATTATGTAGTTCTTTTTTCCCTAAAAGAGTGCAGTCAGTGGACAAAAGTAAGTTCTCACTCAATAAATGTCTGTCTTATCATTTCAACTAAAATCAATATTTTTCCAAAACATATTTCATAATAACTACACCACTGATTTATATAAAATAAACAAAATAATATGCAGAAATTTTTAAAGTTTTATTCTTAATTTGGCCCTGATATTAATCAGGCTCATATTTATTTTCTGACTAGGTGAACTCAGAGAAAAACAATTCTGGAAAAGTTTGCCATGTATTCTAACCAAATTAAAACCATAAAATTTGCATTTGTGTTTTACCCATTAGATAATGATAACATCCCTCACAAAAGTTATGACACAATAAACAATTAAACTTCTGACATTTCTACTTCTTATGGTATCTACAATTTGAAAATCATTAAAAAAAGAGTCACTTTGAACAATTTTAGAAAATAAAACCCAAAATACGTCTCGAAGGGCTTCTCATTGGCATTGTCATTTCTCGCCTTCAATGTGCTTGTAGTTAGTTTTTTGGCGATAGTTATCTTTCATCGGCAATCATCCTTCACATTCTTATGTTATGTAATTTTTAAAAAGCATATACATTTTCACATAATAACGCGAAAATTTAACTATTTGGGAAAAAAACTTAAAATTTGGTGAATTCAAGTATCAGCTCCAATATTATAAAATTGAAACTGTTTTTTTCTTCAATAGTTTATAAAAGATTTTTAAAACTATACATTATCATTATTTGGTACTCTTAAAAAAAAAAATTGTGTAAAATACTTGTCAGAAAAATGAGATAGAGAATTTTGATTGGTGGACATGTATCCAATTAATCTTACAGTAAAGTATACGAACATCAACGGTCCAGTGAAGTTAGTAGGGCTTGGTTAACATGATATGGTTTAAGGAGATCTTTGATTTTATTTCAATGCTTCAAAAATTATCAGATAATTATGCATATATCTGTCAACAGTTTAAGTTTATGTAGAGGCTTTATTAAAAAATATTTATGTTCATCTGACAAAACTTATTTTTTTGAAGTTGTTTGCTTAAAATAATATTTTATCTTTGTTGTTGTAAAGTACATCATCTTGAAAATACAAAAAAAGTATTCCTTTCTTTTTCGTTTTTTTTAAAAATGAAAATGATAAAATAACATACGTTAAAACCAAAACGTTAACCCTTAAATATAACTTAAAATGTGTTTAGTCAATGAACTTATAGACAAAAACACACTTTTTTTGTGTACGGTAATGGTTTATGTCCTTTATGTCCTTTCCATCATTTATGATAGAAAAAAATGTTTTTGGTTCTAATTAAGAATTCGTCTACTTTTTTTTCTATTCGACACTCTTTTTTACTATTCGACACTCTTTTTTTTTTATTCGACACTCGTTTTTGTCTATTCGACACTCTTGTTTCTATTTGGCACTCTTTTTTTCTATTCGACACTCATTTTTTCTATTCGACACTCCTTTTTTTTTGGAGTTGCTCAATCTTTAGATATCTATGTAGTGTATTGTTAACTGTTGATGCTCCATTCATTATTTCTATTTCTCATTTTCTGTGGGTTTTTGTTTTGTCTATCTTCGGCTTATGCATTTATATCGTCCCTTTGATATCCACTGTCTCTTTCTTGCTAACACAATGTAATCTTGTATCTACAAAAAAGAAGATGTAGTAGGATTGCCAATGAGACAACTCTGCACAAGATCCCCAAAAATGACAGAAATCAACAGCTATAGGTCATCGTATTTTATGTTGATTAGTTTGTCTTTTGTGCTTTTTAGTTTATTGCCATATTGTTTTTCGTCGACATTTGAGCTTTAAATATATCTTTGGTATCTTTTTTTTTATCAAAGTATTAATATCATTTTGATTGTTGAACATAGCAGCATGTAAGACAAATGTGAAGTTTATAAATTTCAAAAAGTAAAATAACAAATATACCCCACTCCGAGGAAAATAAAAAACAAAAAATCAAAAGTCCTTAATCAAAAGGCAAAATTAAAAGTTCAATTCATCAAATATATGGATAACAACTGTCATAATTCTCACTGAGTACAGGCATTTTTGTTTGTAGACAATGGCAAAGTAATCAAAGCAATGAACACCTGTTATATTCGTGTTGTTTATTCTTTATTTTTCTATGTTGTGTCATGTGTGCTGTTGTTTTTCTGTTTGTCTTTTCCATTTTTAGCTATGGCGTTGTTAGTTTGTTTTAGATTTATGAGTTTGACAGTCCCTTTGGTATCTTTCGTCCCTCTTATATATAAATACAAACTGATGAAGTGATAGTTCTATAATTCAAGGTGAATATTCTAAAACGAAATTGTAGTCGTAGTTGAAATCATATTGAGCATTACTTCATTGCTAACACACATACAGCAACCATATGCATCTTCTTTTAGTTTGAAAACAACCAACTGTTTTTCGATGAAAAGCATATTTTAGACGATATATATATGTTTTATTTTGAAGCTTTTTGTCTCAAATTTTTTAAATTCTTTTATTTTGCGACTTTTTTTTATCTTGATAATACTGAAAAGAGTGTATGTACCCATTTTATATATTTATTTAATGAAAAATTCTTTTGTTAATATATAATAAATGTCAGTGTCTTCTTAATTTAGTAAAGTATGATATTCAAAACATAAAACATGTATTTTATTGGAAGTACTGTAAACACTGCTAAACAAGTGACAAAGAAAACACAATCGAATCTTCCCATCCTACACACATTTCGTTTTAATTTTAATTGATCCCGTTTACCTTAGTTTTGTTAATTCATTTGACAATTCCTTTGATCTTCAATTCTTATTTTTTATAAGTTGAGTTAACGTAAATGTATTTCCTTATGGAGTCTGCTGAACCAATACTGTTTTTTTGTTACAACCAGGATTATTTACGGAAACAAAATCAGCAGTTTTACTTTACTTAAGTATTTAATTCAATAAAGAAGTTCATGCCTTATGGCGCATGTCATACTTATTATCCATTAAATTATATACTGATATTATCTACACTCCTTTGTGGTGTCGATTTCTTTTCTTATGGTTCGATGACCAAACTTTAAATTGTTTACGTTCATTTTCATTTGCTGATCCTTTATCCAATGATATAGATGCTTTTTCGATATAAAGGCAAGACACCGCGAAGTTCAAATCATACAACACTCTACTCATTCAAGAAAAGAAATCACAACTATGGCTGTTCTAAGAATTTTGGTAAGTGATTGAATATTTTCTAAACTGTAAAATATGACTAACCATGTACTTCGATTTAGTAATAAAGAAATAGATATACTTTATTCACTAAATATATTCTCAAATACTTATGATTCTATCATTATTTAAAATACAGTTTCTTGATTTGAACATTTATTCTCAGTTAATTTTTATTTTGTTTTATCAAATTTTCCATTGTGACCTGATAGAAATTTGTGAATTTTAGAATTGTTTCCCTGACATTTTTTGACACCTTGCATTTGTTAAATAAAACAAAGTGGAAGTACCGCCAAAAATTATATTGAAATTAAAACTGGTTTCGTATGGTAGTATTTATTCAATAGTAAATAGTAAAAGGTATCGTTCCTTGCTCATTAAGCAATCTTAAACTGTTAACTTGTATTAATAAACTCATCATAGATACATATACTCATATTTTATATAAACGCCAGACGCGCGTTTCGTCTACAAAAGATTTACCAGTGACGCTCGAATCAAAACAATTTAAAAGGCAAAACAAAGTGCGAAGTTGGAGAGAATTGAGAGCCGAAAATTCCTAAAAGTTTTGCCAAATACAGCTAAGGTAATATAATCCTGAGGTAGAAAACAATTAGTAATTTAAAAGTTAGAAGTGTTGTTAACAGTTAATTTATGATTATGAACATATCAATGATAACTCAAGTCAACACAGAAGTGCTGACTACTGGGCTGGTGATACCCTCGTGGAAATAAATCTCCATCAGCTTAATATATTAATTGGTAGTTTTTTTAACGTCCAATGAAAAATAAAATGCATATGCTAATGAAGAACAATTTTGTTAAAATCATAGATCAAAATCCTATATTATATAAGGCGATGTGTTCACAAAAATACATTTGATTCGATAATGACAAACATGTACGTTTATCTATAAAATGATAGTAAATGATGAAAAGCTAAATGTTTTCACTGTAGTATTACATTGTTTTTTGCGTCACTATGTTGAAGGCAATAAATCGAGCAATAATGCCTCGTATTGATTCTAAATGTTACTATTAATTATACCAATTGGAAATAAGAATACCAGATTCCTAAAAAAAATTTAAACGATTGAAGAATGAAAATTCAGAATACTAATTATTGTTTCTAACCGTTCCGTCACTAATAGGTTCTTTGGCCTTTCATTTCAATAATGTATTCTTATTACAGTGGATTCTGTTGTGTTTTGTTGCTGTTGTCAACAGTCAGATTTGTGCATCAGAGGCTAAAACTGAAGATCCATTTCAAGGAAAATTGGAAGATGAAAAGGGCTATCCAAAGTAAGTTAAAAAACAAAATAAAACAACAAGAATCTTTCTGAAGTTGATATTCGTTTGGTTTTTGTTTTAATTCTACATCTTTTGGGAGGGGAAGGGCATATTGTCACAATTTAATAAATTAAATGCGAGAACTCAAGTCGCCACGCAAATGCAAGTTTTGCTCAATCCACGAAAATTGATACGCACGAACAAATGTATCCACAGTATTTATAGTTTTTTGGAGTCGGCTCATGCAATAGGTTGAACTATTGCAGAAACACATATCTGTGGTTGCAAATGTCGTTTGCTTATTTCTGTCTTTCAGACGCTTTTTTTTATTGAAGCAAATTTCTTGTCTAAAAAAGATATATGATATTGTAGCCATACAGGATTACAAATACATTGTATCATTCATTAAACGCCATTTAGGTGTAATAATGGACGTTACAAACATTGAATTTCTATTGCTTCCTTTATTTTTAATTTACAAACACGCACAAAGGCATTTGTCAAACATACATGCAAAATTGATGCATCTAAAATGCTTTTTTTAAATGAAAACTAATTCGTTTTTACCCTTTCCAGAGCTGAAATAGAAGGTGCTTATGAGAAGTTAGACAGGGACACAAAATCACTGATCGATAAAGACGCCGCTGAAATGGCAAGTTTGAGTAAACTGGAATTTTTTCCGTCTGTGTAAGTTCTGATGTTTTATCATTTTAATCTTTTTGTCCATAACTGTATATAAACCGCTACTCTGAAATCCGACAAACTATAGCTAAAAAGGTCAAAGACTTATACATTGACTGTGTTGTAGTGTTTGTAAATGAAATAGTCAAAAATGAAAAAGTCAACAAATAAGATCATATCATTTAAAGGAGGTATGACCTAAAACAAGAATTTTTAAATTACAACAATTGTATGTGTGACCTGTAATTCACTTGTCATAGTGTTTCTTTGATCCTCTTTTTATCATAAGTAGAATGTCAGCTCATCGTTTATCCATGTTGTTTGTTTCATTACAAAGAGCGAATCAAATTATTGCTTATAGGCATATTTATTTTTCAGTTCGCAATTTTCATTATCCCTTTGCCCTCACAAATTTGTCACAGTCTATCCAAGAGGATGGCATTTTCTAAGCAGTAGTCTAGGAAAGTGTTGGATTCTCAATAGATGGTGGAATACCCCACTGTCATACGCTGTGTGCTCGTAAGTACAAATATGGTAGAAAATTTATCAAAACACTCCGCTTTCATTAACAGTTTGCGAAAAAGTACAAATATGAAAGAAATTTTATTAAAATACTTCTCTCTCATACGCTGTTTGCGCGTGAGTACAAATATGATAGACCTTTTATTAAAATATTCCGAGTTCATACGCTTTTTGTGCACAAGTATTACCAATGTTATTTCAACTGATCGGACGGAGCTTATGTTTTAATTGCATAAGGACAGTTTATTTGAAGATGTGTGCGATAAGAAGGATTGCCGTTTTAATTGATATATTGAATTCTAATCACTTGTCAGTGTCACCAAACGCATATCTAAAGAACCGAGTGTATGATATAGGACGAATAACTGAACACTTTATTAATGATGAGTTTATCCCAAAACTCATGTCAATAGATGGACTAGTCTTAAATAAGCTAACTTCCGCCCAGTCAAGTGAAATAAATCTAGTAATACAAATATGATAGACATCCGAATTAAAGGTTTTCATTCAGGAGAAGACAACCGGTATATATCTAGACAAACAACTGGTGTCAGTCTTTACACCCCGCGTTTGAAGTATTTTAAATATAATTACTGGCTGTATTTTATGACCAATGTTATTTCAACTGATCGGGCGGAGCTTACGTTTTTGAATTTGCATTAGGACAGTCGATTTGAAAATGTGTGTGATTATGATGATTGCCGTTATAGTTATTACTTTTTTCTAATCACCTATCAGTGTCATCAAAGAAATTTAGAAAAGAATGACTGGACAATGCATTGATGAGTGTATCATAAAACACCCATCTATAGATGGACTGGTTTATTATGAGCGAACTGGATAAACTCCGCCCAGTCAAGTGAAATAAATTGAGTAATACAAGCAAACAAAACCTCAAAATATATTGTTTGAACTGCGCAATGGAATAACTCAACAAATATTGTTACAATTTGTTGAATAAATTTGTACAGATAAAAGATTTATAACTAATAAGTTTTAGCTATAGGAAATGACCCTTTTAACATGTGTTTTTGTATTTTCTTATATATATATCTGTATTAATTCTCCACGGAAATAAAACGTAATTTACATTATTCTTTATTGTATATTTGTAGAACAAAATCATGCGTAGGCCTACCTTGTTCTGCTAAGAACTATCGTTGTACACCATCGAACTACAAGGGCTACGTAGCTTGGACCTATTGTCCAGGAAAAGGATTCGGTAAAAGATGGTTCAAATTGCCTCAGTGTTGTGAATGTCAAAGATTTAAATGTTGAGAGAAA
Organism: Mytilus trossulus; assembly: GCF_036588685.1. Classification (NCBI taxonomy): domain Eukaryota; kingdom Metazoa; phylum Mollusca; class Bivalvia; order Mytilida; family Mytilidae; genus Mytilus; species Mytilus trossulus. The sequence goes on along the minus strand of NC_086383.1, from coordinate 25,007,095 downwards.
GTGAGACAGACAGACAGACAGAGAAAATTTTGATTGAAAAAAAGACCTTCCTGTATCAATTAGAAATGATGAATAGAAAATAAAATATCAATATAATATCGACTTTTTTAAATGACCAAGCCATTTCAGATTTTATCCTTTAACCCTTGTGTGGTGTCCTAATGCACGTAGCTTACTGACCGATAAAATACAAACCCGACAATGACCATCAGACAAATAACTATGTAAAACTTCGACTTTAATATAAGTACACATATATTCGCCAGTGCCTTCTTAATTGACAAAACATGAGCAGACAAAACAATCAAAGTACAAAACAATAAACCTGAACTGCAGTGCAGAAGCAAAACAACACATCACAACAGGTCCGAGACCATAATTATTTCGTAGTGCATTTCTTTCAGAACATAAATGAAAATAAAAAAAAACCACTTGCGCTTTCTCAGAGAAACTTTTACAGTGTGTTGTACTACTTTTGGGTCAAATTATATCAAAATTAAAGAAAAGTTCATCACCTCTAACTCAAAATATGGACAATTTTATGTTTAGGGCGTCTTGAAATCTTTTTACAGCTTCCGAAGTGCTAATTTTAAAACTTTTTCAGCTGGACCAAATCTCTACTTTCCTTTAAAATTCTGGACCCAATTTATTTTACAGTAAATTTTCACCCCCTTCTTGCAATTTGAGGCATTAAACATTGAGAAATAAATTTGGAAGGGGTATAAAAATTAATAGCAAGTAACCCACTGTCAAGACTAGGGACTATATTGTGAACAACGAAAATCAAGGGACGACAATTGTGGGTTCGGACCAACAATTCAATATTACATATTCGCCATTTCAGGATCTATTGCATTCTTGTTAACATTTTCAAAATAGTACACCAGCATTTTGTAATTAGTTGGAAACATTTTGAAATTCAACCAATGAAGTGACGTTAGTTTTTAGTTATGAGAAAAACGAATTCGCTCTACTTTCTCTATAACTGCTGAACTTTAACAAGGAGGCGAAAAATACCAGAGGGACAGTTAAATTCATAAATCAAAGAAAAACAATGCCATGATTAAAAAACAAAAAAAGACAGACAAACAATAGTACACAAAGCACAACATAGAAAATAAAGACAAAGCAACACGAACCTTAAACTTCGGGTGATCTCATGTGCTCCGTAAGGGCAAACAGTGCAAATCCCGATAACTGAAAATATCCATAGTATGCGGTGCTGAAAACAGTACGAATGGTAAGTTTGTGGTAAATAAAGGTTCAATGAATTTTATAACTAATGTATAGTATCGTAAATATTATCACCAGCCCAGTAGTCAGCACTTCGGTGTTGACATGAATATCAATTATATATGGTATTCTTGTTATAAATTTTCTGTTTACAAAACTTTGAATTTTTCGAAAAACTAAGGAATTTCTTATCCCAGGAATAGATTACCTTAGCCGTATTTGGCACAACTTTTAGGAACTTTAGGTCCTCAACGCTCTTTGACTTTGTACTTGTTAGGCGTTATAACTATTTTGGTCTGAACGTTCCTGATAAGTCTCATGTAGACGAAACGCGCGTCTGGCGTATTAAATTATAAACCTGGTACTTTTGATAACGTTTTATATTCACAATTTCTCGAAAGGAGAGGTCAGGACGTTAACCAAAATTTACCTTTAAAAAATGGAAAGTGTTCCAGCTCCTGGTCTGTCATTTTTCCCCCCTTTATTGACAATGAGATTACGTCATTTTACAAAATCATGCAAAGTGCTCTTTTTATAAGTCCAATAAATAATTTATTGGTATAGATTACCTTAGCCGTATTTGGCTCAACTTTTTTGAATTTTTAATTCGCAATGCTCTTCAATTTTGTACATGTTTTGGCTTTATAAATATTTTGGATGTGAGCGTCACGTATGACTCTTATGTAGACAAAACGCGCGTCTGGCGTACTAAATCATAATCCTGGTACCTTTGATAACTTTTTATTGCAGATATAGAGATTGTCTCAGTTGTATATAAAGACAATTTGGCATAATCCGTTGCGATTTAGAGCTTTATAAATACATGCTTATTGTTCGGTGTGAGCCAAGCCTCCGTGTTAGAGGCCGTACATTGACCTATAATGGTTTACTTTTAAATTGTTATTTGGATGGAGAGTTGTCTCATTGGCACTCACACCACATCTTCCTATATCTACATACGGCTATCTCAGGAAATGACTTTTACCAATCATAAGCACCTGAGATAAACCCAGTTTTTGGTGGGGTTCGTGTGGCATAGTCTTTAGTTTTATATGTTGTGTGTTGTGTTTTATTGTTTATCTGTCTTTTTTCCTTTTAGCCATTGCATTCTTAGTTCATTATCAAACTATGAGTTTGAATGTCCCTCTGGTATCTTTCGCCCCTCTTTTATGACTTTTGAACATCGTTATACTATTGTAAGATCTGTGGGAAAAAGAGCGGGAGATACTAAAGGTAGATTGAAAACTAATCAGCCGAAGCGAGATTTAACTGACAACGCCGTTTGAAAAAATCCCAAACTCATCAAAAAATAATTGCAATGAAATTTGATTAGATGTAGGAAGATGTGGTGTGAGTGCCACTGAACTCTCAATCCAAATAACAATTTTTAAAAAGTATGCATGCATTTAAACCCTGTATCCTTTTTTTCTATAAAGTAATCAAAACTTCATAGAAAATGAAACACTGAGCAATACGAAATTTATATATTGCGGATTATTTTACCGAAATTTGAGGAAATACGGAATAAATAAGGATCATTCTAAATGCAAAACGTTAATTTTCTTATTCACATAACAGGTTATTTTCAACGTATACGTATTGGTGAGCTTTTTCTAAATTGGTTATCAATAATATCTAAATTTGACAATAGCATTAAATGATTAATAACGAATTAGTCTGTCAAACTGTTGAAAAAATATTGAAAACCGATTATATCATCACGTTTATTTTTATCAAATTGTATATAGCATTATAATCATACTTGACTTTTTTTTAATAATGTATGCAAAATTTATGTTTGCATTTTGTTTATGATGTTATTTTTTTATAGAAGTAAAGGTAAAGACTTTGTCAGAAGGATAAATTTACCGAGTAGTTAAATATTACTTTTTAATAATAAATTTATTTTACATACCAGGATTGAATATTGTATTCGCGCAGGACGCGCGTTTCGGTTTCAAAAGTCTCATCATTATCGCTCGAACCCAAAATTCCTAAAAGTTTTGTCAAATACAGCTAAGGTAATCTATTCCCGAGGTAGAAAAGTCTTAATATTTCAAAAATTCACTGTTTATTGGTTAACACGACAAAAAGAATCATGCTCAGCATGTCAGTCTAGTTCACAAAGTATGGTTCGTCTTGACATCATATCATTATGTTCTCGTCGGGGTGTGCATAACACATTGGCAACGGGACGAAAAATACAAATCAAGCCACCTATACCCTTTCAAAAGACTATTCAGTTTAATTCATATGTGTTTTATAAAGTTGACCTTATTTTTAGACAAGACTGCAAATAAATTTATGACAGATCATATACCCTCCCCCTTTTTGTAAGGTAAATCAACGTTTTATGACTTAGAGATATTGAAAGCTAATGCATTTATTTCAAGGCATTAGTTTCTTTACCATGATGCAGAAATTCGTAGAATCATACTGACAGCCTTTTGACATTTGCACATTCTGCAACAACTTCGAAGTTGCATCTTTTTATGGGAGACAATTCATACCATTTGGAGAACCTAAAATAGGTATTATAATTTCGAACATTTTAAATAGTCAGTGGGTATCGAAGCGATATTTGTTCTATAAATCAACCAAATGATTTGTATAGTGATTCATTTACATAAGGTCGATATCTATGCGACGCAGTTCATATAATAACATAAATCTATTTAAGAATCCAAGTGAAATGATAGAAAAACTATTGAGAATCCATTAATTACCAGAAGTAAAGCAATTAATGATGTATCAGACTTATTTGTAAGCTTAAAAAGAAAAAAAAACAAAAGTAAAAAATCTCATATAAAGTTTTATTACTTTTAACATTAAACTCTGATTCTATTAACCTGTATTCAATAAAATTGCTTCAAAATCATAAATGTGAAAAATAAAAGTTAATTCTTTGAATTGCATATCTTTTTATCAGCAAAATCGTTTTGCTGGCAAAATTGTCTTCAGTTCACCGATCTTCACCTAGAGCCGGCAAAATAACACATTTCAGCCTGTCACGTTTGTATGCGCCGGCGAATAAGCCACTGCCTATTATAATAAGAATAACATTCTGATTTTCCCGATAAATAAATAGAGCTCTATAATGTACACTGACCTCCCTCCCTTAATACTGAAAATCATGAGAATAAATTAACCTCCTTTTTTTTTTTTTTTTTTTTTTTTTTTATCTTATATGAAAAACTTAACATTAAATTAACTTACGAGCACTCTCAATCAGAAATTATATCTTACTTTTCTCTGAGCCCAAACATAATAATGCTCCTTTTAAAAGTTCGAAAAAGGTTAATTAAAATATGATTTTCCAACCCCACTTTCCGAGGTAGAGTTTGGTTCCCAAAGACGGAAACAGTTTGTCTATTTGCTTATTAGCATATTCATAGGCATTTTATTCAGTGAACCTAAAACTGGCCCAAGTTCCGGAGTTTCTTTAGTAAAAAGTATCTCTAAAACAAACACAATTATAAGGGGAGAAATTAATTCGTTTGTGCCAAATATGCGTCCTTTTGCGCCACAACTTTTTTCTCTAATGCTACGTTTGCACCACTGATTTAAAAATTACATAGTATCATTTGCGCCAAAAATAAAATATACGAGGTACAGTCGTACAATATATATTTTATACACTGGAATTTGTAACTCGCTGCACACACAACGTTTCAGCGGCTAAATTGACGCAAATAAGTTCCGAATATAAGTAAACCATTATAGGTTAAAGTACGGCCTTCAACACGGAGCCTTGGCTCACACCGAACAACAAGCTATAAAGGGCCTCAAAATTACTAGTGTACAACCATTCAAACGCATGGATATACAGTCTGTCGACACTTGTATCTTGGCATTGCGCAAGTCATGTTTACCTCTGACTGTTCATGTCGTCTGTACGCTAAATCTATAGGATCATTGGATGTGTACCGATTAATAATTTAGTCTTAGATGAATATTTTTTTTTTATTAGTTGTTAGTGGTTCGGAACTCGCTGTAAATGTTGGGATATACAAAAACCCGGCTACATCCACGCTTTTCGTAGATGTATTTCTATTTGTATCCATCTGATGAGCCTTTTTCAACTGATTTTTCTAGTTTGTTCTTATGTTGTACTGTTACACCACTGTTCCATGTAAATGGAGGGTTGAGATCTCTCTAACATGTGTAACACCGCCACATTCTGTATGTATGTCCAAAGTCAGAATCATGTAATTAAGTGGTTGTTGTTTGTTGATCGTGCTACATATTTATTTTTTTTCATTTTTTTGTACATAAATTATGCTGTTAGTTAACTCATTCGGGGCCTTTTATATCTGACTTTGCAGAATTGGATGTGATCATTATTGAAGGTCGTAGGGTGACCTATAGTTTTTAATTTATGTGTCATTTGTTCTCTTGTGGAGAACTGCCTCATTTGCAATCATACCACATCTTCTTTTTATATATATATATATATATATATATATATATATACAACTCGTCTAAACATCAACCCAACAATGTTAGATCTGTAAATTTGCTTTCGCAAATTTTTTTGGTTCTTCCCTCGCCGGGATTTGAACCCATGCTACTGTGATATCGTGACACCAAATCGCCTGCACTGCAGCCGTCCCGCTAGACCACATGACCACCTGGGCTCTCAAAAAAAGAGCTTCGGTGGCCATATGTTACCTTTCCACGTCAGTTTTAATCTAGCGGCGTACTACAGTACATGATATATAAGGCATGAAGATGTTATTGTTACAGATCAGCTAAATTATCTATAGTAAAGGATCCTACAAATTAATGTAAGATACAGTCACAGAAAATAATTATATTCATAAGTACGTCTGAGTCAGTGACAACCCTACAACAGATGTATCCATCGGATCGCCATCAATGATGGTGATACATGGCTGTGTACATAATGTATATACAACTCGTCTAAACATCAACCCAACAATGTTAGATCTGTAAATTTGCTTTCGCAAATTTTTTTGGTTCTTCCCTCGCCGGGATTTGAACCCATGCTACTGTGATATCGTGACACCAAATCGCCTGCACTGCAGCCGTCCCGCTAGACCACATGACCACCTGGGCTCTCAAAAAAAGAGCTTTCGGTGGCCATATGTTACCTTTCCACGTCAGTTTTAATCTAGCGGCGTACTACAGTACATGATATATAAGGCATGAAGATGTTATTGTTACAGATCAGCTAAATTATCTATAGTAAAGGATCCTACAAATTAATGTAAGATACAGTCACAGAAAATAATTATATTCATAAGTACGTCTGAGTCAGTGACAACCCTACAACAGATGTATCCATCGGATCGCCATCAATGATGGTGATACATGGCTGTGTACATAATGTATATATAACTCGTCTAAACATCAACCCAACAATGTTAGATCTGTAAATTTGCTTTCGCAAATTTTTTTGGTTCTTCCCTCGCCGGGATTTGAACCCATGCTACTGTGATATCGTGACACCAAATCGCCTGCACTGCAGCCGTCCCGCTAGACCACATGACCACCTGGGCTCTCAAAAAAAAGAGCTTTCGGTGGCCATATGTTACCTTTCCACGTCAGTTTTAATCTAGCGGCGTACTACAGTACATGATATATAAGGCATGAAGATGTTATTGTTACAGATCAGCTAAATTATCTATAGTAAAGGATCCTACAAATTAATGTAAGATACAGTCACAGAAAATATTTATATTCATAAGTACGTCTGAGTCAGTGACAACCCTACAACAGATGTATCCATCGGATCGCCATCAATGATGGTGATACATGGCTGTGTACATAATGTATATACAACTCGTCTAAACATCAACCCAACAATGTTAGATCTGTAAATTTGCTTTCGCAAATTTTTTTGGTTCTTCCCTCGCCGGGATTTGAACCCATGCTACTGTGATATCGTGACACCAAATCGCCTGCACTGCAGCCGTCCCGCTAGACCACATGACCACCTGGGCTCTCAAAAAAAGAGCTTCGGTGGCCATATGTTACCTTTCCACGTCAGTTTTAATCTAGCGGCGTACTACAGTACATGATATATAAGGCATGAAGATGTTATTGTTACAGATCAGCTAAATTATCTATAGTAAAGGATCCTACAAATTAATGTAAGATACAGTCACAGAAAATAATTATATTCATAAGTACGTCTGAGTCAGTGACAACCCTACAACAGATGTATCCATCGGATCGCCATCAATGATGGTGATACATGGCTGTGTACATAATGTATATACAACTCGTCTAAACATCAACCCAACAATGTTAGATCTGTAAATTTGCTTTCGCAAATTTTTTTGGTTCTTCCCTCGCCGGGATTTGAACCCATGCTACTGTGATATCGTGACACCAAATCGCCTGCACTGCAGCCGTCCCGCTAGACCACATGACCACCTGGGCTCTCAAAAAAAGAGCTTTCGGTGGCCATATGTTACCTTTCCACGTCAGTTTTAATCTAGCGGCGTACTACAGTACATGATATATAAGGCATGAAGATGTTATTGTTACAGATCAGCTAAATTATCTATAGTAAAGGATCCTACAAATTAATGTAAGATACAGTCACAGAAAATAATTATATTCATAAGTACGTCTGAGTCAGTGACAACCCTACAACAGATGTATCCATCGGATCGCCATCAATGATGGTGATACATGGCTGTGTACATAATGTATATATAACTCGTCTAAACATCAACCCAACAATGTTAGATCTGTAAATTTGCTTTCGCAAATTTTTTTGGTTCTTCCCTCGCCGGGATTTGAACCCATGCTACTGTGATATCGTGACACCAAATCGCCTGCACTGCAGCCGTCCCGCTAGACCATATGACCACCTGGGCTCTCAAAAAAAGAGCTTTCGGTGGCCATATGTTACCTTTCCACGTCAGTTTTAATCTAGCGGCGTACTACAGTACATGATATATAAGGCATGAAGATGTTATTGTTACAGATCAGCTAAATTATCTATAGTAAAGGATCCTACAAATTAATGTAAGATACAGTCACAGAAAATAATTATATTCATAAGTACGTCTGAGTCAGTGACAACCCTACAACAGATGTATCCATCGGATCGCCATCAATGATGGTGATACATGGCTGTGTACATAATGTATATACAACTCGTCTAAACATCAACCCAACAATGTTAGATCTGTAAATTTGCTTTCGCAAATTTTTTTGGTTCTTCCCTCGCCGGGATTTGAACCCATGCTACTGTGATATCGTGACACCAAATCGCCTGCACTGCAGCCGTCCCGCTAGACCACATGACCACCTGGGCTCTCAAAAAAAGAGCTTTCGGTGGCCATATGTTACCTTTCCACGTCAGTTTTAATCTAGCGGCGTACTACAGTACATGATATATAAGGCATGAAGATGTTATTGTTACAGATCAGCTAAATTATCTATAGTAAAGGATCCTACAAATTAATGTAAGATACAGTCACAGAAAATAATTATATTCATAAGTACGTCTGAGTCAGTGACAACCCTACAACAGATGTATCCATCGGATCGCCATCAATGATGGTGATACATGGCTGTGTACATAATGTATATACAACTCGTCTAAACATCAACCCAACAATGTTAGATCTGTAAATTTGCTTTCGCAAATTTTTTTGGTTCTTCCCTCGCCGGGATTTGAACCCATGCTACTGTGATATCGTGACACCAAATCGCCTGCACTGCAGCCGTCCCGCTAGACCACATGACCACCTGGGCTCTCAAAAAAAGAGCTTTCGGTGGCCATATGTTACCTTTCCACGTCAGTTTTAATCTAGCGGCGTACTACAGTACATGATATATAAGGCATGAAGATGTTATTGTTACAGATCAGCTAAATTATCTATAGTAAAGGATCCTACAAATTAATGTAAGATACAGTCACAGAAAATAATTATATTCATAAGTACGTCTGAGTCAGTGACAACCCTACAACAGATGTATCCATCGGATCGCCATCAATGATGGTGATACATGGCTGTGTACATAATGTATATACAACTCGTCTAAACATCAACCCAACAATGTTAGATCTGTAAATTTGCTTTCGCAAATTTTTTTGGTTCTTCCCTCGCCGGGATTTGAACCCATGCTACTGTGATATCGTGACACCAAATCGCCTGCACTGCAGCCGTCCCGCTAGACCACATGACCACCTGGGCTCTCAAAAAAAGAGCTTTCGGTGGCCATATGTTACCTTTCCACGTCAGTTTTAATCTAGCGGCGTACTACAGTACATGATATATAAGGCATGAAGATGTTATTGTTACAGATCAGCTAAATTATCTATAGTAAAGGATCCTACAAATTAATGTAAGATACAGTCACAGAAAATAATTATATTCATAAGTACGTCTGAGTCAGTGACAACCCTACAACAGATGTATCCATCGGATCGCCATCAATGATGGTGATACATGGCTGTGTACATAATGTATATACAACTCGTCTAAACATCAACCCAACAATGTTAGATCTGTAAATTTGCTTTCGCAAATTTTTTTGGTTCTTCCCTCGCCGGGATTTGAACCCATGCTACTGTGATATCGTGACACCAAATCGCCTGCACTGCAGCCGTCCCGCTAGACCACATGACCACCTGGGCTCTCAAAAAAAGAGCTTTCGGTGGCCATATGTTACCTTTCCACGTCAGTTTTAATCTAGCGGCGTACTACAGTACATGATATATAAGGCATGAAGATGTTATTGTTACAGATCAGCTAAATTATCTATAGTAAAGGATCCTACAAATTAATGTAAGATACAGTCACAGAAAATAATTATATTCATAAGTACGTCTGAGTCAGTGACAACCCTACAACAGATGTATCCATCGGATCGCCATCAATGATGGTGATACATGGCTGTGTACATAATGTATATACAACTCGTCTAAACATCAACCCAACAATGTTAGATCTGTAAATTTGCTTTCGCAAATTTTTTTGGTTCTTCCCTCGCCGGGATTTGAACCCATGCTACTGTGATATCGTGACACCAAATCGCCTGCACTGCAGCCGTCCCGCTAGACCACATGACCACCTGGGCTCTCAAAAAAAGAGCTTTCGGTGGCCATATGTTACCTTTCCACGTCAGTTTTAATCTAGCGGCGTACTACAGTACATGATATATAAGGCATGAAGATGTTATTGTTACAGATCAGCTAAATTATCTATAGTAAAGGATCCTACAAATTAATGTAAGATACAGTCACAGAAAATAATTATATTCATAAGTACGTCTGAGTCAGTGACAACCCTATATATAATAGCAACTAACGGCAACTCCTGGACTTTGTGTTCCTTGATTTAGATTTAATAAAAAAAAAAATAGTCCAGAAAAAGAATAAGAAAAAAACCGAACTCTTTTATTTCACTCCATGATTTGATGATCCGGAAACTGGAATAGTAATACATTGCTGGTACTTTTATAAGCTTTTATAATTAATGAGACGAAGTTAATAACATTTTCATTTCCTGATAATTTTTTTTAGCATTCTGATAAAAAAAAAATTGCGAATGAGACCTCTTTTTTCACATGAGTATGGTATTAAATTTTGACAAACAGACATCTTTCCAAGTTTGAAATAAATATATAAGATACGTTAGATATCATTTGTGATAGAAACTGCTTCTTTTGATAAAAAAAAGTGCAAATAATATAAAAAGCAACTTTACAGCAGTACTTCAAGAGGACAATGTATTCGTTCAGTTACCTTTGAGCGTCATATGCAGGTTTCCTTTTCACACATCTGACCTCCCAAATTATACCTAGTACCGTGTTTGTACAAACATGAGCCACACGACGGGTGCCACATGGAACATGATCTGCTTTCCCTTTCAGAGCACATGCGTTCAACCCTATAGGTTTTGATGATATTCGTGCTGCTAAATCTTTAGTTTCTATTCTATTTTTTATGTACTATCAATTGTATGTTGGTGTTTGTTTTAGCAATGGCGTTGTCAGTTTGTATTCGACTTATAAGTTTGAATGTCTCTCTTGAATCTTTCGCCTCTATTTTACTAAATATCACTAATGGAGCAAGAACTGCAACTTCCTGCAGAAGATAAAATTGAGAATGGAAATGGGGAAATAGTCAAAGAGACAACAACCCGACCATATAAAAAACAACAGAAGAAGTTCACTAACAGGTCTTCAATGTAGCGAGAAATTCCCGCACCCGGAGGCGCCCTCCAGCTGGCCCCTTAGCAAATATTATACTAGTTCAGTGATAATGAACGCCATACTAATTTCCAAATTGTAGACATGAGTTCATCCCTGGGGTTTTCAATGTTTAGTTTCATTTGTATAGTGTTGAAAGGAAGCCCTTTTTTGTTGGTTGGATTCGTGTTTTTCCCAATCTTTAGTCGTAGTATTCATAGAAAATAAACTCATCACAGATACCAGGACCAAATTTAGCATATACGCCAGACGCGCGATTGGTAAGTACGAAGTTGAAGAGCATTGAGGACCAAAATTTCTAAAAGTTTTGCCAAAGACAGCTAACCCGACGTTCTTTATTTTGGTCATAGGGCATTACGATTTTATTTGACTTTTGGTTCTTAGTACCGTGATCTTCTCTTTCGTTTTATAAACAGTTTATAAATCCAGGAACCGTCTTGGTGATGGCAAATTTAAGGTAATAACATGCTTTTTAGAGACAAATTAAACATGCCAGTATATACCAGATTGAAAGAACTTTATTCTTATTTTAAAAACAATGATAATTACTTACAAACATACATGAAATTATATAAAACAATAATGAATTGTAATTGAAATACTTGAAGAAATAGTAAATTTTTTTTCTATATTAGTTCATGAAATGCGATAAGGTTGGTTCCAATGATTTTGCTTTGAAGTGCAAAGGTGGTATAATCAGGCAAGATATACTAGAGAAGTGTTTAGAGGCAATTTCAATAATAACAGTTTCAAGTAATATAATTGAACAAAAATCTTTTTATTTATTAAGTACTGATATAATAAGTGAAGAAAAATTACATGTTTTTTTTTCTTCAAAACATGTCATATCTAAAAACAATATTCGAAAATAATGTCTTCGTCACAATATGCAGTTGAATTTCTTGTAGTTTCTGATTCAAACTTAAAGTACATGCTCATTTCTCTACTCTTTGGTTAAATCTTCCAATGCAATCCAAGGTGCTTTGAATTTCCTGCATTCACAACATTGTGGAGCTTTCAGTTGTAGTCTGTGTATACGTGGGAATGGTTGTGGACAGTAAAGCCAAATGTTGAAGATTTTATAGTTGCTTTGTACACACTTATATCTGTATGGGAACATCCAGGACATGCAAGGAACATTCTTACAATATTGTGGTCTGAAATGAGAAAAGTATGAATAAGAAGATGTGGTATGAATTAATGCCAATGAGACAACTCTCCTCCCAAGTCACAATGTGTGTTAACAATTATGGGTCAAGTAGTTTGTATTTATGAAAGCATTCTGTGTAGATTTGTTATCAATACACCAAAACATTGTGGTCATTGATTCAGGATGTCCTATGTTACAATAATGAAAATTCTTGAAACCAATATACGATTTGTTTATCTTTCAAGGATTACAACAGTGTTGACAAAGACAACTCGTCATTCTGGAAAAGGTATTGGATCAAATATGAACCAGTGATGTCTAAGAGTAAGGAACCTTATCATAAAAAGATAAAAAAGATCTGGTATAAGTGCCAATGAGACAAATCTCCGTCTAAGTCGCAATTTTTAAAAGTAAACCATTATAGGTCAAAATACGGTCTCCAACACGGAGCATTGGCTCACACCGAACAGCAAGGGCACAACAAATGACTAGTTTTAACCACTCAAACAAGAAAAAACATAAGTATATTTACATAATTTGAAGGTTAATACTAATTGACTAACCGTGTATGAAATATGCCCCGCCTCCCAAATAACCTGATATTAAATATACACGGTTTCCACGAGGACGCTTTTAACCAATCATATTCCTAGAAATGTATAGGAGGTAAGATAATAATTGATAACTTACTTGCAGTCAGCATACGTTATAGCTGTAAAAACAGTATTCCACCAGGGTTTCAGCACGTAACACTTTTCCCCATAATACCAAAATGTTTTACCAATATTCAATGATCTGAACTTAGACTCACACATCGATGCTCCAGCAGGTTGTCTAAAAATCAAATTTGAAAATAAGAAGAGTTGGTATAAACGCCAATAAGACAACTTTCCGATAGATATCAAATATATTTATAAATATAAAGCCCGAGAAAATGTGAAATATTTATCACTGAAAAAGGAACATGATAATAATACAGTACAAGTTGATTTTGTTAGAATTAGAAGCAATGTGACCAATTTTGAAAGTCTGAAGGAGACAAAGAAGCAGCACACCTACATTGGTAGAGTACCTGTTGCTCAGTCTTTAGTTTTCTTTATTTTTTTGTGTTCCTGTGTTTGTTTGTTAGTCGTTTTTTGGGGGTGTTTTTTTCTTTTCCATAGTAATGTCGGTTTCATTTCGACTTATGAGTTTGAATTTAATTCTGATACATTTCGCCTCTCTTTTATTGAGTTTTTATTTCTATAATTCATATCAAATCAAATATATACATATATTTATATGATGTAAAGAAATTTAGTATTTACACCAGTCGCACGGTTTGTATTCAAAAGACTTACCAGTGACCCTCGAATCAAAAACTTTTATAAGGCCAAATAAAGTACAAAGTTGAAGTGCAAGACCAAAATTTCCTAAAAGTTTTGCCAAATACAGCGTGTACCTACCATTGAAAGCAATGATTTTGAGCTTTTAATAGCAGAACTATTTTGTGTTCTATCAGTAATTTATGTCATTATTAAAGGACCTTAATAAAACAATACAAGAACGAAGACACTTCCAGGTAAAATTTCAAAACAAAAATGTGTGCAGAGTACACGGACGCCCACTCGCACTTTCATTTTCTATGTTCAATGGACCGTGAAATTGGGATAAAAACTCTTATTTGTCATTAAAATTAGAAAAAAGCATATCATAGGGAGCATGTGTACTAAGTTTCAAGCTGTTCGGACGTCAACTACCTCAAAAACTACCTTGATAAAAAACGTGAACATGAAGCGGACAGACGGACGATCGAACGAACGTACGCACAAACCAAAAAACACAGCACCCTCTACTATCGTAGTAGGGGCATACAAATGTGGTCCAGAGTTAAGCATGAATGTGAAAATCAATTAAAATAATGCATATGGTAATATATTTATCTTACGGTGGTGCGATCCACGGCTCTTTGGAATTAAAAGAAATGAGGCTTTGTGCAGCGTCTTTGTCACTCTTTAACTGCTCATAATCTCTTGCATTCTGTTTAGAAAGTTCTCTTTCCGCCCCAGCTATTTCACCCCTACAATAGAATAAGATTTAGAGTAATCAAGCTTAATCAACATCACAAATATATCAGCATGGAAGCAGTCTTTTTGCGCCAATTACTGTTTTTCAGGGGTATCATTTGCGCCAAATTTTGTTTTCCAAATGTATCATTTGCGCCAATAATCGGAACTCATTTGCGCCAATTTACCTGTACAAATATCTATAATTATAAATATTAATGATCAATATGTAAATTTATTTTTGGCTTAAACAGTATCAGATGGTCGGAGATATTTCACAATGAAGATGAGCATCAAGAGATAAATTACTTAAAATGCAATAGACAGTCCATGTACAGAGAGAGAATAAAACTTATTGCTTTGCTGAATATTAAATACACGATATGCCAAAAGAGAAGAAAACAGAAGCTTTTGCTGATCATGTTTTATCCAAATATGTTGATGACACCGTGCTTTGTTTCCATCATCCGGCCTGAAACTCTATCTTCCGCAAGACGTACAAGTAATGAAGCAAAAGCATTCCACGGATAATTATTATGAACTGTCGTATGCATTTCATCCTTCATTTTTTTATTTTTCTGGACAATAAAGTGAAGTTACAAGCCACTACATACCTCATATAAGGAAGTACCCATTCATCAGCAGAAAGAAGAAAGTATGTTTCAGAAAAGGACACATTTGCCATGTAAACTGCCGGTTCCAAGTCCGAATAAAGGAGGAGGAGAGTCATTTTTCTTCTAATTGGCGCAATCGTATGTTTTATTATTGGCGTAAATTATACCATGTAATTTTAAAACAGGTGGCGCAAACGTAGCATTGGAGAATTGGAGAAAAAAATTGTGGCACAAAAGGACGCATTTTTGGCGCAAACGGATCTTTCCCCATTTTCTTATGTAGAAAATGGAGGACCATGCATTAATTTTTTTTTAAAAGTGAAAAGTCGTAAATTGTTTGAAATTCATTTGCATTCGTATGTAGAAAATGGTTGATAAAAGAGATAAAAAAAATTTCATCGTGATACGGGATTCTCGGAATTACTTTATTTTATAAAATATGATATATATACCAAATCATTTATAAATCAGTTTCTTGAAGTATAATTGATAAGACTAAGAACATTTTAAAGAAACAAAGATTAATTGATATATAAACGCCATATGATAAGACAAAACATCATAGGTGAAGCTAACTCACTCAGGGTATTTATCGGCATCATCGAAATCAAATCCTGCTAGAATATCATCATTATACTGAGAATCACATTGGTCTTCTTCTTGGCAGAAGCCATATGCCAAGACACAGAAGAATACCTAAAAAACGAAGGTATTGATAATACAAATCAATTATGTCAACAAGCACCTGCATTTTAATATGCATTTATCAAATACAGTTTACTTCGTTTGCACCTTTTTTCAGAGCACAAATGTGAAATCACCAAAGATAAAACAAAAAAACAAAAAAAAACCATGTATACAAACTTAACTTTAGTTTTATGAAATGACAATTCAATGTTCAAATGGATGTTGACGGACAATTTTTAGTTTTTTAAAAGTCTTACGAATCTAAGTGTCGTACTGCTTTTTGCACAGAGGGTGTTTTTAATGCCAAAAACCTGCGTTTTTTTCTCCACAAACAATGAATATGACTAAGGTACCATATCTGAATTAGATCAAACATTGCAAATGGAACTTGACAAATGATCAGTAGTTTTTAAATGTCCTTTGCTTGATTGCTTACCATTTAAAGATGATGGCATAGATACATAGATAAATAATCAAAATATATAAATGGTAAAAAAAAATAATTGAAAAATACAAAAATAAAGATATAAATAAATAGTGTAAGAAAATAATTGCATTATCAAGTAAACGAGAGGTCAATAAATACTAAAAAATAAAAATAAAAATGAATAAATGAAATACTTATGAAGAACCATTTTGAACATGAGAATTAGAGGCACTAGTATGTAAAGTTAACATATTATGTTCAAATATCATATTCAAAAATCAGTTATAACTATAAAACAATTTCTATAGAATAATATATGAATTAAAATAGAAATAGATACGTACCAATGTTCTTAATATTTTCATCTTGGATCAATATCGTTGCTGCTGAATATGTTGATAATTTGAATTAAGCGCGGTTCGTTGTATTTATACTGGATGGAGAATTGTGATTGGTGGATATTATATCCAATCAAAATAAGAGTGAGCGTTTGCGGATTTCAATTGTCCACTGAAGCAAAATGTTGATAAGATTTTAACTGATGTTATGTTAATTCATGTCAGAAGGGCTAGGTTTTTATTTAATGTCTTTTGTGTGTATTTTAGTGCTATTTTTAAATTTTATTATCAGGCGATCATTGGTAAATATTGTCAACAAATTTATTTCATTACTAAAAAAAGTATTCAAACGAGTTGCGAAGTAAACTGTTTTCGGCAAACAAAAAAATATTTGTTAAAAGTTGTTTCCTTTAAATAATAATTTAGAGCATTTTTATCAAACTTTATCTTTTTCTTTTTAAGAAAATAATAAAAATAAGGAAACACTTAGTTTTTATTAAAGTTTAAAGTAAATACTAAAATTTGTACCTGAAAAAAGAGTATAATATTTTGTCTAATGCAAAACAAATTTCGTTATAAAGATATAAAAACTCTGGGATATTGTAATTGTTTATAATTGCATCATTTTCATCATTTATGAAAACAACAATGTTAGTTATGTATGAAACAAAAGTCTAGATAACATTATCTTCAAGTTCATGGTGCCTGATCTTTAGTTTTCTCTTTAGTGTTTTATACACTGTCTTTTCGTCGTTTCTCCTTGTTTTGTCATGGTTTTATTGGTCTATTGAATTTTCATTGTCCTTTTGATATCTTCCGACTGTTTTTTCAAAATATATTCAAAGTAATACAATTGTCATATTGGGGTTCGTGTTGTTTATTCTTTAGTTTTCAATGTTGTGTCATGTGTACTATTGTTTGTCTGTTTGTCTTTTTCATTTTTAGCCATGGCGTTGTCAGTTTATTTTCGATTTATGAGTTTGACAGTCCCTCTGGTATATTTCGTTCTTCTTTTAATGAAAACAGAATAGGGAAAAAGGGAACTGATAATTTTCAAAGGTCGTTGTTTATTTACATGGTTGACCATGGCAGATGAATTTGAAGGATATGATGGTTCTAAGTAATGAGAAAGTGAAAAGCTGCAACAATTAATTTTCCAACTCATGACGAAGACCTTAGAGATCTTGAACCTGTGACTTGTGTGATTCAATTACTTAAAGAGTCACAAAAAAATAGTTTTAAAGTGAAATAGCGCGATTTGTCTACAGTATACCCTTCCTGAGTTATAGAACCGAGCAAGCTTTATTTTTTATTTAGAAAAATGTCGTAAGCGTTATGAGTAAATAGTAGCATATATCTGTGCAGTCTACAAAAATGAACATAACTCCTGGCATATCTTATCATTGATATACTTTAGATCGTATGGCATGTCAGATAACATATAAGTATGCAACAAGAGTGAGGTGAAAAACATCAATTTGTTATCATGTATGGTAAACTCAGTTGTACATTTTAGCATCAAATTTAGGGAGTAAAAAGAGGATCGACAGGAGTAAATTTATCTGTGCGGTTTGTGTGTAACCTTTAAGTTTTTCAAATTTTTTGATCCATTTAATTTGTTGTTAAAATCTACACTTCGACACCAGTTATAATACAAATGTTGAAACGCCGATGTTTAACTTATTCATTGTATGGGCAAAAAAAACCAGCCTGCAATTGACAAAGGGAAGTCATTTATTTTAAAATTTGTAATAACATATTCAAATCGGTAATTTGAAAATGGACTATTGGTTATGGAAATCTTAGAGAGTTAAAGTATGCGAATATCAATGGTCATGTGAAGCAAAAGATGTTTTGCTGTTATGTTCATCTATGTTGTAATTATAGTTGTATGTTTATTAATTGTTTTAGGTTTAAAGTTTACATAACATGTATTTAAATGCTATTTTAAAAAGAATTTCATTATCAAGCGATCAAACCTTTTTTAAAAGAGGGAGGAATGACACCAGATGGACAGTCAAACTCATAAATCGAAAATATACTGACAACACCATGGCAAAAAATGAAAAAGACAAACAGACTAACGATAGTACACATGATACAGCATATCAAACTAAAGAATAAGCAACACGAACTTAGTCAACAACTTTCATTTTAATTGCCGGCTTCATCAAACAAAATATTAAAATGAGTGTTAATAAAAAATATCTAATGTTTTCTTTTGTAAGTTGCTTCCTTTAAAAAATATTTAATGTTTACTGCTGTTAATATGCAGAATAAATTGAAACTACAAACTTTAGTACATGTTAACTAAAGTATTTTCTTTTCTTTTTTGCAAATAAAATGATGAAAATATGGAAAAATTTATTTTTTGTTTAAGTTTAATGTAATTACAGTACTTAAATTTGTACATGAAAGGATTCACCAAATATTATATTTTAAGTTGATGCATCAAATATATATTTAAAAAAGTTTTTTTTAAGTACACGAATAGTTTTTGTTATCCTAACCTTTCAATCATATATGAAAACAATTTTTTCTGTTCACGTCAGATATCGGTAAAGTTCTTGTTGATCAATTTTTATTTTTAGTTTTCTATGTAGTATTTTGAATACTGTTTATTACCTCGTGCTTTTTAAAATCGTTTGTCGGTTTATACATTTGAATTATCCCATAGGTATTTTTTGTCTCTTTTCAAAATTTGATATATTAGAATTATGTAGTTCTTTTTTCCCTAAAAGAGTGCAGTCAGTGGACAAAAGTAAGTTCTCACTCAATAAATGTCTCTCTTATCATTTCAACTAAAATCAATATTTTTCAAAAACATATTTCATAATAACTACACCACTGATTTATATGAAATAAACAAAATAATATGCAGAAATTTTTAAAGTTTTATTGTTAATTTGGCCCTGATATTAATCAGGCTCATATTTATTTTCTGACTAGGTGAACTCAGAGAAAAAAAATTCTGGAAAAGTTTGTCATGTATTCTAACCAAATTAAAATCATAAAATTTGCATTTGTGTTTTACCCATTAGATAATGATAACATCCCTGACAAAAGTTATGACACAATAAACAATTAAACTTCTGACATTTCTACATCTTATGGTATCTATTATATGAAAATCATTCAAAAAGTCACTTTGAACAATTTTTTTGAAATCGATTTTAGTTGAAATGATAAAACTGTTTTTGAATGGGAACTCACTTTTGTCCTATGACTGTACACCATATTTTCATAGTTTAGGTTATGTTTTGTTTAAGTTATTTATGCATTATGTCCGTCGATTTTCAAATAATTAAAACTAAAATAAATAAATAAAACATAACAAGAATAGACTTGAAAGTAGTAATATGTGAATTTTACATCGCTACATGTAAAACATATTTGAAAGGTTATAAATTTCTGCATATAAAAAAGTAATTCTTTTATAACTGATGTTGAACACATTATCTTGTATTTTATTCTCGGGATTTTACCCGAGATCATGCGTAAAACATTCATCCAAACTTGTGAATAGAAAATAAAACCCAAAATACGTCTCGAAGGGCTTCTCATTGGCATTGTCATTTCGTTCCTTCAATGTGTTTGTAGTTAGTCTTTGGGCGATAGTTATCTTTCATTGGCAATCATACTTCACATTCTTATGTAATGTAATTTTTAAAAAGCATATACATTTTCACATAATAACGCGAAAATTTAACTATTTGGGAAAAAGCTTAAAATTTTGTGAATTCAAGTATCAGCTCCAATATGATAAAATGGAAATTGTTTTTTTTTTATTTAATAGTTTATAAAAGATTTTTAAAATTAAACTATACATTATCATTATTTGGTACCCTTAAAAAAAATTTGTGTAAAATACTTGTCAGAAAAATAAGATAGAGAATTTTGATTGGTGGACATGTATCCAATTAATCTTACAGTAAAGTATACGAACATCAACGGTCCAGTGAAGTTAGTAGGGCTTGGTTAACATGATATGGTTTTAGGAGTTCTTCGATTTTATTTCAATGCTTCAAAAATTATCCGATAATTATGCTTATATCTGTCAACAGTTTATGTTTATGTAGAGGCTTTATTAAAACATATTTATGTTCATCTGACAAAACTTTTTTTTTTTAAAGTTGCTTGCTTAAAATAATAATTTATCTTTATTGTTGTAAATTACATCATCTTGAAAATACAAAAAAAGTATTCCTTTCTTTTTCGTTTTTTTTTAAATGAAAATGATAAAATAACAAACTTTACAATATCCATCTGTTTTCTTTATTTAAAACCAAAAGGTTAACCCTTAAAAATAACTTAAAATGTGTTTAGTGAATGAACTTATAGACAAAAACACACTTTTTTTTGTACGGTAATAGTTTATGTCCTTTATGTTCTTTCCATCATTTATGATAGAAAAAAAAATGTTTTTGGTTCTAATTAAGAATTCGTCTACTTTTTTTTCTATTCGACATACTTTTTTTACTATTCGACACTCTTTTTTTTTATTCGACACTCGTTTTTTTCTATTCGACACTCTTTTTTCTATTTGGCACTCTTTTTTTCTATTCGACACTCATTTTTTCTATTCGACACTCATTTTTATTTGGAGTTGATCAATCTTTAGATATCTATGTAGTGTATTGTTAACTGTTGATGCTCCATTCATTATTTCTATTTCTCATTTCTGTGGGTTTTTGTTTTGTCTATCTTCGGCTTATGCATTTATATCGTCCCTTTGATATCCACTGTCTCTTTCTTGCTAACACAATGTAATCTTGTATCTACAAAAAAGAAGATGTAGTAGAATTGCCAATAAGACAACTCTGCACAAGATCCCAAAAAATGACAGAAATCAACAGCTATAGGTCATCGTATTTTGTGTTGATTAGTTTGTCTTTTGTGCTTTTTAGTTTATTGACATATTGTTTTTCGTCGACATTTGAGTTTTAAATATACCTTGGGTATCTTCCGCTTTATTTTTTTTTAAAGTATTAATATATTTTTGATTGTTGAAAATAGCAGCATTTAAGACAAATGTGAAGTTCATAAATTTCATAAAGTAAAATAACAATTATACCCGACTCCGAGGAAAATAGAAAATAAAAGTCCGTAATCAAAAGGCAAAATTAAAAGTTCAATTCATCAAATATATGGATAACAACTGTCATAATCCTCACTAAGTACAGGCATTTTTGTTTGTAGACAATGGCAAAGTAATCAAAGCAATGAACACCTGTTATATTCGTGTTGTTTATTCTTTATTTTTCTATGTTGTGTCATGTGTGCTGTTGTTTTTCTGTTTGTCTTTTCCATTTTTAGCCATGGCGTTGTTAGTTTGTTTTAGATTTATGAGTTTGACAGTCCCTTTGGTATCTTTCGTCCCTCTTATATATAAATACAAACTGATGAAGTGATAGTTCTATAATTCAAGGTGAACATTCTAAAACGAAATTGTAGTCGTAGTTGAAATCATATTAAGCATTTCTTTATTGCAAACACACTTGCAGCAAAAGTATGCATCTTCTATTTGTTTGAAAACAACCAGCTGTTTTTGATGAAAAGCATATTTTAGACGATATATACTGTGAATTCATTATTATTCGTTGGATACCAATTTTCGTGAATTTCGTGGGTACAGGTTAGCCACGAAATTAAATGTTCCACGAATGACAAACATTCCGTATGCTTGTATGTCGACTGTGATAGAACCACGAAATTAAATATCCACGGACATGTAAGTTTTCCTCAATCCACGAAAATTGGTATCCACGAAAATAAATGAATCCACAGTATATGTTTTATTTTGAAGCTTTTTGTCTCAAATTTTTTAAATTCTTTTATTTTGCGTCTTTTTTTTATCTTAATAATACTGAAAAGAGTGTATGTACCCATTTTATATCTTTATTTAATGAAAAATTCTTTTGTTAATATATAATAAATGTCAGTGTCTTCTTTATTTAGTAAAGTATGATATTCAAAACATAAAACATGTATTTTATTGGAAGTACTGTAAACACTGCTAAACAAGTGACAAAGAAAACACAAGCGAATATTCCCATCCTACACACATTTTGTTTTAATTTTAATTGATCCCGTTTACCTTAGTTTTGTTAATTCATTTGACAATTCCTTTGATCTTCAATTCTTATTTTTTATAAGTTGAGTTAACCTAAATGTATTTCCTTATGGAGTCTGCTGAAGCAATACTGTTTTTTTTTTACAACCAGGATTATTTACGGAAACAAAATCAGCAGTTTTACTTTACTTAAGTATTTAATTCAATAAAGAAGTTCATGCCTTATGGCGCATGCCATACTTATTGTCCATTAAATTATATACTGATATTATCTACACTCCTTTGTGGTGTCGATTTCTTTTCTTATGGTTCGATGACCAAACTTTAAATTGTTTACGTTCATTTTCATTTGCTGATCCTTCATCCAATGATATAGATGCTTTTTCGATATAAAGGCAAGACACCGCGAAGTTCAAATTATACAACACTCGACTCATTCAAGAAACGAAATCACAACTATGGCTGTTCTAAGAATTTTGGTAAGTGATTGAATATTTTCTAAACTGTAAACTATGACTTACCACGTACTTCGATTTTGTAATAAATTAATAGATATACTTTATTCACATAATATATTCTCAAATACTTATGATTTTATCATTATTTAAAATAAAGTTTCTTGATTTGAACATTTATTCTCAGTTAATTTTTATTTTGTTTTATCAAATTTTCCATTGTGACCTGATAGAAATTTATGAATTTTAGAATTGTTTCCATGACATTTTTTGACAACTTGCATTTGTTAAATAAAACAAAGTTGAAGTACCGCCAAAAATTATATTGAAATTGAAACTGGTTTCGTATGGTAGTATTTATTCAATAGTAAATAGTAAAAGGTATCTTTCCTTGCTAATTAAGCAATCTTAAATTGTATTAATAAACTCATCATAGATACATATACTCATATTTTATATAAACGCCAGACGCGCGTTTCGTCTACAAAAGATTTACCAGTGACGCTCGAATCAAAACAATTTAAAAGGCAAAACAAAGTGCGAAGTTGGAGAGCATTGAGAGCCGAAAATTGCTAAAAGTTTTGCCAAATACAGCTAAGGTAATATAATCCTGAGGTAGAAAAGCCTTAATAATTTAAAAGTTAGAAGTTTTGTTAACAGTTAATTTATGATTATGAACATATCAATGATAACTCAAGTCAACACAGAAGTGCTGACTACTGGGCTGGTGATACCCTCGTGGAAATAAATCTCCATCAGCTTGATATATTAATTGGTAGTTTTTTTAACGTCCAATGAAAAATAAAATGCATATGCTATTGAAGAACAATTTTGTTAAAATCATAGATCAAAATCATATATTATATAAGGCGATGTGTTCACAAAAATACATTTGATTCGATAATGACAAACATGTACGTTTGTCTATAAAATGATAGTAAATGATGGAAAGCTAAATGTTTTCACTGTAGTATTACATTGTATTTTGCGTAACTATGTTGAAGGCAATAAATCGAGCAATAATGCCTCGTATTGATTCTAAATGTAACTATTAATTATACCAACTGGAAATAAGAATACCAGATTCCTAAAAAAAAATTAAACGATTGAAGAATGAAAATTCAGAATACTAATTATTGTTTCTAACCGTTCCGTCACTTATAGGTTCTTTGGCCTTTCATTTCAATAATGTATTCTTATTACAGTGGATTCTGTTGTGTTTTGTTGCTGTTGTCAACAGTCAGATTTGTGCATCAGAGGCTAAAACTGAAGATCCATTTCAAGGAAAATTAGAAGATGAAAGGGGCTATCCAAAGTAAGTTAAAAAACAAAATAAAACAACAAGAATCTTTCTGAAGTTGATATTTGTTTGGTTTTTGTTTTTAATTTTACTTCTTTTGGGAGAGGAAGGGTAATATTGTTGCAATTGAATAGATTAAATGCAAGAATTCAAGTAGCCACGAAAATGCAAGTTTTGCTCAATCCACGAAAATTGATACGCACGAACAAATGTATCCACAGTATTTATAGTTTTTTGGAGTCGGCTCATGAAATAGGTTGACATTGCAGAAACACATATCTGTGGTTGTAAATATCGTTTGCTTATTTCTGTCTTTCAGACGCTTTTTTTTTTTATTGAAACAAACTTCTTGTATAAAAAAAATATATAATATTGTAGCCATACAGGATTACAAATACATTGAAACATTCATTAAACGCCATTTAGGTGTAATAATGGACGTTTCAAACATTGCATTTCTATTGCTTCCTTTATTTCTAATTTACAAACACGCACAAAGGCATTTGTCAAACATACATGCAAAATAGATACATCCAAAATGCTTTTTTTAAATGAAAACTAACTCGTTTTTACCCTTTCCAGAGCTGAAATAGATGGTGCTTATGAGAAGTTAGACAGAGACACAAAATCACTGATCGATAAAGACGCCGCTGAAATGGCAAGTTTGAGTAAACTGGAATTTTTGCCGTCTGTGTAAGTACTGATGTTTTATCATTTTAATCTTTTTTGTCCATAACTGTATATAAACCGCTACTCTGAAATCCGATAAACTATAGCTAAATAGGTCAAAGACTTATACATTGACTGTGTTGTAGTGTATGTAAATGAAACAATCAAAAGTGAAATAGTCAACAAATAAGATCATATCATTTAAAGGAGGTATGACCTAAAACAAGATTTTTTTTTAATTACAACAATTGTATGTGTGACCTGTAATTCACTTGTCTTAGTGTTTCTTTGATCCTCTTTTTATCATAAGTAGAATGTCAGCTCATCGTTTATCCATGCTGAATGTTTCATTACAAAGAGCGAATCAAATTATTGCTTATAGGCATATTTATTTTTCAGTTCGCAATTTTCATCATCCCTTTGCCCTCACAAATTTGTCACAGTCTATCCAAGAGGATGGCATTTTCTAAGCAGTAGTCTAGGAAAGTGTTGGATTCTCAATAGATGGTGGAATACCCCACTGTCATACGCTGTGTGCTCGTAAGTACAAATATGGTAGAACATTTATCAAAACACTCCGGTCTCATAAAATGTTTGCGAAAAAGTACAAATATGATTTTTTTTTTATTAAAATACTCCTCTCTCATACGCTGTTTGCGCGTGAGTACAAATATGATAGACATTTTATTAAAATACTCCGACTTCATACGCTTTTTGTGCATAAGTGTTACCAATGTTATTTCAACTGATCGGACGGAGCTTATGTTTTAATTGCATAAGGACAGTTTATTTGAAGATGTGTGCGATAAGAAGGATTGCCGTTTTAATTTATATTGAGTTCTAATCGCCTGTCAGTGTCACCAAACGCATATACAAAAGAACTGATTGTATGATGTAGGACGAATAACTGGACATTTCATTAATGATGAGTTTATCCCAAAACTCCTGTCAATAGATAGACTGGTCTTAAATAAGCTAACTTCTTAAACCACGCCCAGTCTAAGGAAATAAATCTAGTAATACACATATGATGGACATTTTATTTAAAGGTTTTCATGCAGGAGAAGACAACCGGTGTATATCTAGACAACCAACTGGTGTCAGTCTTTAAACCCCATGTTTGAAATTACTTTTAATTTACTGACCGTATTTTACAAGCAAATAAAACCTCAAAATATATTGTTTGAACTGTGCAATGGAATAACTCAACAAATATCGTTTCAATTTGTTGATTGAATAAATTTGTACAGATAAAAAAAATATAAATAAGAAGTTTAAGCAATAGGAAATGAACCATTTTAACATGTGTTTTTGTATTTTCTTATATATATATATCTGTATTAATTCTCCACGGAAATCAAACGTACTTTACATTATTCTTTATTGTATATTTGTAGAACAAAATCATGCGTAGGCTTACCTTGTCCTGCTAAAAACTACCGTTGTACACCATCGAACTACAAGGGCTATGTAGCTTGGACCTATTGTCCAGGAAAAGGATTCAGTAAAAGATGGTTTAAATTGCCTCAGTGTTGTGAATGTCAAAGATTTAAATGTTGAGATAAAGTGAGACAGACAGACAGAAAATTTTGATTGAAAAAAAGACCTTCCTGTATCAATTAGAAATGTTGAATAGAAAATAAAATATCAATATAATATCAACTTTTTTTGAATGACCCAGCTATTGAAGATTTTGTCCTTTAACCCTTTGAGTGGTGTCCTGATGAACGTGATATGTAGCCTACTGACCGCTGAAAAGCCAACTCGACAATGACCATCAGACAAAAATCTATTTATAATCAAATGTAAAACTTCGACTTTAATATAAGTACACATATATTCGCCAGTGCCTTCTTAATTGACAAAAAATGAGCAGACAAAAAATCAAAGCACAAAACAATAAAACTGAACTGCAGTGTAGAAGCAAAACAACACAACACAACACAACAGGTCCGAGACCACAATTATTTCGTAGTACATTTCTTTTAGAACATTAATGAAAATTAAAAAAATCCTACCTGCGCTTTCTCAAAGAAACTTTTACTGTGTGTTGTACTACTTTTGGGACAAATTATATCACAATTATAGAAAACTTCATCGCCTCTCACTCAAAATATGGACAATTTTGTGATTAGGGTGTCTTAAAATCTTTTGACAGCTTCCGAAGTGCTAATTTTAAACCTTTTTTGCAGCTGGACCAAATTACTACTTTCCTTTAAAATTCTAGACCGAATTTATTTTCCAGTGTTATTTCACCCCCTACTTGCAATTTGAGGCATTAAACATTGAGAAATAAATTTGGAAGGGGTATACAAATTAATGGCAAGAAACCCACTGTCAAGACTAGGGACTATATTGTGAACAACAAAAATCAAGGGACGACGATTGTGGTCTGGGAC
Source organism: Mytilus trossulus (assembly GCF_036588685.1). Classification (NCBI taxonomy): domain Eukaryota; kingdom Metazoa; phylum Mollusca; class Bivalvia; order Mytilida; family Mytilidae; genus Mytilus; species Mytilus trossulus. The sequence continues at coordinate 24,979,505 of NC_086383.1, read as the reverse complement.
CAACAATTCAATATTTCATATTCGCCATTTCAGGATCTATTGCATTCTTGGTAACATTTTAAAAATATTACACCAACATTTTGTAATTAGTTGAAACATTTTGAAATTCAACCAAGTGACGTTAGTTTTTAGTTATGAGACAAACGATTTCCCCCTAGTTTCTCTATGACTGCTGAAACATTAATAAGGAGGCGAAAGATACCAGAGGGACAGTTAAATTCATATATCGAAGACAATACTAACAATGCCATGGTTAAAAAAGAAAAAAAGACAGACAAACAATAGTACACAAAGCACAACATAGAACATAAAGACTAAGCAAAACGAACTTTTAACTTCGGGTGATCTCATGTGCTGCGTAAGGGTAAGAAGTGCAAATCCTGATAACTGATAATATCCATAGTATGCGGTGCGGAAAATAGTACGAATGGTTAGTTTGTGGTAAATAAAGGTTGCATGAATGTCATGACTAATGTATAGTATCGTAAATATTATCATCAGCCCAATAGTCAGCACTTTGGTGTTGACATGAATATCAATTATATATGGTATTTTTTATAAATGTTCTGTTTACCAAACTTTGAATTTTTCGAAAAAAACTAAGGATTTTCTCATCCCAGGAATAGATTACCATAACCGTATTTGGCACAACTTTTAGGAGCTGTAGGTCTTCAATGCTCTTTGACTTTGTACTTGTTTGGCGTTATAACTGTTTTGGTCTGAACGTCACTGATAAGTCTTATGTAGACGAAACGCGCGTCTGGCGTATTAAATTATAATCCTGGTACCTTTGATAACGTTTTATATTCACAATTTCTCGAAAGGAGAGGTCAGGACGTTAACCAAAATTTACCTTTAAAAAATGGAAAGTGTTCCTGCTCCTGGTCTGTCAATTTTTTCCCTTTATTGACAAAGAGATTACGTCATTTTACAAAATCATGCAAAGTGCTCTTTTTATAAGTCCAATAAATAATTTATTGGTATAGACTACCTTAGCCGTATTTGGCTTCAACTTTGTACATGTTTTGGCTTTATAAATATTTTGGATATGAGCGTCACTTATGAGTCTTATGTAGACAAAACGCGCGTCTGGCGTACTAAATCATAATCCTGGTACCTTTGATAACTTTTTATTGCAGATATAGAGATTGTCTCAGTTGTATATAAAGACAATTTGGCATAATCCGTTGCGATTTAGAGCTTTATAAATACATGCTTCTTGTTCGGTGTGAACTAAGTCTCCGTGTTGAAGGCCGTACATTGACCTATAACGGTTTACTTTTAAATTGTTATTTGGATGGAGTTTTGTCTCATTGGCACCCACACCACATATTCCTATATCTACATACGGCTATCTCAGGAAATGACTTTTACCAATCATAAGCACCTGAGATAAACCCAGTTTTTGGTGGGGTTCGTGTGGTATAGTCTTTAGTTTAATATGTTGTGTGTTGTGTTTTATTGTTTATCTGTCTTTTTCCTTTTAGCCATTGCATTCTTAGTTTATTATCAAACTATGAGTTTGAATGTCCCTCTGGTATCTTTTGCCCCTCTTTCATTTGTCTTTTATGACTTTTAAACAGCGATATACTAGTGTTACCTTTGTGGGGAAAAAGCAGGAGATACTAATGGTACATTTAAAACTTATCAGCCGAAGCGAAATTTAACTAACAACGACGTTTGAAAAAATCCAAATCTCAACAAAAAATAATTGCAATGAAATTTGATTAGATGTAGGAAGATGTGGGTTGAGTGCCACTGAACTCTCAATTCAAATAACAATTTTTAAAAAGTATGCATACATTTGAACCCTGTATCCTTTGTTTTCTCAAAGTAATCAAAACTTCATAGAAAATGAAACACTGAGCAATACGAAATTTATATATTGCGGTTTATTTTACCGAAATTTGAGGAAAAACGGAATAAATAAGGATCATTCTAACAGCAAAACGTTAATTTTCTTTTTCACAGAACAGGTAATTTTTAACGCATTGGTGAGCTTTTTCTAAATTGGTTTATCACTAATATCTAAATTTGACAATAACAATAAATGATTAATAACAACTTAATTTGTCAACCTGTTGAAAAAATATTGTTTACCGATTATGTCATCGCGTTTATTTTTATCAAATGGTATATAGCATTATAATCATACTTGACTTTTTTAATAATGTATGCAACATTTATGTTTGCATTTTGTTTGTGATTTTATTTTTTATAGAAGTAAAAGTAAAGACTTTGTCAGAAGGATAAATTGACCGAGTATTGAAATATTACTTTTTGATAATAAAATATACCAGGATTTTATATTTTATTTGCGCAGGACGCGCGTTTCGTCTACAAAAGTCTCATCAGTTTTGCTCGAATCCAAAATTCCGAAAAGTTTTGTCAAATACCACGGACAAACAAACTACACAAACAGGTCATGCACTCCTTTCAAAGAGCTAGGTATAATCTGCAGAAAGGTAAACAGTTTCGGCATAATTCATTCCAAATACTGAGTTATTGTCTTTTCATTTGTACATTATTTGATTTGATACCATACTTCATACCTTTATACCCAATTCTGATTGGTTCATATCATGTAAGTAAACCCAATTCTGATTGGTTCATATCATGAAGCTTAAGGTAAACCCAATTCTGATTGGTTCATATCATGTTAGTATGCTCAAGTCTGAATTGTGCATATGTCGTTTGTTTATGTGGTTCATAAGTGTTTCTCGTTTTTTTTATATAGATTAGATCGTTGGATTTCCCGTTTCAATGGTTTTACACTAGTAATTGTTTAGGCCTTTATAGCTTGCTGTTCGGTGTGAGCCTATGCTCCGTGTTGAAGACCGTACCTTGACCTATAATGGTTTGTTTTACGATATGAATTTATATTTAACGTATATAAGACATCTACTATATAAGTTTGAATAAATTGTGTCTAATCCCTTTTGCATATTTAGGCAAATAAAACATGTTTTAACTTAAAAAAAAAACGTTTGAAAATAGAAAATTCGAAAGTTCTTCAGCCTAAAGTTAACCTAATCCTTTTTAGTTCCCTTTTCCCCTTTATAATTTTGTTTCAGTGCACAGTGCATCTAATAGGTTAAACATGCATATTTATGTGCAACGCATTTCTATGAGGTACTTGTGCGGTGCTGATAATTATAGTTCTATCAACAAAAGTAAATCATTAGAAAAAGATGGATTTGAATTTAAATATCTAAAACTTTGTTTATCGAGCATATATATCCCTTCAAACTGGTAATACAATCAATAAAAAAACAGTTAGATATATATCATTAAGGAATCCTAAATCTTAAAGATTTTTAAAGGCAAGGACGATGAAATTGTGATAAGTAGAAAAATAGGGAACTACATGTCATCAAATTGTGAAAAGTAGAAACATAGGGAACTACATGTCATGAAGTGATATTGAAAAGTAGCCAAATTCTTATAATTTGGATTCATTATTATTATTCGTGGGATACCATTTTTTGTGGATTTCGTTTGTACAGGTGAACAACGAAAATAAATGTTCAACGAATGACAAATTTGTTACGACTTATATACAGACTTTGACAAAATCACGTATTTAAAATGAAATATCCACGAAAATTGGTACCTACGAAAGAAACTGAATCCACAGTATGGTCAGTTTTATTTCTTAATTTACGAACACAAATTCAAGAAAAGTACGGCATTAATCATGTCCGAAGAGATAAAATGATAATTAGCTGATAAACTCTGCATACTGTTGTGCATACCTCATTTCATGTTTACTGCTCAAAGACCACTTAGCGGCTAGATTCTATATTTCAACGATTTATTTTGATGTGTTTTTTTTAGCGAAATTCGCAAAATACAAATCGCTTGCGTCATGAGTTTGTTTGTAATATTCAATATGTTATCTTCCGTTAGTAATTGATTAACAAAATTTAAAAGTATTTGAGTAAAGCTTTATTACATTAAAAACATTACAAGATAAAAACAAGGAGTTTGTAGAAAGTCACAATTGGAATACACGCATGAGAAATAGGTATAAATCTGATTCTTTGTAGATCTACTTTGGACACGCCATCCACGAGTAGACAACTTCGTAGGTAATCGAGCCGCCCCAAGATACAATTTTGAACATGAATCCATGTCCAGAAAGATGAGATACTGTCGCTTTTATCCTCACATTCTTTCCCCTGTAGGTATCCAGTTGGGTCATTCCAAACACTAAAGCAGGTGTCCTGCGGAAAGGTCTACGAAATGGTATGTACATAATTCGATGTTTGTTTCGTCTACTCGAATACCCAAGCTGTGCAGTCCCAGAAATGCCTACAAGCAGTAAAATGAAACACTTTAAACTTATCAAAGTGAAAAACAACATTTGATTGACTTAAGCCAATACAACAGTAACTACTAATTCTAAAAAAATATATTAAAGTGAATCATCTTCATGTGAGACGATAATTCTCTTTATCTGAGACGAGGATAATCGTCCTATGAGACGAGATATAATCGTAATGTGAGACGAGAATAAATGTCATTTGAGACGAAAAATAATCGTTATGTGAGACGAGAATTAATATCGTGTGAGATGAGAATTAATGTCATATGTGAGACGGGAATTGATGTCATGTGAGACGAGAATTTATGCATGTTATATGTGAGACAAGAATTAATTTCATGTGAGTCGAGAGAATGTGATGTGAGACGATAGTTGATAGCATGTGAGACGAGAATTATCGGCATGTGAAACGAGAGTAATCGTTATGAGAGAAGATAATAATCGTCATGCAAGACTAGAATAATCGTCCTGTTAGACAATAATAATCGCCATATTTGGTAGAAATTAGTAGATCTTTATAATGATTGAGAATCAGCGTCTCATTGAATGCAATAGTTGAATATAATCCCAAAAAATGTTTTAGCAGATGGTTTGAAATCACTTAAGAGTATATAAACTGAAATTTATCATCATTATCATGTTTAGCGTTTAGTGACATTAATTACATAATGTTTCAAAGTTAAGGTGTACAAAACGACAGATTACTTTTGATTTTTTTCCAAATATACTTTCTCAATCTTTTTATGCCTTACTATCTTAGTAAAAAGTAATATCACAAACATATTGAACTCAGAGGAAAATTTGATACGAAAAGTCCCCAATCAGTTGACAAACAGTTCTCAACACATCAAACGAATGGACAACAACTGTCATATTTCGGACATGGTACTGGCTTTTTCTATTGATAAAAATGGTGGATTAACCCTAGTGTTATAGCTAGTTGAACCTTTCACTTGTATAAAGTCAGATCAAATGCCATTATATTGAGAACGGCATAAAAAAATATTATCCACTTGAATTTTACTTTTATATACTTGTGAGCAGAAATGTTATAATTTAATTTTGATACCGATAAAATATTGTCACAATTTAAAAAAAATTATTTATGGTGGACAATGCGTTTTTTATCTGTTAACATTAATAATGCCTCAATGAAATTATGCATAATAGTTTGTCAGCAATAAATAAACCGAGTGAAGTTTAATCACTATTTTTTTTTACCAATACTGACATAAGGTGGCTCGGGTTAAATTCTTCTCCATTTGTATCAACATGCAAAATTATGGGAGAAAACTACGATATTAGGGGAGATAACTCAGATAAAGTAATCTTATTAAAGAAAGTGTTGTAAGTTTACCTATTCTAATACGTAGAACGAAAGCAAGTCTAACGCCCCGATTTGTTCTTTTTCTGATTTGAAATCATTTTCTAAGATATATCTTCTTACACTTTATCTTAAAATTTTATAGTGTAGTTTTTTTTATCACACATAATTGGAGTTTCCATGCATAGCCTTTACAAAATCTGACAATTTTATTTGTGGCAGGAAAAGAAGTGCGGCGACCTGAACATTCTGTTATATTTTGGAAAAAGGCATGTTAAAATCTACATTTTGACAAGTTATTAAAAAAATCTTTGTAATTTAGCTAAGACCGCCCGCCCAAATCCACCGTAAGTATATTTTAAATGCAAACAGACAAAATAGATAAATACTTACAACCATGGCGGCGATAATATCGGTGTCGGACTGAAATAAATTGAAGTTATAATATTTTAATTGCACATATTATGATACGATATAAAGCACTAAATGAAATTAAAGGAAGCAAAATAAATAATAATGTATTGTTATACAACTCACCCACACATACATATATACATATATTAATAAAAAACCGAAAAATTCATGATAACACCTAACTGAAAAAAAATATGACAAACATTTATACGTGAACATAAATTGAGAGTTACCGACCTTTGAAATAGTACGATGAAATGACAAATAAAACGATGTATGTTAAAAAGTGTGTCTGAGTTCAACGACAAAACCACTAACCTTTTGTCTCCAAATCAGATACTTCAGATTTTAGAGCCTGAAACTCAGTCTCCATATCATCTTTTGACTTCAACTTGGTTTCTTTTGGTTTTGGAGCCTCGACCTCGTTGTTTATATCATCGACTGAAAAGGGAGCAACATCTAGCTTCGGAGCCTCGATCTCGTCATCCATATCATGATCAACTAAAGGAGAGGATTCAAACTCCACACTCTCGACAACTGCAGACACAATCAACACTGTGATGAATATAAACACGAGCTTCATTGTGTCAAGCTTCTGAGTCCTATCTATGAAATCTAGACGCGTTATAATTACTTTTGTTATATCGCCTCTCTTTTATACACGTCAACCCAAAAATGTTTCCCTTCTTGTACGTGACTTCGACAAACTGGTAACGCATATTCTATTTTCTTACGCGCGCCTTCAACAAACTGGTAACGCAAGTTCTATTGACCAATGAATAAAACGAGGATTCAAGCTTAAACTGGTAGTGGGAGTGTAAACATTGCATTTAGAACATATTCACAGAGAACATAGACATACACTAGAATGGACAAATAAGTAAATAAACAGTCCCGACGACTGCCATTCCCCACTAGAAAAACCGAACACAACATCAATACCTTAGCATCAACTCGTTAATTTATTAAGCAAATAACAGATTGACATTGGATAATACTTTGGGATGAGATTTTACATATTTTTGGTTGTCCCATATTTGTTCATTGAACTTTCCCTGTCAGACATTTATAAAGATAAAAGGATTAAAAGTAAAATTCATAAAAGACCAATTTCGTCATTCAAAAGTTGTTTTTTCAAAAGGTGCTCCACTTTGTAAGACTTGGGTAAATGTAAGTTATATTTTTTTTCTATTTTCTCCATTTTTAAACAAATGTAATAATACTAGTTTATTTGTATAAATCTGGGCTAATGAAGAAGAAGATGTCAATTTTAAAACTAACTAAGCAAGTAGTATAAACATGATAATATCTTTACTCAATGCATACATGTACATGTATCTATTGAGTGCACAGGTAAAAATTTCGGAGTACATACTGTGAGTACAATCGCATGGTGGTATACCTAAAGTGAAGTATCTGTTTAAGAGTTAATATCTAAAAGTGATATGACCATTATAACTAATACATGACTTTTAATTTTTTTTAAATAACTGATTTTTTTATAAAGATCAAAGCAATACACTGTTTTGAGTATTCAAATATGGGAAACCATTAATATTTTGCTTCTGATTCCTCATAGTTCTTGCTCAAGTTACACGATATGCATTATTTGGTATGTTTTTGTTGTTTTTTATCTGCATTTATACTGACATGAACAACACGATAGGTGCCACATGTAATTCAGTATTACTTAGACATCTTAAGTACCAGAAACCTTGTCGTAACAACAATCCCGTCCCTTTTTACCCCCGGAATGAGACATATAGCATGTGACAGACATAATGCTCTTATGATATACTAGGTTATGGAGTGTGTGTCCAATTGATATAGGAAGATTTGGTGTGAGTGTAAATGAGACAACTCTCCATCCAAATGACAATTACAAAAAAAATAAACCATTATAGGTCAATCTGCGGCCTTCCAAAACGATTTGTTTAGAGGCAGCCGAAGGACGCATCCGGGTGCGGGAATTTCTTGCTACATTGAAGACTGGTGGTGACCTTCTGCTCTTGTCTGTTCTCTGGTCGGATTGTTGTCTCTTTGACACATTCCCTATTTCCATTCTCAATTTTATGAGACTTATCACCAGTTATATACTCACGTGAGCAACACAACCTGCGTCATATTTTTGAGCACTTCATGCACACCTGTGATCAGACCCAGTTTTTGCGGGGGTTTGTGTTGCTCAGTCTTTATTTTCATATATTGTGTATTTTGTACGGTGTCTGTCTGTTTTTCGTGTTTTAATTTCATCCATTACGGTTTTAGTTTTCTTTTAACTCGTCAGCCGATTTCATTGAGTGTATAGGCAAAGGTAATATCTTTGGTTAGATTGCTTGTAAGCTTAACTCCTAACGGAGGGTAGTTTACCTAATGCTAATATCAAGTTAATTTCCCATGATAGGGTACCGTTTACCAAATCACGTTATAACGTTTGAGCATAAGTCAGTAGAACTATATAAAAACGAGTTGTATTTATTGAAATCAAATCATGGCCGTAAAGTAAATTACAGTTGAACGAGTTCAGATTACAACCTTTCCACCCCCAACTGACCTACAAATGTCTGGATTTTCCCCACTAATTTACATATATTATTTTCGTATATAAAACGGTAGATTCACAATACAGTATCCGTAACACATCCTATTGTTGGGGGAACAGGAAAACAACTGCATGTTTGATTTAGTAACGCGAATTGAAAGATTTTTAATCGCTTATATGAATTTATCATTACAGACAACAAATTAAAAGTTTATGATTTTCGTTTTGTTTAACTAAACGTAAACGATGCATTTGTTTTAGTTTTAAAAGGAAGAAATACCGACATAGCTAGATATTACAATTAATTATCAAACTACTAACACTTTTCTATTTCATTAGTATTGTAATTTCTATTGTTATTGAATATATCAAATATCATAATTATTAACCAAATCTTGAACAATATATAATTTTTAGAAATTTATAGATAATACGTGTAATTGTTTATCTGTTTTTTAGCTGACCTAGTTTTTTTTTCGTTTTAATTCTGTGGTTAGTCACCACTTCGATGTTGACATGTTTATCAATCATATGGTATTTTTTATAAATTTACCGTTGGCGAACGTATGAATAATTCTAAATATTAAGGATTTTCTAATCCCCGGCAGATAACCTTAGCCATATTTGGCACATTATTGTATAATTTTGGGTCATCAATGTTTTTCGTCATTGTTCGGCTTTCTTTACCATTTTGAATTGATCGTCACTGACGAGTCTTCTGTAATCGAACATGCGTTTGGCGTATTAAATTACATTAAAATTGAGAATGGAAATGGGGAATGTGTCAAAGAGACATCAACCCGACCAAATAAAAAAACAAACAGCAGAAGGTCACCAACAGGTCTTCAATGTAGCGAGAAATTCCCGCACCCGGAGGCTTCCTTCAGCTGGCCCCTTAACAAATATATACTAGTTCAGTGATAATGAACGCCATACTAATTTCCAAATTGTACTTGTACCTTTGATAACTATGAGCATGTCGAAATGATATAGGGTATTGTTTATATATGTATATGTTCCATTTATTTGTACTGTAATTCTGTCATGTAATGTTGTCATTTTAGTGTAAAGAATAACATTGCTATAAAAGGGCGAGATTTTGCTAGCCAAAAACCTGGTTCAATCCACCATTCTTTCTTTAAAACTGTCCTATATCAAGTCAGGAAACTGGCAGTTGTTATCTTATAGTTCGTTTCTGCATTGTCGTTTAATTGTTCGTTCCAATTTAGTGTTTCTGTCGTTTCGTTTTCGTCTATACATGTTATACATATAGTTTATGTGTTTCCTTCAGTATTGGTTTGTAACTGGATTTGTTTTCTCTAAATCGATATATGACTTTCGAACAGCAGTATACTACTGTTGCCTTAATTTTTGAAAACTTTAATTTATATTGCCTGTCCATTCAAAGCCAATTTTCATTCCTAAAGTACACCATCATCATAAAATGAATATTCTCCTTCCTTTTTGGAAATGTTTGAAAACTATCAAAATTTTCTGTTTAGAATAATGGCAAAACTTTTTGTCAACATATATATTTATGTGACATACTCCAACACACAAGAAACTGTACATAAGTTTCAATAAAATTACGAGACACACTTTTTTCTCCTCATATTATATCATGTATACCCTTGAAGATGAAAAATATAAATCATTCAACGGATAAGAATTCTTAAAATATTTTGTTTAAAATAACCAAGATACACAATTCTAAATTTATATAATTTTTTCAATATTACTTCATAATCATTTAACTTTCATTTAGACTCTCCATAAAACCCGAAAAGGAGTGTACACGAATTCTACTGTACTTTAGAAGCTCTTGAGGGGTGCTCCAAAAACGGATGAACCTACGTAATATTCATCTATAACACTTCTCATCAGATAACAATTTGAATCTTACAAAAAAAGGTCAGTTATCTACACATGTTTTTAAATTTAAAATCACGTGTTTAATTTTCCCAAAGATTGAACAAAACAATTTCACCCCCATGGTTGAACTTCCATTCTTGGAAACATTGCTGTCCATTCAATACGTTTTTGCAATTTTGCAAAAATGAATAATCTCATAATAGTTTTCAGGATTGAAGTTTTGTATTTGCACCAAACGCGCATTTAGTCTACTAAAGAATCGTACGTGACGCTTTAAAAATGAAAAATTAAAAAGGCAAAATGATGTACGAACTTGAAGAGCATGGAGGACCAAAACTTTCTTAAGGCGTTTGCCAAATACAGCTATTAAAGTTAATTCCTATGGTAAAAAGGGCGTTTTATTTCAAATATTGTTCAGTTTTATTTAAGAAATTGTTTTTTTGTGGCTTGAATTATTTTGCTCCGAACTGCGAGAGGCGAATCAAGAAAAAACCAATTCGAACACATGCCTTTTTTCAAGTCTTTGTTCTCCATTTACTAGGTTGATAAGTCAGAATGACATTGTATCTTGAACCTTATTCGTCCATGCGTTCTTCAAAGTTAGATTTATTACAAAAATTCCGTTTCCCAAGCATATGGTCAGTTAATGATATGACTATAAATTAACTGCATTAGAAACAAAAAAGCACAACAAACGTACCGCAATGTCTTTTCTGATCAAAAAGTAAGTTCATAATCAACGGAATATAGCATTTGATAATAGACCTCTTACTTATTTCAACATTAGAAATGATCAAACGTAACTTGTCTTCTAGATTTTGTCCCAAAATGTACACATTGTGGATCGAGGTTGATATTCTAGTAGGTCGATAGGGCAAAAGCTGGATAGTTTGTACCTATCGCCGAAGAATGTTTAAGAGTTTTACTACAAATTAAATTTCTTATAACATTTTACTACGAACTTTCTTAAAAAATTGTGTTTTTTTGTACCTTGTTTATGCTTTTCTTATATTCTATTGTGTTTTTTTGTACATTGTTTATGCTTTTATTATATTCTATTATCACTGTTTGTTTCGTTCACACATTAGTGTCAATACAATGAAACTGTATGCGACTGTCACATCAGTAAGAGGTTACGCTAGTTTTTTTCACCAAGTTCAATTCACTATTTTTCATCAGAAAATGCCAGTACTAATTCAGAGATATGACAGTTGTTATACATACATGTACACTAGCCGTTTTTGGCAAAACCTTTTTGAACTTTCGGTTCTTGATGCTGTTCAATTTTGTACTTGATTTGGCTTTCAAACTTTTGTATCTGGACGTCACTAGTAAGTCTTGTGTGGACAAAACGCACTTCTGGTGTATTAGATTCTAAACCTAGTGCATTTTGTATCACCAGCCCAGTAGCCAGTACTTCGGTACTGGCATGAAAATACGGATTTTTGTGTTATTAAAATAATTAAATGTGCTGTTACAAAATATTAGAAATTATTAGAAAGTTAAGGAATGTATCTCCCTCATGCAAAGCTCTGATTTCTTTCACGGATTTGGCTATACTTTTTGGACCTTTTGGGTTATCGCTCTTCATCTTTTATATAAGCTTTGGATTTCAAATATTTTGGCCACGAGCATCACTGAAGAAACATGTATTGTCGAAATGCGCATCTGGTGCAAGAAAATTGGTACCGTCAATTTTATTTTTTGCTATTATTCGTGTGTTTCTTTGTCAATTGTGTTCTCCTATTTATTTTTATTGTAGTCTTATAATGTTGTGTTGTCATTTTAATGTTATATTTAAAAGAGGGAGTTTTGGCATGCCACAAATCAGGTTCAACCAACCATTTTTTCTTTAAAAATGTCCTGTACCAAGTCAGGAATATGGTCATTGTTATATTAAAGTTTGTTTCATTGTTACATTTTAACGTTGTGTTTTTTTTTGTGTCGTTTATTTTTCTTATATTTGAGTGTGAATTCACATTATTATAAGACGTGTCACGGTTTTTTTCAATCCCAAATTCATGTATTTAGTTTTAATGTTATTTTTGTTATTCTCATCGGATTATGTCTATTGCTTAGTTCGTTTCTGTGTGTGTTACATTTTAATGTTGTGTCGTCATTCTCTTATATTCAATGCGTTTTCCTCAGTTTTGGTTTGTGATCCGGGTTTGTTGTTTTTTTCTATCGACTTTATGACTTTAAGAGTTATGAACATCGGTATACTACTGTTGCCTTTATTTAATGTGTTTGAGCTGTAGATTTTAATAAAATAAATGAATTGATGAAAAAGTAGAAACATTAGGAATTACACTGACCTTAAGAGAATAGTCAAATTCATTTCTTGAACAGCGAATTTAAGAAAAGTATGGTATTAATTATAATTAGGTCACATGTGATATTGTAATGATAAGCTGATAAACTGTGGGACTAACAGTCCAATTGCATACTGTAAACCAACTTATTTGTTTAGACCATATTTCACGTTGAGCCTTGCCTGATTTTCGCGATTTTCAATTATATTTGATGTATTCAAATGAGGGAGCTTTGTTTAACATTATAGCGAAGATTTATATTCGGAAAATTCTCTGTGCGAAAAAATAAACCATTTGCGTAAATTAGTTGGTAAACCCCTACAACGATGTGATTGATATATGACGTACTTGGAAAATTGAAATCGGATAAAACTAGTATGTCTGGAGTGTTTGCTTCCCTTTGGTGTCATACACAAGATGTCCAGAGGCCCACAAAATTCATGTAAACTATTAGCCATATAACTACTGATCGTTTTTATTATTGAAATACGCATAGGAAACAACTACTTCCTGTTTCGGGTCCAGTCGAAGTCAACAATCGGGGAAAAAATTGAAAAATTCGGTATTGCTTGTTCAGAATGACCTTATTTGGACTGCTTAACTTAGATAAGTTTCACTCCGACTTAAGGACTGTTAAGATTTATGTGTTAAATGAGGTCCACTCTACATGCAGACTACAGATGAATACATATATCAGCATCCCTCGGTCTTGGGGTCAATGAATAGAATAAAAAATCGTTCAAATGAAGCTTTTTCACCTAAGACAAATTTTTGGGATTATTCCCACCCTGCAACCCCGCCTCCTCGACCCAACTACCCTACCGCGTGTTCTCCTACCTTAGAATAAAAGTGATCAATATGCTCCACCAGTAGAGTTAAACTCATTTGCATACAATCTGCATTTTTTGGCAAATACACGAAGAAAACAATTCAGCATGGTAATAGTAAGTGTTAATAGTTTTCATTTTTGTATCTACCGATAGTTATTGATTAACAAAGATTCAAAATATTTTTTTTTGAAGCTTTAATATTATAAAGAATTAACAGGAACGAAACAGGGAGGTTGTACAAAGTTGCGATTGGAATACATTTATAACGGAATTGGTACAAATCTGACTATTTGAACATCTACTTTGGACACGCCATCCAAGTTAAGACAACATCCTAGGTAATCGAGTCGGCCCAAGATACAATTTTGAACATGAATCCATGTCCAGAAAGATGGTATGCTGTCGCTTTTGTCCTCCTTTTTCTTCCCTGTAGATATCCAATGCGGTCACGAAGATTAAACATTTTCTGAAAACAATTCAGCAGGGTACTAGTCAGTTTTAATAGCTTCTTTTATCTAACTTATAGTTATTGATTAACAAAGATTTACAATATTTTGTTTGAAGTTTAATATTCTAAAGAAATAACAAGAACGTAATAGGGATTTTGTAGAAAGTTACAATTGGAATACACTCATAGAGGAATTTGTACATATATGATTATGTGAGCATCTACTTTGGACACGCCATCCAAGTGTAGACTACATTGTAGGTAATCGAGCCGCCCCAGGTTTTAATATACAAAATGAATCCATGTCCAGAAAGATGGAGTACATTCGTAGTTACCCTCACATTCTTTCTCCTGTAGGTATCCAGTGAGGTCATTCCAACAACTAAAGCAGGTGTCCTGCGGAAAGGTCTACTAAATCGTATGTACATAACTCGCTGTTTGTTTCGTCTAGCCGAATACCCAAGCTGTGCAGTTCCAGATACGCCTACAAGCAGAAAAATTAATTACTTAAAGTTTATCAAAGTGAAAAACTAGTGTGTATTGGTAATTAAATCAACCACTTTTGATTGATTTCATTCGATTCTACATTTACTACTATTATATCTGGTGCAGTTATCTTTCTTATAGCTGATGATGACAAGATATATATCAGTGATCTTAAATATTGATCCAATAACGTTCATTTAAATACTTTCAGTAATGAGCTGTATTAATTGATGGTATTGTCAGCGTAGGTAAGTTTTGAAATATAAGTGTTGGTGTCACCGAGATGAACAAAATGTGTTAAAATCTATGAGATTGTTTTTATAATGTCCAATGACATAACATATTATGTACCCTAATTGTTAGAAGTTTTCGCTGAGATAATTGGCTCATTTAGAAATTAGTCAACAAATTATTTTTATTTTATACAGTAAGTTCATACCCGCAGTACCGTTAGCATCTTAACTGTTATCAGACTGAAAGGGATGATAAAAAGGTTTTAAAAACTTTTAAAATCTTGAATCTCCACTAGAGTGCTTTTGAATGATGAGATATGGACGTCACTGAACTAGTTTATATATATATTATATTTAGGTTCCAGCTGAAGGACGCCTCCGGGTGTGGGAAATTCTCGCTGCATTGAAGACCTTTTGGTGACCTTCTGCTGTTGTCTGTTCTATGTTCGGGTTGTTGTCTCATTGACACATTCCCCATTTCCATTCTCATTTTTTTTGGAATATAAGTATTTAGAATTATCGTCAAGTGAGACGAAAAAAATCATGTGAGACGATGAGTATCGTCATGTAATCGATATGTGAGACGATTATTATCGTCATGTAATCGATATGAGAAACGATTATAATCGTCATGTAATCAATATGTGAAACGATTATAATCGTCATGTAATAGATATGTGAGACGAATATTATCGTCATGTAATCGATATGAGAAACGATTATAATCGTCATGTAATCAATATGTGAAACGATTATAATCGTCATGTAATCGATATGTGAAACGATTATAATCGTCATGTAATCGATATGTGAGACGAAATAAGTCGCCATGTGAGACGAAAGTACTAGGCTCTATGGTTTTTCAGGACTAAAAGTAAAAAAATAACACATTATCAACATAACTGAAGACACATGACGTATGCAATGTTTTTAAGTGTAATGTTGCAAACATAGATCTTTTAAAAGATGTACAAATACATATCCGGTGTACTGAACTTTGTCAATCAAAATTAGATGCATTCTTTGGGAATTGTATATTCATGATAAATCTTTTAATAATTTTTATACCAAAAAAAACCTGTTTTGAACCATAAACGTCCAATATGTTATACTAGATTAACAGACTCAAAAATCGCACTTCAAGTCGATGTTATAATCTATACTGAGTGGGAAAACTTCAATAACAGGCTTAGAAGTGAAATGCGTTCCCGTAACTTTCCTGTTTAGAAATAAATTATATTCACCATCCTGAAATTACCGTTTCTTGTGAAAAATGTTTTAGAGAATCGAAAAATTGATGTTTAATATACAGAAAAAGACCATCCCGAATAAGATGGTACGTGCATTAAAAAAAGTTAAGTATACTTTAAACATCTTGTGTATTATAAATGTTTGTAATTAAGTCGTTAGAATATATATGAGGTGAAAATCTGTTGATATTATTTTCATTTTGGGGTACGGACAATGAAATTACCCATGATGCTTTAGAGCCTAAAACGGCCAATTCTTTAACTTCTTTTTTGTTTTCTGTTATCATTTATGATCCTGTATATTTGCTCTACGGCGAGGCAATGGACTGTATTCTCAATCCGAAAACACACGAGATATTATTTAAACAAATACTGACTGAAGTAAAAGTACTTTAAATGCAAACAAACTTAATGGTAAATAAACACTTACAACCATGACGTCGGTGATAATGACGACGGTGGTGATGACGACGGTGACGATAACGACGGTGACGATGACGACGGTTGAGATGACGACGTTGGACTGAAATAAAATTCAAATTCAAATTTTGATGCAATTATTATGTAACTATATTTAAGCATTCAATGAGATTGAAAGAAAGAAACCAAATACATATTCATATACAGATATACACGCATAAATATACATAGTCCAAAATAATCATGATAACATTTAACTGAAAAAATATGAAAAAAACTACGTGAACATAAATTGAGAGTTTGAAAAACAAATACTTTAAATGGACAAATAAAACAATATATGTTAAATAAGGGTCTACGTTCATTAAAAATCAACTTACCTTTTGTCATTTCTCTCTTCAACATTGATACTTCCGATTTCAGGGCCTGAAACTCATTATTCTCCGTTTCATCTTTTGACTCAACGTTGGCACCATCTGAGTTCAGAGCCTCGACATCGTCCTCCATATCATCATCGACTGAAGATGGGGCAACATCTGGCTCCGGAGCCTCGACCTCGTCCTCCATATCATCGACGGAAGAGGGGGCAACATCTGGCTCCGGAGCCTCGACCTCGTCCTCCATATCATCATCGACTGAAGATGGGGCAACATCTGGCTTCGTAGCCTTGACCTCGTTCTCATCATCGACTGAGGAGGGGGCTACATCTGGCTTCGGAGCCTCGACCTCGTTCTCATCATCGACTGAAGAGGGAGAGGATTCAAACTTTAACGTGGTGCCATATGCAGACACAATGCAAACAGTTATGAATATAAACACGAGCCTCATTCTGTCAGACTTGTCAGCCTCACTTATGAAAACTAGACGCGTTATACATACTTTTATCATATCGCCTCATTTATACATGTCCACCGGAAAATGTTTTCCTTCTTGCACGTGACTTCGACTAACTTGTAACACATATTTTAATTTCCTACACGTGACTCTGATAAACTGGTAACGCATTTATTAATGATCAATATATGGAATGAGGCTTCAAGCCAAAACTGGTAGTGATAGTTGTACATTACATAATACATTAAGCCCATAGGACACTGAAGTACACAGAAATTGGCAAACAATTAATTAAACAGCCTCGATAACCACCGTCTATCAAATAAAATAAACCAAGCAAAATTACCGTACATAGCAGTATGTTACTGTGTACGCCTCAGCACAACATGTTTTTAAAGTTCATAAGCCAATTACAGATTGATGTCAGAATATACTTTGAGCATGTTTCCTGAAATGATATTTAAAGTGTTGCCAGTTGTTTGCTTTTGCTTTATTTGTCCAATTAACCTTCAATCAGATCTAAAATAGGATTCAGAATGAGCACAGTTATGTGCCTATGCTTATCCTTCCCGAACTACTACAGAGTCAAACCCCTATCTCACACACATAGAAATTGTCTAAAGTATACATATTTATCAATTATAGACTTTTGACGAGGTAAATACGTTATACATGGACCTGGTCAAATTATATTTACCGAGGACGAGGCCCGATGTTTTATATAATCTAACAGGTCCATATATAAAGTATTGACCGAGTGAAAGTCCTGATACAAAAGATATCTTGGTAAACCATTGAAGGTCAAATGTCAAAGTAAGGCATTCAACACGGATCCTTGGCATACACCCCGTACAGCAAGCTATAAGTGCACTCAAATTAAAAAAAGGGTCTTATCTATATCAAAATAACAGAAATCACTTATAAACTACAATAATAAACGACAAACATAGATAATCAGGTTCATGACTTAGGTCAGGTTAAAACAAATGAAGCGGATCTAATAATTTTGATAGGCGCCAACCTTCATCTTATATGAAACAATAGTGTAAATTCCCAACTTCGAAAGACACACTTTATAATATCAATTAAAATAGCATAATGGATCAAATAACATATTAAAAAAAAAAAACGAACATAATTTTGGGGCCCATTATACTTTGTTGTTCGGTTTGAGCCAAGGCTCCGTGTTGACGGCCGTACCTTGACCTATAATGGTTTGATTTTATATTTTTTTCTTTTGATGGAGGGTTGTGTCATTGGCACTCATACCACATCTTCCTATATATATAATCTGAACGAATATATTTGATCTATGACATTAGGTAAATTCCAAATATATAAAACAAGAGAGTTCGATGTCAAACAATACCAGGAAGACAACCATAACCTTGAACAAAATACCGTCAAAGAATTTAACGCACACAGTAAAATAAAGAAAACTTTGTAGCAGGGTATTCAATTTAGTATCAAATATTTGTTTCAGTTAGCCTACATGTTCTTATGATAAATATGGGGCTCACATTCATCAAATCATTCATATAGTGACATATAATTACGCAATAAACTGTTATCATTAATCAGCTTAGAAAAATGTACTTATTGGAATCAAATCAGGGTCATAAAGTTAATTATAGTTGTACGAGTTTAGATTAAAACAACTGACCTAAAAATGTCCGGATTTTCCCTATTAATTTCCACGTGTTGTTTATGTATATAATATGATATTTTACAATATAGTATCCGTAATGCATCCTATTGGTTTTGAAACAGGAAAACATTTACATGTTTGATTTGTTAACGTAAATTGTACGATTATTTATCGCTTGAAAGTTTTTAAAATTTAAGTCAATCTTTGTCTGATCTCCGAACGTCAAATTAATCGTATATGAAAACTAAAAGGTTCTATTTATTTCGCCTGCCTATGTTGAGCCAACTCAACACCATCACTTTCAATAACCATTCTTCTTTTTTCTGACGTTTTGAGAACAATTTTTTGGTTGGTTAAAATTATGGCAAAGCTTTTGGTCAACATATATCATGTATATATCAAAGTGACATATCCTTAAAAAAAAAGGTAGACATGACAGGAAATTGTCTTATCTATCTATATTCCCTTTTACTATATAACATTTAAACTTTTACCTTGGCTTTGGACAAATATATATATATATTCGATTAATACTTAGCTATAACGCTTCTCATTTAATAACAATTTAAGTCTAACAGAAAAAAAAAAGACCAGTTGTATACAAATATTTTAACAAGAAAAACAAGAAACTAATTCTCCCCGTCATTCAAATAATATTTATCATCACTTTTGTTGGACTTCCATTATTGAGGACGTTGCCGGCCATTCACGACGTTTTGCAATTTTACAATAAGAACGAACGACAACCAAGTGTCTATACTACAGAGGCTTTTTTATGTGACTCTTTTCGACTTTTATTCCCAAAAGGTTTACATTGTTGTTCAATGCTGTTATTTTACGATGTCGATGATCTATATATACGCTGAAATGGTGTTAAAGAGTTTTACTTCAAATTACAACCTTATATTTTAGATTCTACCACTGCATCGAGTGTGATACGATATTTCTCCACTCGAGACAATTTAATTTAAATATTTTAAATTTAACTGTCGAGTGTGGATAAATATCGTATTATACGAGATTTGGCCGTAGAATCTGTTTCCCTTATGAATTTCAAACAATATGCAGGCAAAGGTATTCCTTCTTTTCGAATGATCTGCAAAAAGATGCGTTCTTTCTATGTGACGTCATCAGGCATGGTCGCCGTTTTTCGTGCAGTCACAATAAGAAATTCAGAGGAAAGCAAGAAAATTCGACATCGAATTTTAACCAAATTTGAATGAAGAACTGAGATCAAACGAACCACAATTTGATTATTTTTTTTTATATATTGGTTCAGAAAGGGATAAATTTACGAAGAATTAGATAAATATATATATTTGTCCAAAGTCAAGGTAAAAGTTTATTTATACATAAACACGTTGAACTTCAAACGTCAAAATCATTCAATCGCGTAGTTGAATTAACTATTTCTGGATTCTTATAAATTCTAAATAACTTTTGGACTATTCTAAATATCGGTCTATTTCTGAAAATCATTTTTACATACTTTTTATTTTTAACCCTGTATGCTAACATTGCCTATGTGAAAATTGAAAATTGTTTGTATGTACATTGAACGACAAATATATACGACGTATAAAGTTTTCTGACATCAGACACGAAAATTAATAAATGTGTTTGCAGATAGATGGTTTTTTTTGTTCACCTTAATTGTTCCTTTTAAAATTGTTACACGATGATGACTGCTGTACCCATATTTTGACTATTTAATTTATTGTGTCTGTTTAGTTAACGCATCATGTTAAATATACAAATTTGATGAGACTGTCACCAAAGTGAGAGGGTTAGCGCTATAAACCAGGTTTAATCCACCATTTTCTACATTTAAGAATGTATGTACCAAGTCAGGTATATGACAGTTCTTGTCCATTCGTTTTGATGTGTTTTGTTATTTGATTTTTGCCATGTGATTATGGACTTTCCGAATTGATTTTCCTCTGAGTTCAGTATTTTTGTGATTCTACTTTTTACATTTCCCGCAACTATTTTCGACGATTTTTCTTATGACAATTACGTGATTGCCAATGCTATTTTTACTATGTTTATAAACTAAAATCTGGCAGACGATTCACATGTTGTTATTTCTCAGGTTGGGACACATTAGTGGTGTATTATCAATTGCCTTATTTCGTTTATCAATGACAAACTTTATGGTCTGAAATTACTTTATGGTACGTATTGCGATGCGTTTTTTTCAATCTGTTGTTGGTTTGTAGTCATATCTTAACTGACCACATGTTTGGGGATCGGATGTATTGAACAAAATTTAAATCTGACGAACAATTGGAAAAAATAGCTTCATAATACCAAGTCATACTGACTAATCAATCCGATTTATGGAGGAAAAAACTTTAAAATTCTAAAGTGTCTGAATCGCTTTTCTTGAATCGCCTTCTTGAAGAACGTCCAAAACTAGAGCCATACTTAACAGTTTCTGCATTTTTGAAGTATAGAATAGGTTGTCGATCGTTTTGATTGTAAAATTGCCAAAGTTCGTGAATGCACACCAACATCCTCAATTATGAAAGTTCAACCATAGGGTAAACTTTTGTTTATTGAACGATGTGGAAAATTTAAAAATGTGATTGCAGAACTTTCTAAAATGATAAAGTTGAATTTAAGTACATCCTAGTACTGAAAAATCGAACACTCGGCGTTATAAAATTACACATGTCATTGTTTTCCTGTGTCAAAACAAAAGGATGCATTTCACGGATACTTATAATAAAGCATCCGATTTGCTATGCCAAAAAATATAAAAATAAAAAAGTGTAAATTACTGGGAAAAATCCAAACATTTTAAGGTCAATTGAGGAGGCGAATTTGTAATCATAACTAGTTCACTTCTACTTTATTTTGAAACCGTTAACTTATTTCAATAAAGACACTTTTCTGTATCGGTTTCTATGGACTAATGATACAACTTTATTAAAAACTTTAAACTTTAACAAAAATTTTCTGACGTCAGACACGCAAATCAAGAATGTGTTTGTTAATAGATGTTTGTTTGTTCTGTTAAATTGTTCCTTTTAAAATTGTTACACGATGATGACATATTTTGACTATTTTTTTTGTTATGTCTGTTTAGTTCACTAATCATTGTAAATATAACGGAATTTGATGAGACTGTCAACAAAGTGAGAGGTTTAGCGCTATAAAACCAGTAAAGTCCACCATTTTCTACATTTAAAAATGCCTGTACCAAGTCTGGAATATGACAGTTCTTGCCCATTTCTGTTTGTTGTGTTTTGTCGTTTGAATTTGCTATGTGATTAGGGACTTTCCGATTTGATTTTCCTCTGAGTACAGTATTTTTGTTATTTAACTTTTTTTATAACTTTACTTTATTAAAGAGTCTTTTGTTGCTGTTTATCATCTTTTTTGGTATATTCACCAGTGTTCGCGTTTGTACTGTTGAAATGAATAATCATTGATATAGACATACTCATAAATAAACTGTTTACAAAAGTTAGAATTTTTGGAATACATGTACTATTTTTTTTCTGCCCAATGAATAGTAAAGGCAACAGTAGTATACCTCTGTTCGAATTGCATAATTCGATAGAAAAATTACACATCCAGATTACCTTAGCTGTATATATGTGGCAAAACGTCTCGGAATTTCAGGTCCTCAATGCTCTTCAATTACATACTTTATTTGGCCTTTTTAACATTGTTCTAATTGAGCATTGCTGATGAGTCTTTTGTAGACGAAACGCCCGTCTGGCGCAAATACAAAATTCAATCCTGGTATCTATGGTGATTTTATTAACAATAACTGTTTTAAATCCGCGAGGGTGTTAGCAAATCTTCTGTGTTGACATAAAAATCATTGATACAGTCATAATTATATATGAACTGTTTACAAAGCTTGGACTTTTAAAATACTACGTTTTTTTCTACCTCAAGAATAGATTTCCTTAGCTGTATTTGGCAAAACTTTTCGGAATTTCTGGTCATAACTGCAATGAAACTTCGAACTTAATTTGGATTTTTTATCATTGTTTTATTTGAGCGTCATTGATGAGTCTTTTGTAGACAAAACGAGCGTCTTGCCTTAAAAACAAAATTTCAATCCTTGTACCTATGCTTAGTTTATTTACACATTCACATGTTTCATCCACTTTTTTTTACACAAAGAACTTCCTATACCTAGTCCTGAATATGAAACTTGTTTTCCATTCGTTTGATGGGATTATTTTTTTGATTTTCTCATTGATATGGGAACACCCAGGGGAATTTTCTTTGTAGTGTGGTATTTCAACGTACGTTTGTCTCTGATGGAGAGTTGTCTTTGTTGGCAATTTTGACACATGCTCTCATTCGTTTGATATGAGAAATAAGCTATATAAAAAATATATATTTGCATCACAGCCTTATTTCAGATACATTTTGGTTTGAATCATTGCCAGGGATATAACCGTATAAAAATCAGCTGACCGTTTTAATCACGTGCTGTTGTTAATCAAATATTAAGCTTCTCAATAATAAATAAAGACTTTCTGATTAGTTTACAAAATGATTTTTGAGAATACTACATATCAGGAAACTTTATTTTATTCAATGTACAGTGGTTTTTAATCGACCAATGTGTCATTTAAAATTTTTTGACAAATGTAAACAAAGGCAACAGTAGTATACCACTGTTTAAAACTAAAAAATCCATGGAAAAAACCCAACTCGGGGTAACAAGCTAAAACTGAGGGACACGCATTAAATATAAGAGGAGAACAACGACACAACATTAAAATGTAACACACACAGAAACAGACTAAGCATTAGACAAAATCCTATGAGAATAACAAATATAACATCAAAACCAAATACATGAATAGATAAGTAACGTGAAACGTCTTATAGTAATGTGAATGCAAACTAAAAAAAAGAGAAAACAAACGAAACAACCGAAACACAACGTTAAAATGTAACACACACATAAACGAACTATAATAAGACTGGCCATATTCCTGACTTGGAACAGGACATTATTTAAGGAAAATATGGTTAAATGAACCTGGTTTTGTGGCATGCCAAACCTTCCTCGTTTATGGCCATGTGAAATATAACATTAAAATGACAACACATCATTACAGGACTACAATACAAATAAATAGGAGAACACAATTGACAAAAACACAGGAATAATAGCTAACAAAAGGCATCAAGTTTTAAATTTTAATACGCCATAAAGGGCTTTTGTCCACACAAGACTTACTAGTGACGCCCAGATACAAACGTTTGACAGCCGAAACAAGTACAAAGTTGAACAGCATCGAGTACCAAAAGTTCAAAAAGACCCTTTCCGACGGATGTTATTAATGAACACAAACAATCTATGTTTTAGATACTAGTATAGCAGACGCCCCGATTATTTCTAGTGTAGACGCGCGTGTTTGACTGGTACAATCGTCAAAGTAAAATGACGCACATCGATTGTTGCCATTTCCTTGGTCCGAAGGTACACCGAAAAAATCACCCAAATTAAACAAGTGTCGTTGAACGTTTGGACCCTATCTAACGGGTGTTACTAGTGAATCAAGAACAATCTATGACGTTAAAAGATATAACATACGACCCTACAACTTCCAGTATAGAAGACGGGTGCCACGGGAGCAGAATTTGCCTACCCTTCGGGAGCACCTGAGATCACCCCTAGATTTTGGTGTGGTTCTTGTTGTTAATTCATTGGTTTTATATTTTGTGCCATGTGTACTTTTGTTTGTCTGTTTGTCTTGATCATTTTTAGTCATGGCGTTGTCAGTTAATTTTTGATTTATGAGTTTTATTATCCCTTTTGGTATCTTTTGTCCCTCGTTTATGTTTCACTGGTACAATCTTCAAAGTAAAAAAAACGCACAACGATGGTCACTAATAGAACACAAATAAATAATAAAACAAAAATCATACAAATTAAACAAGTTTATTTCTTGATGCAATACATCAGATACGATTGTGGTTTTATTCAAACAATTTACAGTGACATAACGATCTCATATTAATAGTGAATTCGTAATACAAGCACATTGATGATATCACTAAAAAAAATAGTTAACCCAATTAGAAAAAAATATTGTATCTAAAATCGTCTAGGACAACTGTAGAATCACATTTATCTTACAAGAAATGAATAATTATTATTATATATAGCAATTCATATTATGAAATCAAAGTGCTTGTAAGCACAGAAGATTAAACATCGCGGTAATTAATCAGTGGAAAGTAAAACTAAATATTGTATTGTCAATATATTGTTTCCACTAGAATTCTGAACAATGGGAGATAACTCAAATTTTTGAAGATAAGGTTTAACCATGTAAACAATGACATCATTTATAATTTTTGAATATATATTAGATTCCTGCGCCTTGCAAAGTAATGCTATTTTCTTGACAGATGTAACATTGTTTTGTGACTTGAATATCTGAGCATATATAACATTGATTAATTTCCGAAAATATTCATTAAAATGATTTTAAGAATGTAATGATCAATGCACAATATTTTGTTATCAAATAGGAAGTGATGATAGTTATCAAAGGTACCAGGATTATAATTTAGTACGCCAGACGCGCGTTTCGTCTACATAAGACTCATCAGTGACGCTCATATCAATATATTTATAAAGCCAAACAAGTAAAAAGTTGAAGAGCATTGATGATTCAAAATTCCAAATATGGCTAAGGTAATCTATGCCTGGGATAAGAAAATCCTTAGTTTTTCGAAAAATTCAAAGTTTTGTAACAGGAAATTTATATATTTAGTTAGTCATATAGGGTTTTGATTGCATTTCATGCAATATTTACCCTTAAACCTTTATTGATTGCATAATTGAGGGTCTGACTTGGGTTAACATAATAAAATAACATAAATAGAGATGGGCAAAATATAGGAAAAGAGAACAATGAATCAACAAACAAAGACCTAGTGGTGGAATTCAGATGTTGACTGCTCTATGTTCGGGTTGTTGTCGCTTTGACTCTTTCCCCATTTCCTTTCTCAATTTTATAGAGAGTAATGGGCTACTAAAATATTTAGAAATATGATTTAATGGGCAAACAAAAGGATCGTGTAAACATGTCTTAAGGATCAAAGAAAAAAACTGACCCCATTGAATGATGACCTAACCAATTAAGATCTTTATGTTATAACCAAAAAAAATGAAAACAACACGTTTTTGCGTGAAGCGCTTTTCTGGATTTACTTTCATCTAGACTAATCAAAGCCAAACATTTGAAATACGAAGACATACATGTATGAGAACCAAGACCGTTGAAAAGCTGTATATTTACTTTGACAAGTTTACAAAACAGTGAAAATTTCTAGAAATTTCAACCACTGAATTAACAAGAATAATTTGGTTGAATATATAGCAGTTGACAAACACTAATTTTTATCGTTGAAAAGCTTTCCCCGTACTAATAGTTAGTGATTTAAACGGTCAGCTAATTTATAAGAATTATCTCCCTTATGTGTATTGTACCATCTTAGGCATTCACAGGTACATGTAACACTAATTGAAGTATTTAGACAATGTCAGATGCTTATCTATAAAACTATTAATCGAAGACTTGTAAGAAAAAAATAACAACGTTATTCATCGTGCATGAAGCAGTTGACTGTTGATGTGTGAGAGTGGGTGACAACTTAGATTTAAAATTAAAATGGTAAAGTTTGCATTTATTCAATCTACATTTTACAACTATTTGGTATATCATGTATATGTATTGTAACTGTTGAATATGTTCAATTTTAACAAATTTGGCAAATTGTAAAAACAAATATTCAGATATGCCACATATATCACAATATGAAATTATAAATGTATAACATATGTAAACATATAGCATGATACGTAACGATAACAGACACAGTTCAGCTGTTTAATGGTCTTTACATGTAAAAAAAAAATAGCCAAAAAGATAATAACTTTAAAAAATTATAATTAAATTTTGAATCATATGTGGAAATAAATATATAACAAAAGTTATCCAATTTATAAATCTAATATCTTAAAGTGACAATAAATTAATAAATACCACAGGAAGAAATGGCTATATAAACGTTTCTTTTAGGATTTCAAAATCTATGATTTGATACAAAGAATTCTTTGTAATTTCTAAGGAAAATCAATATTTTTTGTTACACATACATTTTATCCTGTTATTCCAAAATGTATTTATGTCAGAGATGTCTCATTTTGCGTTATATTTTTAGAATATTTAAGTTCAATATACTGAATATATATGAGGAATGGATACGAAATTAAGTCATTTTACGTCATGAGAAAAGAAACAAGTATGTTAAAAAGTTGTAAAAAACGAGAAAAAAAAAGAATTCTTAAATCTCAATACTAGCATCTGAATGAGTCACTTAATGTTATTTATGAATCTGACGGAAATAGCTGATAATATAACATTTTGACGTCTGAGTTGTCCCCCTTTTACTGTGCAAATCAACAAATGATATTATATGTTTTAAGTCTTTCGTCCAGATATTAACATTTACAAAAATTTAAAAAAATCTAAATATGCAATATTTTATTCAACAAGCATATAAAAAAAATCGTAAAATCTGTTTAAAAACTGTACAGAATTTTTTTTTATCAAACACATCTTTCAAAGACGTGTTATTTGAATTTGTAAAAGCGTCTTCATCCTACATATATGCAGATTCAAGTTATCATGGTTTAAAAAGAAAATCTGTTTTGCTGTGATAAGTGTTTTTTTGAAATTATGTGTCCTATACAACATCTGATTAGTTTTGAGATACCACACTTTGAACACATATTTCTCGTAGAATTTCCTAACTTATCTATCCGAAATATTGCAATCTGAATTTTTCCTGGAATCATAAGAGAAACAGATTATGCCCCTAACCCACTTCAGAATAACATGTATCTACACTCGATAAGTTTATCTATAAATACAAAAATGCTCAGTAACAATGCAAATTTTATAATTTTGAAAATTAAACAAACTCGAGAAGATAAATATTGTATGTAGCAGATTTGTGATAAAATCTAAATTGTATAATAAATTTATATATTTAATATTTTATTGTAGAAAATACCAAGATATAGAAATAATTCCAACTAAAAGATATCTTGTTATAACTTTTTTCATTTTAGAGAAATATTATATTTGGCATTATTTAGATAACATATATCAGTGTAACTCTTCTTTCGAGAAGGAGCCATTATCGTAGATGAATTGGTTTTAATGGATACATCATTACCACGTGGTGTAATAAACTCTCACAAA
Source organism: Mytilus trossulus (assembly GCF_036588685.1). Taxonomy (NCBI): domain Eukaryota; kingdom Metazoa; phylum Mollusca; class Bivalvia; order Mytilida; family Mytilidae; genus Mytilus; species Mytilus trossulus. Next base: position 24,951,302 of record NC_086383.1, on the reverse strand, counting down.
ACAAACTGTCAATCAAAATTTATCTACACAATAAAATTTAAATAAAATCAACAGTTTTCTAACAATCTAATAAACAACATACTCAACATAACAAATTCTGATTTGCAAATCTCGTTGATCTGACGAGAACAAATAACGGTTCTCTCTCTTTGATAATTAAAAACGTGTGCAAATGGTAACATTGAAATACAATATATTATTTAATGTGTACAATGTAAAAGATGATTGAGATATCGATTCATTATTATTATAAATAAAGCGTTGCTTGGACCCTGCAAAGGGAGATCTGAATATCTATCTTATGCTTATTTGAACTTCAACCAAAAACAACTAATATTTCCCGCCTTGTTTCAAATACTTGTCCAATAACCATTGTAACAACTTTAAACACCAGCGTCTCTTGTCATTATACAATTGTAGAAGTAGATTACCCTATTACTGTAAAATTTTATCAAACGATACACTTGTTACAATTGAGGTATACATGTTCGGCGTTTTATTTGAGTATTGTATACCAGCTTGAGTATTAAACTTTCCAGTTTGAAAGTCTTCATTGAGCCATACACTTTATTTTGAATCATCTGCATTAAACAGTATATACAAAACTTTGAGAGGGCAATGCATAATTTTATATATGATTTATACACTGTATCACATTAGCACCTTAATACTAGGAAATATATCAATGTATGTCAAAGGTAAGAAAGTACAATAAATGAAACTAAAATAAAAACCTTAGACAAGATAATATATTTGTGATACGAAACTAAATATGCATTTATTTCTGCTCAAAAAATAAAACTAAATAGGAAAGAATCACTGGTTTTCAAATCCATACTTTACACATCATAACATTTGTGTTCATTATTTTCGTTGTTCGTGTGACTAGGTTGTGTTGCCTGTTCTGAGTCGGGAATATGTTATCAATTCGTAGGATGTGTTTTGAGCTGTTGATTTTGCCATTTGACATACTATTTCATTTCAATTTCAATACTAAAGTGAAAACTATAGTATTATATTTTTTATTTTTTTTTATTCTATTGTTATAGTAAACCTTCAATAGTATGTGTTCTACCCTCTTATTTTTATTTTGATCAAATTTTGGATCTAAAAATTACCAGGGGGAAAATACAAGTAGTTGTACATCTGGAAAAAGTTGAAATTGATTGCTTTAGTCCCTAATTAAGAATTGAGCCCTGATGATATGATTTAAGTAACAAAAGGATCATAACTACATACAAAATTCACAAATAATGATTCAGTGCAACTCTACATTGTACATTACACATTTTGTATTATTTGCCAATACATGCGTGAAACTGTAGAATCCTTCTTAAAAAGGTCAATTATCCATGAAAAAATGGCAAGGTCAATTAAATTAAAATTCAATCATAACTATGGTTAGAACGTTATCATTAAACAACTTTTAAACACTAACTTAGTCTTTTTCCGTGATTTGGTAATTTATATACATTAATGTTTAAATATTCAGATCTCCTAAAATGCCCATTTAATACATCTATCGTTTAATCGATTAAATAAAAAATGCCGGTGCAAAACAACATTTCCATATGTCAGCTTAATATAAATGGTTTATTCTTTCGAAGCTTTCTTTCTGGATTCTTGAAGCGACTTCCATCCTGTCTGTACTTTAAACTATATCCGAAACTAACACATACGTCCCAACTGTGATATGGATCACTTTCTAGTCACGTGACTTTTCTATACAGAGCCATGAAGTGTTCGTTACGTATTTACAGCTACTAAATTGTTAGATGTTGGAGGTGAAGATGAGGGTGTATGGTTTGCAGATCGTTGTTCAGAGTTCTTGTTTGTATCGATTGGCGAGACCTTAGTATCTGGTTTTCCGTTCTCGACATGGCCACTGTTTGGTATAACTACACAAAAAAAGGAGTATCATATTAATATAAAATTTGTACAGAATAAAAGATTCCTTGTATTTACAGTGTAACTTGTTTAATCCGACACACAGGTAGACCAGAAAAAAATGTCGCAATAAGCAGAGTTTCGGAATACTAAGGTGTTTTTGCAAGGATATGCATATTTTAGGACCATGAACACGTGTCTGTTTAAAGCAGGATTTTGGATTAATCAGGTGTCGGATTAGGCAGGTTACACATAGAAAAACATGAGGCAGATATAGGTGTATGATGTATCTTTCATTCTATGAATTGACATATTTCAAATTTTTAATACGGTTGACCCAGCAAAAACCAGGCATACACAAGATAATAATATTTAAAACATAATTTTAAAGTAAAGAGACATAATGCCATAGTTTTTTATTTCATTGGTTGCAATGAATTACCGTGACTTCCCAGTGAAATAGAAACCGATAATTTTACATTCGAAATAAAATCGAAAATTATACTCCTCTGACGTCATACAGCAATATGTGTTGCCAAGACGTTGCGGATGACGTTGCATCAAACCCAATTGTGAATGCGTTGGTAAAGAAAATGTACCTTTTGGTTTTAAAGAAAAGTCGTTGCATTTGTAAGATCAGATATTTCAATTGATTGCTCTTGGGTTTCTTTTATACTAGTAGAATAAGGCCCATAATTGTATTCAAAACTTTAACAAAATGTGTGTCATAGCTCATTAAAAGTACCTTGAACTGAACTACGTTGCTAGATAACAACAATATGACAATACAATGGATATAAAAACCTTTTTATTTAACTAGCGAGTTCTAAGTAAGGAAACTGCAGTTCAATACTTGTCGTTTGTTGATATGGTTCATAGGTGTTTCTCGTTTTTTATATAGATTAGACAGGAGGTTTTCAAGTTTGAATGGTTTTACACTAGTCATTTGTTGGGCCCTTTTATACCTTGCTGTTCGGTATGAGGCAAGGCTTCGTGTTGAAGACCGTGCTTTGACCTATTATGGTTCACATGTACAAATTGTTACTTGGATGAGACTGTTGTCTTTTATATCTTGTCACTGATTTTAGACTACTGATTTGTTATCATCTTTATTCTATCACTGCATTTTCTTAATTTTAACAAATACGAGCACGTTAACATACGTTTTGTATCCCTGGATCGTGGCATAGGTGGTGAACTGGATACAGAGTTTGGATGTGTAGTAGCAGAAGGTATGGTTGTTGACCTAGGAGCCAATCCTGCAGCTTTTGGGGCCATTATCAAACTTGTAAGAGCCCCTGTACCTTGTGTATCTGAAGAAAAAGCATCATTATAAGTTGTTTATGTTATATATCTCAATGAACTTCTGACAAAGATGGCACTGATTTGTGTCAGTTTTTATGTGCTTAGCATCTTTCAATTATTATTATAAATACAAACATTGTAAAATAATTTCTAAGAATACAAATATTTTTAGCTTTGCATCGTTGTAATATGTTTTATAGTAAATCCTCAATTGTTTTCTGTTCTTTGGTCGGATTGTTGTCTCTGTCTTCTGTACACTGAAAATAATTTCATAGCAGTCAGTCTTCCGAATGCGCAGATTTATAAACAAACTGATTTCTGTAAACAGTTATAAGTATGAATTTTCTCTTTGAGTATCTTTTTTGGTCATAAATATCTCATAACGTTAGTATTTATCCCTTACAACCTGCAACTGTTAAGGAACGAGCGTCATGATGAAGTGCAATACAGAAAGATTGAATGCTGCAAAACTTTTATTTGTATCAGGTCTGCTCATTATAACATCTAAATAAAACATCTATTTAAGGAGGAAGACCTTGGTTAAGGGAAATAACTCTTAAAATCATCAGTTCGTTTGTGTCAGCCATTTTCATAATTTTTTTCTAAGCTTCTTGGTAACATAGATTATTTCCAATCTGTTTCAGGTAAATGCTTAAAATTCATTGATGAAACTTGACTTTTACAAACATATACCTAACTTAAAGAGTTGTCTCCCTGAACCAAGGGTTACCCCTTGAACTAGTTAGTGTTTGGCACACAACAAAAGTTACAGTTTTCTACTGCCTTAATTTAAGATACCTTGGATTTACATAATAAATTTAAACCAAAATCAATTTTCTAACACAGTACATATGACATTCTGGAACTTTATAGCTGTCTGAATTTGTAGTGAATGTGACGTCTTAACATTAGTATCTATTTACAATTAAGAACTTCAAAATGATGCATTCTTCTTCAATGTCGAAAATAATTATAGATTTAAAAAAAGATATAAACTCTTTAAAGTTTTTGTTATTATTAATTAAGAGTACATCAATATTGATAAAGCGTGATTCCATTAATAGTGAGGATTACGCTATTTGTATTTAATTAACACGAAACCAATAACATTATTATGTCTAATAAAAGGTTAATTTGACTGATCATTTTTATATCTGAAAACATGAAGAAAAAAATAGGGACATGTAAAAAATGATGGCAAATCATTAAAATAAATACTACCAAAAAAAATAAAAAATAAAAAAACAACAGTAATAATTACTTTTCTTTAAGCATGGTACAATCTACAGCTAATAAATCAGTGTGAAAATAAAACAACTTTGTTGATATCTACATATATATGAACAGTATTACAAGCATATTAAGTTCAATAATGCACCTCAAAACTGTCAATGTATTTTAGCCATAGAATAATCAGATTGAAAATTTTAAAAATAGTTATTTTGAAATATTAGCATACGAAAAAACTAAGGTTTATGTGTTGAAAGTGTACCTGAATAAATTAAGGTTAATGTGTTGTAAGTTAGATATATGATGTCGTAATGTAAGATTTAATAGGTGAATAACTTGATATGCCATAAGCGCGTTCCGTTTACATAAGACTCATTAGTGACGCTCAGATCCAAAACGTTTAAAGGCTATATATACGTATAAAGTTGAAGAGCATTGAGGACCCAAAATTCCAAAAAGTTATGCCAAATACTTATCCGATATTCTGTGATGCAATATCACCGGTAATCAACATATTTGAAGAAGAGTAACCCAAACATACGGTAAGGTTGGGTGTGTGAAGCTCAATCGTTAGTTTATTTAGTTTGTTAGGCAAAGGCTCATAAAGAGGCAATGGCAGTATACCACAACAGCGGTTTGTCATGCTTTTTAAATCATGCACTGTCTTGTTCATGCTGTCAGTAGCTACAATATCTAGGCTTTCTATGGTGTGATTTGCCATGATTACTTCTACATGTTATTAGCCAGGAAGATTTTTGTGTGCACGGTTTGACTCCACACCAATGTAGGTCAGAAATAAGTCTGACCATCTTAACCATTCGTTGCTCATAGTTATCTTTGCTTTATATTCTTTTTTTTAATTGGACGTTTCTGGTTGGTGTGGTGTTACATTTTAATGTTGTGTTTCTGTTGTGTCATAGTTGTCTTATATTTGATGCGTTTCCCTCAGTTTAAGTTTGTAACCCGGATTTGTTTTTCTCTCAATCGATTTATGAATTTCGAACAGCGGTATACTACTGTTGGTTTTATTTGTTAAAATATTTTGTTATTCATTTTCCCTCTGCTCCTGGCTTCCCTAGATTTCATATTTTCCCTTTTTACTGAGTTTCACTTGTTATTTACCCTTTTTAGTGTGGCTCGTGTTGCAGAGTCTTTATTTTTCTATATTATGTTTTGTAAACTAATGTTTGTGAGTTAGTATAAATTTTATCAATTTTACAAGCAAAACATGTTCCATGACTATATTTGACACATTGTATTTTACATTCCCTATTGAAGAATATAACGAAATATGATATTGATATTGGCTTTCAACAAACCTATACTGTAATTGTATTTGCTAGTAATAAATAAACGATATGCGTTTTGTAAAATCTTATGTGTTTATCTTTAAATCTTAAAGTGTAAACATTTTCCCTCTTCAATGAAAACATGCTGGCTACAAAAAATTTATAATCATGTTTTGAAGATCCTTGTTTAATTTTGAATATTTATTTCTGAATAATATCTGATTTACATTTTGAACAGAGAAAACTATTTGATTGAAAATTAAAAACCAGCTGTTAACTAGTTTTGAAAGACACATATGCTGAATACTTCATATCATTTGATCAACATCTGAAAAAGAAACAATAAATAAAAAGATGTCTTTTTTTCAGAAAAGCTGTGTTAAAACAAAAAACAACATAACAAGCAAACGCATCAGGTCATGAACAGTAGCAAGCCTTTCGGAATATTTTCTTACATATTTTCTTATATATTTTAGACGAATTTGTAGAAATTTCTTTCATGGGATTTTTTTCTGAAGCAATAATACAGTTGCACTGAAATATACAGTACAGAGGGGATGGAGCATTCAGTTAAAACAGTTTAAAGAATAAACTCATCATAGATACCAGGATTGAAATAATGAATAACGCGCGTTTGTCTACTGAAGACTCATCAGTGACAATTGAATCTAAAAAAGAAGGCCAAATAAAGTGTGAAGCTGAAGAGTAACTTTACACTGTTAGTTTTGGTAAGTGTAGGAGAAATATATCACCGACTTTGAACTATGTATCAACATTAACAGGACCAATTTTACTGGACCAGATGCGAATTTTTACAATTAGTGGATCTTTGGTGATGCCCTTAACTAAAATATTTGTATGTCCAACACCTAAAACAAACGCGGAAGAGCTGATAAAATCTAGTGTATCGAAAAGTAAACCACAACCCTAACAATTGAGCAACACAAACCCATTCGTGTACTTGGAATATTTTATACTCTTTGGGATTTTAGATACATCCCTTTTCATGTCTCTATTCTGTTTTTTCAACAAGATTTCAAAATGTTATAACAGCAAATTTTAATTAAACAATATCCTCATTTAAAAGATATAAGAAAATGTGGCATGAGTGCCAATGAGACAACTTTCAATCCAAGTTATAATTTGTAAAAGAAAAAACCTTATACGTCAAAGTATGGTCTTCAAAACGGAGTCTTGGTTCACACCGAAGTGCATATCTTTATTACTTAGCTAGTGATGACCCGTGGGACTAATAGTTCACCTGGAGAGGAATCAACCTTATAATGCAGGATAATAAGTCTGGGCATTATCACTTTAAATCACCAGATGTCACATTGTTTCATCTAAAACAAGCAAGGCTAATTTTTAACAGAATCACCATAAAAAATTATATACTCAAGGAATTGTTCGATGAGGACCGATCGTTTTGAATTAAAAAGTATGACTGCTACTGACCATTCCTGTTATATCTAATAATACTATTAAGAAAAAAACAAGAACTAATAGTATTAATACAAAATATATAATAAAAAATACAAAAGTACAAGAATTAGCAATCTGATCGCATGTTCCCATACGTGGTCAATAAATGACAATTTCACTTTAATATTGAAAATATGAAAATACTTAAATACAGAAAACTAATACATATAGTTCTCTTCATTATAGATAACAAAATTTGTTTATTGATGACGTAGAAAACACTTAACCAGATTGCTTAGTGTGTGTAGCATGGCATGCAAAGTAGAGTATAAATGTATATATAAATGGAATGGAGATAGTGTGGAACGATTATAGCAAGGAAAACACGGGGTAAGCATATAAAGCATAGGGTAACAAAGCAGGAAGGCTAAGAAAGTATTAAGGAAAAAGGCATTTCATAAAACGAAGTTTCTCACAAGTATCAGGAAGCGGAAATAAAGACGAAATCTCCTATTCCATTACGGAACAGTATGCAATACTAACCGGATGCCTTAATTTCAGTTACTTTTAATGGTGTACCGGGATTGGAACTTATTTCCACAAGTCGTGGTGGAGACTTTTCAAGATTGGATTGTGGTCGGGATCGGGGCAGAGAATCCTCTTTATCAGTATGATTTAGCATCAACATCGGAATACTCTCTTCTCCATTCCGGCCTAGAGCAGAACATTAGAATAACATTGTTAACAATGCCATGCACATGGAGTAGCGGTCATCTGACTGATTTTGTCATTTTTTATGATATTTGACTTTAGCAATTTTCAATATTTGAGTAGTTTGATGTAAAATAGTGTGTCTGAAACTGTAATATATTTGTCTGATAAACAGCTACTCCATGCATGCGATAACACACACATGTTATAAGTGTTAAGTTTAAACAATTAAAGCATTATTAACATATAAATCAATATTATTTCTGTTATATAACTTAAACTATGTTAATCTGTGTTAGGCGCATCATACTGCGCACTCATAAAAATAGTAACATCCACTATAAGCTCAGTTTTTTAATCTTTAAAATATTTATACAAAATGTTTTTATATATAGCAACAATTTACAGCACATGAAAGTATAACACATTAATGTGCATATTTTCCCTTTGTTGATGTTGAATGAACAATACTTCAACATGTATATAATATGTGAGAGAATAAAACTGCAAAATAATACCTAAGAATTTATAAACTTCATATTGGTTATCAACGTATAATCACATAATATATTAAATGAAAGAAAAGATTAGCTTGCAATATTCCCTTGTGCGAATGTGCTATGGAATGAGGACGATATAGGTAGCTTACAATGTTTTTGTAATTTTGAAAGTTATGTTATTTAATAAAAGAGTTATTACTTTAAACTATTGGAGAATATTGTCCCTCAGAAAATATTAAGTGAACTCGGAAGCTATGGCAATATATAGATATATATACAAAACAAGACAATGTTTACCAGTATCGATGAATAATTATCGATTGTTGTGTTTAAAAAAATGCTTTCATATAAATAAGACCGTTAGTTTTCTCGTTTGAATTGTTTTACATTGTCATATCGGGGTGTTTTATAGCTGACTATGTGGTATGGGCATTGTGCATTGTTGAAGGCCGTGCGGTGACCTATCTATGTTAATGTTTGTGTCATTTTGGTATCTTGTGGAAGTTGTCTCATTGGCAATCATACTTCATCATCTTTTTTATATTAAGTATTAAAAAAAATACACAAAATAACTAAACAAAAAATGTAGATTCCCTGATAAAGACCATAATAAACGATATGTTACCATTACAATAAATACACTTTTGAATGTTTTGTTGACTTTATAAAATGCTACTTAGTTTATAAATTTATAGAATAAGGAAAACATGATGAATACCGTATGTAAACAGTTACATAAATTATGTGCAGATAAAAGTAATCCAAGTGCAAAAGATTTATAGACATCAAATTCACTAACTGATTCCGTTCATATCATTAAGGTGTCGCAAATTCGACTTTGAACTGATCTTTTCAATTCAGCTCTTGAAAATCTAATTTGGCTTTTGTTCTGTTTATAGTTAATAGTTCAAAAAGATCAATATATATGCTCTGCATTAAGTATATATATACATATATAAAACACATTTTTTTCAAATAAATAATTTTATTGTGTACCATTTAAGAAGGTGTCCATGGAACAACCAGGCAGTGGATGGCACATGATATATTTTGTTTTCAAAATTTTTCATATATCTCATATTACAAACTCATTCTTCCTCAAAGTTAAATGTTGTTTTTATATTAACTGCAACAACAAAAAAAGAAAAAAAATACAATGAAAGCACTAAAAATTCATTGAAAAGTGGAGATAACTCTTCATTTTGTACTAAATTTTGTTGCATTGTTAGTAAACTTTAAAATCATGTTCTGAGCCATCCATTCACTGTTGATTCAAAAATATCTTTGACATATATATCCGTTGTAAGATATAAACATTGCATTGGAAACCAAAAATTCAGTGAGTAAAAAATTATGTTGTGCCACCCATATCATAGGATTTGCCTGATACTTACTGGGACAGCCTCTTAAAACATATCCCAAGTTCAATATACAAAAGAGGGATGCAAAACTGTTTATCACTGTATAACAATGTACACGGAAGGGGAACTGTTTTAGTTTAATGGTTATTGGATTTTTAATTTATATTTAAAACAAAGCTGAACTGTTCAATACTTTAAAAAATCGATAGTCGCTTGATTTGAAAGCATTATAATGTAATTGTTCTTGTACACAAGTCTTTTATAAATGGGATGAAAGTTCCTATTTATATATTAGGTATCGCAAGAGATCCTGTAAAAACCACTTGTGACTAATGGTGGGCCGAATTGCTTATTGAATGTTAAAAGAAGTCTTCACTTCGGAAATCCGGCAACATGGATATCAAATTACTAATTAAATGCAATGAATACCGATTATTACCCTGAAAATAATCGAATGTTTTCCTTGTGGCAAGCGGCCAAAATCAATATGTAATTATTTATAATTTCACGATTAAATTATTTCTCAAGAGTTGCACTAAGACAACTGCTTCTGATGCACTTTTGACATTATGAATTGCTGAATCACCTTTTGTAATCTGTTTAACCTAAATATTTAGACTACATGTTGAAGGAACACTGTAATTAGCGATCGTGGAATTTTATGATGGAATGGTCGTAAATTTGTCTTTTAACTAACATTTGTTAATACAGCACTTGAAAAAGAACATGCAGTTTACAATATAGGTATATCGGTTAAATTAAACCAGTGTAACTTCTGTGTGTCCTAAAATTACTGAAAAGTGGTTTTTGGTTTCAAAAGGTCACTAGCGAAAGTGGAATTTCATAATGAAATTGTGGTAAATTTGTCTTTTCACTCAAATTTTCTAACACAGCACTTGAAAAAGAACATGTTGTTAACAATATAGTTTAGATCAGTAATCTAAACGCATGTTACTTCTGTGTCCAAAAAATCAATGAAAATTGTTTTTTTTATACTTTTAAAAGGTCCGTGTTTACATGACACGATACACCAAAGAACATAGCAAGTGTTAACATTGAAGTTTTCATTTTTTTTTATATTTAAGAGTGGTTATAAGGTAATGTAATTGAATTATATAATACTGTTTTGTATTTCAGATTGATCAAAACCAGTCATTAATTGAGTAGTGCTAGAAAAAGTCAAAATTGTGTCGACATCTTTGTGTTATATCTTGTACAATAAGGGTGAATGAATTGTGTCATATAAAGTTAAAAAAAGTGAGATGTGAAATGGAAGCCTTTACAATCTGCACAACTAACATGACTAAAGTGATACAAATTATTAATAGAATCGGCCTTAAAAAGGTCAATTTGTTTTATTAAAATATAAAGTATGATGATTTGAACATGGTGTAATATAGAAAATAACAAAAAAGACATTACTCCTCTGTGAAAAAGTAGAAGTTATAACTTATTAAGGAGCACTGTAAGATGCTTAAATTCTGGTCTTTGTTAATGCCGTTGTTAGTTTATTTTCAACTTTTAAAGAGATTAGATTATCCCTTTGAAATATATCGCCTCATAAAAGCATTCGTAATGATTTTGTTTTCTTTTCAGGATTTACCTTCCTTAGGAAAGCTTAAAGCAAAAGGTTTGAAAGCAAATGATGTACAAATACTAAAATACATCAGGTGGTTATGACAAAAAGGGATCTTAAAGGAATATTATATTTATTCAATGCAAAACGTGAAGTAGGATTGAATAGCTAGCCAATACAGCATATGCCGTATGCATGTTTTTACTTTCGCAGTTGAATAATTTCAGAACTAATTGGACCGATAGTACAAATATAAATTCTCCAGATCGTTCTGCCACTGCAGCTATCATAATACGTTTTTGTAATAGAAGTCTAACTTGCTTAAAACGGTGTGAAGACAGATAGTTTGGTTTAAAATGACATTAAAAAGGAGTTAATACAGAATAAAATGAACATAAATATTTCAGAAGAAAATAAAATCTGACAATTATTAGCATTGGAACAAGATATTTGCCTGAGGTTGCGCTTAATATTAGCTATACCAGAGTCGTATGTAAATTGTACAATTGTATAAAAAAACGTAAAGTCTCAACTCAAGGATTAACCTTAACGACAATGTCGGTTCTGGTTAAGTCTTTTTTATATAATCCTCAACGAAAAATGTAGTTTGTCAAATCATTTGACCATGAACGAACAAGATGAAAGCGGTAATTGCAGACACACTGATTTTGCGCTCTGTAATTGTCGTTATACATCCATACCAGATCGTGCAGGTTAAAAGGTAGAAATATATAATTAAAAACAAGGTAAATGAGCATGCGTTTTGGAATCATAGTTAAACAATACCGCTCATCACGTTACAGATGAAGAGATTTACCAAAAAGAAGTATTCCCAATTGACGGACATATTCTACACAGACAAATAGAAAAATAATCATGATAGAATTGAACTGAAGAGGCAAAAGTTGACACATTTCTAAATTTAAGGCTCTTTTAACATTTTTCAAAATCAGTCAACGATTGTTGCCTTTGATTTGATATTCCGAACCAAATTATCCTATCTAAAAAGTAACGCAAGTATGCGCTTACGTTGAAAATTCTTCCATTTACGTGGTACCCAGTTCATAAAGTGACGTACCACGCATGTATTGCTGATCCCATTTACGTGGTACCCAGTTCATAAAGTGACGTATTACGCATGTATTGCTGACAGGAAACTATGGTTCTGATGAATGATAACGTTTGATTTTGTATGATTTTATGAACTTCCACTTTTTGAATTTACCCTGGAGTTCGGTATGTTTGTTAAACTTCCCTATAGATAAATGTGAAAAATTAAAATAATTAAAATATTGCACATTACGTTCTATATGAGGCTAGATACATCCTTAGCAGCACGTACTGTTAGTATATTTTGCCTTCTCGTTAACGTTTTGATGCGAACTTTCCATGAGAATTTTTGATTTTTTTTGTTAGTTTGCAATTTCATGCACAGCAGCTTGCAAGGAATACAAATGCCTGCGAGGTTATAATGCCTACATATATTGAGCTTTGCTAAAGCAAACATACTTTCCCAAACCCCGTGTCCTGCGCTGTGTATTACTAGTTAAGTGCGCATGTGTAATGACTTAAAAATACCCGCACAATGCTATTCAAAGAGCAATCTTTTCTTTTTAAAATTTATCTTTAAAATTGTAGAAAGTAGTTGGAGAAGGCATTTGTTACTATGTAAGGATTACTTTTTGTACTTGTTGAATATGAATACATCATTTATCCATTAATCTAAAAGAGATCATATTCCTTAACATTATCGTTAAATTTTAAAGAATGTTTCACATTAAATTAAGACATGAGTTTGAATAGTTAATAGGAAATTTGATCAGCAATCTATTCCAGTAAAATAATTTACATATGAATTCAGGTGTCTCATAAATTAGTATTTCAAATTTATATATATATAAACAAGTTGGCATGATTTTTTTTACATTTGATTTATATAAGATATCCCTAGTAGTCTCAGAAATATTTGATGGGGCTAGAGGTAAAATAAGAGTTAAATGATGTGTATTATGATTTTAATGATAGAAAAAGATGTTAAGGAGAATTGACAATCTGTAACAATTGTATGATAACAGGATTCAAAGGTATGGAACGGGTGGTATAAAATTCAAATACCCTGATAATGGGAGGTAACAGCATAAAGAGGGTGGTCAACATAATAAGAGGTCCAGATAGCTCTTTGGATAGTTGTCACTGTATACTCCCATAAGTGAGAAAAAGGACAGAACAAGCCGTTACAAATACAAGTCTTTTATAAATGTTAGTTGAATTAACAATTACCAAAACAATCAAAAACGATATAATTAATCAAATTTTACTATTATACCACTAAAAGAATATCTGTTGCGGAATCTTTGATTTTCATTTGATGAGACCTTTTCTTGTATATCAATTGATTATAATGTTATTTTTTCTTTTAGTGAACGAGTTTTATTCTGAAACGGACAGTTTTATCTGAACGCAATCTAAAACGTGTATACTATAAAGAAGGTTACATAATGTTCGGTAATTTTGTTGCGTTAAATGACGCACTTTCAAAATATTAAGCTTGAGGTCAGTCAAATAATATTCAGTTACTTTCAAGCAATTCGGGGGTATCGTCAAACGCAAATATTTTTGTTACTAACATGTAAAAAGGTTTGTTCAAAATATTTAAACTTACGACGAATAATCGATTGGTATTGATATACACCAAACAAATGTTTTGTCTGTAATGGAGCTTTGATTCATTTTGCCATTTGATTAGGGACTTTCAATTTTGAAATTTCCTCGGAGTTCAGTATTTTTGTAATTTTACTTTTTAATGAACAGTGCATGTTGCCCTCTTAATGTGTTTTGTTATTAGTATGGCTGGATTATTGTATCATTAATATATACTCCTTATCTTTTCTTATTCATAAATAAAACAAAAATCTAGAAAAAAAAATGATTAATAGTTTTGTTAATTTGCACATTGCCAAAATAAATAAGGAAGACTTGTATGTGTAACGGTTATGGAAATGCAAAATCACCCTCAAGCTAGTTCAGTAATACATTACCAACTATTTGTCCGAACGGATAAGCACCGTAAGCACCTGTTATGAACAAAACACTACAATGTAAACATTCTCTAATTTAGAATACATATACAAAACATTAGTGACTAAACATCAATCTAATTAACATACAGATCTTGTATTTACTCTTTGCAAACAAGGATCTGAAAAAAAAACTTTCTACTTTCTGTTCGGGTTAGCCAATGGAATGTCAGCCTTCAAATATTTGAAGATGTGTATGACTATGACTAAACCAGAGGATTCTGAAATAACTCTTCAAACAGAAAGTAGAAAGTATCGATGATAGATCATTGTAAACAAAGTGTGGTAACATGATTTGTATCTAAATCAGATAGACTAAACACTAATCTAAGACACACACCAATATTTCTTGAATAGTTGAAATAACATTTTCTACAGACATAAGGATTAATCATAAGTGTCAATACATTGAATAATCTGTGCTAGTGCTATTGAAATATTTGAATCATTACAGTGTATTAATTCATGTTCAATTATAGAGTGTAATATATTTTTAATATGCTTAAGTATATGATGCAATATTAATGTACTATGTTAAGTTGTGTGAAAGTACAAATTGTTAATTTTGATATTAATGGATATAAACTAAGACTACTGGTATTTCAAAAATAAATGATGTGTTATTCAATAAAGGTATTGTGATCAATTAGAAATATAGCTTAATATGAATTAAATGATCATATCTTCTCCGTTTACAAATACATGCAGCGCAAAGGAATATGTTTAATTTGTGCTCTCTTTCGAGTATATGGTTATAGTTGAAAAGGTTTGTTATGATATGGTATAAGTAGTTATATATTTATTTCTTATTTATAAAACTAAATGGAGTATGTGTGATACATAAACATGATGAAGAGATAACATATGTTCAAGGGTCCAATAAAATTTTAAAAAAAATATGAAATTTGGAAATATTAACTATTAAATAAATATCTAAAAAAAAATCATTTGGTGTAGTGTTTTACCATACAGAAAAAAGCACTCTAAGGGTAGGGCGTTTAAAGTTAAGGTTCAGCTATTACTGAATAGATGTTCTGGTAGTTTGCTCTCATAGGCTGTCCGCCTTAAACAATCTAATTCATCTCTCTTCTTTCTGCCATGCAAAATCCAGATAACCTCCCTTCTCTCTCTCTGCCTTGAACAATCTTAATCATCTCCCTTCTATCTCTCTGCCTTGAACAAACTAAATTATCACCCTTCTATCTCTGCCCTGAACAGTCTTGATTTATCTCCCCTTCACTTTGTTGCCTTTCTTAGTAATATGACATGCATTTCTAATGACGTTTCATATTTAAAAAGTTTTGTAATAATAATAATAATAATGTAAAGATAGCAACAGAAGATAACAAAAGATCAAATGTTTTAATACAAATTAAAATGGATAATGTTGCTTTTAGACTTTCCTAGTTGAAAAAAATATCTTTTAACGTTTGCAATGAGGAAATCGGAACCCTTACCGTAATTAGGTATTTAAAACTAATTTAGTCAAACGGTTATTCGTAAATTAGAGCAAACGTTAACGTCAAACATTCATATATGAAAATTAGAAAAGTAATTTGCTGGTTTATGGTATAATTTATACCTGTAAATAATACCTATAGTTGATTCTTTACACAATCTTTCAATTTATTTTTGGAAATAGGTTAAACTTAAGCGTCAATCTCTGCTTTTTTCTCTCTCAGTAAATGATAGGTTAAAAAGTAATTTGTATCATATCATGTTTTCTCTTCAATTTTCCCCTACAATTAGCCGTTGTCTTTAACCTCTAAATGAACTTTTGACTTGTGTTTAACCGTGTTCTCTTTCGTCTGATTATTCATGTTCCGTTTCGATATAAATACAAAAAAAAACCTGAAAGTTGTATAATTCGTGACGTTTCTAAGCTTTTTGAATTTAAACCATCACATAAAAAGAAACTAATACACATCAGATAAACCTTAACTAACCAAAAACAAATCACTCCTTTTAAAAAATATTTCACCTAGATGATACAATGTCATTTTTATCTGTTTTTTACTCTTTTTATTGAAAAATATTTAAATAACTGTGCAGACATTCGACTTGATAACTTTATTATCATTGAAAATCACCTATCTTGGGGGTTTATAAGAGAGATGTCCTCAATGTTTTCTGTACCACTGTTGCACTGCAGGTTCCTGATAATTTTAAAAAAGTAGATACTGTTAACTGAGATAGTGATAAACCGCCCTGTATAGAGGGAGGGTAGGAGGGGTCCTGATCCCGTAATCCCGGGCTTTAAAAAATGAAATCCCGAGGTCCCGAGATTCGAAAAAATATTTCTCGGGATCCGAAAGGGTCAATCCCGAAATCCCGAGCTTAAAAACACAAGATCCCGGAGTCCCGATAAAGGTCCTATCCCCCCTCTGAGTACCTCGTCGTTTATAAAATTCAAATATACTTTATCGTTAGACGCCAGGAGTATTTTATAAACACATTGGTTTATTAAAGCAAACCTTGCGAGTAAATGATCAAATATGAGGGCCTAGATGATAGGTCTTTTTCTGTATTTTATCTTAATATTAAGCAATTTTACTCTTTTATACGTTTATGCTTTTGAAAATTATTCTAAGGAGACAGATTAATATAAGCAATTGTTGCTTGTTCCTGGATCCTTATTGTGAATGTGTTTATAATTCATACTTATGTATTTTTTATAATAAAATATTGTTTACACTAAAATTATTCTCTATTCTGTAAATCCCATCCACACACTCTCATATGCACTTAACTACAACTAGTACCGAGCCTTTGAACTCAAAAGCATAAGCTGTTAGAGTGTTACTCCGCTTATCAATATAACAAATATTTGTGTGACGTTTTTAATCAAATAGGTATTCGACCTGAGATACGAGTGTCTTGATTATGGTGAAGAGAAAAGAACAAATTTAGTGGTTGTGACGTAACAATAACATCAAAGGGAGGTTATGACGACAAGAGTGCAATTTACTCACATTGTTGGCAGGTAGATACAGTTGTAATTGATTTTATAGAACGACAATGATACAACAATGAACAATATAAATACATGTGAGGGATTTTGTGTCCATAAATAATTTGAAAATGCATCTCTGGTATGTTGCAACATCAAACACGCCTGATATATCATACATTAAATATATTTTACTCCATTGGCGTTTAAAAACGAAAGTCAATTTCACGTAGAGAATGGGTCCCCTATATATTCATACATACATGTGGTGCTCCGGCATGAATGCGTAAGGGAGACCCATCTAGATTGTTCAAGGCAGAGAGATAAAAGAGATAAATCTTATTTGTTCAAAACACAGAGAGGGAAGATAATCCAAATTGTTCAGGACAAAGAGAAAAGAGAGATAAATGTAATTTGTTCATGATAAAAAAAGAATAGAGACACCTCATGATTGTTCAAGGCAGAATAAGAAGGGAAATATTCTACATTGTTCAGGACAGAGAGAAAAGGGAGATAAATGTAGATTGTTCACAGTAAATAATGGGAGACAAATCTTGTTAATTCATGGCAGAGAGAGAGGACAGATACTCTATACAGTTAAGGGCACAGAAGAAAATGGTAGGTAAATCTAGATAGTTCAGGACAGAGACAGAAGGAAGATACCAGAACGCAATATTCTATTACGTTTAAACACTACCATGACCAATAGAAGGGCAGAATGATACCTGGTATTACTACTGATGCATAAATACAATTTCTGTCTATAAGGACCAAATCTTTAGAAAACTGTGGGCCACTTTATATGTACCTTACATAATTGAATTGAAAGTGTCATTGACCAGAATATTATTCCAATCTATTAAGGTACAATATCCCAGATGCAGAGAATGAAGATCCTGGCTTTATCCTTGGTTGAGAATCTCAAATCAGAGAATAAGAGTTTAAATAAATGTGCCCAGTTGAAGTAAAACAACGTGATCGTTACGGCACATTCCTGACATTCTGTAAAATGGTCAGCTGATTTCATCAAATGAATACTGAAACAGCGTGATTTAATATGAAGAAAATATTAATAAAATACAAGTTACAGAATAATCTGACCAAATCAAACGATTATCGATATCAACCAAAGGAACGAATCGAAAACAACTTTCATATTCCTGCGGCATTTCCCAAAGAAATGGGTGGGTTGAACCGTGGTTTATGACTAAATAAGACTCCCACTTGCATGCAGTTCTCTTATTTTGACAAAATTGGACGAGTAACCCAAACAGACATAATTGATTTAAAGAAAAGAAAATCATGTCAACTAAATATTTAAATGAATAATGTATGGACACAAAACCCCTACATTTGTGAGATGGTCCTTGCACCTGGTCTATACACTCATATATGTTTTGGAAACTTCATTAGGACTGTAGGTAAACAAAAATCTTACAAATCATGGATTAGATACATATATATTCAAGAGTTTATTGTTTTTACTTATTTTTGAATTGCTATATTGTTAAAACATTCATTAAAATCATATCTAAATAAACTCATTATAGATACCAGGACTAAATTTTGATTATACGCCAGACGCGCGTTTTGTCTACAAAAGACTCATCAGTGACGCTCGAATTCAAAACAGTTCAAAGAGCCAAATAAAGTTCGAAGTTGAAGAGCATTGAGGACAAAAAATCCTAAAAGTTTTGTCAAATACAGCTAGGTTAATCTATGTCTTAGGTAGAAAAGCCTTAGTATTTCAAAAATTAAAAATTTTGTAAACAGGTAATTTATAGATATAACCAAATCAATGATAATTCATGTCAGCACAAAATCACTACTGGGCTGGTGATACCCTCGGGGAAATAAATACCCACCAACACTGGCATCGACCTAAGTGCATTTGTCCTTGGATTATTCGTACGAAATACCACGTTTAAAAAGTCTCAATTTTTGTTATGATTACACATAGATGAGCCTTTTGTGTCAAACATTAAAAATGGGTCGTCCTGAAGTTCAATCTAGTGATGCCGATATTTGATTAAAGCTAAACAATTATTACTTTAGTTATAAAATGAAATTAAGAACATACAAATATACTACTAATAATACACATGAAGATAATAAACCAAAAATGCATTTTATACAACAAAAGCTTAAGCAACGTGGCGTTGTGTCGGTGAATACTTCTAATTGATCGCACAATAATGCAACATGTTTTTGAAAGTTAAAATTTTAAAATTGAAAAAATCCGTATATTCAATTACTATTCAAGAACTAGATTAAACTTGTTTGAATTTATCACTAAATATAGAATCTTGTTTCGACAGGGGAAATGCCACTGTCAAATTATCATTTGGAATGAAACTACCCTTTAATATAGCTTATACTTTTACCAAAAATAGTTTATTAAGCAATGCCTACAGTCCTAATGTATGTTTCCAATCTTTGCAAGATGCGTGCAAGAGCCCTGTTCTATGGACTACACAATTCTAACTACTTTTTCCATGCCACGAAGCCAGATTATTGATTGGTTATATTTGACGGAAGAGGTGTTGTGAGCAACCACCGGTCTAGCTAATACGCATGCGGCACATATAAGGTACATTTGACTTACTACGGAATGGGAACATTTCCTGTATTGCACCACCTTGTGCTAAATAAAGGGAGATAACAAACAATCAATAAATTAAAGGGATGAAACAATAACAATCAATCAAAGGGGTAACAAAATCGAGAATTCTGATAAAAAAACAAACATCTAAAAAATTTCACCATTTCCGAAATTATCGATATTTTCTTCTTTTATATATATAATTCTTTAAAAATACCATTTAAAAGACCAATTATTGAAACTATTATTAAATTACTTAAAAGCAAAATAAAATTAAATTAAATTAGGTAATTCTACTTCCGGAAATGGCTATAACGAGGCTGCTCTCAGTGTTAACTGAAATCAACCACATGTTTATAAATATAGCATATAATGTAATAAATATAGACTATCTATATTTTTAAGTGCTACAGAAATGCATTAACATATCACAACTGTTCGCTAATTATACGGAATTGTGCAGTTTTAACTAAAATTATGCATCTTTAACAATGTTTAAACATAATGAAAGACCTCTTCATTTATGTAGGAGTTGTCTGCCCTGGTAGAAATCCGCTATACATACATAGAGCTCGTCTAAGTAAAACTGCTTATTTTTTTTCATGAAAAAAAATTGACAAAAAAAATGTTCTGGATATCTGCGAAAAATACACCAGGATAATCATTTTTTTCTGATTCGATTATTATGTGCAATTTTCCAAATTAGCAAACTTTTGCTTAACAAAACCAACCTACTTCTACCCAGTTTTAAACAATGATTAGATGACATATACTGTAAATATATTATAACTGTTATACACTTATATGTGTGTGACCTCATTATTGGTATAAAAACTAACATTCTGTATAAGAGAATAGAAATCAATTACAGTTTTAACATGACACTTTAATTAAACTATCTGTCGTAAATGGATTTCATGACGAATGTTTTACGTAGCACTTGGATTCGTTGTGACGTCACATAAAACAACAATTATTCTAATGAATGTTGTATTCCATCAACTCTTCTTTCTACTAAAAGCCAATGTAAATTAAAACCTTAAGATCTTTTCAACCAAAATAACAAGCGCCATATCGATTGGATTCCCAATTCTACCGTAAACAGCATAATGTTCTATTTTGCCAAACATACTTTGGTTGTCATGGTAACAGATATTCATTCAGTAGCAATTGACCACATATTAAGGAAAGTCGTTAATATACCGTCTTAATTAAAAGATATTGCTTGCCATGTCAATGAGTGAATAGTCAATATAGTAACAAAATAAAAAATTCCAAGACCAGTCCTGTATCACAGTTATACTAACGTTAGTTATATAAATAAATATATATATATATATTAATAGCATTTTAAAATCAATCCCTTTGTATAAAATACAATTTGATTCTGACACATAAACATAATTTTTGGAAAAATGTAAAATTTTGCTTGACTAATTACACTTGGATTCTGATTCGGTCGTTCAATGTATACTTCTTTTTACGAAACCAACCCAATCCAATATAATTTTCTACAAAAAAATAGTCAAATAGCAAAAATACCTAACTCAATGGAAAATATAGCAAGTCAAAATCAAAATCTCAAACACATTAGACGAATGGAAAACAACTGTCATATTCATAACTTGGTACAGGTATCTCCACGTGTAGAACTCATCGTAGATACCAGGACTAAATTTTGTATATACGCCAGACGCGCGTTTCGTCTACTAAAGACTCATCAGTGATGCTAGAAAATGGTGGATTAAACGATTAAGGAATTTCGAACAGCGGTATTCTAATGTTGCCTTTATTTATAGCTGCTAGCTTAACCTCTCACATGTTATAAAAGATAGGCAAATGATATCAGACGGACTTTCAAACTCACAAGTTAAAATAAAAAACCAACGCCGTGGCTAAAAACGAAAACCAATAAACAAACAATAATACACAAAACACAAGATAGAACACTAGACTGAGCAACACGAACGCCATCAAAATCTGAGGTGCTCTCAAATGTTTCGGAAGGTTAAGCGGATCCTGTTCGACAATTCAGAGGGCTATAAGAGGTAATACAATGTAATGGCGCAATAGCTGAATAAAGGATAAGAACTTCGACACCGATCGTACTTCCTTTTTTTCTATGATTGTACTTCCTAAACTATATTGAAAACTTGTTGTACGAATACAATATAATTAAATAGCACTTAAGTAATAACACATAATGCTTTTGTTTACACATCGTTGTCAATAGAATGAAATTTGATGAGACTTCCACACAAGCGAGGGGTTTAGCTAGCCTTAAAACCATGTTTAATCCACCATTTTCAACATAAGAAAATATCTGTACCAAGTCAGAATATGACAGTTGTTATCTATTCGTTTGATGTGTTTGAGCTTTTGATTTTGCCGTTTGAAAAGGGACTTTCCTTTTGAATTTTCCTCCAAGTTTAGTTTTTTTGTGATTTTACTTTTTGTTGTTTACGTAAATGTATAAGAAAAGTTATAACTATGTCATAGATGTTACAGCAGTAAAGTTTATACTTTTAACTAAATTGATAAATTTAAAAATAGCCTAGAATCGTAATAAAAAAATTATGGTAACAATTTTCTTGCACCAGATGCGCATTTTGACAACTACACGTCTCTTCAGTGATGCTCGTGGCCAAAATATTTGAAATCCAAAGCTTATATAAAAGATGAAGAGCTATAATCCAAAAGGTCCAACTCGCTCAGGCAACTTTGATTTTAGCTTCGTTTAACGATTATTTTTATGTCCTTGTTGGTCACATAGATCATAGATCATAACGACTCTACATACATTATACATACTTGGTTGTCAAATGTTTGGGTCTAGGCGATTCTCATAAAGCATCGGACATACGAGCATTATAAAGGTTTGTTTTCGTTTTATAATTGCTCAATTATAAATATTATAAAGATGTGGCGTTTACATTGTATTCTATTGATAATGGAGTTTCAATATTTATAAATTCTAGATCAGATAAATCTCAAATTTATATCAATTAAATAAAATTAGAATCGTTTTACAAATGCAATAATTAAAAGTTATTGGATATTCAGTCCAATTATTTGAAAATTTATTCCATACAATAATGATTTATGTTACTATTTAGAGGGAAAACAGATTTTTGTAAAACTAAAAATCAATATATTGAAATATGAAGTTCTAAAAAAAACCAAGAATCATCTCCCTAAATCACAGGTGTTGTTCAAAATTAAGTAGGTTTGGTCTTATTTTTTTAGTTTCTTTTTCGATCTTAAAACTTTTCAAAGTTTTTGTTTTATTGTTTCAGTGACGAGACGTTATTTGTACAAAACAAACATTATGACGTTTTAGACAGAAAAACAAATAAATTACATAATAAGTATTATGTTGGTATTCAAGAAGGGCAGACATTGAAATTTTCTTGCAACACCATATCATTTTTATTTATCAAACAATATTTGATCGTGACCTATTAAACTTCTCTTATTAAAAATAAATGTTCTTTTTTAAAAATCACTGACATTGTATATATTTTTTTCAAGTTTGGGAAATCGTATGTATAATACTAACAAAAAAATAACAACTGTATAAATATGCAATTCACTAATATTAACGAGGCCGGGATAAAGTACTGGTACTTGATGTTTTTCAAATAACAAATGTACAGATTTCAATAAAATATGATAAATTAAAAAAAAAAATATTAAAAAAAAAATTCAATCGCGTGCTTATCTTTATTGTCTGATTCCATGATGCTATCTTGTCATTTTGTTAAAAATAAAAAGCCCCTCGGTATAAACCAAACCCAAATTTATAGAACTATAAGCTCCGCTTACTTTATAACTCAAAACTTAATAAAATTGAGAATGGAAATTGGGAATATGTCAAAGAGACAACAACTCGTTCATAGAACAGACAACAGCACTAGGTAACGAATATGTCTTCAATGCAACGGAAAAAAACTCCTGCACCCCGAGGCGTCCTTCATATGGCCCCTTGACAGGACTTAACAAATACCTATACTAGTGATCACATCGCAGTTTATTTTCTAGTAAACATTAATTCATTTTAATAAAATCGAAAATAACATTAAATTTGGAAAACGTAGTTGACAACGTATCTAGTAAATAAATATAGATAATTGATATACGTATCTAATAATAAACTAATATCCTATGATATGCATGCCTACTACTGATCGAAATTTGATAAATATTTAACGAGGTATCTACTTTGAAATCGACAATTTCATTTAAATGACGTAAACTAATTGATTTCACGTGGAATGATATTGCTTTCATCTCACGTGACAATTTAAACCGACGTCTTGTTTTAATTTCAGGTTCAAAATGGAATAACATATATATTGTGCTTCTTTGTTATATATAAGTTGGTTTTTATAGTGATTAAGATTATAACACAATGTTGACTGCTGTGACCCTATTTTTAATATTTTTACCTCTCATGTCTGTTTGTTTTGTTCAGACATTGTTGTCGATCTAATGGAATTTGATACGACTGTCATACAAATGAGAAGTTTAGCTAGCTTTAAACCAGGTTAAATCGACCATCTTCTACATAAAAAAAATACCGGTACCAAGACAGGAATATGACAGTTGTTATTCATCCGTTTGATGTATTTGAGCTTTGTATTGCCATTTGATAAGAAACTTCCCTTATGGAATTTTCCTTTGAATTTAGTATTTTTGTGCTTTTTACTTTTTATATCGAAAATCTCTATTGGCAGTCTTAAAACTCTACACGGAGAGCTCTTTTGTTTGGAAGATGTTTGTACCTAACATGGCATAACGACTCTCTATACCAGCATTATTAAACCCATTTAGTTAATAGATTTATTTCTCCCATTGATACCTGTATCAAATATAATCTCAAGGGGCATGTTATTAGATGTTAGGCAATCTTAAATCCCATTGACAGGTTCAACAATCCCTTAGAACACGTAACTTCATACGTATCTGTATACGTCCTGGTGTTCTGATTTTATCAAAATCATTGTCGGTAATGATGTTTGTATTCTCTGTTGTAGATCTACGATAGTTAAACATAATCCTGACTAATGGCTCGTAAAATAAGGATATTGAAACACAAGGAGCTGTGCCAAATCATATAATGTATGTTATGTAATGTGTAGTAAGATCTAGTAATGTAGTACCATCAGACAAAATCTGGCAGGAAACATGTTTCTACTCTTATAAAGAACCAAATTTTTCAAAACCTATTAAGATATTAATGGACAGTCATATCCCGCCACTGAATGAAACGGCACATCAAAATCTTGTATTAAACTACCTACACATATGAATACAAATTACACAATATATTAGAAATAATAGAAATAAATAAACTCAAAGACATCATAGAAACCAGGATAAAATTTTGTATTTACACCAGACGCGCGTTTCGTCTACAAAAGACTCATCAGTTACGATCGTATTCAAAAATGTTAAAAAAGGCCACATAAAGAACGAAGTTGAAGAGAGTTGAGTACCAAAATTCCTAAATGATTATTGATCGTAGTAGTAATACATTAATTGAATCTATTCCAGATAGTTCATACAGATTTGTGTTTAAAACGAAAAAGGCACCAAAGTTGAATTATTTTAGAGGCGGATATAGAGGAGATATGGTGGTTAATGCATAGGTTTTTTCAAAACTGTGTCTAAAGTATCCCCCTCCCCCTGTTGCACATTCCTGTATCCGCATTTGACAAGTGCAAAGTGTAAAATATAATTAAAAAGATTGTTAAAGTTTCTATGTAGATATCTTTTAAAAGAACTCTTTCGATTTGACCTCACATCCCCTTTTTGACCCCATAAGACAAAACATTAACATTGATGGTGCCGATATTATTTGCTTTTTCTCATTTATAATAATTATTTGATAGTTTTTTTTGCAGGCATTTTGACACCTTGTAATGAAAACCTTGATTAATCATATAATATGGTAATCATGTATGTAATTATGTAGGTAATTACAATTATATGTTATAAGTAATAATTTTCTATTGTTTAGCTTACCTCCCAAATTTCTAGTGGAGTTTCGTTTGCCAAATTTTTAATTTGAATTATTTGTTTATTTATTTATGTGTCTAGGTTTGTTCTATATTCTAATAATAATTTCATTTGTAACATTTGTTGTCTGCACAATGGCTATTGCCCATTTAGAATTGTTCTTTCGATTCAGACAGACTAGGCATCTAAAAGGAGTATGTTTTGTCTTCTTGTACACCAAAAGACCACTTGGCAGGAAAAACGTGATGTAATAATATCCTAGCTATCATAATAATTGGGTCACATTTGTTACGCAACGACAACCAATTGATAACAGGCCCTGACTTGGTGAGATACACGACAACCGTTTGATTACAGGCCCCTGACCTGGTGAGATACACGACAAGCATTTGATTACAGGCCCGTGACTTGGTGAGATACCCGACAAGCATTTGATTACAGGCCCGTGACTTGGTGAGATACCCGACAACCATTTGATTACAGGCCCCTGACTTGGTGAGATACACGACAATCATTTGATTACAGGCCCGTGACTTGGTGAGACACACGTCAACCATTTGATTACAGGCCCGTGACTTGGTGAGATACCCGACAACCGTTTGATTACAGGCCCCTGACCTGGTGAGATACACGACAACCATTGAATTACAGGTCCCTGACTTGGTGAGATACACGACAACCATTTGATTACAGGCCCCTGACTTGGTGAGATACACGACAACCGTTTGATTACAGGCCCCTGACTTGGTGAGACACACGTCAACCATTTGATTACAGGCCCCTGACTTTTTGAGATACATGACAACCATTTGATAACAGGCCCGTGACTTTTTGAGATACACGTCAACTATTTGATTACAGGCTCCTGACTTAGTGAGATACATGACAATTATTTCTTTACATGCCCCTGACTTGGTATCTTAACGACAACCATTTGATTACAGTTCCCTGACTTGGTGAGATAAACGACAACTATTTGATAATAGACCCTCGACTTGATGAGAAACACGACAACCATTTGATTACAGTCCCCTGACTTGGTGAGATACACGACAACTATTTGATAATAGACCCTCGACTTGATAAGATACACGACAACTATTTGATTACAGTCCCTGACTTGGTGAGATACACGACAACTATTTGATTACAGGCCCCTGACTTGGTGAGACACACGTCAACCATTTGATTACAGGCCCGTGACTTGGTGAGACACACGACAACCATTTGATTACAGGCCCCTGACTTGGTGACACACGTCAACCATTTGATTACAGGCCCCTGACTTGGTTAGATACACGACAACCATTTGATTACAGGCCCGTGACTTTTTGAGTTACACGATAACCATTTGATTACAGGCCCCTCACTTCGTAAGATAAACGACAACCATTTGATTACAGTCCCCTGACTTGGTTAGATAGATACACGACAACTATTTGATTATAGGCCCTCGACGTGAAGAGATTCATGACAACCATTGAATTACTGGCCCCTGACTTGGTGAAACACACGTCAACCATTTGATTACAGGCCCCTGACTTGGTGAGACACACGACAACCAATTGATTACAGGCCCCTGACTTGGTGAGATACACGACAACCATTTGATTACAGGCCCTGACTTGGTTAGATACACGACAACCATTTGATTACAGGTCCTGACTTGGTGAGATACACGACAACCATTTGATTACAGGTCCTGACTTGGTGAGATGGAAAACAACCATTTGATTACAGGCCCCTGACTTGGTGAGACACACGACAACCAATTGATTACAGGCCCCTGACTTGGTGAGATACACGACAACCATTTGATTACAGGTCCCTGACTTGGTGAGATACACGACAACCAATTGATTACAGGCCCCTGACTTGGTGAGATACACGACAACCATTTGATTACAGGTCCCTGACTTGGTGAGATACACGACAACCATTGATTACAGGCCCCTGACTTGGTGAGATACACGACAACCAATTGATTACAGGCCCCTGACTTGGTGCGATACACGACAACCATTTGATAACAGGTCCTGACTTGGTGAGACACACGACAACCATTTGATTACAGGCCCCTCACTTGGTGAGATACACGACAACCATTTGATTACAGGTCCCTGACTTGGTGAGATACACGACAACCATATGATTACAGGCCCCCCACTTGGTGAGATACACGACAACCATTGATTACAGGCCCATGACTTTTTGATATACACAACAACCATTTGATTACAGGCCCCTCACTTGGTGAGATACACGACAACCATTTCATTACAGACCCCTGACTTTGTGAGATAAACGACAACCATTTGATTAAAGCCCCTCACTTGGTGAGATGCCTCTAGATAGGCACACATAATATGTCTCACAAGATACCAATTGGGATAGGCACAAATAATGTGTCTCACAAGATACCAATTGGGAAAGGCACACATAATGTGTCTCACAAGATATCAATTGGGATAGGCACAAATAATGTGTCTCATAAGATACCAATTCGGATAGGCACACATAATATGTCTCACAAGATACTTATTCGGATAGGCACAAATTATGTGTCTCACAAGATACCAATTTGGATAGGCACAAATAATGTGTCTCACAAGATACCAATTGGGATAGGCACACATAATTTGTCTCACACGATACCAATTAGGATAGGCACAAAGTATGTGTCTCACACGATACCAATTAGGATAGGCACAAATTATGTGTCTCACACGATACCAATTAGGATAGGCACAAATTATGTGTCTCACAAGATACCAATTGGGATAGGCACAAATAATGTGTCTCACAAAATACCAATTGGGATTGGCACACATTATGTCTCACAAGATATCAATGGTGATAGGTACAAATTATTTCTCACAATACAAATCGAGACGTTTGAAATAACATTGGTTAAAATAACAACCAACAAGAATGATAATTAACACCCACGACAACGTACACTTAATTAAATAAATGATACATTATAAAATAATGTTCTTGTACCTTATCATTTAATAAAACATATGTTATAACAAACACTTATCTAAATTGAGGTTAACAATACGATTCCTAGCAAATTATATAAGTATTTTATAGCTTCAAAGACTTCGTCTATGGCAATGTTCCCAACCTTCCTATTTCCTCGACAGTATAATTGATTGCCCTTTAATGTTGAATTTGAAATTCTATCTAAACAATTAAAAGCAATTAATAATTAAAATGCTTAATCATACTGTCTGATTCACAATGACAAAGGAGTTCTTTGCCGTTATTTGGCGTATGAGTAGATTTTGTTGGGTAAATTCGCGTTTACGGAGATCGAGTCGGGTCCATTCCAGCTTTGGGTTGTTATTTAATTGTTTGGCTGCGTCCAGGCCTTATTTATCTATAGGATGGCAATCTTTAAAGGCATTTTTATAATATTACATTCCCAAAAAAAAAAAAACAAACAAACAAAAACCGAACCATCCAAACAGGAGGGAAGACAATTTTATCTGGGCATATTCATGTGCATCCTTTGTATTGTATTACACCCAAGTCCCTGGTTATTTCTTAAATCATTTGTTTTTTGAAATATATCAAACGCTCTGAATCAAATGTATGTGCTGTGTGGCCTTAACTTAACCAAGAAGTGTTCTACTATTCCAACCATCCCAGTACAGGCACTTGTCTCAGAATTTTTGTTTCAATATACCTAAATATAACACTAAGGTATAAAGGAGGAAATCTGAGACAAGTGCCTGTGCATCCAATCCCAAATTCAAAATTCATGTCACGTTCCGTCAATTATAACAGGTTACAAGAGTGACATTCAAACGGAGCCTTAAACCCAGTACAGTGAAACCTGCTTTAAAAGACAACTTAATATGCCGTTCATTATCACTGAACTAGTATATATTTGTTTAGGGGCCAGCTGAAGGACGCCTCCGGGTGCGGGAATTTCTCGCTACATTGGAGACCTTCTGCTGTTGTGTTTTCTATGGTCGGGTTGTTGTCTCTTTGACACATTCCCCATTACCATTCTCATGTTTATTAAAGGAGAATACAAAATTAGTCTCATAAGATAGGTGGTCTTTTAATACAGGTTCCACCTATGTCACTACAAACGAATCTACAAATAACGATTTTATAACACAGTTTTTTAATAATACAGGTAGTATTCTGAAGCAGATTTGACAGTACTGTACTTTTAACTGTAGATAGTCGTATTCCAATGAAAAGTACATGAAGCTTTGATTTAATAGCTTACAAAACTAAGCAACGTAATATCTTATATATATATACAACCCAAGTCTTTAAACAGATACACACGACCTTAATGAATTCATGACACTTTCAAGGAAACAGTACAAAGTATATGTTTTGCCCAACATTTTATTAGGGAGCTACCACTTGAATATTATGTGGGGGCTAGGATAATATTCAAAAAAGGAAGGCAGGGGTTTTGAGTTCAAAAAAAATTAAAGAAGGCAGGATGATACTGTGCAACAAAAAAGAACAATAAAAAAAAAACAGGACTGAATCGAATGAAAAATAAAAAGGCAGGGCAGAAATTAATTTAACAATCCATGCCAACACTGTTCATCCTAGACCCCCCCCCCCCTTTTCCCCCATAAATATCAAATGATAACTCCCTTACTATCATATCTACTCTGGTAGTTATCTGTGTAAAAAGGATTACATGACTAATTTGTACTTTTTTAAGTTCAATTAGTCATTTATCTTACTTAATGTAATGTTGAACCATATATATATATACATGTATATATATATTTTTAAAATTTTTTAACAAAAAGTTAAATAGATATCTCTGGTAAAAAACCTAGAATTAATATATCTAAATACATATTATTTGAACATTATATATTAGACAAGCGTTGATGTGCAACCTGTAGAAGGAAAGTATGAATTT
Source organism: Mytilus trossulus (assembly GCF_036588685.1). Classification (NCBI taxonomy): domain Eukaryota; kingdom Metazoa; phylum Mollusca; class Bivalvia; order Mytilida; family Mytilidae; genus Mytilus; species Mytilus trossulus. Next base: position 24,920,459 of record NC_086383.1, on the reverse strand, counting down.
CTAACACCAACTCTATAAACATAATTAACATTTATATAAATAAAACATCATTAAAACACCGTGAATACCCACCTATTCTGTTAATTTTTACATCTAAAGCGCCAGGATGGTTGTGTTTTATAGCATTTACCCTCCTAGCTTGAGGTCCACCTCCACCTGGCACCCCAGGTGCCTTGGGTCCTTTCGGTCGTGGTTGTTCAACTGGTAAAACACGTCTTCGTTTTTTCGGCAATTTGGACCGGGCTTGTGTGTGTGAATAAAACAAAGCAAAGTTGCTGACAATAACGGGTACGGGTAAAGCTATAGTAAGTACGCCGAGTAATGCACAGAGGGCGCCAACAAACATACCGACATACGTTTTAGGAACCATATCTCCGTACCCAACAGTTGTCATTGTCACAATGGCCCACCACAATCCAATTGGAATACTTGTGAAATCGTTATCTGGATTGTATTGAATTCGTTCCGCATAGTATATAAGTGCTGCGAACACAACTATTCCAAGAACTAGGAAAAAAACTAGCAGCAATAATTCTCTAGCGCTAGCTTTGAATGTATGAATAAGAATTTTAAGTCCAGAGGAGTGCCGAGTGAGCTTACATAAACGCATGATACGAATGATGCTGAAAAACTCCAAAATGTCACTCTCCTGTTTCAATTTTGTTAAAAGGAAGTCGAGATAAAAAGATAACGTAGCCACAATATCAATTATATTCACAGGAGCTCGCAAAAATTCTAATTTATACGGAGCGACTATAAGTCGTATTATTATTTCAAATGTAAACCATGCGTTACTTGCACATTCTATATAAAAGAAAGCTTCATGAGGCTCTGTTTTCAGTTTCTCGATCCGCCATATTGTTGTATTGGAAATGTTCACTGTAGCATTTTTCAAAATAGGTACTCGCATTTCCGGATGTGTCTTTAGACAAAACGATAATATAGATGTTACTATAAAGAAGACGGAAACGACTGCTATCACCTGCAAGATAAATTAAACAATTATAAAATAAAAAATATCAAAAATATAAACTGCATTTAAACACGTACGATGAAGTATTAAAAGGTTTAAGCATTACAAACTATAAGCATTAAAACTATAGGTATTAAGCTTTGAATAATGATCGATGCTCAGATTTTCAATTTTTCCTTAATACCAGGAAACTCTTAATTGAATCAAATAAATCAGGTGTGGTATATGACACCCAAATAAACAACTATCCACCAGAGACAAAATACATTTGACGTAAGCAACTACTCAAAGGTCACCGTACGACCTTCAACAAAGAGCAAAACCTTTAAGTAAGTGTATCATGTTAGACATGCATCATCCGCCATGCAATAGGCTATTTGCCAATCCCTGTAATTGACCCTGTAATAAGAGATTTGTGTTTAGTTGTCTACCTTATGAGGGACATGGCAAGAGTAAATTTTGTCCGGTATGGAACCAGTCAAAGGGAAGTAATTTGTTAAAAAGTGTGTAATAACAGAATCAAATTGGTAATTGACAAATGGACTAGTAAACGGTGTCAAAATGTCAGCGTAAAGGGTGGGGGAGAAACCATCGATAAATTGGCAGATATGGCAAGAATTCAGTCATTAATCGGTAAATTGGCAGATATGACAAGAATTCAGTCACATTTTCAAATCTTAGCCAATAAAAAATATTAACCTTAACAGAGATTGAAGATATCAATGCGACAATCAAATCTCAAATGTCGAAGAGAATTTGACAAAAAACATGTTATAACTAAACGAAATGGAAAGCGAACGACGAAAAAAATATCTAAAAGTAAAATGACAAAAATATCGAAAACAAGTCTTCAACAGTACTTAGAACACTAAAGACTGAGCGACTCGAGCTCTACAAACCCTCTTAGTGTGATATTAGGTCATAAAACTTGAGTATGATCAAAATCAGTCATTTTAGCTGAAACACATGTATAAGGTTTTTTACTGAGTTAAAAGCACATCTCTATTAATAAAAAGTCTGTGAAAATGCACGTGCGGTAATATATGCACATGAGATGCGATACACATGTGAGTGTAACATATCAGTTGAGGTGTTAAGACACAACGCGATACACATGAGTGTAACCTATTAGTTGAAGTGTTAAGACACAATGCGATACACACGAGAGTAATTGTAACCTATCAGTTGAGGTGTTAAGACGAAATGAGATGAGACTTATTACTGAGTAATGAAAGACAAGACGCAAAGAAGTGCACATAGAAATAAGTTTTCATCAGGGCTAAGAGGTAGCTAGGAGTCCTAGCTTGAAAAAAAAAGAGAAAATTAAAGGAGAATGACTGCCTTACCACGAAATTTAACTTACAAAATGGAGGAATTAACGAACCACTTGAAAAATAAAAATAATGGAATAGACAAAACCATTGATATAAAAATTGTAACAGCAAAATTGTTACCGTTCGCCATTTCAGGATTATGTGTAGTCCTGTGTATAACATTCTGGGTAAATTTTTCAAAGGCTTACACCAACATATTGTGATTGGTTTAAAACATCATAAACAAAGGACATTCAACAAATAATTAATGCAATTTTTATTTTTAGGATACGATCAATGAACATACCCATTGTCCTTTAAGGTTGTACTTAACACTACTGGGAGATAACTCTGTAAAATCAGCTTAACGTTTTAATTACACTGTGTTGTTGAGGGAATACTAAGCTTCTCAATGATCAAAATAAGTGTTTGTCAAACTGCTATATAACCAGTGTAAATTTTCTGATAAAACGGTTGGTTCAAATATTTTGAAATTAATATATTTTTGTCAAAGGTTCAAAGTAAATACTTTGTCAAAATTTTATGAAAATTAAACGAACCAAATGAATTTTAGTTAAAGTGTTGGGTACCTGGTCCACCTTAAGTTCATTTTGATTGGTTGGTTTAAATCTATATCGGCGATAGTAGATATTACCATGATATTATTGCAAATTGCAAAAAAAGAAAGAAAGGCGATTATATATAGAAGCCATTACTAGATGACAAAAGAGAGAAAAAGAGAAAACACAATATATCACAAATTTACTCTATGAAAATGTGACACATGCTGTCAGGGTAATTGCTTTAATAGTTATTAATCTTCCATCTAATATCTTAAGTTAATATTTTGTTGGAAAATAAGTTTTATGACCTTTTTATGTCTAAAGGTATTTCTAGCACATAATGTTTTCTAGTATTTAATCATCATAAAGCATTTTTATTGATGTTATATTGCATAATTAACTAGTTCCCAGAAGACATCAATTATCAGGAAACACAACAGATACAAATACAAATAATTTAATTAAAATTCGATTTCCATCTTGACCCGCGTTTACTAAAATGTCGCGCACAGCTTTCAAACACCGGAAAACGTATCAACAGTTTTTTTTTCAATAACGAAAGAATGTTTATATCATTAATATTCAGATGAAAAACCGAAAATTTAACATCTCTCCTGGAGGATAAATAAAAAAATTAAGGTCTTTAACAAAGGTCATCGGAAATGTCAAATCAGACAATCCTATTACGAAGTCAGAGCCGAAGTCTGCATATGTACACCAAAAGATTGACAGGTCAAGGAAGGGCCAATATCAAAAATCATAAGCCAAAAAAAAAACCTAGTCAATACAATGGTTAAAAGAAAAAAAAGAATGACGAACAACCGTTCTCAAAACACTATTATATGCAGAAATCAAAAGACTGGTAAACACGAACCCAATATGAAAACGAGGGTAACAAAGATGTTCAGGAAGTAGTTCGTCAGCGACACCTACCGAGTTACTTTTACTTATAAATCACATGATAAAGCATACTCGTTGTAAAATTCGTTTAAAAACCCAAGGACGAGGTTCATTAAACTGGAAATACACATGAATAAAAACAAAACCCGTATTTTATAATCTCGATCAGTCGACTAATACAGGGTACATAAACGAACATACAATATAAATCAGTATATAAAAAGCAAAAGCGCTTTATTCTTGAATAAGGGAATAATAGATAAATAAAAACACAAGTACAAAAAAAATAAAAATAAATTAAATTAATTAAATAATATATAATAAAGAAGTCAGATACAATATCATACCGTATTTATACAATGCTCGTGCAGGGTTTAAATAGTAACTATAGTAACTCTTATATAATATTTCTATTTGATACCAGTTCATATATTAAATAATGTTTCTATCTGATACCAGCTTTCAATATTAGAACGTATTCGTACGTGTAAAATCATTAATTTATCTGTTTGAGGAAAACTTAGTTTTTGTGAAAAAATAATATCACAAATATTTCGGTATGTCTTCTTAAAGTAAGATTCTAACAAAGGCTGATATATATACATATACATATGTAGGTGTATTATAAAGAAAATAAGGAGTTGAGGTATGATTGCCAATTTATTTAAGACAACTTCTAGTAATCACCGTCCTAGACAACTAACTATCCACCGTCCAATGTCTGACTGAAGTAAAGTATGTCACGTTTTTACTTATATCTATAAAACTATAAAACAGGCGGTAATCGGTGATTCTCTTATGACTAAAGTTGGTAAAGCGGATCTTTTTTGATCGTGTTGTAAAGTTGAATATGTTCGTACACTGGGTGTTTTTTTTGGGGGGGGGGGGGGGATTGCTCTCTACTTTCAAAAGTGTGGGGAGCGGAGATCAAAATTAAAATATTTTTCGGCAATTCCTATTAAATCACAAACATTTTTGTTTATATCTGTGATTTAACATGATTGCCAAAAGACCCAAAATAGGAGGATGAAAAAAGTCCTATAGGTTGCCGTTCGACCTTCAATTATGAGTAAAATCCATATAGCAACCAACGTCAAGTGTTGAATTGCATGCTGGGTATCGACACATACAGAATGTGACAGAGTTTAACATGTTTCTGAGCGCGGAACAACTCACATACACCGGGACAATCGGGTAGCAACAAAACATAACACCAAACTGTAAAACTGAAATTGAAAGAGCTCAACTCGTCCAGTCGGCGAGAAACACAATAAACACAATAAAAGAAAAAAAAGAACATAGAAGCGTTCAGTAGTAAAGAAAGAGATAAACTCAAGAGACGCTTGCTAGTTACAGATCCAATGTTTTGAAATAAAAGAGTGATTTTAAATGATAAATAAGAATATAAAAAATAGTTGAATCTAGAAAGCGAGATGATTATTTTTATATGTAAAGTTATGAATTCAGCTTCTGATACAATATTGATTCATTTTTACCGTTGTGGCAATATCCGCAATATTGAAAGAAGGAAACATAAGTAAATAAATGAATGGAAGAGAAAAATAAAAGTGATGAAACTTTCAAATGCATATCTTTTTAAAATGATTAGTTGTAGCGTTCGTTATTCAGATATTGTCTGACAGAGATTTCGAAGCAATCACATCAGAACGCACGAGCTGTCGAACTGTCGTCTGCCTAGAGAATCGTATTGATTTGTTCTACAACTGATGTAAATAACTCTTGTATTTGCCAGAAATATTAAATTATCTGTTTCTTTAGAATTATTAAATCAATCTCAGAGAAAAAGCCAACAGGACAAAACTTTGATAATGTTACTCCATAATCTTGTGACCAAATCAATAACCAGGATCAACGCGAATTTACGAGATCATACGAGACTGTACGTAATGCATTCAAATTGTATTTAGACACAGACTTTGTTCAATAGAACTCAATCACATAGTTTAACTTAACAAACAACAAGGGAGAACCACGTTCGGTGTATCTTTACTATATTCAGTATAAAAGCGTCATGCGTACGAAGGTATTTTAGGTTTTATCGAAAATTCAATTTTATTTACATCACATCTTGAAACTAGCATGTAAATTAATCATAAAGGACGACAGGTGACTCAGCAACTTTGAAAGATTCTAGCAAATTCAAATAATGTATAGAAATGAGCCAAGTTGGAAAAAATCTTGGAATTGGACAATCAACGAAAAAGAAAACCAATCACAAATCTTTCCAGAGGAAAATTGCCTGATTTATATTAAGATGCCCAACGATACATCTTAAAACTACAATAACTTTAATATTGCCTTTTAAAAACCGCGCCATAGAGCGATGAGTTACATTTTGATTTTAAGGTATTGCATGCAGTAAAACCAATCGTATCAACTCGGTCGATTCCGTACCCTCATAGACGGAGGGTAGCGGATTTTACCGAGGATTACCGAATGGTAGTAAAACATTCAAACTCTGCTGACGGAGAAGATACCAAAAGGAGCATTCAAGAAGCCATTTGGTCAATGATAACAAGACAACACCAGCCCATAAAAAGCTGACAAATAAAGACATACAATCAACAAACAAATACACAGAAAACTCAAGATAAAGCTTCATGAACCATACTTAAAACACAAGCTTAGGTGAAAACGAACGCCCATTATTTAATCGGGTGCCATCTTCGCTACCAAACTGTTGAATTAATTGTTTGTAAAAATAAATGCGAAGAATTAATATACAAAAAGTTAATCAGTTAATCTTGGCAAATGAGCAAACAGTTCTTTGTAAATAAAAGAAAGCCTACTATTCATTGATACAAAGCAACAAAAAACGTATTTATAGGGCACAATCATTGAGCAGTTTAGAATACCCTTTTTCAAATCAGTTCAATTAAAACAATTACCCCATTCATTCCTGTAAAACCCGAAGCCCTTTCTTCAATAACTATTTTTTTTGAATACACCAATTGTAATATGTCCTATTTAACATCAACAAAGTAAGTAATTAAAAAAATCACAGTATTCTATTTGTTTGGTGATAGCTTAGAATTTTCGCTTGAAACTCGGACATTCAGTAGAGTCGTTCTGTATTTATGCTTAGCCTCTGTCACTTTGCCTTTAAATCTTGACCTACAGTTTTCTCATTCGGTAATGCGTGTTATGACACAGTGGTCAACTTTTTGTCATTCCAATTACAGATTTGATGTCTTAGTCAATAAGTAATCAATGAACTGATGATCATTTCGCTCTGCAGGGGGAAATGTAATAACTAGAACACATTTTATATATTTGACACTAAAAGAAACAAAAACTAGTAAGAAAGTTTCGTGTGATCATGAATCTGATCAGCGGTATCCATTACTGGGTTTGAAATAGCCTCGCTTTGGTTAACCAATCACATGTATTGTCCTCCGTGACGTTACTCCATATTTATTTCATACAAACATTTAATATATACAAGGGATGACTATAAGAAGCATACAATGAGATAGAAATAACAAAAAATGCTGAAGTAAATGAAAAAAATCTAACCATGCAAAACATTTAAACTGCTTGAGTTTTAATCTGCCTTCTACAGGGATCCAGTTTTAGATCAAATAAGCAAACATTATCATAGGACCCACATACACACAAAGAAAAAGAATGTGAGCGTAGTTTTTTTTTTCAACAAAACACACGATCTAAAGTCTTGCATGTATTAAATTGTTTTCATCAGCCTCAAATTTGTAATCATAGAAGTCGGGTGCTTTTTGATTTGACTATAAATGTATTCAAATTTATATAAATGAACTCTCCCTCGTTTTCTTTTAGTATATGTAGGTTCTTTGATATAAACAGAGAGACATACTTCCCTAAGCCGCTGAAGATCATATCTAGATGTGATATTTTCCTAAACCATAATGTGATAAATTCATTTTTATATGTCGACACTACATTGAATAGTCCATTTTCAAATTACTAACTACGATTATAAATTTGAGAATTTTTGGCAAAGGGAAACAACCCCTTGGTAGGACAAACTGTATCCCTGCCTGTACAAACCTTACGGAAGGAGCATCATTGGACAATGTTTGATGAACGTTTAAGCTGTTATAAATGATCATTGTTTCATCAATTATCTTTTTTTACACATTTTTTACAATAAAAATGTGCAATGCCTTAGATCGTTGTGTAAATAAAAGAGGTCAATATTATTGTCCATGCACCTTGCTCGTTCCAATTGATTTGTATAGGTAGGGATAGTTTATCTCCCTTTGCCAAAAATCAAATATTGGAAACACAGTAGAAAATTTGAAAATGAACTAATTACATATTACAAAATGTAGATATTTCCAAAATTTGCAAAAAGACTTGCAGTATATCGAAGTCATATACATGTAATTGTATCTGTTATACTTTTATCCTGGTATATTTTTTTTTATTATGGATCATTAAATTGATTTGCTTTTTTATGATACGTATAAAAAGTGTCATTATCCAATTGAAACGCACCATTTATCATGATTAAGGTGCAAATTAAAAAAAAAACTCATTTTGTAACTACCCCGTGCTATGAAGAAACTTTACATTCTGAGACCACCCCTCACTTTGTAACTGACCCGTGCTATGAAGAAACTTACATTCTGAGACCACCCAAGGTATTAAAACTCTTCATTGAATGACAGAAACCCTTACAAAATAGAAAATTCAGCGTCAAGTTTATCATCTAAACCACAAAGGCCATGTTACACAAACACAACTCATTCTTTTGTTTTCCAAATTAAACATAGTGTAAAGCTATGTTATTTCACAGTTTACGTATGTGTGTATGTGTGTCCTATGATAAAAATCGTCTGATCTGGTTCAATTGTATTATCTTATCAGTCGCGTGCTCATTAAAAACAAACACTCACTTTTTAAAAAGCATGAAAAAAATGTTATACAGTGAAACTTGTCTGAACCGAACCCCTATGGGAGGAAATTTGTTCGGATAAAACATGCGCTCATTTAAGTCTAAATTCAATGAACTACTTAACCATATTCAGTATTTGTCCTGATAAAAGTGTCAACTTAAGGTTTATGTACCCTTCTGTATCCATTTTTGTACGAACTTTTCAAACTTCAATTGTATAAAAACTACAGATATAATGAATAATAGAGATAGGCCATTTTGTACATATTCCAAGGGGAAACTTGATGCAAAGAATTTTTTTTTACTGTTCCATTGCATTTAATAGAAAAAGAGGACTTTGTGGCCAATAAATCACGATTTTTATAGAAAATCCACAGCCTTTATCCTTGTACTCTCATATTTGGCAATTGGATGACTGATAGATATAGGATTATTGCATGCAGTGCTAGCATTGATTTCCTTATAACAAGTTTATAAATGTAGTTATTGGTTAAAACAAATATAAATATGGCCAAAATCAAGTACACCTTTTAGGGTGCGTTCGACTTTAATGACTCAGCACGAGGTGTTTTGGAATTCACAGGTTGCTTAGAACTTTTTGTAAAAAATAAACACTAGCACATCATAGAAAATCAAGTGAGTTTTTTATGTTTCAATTTTTATAACAAAAATCTCTGTATTAAAGGCTGTGGATTTTCTATAAAAATCTTGATTCATTTGCCACAAAGTCCTATATTTCTATCAAATGCAATGAAACAGTAAAAAATAATGCTTTGCATCAAGTTTCCCCTTGGAATATGTACAAAATGGCCTATCTCTATTATTCATTATATCTGTAGTTTTGATACAATTGAGGTTTGAAAAATTCGTACAAAAATGGCTACAGAAGGGTACATAAACCTTAAGACAAGTTTCTAATTTACTCGGGGTTCGATTTTTTCAGGTTCTACTGTATGTAGGTCGACAATACGTGTTAATTTCATCATTCTATTTATAGTCTTACCTTTGCAGGTGTAGAGGAATAAGGTTCGTCAAACAGCGCCCAAATTTTCGGTTGTATTCTTTGCCAGCAGTTTAAATCTCCGGATTGGTATTCATCTCCCCAGCCGAATTTTTTCATAATATCGTCTTCTGTTGGTTTGTCGGTATCTAGATCTAGCCGATCTAATGTCGCTAAAACTTCCGCCGTGTCTCGATGTGTAGTGTACGTCATCCAACAGCATGGTTCTACCTGATTGGAATCTAGGCCCCAGAATTCTAATTCCTCCTCAAAAAGAGGCCCACATACATCCGTTGGGTAATGAAGTTTTCCTGATCGGTAATAATTCAATATTTGAGCAAACACGCCTGGATGCCGATCAAAGAAATATTCGTTTAACACTGGATCATAATTCGCCAACGCCTCGGTTAATCTAGATAACCGAGTTGCGGGAATTTTCTTTAACGTTGCTTTGTAGGTTTCGTGACGTATACCACCTACGTTTATTATGACCCTGTTGTCAGCGTCCATAGTATTCATAGTCATTTTTCTGGTTATGATTGTAAACAATAATCACAGAAAAAATATATCCTAGTAGTAAAAAAAGGTTTCAAAGGTCGGAGAAATATTATTAAAAATCACTTTTTCCGTTTTCCCATCTTGGTTCATCTGCCCGTCATAAAAATATTCCTGCAAAAGAAAAAGATGAAATTTATTAATAGTTTTGTAAAAATACGTTATCCGGTATAATCTACTATAATTGTTTACCATGATTGGTGTCTTGTTTCTGTGGACTCGTTAGTATTCGTTGTATACTAATTTTCGTGGATTTCGTAGATACAGAGTAACCACGAAATGTAATGTTCAACGAATAATACATATTCTATAGGCTTGAATACAGACTTCGTCAAAACCACGAAATTACCTGTCCACGAAAATATAAATGGTTCCTAAACCCATGTAAATTGGTAACCACGAAAATAAATGAATCCAGTTTTTTTTGTAGACTACAATGTCGACCATAATGTGCTAGGTTTTATTCTTGATGGTTTTCGCGGCTTTTCTATCTATTTTTTTCTACTAGGGGTTAAAAGTAATAGGTTGGAAGTAAAGTTGAGGTTACCAGCTATAGATAAAATTCATTCGTTCAGTGTAAAGTGTAAAGTTAGGCCATTTCATTTGATATTTTACAGTGTGTCTTTCTATGTTGTGATGTTACACTATTGTTTCGGGTAAGGGTGAAGGTTGGTACATATTAAAACGTTTAAACCCGCTGCATTTGTTTGTACATGTCTTTAGTCAGGAATCTGATGTTCAGTAGTTGTCGTTTGTTGGTCTGGTTTGTAGGAATACTGTGCGTTTCTTTCTAACACAAATGAAAAAACATTTTGATCATGTAACAGTCTCCGGGACAAGTTTGCAATTCCGCTGAGTGCAAAAGTTGTCACCTTAATTTTTGGAGTTAAGTCAAAACAAAGTTGATAACTTGGTTGGTATTGGTTCCCTGATATTTGTCCTAAATTTTTTTGGCTCTAGCACCACTGTTGAAAAAGTTATGCCCCTTTTTTCAACAATTACCTCAGAGGAAAAGTACTTTTCCTCAAGGGAAATCAAATTTCCCTGCAGGAAAAAGATTTTTCCTCAAGGGAAGTTGTTTTTTTCCTCAAGGGAAAAAGATTTCCCTTAGGGAATTTGCTGCATAAGTATTTCCTTTGAGGAAATTCTATTTCCTTAAAGGAAATTCTTTTTCCTTAGAGGAAATTCTTTTTCCTTTGAGGAAATTTGCAGCTTCAATTGTGTTTCTAATATACGTTTGCAACGTTTGCATACACTTTGACAAATTATACATGCAGTCGCTGAAAATGCGTCTACAGCTTGCCGTTCGTCGTTTGTAAGTACAAAGTAAGTTGAGATGTTATTCACTATTCTAACCAAAAACTCGACTTTGACCCTCAATTTTCTGCAACAACTACATTTACTTTAGCATGTTTACGACCTCGGAGATTACCAGGACTTCAGAATAGTACACCTTATGAATCATTGGTTTATAGAGGTAGGTTACTGTGCTGGGTTTCAATTTTGATCTTCGATGCGGCACGTTTTGGTACTTTATATGAATGAGAAATATAAGCTGTTAAGGGGGTAACCTTTGTTCAGGGAGATAACTCTTTTAATCAGTTAAGCGTTTGTAAAAGTCAAGTTTCATCAGTGTAGTTTAAGCATTCACCTGAAATAGATTGGAAACAATCAATGTTACATAAAAGCTTAGAATATATTTATGAAAATGGCTGACAGAAACATACAGATGATTTTATGGGTTATTTCCCTTAACCATAGGTCTACCTCCTTAAATGCATACAGGGTATTGATGCATTTGTGGTCAATAATACTGAAAGTGGAGATAAGCATAAACAACAAATCCAGTGGCAGATCCAGTCAGTTTAAAACGGTGGGTTCCCAACCCAGAGTAAAAGGGGGGGAGGGGGGGGGGGGGGTGGTTCCAAATATATGCTCCCATTCAAATGCATTGATCGTCCAAAAAAGTGAGATTCCAACCCCCGGACCCCCCCCCCCCTCTTGCATCCTCCACTGAAATCAATCTCAATTTCCACGGTTTGTATATCTACTCGATCTGAAAAGTCTACGTTCCTTCTACATCCCTAAATATTTCATTCTTTAACCTCTGCCAAGAAATATAGAACGAAGATTAATGTTCAGACAGTTTTGTCTGTTGTTTAACTAAAGTGTATACATTTTCTGTACACTATCCATGATTTGCTTAACGCCCGTATCAATCATTTACTATATAAAAAGAGTAATCAATTTTTTAATTACTAGTTGTATGATCGAATCATGTGATGTCGGCTATTAATTAAATAGGATCGGGATATCAAAGTGAAAATTCTATAAAAAAATAATTACCAAACACCTAAATGTTTACAATGAACGCTATTAAAACACCAAGATCAAGAACCATCGTGTTCCTCTCAAGCAGGCGCAGTGCATCGAATATGTTTAAATTGGAAATATATATAGACAATTAATAATTGTCCAACCTACAAGCCTCAGAGTAGGGTGTTAAAAGAAGTGTCTGGGTATAGATGAGACAAATAACTCCAATACCACCGCAGGGGTGGATCACATTGGCGGATCCAGAGGGGGTTCCGGGTGTTTGAATTCCCCCTTTTTTTTTTTGGCCGATCAATGCATTTGAATGGGGACATATAGTTGGAACCCCCTTTTGTCCTGGGTTGGGACCCCCCTTTTAAAATGGCTGGATCCGCTCCTGCATCAAGCCATTTTAAAAAGGGGTTAAACTATATGTCCCCAATCAAATGCATTGATAGGCCAAAAAAATTAGGGGTTCCCCCAAACTGCACCGCACACCTAAACCTTCACCAGAATACACATACATATAATTTTAAATCTCAATATGGTCAATAACCAGTGCTCTGAATATTCTTTGTTTCCATTATATTGAGGTTATAGATCGTTCTCGTATAGTATAGTAGCCCTTCACATGTTTCGTATTTGAAGTATGCTCATTAAATTATAACATTATGTTTTTTATTCGTTTATTATTTAATGGTTCCAGAAATTCCAAAATAATCATAAGATGTCAAAAAAACGTCCGATAACTCCGTATTTGAATTTAAAGTATAACTTTTAGCTTAGTATGAATTTACATGTTTCAAGGATAAAAAATGTCAAGGCTTAAATTACTATGTGTTACTAATACTTTTAATGTGTCTTTCTATGTTGTTTAATGTAAGGATGAAGGTTGGTATCAATTAAAATGTTTAAACCCGCTGCATTTGTTTGTACCTGTCTTAAGTCAGGAATCTGATGTTCATGCAGTAGTTGTCTTTTGTAAAGTGGTTTATAGGTGTTTCTCGTGTTTTATATAGATTATACCGTTAGTTTCACCCGTTTGCATAATGGTTTTACACCAGTCATTTTTGATGCCCTTTAATTATTGCTTGCTGTTCGTTGTGAGCCAATGCTCCGTGTTGGAGACCGTACTTTGACCTACAACCGTTACGGTTTTTCTTTTACAAATTGTGACTTGGATGGAGAGTTATCTCATTGAGACTTATACCATATCTTCTTAAATCTGTTTCCTCTATGATCCTCTACAGATGATCATACTGATTTATGCCTGCATGTAAGCCTACCGCAATTTGTATTGTTTTGTCATTGTACATAGCCCACAAAATGTATGTTATTTGTAATATAACTGTACAAACACTAAATGAAGCGTCTATTTGTATGTAATGTGTCGTTCTACGCATTCCTGTTGAAGATTCACACTCGTAACCTGTCTATTTAGGAAACGGTATGAGGGTCTGGGAGAGGTACACAGAATAGAAAATATTGGCAAAAAAAATAATGAATAGAGAAAATTGGGCGCAAAACTATAAGTTGAACGATAAATCTGGCAACGTTCACTTGTTTGTAGCTGGTGAACCGTATCTCTTAAAGGTCATTATAATGTTTTTGACAATTTTCGGTGCAGTCCGCAGATTGCAGTCCGCAGATTTTGAAAACATATCGTATGGACACAACTGAGAACTATTGTTATGTGCCGGGCTAAGCTAACTGTATGTAGCAACCCAGGGAGATAGTTTCTGTCGGCTCGTGTCCTTGTTTATGCTGCACCTTAAATGCTTCCGAATTCGTTTCAAAATAATTGGCAGAACCCATGCAGTCAGATATTTTATGGGCATCATGACGCGTTGTTCCCTCATAGATGTATATAAACCTATATCTACAGGTTAATTTATCTACGGTTCCCTCTATTTCAACTATTGTTATCTGGTTTCGCATTGCAAGGAGACAACAGACGTCACACTCACACAAAGGAATTTTTGAAAGAATCACACATTTGCTTTTTACCTCAGTCTAAACATTTTATTATTTAATGTTAATTTGTACCTATTTGTTATTTTTTTCATCTAGGTTATTCCACTTTTTGTGAGCTGGGGAAAATTTCATTGATTTTATAGGGAATCATTGAAGCATGGCTGGATCGCCTACCCCATCCAACCTCCTTTTAGGTCGGTCAATGCCCCTCTTATAAAAAGTTCTTGATCCGCTACTGCAATATGACATCATACATGCAACGTTATAGATCTGACAACCAACTGATAGCGATGAAGTGTTCATTTAACTGTATATTGATTACAACATAAAGAATTTCTCTTCTCTTGTCGTTTTCAATTTATAATTAATAAAAAGAGTGTTTGATCAATTAAAATACAATTACTTGTGCTATTTTATAGTAGTGTCAACAGAGCGCGGAATGATATTCTTTAAAAGAATTGGTATATGGCTAGGTTAATCGAAGAATGGATTGTAATGAGATCGGCGGAATAATCGATATTGTCATACAAAGAAAGGAAATATATTTCTGTCAACAGAACGCATTGTTTTCCGTATAAGTGGTACCATTTTCAAGTGGGGGTGTTTAGAAGTATCCATATTCATAAGTGGTACCATTTTTAAGTGTGTGTGTGTAGGGGGGGGGGGGGGGGGGGGGAGTATCAATATAAGTGTAAACGTGACCATACATAAGTGGGGGTTTTGGAAGTATCTATTTAAGTGGTACCATAATTAAGTGAGGGGAGTTTGGAAGTATCCATATATAAGTGGTACCATAATTAAGTGAGGGGAGTTTGGAAGTATCCATATACATGATATATAAGTGGTACAATAATTAAGTGGGATGTTTTGGAGTATCGAACAGCCCGTTATTTGTAACGGAAAGCATGTCCAGTAATAAATAGCAGCATTTTGTACAGACGACATAAAGTTAAAAATAGAAATTATTTTATTTAAATACCGGCTTGCATTTAGATTTTCCAATTTTCGAATTTTCGAATTCTTATTTTGCAAACGGAAACAGGTATTAAAGACAATCTGTATCCCTGTCTATATAAATCTAGTAATATGATTTGGTCATTTTCTGGATTTTCATTATTTACATGCATCAACTAGTGTGCATTTTTTTTTAGCGTAAACATCTTTGGGGAGCTACCATTTGATTAATAGCGGGAGGGGTGAAATTTGAACAAAAAAAAAACAGACCAAAAATGGCAAATGGACTATTAAAGACCAGATTTTGATCTCTAGATAACTTTTTTGTTTTAGTATATTTCATTGGAAACTTTATTGCAAAACAAAGGAATTCACGAAAAATAAACTAAATAGCTGTGTCACATAAATAATTCTAAGGAAGAAAAAAATTTGCATATTTAACAGAAGTTGAACTTTTTAACTGTATTACAACACTATCAATGAACAATTAAATCATATATTGAGATTTCTCGTTACATTTTTGATTTATCTTCAACATGAGCAGCTGATGATTGGGAAAGCCTGATGAATTCGGGTTAAAATATGGGTACAATTTATTTATTTTGTTATGTCGGAGGTGTTCTGTTTTCTGTTTTTACTCCAAGCACGTTGTTAACTTGTAAACTAAGAATGTGTCAACAAAGGTGATATCTATATTGTAATGTCAAGTATGTTGAACTTTGTATTATATTTTGTGTTAAAACTTAACAAAGCGACATCTGTTGTCAACAGATGATGTCAATATATCATAGATTTTATGCGGGAAAATAATTTTTTACAATGTGTTACTAGCATTTTAATATCATTATTTACTTTAATTTGACATGAAATAGTCAATTTCTGAACATGATGAGTTTGTAATGTATGTGATTTTTTTATGTAAAATTTACATCTTAAAAGACAAATTTGTAAAGACCTTGACAAATATTGTACATATATATATATATCCACAGAGAGTGTTAAGAAAAGGGGTATGGGTTTGATAGCATGGGAAAGAGATCTTCTTTTAAGAATTGAAACCATATACAATTTCTTTTTCTAATTTTAGTTGCAATATTGAAAATATGAGTTTCTTATATCTTTCCGTCAGTAGATACTTGCTGCAAGAAAAATTCACTAAAATTTATAACGGTCATTTCAAGACATTAAGCGTCTTTAAAGGCATATATATTAACTCCCACTTAAAAAGTATAATATTTTACATTTCATAACACTTTCTTTGTGGAAAATAACTTTATAAATTGACATCATTATGGGGTTCATTTAACAGCTAATAATGGTTCTATAATAGCACCGTTTGTGTATACATATATACTCTCAATCACCTTCGGGAAATTATTAATTTCAATATTGCAGATGATATCTCGGATGTATTAATCGATGGCTGGAGTCTCGTGTTTTCACGAGGGATTTATAAGCATCGTCTAACTTATGTCATGTATCAATTATTAGATGTACTATATTTTGGAAATATACAATTTTAGGTCAATGAAAGAAAAATATAAACTTTTTTGTATGAGGCTGAGAAACTGGAGAAAAGCGAGGTCTTACAGAGCCCTTCCCCAGTTTTGTGCCGAAAAAAAAAGTTTATACTTTTATGACATTGACCTCATATTTTTTTAGTCCCATTTAGGATTAATATGAGTCCACCTCTTTTCTCTTTCGTATGTATTGTGTGGACAACTATATCCCACGGCATTTTGTAAAAGATCAAAGGAAAGGGGGGTCCATCAAAATAAAAGCATGCAAAGCATAAAAAAAATGCATGTACAAATTTGCCATAGTAAACATTTCACAACGAAGTATTTCGTCTTTTGTATTCACGCCTGTTATCACATTTCGACCCTTTTAGAGCCTCGATCGAACAAAAAAGAAGTAATCTATCTGTATTCTGGTTATGACGAACTCCTGGTATGACGAAACACGCTACTTGCATAAAATGTATAGATTGACCTGTATCAGGATTTATCGAATTGCTTTTCAGTAATACTTTGAGAGGTGACATGCTATTAGGAAGTAGTATTTAGGTGGTTGATAAAAGTGTCAACTGGGAAAAAGAAGAGAAAAGGTGAAATGGAGAAAAAAAACAGGATATTGATAAGGAGCAACCCCATGTCAACCTCTCCCCCACTTTTTCCAAAGACTGCAAGGTATCCAGTACACATATTGTGATTGTAGATGTTTTGTATACGTCCTATATTTGTTTTTGTTTATCACGTACATTTCTATCTAATATATCTGGTTAACCAAATCTTTATTAAGTTTGCTATTGTTTCAAACTGTCAACGTGGAACAGTTAAGTTAAAGTGTAAATTATACGGGATCAACAAACAAATTATTTGTTTTATCAGGTTTTAGAATATATTCAAATTTAATTTTATAAAATAAATGTAAATTTAAGATAATACGTGAATTGTTTCAGAAATAACAAATGTTAGTTTTCTATTAACATCCAGAAAAAAATTGCAGTTAACGGTACAGTACGCTTGTAATATTGCATATATTTGTCCGCAAACACATTTGGATTGATTAACCTTGTCTTTAACGCAACTTTCAGCAGCTGCACTGTTGACTATATTCTGGCTATAAGCTTTTTTTTGAATGGAGACAGATTTGTGAAGCAAAAGATGCAGTTGATGAATCACTTTGACCACTCGGTCCAGTGGCGGATCAAGGGGGTGGGTTCCGGGGGTTGGAACCCCCCTTTTTTTTGGATGATCAATGCATTTGAATGGGGACATATAGTTGGAACACCCCCCTCTTTTAAAATGGCTGTATCCGCCCCTGCGGTCATTGAGATCCTAACACAATTGGATAAAATCAAGTATTATTTTACAAACAGTCACAGCACTGAAGCTTTCATAAATTTGAAAAACTTTTCGTATTTTTGAAATCAAGGGTACAAAATTGTCCTTAAAACTTGTAACACATTTCGATCTTTGCACGTGTTTTTACTTTATATATAATCTGTGTTTAGATATGCATTTTGTATAGTTCGATAAATTCATCCCTTTCATTTGTAACTACGATTTCTACTTGTGACTTGAAATTCACCACACAAATTTAAATCAAAACCCCTCCCCCTCCAACACAAAACGAAAATACACGTGTTATGGTCTGTTATGGGAGGAACATCGTATTCCCTCAATTTATTATTTGTCTCGAAGATGCAAGGAAGAAGTATGAATACAAGCTCATTAAAAGTGCAAGTTACAAGGCAAGAACAAATACATTGATAACGAGTTCGACAGAGAACACAACATAAATTCCTCTGCAGCCTGTCGATGGAAAGATTAAAGGTGGTTTGATTGATAGCATGGGTAAACAAAGAAATGCCATCTGTACACACATGTTATATACTTTTACAGAGCTTTCACATTAAATCTTCTTTTCACAACTAAACGCACATGTTGTATAATTTGAGAGAGTTTTCACATTAAATCTTCTGTTCACACAAGAAATGCCAACTGTACACAAATGTTATATATTTTTACAGAGCTTTCACATTAAATCTTCTTTTCGCAACTAAACGCACATGTTGTATAATTTGAGAAATCTTTCACATTAAATCTTCTTTTCACAACTAAACGCACATGTTGTATAATTTGAGAGAGCTTTCACATTATATCTTCTGTTCACACAAGAAATGCCAACTGTACACACATGTTATATACTTTTACAGAGCTCTCACATTAAATCTTCTGTTCACACAAGAAATGCCAACTGTACACACATGTTATATACTTTTACAGAGCTTTCACATTAAATCTTCTGTTCACACAAGAAATGCCAACTGTACACACATGTTATATACTTTTACAGAGCTTTCACATTAAATCTTCTTTTCACAACTAAACGCACATGTTGTATAATTTGAGAGAGCTTTCACGTTAAATCATCTTTTCACACACGAAATCCCACATGTGCACACATGTTAGCTTTTACGTTAGATCTACCTTTAACAACTGAACGCACATGTTGTATACTTTGAGAGAGCATTCACATTAATACGTATTTTCAAAGAAGACATGCCAACTGCATTCACATGTTGTATACTTTAGAGAGCATTCGCATTAATTCGTATTTTCACACAGGAAATGCCAACTGCATACACAATTCATGTTAAATACTTTTAGAGAGCATTTACATTAAATCGTATTTTCACACAAGACATGCCAAATGCACGAACATGTTAAATACTTTTAGAGAGCATTCACATTAATTCGTATTTTCATACAAGACATGCCAAATGCACGAATATGTTAAATACTTTAATTTAGAGAGCATTCACATTAATTCGTATTTTCACACAAGACATGCCAAATACACGCACATTTTGTTTTCTTTGAAAAATCTTTAACATTATAAAATAGTCCTTCAGACGTTACCGCAATTTTCTGATGTTAATTAAGGACTTTAAGTGATGCATCTTATTGGTATCTGGAAGTTTTTATAAACTATATATTTATTTTTCTTACCAAGACTAACAAATTCGTTCTTAGCGCTTCCAAAGTATAGTCACCATCGAGTTTCAGTTGTGAACGTTGCCTTAATTGATACTGTAATGTTTGAATGTGAAATCCATAAAGGGAGGGTCCGGGGGTTGGAACCCACCTTTTTTTTGCCGATAAATGCATTTGAATGGGGACAAATAGTTGGAACCCCCCTTTTTCATCCTGGTTTGGACCCCCCTTACGCTTTTTAAAACGGCTGGATCCACCCCTGCAAAAGGACATATATAAACATAACAACAACAACAACATGTTTCATTACCAACAACGGACACATAATTGGAATAAGGAACACAAGGGGAGAATATGGATTATCTTTGAAGCAAACAATCAACTCATATGAGACAAAATCTACGTTATAATAAACTTGTACGTTTTTCAATAGTTTATCTTAACCCCCTTATCATGTACAATGACTTCTATTATAAGCTTGAAATAAAAGGGAATTTTACAAAACCTGGGAATAACATATGTTTACAAATAATAACAGTTCCATGTAGGTCCATTTGATAAATAAAATTTACCTACGGCTTTTGTTTTTCTTTCGTTAAAATGAAGGGAAACCAGATGCTCCGCAGGGCGTAGCTTTATACGACCGCAGAGGTTGAACCCTGAACGGTTGGGGCAAGTATGGACACAACATTCAAGCTGGATTCCGCTCTAAATTTGGATTACGATTAAATAGTTGACACAGCATAGGTTTCTGACACAGAATGAATGTATTCAAATGAACTTAAAATTTTTGTTTTCTCTTAGAGCAATTCACTATGCTGTTGAATATTAATCCTCTCAAAAAAATGTTTGAAGAAATTTTCTTTTTATTTATGAAATTTCAAATGAGAAAAATTTAACCCAATTTTTTATTCACATCCCCCTTTCCCTTATTCCAAAACTAATTTCAATTAAAATATTCTAATGGAGTTTGCAACAATTACTACTCATTTAAATACATGATGTAAAAAAACTGCTTGTTATCACTGAATGGTAAAGATTATTTAAATTTATCAGTTGGTAGTAAAAAGTGAATATACATTGTATATTGTATATAACAAAGATTTAAGTTGATTCTGGACAAAGAAAGATAACTCCAATTAAAAAAAATTCTTGCAGATATTTCTTGCTTACTATACTGGACAAAGAAAGATAACTCTTAATTTAAAAAAAAATTGCTATTTCACAATATTGTGAAATTAGATATTTCTTGCCATTGCACAATACTGTGCAATTGAAAAGACTTGCTATTGCACAATACTTAATATAATAATTTTAGATCCTGATTTGGACCAACTTGAAAACTGGGCCCATAATCAAAAATCTAAGTACATGTTTAGATTCAGCATATCAAAGAGGCCCAAGAATTTAATTTTTGTTAAAATCAAACTTAGTTTAATTTTGGACCCTTTGCACTTTAATTTAGACCAATTTTAAAACTGGACCAAAAATTAAGAATCTACATACACAGTTAGATTTAGCATATCAAAGAACCCCAATTATTCAATTTTTGATGAAATCAAACAATGTTTAATTTTGGACCCCGATTTGGGCGAACTTGAAAACTTGGCCAATAATCAAAAATCTAATTACATTTTTAGATTCAGCATATCAAAGAACCCCAAGGTTTCAATTTTTGTTAAAATCAAACTAAGTTTAATTTTGGACCCTTTGGACCTTAATGTAGACCAATTTGAAAACGGGACCAAAAATTAAGAATCTACATACACAGTTAGATTCGGCATATTAAAGAACCCCAATTATTCAATTTTGATGAAATCAAACAAAGTTTAATTTTGGACCCTTTGGGCCCCTTTTTCCTTAACTGTTGGGACCAAAACTTCCAAAATCAATACCAACCTTCCTTTTATAGTCATAAACCTTGTGTTTAAATTTCATAGATTTCTATTTACTTATACTAACGCTATGGTGCGAAAACCAAGAAAAATGCTTATTTGGGTCCCTTTTTGGCCCCTAATTCCTAAACTGTTGGGACCGAAACTCCCAAAATCAATACCAACCTTCCTTTTGTGGTCATAAACATTGTGATTAAATTTCATTGATTTCTGTTTACTTTAACTAAAGTTATTGTGCGAAAACCAAGAATAATGCTTATTTGGGCCCTTTTTTGGCCCCTAATTCCTAAACTGTTGAAAATAAAACTCCCAAAATCAATCCTAACCTTTATTTTGTGGTTATAAACCTTGTGTCAAAATTTCATAGATTTCTATTAACTTAAACTAAAGTTATAGTGCGAAAACCAAGAAAATGCTTATTTGGGCCCTTTTTGGCCCCTAATTCCTAAAATGTTGGGACCAAAACTCCCAAAATCAATACCAGCCTTCCTTTTATGGTCATAAACCTTGTGTTAAAATTTCATAGATTTCTATTCACCTTTACTAAAGTTAGAGTGCGAAAACTAAAAGTATTCGGACGACGACGACGACGACGACGACGCCAACGTGATAGCAATATACGACGAAATTTTTTTCAAAATTTGCGGTCGTATAAAAAGGATTATCAAACATTTCCGTTCATTATTTTGACATTTTTGGTTCTACTTTCATCAATCTAAGTAAAATTAAATCCTTTAATTGCTCCTGTTCTGATATGTCGCGCATCCTTAGATTGACATGTACTTTCATTTGCAGCGAGCGAGCGAGCATGGATTATTTCAATATATGCAGTATGGAAATGTTCCGTTGTTTCCAGCTTTTAAGATTATTAGTAAGTCCCTCACAACTCCTCAGTATACTAATCAATGCTGTTCCTAAATGTGATTCATCATAATTATCAATATGTGTAAAACTATCTGTCAAATTCTAAATACACTTAAAGACCGGGTCTGGGGTATAAATAGAAGCCAATAAGAAAAATGAAGGGAAATTCAAATTTCTTAGCAGGTTTCATGTTTGGGAAGCATTTTTATATTTTACTAAATAAATAATTGAAATTTTTGCTTAATATTAATCTCATAAGTGCAGTACATACTCATGAAAAAATGTAAGCAAAAATAAAGTAATTTGATAAATTAGTTTTTATGTAATTATAAAATAAAATTCATAAGTGGACAATATTTTGAAATTCAAATGGTTTGATTGACTCACTTGAGGCGGAGCTTCCTAATGTTTGTAAACATAACAGCATGCTCATGCTATAGTAAAAAAATAAATGAAATCCCTACCTTTTCCTAATCACAGACAAGATACAATCCTCACAAAGATCCAAGAATATTTCAAACCAGATTAATTCCTTCATATTTACAATAGTCACCACCTCAGAATATTTATAGTTTTTAAAAAATCCCAAAAAATGTTTGAAAATGTGTAAATTGGATAAATGACATAATTCACAAATCGAATATGTTTATATATCTATTATATGAATTATTATTCCCACATGTGGCCCATGTATTGTACATTTGGTAAATTTGGTAACCAAGATCTTACTAATTTAATGACACATTTTGGCATCAAGTCTCGCCTATGATAGATATAGTTCTTTCTTCTGGGATCCTGACGGAGAGCTGCACGTTTTCGTTCTAGATATCTCGGGTCCTGCCATACTCTTCTATGGAAGAGATTAGTCCAGAAATATTTATAGTCAGTTTTTCTCAAAGAAGAGTTTCTTGTGTGTGCCATTTGTACTTCACTCTCCCACCACATTTGTCTGTTATTTTCATGTGTTATACACGGTTTGCATAAACAGTACGGACATTCTTCAAAGTTTTCATTTTGCTCTATCAAAAATTCTTCAAAATCTTCTGATTCTCCTGCCTCATTAGTCTCTTTATTTTCCTCTTTGTTTTCTTTTATTTCAATTTCTGTATAATCCCAGTTATTATGAGAAAATAAATTATAAATAGTTTCTTTTTGTTCTTCTGTAACTTCAAGAGCTAAGATAGATTTTTCTTGATTTACACTGTCGTCCATTTTCAGTTGATAGCATAGATATGACCAGAAAATTTGCCCTCCAAAAGTTTGACCCAAATGCTCCAAGAGAAAGTAAAATAAAAGGAACAACTTGGGGGAAATAAATAACATTTTTTAATTTAAAGATACCAATTCCTGTTTGTAACTGCTCTTTTATTTTGTTTTCAATAAAATAAAGTTTTCTCAGTAAAAAACTTTTTATTTAGTTGTTTGCATACTGTTATACTTGGGAAATAAATCCTGAGAGAACCTCAAGAATTTATAAACCCTGGCATCATAAATTATCTCTAAAAGAATTTCCACTGTTTTGGAGGGAACTGATGTGTATGTTTGTGTAATATCACATTTCTGGACAAGTGCAATCTACAAAGAGGGATGGAGGATGTAACCCTATCCTGTTATATGATATGTCATTATAGTGATAACTGATTAATACATAAAAAAAAAGAATTTTTACATGCATCTTTGAAATAGTATATAATAATAAAATATCTATAAAAGACATGATGTTTAGATTAAAATATTTTTTTTATTCTCAGAATAAAAGTTTTATCTGCACCACTCCCCTTTCCCCAAATTAACAATAAACTCATCCATAGTCTCATGTATTCTGTATGGGGGTCAACTACTGGGTAATTAGTAAACAAATCTATAAAGACAAAAGTATGGCTAGTCCACAAAAAAAACGTAAAAGAACCCCAAGTTTCAGAATAGAGTTTTCAGGAAGTGAAGAAAAGAAGGCTGAAATTCTTGAGAAAATACTGAAAATTAGGAATATATTGACTCAAAGGTTAAACAAACCTTCAGGAAATTTGGACGTTTTAGAAACTTTATTGGAGATGTGGTCTAGTCAGGAAGGGGTGGATGTATCTGATGAACAATCAATTAATGTACCAGATCCAATACCAAGTACCTATGTTAAAGCTAAGAAAAAAGATGTTAACCAAAAAATATTCATGTGTGCTGAGGACTCACTAAAACGTTTCAAAGAAGTGGTAGAATCTCACTCCAGATATTGCAAACACAACCTAACTATAGAGAAATGGACAACAAGAGGACATGTAATAATGACAAGAATGAAATGTGAATCTTCTCACACGTTTCTGTGGTCTTCTTCGCCATACATGCAAAATAAGGAGTACTTGGTAAATAACAGAGTCCAACATGGTTTTATCTGTAGTGGAATGTTGCCATCCCATTATACCAAGTTTGTGGATGGTGCTGGAATTGGGAAAATTAATAAGGAAAAACGAAATAAATTCTTCAATTCGTATGAAATTCACATCCAAACAGAATACAACAAATCCACCACAACAGCCTTACTTGAAGAATCAGCCTCATATTATGATGACAAATTTGGAGAAATAGATATTTTAACTGATGCAAGACATGGCTGGCGTAAAAACGCTAAAGATGCAAGTATTGTCGCCATTGGTGAGAAAACACATAAAGTTTTATCTTGTCAACATGTTACCAAAGCTGATGATGTTGTGTCTCAAAGACATGAACGTATAGGTACTGATAGGGTATATAAATATTTGGCGGAAAAGGACGTTGCTGTAGGTGTCCATTGCCATGACAGGAATTTATCTATTAACAAATACGTTCGTGAAGAAACTGATGCAATTAATCAAAACGATACATGGCATTGTGTTAAAGCAGTAAAATCAGCACTGAAAAAAGTTGCATCTGGAACAGCAAAATCTGAAAGAAAAACATGGTCCTTTCAACTAAGCGACAAAGTGGAAGCTGTCTCAACTCATATTCATTGGGCAGTCAGAAATTGTAACAATGATCCAGAGAAATTAAAGTCATCAATTCTGAATGTAGTTGACCATTACAAAAACATGCATTCATCTTGTGATCCTTCCTCTCGATGCAGATCTGATGAAAATTATGAACCAAAAAGAATTGCTTTGACTGATCCAGTGGCCGAAAAACTGTTACTTGGAGTACTTTTAAATTCTACCATTTTTAAATATCCTCAGGATTATGTTTTAGGAAAAGACACATTTTATGTTGAAAGTTTTAACAACGTTATAAATATTTATCAGGATAAGAGAATTGCGTTCGGTGACAAACAGTACAATGCACGTTCAAACTTGGCTGTTTGTCAATGGAATGAAAATGTTGACAGGGACTATACATCTATTTCGAATCCGCGAAATCCAAGAACCCCTAGAAGTGTAAGAGGCAAGAAAAATTACAAAAAGAAAACATTTAAATTTCGAGGAAATATATGGAAAACTTTTGTAAATGTTGTTTATTCAAGGAAAAGAACCAGGAGGAATTAATTCAATACTCATAACTTTATAATCAAATTTCACATTTAATGTTTGAAATTGTTTTATTTTCTACTTTTACTTTTAATAACTGGATGAATTTAAGTGTGTATTTTAAATATATGATATATTGTCAGTGTGGATTAAACAAATAGTGGCTGCTGCATGGTCATACTGCATTAAATGAATGGTTAGTTTAAATCTCTTTCTAATTGATTAGCCATGTGCTCTGTACATAAACAAACTATTTTTAACACAGATTATGATAACACACTGGCAAGCTCCTCCTCATTTCCATATTGGCTTAATCACTTACCACCTGGTAAATTTTTTAGGTCAGACCCGGTCTTTAAGTAGAAACCCATGAAGAAGGGTAATGTTGTGTTTATGTTTACATTAGGAAGTTATGTAGAATCTATACAATTAGCAGTACACATCTGATACAAGTAAACAAACACAACCATCAAAGAAACCCCAAAGATGAGGTGAATGACACGCTTTTTTGGATATAGGAGGTAAAAAAAGTGGCGATGTGTGGTAAAGGGGGTTAAATAAAGTAGAAAATGAGAAAAAAATATCGCCCAAAAAGGGGGAACTTGGGAAATTAGCACAGTGTGTCATCCACTCGCTTGTATATTACCTCACCTTATCTATATTGATGCCATTTAGTATGCTTTTGTTTACAACAATTACTTGATGTAAGATCTGATCAATGAAGATCTATAAACGAATTGTACCGATTGCTTCGCTGAGTCTTTGATCAGGTTATCATGACTAATCTCATACTATTACGTGGTAATGAGGGCATGGATGGGACATACAATAAGGGGTGGTATTTGCTTAGAAACTTTCCGTATGGAATTTCTCTCGGAGTTCGATATTTTTGTTATTATACTTTTAATTATAACCATATACATGTTAGTTTAATAAAATAATAATAAAACACATTACTTAAAAGTAGCTAGCTCCCCTGTTTATTTTGGGAGTTCTATTTAGTTCTTCAAATGCCCTTCTGGTTAAAAACTTAGGACTATGTCGGAATGCATATAAACGATGTCAGGAGCGTGGAATCCAAAGCAAACTTTATTAGCTTAACGGTTCAAACTGTTCTATTAAAGTACACATTTTACTTGTCAGGTTATTTGCTAATTGTCAATATCTATAATTTATACCACGCTTAAAATGCCACATAAAGTATTGTATACTTATGATTGTAATTCAGCAAGAATGAAGGTACATATGGTTTTATAGAGCTACAATCAAACATATTCTGTTCATATGGTAATCTCGTTTGAACAGTCGTATTCGTTGAGAAGTCCCCTTTTTATGCAGTCACTTTTCTATCCTTTAAAAACACATCTTAATACCTGGCTCACTGTATTTTTCAATAGTCCACATTTTATTAAGAATAATTGAATCATCAATCTAGTCATGTTGACACTTTCAAAATCACATAAAAAACTTCTAATTGTATTTATCAACGCGTTGTACTTGTATGCCTTTGGTGAAACTAAAAGGCGTGCTTCGGACGAACTCAAAACAACGGTGTACATGTTGCTTTGCTATATCTATACAATATTTATGTATGATTACATTGTGTATAGTTTGAAGGCGTTCTCAGGATGTGAAAGAATCCTATTAAACCTCCCAGCATGTTCTTAACAAATCTTCTATTTATATTTTATACATAAAAGTTGCATCTGTAGGAACTTATAGTTAAATCAATGGGCTATAAGTTTCAACTTTGTGCTAAAGATACACCCCTGTTCTATATGAGGGTCTTCATGAAGATATTGTTTCTGTTTACTTTATCGTTTCCGCCATTTTTGTTCTTATCATATTCTGTAAAAAGCTATCAAGAACTTATATTTCGGACAGCCGTTATATATGAACCAAATCAAAATATTACTTTCGTTTTCATATTTAATATACTTTTTCTCAAATATTCTATAGATATTCTTAATAAACGTGAACCCCCATTTATTTGTATTATAAACTTTTTCGTTTAGGCTGCTTTTGTCGTTTTTGGGTACGTAGAAAAGATACAATCAAACAAAGTTTTGTTTTCTCTGTTATCTATTTGTGAGTCCATTATTGTGCATAATTGGTCCATTATTTTTATTCGTATTCTGTAAAACCTATCCACTTGAAACCCATCGGCGGATCCAAAAGGGGGGTGGGGTCCGGGGTTGCAACCCCCTTTTTTGCCGATCAATTCATTTGAATGTGGACATATAGTTGGACCCCCCCCCCCCTGTTTAAAATGGCTGGATCCGCCACTGAAACCCTCCTATAACGTATGGGCTACGTGTGATTCAAGTTTAAAGTACTCTTACAACAAAGATAGAAAAAAATATATTGTGATTGGAAATAAACTTACTATGAAGAAGTATATAAATACAGAAATGTTATGGTTTTCTGTATTTTATAAGCTTGAACGGTTATTACTCCTGTCTATGAAAATATTTATTTGGACATGGGCTGGAGAATGTATATTCAACAATAAACATAAGTAATTTTAGTTTTTGATGAATGATCTATTACCGTTTCCATTTTCACAGACAAGTAAATAAACATATGCTAATAAGAGACAAAAAAAAATGAGAATCAATCAACTTGTAATTTTAACAAAGCTGCCAATTGATATGTGTAAAAGCGATCAAGAAAGTCTAAAATAGTCATGAAATTTTCTAAGAATTTCCGATTACGATTGTTAGCCCTCTCTTTTCATCTATCCATTTGAAATTATATGAGTTTTGTACCCGAAAGAATACGCGTAGGCTATTTAATGTAAATACCTTAAATGACGTACATATATTTATTTAGTATTATAGCAAGCACCAAGAATGTGTTATACAGGTATGCTAAAAAAAATCCAAAAGAATTGCCTATTTCGTTTTTTAGCCCTTCTCTATTAGTCTAACCATTTGGAGTTATGAGTTTTGTACCCGAAAGAATACGAGACGGAGTAGACTATATGTGGGCCTAGAAAAGACGTCCATAGCATACACCAAGAATGTGTTATACATGTATAAATAAAAATTACAACTTATACAAAAATAGTGATCACCAAAAAGAATATCTGCAGACTGAAATCATTATTTGAACCTTTACATTGTTATATATAGATAATATAGAGGTACTCGTCAGATGGAATACGATACTGTTAAATGCTTCTGTTGACCCAGTGGTGGATCTAGTGGGGGCCCACTGACTGATCTAAGAGGGGGCCCGCTCCTGTCACGCTTCAGTGATTCCCTATATAAGTAACCATTTTTTAAAGGGGGGCCCGGGCCCCCTGTCCCCCTTAAATCCGCCTCTGTGACCTCCACAGATAAAACATCTGACACTGTTGGGTTGGGTTTTTATTTTGCAAGGAAGGTCCAAAAGGTCTTTAGAACACCGAAATTCAAATGAAAATTATTATAGTTCGGAACTTCCAGTTAATATATTGTAACACATGCATAATTACATACAAACTATGGAAAACCATATCGAAATTAACAAGTACCTAAAAACAAAATGAAATAATTATTCAAATGCGAATTTGAAATAACACGAAATAGATAGTCGCATATATCTGAATTACACAACTTGAGGTGATTGAGTTTAGTGCAAAGTATGACTATGCATGTTCATGTACAAGAATAATGACGTTTTATCGTGTCAAGACAATTATACATGACTCAAAACAAGGTACTAAGATGTACTTATAGAAAGTTATTTTGATGTAATTGTATAATTATAGTATACATACGACTCTTAAATATCAATCACCCACAATTAAGGGGAGAGAGAGTCACAGTCAAGGGGAGAGAGACGAACAAAAGAATCAATCTTGACAAGAAGTGTGATGTTTACGTGCATAAAAATTATCCTTTGTAGGCGAGAAATTACAAGAGTAGATAGCACTTTTCTTGATGACTTCATAATTGCTAATGATTTAATCTAGGCTAGTAATACGTCCTCGTATTGGCTGAATTTCTTTGTCCATCAGCTCATAGACATAATTTTGTCATGTGATCGTGACGTTTCCAACGTTTTTCATGATTTACTCCTCATAATGGAATTTATAATTAAATTTTAAAAGTGAGTGATATATTTTTTTTAGTCTGTGAAGATATTACCTCAAAAATGTGGTGCACACTTTTAAAAAAAATAGCGACGCGGGTTATTCAGTGTGCACCACATTTTTATGTTATTCGTGTTATTACGTCTCCGTAGACAGAAAAACAATATCACAGTCATACCTTTAATAGTACACTATAATGAGTAATCATCATTTGTAAGGGAATGGTATTTTAACGTACCAATTGGCAAGAATATAAATGTAGATCACTTTTAATTTAAACAGTTTAAAACATTTGTACAAAGGGTGTAATGTTAATATAGTACATGTGTTAATAGAAAATATTTCACACGTATTGCCATTGAATCAGATCAAAATATATCCCACAGAACGTTATGAAGCCAACATTATATTAAAGTCAGTGGCGGGTCCGGGGGACCAGGGGTTGGAACCCCCCTTTTTTTGGACGATCAATGCATATAGTTAGAACCCCCTTTTTTGGAAGATCAATGCATTTGAATGGGAGCATGTATATATATATCGTTGGAACCCCCCCCCCCTCCTTTTACTCTGGGTTGGGACCCCCCTGTTTTAACATGGCTGGATCCGCCCCTAATAATAAATAAATAAATATGAAATAAACAGTGAAAGATTTGAGTCGATATCCACCGATGTTGTAGGACATTATTCCAGTAATGTGTTGTTTGCAAGCCCCCTCCCTCAAATAATAAAATATCAATATAGCTATAACAAGAATGAAAATGATTTTATTGTATAAATGCAGGAAAGAATTGTGCACAGATTTCAGAAGATTAGGCACACTGCTGTTTCAAGTCTAACACAGTATCTCAGTCATTTGTTTTTCTTTAATCAAAAACTGGTCGGAGTGCATAAAAAAGCCACATTACTCTGTTAATCAGATCACGCTAGGGAAAACAATATAACTCTACGGAAGAAGTTTAAAATGAAGACAAACACCTCGACATGTGTTTGCGCTACTAAAAATAGTTCCAATTCAATTGATTTGATTTCCATATAGTTATTTAGCACACGAACCTGTTGTCTGGTACCTGAATTCCCATCAATCAAGGAGGTAAATTATTTCCATGAACTGACATTGTGAAGGGGTGTTTATTATTAGCAAAGACACGTGCCCCTGTCAGATTAGCACGCGTTGATATGTACAGGAAAATTTAATTATAACCATATGATTGATAAAACTACTTCAAAACAAATTTTGACAATAGAAGCATAAGATAAATGAGATTACTTAGAAACTGAACATTTCTGAAGTGCAGACAGTATGCAATACTTGAGTTTGAATACTTTTTTTCCATGTAGACTGCCTGTGCGACATTCGTAAAGAATATAATTATTTGCTATTCTAATTTTGAAAGATTGGTATACTATTTTCAGAAAATAAACCGTTAAAAAAAATAACATTTTTTTTAATTATTTGTTAGAAACAACGGCTTGCAAACAGACATAGTAAACTGAATATATACAAAACAAGTGCCATTGGACGTTATCAACTTCTGCTATATGATAATAGCTAGTGTATATATGTGAAAGTGCACAAAATTCTTTTTCATAAAAAGTAATGTGGTACATGTATGAAATGTTAACGGATAACTATAACCGCCAGAGACCAAATGAGACGTTAGCAACTATAAACAACCGAACGGTTCAACAATAAGAGAATCCTATACTGGAACGCAAGCTATAAATAGCCTAGTGTCTTTTGTTATTGGGATGTACAAGTACCCGGCCACATCCACTTGTATTTTTGTCCATCTGATGAGTTGAGCCTTTTCAACTGACTTTAATAGTTCGTTCTTACGTTGTACTGTTATGCCACTGTCCGTGGTTAGGAGAGGGTTACGTTGTACTGTTATACCACGTGGTTAGGGGAGGTTTGAATCCCGGTAACATGTTTAAACCCGCCACATTATGTATGTATGTGTCTGTCCCAAGTCAGGAGCCTGAAATCCAGTGGTTGTCGTTTGTTTGTGTATTACAAATTTGTTTTTCGTTAATTTTCTTTTAAATAAACAAGGCCGATAGTTTTTTCGTTTGAATTGTTTTACATTGTCAATTCGTGGCATTTTAAAGCTGACTATGTGGTATTGGCTTCGCTCATGGTTGAAGGCCGTACGGTGACATATCGTTGTTAAAGTGTGTCATTTTGGTCTCGCACGTTGTGGAGAGTTGTTTCATTGGCAATCATACCACATCTTTTTATTATATATATATCTAGACAATGCTAAGAGAATAACGAAATGAAAACTGATTAAAATAAGAAAACCAACAACCGGAATTATGTACTAAACAAAAAACGATAAACAAATAAAAAATACGGTCGGCAACAAACAAAAAACAGATATATGATATACATGATATACAAACGATGGAATCAGATGCGATTTGTTATGAAAATAATTCCAACATGTATATCAATATATATATAGCGAGTTCAATCATATTTCTATTCTTTAGCAACAAAATAGTACAATGCTAGAAAAAAAACAGGGGAAAAACAAGACATTAAATCTAAACATAGGTATAATGACGTCACAAGCGTCCGTTCAAAGATTATCGCAACATCTCAGCTAGTTTCGGCTGTCAAAATAACTATTAATTCATTAAAAAGCTTTTCTTTACATTGAGCTCTGCTACAATAATTAGCACAGAGATGACTCAGATGAGAATTGGCTCGTGATCGACAAAATTAATTATTCAAAACCGTATTTTTCATAAGCAACTTTTGAACAAGGCTATCCATTTATTTACAATAAAAGCCTTTTTCGTTTGATCAGTTTTATTACCAAGATCATAACACAACACCAACCACAATTATTCGAGATCAAACTACCAATTAAAATACAGCTACTAAAGAGGAACAAGATAACATACAGTGACGGATGCAGGGAGCAAGCGTATATGCCCGATTGATAGAAAAAAAATATTGTTTGTATAAAATTGACCATTTTATTTTTTCAATCGCTCCTGTGAGCAATACCTATACCATTTTTTCTTCATTTCAACAATCCTTGGTGATCCTTGATCCGTTTTGACCTTCGACCAGTAGGCAATAGGACCAACTAAGTGTTTTCAAAAAAGAAATAAACAGACGGTTCCAAAGACTAATAATAACATAATTGGGCAGTCAGAAGCTGTAAAACGACTTTAATCAGTCACTCTGGGTTCGATTGCCATTATGATAAAAGTTTTTAACGACGTTGACCGGCTATACAGCCCTAGCACGGTGGGTTATCTTATCTGCTTACCCTTCCGGAGCACCTGAGATCACCCCTAGTTTTTGGTGGGGTTCGTGTTGTTTATTCTTTAGTTTTCTATGTTGTGTCATGTGTCCTATTGTTTTTCTGTTTGTCTTTTTCATTTTTAGCCATGGCGTTGTCAGTTCGTTTTGGATTTACGAGTTTGACTGTCCCTTTGGTATCTTTCGTCCCTCTTTTATCAGGAATCTTGCATTTCCTTTTATACGCGCATGTCGAAATGACGAATTTCCAGATTTTACCAGTTAGTAACCTATACTGCATGAAGCATGTGGTCATGAACAGGAACGAATTTTTTGGATGCGTTTTTGTCACATACAAACTATAGTCTAAACTTTGAAAGATTGAAATTGCTCGAGCAATTTGAAAATTAATTCATCATTTTCTGGTTAGGCAAACGTTTAAAGATTAAATTTATGCCGGTAACTAACATCAAACGGAAGTGTGAAATGATCGTCTGCTACTTTATCGCATCCTTATCATTTTAATGTTTATTTTTATACCTTCATTTCAAATAAAGATAAATAACTTAGACAATTCTGTGAATGAATTTTTGTAATTTGAAAGTTTATTAAGTGTAAACACTTGTTATAATAAACTCCTTGTTAACGTCTAACTTTCGTATAGTGCCCCTCTACATGTAAATCATTCATCAAAGTGTAAAAAGGCAAAATAAAATAGTATGTCTACTAGTACAGGTGGTTCAGGTTATATCTTAAATAAACAGAGGCGGAATAGGGGGGCAGGGGGTCCGCCCCTCCCTTTTCTGGAAAAAATTTTGGTTGCTTATATAGGGAATCACTGAAGCATGACCGGAGCGGGACACCTCTTAGGCAAGTCAATCGGCCCCCACTTATGAAAATTTGTGGACCCGCCACTGATAAAAGTTAGGGGCGGTAGGGATTTTTTTTTTACATTGGGTCTATAGGAGCACCATTCTGACTTTAACAATACTTCAATAATGAAAATTAACAAAAAAAATCTTTAGGATAGGCCATTATTAAAATTAAAAGCTTATTATACTTGACAGATGAACGGGATAAACAAATAACTGCATATTCCGTTTCCTGATAGGGATAGTTGTTTGGCAGACCTCCTTATGATATCTTGCACGATTAACTCACTTGCAAAATCTACCTTATTGATCATATTGTTAATTTGTTTTCGCCAAGTTCATGAAATATTTGCCACTGGACTGTAAGTATAAACACAAGAAATAAATATTTGACAAGTGGCCAAAGAAAGAAATTCCACCAAAAGGGGATGTAATAAACATACTGCGTTCTTGAGATTTTGTGTTATGTAAATTAAATCCTTTTTTTCTCCAAATTCTATAAAAAAAAAAGAAGATGTGGTTTGATTGCCAATGAGACAACTATCCACAAAAGACCAAAATGACACACATCAACAACTATAGGTCACCGTACGCCGGGTTCACAATTACTGCTGATGATGCATATAAACGTACTTTAGCACACTAAAAAACACTGCACGTGCAAAATTGCACACCAACCTGATAAGCCGTTTGCAATTAAAATTCCATGTGATAAGTATCTATAAATTGCTTACGATTAAATTTATTGAAATAAAGATCAAACTTCATCAAGTACACTAGAGGGTCGAAGTTCCGAACACACATACGCATAACATAATTGAGGTCAAATTCTCTTTGCCGGAAGAAGTTGTAACCTGATTTCAGTACATTGGCGACTTAAAATAGAAAGATACCATTCGACAAATGCCATAACATGTACATGTATCTACAGCACTGTAGATTGTAAAGGACATTGTCCTGTGCAAAATGAAAGCAAATATTCAATGAACACTTAAAGAAATATGTGGAGTTGGTAGGAATTAATAACCAAGACGTCATGATACGAATGGATACATGTATAAACTTTGTGGTTGCTATGGCGTTTCACCAGAGAAATAACATATGAATTAAATGATAATAATTATTATCGACATTTAAATCTTTGATAATTGTATATGCATATGTAATACATCAAATTGTCAAGATTTTCAGTAAAATAACATATCTAGATGTACACCTACAAGTATCGAGGTAAAACATATGATTATTGTATTTCAAATATCAAATCGTCCAGCTTCTCGGTGAAAAAAATATCTAGAAGTACAAATATCGACGGTTAATCTATGATAACTGTACATGTAAAACATCCAAATGTCTAAATTCTGAGTGAAGTGAAACATATCTGGATGTACAGCTTCGTCAGCTAAATCTAGTATGACAACTGTGTATTAAACAGAAAATTGTCCAGATTCTAGGTGGGGTGAAGAAATATCTTTACGTATACAAGCAGCGACAGTTAATTATATGATAAATGTATGTACTACATCAAGTTTTCTAGATTATGAGTGAAAAAATATCTGGACGTTCAATTATCGACAGTTAAATCTATGATAGCAATACTGAGTATAATTGTCAAAATTCAGTGTGACATGCAGTTATCGACAGTTAATAGAATACAATATTTTTATTTACCAAATTAGGGCCCCAGGAGGGCATATGATACAGACAATATTATTATAAACAATAACATATGCAATACACACACAGTAAAAGATATGTAACAAGTGTTATAAAAATAATAAAATAAAATAATATACCACAGAAAATACACTCAACAAAATAGTAGCAATGTATTATTATTCAATGAATACTATGTTGAAAATGACTCAAGTGCACCCGGTAAGTATATCTTCACTTTGAGAAGACAAACATGAGGCATTAGTAGTTTGTGCGGAGAAATGTCAATATAAAAAAAAAATACAAAAATACAAAAAGAACCCAATATAAAACAAATTAATGTAAAAATTAAGCACTCCCACATTTGACTATGAGGTATACTGCAAATAACAAAGTTTATTTAATAAAGGATATTTAATATGACTTATCTGCAGAAAGCACCAAGAGTCGGTGCTTAAAGGGGAGTCCCTACTTGTACTTAATGCAGATGAGTCAAGCTCCTTAATTATTGAAAATATATTTTAAAAACATATTTTTAAGATTATAGATTCTGTGTCCAGCCAGCAAAGATCATCAAGGGACGGTGCCAAAGAATTTGAAATTCTTCTTATGATCTGTGCAGGCTTAACAGGGTATCCAAATTCATATTAAAGAGTTATAATGAATTAGTTTTTGCAGATTAAGTTGTACTTTAATTCTTAGTATCTTCTATATATTTGTAAAATGCAAATAGTACATTAGGATCCTCATTATTCATTATCCAAATTAATTTGTTATCAATATTTAAATTTTGAAAGTTTGGACATGATTTTAATATATTTTGCATCAATTCCTCTCTTTTTAATAAATGAGTGTCACATTTAAATAAAAAATGAAATAGTTAAATCTAAATTAACTGTATGTAAGGGCGTATTGCATTTCCGCTAATTATTCAAAGTCCCAATACTACGTTTCCGCAAATTTAAAGTATACGTTTCCGCAATTTGCATTTATTACTTTTCCGCAAATTTACCTGGTAAATTATAAAGATTTGAATGTACATATATGATTTTTTTTTTTCTTAATTTTTAATAAAACAAATGTTCTGATCTCAGTATAGCTACAATTTACTAGATAGAACTAGTTGACTCGAGTAAGGATGAGTTAAACTTCATTGAGAAATCTTTGGTTTGGCTTACTTGCCAACTGACATGATTAAAGAATGCTTTGTTGAATTAATTGCCGATGCTCCATCTGAAGATAAATGCATGAGGTCTTCCGATTATATATTGGAATTTCATATGGGTGGCAATTGAGATTTCCACCAAGCATTTGGGCATCACCCCTGACCCCGAGGAAAAGAGAACAACGAATTGTGTCGAGTCTTTTAGTGTCTACCTGTGCGAGCAGTTTTAAGCTAGCCATCCTACCATATTTGTCTTTGTCGATGTGTTATTGAAACTGAAGACAACATCTTACATAAAGATGAGAACTCTAACTGTAAAAGCACCCATTCGATGGTATGAAAAG
Source organism: Mytilus trossulus (assembly GCF_036588685.1). Taxonomy (NCBI): domain Eukaryota; kingdom Metazoa; phylum Mollusca; class Bivalvia; order Mytilida; family Mytilidae; genus Mytilus; species Mytilus trossulus. The sequence goes on along the minus strand of NC_086383.1, from coordinate 24,882,897 downwards.
GAGAAGATGGACTTCCTTCCTAAACAAAATACAGAATTTGTAAACGGTGAATGTGCTCCTATGGTCTTTGCACGACGTGTTGGCTACAAATATTCTGCCAGAACTGACTTATACGTTTTCATACATTTTAATGATGTGTTTTACTTACATGATATGATGACCTTTAACTTAATGCATATTTATTTTTTATTATAGCTTTGCTTTCGATCAATAGGTATTCCTTAATTATTTGCGGAAAAGTAATAATTTATTTTTTTCCGGAATAGTAACTTTTTTTCCGGAAAAGTAAGATATTTATTTGCGGAAACGTAAAACTTTTTTTTCCGGAAACGTCATCTTTTTTTCGCGGAAAAGTAATGCCAATTTGCGGAAACGTAAAACGCCGGTATGTAATACATCGAAGTCCAGAATATTAGTTTGTAGCCAGTAGCGGATCCAGGGGAAGGGTGCCGGGGGGTTTCAGTCCCCCTTTTTTGACGATCAATGCATTTGAATGGGGACATATGATTCCCTTTTATGCTGTGTTGGGGACTCCCCTTTTGAAAATGGCAGAATTTACCCTTGTAGACGTACAATATTCTACATGCAAACTAACCATAATGAGTTTGAAAGTACTTTATATTTCATTCATCGCCCAGATATACTAATCACCTCCACCACTAATCAATCAATACTACGCGTAATATGCACGTTACGCGCGTGCGAATGTAATTGTAAATTGGCCATGAAATGTTGCATTAAATTCGATCTCTGCCATATATTGTTTTCAAACGTTTAACATTGTATGTATATTATAAGCCGTCTGAAGGAGACTCATTCTATCTTTTCGAAAAAATAATCACTGCATATATAGAATTCGTTTGACCATTGTTTAAATCAAAGAGGAAAGAAAAAGAAATGATCACAAAATAACAAACAAAAAGGTCCTACTTTCAAAAAAGTAAATCAACAAATGTGTCTATGAACATTGTCGGGTCTTGTATCTGTTCACTTTGACAAAATCCATACCCAGGGGCAGAGCCAGACATTTTCTAAAGGGGGTTTCCAACACAGAATAAAGGAAGGGGGTTCCAACCATATGTCCCCATCAAATGCATTGATCGTCCAAATAAAAGGGGGGTCCCTGAACCCTCCATGAAGCTGCAACTACATACCACAGGTCTTTATGGATCTTTTGGACAAATAAATCAAGGAAGTTAGAACTTGACGTAAAAGAACAGAGGTTTGATATGCCAACTGTCAGTTCACTAAGTTAACTACCACTTTTTCACCTTTGCCAATATAAAAAGCCAATATTACACTCATGATCGTTTAATAATGTGTCTGGTGCAAATAAAAGTACATGCATTGCTTAAACAAGATTAAAAAAACAAAAGACAATATATATCCAAAGAAAACAGTACATGTCGAGTATCTTTATATGAACCACTACAACCTAGTGGTGATACATGTTAATATGTTTACAAGACGTGGGGCTAATAAGTTTACTCGGCTATAAACCTGAGATAGTAAAACGAGTAGTTTCAAGGTTTCACAGGTTTTAAGCATCAATGCTGATTGCACTCTCTTTAAGTTTTAAGAGGGTATAACTTGGTTCAGGGAGATAACTTTTTAAATCAGTTATACGTTTTGAAAAGTCAAGTTTTATCGATGTATTATATTTTTTTTATTTAATGACATGGATTGGAAATAATCTATATAACTTAGAAGCTTCGAATGGATTTATGAAAATGGTTGACACAAACGTACTGTTGATTTCAAGAGTAAATTCCCTTAACCTAGATTTACAGTATCACATTACTACATGATTTGTACATGAACAAATAATTCTATGAATAATTCTTTTTTAATTATTTTCAAGGATTATTCTGTTTTGCATGTAAGCAAATGGAGTAATCAATTACAAAAAAATCTAGGTCAAAGTTACTTTAAAATATATGATAGCTGCGTCCATGTACCGCTATTTGGTACATTGAAATTTTCAGTTGATAAAAGACAATCTAACCTCCACGATGCATACAACATGCGTTTTTCAAAGAGCACTTAATAATATTTCATGCCTTCACTAATTTTTCTTGTTCATTATTATAGTTTTATTGCACTTCATTTATTTCGCGCAATATATAGGACTTTGAAAATCTAGCTAAGCAGACGATTATGGCGAACTAACACGTATCTAGATGCATGTAATACTTTCTTAATGCACGTTTTGTTGAAATGAGGTCTTTTCTCACTGAATTTATGTGAAATTTGCACAAGTAATGACGTCATAATCGTAAACACTACATACAAAGCCAATTGATTTCCTTTAAGTCTGTTTGAATTGAAGACGATTTGGACAAAATGATTAAAAACTAAAGAAGACGAAACCGGAAACACTTAAATCTTTGTGATCTTGTCAAGACACTTGAAAATATTCCTGTTTAATTTCGACTATAAATACAAACAAATAAATTGATTTTTTACAGTTTGTTCCTTAAAATAACTCATCAAGATGGCGATTTTCTTTAAGCATCAAACACTTTTGTATATATATGATAGATTGTAAATACGGTATTGGCATGGCTACAGTAACGTACTTCTGGGCGAAATTCGAACTCAGCTCTCCCCTTTCGCCTTCGAGTGAGCCGAATGAACAACTGGATTATTCGAATTGGGACATTCCAGTGATCAATTTGAAAAAAAAACATTAGAAAAAAAATAAGTCAACTCTTAAGTCATCAACATTTAAGTACTATCAGTCTTTTTGGGTAGAATTTTTGCGATAAGAACCCCAGGATGCATTTAAATGGGGACATATGGTTGGACCCCATTTATCCTTTTTTAGGATCCCCTTTTAAAAATGATCGCCAAGTTGGATCTGCTCAGGCCTGGTTCTCATAAAATTCTCAACAATCAGCCATCGCATAACATCTATATACACATACGTTTCATTATATATCGTAAACAGATATGGAAATTGATAAGCAATCGTATAATAAATCAATAATACATTTCTAATAATTAATTAATAGAATCATTCCAGCGAATAATAAATCAATTCGTTTGATTACAATAATCCAATAAAAAGAAACATTTGGCACGAACCTGCGGAGACTATTATGCAACCTATAATACGAATAGTAGCATCACAAGATTGTTTTTTGTTGGTTGTTTTTAGAGAGGAGAGACGATTGCAGTATAGATCGGGCTTTAGACATACTTATATTTTTTCAAAAGATTGCAAGAGTTGCAACTTCAGTTTTAGCATGTTGACAGAATTTTATGAAATTTCCATACAAAATGATTAAAATCAAAATATTATTGAGTAATGACAACTGGGTTCATCATGGTCATAATTCATGTACAGGGAACAAATGAACAAAACCAGAGGCAGGAACAAGGGAACAAAACCAGTGGCAGAAACAAGGGAACAAAACCAGTGACAGAAACAAGGGAACAAACCCAGTGACAGGAACAAGGGAACAAAACCAGTGGCAGAAAAATAGTGCAACTCATCACTGTTCACAATATGTTTTTTTTAACATTGCTATGGAGACAAATTAACTGTTAACAAAACTATGAATTTTTGAAAAACTAAGGCTTTTCTACCTCAGGAATAGATTACCTTGGCTGTATTTGGCAAAACTTTTAGGAATTTTTGGTCCCCAATGCTCTATAACTTCGTACTTTATTTAGCCTTTTTAAAACATTTTTTTATTCGAGCGTCACTGATGAGTCTTTTGTATATGAAACGCGCGTCTGGTGTAAAAAATTAAATCCTGGTATCTATATAAAAAAAAAAAAAAAGTACTGAAATAACCATTATACAAACAAATTACAGGATCTACTCATGTTTAAAACGGGGGTTTCAACCATATTTCCCCATTTTTAAAATGCATCGGTCGTCCGAAAAAAGGGGGTTCCCTATCCCCTGCATTGATACTCCACTGCATTTACCATAAAAAAAAAGTTGATAGATTAGAATTACAATACAACAAATGGCATTTCTCGCTGCATTGAAGACCTGTTGGTGACCTTCTGCTGTTGTCTGCCCTATATGGTCGGGGATTGTTGTCTCTTTGACAGATTCCAAGTATCCATTCTCAATTTAATACAAGTTTAAAGAGCAGTACATCTATTGAAGCATTCTCTGTTAGCATATCATAAGGGTTAAATCGAATAAATATAGTGACAGGTGTTAAATTATTGATGAATGAATAAATAGAAATAAAATTTTGTGACGTAATTATTTTGTATCACCATAGGTGACAACAGGTTGAAGTTTTGCTTTGTTCGGATTATTTCAGCTTGATAAAATCTACACTATTTAATACATTTATATATTATTTAATTTTGGATGTGACAAATCTTCTGGTTGGCTGAAAGTGTTTTGTCTATCAGCTCATTAAAAAAATGTGATGCACGCGTAGGGGTTTTCAGTATGCTCCACATTTTTTTTATGTTATTTCTTCGAATCAAAGACAGAAAAAATAATAGTCATTCTTTTAAAAAGAAAATATTGTCTCTGTAACTGCTGCCATTGTTAGTGTCATAGCCAAGTACATGGCTGATGTTTGATATTGTAACGTTTTATTTATCTGAATTTTAATTTTACGAAACGGAAAAAAGAGGTGCTCTCAAACCGTTTTAATAATTTATTTATATATGAAAGATCCATTGCTTCTGAATTGTTATTCCCTTCTTGCGTGAAGACTTTTAATGTTGGCACAATAAATAAACAAAACTCATCCCCCCCCAAAAAAAAACCGAAAAGGAAAAGATTTTTTTTAAATAAAACGAATTAAATTTTAAAAGCTCGAATTCAAAGTAATATTTTAGCAAAAAGGAAAGGAACAATAAATTCGAATTAAATAATATAATTATATTGAAACAAAATAGGAAGATCCAAATACAAGATAATAGATAAATACCATTGAACTAATATGTTATAAATATAATAGATAATGGCTTATATGCTAAATATAGGAATCATTTAGCACATTATAATACGCAATCTAATTATAGCGGTACGGGAGCAACAGTCGGCTGATCCATTTTACACCTTAATTGTTATAATGTTTTATTGATGAAGCATACGGTTGTGACACCACGTGCACGATATGACTTAATACCTTCTTATTTATTGATTACGACGGTCTTTATCACAACAAGAACATATTGTTATCTGTTACGTCCGAGACATTACCAACACTATGGCGATGAGTTTGTCAATATATAAAATAATGAGAAGTGGTATGAATGCCAACGAGAGAACTATATAGGCCAATTTCTCCTGAGGTATAATAAGTCATCGTACGACCTTCAGCAATGAACAAAACTCATACCGTATAGCCTATTGGTACGTGGGGACATACTTTTTGTTTTGCGCTCCTCCTTTTATTGCTTATCATACACTGGAGTCACAATAAGTAGCCTATACGCCACCACTTCAAAATAGTTAAACGACTAGAAAATTTTATTTTCATCTCTGGGCTCTTAGTCATAAAACTAGCTTTACTCAGTACTCCAAGTACAAAAAAAGTGCTCGAAACACAAAATCCAGTATTTTGATTGGTTGATTCTAGAGTCTGAGTACAAAACTTATGCTCGAAAGTTTATGACCGCAAGGCTAGGTGTATGATATAAAATATCCTGTTTAGTAAATTGATACTCGCTTTCCAAAATAAACAGTATTTACCAACTATAAGTCTTGATGGGTGGTCTATAATTCTGCATTCTCATTATTTGTATGCCCTTGTTCTCTCTTCTTCATAAATTTTATTCTATATTTCCTATTCTATATAATTAAGCAATCCATTAATTTTAATATTTTTAATTTTTGTTTCTTATTCTTTATACATATTTGTCCTTTCATTGGCGGATCCAAAATGAGAATCCGGGGGTTGGAATTCCCGTTTTTTTGGACGATCAATGCATTTGAATGGGAGCATGTTGTTGGAATCCCCACTTTTAACTCTGGGTAGGGACCACCCCCCTTTTTAAAATGGCTGGATCTGCCCCTGCCCTTTTTCTGTCCATTATTTTCTATTCTGCCGGTAAACCCCATCCAACCCCTCAGCATCATAGCGATTATCGTGGTACAAATGTTGATATATTGATATATTATTTGATTTATATAACATCATTTACAAGGAAATAGTTGTTCAGTTTATCTATAATTATGCTTAACACATTGACAGATGTCTAAAGACAAAAGCATCAACAGTTCAAAACAATGGGAAAAGGGGCGGAGTCGGTTACCGAGAGGCCTAAGTAGTTCAGCTACTGTTAATTCTCGTCTGGCACTCCGCTGACTGAGGTGTAGTGATCTGATTCAGTGTAGGATCCGCGAAAATATTTACATGAATCTTTATAGAACAGTGTTCAATCTAGCATAATTATCTGCATTTGACAATACACTTGCTATTTCAACAGGTACCCCTTTTCTAAAAATTGACAATTTAAGGTGAAGGGATCTGATCAAGTGTACGATCTGAAAATATATATTTACATGAACCTTTATAGAACTGTGTCACCACCTAGCAGAAATAACTGCATTTGACAATACACTTACTATTTTCAACAGGTACAGTTTACCCCTTTTCTAAAAAAAAAGGCAATTTAGGGTGTAGGGATCTGATCAAGTATACGATCTGAAAATATATTTACATGAACCTTTATAGAACTGTGTCATCACCTAGCAGAAATAATTGCATTTGACAATACACTTGCTATTTCAACAGGTACCCCTTTTCTAAAAATTGACAATTTAAGGTATAGGGATCTGATTAAGTGTACTATCTGAAAATATATTTACATGAACCTTTATAGAACAGTGTCATCAATTACATTTGACAATACACTTGCTATTTCAACAGGTACAGTTTACCCCTTTTCTAAAAAAAAAGACAATTTAGGGTGTAGGGATCTGATTAAGTATACGATCTAACAAAATATTTACACACCGTGTTAACTCTAGCAGATTTAATTGGATTTGATAAGGTAAAGATGAAATGTGTAGAGTAGATTGGCTTGGAGTTAGATCTAATCGATTCGATGTATTTGTAAACATGCCATACAGTCTGATTAGAGTTTGCAATATGACCCATAACAGAACAAGGATTAAAAGCAATCAATTTTTCCTGTTTAAGTGCAAAATTATCTTGTAAACAAAGATGTGAAATGCAAAGAAAGAGAGGCTGTCATAATTGGTCATTTGGTTGTACATTTAAACTGAATATTTACATTTATAGTTGTTTATATGTTTTAAAAAAAGAAGATAGTGTTAATTAGTGACTTCATACGCATGCCATATTTTCCACTAGCCTCGAGTGTTTGGCCTTCATTTCAATAGTCTGTATGTTTTAGATTTTATGACGTTTATACCATTTTCCTTTTTTCATCGCTTATTTTATATGATAAAGTTTGTTGGTGTAAGTTCTCTTTATTGCTGTGATGTTGAAACGAGGTGCTTATTTCAAAATCTTGCATTTTCTCCACTTCTTTTCGAGATCCCTGTATATATACCACATCCCATAAGAATATGTATGTCACTCCCTCATTGATATTTATAAGCGAGAAGAGCGACCGGGAGTATTAAGTGAAATAAACATTACAACCCTATGTTTACAGTTTGAATCGTCCGGTTCTGCTCCATACACGATCGTGTAGGTAAGATAGTTATGCAATTCATCACGAGTAAACAGAGATACGTCAATGAAACAGCTACCATATGCATATGAATAAACGTAGATTTAGGCTGAACATGACTTTGAGAAATCATATCACATAAATTTGACGCTTAACATTTTCTTAATTATATATGTACATAGAAATAAGAAGATGCATGGATAAGGCAATACAGTACCAGGAAATACGGATTTAACATACAGATATATTAACACGATCGCCAATAAGACAATTCTCCACCAGAACCCAAATGGCATAGAAGCTAACAACAATATGTCACCGTAAGGTGCCTTCAACAATAAGCAAATCTCATACCACATACTAGTCAGCTGTAGTTCCTTCCATTACCATTACCGAATTTAAGACTACGTGTTAACCATTATTGTTAATCGCTTTTGTGATTCTGAGTCCGTATTGTTTGCCATTTAATTGTGAGAATCAAGATTTTTGCTTCCTGGTGCGAAGATAAAAAAAAACAACTTACTAAAATTAGATTTACTAAGCTTCATTAAGCTTTATACTATAGACTTAATATGACAAATATTTTGAGAGAGAAAAACACTACTATAATTCGACGTACATAACATTGTTGTACTGGAAAATCTTATTAACTCTTTTTATCCGTTTTCTTTTTTTTTGTAATAAATTCTCTGAGATCGGAATCAACGTATATCTTCGGCACTGTTTTATGCAATATAACAAGAGATCGATAAATATGTTAATTTCCAGCTTCACAATTGTCAACCATGTCCGTGTACTGTTTATTTCCAATACAACAAACCTATGTATGTTTCATTTGTAGATTTCACATGTAGAAATCGATCATACATAATAATCCATCTTTTCTTTAAATGTATTACAAATATATACAAATGATAGCCTTCAGTTCAATGCGTTATCTTTGGTTTAAGGGAATCTGTCTAAGATTTTTCTCAGCTTGACGAATATTCAGCATAATAATTAAACAGAATATATCAAAAGACGATTAGAGAAATAAAACGGTTTCTTGTACGTACCTTAATAGCATTTCTGCAGAATTAGTTAAAACAATATCCATAATATGTAAATATGAACTCATATCCGTTAATTGAAAAATAATTTTTGTGTAATCATTTTTGTGTAAGCTGTTTTTCTTCTATCAGTTCGCTTCTTCAACCGTCATTGAATCGATTTTCCTGGAGCTCTGGGCTATTCCATTATGACTTGGTTGATAGGGGTGATATCGTCACAATCGGTATTTTTACTCAAAAATTGATTTTAGATCAATAAAGACGTGAAGTGAATATGATATTAAAAACAATATAACCATTTTAATTGACAGCTGTAATCTTGATTAAGTATTTTCTCTTTGTAATCAATAGGATCTTTAACGTTAAGAAAATATTGTTTGATTATTTAATCATAATTTACTATGACACAAGTAAAATTGCTAGAAACTTGCTTTGTAGTAAAGAAATGATAATTTGAAATAAAAATTAGTCTAGGGTTATAAATAAGATAGAAACAACATCACTATCAGATATATATCTTGAATTACTTCATCAATTTGGTTTTTATCGTGTAATAGTGTTTTAAATTTTAATCTAATGATGTAGAAACCTGTTTACAAGTATCAGTATTCGATGTTGAATAACATTAGCCATGTTTTACAACTGAAGTTTCTGTTGCCTTTGAAACAACCACGCTAATTGTCGTTCAGCAAATTATGAATACATTTGGTCTAGTTTAAACATATTTATTTATAATAGAGGATTGGAAAACAAGTTATTGCAACTTATTTTAACTCCCTTTCCAATTCAAAGGCACATTAAAGGGGGAAAGGGGGCCGCGGCCCCCTTTTGTGGAAAAAAAATAATTGGTTGTTTATATAGGGAATCAATAAAACGTGACATGAGCGGCACTCTCTAAGGCAGTCAGTGGGTCCCACTTATGAAAATTTCCGAATCCGTCACTGCACTATGCAGGTGCGAGTGATGCCTTGTAGCGGCATTAGACTGCTCTTTTTTGAAATCTATAAGAAGGGCGTCTTAAACTTGCAAGAGATATTACTCTCTCTCAACACGGACCAGCCATGTATCGTCCCCTTCTGCGTGACAAGTATCATCGTTTCTCAAGACCATACTCGAAAATGGTGTAGAGGGAGCTGGAGCCGAAAATTCAGTCCCTAAAATTTTCTTCTCGGAACGGGGATCGAACCAGGAACCTTTGTTAATTTGTAGTCCGATGCGCTGATCGCTACACCACGGCTCTCACGTTTAGGTATATTAATCATATGCCTGAGGCATAGCGATAGTGGTCTTTCCTAGATGAGAGACCCAAATATATTCAAGAAACTACAAAGATTTGTTTTTCTTTGTTATATACATGTTTTTCAAACTGTTGTTACGCTTTCCAGGAACATATATAGATATACTGTTTCCAGCGTTTTCTCGAAACGTATTTTATCATCTGTTTGGTCCTATAAAATTTATTGTCATCAAGGTTAGTTTCGTGCATATGCAGTTAACTTTATTGAACAATCGCCAGGCTCACTATAAAACACATGTGATTAAGAGTGCTTAAAAATTACCAAATCATAAACCTTTGAAATTGAGCATTGAGGTAAACAAGGTGCCCGTTTCCTGTGGCACAAACTCACCAAAAACACCGAAGGCTTGTCCGTTTGATAATGTATAAATACGCAACCGCGCGCAAAGTTTGAATGGGGACGACGCAGTGAATTTGTTGTCAATTGTCGGGGAAATTGCAATGCGGTCTGTCCGACGAATAAGCCGACGATGACACGTTTTAAGGCATGCACAATGTCTTTCTCCGTTACGAAGTATCGATAAAATAAATAGTTTAAATCAAGTTTGATATGTATATAATAGTACCTATTTTAATGGAGCAGCTAATATATATATACGGCAAAAGTTGACTTTTAGCCAATCTAATGGTCACTGGTTCTTTAAATATAATGTATTCGATATCAATATGGATAAATTCGACCACTGCAATTATAAATTTAAAAATAAAAAACGTGGTTTTATTGTCAACGAAACAACTTTTCACCAGAGACCAATTGACGTAGATTTTAGGATCAAGCCTTTAGGAAAAACAATCTGACTGTGTAAATATACATATGGCACTTAAAAGATGTGTATGTCTAAAGCGTTATTGAGGATTTACCTTCAATAAGACTGTTCAAACCAAAACACGTGTGAGACAAGGATATGCAAACTAGCTGAATACATTGGGAGCTATCAGACAAAAAGGGACGTATTAAAGTAGAGCAGGGAATTTAACCGAAGTCACGTGACTTAAGTAATATTGCATGTCTTTTCAGTTTACTAATTTGTATTAAGATGAGATAACATATAGGTGGATTTTAGAATACCAAATAAAGTTTTAGGTCGTACGATGACCCATAGTTTTAATGTTTCATTTCGTCTCTTGTCAAGAGATGTCTTATTTGCAATCATACCACAACTTCTTATCTTTTTGATATGTACATATATATACCATCATTCTTTAAATGTTTATAGCCTCTTCAGATCTGAGGCCCTTAGCCAGGAATTTTAAAGGTGGGGTTCGATACAATCATACTCAACTTAAACTGTTACAATTCAAACAGAAACAAGCTAATAGTGGAGCGTAGGAACCACTCGAACCCTGGCTACTGGTGTGATTCTGACACATCATATACGATTAAGTTTTCGGAGATCAGTGCAGTACCATTAGTGTACTTTAGTACTGATTCAGTACGAGGTATGAATGGTTTCACGGAGATGACAAACAGTATAAAACCATCAGTGTAATTCAGTACTGATTTATTACGAGTAATGATTATGAATGGTTTCTGTTACAGTGAATTTCACCTGTAATTACAACGGATATTTATAGAATTAATTTATATAGCTTTGTATTTATGTTGTCAATAATTTAAATCATTATTTCAGAAAAGTGAAAATGTTCTATTATGATCTAGACCTCCATGTTGTCCGCATAATGTAACACGTGAAAAGTTGAAAAGCAAAGATTTAAGGATTCCCGAAATAATGCACGAAAACTGTCCGTTAACCGTATTTCCCATAGTTAATATCAGATTTTTTGTCGGTTATCAGATAATAAATTGTATATAAAGATCTATATAAAGTTAGACAATGGTATTATTGTGACAAGTAGTGTTATTTGTCTTAACCAAACAATTAGCAAAGTTTCCCTATATTGTGGGTCGAATATAGATTGAGACTTTCCCATGGTGAAAATATATAACTTTATGACAAAATGGAAATAGTCTTCTAACAATTAGTCTTTGCGGTTGAGTGTATAACACATTCGATTTGACTAAATAATAAATAATGGTGTCTACTGAGAGTCAATATATTTCTTTAATCTATTCTGAAGAATTGTGAGGTTATATTATGGAATTCATTTAGTTCCAGCCAAAAATGTCTTATTAGGTGTAGCATGGACAGTTTTCCTTTGGGGACCCTCAATTACGAAAATGTCGTAAATAAATTCTTATTTTATACGTCACTGCGATCTCGGCAGAAGATGTAATCAATTTTAGAATCTTCTAATCAATAACTTAAATATTATTTTATTATGTTATGAAAAATGAAATCGATTGTTGTTCTAGATCAACACTTCACTGTGATCGATGATCGTCTCATGGTACCAGATAGAGGGCCACAGACCACAATTAATTCCTCTATTAGTTCTTTATAACTTTTTGTCACATTAAAAAATTTGCACCATGCACTTTTGTCCAATCTTTTGTGTGTGTAATGTATAGTACCTGTCCAAAAGTATATCCAAAATTCAGAAAGATTGAAGCAATCACTTTTACAAAATTAGCCAATACACATCCCTACCCCTATTGACAAGTCAAGAGATGTTCCGAAAACTGTAAATATCACCTTTTTGCACTTAGCCTAATCACTCTTTCCATATCAAAATAAGTTAAAATACAACAACCAAAAGTTTATTTCACCTATCTTCTTTCATTTCCAACCCATAAAAACTAAATAATCAATGAGAAAGGCCAAGAAAAAAAATAAAGAAAGAATACACCTTAATTAAAGGGAACTATATTCGTGAACAACGAAAAGTAGGGTCATTAATTGTGGTCTTGGGCCAGAGAAGAGAGAATGCAGTACTGGTGTAAAAGTAAACAGTATTACATGGGAAAGTAAAGACGTGAAAAAATAATTTGTTTGAACAGGATACGAGAGTACACACCAACACGTCTATTATGCATGGAAACAAAAACCGCATAAAATGTAGGACTGAAGTTCACCGAAAACCATGATGTCGGAAATAGGGCCAACTTCCGAAGCAAGGTTGTCGCGGCTCTCCAAAATATCCCGAAGTCCTGCGCTGAACTTATTAGTTTCGGTCATTGCTTGGAATTTGAGATAAAAACCTTAATGAGACAAGTTGCCTTCTATTAGATAACTTAATTAGAAGGAAATTAACAAAAATAGAAACAGCCAAAAAAATTGAAATCAAAGGAAAAGTTATAACTCAAAAGGGAAAGTCATGCATCAAATGGCAAAATAAAAAGCTCAAACACATTTTAAGTATGCATGTAAAACAGTTTCCTGACTTGGTACAGACATTTCCATAAATAGCGGATTAAACCTGGTTTTATAGCTAGCTGAACCTCTCACTTATATTACTGTCTTATGTAATTCTATTACATCCACAACAACGTGTAAGAAAAACAAACAGAAATAATAGGTAAATTGTCAAAATTGTAATACAGCACACAGGCAAATTATGTTTTTCCGTATATATACCTTTGTATAAACCTTGTCTCATATTAAGGTATTTATGATTTTTAGCAACAAATAACAATTCCATCAAAGAAAAACAAAACGGGTACAAGCAATCGGTCAAAAGGGATCAAACGAGATGTTGGCTTCTTTATTGGGTAAAAAATGAACCAAAATTACGAATTTTCATATAAGATTTTTTTTTAAACTTGGCTCTAGCACTTAAAAGTGCTGACTACATTCTTAACTTAATAACTACGTTGTACGTTTTGTTCATTTCTCCTTAATGTCAGTGTTCTGATTGGCAATGATACCACGTCTCCTTATTTTATTATATTTCTATATATCACACTAGTGTCCCGTAATATCTATGCACTTGTACATAAAGAATGTACTTTCTGACTACAGTTTATGTAGGGCGGTAGATTCCATATCTTATCGAAACAATGTCTTGTATTACATAAATAATGCAGTTTTATTATATATTTGTTTGTACTTACATTCTTATTACTCCAATCACCAGTTTAATAAGTGTATAACTGCCTAATGATGAATTGTTCAGTTATTCTCTTTGTAAACTATTGCGTAACATTTTCCTCGGAATGTGACGTCACCAGTACCTTTTTATAACAGTGGGTCTGGTGGGGGTTATAATCTTTCATGTGTATTTTTTTCTTATGCCATTTTTTTCTATTCGTTATAGCTTGTGTTCATTATGCTCCATTCTCAATATTTGAGCACCCCCAGTTTTATTTAGCGTTTGGTCCGGTTTTTGTATATATTCTTTATATTTTTGCTCATTATTCTGTATTTTGTAAATCCCTTTTTAGATCCTCATTGATGTTAAAGAAAGTATGGAGGGTCAAGACTATCAACACAAATTTAACGTATAAGGATCTGAGTACATCGTGCTTTAAAGCGTAGTACAGACAAATAGATGTTGGGTGTATTAACATAAAACCCAAAAATACACATTGGAATCTATAAAATTGATACATACACAAGATATTAGCCACGATTAATTATTATACCTTTTTGAATTCAAGGTTCAATACTGTGTTTGTACTTTAAATATGAATATCAGGAGTCGATAACACAACAAACTTACGACTAAGATTAGTCTTAAGTCATGAACAAACCAGTATACTCACGTTCAATCTTAGCCGTAAGTCTTTTTGTGAAATCGACTCCTGGCCTTGAAGGCATAAAACTGTGCTCAGTGCTCTGAGCACATAAATATGCTCGAAACATGAAATCCAGCAATTTGATTGGTTGATTTTCGAGTCTGAGTACAAAAATCACGCTCGAAAGTTTTATGACCGTGAAATCTACTCGCCACGAATAAGAGCTGCATCACTCTCATCATTCATCATGCTCATTGTGAAAAAACCTCGATATTTGTATAGTACTGAAATATTTATCTTTTTTCAATTCAGTATAATCTATGGCATGAATGTGCTTTCACTTTGAAATGTGTTATAAAATGAATTTCAATTTTTTTTACCAAAGAAAAATATAATGTTGACTCTTCTATGTCAAACCTGCTGGTCCTAACACCGGATAAAAGAAGAGGGAAGTCATAAAAAGCATAATATTGCAAAAGCGTTTATTTCTTATGTAAAAAGTGGAAATGTCCTATGTTGAGGAATGTAATTTGACCTTTCACTATAATGGTTTACTTTTAAAAATTGTGATTTGGGTGGAGAGTTGTTTCATTGGCACTCATACGCACTACATCTTCTTACATCTATTTTGTTAGAAGACAGTTTTTGTCCACGTTTTGTAATAAACAAACTCGTTAAAAAATGGCATTGTCAGTTTCTCTTTGACCTATAAGGTTTGAACTTCACACAGATATATTATATTCCGTCTTAGAAACTGAGATATTTAGTATTATAAATGTCAGTAAATCAAGAAGAAAATAATATAGACATTATACGTTGATTTCGTGCGACCGTTTGCCGCGCTTTATCAGCAAAGCTCAAAACTAAACACACAAAAAAGCAAAAAAATGTACAATAGAATTTAAGGAACTAAACACCATTGTAAGTCTTTTAACCAGATAAGGTCACCATGCAAAATCATGACAACGAAATGTGTGTAATTTACAAATTTACGTTTCCGTGTCGCCGAGGACAATACGTCCAATCTGTCGCCCGCCATTCATGGCTTATCAATGAATGCAACTTAACTTTTTAATCTTTTTACGAGCAAAACGACATATATGTCAATGACATTCATTGTCCAAATGACCTTTAAAAAACGTAGGAGGATTATTCTCTCTAGGATACATGACTATATTTCACTACCATGTTGGAGGGGGAAAGGACCTTTATCGGGACTCCGGGATCGGGTGTTTTTAAGCTCGGGATTTTGGGATTGACCATTTCGGGATCCGGGATTTTTTTTTCGACTTTCGGGACTTCGGGATTTCTTGTTGTTAAGTCCGGGATTTCGAGATCTCGCGTTTTTAAGCCCGGGATTTCGGGATCTGGACCCCTCCTACACCCTCTCGTGTTGTGTTATGATTGAAAAATATACATGAAAAAGCTGAAGAATTCCCCAAAGTTTCAGTTGACTGTTGGGGATGAAGAATATATATTGGATTTAGTAACTTTTTTGTTATCACTTGCAAAGTGTCATTAATTAAATCAAACTATTTTATTGATCGAATGACTAGTGATATCTTAAGATATATTTATACTTGGAAAAACAATCCCAGTTGTCTGTCTTTTAAAATAGCTACCACCACAATATTATATTTTTCTAAATTCTCTTCCCTCAATTCGCGACGTTACTAAAAACATTATCCTTTTCCAATGCAAGCTTGAGGTCATCGGTTTTCCGAAACATTCCCGAGGTTCTACGCTTTAATTGCCGAGTTTAAGCATTTCTGTCACTTCTTGAAAATTGAGGAACACTCTAGTTTAGAATCCAAACGATGAAAGTAACATCGAGAATCTATACTATTAAACGAGAAGACCTGATTTTTGGTGTCGCTTCTCTTCCTTCCACAATAAATCAATCATCATGCCTTTTTGTCCTTTAGGTAACATGCATACTCGCATTTGTCATCCATTCTTATGATTATTCAGATTGAGTTATTTTGGGAGAAAAACGACAAAAAAAGAGTCCGGATATGATTCCGTCATCAGACTGACTTTTAGTCATAGATAAGACTTCCGGTTTGAAACATGCACAAACACAACCAATCGTATGATAGATAACAAAAATAAAAATAGATAAGCCAATCAGAGCGTTCTCCATAAAATGGTGTTAAGATCGCAAGAACCACAACTATTTTACCTCCTTAGAGAGGACAATAATTTTTCGCGTTTATCTACATGTAAACTACGATTACACTTCTTTAATATGTGGAGACTCTATGTATTCTGTCTACTTTTTTTTAATTTAAAATGTTTACTATTTAAGGGGTCATACCAGTTGCATATATATTAAAATAAGCCGTAAAACATGTGACACAAGTACAACCAATCGTAGAGCGTTCTCCATATCGTGGTGTTTAGATCGCAAGAATCACAACTATTATATCTCTTTAGAGTGGACAATTATTTTTCGCGTTTATCTACATGTAAACTACGATTATACTACTTTAATATATTATAGAGACTCTCTGTATTCTGTCAGGGAATGTATATGTTAGTATAGAAAGTCCCTGATTTTGTTTACTGTCAGTTTCTTTAATATATAGAGACTCTCTGTATTCTGTCCACTGTTTTCTTTCAATCGTTTACTATTTAAGGGGTCATACCACTTGCATACAGACAGACAGACGAGACGAACGGACGTACGACCCGACGAACGAACGCACGGACTAGAAAACATAATGCCCATAATTGGAGCATAACAATTAATTGTTAAAAGGGAAAATAGTGATTTGGCAAAAACGAAAGTAAGGTAGAGATTAGAGGGAGGCAGGACCATTTTCAGGGCGTCGGGATCGGGTGTTTTTAAGCTCGGAATTTGGGGATTGATCCTTGCGGGATTCGGGAATATATTTTTCGATTTCGGGATATGAATTTCTTAAAATTCTGCATCTCGGGATTTCGGGATCAGGACCCCTCCGACAACCCCTCATATTAGCCTTAGTCGGTATTAGTCATTTATGTATATATGATTAAAATCCTACCATTGGCATGTTAATAAGGTTCCAAAAAAGCAGTCAGTCTGATGGATTGTCAAAGAAGCATATTTTTTAGACTATTATAATGGTCTTTATATATAAGCATGCAGTTACATTTATTTTATGTTTGAAACGGTGCAAATTTTTAATTTGATTCGACTTTTACCAAAAGAAGCAGTGTAGCAAAGGAGAAAAATAATTCTGGTCGTAGGCCAGAAACACGAATATAATTGAATTTAACAGAAATGAAACAAATATCGGACTTTGGAAAAAGAGAGAGGGCTTTTGATACCTTTTATGTTATTCGGTACGTACGTGTGAGCCAAGGATCCGTGTTGAAGGCCGTACTTTAACCTATAATGGTTTACTTTTAAAATTGTTATTTGAATGGAGAGTTGTCTCATTGGCACTCACACCACATCTTCCTATATCTATAATATGTTTTACAAAAAATCATCCTACAACAGTTTACAAGCTTTATATGCCCGCGATTTCGCGGGTGTCTTCTAGTAATTATTAACATTCGGTTTTTAATGATGACTTGCATTTTTTTCGTGTAAATAATTTAATTTTGGATTGTTTTGTCTATCAGCTCATAGACATAATTTTGTTGTGTGCCCGTTTATTCTTTTTCGTTGAACTATCCATTTCAATGAACGTTCAAAGCACGTTGTCCGGCTTTATGCCTCATCTACAGATTTCTTTGACTTCAAAAGCCAACTGTTGCAAACAATATTTATGGACACTTTGCACATGAAAGAACAATTACGTTTACAGGTACATGTAAGTGCAGATTTTTAACAGGTACTTTGATCCGAGCGAGCAAGAAAATAAGTGTATTTTACCTTTAATTGTAAGATATCTAATTGAATATCACTCGATAACTAAAGCTTCACTTTTTATCAATATTAATTAGCTGTGTATTACAAACAATACGAAATTTATGAATTTCTGTACTGGGCCACAATTTAGTGGGTTGAAAGAGGTTGAAACTTAGATACGTTTTCAACATGTTCCATTTTAAAACATTAGTGTAAGGAAAGACAAGATTAATTCACATACCCAGTATTGAGTACAACTTCTCTGTGTTCCAGAAGCCGGTCACTGATGAATTACATGTATACCTTAATAGTACCCATCATTTACGTGCCGTAAACCGGTATTGAGATTCTCTATTGACGTGCCGGCCGTTGGTCATTGGTGAATTGCACTTGGCTGTACTGTTGGTCACTGGTAATTAAGTGCTGGTTAATATGCCTGGGTTAACCACATACAAACAAACGGTGTACAATCCGCTTCCTATGATGTTTACTCATTTCTATCATGTAAGCGGTCTTTATTTTATTAGATTTTAATAAATTGCCCATTAAATGCAATATCTCAGGTTTAAATACGTCATAAAATGTTTGTGTTTGTCCGTTGTTGTTTGGACATGTTATACGGATATTTATCGATACTATCAGGTCAGCTGCCGTATCTTGATGTTTACAAAGTCTGCTAATTGGTATTTACCCGGTATCTTTAATGATCTTGCTTTATAAATATAATTGGCAATAAGTACACGTTTATGATCAACTCTCATGTTTATATACCGATAATTTGTAATTATCGAAAGCGTATAAATCAATTAATTAACAACTTGTGCAGAATTTACATAACCTTCAACCGACATTCCTGACAAACTGATAGAACTATGTTATGAGACTATATAAAGATGTGTTACTTTTGAAATGTTGGCCACTCAGTTACATTCTAATTCTCTTTAAGCGTTCAAAATAACGGGAAAAGTAATAACATTTCCCGCCAATTTATACATGTTTAACTCAGTTTTCATTTACAGGTCTGTTTTGTTTGCTCAAAGGCGAACGTCAAACGTTGGTTGAGCAGGCAAACAATTAAATACCGGTATATTTATAGACTGTTTACTATAATAATGGGGTATATTAATGATGGATAATTAAAATTTTAAATATAGATTTCAGGTTTATAGATCTAATAGTTATCTTTTAATGAGACTGTATTTCAGTAGCTAGTTATGGATTATTCTGATCTTCGTAGATATTATGACATCATAGCCGGATGGTTTTCTTTTAAGAAGTGAACTAGAATTTCGTATATATAGTAGAGTAACTCGGAAGACTCAAACTTGGATGCATATTTTCTGTACTATACTAACGAGTGTTGTCCCGGGGTTGATGACCGATCATGATCCCTTCGCTCTAAATCGATCAGTCCGATTCATCAGTTTTATCTATAACATGAAGTCGATTTCCACTGAAAGTCTGTATAAATGACAGCCAAGTCATATCAAAAGCTAGTTTAACATGGCCAAATGTCAGTGCACAATTGGTGCTCATAGGAATACCTTTCGATACACTATATTGCCGAAACGAGATAATGGATTTAGTCTTCCATTGTGTTATGCCTGCACCATATCATCCCAGTTCAGGTAAACAAAGTATATTCAGGTTTTCCAAGTATACCTAGCTATGTACCCGTTTCATGACGGAACAATAAACCTTACTGTATATGAGTTGCATCAAACGATTTCAAAAAGGCCCGGGTAGTTCAAAACTAGATATAATAAACTCCTGTTTGTTAAGATTGTGGTGAACTGTATTAACTGGATCTTGTAAATTAGACTGCTATATTGGTGACATCCCATTAGTCCGACAACCATTATTCCGACAGCCCACTATTCCGACCGCCCATTACTCCGATAGCCCATTATTCCGACAACCCATTACTCCGACAGCCCATTATTCCGACAATGCGTTTTTCTTATGGTATGGGTAATTTTTTTTCTAAAAAGACCAACTACGTCCTCTATGGTATGTGTGGTTGTCCGTCTTGATTAGAAATATTCTTTCCATGCGGGATATTTGTCTCAGTATATTGAGTTGATACACATGCTTAAACTGGCAACTGCTCAGTCCTTATCCTCGTCCAATATTCGTTTTACGTGTCAAGGTACTTTATCCATCTTTATATTTCGTTGTTTGTATGTCCAATATCAGCCTGTGCTGTTCTATTTCGCTACTTTTTTCATGTGTGGCTTGATCTATCTCTTTTTAAATTAGAAGATGTGGTATGATTGCCAATGACACAACTATCCACAAGAGACCAACATGACACAGGCATTAACAACTATAGGTCACCGTACAGCTTTCAACAATGAGCAATTAAGCCCATATACCGCATAGTCAACTATAAAAGGCCCCGATATGAAAATGTAAAAAGTACCTTATTTGTATCAAAATATGAACGAAAAACAAATATGTAACACATAAACAAACAACAACCACTGAATTACAGGCTCCTGACTTGTGACCGGCACATACATAAATAATGTGGCGGGGTTTAACATGTTAGCCGGATCTCAACCCTTCCCCTAACCTGCGACAGTGGTATAACAGTACAACATAAGAACGAACTATAAAAATCTGTTGAAAAAGGTTTAACTCATCAGATGGACAAAAATACAAGTGGACGTGGCCGGGTACTTGTACATCCCGACAACAAAAAGACACTAGGAACAGATCTGAGAGTTCTCGCCGTTATCTGAAAGCTAGTTCAAAGCCACTAACAACTAATAAAAAAAATCATGCATCTAAGACTTAACTAGATCTTCGGTCCCCCTTTCGCGTATCAGAGGAGTGAGGTTTCCCCTACTATTAACTACATAAATAAATATATCGGAGTTGAATAACACTACCCACCCTCTTTGGTCGCAACACTTACTCTCCTTGTATCAATCATCTGAGTTTTATTTAAATTAGTTTTGTCGCAGAAATATACAGTAAACGCATTTTGACTGCTCAAATAGAATGACTGCAATATAAAAGCCAATAACAAACTAGTAAAAAAACTAAGACAATGTGTGACATTCTTGTCCTGCTTGTGTCTTTGTCAAATTGTCTAATTTTAAAAACTTGGTACATTATGTGTTTTGTTGGAAATTTGACACTTATTTTTCATTTAAAGATTGTTTTCAAGAAGAAGAAAAATATTTAGATATTATTGATTTTAAGAAAGGTAGTTCATATGTTAATTCACAATCGGTACTCTTCCATTACATTTTAAAAGAATTGAAAATGCTAGATACTTGTACAGCTGATAAAGTTGAGGATGAGAGTCATTTTTTAATCGAATGCTCACTTCATAATAATTTGAGGGAGGAACTCTTTCACCATATTTCTAGCACATGTAAGAACTTTAAAAAGTAAGATAAATATGATAAATTTTCGATGTTAACACAAGAAAACTTTACTATTATTGGGGGGGGGGGGGGGGAGGGGGAGGGGGATGATGATTACATTGTTATAGATCTTTTGAATTATATAGTACATGTCTTGATACCGACTATTATTTGATATCAATGTGTTAGTTGCTTTTTTGTATTTTGTCTTGGTAACTGAGGATTATAGTGCTATAAAGATAATTATATCAAGTATTGTAATGTCTTAATGTCAGGAATATTGACCCAATCATTAGACCGCGGCTTTGAAAAAGTGGGGGTATACTGTTTTATCTCTGTCTGTCCATCCGCCAGTTCGTCCGCCCGTCCCATAAATATTTTCGTTGCATCTTTTTCAGGAACTACATTACAAGGATTTCTGAAAGATTTATTGAAGTTGGCTATGTCGTGTGATGCGTTTTCAAATTCATTACTCATTACATGACAGCCAAGTTGAAAATTGTCGTCACATTTTTCTCAGAAACTACAATTCAATGATTAACAACTCAAACATTTCCCGTTTAACGAAATGTTTGGGCGGGGGTATCATCAGCAGCTGGTACCCTCAATGGTTGTTCTTGATTTATATGTTCTTTAAAGAGCCTTTAGTTTGGAAAATGACGTATTCTTTTCTGTTATATTCTATGTAGAATGTTTGTGGCACAACATCGTAGCCACTAGCTAACAATTTTTTTTTCTGTGACGTATTAAATTTATATTCAGATCCATTTTGTTACATCTTGTGATCAATTTTATTTGGCAATCGTCAATGGCAGTCAGCAGGGTTAAAGAACATCAGTTGTTCGACCTGTTAGTCAAATGCGTTTTGTTTAAATATACTTTTCACGTTTTTGGTCTTTTGGAAAATGTTGTTTGTGCTGTTTTTAGATCCTTCTACAACGAAATTTGTTTTACATGCACACGTATAAAAATTGCGGTTTTTATCCAACGCAATCATAGGTTTGAACGTAGTTTTCAATTTAGACTCGTTCAGATTTCGAATTGAGTATATAGAAAGTATTCGAACAACCTAAGCCTTATTTTATATATACGGAATTATTTCTTAGAATATGTTACTACATATCTAGACGTACTAGTATAATTCAGACAGACAAATTTTATTTTCACCTGATACCCTGGTACTGACTTGTTAAATGTCGGACTTATGGGTTGTCGGAGTATTGGGCTGTCGGATCAATGGGTTGTCGGACTATTGGGTTGTCGGACTAATGGGTTGTCGGACCAATGGGCTGTCGGAATAATGGCGTGTAACCGCTATATTAACATGCAAAAACTAATACAACTGCATACCCGATATAATTAAATTGTCAATAGTGTTGCTGTTCAAAGTGTTGAGGCCACCATATAGATGTTTTGTTTCTGCAATTTAAAACCAGTTGCTCCGCAGGGCGTAGCTTTATACGACCGCAGAGGTTGAACCCTGAACGGTTGGGGCAAGTATGGACACACCATTCAAGCTGGATTCAGCTCTAAATTTGGATTGTGATCAAATAGTTGACACAGCATAGGTTTCTGACACAGAATGAATGTGTTCTAATGAACTTAATTTTTTTGTTTTCTCTTAGAGCAATTCACTATGCTGTTGAATATTAATCCTCTCAAAAAAAGTTTGAAGAAATTTTCTTTTTATTTATGAAATTTCAAATGGGAAAAATTGAACCCAATTTTTTTAATCACATCCCCCTTTCCCTTATTCCAAAACTAATATCAATTAAAATTTCTAATGGAGTTTGCAACAATAACTACTCATTTATATAAATCATAAAATATTAAGATGTAAAAAATTGCTTGTTATCACTGAATGGTAAAGATTATTTTAATTTATCAGTTGGTAGTAAAAAAGTGAATATACATTGTATATTGTATATAACAAAGATTTAAGTTGATTCTGGACAAAGAAAGATAACTCCAATTAAAACAAAATCTTGCTATTGCACAATATTGTGCAATTAGATATTTCTTGCTTACTAGTCTGGACAAAGAAAGATAACTCTAATTAAAAATAATTGGCTATTTCACAATATTGTGTAATTAGATATTTCTTGCCATTGCACAATACTGTGCAATTGAAAAGACTTGCTATTGCACAATACTTAATATAATTATTTTAGATCCTGATTTGGACCAACTTGAAAACTGGGCCCATAATCAAAATCTAAGTACATGTTTGGACTCGGCATATCAAAGAACCACAAGATTTAAATTTTTGTTAAAATCAAAATAAGTTTAAATTTGGACCCTTTGGACTTTAATGTAGACCAATTTGAAAACAGGACCAATCAAAGTGATGGATATCACTCATGGAAAGATTAGAACAGTAGTTTGAATTATTTCATATTAAGGTATGGTGGGAGAAAATGAACATTTATAGAGCACTGTTGCTGAAAATTACATTTACAGCAGGTCTTTAGAAGGAAATTTGCTTTTCCAGTATGAGGATAAAATGAGCTCAAATTAAATAATATGAGTCTCTAAATTTGCACAATTTTATTTAAACTGCAGTTAATATATATCTAATCGAAATTATGTTGCCAGTTCAGAACATGTTTTTAAAAAACAAAAAAATGCAAAAATTCTTCTAGTAATTGTTATCAACTATCCTTGTAAGCCATACAGCTAAAAGCTTTAAAGTGCCAACAAATATATTCTAAAAATGTTGTTTTGGGGCATTTTGTAAGTTGAAACAGAGGTTATATGGCATTGAAAATTAAAAGTTTTAGAGTGCCTTTTGATCAAATTTTTAAGTATTTTTCAACACAGGGCATTTTCAATTTTATTTTTCAACAAAAACCAATTAAAAAACTTATATTATTGAAATGTGGATTCTTTCTTGATTGCAAAAATATATATTTACTTCTAATAAAAATTCAAATGACTAAAATAGACATAATGATTGATGGGAAATAAACTAATAAACAATGGTTTGTAATAATTATTATAAGTTTTAAAACTGTTTCAAGCCAATTCCTGATAAAAAAGTGAACTAATCTAAATTGTTGATTAATTACAGATGATTATTGGAAAATTATCAAGTAAGTTATAGGCCATACTTGAATACCTTTTATATATTCATATTTATATTCATATTTCATTTTTTTAAGATCTTGTTAATCCATTAGTCATTTATCTTTCAGATATAATTTACAGAATAACTTTATGTAATGTAGATCAAAAGTAATTGGCAATAAATAAATCTATCATCCTTATCAATATCAAACATCTTATATACACATTTGTGTATTATATTATGAGGTCAAATGCTTGTGTATTAAGAATTAGATGTGTGTTGAATGGTCTGTATAATTATGTAAGACTGAGGTTGATAGGTAATGTGGTCAATTTGATTGGCAGTTAAGGAGGTGGGGCATTCTAATTAAAGGTCCACCTTGTCTCTGATTGTTTAGTGATAATGACAGTTGTCAATCATACTAGTGGAATCAATACCCAGTTACCTCAATCAAAATGTTTATAAAAAAGCCTGCACATCAACACACCTTAATAACATGCATTCTTGAATGAACTGCTCCAATAATATACCCAGTTTTTTCAGTTTATTTGTGTATTATGTGCACATTCATGAGAACCATAGGGAACTATATTTTAGTGTGAATACATTTAGTAACAGTAGCTAACCTGTCCTGCTGTTAGGGAGGGTGGTGCCTAAGTAAAGATTTAGAACAAGTTCTAATCTTTCCAAAAATGAAGAATCTACATACACAGTTAGATTCGGCATATCAAAGAACCCCATTTATTCAATTTTTGATGAAATCAAACAAAGTTTAATTTTGGACCCCGATTTGGACCAACTTGAAAACTGGGCCAATAATCAAGAATCTAAGTACATTTTTAGATTCAGCATATCAAAGAAACCAACCGATTCATTTTTTGTCAAAATCAAACTAAGTTTAATTTTGGACCCCGATTTGGACCAACTTGAAAACTGGGCCAATAATCAAGAATCTAAGTACATTTTTAGATTCAGCATATCAAAGAACCCCAATTATTCAATTTTGATGAAATCAAAAAAAGTTTAATTTTGGACCCTTTGGGCCCCTTATCCCTAAACTGTTGGGACCAAAACTCCCAAAATCAATACCAACCTTCCTTTTATGGTCATAAACCTTGTGTTTAAATTTCATAGATTTCTATTTACTTATACTAACGTTATGGTGCGAAAACCAAGAAAAATGTTTATTTGGGTCCCTTTTTGGCCCCTAATTCCTAAACTGTTGGGACCTAAACTCCCAAAATCAATACCAACCTTCCTTTTGTGGTCATATACATTGTGTTTAAATTTCATTGATTTCTATTTACTTAAACTGAAGTTATTGTGCGAAAATCAAGAATAATGATTATTTGGGCCCTTTTTTGGCCCCTTATTCACAAATTGTTGAAACCAAAACTCCCAAAATCAATCCCAACCTTTCTTTTGTGGTCATAAACCTTGTGTCAAAATTTAACAGATTTCTATTGACTTAAACTAAAGTTATAGTGCGAAAACCAAGAAAATGCTTATTTCGGCCCTTTTTGGCCCCTAATTCCTAAAATGTTGGGACCAAAACTCCCAAAATTAATACCAACCTTCCTTTTGTGGTCATAAACCTTGTGTTAAAATTTCATAGATTTCTATTCACTTTTACTAAAGTTAGAGTGCGAAAACTAAAAGTATTCGGACGACGACGACACCAACGTGATAGCAATATATGACGAAATTTTTTTCAAATTTTGCGGTCGTATAAACAGGTAAAACAAAAAGAATTTTAATGCGTGTCAACATATATAGAAACCTATCCAACTAAGTACTGTCTCTTGTGCAATAGGAAATCTCACCATCCCAGACAATATATTTAATAAGTGTTGGTTGCTCAATGTACAGTGGCAAATAATTCATGCAAGTTCAGGACAAGAACAAGTTAACAATAAAAACAAAAGGAAGGTGTTGAAATAGAGGTCATCTTGGAAGAAGATCGAAGAAATTTGGACTACCACTGGAAAAATGAAGGTACATACATATTGGATATGGACAGACATTTTGTCTTGCAACAGAGTTCGGTTGCAAAGGTTCTTAATGTGCAAAAAGCGTGGCACTCTCTTGAGGCATCAGATTTAAGGTCTCGTGTCTCTCAGCCCAGACAATAGAATTTTAAATTTAACATTCAACTAGAGGATCTAAAGAGCCTGTGTCCCTCATCATGGTCCATGTGCATATTAAACAAAAGTCACAGATGGATTCATGACAAATTGTGTTTTGGTGATGGTGATCTTACTAAATATTCATGCTGCTTGCAATTATCTCTATCTATAATGAACTTGGTCCAGTAGTTACAGTGGAAAATACTTCGCAAAAATTAACAAAAATTATGAAAACTGTTGAAAATTAACTATAAAGGGCAATAACTCCTCAAGGGGTCAATTGACCATTTTGTTCAAGTTGACTTATTTTTATGTCTAACTTTACTGTTCATTATTGCTGTTCACATTCTATCTCTATCTATAATAATATTCAAGATAACAACTAAAAGCTGCAGAACAGGTTGCCTGAATGGTCTGACAATTTCAGTGCAGATAGATCTTGATCTAATGATTGATGTGTTGGCCAGGTCACCAGACAAATTTTCTAAACTACATACCCCAATGATGATTGTGGCCAAGTTGGGTTCAATTTTGCCCAATAGTTTCAGAGAAGAAGATTTTTGTCAAAAATAAAGATGACGGACGATGGACGCCAGGTGATGAGGTGAGCTAAAGAGTCTACATAAAAAAGTCAACTATTGAAAAAAGTATTTTGCTTTTATTGCCTTTTACTTGGTAACAAATTAGTGTTGATCAGTTTGTATTTCTCATTGTATAAAGTACACGACTGATGTATATAATAAACAAATATAATTTGTAAATGATATGTATATATTATAACAAAACATGGAATGATGTAATAATTAATAAAAAAGTAAATTTCAATTGATTTAACCACATATAGTAATAGATTATTTTTGGTCATCTCAACAAGATTGATTCTCTCTCTTGAGCTGATACGGCTAAAGTGAGAGAAGCCATAAAGGTGAGATGACCAATGATAATCTGCTTATTGCTATTTTACCTATCACGACATTGTTAAATTAAAATTATTGACAATACATGTGGGCATTTGGTGTCTAGCAATAATTTTTTATATCACTCAACTGTGCTTAGAAAGAATTTTATCAGTCAGTAAGATCGAAGGAAAATTTTCGTAAAATAGCCATAAATGCTTTTCCACCTGATTGAAAAATCCAAAACATAGCATACAGATTTGATATTCAAAGAAAAAATCCAAACTCCAAAACAAAGCATATAGATTAACTTTTAAATCATGTTTGTGCTTAGTACCTTGATGATATTCTTATTGCATCCGAAACATTCAATCAGCATATTGAAGATTTATGGAACATTTTTCAAAGACTTTCTATTGCCGGTTTAAAGCTAGGTCCCAAAAAGTGTACCTTTGCTCAGAACTCTTGTATACACTTAGGGGCCAGCTAAAGGACGCCTCCAGGTGCCGGAATTTCTCGCTATATTGAAGACCTGTTGGTGACCCTCTGCTGTTGTTTTTTTCTATGGTCGGGTTGTTGTCTCTTTGACATATTTCCCATTTCCATTCTCAATTTTATTGAAATCCAAAGAAAAAAATCTGTTTATTGTGCGTTGTAAGTGCATCTCAGTAAATTACCTACTAATCAATAACCTACTCTTATATAACAAATCAATACATCTCAGATCAACAACCGTATTTTATAATTACAACTGAAAATAGAATTTCTGTTTCATTTAATAGATTAATTTATTGTATTCACTTCTATCAGATTAGATATTTGTTTTTGTTCTACCTGTCAACAGAGGACATCTCAATCTATTCCACAAGTCAACATGAAAAAAAAAAGGATTTTTTTGGTCCAGTAGTTTCAGAGGTGATTTAAAAAAAAAAAAATCAAAAATGGATGGTCTATCCTGACAAATGCTAAGTCATATAAACCCTAATTTTGTTCTTTGTTTACCTGATCTTACTTTTTTTTTTCCCAAATTTTTGTTAAGAGAAAAAGTTAAAACAAAAAAAGTTAAATATTCATGCAATCAATGATTTTACTACTCAAGCTTCAGTTGAAAGCAGGAGTACAGGGATTAAAAACCAAAACACACAGGGGATTGCACACATTTTAACTAGCGTTTAATTATGATGTTAGTTAAATACCCATATTGTACAAAGAAAGTGACAAAGAAGGGGAGATAATTCTGGACATATATAATATTGTTGGCAATAATAAATCAAATATTGATATCTCGAAGTAAACACAATTAAACTTTGTTTTCTTTTTTTTTGTTGCTATTTTGTGCATTTTTCCTTTGATCTTTTTTCTGATCATTTTCATATCATGCTACTCGCTTGAGATGGAAAATTATCCCTAAAAACTAAGGAGGCATGTGGCGTTGCTAATGAAATTGACATGACATTGTCAACATTGTCATAGGTAAAATAGCCATAAACAGATTATCATTGGTCATCTCAACTTGATGGCTTTTCTCACTTTCACTGTACTGGATCAAGCGAGAAAATCAATTTCTTTGAGATGATCAACAATAATCTATAAGTATATGACTTGTATCAACTGAAAAATTGCATTAAATGGATATTTACCACCGAAGAAAAATTATTGAGTCATTAAAGAAAAACATATGTCACCTGCTCCCTTTAAATTATAATTTCAAATTTACATTAATAAAACAGTCATCCTTCACTACAAAGAAAAAGCCCACAACTTATTGCAAATGTAACTTCACCCCTAGCAAATTACAAATTTATTAAACTAATTAGCTCCATCCCTACCCTAGACGGTGCATTACGTTTGCATGCATTACCATTACATTTGTGTGAAAAAAACTTTACCTTTGCGAGCAGCTTTTGATTACAATTGCGCCCATTCGTTTGACAGGTAAACTCAGGTAAGCTCAGGTAATAATACTAATTTATTTATCAATTTATTCAATTAATTTTAAGTAAAAGTACCCTTTCTGTTAGTCTAAGTCACCTACTCACCCATGAGGATGTGCAAGTGGGATAAGTCGATTGCACTATATTCTAATGATTTCCTTCCCTGATTGCTATTAAAAAAAGTTAAATGTATGCTCTAAGTTATAGCAGAATTTATCATGAACACTTTATATTTTGTCTTAGAATTCAATATAAACAATATATAATTAAAATATATTTTCAAAGTTAATGATTTTTAATGATCTAATATGAAAATTATAGTTATTTATATTTTGATATTATTTATATTTTATTATATTCCCTTTTTTACCTGAGTTTACCTGTAAGATAAACGTGCACAAATGTAGTCAAAAGCTGTGCCCAAACGTAAAACATTTTAATCCCCAAATGGCTGCAATATGGCCCACCCTAGCACATTACAAATTTAAGTTTCTAAAAATTAAATCCATTTTATATACAGTGACATGAAGAAAACTTTAAATAAATATTTTCAACATTTTACCCAGAATACAGCTGTTGGTTGTCAGAATAAAGGATTGCTATATTTTTGCATCAACAACAAAATGTCATAGACTAAAAAAAAGAAATACATCTATTATAAATTCAATTACAAGGAAATGTACTTGTAATAGTAGTTAAAACCATGTATAAATTTTTTGTGGTAAGGATTTTTTGTTATTTTAAGTAATTTATAAAACAACTGTTACCTGTAAAGATATATTACAAAAAATACATGTACATGTTTGAAACATACTACATGTATTTGAATCAAAAGTACATTAACATTCTAATCCAGCTATATAATATATTACAAAATTGATTTCATAAAGTTAAGGATTTTTTTTTTTTTTTTTTTAAATTTCTCTTACTGATTACATTGTAATAACATCTGTTACAAAACATGTAAGTAGCCAAGGGAAACAACTTATTGGTACTTGAACTATTATGGATTCATTAATTTTCGGTGTATACCAATTTTCTTGGAATTTGTGGGTACAGGTTAACCTCAAATTTTAATGTTCAACAAATTGCCTTTTTGCCATTGGTTTATATGCAGAATATGGCAAAACTAGGACAATTAATATCCACGAAAGTGTAAGTTTTTTCGCAATCCTCAAAAATTGGTAAAACAAAAATAATTGAATCCACAGTATAACATATCCAATTTTAACTTAAATTCTAACATGATGTCCTTCAAACGCTTTGAGTACACACCCGTGGTAAAATATGAATATATTGGTTGGGCTGTTCCGATTGTACTCCCACGTCACATGATTGTTTATAAATGAAGTACACTACGTCATAGAATAATGACGTAATAATGTAAGCATTTTATGGGAAAATACACGCTTCTGATACCGAAAATCATCACAACAAAGAAACATAAACAAACGAGGCTAAAATTTGGTATAAGCCCTTTTTTTATATACTTAGAAGATATATAGGTAAATTATCATTAAAATTCATCCAAATTTATTTAAATATGTTATTGTAAATAGTTTGAGCATGTCACTAATTCTGTTTCCTCCGATCTAAAAGTGAGTTAATTTATGGGAATGGCAAATATTTGCCTCCACCTAGAGCGATTCGATCGAATAAAATTGGCGTATTTGTCTTATTAGAATCGAAATAATTCATGGGGGCTTGAATATATCTAGATTTTACCACGGGTTGTCCTTTTATGCCGATATTTGACCCCTTGCTATCGCTCAGGGTAAAATATTTGTCATAAAGGGCCAACCCGTGGTAAAATCACGATATATTCAAGCCCCCATGAATTATTTCTTAATTTCTAATCAGAAAAAAAACTTTCATTATAAGTAATCATATATTTTCTTTCTATGTATACATGGCACAATATATAAATTTGATAGAATATTCGTTTGATCTTGATATACATCTTAAAATAAACTATCTGTATTCCAAAAAATGCATTTGAATGGGGACATATAGTTGGAACCCCCCTTTTGTCCTGGGTTTGGACCCACCCCCCAACCCCAACCCCAACCCCAACCCACCCCTTTTTAAATGGCTGGATCCGCCCCTGGAATTTATATATGTTTAGGAATAATGTTATTTAGTTCGTTTTCAATAAATTAAGGTATCAGGACACTGAATGCAGCCAAACAGAAAGAAGAAAGGGTCCAACAGACAGACTATTAGCAGTATAAAATGATTGCATTAATGCTTTTAATGAAATTAATTTCCCAATTTTCTACTGTGAATTCAATATTTTTCATTGGATACCAATTTTCCTGATGTAAAC
Source organism: Mytilus trossulus (assembly GCF_036588685.1). Taxonomy (NCBI): domain Eukaryota; kingdom Metazoa; phylum Mollusca; class Bivalvia; order Mytilida; family Mytilidae; genus Mytilus; species Mytilus trossulus. The sequence continues at coordinate 24,850,776 of NC_086383.1, read as the reverse complement.
AACATAAAATACAGATATAACATCATGTTGTAACACAAAATGTGAATCTGACAAATATCACATGTATTAAAAAAATCCTGTCAAGTACATCAAGTGATTATTTATAAAACAAAAAAAAACATGTATTCTTCTTATTTCTGTCATGGTACCGTGAAACCAGATTTTAAGTTTTCAAAGTACAGTGAAAGCAGGTATACAGGTTTCAAGAGGACAGTAAAACCAGATATATAAAGGTTTAAAAATACAGTGAAAGCATATATATAGGAAGATTGCAGTCTATTTTATGGAAAAAATCCAGAAGAATTGAAAAAAATGTGAATGATGTTCACTAAAACCAAAGTTATGGATTGAAATGCATAGAACTCTAAAGTTCTGTATTGAACTATTAAACTAAAGTCTAGCATTCTTATCAGTTGTATAGAACTGGAAATAACAAGTGAAACTGCAGGCTACTGCTCACTGATGATACCCCCGCCGCAAGTGGATAATATTAATAGTGTAAAAATATGCAAGTGTTCAGTAAACAGGAAGTTGTCCAGTGATGAATCTGAAAACCCATCACACGGAATAGCAGACTTAGATAAACCCTGAAACCAAATTTCAGAAATCCTTGTATTGTAGTTCCTGAGAAAAATGCGACGAAAAATATTCATGGGACGGACGGACTGACTGACTGACGGAAGGACAGACAGAGGTAAAACAGTATACACCCCTTTTTTTAAAGTGGGGGTATAATAAATGCATGTATTAAAATCAGAATATTGGTAAACAATTCACATTATTTACACCACCTAAAATTAAACTTAATCCACAGTTATCATGAGGAAAATGCTATGTAATTTCTTAATAACTTATACAAAAATTAGAAAATAGCTTTTCATGCAAACATACTGATATGAACACAATTGGTAATAGAAAAGTATATAAAAAAAAAACAAAAAAAAACTAGTCTTCACATGGTAATGCTGCATTTTCACAACCTTTTGCATAAACATTTCAAAATACAATTTTTACAGATTGGGGTGTAAACATCAAATATCAACAGTGCATCTTGTATTTTGCATTCATTCATTAAAAAACTTTATAAAATTAAAATAAACACAATACAGTCATGACTAATGAATCTTTTTTCATGGATACAAATTTATTTTGTGGATATTTTATTTTGTATGTTTTGCCAAGTGCATATGTTACAGTGAATTTGTATAATCAGTGATTATGTAGAATCCCTGAAATTTTCAGGGATTATGTAGAATCACTGGCTAGTTTAGGAATTATATATAATCACTAAAATTTCCAGGGATTATGTATAATCACTAGAAAAAATGTTAGGGATTATACATATTAACTGAAATGAAGAAATAGTATTATTTATAAAGAAAATGAATTAAGTCAAATAATTTATTTTATAAAATCATATTACAACATCATTTTAAACATAAATTGTAAAATGTTAAGCACAATATATCAAAATGATAACCCCATTTTTTAAAATGTTAGGCGCAATGTATCTGTAACATATATATTAAAATAATATGATTCACATCTGTTTCTATTACAATATCCACATTGAAAAAAAACTTTTCCTTACATATCGAATCGATATAAAAAAAAAAAAAAAAAAAGTGTTCAGTAAAACCATCTCTTAGTTCTGCCTGTTTTATCATCATGACATTTAGATGCATAAGTTCTCTCAATTCAAATTTTCTTGTTCCTTTGACCAAAAAAGAAAAAAAACCCACAAAACAAATGTTCCGTAATCTTCTTTACCACAAATAACAAGCTCTGGATTTACAAATAGAACATGAATATCCATTTGACGCTGGCTTTTAAGCAACAAACAACACATGTAAAGTTATCTATAAAAGGGGATGCCTTCAACTTTATCTCGAAACCCTGTGTTTGTTATATCTATAAGATTATCCTCTGTGTTTAAAAGCAGAATTATTTCATCTGGCAAGGAATATGAAAGAAAACAAGAGGCTCTCAAGAGCCTGAATCGCTCACCTTAATTCTTTTGGTTAAATCTCTCATCACTGATTATTTTGGCTTTTCAATTTATTTAAATGTTTTTTGGATAGTCCTGTTTTCTTCAAAAGCCAAAAAAAATAATCATTTTCTCCTATGTTCTATTTTAGCCATAGGAGCTATGTTTCTTGACATACAAGGAAATAAAATATAAAATTTATACTAGATTCTCTGAAACTCATTTAGCCTAAGTTTGGCTGAAATTGATACAGCAGTTTCAAAGGAGAAGATTTTTTAAAGTAAGTCAACATGATGAACAAATTGTGAAAAAAGTCTTTAAAGGGCAATAACTCCTTAAGGGGTCAATTGACAATTTTGGTCAAATTGACTTAATTGAAGATCTTACTTTGCTGAACATTATTGCTGTTTACAGTTTATTTCTATCTATAATTATATTCAAGAATATAAACAAAAACAGCAAAATTTCCTTAAAATTATCAATTCAGGGGCAGCAACCCAACAACAGGTTGTCTGATTCATCTGAAAATTTCAGGGCAGATAGATCTTGACCTGATAAACAATATTATCCCTGTCAGATTTGCTCAAAATGCTTTGGTTTTTGAGTTATAAGTCAAAAACTGCATTTGACCCCAATGTTCTATTTTTAGCAATGGCGACCATGTTTGTTGATAGATCACAACTTCGGATAAAATTTACAAACTAGATACCCTAAGGAACATTCAGTTAAAGTTTGGATGTATTTGGCTCAGTAGTTTCAGAGGAGAAGATTTTTGTAAAAGATTACTAAGATTTACGAAAAATGGTTAAAAATTGACTATAAAGAGCAATAACTCCTAAAGGGGTCAACTGACCATTTCCGTCATGTTGACTTATTTGTAAATCTTACTTTGCTGAACATTATTCCTGTTTACAGTTTATCTCTATCTATAATAATATTCAAGATAATAACCAAAAACAGCAAAATTTCCTTAAAATTACCAATTCAGGGGCAGAAACCCAACAACAGGTTGTCTGATTCATCTGAAAATTTCAGGGCAGATAGATCTTGACCAGATATATTACTCATGTCAGATTTGCTCTAAATGCTCTGGTTTTTGAGTTATAAGCTAAAAACTGCATTTGACCCCAATGTTCTATTTTAGCAATGGCAACCATGTTTGTTGATAGATCATAACTTCAGTTACAATTTACAAACTAGATACCCTAAGGAACATTCAGTAAAAGTTTGGAAGTATTTGGCCCAGTAGTTTCAGAGGAGAAGATTTTTGTAAAAGATTACTAAGATTTACGAAAAATGGTTAAAAATTGACTATAAAGGGCAATAACTACTAAAGGGGTCAACTGACCATTTCTGTCATGTTGACTTATTTGTAAATCTTACTTTGCTGAACATTATTCCTGTTACAGTTTATCTCTGTCTATAATAATATTCAAGATAATAACCAAAAACAGCAAAATTTTCTTAAAATTATCAATTCAGGGGCAGCAACCCAACAACTGGTTGTCTGATTCATCTGAAAATTTCAGGGCAGATAGATCTTGACCTGATAAACAATATTACCCAGTCAGATTTGCTCTAAATGCTTTGGTTTTTGAGTTATAAGCCAAAAACTGCATTTGACCCCAATGTTCTATTTTTAGCAATGGCGACCATGTTTGTTGATAGATCATAACTTCGGATACAATTTACAAACTAGATACCCTAAGGAACATTCAGTTAAAGTTTGGAAGTATTTGGCCCAGTAGTTTCAGAGGAGAAGATTTTTTTAAAAGATAACTAAGATTTACGAAAAATGGTTAAAAATTGACTATAAAGGGCAATAACTCCTAAAGGGGTCAACTGACCATTTCCGTCATGTTGACTTATTTGTAAATCTTACTTTGCTGAACATTATTCCTGTTACAGTTTAACTCTATCTGTAATAATATTCAAGATAATAACCAAAAACAGCAAAATTTTCTTAAAATTACCAATTCAGGGGCAGAAACCCAACAACGGGTTGTCTGATTTATCTGAAAATTTCAGGGCAGATAGATCTTGACCTGATAAACAATATTTCTCCTGTCAGATTTGCTCTAAATGCTTTGGTTTTTGAGTTAAAAGCCAAAAACTGCATTTGACCCCTATGTTCTATTTTTAGCAATGGCGACCATGTTTGTTGATAGATCATAACTTCGGATACAATTTATAAATTAGATACCCTAAGGAACATTCAGTTAAAGTTTGAAAGTATTTGGCCCAGTAGTTTCAGAGGAGAAGATTCTTGAAATAGTTTACGACGACAGACGACGACGGACGACGACAGACGACGACAGACGACGGACGCCAAGTGATGGCATAAGCTCACTTGTCCCTTCGGGACAGGTGAGCTAAAAATGATTATTTGTCTGTAATAATGTTTATTTTAAAAAAAACAAGGGATCCTTAAATTATTGATAATCCCTGAATTCATATTAGGGAATATATAGAATTGTTATTAAAATGTTCAGTGATTATGTAAAATCACTGGTCATTTTCAGGGATTACATATAATTACTAATGATTTCGGTGATTTTACATATTCCTTGAAAAACCAGGGATTCTACATAATCCCTGATTATACAAATTCACTGTAACACATACATGCCTATGAAAAATTTGCTCACAAAAATTTGTAAGGGTTCCATTGAACACAGTGTCTCGCCAACTTTTGCTGTTAATCGCAGGCTAAAAAAAAACCGAGGAAAAAAAAATAATATTTCTCTCAATACTATCTTTTCATTGTAAGAATCTTCTGTCCAAGTTTTATAAAAATCCAGGATAGGTTATGAATCTAATAAATGTTTTAAAAACTTTAACTGCAGACTGTTATAATGTTAACTGGAAGAAAAACTAAGTCCATTTAAAGGTAAAATACAGAAAAAACAAAATTTTCTTTTACAAATTTACTTCTGGATACTATCTCATGAATATAAACAAGCTTCTGTCCAAGTTTCGTAGAAAACATGTTAGTTTAAGAAAGTTATTAAAATTTCAAAAACTTTAACAACAGAGTGAATACATTGTTGAGGGAATGTAGGATCGCTATGTCTCGCTTTTTCAACAAAAGTTGATGGCTTGACAAAAGTGAATACATAGTAATAAAAAATACAAAATTTCATACTATGACTGCCTTAATACAACAAGGATTTGCAAATCCTTGAATACAATAAGTTTAGTACTACATTTAATGACACTATAATCTGTTAACAGCACCTGTTCATATACATGTACATTAATTTAATGTTTATTCTACAGCTACTTGTATTAATTTAAATACATTAACCAATTGTGCTACTTATTTTATTTTTCACATTTGTTCACTACAGAATTTCAATAATTTTTGTTTTAATTACCATAAAAAAATCAGAACAAGCAATAACCTTGTGTCACATGAAAATATGACATAAAAATATTTGCATAAATTGCCTTCCATTAAAAACAGGTCAATTGTATAATTTATAATTGATTTACTATCTCCATGAATATTCTTCGAATAGATATAAATGCATGTTAAACATGTCAGGAAAAAATATAACTCACATATCATCTTTTATTTAAATTGAGTTTGAATTTAAGTGCTTCATCTAGTTTAATACTGTCATTTGACTCATTTCAGAAAATATTGAAAGTTTTATTTTTCATTCAAATGAATAATGCAGAACTTTCGAATTTACAAAGGTAACGTCTCAGTTATTTTGTCATTTGGATAAAATTTTGCTGACATATTACATGTATTATTTAAACATAAAAGGAAAGGATGAATTATTCTACATTTCTGTATTTTTATTTTTTATGATATTTTCTCTGTTCTTTATAAATTTTGAACATGATTCTCTATTCTTTATAAATTAGCATCTAATTACATATATTTTATTGTTACATTTCACCTTTAAAAAAAACACCTTAACATGAGAATAAATCCCTCCAAAATCATAAGAAATTTAATTATTCATAAAGAAACCCATAACATTTTTCTATGATCACAGCTCATCCTTTAATTTATCATCTTTCTGATTTTCTCTTTTCTTTTCAGATTTTTTCTCTTTCTTTGTTTTTCCTTTACCGGTCTCTACTTTCTTTTCTTTTGACGGTTCCTTTGCACAATAATTAGAAATGATTTGATCTGCAGCTCTTATGCCAGATAAATAAGCTCCGTGAGCTGTGTTCATGTGTTCCAATGACGTATATTCCCCAGCAAAATAAATATATGGACATACAGGTTTGGTCAAAGAATCAAACATTTCTGGTAAAATACCTGAAATATAAAATAATGTTAAATATGAAGTCAGAAAAATAAAATGTTTATATGTTGTCAAAAAAATCAAAGAACACTTCTTATGCAATTTGAATATAAATCCCTGCTCTGAAAGAGTATGTTACAGAGCAAGTATATGGCATCAATGGCAATCTGCTTTAATCGATTGATATGCTGAGACAAATTATTAAAGTGTAATTTTAACAGTCTGCAGGAAGACATGTGTCTATTGATATATTGATATTGTTTGCCTAAAATTAACGGAGTGTCTATTCGTCCGGCTAGCCGGACGAATAGTTAAAAATCTCTATTCGTCCGGCCATCCGTTTGCGGATGCGCAAATCTTCAATATCAACAAAAGTGTCATGTGACGCGGAAAGTGTCCCGGATGAGGTGTCAGATAACACATGCGGTGTCGGATAACACACGCGCGTATGCAATGGACGTTTTGAGAATTGGAGATCGTTACTTATATATTAAAGATGTCATAGAGAAAACCTGAGAGAATGTGATTGCTTTAAACAAATGTATATAGGAGTGATATCAGAACAATAGCGTGTACATGTTAACTGTGAGGAATAAGCCTGAAATCGAAGTGAAATTGATGATTTACCCCCATTTACCTTATGGAGGTAAAACGCATTCGGAAAAAATACTATATCAAACTTGCTTGAATGAAAAATACTATATCAAACTTGCTTTGATGCATTATTTTTAAATTCTACTGCAACGGAGATATATGAACATACTGATATGCCTTGACTGTTAATAAGACACCAGGGTTGGGGTACCCCCCTTTTTTCTGTTGTATCTAATACACATTTTTTTCTAAAACAATCTTATCGAAAACAAAATCCTACTTTTGGGGACAGGTTACACGTGCCTGCCCTTTTCTATAATTTCCTATGAATTAAAAATCGCTGAATAATTTAAATGATGAATCGTGCATAATCATATGGGGACCTTCCTTTAACCAAACTTCACAGAAACACTAAATTCAGGATCTTTTGAAATCATAGATAAAGCCAATAATGATTGCCCCGACTACTTACCTTACATGAAGTTCATAGACAGAACTACAAAAGAGAGAATCATCCCCCCTCCTACCCAAATTCCTTTAGAATATTAGAATAAAAAAGTCTGAATCAAATGTAGAGGTGTTTTTTTTTTATTAGAATGAGTTCTTTTTCATAAAACGATGTTAGACAAAATGTTTTAAAACATCTCGTGCTTTATTTAAAACCTTCAAAACACAAAGCTATATCTTCATCATTATGTTTTTGGCCGTACAAATAGCGAAAAACCGTAAAAATGCTAATTGTCCGGCTTGCCGGATGAATAGACATTTTTGACTATTTGTCCGGCTAGCCGGACGAATAGCCACTGCCTAAAATTAATGGAGAAGAATCCCAATTTGAAAAAAAAAATGGCTTAAAATGATTCCCAAAAGGACAACTTTTTTCCCAAACAGTACATATTCCCAAAAAGACAACTTTTTCCCCATACAGTGCAGTGTCAGTAGTAATTGTGCATGATTTCAAATGGAAAAACACTCATATAACCATTTTTCATGCCGAAAATGATTATATGTGCACATTTGAGGGTCTATTTATGTATCATCAGTGACACAATGGGGTCTTGTTTTAAAGCAGGGTTTGACTCTTGAAAATGGGTCTGTAAATTGAAGCTTCAGTCAAATTCATGTTTTTTTTTAAAATTTCCCAATTTGATGAAAATGACACATATTTTCCCAATAAAAAAGGGTAGGGGTAGTTTTGAAAAAAAGCTAACAATATCGCTGACTACATAAACAGATTATTCTGATCTGAGCCTACTAGTCTAAGCAGTGAGCTCCAATTTTGAAGTATTGGAGATTTTTTTTTTTAAATTTACCAAGATGCTTTAAGGATGTACTTAGGTGAGGTTTGGAATTCATGTCAAATTTTCGGACTCCTTGGTGTTTTTTCACACAATACAAGTTAAAATATTTTGCCCCATAACACCCATTTATTTTTTCATATAAAACTTAATGACTCATAAAAGGTCATTTTACAAAAATTTAAGAAGATTCTTGATTTTCTTTCTATTTGTTTTGATGCAAAATATAAGGTAAAAATCCACCATATTTTAGATCTCAAATATCTTGAAAAGGAGGTCCATGACCTATTATTTTTTTTAGCTTATTTTTATCATTAACAAATGCCTAACCAGTTTGTAGTATCAATTTAAAATTCTTGATTTGTTAATTTTCACCCAACCTCACATATAAAGTACATCCTTAATCACAAGTATATATTTTTGGAGACAGATTTTTTTTATAATTTGCCAAAATGAAGATTTTATTATGCTCTTTTCAAAAATTTAATAAAAAATATGGGTCACCATGCTATTTTTCAAGCTATGAGGCGTTGAAAATTGCCAAAATTTGGCTAGTTTGTTCATAAAAAAACACATTAGTGTGCATAAAAAAATTTCTATGAGATAGAATTTTGAAATAAATTGTGAGAAGAAAGGTTTCATAATATGTTTTAAGAAAATAAAAAGAAAACATGGTGTCACCAAACTTGTTTTTTTGCTACAAGTAAAAATAAAAAATTTCTCTATTAGCCCAATATAAAATTTTGTACTAAAAGAGTTATTCCCCTTAAATGGCTCATTTGAAAAAAATGATTTTATAACCAAAATAAAATATATTTGTTAAAATATTTTGTATAATACGATTAATTAACAAGTTTTCTTTAAATAGAAAAAAAACCATTTATCTACCTTAAGATTGACTGTTGTTGTTTAATGCCACTTTTAGCACTATTGGCCACATTTTAGTGGCCAGTTATTATTGGTGGAGGAAGCCTGAGTGGCCAGAAAAAAACAACCATCTTAGGCAGGAAAACTGTAGTCAATTAAGATTGGTTTAATGCATCTACACATGTGAGATACAAAGTAACAACATCAGTTCAGTGGTATAAAATGAACTTCTTTGAGAACTTGACCACTAAAGCCCTACAGATTCTATAATTAATATGGAGGACACAGAGAGAGCAACACAATTTATCTAAACTCCTGCAAATTTAAATTTTGTTGTTATATTTCTATTTGTGCAAATAATTTGTCTGGGTAAATAGGTTTTCCTGAAATTACAAGATGCAGCAACAAACATGCATTTTAAAGATAATTCTTCAAAAATAGTTGAATCCAGGTGCTGGATTCTCCTTTGCATTAAAGACCCTGTGGTGAGCTTGGGCTAAAGTTCTGTGGTTGTTTGTTTTATGGTTTGTTGATGTGGTTCATAAATGTTTCTCGTTTTTTATATAGAATAGACCATCGGTTTTCCCTTATAAATGTTTAACACAAGTCATTTTTTGGGTCTCTTAATATCTTGCTGTTCGGCGTGAGCCAAGGTTCCATGTTGAAGAATGATTTACTTTTACAAATTGTGACATTGATCAAGATTAGTCTCATTGGCACTCATGCACCACATCTTCTTATATCATGTATATCTATCTATAGCACAATCTATCTTACACAATAACTTCTGAAGAAAGAATACTAACCAACTTTAGGATATGAAGTAGTTCCTAATACTTTGTTGTCTGAATTCCACTTAGATTTTGTTACTATGGTTGTTGTGACATCTTTCAATTTTTCTTCACCAAATAATTTTGTTAAAATGTTTATTGCTGAAAAATACAAAAGGGATGTTACACATATTTCCTTTATATATGAATGGAAATATTTTATTTCAGGCAATTAAACTAACATGTTTAACTTTAATCCCACCACATTCTGTATGTATGTGTCTGTCCAAAGCCAGTAGCTTGTAGTGTAGTGATTGTTACTGGTTGCTGTTACATATTTGTTTTTTTGTAAATTTTTTTTTACATAAAATGGGCTGTTAGTTTTTTTGTTTGATTTTTTTTTCAATTTGTGATATCAGGGCCTTTTAATGCTGACTATGCAGCATGGATTTTGCTCATTGTTAAATCTATACATATTGGAGGCATTCTTTAGTAATGGCCCAATCATTTGATATTTCTTTGTTTACCTTTACCCATGTAAAACTATGAAAAATGGATATCCAACAAATTATAGTGAATCCACAGTATAAGGCATCAAGCCCTTCTCACCACATTATTACTATGTTTAGCTATATAGTGAATCACATAATCTAGGTCAAATTTGTTATATATAGGGGGTCTCATTGGGAAGGGGGGGTCCGATCCAGGATCCTGCTTACTGTTAGATTTCCGTATCCCGCTAACACTATGTACGTAAGCAATTCTCATTTTTTGTCATTTCCAGGGTACTGCTAGACTTTATTTCCCATTTTCACAACACAATAATTTGACTTTCAATGTCACGCTTACAAAAAATTAGCAATCCCACATCACGCTTAGACCCCAATGAGACCCACTATATAGTAAACAGCTCACTTGATAATGTACATGTGTAATAAGTTTCATGTTGCTGTGACGGCATAACTGTATTTAAAACCAGAACTTTTAACAACATGATGCACAACAGACAGACAGACTAATGGACAGAAGAAAGATTCAACAAACTGGAAACATAATTCCTCTTTCAAGGCATAAAAATACTGATCACCATATTAATTTGAGCAATTCCTGTTACTAAACATGATTCGTTTGTTTTGATGCATGTGTTGTTCAAAGAAATTATGAATATAAGATTGAACTAGATATCATTGAGATGGAAGCCATCTCTGTGGGCCCCGCTGTCAATAACGTTAGGTAAATAAATATAGTGTGAATCAAAATTGTAAGCGATGGACAGACCAACAGATAGACAGACCTTTGACCTAGGAAGTTGTACATACATCATGACACACCCTCTGGTGTTGGTTAAAATGGATGTCAAGTATAATATTTGAAATCAAAACGGTTCCCAAGATATAGAGCAGACACAATCTTCAACTTAGGACACAGGGTTGTCAACCAAAACCAAAGTTTTTTTTACCTTGACCTTTGACCTAGGAAGTTGTACATACATCATGACACGCCATCTGATGGTGGTTAAAATGGATGTCAAGTATAAACTTTGAAATCATAAAGGTTATCCAGATATGGAGCGGACACGATCTTTACCACAGGACACAGGGTTGTCAACTGAAACCAAAGTTTTTGACCTTAACCTTTGACCTAGGCAGTTGTACATACATCATGACACACCCTCTGGTGTTGGTTAATAAACATGTTAAGTATTAAGTATAAAATCAGAACGGTTATCTAGATATGTAGCGGACATGATCTTCATCACAGGACACGGGGTTGTCAACTGAAACCAAAGTTTTTTACCTTGACCTTTGACCTAGGAAGTTGTACATAAACTTTGAAATCATAAGGGTTCTCAAGATATAGAGCGGACACGATCATCACCACAGGACACAGGGTTGTCAACTGAAACCAAAGTTTTTTTACCTTGACCTTTGACCTAGAAAGTTGTACATACATCATGACACGCCCTCTGGTGGTGGTTAATAAACATGTAAAGTATAAAGTATGAAATCATAACGGTTTTCTAGATATGGAGCGGACACAAAGTTAAAGTGTTACGGACGGACGGACAGACAGACTGATCACTATAGGGCGACCCGACTTTTAGTCGGGGCCCTAATTACTTCCCTTTAATCATTTTGAAACTATGGACAATATATTTCCAATAGTACTAGATACATGATTAGTTTGACTGTACTTTCAATTGATATTTATTCTTTGGTATTCAGCTTGATGCATCAAAGGCATTATATAAGGAAAACCTCTGTATTCATAGTTAATTGGTTTTGTAGACATCCAAAACAAAGCTATTGATATTTTATAGTTTAGGCCTAATAACATAATTTGTGTGTTTCCTATTATATCTTTGAAAAAAATAGGGTAGGTAGGTAGGGACTTTTTTCTTCATTGAGTTTATGGGAGAAAAAATCTGACTTTATTCATGTTAACAGTGCTTATTGAAAAAGTACCTTTAAAACTTTAATGTAGGCTATTTCTATTAAAAAGTTTGAAAAATGGGTTAGGTATTGAAAAAGGCCTTACTAAGATCTTTTACATACCATTTTCCTTGATTTCCTCGTCTGTCATATTTTCAAACCTGACAGCAGCTTGATCATGTAACATTCCCATCAGTAAAGGTTTGTTGACATAGCGATGTAAATTTACCCAGGTCTGAAGCATGCCCATGTCGTCCTGGTTACTGGTCACCATGGTGAATATACCTACATCTTCTGGCCAAAATACTTTGTTGAACTGTAAGACTAGCTTATTACTAAATCCAATTCCTGGAAAGGAAATAAAATATAGAATCATTCATATTTTGTGTAACATTTTTTTTAATATACATGATTTTTTTTATGGTTTACGTAATTTACATTCAAAGTGATCAAAGGAATAACGGTCAGTTTTCTGGTTTGGTTTATTATACAATTGTCATATCAGGGCCTTTAATAGCTGACTATATAGTGTGGGTGTTGCTTAATGTTGAAAGAAGACTGAGGCAGTACAGTGACCTATAGTTGTTAACATATATGGTTGAGAGTTGTCTCATTGGCAGAATACAGCATCTTCTTATTTTTAAATTTCAGCCCCCATGTGAAGATAGCAAAGTTCAAAAATTTAATTTTCTGAGTCTTAATACAGCAATCTGTTCTACCAGTAAATGGGGCAAGTGTTCTTGCCATTTTAAATTATAATGATTATAGGAAGTGCAAATCAAAATTTATTTTTCCATAAAGGATATATGTAGATGGACCTTTTTTGGGAATCAGATATTGAACGATTTTATTCACATAAAGTCTTGAACAGCCAGTTAAATCAATAGTTTAAAAAATCCTTATCAAAGTTTACTCTGTAAATATTATTGATAATGTGTAACCTGCCTAATCTAACACCTAAGTATTCCAACATTAACGGACACATTTTTCTGGTCCTAAAATATGCTTGCAAAAATGTCCTGATGCTTAAACCAAAATTGTTTCTACTCGCCAGTGTGTTGGATAACACAGGTTAAACTGTACTATTTTACCTATATTTTCTATAGTTTTCTTCCATCCTTTAGGCAAGGGAGGATCAAATATTACTGTTTCTGTTTTTAATACTCCTAAAGGTAGGGCAACCACCACAGCGTCAGCATCATACTGCTTCAGATCTCTGGTTCTCACCAAAACCTTGTTCCGTGTTTTGTTAACCTCTATCTGTCGTACTGGTTTCCTTAACTCTACAGATAGTGTGCTCTCCTTTCTTTGTCCTCCTACAAGGCTAAAACAGTATCATAAATAGTTCTATAATTTTTTAATATTTTTTAAATATGTGCAACGAACTTTTAAAGATGTAAAGCACTATTTAATGATTATTAACTATTAAGAGTTTAATCATAACAATTATGCATCATAAAGAAAAAAATTGAAGACAAATGCATGCATAAGAAAGTTTGTGAAAGTTAAAAAAAGAAAGCTTACATTTCTTCTTCTTTTTATATCTAACATGCATAGAATATTTACGGCTAAACATTAAGTAACCAATAACCAATCAATCTTTTATTTGTAACGTCTAGGATTATGAATGTTCAGCCATTAATAGCAGATTTCAAGTCTTCTTGGGTTTTCCTGTTTGAATTGTTTAACACTTGTAATTTTTGGGGCACTTTTTAGCTTGCTATTCGTTGTGAGCCAAGACTCTGTGTTAAAGACAGTACTTTGACCTAGAAATAGTTTACTTTTACAAATTGTGACCTGGATGGACCGTTCTCGCATTGGTACTCATACCACATCTTCTTATATCTATATTCAGTTTGACCCTGCCAGGGATCAAAGATTGAAAGTAATAATGAGCAGCTAATTGTAAGAGAATATTCAAGTCGGGTTAATCTGTTTTCATGTTGGTAGCTTTTTAAAACGTGGTTTACAACTTTTTTTTTACCTTTAAACCTAAACAATTACATAACTTAATAAAAACCAAATGCTACCAGGGGCGTAGCTACCCGGAGGCACGACAGCACGTGCATCCACGTCGTTTTCACAAAAAAAAAAATGAAGAGAGAGAGAGAGAGAGAAATGAGTTGTCAATCGGAATCGGACAGCGACACGTGATGCATGTATTATCTTAGACTATTATGATTATAATATTTGTTTAACATCGGAGACTGTTGGTGTCCCGGATATTAGTTTGACAACCTATAGTTGCAAGTGTTGATGAAGCTGTTCGAGTCATGCATAAAAAGATCGTGGCTCCATATACACTTACACGCAGTTGCGTGTACATTGATTCGGCATGCAAAAAAGAAATGGCAAAATCAAAATTTATAAATTGAGTGTTAAAGGAAACAACTATGTTGTCACCTTTTTAATTAATGAAATATCATTAAATAACGACATTTGGTTTCAAAATAAATAAAAATGACAAGATCAGGAGGTAACTTGTATCTTTTACAAGATTTGAATTTATATTCAGTCTAAGACATGTAGTTTTGGAGAATATATTTCACAATGTACAGTTCATCAGTTTGGAATGAGATGTACCAATCGGCATTAGAATTATTTGATCCCTTCGATATCGTTGAAAATATGCCAAGGCGAAGTGGTCGACGGACTACCGGAGCCAATCACCCTACAACCACGCAAAAACAGTATCGGAAATTCTAATTATTTTTTGCGTTTTTAGACCATATGACAAGGGAACTGGAAAGTGGAGTCGCTTCAAGTATTATCTTCTTTACGCTGTATCTGCTTCATCATAATGTAGGAAATATCACAAATCTCAATATTGTCTGAGACATACGAAACTGACCTGTCATGTAATTTTGACGAATTCAATTGGGAAGGTCGCTCGATGCCGGACACGTACGCTGGTTTATAACATCTCGCGAGTGCTACCATACCATGATGGAGATCTTTCAGTCACGGTATATACTACATATGTAATTGAAAACAAATGAACGATCAACAATGAACAACGACAGTTACATAGCATTACTGCATATTCATCGGGATTTCAGTGTGAATATTGAAAAAGTAATAGAGAAGTTTCTTTCTTCCAAGACCTAAAGAGCAGATTTTGGACAATTTTGAAAAAATTCTTATCAAAAATATGAGTTGTTTATTTGTTACTCTATTCAGAAGATTTATTAATAGTTTTACATTCATAAATTTTTATCTACATAATTATACATGTAGCTCCTCTTTTAGCCATCATATGACCAAAAACCGAAAAAAAACCATTTTTCTGCAAAATAGGGTCCCAAAATTTTTTCGCCTCGCTCCGCACGGCGGAACTTGCTTCCACGTCGTTTCTTTCTAGCTACGCCCGTGGCTACACTTACATGTCAACAATCTGATCAAAGCCATCAACTACAGCGGTATCCCAACCAAATTCTTTTTTAGGATCAAACATTTGTGTGGAGTGATCAGATAGAGACATAGTGTAATGTGATTCCAGTACTGACGACAGCAAGGTTTTGTCAGCCACCGTCTCTTCATCTCGTAAAACACTTTGAATCGCTTTCTTTAGATCTAGGTCTCTTCCGTTGTCCGTTGCCTTTTGCATGGCTTGCAGAGTTATCTGAAATAAAAATACAGAAACCTGAAGTAAAAGTCATAAAGGGGGATATGTGCATTGACAAAATGTAAACAGAAAATAATATGGTCATACTACAAAGAGCATTATTGTTTTGTCAAAATCAGAAAGTTGGATTATTAAGTTTATTTTTTTTTCTATTTTTTTTCATGTTAAGACCTCTTACAGCTGAATATATGCCAATGGTATGGGTTTTGCTCATTGTTGAATGTCATAGTCATTAGGTCTCTATTCTATACTTTGATTGCACAAAGAACACAATATTTGACAATTTTCAAACTGATGAATATGAAGAATAAAGCTAAAGATGCTTTAAACAAGAATGTGTCCATAGTACACGGATGCCCAACTGGCACTAATATTTTCTATGTTCAGTGGACCGTGAAATTGGGGTCAAAACTTTAATTTGGAATTAAAATTAGAAAGATCATATCATAGGGAACATGTGTACTAAGTTTCAAGGACAAACGGACGAACGGAGGCACAGACCAGAAAACATAATGCCCCTCTACTATCGTAGGTGGGGCATAAAAATAATGAACATTAAATTTGCCATTTAGGTGTATTATTGATGACTACAATGAAATTTCTAATATCATCTAATTCTAAACTTTCAGCTGTAAATTGTATATAACCATATTAATGGCTACAATCTAAATTATTTCATGATAATTTTTTTTTTAGATTATTGATTTATCTCCCCTTGTTCAATTTCATAAATATCCCTATAACCAGGGTCATAGGTAATAATGTGTTATTCTTAGTTCGTATGAAATTACTTTTGTATTCTCAGGATTCTAGAAATTCATATTATGGAATATGAGAAGCAAAGAAATACCAAAGAAAAGCTGAGATGAACAACATTTGTTATCCTTTAAACCCAGTATTTTCATCAGATTTAAATCATTTTATCCACTTTTTCATTGATTCATACAAAATATAGGTACGATTTTTATTTCTCTTACACCATATACACCAAAAATAACAATTCTCTTAGCTTATATGTAAAAATTACTGGTAAATACATAACATATGTTTGCAGCTGATAAAAGTAATGGTAATTTTTTTCCAATCCTGATACTGCCTCATATAACATGTACAATGCAAAATTATATTTGTCAGAATTTTGAAAATTGATTACATTCAATAATCAACCATACTTTATAAAATTCTGTGAATATTTTGTTGGCATCATCCCCTGTATAAACTTGTCCCTTCTCTGGAAAGTGGAGTTGGACACTTCCTGCCGATTTCACTTCTAGTTCCCCGTCAGATACTATCTTAGCCAATGGGTTGTCTTTTACCATTGAATTCAACCAGTTAGTACCTATATCTACTTCCATTCCTAAAATAAACATGATAAAAGAGGTATTCTAATATGACGTGCTTCTTTCGCTTTGTAAACAACACTGTGAAAAATCTCGATATATCTATGCTTAGCGCAGACTCAGAGATATACATAATAATGGATGTTACAATATACCTCCCACATAAATCCACATGTATTTGAACCTTCTTTGCAAATGCTTTGCAAATTGTATTGTATTAGAAATTGTAATAAAACAAAAAACAAAATAACTTTTATTCTTATTCAGATGCATAATAAAAAGAATTTATATAATGCAACTAGTTTTGTTTATTTCCTAAATATAGTAACACAGCTATGTTTTGTGCAATGTCAATTTCATCATGGAAAACTTTCTCTACAATCAGGGACTCACTAAGGGATGAAAATGAGCTTGATATTTATGTTAAGATTTTAAAAGCTATCAATATACTAATTTAAGTGGCAGTATAAAAGCAATATTTAGTCAATGTCACAAAAATATAAACTTTTTTGTAACCATCGAAGTTTGTATAATATTGTATTAAATGGAATTCTGAGGTAGGTTTGGTTTTCTATTCTCAATGATTCTATTGCATTTGATTTCAGCAAGTCAACATGGCAGCTCCTTCATTACGATATGTCAATTTTGGATTTGACGGTAGTTTACGAGAAAACATGTAAATTAAATATCGGAAAAATTTGGTTTGAGAGTTAAAAATATTTGTTCTAGCGGTTATTAACGAAATAGTAAATGCAAGCCTGAGATTTATGAGAATAATTGAGCTTTATCTAACAAGGAGTAAAAAAGAGCAGATACACACACGGCATACCCATCCTCGCTTCAGTATTTGAATGAACTTATTTGTCCTACATGTATTAGAATTGAAATAATTCATTGAAGCCATAGATTTGTTAAAATTTACACATGGCCTGGGCCGTGATATTCGTTAATTTTATCCCTCGCTAACGCTCAGGATAAAATTCGAATATCACAGCCCAGGCCATGTTTAAATTTCCAACAAATCTATGGCTTCCATGAATTATTTTTTAATTTATACTGTTCAATGGTATCTATGAGACAAGTGCACATGTACATTTGTACATGGTTAGACCGTTGGTTTTCCTGTTTGAATGGTTTTACACTACTAATTTTAGGGCCCTTTATAGCTTGTTGTTCGGTATGAACCAAGGCTCTGTGTTGAAGGCCATACATTGACCTATAATGGTTTACTTTTAAAATTGTTATTTGGATGGAGAGTTGTCTCATTGGCACTCACACCACATCTTCCTATATCTATGGTGTAGAATTTAACTAGTAATTTCTTCTGTGAATAATGTGTTTTCATACATGGTTGATATGCATGAATCTCATCATGCTCATATATGATCTGCATAATTAGAAGACCTTTGCTATGATTGGTTTTAGGTGGTTTGTGATGGTATTTTTTGCAGTTTCTTGTTTACATTTTTGGAATATGTTCACTGGACTACTTTCCTATCCAGAGTATGGAAATCCTTGGTTCTACAATTCATGTTACAAAACATGTAATTATTATTGACAATCAATGCTTGTGGAAAATATTAAAAAAACTAAATTTAAAGAATTATAATTTATAAATTAAACAATATTGCTATATACACACAAATTCTTATTCACTAGTTAGTGTAGACTAGTAAACACTTAATTCTTTGGATGTGTATTGAGTGCTATTTTAATAAACACTGCTTGTCAAATTTACAGACTTAGAATTTAACAACATAATAAAAGAAATAAATATGATTAAACAGTGATTAATTTGGTCATTACTTTCTTATACATACGTATATATGTATAAACATGACCTACCTTTTGCAAATTTAACTGATGAACGATCTGTGAATATCCTGCCTCCGTACCTCTCCCTCCTGGCCTCTAAGACATTGACCACAAACTGACCAGTATTCTGTAACTTCCTAGCGGCAGCAAGACCAGCTATGCCACCTCCAACAATGACCACATGTTTCTGTACCCCTTCATTACTGGAGTTATCTCCCATTACAACAGCAATCATTAATATCAATGCCAAACATTTCTTGCAATCTGAAGTTAAAACATGACACATTGAACTAGATAAATAAAAATATGTTGATTATATATATATATATTTTCAGTATTTTCTTGACATCCATTTGCGAGTATGGTCTTGATGTAACGATGGTTGTCCTTCGAATGGGAATGATAAATGAAGAGAGAGCCATATCTTTTGCACGTAAAAGACACCCTTGTAGAATTAAAACCAGATGCTCCGCAGGGCGTAGCTTTATACGACCGCAGAGGTTGAACCCTGAATGGTTGGGGCAAGTATGGACACAACATTCAAGCTGGATTCAGCTCTAAATTTGGATTGTGATTAAATAGTTGACACAGCATAGGTTTCTGACACAGAATGAATGTGTTATAATGAACTTAAAATTTTGGTTTTCTCTTACAGCAATTCACTATGCTGTTGAATATTAATCCTCTCAAAAAAATGTTTGAGGAAATTTTCTTTTTATTTATGAAATTTCAAATGAGAAAATTGAACCCAATTTTTTTAATCACATCCCCCTTTCCCTTATTCCAAAACTAATCTCAATTAAAATTTCTAATGGAGTTTGCAACAATAACTACTCATTTAAATACATCATAAAATATTAAGATGTAAAAAAAAAACTGCTTGTTATCACTGAATGGTAAAGATTATTTTAATTTATCAGTTGGTAGTAAAAAGTGAATATACATTGTATATTGTATATAACAAAGATTTAAGTTGATTCTGGACAAAGAAAGATAACTCCAATTAAAAAAATTTCTTGCAATTGCACAATATTGTGCAATTAGATATTTCTTGCTTACTATTCTGGACAAAGAAAGATAACTCTAATTAAAAAAAAATTTGCTATTTCACAATATTGTGTAATTAGATATTTCTTGCCATTGCGCAATACTGTGCAATTGAAAAGACTTGCTATTGCACAATACTTAATATAATAATTTTAGATCCTGATTTGGACCAACTTGAAAACTGGGCCCATAATCAAAAATCTAAGTACATGTTTGGATTCAGCATATCAACATGATCAAAGAACCCCAAGATTTCAATTTTTGTTAAAATCAAACTAAGTTTAATTTTGGACCCTTTGGACTTTAATGTAGACCAATTTAAAAACAAGACCAAAAATGAAGAATCTACATACACAGTTAGATCTGGCATATCAAAGAACCCCATTTATTCAATTTTTGATGAAATCAAACAAAGTTTAATTTTGGACCCCGATTTGGACCAACTTGAAAACTGGGCCAATAATCAAGAATCTTAGTACATTTTTAGATTCAGCATATCAAAGAACCCAACCGATTCATTTTTTGTCAAAATCAAACTAAGTTTAATTTTGGACCCTTTGGACCTTAATGTAGACCAATTTGGAAACGGGACCAAAAGTTAAGAATCTACATACACAGTTAGATTCGACATATCAAAGAACCCCAATTATTCAATTTTGATGAAATCAAACAAAGTTTAATTTTAGACCCTTTGGGCCCCTTATTCCTAAACTGTTGGGACCAAAACTCCAAAAAATCAATACCAACCTTCCTTTTATGGTCATAAACCTTGTGTTTAAATTTCATAGATTTCTATTTACTTATACTAAAGTTATTGCGCGAAAACCAAGAATAATGCTTATTTGGGCCCTTTTTTGGCCCCTAATTCCTAAAATGTTGAAACCAAAACTCCCAAAATCAATCCCAACCTTTCTTTTGTCGTCATAACCTTGTGTCAAAATTTCATAGATTTCTATTAACTTAAACTACAGTTATAGTGCGAAAACCAAGAAAATGCTAATTTGGGCCCTTTTTGGCCCCTGATTCCTAAAATGTTGGGACCAAAACTCCCAAAATCAATACCAACCTTTCTTTTGTGGTCATAAACCTTGTGTTAAAATTTCATAGATTTCTATTTACTTTTACTTAAGTTAGAGTGCGAAAACTAAAAGTATTCGGACGACGCCAACGTGATAGCAATATACGACGAAAATTTTTTCAAATTTTGCGGTCGTATAAAAAAGGGTAGGCTATTAATGTCGCCACATCAGTCAGGGGTGCTACTTAAACAAGTGATTTCATTATCACCTATTTCAGTGATTTAATAAATTCAGTTATCACCTATTTAACATGTTTAAGTGATTTTGGTGTTTCCTTTGATCTTCAAATGCTAATTTCTTTGATTTTCCATATTTTCACAAACTTTTCTATAATTTTCCTACATAGATCAATTATCCCTTTTTCTATGGATATTAACTTCACCAGTGCGCTTGAGCAGTATACAGTTAGTGCTAGTGCGCTAAAGCTTTTAAAAGTACCCTTGGGAATTGTTCTGTAATCAAATATTCATTAACTGCTCTGACTAACAGACAAGGTCAATAATATTAGGTAACCTGATTGTTTTTCTTTAGAGTTAGAATGATATACTTCAAAGTTATGTCCTGATCTACGAATTATTCCACAAAATGCATATTTTAAATAAATTGTAAAAACTGACAGGCTAATCAAGCAAAAGACAATTTCTAGATATAGATAGTTGTTTTTTCAATGGAATTCTTGTCTTTTTACCAATTAAAAAATCAAGCTTGTAAGAAAAATATCAAGAAAAAGTTATAAACACTTATTTAAGTGATCTTCTCAAACTACTTGTTACAGTGATTTTAAAGATTCTGTGTCTATTTATAGAATTTAAAAAAATAGTTCACAGCCAAAATCACTTGAAGAAGTGATTCTGAAATCACTTGTTTAAGTAGCACCCCTGACTGTACAAGGCAGCACTTACACCCGCAAAGTGGAAAAGGGTTAATATTAGTTGCAATAACTTGTTACCAATCTACTATAAATAAATATGTTTAAACTGCTTATCATGCTTATTGAATATAAATTATAATAAAGATCCTGTTATAAGCCCACCCTTATCATTAATCTACGAGTTTTCAATAAATATCACTTATTACATGTATTAGTACCATATATATAAAATAATTACATACATGACATACAGTTACATGATATATTATTATATATATATATTCCAAAATACCTAAAGTTTACTTTCATCGTGAAATTGGAATTCTAGACAGTTCAGCACCCAGACAAATCGGTACCCATACAAATCGGCACCTACCATAGACAAATCAGCACCCATGAAAGACAAATCGGCATCCGGACAAATCGGCACCTAGACAATCGGCACCTAACATAGACACCTAACATAGACAAATCGGCACCTTATCAATTATTTATCTTTGATCTATATATAGTGAACCAAAAATTAAAATTTCCTGGCACTGTTTATGTATGAGGGCATTTTGCGTGTTCAGTGTTAATAGACAGCAATTATGTTTGAGTGTTATTTATTTGTCTTCTGCACTATTTATAACATTATTGTCAATATTGTACATTGTTTCTTTGAATATGTATCTTATTATTAGTAAGTGGTTTATTCCTTTTAGTTATTTGTTCGGCACCCAGACAAATCTTTGAATATGTGTCTTATTAAGTGGTATATTCCTTTTAGTTATTTGTTTGTGCATAAGACTGTACTGCAGCTAAGTCATTTTGATAGGTTTTTTATTTGTGTGAATTCTTTTTCCTGAAACAATGAACATTCTGACTTTATAGATTTCACCACACATGTACTTGGAATGTGCATGTACTAGTTTTAATGTTATCCATAATTCTGTTACCATTGTATCCAAAATCAATAAAACACATGTAGAATATTAATAATATTTATTTATTATATCTATTATATATTATATTCAACAGTTTATGCATACATGTAGTAAATGTAATAAATAATAAATAATAATAAATAAAACTAAATAAGCTGTATTTAGAGTCGGCAAAGTATATTTTTAACCGACAAACAAAACATTTTTAACAATACAACACATAACACATAGCACTAAATGAAGCACTAAAAGCATGGTTCATGGTTGTAATAAACATGATAAACTAGGTCAAAAGCATACTATAGGTAAGAACACAAAGATTAAATACTGAAATCATAACATAACATATATACAAGCACTATAAGTCTTAACACTCAAAGTCACTTTGGTGGTGGTCCTTAAACACTGGCACACTCCTTAAGGAGTCAAGACGCGGAGATGCTGTTGTTGCAGTACTCGTCCCACAAAGCAAAAATACGGCCCTGGGTCTGTCTACTCTGTTTGCGCTGGTACATTTGGAGCTTGCCTTCAGACACTAACTTTAGCTGTAGCGGATTATCGGACGCTTCCTTAAACAGTTCGGTAACCAAGGAATAAAAAGGCACTGGTCCTCTGGTGTTGACACTGTTATGCCACCCCTCGACATCATTGTTGGTACGGATGGAGGACATGAAAACACACCAGTAGTCTATGTCAAACACACTGTTGCGTATCCACGTCTTGTAGATGTAGTCCATTACCTTCTGAACACCTGGATGGTCGGCTTTCTCGTCTAGCTGACGGAAGGTGTCTGGGATATGCTCTGGTGGGAGGAACGGTAAGGCCATCACCTGTCTCAAGTATGTGTATACTGCATCCTTCTTGTTGTAGGCGGACTGAAAATGTAAAAAGAATATTTTTAACTGAATGTATTTTTTAAATTTGTACATGATTTGTCCATATTTAAGTATTGAGTAAAAAAAATCATTAACATTTAATTCCAGGCAGGAGCAGAACCATAAAATCGTTACCATTATGAGTTTTATTTCATACATTAATTAATATATACGAACATGTATATTCATCAGCACAATAATTATCAATAAGTAAATATTCGGAACATTTAAATGTTCTACTTTTTAGGGTTTTTGGTTGAGTTAATCTGCTGATTTGTCAAATGAATGGTCTATAACTATCGAAGGGTCTTCATCAATAATCTGCAATAAAACACATCATTGAATACTTGTACATGAATTAAATATAAATATGAATTGAAAATCAGAATAATTTGTAACATAAATTTATATAACATATATTTTAATAACACATTATTTATGTATGTGCCTGTATCAGAGACATATATACACAAGTCGTTTTTTTACCTAAATAAGGCCGTTAGTTTTCTCGTTTGAATTGTTTTACATTGTCTTTTATTTCATATCGTTATATGTAGTATGCTATACTAGAGAGAAAAAAAAATATATTCAGAGTTAAAAATTACCAATCAGTTAAACATTCCCAATCAGGTTAATTCAATTATCTGGCTACTAATCCAATTAGTTATTATATGTTAATTAGCTCGTTCTGGCTCGTGGCAATAGATAACTGTCAATACACAGGAACTATATAATATATTATACTTTATCAGTTTAATGCAAAAAGTTACACACTGAGGGATACATGTAAATTGCAAACACAATATACAAAAGTGACAAAACACATACAATACTCGAAAAGGTGTTTCAAACAAGTCCGGTTAATATTAATAATACATCATAAGAATATATTATACATATATAGATAAATGACCATAATGATTGTGGACCTTATTTTTTTCTATTTCATCGATTGCTATTATAGCGCTATCAGAGATTGGCTACAGTAGTATGGAAATGAAAAGTATGCAAGGAGAATTTCAGTTATGATAATCTATAATAATTAAAAATGTTTAAAAGCCACTTACCACTGTTGCATATTCTATGTTGCCACTTTTGACACCCATCACATTGCAAAGCTTCTTGTCTAGGGCGCACAACATTTTGGCACTGTATACAACTGTTGTCTGATATTGTGTTAGAAAGAGCATCCCAGAAGTGTTGACATTTACATACGTTTCTAGGTATTTACTCATTATGGCTTGCACACGCTGTTATGTTTACGGCTTTTAATATTACAACAATAAAATATTGTTTTCAAGTATTGTGTTGTCTTAACAGATGTAAGGATCAAACGAGAACACAAGCTGCAAACACAAGCTATACACTTTTGATCTCTATTGAGGAATTGTTAGATTTAAACATAAAATACTGATTGATGCATAACTACAATTAATTATGATTTAATTATGATTCAATTTAATAATGTTTATTCAAACAAGTTTTCAACAACCATCAAAAACATATCTAACAATCAATTATGTTTTAATTAAATTATGTTTATTCGTACATAATCTTTAAGAGCTTAATTAAATGATAAATATTCTTTTTGTAATGCATATTTTATATACAAATTATAATATCTATGCAACAATTCTTTAATTTTTGATAATAAATTTATTTTTAAAAACGAGGTGCCGGATTGTCTTGGTGCTGATTTGTGCGGATACCGAAATGTCAAAAATGGATGCCGAAATGTCTTCGGACTTGGGTGCCGATTTGTCTTGTATAGGGAATCCTGTCCTCAAACACCAATGAAGAAAAAAACATCAATGACTACCTGTCTACATGGTCTAGCGTTAAAAATAGTCTAAATAATTAACATGATTATGGTGTCTAGGAAGGCTATTTTAATTTGTTGCTTTGATGCCTTCTTGCGTAAGGCGTCAAAGAAAAAAAATATAATAGCTTTTCAAGATGTCATATAATTATTTGGACTAGCGTTAAAACAACAAACTAGTTGATTATTTAATTGTTAAAATTTATTGATTCATTAATTAAAAAGAATATAGGGTTATTGCATGAATATTGGGGAATATACACCTTATCGCTATTTGTCCGCCATTACTGGATATCACACAGGTTCCTGTAAATTTTTGACGTCATAAAACAAACTATCTGACGCCATAATGGAAAAGCGATTGTTGTATGCATCAAAAGGTCAAGCGGCTGGGTCGGCCAGCCAAGTATGCTAATAGCGATAAGGTCACATATTTTCTGAGTAGAATTTTATACATGTATTGCACGAGCTTGCCAGTGCAATATAAATTCTACGAGTAATAATATTCCCGAATTTTCATGCAATAACAATTTTATTGTATATTAAGTTATTTAATATTTTAAGTAAAACATTGATCATGTTGATAGAACTTCCGAAATTTCCTGTGATCTAACGGTGAATTCGCTTAAATTACAGAAAAGGTAACAGGTGTACCCGTTTTTCCTTTAAAATTGAAATTAGATTTTGTATTTACCCATTTCTTTTTGATTAATACAAAGATTTGTATAGTACACGTTTATATCAGGAAACAGTTTTGCTGAAAAAAAAGTTTGAACACCGAAGAATCTGGTTTGTTTTTACTTTTTAAAGTTGGCGATACTGTAACAAGATTAAAACCGAAAACCAGTTGAACAAAGGTAATGCTAGAAGGTGAAAAAACGTTTCGATCCCAGCACGAAAATGGAAAAAAGTCAAGTTTTGTGTGTCTGAAAAACAACACTAAAAGATATGTAGATATATTACTTTCATACCTGAGATAATCTTATATATGTTACTCCTCAAAATGATATTACTAGGAAACTGACCACAGACTAGACATTACAGACATTAGTGTTCAAAAACATTTCAAATGACTTTACTGTATACCACCAGAGACATATGATATATGTCTCTGATACCACAGAGTTGTGTCGCGAATCATATTTAAAGGCTAAATTATATGCTATCACCTATTGTTGCTTAAATTCAAAACGACTTTATATAGTCATTAAGTCAACATATCTGACAACACTACGTTTTACACTTACATTATCTGACAAAGCTACGTTCTACACTTACAGTATCTGACAACACTACGTTCTTCACTTATATCATCTGACAACACTACGTTCTACACTAAAATTATCTGACAACACTACGTTCTACACTTACATCATCTGACAACACTACGTTCTACACTTACAGTATCAGAAAACACTACGTTCTACACTTACATTATCTGACAACACTACGTTTTACACTTACATTATCTGACAACACTACGTTCTATACTTACAGTATCTGACAACAAAACGTTCTTCACTGTCAAGTTTCTGACAACACTACGTTTCACACTTACACGTATCTGATAACACTACGTTCTACACTTACATTATCTGGCAACACTACATTCTACACTTACACGTATCTCACAACACTACGTTCTACACTTACATTATATGACAACACTACGTTCTACACTTACAGCGTCTGACAACACTACGTTCTAAACTGACAGTATATGACAACACTACGTATGCCCTACACTGACATTATTTGACGACACTATGTTCTACACTTACAGTATCTGACAACTAAACGTTCTACACTGCTAAGTATCTGACAACACTACGTTTCACTTACACGTATCTGACAACACTACGTTCTACACTTACATTATCTGAAAACACTACGTTCTTCACTTACATTATCTGACAACACTATGTTCTACACTTACATTATCTAACAACACTACGTTCTACACTTATACTTTCTGTTAACACTACGTTTTACACTTACATGGATTTGCCAACACTACGTGTTTTTTCCTGCTTTGCCTTTATTAGGAATAGACCAGCAAACACAAACCTTAGCATTTGAATGTTGTATACTGAAAAAATAGTTTTTCTCTCCACAAATTGTGAAAAAAGCTTATATAAACAATGTTGCTAGATTTCTGCGGACTATACAGGCAGTGTAGAATTAACCGTTATTTATATGAGAAGAGTTTTGTAACCATTTTTTCAAATAGACCAAAATGGCACAAAAAAATAAGTTGCTTTCAATTTGCGTAATGATCACTCACAATTCATTTAGAGTTAACAATTAATTAACATAGGTGTGTATCAAAGTGTAAAGCGCAAACGTTCATAGTGTTTAAAGCGCAACTGTTCATTGGAGCACAAATTATTGTCAGCAACTTTATTTCCTGTGACTTGTTTTTCCTAAATTCTTAATCATAGCCCTCACATTTTTGAAGGGGTGTGTAGTACAACTACAAAACAAGGAGAAGGTTAAATCAGAGACAAATATACGTATGTATGTTTTTGTGAATAAACAACCACCAGAAAGAAGAGCCCAGCTTTGTTACATGTAGATCCTTTGTCAGAATCTTCTGACTGTTTCGGAGCACATGAGGAGATCCCCCAGTTTTTAGTGGGGTTCGCGTTGCTTAGTCTTTAGTTTCTATGTTGTGTCTTGTGTACATACAATTTGGAAATTAGTATGGCGTTCATTATCACTATTTCAAACTAGTATATAATTGTTTAGGGGCCAGCTGAAGGACGCCTTCGGGTGCGGGATTTTCTCGCTACATTGAAGACCTGTTGGTGACCTTCTGCTGTTATTTTTTCTATGGTCGGGTTGTTGTCTCTTTTACACATTCCCCATTTCCATTCTCAATTTTATTACCATTATATGTTTGTATGTCTTTTCCTTTTAAGCCTTGGTGTTGCCAGTTTATTTTTCGATCTATGAGTTTGAAAGTCCCTCTTGTATCTTTCGTTCCTCTTTTACGTTCGATTTAGCGAAGTTTGACACTGGAACTGTATTTCGATCTATCAGATTGACAAGTAGATTCCTGATGAAAAAACTATTTCTTGTGCGCCTGTACTCTTATTTTATTGACACCGAACGTAAGCATTATATGGGTTCATTCAACAAATTATGGATATCTTATATAAATATTATCTTCATGAATATGTGATTATCTTTATGCGAGATGGAGTTTTCCCTACAAAACAATCTTGGAAAATTATAGTGAATAATATGGTAGACAAAGTACAAACTGATGAATGGACTCGTCGAATACAGAGTGACAATAACTTTTCTCGTTTTAGAAATATTCATCTCTCGGTCAAAGTCCCTGATTTCTGGAAATGCGCTAGATCATCAACATGATCAAGGATCATAAACGCATACTTCATAACAAAATTACTAACTGACATCCCTAACAACACGAGAAGCACTTGCGAGCTATGCGACAGACCATTTCTAGATGTGTACGTACATGCGTGTTATAGTTGTTGTGGTACTCAATCATTCAGAGATGCATGGTGGGATTTCATTATTGAAAGGTTTCCATTGCAATTATTTGTCGAACTGTATTCATACGATGATGAACAATTATACTGCATTCTTTTGGGCAAGCACATAACAACAGTAAATATCGATACTGACAGTTTTCTTAGTTTGTGTCACGTACACGTTGCACTCTGTGTTGCTGAGTATAGCAGATTAACGAGAAGGATAATACAGTAGCTTGCTAAGTACATGAACTGTCGTTAGTGAGAGCAATTGTCTTAAAATTTTCTTTTGGTAATATGCTTTAGTTATTGTAAATAGTGTAATATTGTAATATTGTATTGTGTTGCCTGTTTTTGTAAACCTTTGTTATTTAATTTGTTAACATATATGTTGTTCATTGAATCTCTTGATATAGGAAATAAAGAAATGAATGAATGAATGTTTCGTCCATGTAGTCCGTTCTGCCTTTGTCTGTTCGACCATGTACCCTTTTCGGTCCTTGGGCGTGTTTTATTAATCTCTTCTGTACATATCCAGAATGTCTTCTGGTGAAGAGTTCAAAAAATGAATCTGGACCTCTTCTGAAGATATTCTACGGAAGATCAATAAAATAAAAAAATAAATTGCCGTTGAATACAGCAGTTTCTTGTTATGTTGGATGAATCAAATTAAGTTTACGATTTTTTTTTTAGAAAATTAAGATACGTCCAGTAGACACGACTGTAAAATTGTGCTCTGTTCGTTACAATTTTCTTTATGCTTTTCTTCAATTCAATGTTGCTAAACAAATCAGGCTTTATTCCCCACTATTTGATTTTTAAGAATAATTTTATCCTGCCCAAGAATTCGTTAATATTTGTCTGGAATATGACTCGGATCAATTTACAAAAAGGACATCTTTGTCTATCTATTATTTTTTTAGTATCCGAACTGGATTATTTTTGTATAGAGCAAAGCTTTCAGAAAGCTCTCAAAACAATTTTTTTTCTGGTGGTCCTTGAAGAAAATCTTCTCAGGTCCTAACTATTATTTCTAATGCAAAATTTTGATGGTCAAAACCTTCGGACTACCATTTTTCAAATGCTTTCATTATATATCGATCCATATATTAGTATGCAACGTAAACCAGACATTTCCTATACTTTTCTTTTTAATAAATTTTATCAGTTGGTTGTGTATACTGATTGATACTTCAGTCTGGGAGAACAAGATTTATTTCAGAACTAGTTGCAACTAGCTTTGAACAAACTTCCAGTAATTGCAAATACTCTTACTAGTAGTTCGATGTTTTGAGTCTATGGTCTTTACTGTTAGTTGGTCGGTTTCTTTTGAGTATCTCGTACCGATCTTTTCAGATATTCAAATTGCAACTGATTTGCACAGGTTGCCTCTTATATTGTACTGCTACACTACTGTTTCAGCTTCGAGGAGGATCGAGCGCTTACACACTAGTTGTTGTACTGTTAAATCACTGTCCCTGGTTAGGACATGTTTGGGATCCCGCT
The DNA here is from genome assembly GCF_036588685.1 of Mytilus trossulus. Classification (NCBI taxonomy): domain Eukaryota; kingdom Metazoa; phylum Mollusca; class Bivalvia; order Mytilida; family Mytilidae; genus Mytilus; species Mytilus trossulus. The sequence goes on along the minus strand of NC_086383.1, from coordinate 24,820,157 downwards.
ACTATGTTTAATCCCGCCACATTCTGTATGTATGTGACTATCCCAAGTCAGTAGACAGGAACTCAGTGGTTGCCGTTTGTTGCTGTGTTTCTTCTTTGTTTTTCGTTCACTTTATTTTATACATTAATTAGGCCGTTAGTTTTCTCCTTTGAATTGTTTTACATTTGTGATTTCGGGGCCTTTTATAGCTCACTATGTGGTATTGGCTTTGCTTATTGTTAAAAGCCGTATGGTCAGGTGACCTATGGCTGTTAATTTTTGTATCATTTGTTCTCTTGTGAAGAATTGTCTCATTGGCAATCATACCACATCTTCGTTTTTATATGACCAACCTCTGCCATATTCTTTATGAACTTGTCCCAAGTCAGGAGCATGTAGTTTAGTGTTTGTCGTTGGTTCATGTCTCAACTCATATTTGGTATTTTTCAAATTGTTTTGTTTTGAATAATTAGGCCGTATTAGTTTTATCGTTTGAATTGTTTCACACTTTCATGGCGTTTTATAAACGGCTTTACAGTATCGGGTTTTTGTTTTATTGTTGAAGGCCTTACGGTTTCCTATTATTGCTTCCATCCACTACTTCATATTATGATAGTTGCGTCATCAGCAATCATATCTCATCTCTTCGTTTTTATATTATATACCCGACTTTTTCTCTCGTGTTTTCCTGAACATGCATGAAATATTTGTCACTGGGCGTTAAAAATTATAGCATCAATTTAAACGTGTGTTATTTAAGAGAAAACCATCTCATCTGATATTTATTTATTTGTTGGGATGGGGGACAGGAAATTTTCGTTTATGAATATGGTTGCCTGGTAAGAGCAAAACAAAAAAAGGCATGATTAGCGACAAATTAAAATGAATAATGATGTCCTCTTTCCTTCTTCATTCCTCATCTATTTATTTGAACTGACTACTAGCCCAACCATGAGTATTGAATTAGCGTTAATCACTAATGTAATGAAAATATAATAAAAAAAATGTAAAAAAAATAAAAGTTCGATAAAATTGTTAAATTTAACAAATACTAGAAAAATTGAAATGAACCTCAATCAGGCATGTGCCGGAAAAAAATCTTCAAAATGTTGATGGTTTTCTGTACCTAAAGAAGAATCAAAATGCCTTCTCTAGAATTTCAAATAGTTGTCCCTTAACTGTTACTGTCCGTGTAGTTCTTATATTCTTCCAGCTTATCGTCCTACAGATATATCCTACTAAGCCCGTCATACTATAAAACGTTTATAACAAAGCTCACATTCTAGTATATTTCATTCATTAATTTGTGAATGTCATTTAGACTAAACGACGCCATGTTTGTGTTGCGTCTCTGCTGTCTAACAGTCTAAACCACCTATTTAAAAAGAAGAGGTGGAAGAGAGCCAGAAGATCTTCCCAATGCAAAAAAATAGAAATGGACCTCTTCTGGCTCACTACCGAAGGACAAAAAACACGCCCCTGCTGTTTTAATTGTGATAATATATACTGAATTTAAAAAGAAGAGCTTAAATAATCAAGAATACGTTTTACTGAATTATTTCAATTCACACAAGCACAGAACTTGACATTTTTTTTTTAATTTCTCAAAATGTGTGCACGACAGAACTACACAGTATGTGTCCTGATTTTTTGCAAATATATTGTTAGGCGTAAAATCTGATTTAGCACTCAGACCACATTTGGAGAAATCTGGATCATCACACTTTTAGGTCTTTCATTACCATTACTAATAAAAATCTTAACGTAAGGCAACATTAGGTTTCGCAATAAGCACACACACATCTCACATGCGAATCATCTTTTTCATATGTTCCAAAAAAAATAATTATATCCGAAGTATATTATCGTGATTCGTGTATCCGCATCTTTTGACTAATAGCTTTAAACGAGTGCGTTTAGCACAAGGATAATAGTTACGCTGAACGGTGCCCACTGGTCACCCTATAAATAGTACTCTTCTGTGTAGTAATATTGTAGTTCTAAAAATAGAAAACTAAAAATAACAATTCTTCTTTCTATTTAGCAATACACCATAGATCTTGAGCTTATCACCGTCTGTATTATCTGTAAGTAAAATTAACATACCGAGCAATTGAATACAACGAATAAAACAAACTTAAGTTTAATTAAGTCATTCAAAGCAAAAGATTTGTTTCATCAAGTTTTTTTTAAATGTTCGAATCACGACTAGAAGATTAGACTCACTCTAAGACTCTAAGTAGAAGTAGATATAAAATATGTTTACGAAATAAATTATTCACTAATCTTATACATGTAGTTGATACTATTGATAATGTTAAGATAACTTAAATAAATAAAATTGAATATACTAATACAATTATCATATGTTTATCTTCTTTTTTCAGAAGTCCTCAGAAAATGTAGATGAAAGTGGTATGTATGCATTTAATTTATTGTATCAAACCTTTAATATGATGGAAGCATACACTATGTTTATAAAATGCTGCAACTATTATTCTTTTTGAACTTAAAACTTGTAATCGTTTCTGGTAAAATGGCCAATTAGGCTTGATTGAACAAATCTCTTTTTGTTTCTTGATTACCTTTAGCTTACACAAATAGTTAATTTGATTACATGTGACTATCTTAACCAGAAATGGGATTTGTTAACCTCTGTTGGCTTTAATATGCTAGAATGGGATAACTTCTGGTCACCTTATTCATGTATTGGATTTGGTGACCTCTGGTCACCTTATGTTAATATTGGATTAGGTGACCTCTGGTCACCTTATGCAGATTTCAGATTTGGTTATCTCTCGTAATTAACATTTACATACAACTAGTTGATGTTTTTCATATCATCTGTAGAAAGTTTGAGACAATCAAAGAAAGAAAAAAAGAAGAAGAACAGGTTTTATATACATCATAAGTTCAACAAGAATATATAATATTATAACATTACATTTAATATATCGATAAAACTTTAAACAATGAACATTATCTTTAATGATCATCTACAAACAAATCTAAGAAAAATCATTGATCTTGCAAACATTGCCAAGAGCATGGACAGTTGATAATTTAGTCAATTTCTACTTATCCTCATAAGATAATTTTGGATAAATAAAATTAAATTTACTAAATAATACAATGATCATGTTTATCTTTTTTTTGTCAGAAGTTCGCAGAAAAAGTAGATGAGAGTGGTATGTATGCATTTAATTTCTTGTATCAAACCTTTAATATGATTGAAACATACACTATGTTGATATAATGCTGCAACTATTATTCTTTTTGAACTTAAAACTTGCAATCGTTTCTGGTAAAATGGCAAATAAGACTTGATTGAACAAATCATTTTTTGTTTCTTGATTTCCTTACACAAATATTTAATTTGATTACATGTGGTCATCTAAACCAGAAATGGTATTTGTTAACCTCTGTTGGCCTTAATATGCTAGAATGGGGTAACTTCTGGTCACCTTATTCATGTATTGGATTTGGTGACCTCTGGTCACCTTATGTAAATATTGGATTTGGTGACCTCTGGTCACCTTATGTTAATATTGGATTTGGTGACCTCTGGTCACCTTATGTAAATATTGGATTTGGGGACCTCTGGTCACCTTATGCAGATATTGGATTGGTGACCTCTGGTCACCTTATGTAAATATTGGATTTGGTGACCCCTGGTCACCTTATGTTAATATTTGATTTTGTGACCTCTGGTCACCTTATGTTCATATTAGATTTGGTGACCTCTGGTCACCTTATGTTAATATTGGATTTGGTTACCTCTGGTCACCTCATGTTAATATTTGATTTGGTGACCTCTGGTCACCTTATGTAAATATTGGATTTGGGGACCTCTGGTCACCTTATGCAGATATTGAATTTTGTGACCTCTGGTCACCTTATGTAAATATTGCATTTGGGGACCTCTGGTCACCTTATGCAGATATTGGATTTGGTGACCTCTGGTCACCTTATGTAAATATTGGATTTGGTTACCTCTGGTCATCTTATGTTAACATTTGATTTTGTGACCTCTGGTCACCTTATGTTAAAATTAGATTTGGGGACCTCTGGTCACCTTATGCAGATATTGGATTTGGTTACCTCTGTTCACCTTATGCTGATTTCAGATTTGGTTACCTCTGGTCACCTTATGCAGATATGGAATGGTAATATTTGATTTTGTGACCTCTGGTCACCTTATGTTAATATTGGATTTGGTTACCTCTGGTCACCTTATGGAAATATTTGATTTGGTGACCTCTGGTCATCTTATGTTAAAATTAGATTTGGTGATCTCTGGTCAGCTTATGTTAATATGGATTTGGTTACCTCTGTCACCTTATGAAGATTTCAGATTTGGTTATCTCTCGTATTTACATACAACTAGTTGATGTTTTTCATATCAGTTGTAGAAAGTCTGAGACAATCAAAGAAAGAGAAAAAAGAAGAAGAGCAGGTTTGATAAACATTATGGGTTCAACAAGAATATAGAATATTATTACATTACCTTTAATATATCGATAAAACTTTAAACAATGAACATTATCTTTCATGATCATCTACAAACAAATCTAAGAAAAAACATTGATCTTGCAAACATTGCCAAGTGCATGGACGGTTGATAATTAAGTCAATTTCTACTTATCCTCATCCTCATAAGATACTTTTGGATAAATAAAATTGAATTAACTAATACAATCATCATATGTTCATCTTCTTTTTTCAGAAGTCACCAGAAAATGTAGATGAGAGTGGTATGTATGCATTTAATTTATTGTATTTAACCTTTAATATGATTGAAACATACACTATGTTTATATAATGCTGCAACTATTATTCTTGTTGAAGTTAAAACTTGCAATTGTTTCTGGTAAATGGCCACTTAGGCTTGATTGAACAAATCATTTTTTTGTTTCTTGATTACCTTACATAAATATTTAATTTGATTACATGTGGTCATCTTAATCAGAAATGGGATTTGTTAACATCGGGTGGCCTTAACATGCTAGAATGGGATAAGTTCTGGTCACTTTATTCATATATTGGATTTGGTGACCTCTGGTCACCTTATGTAAAATATTGGATTTGGTGACCTCTGGTCACCTTATAATAATATTAGATTTGGTGTCCTCTGGCCGCCTTATGCAGATATTGGAATTGGGTACCTCTGGTCACCTTATGCTGATTTCAGATTTGGTTACCTCTGGTCACCTTATTCAGATATTTGATTTGGTTATATTTGGTCACCTTATTCAGATATTTGATTTGGTTATATTTGGTCATCTTATGCAGATATTAAATTTGGGGACCTCTGGTCACCTTATGCTGATTTCAGATTTATGCAGATATTAGATTTGGTGACGTCTGGTCACATTATGTAAATATTTGATTTGGTGACCTCTGGTCACCTTATGTTAATATTAGATTTGGTGACCTCTGGCCACCTAATGCAGATATTGGATTTGGGGACCTCTGGTCACCTTATGTAAATATTGGATTTGGTGACCTCTTGTCGCCTTATAATGATATTAGATATGGTGTACTCTGGCAACCTTATGTTAATATTGGGTTTGGTTACCTCTGGTCACCTTATGCTGATTTCAGATTTGGTTACCTCTTGTCACCTTATGCAGATATTGGATTTGGTTATATTTGGTCACCTTATGCAGATAATGAATTTGGGGACCTCTGGTCACCTTATGCAGATATTGGATTTGGGGACCTCTGGTCACCTTATGCTGATATTGGATTTGGGGACCTCTGGTCACCTTATGTAAATATTGGATTTGGTGACCTCTGGTCGCCTTATAATAATATTAGATTTGGTGTACTCTGGCTACCTTATGTTAATATTGGATTTGGTTACCTCTGGTTACCTTCTGCTTACAATTATCCTGAATAATACTCTTATCTCAACAGATACAAGTGAGACTCATCTATCCAATTAATTGCTTATCTGTTTCAATAATTATTCTAGACTAAATTTGTAACAAAATTCAGATCATAGATTCATAATCAAGTCTATAATGCAATCTTTGTTTTTGCAATCGAGGTCTACAAATGTATATATAGAGAATGAACAATTGTGTTAATTGCGAATGAACATGTGTAGTTATCATTTTAATATACAGAGAAATGACACATCATCAGTAATAAAAAAAAAATGATTCAAACACAAACATACTACCAGCTGTTCAAAAATAGATTTTGTTTGAATATAACTATTTGGACACGGGGAATATGTCAAAAAGATAACAACCCGACCAAAAACGTAAAAAACAACTCAAGGTTGTGCAAGTTTCATATTTCTCTGTGTACTAAGTAATAAACTTATCAAAGCAAACTGACATGCAATCAATCATTTTAAAATTTATATAGCATCGTTAGAATACTAACTATAAAATCATATACAATCTACTTCTAACTGCTCATAAACTTGAAACAATCCACACTACATTTTTACCGGAAAGCTAGGTAGAACAATTGACTTACAATTATTGATGTAAAAATTACTATTAAATTCGGCCTTGCAATTCGACTTGATCCTATGTTTTATTGTTGATATGTATAACATTGCTATTCTCATTTATTTTTCAACGGTTTAACATGTGCTATTTTATTGTAGCTAGGAAACATTTGAAATTATTGAATACAATTTACTATTATTAATGACATAAATTAAGCATTATAGTACCAACATATTAAAACATTTTAAGAAGAATATTTAAGTCAATAAAATAAAATGCATTCTTGTAAATCTTTTCTTTGTTTAGATTAAATGATTCTTATTAAAACTAGAAGAATTAAAATGGTGTCATTATATAAAATCATGTAGGTAAATAAATGTCCTGTAAAAATAAAATTGCTGTCTTAACTTATATTTCCAGAGAAATTATTTGCCATGTTATAGGCGAACTAAATAAATCAAATGTTAACAAAGCAATGCATGGGAAAGTTTTTGAGGCCTTTTGGAAGACAATAGAGACAATGCTGCCAGGTAATGATTTATTTGACATATCACACGTATTATCTTAACTTAAAACATATTTGATCATTTGCTTAAAAAATATTACCTACTTGAGACAGCAAACAGACCTAGTCCAATGTAATAATTAGCCAATTTATCTGCTTGACAAAATCTTCATTGGGAATAGGTATTTGTTATATTAAATTATATACATTTGGTAACATCAGTATCTTTGCAAAACATTTCAAGAGCAAACTGTATATGTCCTACTTTTAAAGCCTTTAGGTACCAATGTAACATATAAAATTTTTGAATGAATATCTAGAAAAAGCAGTTTTTCAAAATCAGTATAATATTTCATTTTTTTTTCATTGAAATGGTTTACGAATGGATCCTTTCCTTCTGTGAGTAGATTTGAAACTGCCATCATCATTAACTTTACGCCCCAGTTTTTTCAGAACACACTTTCGGCTTACTGAATTGGATTTTCTGCTTGGAAACAGCGGTTGTTGCCGTTTTCTTGTTGTTTTGGAAAAGTCGGTTGTCTTACAAATATGTAATGCCATTGTGAGTGCTTGTAAAATAGTTTTCTTTTTTTTTCACATCAATTGTCTGGAAATTTCCATTGTTTACATATATATTGATTTCCTCAATTTTTCTTTTAATAGCCTGGTCGGTTGTTTCGTTGTCTTCCTTTAATTGTTGTCTTGTTTCATCAATTGAGGTAGACTCTATGTCAGTAGTACATGTACATTTGAATGAGGTCAAATTAACAACTGATACATTTCCCAATCTGAACAAAACCTCTACCTGGTTGTTATCTCTGTCATAAAAATATTGTTCTGCATTAAATACATCCATTGCTTCTGATCTGCGCTCTACAGTGAGGTCGATGTTCCTTTTAGAAGCAATCAATTCAGCTAAATGAACATGCTCACACATTCCTGAAAAATAGTAGAGAATGGAACATAACTAACTGCATTGTACCCTTATGATTTACTTTCAATTGTACAAACTTTAAACAAAACCACTAATGAACATTCAGTTAAGATTTACTTAAATTGGATCGCATTGTTTTAGAAAATTTGATGAGGCAAATGATTATTTGCACTTGTATAACCTGATGACGGTTGATAATGCCTTGTTGGAAGATAAAAACAATCAAAACCGAGGAGACTCATAAAACCAAAAGAAATTTACAACAACAGTAAAAAAAAAATAATAAACAATACGAACTCCATTAAAAACCTGAAGTAAAATTAGGTGCTCCAGAAGGGTAGGCATTTCCGGGACCATATACGGCACCCGAAATTAATAATCTTGTTTTCAACAATTCATACTTGATGGTGTACTTTTAAACATTGTTGAACTGACTTTAGATAATAAAAAAAACTTACCTCTTGTTGTTGCAGCTGGACAATTGCACACTACATTGACAATGTCCACATTCTAAATCGTCCCAAATGCTGTCTGTGATGGAACAGTGCATTCTATGGATGAAGTCCATTGCACAGTTTGGTCGAGTTCTGCCTTGAGCATATTCTCTGCTGTCAATTTACTTTTGTCTTCCCTTTGTCCTCCCATATTTTTCAGGCGACCGACCAATCTTTGCGAGTTCATCTAGATAGCTAAAATTACAATGTTTTTTATTTATTTTTTATTATGAAAACTTAATTCAAAGATCTATAAATCAATTATTTCTTAAAAAATTGAATTCACAGTATTTAATATTCAATGTATTTGCATCTTAAATTGAAATGATCTTTCTAATTTAGACGATTCAAGTGAACGATAAGAAGAATAGGATTGTCTACTCTGCAATTGGCATACCCACCAAGGAAATGGTATTTCATGCCCAGGAAAAACCTGAAAATGACAAAATGTTAATGACTTTGAATTTATGATTTATGTTTGAATGTACAAATAGAAAGTACATGAAACTTTAATGTGTATACATTTGAATGTTATAAGTAGCATTATATTTTTAATGTTCTCATACACATCAGGTTTTGTTAGACTACATTTTTCATTTTGTCTACTATTATCAAACATATAATAATTAGATGATGCTTAACATTTCGATCTTGTAATATATAAGGTGTATAGTAATAAAATGTATTAATAACCTTTCAACTAAGGGACGACATCAAAAGATCAATGTAAGATAAAAAAACTTAATTCAAAAAGTTTGGGGGTGGGGGGGGGGGGGGGGGGGGGGGTCAACTTCTGCAAGATTTGGTTATGATACATTGATACATTGATTTTTACATCTATCCATATGGGTCAATCAATTTTTCCCAAATTAAGTTAAGAGGGGGTAGGGGGGTCAGTGAAAAAAACTATGTGAATTAAGTTTTTTATCCTTCATTGAACTTTTGATGTCGTCCCTAAGTTATTTGTATCTTAATTTTCATGAAAAAAATGTCTTCCATAATTGGCCCATCGACATCCCCACTTGTCAGTACACCGGTTGTCTAACACGTAGTCTGTTATTTGTTTGGAAGGCATATTTTCTTGCAACATTTCAACTTTTTGAGAAAAGTCTTCTTTCTGAGGAAAAATTATATTGACACATTTCCTTTGAGTATAGAAACAGAATTTATAGATTAAACGCGAATGTACTCATAACCATTGTACATTTATAGGTAAGATCTTTAAATCGCATTTTTTTCTTTTCTTTTATCAACCAAAATTCATTGATTTTTTTTTTTATTATTATTATTTTTGCGTTTTAATTGACTCATTTCGAAAAATCTTGTTGATATGATTTATCATCTTTAGATATTAAAACAATTATAATATTGGAAAAAGAGAAAAAGATCAAACTGATGTCTCCTTTCTACAGGGATTTTTCTTATAATATTAACATACATGTATCAATAACCAATCGTGTTTCATTGTGAGGCAACAAACTCGTGATTAATTTTTAAAAACAATGTTTCACATCCTCTGCATATAAAATGTATAAGACTGTTATAATTTTTTTCCATCAGAATCAGATCCAGTTATACTATGTAAATTAACATTCACCTAGTAATGTATGTGAAGTTAGCAGCCGGTTCGTTATTCGTTATTCGATATTCAATATCCAACCGGCTGCTAGCAGCCAGTTTGATATTCAAAATTTAGTGAAAAATCATAAGAAAATTAAATACTGGAAATCATAATAAGCACGATTTTCATAGTCAAAAGGACTGATAAGATACGTAGGAATCATTAAATGACCTTTTCAAGCTGTCGCAATTTCTCGTTGTCCTCGAATATAAACCCTTTTCCGTGCGACTAATTTGTCTGTATGTAATAAAGAGTTTTGTCATAAAAACGACTTCAAAGATGTACTTTTGTGTATAATGTTTCTTACGACAAAAAGAAAAACCAATAACTCTAGAAATATTTAAAACTATAAATAGAAATATATATGGAAAGCCAAAAAAAAAAATTCAGTCAAAAAATGTCCAAATTTTAGGACAAAGGGCACAGGGTGATAGTGAGAGCCCCCTGATCTCTCAATCTTTCTAATATTTAACAGACATTTAGTCAAAAGGTAGATACAAACGTGACTAAAAGGACTTTGGGTACACTTCCTGTCTTCTATGTTTACGGAGCGCCCAAAGTGCCAGTTGGATATTCAAAATATATAGTGAAAACCTACCCGAGACCGCTTAAATGAGGCTGAGACCCCCCTGGTCTTTCAATGTCCATAACATTCAACCAAATCATTGACTCTGTATATATAAAGATTGTATTAGATGGATTTTCCAGAAAAACGTCATCTTCAATATCTACGGAGTGCTAAGATTGTCACTTTTCAGTCAAAAAATGTCCAAATTTTAGGACAAAGGGCACAGGGTGATAGTGAGAGCCCCCTGATCTCTCAATCTTTTTAATATTTAATAGACATTTAGTCAAAAGGTAGATACAAACGTGACTAAAAGGACTTTGGGTACAGTTCCTGTCTTCTATGTTTACGGAGCGCCCAAAGTGCCAGTTGGATATTCAAAATATATAGTGAAAACCTACCCGAGACCGCTTAAATGAGGCTGAGACCCCCCTGGTCTTTCAATGTCCATAACATTCAACCAAATCATTGACTCTGTATATATAAAGATTGTATTAGATGGATTTTCCAGAAAAACGTCATCTTCAATATCTACGGAGGGCTAAGATTGTCACTTTTCAGTCAAAAAATGTCCAAATTTTAGGACAAAGGGCACAGGGTGATAGTGAGAGCCCCCTGATCTCTCAATCTTTCTAATATTTAACAGACATTTAGTCAAAAGGTAGATACAAACGTGACTAAAAGGACTTTGGGTACACTTCCTGTCTTCTATGTTTACGGAGCGCCCAAAGTGCCAGTTGGATATTCAAAATATATAGTGAAAACCTACCCGAGACCGCTTAAATGAGGCTGAGACCCCCCTGGTCTTTCAATGTCCATAACATTCAACCAAATCATTGACTCTGTATATATAAAGATTGTATTAGATGGATTTTCCAGAAAAACGTCATCTTCAATATCTACGGAGTGCTAAGATTGTCACTTTTCAGTCAAAAAATGTCCAAATTTTAGGACAAAGGGCACAGGGTGATAGTGAGAGCCCCCTGATCTCTCAATCTTTTTAATATTTAATAGACATTTAGTCAAAAGGTAGATACAAACGTGACTAAAAGGACTTTGGGTACAGTTCCTGTCTTCTATGTTTACGGAGCGCCCAAAGTGCCAGTTGGATATTCAAAATATATAGTGAAAACCTACCCGAGACCGCTTAAATGAGGCTGAGACCCCCCTGGTCTTTCAATGTCCATAACATTCAACCAAATCATTGACTCTGTATATATAAAGATTGTATTAGATGGATTTTCCAGAAAAACGTCATCTTCAATATCTACGGAGGGCTAAGATTGTCACTTTTCAGTCAAAAAATGTCCAAATTTTAGGACAAAGGGCACAGGGTGATAGTGAGAGCCCCCTGATCTCTCAATCTTTCTAATATTTAACAGACATTTAGTCAAAAGGTAGATACAAACGTGACTAAAAGGACTTTGGGTACACTTCCTGTCTTCTATGTTTACGGAGCGCCCAAAGTGCCAGTTGGATATTCAAAATATATAGTGAAAACCTACCCGAGACCGCTTAAATGAGGCTGAGACCCCCCTGGTCTTTCAATGTCCATAACATTCAACCAAATCATTGACTCTGTATATATAAAGATTGTATTAGATGGATTTTCCAGAAAAACGTCATCTTCAATATCTACGGAGTGCTAAGATTGTCACTTTTCAGTCAAAAAATGTCCAAATTTTAGGACAAAGGGCACAGGGTGATAGTGAGAGCCCCCTGATCTCTCAATCTTTTTAATATTTAATAGACATTTAGTCAAAAGGTAGATACAAACGTGACTAAAAGGACTTTGGGTACAGTTCCTGTCTTCTATGTTTACGGAGCGCCCAAAGTGCCAGTTGGATATTCAAAATATATAGTGAAAACCTACCCGAGACCGCTTAAATGAGGCTGAGACCCCCCTGGTCTTTCAATGTCCATAACATTCAACCAAATCATTGACTCTGTATATATAAAGATTGTATTAGATGGATTTTCCAGAAAAACGTCATCTTCAATATCTACGGAGGGCTAAGATTGTCACTTTTCAGTCAAAAAATGTCCAAATTTTAGGACAAAGGGCACAGGGTGATAGTGAGAGCCCCCTGATCTCTCAATCTTTCTAATATTTAACAGACATTTAGTCAAAAGGTAGATACAAACGTGACTAAAATGACTTTGGGTACACTTCCTGTCTTCTATGTTTACGGAGCGCCCAAAGTGCCAGTTGGATATTCAAAATATATAGTGAAAACCTACCCGAGACCGCTTAAATGAGGCTGAGACCCCCCTGGTCTTTCAATGTCCATAACATTCAACCAAATCATTGACTCTGTATATATAAAGATTGTATTAGATGGATTTTCCAGAAAAACGTCATCTTCAATATCTACGGAGTGCTAAGATTGTCACTTTTCAGTCAAAAAATGTCCAAATTTTAGGACAAAGGGCACAGGGTGATAGTGAGAGCCCCCTGATCTCTCAATCTTTCTAATATTTAACAGACATTTAGTCAAAAGGTAGATACAAACGTGACTAAAAGGACTTTGGGTACAGTTCCTGTCTTCTATGTTTACGGAGCGCCCAAAGTGCCAGTTGGATATTCAAAATATATAGTGAAAACCTACCCGAGACCGCTTAAATGAGGCTGAGACCCCCCTGGTCTTTCAATGTCCATAACATTCAACCAAATCATTGACTCTGTATATATAAAGATTGTATTAGATGGATTTTCCAGAAAAACGTCATCTTCAATATCTACGGAGGGCTAAGATTGTCACTTTTCAGTCAAAAAATGTCCAAATTTTAGGACAAAGGGCACAGGGTGATAGTGAGAGCCCCCTGATCTCTCAATCTTTCTAATATTTAACAGACATTTAGTCAAAAGGTAGATACAAACGTGACTAAAAGGACTTTGGGTACACTTCCTGTCTTCTATGTTTACGGAGCGCCCAAAGTGCCAGTTGGATATTCAAAATATATAGTGAAAACCTACCCGAGACCGCTTAAATGAGGCTGAGACCCCCCTGGTCTTTCAATGTCCATAACATTCAACCAAATCATTGACTCTGTATATATAAAGATTGTATTAGATGGATTTTCCAGAAAAACGTCATCTTCAATATCTACGGAGTGCTAAGATTGTCACTTTTCAGTCAAAAAATGTCCAAATTTTAGGACAAAGGGCACAGGGTGATAGTGAGAGCCCCCTGATCTCTCAATCTTTTTAATATTTAATAGACATTTAGTCAAAAGGTAGATACAAACGTGACTAAAAGGACTTTGGGTACAGTTCCTGTCTTCTATGTTTACGGAGCGCCCAAAGTGCCAGTTGGATATTCAAAATATATAGTGAAAACCTACCCGAGACCGCTTAAATGAGGCTGAGACCCCCCTGGTCTTTCAATGTCCATAACATTCAACCAAATCATTGACTCTGTATATATAAAGATTGTATTAGATGGATTTTCCAGAAAAACGTCATCTTCAATATCTACGGAGGGCTAAGATTGTCACTTTTCAGTCAAAAAATGTCCAAATTTTAGGACAAAGGGCACAGGGTGATAGTGAGAGCCCCCTGATCTCTCAATCTTTCTAATATTTAACAGACATTTAGTCAAAAGGTAGATACAAACGTGACTAAAAGGACTTTGGGTACACTTCCTGTCTTCTATGTTTACGGAGCGCCCAAAGTGCCAGTTGGATATTCAAAATATATAGTGAAAACCTACCCGAGACCGCTTAAATGAGGCTGAGACCCCCCTGGTCTTTCAATGTCCATAACATTCAACCAAATCATTGACTCTGTATATATAAAGATTGTATTAGATGGATTTTCCAGAAAAACGTCATCTTCAATATCTACGGAGTGCTAAGATTGTCACTTTTCAGTCAAAAAATGTCCAAATTTTAGGACAAAGGGCACAGGGTGATAGTGAGAGCCCCCTGATCTCTCAATCTTTCTAATATTTAACAGACATTTAGTCAAAAGGTAGATACAAACGTGACTAAAAGGACTTTGGGTACAGTTCCTGTCTTCTATGTTTACGGAGCGCCCAAAGTGCCAGTTGGATATTCAAAATATATAGTGAAAACCTACCCGAGACCGCTTAAATGAGGCTGAGACCCCCCTGGTCTTTCAATGTCCATAACATTCAACCAAATCATTGACTCTGTATATATAAAGATTGTATTAGATGGATTTTCCAGAAAAACGTCATCTTCAATATCTACGGAGGGCTAAGATTGTCACTTTTCAGTCAAAAAATGTCCAAATTTTAGGACAAAGGGCACAGGGTGATAGTGAGAGCCCCCTGATCTCTCAATCTTTCTAATATTTAACAGACATTTAGTCAAAAGGTAGATACAAACGTGACTAAAAGGACTTTGGGTACACTTCCTGTCTTCTATGTTTACGGAGCGCCCAAAGTGCCAGTTGGATATTCAAAATATATAGTGAAAACCTACCCGAGACCGCTTAAATGAGGCTGAGACCCCCCTGGTCTTTCAATGTCCATAACATTCAACCAAATCATTGACTCTGTATATATAAAGATTGTATTAGATGGATTTTCCAGAAAAACGTCATCTTCAATATCTACGGAGTGCTAAGATTGTCACTTTTCAGTCAAAAAATGTCCAAATTTTAGGACAAAGGGCACAGGGTGATAGTGAGAGCCCCCTGATCTCTCAATCTTTTTAATATTTAATAGACATTTAGTCAAAAGGTAGATACAAACGTGACTAAAAGGACTTTGGGTACAGTTCCTGTCTTCTATGTTTACGGAGCGCCCAAAGTGCCAGTTGGATATTCAAAATATATAGTGAAAACCTACCCGAGACCGCTTAAATGAGGCTGAGACCCCCCTGGTCTTTCAATGTCCATAACATTCAACCAAATCATTGACTCTGTATATATAAAGATTGTATTAGATGGATTTTCCAGAAAAACGTCATCTTCAATATCTACGGAGGGCTAAGATTGTCACTTTTCAGTCAAAAAATGTCCAAATTTTAGGACAAAGGGCACAGGGTGATAGTGAGAGCCCCCTGATCTCTCAATCTTTCTAATATTTAACAGACATTTAGTCAAAAGGTAGATACAAACGTGACTAAAATGACTTTGGGTACACTTCCTGTCTTCTATGTTTACGGAGCGCCCAAAGTGCCAGTTGGATATTCAAAATATATAGTGAAAACCTACCCGAGACCGCTTAAATGAGGCTGAGACCCCCCTGGTCTTTCAATGTCCATAACATTCAACCAAATCATTGACTCTGTATATATAAAGATTGTATTAGATGGATTTTCCAGAAAAACGTCATCTTCAATATCTACGGAGTGCTAAGATTGTCACTTTTCAGTCAAAAAATGTCCAAATTTTAGGACAAAGGGCACAGGGTGATAGTGAGAGCCCCCTGATCTCTCAATCTTTCTAATATTTAACAGACATTTAGTCAAAAGGTAGATACAAACGTGACTAAAAGGACTTTGGGTACAGTTCCTGTCTTCTATGTTTACGGAGCGCCCAAAGTGCCAGTTGGATATTCAAAATATATAGTGAAAACCTACCCGAGACCGCTTAAATGAGGCTGAGACCCCCCTGGTCTTTCAATGTCCATAACATTCAACCAAATCATTGACTCTGTATATATAAAGATTGTATTAGATGGATTTTCCAGAAAAACGTCATCTTCAATATCTACGGAGGGCTAAGATTGTCACTTTTCAGTCAAAAAATGTCCAAATTTTAGGACAAAGGGCACAGGGTGATAGTGAGAGCCCCCTGATCTCTCAATCTTTCTAATATTTAACAGACATTTAGTCAAAAGGTAGATACAAACGTGACTAAAAGGACTTTGGGTACACTTCCTGTCTTCTATGTTTACGGAGCGCCCAAAGTGCCAGTTGGATATTCAAAATATATAGTGAAAACCTACCCGAGACCGCTTAAATGAGGCTGAGACCCCCCTGGTCTTTCAATGTCCATAACATTCAACCAAATCATTGACTCTGTATATATAAAGATTGTATTAGATGGATTTTCCAGAAAAACGTCATCTTCAATATCTACGGAGTGCTAAGATTGTCACTTTTCAGTCAAAAAATGTCCAAATTTTAGGACAAAGGGCACAGGGTGATAGTGAGAGCCCCCTGATCTCTCAATCTTTCTAATATTTAACAGACATTTAGTCAAAAGGTAGATACAAACGTGACTAAAAGGACTTTGGGTACAGTTCCTGTCTTCTATGTTTACGGAGCGCCCAAAGTGCCAGTTGGATATTCAAAATATATAGTGAAAACCTACCCGAGACCGCTTAAATGAGGCTGAGACCCCCCTGGTCTTTCAATGTCCATAACATTCAACCAAATCATTGACTCTGTATATATAAAGATTGTATTAGATGGATTTTCCAGAAAAACGTCATCTTCAATATCTACGGAGGGCTAAGATTGTCACTTTTCAGTCAAAAAATGTCCAAATTTTAGGACAAAGGGCACAGGGTGATAGTGAGAGCCCCCTGATCTCTCAATCTTTCTAATATTTAACAGACATTTAGTCAAAAGGTAGATACAAACGTGACTAAAAGGACTTTGGGTACACTTCCTGTCTTCTATGTTTACGGAGCGCCCAAAGTGCCAGTTGGATATTCAAAATATATAGTGAAAACCTACCCGAGACCGCTTAAATGAGGCTGAGACCCCCCTGGTCTTTCAATGTCCATAACATTCAACCAAATCATTGACTCTGTATATATAAAGATTGTATTAGATGGATTTTCCAGAAAAACGTCATCTTCAATATCTACGGAGTGCTAAGATTGTCACTTTTCAGTCAAAAAATGTCCAAATTTTAGGACAAAGGGCACAGGGTGATAGTGAGAGCCCCCTGATCTCTCAATCTTTTTAATATTTAATAGACATTTAGTCAAAAGGTAGATACAAACGTGACTAAAAGGACTTTGGGTACAGTTCCTGTCTTCTATGTTTACGGAGCGCCCAAAGTGCCAGTTGGATATTCAAAATATATAGTGAAAACCTACCCGAGACCGCTTAAATGAGGCTGAGACCCCCCTGGTCTTTCAATGTCCATAACATTCAACCAAATCATTGACTCTGTATATATAAAGATTGTATTAGATGGATTTTCCAGAAAAACGTCATCTTCAATATCTACGGAGGGCTAAGATTGTCACTTTTCAGTCAAAAAATGTCCAAATTTTAGGACAAAGGGCACAGGGTGATAGTGAGAGCCCCCTGATCTCTCAATCTTTCTAATATTTAACAGACATTTAGTCAAAAGGTAGATACAAACGTGACTAAAATGACTTTGGGTACACTTCCTGTCTTCTATGTTTACGGAGCGCCCAAAGTGCCAGTTGGATATTCAAAATATATAGTGAAAACCTACCCGAGACCGCTTAAATGAGGCTGAGACCCCCCTGGTCTTTCAATGTCCATAACATTCAACCAAATCATTGACTCTGTATATATAAAGATTGTATTAGATGGATTTTCCAGAAAAACGTCATCTTCAATATCTACGGAGTGCTAAGATTGTCACTTTTCAGTCAAAAAATGTCCAAATTTTAGGACAAAGGGCACAGGGTGATAGTGAGAGCCCCCTGATCTCTCAATCTTTCTAATATTTAACAGACATTTAGTCAAAAGGTAGATACAAACGTGACTAAAAGGACTTTGGGTACAGTTCCTGTCTTCTATGTTTACGGAGCGCCCAAAGTGCCAGTTGGATATTCAAAATATATAGTGAAAACCTACCCGAGACCGCTTAAATGAGGCTGAGACCCCCCTGGTCTTTCAATGTCCATAACATTCAACCAAATCATTGACTCTGTATATATAAAGATTGTATTAGATGGATTTTCCAGAAAAACGTCATCTTCAATATCTACGGAGGGCTAAGATTGTCACTTTTCAGTCAAAAAATGTCCAAATTTTAGGACAAAGGGCACAGGGTGATAGTGAGAGCCCCCTGATCTCTCAATCTTTCTAATATTTAACAGACATTTAGTCAAAAGGTAGATACAAACGTGACTAAAAGGACTTTGGGTACACTTCCTGTCTTCTATGTTTACGGAGCGCCCAAAGTGCCAGTTGGATATTCAAAATATATAGTGAAAACCTACCCGAGACCGCTTAAATGAGGCTGAGACCCCCCTGGTCTTTCAATGTCCATAACATTCAACCAAATCATTGACTCTGTATATATAAAGATTGTATTAGATGGATTTTCCAGAAAAACGTCATCTTCAATATCTACGGAGTGCTAAGATTGTCACTTTTCAGTCAAAAAATGTCCAAATTTTAGGACAAAGGGCACAGGGTGATAGTGAGAGCCCCCTGATCTCTCAATCTTTTTAATATTTAATAGACATTTAGTCAAAAGGTAGATACAAACGTGACTAAAAGGACTTTGGGTACAGTTCCTGTCTTCTATGTTTACGGAGCGCCCAAAGTGCCAGTTGGATATTCAAAATATATAGTGAAAACCTACCCGAGACCGCTTAAATGAGGCTGAGACCCCCCTGGTCTTTCAATGTCCATAACATTCAACCAAATCATTGACTCTGTATATATAAAGATTGTATTAGATGGATTTTCCAGAAAAACGTCATCTTCAATATCTACGGAGGGCTAAGATTGTCACTTTTCAGTCAAAAAATGTCCAAATTTTAGGACAAAGGGCACAGGGTGATAGTGAGAGCCCCCTGATCTCTCAATCTTTCTAATATTTAACAGACATTTAGTCAAAAGGTAGATACAAACGTGACTAAAATGACTTTGGGTACACTTCCTGTCTTCTATGTTTACGGAGCGCCCAAAGTGCCAGTTGGATATTCAAAATATATAGTGAAAACCTACCCGAGACCGCTTAAATGAGGCTGAGACCCCCCTGGTCTTTCAATGTCCATAACATTCAACCAAATCATTGACTCTGTATATATAAAGATTGTATTAGATGGATTTTCCAGAAAAACGTCATCTTCAATATCTACGGAGTGCTAAGATTGTCACTTTTCAGTCAAAAAATGTCCAAATTTTAGGACAAAGGGCACAGGGTGATAGTGAGAGCCCCCTGATCTCTCAATCTTTCTAATATTTAACAGACATTTAGTCAAAAGGTAGATACAAACGTGACTAAAAGGACTTTGGGTACAGTTCCTGTCTTCTATGTTTACGGAGCGCCCAAAGTGCCAGTTGGATATTCAAAATATATAGTGAAAACCTACCCGAGACCGCTTAAATGAGGCTGAGACCCCCCTGGTCTTTCAATGTCCATAACATTCAACCAAATCATTGACTCTGTATATATAAAGATTGTATTAGATGGATTTTCCAGAAAAACGTCATCTTCAATATCTACGGAGGGCTAAGATTGTCACTTTTCAGTCAAAAAATGTCCAAATTTTAGGACAAAGGGCACAGGGTGATAGTGAGAGCCCCCTGATCTCTCAATCTTTCTAATATTTAACAGACATTTAGTCAAAAGGTAGATACAAACGTGACTAAAAGGACTTTGGGTACACTTCCTGTCTTCTATGTTTACGGAGCGCCCAAAGTGCCAGTTGGATATTCAAAATATATAGTGAAAACCTACCCGAGACCGCTTAAATGAGGCTGAGACCCCCCTGGTCTTTCAATGTCCATAACATTCAACCAAATCATTGACTCTGTATATATAAAGATTGTATTAGATGGATTTTCCAGAAAAACGTCATCTTCAATATCTACGGAGTGCTAAGATTGTCACTTTTCAGTCAAAAAATGTCCAAATTTTAGGACAAAGGGCACAGGGTGATAGTGAGAGCCCCCTGATCTCTCAATCTTTTTAATATTTAATAGACATTTAGTCAAAAGGTAGATACAAACGTGACTAAAAGGACTTTGGGTACAGTTCCTGTCTTCTATGTTTACGGAGCGCCCAAAGTGCCAGTTGGATATTCAAAATATATAGTGAAAACCTACCCGAGACCGCTTAAATGAGGCTGAGACCCCCCTGGTCTTTCAATGTCCATAACATTCAACCAAATCATTGACTCTGTATATATAAAGATTGTATTAGATGGATTTTCCAGAAAAACGTCATCTTCAATATCTACGGAGGGCTAAGATTGTCACTTTTCAGTCAAAAAATGTCCAAATTTTAGGACAAAGGGCACAGGGTGATAGTGAGAGCCCCCTGATCTCTCAATCTTTCTAATATTTAACAGACATTTAGTCAAAAGGTAGATACAAACGTGACTAAAATGACTTTGGGTACACTTCCTGTCTTCTATGTTTACGGAGCGCCCAAAGTGCCAGTTGGATATTCAAAATATATAGTGAAAACCTACCCGAGACCGCTTAAATGAGGCTGAGACCCCCCTGGTCTTTCAATGTCCATAACATTCAACCAAATCATTGACTCTGTATATATAAAGATTGTATTAGATGGATTTTCCAGAAAAACGTCATCTTCAATATCTACGGAGTGCTAAGATTGTCACTTTTCAGTCAAAAAATGTCCAAATTTTAGGACAAAGGGCACAGGGTGATAGTGAGAGCCCCCTGATCTCTCAATCTTTCTAATATTTAACAGACATTTAGTCAAAAGGTAGATACAAACGTGACTAAAAGGACTTTGGGTACAGTTCCTGTCTTCTATGTTTACGGAGCGCCCAAAGTGCCAGTTGGATATTCAAAATATATAGTGAAAACCTACCCGAGACCGCTTAAATGAGGCTGAGACCCCCCTGGTCTTTCAATGTCCATAACATTCAACCAAATCATTGACTCTGTATATATAAAGATTGTATTAGATGGATTTTCCAGAAAAACGTCATCTTCAATATCTACGGAGGGCTAAGATTGTCACTTTTCAGTCAAAAAATGTCCAAATTTTAGGACAAAGGGCACAGGGTGATAGTGAGAGCCCCCTGATCTCTCAATCTTTCTAATATTTAACAGACATTTAGTCAAAAGGTAGATACAAACGTGACTAAAAGGACTTTGGGTACACTTCCTGTCTTCTATGTTTACGGAGCGCCCAAAGTGCCAGTTGGATATTCAAAATATATAGTGAAAACCTACCCGAGACCGCTTAAATGAGGCTGAGACCCCCCTGGTCTTTCAATGTCCATAACATTCAACCAAATCATTGACTCTGTATATATAAAGATTGTATTAGATGGATTTTCCAGAAAAACGTCATCTTCAATATCTACGGAGTGCTAAGATTGTCACTTTTCAGTCAAAAAATGTCCAAATTTTAGGACAAAGGGCACAGGGTGATAGTGAGAGCCCCCTGATCTCTCAATCTTTCTAATATTTAACAGACATTTAGTCAAAAGGTAGATACAAACGTGACTAAAAGGACTTTGGGTACAGTTCCTGTCTTCTATGTTTACGGAGCGCCCAAAGTGCCAGTTGGATATTCAAAATATATAGTGAAAACCTACCCGAGACCGCTTAAATGAGGCTGAGACCCCCCTGGTCTTTCAATGTCCATAACATTCAACCAAATCATTGACTCTGTATATATAAAGATTGTATTAGATGGATTTTCCAGAAAAACGTCATCTTCAATATCTACGGAGGGCTAAGATTGTCACTTTTCAGTCAAAAAATGTCCAAATTTTAGGACAAAGGGCACAGGGTGATAGTGAGAGCCCCCTGATCTCTCAATCTTTCTAATATTTAACAGACATTTAGTCAAAAGGTAGATACAAACGTGACTAAAAGGACTTTGGGTACACTTCCTGTCTTCTATGTTTACGGAGCGCCCAAAGTGCCAGTTGGATATTCAAAATATATAGTGAAAACCTACCCGAGACCGCTTAAATGAGGCTGAGACCCCCCTGGTCTTTCAATGTCCATAACATTCAACCAAATCATTGACTCTGTATATATAAAGATTGTATTAGATGGATTTTCCAGAAAAACGTCATCTTCAATATCTACGGAGGGCTAAGATTGTCACTTTTCAGTCAAAAAATGTCCAAATTTTAGGACAAAGGGCACAGGGTGATAGTGAGAGCCCCCTGATCTCTCAATCTTTCTAATATTTAACAGACATTTAGTCAAAAGGTAGATACAAACGTGACTAAAAGGACTTTGGGTACACTTCCTGTCTTCTATGTTTACGGAGCGCCCAAAGTGCCAGTTGGATATTCAAAATATATAGTGAAAACCTACCCGAGACCGCTTAAATGAGGCTGAGACCCCCCTGGTCTTTCAATGTCCATAACATTCAACCAAATCATTGACTCTGTATATATAAAGATTGTATTAGATGGATTTTCCAGAAAAACGTCATCTTCAATATCTACGGAGTGCTAAGATTGTCACTTTTCAGTCAAAAAATGTCCAAATTTTAGGACAAAGGGCACAGGGTGATAGTGAGAGCCCCCTGATCTCTCAATCTTTTTAATATTTAATAGACATTTAGTCAAAAGGTAGATACAAACGTGACTAAAAGGACTTTGGGTACAGTTCCTGTCTTCTATGTTTACGGAGCGCCCAAAGTGCCAGTTGGATATTCAAAATATATAGTGAAAACCTACCCGAGACCGCTTAAATGAGGCTGAGACCCCCCTGGTCTTTCAATGTCCATAACATTCAACCAAATCATTGACTCTGTATATATAAAGATTGTATTAGATGGATTTTCCAGAAAAACGTCATCTTCAATATCTACGGAGGGCTAAGATTGTCACTTTTCAGTCAAAAAATGTCCAAATTTTAGGACAAAGGGCACAGGGTGATAGTGAGAGCCCCCTGATCTCTCAATCTTTCTAATATTTAACAGACATTTAGTCAAAAGGTAGATACAAACGTGACTAAAATGACTTTGGGTACACTTCCTGTCTTCTATGTTTACGGAGCGCCCAAAGTGCCAGTTGGATATTCAAAATATATAGTGAAAACCTACCCGAGACCGCTTAAATGAGGCTGAGACCCCCCTGGTCTTTCAATGTCCATAACATTCAACCAAATCATTGACTCTGTATATATAAAGATTGTATTAGATGGATTTTCCAGAAAAACGTCATCTTCAATATCTACGGAGTGCTAAGATTGTCACTTTTCAGTCAAAAAATGTCCAAATTTTAGGACAAAGGGCACAGGGTGATAGTGAGAGCCCCCTGATCTCTCAATCTTTCTAATATTTAACAGACATTTAGTCAAAAGGTAGATACAAACGTGACTAAAAGGACTTTGGGTACAGTTCCTGTCTTCTATGTTTACGGAGCGCCCAAAGTGCCAGTTGGATATTCAAAATATATAGTGAAAACCTACCCGAGACCGCTTAAATGAGGCTGAGACCCCCCTGGTCTTTCAATGTCCATAACATTCAACCAAATCATTGACTCTGTATATATAAAGATTGTATTAGATGGATTTTCCAGAAAAACGTCATCTTCAATATCTACGGAGGGCTAAGATTGTCACTTTTCAGTCAAAAAATGTCCAAATTTTAGGACAAAGGGCACAGGGTGATAGTGAGAGCCCCCTGATCTCTCAATCTTTCTAATATTTAACAGACATTTAGTCAAAAGGTAGATACAAACGTGACTAAAAGGACTTTGGGTACACTTCCTGTCTTCTATGTTTACGGAGCGCCCAAAGTGCCAGTTGGATATTCAAAATATATAGTGAAAACCTACCCGAGACCGCTTAAATGAGGCTGAGACCCCCCTGGTCTTTCAATGTCCATAACATTCAACCAAATCATTGACTCTGTATATATAAAGATTGTATTAGATGGATTTTCCAGAAAAACGTCATCTTCAATATCTACGGAGTGCTAAGATTGTCACTTTTCAGTCAAAAAATGTCCAAATTTTAGGACAAAGGGCACAGGGTGATAGTGAGAGCCCCCTGATCTCTCAATCTTTCTAATATTTAACAGACATTTAGTCAAAAGGTAGATACAAACGTGACTAAAAGGACTTTGGGTACAGTTCCTGTCTTCTATGTTTACGGAGCGCCCAAAGTGCCAGTTGGATATTCAAAATATATAGTGAAAACCTACCCGAGACCGCTTAAATGAGGCTGAGACCCCCCTGGTCTTTCAATGTCCATAACATTCAACCAAATCATTGACTCTGTATATATAAAGATTGTATTAGATGGATTTTCCAGAAAAACGTCATCTTCAATATCTACGGAGGGCTAAGATTGTCACTTTTCAGTCAAAAAATGTCCAAATTTTAGGACAAAGGGCACAGGGTGATAGTGAGAGCCCCCTGATCTCTCAATCTTTCTAATATTTAACAGACATTTAGTCAAAAGGTAGATACAAACGTGACTAAAAGGACTTTGGGTACACTTCCTGTCTTCTATGTTTACGGAGCGCCCAAAGTGCCAGTTGGATATTCAAAATATATAGTGAAAACCTACCCGAGACCGCTTAAATGAGGCTGAGACCCCCCTGGTCTTTCAATGTCCATAACATTCAACCAAATCATTGACTCTGTATATATAAAGATTGTATTAGATGGATTTTCCAGAAAAACGTCATCTTCAATATCTACGGAGTGCTAAGATTGTCACTTTTCAGTCAAAAAATGTCCAAATTTTAGGACAAAGGGCACAGGGTGATAGTGAGAGCCCCCTGATCTCTCAATCTTTCTAATATTTAACAGACATTTAGTCAAAAGGTAGATACAAACGTGACTAAAAGGACTTTGGGTACAGTTCCTGTCTTCTATGTTTACGGAGCGCCCAAAGTGCCAGTTGGATATTCAAAATATATAGTGAAAACCTACCCGAGACCGCTTAAATGAGGCTGAGACCCCCCTGGTCTTTCAATGTCCATAACATTCAACCAAATCATTGACTCTGTATATATAAAGATTGTATTAGATGGATTTTCCAGAAAAACGTCATCTTCAATATCTACGGAGTGCTAAGATTGTCACTTTTCAGTCAAAAAATGTCCAAATTTTAGGACAAAGGGCACAGGGTGATAGTGAGAGCCCCCTGATCTCTCAATCTTTCTAATATTTAACAGACATTTAGTCAAAAGAAAGATACAAACGTGACTAAAAGGACTTTGGGTACAGTTCCTGTCTTCTATGTTTACGGAGCGCCCAAAGTGCCAGTTGGATATTCAAAATATATAGTGAAAACCTACCCGAGACCGCTTAAATGAGGCTGAGACCCCCCTGGTCTTTCAATGTCCATAACATTCAACCAAATCATTGACTCTGTATATATAAAGATTGTATTAGATGGATTTTCCAGAAAAACGTCATCTTCAATATCTACGGAGGGCTAAGATTGTCACTTTTCAGTCAAAAAATGTCCAAATTTTAGGACAAAGGGCACAGGGTGATAGTGAGAGCCCCCTGATCTCTCAATCTTTCTAATATTTAACAGACATTTAGTCAAAAGGTAGATACAAACGTGACTAAAAGGACTTTGGGTACACTTCCTGTCTTCTATGTTTACGGAGCGCCCAAAGTGCCAGTTGGATATTCAAAATATATAGTGAAAACCTACCCGAGACCGCTTAAATGAGGCTGAGACCCCCCTGGTCTTTCAATGTCCATAACATTCAACCAAATCATTGACTCTGTATATATAAAGATTGTATTAGATGGATTTTCCAGAAAAACGTCATCTTCAATATCTACGGAGGGCTAAGATTGTCACTTTTCAGTCAAAAAATGTCCAAATTTTAGGACAAAGGGCACAGGGTGATAGTGAGAGCCCCCTGATCTCTCAATCTTTCTAATATTTAACAGACATTTAGTCAAAAGGTAGATACAAACGTGACTAAAAGGACTTTGGGTACAGTTCCTGTCTTCTATGTTTACGGAGCGCCCAAAGTGCCAGTTGGATATTCAAAATATATAGTGAAAACCTACCCGAGACCGCTTAAATGAGGCTGAGACCCCCCTGGTCTTTCAATGTCCATAACATTCAACCAAATCATTGACTCTGTATATATAAAGATTGTATTAGATGGATTTTCCAGAAAAATGTCATCTTCAATATCTACGGAGGGCTAAGATTGTCACTTTTCAGTCAAAAAATGTCCAAATTTTAGGACAAAGGGCACAGGGTGATAGTGAGAGCCCCCTGATCTCTCAATCTTTCTAATATTTAACAGACATTTAGTCAAAAGGTAGATACAAACGTGACTAACAGGACTTTGGGTACACTTTCTGTCTTCTATGTTTACGGAGCGCCCAAAGTGCCAGTTGGATATTCAAAATATATAGTGAAAACCTACCCGAGACCGCTTAAATGAGGCTGAGACCCCCTGGTCTTTCAATGTCCATAACATTCAACCAAATCATTGACTCTGTATATATGAAGATTGTATTAGATGGATTTTCCAGAAAAACGTCATCTTCAATATCTACGGAGGGCTAAGATTGTCACTTTTCAGTCAAAAAATGTCCAAATTTTAGGACAAAGGGCACAGGGTGATAGTGAGAGCCCCCTGATCTCTCAATCTTTCTAATATTTAACAGACATTTAGTCAAAAGGTAGATACAAACGTGACTAAAAGGACTTTGGGTACACTTCCTGTCTTCTATGTTTACGGAGCGCCCAAAGTGCCAGTTGGATATTCAAAATATATAGTGAAAACGGAAGTAAACTTTTTCTCATATTTGAATTATTTAAAATATGTTGATTATGAGGATAGTATTGTTTAGGCTTCAAAAAAAACCAGCACGAAATAATTTAATATAATACAATTAAAGCTTTAACAAACATTAAACAATATTTTTTTATTATTAATTTTATTTAATGATAGTTTAATATTGTATTAGTATTTTTAGTATTGAGTTTATGCCATATTTGTTGTTTTTATTACATTTTAGGACATCGTAACTTTTAGGACTATCCTAAGACACTTAATTGTATATCCTAACTTTAGGACCAAGTTTAGGACATATCTTAGTTAAGGAGACTTTCGTTAACCCGACTTAGGACTAAGACGTGTCCTAAGACCATCCTTAGACATGTCTTAGTCCTAGGACAGCTTCGTTGACACGGCCCCTGACTATGAATTAATCTTACATGCTTTGGTTTTATGGCCTTCCCATAGATCACTCTCAGAAGTTTTTAAGGAAATTGATGTTTTTGTAAATTTCATTAGTCCATGAAATAAATATTATTATGCATAATTATTTATCTAATATTCTTTGCCAAAATTCAACTGAAATTGTTGTTGACCTTAATTGTATTAATTTTGATATGCAGGAAAAATGTTTCTTTAGATGAATCTTTCAAAACATTGTCTATTGGTCAATTGTCAAATAACTATCACTGCAAAGATATGTGAATAATGTCATAGTTTAACCTGTAATTTTTACAGACAAATTAATTAAAAGATATAATTGAATGGCCTTTATTTATCTTTTATATCCATATCAGATTGGGTGTTGACTCCGAATAATGTAACTAATTGTAAACAAATAATAAGACGAAAATGAAAAGTGTTAATAAGCAATGATAGTGAATTCGAAATATTGTCAACATTGATACCCACAAACCTTGGACAGAAATCAAATCCATGATTTTCAGCCGTAGTCTTCAGAGATCTCAGAAATATTTTGACAACTTCACCAGTATCATCTGACGAGATACAGTACGAAAGAGGAGTGGCCCGGCCTTGCTGTTCATCTCTTGCAACAAGAGCATATAGTGAATAACCATAGGCAATTAATCCTTAAACAAACAAAAAATATGTTGTAAGTTTATTGTCACACAGTTCAATTTTTTTAAACGTATCAATATTTTAAATTGAAATTTCCATGATTATATATAAGTATATACCTTTATATGTAGCATCTAAAACACCACATTTTCTGCTAGTTTCATCATTCTTTTTCTTTGTGCTTCATTCTGGTAAATGATTATTAATGGCTGTACTCCCCTACAATGTAAATGCTACATATTTAATGTCCAGAAGTATGAGTATGAATTATATATTTTATGTTGAAATCATGTTCATTTAATGGAAGAGAAGACGACAAACTAGCTACATTGTACTCATATTAAATAACCTCAATTAAAACTGAAAAGACAAAAATGTAAAATCTATTGACACGATATATGACTTGTGAACAAGTGTAGCACTAAAAACACTCAAAAGGATGAAAACGAAAAATACAAAGCATCTATGATAAGAGGTCAGATATACGTTCAGTCCACAGAAAACTCATCTGTACAGCTCCCATTGAAACATTTTTTGGACAAAATCATATACAAAATTGGACAGACGAGTACTATAAAAAATATGTCATTTGAACAATCCAGTCCAATGCTTATATCAGTCATTAAAATTTACAAAACTACATTATTATATAAGAATAATTACTCTTTCAATTCTTGGTAGAAAATTATCTCTTCCTTCATTATGTGTGTGTATAGCTCGTGTACAGCTACAGCATTCTGGTAAATTCTAAAACAATTGAGGATATATGAAATGTAACCAACTTTTGTAGAAATATCATAGATCAATAGCCAATATCTGTGTGAGTGACCAGAGGTAACCATGTTTAAAATATGTGTAGGGTGACCAGAGGTAACCATAGTCAATATCTGTGTAGGGTGACCACAGGTAACCATATTCAAAATTTTGGTAGGGTGACCAGAGGTCACCACAGTTAATTATGTAAAACGTGACAGGATGTAACAAAATTCAATATCTGTTTAGGGTGACAAGGTTGACCAGAGGTTACCAAATTCAGTATCTTATAATTTGTAGGTAAATTCAATATATGTGAAGGGTGACTAGAGGTTACTAAGTTCAATATATGTGTAGGGTGACAAGAGGTCACCACAATTAATTATGTAAAAGGTGACAAGATGTAAAGAAATTCAATATCTGTGAAGGCTTGACGGGGTGCCCAGAGGTAACCAAACTCAATATCTTATAATTTTTAGGGGAATTCAATACGTGTGTTGAGTGACCAGAGATAACCAAATTCAATATCTTATAACTTTTAGGGGAATTCAATACATGTGTTGGGTCACCACAGGTAACCAATTTCAATATATGTGTAGGTTGACCAGAGGTCACCACAGTTAATTATGTAAAACGTGACAGGATGTAACAAAATTCAATATCTGTTTGGGGTTGCAAGGTTGACCAGAGGTTACCAAATTCAGTATCTTATAATTTGTAGGTAAGTTATATATATGTGTAGAGTGACCAAAAGTTACCAAATTCAATATATGTGTAGGGTGACCAGAGGTCACCACAATTAATTATGTAAAACGTGACAGGATGTTACAAAATTCAATATCTGTTTAGGGTGGCAAGGTTGACCAGAGGTTACCAAATTCAATATCTTATAATTTTCAGGGGAATTCAATACATGTGTTGGGTGACCACAGGTAACCAAATTCAATATATGTGTAGGGTGACCAGAGGTCACCACAGTTAATTATTTAAAACGTGACAGGATGTAACAAAATTCAATATCTGTTTAGGGTGGAAAGGTTGACCAGAGGTTACCAAATTCAGTATCTTATAATTTGTAGGTAAATTCAATATATGTGAAGGGTGACTAGAGGTTACTAAGTTCAATATATGTGTAGGGTGACCAGAGGTCACCACAATTAATTATGTAAAAGGTGACAAGATGTAAAGAAATTCAATATCTGTGAAGGCTTTCCGGGGTGACCAGAGGTAACCAAACTCAATATCTTATAATTTTAAGGGGAATTCAATACATGTGTTGGGTGACCAGAGGTTACCAAATTCAATATCTTATAACTTTTAGGGGAATTCAATACATGTGTTGGGTGACAACAGGTAACCAATTTCAATATATGTGTAGGGAGACCAGAGGTCACCACAGTTAATTATGTAAAACGTGACAGGATGTAACAAAATTCAATATCTGTTAGGGGTTGCAAGGTTGACCAGAGGTTACCAAATTCAGTATTTTATAATTTGTAGGTAAATTAAATATATGTGAAGGGTGACCAGAGGTTACCAAATTCAATATATGTGTAGGGTGACCAGAGGTCACCACAATTAATTATATAAAACGTGACAGGATGTTACAAAATTCAATATCTGTTTAGGGTGGCAAGGTTGACCAGACATTACCAAATTCAATATCTTATAAGTTTCAGGGGAATTCAATACATGTGTTGGGTGACCACAGGTAACCAAATTCAATTTATGTGTAGGGTGACCAGAGGTCACCACAGTTAATTATTTAAAACGTGACGGGATGTAACAAAATTCAATATCTGTTTAGGGTTGCAAGGTTGACCAGAGGCTACCAAATTCAGTATCTTATAATTTGTAGGTAAATTAAATATATGTGAAGGGTGGCTAGAGGTTACCAAATTCAATATATGTGTAGGGTGACCAGAGGTCACCACAATTAATTATGTAAAAGGTGACAAGATGTAACGAAATTCAATATCTGTGTAGGTGGCCATTCAATATCTATATTTGTGTCAGGTTATTAGAAGAACCACTGTAAATTTATCTGCAAAGGGAGTATGGTTAATAAAGTAACTATGTGTTTGTATCAAATGACCAGTGTAATTGTAAGCACTATTAGTTTCTCTGTAGGGTGACCAGAGGTAACCAATGGCAGTTTTAAGGTACCTGCGTTCGAGGCATACCATCATTTTAGTTATATGTCATCAGAGTTTAATATAGGCCATTAGGTTATTTTTTCTGAAAAATAAGCCATGTCACTTGCTTTAAGATATCAATAGAGTAAAGGGTGAATCTTCTATGCATTTTCAATCGTTTGTTTTGAGTGAATCATTATGATTATTGATTATTTGTGTATTATTTTTTACTTTTTGTATCTCTCTCAACAGTATCCTTTGAAATATGGTTATTCCGGAACTTTGCATTAAGCTCATATCCGTATTGTATAGCAGCAATCATAAACTGTGTATCCCCTTAGTAACGTACTTTCACTTTAAACCGGAAATCATGTACTATTTTTTGGCGCGTATAAACTCAATTTTAACCGTTTTTGTCCAGGTGACCAGAGGGCACCGTTCAGCGTAACTATTATCCTTGTGCATGAATGCGAATCGTCTTTTTCATATGTTCCAAAAAAAAAAAAAATATATATCCGAGCTTATATTATCGTGATTCGTGTATCCGCATCTTTTGACTAATAGCTTTAAACGGACTCAAGCAGATCTGCCAATTACTGGTGATCCCTCTTAAGCAGTAAACGCTTCTCTCATCGGCTGTCTTCCGTCTTCGTCTGTTAACTTTTACAAACATGTTTTCCTACGGAACTACTAGGTCAAATTTAACCAAACTTGACCACAATCATCATAAGAGTATCTTGTTTGAAAAATCCGGTCTCACTAATTAGCGACAACAAGAATTTTAGCGACAACAAGCGTCAACAAGCGACAAGAAGCGACAACAAAAATTATTTTAGCGACAACAAGCGACAAGAAACTATTTAGCGACAAGAAAACATATTTTTTTTTAATTAAAATTAATTATTGCAATAAATATTAAAAGAATATGCAAAAGAAAATAATTTTAGCGACAAGAAAGTTAAAATTGATAGAAAAAAATGAAACATTATTTACATATTTATTTTATCATCTATAATGTATAACAGCCAGTATAACGTTTAATTATTGTATTATGATATTACTTTTCCTTGTGTTTTAGAACATATTATTTATCTTATAATTTGGGATTTACGGTATTTAAATTCGGAATTTCGGGATTTCGTGTTTAAGCCCGGGATTTCGGGATCAGGACCCCTCCTATCCCCCCTTATCTCTTTCTTCTTCACAAATGTTAATTTCTTCATCTTCCAATACACTAATATAAACTTCACAATCTCTTTCTTCCTGACCTCACAAATGTTTCATTTCTTCGTCTATCTATATAATAAAACATTTTAATAAGACATATCTGCTCGTAAATTAAAAAAAACCACATTACATTCAAATTTCTTTATATCTAATAAAAAAAAATATTTTCTTGTCGCTAAATAGTCTTCTTGTCGCTTGTTGTCGCTAAAATAATTCTTGTTGTCGCTACTTGTCGCTTGTTGACGCTTGTTGTCGCTTCTTGACGCTTGTTGTCGCTAATTAGTGAGACCCGAAAAATCTGTACCATTAATCCCTTATTGCCAAACAACATGGCCAACATGGATATAAATGGAACAAAGGGGTAAAATATAGTTTTTGGCTTAACATATCTCTAAATTTAATGCAATTATATCAAATCTGAAATGGATATTTTTTTTGTATGATATTTTTAGAAATTATGCATGTCTTAATTATTTTCCAATATTTTTACATCTATGTGATACACGCCCGGTTTTGCTTCACACATTTTTGTAGTTATCTTTAGCGGAAAAAAATATCCATATATATGAAAACTCTAGAGGAGTTTTGTAGTATCGAAAGACAACAACATGGAATCTGAAATTATGGACACACGTTTTTCAAATCAAAACATGACAAATTTAGACTCAGAAAATGACACTGAAACACCAAATGACGACACAGATCAAAACATAACAGATGTAGACTCAGAAAATGAAACTGAAACACCTAACGATGATACAAATAAAAACATCACAGATTCAGTTTCAGACTCAGAAAATGAAACAGAAATACCTTCTGATGACACAAAGAAAAGAGATAAGAAGAAGAGAAAGAACGAAGATCCTGGAATAATATACCTGAGTCGTATTCCTCCTCTGATGAATGTAAAAATTATCAGAAATATGTTTTCTGTGTATGGAGACGTTGGAAAAATCTTTCTCCAGCCTGATGGTATGGACGACGATACTTTTGATCTTTGTTCAAGCAAACACACCCAACAATAACACCAAATTAGGCTGTATATAAATACAAATTTGCAGTAATCATATATAATTAACATTTAATAATTAATAGTGTTGTCAAATTGTACACTTTTGCCTAACTGGTTACTCGTATAAACGTTCGATCGATTAACCGGTTAACCGGTAGTTTAAGTTAATGTTTGAAGGGCTTATCAATAGGACCCTTCACATCGATATAAGAAGATGTGGTATGAGTGTCAATGTGACTACCTTGCATACCTGCCAACTTTTGAAAATGCCCATGGGGGTTTTAGCGCGCAACAACAATTTCAAAGTTTACAATTCTTTGCGATGACTATTTTGTGCGTGCTGTTTTGTAGTCTAGAAAAGTGTCATATTTGTAAGATGAGCTTACATGCCTTTTTCTTAAGTTTATTTGCATGATTCTAGTTATTGTATCAGCATATGAACATGTAGCTGTAAGACCAGGAATTATTTTCATGTGTAAGGATACTAAATAGTTGTTGACTTTTCCAATTTAAAATTATACACAAAGAAGGACCTTTATCAGGTTAGGAACAACACCTAGGGACCCCCCCCCCCCCCCCCCCCCCCTTCAATGTTAGAATGTTAGGACATTAAAACCCACTTTCTAAGTAATGAAGTACAAATGAGCACACCTTCATATTATTTGAAGAAACTTTTCCAAAGAACTATACATCTTATTATCTATCTGTTATTATATGGTCAACACATGTCCAAGAATTTTGATATGTTCTTGGCCTTATATCTTCTTTATTATTCAAAATAATAGGACTCTTGATTTAGAAAAGCTGTTCCAAATATAATGTCAGAATTTCCCATTTTTAAGTTAATAAGTCAAGGGTAGTCCCTCATTTAAGGGATTCCTCATGTTAATGTGTGTGGGGTTGTCCATGTGAAAAATAATGAATAGTACATTATACTTTAAATGATTGAATACATAAATAAAATTATGTTACAGCAAGTGTACATGTAATGTCAATAAATTAGTGAATAAACTACTATTTATTATCTTCATGGTAGTACTGCATCATTGAAGTTTGTCAATCAGCCATGCTTTTATTCTTATTCTGTGTAAGAACCTCCTTGCAGTTGAAAAATCATTTGCCATGTTCACGTTTTTACAATTCTGACCAACAAACAGAGGAATACAACACAAGTTCAATATCTAGCATGTTAAAATAATCTTGAGAGAAAACGTTTTTCATTGGCTGATTAATTTGATCATGAGAAACACGCAATTTGATTGGCTGAACACAATTTTCCTCCATTGGAGACAGTTCAAAATCGGGAACAACAATATTTTTCGTGTAGATTTTCACCAAATCGTGTTTTATAGGGTTTTTCAGGAACACGATCGTGCAATCGTGACAAAGGGTAAAAATCGTGTAGTACACGCCTAAATTGTGAAAGTTGGCAGGTATGCATCCAAGTCATTTACGTTTTTATAATACGATGAATTGAACTTTGGTTTTATAAGGCTTGTCTGTGAGGAAAATTGTCGAAGTTTGATTTTAATAATCATACACACGGTATGGCATTTGTACTAACTTCAAATTGAAAAATAAAAAAAAATGTCTTGATCTCGTAAAATTGAATATGTCTGAAACCGATGATTATTCCATTTTTGTCTTGTTGTCTCCAAAAATAATGTCAGGTGTTTCAATTAAAATTGATTAATCCTGATATTCACACCATCAAGTATACATTGATCACATTCACGTTGGTTTGCTTTTTTACCGTTTTTTGTTAGAATTTAGTTAAAAGTATGACAAAGACTTGCACGATGGAGATCGCACTTTCAGATGTTGGTCTACATAATATAAGATCAAAAATGAAATAATGAAGTAAATCGTAATTACTGGTTAAAAATTACTGTAAAAAAACATGAAACTAATTATGTTTCCTTAAGATCTTGCCCTGAGCTGAGAGACTGTTACTCAGACAAGTTCTGAATAATTTTATATTTTTGGATTAACAATATAAATCAATATACTGGAAAATTGATCCGTCAAATTAATTACTATGACGACAATTTTTAAAGAAAACACAACTATTCATTAATGATTCCAATACAAATTTAATATATCAAATCTATTAAAATAGAAAAAAGTCCGGTTAACCGATTCGCGTATTTAGTATTCGGTATTTGGTCGTTCCATTGGGTAACCAGTTAACTGTTGACATCGCTAATAATTAATCATAAAATTAATAAAAAAATATAATCTTTATAATACATGTAATAATTCCTCAAATTTTATTCAAGAAAATAGAATTATTTGGTAAATGTATTCATCATCGTGATCATGTTCATGTATACATGATATACATATAAAAAATTACTAATATTATGTAATAAATTCAACTGAAATTCTAATCAAAATTGGGCACGAACATGTAGGGTGAGAATGGACTTTGGAGGCGAACATACTGTATGTATAGGGTGGGAAAGTGTATTGGGCGTGAACCGACCTGATACTGCCAGGCTTATCAGTCAGAGCTCAGACATAAATAAGTCTGAATCTTCTTTTGACTCATAGAGGTCTAAATTTGTAAGTTTTAGGATTTGTCTCCCTTTAATGGAGGACAAAATACAATTCGAATAAGTCCAATATTGTAAAACAAGAAATAATTGACCAGAATCAAAAAGTTGCAAATATCGACTCCTACAAGTCAAAATTGGTTAACTTCAAGACCCACATATATTTATAAGGAGGTCATGCATCTAAATCAAATAATGACAACATTGAAAGCCAATGCTTTGTCTTCTAAAGAAAAATATGAATGAGAGTCTAAAAAATCGGAGATAATGTTAATTAACCTTACAATGCAACCACCTGGAATCATACTTAATGAGATCGAGGTAAAACATCTGTGTTTAGTAAGGATGTTCAATTAGATAATTAAATATAGATAGCTCAAGTTTTTGTCAACTCTCATACAGGTTTTTGCTGTCATAGGTGGTGTAGTTTGGCCACAAAGTAACATTAAGTTTTTTCACCAACATAAATAGACCTAACCAAGTCTGTCATTTTCTGACTTAGATAAGTCTAAAATTGAAACTACATTTTTAACATAAATACATGTTTCGACTTATTTAAGTCAAAAACAAAAATAGACTTGTTTATGTCTGAGCTCTGACTGCTAAGGGTCTAACTTAAATAAGTTATCAGGGAAAAATAACATGCATGTTGTTATTACAGACACTTTCATGAGTTGTCTTCTCTTTTTTCCTGAATCTGTAATAACATACATTGTATGTTGGTTATCAGTGAAATATACCAAAAATGTTTATCTTTAATGGGCACTTGGGAATTCTTAGAAACTTTTGCACAGTAGCTTAATAAATTACCTTGATAACTAATTTTCTAATTCCATTAATACAGTTATGATTAACCATGGTAAATCAATGAGACAAGGCTTTTAAGAGAAATTAAGCTGTAATAACAAGGCTTAGCTGTAATAACAAGGCTTATGTTATTACAAGCATGTAATTTACTATATCAGAGTAAATGAGACACTTGGAATCTTGCACAGTGCCTCATTACAAGCTCTGATCATCATTTCTTACAATGAATTGAAATACATTCTTATGCAAGTCAGAGCAAAGCCTTTAAAGAGATATAGAGAAGCTGCAATAACACCCATTGGTTATTGCAGGAATGTATTTTCTGTAATAACATAGGTGTACTATGCATGATTGGTAAGCTATGAGCTGTTATATATTTGCAAAGATTAGTATACATAAAGAAAATTATAATATCAATAGAACTTGAGAAAAATTTAACAAAATAAAGGTTGTATATTTTCCCTTTGAAACATGTAACATACATAATGTTATTACAGTTTTTTGATATTTCAGCTCACAATAACAACATGTATGTTATTTTTCTCTAATAACTTATATATTTATTTAAGTTAGACCCTTGACTGTTATATACATTTGATTACATGTAGCATTGAGTCTGTTTATCAAAATATTATATACATGTGTATACCAACATTTTGGATGTTTAATAGCAGTTCATACATGTAATTGGTCTCACAGAGAGGGGGGGGGGGGGGGGGGGGTTGGCTAATTTTTAATGATATTGAGTCTAATTGACTTCACATAAGGGTCTTTCACGTTCATATAAGCCAGTCTAGTTTTTCACCTAAATTAACAAATTCAATCAATTCAGTTTACTTTAATAATAACCTTTCAGAAAGTTCTCAAACCTCTTTCCTACATGTAAGTTAGTTTAAATTATGTTTGCACATTCTGGAAGAATGAAGTGCACTTTAAAATGCAGTAAAGGTTTTAATTGTCTTACTAAATATAAAAGATTTTTGAATTGTAGTTATCTAGGGCATGCTATGTCTTAAAACTTTTCCAGATGCTCAGGTTTGTCTCAACAAAATTTTTAAGGTGAAAATGAAACTGCATATATTTTAGACAAATGGTCACCATGGACCTTACAAACAGGAAACATTTCGACAATGATTGTTTTCGTTGTTACATTTGATTATATAAAACGGGTCATTTTCAGAATTCCCGGGTTATTCAATGACCATGATGACCTGGTGGGTGTTCCTGGTGATCCCTCAGAATTGTGATAATCTCAGGTCACACCCGCAGAATACGGGTCAGTTGACAGGTATGGTTGACATGATCAAATCTTTTTATATAAATGATGGATACAGAATCTATAATTCAATGGATTAATGTTGGTCTCAAGCATAAAGAGTACTAAAGACATTCCAGATGAGATTGAGTCATGTTAACCCTCCCACCCAAAAAAATAAAATGAAAAATAGGGTAGGTAGGCAATATTGTATTTTACAAACATTTTTTAGCTGGTTACTACTAGGAGGGGGGATAGGAATCAGTCTGACCTTAAAAGTACTTGTTCCAAAAAGGCATAAATTAAAAAGTGTTAGGGTATAGGCATTAAGAAGTGTTGGGCATGTTGGGTAGGTAGGGTTAGCACGGTTAGTACATGTAATTTGTTTTGGCCTTAATGTTGTGGTGATTAAAAGTTAAACGTTCTTTTCTTTCAGACAAAGCAGCCAATACAAAGAAAGGTAGGATGTTCACAGAAGGATGGGTAGAATTTGAGGACAAAAAGGTGGCAAAAAGTGTGGCTACTAAATTAAATAGTAAACAAATAGGTGGTAAAAAGAAAAGTAGATGGTATGATGAAATGTGGACCTTGAAATATTTACACAGGTACTTGTACAATACTAATTATATAAACTGTTTAAGAATGAAACAGAGCTGGGGGTAATTTAAAAAAGAAGATGTGGTATGATTGCTAATGAGACAATTGTCTACAAGAGACCAAAATCACACAGACATTAATATTCAGTTTTTTTCATTTTTTGTTTATTCTGATCCCCAATTTATAGATGAAAAAAATATTCTGGTCAAGCACATGGCAAACCAAAATAAATGGGATGCACTTTTGAGAAGAAAAAAATTCTGACTGATAAAATTAAAGCAATGTTTACAAAGTATTTTAGTACAGGAGACAATAAAACTTAATGCTAACAGTCATACTCATGTATGTTTTATATTCAATGTAGATTTAAATGGGGACATTTGAATGAAAGGTTAGCGTATGAGAGAGCAGTACATAAACAGAGGATGAGAACTGAAATAGCTCAGGTCAAACGAGAGGCTAACTTTTATATTCAAAACGCAGAGAAAAGTCGAACAATTAAACATATAAAGGAAAGAAAGTTAAAAAGAGGAGAAACATTTGATGAACCAAGTAGTGACAGATCAATTGAAGTGTCTCAGAGATCGACAGAAGAGGAAATTATGAATAAAAGAAAAAGAAAACTGTCAGCAAGAATTTCAGATAAAACAATGAAAAAACCAAAAGGGACAGAAACTGAATTAGTG
Organism: Mytilus trossulus; assembly: GCF_036588685.1. Taxonomy (NCBI): domain Eukaryota; kingdom Metazoa; phylum Mollusca; class Bivalvia; order Mytilida; family Mytilidae; genus Mytilus; species Mytilus trossulus. Next base: position 24,780,903 of record NC_086383.1, on the reverse strand, counting down.
AATAAGAAATCCCTTGCAGCACAGAAGTCATTCATAAATAAATTATTTTCAAAGTCATCAGCAGCAAGCGACGAAGATTAATGAAATAAAACTGTAAACATTTATCTTGACCTTCATATGTCCTTCCATCTTCGCTAGCCAAAGGTTACGATCCACTTGGACAGTTCACTTCACCCTTGACAGATTAAGCCAACATTTGTGATAATGTTATAGGCACTTTTTGAATAGATGCACAAGTTTCGACTGCAACCAATAAAAATCCTTACCTTGTGTTTCCGAAATGTTATCTCAATCCGCCAAGGGTGAAGAGAGCGGGAGTGGATCATAACCTTTGGCTAGCGAAGATGATGTCCTTCAGGCCAAAAGTAAAAGAGCATATCCTTTGATACTAAATTTTATAAAACAATTACTTTCTTTTTAACTTTATTCAATTTTTGTTTAGAAATAGTCCAACAGAAGCTTAAGGCTATTGCTTATATTATGACCAATGCAACATGTGCTAGTAGCCATAATCATGATGATGAAAGGTCAATATTTATCTGCTGAGTGTTTCTATTAGTATTGAAATCTCAAAATCATTGAAAGGGCGAAATTTATTACTTAAAATGGAAGCATCATCAATATGTTTTTCGTATGGGTTAAATGAATTATTTATTTCTTTAATTGGCAATAAAACATTTCATACTTCTTTTCGTCATCTAATACTCAATTGTATATTATTAAACCTTACATAATTATATTTTAAACAATTTTATTGGGTGAAACGTTATCACATGACACAGAATAATTCATGCTTTTCAGGTAGTGTTCACCTGACTTCACCCTTATACTATGGATCAGTGATTAAAGTTAAAGTTACATGGTAAAGTCAATAGGTCAACTTTATTTTGTGTATGAACGATTGTGGGTGTAAGTGTCCTACCAAAAGGTTTCATCTGACCTTGACCTCACTTTCATGATTCATTAGACAATGTGAAGGTTTTGCTGTTTGGTTAATTTTTCAGAAACTACATGCAATAGGGCCAATATATTTTGTGTATTGAATGAGTGTTAGGTATACATGTCTGTCTGGCAGGTTTCATCTAATCTTAACCTCATTTTCATGGCTCATCAGACAATTTTTAGATTTTATGGTTTGGTCTTTTTCTCAGATATAAGCAATTATAGCTAGGTCAATTATATATATTTAGTGTATTGGCCAATTTTGAGGTAATTAAGGGTTCATAGAACTTGACTCCATTTTTAGCTCACCTTTCCTAAAAGGAAATGTGAGCTTTTCTCATCACTTGGCGTCCATCGTTGTCGTCGTTAACAATTTTTCAAACATCTTCTCCTCTGAAACTACTGAATGGATTTGGATGAAACTTAGCATGATTGTTCCTTAGATTATCCTGCACTTAGTTTGTGCTTCGATTTTTGATCCGTCACAAAACCTGGCTGCCGTTACTGAAAATAGAACATAGGGGTCAAATGCAGTTTTTGGCTTATATCTCAAAAACGAAAGCATTCAGAGCAAATCTGACATGGGGGTAAATATGTTCATTAGGTCAAGATCTGTCAGCCCTGAAATTTTCAGATGAATCAAACAACCCATTGTTGGGTTGCTGACACTTAATTGGTAATTTTAAGGAAATTTTGCAGTTTTTGGTCATTATCTTGATTATTATTATAGATAAAGATAAACTGTAAGCAGCAAAAATGATCAGCAAAGTAAGATCTACAAATAAGTTATTATGACCAAAATTGTCAATTGACCCCCTAAGCGGTTATTGTCCTTTAATGACAAATTTTCACAATTTGTTCATCATATTTGCTAACTTTAAAAAATCTTCTCCTCTAAAACTACTCCACCAAATTCAACCAAACTTCAACTGAATGATCAGTATGGTGTATAAAATAAAGTTTGTGTTTTATTTTCTATTTTGTCAAAAAACATGGCCTTCATGACTAAAAATAGAACACAGGGTAAAATGCAGTTTTTGGCTTACATCTCAAAAACTCCAGCATTTAGAGCAAATAAGACAAGAAGTTAGAGTATTTTTTAGGTCAAGGTCTACCTGTCCTGAAATTTTCAGCCGAATTGGGTAACTGGTTTTTCAGGTATAATGCCCCTTAATTGATGATTTTAAAGAAATTTTGAAGTTTTTGGTTAATATCTTGAATATTATTATAGATGCAAATAAACTGTTAATAGCAAAAATGTTAAGCAAAGTAAGATCTACAAATAAGTCAATTTGACAAAAAATTGTCAATTGACCCCCTAAGGAGTTATTGCCCTTTAAAGACTTTTTTCACAATTTGTTCATCATAGATATAGGAAGATGTGGTGTGAGTGCCAATGAGACAACTCTCCATCCAAATAACAATTTAAAAAGTAAACCATTATCAGGTCGACTAACTTTAAAAAATCTTCTCCTTTGAAACTGCTGTATCAATTTCAGCCAAACTTAGGCTAAATGAGTTTCAGAGTATCTAGTATAAATTTTATATTTAATTTCCTTGTATGTCAAGAAACATAGCTCCTCTGGCTAAAATAGAACGTAGGAGAAAATGATTTTTTTTTTGCTTTTGAAGAAAATAGGACGATTCAAAGAACATTTAAATAAATTGAAAAGCCAAAATAATCATTGATGAGAGATTTAACCAAAAAAATTAAGGTGAGCGATTCAGGCTCTTAAGAGCCTCTTGTTGTTATTCGTAGGTCTAAGGCAAGTTTTTTTTGTTATTTTGCCAGTTAATACCATACTTAAATGTATAAGCAATAGGTCGATGAAATAAAAATAAGGAGATATATGGTATGATTGCCATTGAGACAACTATCCATCAAAGTTAAAATGAAGTGGATGATATCAATTATAGGCAGCCATACAGCCTCCGACAACGAGAAAACCAATACTGTATAGTCTGCATTAAAAGCCCCTGATATGAAAAATATAGAAAAAAAATAGTTGACAAAACAAAATTACGAAAAGCAAATGTAAACATGATTTGTTTTTCTTTTTTTATTGTCTATTTCTACATTTTTGTACCTTTTTACGGCATTGTTCTGTAATTCACATACAAAGCATCACTATTGTTTGTTGCTGTAAATACTATTGTTGTGTTTATTGTTTACTATGCAAATCAGTCAATTACATTATAAAAGATGTGGTATGATTGCCAATGAGACAACTGTCAACAAGAGACCAAAATGACACAGAAATTAACAACGATAGGTCACTGTACAGCCAATGATCAAAGCCCAGACCGCATAGTCAGCTAGAAAAGGCCATGGAAAGACAATGTAAAACAATTCAAACGAGAAAACTAACGGCCTTATGTGTGTACAAAAAATGAACAAAAACAATTATGTACCACATGAACAAACGACAACCACTGAATCACAGGCACCTGTCTTGGGACAGGCAAATACATTCTTAATGTGACGGAGTTAAACATGTTAGCGGAATCCCAACCCTCCCCTAACCTGGAACAGTGGTATAACATATAAGAACGAACTATAAAAATCAATTAGTTTTTCTCAATCGAATTGCTTTAAATTTTGCAATTTCTCGGACTTTTATTATAGCTTGCATGGCGGTATGGCTATTACTCAATCATAAATGAATGAAGTACGTTGACTCACATATGCTAACTTTTAGGGTATTTGGTCTCATGTGAAGAGTTGTCTGATTCGCAATCTTGCCGGTGGCGGATCCAGCACTTTTTGTAAGGAGAAGGGCCCGCTGACTGACATAAGAAGGGTGGATGGATCCGCCTATAAATACCATATCTTAGTATACTCATTTCAGCTGTTTCTACAGGATGCTTCTAAAGGTTACATTTCTGTAAATATAGAGAACGCAATTTCCAATAGGAATCCCTTTACGGCTAAATACCTTTACTACGAATTTTCATAAAGCAGTATATCATAAAATGGAAAGTTGATATGCACTACTCTTTTTATATGTCTATACTAAAATTCTGCACTTCCCGACCATTCCACTTTGTCTTTTTATCAGAATTCTATTTAACCGTCTACTACGTGCATTTATATCTCTATGAGATGAAACATGAGATCATATCTGGGAACCAGAACGTGAACAAAGTTATTTATCTATGAATATTATATATCTCCTTAAAAGAGGCGTGGTTTAGGTCAGTATTTTTTGTGATTTTTCTTTTATTGACTATTTACAAAGTTCAACGTATGTAAAATTGTCGGACACAAAATCATTGTTTAAAAAAAACAGCATTATGGACATAATGTTTTTCGGTCTGTGCGTCAGTTCATCCGTCCCTCCGTCTGTCCTGCTTAAGGTTAAATATTTGGTCAAAGTGTTTCACGGTCCACAGCACTGCACATAGAAAATGGTAGTGCGAGTGTGGCATCCGTGTACTATGGACACAAAGTTTTCTGAAATACGGCAATATAGAATAAATCAAATATTTGGTACACAATTGGTCTGCATACATGTATTTAGAAAGCTGAACTTGTTAACCATTTGTGTAATTCTTTGATTGAAAAATGTGGTTTGTGGTTAAATTAATTTCAGTTTTTATGCTTTTATTTTATGTTTTATTTTATTTTTCAAAAGATATATAATAAATTATAATAAAATATTGCAGATTAAGAAACACTAAATAATTTGAACAACAATCTTATAAAATAAAAAACCATGCAAAAACAAGTTGTCAAATTATCATTGAAACAGCGGTTATGATCGGTTATGGATGTTGATTATTTACTGTTATAGTGACAATTATACTGTGAGTTAATACAGAATTAACTGCAATAAGGGACGACATTGTAGGATAAAAAAAAATTAAATCAAATTGCTTAAGGGAAAGGGGGTACAATTCTACAAGTTTTGTATATCTAAAATCGATTTTTACATATATCCCTATTGGTTAATCAATTTTCTCCAAATTAAGTTAAGAGGGGGGGGGGGGGGTGAAAAAAATATGTGAATTAAGTTGTTTTATCCTACATTGAACTTTTGATGTCGTCCCTAAGGCGACTTGTTACTGTGCATATTTTTGCCTGGGGTTTAAATGAATAATTGTCTGATTGGCAATAATACATGTACCATTTCCCTAGAGAAATATATAATAATACATCATTACATAATAATTAATGTAATGAAAACAATAATGAATAATTCTTTAATCTAAAGACTGTCATTATTATTAAACAAACTGATTTCTAAACAAACTGTTAATTTTTGTTTTTAAAGATTTAGTCTAGCTAATCAAACCGTTTAACTAACAGAGTTTGCAATTGCAAATACAAAATAAAATCTGTCTTATGGAAAGGCAAAATTAGTGAAAAAATTGTTGAAAATTAAAAGTCAGTAAAGCAACATTTTTATAATAATCTTCACACATAACTTGTGATTATCTTTCATAAGTATTTAATCTGATTGTAACATATACTATAATTTAGACAAAACTGATTTAAATCTATTAATATATATATATATTTTGTTTACTATACAATCCTTGATATATCTAATTCATTACAGCGAATGTCCTGAAGTTATATGATTGATATGAAATGACAACCACAGGATTATACGTGTGCCAGGTTAGATAAACATGTAATGAGATAAAGAACTGATTTATATCACTGTATCAGATGTCTACATTAGAATTACTTTGTAAGGTAAGGACATGAACATATCAGTATAAATTAGTTTAAACATTGCTTTTTAAACAGTAATAGAGATACAAATAAATGAATATACACGTATATTATATCTACATATTTATTGAATACATATAAATTAATAGTGAAAGTCAAGGGAACTAACTCGATTCTTTTGGTTGTCACATTGGACTAGACCGTCACGTGCACATGGCACACTGACTTTACACTTACTTTCTAGCTTTCTGTGTTGTTGGGTATATATTTCCTTGGCGTTTAAAATAGAGAAGATAAATACCAGAGGCACAGTCAAACTCCTAATCGAAAATAAACTAACAACGCCTAGCTAAAAATGTAAGAAGACAAACAGACAAACAATGATCAACAATAGAACACATGACACAAAATAGAAAACTAAAGAATAAGCATCATGAACTCCGCCAAAAAATAGGAGTGATCTGAGGTGCTCTGGAATGGTTAGCAGATCCTCCACATGTGGCACACATCGTGTTGCTTATGTTATAACAAATCCGGTAAATAGTCTTAATCGGTAGGTCAGATTCATGAAAGGGAAGGGGATTGTAAATACGACGTAAGGAACATATCCGATCTTATTTGTGAAACGCTTATTCCATAACAGTCAACCAAATCGTGATCAATGGCGTCCGTAAAATTTACGAAGGGATGATTTCAACTTCACCATTTGGACCTCTTGGTTTAAAAGCTTTCATGTGAGCAGCAACCTTCTATCAAGAAAATCATGATAGAAAATGCAAGCACGGGAATATCGTATCAGTTGGGAGATATATTCCCATTACATAAAAATATCTCAGAAAAAAGTTAAACTCATCAGAACAACAGGCGCTGGGGTACAATTTTGATATTTATTTCATTGTCTGCACATAATATATTCGATATTTCGTTTTCTAAAATTCAATTTCAAAAATGTATTGCCATATAAAGTAAAACTTTATCAATATTAAGTTTGTGACAAATACAAAATAAGTAGATAGTGTATAACTAATATTCACATAATAATATATATATACACACAATCATATAATTACAGTAAATATTCCAGATCATTCCAGTGGCAATTTCCTCAGTTGTAATGATTTTTGATGTAGGACCCTAATATTTACTTGTGATGGTGTTGATGGATTGAGTATATAAGTCATCATTTTTCATCAGACAAATTAATAAAAGAAAAGTTTATTTCCAAATTGTCAAAAAAATTGTTTCTAAGCTCCCTTTTTAACATTTCTATATATGCATGTCCTACCTGGCTTGTTTTAGATGATTACACCCCCTCATTTACTATCCAAGAATGGATAGTAAATAATGGATTGTCTAATATTTCATAGATTTATCGAAAACAAGGTACGACATAAAAATTTTTTTAAGTATTTTGTTAGAAAAGTAGAAAATTCAATGTCCAGTACAATAAATCAACAAAATCCAAATTACATAGCCAATTGCCTGTGATATGATCAAATTGTCGTTATAAAGAAAAACGCTGCAGATGATAAATATGGAACACAATTTTCAAACAAGAACGCACTTCAACGCACTCCTGAACATGCGACTATTAAATAAAAGCAATGAAGATATGACAATGATGCAAATGAGACAAATATCTGCCAGAGAACAAGTGACGAAGACTCGAGCAGCATGCAAGATGGTCTTAGGAGAGAACAGAGTGATATAAAAATGATTACAGCAAAGTTATAAAAATATTTAAAGATGTAAACAGAAATAATTCAAAATAATATACAAAAGGTATTTAAGAAATGTACAGCCTAACATCGATCATAATAACCGACCAATATTTCTGTCCTTTTCAAGAATAAATCAACCTTGAATCCCCATCTGATGACTAGATTTTGGATGTGCTCAGTTCTGATAGATTGATGACCAATATTTCTGTCTTTCAGAAATGGGTTACCCTGACGTCCACTGGTGACCTGTAATGGATTTCCCCCAGTAAATTTGAAAAACTGACCAATACTTGTGTTCTTTTAAATTTTAGAAATGAATCACTAGAATCCACAGTTGACTTGGCAGTGATTTGATTACTTTTAGCTGGATAATTGACTATAATTTCTGTTATTTCTAGAAACGAATTACCGGAGACCATTGCATGGTGACTCGGAATTGTACATTAATTTTCTATGTCCAAGCATTTTCTATGTTCTCTTCAAGAATGGATCACACGATTTTACGGGTGACCTGACATTTGATTTGTCTAGAAATCACCGATAATGTTCATTTTTTTGTCCATTGGTAGTGACTTGATATAGATTATGTCCAGTAACTTTCAATAATTGACCAATATTTCTGTCCTTTCCAGAAAGAAATCCCTCTAAAGTCCACAGCTAATGACTTGATAAAAGATATATGTCCAGTTGTTAACGAAAGTTACTTATATATCTGTGACTTTTAAAAATAAATCAACCTGGATTCACCAGCTGGTGATATTCAGTAATGTTTGATAACTGACCAACATATGTTGTCTTTTTCTAAAATCTAGTCCTGAAGTCGGCAGGTGACTGAGATTTGCCAAGTAATGTCAATAACTGACAAAAAAATGTTGTTTTTCTAGCAATCGATCTCACTGGAGTCCACAGGGATGTGTTAAGTAAATATTGATAACTGACCAATATGTTTTAGTCTTTTTCCAAAATGTAAATCTGAAGTCCATGGGTGACTGTATCTGTTTGATTTTCGATAACTGACCAATATTTATTTTTGTCTTTTACAGAAATTGACCACCCTGGAGTACACTGGTGACTTGACATGGGGCATGGTGATTTTTGGAAACTGACCAATATCTGTGTTCATGGTCACAAACAAATTTATTCCGTAGTCTCCTGTTGAGATAAGATGGGATCTGTTCAATACCAGTATGCCATTATATGGTTTGCCTTAGGAGTGACTTTGATAGTCCCACTACTTATATTCGTTCGCTATAATGTAAACGTGGATAAAACTAAACCAGTCGATAACTCAAACATTGTTCTTCTTAGTTCAAAAGAGACACTAGGGAAAATAATCACACGTGATAATAACCATGGATGGAATATCTTAGATGACGAAACCTGTCAAGCAAAAGATAATTTCGTCCTTAAGAAAATACTTCCTTTGAATGTACCTATATATATTTATAATCCTAATGAAGATGTTCACATATCTCGAATGATTTTTAATTCTGGTACATGGGAAACCCCGCTGGTTGACAAGGTAGTCGAGGCAATGAAACTTCATCCGGAAGCAGTTTTTATTGACATAGGTGCTAACATAGGCATGTATTCTATGACAATGGCGGCTCTTGGTTATCGCGTCATTGCAGTCGATTGTAATATAGAGAATGTGATGCGGTTGTGTGCCTCCGCAAGAAAAGCAAACGTTACAAACAAGATGTCTATTATTCATAATGGAATTTCAGACAAGCGATCGGTATTAAGATTGATTAAATCAACAGAGCCTAATGTTGGTGGAATGGGAGTTGAACAGATATCGCCAACAACAAATATAACTCACAATTTCACAGCTAATGCCATACTTTTAGATGATTTACTTGAAATATTTCCCATTAAAAGTGCAATAATAAAAATGGACGTTGAAAAGCATGAAGATGAAATACTTAAAGGTGCCAAAATATTTTTCAAAAAAGTTAAAGTTGAAACAGTTTTATTGGAATTTCGATTCCATGCGAAAGATGAAACAGGACAGTTCATAATTGACTTTTTTGATCAACACGGGTTGGCACCGAATTTGCCAAAGCTTGTTAATGCATCTGATTATAGTACATGGCCAGGAGATTTAATTTGGAGCAGGAAAAAATAACTATTTGAACATCTCAATTCATCAACATTTGTTTTTATTTCAAATTGTCATTTTCAGATTGTAACAAACTCATATAAGTTATTTTTGAATATTTATCATTAAGGACATAATTTTAACGGGAGGTTGAGAGCAAATGCATGAGGTATTGGAAGCATCTGAGGAACGAATAGGGTGGTATCCAATTTCTCGATATTTCATATGGTAAGAAACGAAATTATCAAAAAAGAGCCATTCAGTTTTTCTAAGGCACACACATGATAAATAATGTGCTGAACATGTTGAATTCTATGAATAGATCTTATTCTTTAGCAAAATTATCTGTATCACTTAATTTTAAATGTGATGTTTCATAATTATTGACTTTAACTTATTCCAATGTTTGTTTACTGTGAGTCATGACTTTCTTTTGTTAATTTGTAAGTCTGAAATATATCTTGGACTGCTGTTTTTTTTTGTGTCTTAATTTTTGCTTTTCAGATAAAGAACATAACCCTTTCTATATGAACACTGAAAATACTAACTGTTTCCTTATCAGAGTATTTGAAAACTCACGATCGAGCATATACTGTAATAACTAAAGATGATATCTAGGAGTGAAACATGGTATTTTAATCATCTGTTTTTATATCCCATACGACACACATAACTCAGTTGGGACACAGCCGGAGCTCTAGCTCACACGTGAATCTGAAAACTTACTCTTTTTTGTTTTAACGAAAATCGAGTGAAATACGATATTTATCCACTCGAGACAGTTAAATAGTAAAAATATTTAACTGTCGAGAGTGGATAAATATCGTATTGCACGAGATTTGGTGGTGGAATCTGTTTCTCTAATAATTTTTAGACGGTATGCAGACAATCAAAATCCTTTTCGAACAGCCCACAAAACATGCTTTCTTTCCATCATACATGGTCACTTTTTTCATGACGTCACAATAGAAATTTCAGAGAAAGCAAGCAAATTTGACGTCATAATAGTCATATAGTTTTGACCAATGAACAACTGAGATCAAACGAACCAAACGTTGATTAGATATAGAAATAATCAATAGGTCTGGAAAAGAATAAAATCGAGTAAGAATTAGAGAAATATAGATTCTTACATTGATACCAGTGGATTATCGGATTTATCCAATCGAGATAGTTAAATTATCAATTTTAAAGTCCGAGCCGCCTCGGCGAGGACTTTAAAATTTATAATTTAACTATCGAGATTGGATAAATCCGACAATCTACGAGTAACTATGTAAGAATCTGTTTCTCTTATGATTAAAAAGACATTTTCCTTTTTTGTTAACCGAAAATCCCCTTCGAGTGCCTTTCACATTGCACGAAGTTGTCAATTTCATTAACACCTGTTGTCAAATTTTGATTCATCCAGTTAGCTAAAAAGGTCATGACCCTTAAAATCATCCAATGATCTTTTGAGATCACCAGCAACCACACGTTGATTAAATTTTTTTATACAATGGGTTCGGAAAGGGATAAATTTCCATAGAATTAGAGAAAGCTTGATATCAATTCGATGGTTATTTAATTTTTATATGATAATAAATTAGTATGTTTGCATGATAGGCTATCGAAATTAACCCATTTGTTTTATCACTTATTTATATCACGCGGTCCGCGCGCGTTCAGTAAGAAACCGAAAAATATCTTTATGCGGAATATAGAACTACAGAGTGAAAAAGAGAAAAATAGGGGGATATGAAGAAATTAAGTTCAATCATATGTTTTGTTAACACAAAAGAGGAGAACGGAGGATTAAGTGAGAGGGGGGCTGAAATGTATGTGTCTTTCGAAGGGGACTCAAATTTATTCTTATTTCATAAAAGAAGATCTTCCTATATTTCCTACCTGGTCCCCCCAATGAAAGAAACTATCAGTACGTAGTTATCAGTCACACATAGTCACAATAATGGATCATTTTGGTGTGCTGTTAAACAACTGATTTTGAGGTTATATTTTAGAGCAATATGGTTAATCTCCCTTTGCATAATTTATACGAGATTTATACAAATGGGAGTTTTTGTCATAACTACACTCTAGTTTGTGTTGCTAGGTTTTTAGTTTATTATGTTTGTGTCTTGCGTACTATCTTTTGTGGATAGCTGTCTCATTGGCAATCATACCACATCTTTTTTTTTTATATTACTTGTCTGTTTTTCTTTTCAAGCCATGGCGTTGTCAGTTATTTTTCTAATTATGAGTTTGAATGTCTCTCTGGTATATTTCGGGGTCTTAAGTCACCAATGGTTTCGGGGTGTAAGATTTTACCATACCAGTTTAGTGTTTTGTATTAACAAAAATACCAAACCCCAAGGTATATTATATGAATTAAAAAGTGGGCATTGGGTAGTCCATAATACTAGCCAAAATCAAATGTTCATCTTTTCAAGCAATTCAACGAAAGGAAAACGACTATTAAATTTCAGACTTGTTACAAGCATGTTCTGTTTAATATGGTTGGTTAAACCTGGTTTTGTACCTGGCTGAAAGTCGTAGGATCTGTAAAATTACCCATTTTTTTTCTATTTCTGATTAAGATAGTTTGACTGAGTGTGAATTAGAATGAAGGGTGATCCACATGTAGCAGGAGACGCTTATTATGTCGAAAGAAAGATTCTCGATTTTGTTTTCAGTTCATTCAATTCTTTCATTTGTTAATCCATTAACGAGACTTGAACATCGGCAAACATTAGTATCTGTTGCCTAGATTGATATGATTTTCCCTCTATTTCTTATTGTAATATATGCATAAAAATGAATTTCAAATCAACATTGATGTGGTCAACTACTTGTATCAAGACTTAATTTGTAAAAAAGGATATGTGGGGCATACGTAAAAAAAGTAAAGGTTTTTAATTAATTGATCAGAATTGTCAAAATTATTCCCTTACCACAGCATGCGCTACATTTTCTAAATACACAATCTTATTTATAAACAATGAAGTAAATAAAAGACAACTTCTGGTCAGCTGATGACATTTGAAGATTACTTAGATTTGTCAAAACAATTACAAATACACTTGACATCAGTAATGGTTTACCTCATAATATTTTAAAGCTCACTTGATTATAAACCTGAGTCAGCAGTTGGATATTATATCACGTGGTGCGTGCAGATTTGAAATACAGTGTCAATTTATTGATAGGTTGTGGTACCAATATTTGTGGGTGAAATGAGGTATGCAGATATTTGCCAATACTGTGGGTTCATTTATTTTCGTGGGTACCAATTTTTGTGTAGAAAGGAAAACTCTTATGTTCGTGGATATGTAACTTTGTGGTTTTGGCAAGGTTTGCATATAAGCCTATAGAAAATTTGTCATTCGTTGAATTTTTAATTTCGTGGTTTGCCTGTATCCACGAAATCTACGAAAATTAGTATCCAACGAATAATAATGAATCCATAGTATTGTCATTTCGTCTTGTTTCGATTTTTATTTGACATTGTTTTTTTCTCTTTGACTTATGAGTTTTGGTTGTCCCTTGTTGAATTGCTCCTGTTAGATAAATGAACTATGATCATTAATTATATTTGAAGTATGAGTTATATAACTTTCCAATTGTCAACTTCCTGTTTCACAGCAGTATTATATAATGTAATTGCCCCATAAGAACGCTAACATCTATTAGTTGATACGTTAGATTCCTGAATGTCCACGTTGCACGGTCGTCATTTACTCTATAACCGTTTCATATTGATATTTCGATAAGACTTTTTCGAAACTACGACGAAACTTATATTATACGTCAAAAAGTTTTGACATGCGAATTCTTGCTGAAGAACATATCATAAAGTTGCATCGTAAAGCCTTTTGAAAACACTCATAGGCTAAGTTTTTATCTCCTGACAATTCCACACATACTCCAAGTACTGTTAATAAATCAGATGATCTGGTGGAGTCTTTGGCACATTCTTCTTTTACTGTTGCGTTTAAATCACGTAAAGCCTGTTGTTTATTGCGAACCTTATTAAGATGATGATAGGATAGAAATCTAAGACAGTGAGACATTACAATGGACGATATACTAATTGGACTATCTTTCACCTCAAGCTGTAGTTCTACTGGAATCAACGATGAGTGTTGCAAGTAATCAACATTTCTTACAATCGCTATCTTCATTTTTTCAACTAATGTCATTTTGGGATGCACATTTTGTCTGTAACGGTCTACAAGCTCTTCACTAAAGCTACTTAATTTAGGCACCATATTCGGTGAAGATCTTGATAGAACATAATCTATCAGTTTGAGTGTTATTCTGAACTGTCCTGTGCCATAATAAAAGGAAGCATATAACAACCAACCCGATACAGCATCTGTCTTGATACAGTCTTGTAAATGTTTATGATACAGTTTGTACATTTTAGGTATCATGTTTGGTGAAGGTAGAAGTTGCACTGCAAATTGACTGTAAATAGCATGCACATGTTTACATACATCAATAATAAACGTGGACGATTCTGACCTAATTAAAGATTGAGTAAGTGCCATTACTTCATAACACTCTTTAAAGTCATGCACATCCTTACTTCTATAAATCCTGAAGTATAAGAAGTCAAGTTTTATGAACGAAGATTCTTTCTTTGTACTTATTAAAACAGAGTTAAGCGGAAATAAATTCCTCGTCAATCTGTCGATTCCGCCAACTTGTATGGTGTTCAGCACACGTAGTAGCATTTTATTGTTATTCGGGGTGATCTTTTCTAGGAACATGTTGTGTTCAGGTATGAAATAATTTGGACAGTAACAGTTTTTGACCCATGATGTTAATTTTTCTAAGCAGAGAAAAAAACAAGTAAACAATTTAGGTATTTGAAATGTGTCAATATCCACTTCCTCTGAGACCCAGAATAAAGCCGTCTTCATAAAGTAAGAACACAATAACTCTTTGAAATAATTTTTTATGTTAACGATACGCTTTAAGGTTATTTTGAGAAGACCGTAACATAATAATTGAGTAAAATTAAACGAATGCACAAGTTGTTTTTCTGCCACAGAAAAAGACAATCTCCATAAAATATTAGAATCTGACACATGCTTCGGCCCTATAGGTACTAGCAAACATCCGTATTGTTTGATTTTGTCAATCACAAAAGTAGGGGGCCATTGCCTTCGATGACGCATTGTCCATGAAATTGCGTTGTAAGGTAAATATTTGCTTCGTAGGCAAAATGCAACATCCTCATTTTGATGTGTAAATGACAGACAAGGGCCGTGTATTACAAGGTGATGATGTGGATTTTGTTTCTTTATACCATTTAGAAATTCACCAACTGATAAATATAAACCGTGTGAAGTACTTTCAAAGCTTTCAGGTGAAATATTGTGACTTTTTTCATCCCCTGCGGCTATAAATCTCAGTCTTGTAAATCCAGGATGGTTTATATCTGTCTCCATTACGAATATGGAATGTTGAATCGGGTATTTACATTTTAGTTTTGCCGTTATGACATATTTAGTATTTCGTACATTCCGGATGACATCTGCTTCAGTGAGAACATACATTACATCTTTGTCGCTTCCTGGCAAATCTATTCCTTCTGCCAAACTTCCACTCGATATTTGTGTGTGACCATTAAATGCATTATAAAGCATATCATGTATAATAAATAATCTTTGTCTAGTACGTATATCTATTTCAGTACCAACTGTCTTTACTAAAAGTTCAAATAATTCTTTTTCTTTAGATTCGTTTTCAGGCCAGAGAAGGTGTTCTAAAACATGTAAGATACATTTATTTATTGATTCATCTTAAAAATGTATACACGTCCGTACACATAACGTTATATTCTGATATGAGTTTCATACATAGCGTATAGAGTATAAAACCAAATACAGTTAATGACTTTCGCATTCACATCGGCCTAGTTTTAATTGTCTTATAGATATGAAATATATAGACCGAACAATAAATGTCATTGTTATAAAATGTGTAAGATTGTAGAAAAAAATGATGTTTACATCAAATGTATAAATGTTCATATGTTTGTAATTCTGCATGCACCATTCTCGAAATAACCTCAATATTTGTACGTCGTACAAACCTTCGTGTAGGGGATTATTTGTTTTATTATATTCTTACCGTTTAGGCTCAACAAATGTTAGCACATTGTTGAATATTTGGTTTGTCTTTTCAAAGCGAAAACTTTATTATAATTACAATATATTATAGAAAATAATCTAGCTATTTTTTTTAACTCCATTTAATCTGTCTAAATCTGTTGAGGTTCCTTCTGTTAGTAAATTTATAGACATTTTATCTTAAAATCAACAGAGATTCAGAGAAAACATTCTCTATGTATTTATAACGCATTTTACATTATTTGTGTGATTCAAAATACCTATCTGTTCAAAACCGTATATGTATCAATACGTTGAAGGAATTGTCCCATCAACAAATCTTACATATTATTTTTTATTGCAGTAGTGCATACAGATAATCTGAGAATGGTTGATTACGGAGCATCTAAATGCTTCTCTTGTTTCATGTGAGGTGTGAGTTTCTCAGTTGTTTGTTAACTTTATAGTATTTTATGAACTGTCTTTTTCATTGTGTGTTGCGTTTTAGTGATTCTGTTGTCTATGTAAAATATCATTGCTAACGACCCAACTATATATCCACCAGAGACTAAATTACGTATATGCTAGCAACATTTATCTAAGAATTGAATGCTTCTTTTTGTAACTTTATTGGGGTGTAAAAGCGTTGACCGAAGTACATTTAGTATGAAGCGCAGAAGCATTCAATACTTATAATTACATTTTTTAATTAGGATCATGAATTCACAATTTACATCAAGTTTTTATTTAATTTACCTGTGCACTTTATTATGGGACCTCGTGTCATCATAAATGAAACTTTTTATTGTGTATTGCAACTGCTTAAGGAATAACACGTGATATGTAGTTAGCCAATCAAAATAGCGTATTATAATGAAAGATACCTCTAATGTAATTATTTCAATTTATGCTACATCCTGATCTAGCTCAAACCAGTTGTTGTCTATTTTGTTTTCAAATGTATAAGAAATTACCAGTTGATTACCTTTATTACAGTCTGTACAATCCTGTAAGTATTCCAGATATTTATTTGAAGATTTGTCAGGATATCTAAGGTTTAGTATCCACTGTTCATGTGTTTTCCTTCTTTGGAGGCAATCGTTATACGTTCGTTCAAACTGTTGGATTGTCAATCCGAAAATATCGTTTGAGATGAACATTCCTCCGTCTTCTGATTGGTAAATTGATGGTGCGTATTTGCGCCTTCCACGGTAGGGAAAGTGTTTAACCCCATATTTTTCCAAGTATGTAATTTTTCTCATTCCATAAACATTTTTATCGTCGTCATGTTCTTGGTTACTGTTATTTTTGTCCATGATGATTCTAAATATGGAAATTATGAAATGCATTGAATATAAGCTTACAGATATTACAATTATTCTATCCATAGTGTACCATCATTGTTGGAAATTTAATGTCGTAAACTGAAACAGCTGATAGTTATTAATTGAAACATTTCATGCATCATGTCCAACTTTTTTTTAGTATTTTAAACTATAACAGACATGTGTAAAAACATAGTTTAGCTATAAGTTGGATACTTTATAAACGTTATGTGTTTAATATCTCAATTTCACTTGCCTTTTGAAAGCAGCCGTTTATTGACGTTGAAACGAAAAAGAGAAAATTTCATAATAAATGAATACATAAATGATTGGTTAATAAAAATTATCTTATCTTATCTTATCTAACAAGATCATATCTGTTTTTGCTTGTTTTAAAAAATAGAGATTAAAGGCGATGGAGAGCTACGTATTTGAAGTGTTATACGCTTGTATAAAAACACATTGAATGAAATGAATCATAATTGGAAACCTGACTCCAATGTTTTCCTTCATTTTTTAAGGTAAAGTGTAATGAATTTTTATGTGCACATATCAACTGGTTCTGTAAGACACGTTTGTGTAAAATTTTATTTACATTTAAAGTTTACAAGTCAATCCTTTTAACATTAAAGAAAACACTATATGTTTTAAGATTTAACTCAATATTCTGAACACGCAAGTTCGTAAGTACAAGTTTCACAAATTAATCCGAAAGATGAAATTTTAAAGGGATAATGTTCTTTATTCTGAAATTTAAACACACATTGTGTGGTTATATTAACAAATTGCAAATCTTTATTTAAAGTTCTACGACACAATGTTGGTTGTATGACAAGATATAATTATTATATAAGATGTAATATTGAGTTAAAATCATAAAAAAATGATGTACACAGAAATCGCAGAAACAAGAGCAAAAGGATACCAATGGGTCTTTAATGCAGCGAGAAACTCCTGCACACCGAGGCGTTCTTCGGCTGGCCCCTTAACAAATATTATATTAGTTCAGTGACGATGTAAATCGTACTCTGAATTGTGCTGACATGAATTGTCATTGATATGGTTATATTTTTGAATTTACTGTTTACAAATTTTTGAATTTTATGAAAAACTCAGGCTTATCTCAGGCATAGATTACCTTAGCTGTATTTGGCAAAACTTTTAGGAATTTTGGTCCTCAATGCTCTTCAACTTCGTACTTTATTTGGCCTTTTTAACCTTTTTGGATTCGAGCGTCACTGATGAGACTTTTGTAGACGAAACGCGCGTATGGCGTATACACTAAATGTAGTCCTGGTATCTATAATGAGTTTATATACACAAGAAACTAAAATTCAAGACTAACAAAGACCAGATGCAGTCGTTTAAGGAAGCTGAAACGAATTCCTGGTACACCAATTTTGAAGTACTAGACGTCAAGATTATATCTGCTATTGTTTGCTTTCACAAAATGAGATGGGAAGCTGATTAAAAGTATAAATCATTTGTGTGTTTGAACTATAACGGAAATTGAAACTCAACTCTCCACTGACTCATACTCGAAAACCCCGCTCGTTTATTTTTATAAATATATTTCTTGGTTGGTAAATGTAAATACACAATTCTAACATGACGTCCTTCAAACGCTTTGAGTACACACCCGTGGTAAAATTTGAATATATTGCATGGGCTGTTACGATCGTACTCCCACGTCATATGCTTTTTTATGAATGAGTTTGCGACGTCATAAAACGATGACGTTATAATATGAGCATTTTACGGGAAAATACACGCTTGTATTACCGAAAATCATCACAACATGGAAACGTAAACAAACGATGCTAAAATGCGTTATAAGCCATATTTGTTAAAACATTTAAGACATATCAGTAAATTATCATTTAAATTAATTCAAAACTATCTATATATGTTATTTTAAATAGTTTAAGCATGTCACTAATTCAGTTTGCTCCGTTCTTTTACGCCAATTTAATAGTGTTTTTATTTCTGGGAATGGCAAATATTTGCCTCCACCTGGAGCGCTTCGACCTATTAGAATCGAAATAATTCATGGGGGCTTGAATATATCTAGATTTTACTCCGGGTTGTCCCTTTATGCCGATATTTTACCCCTCGCTATCGCTCAGGGTAAAATATTTGTCATAAAGGGCCAACCCGTGGTAAAATCACGATATATTCAAGCCCCCATGAATTATTTCTTAAATGAAATTTGGCATCATTTCGTTTTTTGATACCTGATACGTTTCTCCCTAATACCAATAGTATATGTGAGACACTTTTGTAGTAGTTTTTGTACCTTAAAAGTACACTAAACAATTTTTTAAATAACGTAACTACACAAATGTAGAGATTTGGAATGCTTTTCAATGAAAAATAGCAAATACTTTGGAAGGGCATATATTTCAGCTATATAAATCCTTATTTGCTCTATCAAAATGAGCAATAAAAATATGAAAAAAAATAAAGGCAACAGTAGTATACCGCTGCTCAAAAGTCATAAATCCATGGACAACAAACAAAATCGGGGCAACAAACAAAAACCGAGGAAAACGAACGGAAAACAAAGACATTTAAAGTTCTAACTATTGTCTTAATCTACACCTCAGAGTATGGGCAATGACCTAAATATGATATCTGTCATAATAATGAAAAGGACAATATGATTGATCAAAATAGAACAATTAACGAGACTTGCAACCTACATTCTACTCCTCTCGAAAATAGACATACCATAACAAGCCAATAGAATTCTTATAATAAATATAAAAGGACTTTCAGATTGATCAGGAGTATGATAGTTGTTATTTATTCGTTTGAAGTGTTTGGGTTTCTGATTTTGCTATTTGATATTGGATTTTTTCCCCTATATTCGACACCTCTGAAGAATAGAAACCCCATACATATTTCGTACTTAAAAAGAATATCAAAAGGCAAAAAAACACATTGACTGTATACAAGGCAACACTGATGACCTACGTCAGGGTTTTTAACAAACAAGACAAGCAGTATGTTTTGCGTCGACAATTTAAAAGGAAAATAGGGAGACAGCTTGATGACGCTAACTGTGTACGTCCGTCCTATGCACAAAAAAAATAAAAAAACAAGAAAAACAAACAGTAAATGTGTGGTTCAGTAGCAGGGACCAAAACTTCACAAAACAAGATTGAAGTAAACCATATTAAAAACGAGAAAAAAAATCCATTTAAGGTGGTATGGGAGTCTAAAACCAAAATGATAGAATTTTTTCATACTTTGCCAAAACGTAGTACATGTATCTATTGATATATGTTGAAAAATATAATAAAAATGATAGGTCACCGTGCATTTTTTCGAGCTAAAGGACGTGACAAAATGACAAATTTTGTATGGATTATACAGTAAAAATCACCATTTTGCGATTAGAAACTAAAAAAATGATAGAATTGATAAATACTTAAGGAAAAGATAGCTTTCAGACAATGCTTTGAGAATATCAAAAGAAAAGATAGAGTCGCCGTACGTTTCTTCCAGCTAAAATACAAAATAGGAAAATTCCATACAGAATCCTTCAGAAAATGCACTGTTTTAGAGTTACCTCCCCTTAAAATGCCAATTTGATTTTTTTTTATAACAACCACAAATAATCAACATTTGCAAAAATATTAATATTTATAAGTTCTATATAAATTTGTTCTTGTAAATGAAAATTCACATTAAATATTTGCATTCCTGCATCAAAGTTTGCTAACTTGATAGAAAATCTGGACCTTATGTTCTCTGTTTTTTTACAATCCAAGATGGAGGAAAACACCCATACCACCTTAAGTGCCATTTGTTGTAAAAGGTAGGAGTGGAATGCATTTTGCAAGCCTACAAAATATATACATTTACTTTTTTTCAATAAACCATATCTCACGAAGTTTACTATTTACACCATAATAGTGACATGCGATTTCTGATCGACACATTACATTACATTGGAGGATCTATGATATGTCAAAACTAAGCAAATTTACATTCTTCTTTACCCTGACCTTATGAAAAATTATGGCATTTTTTGCATTAAAGATAAATTTGATATTTGGACAATTTTTCTTCGGTCTTTAGTTGCCCTAAATCACTGCAATTAAAAACTTACATTTTCTTCAGTTGAGGATCATTGACAGTCGTAACTGCATGCTACCTTTACCACCTCTATCATTTCATGAAAAAGTCTAACAAGGAAGTGAACTTCCTGCTAATAATTTTAAGTAGTTTTCCATGGAGAAATTTCCATTGGATCATCATTTTAACAAAGAGATTCACAGATAAATATCATAAGTGTTTCACACTTGTTCTAATATACATTAAGGAAATCAAATACAATTAAATGAAACCTGCGAATAACTGTTTTTACAATTGTCCATGTTGTTACAGGATAACAAGTTTAATAACGAAAAATTACCAATCCCATAGAAAAATACGGAAGTTACTCAGTTTTGTTTTTTGTTTTTTGTTTTTGCTTCTTTTCATGTAACAAATTCCAGGCATGTTTATTTGGTATTTTGTCCTTGCGATATCAGTTTGTGTAATTGCAAATGAAACCACCCTCCACAGGAATCTATCATTGGAGTTTACAACTTTAGGTTACTATACGACAATAAACAATGAGAATAAAACGCTACCAAATAGTCATAATTAAAGGCAGCGAAATGATAAATGTAAAACATTTTATACGAGAAAATTGGTGGACTGACTCATGTACAAAACCATGAGCAAAATACAAACATCTATATGAAACACATAAAAAAAACGACAGCCACTGTAAATTGCATTGTGGCCGAGTTGAACATGTAAGCGGGCACTCAACCCTCCGCTTACCTAGGACAGAGATGTAATAGAAAAATGAATGAACAAACCATCAAAATCGTTTGCAAATGATTTAACTCTTAAGATTGATATAAAGCAGAAAAACAAAGACCTTTTCATAGCAGGAGACATAAAATCCTCCGAAGATTTCGTTCGGAGCGTTATGATTATGTGAGTCTTTGAAAACAGGGTTTATTTTCGTATGGATTTCTACTGTTCAAAAATGTTCACGAGATCTGAACATCGCTTAACGAGATCTGAACATCGCTTAACGAGATCCGAACAGCGCTTAACGAGATCTGAACACCGCTTTACCAATGTAAAGATGATTATTGGGTTTTTGAATTTTGATACTGACAGACTTTCAAAGTTTTTGTGTTTTCATACCAATCATCTGCCAAATGACGGATTAAACTGTAGTTTACGATGATACCAAAGACTTATCACAGCTGGTATATATCACAAATAGAGAGACGCGATATAGCAATTAATACGTAAATTTTGAATAACAAACATGCATTACAAACTGTATAAACCATTTTAAATTAACAAGAAAGTACGATTTGAGAGTACTCGAAGTTTCTAAAAGCTAGATTAATATGTTAAAAGCCAAAAACAATATTTGATAAAAACATCATGCAACAGAGACTGAAATCAACTAAAAGCATCCTAGGGATTCCTGATTGGCTACATGCATTTCCAAGCAATAAGTGTGGATTTAGAAAGGTTTAACTGAAAGGCAAAAAGTGTTCAGAGAAAGACAATGGGCCAAAAATGTTAAAGGAATACCCACAGGGGGGAAGGAAGGACATATTTCTTTCATGAAAAAAAAATCTGTGTCAAAGAAAGATTATTTTTTTTTACAAAAGTTGACCTTTAATAGGAAAAAGAGAAAAAGGAAAGTAAATTCAAATCTGGAAGTATTAGAACCTAAACTGAGTTTTCAGGTTAAAACAAGTAGAAGAATATCTCAGAAACAAAAGTAGTGTTGATAAAAACTAAAAACACTACCGCGTTGAAGGAAAAACATTTGAAACTGAAAAGAAAATATCAAGCCCTTAAAAGAAAGCAACAACGGATAAACAGGAAACGAAGCGACACAGATCCCAAAGAAGCAATACTTATAAAGATATCCAGGAAGTTATATCAAATAAGATAAAGTCAGTTAAAAACTAATAGTAAATCATACAAAGACAAACGAATTGGAAAGAAACTAGCAAAATGTACAATTTCAAGGCGAAGCCGACAATTCAATTTATTCAGTAAGCAGTGTCTGTTTCTGCACATCGGTGTTCCTGTTGATTTCCTTTTATAGTTGTTGTGTTTCGCTCGGTTTTAATTTGGTACCCGGGTTCGCTTTCTTAAAATCGATTCCTGACTTTTAATACCGGTATACCACTGTTGCCTTTATCTGGAACCTGAAAAAATAGAGAATGTTAATTTACACAACTCAAAAAACAGAACTGACCAGGAATACATTAGCAGGAATACAAAACTAAAGATACAAGAAAGCTATCAACGCAAAAGATCACGGAAAGAGAAAGAAAAAAAAGCAGATGACCATCATAGAAATTTTAGAACGAAGTGATAATAATAGTACTATGCCGAATACGAAGGACGTGAAAAAAGTTAATGACCATCAAAAGCCTAAACGAATACTTGAAAATTACATAAACAATTAATATAGTGATAATTTTCGTTTGGAAAACGAAACAACGAAGGCAAGTCGAGCTACATTATACATATGTCGTCTAAGTATAATATTTTGCAGTTTCGTTCACAACAAAAGATAGTGCTTCTGCATGAAAAATTAAAATATGGACCTGATGACAAACAAAGGACCTAATGACAAAGTCAAGATTGTGAAAGTGACAGAGCACTAGAAAGTGTATTAAAAAAACTTCAATGAATATCTTAAATGAATAGTTAATTATAAGGTTAATAAAGAAAATAGCGTTTAGTAAAGGACATATTAGACCGTTGATTTTCCCGTTTGAATGGTTTTACACTAGTAATTTTTGGGCCCTTTATAGCTTGTTGTTAGGTGTGAGCCAAGGCTTCGTGTTGAAGGCTTTACTTTAACCTATAATGGTTTACTTTTTAAATTGTTATTTGGATGGATGTTATTTGCATTGGCACTCACACCACATCTTCCTATATCTATATATAATAGATATTGGTGTTGGACAGAAACAAAATAGGCATGGTGATGGTAAATGTCTTTTGAAGAACCTAACTCAAGTGATTTAATTGTCATAGGACTTCATTATATCTTCACACTATAGTTTTCCTATATATCTACATAGCCCTGTGTCTGGTTCATACAAATAACAAAAATATGGATTTTAAGGTCAAGAAAGTGCAGCTCTGGAAATTCATAGTCTAGCACGAAGATCTTAATTATAGTATTGACAATCTAACGTCAAGTGCCGTCGAACTTAAGTCAAGACCTGAAGATATTAAGTAAAGCGTTGGAGATGAAAAGTTCAGCGTTTTAGGAATAAAGTTAAAAGTCAAAGTCAAGTCCTTCCGGAGCAAATGAGATTGCCCCTAGTTCCTAGGCTAAAAAGTTTAGAGTGCCCGTAGTTTTGAAGAAGAAAAAAAATAGACGTTAAGAATATTCAGAGCTATCGGAACTTTATATGGATAACAAATGCACGAATAATTTAAATTGTTTACTTGTGTGAATGACTTGTGGAGAGACAAACAGAGTTATTCGACTTTTTAACACATTCTACTCATAACATTTAATGAAGATCATGGCTTGAAGCTGGAATATCCCTTCTTTGCCTTTTCATATACATTTTTAAAGATTTATTTTTACTCCTAAATCAATGAAATAAAAGTTATACATATAAATATATATAATAGCCCCGTGTTTGTTTTAAAATGTGGAATCTATGTTGTTTGTTTACACCTGGACACACTTCAATGCAATTTTGTTCTGATATTGGTTTTTAAAATCATCGCAGAATTTAAAACTTTACACAACACGTCTATACTCATATATATACTTAAAAATGTCATTTATATTTAGATGAAGTCACATGATTTAATCTGATCCGGGGTATTTCTCTCCAATATTAGGAATTGTTAATCTTCCTGGATAGACGTGAACAGTTTTCATTCCTTTTACTTCTCAAATATTTTGACTTTTATGATTTCATTTAACAGTTTTGTGTTTACGATTTTTAAGCTGCTTATAACAATCTGTATTCATGTTTTCTCTTTCAAACAAAATAATTTGACTTTCGTTTCCGTTTAGGGTTTGGGCAATATACCAAGGTAAGGTTATCTCCGTTATTTTGATAAACTATTTACAATATTCTTCTGATAACAGATACTAGGTTTTCTTCACAAATTATCTTTTAAAGTTTAGTTTAAACATAAGTCATTTTGAAAAGAGATACAATAACACTTGGATAGTTGAAATGAGACAATCTTAAAAATGTTACGGTAGAAGTAAATATAAAAAACAAAAAATCGCACCAATACTGAACAATTCAAAACGGAAAGTCCCTAATCAAAGACAAAATCATAAGCTCAAACACATCAAACTAATAGGAAACAACTGTCATACTCCTTACTTGTAACATGCATTTTCTTATGTAGAAAATGGTGGATTCAACCTGGTTTAATAGCTAGTGAAACCTCTCACTTGGATGACAGTCGCATCAAATTCCATTATTTAGACAACTATCTGCGAACAAAATAGGCATATAAACAAAGCACGTTATCAAAAATTAAAGACAGGAATTCAAAAATTTTACCATATCACAATATCACAAGGACGGGATGTACAAGAAATGTGTGATTTAGATACAAGTTTTTTTAATCATAAAATTACAAAGAGATACATTTACAAAGCGAATAGTATGATCTGTCAACAGTTTCTAAACTCAAATATAACATAAAAAATATTCACAGACGGAATTTGTACTCCCACTGCAAAAGTAAATTTTATCTTTTTGTTATAATTTGTCATTTTTTCTTTTCCATTTTAAAGACACAGCTGTTAAAACCATGTGTGTTGATGGGATAAAATTGCCCACATCTTTATTATAGCCATTCGAGCCTGATTCGGATTCGTTTTTTTTTCACTGCACGTTATGCGTGTTATGAATTCTGTTCTTTTTATATTAAAAAACATAACAATAGATGTTATGTGACAAATGTCGTGATAGTTTGATTTTGTCGTTGAAGTTAATGCTCCTCTGAAACCTTGAGCTTGAGTAATTCTTCAATATTGTTAACAATGTTTCCTTTGTATACATTTTATTTCTTATTTTGACCTTCATTGAAACATTCTAGTCCATGCACAATAAATGGATAGAAATAAAAAGAAATGTACGCTTCGTCTTAACACACCGAATATTTTATAACATTTTGTTTTTAAATATTTTTAATCATTTCTTTATATTTATGGCAAACTATATACCATTAGCTATCAATTTTACACTATTTTCTGAAGACAAAACCTGACATGACACGTACATGATGATGCATTTATGAAGTCGATGTTGGTTTAAGTCACAAATTGTATTTGTTCAGCAACCTGATTATATATTTCATTTAATTTTCATGACATTATTTATAATTTAGCATGTAAAACTTAAACAGTGACTTATGATTATTCCCTGTCTTCCGTATATACACCGCTTATAATAATGTACAAGTGAGCAATCGGCTTGACCACCGATACAAACATTGTTATTTAATTTATATCATCTAAAGCTATACGATTAGAAAAACAATATTCCAAATTCCGGAACTACTTTTGGCAGAGATAAAGAAGAAGTGATTAGGCTATGTGGTGGTAAAGACCGAGCTATATGTTGAATTTCCAACTATATTGAGTTCATGTATACAGATTGAAAATTCAGGTGTTACTGAATTTTAGTTTTACTTTGTTTCTTTTTTAAAATTAATTAAAAAACTAATTATTATATAAACCCTTAGATAAGAAATGCACTTTATTTGAATTTAGATTAACCATGGCGACGAAAGACCACCGATTAGTAGCTGCATTAGATTTCGGATCAACTTATTCTGGATATGCTTTTTCTATGCGACATGAATTCAAAACTGATCCAATGAAAATTCATGCTAACCAGGCTTGGAATTCCGGCGGGAGAGCATTGTTATCATTAAAAACTCCTACATGTTTGCTTCTGAATGATAAAAAGCAATTCATAGCTTTTGGTTACGATGCAGAAAACCAGTATGCAGATATTGTAATGGATGAAAAACAAGACGAATATTTCTACTTTCATCGATTTAAAATGAATCTTCATAACAACAAGGTATAACATACATACTACGTATTATAAGGCTATATACATTAAAATGAATATGAAAATTTGGTCAGTTTTAGACTCGTCAAACTATCGTATATTATCGCGAATAGTAATGCACCATCACGAGATCTCATTTTGCATCAACAGTATTAAAGGTACTAAAAGTATACACGAATGCTCTAACAAACAATGTTTTGAAACGGCCTCGGCTTTCAGTATAATAAATAACATTATCAATTCATATAATCGGAATTCATATAATCGGAATTCATATTTATTATTTTATTAATTTTGTTTATTAAACTTTAATCTATGCAAGCTTTGTCTTATATTTTAACATTTGATAATAGCACACATGTATTGAATAATTTGCCCTTAAACTCGGATATAAAATATATCTATTTTTCAAATTGTATAACAATAATTTATATTTTTTCTAGACTTCACTGTAAAGGTTTTCATTCCCTTGTTAAGAGAACCTTTTACATCAATAAGTATAAGAATAATAAATATACAAAGTCAACGGCGATTTAAACTTGTGCTGGATAAAGGGTTTGTTGAGTTGATATTTCTCATTGAAGTAGGCCGTCTTGATGGATTCAGCAATGTATACAACATGCGAAATCGGTAATACGATGCTCAATGCACACTTTAGCTAACATATTTTGCCTTAAGTTAAACTTGATTAAAAGTTATCAAAGGTACCAGGATTATAATTTAGTACGCCAGACGCGCGTTTCGTCTCATAAGACTCATCTGTGACGCTTAAATCAAAATATTTATAAAGCCAAAAAAGTACAAAGTTGAAGAACATTGAGGATCCAAAATTTCAAAAAGTTGTGCCAAATATGGCTAAAGTAATCTATGCTTGGGATGGAAAAATCCTTAGTGTTTCGAAAAATTCAAAGTTTTGTTAACAGGAAATTTATAAAAATGACCACATTATTGATATTCATGTCAACACCGAAGTGTTGACTACTGGGCTGGTGGTACCCTCGGTGACTTAACGTCCACCAGCAGTAGCATCGACCCAGTGGTGTAAATAGTTATCAAAGGTACCAGGATTATAATTTAGTACGCCAGACGCGCGTTTCGTCTACATAAGACTCATCAGTGACGCTCAAATCAAAATATCTATAAAACATTTTGTTCCTATACTAAACCAAAAATGAAACATTATACTTTTAATGTGAAACATTTTTTTGTTTTAGAATATTTCTTCTGAAATGTTCTTGGAGGACATCTAAGCCAAGCCTGTGAGTGCAGTTGATGTGTTTAGCCTGTCCATTAAGGCACTGGTAGATCATTTCATGGACAGTGTGAAAAAACAGGGAACTGGTGTGAAAATACAGGAAATACAATGGGTTTTAACAATACCAGCAATATGGACAGATGCTGCCAAACAGTTTATGAGGGAATGTGCTGAAAAGGTAATACTTTTTGTCGAATACATTAAAAAAAAATCATGCATTAGGAAGCCAAATGAAATAAAAATGAGAATATAAATAGGGAATGACTCAAAGAGAAAACATAGAACAAACAACAATAGACGGTCACCAACAGGTCTTCAATGCACTGAGAAATTCCCTCAAATGTCTGTTTGAAAGAGGAGACTTCAACCTGCTATTCAATCCATATTATTTATGTCCTGAATAAAAAATGTTTAAATTGAGCGTGAATGACAATCTTAGTTCAGTATTGATCAAAATGACATAGAAATTATAAAAGGGATTAAGAAAAATAAAAAAGAAATCTTGATATACAACAAAAAACTACGTGTGTATTTATACTACATAAGTATCCTAAAATATCGTATTCCAATTTTAATATGATAAATGTTTTTCATTTAATTTTAATGAAATGTGATTAAAACAGTGTTATTTTATTGTGCAAATTTAATTTTACTTTTTTAACCACTCTTTGCCTTATATTTTCCAATTTTTCAAATACATTCTTGTTTTTGATTTACTTTGACTTTGTTTAACTGGATGCTAACCGGGAGAAATTAAAATAAATATATATCATTGTATATATGTTTTGTTAATGGAATTTGGTTAAACGAGAGATTCGGTTTTGATATGAGTTCTTGATAATATCAACCTTTACATGCTTTATATGCTATATGTTGTTACAATGCTGCTGCTTTAGTTCTGAAAATAGACTGCACTTTCAAATAGTTTTATTGACTTTTTGAACTTCAAATATATCGCTTGAAATAATTAGAAAATGTTGTGCAAATGTATAAAGTCATATCAAAAATTTACCTTAATTTGTTTTTCCAGCAAATGTAAAATACATCCATCAATAAGATATTTGTATAGGAAGTCATGTGGATATATATATTATCATGGACAATGTGTGGTCATTTTTATAAATTTCCTGTTTTTACAAAACTTTGACTTTTTCGAAAAACTAAGGATTTTTTTTTATCCCAGGCATAGATTACCTTAGCCGTATTTAGCACAATTTTTTGGAATTTTGGATCCTCAATGCTCTTCAACTTTGTATTTGTTTGGTTTATAACTATTTCGATATGAGTGTCACTGATGAGCCTTATGTAAACGAAACGCGCGTCTGGCGTACTAAATTATAATCCTGGTACCTTTGATAACTATTCATTATATAAATCCTATCTTTTCAGGCTAGCATTCCATCAGAAAAAATTACTCCTAGCTCTTGAACCAGAAACCGCTAGTATATTCTGCCAGTATCTGCCGACTGAAAAATTACACGGAGCAGACCAGACTTTTGCAATGTCAGCTGAGGGAACTAGGTACATGGTTGCCGACTTAGGAGGTAAATCTAAGTGTAGTTCATACTTGGTTTCTGTTTTACACAATTGTGTTTATTGTGCTTGTCTATTTTCAAATTCAAGTTTGAAATTCATTTATATCAAACAAGTTTATTTTTCTAAAATAGCTTAACTCTTAAAGGTTGAAACAGTGGCTGTCAGGATAACACGAATTTGATGGCAAATATTTGATAGCTTATTTTATAACTTACTATCAAACGTTTGTCAAACGGATTAGTTTTTAAGATTATGTATATGGCAGTGACACATTTTTGAATTTACATGAATCAATGAACGGCAGTCGTATAGCATAACTGGTATCATTGTAGTCGTCGCATCTTGTTTTATCTATTTAAAAGTCTTGAAATTCCAATTTTTGTCCATCTTTATGGAAAATGGTATCCATGCGCAAAACACATATTTCTAAAATTACCGTCATCAAGTTCACTTGTGACTATAACTTTATAGATTATACAATGTACTTAATTGATAGTTTCTGGTATTATTTCAGTACCAACACAAATTTTATTATCTTTTTGTAGGTGGTACAGCTGACATAACTGTTCATGAAAAAACAAAAGATGGACGTCTGAAAGAACTCCACAGAGCTTCAGGGAATGATTGTGGTGGCACTTCAGTTGATGGCAGGTTCTTCCAGATGCTTGTAAAGATACTAGGTGGACCAGTGATGAAAAAGATTAAAGATGAAGATCCAGCTGCCTTCCTTGATCTGTTTCGAGAATTTGAGGCTGTAAAGAGAACAATTGTAACTGGAAAAGAGGGAAAAGTAAACATGACTATTCCCTATGCGTCTCTTGATGCTAATTGTAGAGAAATGTTGGGAGATGATTTAAAAGCTGTGATTGCGTCATCTCCATACGGAAATGAAATTTCACTACGTGTAGATAAAATGAGAATTGATGCACATCTGATGATAAATTTGTTCAAACCAACAGTTGACAACATACTTTCTCTAATGTCCGAAATTCTCAAAGACAAAAAGGTACAAAATGTAACTCAAATTTTGCTAGTAGGTGGTTTCTCTGAATGTCGACTTATTCAAGATGCTGTTATCAAGAAATTCTGGAATAAAAAAATAATAATTCCAGAAGAAGCTGGTCTTTCTGTACTAAAAGGTGCTGTTTTGTTTGGTCATAGGCCAGACTATATCCAGTCCCGTGTTCTGCGATTCACATATGGTGTTGAAGTAATAGAAGTATTTGATACGACCACACACGATGTCAAATATCTGTTGAAAATCGAAGGAGAAGATAAATGTGACAAGATATTTTCAAAATTTGTTTCGAAAAACGAGACTGTTAAAGCAGGGAAGAGAGTAAGTGGTGAATTTTATACGTCGCACAAGATGCAATCAGCTATCACCTTTCCAGTTTATGTTTCCACAAACGAAGATCCAATGTACACAGATGATGAAAGCTGTACACAACTCTGCCAAATTAGTTTAGAACTTCCTGATCCAACTGAAGAAGAAAGAACCGTTGATGTTGAATTTGTGTTCGGAAATACAGAAATAAGTGTAAGTGCAAAGGATCGCAATTCTGGAAAAGAAATTAAAACAAAACTCAATCTTATATAATTGTATTGCTATTAGCTGTGTTCTCACTAAGTTGAAAACGTATTTTTAGATTTCATTTGACATTCTTTTAGCATTTAACTAATCGTTTTATAGAGGTAAATTATGTATTTCTTGTATTCGGTACCAGATATCATCAATCAATTTAATAAAGTGGAACCAGAGACATTTACATAAAGAAAGTTACTTTAGTCTTTAACCTTATTTTTTCTCAATATTAGACTGGTTTCTGCACTTGTTTTGTAATGATTGTATTGTTCTAATTTTTATGATTTAAATATCACGTTTGAATTTGTCTCGGTTGAAAAAAAAAATCCTTTCACGGATTTGGCTATACTTTTTGGTCCTTTTGGATTATAGATCTTCATCTTTTATATAAGCTTTGGATTTCAAATATTTTGGCCACGAGCATCACTGAAGAGACATGTATTGTCGAAATGCGCATCTGGTGCAAGAAAATTGGTACCGTTAATTTTATTGAAACAGCGTTGACAGAATAATGTTATGCAAAGTTATATTGGGTTTGCTTATAAATCTCTTTTTTTTCTTATTTTTTTTTTACTCATTTCTCTATTCAAAAAAGCAAAACTTATTAGTTGCATCTTTTCAGTTTTACTATTTTTTACCATTGCTGGTGATATTCGAGGTTTTGCGCGCAAAATAGTCGACATAAAAATCCATTGTATTTGTTCACACATATTCACATAGCGAAACCTTTCTTCATATACACAACCAAGCATGATATAATATTTACTGATGAAGTTTCAGTAATCACGGAAATTATTTCCTGTACAATTATTTATTAAAAATGTATGATTTAAAAAAAAACATGTGCACAATATGGCTCTTCAAATATTTCGAATCTTATACTTCCTTGACTTTCAAATATGTGATTTTAAGCGTTCCAGGCCAAGGCAAATGTACATGTATAACGTAAAAAACTGTAATAATACAAAAATGACTTATTCAACGAATATTGGTCAAGCAAAGGACTTTGACTTCCACGACTTTTCAGGAAGCCTTTTTGTTAGTGAATTGCCTTTAAGGTCATGAGGGTTTGATACCATTTAATAGAAAAACAATGCGTTCACATCCAATGTATCACCAGATAAGATCCCCTAGACCCGCTCTAGATTCTAGCATTCATAAATGCAATTATTATCATAACATAAAGATACGTAGGATCCTGATGGTTACAAAATAGTTTTGCATCTTAAAATGAAATTAGGTCTAGAAATCTTAAGGCTATTCAAATATTTGGTCATATATATTGTAGTGTTATTTTTCAGCCGTTTTAGACAGTTTACAAAAGAGACCGTTTTACAAACTTGTATAACTTTTAGATAACCACTTAGGAGCGGCGGATTTTGGAGGGACGATTAATGCAGTTAAAACGTGACATATGGTTAGGAACTACCCACTCCTTATTTAAAAATGGCTGGATCCGCCCCTGTTGAGCTTAACATAGACATAAACAATATATTTAGCGGCTAAATCTTAGGTCATATATTTTTCTCCATTGTTACAGCAAGGGTTGTTTTTTGTTTTGTTTCGAATGCATGATTTTTAAATTTCATAGAAAGTAAAATGCATATAAAATCAACCGGTACTGTTTTAATTTGATTTAGAAGAAAACACTGCAACAATGCTGACGTTTTGACTGGTTGCCTTGGGTATAAAGCGTCTGTCGGCAATGACAACGACCCATAGATTTCATGCATCCATTGTGTATAAACCAGGTGCTATAAACAGATATACGGCTTTCTGTTCGTTATACTCGCAATTTGTTTTTCAATACACGCCTGCAAGGATTTCGTTCAAAATGGTGACAAATGGTTTCTCATATTTACGTCAGATGGTCTCTGGTGGGTTGTTGTCTCATTGGTCATTAAACCACATTTACTTGATTTATAGTTATCGCCCCTGAACTTATATGTAAGATAATAATAAATGGTAGTCCCTTTCATGCATTTTGTTACTTTATTTATTAGTTATTGATGTAAATGTAGTTCTGTAATGAAGTTCAACTTATAGTAGATTGATATTATGTTTTTTCTTCAAAATTTAGTAGTTCACACTATTGTTTTGTCAATGTACAAAATCTATTTCTGCATACAAACTAAATTATCTGAAGTATGCTTTTGTTATTTTTTCTTCCTTTTTTTGTCCAATGCACATCCCATGGCCATTCATTTTGGTTTGTTAAAGAAACGCCAATTGGCAAAATAGGCTGAAATCCATGTTGATTCATAAATTCTGATATAAACTTTCCT
Organism: Mytilus trossulus; assembly: GCF_036588685.1. Taxonomy (NCBI): domain Eukaryota; kingdom Metazoa; phylum Mollusca; class Bivalvia; order Mytilida; family Mytilidae; genus Mytilus; species Mytilus trossulus. The sequence continues at coordinate 24,747,253 of NC_086383.1, read as the reverse complement.
GAGACTCTATCCTTATGTGTATGAAATTCCATCATCACGAAATGCACATTTACAGATCTGAAAAAAGTGTCTGCTCCTTTTAACACATTATGCTCACTTCCCTCCACGTCCAGTTTAAGTACGGCAGATTTTATATCAATCACTTCTAACAAATCATCCAATCGTATTGCTTGAATAGTCTCAAGAGCGCCCATGACAGTTTTTCCGGTATTTATGTTCAAAGAGCTCTTTTGCACGATATTGTTGCCACCTATATTTGACGGAGAAGACTCACGAACAACAACCGTCGCTTTCATGTCTGATAAAGCATTATGAATTATATACATATTTTTTGACAAGTTCCCTAATTTTGCCGATGCACAAAGTCGATCAATGTTATCCTTAAAACAATCAATTGATATCACTTTATATCCTAATGAAGCTAATGTTAGTGAATAAACTCCAACGTGGGCGCCAATATCTATAAACCTTGCATCTGGATACTGACCCATTACTTCTACTGCTTTACGTAAGTTGTTCTCCTCCCATGCTCCCCCATTTAATAGAACACGTGATATGTGGATGTCATTGTCTGGTTGATGTAAATATATAGGGATTTTCTTTTTACGTTTTTTGTACCGTAGATGTCCTAAAACAAAGTTTTTCTTTCTCATACATTTGCTATCGTTGGTGAAAGTCCAAAACGAATTGTTGTACGAAAAAATACCATCACTTCTTTCAAAAGAGACTGCTTTCCTTGTATTTTTGGTATTTGTAAAATAAGCATTGATGTCTTGTTTCAGAAAATCAGTTCTAATCTCATGTGGGGAATGGAATCTCATATAATTATTAACACTCTTCGTTGATATTTTATAGTTTGTTTGAGTATGTCTTGTGACCAACCAAAAGAGACAAACAAAACATAACACAATAAGTAAAGTGATATATGATTGCTGACATACTTTGACAATTTTCAAAATAGTTTTTTCCATTCTGTTGTTGATGTCTGAAATATAACAAAAAAATTATATACATTGTTGCATTGACCGCATGGTACAAATTTACATGTAATCCAGTTCACAGAGATCCAATTTCCAATTATGATATTGATTCATCAAAACAGGAAAAATATGCATTTATATATATACAGCCCGGTAATGGACACTCTCTCGATACTTATATACGTTTGTATAGAACAAGATAATGCATGCTGTGCTCATACTATTTATGACGTCTTTTCACTGAATCAGTTCGATGTGTTCTAATTGATTTTTTTCTCTTGGAGGCATGCTTGTTTTTTTCTGTATTTGTACTTTGTGTTGATCTGATCAATCAAGCCATTTTAAATATGCCATGGATATCAACGGTAAACACATGTATTAATTTGTTGAAATTAAATTTCAAGTACGTTTCAATAACTTTGGGTAATCTGGGTAATCGGACGTTGGTACTTTGTTCTGTGATCTTTTTGGTTAATACCTTTCACACATTTTGTCACGAAGGTTTTATGCGGCATGGGTTTTGCTTATTTTTGAAGGACGTAAAGTGATTTATGGTTGTTTTGACCCTCAATCTACGGTTACTGAATAGTTATCTTACTGGCAATTGTACCACGTCCCACTTAATTTTTTTTAATCATGAAACGTTTTTAGTCCATTTTACTTTCAATACATGGAATTGCGGCATAGTTTTATTATAATCAGATTGCGTGATTTGGCGTGTTTCAACATGTTAAAGTACACACTATCGTTTATACTAGCTGTGATATATACCAGGTTTGGAAGACTAAAGACAAGTATATATTTTGTAAATAAAACGGAGACCTTTCAAATTATGATTCTTTTACTTTGATTCAAACGCCAAAAGAGGCTGATACATATAATCATCAAAACATTCATAGTTTATAAGACAATACAGTTCCGGAAAATACGGATTCAACATACAGATATATACCATAGCTCTTGCAATTGGTATTACTTAAGCAATGTCTATGTCAGTTTGTCCTTATCTTGTTCAATACAGACGTATTACTAATTGCTAACTGTCTTGTTGTTTATGTGTAGAACTAAAAATACGTGGTATGATTGTCAATGTGACAACTCTCCATAAAAGACTAAACGACCCTCAAATCAACAAAAAAGGTTACCGTACGGCCTTTAACAATGAGTAAAGTATAAAATTTAGAATGGAAATGGGGAATGTATCAAAGAAACAACAACCCGACCATAGAAAAAACAACAGCAGAACGTCACCAATCAGGTCTTAAATGTAACGAGAAATTCCCGCACCCGGAGGTATGTACGCATAGCCAGCTATGCAAAGTCCAGAAAGGACACATACAAAACAGTTCAAACTGTTATAGTAGTCTCAGATTCAAACGAGGAAACTAACGGTTTTATTTATGTTCAAAATAATAAACGAATACAAATATGATACAGTAACAAACGACACCCACTGAATTACATGCTTCTTATTGGGACAGACACATGCAGAATTTGACAGGATTAAACTAGATTTTTTAGCGCCATCACTCCTCCTAAACCAGTACAGTGATGCAACGGCAAGATACGCTGTTTGTTTCGTTTTGATCTGAGACTACTATAGTTATAGTAGTCTCAGTTTTGATATAATAGAGTTAAATAATCACCAGTTTTAGTTATGATGTGATTATGTACTGAAGATTGGTATGTGCCAATGAATTTCTCTTTTTCTAATCTGCTTTCTTTTGTTGAATGTTTGCTGTACTTTTGGTGTTTCTCATAATCTCATTTTTCGTTTTAGTCATTTAGCTGGCCAATTATTAATAAGTAAATAAACCTTACCTTATGATTGCATCTGTATTATGGTATTTAGTTAAAACAATGAAATCTTACACTAGGGTTTAAATCAGAAAGGAAAGTAGTTTTATCATTGGAGCATGAACATTCCTATTGTATTGGTAATAGTTTGTGAAGATAGAGTTACGTCCATTTTCAAATATAATGAACTTGTAAACAGTAATCTATTTTAAAAATATTTCAAAAATACTTTTACCGACTGGATTTATAGTTTCCTAAGAAAGATTCCTCACATCTGAGGTAAACATATGGCATAACTTGTAGATCCATTTATATATTTTTGGAACACAACCGATGTTAAGAATACACACATAATAAATACCTACTTTAGAAATTTCTAGACCTTGGACTTATTTCACACAAAAAAAAATAGAAGAAAAGTACTCGTAAGTTATGAACATTTTTGTAAAAACGTGAGCTGCACCGATAATTGATTATTCGTTAAACGGGAAGAAAAGACAACCGATTTGTTGTGTTTTAAATAGACATCAAAGAACACCAATGCAAATAATTACACACAATGTATACAGAACCCGTTTGTTGTTTTACGAAGGTGCATGACAGTGTCAAATCTAACCGGTGATGTACATTCCTATTGCAATTCGGACATGATTGATATTTTTGGTTTAATGTCCAGTGGCAAATGTTTCATTGATTTTCAGTACACAATTGTTCTAAACGTAACTTCATCCGGTGTATGGAAGATTCACCTCGACAAATTCTTTAAATATAGAGCAAATTATCATCGATTTAAACTGACAATTTTATAATCAAACTTATAAACTCACTATTTTTTTTATAATATTAGAAATTCGGCAACTTTCAGTCTTGAAACTTCCGTGACTTCCATGAAATCATCATGATTGAAAAGTATTTCTTGAATACCGAATTACGGGTGGAATGGTATCATCTGTTTTTGTTTCTTATATAAACACAGAGTAGTTATGAACTTCAAATACCCGTGACGTCAACAATAATTCTAGAAGGATGAAGAGTTTTTGATTACCACAACAACGTTACCTTTGTCGGAGACCTAGCTGCCTACTAAATCCAGTATAGAACATCTTTTATGGTGCAAGGCATATACCATTCCTGCTGTTATGGCCTCAATTTTCTCCATAAATAAAGTCTGTATTAATATTGGAACTTGTGGACTAGAGACATCCAAAATCACTCTCAATAGCATTGAATTGTTTGAGAAGACTAAATTTCCTATTTCATGATTAAAGTCATAAAGCAGAGTTCTTAGCTTTGGAATAAGTTGATTCCTCACAGTATCTGTACTAGCACATTGTAGCAAGAAATGTTCAGTATCTTCGATCTCATCCATACACAATTGACATATCGCACTTACTTCATACTTGTTAAATCTAATACGATTTGATTGCAGTGTTTACACTCTTGTAAGTAACCTAGCTTTTACATTAGCTTTCATAATAGAAATAGAGTCAAGTCCTGTGTTGGCCCAAACGTTATGAACAGTTCCACAATTCATTGACATAGGATGCAAGAAGCGAAGAGTAGACTTTCATTCTGCCATATTCGTTATCTTCTGTTTCCAGAATGTTTCTATTCTCTATTTCACATAGATTTTCCAGCTTTCTCTATTTGGAATCGAGTTTAAAATGTCAAAAATAGATTCAAATTCATACAATGAGAGTATAGCGTCCACATATATAAACCAGCTATGAGAGGTGTTATCCTTCATCACAAGTTGTCTAATACAAATCTCCTTCTCTATATCATTGTTTCGCACAATGTTACCAAAGTTCACTAAAATTTGTCTACCAGAAAGTTAACCTTCCCCAAAACAATACTTAGTAAAGTACAATGTAATAAAGCATACGAACACACCCACTCACCCGACTCGCTCATCCTCAAAAATATAAAAAAATGCATAGTATAAAAAAAAAAACAATCATTATATACAAAATAAAGGATAAGGTCACTGCGGATGCCGCACAAATGCCTAGACAACGAACGGGAAACCGGAGAGGACATACTTGGAATCTAAACCGATACCGCTAAATGTCCAGCTGTACGAATTTCCGTAAACAAATCGTATCCTCTCCGTTGAGAATTGAGTTTTAATCATCAATATTTATTTCCGGATTATACCTACGAAAATAAAAATAATATTTTTGATGACACAGACCTTCAGATTGATATAATACACAATTAGGAAATTGCTTAAAATCTGAGGTAAGCAGATATGTTCTATTTGAAAACAAACTAATGCATGGAGGCAAACTATCTCTACGGAAAAGAGACGAAATGTGCATGTCTTTAGCTCTTACTGAGACTACTGTTATAGTAGTCTCAGGCTCTTATGAATGGCAAAATACGACAAAAATACACACAAAAATAAATTTTACAACATAAAAGCTAAACACTGTGCTACACCTTTTGAACATGTACACGAGCCATAGTCAACATAATTATGAAGTCTTAAAAGTACATTTTATTTTTTGCTTTGACGCCTTTCAGCATTTGTTCAGCAAAACCTGACAGTTGCCAAAAGAAAAAGAATATGGTATATATAATAGCCTTTCAACATGTTCAAGACGAATCAGGGTCTGTTCGCCCCCTTTCACCTTCGCACCCTACATGTTCGCACCCAACATGCCCATAGTCCGTTCGCACACAACATGTTCACGCCCAATTTTTATTGGTTTTGTATGTATATATATGTGTTTATTAACTTTGTAATCAAATTTTGGCAAGTGTATTCCTATAAGTATATTTGTTGTCATTGTCTCATTATAAAGTGAGACAGCATTATTATTATTTAAGTTTTGGATAGTGTATCATGTGTATTGTTAAAAAAATTAACAATCCTTTCTAAATAAAGTGGGATTCTGTCAACATTTTATGTTGTGTTGAATAACTCTTAATCATGTTTTGGTTAGTGTATCCCTCTAACTATGTTTCAATCATTGACTTGTTTTACAATAAAGTGAGATTCTGACTACGTTTTTTTTGTGTGTTGAATAAATTTTATCACGTCTTGGTTATATTTTATTGTTTCATTGTTTCAGATCAAAGGGATCAAGCTGTTAAAAACAATTATCTTTTGTGTTTTTCATTTAAAATCTTCAATGTTTTACTCATACCAAGCTAAATAAATACATTAAGTATTTAAACCTAAGCAATTTAAAACAACAATTATGAATCTGGAATTTGAACTAAAATTAGGCGCGAACGTGAAGAGTGCAAAGACCTTGGGTGTGATTGAACGTGCGAGGTGGGAACGTGTAGGGTGCGAAAGTGTATTGGGCATGAACCGTTCAAGACGTCATTTAAATTATTTGGACTACACAAACCCCATTAAAACTAGAGTAACTAATACAACTAATACAGTATAAAGTAACCCCTACTATAGGCCAATGACAAGTTATGTTAAATTTCTATAGCCCTGGAGAGGCATGGCACCTAGACAGATATTACACTGAATCAAACAGCTGCTTTGCCAGGCAAGCAGGGGTCGTGGCCAGCTGTTATGGTAAAAGAGATGTTGGACACAGGTGTGATGCCAGACAACATCATTTGTACATGGCAACATATTGTAACCAATTGGTTAGATTTGAAATCTTGTTTCCTACTGTTTTGGTTTATCATGTTTATTGATATCATACCTGTATCCTGCTGGTGGTATTGGGTCTGTTCGCCCTGATGACATGTTTGCCTTGAGTTTGTTCGCCCAAAAGAGTCTTTCATCCTTGGTTCATTCTCCCTACATTTATATTAACCAGATGCTCCACAGGGCGCAGTTTTATACGATAGCAGAGTTCGAACCATGAACAGTTGGACACAACATTCAAGCTTGATACAGCTCTGAATTCGGATTGTGATTAAATAGTTGACACAACATAAGTTTCTGACACAGAATGAATGTGGTCTAAGAACCTAAACTTAAAATCTTAAAAATTGTAAATTGGACATTTTCAATGTACCTATTACATGTATTATGGTCCAATATTCCAAATCTAAATACATGGTTAGATTCAACATATCATAGAACCCCAAGAATTTAATTTTTGATGAAATCAAATAAAGTTCAATTTTGGACTCTTTAGAAATGTTAGACCTCAATGTGGACCAATATAACCAGACCCAAATATAAAAAAATTAAACACATGGTTAGATTCAGCATATACAAATGTATCAAAGAACCCCATATATATTAAATTTTTGTTGAAATCAAACAAAGTTTAACTTAAGACGTAAGACCCCGATTTGGACCAACTTGAAAACTGGGCCTATAATAAAAAATCTAAATACATGTTTAGATTCAGCATATATATCAAAGAACCCCAAGGATTCAATTTTAGTAGATATAAAAAAAAATATATTAATTTTGGAACCTGATTTGGACCAACTTGAAAACTGGGCCCATAATCAAAAATTTAAGTATTACTTACATGTTTAGATTCAGCATATCAAAGAACCCCAAGAATTCAATTTTTGTTAAAATCGAACTGTGTTTAATTTTGGATCCTTTGGATCTCAATGTAGACCAATTTGAAAATGGGATCAAGAATAAAGAATCTACATACACAGTTAGATTTAGCATATCAAAGAACCCTAATAATTCAATTTTTGATGAAATCAAACAAAGTTTAATTTTAGACCCTTTGGGCCCTTATTCCTAAACTGGAGCAAAACTCCCAAAATCAATCCCAACCTTCCTTTAATGGTCATAAACCTTGTGTTTAAATTTCATAGATTTCTATTTGCATTGTACTGAAACTGAAGTTATGGTAAAAAAAACCAAGAAAAATGCTTATTTGGGCCTCTTTTTTGGCCCCTTATTCCTTAACTGTTGTGACCAAAACTCCAAAAATCAATCACAATCTTCCTTTTGTGGTCCATAACCTTGTGTTTCAATTTCAAAGATTTATATTTACTTAAACTTTAAAGTCATAGTCCGATAGCATATGTGTCTTGAGACTTCAACATGTACAACAATGTTGCCAACGTCATATATATACCAATAAATATAAATATCTGCAGAATTTTTTTGTGGTCATCATGGTCATCTGGTCATATGAAAAAAATATAAGGATTAACATGATTAAGGGATGAAGGGCATTAAAGTTTACTTTTAACACTTATTCAGATATTTATATGTGTTATCATTGTTATATCATTGTATATGGGCATAATATGGCATGTATGGTATATAACTATATATATATTCTAGAAATCTTTGAAAAGATAGAAATATGTACAAGTTGATTGCTTTGATTGCTTGTTTGATTTAAAGCATTCATTGATCAATGACATAATATATCTCAATGATTGGTGTAATATATATATAACAATTTTTCTTTGGATGTTTTAATGAAATAATTTATTTTAAAAGTGTGTTTAGGAAAAACCATGGTATACATGCATTATCTGCAATTTGATGTTGTACCATTCTTTGATAATTAAATTACTTGTACATTAGTTGAAGTACAAATGTAGTACCCTTGACTGGATGTATTAGGAGAAAATTCTGAAGGGTTTCAATTATCTTTTCAGAAATCCTGGAAAGCAGATTGTAACAGGTCAAACAATTGATTGTGAAGTCATCAGCATAAAGATGTAAATATTTAGAATGATACCTTGAACATGTTGAAGGTTATTTAAGGACTCTCAAATGATAGCCAAAATGAGGTATGTAAAATTAGTTAACATGGTTTCTAAATTTAAATGTATGTTTGAACCTACTACATTGTACTATGGATAAAGGTGCAATGTACAGGTATACAAAATTAATACTGTTTCAGAAAAGGGAGACAGTTTGGTACCATTAAAATATTTAGTCCCACTGCAATCAATGTTTGCACCTGTCTTAAGTCAGGAATCTGATGTACAGTAGTTGTCGTTTATTTATGTGGTTCTTAAGTGTTTCTCATTTCTCGTTTATTATATAGATTGGAGCGTTGGTTTTCACGTTTGAATGGTTTTACACTAATAATATTTGGGGCCCTTTATAGCTTGCTGTTTGGTGTGAGCCTGTTGAAGACCATACTTGACCTATAATGATAAACTTTAATAAATTGTAACTTGGATGGAGAGTTGTCTCATTGACACTCGAGGTCATACCACATCTTCCTATACCAAAAACCTTGGCTAGTTACATTTATGTGTTATTTGCATTATGATATTGACAAAAATAAAAGGCTTGCCTACTTTTGTTTTAAAAGGCTTGTCCACTTTTATTTTTTGTCTATCTGATGAGTTAAGCCTTTTTCAACTGATTTTTATAGTTCATTCTTATGTTGTCCTGTTATACCACTGTCCCAGGTTAGGGGGAGGGTTGGGATCCCGCTAACATGTTTAACCCCGCCACATTATTTATGTATGTGCCTGTCCCAAGTCAGTAGCCTGTAATTCAGTGGTTGTTGTTTGTTTATGTGTTACATATTTGTTTTTCGTTCATTTTTTTACATAAATAGGGCCGTTAGTTTCCTCGCTTGAATTGTTTTACATTGTCTTATCAGGGCCTCTTATAGCTGACTATATGCGGTATGGGCTTTGCTAATTGTTGAAGGCTGTACGGTGACCTATAATTGTTAATGTTTGTGTCATTTTGGTCTTTTGTGGATAGTTGTCTCATTGGCAATCATACCACATCTTCTTTTTTATATTGTCTAGTTTGCATATATATATGTTTTATGTATCAAATAGTCTTTAATCCATGCTAAATAAAAGATATGTTACAGCTGAAACATAACATGTGTATCATAATCATGATAATGATTATAGCAAATGTAGAAAAAATGTCCCAAATTGAAACAAACTATTAACATGATTAAATATCTGCAAACTTGGTGAACAACAACACATTGTCTTTTATTTTAAAATTACAAACAAAAGAAACTTTAAGATTTAAATAATTTACATATATCAGGTGTATAATTTAGTTTATTCTGTTTACCAGTTATATATCATGTATATGGAATGAAATTGCATTTAAAAACATTGATCATCAATTCATGATTGTCATGATTGTTTAGATTGCCTAGAATTTATGATCTCAAAACAAATAGTAAAATTGAGAAAGGAAATGGTGAATATGTCAAAGCGACAACCACCCGACCATAGAGCAGACAACAGCCGAAGGCAACCAATGGGTCTTCAATGTAGTGAGAATTCCCGCACCAGTAGGTGTCCTTTAGCTGGCCCCTAAAAATATGCATAATAGTACAGTGATAATGGACGTCATACTAAACTCCGAATTATACACAAGAAACTAAAATTTAAAATCATACAAGACTAACAAAGGCCAGAGGCTCCTGACTTGGGACAGGCGCAAAATTGCGGCGGGGTTAAACATGTTTATGAGATCTCAACCCTCCCCCTATACCTCTAGCCAATGTAGAAAAGTAAAAGAATAACAATACACACATTAAAATTCAGTTCAAGAGAAGTCCGAGTCCGATGTCAAAAGATGTAACAAAAGAAAATATAAATGACAATAATACATAAATAACAACAGACTACTAGTAGTTAACTGACATACCAGCTCCAGACCTCAATTAAACTGATTGAAAGATTATGTCTTCATCATATAAATATCAGGTACAATCCCTCCCGCTAGGGGTTTAGTATCATACTATCATAAAATATATGAGAAGAACATAACCCGTGTCATGCCAACAACTGTTTTTTTAGAAATAAATGTGTTTAGTTCCGATGCAAAGACCCTATCAGTGAATCAATGTTAAAGCCAAAATATGCAATCTTTAATGACCTGACAACAGTATCGTAACTATATCCCCTTTTAATAAGTCTATTTAAAGGTTTTGTTAGTTTCTGAGGAGAATACTGACATTTTTGTGCTTTATAAAGAATATTTCAATAAAAAATTGGGTGTGAAATAACTAAACGTATAAGATGTCTGCATGTTGAGTTATATTTACGAATTATTTCCTTATACCGGTGATAAAATTTAGTAAATGTTTTGACCAGTTTGTGATATCGAAAACCCTGGTGTAATAATTTTTCAGTAATACATAAATTTCTCTCACTAAAATCTAATACGTTGTTACATACACGAGCGAATCGTACAAGTTGAGATATGTAAACACCTTAAGAATGTTTTTTATCTACAGGTATAGAGGCAGGTTATGTCTGAAATATCACCGACCATTTTGGAAGTTATACTTGAAGTACCTGTGTGCGGCTTGTGTCATATCATTCACCTCAATGTTCTGTGTCACTCTTAGTGAAGGTAAGAAGAGGGTGTCTCACTAAATGTCGGCTACAGTCATGATTCATTGATTCCCTATATATATATTTATATATATAATAATTTTGACTTTTTTTATCTTACGTTTTCCCAAAGTTACAGATTCTGACGTCAGAAGTAACTATAGGATGTTCACTCCTTTTGTTTTTTTGAATTTTTGCCTGATATTCAATATCCTATATCTGGTATTATCCCTGTATTATATACACCATTAATAATTTTGCCAACAAATAACCCTTACATTTCTTTTCATCATTTGATAACATATGGTTTAAAATGCCATCTTTTCTGAAATCTTTAATATTAAATATGTGTTATCTGTATTTTTTCAAAGGCATTTTACAGTGTACTAGACATTTATGAAAAAAACAAATTATTTGCAAAACTTTTTTCTCAATTTTAAAGGGATAAAAAGGGGATGTGGACTATACATAACTACGTACTATATACAACCGAATACTGTATATATTTTTTTATTAATTAATAATTTTTAACAGAAAAAAAATGCTAATGGTAAATGTATGACAGTGGCGGATCCAGAGGGTTGGACCCCCCCTTTTTATTGTGTGGACAATCAATGATTTGAATGGATACATATAGATATAGTTGGAATCTCCAGCCCCTGGATAAAAAATCTACAGAGAATAATTTCCCTCCAAAGTTTCAACGGCCTATATCTGAGGGCCGTGGTGTAGTGGTTAGTACATCGAACTAAGTACTGACACAAAGGTTCCTGGTTCGATTCCTATTTGGGATAAAAATTTCAGGAACTCAATTTTCGGCTCTCCCTTGACACCATCTGCGAGTATGGTTTTGAGGAAACGATGATAGTTGTCGGAAGGGGACCATAAATGGCTGACCAGTGTTAAGAGAGAGTAATATCTCTTGCATGTTAAAGACACCCTTGTAGATTTCAAAAAAGAGTAGGCTAATGCCGCTACAAGGCAGCACTCGCACCCGCAAAGTGGAAAGGGATTGATTTAAGTTGCAAAATTTGTTTCCCAATCCACTATAAATAAATATGTTTAAACTATATCTTGAAAAAAAGCACATGAACACTTAATTGTTTTCTGTCTGTATAATTCCTTTATTAATGTACATCATTCTTTGTAAAAAGGTTAACACTTGTTAATTTGAGACAGAGTAGCAAATATTTTTATCGGAATTTGATTTTATGTTTTCAGATTTAGTGGATTGGTTTGCTTCATTCCATACAAAAATTGACGTAAACAGAATTGCGCAAGAATTTCAAAATGATAAAACAAGTGAGTGAAAATAACAACTGAAAATAAAATAATGTATTTTACACTTGGTAAACTTGTTGTACATACATTTATGAAACATTTAATTTTCATCATGTCTTAATGATGTTCAAAAGAGAGAGCAGTCGTGAAGTTGTTAGCGCATATTGGACTTCTAACATAAACTGAGGTTCCTGGTATATTTTCTCAAGAACTGTTTAAACAAATTAAAGGTTGTAAAATTTATTAATGTTGTTACTCACAACAAAATGGGGGTCAAGTTTAATAATGACAATTTTGACTTTTACCGTTCAGGAGTTATGGTTCTTTTAAAAAAACTTGAATAAATGTGTTTCCAGTGGTGCACGTGCATTTGCTCATGAACCTTTCAACCAAAGCTTTTCAAATTTAGATATGTTGTTACTAATGACAAAATGGAGGTCAAGTTCAATAATGGCTATTTTCACTTTTCCTGTTCAGGAGTTATGGTTATTGAAAGATTGAAAAATGGCGTTTTCAGTCACATTGATGCATTTACTAATGAACCATTCAACTAAATCTTTTCAAATCTTAAAATGCTGTTACTGTTGACAAAATAGAGGTCAAGTTTGATATTGATAATTGTAGATTTTACCATTTAGGAGTTTTGGTCCTATCATAATGGTACCCAGATTGCACTGAGTACCCTAATTGTATCTATTTAGCAAAAATAGCAGCAACAATTTCACAAGATTTCATAGAGACAAGAAAATTTGTTATTATATGCTTTGATACTTTGCACGTCTTTTAACATATAGGTAAATATATTAAAATTCACAGAAGGTTCACAGTATTTAACTACAGATGAAGTGTTTACTGAAAAAGCAAAATGTACTGAAACGTCGCCATGCAACGTCATCAAAATGTCATCTTTTTAAAATTAGCAAATACAATATGTTACAAGTATCCATTTCTTTAAAAATGAAGAGTAAGCATGGACAAATATATCCAATTGTTCAAAATATTTGGAAGAAATTAAACAAAAGCTCTGTTATTCGACTTTTGACGATGTGAATTTAAGCATAGATGGAATTGGGTACTCCTCATTACAGAATCAATGATGGTTTGGAGGTCAGTTCAGACCAATATTTCTATGATTCCATATGGATTGAAAATCAAATTGATGTACCTATACAATAAAGAAGGATATGGCTACAAAATAAACACAAAATGATCATAAAAAAACAGTTTAAAATACTGTCAAAATAGGTGCAATTTGGGTATCGTCATGTTAATAGTGATATTGACAAACAATGCCAAAATGCCAGGAGGTCCAAGGACTCAGTTATCATCCTTTGGTTTTAGTCGTCTACCAATATAGTCCCTAGTGTAATCATTGGCACTCACACCACATCTTCCTATATCTATAACTTGCATGTTTTATTTGATACACTTTCCCAATTTTTTTCTTGATATTAAATGCATGAAATATTAAGAAGGGGGGGGGGGGGGGGGGTCATTACATGTTAAAAGATTTGGGTGCTGAATTTTTATGTTAAGTAGTGATTTGGTCCAGTTCAAAAAGGTCAAATTTTATTACGTCTGAAGCTGTCAAACTGAATTTTACACCCTTTTAACACAGAATTGTCAATATTTTGAGTTAGAGCTGGTAGAAGTTTCTATAATTTTTATATTATTTGTCTCACTGGTAGTACACTACACTGAAAAAATCTGTTTGAGAAAGAGCAGGTGCAATTTTTTTAATTTGAATTTATTGTCTAAAAGAAATGCACTACGAAATAACTGTGTTCTTGTGCCAGGACATAAATAAATGTTAAAAATCTGGTTTACTGTCATTCTGATTCTTGTACAGTTATACTATCATTTTTTTTTACAATTTTCATTTTAGTTTATGAAAATACAACAGCAGCAGATGAAATGTTCAAGAAAGTAAGAATACTTTGTCTTGTTATAACAACAAGTGGCCATTTAAATAAACAGATTCCTGTTGTCAATGCTACATGGGGGAAAAGATGTAATAAAATTCTTTATGTCATGTGTACTGACAAAAAACAAAAAGACATATTAAATTCCTGTGATGTGACGGAATCAAAAAGTCATTTGACTCGAAAAGTACGTTTTATGTTGCGATATGTGTATCTTCACTATTTGAAGGATTACGATTGGATATTAAAAGCAGACGATGATACCTACGTGATCATGGAGAATTTAAGATTTTTATTATCATTCCATAATCCTGATTTACCAGGTTACCTTGGTTACCATTTCAATATGCATTTAAAACAAGGTTACATGAGTGGTGGGGCTGGGTATGTGATTAGTCGGACAGGGTTGAAGAAAGTTATCGAGGTAGCATTTAAAGAAAATGGCTGCCCACCAGACGGGAAGGATGAAGATTTAGACATTGGTAAATGTCTACAGATGGCGGGTGTACCTCCGCTGGTATCATATGACAAATATGGACGTGAGACATTCCATACTGATAAGGTGTGGCAGCATCTTTATGGAACTGTTCCCCGATACCTGAAAAAATATAGTTGGAATGGGGTAACAGATGTAAGTTTATATATTGAATGTTGAAATATTAAATGAAATTTTAGAATTTTCTCACATTAATATGAGACAATCACAAGTCCTGTTAAATGAATATCTTTAATTGAACATATGTTATGTATGTATAGAATGTGTTATATTTTTAATATATTCAATTCAATGTGTAAAGCTAAATCATTCTACATATTGGCAGTATTGTACACTTTGTTTTTTAAATGAATATGTTTACATGAACAAAAGTACAGTATGTGTTTTTCCTAGCTCATAGCTAAATTTTTGTTATATTAATGACCAATGGGAGATAACTCATACCACCTCAGTGAAATTTATATAAACATGATAAAAAGACCATTGAAAATGTATGTTGACATTTTCCCTGGTAAAAAAACCTGCTGCTTTTTTATGTGGGTACATGTAGGAAACCAGTGGCGGATCCAGAAATTTTCATGAGTGTGGGCCAACTGACTGCATAAGAAGGATCCCTCTCCAGTCAGGCTTCAGTGAAGACCATATTTTGACCTCTTGAGCATGTTGATGCTTTTATCAACATAACATGATAACTGATACATTTATTCTTATGATAGACATTGTCAAGTGTTATGATTGCCCTATCTTTGACACTGTTGATATTTACCCCACTAGCATGACTAGTTTTAAAGTTTTTAAAAATTTTGATTATATATTGTTCACAAAAGAGATGGGTTTCCTGTCTGAGTCTTATATCGTTGTGGTTTGTAGTCCCCTACCGACAAGTCAAAGGGGACTTTAGGTTTGCACTCTGTTCTTCTGTCCATCCATTCAGCAAATCAGAGTTCCACTTTTTTTTTCTTCATGCTTGAAGATATTGACATGATTGATTTGATATTTGGTGTATTGTATCATGACAAGTTACAGATCAAGATCAAATTTTGTCCTGGTCTGATTATTTCATGCAGATTTATGGTCCTTTGCAATTTACAAAAATAATCAGTTTTCAGCATTTTTTTTCTCATGCTGAAATATATTGATTTTAAAATTGGTATATGGTTGAATCATGACAAGTTACAGATCAAGTTCAAATTTTGTTTCAGACTTATGATTTTGTGTAGAGTTTATGATAATTTGATTTACAAAATTCCTCATGTTCCTTAAATAATCAGTTTTCAAAACTTCTTTTCATCATACTTGAATTTATTGACTTGATATTTGTTATATATATATATATATATAGTTTACACCATGCCAAGTTCAATGAAGTAAAGATCAAGTTCGAATTTCGTTCCAAAACAATGAATTTTTAATCAGTAGGGGGCTTTGTATTGCCATGCAATTCTCACAGAATGCTTGTTAAATCTTAATCCATTCTCTACTTGTTTTTTATAGGGAGGAGGTTGCTGTAGCCAGTTTTCTGTTACATTCCACCACGTTAATCCACAGACAATGTTATTGATGCATCAAATGTTATATAGAACTAGTGTCTATGGACGACAGACTCCGACAGATATATCTGATATGTTCCATATGGCTAAAGTGCTACCATTACTTTAAAGTAGAAGTTAAACATAAATAGAATAGTTATTCAAATGTGTTACACATGTTATATATAAGTGCAATATGGACAAATATTATTATTGCATGTAATAGGGGTGTTAAATACTATATACGCATTTTGTAAATTGGCAATTATTAGCAAAGAGAATTTTTAAGATTTTATTGTGTTTTTTTATACACCCGTCAAAATTTTTGACGGGATGTATTATGGTATACACATGTCCGGTGTCTGTCCATCCATCTGTCCGTCCGTCCGTCTGTCTGTCTGTCCGGCGTAAACATGTCGCACCATAACTTGAGAACGACTTATCCAAATTTCATAAAACTTAATATAGTTGTTTCTTATGATGGTCAAATGATCTGTATACTTTTTGGTGAAAATTAGATTTAAACTTTTTGATTTACGGCACTTTGTAACTTAAACAGGGGGGTGTTTTTTTCACATGTCGCACTGTATCTCAAAAACGATTCTTGATTATGGCTTAAAACTTTAAACACTTTTTAGTTATATTAATCTTAATATCTGTATACTTTTTGGTGATGATTCAAAATTTCATTTTTGAGTTATTTAGTATTTTTTTAAAATGGGGAAGGTTTTTTTTACATGTCGCGCCATATCTCAAATTCGATTTATGATTATTGCTACAAACTTTACACATGTCTTTGTTATAGTAATCTTAAGATCTGTATACTTTTTGATGATGATTCAAAATTTTATTTTTGAGTGGTTGAGTATTTTGTAAAAAAGGGGGAGGGTTTTTTTACATGTTGTGCCGTATCTCTATAACAATTTATGATTATTGCTTAAAACTTTACACACTTTGTTATATTGATCTTAAGATCTGTATACTTTTTAGCGATGATTCAAAATTTTATTTTTGAGTTATTGAGTATTTTGTTAAACAGGGGAGTTTTTTTTTACATGTCGCGCCGTATCTTAACAATAATCTATGATTATTGCTTAAAACTTTACACACTTCTTTGTTATATTAATCTTAAGATCTGTATACTATTTGGTTTTGATTCAAAATTTTATTTTAGTGATATTTAGTTTTTTGAACAAAAAAAAACAGGGTGAGGGGTTTCCCGCCTTGTCTCAAAAACTATATATGGTTATTGCTTAAAACTTTATCAGAAACTATTTATGATTATTGCATATAACTTCCACATAAGACGTCCGGTGTATCATGCGCTCATGGCGCAGCTGTTTATTCTGTCTGACATCTAAACAAATCAAGTATTTATACACATGTAGCTAGACAGTGTTTCTGATAATTTTATGTTTGTCTTATTTTTATTGAGTCTATGATATAAACAAAATGTTTTTTTTATACTTTCTCATTCAGAAAAAGATTTGATTCAACATTATAACAATAAATCTTTCTACAGGATTGTTATGCCCAGCTGATGAACTATTCAAGTGCAGCTTTCATTGGTCGGATATCATCATTTAATAATTCATAAATTATGTTAAACTGTTGAACTACCTTTAAGGTTGTACTTTTTATATTGTCATAGTTGTATTGTCAACATGGTCAAATGAATACAATCGTGAACAAATAATTTATAGGGTTTCAAAAGGCTGTATAGAATATGTTTTATGTTGTTGGACTCACACGTAAGCTTAATAACAAGATTAAATACTAGTACCTGATATTAAATGCATACAACTAGCATCCAAGCTTATACTGTTTCATGTAAACTTATGTGAGCATATTTTTTTTAATTCTAAATATTTTATCTGCTTTATACTGTCATGACTGTAATTTACCATTGGATTTATAATTACAGCAACATTCAAAATTGGAGTTATCTTTCCTTAGTTCATAGTTGTAGTTGATAAATATCCAATTCATCATGTTTGTTATCATAATGATTTAATATTCAATATTTAATGCAATAATATTTTATTCCTATTGGGAACTGAATGCCATGTTTATTTTCCAGTGCCCTCAATCAATTTTCTTATTGTAATTTTGTACTAGGTCAATAAATTATCAAGAATGTGATATAAAAAAATCGTTTTAAAGTCAAAAGTGGTTGTCATCTGAACTCTAAAATGCTTTAAAATGCATCAAGAGTGTACTATACCGCTTATTTTCGCGGATAGAACAAAATCGCCAAAATAAATTCCGCCAATTTAAAAGTGTACATGCAAAGGTAATGTTAAAAATGTTGAATCCGCCAAAATAATAACCGCCAAAATTTTTCGTATACCTTATTCAATGAAAATCGCGAAATTTTACACCCGCGAAAATAACCCACTATACGGTATATGTAAAGTTGTGTTTTCATGCTTACAGGGATTTGTTTTTTTAATTTGCCATGTGTTTTCTATTTTTATTAAAGAACTTTTTATTTCATGTTTTTTTATATTATATAACTGGATTTTTAGAGTCAGAAAATAAAAGATCATAAAAGATAGAAGCTTTTCAAACCTTAAGTATGCATTAATTAATTTTCATAAATATGATGACAGGAGTTTAATATGACCTTAACTGACTATATATACAGCCCTTCCATGGTTGTATTAGTTTTAATAATTGTATCATTTGATAAGAATAAATGTGCCATACTTAGATAGTGTTCAGTCTGAGCCACCTAGATAATGGAGATCCTTATTCAATAGTATATCTAAGTTACTAATATGAGTTCCATCAGATTGTTTTGTCTGATACATAAAACATGTAATAGCATTGTAACCAGGGTTTCCGCTGGCAGTTGCCATTTTCAAAATTTATCAATTTGCAAAAAATGATATTTGTGGCGATAAAAACTTTTTCATTTAAGATGGTCTAGAAAAGTCCCCTTCTTTTAAAGTTGTTCAAACTATAATCAATTTTCCCCATAAAGTTCTTCTTTTTAAAAGATAATTGTTCAGTGTTTATTCATTACAATGTAGACTCGAAGATAAGTTTGAGAGATCACTCATGACAACAATGGGGAAAACTCATCTTAATTAGGGGGATGTTAAACGAAATTAAAGCATGTTTATATTTCTTGGCGAAAAAAGTAATACAGTGGCGAAAAATATTGTTTTTAGGAGAAAATGATAATTGACCCAGGGGAAACCCTGATTGTAACCTATACTATATAAAGCTATGACTCATAACATGTATAAGGGAAAAAAAATTCAAAGTTGAAAACTTAATTGTCTCAATTATGAACAAAATAATGAAAGTAAGACAAATGTGGTACAGGGAACAAACCACAACCACTGAATTACAGGCTACTGACTGGGGACAGGCACATAGAAAATGTGGCAGAATTATACTAGTTATTTAGCGCTAAATACACCCTATGTTTAATGACATACGTCTTCATGAAAATAAATTGACTTTAACTTCATGTATGTTTTTGTTTTATGTCACTTTTATCAACCCAAGCCATATCATGGTGGCCAGTCTGCATTCGTGTAAGAAGTTAGTTTTAAAATCTGCAGATCCATTCATCAGACTCTTAATTTATTTTTAACAATATATTTTTCATTTTTTTATTAAAGTTTTTAAATCTCTGTTAGCTTTATGGTTAGTTATATATAAAAATGGCCATTCAACAATAACAAAAATTGGGTTCTTGTTTGTAAAATGGATGTTTAACAAAGACAAAGAGGTTCAAGGTGAGGGGAAAATGGGGACATAATTTTTCAGAATTGTAAATTGAGATGAACACAATGAGGCAAATAGATTTGGTAGAAAACATTTGTTGAAATTAAAAAGGGGACGGGATCATCAGTGAAACAGATGTTCACTAACGGTCAACCGACTCATGATGACTGGCGTCCGTAAAATTTACGAATGGGATGATTTCAACTTCACCAAATAAAACCATAATAGCTTCCTTTTGATGATATATCATTCTGTTCTGTGAGGGGAATTTATCAAGGAAATATGAATTAAAATTTTATTGCATGATTTGGATTACGAAGTTTTTTTTAACAGAATTAGATCATATGTAAATATTAAGAAGTTACAATGTATGATAGCTGTGCCAATGACACAAACTTCCATCCAAGTCACAATTTGTAAAAACAAATGCACATACATACACTGTAATTTTCGATAGATATTTAAATTTAGTAAATTGAGAAATGATTTCGCTGTTGTTTTTATATTATTGTGAAAATCGTGTATGATCACTTTATAAAAGATCAAATCTTATAACATTTTATTGCATTATTTGTGTCTGTACAGCACTTATTGACAATATTTCGTCTATTCTTTAAAAAATGCAGAAATAAACGTAGATATTAAAAGTACTTCTGATTTGACAGTTTGCAATGCCTTACATGGTAATATAATATACAGATGTTAAGAGTACATTTTACTTTGATGTAAGAATGTACACTTATATAACATAGTGGTTCTTTAAGAGCTTCCTTATAATTTTATTATTAGAGGGTGTTATATTTCCAACCGGAAACTATCATGTATTAACGCCTACAATTATTTCCTTCAATGTATCTTCAATATAAAAATAAGTAAATATGGTATGATTGTTTAATGAGTTTACAAAAAATAAATAATTTGTAAAATTCTTTACAATTGGCATTTCCATAATTACATGACGTATAACTTACAGAAGTAAGTTCCTCTTTGAAATATGCACACAATGGATTGTTGTTAGATGTGTTATTCTTATTTCTAGTTGGTAATTATATTTCTCTATTTTTTGTGCAAATGATTGTTCGAAATTGAATGATGACGTTTAATTGTTTTCATTTCTTTTGAATTTCCTACGGTGACTTTTAAAGAAAAAGCTACCACGCCTGAATATGCCACATATCGGGAATACTACGTTCTACCTATCTTCGGAAAGGAAAGATCAAAATCACTACATAATCAGATTCCATCACAATCACTCGTGTATTACGATACTGGTATTTCGCAACTGTAGACAGTTGAGTTTTAATTAATTAAAGAGCTCGGCATGGCTTCGCGCTATAAATATTAAAACTCCTGAATGAAGAATAATCGTTACAAACTCTTTGTAGTGATGGAATCTGTATTTCTTATATTGTTTAAATAGTAATTAAAACAATTTGAATGTGTGAATATGGATACGACGCTAGTGCGAGTGAAATGTTATGTTATGTACCCATATACACCGACTACTTTAGATGTCTAATACTATTGAAAGGAACATTGATTTTTATGTATATTAGACGTTATTTCTTTATTAGATGTTATAAATTCACGTTATCTTAACAATTCTATGATTAATGGGAATCAATAACTATCACATTGGTGTTAGCTGAGCGATAGATTGACATGCCGATAATGAAATTTATTTTTCATTCGATACCCACGAGAGCCCCATAATTCCGCTTCTGTTGCTTAGATCAATATACAATATCCGAGGTTAGGTGTGATTCCCACAAGAGCCCCATAATCAAGCTTCTGTTGCTTAGATCAATAACAATATCCGAGGTTAGGTGTGACTCAGGATACCTAAGGTTGTCAACCCTTGTCAATCTTCACACATATAAAGAAAAGGTAAAAGTGTGCATTAATAATTGTTTTGTTAAATGTGTCATCAGGCAATACATTACTTGTGACTTATGCATGTTATGTATGATGCATATAACATGTTATATCATACGTTGATTGTTTTACGGTAACATGTGTTTCTTGGGGATCTACCGGTTACAACACAAGTAAGGTAATCAATATTTGTACTATCACTTGTTATAAAGTAACATTATATATTGTATCGGAAGAACAATTTCAAAGCAATTGGATATGATGATTTTTTTAACATCTATTTTGAAACAACTGAAGCATGAAATATTTAACTATAAGTATCCACCTTCATATAATATGTGAACTCATGTTATGTCAAAAAACTGTAAATTTATGCGTTTTCTCCTCACTAAGTACAATTTGCTATACATAAAGATACATGATGTATAAATTATTACATATATAAAGATCTCGCTTTATACTTTAGATTTCCACCGACATTAAATTACCATTTATTCAATAATTTAATTATTTCTATTTTCTTATTTACTTTAGTTAAGTGGATAGGGAAGCAAGTTAATACAACTTTGTTTAATACCTTCCCATTTGGCTGGTTTGAGTAGCGGCATTTGCCTGCTCTTTTGCGAAATCTTCAATGGTGTCTTTTACGTGCAAGAGATATTGCTCTCTCATAACACGGTTCGGCCATTTATCGCCCCATTCCAACGGACTATCATTGTTTTTAAGATCATACTCGCAAATTGTACAACAGGAGAGAGAGAAAGAGAAACAAGAAGAAGATGCACTAACCATTACACTATGGGCTCTAATGAAGGTCTGAATGGAAGAGGGTCCTTAATTTCTGTTTGATAACTTAAAGTCAATTTTTCTGTATTCATTAATTTTATATTGCAACATCTCATTATTCCTTATTCTTTATACCCCCCCCCCCATTATTCTCTCTTTTTAAAATCCCATTCACACTCTCTTTTCATATGTTCTAAACAATTTTATGAATACGCTCTGTACGGACATGCTGGAATCTTCCAATACTGTAAAATATATACATGTTTCCTCACAATGTATTGATATGAACCTTCTCATTAGATATAAACAACAACTAGATGATCAATGACTCACTAGCACATATTATTTAAAATAAAACCTGAACAAATTCCCCATGTATATTATACACTGATATACGTTGACATGTTTAATAAACTATAACTTAAACACGGAAAGCAGTAATATCAATGATTTGATTTATGTAAAAATGTATACAAATATGTGATTTTAATATGTCAAATACTGAAATAGTGTGCATTTTTGTTTACCTGAATTGAATTATCATCAAGGACATAATAACACGATTTGATAAAAATCATTGATTAGAGTTTATTATTAGGTGCACGGAAATTTTATTTGGTTATTTTCATTTTCTTATCTGACGCCATATTAAGGATTTAAGATACAAGGGTATTGAATAATTTTTGTAAGTAAATCGTTTAAGATTCAGACATTCAATTTTGATTAGAATTCAGAAAATACATCGTGGCTTAATTCAAATTGATGAACCTTAAGGTTCGAGCATAGATCGTCGAAGTCGTTTTAGGACTTCGACATTTTTGAGTTAATATGTGTTCAATAGATACGAAATCAAAATACATGTTTAATAAATTCTTTTTGACACTAACTAAACAACGTTACAAAAAGAATCAAATATTAACCTTATATTTTCACGGTAGGTGCTTAATTGACGCGGTACATTAAAAGAGAAAGTAGAAATAAACCCTAACGCTGTAGAAAGGATAGTGTATAGGTTTTAGGTAAGCCTTTAATGTATCTCCGCCGAGAATAAGATATAGGATGATGTGGTGCGCGTGAGGCCAATGAGACAACTCTCCATCTAAATAACAATTTATAAAAGTAAACCTACAAGAGGTCACAGCCAAGGAATGTCAGTCATGAATATGGGTCTGCCTTTATATGTTTTCCTAAGAAATTTATTTTCAAAATGTAAGAATCCAGTTGGCATTTAGTTTATTGTCATGAGGATGCATGTAATACTTGCCACCGGACGTTCAGCATCTACCAACCCTTCAATAACTTATCCTTTGACGCAGGCATGTTTTTATTGACCTTCGAAACCTCACATTTTAGCTATATTTAGTCTGAGATTTCTAATAACAAATCATAACTTATATTTTGTTTTAAGTTACAAATTCTTAACCGCTCAAAAAACTAATATGAGTCTTCCCGAAATGTTCAAAAATGACAAATTGCATTGTCTGTTTTTCTTCGACATACGTTTCTTTTTGTATCCCTTTCGTTGTTTACCTCTTCTTTATAAACGTAGTGAAATTCAACTGTGAAGTCTTTTTTCCAGCATTACTCTTATGCTTTTGATACGTTATTGACGGTTTCTCCAGGCTTCCTTTACAAATAAAAGTATGGCCGCCACGAAACAGCCAGTAGTGTTGAAAGTGGCTTTGAACATTGGAAAATAAATCAAATAATCAATGCAGGACGTATTATTTTATTTGAATCATGCACATACAAATAATGTATTCATATATCGATATAGAAAGCTCATTACAATACTATTAGTCTATCATCTTATAATTTAATTTTGGATGAAACGCGTCTTCTGATTGGCTGACGTTATTTTGTTATTAGCCCATATACATAATTTTGTCATGTGACCGTGACGTTATCAACGTTTTTTCATGGTTTTCTACGGTTTAATAAAAAGGGAATTTAGAATTAAATTATAAGAAATGACTGTATTATTTGTTCTGTCTATTCGAAATAACATAAAAATGTGGTGCACACTGTTAAATAACCCGCTATGCTCGTTATTCAGTTTGCACCACATTTGTTATGTTATTTCTTCATAGACAGAATAAAATATTACAGTCATTCCTTAAATAACATATTTGTTTGAGTTGAGTCCTTGAGTACGAAGAAGGGATAATAAATGACAAGTCTGCTGAGTACAGGAACAAATGACCTAAAATAAAACAGAACACAGAAACGAAAGCATCTATCACGACAACTAAAGCTGTATTACTCATGTGTTTGGATTTTGAGTGCTCAACACTTCCCAATCTTTGACTAAACTTTTACATTACACATTTTTTTTATAATAATTTTATTTGAATATAAAAAAAATAAAATAACGGAAGGTAAGATAGATTAAAGACATTCTTCACATTTCCTTTTCATGTTAAATGATTGTTGTTATTGTATATTTTTATATTTTTCTCTTTGACAGGAGTCATGGTGGAATCTATGGAAATTAGCAAAAGAAAAATTTCGCCATATCCAACACTTCCGGAAATCGATCATACAAGAAATGTATTTGTGACCCGCTTTGTAGCAAGATTTGTTCAGAAACACCGGAAGTATGCAAAACTGCTTCAGGAGAACGGAGCGTCACTTCCGGAAGCGTTTAGTAACTGTTCAGTTAATTTCTGTGCAACTTTTGAAGACGAAGTTGACATGATTGTTAGTGAAAAAAAGAATAAAATAAAGAATGCCTGTCGAATGAAGGGTGCATATAGTATAAAAGGACTTTTCCGTCAAATTTATCAGATTGTACGCCGTGCAAGAGCTTCACGAATAGAGAGTAAATTACTAGACATTCCTAATCATGATATATTGGAAACACTGAGAGACATTGCGTCAGAGTTAGGGTTTGCGTATGAATATCAAATTGCCATGTTGAAAACGGAAGCTGAAGTACGTCTGCTCGCGGACCATGCTGTTAGTTGTACTATGAACTTTTTGAAACAGTCTGATGCAACGCTAAATAGATGCCACATTTTGGAAGCAGTCACAGATGTTTCACCCAAGAAAAGTTTAAGTCGTGCTGAAAAAGTTCAAACACGAATTCAAAAGACGAACAATGTAAAAGTAACAAAGACACAAAAATGGCGTCTTTCTGAAATTTTTAAACAACCGGGTCTTCGTATACCTGATACTGACGGGATAGGTTATAACTTTTTAGGATGTTTTACGCCTTATGGAAGTTTATGCAGACCAGATAAATATGGATTCCGAGGTCCACTCCACGTCTGGGACGAGAACACATCAGGATATGCTCTTCTTTACAACGATAAAGTGTCGTGCAATAGCGGCCATCGTAGAGATATAGAGCGCGATATAACAGACATTCACCAGAATTATCAACCAATTCAACTGTGCTCACACGTGTGTTTAAGTAATAAGATGACAAAAGAAGGCATCGAATGCAAACTGGACTCAACTAGTATACATGTAGCTAATAAACAGAATACAACTGACACATCTGATTGTTGTCCTGTTTATGACACTACCTGTGTTGATATTAAAGATATCACCTTAAACCAGGATAGAGAATATATTCCTTCCGAACAACCATCGATGATAAACTGTCACTGCTCTACCGATAACATTGACAATAGTTTGCTTACAGAAACAACGAACTCGATCGGTTCTATAGATAACATTAATAATAGTTTGCTTACAGAAACAACGAACGCGGTCGGTTCTATCGATAACACAGCTGATAAAGTCATAACCGAAAGAAACGGGAATACATCTACATCAAAGCTCCTTTACAGCGGGATTGACAACAATGAGGTTTTTCTTCAAAAGATGGCAGCTCAAATGATTCCGGCATTTTCGTCGAGTCTAACCATAGGTCACACCAAAGATTAACTGGTACAAATAGCGATGTAGAAAACAGCAATACACTCAACAATAATGACGGACAAAAGTCACCATTAAAAACTAACTTTTTTGATGATATACTAGTAGCTGCATAATCAATTTGTCTTTAAGGTATTAGTAAATAAACTCACCATAGATACCAGGACTAAATTTTGTATACGCCAGACGCGCGTTAATTGCACATAGTGTAGCAGAGAGAGATTAGTCATGTAACATAGAAAGAACAAACGGAAATATCTAATAAATGGAATTCTGTCTATAACGCGATGTATGTGTTTACTGGTGTCTTATTTGATTATACTGCTAGGATTCTTTTAGATTTTTTTTCATGCATTAAAAGTCTTCATAAAAATTTCACAGTTTTTCTGGTATGTTGTTAGATTTTGGCCTCCATATACGAGACACTAAATAGTTGCTGTCCCTTTGAACGAATCTGTCTAGTAGGTAGAATGTTTTCCGTAGAATGTTCTCTATATCCGAGAACGATATAATTTTATGTGTTTCAAAGAAACTTATTTTTTAGCTGACTATGCATTATGGGCTCATTGTTGAAGGCCGTTTGTTGACCTATAGTTGTTAAATTATGTGTCATTTGGTCGCTTGTTGAGATCTTTTTTTATGTTAGGTATCCTGTACCAACAATGACACTTTTATATCCTTTCCCAATAAGTGCCCTTAGATACCTCCTCCCAATTGTAAGACGTAAGCATTTGGTATTAGTAAAACATAATTATGCTTAAGACAGGGAAACACGACAAATAGACACTCAAACGCATAAGTCGACAACTAACAACGCCTTACCAAAATGAAGAAGAAAAGGAATTCAAAAGTACAAAATGTATACAAAATACAACATGGAAAACCATATTAAGACTGAGCAACACAAACTCTATAAAAACGGGATTGATCTCTATTGCACTGGAACAAAAAGCAGATCCTGCTCCCAATGTGGCACCCGTTCAAATTACGGAACACCTACGATAAACAACGCGAAAAGTTAACAAGTTACGAGCTGTACATTTTTTAAATTTTTTTTTAATCTTAACTGCTACACTGTTTATTCGAATGTATGAGATGATTGTACACATTTTGTGATGTTTAGAATTAAGAGATGTGCATCCTAACACCCCATCAAACAGAGGTAGATATTAAAGTCATAACAAACCAATAAATAAATATTAAATAAGTACCAGTCTAATGCCTAAGAAGGCATAAGACAAATCAATACTTGGCGCTTACATAGCATACGTTCGGAAGCTATACAACGTTATTAATTTGTACGAAAATCAAGCATTTATAAATTAAAAGATGAAATAAATAAAGAATTGAAAACATACTTTTATATCAAACTCTTTATGAATAATTAAGTTTTATTTCCGTTGTTAACAGTCTGTTATGTCAATGTTTTGGCCAATCAGGGTTCCCACCACTGGAATATATCCCTCTGAAATAGTGAATACACGGACTTGCGTGCTCGATTCCATTATTCTTAAAATTATCAAAGACAGCAAACATTCCAGCCTCGGTGTGGTTACCTTTGTTACAAGGAGATGGAAAGAAAGTTGTCTGGCAAGGATCGCCCTGAAAATGTAATCAAAACAGTTTCTATGTTAAAGCTGTTGAATTGAAGCAAGATATGAAATCTAAAGATAAAAAAAATCAGAAAGGAGCACATTTTTAACAACAAGTATGGTCAATATCCGTCATATTGTATCAGTCAGAGGGTTAAATTTTGAATATTAAAGCGTCTTAATATAGTAATGTTAAACAATATGTTTTTCTTTACAATTTGAAAATTATTAATTAACTATAATTGAAAATAGCATATTATAAATGTTGTGCGTCTTAAGGGCTTGTCTGATTTCTAAATCACTTTCAAAAGGAAAAGCACATAACGCTCAAGCCTGAACATTTGAAATTCATGAATTGATGAATATTTAAAAAAAAATTAAAAAAACACATATCGTGGCAAAAGGGTTCCACAAGAAACAACAAATTTCATCGATGCTTACATCTTGTTCAGCTTAATTTCTGATATACTATCGCTGATCATGAGACAACAGGTCGGAACATTAGAAGACGTGATATACTTAATTTGTATGTACAATCTTACCTTATTGGTGTAGAGTGTGACGAATACTTCCTTTCTGGTATCTAACGCATACTGGTATCCTGCCAGTTTAGTCCGGTCAGATATTTGAGGGAACGTGATGTAACCAACCTGAACAATATAGCATTGATTAATTATTGATATCGATCTGTGAAAGGGATACCAAATGGCCACATGAACTCAACATAATTATAGATATATTTATTAAACAAACATTCTTTTCTTTATTTGCTTGCAATCGTACAGTCATGATATTAAAACATATAGACAGATTGTTCAAAGGAGTTAACGATGGTCTTGATCACAGAGAACTGATAACATTATTCAAAGTTTCTTGTCATATATCTATATAAAGTGAACAATTTGGGTCTAAACCAAGTCTTTGGTGTCTATGAATATTTAACTGTCCACAGTTTTGAGTTTTGTTTCTGTTCTTTTTGTTTCCATCTTCAGACCTTGTGTTTGTTTAAATTATGCAGTTGTCATGTAGCTAGGTTAGTTTAAATTATAGACACAATTGTGTCTAAACAAAGGATAATTTTACCTGCACATCGAAACTATCGAAAATGTCAATCAAGTGTCTGACTGCATCTTGTGTTTTTCCGTTGTACGTAATCAGTTTTTGTGTACTACCACAGCGTCCCCAGTGCCAGCTGACGGAGTAATGAGTAAGTAAATGACCATGAACTTGTTTCCTGGCTTCCGTTTTAATCATGTTTAGGTTTTGTAGGTACCGTGTTTGTTCTGACTGTCCACTGTGACATTTTATCGATGCATATGCTTCATTGTTGACTGCAACTCCATCAAACTTCTCATTTGCAGCTAAATATTGACATAATGGAAAATAATTAAGGTTTAGTTAAAAAAACACGTCATTGTGGTATCGACAAGGTGACAATTATTAGTAGTGTATGTTTTAACAGAAACTGACAGAAAAAATGGGAAAAAAGAAAATCGAACGGTCTGATTTACCGTAACATATATTTTAAGTTCCATTCTGTGATTTGATTCAAATGTCAAGTGTATACAGGACAGCAGTAGGTTAAGTAGGGACAATAAAATATGTTTGTTT
Organism: Mytilus trossulus; assembly: GCF_036588685.1. Lineage (NCBI taxonomy): Eukaryota > Metazoa > Mollusca > Bivalvia > Mytilida > Mytilidae > Mytilus > Mytilus trossulus. Next base: position 24,717,514 of record NC_086383.1, on the reverse strand, counting down.
ACATTGAAATCAAAGCGGTGACGCTCAAATTCATTTGGATTATTTTGTTTTGCAAATATCTAATGCGTCATCATTTAGCAGTGCATATCGTATCAATGAAACCATGTATTTGAAATTTTAAAAACTGGTTCGCTTTCATGCATTTATATAAATGTTTATTTTTTTGCCTGTATATATTCAAATACAAATGTAACGGATATATCTATGCGTTAGAAGACATGCATATGTATCGACAAAAACGACTGTCTGATTGCTATTTGTCCTATACTTTTTATATATTATATGTACAATACCTGCGCAATGATCGTTGTACCAGACAACGTTCTTTATCAAATCCTTTTCTGAAACGTCAATATCACTAACAGCAAATAGTGCATATATCTGGAGTCCCGGTACTGTTGAATGACCTTCACTTAATGTTTGTTTTATCAATTGAATTCCAGGTATTCCGCACGATTTGGCATTAAACCCATCTCGTAATTTATGATGAACGTCCGCAAGAAATATCTTTCGAATTTCTCTGCCCTGAACCTTACATGTGTTCCACAGCCATTGTCGTCTGCTGTGAGTGTCCCAAGTATGTGTAAAGCATTTTGAATGTTTATCCCAGTTCAGAAAGTCACTTTGGCTACATCCGGGTATCGTTGGGTCATAACCGTCTCTCCATACATAGATGGCATATCCATGGTTCATTCCCGTCAGCAGAAAACATGTGGACTTTTGTATGAACAAAAATAGATAAATTACACATGGAAAATTCAGCAAATTAGGTTTCATAATGGCACATTAAGTGTGTGAAAGATCAAAAGAAAATTTACCTCTAAAGATAAGAATATTTATATCGCGTGACATTTGTGTAGACACAGTCGGAAATTTACTTAAGATATTGTATCCTGTTTTGAATTATGAAGGAAACTATACTGTGTAAGTTATAGGGAATATATTGAAATAGGGAAAATCATTGTTTATAAATCAACGATTAAAACTTAGTTAACCGGTAGTTATCTTTTGAAGGCATAATGTCTTTCAATTTATTCAAACAATTCATTCAATAAAACATTTTCTTTTCGATTGAAAAGGGGGGCATCGAAAGCAGTTCAACCATTTTTTTTCTATTCTTCCACTATAGCCTGTATACATTTTCATGAAAATTACGGTGCGTTCGACTCAAACTTAAGTGAATATGATTGTCAGCTCCCTCCTGTTTCCTACAAAAGATGACCGCCACAAAATGGCCATTAGTGCTGAAATGGCGTTAACTATTACCGATTTATCAATTAATCAGCTGCTAAGATACATTATCAATTTTAGGCTAAAGCTTTATTTATCGTATCTGTGTTTTTTTTGTCATTTAAAGAATATGCCATGGTAGTGATTGCAGATCTTTGATTGATGACGTTCAACATTCTTTATTCAAACATTTTAAGACTGCGGAATATTTTGCATGCATGACCTTTTGTTTTAATATATAAAAACTGTATGTTGTACTCTAGTTGTCTTTGTGCTATTTGTATCATTGGAAAGTTATCTAATTAAAATTTACCACGTATCATTGAGTATATTTAATCGGGTTATATATTTCATATCAGAGAGGTCAAATCAATAACGTTAAATAAAATGTTCTGGTAACTTGGTATTTAACAAAAACATGTTTGAATTTGGTTTGTTTTTAGTTATATGAAATAGATCAATTCTAAGAAATAGTTTAAACTTTATAATTTTGCAAATAAATTAATAAAAACTTGATAAATGAATAGAATATTTACCTTTCAATATTACTTAATATATAGTTTCGAATATCAGCCTAAATATGTATATATACCTTAAACCGACGGAAATCGATCACAAAGCAGATGGATACACAACGTTGATTTTGAGAATTATAGATTATCGTTTATCATCTCAACGAGATTGATTTTCTCACTTGAGCTGGTACAGCCAAAGTGAGAAAAGCAATCGAGTTTAGATGATCAACGATAATCTATTTATCGCTATTTTACCTATGACGACGTTGTCAATTTCATCATCATGTTCATGTCAATTTCGTTAGCAACGCCACGTGGCCTCCTTAGTTTCTAGTGATAATTATTCCATCTCAAGCGAGTAGCATGATATGAAAATTATCACAAAAAAAGGTCAAACGAAAAATGCACAAAATAGCGATAATAAACATTATTTAAGTAATTGGAAACGAGTGACTGGTGAAAAATAAGGTTTATCCAATTCTTGAACAAATTCATATATATTTCATAAACTTCCGTGCACGATGTTATCATTTATAACGCACCCATATCGTATAAGTATGCGTCTTTTTTCTCTCTCGATTTGTTATGATGTGAAAATATGGCAGCTTATTAAATGTCGTGTTTTTAAGTCATAGTTTACGGATTGTCACGTTTACTTCATTGCATACGGAAAACATATGGACGAATTGTTTGCTTCCAGTAAACAATTCTTCCATATTTTTTCCGTATAGTTTACGGATTGTCACGCTTAGTTCACTGCATACGGGAAACATATAGACGAATTGTTTACTGGAAGCAAACAATTAAAAAAAAATTTGGACACATTATAGAATGTTCCTGAGAAAGAAGTATATGTTCAGAAGTTTCATATTAAAAACTAGCCATTTAATTATAAAAAAAAACCAACATATGCATTACTTTTTTTATTTAAAGTTTCATTTAACTTTATGACAGCTAATCTACTAACTGTCTCATATAAACATATAAACACCATACAACGTAGATCAGCCAAAATAGGGTAAATGTTTTATGATTCCAAACAATCTGAAATTGTTGAATAAACAATATATATACGAATCAAGAAATGTTACAATTTGGACAGAAACACAAGCCGTAACTAAAATAAAAACACATTGGTTTATGCTTACATATAACATAACACAATTTTATTATTATGTACGTATACAAATTGCCTAAATGTTAATCAATAGAAACTATAAACGAGTTGTGTAACAGATAGTTGAAAGTTTCTATTGAACAAATCACATCATTTTTAGACGCTTTTCATATTTGACAGCCATATGTATACAAACTGTATGATATATTCTTGTTTATGTGTCGTTGGATTGTTGTCTCATTTATGTATACCCCACGTATCATTGTATCAATAAATATCTGTGAAAACTTACCTGTTTATTTCCTGATCAATTTGGCCTTTTTATTTTTAATTCTGGTGTACAGGTAAAATGATGTCAACAAAGTGTAACTGTCTAAAGATAGTGTGGATAAACACGTTGTGTGATACTATTAGCTAATAGTTATCAAAAGTACCAGGATTATAATTTTAAACGCCAGACGCGCGTTTCGTCTACATAAGACTCATCAGTGACAAAATATGTAATTTAGTACCTGCTGTACTTAGTTCTGAACATTTTGACGTAATATAAACGACCGTTTGTAGTGAAAGCAATGCAAAGATTTCTTTAGTTGGCAGATAAAAAAGAGACGTTTTCATTTATTATTAAATCTTGAAGAAGGAAATTGTATTTCTTTCGAGGTTACTCTAAAAATTTAACAACTTTGTTTTATATATTCTTTAAGAACTTAAATAGTTCTCAATACTATATTTTTTGTTATATCATTGTTTGTATTGTACTAAAAAAGTTATGGATGTTGTAATGTTTATGCCCTTTGGGGCCCATAATTGGAAATAAAATATCTTCTTCTTATTATTATGTTACAAGAGCGATAACCACAATATCTATTTTCGTTTCTTTTCTTTTCCTGAAAATATTACACAGGAAGTCATGTATCCTAAAATAAACTTCTTAGATTAAATATAAAGTTAAAAAAAGTCAGAAATATTTTTTTTTAGATATAAAAGGTTTACAAAGTCATGGGCCTGATTCTAGGAATAGAGTTGAAACCTATAGTGCCTGATCCTTGACCTACGTGTAATATATGTTTCTTGACTTGTGAAGAAATTCTTACAAAATTATAGCTAATCAGAAAAGCTAGAGTACGCCAGAAAAGTTGTGATTTCAAGTATACTTTTTTAATGTTTATTTTTTATTTACACAAATGCTAATATATTAAAGATTATTGAAAATATTACCAGTACGAAAAAAAACATTGCTGAAAAGGCACCACAGTTTATTTCCGAAGGGGGACCTGTAAACATGTTACTTAACGAGTCCAATATTCATTTCGTCTTTTATTCGTTTTTAGGTTTATTATTGTTTATAAACAGCCGCTTGGAGACCGTGTATATTCCATATTAAGTTAATGGGCGCGGTTTATTCCAAAACGCTGTTAGAAGTTTTGTCACGTCCTTTTATAGATAATAACAACATGATGATGAGGAAAATTGTTAAAAGGTTTCAATAGACGAAGATATTGATGATGAACGATTGAAATAAATAAAAAAAAACCATTTAAGGCTAACAAGTTGTTAATGTTGGCCTTTGTTTTTATATATATCATTAAAAGCAAAACGGAATTGCAAATTTCTTCATTTTGATTGGCCACTATAGCTTAATTATCACGTGTACAGATCGTGACCTTATACAAGTAAACAACTTTGGTAGGAGGTAGGGAAAGGGGGAAGGGGTGGCGCTTCTATCAAGCTTCCACCTCGATATTTTGAGAAAACTAAGGTCTCTTCCTAAAAGGATAGCATGTGCATCAGTATACCTGCTTCTTGGAGCTCGGACAACGGTCCCGGAAAGTACAAATTCAACATACAGATATACAACAGTTTAATGCTGAAATTCACAAAAGACAACTTAGCCTCTTATTTGGTGTTCTCACAACAGCAATTATGAAACAGGCTATGCGTCAATATATGCCCGGAAGATAAAAAAGCGTCTTCACTAAAACAGTTCAATTTTTAGTACAACCTACCTTTCTTTTCTGAATTTCAAAAATAGAATGAAAACAAAACTGAAAAAATCAGCAAAAAACAAATGTTTGACTAACAACGTATGCCTAAAATGTGAAGAAAAATCAACACAGTGACTACAACATTTAGCAATCTGAAACTTAGGTGTCACACACTCTGCTCAGGCTACAGCTTCCTCAACAGTCTCAGACATTAGAAAAGCAATTACAAAATGCCGCATGTTAATAGGAAGTCTATTACAAGCTCATAGATACAGTTTTAATCAGGCCAAAGTAGACCCGATTTGTCCAAACTGTTGAACTAAAACAGAAGATCTATGTTATGTGTTGTCCATTGCAAATGAAAATCAGGATATCATTTTATACTCCAATTAAAAACTTCATATTGAGATTTATATTTGAAACAAAATGAGCAACTCACTCCAGTAACCGTGATGCAAAATGCACACTTATTGTAGACTGTCGAAACTTTGCAAATCTAAACATTATACCGAACAACCCAGATATATTTTAAAAGATTAAAACTATATCCAGAGTAAACTGCTATGAAATTCACAAAAAGAGTTTATCCGCAAGGACATAACACTACCCTGGTCTCACAGCTCCTCATAAAGACACCAATGACAATATCTACCACCATGTGTCTATGCAATATATATCATACATAGCAAAATCGTTGCCGTTACAATTTTAAGTGCGATCTATATGCTTAAATATACTCAGTATTTTAATATCTGCTTGCTTACCTCTGGTATACGACATATATATCAACCTGAATGTGTATAGCTAGACTTTTTAGAATTGAGCAAAATGTAGAATTACTTTCATAACTCAAACATACATTACTGCTTCTTAACAAAGATTTCAACATTATCTAGAAAATATGCATCCGTAACATTTTTGGAATGCATAGATGTTTAGGCTTGCTCTACAAGGCTTTCATACGAATGATGATCTTGACTTTAAAAACATAAACTCTATCCAGTTAATTCAAGAGCCAAAATAGTTCATTGATTAGACATTGATTTTGTCATCGAATCCGGATCCTGGACAAGGTATGTGTTATCCATGTACATAATATGTACATTTCTGTAAATAAATGTTATGAATGTGCAATGTTCTGGTGGAGGAATTCTTTTCACCATTTTGAACTTGAATATGTTGGCATTTAAAAATTAATCCTTGACACCACCTTAGTTATTGACACACCAGCCGTCAGTACCCCAACTCTACCACCACATCAAGCTGAAACTCAAAACGTCCCTCATCAACCCGTTGAACAACAAAATCCTGATAAGGGATGTGTACATCCAGGGCAGCCTACAGTTCTTAGTACTGAACAAAACAGTGAGTTATACCTACTAGTAATGATGTTGATGTGTTTGTACCCCAAAAAATATAAACCAAATATGTAATTTAGAAAATGTTGATTTTGCCCATTTACTGTACAAAAACTTTGTTTCACAACTGATTAACCGAAAAACGTGCTTGGTTTTGATGAAGATGGGGACATTTTAATTGAAAGAAACACATATTCAAAAGTAAAACCATTATCTGACATACATTTTGTAGGTGAGTAGACTAAAGGTTTTTTTAAATTATTTGTTTGCAAAGATTCCCGGATTTGGCAAATGAATTGATTACATACATGACGATTATTAGGGGTGCTAGTGTACCTTTTGAGAACGTTAATAAATATGACAAGCAAATTCGACTTAGAAAAGCTCGAGATCATATGCGTGCATGGGACGTCATTAATAAGCAGCTATGGCGCCAGTTTATTGCAGTAGGCATACATCATGTGCCACAGACATCTTCTTTTACTTCTCACACAGTTAACACTCCTTGCTACGATAATAATTTTAAGGCCGTTTGTACTCGTATGAATTGTGTATACAGCCATGTATCTATAATATATAGCCAGTTCATCATTTGATGTACTGTACAAATTATTCATATAATAACAAGAATAATCCTCGAAGTTCTGTAGATTCGGACTATTCTGCTCCAAGGTATCCAAATTACACTAGGGCACCTGCTACACTCAATTTTGTACAAGGTATCAGATCAATGCTAGAGCTACAACGCAGTCGACCAGGTTTTTGAATAAACATGGACATTTTAAAACAAATACTAGTTTTTCGATAAATATATATAAATTTTCAGGTCACCAGGCAAATGTTCCACGGATGCAATTTTAATCATTTAAAATATCATATTTTTGTTTTACAGCTTGCAATGCAATCAACAGTATGATATTTGGTGTTTTTGTTTTACCCCTGTTAGTACTACGGTTTTAGGGAATATGTTGAAAGACTACTCCGATGTTTACCCCGACTACTACTTTAATGGTTTATTGGACAACGCTCATTCTTTTATTGTTCAAAAGAGGCTTCGTCGCATGCTTCGTTTAGATAAGCGACACGACTGACTGTCGTGAACCTATTACTATTAGATATTTGCGGAAACTGTCATTCACCTACGATTAGGTTTATAATTACACTAACAATTATCATTTAAATCTTGGGCTTTCTCAAATTCTTAAAGATAAACCATCGATCCCAAACAATGGAACGATAGTGATGTTTTTCTGTAGTCGGGAAACAATGTTTTCTTATATATTTGCAGCAACACGTTAACATTAGTTATTGTATACAGTGTTATCAAGGTGAAAAATGCTGTAGTTGTACGAAGTATGAAACAATGAACATTATTTAAAAAAATAAATTTAACATGAGAGACACAAGAAATGTCGTTGCAGTAGCTAGATTGGGCCAATTACCGAAAAAAAGTAATCAATACTTTGTGTTAGGAAAGGTGCGATCATCAATGGAGCATTTTAGCATGTTTATGCTAAGACATACTTTCTCTCTTTTGTTGTGTTTTAAAGAGAATGAAGAAAAACACCGGACGGGTGTTTTTGAGCTATTTATTCTTCACGAAATTTCACTTGTCGTTCGGTATAATTTTAAAATCATTTAATTTCCTGAATAGGACAAACACTTTTGTCTACGAACTTCTCTATGACGAAAATAAAGTAAAGTTCGCCAGACTCAGTTGAAATGTAAGAATAGGTGTACTCAAAAAGTTTAACCTATGCTATATATGTTTTCGACAACATCAAACAAAATGTGACAAACAAGTTCTAATTTTTTTTTCTTTGATGCAATTATGATAAGAGATCTTGGGAATCATTAAGTATGGACGTTTTTTTTTCGTGGTGTCGAAAATTATCCACCTTGAACATGGGTGGGACTGGTACGCTCGAAATATAAGCTTTAACCCCTATTCCGAGACTGCTACTATTTTCATTGAATTGTAATATAGAGTGCACTGACGACGCAGGGGTCAATCCAGCCATTTTCAAAAGGGGATTTTACTCCAAGACAAAAGGGGGCTCAGACCATATGTTCCTATTCAAAAGCATTGATCGGCAAGAAAAGGGGGTTGTTCAACCCCCGGAACAGACGGTGATCAATATCTGCGACGTTGTTTATTTCAACGCAAAGTCTATACGCAAATACATTCAATTGAATTTTAACAGAATGGCATTTAAGTTGAGGTTGAAGTTGATGTTGATGTTGACACATGTATATCAATTAAATTTTTTAATTACGTTTACAGTATTGAATTTAAGTTGATGATGTTGATTTTGATGTTGAAGTTGAAGTTGATAATGATGTTGATTATTTCTGATAAATTTGTCATACGGTAAATTCGATTGCGGATTAAAAGATGCGCAACTAGTGACTCAACTTTTTTTGCCGAATTTACTTTACGCGGCTATGGACTATCCAGTGGCTCCTGATATAATTTCAAGAATCTTTTGTAAAATATTTGTCAGATTTTTTAGTAGGATATCTACATGATTTATCATGTAATAAGTGGGATTTGGAAGGGGTTAGTCGAAAAAAAAGAAAAAATGTTTTTGCATGCTGGTATTCACATATACAACATAATACAATGCATGTAGGTACATTTGCAAATTGCAACTTTAATTCGTCATCTTTCAAAGTTTTACAACAGCGTAAATCAAAAGTGGTTCTTACACGTTATGTCCTCGATTGTAGGATCCTAAACGTTAACATTTCTTTGAATGGTTGTTTTTTAACAATACACATACTTTGAGTTAATAATGCATAGCTGTAATTAAAACTAGTTTTGAGTTTAATCGAAAATGTGAAGAACACTATATTTTTTACATGTGGTGGTTACAGGCATGTAAACATTTTTTTTTAAATACGGAAAACAAACTTAAACATTCAATGACTTCCATAAAGCTAAGACTCTTTTGGAAGTATTTGGACTTCATGGAAAAGGTTTAAAAGATGTCAAAATAGATAGCATTTTTCATAATAGAATCCGGTGGCAATTATTAAATAAAACGATCCAAATTATAAAAATGTAAATTTTCATTTGTATCTATAATTTTGATTGACACTGTTAATTCGGAGGTTCATTGTTCTCCTTTCTAGTAGTTATAAAACTGAGTATTTCTAGGGATATAATTGAGGATGATGACTTCGTTATTGAACTTCTTGAATAAACAAACAGAAAACTGGAGAATGGACATTATCCTACGCTAGAAGACATGACGTAAAACTTACTTCCGTTTCCAAACAAATAAACGCTGTTCTGAAACATTTCAAAGATTTTAAGATTATGACTTTTTAACTGAACATCTATAATAAACAAACAGAAAGCAATGTATGATAAATGAAACAGGTTAAATAAATGCAACAGTAGTATACCGCTGTTTAAAACACATAAATCCATGGACAAAAATTAAAATCGGGGTAACAAACTAAAACCGAGGGAAACGCATTAAATATAAGAGGAGAACAACGACACAACGCTAAAATGTAACACACACAGAAACGGACCAAGCATCAGACAAAATCCCACGAGAATAAAAAATATAACATCAAAACCAAATACACGAATTTGGGATAGACAAGTACCGTGACACATCTTATCGCAATGTGAATTTACACTAAAAAATAAGAGAAAACAAATGACGCAACGTTAAAATGTAACACACAAAAAAAACCCGAACAATAATATAACAATGGCCATCTTCCTGACCTTTGTACAAAAAAAGAAAGAAAAGTAAATCAATTCAAGGTCAACTTTGCATGAGGGAGTTGCAACCCGAGTTTCTAAACAGTACAACATGTTTTATTAAGTAATTGATCTCAATATCAATTATGTCTATTATAAAAAGTTTCATCGTTACAAACAAGCACTGTGAATACATATTGAACTGTTAAAAGCAGACAACTGACTCAAAAGATCTATATATCCACGTTTAAAACATATCCGGTCAAACTATGGTCTCAATATCTTCTATGCAGATACATCACAAAAATGACAAAAGAAAAAAATCTGAAAGATCATGCTTACATCAATAAACAGTTCATATACGTCATATGCTATATGTTTGTAGTTTGTTGGTTTGACACAAACAAACATCATTCATAGAAGAAAAATACAAAATGATGGATAACTAACAATGTATGCATGCTTTTCGAAAGAACCAGACAATGACAATCAATTTTTATATTTTTCAAAACATTGGTTTCTGTATTTTTGATAAATGGTTGATTTACACCATTGAAAAGTATTGAAACGATGAAACGAAAATATCGATCGGTACCAATTTTTTGTATCCTTTTAGAATCCTTGTAATGCATTTCCGTTCACCAAAATTGATCTTGACGATAAAAGTTTACTTTTGGAAAATCCTGAAATCTATATACAGCGTATTATTTTATATTGACGCTTTGCATTCATGACTTTTCAAACACGAAAAAATAGAAACGAAACAGAAACCGTCTTATTCGGGAAAGTAGTGCTTATTGTCAAAAGCGACATGGAAGTCGCGTGCAGTGTTTTGCTCTGCGTTCTGCTATATTTTGAATTGATAACAGGAACTATTGTAAGGGAGATAACCTCTCAACATGTACATGAGTATGATGGAACTTTCGAAAATGAAAAATCTCTTGGAATATCTTACGTAGGATCTTCTATGCAATGTTCAATTAAATGTTTAAATGATAACCGCTGCGTATCGTTTTTTTACCATACAATTACGAAAACGTGTATTCTACATGCAGACCCGTTCACTTACACCAATAGAACAAAAGCCGGAGCGGGTTGGATATTTTTCCAAACGTTTATAAGTAAGTAGAAAAAAAAACTTTGATTTTTAGTTTCTTGTGTATAATTCGAAGTTTAGTATGACGTCCATAATTACTGTACTTGTATGCATATTTTTAGGGGCCAGCTGAAGGACACCTACGGGGGAAATTCTCGCTACATTGAAGACCCATTGGTTGCCTTCGGCTGTTGTCTGCTCTATGGTCGGGTGGTTGTCGCTTTGACACATTCACCATTTCCTTTCTCAATTTTATGATATATTGATTGACAGATAATTGCAGATTTGTTTTGCATAATTAAAAAATATTTTGAGAATACAAATATTGCAAATATGTAATTTTTTTATTGTGTTTCTTGAAAGGGCATAAACTACGATTTATAGATAAAAATGAAATATAATTTTTCAACATTTATCAATATCAAGATATACAAACATTAATATTTCTACTTCGTCGAAATAAGCTGGACAACATCGCTGATATATATTTAGATTACAAATCAATAAAAATCAACTAATTTGAATTCATATTCATGAAACATTTCCTTTGACATACTGATAGGGGTTGCACATGTGTTCAGACTGTGGTCACACGTCGGGTCTTCATTTAAAAGACGAAGATTGTCAAAACGTTGAGAATCAATCATGAGAGTCAGTAGTAAGAACCGTTTTGTTTACAAATTTTATCGACACATTATGTTTTTTAAAGGTAATTCTGAAATTTGAATATATCTTATTCATGTTTTTACTTACAACAAGAACCTCAAAATACCTTAAAACATCTACACTATAGGATTGCGCATACGTAGGTGTCTATTTAATATTTATGTTGGTATTGAGTTATATGACCGTAGGTCATCTTATTTACTTACTTTAGATGACCTACGGTTATATAACTCAATACCAACGTAAAGGTCATCTTCATCAAGTAAATAAGATGACATTTTGTCTGAAATGCACAAAATGCTGTAACATTAAAACGGGCAATTCCGTTGTTTAAACTTGTTTTTATTGACTATTGGTACTATGAAATATCTTATGTCATGCATGTTCGAATCGAAAATTATAATTTGGTTCAAATGATCTAACATAAATTTGACCATCAATGCCATTTAATTATACGCCCATAAGCATAAGCATATTGATGAAAATAAATTGTTATCTGCTTACTTCTCGTGCCTACCATGCATGCAACAAACAAATCATAAAATAGGAGATATCGAGTTAACATCCATGAGATAGTTTACTACCAATAATACAAATTAACAAAAATATATTGACACATCAACATTTGTAGCCAGGATTTACGTGAAATTAATCCGGACTTATGATATTTACCTTACGTCTTATTAATTGGAATACCAATTTTTTTTAAAAGATTTTAAGTATTTCGTTACTCTATAAGTTCTGCATTTCATGTAATGTGGGATACAGGCAACACACAAAGTTTTAGAATTAGTAATTGTTAAATTACAGAGCTTGTTTTTTTCCCTTCAATTTACCTCATAGAAAAAGTTGTTAATATAAGAACATCGAAAATGTAGATCGACTAGCAGAAAAGTGGATAATTTAGAATTTTAAATTCATATTGAACATGTTGAAAGATATATCAATTGTTCTGACCAAATACCTCATCTTAGGGGGTGCAGATGGCCAGTCCGATATAAATGCACGTTATCAATTTATTTAAGAAAGACTAAAATTGTTAGCTATTTAAAAACTCATCATAGATACCACAATTAATAAACACAAACAATGACGCATGTTACACTTGTAGTTTACATTTTTAGAGGCACATGGACGCTGCAAAGCTGATTTCTTTTATTATCGACATCTGGATCTTTGCTTCAAGTTTGGACCAAACATTACTGCGTCTGATGCTAACGTAGCAAATGTTTGTAATGCACCTCGCGAAGAACTAGTGAGGATTGATTCGGAAGAAAGACAACAATATATAGAACTCATCACAGGTATAAATAATTGGTTATAAACTGTACGTACAATTATAAAGACCAGAAAATTGTTATTTTTGACTTTGTTTAAAACAATTGCAAAACCACATTATTTGTGCGTTTGATTAGCAAATTTGAATTTTTTAAACATTGACTGAAAGTCCTGTAAGTTAGTTACTTTTACATACTTGCACTTTATTGTAACAAGATCTTCTGATGTAATTTATTTTTGTCAAGTGTCCAGTGACATATATTTAGTAAATGTTGGCTTTGTTTTTTAAGGTTTTAATGAGAGTCATACATCCGTGATACCATATCAAATAAGATTCTAGATTATAGGTTGTAATATTGCCCTAAAAAAGTCGACGCCGGTTGCGTCCTCTTTATCGAACAAAATATTATACAGAACGTATACGGTTTATAAAAAAAGTTGTCTCATTATATCATTTTTGTTTAAATATATGAAATGACGCTATGTAGGATATACAATGAAGTGTTTATAACCACTTGTGATAATACATAATTTCAAACAATAAAAAGGCAAACTAATAAATGAAAAATAATCATCGACAAATAATTTTTTTTATCACTACCACTTCCCCAAAAAAATGTGTTCATTAAAAAATTATGAAATACGTAAAATAATTGTGATAAGGTGTTTTGTAATACTCACATTTTTGACAAAATAAAGGTGTGTATATATAGACTACATTTATATGAACAAAATACTTAAGTCTTAAACTACAAATATTTAGTTGTCACCAGCGATTTGATCACTTAGAATTTTCTTGTAATTACTTAAAAGCACCAACGGCTGAATTTTCAATTTATGTAAGGTATTTGGCAAACGGTGTCTATACTTACTGTGTTGCGAATTGTAGATGTATTCACTACATTGTAAGCATGCAACAGTGTTTTTTTTTTACAAATAAATGATTATTTAAACGATGGCTACACAACATGTTTGACTCGTTTCATAGGGAGTAATTTAAACAACAGTAGTTAAACGGTGTTTAAATCTTATAGAATAGTCCTTTATCAAATGGCAAAATCAAATGATAAAACACATCAAACGAATTGACAACTATTATCATATTCCTGACTTGGTACAGGCATTTTCAAATGAAGAAAATGGTGGATTGAACCTGGTTTTATAGCACTTAACCTTTCTCTTGTATGACAGTCTGATCAAATTCAATAACAACGATGCGTGAACAAAACAGAACTAATCGATTTAAACACGAATTGAGGTAACATATGTAAACTCAGAAAATCGCATGTAACTTAAACAAGAGTGAGACTTAGTGTGTATATACGATAAGTGTCTCCTGCTATATATATATCTACCCCCATGCAAGTCCCCTATAGGTCAAATATCGCCATTGTGTAAAAAGCAGTCAAAGACCATTATTATATGTTATTAAGATCTATGACTCCAAATACATAAGAAATGTGATTTTGTTAGAATTATAGGTTTTGTGTCCGCTTGATATGATACCTATTGTTTAGTGCTATATACGAATGCATGTTTGTTTTTAGCATAAACGTTCCCTATTTCTATAGAAAGATACATGACACAATTTTTATTTTCAGCTGACATTGGTCTAGTTTACCACAAGTCTATCTGTATACAGGGTACAAGTATGATAAACTCTTCAGGCATATGGACATTTAACGATGGGGAATTGATGTCTTATTCTAATTGGGGAACAGGCCAACCGAAGGCAAACCGACCGTTTATTCGCCTATTTCGAAATCAAAAATACACCTGGTTATCTACCACTGCAGATCAACAGTGTTCTTACATTTGTGAATATAACTGATATTTGATACACATTTTGTCTTTTTTTTAATTTAATTTATACTTCATTTTGTAGAATGCATTCCTATTAGGTCTTATTTAATTAATCAATTGTTGATCACGTAATGACAACAGTCTTGTGTCGAATATCTTTTTCCATTGCCTGATACTATCTGTTATAGTCCTAATCGACACACCTCGTCCTCCGAAGTGATTAATTAAAAGGGCAGACACTACAAATAAAGTTGACCTTATATGTATTTTTATCGTTTTTTGTTAGTAGAGATGTATTTCCAGTCAAGGTCTTTAGAAAATTCCCTTTGTTGTTTATAGTAAGAGTTGCCTTCTTCTTTCCCGTATAAATTCAACCAATAGTTGCAGCAGTGAAATGTATTACAAAATGTATGACGTAAACACAAACTAAAAAAAAAAAAAAACAGTTTGCCTCTTACCTTGCATGGCTTAATAACATTAAGAAGTAAATAAATAGTATGTCTCATTTTTTAGTCTTTGTCTACATATCCATGTATCCCCCCCCCCCCCCGAAAAAAAAATGAATAAAAGATAACACTTTAATATAATAATAAAAGTTTCGGAATTGACTGTAAAATATTCTTAGAAATTTATATTACACTAAGTATACCTACAAGATCTCTCTATTACACTGCTGTGAAATTGCTTTTTTTTTCCTCATCAATAAGTGTTTGTTGAAGATATACAACAAAGATTTTTTAATGTTTTTTTTTTAAATAGAATTCGGTTAAATTTAACCCTGCCACATATCCTGTTCTAGCCCCTAATCAGTGTTTGTTTTACATGAAGGTTATATTTCAATGGGATTTTGTTATTAGGAGTAGTCGCTTTTGACAAGATACCTATATTGTTTTTGTTAAACTTAAACAAACCTTTATGTATTTGGCATATTGTATAGACACATGATGATTGTTTAAGATTGCATGTTGCACTTTAAATGTATTGTTGGATTGGTGTCTCAAAGATGAGTATGCAAAAAAATCTTTTTTAAGTAATGCAAAATTTACAATATACATTTAACATGTACACTTGATTTCGTGTTCATACGTATATGAAATATGCCATTTAAAGGGGCAGTAGCCAAGTGGTATAAAAGAAATTAATTAGGTCTTTCCACTTTTCTGTGGAAAGACCTATTGTTTTTCTTCTGATTATTTTTGTTTTCTTCCGCCTAATTTTGTTCTTGCGATAAACATTTGTTTCACAATATGTCGCTTAGATATTTTGTATATGATATGGAACAGTTTATGCGCTTTTGAAATTTACCCTGCGTAAACGAATACTTTTCTTTGAAGGAGTTATCTCCCCAAACACTTTTTTCCTTGTTATCGCATCTCCTTCGCAACCGTAAAAGATTATGACAAATTCATTTTACAAAATTGCTCGTGATATCCTTCGCATGATTTGTCCTATTTTGACCGAAGCGATATGACGCTCCATATGAGAGTTATTTCCCCTTATGCATCTGATATAAGTGATATGAATTTCTATCTTATAAATCATAAGTGATAGAGACCTAGGATCTTTTGATTTGAGGTCCTTGGTCCCAAAAAATGAAAATTAGGTCAAGGTCAAATGTCAAGGTCATATTCTAATATTTGAATTTGGCTTATTTTCACTTCTATCCAAAGACTGTATAAGATATCAACAAATTTTTTTTACTAAATTGTTAGTTGCGACATGTCGTAAGATGTAAATTTTGATTGCAAGCGTACGTTGAATGTAAAAGGGAGTTTTCTCCCCTCTTGTATTTAGAAATACGCGTTTGGTGTTATAACTCATTAACTAAATATAATTAAGACCTATGGTCTTTTGATTTGAGGTCCTTGGTTTATGACCTTGAAATTGACCTCAAGGTCAAAGCTTAATTTGACGTTCTAGATTTTGACCTTTGCTTTTATTCTATATGTATACATGATAAAGATATACAACTTTTAGAAAAAGGTATCAAACCATTTAACCTTGAATAAAACCAACCGGAAGTGACTTTTTGTAAACCGGAAGTAGCTATTTTTTTGTACTTTATTAATATAAAAGTATATAGAACCAGATATTTTTGGAATCAGTGTCAAGTAAATATTCAAATATAATCGGAAGTAACACTTTTCAAACCGGAAGTAACAAATTATCTCCCTTATTTAAAAAGAATGTATGGAAACAATATATTTTTGGAATCAGCTTACTAGGAGCTATCATTTGACGATTGAAATGACATTTTAAACTAAGTTTCACAACTTTTCATATCAAAATACATTGTTTTGATGGAAAGACCTTCAATTGTTCTCTGAACAATTGGTTTTTAATTATAGTTTGTTTTTGTATGTTTTGTTATGATTTCAATCAAAATCGAAAGAAACGTCATGTTGTTGTTTTCGAAATGTTTACATACATACCATAAATATACTATGCTTGGATTTAAACAAAACAAATTGTTGCCAACATCAATCTAAATATCTAACGAATCGAAACAAACTGCCTGTAATAATACCATATTATTTTCTCCATAAATGCATCCAAAAGTTAGAGTACACGACTTGTCCTCATTGAAACATACACCCACTCAATGTATGTCTTAATACACAAAGAATGTATTGCAGTCTAGAACAACCAAGCCAACTAAAGGCAACAGTAGTATACCGCTGTTCGAAATTCACAAATAAATTGAAAAAAAATAATCTGGGATACAAACCAAACAATTTGAAACTTATGTCATAATTTGACATTCGGTTGATGTGTTATACGCCTTTGCTTTTTTCATTTGCTATTTTTTACGGAAGTTACTTCGGTGTTCGGCCTTTTTGAGATGTTACTTTATACAGCATATTTATCACGATTTGTTTGCTATACAACGTAAATAGACCGTTCTGACTATACTGATAATTTAGATGATACAAAAAATAACTGAAAATAAAAGGCAGAACACGGAAGTTGAATATTAATTTGTTTGTTTTACTGTTTTCGACATTGGTTGGCGTTTTAAGAATTGAGGCAAACTTTATCAAAGAGACACTTATAAGTTGTCGATGATAACAAATGAATTAACTGACAACGCTATGACAAAAACAGACAACAGGACAATAGTTAATAAAATTCAACATAGCAAGCTAAAGACTGGGTAATACAAACAACCAAAAAAACAGGAGTAATTTCATTATTTATGAAATTTTCAGAGGACATGGCAACGATGTATGTATGGTATCCAGATGGCGATAGTTATTGGCATTGCTCACTTTTACTTGACAATAGTACGTACATCAGTTGGTGGCCAAAGGAAAAAAAAGAAAAATATAAAAAGAAAAAGAAAAAAGTACACTATACTTGTACATTGAATCTCCATTTTTGCTGCTCTGCATTTAAATCTCTGACGTACTCTGATAAAAGTCTTACATCTTGTACGGTCACCATTCATTCACTACAGAACATTTCATGTTTAGAACAAATAACCTCGCATGTTAGGTAGGTCTGTTAGGCCGAGTTCTGTGGTAGAACCGTGTGACTTAAAGCAGTCCTCTTATCGAAATGTATAACAGGTTTTGTATTATAAAAGTTAGATAGTCTTGGTTAGTCATGTTTTAGATAAACAGGATAAGAAAGTTATAATGATTGCATGTTTTGATTGGTGTTACAGTGATATTTATTCAAATGTAATTCGTATATAATACGATCAATTTTTATTAAACAATGGACAAAATGTCTGTAATTATTATAACAAGTAAAAAATACATTAGCTTAAAAAACGATAATGAACAATTGTATGTGTATATGACTGAACAGTGACAACATTTTGCTCATCCAAGTAGTTTAACAATGATTAATAATCTGTACGAAACTTCAATGTTTCAATGTTCTACCGCCATGTTTTCACAGTTTTCAGTATTGAGATAACAAATAAGTCGTCTTATGTGTAATAGTTAACGATTGTTTTATTATCCCGATTGTGACTCGACTGATTATGTTTAACTTCTTCTGACAAAAAAATGTCTCATTTTGTCAGAGAAGCTTTTCAATAAGCTGCTTACCAACAGTCTTACCAACACTTTCTGACAGATTATAATAAATGTTAACAGATAATTGTTTTACACTATTCGTTTCGTGGCGCTGTAAAGCTTGTTGCTTTTTGTGAGCTCCGTCTTACGTTGACCCATAACTGTTAACTCTTTTCACATTATGTCTTGGATGGAAAAAAAGGCAACAGTAGTTTACCGTTGTTTAAAATTCATAATCGATCATTGTCTGTTTGCTTTTTTTGTGTTTTTTTTAATTGTTTTACATATGACGAGGCTGTGTTCCTATATTTCTAATCACTGTGTTATTTTACTATAATATGTATTCTTACCTTTTATTGTTTTGCTGATGTACATTGTTTATATGCCTTTTTTTGTGTGCGATTTTTTAATCCACAATTTTCCACAAATGTCTGTACCCCGTCAGAAATATGAAAAATATGTATTTGCATTTAAAGAGGGTCTGTAGAAATACAGTCAAACTGTTTACTTGCGTTGTGGCATTTTTCATATTTTCATTCTAAAAAACCTCTGAGGAAATTTTGGATTAATTCAAGTCTTGATCTTTTTCTGAAATTTGTCGACCCTCTATATAACCGTTACCTGTGTGGAATTTAAAACTCGTTCAAAAGAAATAATGTATCAT
This sequence comes from Mytilus trossulus, assembly GCF_036588685.1. Taxonomy (NCBI): domain Eukaryota; kingdom Metazoa; phylum Mollusca; class Bivalvia; order Mytilida; family Mytilidae; genus Mytilus; species Mytilus trossulus. Next base: position 24,698,056 of record NC_086383.1, on the reverse strand, counting down.
GCTTTTGAACATATAAATGGTAACATACGTAATAAATTAATTACTTTGGGATACCATACGGCATAGTTTGTCAATAGTGAACCATTAGGTAACATGCTGAAGAGAGGAACAAGTGATCAGTATTCAAGATTTTTATTTAGAACACATTTGACTAATTTTGAGAAAAAATGTATTCAAAAAATGGTCGGCATGCCTATGAAAACGAATTGTGTGTTATGCGAAGTCAATCTCTTCTGTCCTTCGTTCTGAAACTGGTAAAAAAACAGGGAAAGTAAAGACGCCCGATCATTTATTCTCTTATTCAGATATATTGATGATGTTCTTTCCATGAGTAATCCAGAATTTTCTAATTAAATTCAATTAATATATCCCACAGAACTAGGAAGTAAATAAGCTTCCTCCGCTTCAGTTTTGGACTTATACCTCCAATTTGACATACACAATCAGTCATCTCAGTACTAAAATATATGACACACGAGACGATTTTAATTTTGAAATTATCATTAACCCCTTCATTTTGTAGCAATATAGCAACTTCACCTGCATATGGGATATTTCAAAGATTATCCGGTTTTTAAGAGTTTGAAGCTGCTATTCCCGTCATTATTTTTTTTATCTATGGTAAACATAAAGTATTCTTGTCTTTCATTTTTGCTGTTGTATCTTGGCTGTTTGCCTATTTTGTGTTTTTTGTTGTTGTAACATATGACGAGGCTATGTTTTTATATATCTAGTCATTGTGTTATACTACTATGATTAAGGTATTCTTACCTTTCATTTTTTGGCTTTCATTGTTTTGCTGATGTGCACAGACAATGCGGCTTTTAAAACTCTTTTTGTGTATTTAATTGTTAATATATAATTCTGTACACCGCTTGAAAAAAACTTTTTTTGTATATATATATATATATGTGTCGTATGGTCTTCCGGGACGGCTGCAGTGCAGGCGATTTGTTGTCACGGTATTTCAGTAGCATGGGTTCGAATCCCGGCGAGGGAAGAAAAAAACATTTGCGAAAGCAAATTTGCAGATTTAACATTGTTGGGTTGATGTTTAGACGAGTTATATATACATAATGTACACAGCCATGTATCACCATCATTGATACATCTGTTGTAGAGTTGTAATTTTCTTAGTAGAATGTTCTCAGTAGAATGTTCTCAATATCAGTTAACGATATTGATGTGTTTCAAATAAACTGATATAATAGCTGTCTTTGCATTATAGGCTTTGCTCATTGTTGAAGGCCGTAAGTTGACCTTTAGTTGTTCAATCTGTGTCATTTCGTCGCTTATGGAGATTATTCTCGTTGGTAATCATACTATATCTTCTTTATTATGTAAGGTAACCTGTACCAATAATGAGTCTTTAACACTTGTATATCCTCTCCTAATAAGTGCCATTGGTTACCCCCTCCAAATTGTATAGACATGAACATTGGTTTTAGCAAAATATGATTATGCTAAAGAAAGAGAAAACAGGAAAAATAGACACTAAAACGCATAAGCCGACAATTGACAACGCCTTGGCAAAAAAAGAAGAAAACGAATCCAAAAGTACAAAATGTATACAACATACAATATTGAAAACCATATTAAGACTGAGCAACACACTCTATAAAAAACGGGATTGATATCTATTGCACTGGAACGAAAAGAAGATCTTGCTACACATGTGGCACCTGTTCAAATTAATGAACACATACAAAACAAAAACAAACGTAAAAAGTACATGAGCTTATTCAATTGTATCAGATGATTTAGTCGATTCAAACTAAGATTTAACCTTAAACTAATTGCAACAGAACATTTTTTAGATCTATTCTATAGCATTATGCCCTTTACATACACAGAAAAAAGTCTCATAAAACTTAACTTGGTGAAAATTCATATTCAACATTTTTTAATTTCCTATGGAAATTAACATTGGAAGGGGAGATAACTCCGCTTAAATGAGTCTTTTTTGGTCAGTTTTTGAATGATTTTCTTGAAGTTTATGTAAAGTATGATACTTTGAAGGGGTTATAAGTTTTTATTTGACTAAATTATATAATCTTCTGCTCATGAAATGTACAAAACCGAAGTGTCGTGAGTAGTTTTTTTTTGGGGGGTGTATTTTTCATGACCATTTTGAAAAAGTAATGAGAAAATTTGGTATTGTTTATATCTGTATATCATATTCTTTTAGCATCTTACTTGTCTAAAGAAACTTAAAACAACAAAAGAAGAATACATGCTTAATTATTTTTATCAAATTTGAGATTCTTTACATTTTGTACCTTGACATGTTGAAATATTTAATAAATGGTCAACTGATGAATTACGAAATTTATATTATAGCTTGATAAAAGATATCAAAACACATTTAGAGTTGTTTGTTATACTCTAAAGACTACTAAAAATCAAGAATCAATACAATCTGATGAATAGAAGTGGTGAAGATATATTTTTTTATCAATTTTATTGATATTTCTTCCATTTTCAATGCAAATCTCCTTAAGAATTTTAAATGGTGATTTGTTTTAGTCTTCCTCAAGTAAGATTTTATGGGACTTTTTTCTGTGTATATTTGGGGTATAATGCTAAATATTAAAACTCAAAACTCTTCTGTTGCAATTACTTTCAGGTTAAGGTCAAATGTATGCTAGATTGACTGGACTAATTGTATACTTTTTGAAATGTTTAGAATTAAGAGCCGTGGATACTACCACCGCATATAAAAGAACTAGATATTTCAATCATTACAAACCAATAATGCTAAATAAATACCAGGCTTAAGATTTAAAGGCATAATACCAATCAGTACTTGGCAATTTAATAACATACTTTCGGAAGCTATAAACCATTATTAATTTGTGACAACGAAGCATTTATAAATCAAGAGTTGAATAAAATACTTTTAAATCAGACTCTTTATGAAAAATAAAGTTCCATTCCGTTGTGAACAGTCTGTTATATCAATGTATTGGACAATCAGGATTCCCACCACTTGAATATATCCCTCTGAAATAGTGAATACACGGACTGGCGTGCTCGATTCCATTATTCTTAATATCATCAAAGACACCAAACATTCCAACCTCGGTATGGTTACCTTTGTTACACGGAGATGGAAAGAAAGTTGTCTGACAAGGATCGCCCTGGAAAGGCAATTAGAACAATATCTTATAACAGTTGAAATGAAGCAAGCCGTACAATCTTAGGCAACAATTGTCAGATCAAATAACAAAAGTAAAACTTCTTAACAACACGTTTGGTCAATATCCGCGCAAGTATTTCACACAAGGCCAAACAATTGAAAAGTTATCGAAAAAAGGTAAAGATTGGATATTAAAGCGTCTAAATATAGTATTTTTTAACAATTCTTCATTAATTTAGAAAAAATATCAATAAACTTCGAAAACAAATATTATAGAATCACATTATTCGAAATTAACTTTAAATGTCGTGCGTCCGAATCGCTTTTAAATTTACCTTCACAAGGAACGCACAAGCCGCTGCACTTTTGAAATTCATGGATGCACTAACATTTAAAAAAATAACACCTATCCGTAACACCTAAATATAATAAAAAGACGACAACACATTTGACAAAATCCGATGAGAATTACAAATATAACATTAAACATGTAAACTAAATACATGAATTACTAAGTGCAACCTATAGTGTGAACATGCACGAACGAAACGTATTCACTGAACTATGTAAAGTAAGTTATCTTTTTTATGATATTCATATTTTTTCAACATGTTCAGTTGTCTTAAAAACAACGAGAATGAAAAATAGAACATAATACATTCAGTCAAATATGTTAAAACTTACTGACGATATATGATCTCGGAACTATCCCCTAAACGCAACAAATTATCTACGCAAATAAAGAACAGAATAATAATTCATAATCAATTAAATTTATTTTGGCGATCAAGAAAAAAAACCTAAACAGAAAGTGTTATTTAAAATACGCATCCAAATATACAATTTAACAAATAAATAATCTTCTATCATTAATTATCTATTAACACGTTAGTAACGAATAATTCAAAGGTAAACAGTTTATAAATTAAGAAGGGTATTACATGTATTATGGTATACAACATTATACAGATTGACATATGTGTTAATTTCGTTTTAAACAAAAGGTTAACGTTAAGTAAACAGATACCAAACCTACGTTTGTTGCATCTCTACTAGACAGTATGTACTCTGTAAATATAGTTACTGTAGCAAACAAAATAGATAATTACAAATTAATGTTTTGGTAATGGTTTTCAATAAATGTGTATGGCTGTTTTGATAAAATGAAAGTTAAAACGAAAACTATATTATGTTATACTATGTTTTGGACATTAGTTCATGAATTGCGAATTATTGTCTGTTATTGATTAAAAGTGTTTTACTGGTGATTTTTATATTTTAAAAGACTGTGATAACGGGTTAATACCGTGAAAAAGTAAAAACAATCAGGTGGCTTGAATATAAGTTACACGTTTAAGAAACAAATGTTTTTAAAGGAAAATTTGTTGAAAAAACTACATACAGATGTACTTTTTGTTGGTTAATTGCTATATGAATTAGTAAATTGCACTTAAAAACTACATTTTGATTTTTTAATCGTTAGAGGATAAATACATGTAGGTGTATTATATTCGATAATTTCAAATTTTTCTTCAAAATTATTTCCAATAATCCAGTACAAATAATTAGTGTAGGTTATATGCACTGTATTTAGAACATGCACTTAGGCTTGAAGCTTGATGAGAAAAGCAAACATAACACAGTGTTAGTAGATAATAGGTTACAATATAAATACTACAAATAAAAGTTCACAATGTACAATCTTTATTTACGGTTTATGAGACAATCATAATTATAAATTACACAGTGAAAGAGCTATGATCGTAATGTTCATAAAAAACAAGACTCATCTCTCGTATTATAGAAATTGCATGAATTATTAGTATATCATTTGTAAAGATGAAAATGGATTTACAAGTTTATATAAACTTTCAACTACAAAAACGTAACACACTTAACCTGGCTTCAAATGTTTCTCAATACAATTGTTAAAGGTAGGTTGTGTGTACTTTTTTACATCATTTTATTTTGGATTAAAAGTATTACGTACCGGAACAGCATGTATTATTACATAACCGACTTTCCCTTGACGCATCACAATAGGTTGAATCCCAGATTGATGATTGAATGTGGCAATCTTTTAATCTGTGTTGAATACCACCACCACAACTAACTGGACAGGTGCTCCATTCAGACCAGGTACCTTCAGATATAAGATGTGAGAAAGCCGTGTCAGTGCCCAAAATCAAATACATGATAATTGTATTTATCTCCAAAATAAAATCGGCAATATGTAAATCATTTTGTTTATTTTGTTTATGATCATGTTGTTATTATAGGGTTATCTATTATAAATAGGGATACTTAAACCCTAACTAAAATATATGTAACACTGTCTGAGGTAAGTACACTTCCCTTCATCATTTAGTACGAGATGCTCAGTCTTTAAATATGTTTCTTTTTTCTGAACTGCTTAAGGTGGTAAGGGTGTCTTCCTCCATCTTGGATTGTAAAAAACAGAGAACCAAAGGTCCAGATTTCCCAGGAAGTTAGCAAAATTTTATGCAGGAAAGCAGATATTTAATGTCAATTTTCATTTATAAGAACCAACTTATAAGAATATAACTTAGAAATATTAATATTTTTGCAAATGCTAATCAATTTTTTTTTTTAAATTAGCATTTTAAGAGGAGGTAATACTAAATAAAGGCAACAGTAGTATACCGCTGTTCAAAACTCATAAATCCATGGACAAAAAACAAAATCGGGGTAACAAACCAAAACCGAGCAAAACGCATTAAATATAAGAGGAGAACAACGACACAACACCGAAACGCAACACACACAGAAACAGACCAATCATCAGACAAAACACCACGAGAATAACAAATGTAACATGAAAACCAAATACATGAATTTGGGATAGACAAGTACTGTACCACGTCTTATCTCAATATCTCAAAAATAAGAGAAAACACAAACGACTCAACGTTAAAATGCAACACAAAGAGAAACGAACAATATTATAACAATGACCATCTTCCTGACTTGGTACAGGACACTTTTAAAGGGGAATAAAAGTGGTGGGTTGAACCTGGTTTTAAGGCATGCCAAACCTCGAGCTTTAATGGCAAAGTCAAATATAACAGTGAAGGATTTTACATGGAATTTTCCTATGTATTATTTTAGCTGAAAAAAACGTACGCTACCCCTATCTTTTCTTTTGAAATTCTCAAAGCAGTATATGAAAGCTATCTTTTCCTGACGTATTTAACAATTCTATCATGTTGTTTAGTTTCTTATCACAAAATGGTGTTTTTTCCTGTATAATCCATACAAAATATGTCATTTTGTCGTGTCCTGTAGCTTGAGAAAATGCGCGGTGTCCTATCATTTTTATTATATTTTTCAACATGTATCAATAGATACTATGTTTTGACAAAGTATGAACAATTTCTATCATTTTTATTTTAGACTGCCATACCACCTTAAGCATGGTTAAGTGTTTTTGTGTTGTTGTTGTTTTTTTTTTTACATGTGAGTCTTGTATGGCCGTTTCATAACTTCTGCCAATTGTCAAGATACAAATCCAAATTACAAACAGGTCATTATCCTTGAATTCAAAAACAGTTTCATCAGGTTGAGCCTTTTAGGTGTTATTCCGCCCAAATTGATTAGTGCTTGCTTACATGGTTGATATAATACTAGATTTGTAACTGATTGTAAAATAAGCGCAAACATATCTTAATCAAAATTGTCAGTAAAAATAAGGAATGATGATATTTCACACATAGAAAGACATCAAAGTTTACGTGATTGGTCAATTGATGTTTTAAACAATTGTTGTCAATTGGTATACAGTGAATACTTTGTTCACAACGTTAACTCAAATAGAAGGACGAAAATGTTGTACTTCGGTTGAGGTTTATTCCCTTTTGACCATATGGACACTGTTAGTTTTTTTTTTATATTACTAAGATACACTAAGGGTTTGAAATTTATTCAAAAAGATTTTTTTAAACACATAGATAATATAAACTGGTAATTGATTATCTTTTTGTTCTGCTCATTTTACCTTTTTAGCTAGAAACACACTTGAAATGATTATACCTTAAACATATTATAATATCTTTGTGTTCTTGTCTTTATGGTAAAATAGTATGCATACATATACGTATAATTCAATGAACACATACTTGGACAACACATCTTATTACAGGAACGACTTTCGATAGGCAATCCCGAGCAGTAACTTCCAGCCAAATATGGTGGTGGGCTGTCACAGTGTCGTTGTCGTTTTTGTATTCCTCCGCCACAACTTGACGAACATACCGACCAATTCAGCCAATGTCCCCATACACCATCTGTAATTGAACAAATAGCACAATTACATCCACATTATACTGTGATAAGATGCATTTTGTAAGTACGTTTAGTATGAAAGAGGGACGAAATATACCAAAGGGACAGTTAACCTCATAAATATATGAAGTTTACATATATTTTGACAATAATGTACATGCATCCTTCACTTTTATTGGAACGAATAAGACAGGAAATCCAATATAAGCTACGATACAGCATCGTGTTATGTTTAAAAACAAATCTGTCTAAGTTTGAAAGTAAAACAATCGTAAATGGTGTTGGGAAGATAAAGGCATTAGTAGTATGCCGATGACCAATAGTCATAAATCAATAAAACAAAAACAAATCTTGGTCGCATAATGCAGCACATTCCAAGATACAAAATCATTGTTCCAAATCAAACAAAAAGAACACAAACGATACGTTAATAGATCGTAGCAAAATACAAGCTGCATATGTGTGATGCTATTTATATATTCTAAATACTTTTTTTTGTGTCCGATGCATTGTATATTTATACTTCGTAACTCCCTTGGTATATCTTATATTTAAAAACCATACCTTTTTTATTAACTGTGTACTAATATTGTATAACGGATCAAATTTATTCGTTCTTTGTATGTTCCTTTGTTTTACTACGTCATTTGATTGATCTAAGCCATTCCAATTGGTATTGTGTGTATTTCTATGTTTTGATGGTATACTGTTGTTTCAGATAAGGTTGAAGGTTCGGTTCCATTAAAACGTTTTAAACTAATGTAATTGTTTTATCCTGTCCTAAGTTAGGAATCTGATGTTCAGTAGATGTGGTGCATAAGTGATTCTCGTTTCTCGTTTTTTTGTATAACTATATCAGTCCATTGGTTATTCCGTCTGAATAGTTTTAAATTAGTAATTTGTTTGGCCCTTTATAACTAGCTGTTCCTTAACCTATACATGCAATACTGGTTTACTTTTTAAATTGTGACTTGGATGACACTTATACATCAACCTTCTATATCTTTGAGTTATTTAAATAAAAACGACAATACGAATATTTAGACATCATATGAATTTCTCTGAAGTGAGCATTAGAACGATCTTAACATTTAAAGCTTTTGGTACGTTTATGTTGAAAGCAATTTGCAAGTATAACAGGGTTCTTGCATGTCATAACTGAAATATAAATTAATTTATAAATCTAGTTAAGATATTAATGGATTTTTCTGTATAGAAGTGGAAAGAGTCGGAAATTAGAATTGTATCTAGTGATATTTCGTTTGCAAACAGTACATATCTTAAAATACGGGTAAAATCAACAATTTTGCTAACCTAACTGTATCGTTATGTGATGATGTCCGATGTAAGATTAAAACAATCAAAATTATCAATATTTTTTTTATTACTAACCACCTTTAAACCGAACGTATAGTTAAGGGATAAGCTAGATTATGCCCCTGTTTTCTTAGGAACCACATGTGTGTTATCAGGATTGTAGAAATGTGTTACTTTATCGGCAGTTAATAGATCAATAAATGGTGCTAAAGTATGTTCCTATAAAACTGAGGACTGATAATGACCTGATACGTATTTGTTATTATTACCTTTGTAATGTATTTGCACAGAATATATACATGTTAGCTGAAATAAAACTGCCCGTGTTTCATTTTAACGAACGTAATCTATGTATTACTGGTAAATTATTAAACCAGGGATATACCACACATTACTTAAAACCTTTACTAAATGTTTCCATAAATATAACGATTTGGTTTGGAAGTTAGGTTGTACCTGTAGAAAAACTTATTTTAAACAGGATAGCACATCCTAATTTTGACGGAAATGTTGTTAACCGTGCCCGGAAAGTTAGAAATGATCCTTGTAAACACTGTAATACGACCATTGAATACTGTTTTTATTGGTATAAATATTGATTTTGTTTTCATTAAATTGAAAGCAAACTAAATATTACTAGAATGCTATTTACATATACACATTATTGGACCTACAATCTGTCGATACCTGTATCTTGGCATGACACAGGGTCATGTTTTTCTCTGACTGTTTATGACGCCTTTACACTAAATCCATTGGAAGTTGGATTTGTACGTATTGATACTTTAGTCTTAGATATATGAATTTTTTTATGAGTTCTTTGTGGATTTGAACTAGGTGTCAGTTAACTGCGAGTACTGTCAGTCCAGTTCCTAGTCTAGGGATGTCGAAGTGCCCGTCCACGTCCACTTGTATTTTGTCCATCTGATGAGATAAGCCTTTTTCTACTGATTCTTATAGTTCATCTTATGTTATCTGTTTTACCACTGTCTCAGTTTAGGGGGAGGTTTGGGATCCCGCTAACATGTTTAAACCCACCACATTATGTATGTATGTGCCTGTTCCAACTCATGAACCTGTAATTTAGTGGTTGTCGTTTGTTTTTGTGTTATGAATTTGTTTTTCGCTTTTTTAAGAATTTTTTTTTTTTTTATCTAAATAAGGCCGTTTGTTTTGTCGTTTGAATTGTTTTACATTATCATTTCGGGGACTTTTATAGCAGACTATGTGGTATGGATTTTGCTCATGATTGAAGACCGTACCGTGGCTTATAGTTGCTAATTGCTGTGTCATTTTTGTCTCTTGTGGGGAGTTGTCTCATAGGCAATTATACCACATCTTTTTTATATTATTATCATAACATGAATATTTAAATGTGTAACTAAAATAAAGTATAAATAGAAATGTAGGATTAGCACTAGTAGCACGATTTCAGTCTGAAACGGTCATTTTGGTCTGATCACATCTTGATTGACTGGATTTACCGCTAGAAGAAATCTTCGAGACTTTTTAGACCGGTTCAGACTCCGTTACGATCGATAGCCGCATCAGGTAAATCAGTTCGTTAAGGCATGTCCAGACGGAAAAGACTGAATCATCTAGCGGGCTGTTTGGACCCGTTAAGACAGTGTCAGACCAAACCAGACCATGGATTCAAAATTACGTTAAGATGTTGTCAGACCGTGTTCAGTCGTGTTCTGATTTTATTAATTTGGACAGAAAACGGGTAAAACTTTCCCAGTGTTTATCAAAGGTTGCTCCCCTTTAAAGATTAAAATTAAAAAGAAGACGGTTTATGTTAACTGAAAGTCTGCCATGCTTTAATTAAATAAAGAAAATACTCAATTCTAATTCATACCTCTTCCTATTTAATTATTTAACATTTTCTATATTAAAAAAAACATGAGTGGTTCAAATTCATACTGCTGCGCAAACCGTGGTGAATTGAGTTTTAAATCAACAGATTGCCGAAATTATATTTAATAATTATTCATTGAATATAAACATCAAAAACTTTATATTTAATGGTTTACAAGTGATTGTAAATAAATATTTATGCAATTACAGACTGGTGCCGTGGGGAAACATGTGTAAACTTGACGTTACAGATAATTTGTATACCCTTAAAAATACGGATGTCGGGATTAACACTTGAAAACGTAATCTAAATATGTTTAATTTATTAAATTGTTGATGTTACTTTTCTTTAAAATAGTAAATAATGTGCATTATCATTTAACTTTTCATGTTTTCTATATAAATTTCATTCAAGTTATTGTAAACTTAAGACAGGAAAAAACAATAACAGTACTATGTATGTCTTTTGTTGTTTTCTGTTTATTGTCATAGCATGGTCCGTTCATTTTTGCCAGACTTGTGCGTTTGATTTCCATTTTTTTTTATTGTGTCTATAATCCAAAAGCCATTTATAAATTTCTTAAATACCAGATAAAGAAGCGTTCGTAAAAAATAAAGATTTAATATTATTGCAAAAGTCTGTGAATTATTGAAAATATGACGTTCCGAAAACACAAGTCGCTATATTTAATGCTTGTAAATCTCAGTTACATGTGGTGCGCTCTTTTTTAAATACATTTCTGTTAAATAAAAAAAAGTGTAAAAACAGTTATCGGAATCCAGCTGAAAAAAAGGAAAAACGAATAGTGACTATCTAACTTATTTTTCAAATATCGAATACACAAATAAATCTCTAACCATTAACGCTTGCAATTTGTTTTTACTGACAGGTGTCTGCTGGCATTCGATTGGATATCAGTTTTATGTAGGCGTAACAATTCATCACATTTATCCAATCAGCTGTCGTGCGATCTCATGAGGTCCACATAGTTTAGTTTTTTTATACATGTAATGGTAACGATAAAAATTATTCGTGCAGAATATACATATACTATGAAACAAACAATATCCTGTTCAAAAATGACATACGTGACACCATATTATACCAAATAACTATTTAAAAACTAAGACAGAAAAACATATAAAATATTATCATTCATAACAATTACTATTTAAAAGTGAAATAGTTTAGTATTAGTATCATGGTCCCAGCAATTTAAAAAAAATTTATAAAAGGACGTTGTTGCAAAGGGGTGACAGGGACTTTACGGTGCGTCTAAAAACAACATAGGCCGCCGTGGTGCACTAAGCTTTCAAAACTGCACCTTTCGAAACTGCACTAAGACCATGATGGAACATTATAGCGAACTTTCTATACTTATGAAATGTCCATGTGTGGAAAAGAGATCTTACTATACACTGTACGGACATTAAGACTTATTCACTAGCTGTGATATACAATAAAGGATTTAGCAAGGATAGCAAGGATAAAAAATTACGATTTTAATAATGCTATAAATTAAATGAGAAGTGTACGGAATTCGCCAAAAAACAAACGTATTTTATAATCACGAAATAATTGATATCGAATTTAGATTAGATTTGTGATCGTTGGAATGTATTAAGACTGTTTAAAATATCTATCTCTTTATAATAATAACCCTTTCAATTATGAATTCTTATAAACTGATTTTAAAGTGATCAAACGGAACACATACAACATGAGATGTGGGATATATTTCAATTTGACAGCAACCAAACGACAAAAAACATAAATGAATCAAGAGCGCATGTTTAGTCTTCAACAAGAAACAGGTGTCTATACAAAAGGTCACGGTCTGAATCGTCCTAAGTTTGTATAAAATTTGTAAATACAATAAATAAAAACAATTACATGAAAGAGTCTTAACAACTTAATATTCATTATTTACACAAGTTCGAATGATCTAAATAATCTACATTGTTTTTTTATCGTTACAGACACGTTTGTAAAGCTCATTTTATGTATTCCTAATTTTTTTTACGGTCTTCTCTTTTTGTCATTTATAACCCACAAAAGTTGCTCAGCCTTTCATTCTGACAGCGTGAAAGACCAGAACCAAGGTAACACACTATTATAAGTCAATGTACACACAGTGTTTTCACAAACCGGTAATTTCTTCACCCAGGGATATGAACTTGACATTTAAAGTCCCTCAACAGCTTTACAATACCCGGCCGTGTCATTTCCGTATATTGTAGATGAAACGGATAATATACACAATGAATTCCATACACCATACATACCAATACAGGGGAATTTTACCTTTTTGGAGGACTCCGAAGAGGTGGTGCATTGCATGTGCGCTAATTTTGAACAAAAATACAATCTTTTATTTGGGGTACGTCTGAACACCGATAATGACCTCCTTTGTGCACTCATGACATACAATGTGCACTCAGGATCCTTCGTATTCATCCTATTTGCACACGGGATGGGTGAATATATTCATTACACGCTGATTATTTAAGAGTTTAATAGATTTTCTTTTTTATATAAGATGACCGAAAATGCTGTCTCAATTCAGAGTTTGAACTTTAAAAAACATGATTAAGTACGTATATAGTACAGAATAGTATAGAACGTGAAAGCGATTCTTTTGATATAAAATTTGCAGCAATTATCCAGTATAAAATGTCTGTCAATCTATAGCTACATCCAACGCTTTACATGTCATGATATAATGATATTCGTCAACTCTCAATCATTGTTTTACAGCCTTTTTTACCATGTAAGATTTGTGTTGAATTGCGTGCATATGAAAAATGTGTATTTATTCCATATTCGATTGTGAATCTCGTATTGACCTATTAGTGGTTTCTCGAGCCGCAGAAATGACAAAGTCCGTCTTGAAAGGGGTTAGTTATTATGACTTTATGGAATTATACTGAATATAAAAGGGAATTTAACGTATGGATTTTTCAAATTGTTGAAGGCCGTACATGACTATAGTTGTTAATTTCTGTTTCAGTAAAGTTATCTCTTTTCATGCTTTTAGAGAGTTGTCTCTTTGGCAATCGTACCACATCTCGATCTTTTTTAATTTTTTTTTTATATATTTAAAGTTAGACTTCAATCCCCACCCCTATTTTTCATGAAACTCCTCATAGATTTATAATAGATAGCTTACATATAACATATGTTTTGATAGCTAATATAGATCTTATTTTAGTTTAAAAACTTTACGAATGCTCAGCAAAGATTAAGCGTGTTGCCGCATGATTCGAAGTAAACAGACTACCGCTAGGCCATTTCAACTCAAAATATATAAAATATCGTTGCATCGGTAAAACTTTGAATCTTTTTTGAGAAAACTATTAGAATTTAAAGCTGCCCTGCTTTTATAATAACTGTTTACTTGTTATCATTTCAAGTTAAGTTGCTTTACATTATGAACTGATACAGGTGAGCACCCAGCCACTTTAAAAGGGGCTCCCAACCGTGCACCAAAAAAAAGGACGAACTATATGTCCCTATTCAAATGCATTGATCGTCTAAAAAGTCTAAGATTCGACGGTGTTCTTCAACAATATGGTTTGATAAATTTCTTTCGAAACTCATTATACTTTTCACATACTAAAATAAAATGATATTCATCTCCAAATACTTGTTTATCACACATATTACAAAATCTAGGATATCTCTCAATATTATAAAATCGACAAGTTTCTATATTCAAACGGTGAGCAGATGTATGCGGTCTTTACAAATAAATGATTCTATAAATAATTTTAATACAGCATGATCCAAATAAAATTGTTGGGGTCAAATACATCTATGCAACAAACATTTAGGCGAGTCTTCAAAAAATTAGTTCATTTCACTATTAAAGCTACCGTTTAATCTATCTTTGAATTCAATTAAAAACAAATTCACATTTTTTACACCCTGATGTAACCGTACTTTTAAAGCGTAGTCATCCGTATCAATAATTGTTTAATATCAAAATTGAAGTGCATGAGTATTATTAACGTCTGGGATGAGTGTGAGAAATCTCTGTTGATGGGAATAAACAAAATTTAGCTGAATTTGTATTATTCAAAATAATGAAAAGGCAAGCTAGTGTGTGTTTAAAATGATATTGTTGGAATGGATTTATAACATGAAAAATGTGACACAGTGTGTAACCGATTTTACGTTGACTTGGACTCCGAATTTGAAAATAATATATTTGTGAAATCACATTCTACAATATGACATATTTTGTAAGTACTTTAACCTTTTATTCTTATAAAAGTATCTTTGAAATGCATTTTATAGCTGACTATGCGATATGGGCTTTGCTCATTGTTGACGGCCGTACGGTGACATATTGTTGTAAATGTCTGTGTCATTTTGGTCTCTTGTGGACAGTTGTCTCATTCGCAATCATACCACACCTTCTCTTTTATATTTCTATAGCTATTACTTACAACTGTCATGTGTACATGTTCCAGGCTCGTGCAGCTGAAAGAGGTCTCCTTTCAAGTTTGAAAATATGTAAATAGGTCGGGAAAACTATCAAAAATATATATTACAAAAAAAATCAGTAAAGTTCCCACTACTCTTTTTGTGAACTTTCTTGCTATTCCCGAGTGTGTTTTAATCGAAGAATTTTCTCTCTAATGACATTATGGTTATGTTAATTCATCATATATACCAGAATTGAAATTTTATATTTACGGAAGACTTGCGTTTCGTCTAAGAAAAAGGCTCATTTGTGCGCTTGAATCAAAAATTTAAAAAAGGCAAAATAAAGTACGAAGTTGAAGAGGATTGAGGACCAACATACCTAAAAGTTTTCCCAATTTCATCTACTGTAAGGTAATCTATTTAGTGGAGCGGCGAATAATGAAAAAGTCGCTTAGTTAACGATTTTAAATTACCTAAATACCTCATGGAATTTTAAGGTCTTAAATTGTCTATCGATTATTCAGCTTTAGAAAAATGTTTGTCGTCAATATCAAATGTGGTACAAGTGACGTTAAAAATAGCCTTAACTGACGTTACCCAACGAGCATTTAATACCCCACTGCTGATTTGGTAGTCAAATTTCACAACAAACCCGTTCTAAAAAATATTTTGTGAATTAAATTGGTAAATACAGTTATTCTTGAACTTCATACACTGTAAGGACATTTCCAAATAGTGCTAGATATAATGCTCTATTCATCTGAAAATGGTGGAAAATAACAATGAAATATCATCGTTTTTCATCTAGCATTATTTGCACGTGCAGTATAAGTGCATTTTAAAGACACAACAGTGAAGTCGCCGTATAATACTTCAATCGAGCAGATTTACTTTTGAAGTTAATTCCTAATAAGATAAATATTTGCCTAAATATCTGCTTTTTATCCAGATTTCAAGTCCGAATATTCGTCACAGATATACCGACATTGTTGTAGTTTTTAGTTATAGTCCCAAATTCAGCGATTTAACGAAGGTCATGTGTTGTCATTTTCAAGACTATTTTTGTTCATTTTATAATTTCCGAAGCCTTGTGATTAATTTATGTTGTTTGGTATTGTTGTTTATTCGTTTTTGTTGAATTCAAAGGGAAAAGTGAATATCACTGTTGGGTTTGTTTGGTTTTCAGGTGTGTTTGATTTGTTTTTAATTTAATCAAATGGATAATTTAACAATCTCGTTAAACTGGTCCCACCATATGACTAAAAAAAGAAAAGTGGAAGTTTGTGTTGATAAAATTTTAACAAGATTAACAGAATTTGGACGAAAAAGTAGAATAAATGCTACAGAAAAGAGACGTGATGATTTGTTCAGTTATTTGAATGAATTCTGCAATGAAACAGCAAGTGAGATACCCGTATTTAGGTATCCTAGATCATGTTATAAAAGCTACACAAGAAAGTAGAATTTGAAATCAGTATCATGTTCTGACGCTGAGAATGAAACATCAGATACAAATTCCGATTAATCTAATTGTTAGTTGCCTGAAAATAATGATCACGATATATCAAAGTGTATATTTTGCCAAAAAGTCTCATAAAAGAATGAAAACATTACATACATTTTCATCTGCTGAAAGGTTAGTCAATTTTGAAGATGCTGCTTTTAGAGCATGCGACTATGAAATGATAAATTGAATAGAGCAAGACAATTAATTTTGTTCATTAATGCAGTGTATCACGCAGCATGTCTGACCACATATTTGTCATATAGACCAAAATCCAGTGATCAATCTGCGTATAATTTGGCATTTAGAAATTGTTGAAATTATAAACAGAGACGTTATTCGTGACAAAAAGTCTCTTGTATCGTCTTCACTTTTGACAATGTATCAGTCTTTTTTGCCTGATAAAACAAGTAAGACATCCTGTAATTCCTCTAAACTTAAGGCTAGTAAACTTGATAGGCGTTACAGGGATGCCATTGTATTTTATGCTCAACAAGAACAAGGTAAATCTAGCGTTGTGTTTGCTAACGATATTTTTTTTGGAGACGCTGTTACGACAGCAAATAAAATTAGAAATGCTTGAGATAAAAACCGACTTAATTACATGTGGCTCCACCAAAACAAACGAACAAACCGGAATGCATGTACTTTAAGCAGCAGCTTCATTGTAAAGACAAAAAAAAATGAAAACGTTTATATATCTGGAGATTATTACCCTACAAATAAACAAGTATCGTTGTAAATAGCAGAAGCAATGTTGCCAACCTGGGGCCTGTTTATCGAAACTGTCCTAAGATCGGTCCTAAGAATTTCTTAGGACAGAAGTTAGGATAAAGTTAGGATCGACTTACGACACGTCTCAGCATGCACATCGAAGCTATCTTAGGATTATCTTAGCTAGGACGTCCTAACTGATGTCTTAAGTATTGGCGGAAAAGAAAATTCAAACCGAATATGAAAAAAATATATATTATGATATCGTACATGTATTTTATCAATAATTTTATTTCAAATATGGTTTATTAGAATCTAAAACTAATTGTAGTTTTAAATTAAAGGTAATAAATATTTTTTGTAAAATAATTGTACATTTAAACTGTATGAAACAAAACACGACACACAAATAAAAAAAATAACAAACTATTATACCTGTAAACAAGATATATAATACGTAAAAATCATAACATGTTTTTGGGTGAGTTGAATTCGAAGTGTCACATTTTCATTCTTTAACAGTTCATATGCAAATCTCGTGCATTATTCATATCATTACGGAGAATTTCAACTATTTTTACTACTGCTTTAAAAATAGAGTAGAAGGGGCGCAACTCGTGGTATCATAACCGGTATACTGAACGGATCTAAACAGGGTCTGAAAATTTTGAACGTAATTTTGTATCCATGGACTGTTTTGGTCTGACACTGTCTTAACGGGTCTAAACAGCCCGCTAGACGATTCAGTCTTTTCCGTCTGGACATGCCTTAACGAACTGATTTACCTGATGCGGCTATCGATCGTAACGGAGTCTGAACGGTCTAAAAAGTCTCGACGATTTCTTCTAGCGGTAAATCCAGTCAATCAAGATGTGATCAGACCAAAATGACCGTTTCAGACTGAAATCGTGCTACTAGTGTAGTTTACTTTACTCCGATTTAATACAGGTTATATTATATATATGATGGAAAATAGTCGCTCAAGTTGACAACAGAAATTAAAAATATTTGCAGAAAGTAAAGTTTATCTGTACAAAAAACAGAAACCGACTGAAAAATATGGTTTTGGTGAAAGGGGTTGCAAAAAACCAAAAATAAGCCAAAGGAAACCATGTTGCTGTGCAGAAAAGAAACAAGACGTATTTTTACACGATTACAACCAGTTTTTTTTTAAATATTTGGATAAATGAGTATTTTCATGTTCACGCACTTAAGCAGTAGACGTATTGCACATTATGATTTCATAAAACCGGTAGGGTTATGATCCTGCTAGCACTTTAACCCTGCAACATTTCGGGGCCTTTTCATAGTTGATTACGCGTGATAGACTTTGCTAATGGATAAAGACTATATTGTAACCATTAGTTCGTTTATTCCGAGTCATGAGGTTTTTCTTTGTTTTATTAAAATTTTATCGGACTGTTATTAAGTATGCATCGTGATCTGAATATTTTCTATACTATTTTATCGAGAAGCTATTTCTTTAACGGCAATGAACTTGAGAGAAGATTGAAACGTTGTAATCGATAAGTTAACTGAAGTATTTTAAAACAGTAAATGCTCTACAAGGAAATTGTGTTTGCAAATAACTGGTCTGTCAAAAAAGAAATGTTCCTATCTCGAACGAGAATTGTGTCATAATTTTCAGAGCAAACTGCTGACACGTCCTTTTCAAAATACTGCGAATGATAAGATAAAGAAACTGTCCAAACTCAATATAACTATTTGATTATTGTTTGGGACACGATTATTATCCTTTGATGTCTGTTGTCTACAAGGAGAGTCCCTTTTGTGGACAATCTTAAAAGAGCAGTTGTTTCATACACCTTCAAAATTTCTTTCTTTCAATTAATATGTAGTAGAGGGATGGATAGCATTCAGAATTGAAAAGAACAAATTTAATAATTTAATATTCTTACTTGACTTCCTTCAAACCTTTGAGTACACATCCGTTGTAAAATATGAATATAGTGATAGGACTGTTCCGATTATACTCCCACAATGACGTCAGAATATAAGCATTTAACGGGAAAATACACGCTTGTGAAACCGAAAATCATCACAACAAGGAAACGTAAACAAATGATGATAACCTGTGTTATATTACCAATGTTTTGTACACAAATGAGACATATTAAAATTTATTCCTATGAAGAATAAATCCGGTTATTGGAGGAAAGTGTGCTTACGTTTTGGGAGTTGTCCCGCTTTGCACACGTGGTGGAACTTGTTATGTATTATGAGTCACGTTAATTAGTTTAACCTTGATAACTGTGACGTCATCATTCTTTCTTTACCACGTACTATACAGCAGAGGGAAGACGCAAAAAATTGGGTTCCGTATGAATTAACTAATGTTTGTTTCAAAAGTTATTCAAATTATAACAAATTTAGTTGAATATTGAATTTTATTTATTTGATTTGGTATATGAAATAGATGTCTTTCAAAAAATCTCAATTTTACTAAAAAAAGGTTCGGAAAGTTTGAAAGATAGAAAAAGCACAGAGGGAAAAGCACATGGTTTTGATCCAGTATAAAAGAGTGAAAAGATTTTATATATTTTGTTGTTTCTTCTGTAAAGAGTTTCTAAATATTTCATTGTAAATTTTTGATGTTTGGTTTAATTCAGTGGAAATCATGAATAACATTTTCAAAAGTAGAAATTTTAACAGATCCGTAACTTCAGATAAAAACTGCGCACATGGTTTTAAAGACACGTGTCGCATCATGGACGTCTGCGATTTTAAAACTATCGTTGTATGAAATGTTTCATCTGCTTCACAGCAAACAATTTAAAGAGAAACCAATAATGAATAAATGTATGAAGTTTTACTTTATAAAATATGTATATGAACTTGCCAAAGAAAAGACAGATCTAACATTGTTGGGTTGATGTTTAGACGAGTTGTATATATATTATAACTTTTCAACGATCGGTACACTAATATTATTGTAGTAATTTTTCAGTTCTTAAAACCAACATCTTCTAGAAATGGGGTAAGTGCGTATTCACTCTCCAGCTACTGTTACATCTCCTGACTCAGTCAATGAAAGGCAACAATCGAATACAGGTATAACACAAAGTTCTAAGACTTTGCCAATAACTAGTGTAAATGATAATTAATGTTTAAATGTTTCACAAAAACTCAGGACAAAATAATTAATGGTGAATATGTAGATTTAGGTATATTGCTTACAAATTCAGGCACAGAGCAATCAAATTCTCTAACTATAGATACAAATGGACAGCTGATTATCCAAACTAAACCAAGTAAAAAGCTTACTGATATTAACACATGGATAGATGCTTTCCTTATTTACATAAGTATTTATGTTGGTGTACATTTAGAAGATACATAAAATATTTTAACATGAAAGATTTCGGTTAAATTGGGTGCAAGTCGTTCAATATTGGGCTAGGTTTGAAGGACAATGATCAACAGTTTCGTCTAAAGAAAGCTTGAAATCCAGCTATGTCATGAGCTCCTGTTGACCAAGAACTTTGGCTGTTATATATTCATACAATGCAGCCAAATGCACCTAGTTATGGAGTTAATAAGATTAACACTAACAGGAAATGTTACGAGTTTAATAACATAGGTGCATGGATGTTACCACAATGTCGATACATTCACAAATGTTTGAGATGCAATGGTCCCCATCCAGCCATAAATTGTAGGGTCCCTCAATATGAGGCTGGTTCACGAATGGGTAATTTGTGAAAGATATGATATTTTTGTTTGTTTTTAGAACTTGTTCCAATACTTTTGGCCATAGTTTTATCATTTAAGTTCAAATTGAGGGACAAACAAGGTATGTTTCACACAGATAACTGTTCTTTGATTGCTATTTAAAACAAACAGTCGTCAAACTTAACACAAGTTATGCAGTTGGCCCGACTGCTCGTATTGCAAACAATGGTGTGTAATTAAAGCAGGGATTATCGAAGGACGGATCAACTCTGATTCAATCTTTCATAACAGTAGGAAAGACATTACATTATAAACTGATATTGATACCATCAACTTATACATACATCATTATTATTCTAAATTTTCATAAAATTACTTAAAACACACACTCACCTATATAAGATATAACAATTATGTGTACATGTATATGAACGAACTACTGTAAAAGGTTATTATCTGGTCTCTCAAATCTAGAGCGTCTTCAATATACATACAAATAGATTGTTATCCTTTTTCAGACAAAGGATTTAACATTTTTGAAAAATTTTCATCCAAATTATTTGAATTAATATCATTAATTTTTAATTTAGACCTAATTTTGTTGTAATGCGGACATTCAATCAAGAAATGAATCTCATTTTCGATTTTTCCTGTGCAAAATTTATAAAATCTCTCATTAGAGGGTATTGATGCAAACTTACCAGTTTCCATTGCTATTGAGTGTGCACTTATTCTTAATTTAGTGATAAAATAAAAAGTTAACCACAGTTTCCATCTTTTATATTAGATAGTTCAAATTTAAATTTATTTTTGTAGAAGTCTTCTAGTTTCTGTTTGAAATTACTATTAGAATGCTTGTTTGAAGGTATTCCAATATATTTCATTAATTCAGATATAATTATTAGACCACAATTTTCTCTGTACCAAGTAGATATTTTGATAGGATTGATCGATTGTTGGTTGCTTGACGTTCAGTGGCAAATATTTCCGGCATATATATCAGGACGAATATTTACACAGTGTCTGTAAATTGTGTCATTTTAGGATAATTTAGTTTGTATCAAGTGGATACATTGTTATTACAGAGTGCCTGTAAATTATGTCTTTTTAGAATAATTTAGTTTGTATCAAGTAGATATTTTTGTAGGTAACAGTGTCTGAAAAATGTGTCTTTTAAGGATTATTTAGTTGTATCAAGTTGATGCATTGTTAGGACATAGTGTCTGTAAATTATGTCTTTTAAGGATAATTTAGTTTGTATCAAGTAGATATTTTGACAGGACACGGTGTCTGTAAATTGTGTCTAATTAGTATATTTTTATTTGTATCAAGTAGATACATTGTTAGGACACAGTGTTTTTAAACTGTATCTTTTAGAATAATAAAGTTTGTATCAAGTAGATATGTTGATAGGACATAGTGTCTGTAAATGTGTTTTTTTAATGATAATTTAGTTTGTATCAAGTAGATACATTGATAGGACGCAGTGTCTGTAAAATGGTCTTATTAGTATATTTTTATTTGTATCAAGTAGATACATTGTTAGGACACAGTGTCTGTAAATTGTGTATTTTAAGGATAATTTAGTTTTAATTAAGTAGATACATTGTTAGGACACAGTGTCTGTAAATTGTGTCTTTAAGGGATAATTAAGTTGTATCAAGTAGATACATCGATAGGACAGTGTCTGTAAATTGTGTCTTTTAAGGATAACTTAGTTGGTATCATGTAGATACATTGATAGGACGCAGTGTCTGTAAATTGTGTCTTTTAAGAATAATTTGGTTTGTATCATGTAGATACATTGATAGGACACAGTGTCTGTAAATTGTGTCTTTTAAGGATAATTTAGTTTGTATTAAGTAGATACATTGATAGGACATAGTGTCTGTAAATTGTGTCTTTTTAATAAAGTATATTTTGATTTGTATCAAGTAGATACATCGATAGGACACAGTGTTTGTAAATCGTGTCTTTAAGGATAATTTGAATTGTATCAAGTAGATACATTGATACGACACAGTGTCTGTTAATTTTGCTTTTTAAGGATAATTTAGTTTGTATCAAATAGATACATTGATAGGACATAGTGTCTGTAAATTGTGTCTTTTAAGGATAATTTAGTTTGTATCAAGTAGATATGTTGATAGGACATAGTGTCTGTTAATTGTGATTTTTTAAGGATAATTTAGTTTGTGTCAAGTAGATACATTGATAGGACATAGTGTCGGTAAATTGTGTCTTTTTAATTTAGTTTAATTTGATTTGTATCAAGCAGATACATCGATAGGACACAGTGTCTGTAAACTGTTCCTTTTTAGTATTTTTGATTTGTATCATGTGATACAACAGATCGAAACATAGTGTACAAGTCTAGTGGCTCTCGAAGCGTTCCGTAAATTTTATAATTATAATATCATGTGGACACCACTTTTAAAATCACGTAAGGCATTTTTATTGCATGTAACTATATTTATTGCTTACATGTCACTTGAAACAAATTAAAAAGGTTTATAGGACAGTTTAAAGAAAGATCACGTTGTAAAATTTTGCTAATATTGTTATCCCATTCTCAAAAACGGATCAATATTGTCGTGGTACATGTATATAAATAACAGCAATTAAACTAAAGTATTGTCTTATTTATTGGTAAAAAAATATGAAATGCAAAGAACAAATGTTAAAGTCACTTTATTCTCTAACTTTGGTGTCAAGTACCAGTGTTTATGTGTTCTAAGTTTTAACGGTTTGATACAAATAGGAATAACGGATTCAGTTTCACTTTAAATTGGAGATATGGTAAAAACCAATAAGCATGAATAAAGCAGCCACAACAATGTACACCTTTGCCGCTTAGCTATGTATACATTTGGGAGGTTGTTACATAAAATAGCCTGAAATATATAATAAGCCCGGTATATTCGCATCTGACAGCGTTATTTTATCTTATGTGGGCAATTGTTTTTTTCTTATGTCATTACAGGGTAATTTAAATATAAATATATGTGTGGTCATTTAAAAGTACGGTGACGGCGGGTGTGTTGTGTCGCTACCGCATTTGTGGCGGTGTTCGAACTCAGTGTCCAATAACACTTGTCAAAGCCACTGAATTCGACCATGTGGCGAAAAAAGCGACACAACATCTACAAATATATTATGCTTCTTATAATGGAATTAATTATCCGCTGAGCGTCTGATTCTCAGGGTCAGCACCCGATATATTTTGGAAGCAATAATGTTAATAAGGATATCATATTGATATATAAGGAAATGACATTATAAGGCATAACAGTAAGGTAGAAATAAGGAATAAGAATTATATGGAAATAAGGAATAAGGAATGGACAATAATGTGGAAATAAGAAATAAGGAATGGACAATAATGTGGAAATAAGGAATAAGGAATGAACTATAAGGTTCAATTATATATACTAGGGACTTGCCAATTATGTTTCTCGGCAGTCCCATTCTTTGTCAAGCCGTGGCCGTATAATTTTGTACTTTTGCCAAATAAAATATTTCTTACTTTATATTTGTATGTCATTTGGCGCCACGTTGTCCAATAATCATTTAGATTAATCCAAACTTATCTAAATATGTTATTGTAAATAGTTTAAGCATCATCATTTATTCAGTTTGCTCCGTTATTGTATGTCAATTTGATAGTGCGTTTATTAATAGTAACGGCAAAAATGCCATCATCTAGAGCGCATCGATCAAAAACAATTGCAGTATTTTTCCTGTAAGAATCCAAGTAATTTATTTGGGCTTGAATTTATCGTGATTTTACCACAGGTTGTCCCTTTATGCAGATTTTTATCATTCGCTATCGCTATCGCCACCAACCTGTGGTAAAATCCCACATGAAATATTTTCTTAAAACAAATGCGAAATGATTGTGTGTCTCGAATTTTTAGGTAATGTAGTGATCTTGTCTAGTTTGAGAATCCGATATCAAATAATTCATCTTTTGAGTTAGAGCCGATATACTTTTCATGAGTTTTGATATCATGTGTTCAAATAGTAGAACACTTCACTGTAAAAAACTTTTTGGAAAAAAAAACCAGTTGCAATTGTTTTAACTGTGTTCTGGGGCCATACATTGTATATCGAATTGATGTAGATTATACTAGAGTTTGAACAGAGTAACTGAATATTTTTTGACGAATGCCATTTGGATGCAAATCTAAATTAAACATAGGAATCAGTAACCGGACACCGAAAAGACTTAACAAATTATCGCAAGTTAATGAGAATACATGCAACTGTTGCAACATTTGACAAACACAATACAACTGAAGTGGCAGTTAAAACAGATTAGACTAATGATTTATAAAGAAATTGATAACGCCTTGCTTAAAGAATGAAAAGGACGAAAGTAAAAACAAGTTAACTCAATATTACAAACAAAACTAAAGTATACGCAAGAAAAACCAACAAATATACTAGAGTAAGATCATATTGTCTGTATCGGTAAGCAGGCTTTTTCTATTGATAGCCCTCCTTTATATATTTCACTATTTTAAATGCTATTGGAACTAAACACATTTATTTCTTAAAAAAACAGTTGTTGGCATGACACGGGTTATGTTCTTCTCATATATTTTATGATAGTATGATACTTAACCCCAGACGAGAGGGATTGTACCTGATATTCATATGATGAAGACATAATCTTTCAATCAGTTTAATTGAGGTCTGGAGCTGGCATGTCAGTTAACTGCTAGTAGTCTGTTGTTATTTATGTATTATTGTCATTTTATTTATTTTATTTTGTTACATCTTTTGAACATCGGACTCGGACTTCTCTTGAACTGAATTTTAATGTGCGTATTGTTATTCTTTTACTTTTCTACAGTGGCTAGGAGTATAGGGGAGGGTTGAGATCTCATAAACATGTTTAACCCCGCCGCAATTTTGCGCCTGTCCCAAGTCAGGAGCCTCTGGCCTTTGCTAGTCTTGTATGATTTAAAATTTTACTTTCTTGTGTATAATTCGGAGTTTAGTATGACGTCCATTATCGCTGTATAATTATGCATATTTTAGGGGCCAGCTGAAGGACACCTACGGGTGCGGGAATTCTCGCTACATTGAAGACCCATTGGTTGCCTTCGGATGTTGTTTGCTCTATGGTCGGGTGGTTGTCGCTTTGACATATTCACCATTTCCTTTCTCAATTTTATTTACCTTAAAAGAGTAATGTCTGATGCACACACCTAGCATCATCCGGCATTTACAAACAGGGTTTCCGCTGGCGGTCGAAAAAATAATAATTGTGGCGATAAAAATTCGTCATTTGCGAAAGAATCTGGCGAAAGAAATATATAGAACGATTTATTTTCCTCCATCTTGTTTATTTACTTTTTTCGAGTTTCTTGGACTTTACCCGATCAGACAATACTCGGAATTCACCTTGACCTCGTTTTGGACAGAAAATCAATAATCAGTTGATTGCATTTTATAGCTATCGACAACAAAGGACTATATCAATAAAGGTGTTGATTGAATTGTTTGACAAAATGATATGATTAAATGGCTTCTGCTAAATGTCACATACAGAATTTATTTACCACTTCGCGACGCACGTGTTTGAAGCAAACATTTGACGTCTCCTCCGTTTTTAAAGATAGTTTAGAAAAGAAAGCTGTTGTTGTGACGAAAAATGTCCAAAAGCAAGAAAAATCTCGGATTTAAAACTTTAACTATCCTTTGACTTAAATATCGGTAATTGATTAGGAAGACGTTTTTAAAGTCGTTTGAGTGACACACGTGTTTCAAGCCTAGTTTTACGTCTCAACTTTTTTCATTTACGATGGTCAAGAAAAGAAAACAGTCGTTATGAAGACATCTAACCAAAAGGTTGACTCGAATGAGAGTAGCCCTTCAATGTATTGACTACACATGAAACGAGGGATCAATTTCATGTGATAAAAGCTTTTGTTTTGTTGTAAAAAACCTTATTAGTATAAAAGGGAACATTCAGTATTTTTCTTTTAAAGAAACTTTCCCTACGAACTATACTGGTATTATATAACCAAAACATGTCCATTAATTTTGTTATATTCTAGGACGTATATCTTCTTTATTATTAAAAGTATAGTGGCCCAATCAATTAGAAAAGTTGTTTAAAATACAATGAATAATTTTCCCTTTTAAATTAAAAAAATCTGTTGTTTTAAAGTAAATTTTTAGTGTTTATTCATTAACATGTAAACTTTAAAATAAGTTTGAGAGCATAATCATAGACACAATGGGCAACATCATCTTATTTAAGGAAAAGGGGGGAGAGAGGGGGGGGGGGGGGGGGGTAGAAACAAAATGTAAATTTTAAACAAAAAATATAGTTATGTTATTTGGCGAAAAAAATAATAAAGTGGCGAAAAATATATTGTTTTGGCGAAAGATGTGGCGAAAAAAATAATTGTTCCAGGGGAAACCCTGTTAACAAACATATCACCTTTAACATACATGTATTTTTAAATATTTGTGATGATATGCTTTTTTACTCAGCTTTCGAGTGACCGCACCGGCGTCCTTCAGGTCGTCCCTAAACAAATATATATACGAGTTCAGTGATAAAAACGCCATACTAAACTCCAAATTGTACACAAGAAACTAAAATCAAAAATACATATACATGCATAACAGTAAACGTAGTACTTAAATATTTTTTTTTATTTTGAGACTAACCCTTCGTCTTACATATAAACTGTAGGTGTCATTAGTCGGTGTCGAGAGTTGTGACAATTGCTATAAGAAAACAAATTACGCTTTCATGTAGCATTAAATTTCAAAACGTTTGGTAGACACAGAACTAAATATAAACTGTTATTTAAAAATAAAGTATAGCTCATATGTCGTTTGCCATAGAGTATCAACAGGGTTTAATACATGTATGAAGTTGTATGTGTACACTATTGTGCTGGATTTTATTCAACAAGCAATAGATGTCACGAGTATGATAGAATAGACAATCAACAATTTTCATATTTTACATGACACACTAAAATAATTCAAATTGGCGTTGGCTAAGTCACGAAAAAAAGAAATTAGTTTCAAGACGACTTTGTGAACAGAAAGAACGACCAATTAGGGGACTTTTGACAATATTTCATATTATGCTTGGACATATAGTTTCCATATTTGACGTCATATTTGTCAGTAGAAAATGAGGGGATACAACGTTTTGGTGGTTCTGAATTATTTATTCGTCATAACACCAAGCTTGTAATTGCCTCCCTGGACATTTTTAGCTATCTTTTTTTTTATAGGGCAAAGACTTCTGTCCATGTTTAAAATCAATGAAAAATACAACATCACAAAGTATGAACATCTTTGCATCGAATATAAATTCAAAAATATTCGTTAGACTGTTTTTAAATGTGAAATAGGAGTATTGAAATAGTTCGCTTTTATTGTCTATGTTCTCAAATTAAATACCAATACTAGATTTGCAGAGAACTTTGACGAACATGTTTACTGTGAACTGAGATTTGTAAAATTTCAAATTATCGGCAACAAAAAGAAGCTGCTCGGGAGATGTAAAAATACCACACACGCTTACATTCATGTATTATTAAGCTGCCGACCACATTCATTCCCTTTTCAAGAAGCACGGGAAACTGTAAGGAAGTATTTCACACGACAGATCCTTCGAACATATTGTATGAGGGACGGAGAGAGCAAATGTCAAGCACATTCAACGACGCAGGTAAACATGACTACAAGGTTTGAGATGTTTTTTGTGTGCAATAATTAAAGAGATCTTAAAAAAATAAATAATCACGGAGTCCGCTAAGGAGCAGTTTCGATTACAAATGTTATCATGAAAACAGAAGGCATTTCATGTTGTGTTTTTTGCTAATCACATATTACATGTTTTAATTGAACCGTTGGTATTGTAGCATCTTATCGAATTTTTTTTGCTGATTTGATCAACACAATTGAGTAGAGACACAACTTTGGTTCTTTGATAAAAAGATCATATTCCTCATTCAAAACAATAGATTATTCGAAAGCCACTGAATACATGTATGTAGACAAAATTTCTACAAAATCAAATATTTTACTTGTTACTTAATAACTATAAGGTAATTCGTGAGAATTAAATTCAGATACAAACCTATGGGATGCTGTGGTTACATATCCAATGCAGCGATGTAAAAAATCTGCTGTGTCCAATTTGCTTTGCATTAGTATGTCGTCGAAAAATTGTATATTATTTTTTAGTTTATCTATTGTTTTTGTTTTAGTCTAATTCTCAGATAGCCCTTTGTTTTCGTCAACTGTAAATATCAAAAGCCTAAGTGTAATCATAGGTCAAGACGTGGAGCTCGCCAATGTTTACTATGCGTAACATCACTTGCTCACATTGGTGTTGTGTCAGTGTAATTCATACGTAAACTGAACATGATTACGTTCTCCTTGATAAAACTATATGTTTACATGTGTTTTTAATCATGTTTTATCTACATTGAGTGGAAAGACAATTAAGGCCTTGTGTGGGCTAAGTATAAACAAAACAGGGTATATAGATAATGAAATTAACCCTGTTTAGTTTAGGAAGAAACGTTTTTTGTAATATTTATATCTCTTATCAATACAGTTCTTCACCGAGTTATTTGTCTCAACTTGATATATTACTTTGTTAAAAAAACAAACTTTAGGTAGCTTTATTACCCTCTTATTAAGACAGAAAGCACCGTTGCCAAACAAACAATGCATTCTTCCTGAATCGAATAGTTGTACGCAGAAATATTTGCGAATAGTCTTTACCCAATTAACGACTCATTCATTAAAATGCATTATTAAAATAAGTAAGATTGTGCGGTGAATTCTAATGTTTAACCTGTATCTCAGATCCGGTCATATTCACTTAGAAATACAAAAAATTATAGAAATGCAGTAGGTAGGATGGGCGATATGAACCCTTTTTTTACGATCTATTGGAATAATTGCTAGAAAAGTGATAACGAGAAATTTGAATTTCGATTTTATGTATTGAACATTCAAAAGACATTTAATTTGCAAGCGTGAACAAATATCATGCACAGTTAGTTTAACCTGGTGTATAGATGTGAACAAATTTAATGAGAAACAAGTGTATGGCCGTGTTCACATTGATCTAAACTCGGTGTTGTGTTAGTGTAACTCACACATAAACTAAACATCATTACGTTCTCATTGATAAAACTCAATGTTTACATGTAGTGTAAATCATGTTTTGTCTACATGCAGTCGATAGTCGATGTAGGCCTTGTGTAGGTTAAGTGTACACTAAACTAGGCATTCAGAACTTTAATTTTCTCATGTATATTTAAAAAAGAAGCGATTTTTATATAAAATTGATACTAATAACACTTATTAATAAAGTTCTTTGAAGAAATATTTGTCTAAACTTGATATTTATTTGTTATGATTTTTTTGTTACCTAGCCTTATTACCCCCTTAGGCAGCAACCATTTAATTTTCTGGGGGGGGGGGGGGGGGGGGGGCTATGGTTTTTTTTTTTGAAAAAAAAGTTTGTTTCCAGTTTTTGGAGAAAAAAATCATTTGTTTTTGATTCTGAGAAAAAAAAATTGTTTGCTTCACCCTCAGCTGCCACTATATGTTATGCTAAAATTGAAAGAAAAAAATTGTTTTCGACTTGTCGCGAAAAGAAAAAAATAGATTGTATTTCGCCGCAGGCGAAAAAAAAAATTTGTCCCCCCCCCCCCCCCCCGAAAATCAAATGGTTGCTGCCTTATCAAGACAAACAAGACTCATCCATCATCATTGCCGAACACATTATTCCTTTGAAAAGGTCTTCCCAATCGACTGGACGTACACACTGACAGAAATATTTGCCACTGGTCTTTACTCAATCAACGATTCACTCATAAATGCATTACTGAAAAAGGGTGAGGCTAATTGTTTGTTTGTGCAGTATCTCAAGTCCGTTAAAAAAACCATAATCCCCTCCTTTTGCTAAGGCAGCAACCATTTGTTGTTCGTGGGGGGAGGGGGGCTATGGATTTGTTTTGGAAAAAAAAGTTTGTTTCCAATTTTTGAAGAAAAATATAATTTGTTTTTGACCCTGAGAAAATAGAATTGTTTGTTTCACCCTGAATCCACTATATTTTATGCTAAAATTGAAAGAAAAAAAATGTTTTGGACTTGTCGACAAAAATATAGATTGTCTTCCACCGAGGGCAAAAAAAAATTGTCCAGAAAAAATCCATAACCCCCCCCCCCCAGAAAAGATAAAAATGTAGTGATCCTTAACCTCTAAATTCTAGTCTGGTCTGTTAGCAAGCTGATGCAGCCTACGTTTTCAATACGTAATCGAGACATCTGAGACAGATTTTTTTTCGGGCGAAAGTTTATATATTTTTTTCTTTCTATGGTACCAGTTCAATATTTGGCACTATAATGTATGGGCAAACTTTAGAGTCAGAACATTTGTTCATTCTAATCTTCTGTATGACCCCATGTTTTTAAATCAAATTGTGTACAGGTAGCTAAACAAGGTGCATAGATGTGAACAAATATAATGTGAAACTAGTGTGCATTACATTAAACCAAATGTAAATATGTTTACTGTACACAGCGTTTGGTGTGAACACGGCCTATATTAACCAGTGTACATTACATAAAACTATTGTTAACATGATTACTGTACAAAGTGTGTGGTGTGAACATAGCATAAGTAGACAAACATTGCACCAGCAGTGAAATCGATCTTATGCTTGTAAAGTAACATATCGATTCATACATATCGTGTTAAAAGCATCTAAAAGCCAAATATTATGCAAATAGAAAACAAATTACATAAATATTTTGAGAAACAAAAGAGTCAAAAAAGCATACATATTTTTTTTAGTATGGTAGGGCTACTTAGTAAAAAAATTATGACAATAATACGAATACTCACAATGAAGACAATCGTTGCAACACATTTATTTCTACCCTCTTGTCTAAACAGAAAAAGAAACAAGAAAATACGATATAATGTCGTATCTACTAAAATTGTCAAATTGATAATTTGAAGATCTAATGTATTTCCTGGAACGTTCTGCAAAGTCTGACCTAACGTTTGTTTTATCTTATAAAGATGATAAACATCCACTTCAATGAGTGCGTGTCAGGTTTATCGCATGGAAGTTTTATAAATCTACACACGTTCGCAAAATAAAGTTTTCCTTAATAATTTGTTATGGTTATACTTGAATTCAAAAGTATTATTATTACTTTTGAAACAGAACAACCGATATTGTCTTTTACAACACACTTCAACGAGTCTCAACAACCGCAAAACTAATCAATTTTTAGATAAGCATGACCGATATTTGATTATCCAAAATATAATACAAAATAGTAGATCAAACCACAAAAGGGCCTCAAGTGTGGCCAACAGAAAATCAAACATACGTAACGTACTACGTATGATACAAAGTTTCTAGCAATGATATTATCGAAATCATTACAACCCAATACCCAGCCTTAGTTGTCTCACTATTCATATGTACCTTATTTACTGCTACTAAATGATCAAATCCTCTTTTGTCTCGATGTATGAACTAAGATGACATTACACAACATGTTTTAAAAGTGTCATTTGATTCGTGTCGACAGTCTAATTAATAACGTCTTAAACACGTCGTGAGACATTTAAGAGGACACATTTTTGAAATTATGCAGTTATCCCAAATGTTAAGGTATAATAATCAGGAACTCTAACGAATAAGTATAGATTTGAACATGCCCTTTTTCATATTGGCCCTGGTATCATCCCGAGACTCCCGTATCGGCCAAGAGGCTTTAGCCGAGGGCCGATATGGGTCGAGGGATGATACCCGGGCCAATATGGAAAAGACATGTTATAATCTTTTTATCACATATTTTAGTTCTGAAGAAAAGGGAAAAAAAGGTCAATTATAACATTTTAATGAAACATAAAAGGTAAAATCTTAAACGATTTATCACAAACGTGTCGTTAATGATGCAATGACGTCACGTCATTTGGAACAGGGCACAATATCAATATCTCTATTTTGCCTCGGGCAATTTTGAGGGGTTATTGCATATGCAAAACCTAAGGTATTCATAACAAATATGTGTTAACAGATATTACCGTAGGGAAATTTATGAATTTAAAAAAAAAAAAACATAAAATCGTCGCAAAATGCCATGCGTTTAACCAGCAGTTTTATCTCACAGTACATGCACAACATATTCGAATTACCTCAATAATTTTATGCATTTAGTTTCGTGGCCAACTTTTTGACTTTATATCGAGAATTGAGTTTGCGAAAGATTACATCCCTTTTAACAACAGATGACGTATAGAATCACTGAGTAAACTCTCTGATGACATAAACTGTGTGTCGAACATCATTATAACAGGCACTCGTATTCATTTAGATTCCACAACTGCAACGAGCATGTTAAGATATTTTTCCATTCAAAACAGTGTAATTTTAATAATTAAAGCGCGAGGCTTGTCGACCATTTTAAATAATTAAAATTTAACTGTTGCATGTGTTGAGAGTGGAGAAATATCGTATCATACGAGTTATAGTAATGGAATCTGATTCTCTATATACATGTTTTTTATCCTTCCTTTTCAAAGATTTAAAGAAAGTTGAGGAATTTTTGTATGACGTCACAATAGAAAAAAGTTAGAAAAATAAACGTCACAAATAAATGTCGACCATTTTGCTGAGAACAGATTTTTCACTAGGGGAATATTTTTCTCACACCGATCAATTTTAAAAATAGCACAAAATTAGAGAACAATCCTATCAGACAGTGTGTGACACCATTGTTTTATCAACAAAACATGAAGATTTAAAAAAATATAATTTATGATACATCTGTTCCTTGCAGCTCCTTCTATGGCGAAACCCCCTTTGTTTGCATCATACACATCCATTGTCTTACAGGTATTTTGTAGACGGTTATTTGGAACAGTACAATATATCGTGTATGGAACATGCAAACCTATTTTTGTTCGTTCATAGTAATCATATATTTTTTGAGAAAATCGACTGTGGTGCACTCGATATGGTTCAACTCGACCCGCCATCACAAGTTTTTTCTTTTTTTCATTCACCTAGTAAGAAACACAACCCCAAAAGAAACAAATGTATGTAGGGAATTGCCACACACCTATTTAATTTACGATATTATGTTCTTCGTTTTTTGCATTAACAATATACTTTCATCGTCTTCATTTATTTTGAAACGTTTAGAGCAATCATTGTGCACGCAAAAATCATGATACGGCTTCAATGTGTCTTAAACTTTTAAAGCAATACACTTGTTTTACAGCTGTACTTCCTTTTTGTCAGTTTGAAGTTGAGGTTTTTAGTGTTTATTCATTAACATGTAAACTTTAAAATAAGTTTGAGAGCATAATCATAGACACAATGGGCAACATCATCTTATTTAAGGAAAAGGGGGGAGAGAGGGTGGGGGGGGGGGGGTAGAAACAAAATGTAAATTTTAAACAAAAAATATAGTTATGTTATTTGGCGAAAAAAATAATAAAGTGGCGAAAAATATATTGTTTTGGCGAAAGATGTGGCGAAAAAAATAATTGTTCCAGGGGAAACCCTGTTAACAAACATATCACCTTTAACATACATGTATTTTTAAATATTTGTGATGATATGCTTTTTTACTCAGCTTTCGAGTGACCGCACCGGCGTCCTTCAGGTCGTCCCTAAACAAATATATATACGAGTTCAGTGATAAAAACGCCATACTAAACTCCAAATTGTACACAAGAAACTAAAATCAAAAATACATATACATGCATAACAGTAAACGTAGTACTTAAATATTTTTTTTTATTTTGAGACTAACCCTTCGTCTTACATATAAACTGTAGGTGTCATTAGTCGGTGTCGAGAGTTGTGACAATTGCTATAAGAAAACAAATTACGCTTTCATGTAGCATTAAATTTCAAAACGTTTGGTAGACACAGAACTAAATATAAACTGTTATTTAAAAATAAAGTATAGCTCATATGTCGTTTGCCATAGAGTATCAACAGGGTTTAATACATGTATGAAGTTGTATGTGTACACTATTGTGCTGGATTTTATTCAACAAGCAATAGATGTCACGAGTATGATAGAATAGACAATCAACAATTTTCATATTTTACATGACACACTAAAATAATTCAAATTGGCGTTGGCTAAGTCACGAAAAAAAGAAATTAGTTTCAAGACGACTTTGTGAACAGAAAGAACGACCAATTAGGGGACTTTTGACAATATTTCATATTATGCTTGGACATATAGTTTCCATATTTGACGTCATATTTGTCAGTAGAAAATGAGGGGATACAACGTTTTGGTGGTTCTGAATTATTTATTCGTCATAACACCAAGCTTGTAATTGCCTCCCTGGACATTTTTAGCTATCTTTTTTTTTATAGGGCAAAGACTTCTGTCCATGTTTAAAATCAATGAAAAATACAACATCACAAAGTATGAACATCTTTGCATCGAATATAAATTCAAAAATATTCGTTAGACTGTTTTTAAATGTGAAATAGGAGTATTGAAATAGTTCGCTTTTATTGTCTATGTTCTCAAATTAAATACCAATACTAGATTTGCAGAGAACTTTGACGAACATGTTTACTGTGAACTGAGATTTGTAAAATTTCAAATTATCGGCAACAAAAAGAAGCTGCTCGGGAGATGTAAAAATACCACACACGCTTACATTCATGTATTATTAAGCTGCCGACCACATTCATTCCCTTTTCAAGAAGCACGGGAAACTGTAAGGAAGTATTTCACACGACAGATCCTTCGAACATATTGTATGAGGGACGGAGAGAGCAAATGTCAAGCACATTCAACGACGCAGGTAAACATGACTACAAGGTTTGAGATGTTTTTTGTGTGCAATAATTAAAGAGATCTTAAAAAAATAAATAATCACGGAGTCCGCTAAGGAGCAGTTTCGATTACAAATGTTATCATGAAAACAGAAGGCATTTCATGTTGTGTTTTTTGCTAATCACATATTACATGTTTTAATTGAACCGTTGGTATTGTAGCATCTTATCGAATTTTTTTTGCTGATTTGATCAACACAATTGAGTAGAGACACAACTTTGGTTCTTTGATAAAAAGATCATATTCCTCATTCAAAACAATAGATTATTCGAAAGCCACTGAATACATGTATGTAGACAAAATTTCTACAAAATCAAATATTTTACTTGTTACTTAATAACTATAAGGTAATTCGTGAGAATTAAATTCAGATACAAACCTATGGGATGCTGTGGTTACATATCCAATGCAGCGATGTAAAAAATCTGCTGTGTCCAATTTGCTTTGCATTAGTATGTCGTCGAAAAATTGTATATTATTTTTTAGTTTATCTATTGTTTTTGTTTTAGTCTAATTCTCAGATAGCCCTTTGTTTTCGTCAACTGTAAATATCAAAAGCCTAAGTGTAATCATAGGTCAAGACGTGGAGCTCGCCAATGTTTACTATGCGTAACATCACTTGCTCACATTGGTGTTGTGTCAGTGTAATTCATACGTAAACTGAACATGATTACGTTCTCCTTGATAAAACTATATGTTTACATGTGTTTTTAATCATGTTTTATCTACATTGAGTGGAAAGACAATTAAGGCCTTGTGTGGGCTAAGTATAAACAAAACAGGGTATATAGATAATGAAATTAACCCTGTTTAGTTTAGGAAGAAACGTTTTTTGTAATATTTATATCTCTTATCAATACAGTTCTTCACCGAGTTATTTGTCTCAACTTGATATATTACTTTGTTAAAAAAACAAACTTTAGGTAGCTTTATTACCCTCTTATTAAGACAGAAAGCACCGTTGCCAAACAAACAATGCATTCTTCCTGAATCGAATAGTTGTACGCAGAAATATTTGCGAATAGTCTTTACCCAATTAACGACTCATTCATTAAAATGCATTATTAAAATAAGTAAGATTGTGCGGTGAATT
The DNA here is from genome assembly GCF_036588685.1 of Mytilus trossulus. Classification (NCBI taxonomy): domain Eukaryota; kingdom Metazoa; phylum Mollusca; class Bivalvia; order Mytilida; family Mytilidae; genus Mytilus; species Mytilus trossulus. The sequence continues at coordinate 24,661,104 of NC_086383.1, read as the reverse complement.
CTAATGTTTAACCTGTATCTCAGATCCGGTCATATTCACTTAGAAATACAAAAAATTATAGAAATGCAGTAGGTAGGATGGGCGATATGAACCCTTTTTTTACGATCTATTGGAATAATTGCTAGAAAAGTGATAACGAGAAATTTGAATTTCGATTTTATGTATTGAACATTCAAAAGACATTTAATTTGCAAGCGTGAACAAATCTCATGCACAGTTAGTTTAACCTGGTGTATAGATGTGAACAAATTTAATGAGAAACAAGTGTATGGCCGTGTTCAAATTGATCTAAACTCGGTGTTGTGTTAGTGTAACTCACACATAAACTAAACATCATTACGTTCTCATTGATAAAACTCAATGTTTACATGTAGTGTAAATCATGTTTTGTCTACATGCAGTCGATAGTCGATGTAGGCCTTGTGTAGGTTAAGTGTACACTAAACTAGGCATTCAGAACTTTAATTTTCTCATGTATATTTAAAAAAGAAGCGATTTTTATATAAAATTGATACTAATAACACTTATTAATAAAGTTCTTTGAAGAAATATTTGTCTAAACTTGATATTTATTTGTTATGATTTTTTTGTTACCTAGCCTTATTACCCCCTTAGGCAGCAACCATTTAATTTTCTGGGGGGGGGGGGGGGGGGGGGCTATGGTTTTTTTTTTGAAAAAAAAGTTTGTTTCCAGTTTTTGGAGAAAAAAATCATTTGTTTTTGATTCTGAGAAAAAAAAATTGTTTGCTTCACCCTCAGCTGCCACTATATGTTATGCTAAAATTGAAAGAAAAAAATTGTTTTCGACTTGTCGCGAAAAAAATAGATTGTATTTCGCCGCAGGCGAAAAAAAAAATTTGTCCCCCCCCCCCCCGAAAATCAAATGGTTGCTGCCTTATCAAGACAAACAAGACTCATCCATCATCATTGCCGAACACATTATTCCTTTGAAAAGGTCTTCCCAATCGACTGGACGTACACACTGACAGAAATATTTGCCACTGGTCTTTACTCAATCAACGATTCACTCATAAATGCATTACTGAAAAAGGGTGAGGCTAATTGTTTGTTTGTGCAGTATCTCAAGTCCGTTAAAAAAACCATAACCCCCTCCTTTTGCTAAGGCAGCAACCATTTGTTGTTCGTGGGGGGAGGGGGGCTATGGATTTGTTTTGGAAAAAAAAGTTTGTTTCCAATTTTTGAAGAAAAATATAATTTGTTTTTGACCCTGAGAAAATAGAATTGTTTGTTTCACCCTGAATCCACTATATTTTATGCTAAAATTGAAAGAAAAAAAATGTTTTGGACTTGTCGACAAAAATATAGATTGTCTTCCACCGAGGGCAAAAAAAAATTGTCCAGAAAAAATCCATAACCCCCCCCCCCCCCCAGAAAAGATAAAAATGTAGTGATCCGTAACCTCTAAATTCTAGTCTGGTCTGTTAGCAAGCTGATGCAGCCTACGTTTTCAATACGTAATCGAGACATCTGAGACAGATTTTTTTTCGGGCGAAAGTTTATATATTTTTTTCTTTCTATGGTACCAGTTCAATATTTGGCACTATAATGTATGGGCAAACTTTAGAGTCAGAACATTTGTTCATTCTAATCTTCTGTATGACCCCATGTTTTTAAATCAAATTGTGTACAGGTAGCTAAACAAGGTGCATAGATGTGAACAAATATAATGTGAAACTAGTGTGCATTACATTAAACCAAATGTAAATATGTTTACTGTACACAGCGTTTGGTGTGAACACGGCCTATATTAACCAGTGTACATTACATAAAACTATTGTTAACATGATTACTGTACAAAGTGTGTGGTGTGAACATAGCATAAGTAGACAAACATTGCACCAGCAGTGAAATCGATCTTATGCTTGTAAAGTAACATATCGATTCATACATATCGTGTTAAAAGCATCTAAAAGCCAAAGATTATGCAAATAGAAAACAAATTACATAAATATTTTGAGAAACAAAAGAGTAAAAAAAGCATACATATTTTTTTTAGTATGGTAGGGCTACCTAGTAAAAAAATTATGACAATAATACGAATACTCACAATGAAGACAATCGTTGCAACACATTTATTTCTACCCTCTTGTCTAAACAGAAAAAGAAACAAGAAAATACGATATAATGTCGTATCTACTAAAATTGTCAAATTGATAATTTGAAGATCTAATGTATTTCCTGGAACGTTCTGCAAAGTCTGACCTAACGTTTGTTTTATCTTATAAAGATGATAAACATCCACTTCAATGAGTGCGTGTCAGGTTTATCGCATGGAAGTTTTATAAATCTACACACGTTCGCAAAATAAAGTTTTCCTTAATAATTTGTTATGGTTATACTTGAATTCAAAAGTATTATTATTACTTTTGAAACAGAACAACCGATATTGTCTTTTACAACACACTTCAACGAGTCTCAACAACCGCAAAACTAATCAATTTTTAGATAAGCATGACCGATATTTGATTATCCAAAATATAATACAAAATAGTAGATCAAACCACAAAAGGGCCTCAAGTGTGGCCAACAGAAAATCAAACATACGTAACGTACTACGTATGATACAAAGTTTCTAGCAATGATATTATCGAAATCATTACAACCCAATACCCAGCCTTAGTTGTCTCACTATTCATATGTACCTTATTTACTGCTACTAAATGATCAAATCCTCTTTTGTCTCGATGTATGAACTAAGATGACATTACACAACATGTTTTAAAAGTGTCATTTGATTCGTGTCGACAGTCTAATTAATAACGTCTTAAACACGTCGTGAGACATTTAAGAGGACACATTTTTGAAATTATGCAGTTATCCCAAATGTTAAGGTATAATAATCAGGAACTCTAACGAATAAGTATAGATTTGAACATGCCCTTTTTCATATTGGCCCTGGTATCATCCCGAGACTCCCGTATCGGCCAAGAGGCTTTAGCCGAGGGCCGATATGGGTCGAGGGATGATACCCGGGCCAATATGGAAAAGACATGTTATAATCTTTTTATCACATATTTTAGTTCTGAAGAAAAGGGAAAAAAAGGTCAATTATAACATTTTAATGAAACATAAAAGGTAAAATCTTAAACGATTTATCACAAACGTGTCGTTAATGATGCAATGACGTCACGTCATTTGGAACAGGGCACAATATCAATATCTCTATTTTGCCTCGGGCAATTTTGAGGGGTTATTGCATATGCAAAACCTAAGGTATTCATAACAAATATGTGTTAACAGATATTACCGTAGGGAAATTTATGAATTTAAAAAAAAAAAAACATAAAATCGTCGCAAAATGCCATGCGTTTAACCAGCAGTTTTATCTCACAGTACATGCACAACATATTCGAATTACCTCAATAATTTTATGCATTTAGTTTCGTGGCCAACTTTTTGACTTTATATCGAGAATTGAGTTTGCGAAAGATTACATCCCTTTTAACAACAGATGACGTATAGAATCACTGAGTAAACTCTCTGATGACATAAACTGTGTGTCGAACATCATTATAACAGGCACTCGTATTCATTTAGATTCCACAACTGCAACGAGCATGTTAAGATATTTTTCCATTCAAAACAGTGTAATTTTAATAATTAAAGCGCGAGGCTTGTCGACCATTTTAAATAATTAAAATTTAACTGTTGCATGTGTTGAGAGTGGAGAAATATCGTATCATACGAGTTATAGTAATGGAATCTGATTCTCTATATACATGTTTTTTATCCTTCCTTTTCAAAGATTTAAAGAAAGTTGAGGAATTTTTGTATGACGTCACAATAGAAAAAAGTTAGAAAAATAAACGTCACAAATAAATGTCGACCATTTTGCTGAGAACAGATTTTTCACTAGGGGAATATTTTTCTCACACCGATCAATTTTAAAAATAGCACAAAATTAGAGAACAATCCTATCAGACAGTGTGTGACACCATTGTTTTATCAACAAAACATGAAGATTTAAAAAAATATAATTTATGATACATCTGTTCCTTGCAGCTCCTTCTATGGCGAAACCCCCTTTGTTTGCATCATACACATCCATTGTCTTACAGGTATTTTGTAGACGGTTATTTGGAACAGTACAATATATCGTGTATGGAACATGCAAACCTATTTTTGTTCGTTCATAGTAATCATATATTTTTTGAGAAAATCGACTGTGGTGCACTCGATATGGTTCAACTCGACCCGCCATCACAAGTTTTTTCTTTTTTTCATTCACCTAGTAAGAAACACAACCCCAAAAGAAACAAATGTATGTAGGGAATTGCCACACACCTATTTAATTTACGATATTATGTTCTTCGTTTTTTGCATTAACAATATACTTTCATCGTCTTCATTTATTTTGAAACGTTTAGAGCAATCATTGTGCACGCAAAAATCATGATACGGCTTCAATGTGTCTTAAACTTTTAAAGCAATACACTTGTTTTACAGCTGTACTTCCTTTTTGTCAGTTTGAAGTTGAGGTTTTTAGTGTTTATTCATTAACATGTAAACTTTAAAATAAGTTTGAGAGCATAATCATAGACACAATGGGCAACATCATCTTATTTAAGGAAAAGGGGGGAGAGAGGGTGGGGGGGGGGGGGGGGGGGGGGGTAGAAACAAAATGTAAATTTTAAACAAAAAATATAGTTATGTTATTTGGCGAAAAAAATAATAAAGTGGCGAAAAATATATTGTTTTGGCGAAAGATGTGGCGAAAAAAATAATTGTTCCAGGGGAAACCCTGTTAACAAACATATCACCTTTAACATACATGTATTTTTAAATATTTGTGATGATATGCTTTTTTACTCAGCTTTCGAGTGAGATATGTATATGATAGCTTATTATATTACAGTTTTCTTTTTGATAAAAATTGCGCAAATTAATTTCTCGATCTTTTACCTGTGATTCAAATGAACAAATTTGTGAGGACAGAACGAATGATGTACTATGTCATACTTATAATTACCGTAAGAAGCTCGATCAAAATAGTCACAACGTATCCCAACATCTTCAGAATGCTGACAATTGTGACTTCCCCAATCGTTTCTTCGACATTCCTCCAGCGTCCCTTCTGACCCTTTACATCTTAGATCATCCAACCAAATTTTACCATTGACGTTCCCGACTGAATTGCCTATGAAAATACCACCCCTAAAATAGCACAAATTTATGAAAATGTTAACCAACAAAATGTGTACACGATCAAGGTTAACCTTAGCCGTATTTGACAGAACTTTTTGGAATTTTGGACCATCAATGCTCTTCAACTTTGTACTTATTTGGCTTTACAACTGATTTGATCTTAGCGTCACTGATGAGTCTTATGTAGACGTTACGCTCGTCTTGCGAACTAAATTATAATCCTGGTACCTGATAACTATTTACTGAGTCTCTTAATAGTAATTAAGGTTTCTGATGAAAAGTTTTAATTTGATAAACAACAATTTTTAAGAGGTTGATAATCAAATGTCATATCTGTTGGTTTCCTTGTATAAAACAAGTTTTTAAACTGAACTACGTAAAATGTCACGGGTCCATCTTATTTTGGAAAAAAAAGTTATATTTACTGAATTTATCGTAAATTAGATTGTGGATGATGCATGATATAGCAGGGGTACAATGTAAATGGTTGATTATTTGCAAATATTCTTATGTATTATAATAAGTTATAGTCTTTTGGGTCGTTCCATTTTTAATGTCGGAAAAGTAACTTTTATGATTTTGCTTTGTCTGTTTTTAGATGTTTCCATTACTATGGTACTGTTTTTTTCAGCTAAAAATATTTTAAAGTAGAATGACAATTACTTGAACCCAAGTTGTCGACAGGCTACCACTGCCCCTCTGTCGTCAAAATAATCATCGCATACGGTTCCCCAACGACCATTATGCAACACTTCTAATCTAACTCCAGAAACTAAGCGTATGTGATCTAAAATAGAGAGTTCATGACTGGAATTAAATTTCATTGTTCCAGCGTATAAGGTACAGATATTTTTGTGGAAAACGAGAAATTGAATGTTCCCTTTCCTTAAACGATATTGGTTATTATCTAACACACACAATGGAAAAAAAAATCAAAAAAATCTATAATGCATTTGAAAAAAGTGCATTTTATTATCGATCGAAGCTACTTGTTAGACATATGAATTCCCTTAATATGATAACATGTTTTTTCATATTTTATCAGTATCTTTAATAAATTGTATGTCGCTAATGAAGTTATCGATCGTGTCAAAATTATAATAGATAAAGACATGCAATACAGAACATTCTGTTGAAAAACTGATACACCTTTTGATCGCACACTTTGGCCAATGTTTTTGTCTACTATATATAGTGTATGGAAGCAGTTTTTTACATTATATACGTGCATGATATTAGAAATTGTATAATTCAGATTCAGACTAAAAGGGATTCATTAATTGGAAGAAAACTTTTAGTATGGTAATTTTACATAAACTTTATTGTATTTTGATGGAATTTCTATTAAACATGTTAAAATGAACAATACTTTACTGATAGAAAAGTCTTATACCATGTATGATAAAAATCTATATGATTGAAAGAATCAAAAGTTATAAACTTTATTAAAATACTAACGTTAATATCGAAAATATTGTACATATGTCTGGTGCTTGTGTTTTACTGTTTTGAAGAAACAATAGCCCATAAAATAAATTAGACAAACATACCTTGTGACAGCAGGCTTGAAAGAAGGTTTACTATCAATAATAAAAAAAGCCACATCATCCTATTAGAAAAATAATAATACTCAAATATTAATCATGCTTTGATTTAGAATGGTATGCTTAAAATACGTTCCCCCAAGAAATATATTACAGAAAGAATATATATAGTATGCCATGCTTTCATCAAACTCCATCGACCGGTTTTAGTTTCAATGTTATCTGCCATGCCTGCCTTACACCTGGAATTATTCGATTTAAAAACAAAACATATTAGTACATGGTGAATCTAAACTTTTTTAATGGGTAGATTTTTTTTTATTTGAAAAATGACATGCAATAACTCTAGAGAAAAACTAATGGTTTATCAATAGATAAATATATCACCAACGAAAGCTGCTTCATGGTGACAGAGTTTATATTTATGTGTAATAAACTCAATATTTAACATCGTTATTTTATTTCTCTTCAAAATTCAAAAATAACAATACCAAATTTGACAATGATCATACAGAAAAAGCAACTCGTTAAATTAAGTTATGATGTCAGAAATCTAAACCTTACTCCAGGAGCATGATGAGGGTACTTAGCTGTATTGTTGATCATGTAATGAGCTGCCAAATCGCATACGACAGGCAATTCTCTAACTTAATTTTTCAATCTAATATAGACCTGGAATATGTAGCTCCTGCCAATGTAATGCATGTCATTAGTGTTTCTGATTTGAGCTTAACCTGACTTGGCTTTTTATGCTTTTATACTAGAAATAGCTTGCTATGATTTTATATTTGTATCTGGATCATGAACAGTATCATTTATTTGCTTATGTCATGTATGTAGTATGTGTGTTTTTATCCTGCTGTAATGTATGTATGTATGTTTTGTTTGCATGTTATTTGCTTGTGTATAATGTATTATAATGTCGATTTTTAATGCTCACTAGAGCTTGTGTTACTTTATTTACAATGTTTCGACAATGATTTGAATTGATGAAATGTCATCTAAATACATGTTATAAACATAGTGTATTACAAAGAAAGATATTCTTATTTTTTTTTAAACATGTTCTTTTATTAGAACAGTGTACATACAATTGAGACTGGAAATGGGAAATGTGCGAAGGAGACAACAACCAGATCATAGAACAGACAACAAGAGAAGGTCACTAACAGGTCTTCAATGCAGCGAGAAATGACCGCACCGGCGTCCTTCAGGTCGTCCCTAAACAAATATATATACGAGTTCAGTGATAAAAACGCCATACTAAACTCCAAATTGTACACAAGAAACTAAAATCAAAAATACATATACATGCATAACAGTAAACGTAGTACTTAAATATTTTTTTTTATTTTGAGACTAACCCTTCGTCTTACATATAAACTGTAGGTGTCATTAGTCGGTGTCGAGAGTTGTGACAATTGCTATAAGAAAACAAATTACGCTTTCATGTAGCATTAAATTTCAAAACGTTTGGTAGACACAGAACTAAATATAAACTGTTATTCAAAAATAAAGTATAGCTCATATGTCGTTTGCCATAGAGTATCAACAGGGTTTAATACATGTATGAAGTTGTATGTGTACACTATTGTGCTGGATTTTATTCAACAAGCAATAGATGTCACGAGTATGATAGAATAGACAATCAACAATTTTCATATTTTACATGACACACTAAAATAATTCAAATTGGCGTTGGCTAAGTCACGAAAAAAAGAAATTAGTTTCAAGACGACTTTGTGAACAGAAAGAACGACCAATTAGGGGACTTTTGACAATATTTCATATTATGCTTGGACATATAGTTTCCATATTTGACGTCATATTTGTCAGTAGAAAATGAGGGGATACAACGTTTTGGTGGTTCTGAATTATTTATTCGTCATAACACCAAGCTTGTAATTGCCTCCCTGGACATTTTTAGCTATCTTTTTTTTTATAGGGCAAAGACTTCTGTCCATGTTTAAAATCAATGAAAAATACAACATCACAAAGTATGAACATCTTTGCATCGAATATAAATTCAAAAATATTCGTTAGACTGTTTTTAAATGTGAAATAGGAGTATTGAAATAGTTCGCTTTTATTGTCTATGTTCTCAAATTAAATACCAATACTAGATTTGCAGAGAACTTTGACGAACATGTTTACTGTGAACTGAGATTTGTAAAATTTCAAATTATCGGCAACAAAAAGAAGCTGCTCGGGAGATGTAAAAATACCACACACGCTTACATTCATGTATTATTAAGCTGCCGACCACATTCATTCCCTTTTCAAGAAGCACGGGAAACTGTAAGGAAGTATTTCACACGACAGATCCTTCGAACATATTGTATGAGGGACGGAGAGAGCAAATGTCAAGCACATTCAACGACGCAGGTAAACATGACTACAAGGTTTGAGATGTTTTTGTGTGCAATAATTAAAGAGATCTTAAAAAAATAAATAATCACGGAGTCCGCTAAGGAGCAGTTTCGATTACAAATGTTATCATGAAAACAGAAGGCATTTCATGTTGTGTTTTTTGCTAATCACATATTACATGTTTTAATTGAACCGTTGGTATTGTAGCATCTTATCGAATTTTTTTTGCTGATTTGATCAACACAATTGAGTAGAGACACAACTTTGGTTCTTTGATAAAAAGATCATATTCCTCATTCAAAACAATAGATTATTCGAAAGCCACTGAATACATGTATGTAGACAAAATTTCTACAAAATCAAATATTTTACTTGTTACTTAATAACTATAAGGTAATTCGTGAGAATTAAATTCAGATACAAACCTATGGGATGTTGTGGTTACATATCCAATGCAGCGATGTAAAAAATCTGCTGTGTCCAATTTGCTTTGCATTAGTATGTCGTCGAAAAATTGTATATTATTTTTTAGTTTATCTATTGTTTTTGTTTTAGTCTAATTCTCAGATAGCCCTTTGTTTTCGTCAACTGTAAATATCAAAAGCCTAAGTGTAATCATAGGTCAAGACGTGGAGCTCGCCAATGTTTACTATGCGTAACATCACTTGCTCACATTGGTGTTGTGTCAGTGTAATTCATACGTAAACTGAACATGATTACGTTCTCCTTGATAAAACTATATGTTTACATGTGTTTTTAATCATGTTTTATCTACATTGAGTGGAAAGACAATTAAGGCCTTGTGTGGGCTAAGTATAAACAAAACAGGGTATATAGATAATGAAATTAACCCTGTTTAGTTTAGGAAGAAACGTTTTTTGTAATATTTATATCTCTTATCAATACAGTTCTTCACCGAGTTATATGTCTCAACTTGATATATTACTTTGTTAAAAAAACAAACTTTAGGTAGCTTTATTACCCTCTTATTAAGACAGAAAGCACCGTTGCCAAACAAACAATGCATTCTTCCTGAATCGAATAGTTGTACGCAGAAATATTTGCGAATAGTCTTTACCCAATTAACGACTCATTCATTAAAATGCATTATTAAAATAAGTAAGATTGTGCGGTGAATTCTAATGTTTAACCTGTATCTCAGATCCGGTCATATTCACTTAGAAATACAAAAAAATATAGAAATGCAGTAGGTAGGATGGGCGATATGAACCCTTTTTTTACGATCTATTGGAATAATTGCTAGAAAAGTGATAACGAGAAATTTGAATTTCGATTTTATGTATTGAACATTCAAAAGACATTTAATTTGCAAGCGTGAACAAATCTCATGCACAGTTAGTTTAACCTGGTGTATAGATGTGAACAAATTTAATGAGAAACAAGTGTATGGCCGTGTTCACATTGATCTAAACTCGGTGTTGTGTTAGTGTAACTCACACATAAACTAAACATCATTACGTTCTCATTGATAAAACTCAATGTTTACATGTAGTGTAAATCATGTTTTGTCTACATGCAGTCGATAGTCGATGTAGGCCTTGTGTAGGTTAAGTGTACACTAAACTAGGCATTCAGAACTTTAATTTTCTCATGTATATTTAAAAAAGAAGCGATTTTTATATAAAATTGATACTAATAACACTTATTAATAAAGTTCTTTGAAGAAATATTTGTCTAAACTTGATATTTATTTGTTATGATTTTTTTGTTACCTAGCCTTATTACCCCCTTAGGCAGCAACCATTTAATTTTCTGGGGGGGGGGGGGGGGGGGGGGGGGCTATGGTTTTTTTTTTTGAAAAAAAAGTTTGTTTCCAGTTTTTGGAGAAAAAAATCATTTGTTTTTGATTCTGAGAAAAAAAAATTGTTTGCTTCACCCTCAGCTGCCACTATATGTTATGCTAAAATTGAAAGAAAAAAATTGTTTTCGACTTGTCGCGAAAAAAATAGATTGTATTTCGCCGCAGGCGAAAAAAAAAATTTGTCCCCCCCCCCCCCGAAAATCAAATGGTTGCTGCCTTATCAAGACAAACAAGACTCATCCATCATCATTGCCGAACACATTATTCCTTTGAAAAGGTCTTCCCAATCGACTGGACGTACACACTGACAGAAATATTTGCCACTGGTCTTTACTCAATCAACGATTCACTCATAAATGCATTACTGAAAAAGGGTGAGGCTAATTGTTTGTTTGTGCAGTATCTGAAGTCCGTTAAAAAAACCATAACCCCCTCCTTTTGCTAAGGCAGCAACCATTTGTTGTTCGTGGGGGGAGGGGGGCTATGGATTTGTTTTGGAAAAAAAAGTTTGTTTCCAATTTTTGAAGAAAAATATAATTTGTTTTTGACCCTGAGAAAATAGAATTGTTTGTTTCACCCTGAATCCACTATATTTTATGCTAAAATTGAAAGAAAAAAAATGTTTTGGACTTGTCGACAAAAATATAGATTGTCTTCCACCGAGGGCAAAAAAAAATTGTCCAGAAAAAATCCATAACCCCCCCCCCCCAGAAAAGATAAAAATGTAGTGATCCTTAACCTCTAAATTCTAGTCTGGTCTGTTAGCAAGCTGATGCAGCCTACGTTTTCAATACGTAATCGAGACATCTGAGACAGATTTTTTTTCGGGCGAAAGTTTATATATTTTTTTCTTTCTATGGTACCAGTTCAATATTTGGCACTATAATGTATGGGCAAACTTTAGAGTCAGAACATTTGTTCATTCTAATCTTCTGTATGACCCCATGTTTTTAAATCAAATTGTGTACAGGTAGCTAAACAAGGTGCATAGATGTGAACAAATATAATGTGAAACTAGTGTGCATTACATTAAACCAAATGTAAACATGTTTACTGTACACAGCGTTTGGTGTGAACACGGCCTATATTAACCAGTGTACATTACATAAAACTATTGTTAACATGATTACTGTACAAAGTGTGTGGTGTGAACATAGCATAAGTAGACAAACATTGCACCAGCAGTGAAATCGATCTTATGCTTGTAAAGTAACATATCGATTCATACATATCGTGTTAAAAGCATCTAAAAGCCAAAGATTATGCAAATAGAAAACAAATTACATAAATATTTTGAGAAACAAAAGAGTTAAAAAAGCATACATATTTTTTTTAGTATGGTAGGGCTACTTAGTAAAAAAATTATGACAATAATACGAATACTCACAATGAAGACAATCGTTGCAACACATTTATTTCTACCCTCTTGTCTAAACAGAAAAAGAAACAAGAAAATACGATATAATGTCGTATCTACTAAAATTGTCAAATTGATAATTTGAAGATCTAATGTATTTCCTGGAACGTTCTGCAAAGTCTGACCTAACGTTTGTTTTATCTTATATAGATGATAAACATCCACTTCAATGAGTGCGTGTCAGGTTTATCGCATGGAAGTTTTATAAATCTACACACGTTCGCAAAATAAAGTTTTCCTTAATAATTTGTTATGGTTATACTTGAATTCAAAAGTATTATTATTACTTTTGAAACAGAACAACCGATATTGTCTTTTACAACACACTTCAACGAGTCTCAACAACCGCAAAACTAATCAATTTTTAGATAAGCATGACCGATATTTGATTATCCAAAATATAATACAAAATAGTAGATCAAACCACAAAAGGGCCTCAAGTGTGGCCAACAGAAAATCAAACATACGTAACGTACTACGTATGATACAAAGTTTCTAGCAATGATATTATCGAAATCATTACAACCCAATACCCAGCCTTAGTTGTCTCACTATTCATATGTACCTTATTTACTGCTACTAAATGATCAAATCCTCTTTTGTCTCGATGTATGAACTAAGATGACATTACACAACATGTTTTAAAAGTGTCATTTGATTCGTGTCGACAGTCTAATTAATAACGTCTTAAACACGTCGTGAGACATTTAAGAGGACACATTTTTGAAATTATGCAGTTATCCCAAATGTTAAGGTATAATAATCAGGAACTCTAACGAATAAGTATAGATTTGAACATGCCCTTTTTCATATTGGCCCTGGTATCATCCCGAGACTCCCGTATCGGCCAAGAGGCTTTAGCCGAGGGCCGATATGGGTCGAGGGATGATACCCGGGCCAATATGGAAAAGACATGTTATAATCTTTTTATCACATATTTTAGTTCTGAAGAAAAGGGAAAAAAAGGTCAATTATAACATTTTAATGAAACATAAAAGGTAAAATCTTAAACGATTTATCACAAACGTGTCGTTAATGATGCAATGACGTCACGTCATTTGGAACAGGGCACAATATCAATATCTCTATTTTGCCTCGGGCAATTTTGAGGGGTTATTGCATATGCAAAACCTAAGGTATTCATAACAAATATGTGTTAACAGATATTACCGTAGGGAAATTTATGAATTTAAAAAAAAAACAACATAAAATCGTCGCAAAATGCCATGCGTTTTACCAGCAGTTTTATCTCACAGTACATGCACAACATATTCGAATTACCTCAATAATTTTATGCATTTAGTTTCGTGGCCAACTTTTTGACTTTATATCGAGAATTGAGTTTGCGAAAGATTACATCCCTTTTAACAACAGATGACGTATAGAATCACTGAGTAAACTCTCTGATGACATAAACTGTGTGTCGAAAACTGTTGCATGTGTTGAGAGTGGAGAAATATCGTATCATACGAGTTATAGTAATGGAATCTGATTCTCTATATACATGTTTTTTATCCTTCCTTTTCAAAGATTTAAAGAAAGTTGAGGAATTTTTGTATGACGTCACAATAGAAAAAAGTTAGAAAAATAAACGTCACAAATAAATGTCGACCATTTTGCTGAGAACAGATTTTTCACTAGGGGAATATTTTTCTCACACCGATCAATTTTAAAAATAGCACAAAATTAGAGAACAATCCTATCAGACAGTGTGTGACACCATTGTTTTATCAACAAAACATGAAGATTTAAAAAAATATAATTTATGATACATCTGTTCCTTGCAGCTCCTTCTATGGCGAAACCCCCTTTGTTTGCATCATACACATCCATTGTCTTACAGGTATTTTGTAGACGGTTATTTGGAACAGTACAATATATCGTGTATGGAACATGCAAACCTATTTTTGTTCGTTCATAGTAATCATATATTTTTTGAGAAAATCGACTGTGGTGCACTCGATATGGTTCAACTCGACCCGCCATCACAAGTTTTTTCTTTTTTTCATTCACCTAGTAAGAAACACAACCCCAAAAGAAACAAATGTATGTAGGGAATTGCCACACACCTATTTAATTTACGATATTATGTTCTTCGTTTTTTGCATTAACAATATACTTTCATCGTCTTCATTTATTTTGAAACGTTTAGAGCAATCATTGTGCACGCAAAAATCATGATACGGCTTCAATGTGTCTTAAACTTTTAAAGCAATACACTTGTTTTACAGCTGTACTTCCTTTTTGTCAGTTTGAAGTTGAGGTACTGTTTAAAGGGACCAACATGTAAGATTATTTTCAATATAAATTTAATCACAAACCAATTTTCATAATTGATGAAAAAAAAATCGTCAGTGTCAAAAGTTTGTATTTGCTTGCATTTTTGACCTGTTTGACGTGTTAAACAATGTTTTCAGTATGATTTAAGCCTATAACATAATATTTTACAGAAAGGACAGTTTTCGGCTAAGCCTGTTATGGCGAAAACTAATACCTAGTACAACTTTAGTCATTTTAAAGTACAGCTATTTGTAAGATCCAGGCAGGGGGTGATTCATGTATGTCTCAGAACTGCTTAATTTTTTTATATAATAGGCAGCTATGATAGAAATAAAGTTTGCCAGCTTTTTTTTTAAATTTTGTTGAACGGTTGCTATGGAAACATGCAGCCATTTTTTAGAGGAATTTATAATGAAATCAGTCATGAAAATTGGAAAATGTCTACTTTTTGGTTGCAGTAATTTCATGATAATGACAATTTCAAGAAAAAAAATAATTTCACCATATAATTAGGCATTATTTGAAGTTTATATTTTGATGTTGAGGTTGTGAAATTTTTTTTTGATATTAGGCAAAAATGGTATTTAAAAAGGTGCAAAAATCTGTATTTTGACATTTTCTGAAAATAGCTTAAATATCATACTTTAAATCAAGAAAAATTGACATTGAGCAGAAAAGTTCATTATAAACTATGATTGCATCTTGAAGTTCAGATATTTAATTATTAAAAGCAAGAAAAAAACATCTGGGTTTTTTTGTTAATTTTTGTTACCATGGCAACAAAAATTGGTAAAATTCATAAAAATGACAAAGCACAATACTGGTTCATTATCAAGAATTTTGCTATTTTTTTTAGGAATGTAAATTAACAGACAATAAAACTTATATGTTTTGAAAATGCATAAGCTTTAATTTAAATGGCTGAAAGACCATAGCAACATAAAAAAAGCCTTAGCAACCGATCTGAAATTGCAGAATTAATCAAGAATCAGCATCAAATACATGGATTTCTAGGTATTGGATACATATAAATAATGAAGTTTGTATTCTATACTCAACAGCTAGATAGTAATCACTAGATCTGCTTTTGGTAACCATGGGAACATCATCAAATTACAACAAGAAAAGCATACTTACTGAAAATTAAGAAATAATTGTTTTTTTTTTGTCCAATTGGAAGGTGTAAACGGACTTTGACTTTTTCGTACTTCAGTGGTTTGTAAAGTATTAGTTTGTTTTTTTCTTGCATACTATATATATGTCATAGGTAATCTTTATTTGGTGTATGGAAGTATTTTATGAAAAAATGTCTGTCTGGCAAATATCATCGACCTTGACTTCAATTTCATGGCGCATTGCAATTGGTCAATGTAATTTTCATGGTTAAATTTGATTCTAAGTTACAAAGAGAAATATGTCTATATTAAATGCATAGGTTGGTTGCTAGGTGTAAATTTTTGTCAGGTATGGATCATCTGACCTCGAAAGCTTGAACTCATTTTCATGGTTAATTGTTCAATTTACAGTATCATCCAGAAACAACTTTTTCAGTGAAAGATCCATTTTTAGATCTATATTGTGATTTTACTGTTGACCAATAAATCTAAAAATCATAATGTTCTTCCTAGTCATCTTTCAATTTTGATTTCAATCATTCAAGGTAAAATTATGACCAATTGTAAATTTTAGGATTCTTCCACATAATAACACTTGTAATAATGTGTGTATACTGAATTACAACAGTGCACTTGTTTTTTCTATGGTCTGTTTTTTGTCTCCTTGACACCTTCCCCATTTCCATTCTCAATTTTACTTGTCATATATTATTTTCAGCAGAAAATTACCATTGTGTGAAACACAGGGGTGTTTGACTAGAAGTAATGTATGCTTACTTTCTGAAGCGCCTGATGTTGCCTAATTATAACTATGAAATTTTTTAAGTCAATGACTTACTGAATATGTAAGGGCTTTAAAATCAACCACATACCAATCCTTACACTAAGCGTCTAACTGTATAAATTGTATCCATGTCAATAAACCATCCATGACTGAATGTGTAGGCAAATTTTTTTAGGCATAAAATAATCATAGCATATATATATATATATATGATGTACCTTATCAAATGGCATATGAATTACAATTTAAAATGATAAATTATTAAAAGCTAGATTTAATTTGCAGCAGGCCAAGTTTACGAGCTTATTCCATCTTCGCCAGTGACTTACAACCTTACGACTTTTCACAGTGCGCCAGAGGGTTGCATCCTGTTCTGCAAATTACATTTTGCTTGCATAATGGTTTTTTAACCAAACGATTAAAAAGACACATAAAGTTTTTTTTCAGAGTAAAAAAAATGTTGCTGAACTTTCCAAAAATATATGTCATTTGATAAGATATTTTATTAAAAACTGCTTTCAAATAATATGTACATTCAAATCAGATAACAAATACTTCTTTTGCAATAACACGTTGCTTCAATGAACAGGAATAGAAAAACACAAATGTTCATAATTACTAGATATTGAAAAAAATCCCTAAATTAGTAAATAGGGTTGTGAAAAATAGATCATATTTAAGAGTTTGATAATTTTGTGTAGAATTTACCCAAATCAATAATATATGTAGGTCAATAAAATTTAAATTTTAGAAATTGGGACTAATTTTGAATCATCATGCATATATAGGTTTAAACATTGTTTTCAGTTCAGACTTGTTTATATATATGTATATATATTAAACTTATGGTTAAATAAAAATTTGAGGATTATTGTGGACTTCATGTATCTGAAATTTTTTTGGCTACATATTGACAACAAATTCTCATTTACAACTAAGTTTATATCTCTATCCTAATGAAACGTCTATTTTCATGAATATATCTTTGAAAATGGCTATCAAAATAGTGTCTGAGCATTCTTAAAAAATCATAGGTATAAATAATGGAATGTTTACCTTGACGTTGACCAAAAATTTAACAAATTGAATACAAAGAATTTCGCATTAGAATGTTTTTTCAATTTCTTAACATTTTCTAAATATTTATAACCAACAGCATAGACTACAAAAATAATCTTTGTTTAAATTTATACTTCTTGGGTAATTTGAATTTTAAAAAAGCAAACTTTAGGCAATATTGTTTGTAGTCACTTGTCCTATTCTGTAATTGTTGCTGCAATAAGGTTCCTAACATCCTGTTCTTCTATAGCATGAATGACAGAATTCAGATCTTCATCAATCTCTGTATTGTTCTCAATATCCTTTCTTCCAAAGATAGACAGGCGTGCAAAATAAGAGGCAATCTGGGATGGTTGCAACCAATCATCACTGTTGAAAAACTTTTCCCCATTCTCTTTACGTAATGATTTCATATCTTTAGAAATATCTGATGCATTTGCCTTTCTGCCAGATTTTTCACCTTCTTGGAATCTATTTTGTAAATACTCTTTTACCTTTTTACTGAAGCGCACACATTTTCGCTCTTTTTTCAAAGCCCAACCATACTCAGTAGGTGTTTCAGTTTCTTCTGAATTAGTTTGTAGGTCACCTGAACAGTTAGTTGGTCTCAGCATTTCCTTAGATGTTAATAGATTTGCTTGACAGTTCGCAACCCAGCGATGCCTAATCTTATCATATGTTGACATCTTTTCATTTGAATGACGTGATAGGTTTATATGATCCTGCAGAGATTGGTAGGATGAGAACTGACCAGTGCAACCAAGTACTGTACAATAGAACAATTCATCTGACTGATCTTCATTTAGTGCATCATCATTAGTTGAAATTCTCCTTTCCTTCCTTGTGATATTTCCAGTCATTTGATGTGGCTCCTGGAAATTGGAAACAATTTTCAATCCTGTTTCATTCTGTTCAGATTTTAGGACAGAACCTCTCTTAAATTTGTTGCCTATACCAATATTGTATGCTTGCCATGTAATGATCTCATCTCCATCAAAAGATATATTGCTGATGTTCGAAATTCCTTTAATGCGGTGACCAATCATGGTTTGTTTTGTTGTGTCTACTTCCACAACAGCACACTGACATCCTGCCACTCCAGTTCCTCCCATAATAGCATCCTGCATATCAAATGGAGTAGTGATATTTTTCCCTGAGGATACATACATTCTCATTTTAGAGCGCATGTGTGCTATCTTAGCATCACAAATACTTTTTCCTGCTTGGGCTTCACTGTAGTCATAACGAACCACTGTAATACCTGAAAAATTAAAACATTCAACTTAATCAATGAACACTTATGAAGATTTGCAATACCTAATATGACTATCTGCAAATTATTAATTAAGGCTTACTGAGAAATAATACATAGAATGTCATTGTTACTAAATAATTGAACAGTATATGATTTGTGTAAACAAGGAACATAAATAGACAAATTAGTTTGGTTATGACAATCAACACATGCTTGAGAAAAAAATTTACTCCTTACTAAAATTCCATGTCATTTCTTTATCCATATGAAAATATCCAAGAAGACAATTTTTCAAATGTCTGGCCTAAGATGAGAAATGTCATGGCTCTAAACATCAAAGAGTTATAGGCTCTAAACATCAAAGAGTTATAAAACTTATAATACGCACGTAAGAAATCAAGATTTTGATCATGATGTGCAACAAAGACAAAAGCAACATGAATGGTACAGATTTATGATTTTTTTATTTATGGGGAATGCAAATGTTTGCATGTTCAAAGTCCTTAGTGTTAAAGAGTTGGGGTTTTTTGTCCATTGTTGCAGTTTACATTGTAACCTTATAATGAAGCAGATGATAGATATGTCCCTTTTATTTGAAAGTTGGGCCCTAGACTCAAACTTTCAAGTTAACTTTGACAACTATGTTCCAAAACATTATTAAAATCCAACTGATTTTTTTAAAAGTAATTGTACAACATGTTGACAGACATTATTATACAATAACATGTGCTCAACTGAGTACAATTTGAAAAGTATTGTTTACTTTTAATTTATCACCAAACTTATTATCTTACCTGTTCGTTCACTAATACCATTTAAACTCAACCACAAACATCCGCAATGGTAACAACCAGCATTATCTGAACGTAGAAAAACCTCCTGGATCTGTGGCATCTGTTCTTTAATTGTGTTCAAAGTATGCTCTAAAGCAGAGGCCACCGCAAACCAGTCTTGCTTTACTGTACCAAACAGATGAGTGAAAGTTCTATGCTGTAAAATAATAAAATTGCTTCAAATAAATGTGAAAAGTCACGTTAGTTTCAGATTTTTAGTTTGCTTAACAAATATAAAAACAATATAAACTAGATTTGTAATTGCTAGCAATAACGGATGGCACCCTTCTCCTCATTGCCAGGTAAGCGGCAGCCATTTTGAAAATTCCAAAGTCGAAGAATGCATTTACAGATGTCTAGTAACATTTTTGCAAAGTTTCATTAAGTTTGAAGCATTTAGAAATTTTTGATATTTTTGCTGTTTCCATGGTTACGGCGGCCATTTTGAAAATTCCAACTACAAAATGCAACTCCGCACATGTCAGTCACTATTCCTGTTAAGTTTCATCCAGTTTGCAGCACTTAATTTTTTTTGGAAATTTTGAACATTTGTGCTGCAACCATGGTTACAGTAGATAATTCCAAAATTCTAAAAGCGTACATCTCATTGCCACATGTCATGTTATATATCAATACACTTTCATTTACTTTGGTTCAATATTCTCTGAGAAAATGCGGATTTTATGCATTTTTTCATAGGGTCAATGCAAAACTTGCCCCAAGTTTCCATGACAACGGCGGCCATTTTGGATTATCCAAATATTGTTTTGACATCTCAGCATACCGGGTAACATTTTAATACAGTTTCATCCAGCTGAGGGTTATAACGAAAGAGTTAGAATTTTTGACATTTTAGCTGTTTCCATGGTAACGGCAGCCATTTTGAAAATTCCAAAGTCAAACTGGAAATCAGCACATGCCAGTTAACATTCCTGTGGAGTTTCTGTCAGTTTGGAACACTTTGATTTTTTTCGCATTTTTGCTGTTTCCATGGAAACGGCGGCCATCTTTTACCATTCCATACCAAGGTGCACAACTTTACATGGGGGTCCTCATTATAGTAAAGTTCCATCAACATTGGTCCATAGGATTCCTAGAAACACGACGGACAAAATGTGTGGAAGAAGAATAAGAAAAACTAGATTTGCAATTGCAAGCAATAGCGGATGGCACCCTTCCCCTATTGCCAGGTGAGCGGTAGCCATAGTAACGGCGGCCATTTTGGAAATTCCAAACTCAAAAGTCAAGTCTACATTAGCTGAGCAACATTTGTTATAAGTTTCAATACATTTGAAGCATTTTGAAGTTTTTTGTATTTTTGCTGTTTCCATGGTAACGGCGGCCATTTTGAATATTCCAAAGTCAAACCCCCGCTGCAATTGTGTCCCTCCATAATCATATACAATCATATACCATTTAATGTCTATTAAACATTAATGTTCTAGAATGTTCTGTGAAAATTCAAAGTTTTGACCTTTTTGCATTGTTTCCATGGTAACAACAGCGATTTTGGAAATTCCAACGCCAAATTCCACATCTTCCAATGTTGCTCATCGTTACTGTGAAGTTTCATTAAGTTTGGAACATTTTGAGATTTTTGAAATTTTTGGAGTTGTTTCCATGGCAACATAGTAGTTCCAATGAGTGCCAAAACCATCCAACACCTGTATATAGTGGGCACCTACATGGTATTAAAATAGAATGTTTCTGAGTTCTAGCATATCCAAACAGTTCACCGAAACAAAAAACAGGATTTTTTCACATTTGTTCTGTTTCCATGGTAACGGTAGCCATCATGCACATGCCAAAGTCCACTGCACAACTTATCATGGTGGTCCTTATTATAGTAGAGTTTAACCAACATTGGTCCATTGGATTCCGAGAAATAAGCTGGACAAATTCGGTGGAAGAAAAATAATAAGAAAAAAAAGAAACGTAGAATAACAATACGTCACCCCAACTCCGTTGAGGGTGCCATAACTAGAATTGCCATTGCAAGCAATAGCGGATGTCACCCTTCCCCTATTGCCACTAAGCGGCATCCTTTTGAAAACAATTTTAACAGTGAATGCAGATCAACGCATTACAATATATCTTTCTGTAACTGTTCAGTTCATTTTGAGCAATGTCAAAAGTTTCACATTTCTTCTGTTTCCATGGCAACAGCAGCCATTTTGAAAATTCCAAAGTCAAAAGTCTCATCTATACATGCCAGTCAACAATAATATTAAGTTTCATTAAGTTTGGAGCATTTTGAAAATATTTGACATTTTTGCAGTTTCCATGGCAACGGTGGCCATTTTGAAAATTCCAACTCCAAAAGTCTCATCCAGACTTGCCAGTCACCAATCATATTAAGTTTCCTCAATTTTGAAGCATTTTGAAATTTTTGAAATATTTGATCCTGTATCCATGGTAACATAGTAGTTCCAATGATTGTGAAAATCATACAAAACCTGTATATAGTAGACAACTATATTGTGTAAAAATTTTATGCTTTCATGTTCAAGCATACCAAAGTAATTTACCAAACCTGGAAGTTTTTGGAGCATTTTGACCTTTTTGCATTGTTTCCATGGAAACGGCAGACATTTTGAAAATTCCAACGCCAAATTCCACATCTACCAAAGTTGCTCATCGTTATGCTACAGTTTCCAAAAAATTGGAGCATTTTCATATTTTTGAAATTTTTGGAGTAGTTTCCATGGCAACATAGTGGTTCCAATGATTGCCAAAATCATCCAAAACCAGTGTATGGCTGGCACCTCCATTGTATTAAAATATGATGATTCTGAGTTCAAGCATCTCCAAATTATTCACAAAAACCAAAAACTGGAATTTTTCACAATTGTTCTGTTTCCATGGAAACGGCAGCCATTTTTTATGGTCTTAGACCCACCTGCAACCCGAAATTTTTAGTTCCTCCCTATGGTGAACTATCATTAAGATTTGTTCCATTTTACTCCAAAAAAGCTGACGGACAAAAAAAGGTGGAAGAATAATAATAACTAGATTTGCGATTGCAAGCAATAGCGGATGGCACCCTTCCCCTATTGCCAGGTGAGCGGTGGCCATGGTAACGGCGGCCATTTTGGAAATTCCAAACTCAAAAGTCAAGTCTACATTAGCTAAGCAACATTTGTTATAAGTTTCAATGAATTTGAAGCATTTTGATTTTTTTTGTATTTTTGCTGTTTCCATGGTAACGGCAGCCATTTTGGAAATTCCAAACTCAAAAGTCAAGTCTACATTAGCTGAGTAACATTTGTTATAAGTTTCAATAAATTTGAAGCATTTTTATTTTTTTTTTATTTTTTCTGTTTCCATGGTAACGGCGGCCATTTTGAATATTCCAAAGTCAAACCCCCGCTGCAATTTATTCCCTCCAAAATCATATACCATTTAATGTCTCTAGAATAAACTATAACATTAATGTTCTGGAATGTTCTGTGAAAATTCAAAGTTTTGACCTTTTTGCATTGTTTCCATGGTAACAACAGCGATTTTGGAAATTCCAACGCCAAATTCCACATCTTCCAATGTTGCTCATCGTTACCATGAAGTTTCATTAAGTTTGGAACATTTTGAGATTTTTGAATTTTTTGGAGTAGTTTCCATGGCAACATAGTAGTTCCAATGAGTGCCAAAATCATCCAACACCTGTATATAGTGGGCACCTACATTGTATTAAAATATAATGATTCTGAGTTAAATAGTATCCAAAAAGTTCACCAAAACAAAAAACTGGATTTTTTCACATTTGTTTCGTTTCCATGGTAACGGCGGTCATCTTGGTGGTGCCAACCCTTATTTGCAAATCTGCACATGGTGGTTAACATTATTGTAAAGTTCCATTAGGATTGGTCCATACAGTTCCGAGAAATCGTCTGGACAAAAAAGTGGAAGAAAAATAATATTAAAAATAAGAAAAAAAGAAACGAAGAATAACAATATGTCACCCAAACTCCGTTTAGGGTGCCATAATAACAAAGAAACATAAGAAAAGCAATATGTCACCCGACATTGTCGATCGGGTGACATAACTAGAATTGCCATTGCAAGCAATAGCGGATGTCACCCTTCCCCCCATTGCCACTAAGTGGCAGCCATTTTGAAACATCTAAACAGTGAATGCAGATCTATGAATTGCGATATATCTTTCTGTAAATTTTCAGTACAATAAGTGCGTTGACAAAAGTGTCACATTTCTGCTGTTTCCATGGCAACGGCAGCCATTTTGAAAATTCTAAAGTCAAAAGTCTCATCTATACATGTCAGTTGACAATAATATTAAGTTTCATTAAGTTTGGAGCATTTTGAACATTTTTGAAATTTCTGCAGTTTCCATGGCAACGGTGGCCATTTTGGAAATTCCAACTTCAAAAGTCTCATGCAGACTTGAAAGTCAACAATCCTTTTAAGTTTCATTACTTTTTGAGCATTTTGAAATTTTTAAAATTTTTGACATTTTGGCTGGTTTCTATGGTAACAGATACCATTCCAAATTTCTAATGGCAGATACCACATTGGTACATGGGAGGGAACATACCATCAGAGTTTCAATGGATTTGACCTACCATTTTAAGGAAGTAAATGCAACTTTTAATGGTTTTTAAAGCGTTTTTACCATTTTTGCCCTGTTTCCATGGAAACGGCAGACATTTTTGAAATTCCAACGCCAATTTCCACATCTACTAAAGTTGCTCATCGTTATGCTAAAGTTTCAAATGAATTGGAGCATTTTCATATTTTTGAAATTTTTGGTGTAGTTTCCATGGCAACATAGTAGTTCCAATACTGACCAAAATCACCCAAAACCAGTATATGCCTGGCACCTTCATTGTATCAAAATATAATGATTCTGAGTTTAAGCAATTCCAAATTATTCACCAAAAACAAAAACTGGAATTTTTCACAATTGTTCCGTTTCCATGGTAACGGCAGCCATTTTTTTGGGTCTTGAGACCCACTGCAACCCGAAATTTTTTGTTCCTCATTATAGTTCACTATCATCAAGAGTCAGGTTCCATTGTCTCCAAAAAAGCTGCCGGACAAAAATCATTGGAAGAATAAGAATAATAATAACAAAGAAACGGAGGAATAACAATATGTCACCCGACATTGTCGATCGGGTGACATAATAAGAAAAAAAAGAAACGTAGAATAACAATATGTCACCCCAACTCCGTTGAGGGTGCCATAACTAGCTATAGATGCATATATATATATGCAAAAACATGATCTGAGTTACAAATAAACAAACGTGCCTGTCCCAAGTCAGGAGCTTGTAATTCAGTGGTTGTTGTTTGTTTATGTGTTATATAAATTGTTTTACATTGTCATTTCAAGGCTTTTACAGCTGATTATGCGGAATGGGCTTTACCCAATGTTAAAAGCCTCATGGTGACATATAGTTGTTAATTTCTGTGTCATTTGGTTTCTTGTGGAGTGTTGTCTCATTAGCAATCAAACCACATCTTTTTTATATAAGAAAGAAGCTGTAGTGGTCGAGAACAACTTTCATTAAAATCAAAAGACAGTATTTAAACTGTGGAAATATTCAAAACCCTTTAACTTGGGTCAGGGAAATAATTTGCTGATATTTATCGTATTATAACATGTATTACATGTTTTATGCTTTCAGCTTACCTTTAATGATCCATCTTCAGCTTTGAAAATGGCAGCTGTAACATGCCAGCTCATGCCCTTCTGGCCGAAAAAATCTGATTGCTTTTCCCTAAACAAGGCAGGCAAAAACTTCATGGCCCAGTCCATAACAATCAATGTCTGGTTAGATGCCAGATCCTCAAGAAGATGAAGACGACATTCTTCCTGGTTGTTAGTCCTTAAAACATGTGCTTTCCATTCAAAGATTTTTTCAAAATCTTTAATAACTGAATCTTGAAATTCAACTCTGGTTTCATTGCCTGAAACATCAAAGAGATATTTAGTCAGTCTTTAAAAAAAACCCAACATTTTATTGAGAAAAAATACCCCTACATCTTGTGTTCAATGCATAGTTATCATCATATTCTAATAATATTTTAAATTAAAATATGATGCTGATATTTTTGATAGCAATACTGCCAATAGCATGACAAATTCTTGAAATTGCCAAATTCATAATAAATATAGCAATTTCATCATTAAACATTACATTTTTTGTATTGCTATATATTCCAGTTTTCTGGAAATGTACTGGACATTTACAGACAAATATTTAGTAGATTTTGCATTTTTTTTTAATAATTTCTATATGATTTGCATAAAGATCTACAAGTACTTGAATTACATTGGTCTATTAGTATTTTTTGTTAAATTTTTACTTCCATAAGCAATTGAATGTTAATGAAACTATGTTCGTATCTTCACTGTGATCTATTCATAGGTAATACAGTGAGGTCTAGAAAAATAACTTTTATCCTTTATTAGCTTTAATACTAAATATTAAGAAAACAATCAAGAATATATGATCATTGTATTTTTGTTTTGTCAGTAAAATTTTATTTGGATTCTGAAAATGTCTGTATTTGCAGGAAGAAATGACCAGTCAAAAGATATATAAATTATAATTTTCTACATTTAAAAAAATACTTACATTGTATTTTCTGAATTTCATCTTCAAGCTGAGATCTTGCATTTGTTAACAGTAAACATTTGGAGCAGTCATTCTGATGTTGATGGTCACATTTTTCCTGAAGCAGAACATTTCCTGGATTGCTCAATGCATACTTGATGCAATGGGTTTGACATGAATTTGACATAGTTACATGGAACTTGTACTCTGTTTTTAAATACAACTTGAAATTTGCCAAGGCTGTTTTGAGGGATGAAAGTACTGTGTTATTGGATCCCAACTCTCTTAGAGTTTCTGTCATTCTGATAAGATTTTCAATTGCAAAAGTTCCATCAGTAGTAATATTATCTAGTCCACATAAATTAGACCGTTTTGCTGCTGAACAAGTTGTTAAAATTTTGAATAGAGTACTGTTTGATAGAGGAGTAAAATCAGCTTCTGTACATACTGTCTTATACATATGTATCAGTGCAGAATGACAAGTTGTTCGTACTACTTGGGGTATATTTATGACATCTCCATTATCAAAATGTAAGTCCTTACTTCCAAAGGAACAAATTTGTATAAAATTAGGATCCAGAAAAAATGCCATTGCATGCTCCAGTTTTTCCTGATCCATCTTATTTCTGTAGTTTGGGGTCTTTTCAGTTTGTATTGTCCCAACACCAAAGCGTGTTGCATGTGCTCTACTCTGGTCAACTTTCCATTTTGATATTCCAGGTATCAATTCTAGCAGCTGAGATTTGCTGTTTAATGATGTGGTTGATATTATTGAAAGTAATTGCATTTTTAATGCATTACTGTCAGCTTCATCATACAATCTCAATATCAAATTCATCAATTCATCTTTGCTCTCATTTTGCTTGTCAACAGCATTGTTATTACAGATGTCGTCCACAAGTAGATCAAGAAGTTTTGATGACTGTCCAGGTGCAATATGGTCAAGCACTGTACAAACTGCTTCTGAGGCTTTTCGTTTTACATACCTGCAATTGAAATTGAAAAGGAGATAGTATTACAAAATAAATGGGAATGGGTCTATGGGACACAGAAGATGCCCCCTGTTTGCATATCATATACATAACTCAGGAACAGTTAAAGTATTACCATCAAAATCCAATTGTGATCTATATTTTGTGGTACTTAGCATTGTGTATTCATAACATTTGGTTGAGGCAAATTTAAGTGCTATACAATAAAAGGGTTATTGCATGAATATTGGTGAATATTGTCCCTCGCAAGCTCATGCAATATAAAAATTCTACTCAGGACAATATTCCCCAATATTCATGCAATAACCCTATAATAATTCAAGTTTTAAAACAGGCATATACAAATAAAAAGAACCGTCCTTGGATAGATGAGAAAATTAAAAATCTTCTTTGTCCTGTTCAAGTTAAAATAATTTTAGGACTGTGTGTATAGTTTTTTTTTCCTTTAAAAAGACTTGTTATATTTGTTTATTCCCTGGCTATTGCTCTGTTTGAAAATTTAAATATAATATATGCAGTCAATGGTTATATAATTTATATGCCACAAATTGTTTCTTTATGACCTGTCTATTGTTTAAGAACTCTTAAAAAAATACCTCTTAGTACTATCTTGTACACATTCCAATGGCTGTTGAAGCATGTATTTGATAGGACTCATGTTTCCACTACTTAGATTTTGCAGTGGCTTATTCAAAACATGTATTCCGCTGTTGAGATGATTTTGACCATCTGAAGTTAGGCTCCAACTGGATTCTTGTGACAATGATGGTTCAGACTGAAAAACAAATGTTTACAATTTTGCTTTCTATCAACTGTTGACAACCTTCAACCATTTCAAATACTAAGAAATGAACATTTTAATGGACATAATAGTTGTTGGTACATATGAGGGGAAAGGTTTTAAAATATTCAAATTTAGTTCAAACTCCATGAAATATTTATGTGCCTGCTGTACATGTAGGCCAGAAACATTTTAAATTTTTTTAAGTGTTCCTCATTTTTTAATTAATTTTGAAAACTTTTTTTTAAGCTGGTATGATGAGTAATTTTGGGTTAACCCTAAAACCCTGAATCTCTCATCGGATTTCATCAAATTTTTAAGAGCATTATCAGACTTAAATTTATTTTTTTCATTTGATTAGTTTTATTGTCCCCTACAAGAATATATATGGTTTATGGGTGGGGATCTGGACCATTTACAAGATATAAGTACATTCAGAAATTGAGTGGGGTGGGGGTGACCCTCAGGAAGTTCCATTTAATTTCATGTGATTTGTTTTATTGTCCCATACAAAAATATATCTGGTTTATAGGTGGGGGATGTTGACCCTTTACAAGTTTTTAAACAAGAGGGGGTGGGGTGACCTCCTAGGGTCTTCCCTTTTATTTCATTTCATTTGTTTTATTGTCCCCTACAAGAATATATATGGTTTAGGGGTGGGGATCTGGACCGTTTACAAGATAATAGTACATTCTGAAATTGAAAAGGGTGGGGGTGACCCCCAGGAACTTTCATTTAATTTTATGTGATTTGTTTTAATGTCCCATACAAGAATATATCTGGTTTATGGGTGGGGATGTTGACTGTTTACAAGTTTTCAAACAAGAGGGGGTGGGAATGAACCCCCAAGGACCTCCCTTTAATTTATTTTGATTTGTTTTATCGTCCCGTTTAAGAATAGATATGGTTTAGGGATGGGGATCTGGACCATTTACAAGATAATAGCACATTCTCAAATTAAACGGGGTGGGGATGACCCCGGGACCTTCCTTGAATTTTATTTGATTTGTTTTATCGTCCAGTTCAAGAATATATATGGTTTAGGGCTGGGAATCTGGACCGTTTACAAGATAAAAGCATATTCTCAATTTGAAGGGGGTGAGGATGACCCCCAGGAATTCCCCCTATATTTGATGTGTTTTGTTTTGTTGTCCTATAATTGAGGTTAATGTATATAATAAAAGGTATATGATATGGCTTTTCCAATATCATACACCATATCAACTCTCAACCAATATAATCCCTCGAGCAGAGCTCGTGGGATTATATTGGTGTCTCGGGTCGATACGGATGCAATATTGAAAAAGCCATATGATATTTTCTATATATTCAATGTTTTTATTTGTTTTTTGTCTCGTGGACATACTTTCCCCATTACAATATTGAAATGTAAATAACATTTTCATCAAACTTAGGTATGGGAACAGTATATTTACCTGTGATGATACTTCATACAGTCCTGGTGTATCAAAACAACTGACAATTTCCCTGCGTGGTCTTTTCAATTCAGGCTCTTCATTCTGATAAAATTAAATGTTCGCTTTCATGAAATTAAGAAAAACTCTAAACATTTGACATACATCATTACATGTTGAATAGAGGCATTTTTTTAAATTGATTGAATCAGCTAGAATATTAAGCAAGCTTGCTGGAGCAAGCTGATGAAGTGTATAAAAAATAAAATGCCATTATAATTTTGTACGCAATCTGTCTGTTTTTTGTTAAAAAAAAAGAAGTTTGCAAAACTGCTTTTGGTTTAATCATACAAAATATTGTGATAGTTACTAAGCTGTATATATATACGGTATGTATGTACGCTGCTGTACTATTACGTACAGTTTATTGGGTTTACACATTGATATTGTAAAATATCAGCCGTTAGCCACAATGTGAACCTTTTTAGTGATTGAGTGCAGCAACAAATAAATAATCAAAGTACTGAAGTACTAAACATTGGATGATTGCAAGTTCTGGTGGATTGTCCGACAAGCACTTGTCTCAGAAAAAAATCACATCTCTATTCCTGAGATTGAGGTTAATGTACAGATATAATATTTTTCTGGGAAACCTTTGTGGATAATAAAAGCCCCTTTATGCTGGCATCTTTGGGAACAGCCATTTGTGTGAACAAATGTTTATATATAATTTCGATTTTTCTAATAGAATGGATTTGGGTAGGTATGTGTATTTTCCTGCAAAAAATATTAATCATCCATGCAGAGTTATAGTTCCTTGATTTCAAAGATACATAGTTCTTAAGATACTCTTCCCCATGCATTTACATAGATATTAATGATTTTTTACTCATATGTATATACATGTAACCAGACATTTTAAAGTATTACTTTATCTTCCTTAAAAAGTAGTTGATGAGTATTTATTGAAGAAATGTATTTATAGCAAGTGATAAGGAATGTTTGTTTGCACTTGATGATGTCAACACATTGATATTAATAGAATTCTGGAGCAACTGAGCAGACGGCTTTAGGCATGGGAAGGAGGATAAATAACATCATTGCTTAATATTTTCGAAGACTTTGACCTGTAAATCATGTAAATATTAACTGTTTCCTTTTCACATAATAAATCATAACTTGGAGGAAAAGTTGTCTCATTGGGACTCATACCACATCAGTCATCTTCTCATATCTACATGAAGATACATGTAATCATGATAATAAAAAAAGAGTTTTAAGTGTATCATCTACAAAAAGGTTGAAATATATTTGTTTGTAGAACAGAAAAGTTTTACATATTTTGGCAACAAAGTATAGTGTGTACAATAATGAAGGTTTATACCTTTACTAAGCTATCTGGCTTGAAGTCTGTGTTTTCTTCTACAGGATCTGCCCTATTTGGTGCATCAAATATCTGAAAAATAAAATAGAAAAAATATTCCTTAAGGCCTACAAACATTCAAAATAACTAGAAAAACAAGAATCGGTCCATAGATCACATGAGCCTCACTTGCACTATCATATTTTACTGTGTTCAGTTGACAATTTAGCATTGAGATTGAAATTTCATATCAGAGGCAAGATGTGTATTAAGTTTTAAGTTGATTAGATGTACTTCATCAAAAACTTCTTTGACCTAAAACTGTAACCTGAAGACAAACAAACAGACCGATGAACAGACAGACGAATGGATTGACATAAAAAACATAATGCCCTTTGAAAAACCTACAATCATATAAAATATTTTAAGAAATGTATACATTAAATCAATATCAGAGCTGATCTCTAAAATCAATATATCCGTCTAGTGTGCAACTCCTTTTGATAATGTTTGACAGGTCTCAGAATAACTTTTGTTCATTGATAAAATGTAATAGTTCGCAAAAAAAAAATTCCCCTGGTGGGCCTATGCAAAATTTTGGTGGTAAAATCCTGAGGACTGACAGTTTTCGCGCACTCAGTTAAATATATGTGCATGTAACTAACATGTATACTAGTCCTGACATTATATTTATTGTCATGGAAAAAGCATGATTTTATAAACATGTAATGTAAAACTGGTCCCGGGTTAGAAGTAAGGTTGCTAACATTTTTAATTCTGCCTCATTCTGAAGTTTTTAGTGCCTGTCCCAAGTCAGGAGCCTGTAATTAAGTGGTTTATAATATATACATATGTATGTTGCTGTGTAACATATTGGGTTTTCCTTAAAAAAGAAATTGTACCCTAATTATAGACCCTTATTTTTCTAGTATGAATGGTTTTACATTTGTGATTTCACAGCTTTTCATATGGGTTTTTGCTGTATGGGATTTGCTAATTTTTGAAGGTTGCATTTAGTTCTCTGCAGAATATCTACAATTTTTAACCTTCAGGCCTGTGGTTTTATATTATAAAAATGTTTTGTGTCAATACAAATGAAATTATTTTTTTTTATTGTTTTTTGTTTTTTTTTGGTATGCATTTACATGTATACATTGTATATATATATACACCATATCAGTATTTTGAAATCTGTTCCCCTTGACCAAAAATCTCTTTTGCTTGAACTTATGACATGCATAATACAACTAGAACTTTTCCATTGTAGTGTCAGATATTATCTGTCATGTCAGACGTTAAAATTTTACTGGAATTTTTGTAGTAATGGTGGACAAATAGTGATAAGGTGTATTGATTTGATTGTATAATACATGTAAACATTCATATTGTTAGTACCTCAAAAATTGGCCATATAGATTCTTCCATTTCTCTGGTAACAATCTGTCGACAATTTCTGCACAAACCTAGATAAAACAAAAGAAATAATTTTGATACCTGCACATTCAAGTAAATTTTGTAACTTAAATTTAAAAAAAAAATACAAATGTGTTGGATAAATTAAAAAATTTTGTACATTTTATATTATTAATAATAAATTTAATAAGTCGATCATGTCTATGGGCCTAGGGATAATATAATTTTATTACTACAATTGTTCTTTTTCTATAAAAATCAAAATCATGCAATGTCACAGCTTGTCAAGAAAGATATAAATGATGAACATGTACATGTATATAGGGAAATCATTGTTGCATTCATAACAAGTCCTGATTGTTTTATAAAATTTCTACAGTAACACTTGTATGCAGGGATTGAAGTTTAAATTTTGGCACATTCATACATGTACATGTATGACATGTCACAGGAGCCCACATCTTAAATTTTGTCCGAACTGTATATTTAGTTCTATACAAGAAAAGCAGACATTTTAGTAGCCCTGTACCATATGTTTGTCTGTATTACATTGTATTATATCATTATAAAACAATCATTTTTGGAGAAAATGTGTACATGTACATGTTGTACACACATGGTTTGAAAGGCAATGGCCAAAAATATTTACTCCAAAAATTGGTTGGTTTAAATGATATATTATACAGACAAAAAAGATAGTTCTTCAGACCATGGAAGTATTATATTGACAATATAATACACTTCCATGTTCAGACTTAAACAAATTGCAAAGTACTATCAAGACAAAAAGCAAACTTAATCAGATTTTTTTTAAATACATGTTAAACATACATGTACTGTAGCTTCCCCCTTGAATATCTGAATAAGTTTATTTAACTTCAATGCCCTGAGTATTAATATTTTTAGTAAACAGACTCAGGGCAAACATGTTATGAGGGCAAACAGACATGTAACAAAATGAAAATTATTCACTCTACCCCCCCCCCCCATTTGTCCCACATTACTCTTAAAAAAAAAGCCTTTTATACACTGCAAATTAAGGGCTTGGGTTCTGATGTGTTTTAAATTATCAAACTGCCTGCTTAATTATCTTTAAACTTGAGATGATTACCTGATCCTATTGGAAGCACAACTCCTCTGGTTCTCAAAAGGTGATGGCTTATCTGAGGCGTGACTGCCCGGTCAGATTCAGGCTTGGATTTACCCTTGTGGTCAGGATGACCACAAAATATGCTGCTCCTCCTCCACTTCATACCGAGAGAATACCTGTGATTCGGACACACCGAATATTCTTCCATCACAGAAAATATCCCAGCCCGAAAGCAAATTAAATGTCCCTCATTCAAATTTGTAAATTTCCCCAGTTTGTTACAAATCAGGTGATTTCTTATGTCCTTAACCCTCTTGCTGCCGACCGTTTTTCAAGGTTGCATTTTATATGCCGGGAAATACGACAGCTCAACGTCTGTGACGTTACATGCCAAATAACGACGTCATTCTATATATGACGTCACGACATAATGACCGTTACATTTGGGACCAATCGGTGAAAAACATAACACTGTTTAACCTTCGGTCTTTTAATTGAAAAAGATAAAGCATCGATGAGAAGCTTGCATAAATTTAGCCATGGACACATGTGTCCCTCCGGCACTGCCGGTTTGGACATATGTGTCCCTCCGGCAGCAAGAGGGTTAATACATTCCTTAATCAATATTACAGTGTTTTCAGTGGGATAGAAGATTGATGTATCACATTTTATATTACTGAAGCATGAGAAACTGCATCTCATCTCAACGTCTGCTGCCATAGTTGTTGATATGGAATGTAAACAATAGACTTTTTATGGTTTTCAAGTAATAGAGCTCCATAATTTTACGGGAAAAGGGAGATAATTTCAGGCAAACTGACAAATTTTTAAATCTAGTTTTTTACACTTATATTTAAAAAACCCAATTTTTTTTTACATGATAAACATAGAGGAGTTATAAAACTTCAATTTGGTGTATAATTATACTGGGTTCTTAGTTGTTCATTCAAATAAGCATCATTGAATAGTGTGCAATTTACAAAGGAATGATAGGAACAACTAGTGATTTAATATCATTATTTTTATTTGTATCACTATTTTTTTGTGAATTTTTTTTGTATATTCTTATCTTAAATACTGTAGTGAAGATATTTATACACAAAAAACTGAGATTTGGAAAATTGGATGAATCACTTTTTTTAAGATCTGCCTGGTTCTTACAAATAGCTGTACTTAAATCTAAACCATGAACAGCATATTTTCTTTTATTGTTCTTCGCAGATAATATGACCGAATACTTTGTTAATGAAAAGTCTATGTTTGTATCAAAGCTTACGCAGATTTGTCATCCAATTCAAAAGGATCTAGAAAAGGCCACTAGTGGTGTAATGATTATTGTGACTAAAATGAGCATTTTATAGGTGTCACCGTCATATTTTCACATTATAAAAAGAATACAAATAACAACAAATACTTTCAGCTAAAAAGGGATTTAAAACGTTGTTTATGGACATGTTACCTTTTTATGTGTCTTGATACCACATAAATGTGTCATTCCATTAGATATTACTCAATGTGAGCCTCGACAATTACATCTTACAAAAAAGATGCAATAATCTGGCGATAAAAATGGCTACATGTTGGCCCAAAAACCTCATCTCTTTTGCTAAAAAGTTTCAATGCTGATATTTATAACATTTCTTGCACTATCGAACACATCTGTTGATTACAATATGTCGATTATTATTATGATTATTACAATGACATACTTAATTTTTAGTGTACATGTTCCGATTCATCAGTTCATTGTGAAAAAGATTTGCAATGAGTTTAAATGCTTTGTTGTGCATATGTATTGAAATGTTGTGTAGTCTTCTCTCTAATTTTTGCGAATTTGCTTTGTATATTTATAATTTGGCGCTAATCTGTTAAATATTTTTGTTTCTTCTTTCAAGATTATATCACAATGCTAACCCCTTTTTTAAACACGTCTACCTATTATGTCTGTTTTGATAACGCATCGTTTCAATATAATAGAATTTGATGCGAATGGCATACAAGTGAGAGGTTTAGCTAGGTTTCAAACAAGGATATTACACAATCAGAAAATGCCTGTGCCAAGTTAGAAATATGACAGTTGTTATCAATTCTTATGATGTGTTTGAGCTTTTGATTTTGCCAAATGATAAGGGACTTTCCGTTTTGAATTTTCCTTTGAGTTTAGTATTTTTGTGGTTTTAAATTGAGAACGGGAATGGGGAATGTGCCAAAGAGACAACAACCCGACCATAGAGTTTTTGTCCTTAAAATGGTACGTTCAAAACATTTTGGTCAGATACAAATGTATCTACATTTATTTCGAAAGTATTTTCATTTCTCCCACTTCATCTGGTCCGAGACCACCATTGTCGTCCCTTGATTTTCGTTGTTCACAAATATAGTCCCCAGTGTTGACAGTGGGTTACTTGCCATTAATTTTTATACCCCTTCCAAATTTATTTCTCCATGCTCACTGCCTCAAATTGCAAGTAAGGGGATGAAATTACACTGTAAAAAAATTTGGGTCCAGAATTTTAAAGGAAAGTAGTGATTTGGTCTAGCTGAAAAAGGTTGAAAATAAGCACTTCGGAAGCTGTCAAAAGATTTCAAGACGCCCTAAACATAAAATTGTCCATATTTTGAGTTAGAGGCGATGAAGTTTTCTATATATTTGATATAATTTGTCCCAAAAGTAGTACAACACACTGTAAAAGTTTCTTTGAGAAAGCGCAGGTGGGATTTTTTTTTATTTTCATTTATGTTCTAAAAGAAATGCACTACGAATTAATTGTGTTCTCGGTCCATCTTATTTTTTCAATTTTTGTAATCTTCCATCAATTTGCACCTTTTTTGTTTCAGTTTCTTTTGTGATGTACCCAATGTTTGGCATGACACGGGTTCTGTTCCGCTCATATATGTTATGCTGGTATGATACTTAACCCCTAACGGGTAGGATTGGGACTGATATTTATATGATGAAGACATAATCTTTTTTAGTATATCTAGTAAGTTACTAATTTGACTTCAATCAGATTGTTTTGTCTGATATCTAAAACATGTTATAGCTTTGTACCAGTGTTTCCACTGGCGGTCGCCATTTTCGCCATTTGTGAAAAATTGTGGCGAATAAAAACTTTTTCATTTACGATGGTCTAGAAAAGTCACCTTCAAAGTTGTTCAAACTATAATCAATTTTCCCCATCAAGTTCTTCTTTTTAAAAGATAATTGTTTACTGTTTATCCATTACAATGTAGACTTTAAGATTAGTTTGAGAAAATACTCAAAGGCAACAACGGGTCAAACGCATCTTTTTTAGGGGTGTTAAACGAAATTAAAGCATGTTCATGCACCTTGGCCAAAAAAGTAATACAGTGGCGAAAATGATTGTTTTTGGAAAAAAAAATGGCGAAAAAAATAATTGACCCCGAAAAAACTCTGTTTTTAAACTTATACTATATATAGCTATGACTCATAAAGGGGTTAAACAATTCAAAGAAGATAACCAATTGCCTAAATTATGAACAAAATAATAAAAGTGAAGCAAATTTGGTACCCCATGTACACAGCAACAAACCATTGAATTACAGGCTTCTGACTTGGGACCATGTTGCAGGGTTACACTAGTAATTTAGCGCCAAATACACCCTATGTCTATAAGTCTTCATGAAAATTAATTGACTTTGACTTCATGTATGTTTATGTTTTATGTCACTTTTATCAACCCAAGCCATATCTTGGTTGCCAGTCTATATTTGTGTAAGAATCTAGTTCTAAAACCTGCAGATCCATTCATCAGACTCTAAATTAATAGTTAACCATATATTTGATCTTTTTTTTTTTTTTTTAAAGTTTTTAAATCTCTGTCAGCTTTATGGTTGGTTATGGAAATAACCATTCAGCAATAGTAAAAAATTGGGTTCTTGTTGTAAAATGGACGTTTAACATAGACAATGAGGTTCATGGTTGGAGGAAAATGGGGAAATAATTTTTCAGAATGGTAAATTGAGATGAGCACAATGAGGCAAATAGATTTTGTCGATTTTGCAAAAAGAAATTATGTCTGATAAAAAAAGGGGGGATGATGCACGACTTCTATAGCCATGCCTATATCTGCCAATGGATTTAGATCTCAACTGACACATTTAACCAACTGTATGTTCATATGCTTGTCATAAGTTAAGACATTCCATATTGGTAGCCCTTTCACATGTATGTTTTGCCTATGATATATTTACAAGGTCTAGATCAGATTAAAGTCGTTTTCACTTTAAAGATGTATAGTAGAATAGCAGTTGCATGATGCAGAAGAATTATTATTGATTGTGTTTGCAAGATTTAGCTGAAGAAAAAAGGCGAAAGATCTCAAAGAGACACTCAAACTCCTAATTTTAAAAATAATAAAAAAACTAACTAAGCCATGGTTAAAAGAAACCACAACAATAGTACACAAAACACAACATTTAAAACTAAAGACTGATCAAAACGGACCACATTAAAACTAAAGGTATCTCAGGTTCTAAGGAAGGATATAAGCAGATCCTGCGCCACATGTAGCATCCGTTGTCTCTGTCATATTATAAAAAGGCCCGTCTGATTTGGTGGAAAACTTTGTTGAAATTAATAAGTGGACGGGATTGTAGTAAAGACACATGTGACATATCCGCAATCATCAGTGAAACGGATGTTCACTAACGGTCAACCCACTCATGATGGCTGGCGTCCGTAAAATTTACGATGGGATAATTTCAACTTCACCAAATTAAACCATAAAAGCTTCCTTTTGATGATATTATTCTGTTCTGTAGGGGGATTTTTTCATGGAAATCTGAATAAAAATTTTATTACATCATTTGGATTAGGAAGTTTTTTTTCACCAGAATTAGATCATTTGTTAATATCAAGAAGTTGTGATAGATGTGCTAATGACACAATCCTCCATCCAAGTCGCAATTTGTAAACACAAATGCACATGCATACCCTGTAATTTTCTATAGATATTAAAAATGTAGTAAATTGAGAAATGATTGCGCTGTTGTTGTTTTTATGTTATTGTGAAAATCGCGTAGGATTACGTTAATAAAAGATCAAATCTCATGTTATTGCATCATTTGTGTCCATGCAGCACTTATTGACGCTATTTCGTCCATTCTTTTTAAAAAAAATGCAGAAATAAACGTTGATATTAAAAGTACTTCTGATTTGACAATTTTCCATGCCTTACATGGTAATATAATATATAGATGTTAAGAGTACATTTTTACTTTGATGTTAAAATGTACACTTATATAGCATAGTGGTTCTTAAAGAGCTTCCTTGTAACTTTTATTATTAGAGGGTGTTATATTTCCAACCGGAAACTATCATGTATTAACGCCTACAATCATTTCCTTCAATGTATCTTCAATATAAAAATAAGTAAATATGGTATGATTGTATAATGAATTTACCAAAAATAAATAATTAGGAAAATTTTTCACAATTAGCATTTTCCATAATTACATGATGTTTCATTTACAGAAGTAAGTTCTTCTTTTAAAGATGCACACAGTGGATTGTTAAAGGTGTGGTATTCTTATTTCTAATTGGTAATTATATTTCTGTATATTTTGTGCAAATGATCGTTCGAAATTTAATTGTTTTCATTTACTTTTGAATTTCCTATTGTGACTGTTAGAGAAAAAAGCTACCATGCCTGAATGAATATGCCACATATCGGGACCACAACGTTCTACCTATCTTCGGAAATGAAGGATAAAAATCACTACATAATCAGATTTCATCACTGTGACAATAACTCGTGTATCACGTTAATCCTCCACTCTCAACAGTTGAACTTTATTTAAAGGGCACTACAAGCCTAGCGCTTTAAATATTAAAGATCTCATTACACAAACTTTGCAGTAATGGAAACTATATTTCTTTATATATTGTTTAAATATAAAATTTAAAAAAACAAAATTCAATGTGCATACACACTTTAACAGTGGTTGCAAATGTTACGCTGTAGTACTAGTAAAAAAAAAGTTTGATTTTTATGTACATTAGACGTTATTCATTAATAAGATGGTATAGATGCACTTAATCTTAACAATTAACTCTATGATAAATGGGAATCAATAACTATCACATTGGTGTTAGCTGAACGATAGACTGACATGGCGATAATGAAATGTATTTTTCATTCAATTCCCACAAGAGCCTCTTAATCCAGCTTCTGTTGCTTAAATCAATAACAATATCCGAGGTTAGGTGTGACTCAGGATAACTAAGGTTGTCAACCCTTGTCAATTTTCACACATAAAGAAAAGGTAAAAGTGTGCAGTAATAATTGTTTTGTTAAATGTGTCATCAGGCAATACATTACTTATGACTTATGCATGTTACGTATTTATAATGCATAGTACATGTTATATCATACGTTGATTGTTTTACGGTAACATGTGTTTCGTGGAGAACTAGCGGTTACGAAACAAGTAAGTTGATTGATATTTGAACTATCACTTGTTGTATTTAGTAGCACTATATCGGAAGAACAATTTTAAAGCAATTGGATATGATGATTTTTTTAACATCTATTTTAAAACAACTGAAGCATGACATATTTAACTACAAGTATCCACCTTCATATACAATGTGAACTCAAGTTATGTCAATGAACTGTGTAAATGCGTTTTCTCCTCATTAAATACAATTTGCTATACATAAAGATACATGATGTATAAATTATTACATATATAAAGATATCGCTTCATACTTTAGATTTCTACCGACATTAAATTACCATTTATTTTATAATTTAATTATTTATATTTTCTTATTTACTTAGTTTAGTGGATTGGAAAGCAAGTAAATACAACTTTGTTTAATACCTTTCCACTTGGCTGGTTTGAGTGCTGCTTCGTAGCGG
Organism: Mytilus trossulus; assembly: GCF_036588685.1. Lineage (NCBI taxonomy): Eukaryota > Metazoa > Mollusca > Bivalvia > Mytilida > Mytilidae > Mytilus > Mytilus trossulus. The sequence goes on along the minus strand of NC_086383.1, from coordinate 24,620,941 downwards.
CATTTGCCTGCTCTTTTGCGAAATCTTCAAGGGTGTCCTTTATGTGCAAGAGATATTGCTCTCTCATAACACGGTTCAGCCACTAATCGCCCCTTCCAACGGACTATCATTGTTTTTAAGACCATACTCACAAATTGTGGAACAGGAGAGAGAGAGAAAAAAAAAAGAAGATGCGATAACCATTACACTATGGGTTCTAATGAAGGTCTGAATGGAGGAGGGTCCCTAATTTCTGTTTGATAACTTATAGTCAATTTTTCTGTATTCATGAATTTTATATTGCAACATCTCATTATTCTCTATTCTTTATATCCCCCCCCCCCCCCATTATTCTCTCTTTTTAAAATCCCATTCACCCTCGCTTTACATATGTTATAAACAATTTTATGAAAACGCCCTGTACGGACATGCAGGAATCTCCCAATACTGTAAAATATGTACATGTTTCCTCACAATGTATTGATATGAACCTTCTCATTAGATATAAACAATAACTAGATGATCAATGACGCACTAGCAAATATTATAGTTTGAAATAAAACATGAACAAATTCCCCACGTATATTATACACTGATACGTTGACATGTTTAATAAACTATAACTACAACACGGAAAGCAATAATATACATGATTTGATTTATGTAAAAATGTATACAAAATATGTGATTTTAATATGTAAAATACTGAAATAGTGTGCATTTTGTTTACCTTAATGAAATCATCATCAAGGACATGATCACACGATTTGATAAAGATAATTGATTAGAGTTTATTATTAGGTACACGGAAATTGTATTAGGTTATTTTCATTTTCTTATCTGACGCCATATTTAGGATTTACGATACATGGGTATTGAATAATCTTGTAAGTTAATCGTTTAAGATTCAGATTTTCAATTTTGATTAGAATTCAGAAAATACATCGTGGCTTAATTCAAATTGATGAACCTTAAGGTTCGAACATAGATCCTCGAAGTCGTTTTAGGACTTCGACATTTTTGAGTTAATATGTGTTCAATAGATACGAAGTAAAAAAACATGTATAATACATTCTTTTTGTCAGCAACCAAACAACAAAAAGAATCAAATATAAACCATATGTTTTCACGGTAGGTGCATAATTGACGCGGTACATTAAAAGAGAAAGTAGAAATAAACCCTAACGCTGTAGGAAGGATAGTGTATAGGTTTTAGGTAAGCCTTTTATGTATCTCCGCCGAGAATCAGATATAGGATGATGTGGTGCGCGTGAGGCCAATGAGACAACTCTCCATCCAAATAACAATTTATAAAAGTAAACCTACAAGAGGTTACAGCGAAGGCATGTCAGTCATGAATATGGGTCTGCCTTTATATGTTTTCCTAAGAAATTTAATTTCAAAATGTGAGAATCCAGTTGGCATTTAGTTTATTGTCATGAGGATGCATGTAATACTTGCCACCGGACGTTCAGCATCTACCAACCCTTCAATAACTTATCCTTTGACGCAGGCATGTTTTTATTGTCCTTCGAAACCTCACATTTTAGCTATATTTAGTCTGAGATTTCTGATAACAAATCATAACTTATATTTTGTTTTAAGTTACAAATTCTTAACCGCTTAAAAAACTAATATGAGTCTTCCCGAAATGTTCAAAAATTACAAATTACATTGTCTGTTTTTCTTCGACATACGTTTATCTTTTTGTATCCCTTTCGTTGTTTACCTCTTCTTTATAAACGTAGTGAAATTCAACTGTGAAGTCTTTTTCTAGCATCTCTCTTATGCTTTTGATACGTTATTGACGGTTTCACCAGGATTCCTTTACAAATAAAAGTATGGCCGCCACGAAACAGCCAGTAGTGTTGAAAGTGGCGTTAAACATTGGAAAATAAATCAAATAATCAATGCAGGACGTATCATTTTATTTGAATCATGCACATACAGATAATGTATTCACATATCGATATAGAAAGCTCATTACAATACTATTATTCTATCATCTTACAATTTAATTTTGGATGTAACGCGTCTTCTGATTGGCTGACGTTATTTTGTTTTGACCCAATAGACATAATTTAGTCATGTGACCGTGACGTTATCAACGTTTTTTCATGGTTTTCTACGGTTTAAAATGGAATTTAGAATTAAATTAAAAGAAACGACTGTAATATTTGTTCTGTCTATTCGAAATAACATAAAAATGTGGTGCACACTGTTAAATAACCCGCTATGCTCGTTATTCAGTGTGCACCACATTTGTTATGTTATTTTTTCATAGACAGAATAAAATATTACAGTCATTCCTTAAATAACATATTTGGTTGAGTACGAAGAAGGGATAATAAATGACAAGTCTGCTGAGTACAGGAACAAATGACCTAAAATATCACAGAACACAGAAACGAAAGCATCTATCACGACAACTTAAGCTGTAATACTCACATGTGTTTGGATTTTGAGTGCTCAACACTTTTCAATCTTCGACTAACCTTTTACATTACATATATTTTTTTAAAATGATTTTATTCGAATATAAAAAAATTAAAATAACGGAAGGTTCTGTAAGATAGATTAAAGACATCCTTCCCATTTGCTTTTCATGTTAAACGATTGTTGTTATTGTATATATTTATATTTTTCTCTTTGACAGGAGTCATGGTGGAATCTATGGAAATTAGCAAAAGAAAAATTTCGCCATATCCAACACTACCGGAAATCGATCATACAAGAAATGTATTTGTGACCCGCTTTGTAGCAAGATTTGTTCAGAAACACCGGAAGTATGCAAAACTGCTTCAGGAGAACGGAGCGTCACTTCCGGAAGCGTTTAGTAACTGTTCAGTTAATTTCTGTGCAACTTTTGAAGACGAAGTTGACATGATTGTTAGTGAAAAAAGAAATAAAATAAATAATGCCTGTCGAATGAAGGGTGCATATAGTATAAAAGGACTTTTCCGTCAAATTTATCAGATTGTACGCCGTGCAAGAGCTTCACGAATAGAGAGTAAACTACTAGACATTCCTAATCATGATATATTGGAAACACTGAGAGACATTGCGTCAGAGTTAGGGTTTGCGTATGAATATCAAATTGCCATGTTGAAAACGGAAGCGGAAGTACGTCTGCTCGCGGACCATGCTGTTAGTTGTACTATGAACTTTTTGAAACAGTCTGATGCAACGCTAAATAGATGCCACATTTTGGAAGCAGTCACAGATGTTTCACCCAAGAAAAGTTTAAGTCGTGCTGAAAAAGTTCAAACACGAATTCAAAAGACGAACAATGTAAAAGTAACAAAGACACAAAAATGGCGTCTTTCTGAAATTTTAAAACAACCGGGTCTTCGTATACCTGATACTGACGGGATAGGTTATAACTTTTTAGGATGTTTTACGCCTTATGGAAGTTTATGCAGACCAGATAAATATGGATTCCGAGGTCCACTCCACGTCTGGGACGAGAACACATCAGGATATGCTCTTCTTTACAACGATAAAGTGTCGTGCAATAGCGTCCATCGTAGAGAAATAGAGCGCGATATAACAGACATTCACCAGAATTATCAACCAATTCAACTGTGCTCACACGTGTGTTTAAGTAATAAGATGACAAAAGAAGGCATCGAATGCAAACTGGACTCAACTAGTATACATGTAGCTAATAAAAAGAATACAACTGACACATCTGATTGTTGTCCTGTTTATGACACTACCTGTGTTGATATTAAAGATATCACCTTAAACCAGGATAGAGAATATATTCCTTCTGAACAACCATCGATGATAAACTGTCACTGCTCTACCGATAACATTAACAATGGTTTGCTTACAGAAACAACGAACGCGGTCGGTTCTATTGATAACACAGTTGATAACGTCATAACCGAAAGAAACGGGAATACATCTACATCAAAGCTCCTTTACAGCGGGATTGACAACAATGAGGTTATTTCTTCAAAAGATGGCAGCTCCAATGATTCCGGCATTTTCGTTGAGTCTAACCATAGTTCACACCAAAGATTAACTGGTACAAATAGCGATGTAGAAAACAGCAATACACTCAACAATAATGACGGACAAAAGTCACCATTAAAAACTAAATGTAGTGATGATATACTAGTAGCTACATAATCAATTTGTCTTTAAGGTATTAGTAAATAAACTCACCATAGATACCAGGACTAAATTTTGTATACGCCAGACGCGCGTTAATTGCAAATAGTGTATCAGCGAGAGATTAGTCATGTAACATAGAAAGAACAAACGGAAATATCTAATAAATGGAATTCTGTCTATAACGCGATGTATGTGTTTACTGGTGTCTTATTTGATTATACTGCTAGGATTCTTTTAGATTTTTTTTCATCATTAAAAGTCTTCATAAAAATTTCACAGTTTTTCTCGTATGTTGTTAGATTTTGGCCACCATATACGAGAAACTAGATAGTTGCTGTCCCTTTGAACGAATCTGTCTAAGTAGAATATTTTCCGTAGAATGTTCTCTATATCCGAGAACGATATATGTGTTTCAAAGAAACTTATTTTTTAGCTGACTATGCATTATGGGCTCATTGTTGAAGGCGGTTTGTTGATCTATAGTTGTTAAATTATGTGTCATTTGGTCGCTTGTTGAGATCTTTTTTATGTTAGGTATCCTGTACCAACGATGACACTTTTATATCCTCTCCCAATAAGTGCCCTTAGATACCTCCTCCCAATTGTAAGACGTAAGCATTGGTATTAGCAAAATATAATTATGCTTTAGACAGGGAAACACGACAAAAAGACACTCAAACGCATAAGTCGACAACTAACAACGCCTTACCAAAATGAAGAAGAAAAGGAATTCAAAAGTACAAAATGTATACAAAATACAACATGGAAAACCATATTAAGACTGAGCAACACAAACTCTATAAAAACGGGATTAATCTCTATTGCACCGGAACGAAAATCAGATCCTGCTCCCAATGTGGCACCCGTTCAAATTACGGAACACCTACGATAAACAACGCGAAAAGTTAACAAGTTACGAGCTGTACATTTAATCTTTTTTTTTTAATCTTAACTGCTACACTGTTTATTCGAATGTATGAGATGATTGTACACATTTTGTGATGTTTAGAATTAAGAGATGTGCATCCTAACACCCCATCAAACAGAGGTAGATATTAAAGTCATAACAAACCAATAAATAAATGTTAAATAAGTACCAGTCTAATGCTTAAGAAGGCATAAGACAAATCAATACTTGGCGCTTACATAGCATACGTTCGGAAGCTATACAACGTTATTAATTTGTACGAAAATCAAGCATTTATAAATTAAGAATTGAAATAAATAAAGAGTTTAAAACATACTTTTATATCAAACTCTTTATGAAGAATTAAGTTTTATGTCCGTTGTTAACAGTCTGTTATGTCAATGTTTTGGCCAATCAGGGTTCCCACCACTGGAATATATCCCTCTGAAATAGTGAATACACGGACTTGCGTGCTCGATTACATTATTCTTAAAATTATCAAAGACAGCAAACATTCCAGCCTCAGTGTGGTTACCTTTGTTACAAGGAGATGGAAAGAAAGTTGTCTGGCAAGGATCGCCCTGAAAATGTAATCAAAACAGTTTCTATGTTAAAACAGTTGAATTGAAGCAAGATATGAAATCTATAGATAAAAAAATCAGAAAGGAGCACATTTTTAACAACAAGTATGGTCAATATCTGTCATATTGGAAATAGGGTTAAATTTTGAATATTAAAGCGTCGTAATATAGTAATGTCAAACAATATGTTTTTCTTTACAATTTGAAAATTACCAATTAACTATAAATGAAAATAGCATATTATAAATGTTGTGCGTCCTTATAGGCGCCTGTCTGATTTTTAAATCACTTTCAAAGGGAAAAGCACATAACGCTCAAGCCTGAACATTTGAAATTCATGAATTGATGAAATTAAAAAAAAAAAAAAAACACATATCGTGGCAAAAGGTTTCCACAAGAAACAACAAATTTCATCGATGCTTACATCTTGTTCAGCTTAATTTCTGATATACAATCGCTGATCATGAGACAACAGGTCGGAACATTAGAAGACGTGATATACTTCATTTGTATGTACAATCTTACCTTATTGGTGTAGAGTGTGACGAATACTTCCTTTCTGGTATCTAACGCATACTGGTATCCTGCCAGTTTAGTCCGGTCAGATATTTGAGGGAACGTGATGTAACCAACCTGAAAAATATAGCATTGATTAATTATTGATATCGATCTGTGAAAGGGATAACAAATGGCCACATGAACTCAACATAATTATAGATATATTTATTAAACAAACCTTCTTTTCTTTATTTGCTTGCAATCGTACAGTCATGCTTTTAAAACATATAGACATATTGTTCAAAGGAGTTAACGATGGTCTTGAGCACAGAGAACTGATAACATTATTCAAAGTTTCTTGTCATATATCTATAAAGAGTGAACAATTTGGGTCTAAACCAAGTCTTTGGTGTCTATCAATATTTAACTGTCCACAGTTTTGAGTTTAGTTTCTGTTCTTTTTGTTTCCGTCTTCAGACCTTGTGTTTGTTTAAATTATGCAGTTGTCATGTAGCTAGGTTAGTTTAAATTATAGACACAATTGTGTCTAAACAAAGGATAATTTTACCTGCACATCGATACTATCGAAAATGTCAATCATGTGTCTGACTGCATCTTGTGTTTTTCCGTTGTACGTAATCAGTTTTTGTGTACTACCACAGCGTCCCCAGTGCCAGAGTAATGAGTCAGTAAATGACCATGAACTTGTTTCCTGGCTTCCGTTTTAATCATGTTTAGGTTTTGTAGGTACCGTGTTTGTTTTTGACTGTCCACTGTGACATTTTATCGATGCATATGCTTCATTGTTGACTGCAACTCCATCAAACTTCTCATTTGCAGCTTAATATTGACATAATGGAAAATAATTTAGGTTTAGTTAAAAAAACACATTATTGTGGTATTGACAAAGAGACAATTATTAGTAGTGTATGTTTTAACAGAAACTGACAGAAAAAATGGGAAAAAAGAAAATCGAACGGTCTGATTTACCGTAACATAGATTTTAAGTTCCATTCTGTGATTTGATTCAAATGTCAGGTGTATACAGGACAGCAGTAGGTTAAGTAGGGACAATAAAATATGTTTGTTTGCATTGAAATCAAAGCGGTGACGCTCAAATTCATTTGGATTATTTTGTTTTGCAAATATCTAATGCGAAATCATTTAGCAGTGCATATATCGTATCAATGAAACCATGTATATTTGAAATTTTAAAAACTGGTTCGCTTTCATGCCTTTATATAAATGTTTATTTTTTTGCCTGTATATATTTAAATACAAATGTAATGTTCAGATATATCTATGCGTTAGAAGACATGCATATGTATCGTCAAAAATGACTGTCTGATTGCTATTTGTCCTATACTTTTTATATACTATATGTACAATACCTGCGCAATGATCGTTGTACCAAACCACGTGCTTAATCAAATCCTTTTCTGAAACGTCAATATCACTAACAGCAAATAGTGCATATATCTGGAGTCCAGGTACTGTTGAATGACCTTCACTTAATGTTTGTTTTATCAGTTGAATTCCAGGTATTCCGCACGATTTGGCATTAAACCCATCTCGTAATTTATGATGAACGTCCGCAAGAAATATCTTTCGAATTTCTCTGCCCTGAACCTTACATGTGTTCCACAGCCATTGTCGTCTGCTGTGAGTGTCCCAAGTATGTGTAAAGCATTTTGAATGTTTATCCCAGTTCAGAAAGTCACTTAAGCTACATCCGGGTATCGTTGGGTCATAACCGTCTCTCCATACATAGATGGCATATCCATGGTTCATTCCCGTCAGCAGAAAACATGTGGACTTTTGTATGAACAAAAATAGATAAATTACACATGGAAAATTCAGCAAATTAGGTTCCATAATGGCAGATTAAGTGTGTGTAAGATCAAAAGAAAATTTACCTCTAAAGATAAGAATATTTATATCGCGTGACATTTGTGTAGACACAGTCGGAAATTTACTTAATATATTGTATCCTGTTTTGAATTATGAAGGAAATTATACTGTGTAAGTTATAGAGACCGTGTATATTTACGCCAAACATTTTTCATTTTAATCTGAAATATAGAGTTTGCAAAATACTCTACAAATTTAAAAGTTAATTTGTTTGATAAATGTTACAAAAAATTGTTATAGTCACTTCTTAAAATACACATTCGTTATGAGATTTGATATATATAATTTTCATGATATTACATTATTTGATTCCAAGAGGATAATATCAAAAGAAATGATAAGTTTGTGTTAAAAACACTTTATTTTATCAATATTTTGAATAAATTAAAACATTTGAATTTGATAGTTTTAGAACAAAAATAAATTTCAATCTCCTTCTAAAGAACAAAATATTGAAATTGCTTACCTTGATCATTTTTAAATTTGTCTATACAAATTGAAAAATGAAAAATGCTCCAACGTGGACCATTTTTCAATTTGTCTTTCAAAATTGAAAAATGAAAAATGCTCCAACGTGGAGCATTTTTCAATTTGCCTTGAAATATTGAAAAATGAAAATTGGTTGAATTTTCATTTTTAGAAAATTTTCTCAAATATGAAAATGTTTTTGTGTGTAGCATTATTCAAATTTGTAATCGTTAAGAAATTGATATAAAAGATAATCAAATTACTGATTCATTCATTCACTTAAGGAATTTTGTTTTTATATTTTGAATATAATACACATGTATGTATTTGTGAACCCGTAAATACACATTAATTACCAAACCCCGAAAAGATAGGAGAACAGCAACGCACCAGCAAAGTTTTCTGATGTTTGACTGTCCCTTTGGTATCTTTGGTCCCTCTTTTTCAAAGAAAGAAATGACAAAGAAAAACAAAAGTCAGATATATAGACAGATTAATATAAACAATGAATGACAGATTGATAGATCGAAAGATAGATATAAACATTAATCGTACCGCGGATAAATTATCACGTTGTGGTTGGTTTAACGCCGTCATGTGGTGACCCCCTATGAGACCGTAGGGGGTTAGTTTTCATAGGGGGTTCGTGACGCGATAATGGTGACGTCATCTATTAATGTTGTTGTGTTTCTTTGATTATTTTTCAACAAAACGCAGCAGAAAAAGTCCAGCGTACGATAAATTCGTTATACGGTTAACTACTGACCCCCTACGGATTCATAGAGGGTGAATAAAATACATACGGGATTCGGCCTCCGGCCCCACCTGCTATGGATTTTACTAACCTTCTATGGATCCGTAGGGGGTCAGTTGCGAACCATATAACTTATAGAAGCTACAAAGACAGATAGATATATAGATAAAAAGAAAGAATGATTTTTTTTGTGGTCATTATCGTACTTGTCATTGTACCATTTTTGTTCGGTATTTGTTGATATCACACATAGTTCACACACATACACACACACCTTAACCTAAAAAGGTCTTCAAGATATATTGCGCTTAAAACTAGAAAAAAAAACGGAAAAAGTAAAATATTTTATAAAAAGTGTCACCAATTTAAACATTTAAAACGCCTATTTGAAACAATTTATATTTTCGATCTCATTATTACACATTTAAATATTATGAACATTTTTCAAATTTAAATATTGCACAGTAAAATGAAAAATGAAAAATTGGAGCATTTTTCATTTTTCAATATTTGAAGACAAATTGAAAAATGCTCCACGCGTGAGCATTTTTCATTTTTCAATATTGTAAGTCAAATTGAAAAAGCTCCACGTTAGATTATTTTCCATTTTTTGATATTGTAAACTAAATTGAAAAATGCTAAAGATCAGTATTTTCAATATTTGCTTTTAAGAATGAGATTGAAATATATTTCGTTTCATAAAGCAAGCAAATAAAAATGTTTTAATATTTTTAAACTTTTGACAAAATAAAATCATTTTTAACTTATTGTTATTTATTTCAATATCTTCGTTAAATCAAAAATGTAATTTCATAAAAATAACAAATTTCAAATCTCATAGAGAAAATGGTTTTTCGAAATTGATTTCTATAGATTTTTGTTAAATTTATAAATCCAACTACCTTTAAAATTTGCAGAGCAATTTGAAAATTTATTTTTCATTTTGAAATGAAAAATGTTTGGCGTAAATGTACACGGACGTTATAAGGAATATATTGAAATAGGGAAAATCATTGTTTATAAATCAACAATTAAAACTTAGTTAACCGGTAGATATCTTTTGAAGGCATAATTTCATTCAATTTATTCAAATAATTCATTCAATAAAACATTTTCTTTTCGATTGAAAAGGGGGGCATCGAAAGCAGTTCAACCATTTTTTTCTATTCTTCAACTATAGCCTGTCAACAATTTCATGAAAATTACGGCGCGTTCGACTCAAACTTAAGTGAATATGATTGTCAGCTCCCTCCTGTTTCTTACAAAAGGTGACTGCCACAAAATGGCCATTAGTGCTGAAATGGCGTTAACTATTACCGATTTATCAATTAATCAGCTGCTAAGATACATTATCAATTTTAGTCTAAAGCTTTATTTATCGTATCTGTGGTTTTTTTTGTTATTTGAAGAATATGCCATGGTACTGATTGCAGATCTTTGATTGATGACGTTCAACATTCTTTATTCAAACATTCTAAGACTGCGGAATATTTTGCATGCATGACCTATTGTTTTACTATATAAAAACTGTATGTTGTACTCTAGTTGTCTTTGTGCTATTTGTATCGCTGGAAAGTTATCTAATTAAAATTTACCACGTATCATTGAGTATATTTAATCGGGTGATATATTTCATATCAGATAGGTCAAATCAATAACGTTAAATAAAATGTTCTGGTAACTTGGTATTTAACAAAAACATGTATGAATTTGGTTTGTTTTTAGTTATATGAAATAGATCAATTCTAAGAAATAGTTTAAACTTTATAATTTTGCAAATAAATTAATAAAAACTTGATAAATGAATAAAATATTTACCTTTCAATATTACTTAATATATAGTTTCGAATATCAGACTAAATATGTATATCTACCTTAAACCGACGGAAACCGATCACAAAGCAGATGGATACACAACGTTGATTTTGAGAATAAACATTATTTAAGGTAGCACAATACAAAGATTTTTTTACTTCCAATCACTAACATTTGAAATGCTGTAACTTTCTTATGAATGTATAGAAAATAATAAAAGAGGTACATATAGATAGATGAAAGATTAATCTTTTAAATGAATGTAATATTTTTATTATGCAATCATTATGTAATCAATTATTATGTAATAAGTGGCAAAATCTGGGTAAGGTCACTTGAATGAATTTAGCTCTTTCATCTCTTTAACTATACAGAAAATTTTAAGGAAATCTTAATCAACACATCATGGGCTTCAAAAGGGTGTCTCAGATTGTCTCTATGGTATTCTATTTTCTCATAAATCTCCAATTAGTGAAACATCCTTACCACATAAAAGAAGATAATGTTTAATTAGGTGTAAAATTTGTTCTATACATTCTATCTGAAATCTGAGACACCCTTTTGTAGATATCGGCCATAGGAACAACATATAATAAAATCAAGCCTCTAGGGTTACCTATGCAGAAGCCAATTTCATTTGAAAGTGGAAATTTGGTGAAAAATATTTTAGACACCATTAACATTATAATTGGTTACATAATTGTTGCATAATGCTAACATTGCATTAATTTGAAAGAGTAACCTGTTAGCTATCCAAAACTACCACTTTTATAAATTTATAAAGCATTATAAAGAAAGTTACAGCGTTTTAAAACTTGGTAGTTGGAGTTATAAAATCTTTGTGCTACCTTAAGTAATTGGAAACGAGTGACTGGTGAAAAATAAGGTTCATCAAATTCTTGAACAAATTCATATATATTTCATAAACTTCCGTGCACGATGTAATCATTTATAACGCACCCATATCGTATAAGTATGCGTCTTTTTTTCTCTCGATTTGTTATGATGTGAAAATATGGCAGCTTATTAAATGTCGTGTTTTCAAGTCATAGTTTACGGATTGTCACGTTTAGTTCATTGCATACGGAAAACATATGGACGAATTGTTTGCTTCCAGTAAACAATTCTTCCATAATTTTTCCGTATAGTTTACGGATTGTCACGCTTAGTTCACTGCATACGGAAAACATATAGACGAATTGTTTAATGGAAGCAAACAATTAAAAAAAAAATTTGGACAAATTATAGAATTTTCCTGAGAAAGAAGTATATGTTCAGAAGTTTCATATTAATAACTAGCCATTTAATTATAAAAAAACCAACATATGCATTACTTTTTTTATTTAAAGTTTCATTTAACTTTATGACACTAATCTACTAACTGTCTCATATAAACATATAAACACCATACAAGGTAGATAAGCTAAAATAGGGTAAATGTTTTATGATTCCAAACAAACTGAAATTGTTGAATAAACAATATATATACGAATCAAGAAATGTTACAATTTGGACAGAAACACAAGCCGTAACTAAAATAAAAACACATTGGTTTATGCTTACATATAACATATTACACAATTTTATTATTATGTACGTATACAAATTGCCTAAATGTTAATCAATAGAAACTATAAACGAGTTGTGTTACAGATAGTTGAAAGTTTCTATTGCACAAACCACATCATTTTTAGACGCTTTACATATTTGACAGCCATATGTATACAAACTGTATGATATCTTCTTGTTTATGCGTCGTTGGATTGTTGTCTCAGTAATGTATACCCCCACGTATCCTTGTATAAATACACATCTGTGAAAACCTATCTGTTTATTTCCTGATTTATAAATTGGTCTTTTCTTTTAATACTGGTGTACAGGTAAAATGATGTCAACAAAGTGTAACTGTCTAAAGATAGTGTGGATACACACGTTGTATGATACTATTAGCTGAAATAGGTAATTTGGTACCCGCTGTAATTAGGTCTGAACAGTTTGACGTAAATAAAACTACCGATTGTAGTGAAAGCAATGCAAACTTTTCTTGCGATGGCGGATAAAAAAAGAGATTGAACAACTTTGTGTTATTTATTCTTAAAGAACTTAAATAGTTATCAATACTATATTTTTTGTTATCTCATTGTTTGTATTGTATAATGAAAGTTATTGATGTTGTAATGATTATGCCCTTTTGGGCCCATAATTGGAAATATAATATCTTCTTCTTCTTATGTTACAAGAGCGGTAACCACAATATGTATTTTCGTTTCTTTTCTTTTCTTGAAAATATTACACAGGAAGTCCTAAAAAACTAATGAAATTAAACATAAAGCTAAAGGAAGTCAGACATATTTTTTTTAAATATGAAAAGTTTACAAAGTCATGTCATGGGCCTGATTCTAGAAATAGAAACAAAAATTGAAACCTATAATGCCTGATCCCTGACCTACGAGAAATATATGTTTCTTGACTTGTGAAGAGATTCTTCCATATAGAGGGGGTCTCATTGGGGGTTCCGATCCCGGATCCCGCTTATTGGTTTGTCATATTCCAGTATCCCGCTTACACTATACACGTAAGCAATTCTCATTTTTTTTGTCATTTCCCAGGTCCCGCAAGACCTTATTTTCCGTTTCCACGACATAATAATTTGACTTTCACGTGTCACGCTTACAAAAAATCGGCAATCCCGCGTCACGCTTATACCCCAATGAGACCCACTATAGATTATTCAACTGCATCTTCTTCTTCTTCTTCTTCTTCTTCTTCTTCCGAATACGGGAGTAGACTCCTAGGTAGGAGTGTAAAACTTCCCGGAACTTGTGTGCTATGTACATATGGACTTAATTTAAAAATAATATGACAATGAAAAATCGTTATCAATAACATATATACATTATGTACAGTGGCTTTAAAGTTTAATAAGTTGCTGTGGATCCTTCAAGTGTTAGAGTGGATATGCCACTTTTGAAGGATTCCAGGGTGTCAGACATACCTATTGCTTCAGGTAGTGAGTTCCAGTCCGAAATAGTGCGAGGATAAAATGAAAATTTATAGAAATCTTTATTTGTGGATATTTGCCTAAATTTATGTTTCCCCCTAGTGCGTCTATCAGAAATTGTTAAGTTGTCCTTAGGAACTTCAACTAACCCCCAATTTATTTTATACAGCATAGTTAATCTAGCCTTTTTCCTTCTTAATTCTAAATTTTCCCATTCCAATGATTTTATTAAATTTGAAACTGCTCCAGGTGATCTGTCTTTATAATCATTGAAGACAAACCTGGCTGCCTTACGCTGTACCTGCTCAACCTGAGTGATGTGTTGTTTTTTGTACGGATCCCAGACAGGGGAAGAGTATTCGACGACCGGACGGACAAGTGATGTGTACGTAAGGTTTTTAACCTTACGTGTGCAGTTTTTTAAGTTCCTACGAAGAAAACCTAAGGTTTTATTTGCCTTACAAGTAATATTGTTAATATGCGTTCCCCAATCAAGATCATGGCTTATAGTTACGCCTAAATATTTACTGTCTTTTACTGCTTCTAAAATATGATTATGCAATATATAATCAAAAGTGGAAGGTTTACTTTTTTTAGAAATATGAATTACATAACACTTCTCAGGATTAAAATTCATTTGCCAATCCTCTTCCCATTTTACTAAACTAGACAAATCTTTTTGAAGTAATTGTGCATCGGAACTTTCATTTACATTTCTATATAATAAACAGTCATCTGCAAAAAGTCTTGCATTGCAAGTTACATGTTCGGGTAGGTCATTTATGAAGAGTAAAAATAATGTTGGGCCTAAAACTGTTCCCTAAGGGACACCAGAATCAACTTCTACTTTTGAAGATTTTACACCGTTTAGTAGTACTTGCTGTTGCCTGTCAGCTAAAAAGTCATTTATCCAATTTAAATTTTTATTTCTAATACCATAAAATTCTAATTTCTGGGCTAATCTTTTATGGGGGACTTTATCGAAAGCTTTGGAAAAATCTAAAAGTATGACATCTATTTGGTTACCATATCCCAATGATTTAGCAAGATCTTGTATGCTGATGATAAGTTGGGTCTCACAAGACCTTTTGCTTCTAAACCCATGCTGACTATCATTTAATATGTTATTAATTGTAAGGTGTTTCCTTATGTTGCTTGTTAAAATATGTTCTAAAATTTTGCAACATATTGCAGTTAATGAAACTGGTCTATAATTAATAGCGTTATGCTTGTCACCCTTTTTAAATATAGGTACAACATTAGCCTGCTTCCAATCATATGGGATTTTACCAGTATCAATAGATTTTTGGAAAAAGAATGTCAAAAATGGAGACAATTCTTCTGCAAAATTATGTAAAAAATATGCTGGCAGATTATCAGGGCCAGTGGCTTTATGTGGATTTAAGTTTTTATGTAACTTTAATAAGCCATTATTACCAATAAATATGTCTGGCATAGTGGGGTGGGGACTTGTACCTTTATTTGGCATAGAGGATGTATCTTCGGTAGTAAAAGCCTTTTTAAATTGTTCGTTTAGGATGTTAGCTTGTGTATTCGGCTCACTATACAATAAGCCATCCTTTCCTCTTAATGGTGACACTCCAGATGTTTCTGTTTTTTTGCTTTTAATAAATTGCCAGAAAGATTTAGGTTTTTCTTCTAACTGGGGGCTAATTATTTCTTGCATATATGTGCTCTGGGCTCTTCTTATTTCTCTTTGAGCAGTAGCTTTTAAATTTTTATATTTATCTTTATGTTCTTGTTTACCAGTTTTTTTGGCTTTGTTGTAAGCTTTACGTTGTTTTTTTTACATAAATGGTCTATATCCCTATTTGCCCAAGGGTTGGTGTACTTAGATTTAGTGATTTTGCTTGGTACATTATCATCTATTATTTTATTACTAACTTCTTTGAATTTATTCCATAATTGGTCAATATTTAAATTTTCATTAGTCTGAGATATAAGTTCAGATATAAAATGAGGTGTTACGTCTTTTATCTTTTTAATATCTACCTTTTTCCATAAATAAATTTTATGTTGTGTTTGTTTAGATCTTTGGGGCTTGCAGATTGCATCCACTAAAACAATATCATGGTCAGATATACCTGGTATAGATTTTATTTTTGTTATTAATGCAGGTTGGTTTGTGCAGAAAAGGTCAAGTATATTATCTTTCCTAGTTGGAAAATCAACCATTTGTTCAATTCCTAAGTTGTTCAGCATATCTATAAATGCTTCATTCAGCTCCTTAAAATACATTGAGCCAGATATATTTTGCTCAGGCCATTTTATGTCTGGAAGGTTAAAGTCACCACCAAGCCAGAAGGTGGAATTTTTAAATTTGAACTTAAGTTCATTAATTTCAATGATCATTTGTTTGAGATAGTCTATATCATTTTTATTTGGTGGTCTATATGCAGAAATAATAACTAAGGATTTAGTATCAGTTATATTAATTTGGGCAGCAATAAGTTCTACATTTTTGCTTTTATATACTTCTTGGCAAATAATACCTTTTTTAATGGCGATTAATACACCTCCACCTTCTTTTCCGACCCTGTCGTTTCGGAATACATCTTCAAATAGTGTGTTTGGAAAAATTTCAGAAGATAATACATCTTTGTTTAGCCAAGTTTCATTACCAATAATAATATCTGGTTAAGATGATGTTAATAAATTTTCAATTTGAGGAACTTTATTTTTACAACTTCTAAAATTAATCTGAAGAACTCTTAATGAGTTTTGTCTATTAATATTCTTATTTCTTAATTGCTTCGTCACTGGTGGTTTAGGTGATGATGTAGCAACTGGGTCTCCAAAGTTTTAATGACTATCATTTATATTAAAGCTTAAGGAAAAAGCTGAACTATCTGAAAGTACTGAATATGAGTTAGGGTTCAAAATAGAATTACCTGATGAGGGGTATGATTGAAAAATGGTTCTAGAGTGATTAGGAGTATCACATATCGGGCATATCCAAAGTGCTGATGAATTTCCAAACTTTTCATACATTGATGGACTTATATTTACACATCCAATATGACACCATTTATCGCAATTATCACAAATAATGGCATCACTGTCCCAGGTACACTCATGCGAGCAAATAGAGCATGGGTAACTGGAGTCATTCAAGTTTGATGGGCCAGGGTTGGTTTCAACCTGGTTGCTTAAAAGAATTCTGATCAAAAGATGAATGTGGCGATCTGATTTGCCAAAAACACATTTACTTTTAAAATTGGACACATGTAAGTGCCAGTAATAAATCTGAGTAGATACCTCAATTGTTGTGTCACATTGAAGGCTGATAGTGATACCCTCATATTTGTTGGAGTCTAGTATATTATTTTGTATATTAAGCATCGAGTGTGATACGATATTTATCCACTCGAGACAGTTAAATTTTCAAATTTAAAACACGAGGCTCGCCAAACATTTTAAATATTTAAAATTTCACTGTCGAGAGAGGATAAATATTGTATTACACGAGATATGGTGACATAATCTGTTTCTCTAATGATTGTCAAACAATATGCAGGCAAACGTATTCCTCCTTTTCGAATGATGTACAAAAAGATGTGTTCTTTCTATGTGATGTCATCAGGCATGGTCGCCTGTTTTCATGTCGTCACAATAGGTCATTCAGAGAAGAGCAAGAAATTTCGACGTCATAATCGGATTACAACTAATGAAAATCTGAGATCAAATGAACCACACGTTTATTTTTTTTGTACAATGGATGCAGAAAGGGATAAATTTACGAAGAATTAGAAAAAAATTATAGCTCATCAGAAAAGCTACAGTACGCAAGAAAAGTTGTGATTTCGAGTATCTTTTTTTACGTTTTTTTTATTTACACAAATGCTAATACATTGTATACCAAAGATTATTGAAAATGTTAACCAGTACGAAAAAAACATTGCTGAAAAGGCACCACAGTTTATTACACAAGGTGAACCTGCAAAAAGTTACTTAACGAGTCCAAATATTCATTTCGTCTTTAATTCGTGTTTAGGATTATTATTGGTTATAAACAGCCGCTTAGATACCGTGTATATTCCATATCAAGTTAATGGGCGCGGCTTATTTCAAAAGGCTGGTAAAAGTTTTTTCACGTTCTTTTATACGATGTTGAGGAAAATTATTAAAATGTTTCAATAGACGAAGAAACTGATGATGAACGATTGAAATAAATAAAAAAAAACATTTAAGGCTAACAAGTTGTTAGTGTTGGCTTTTGTTTTTGTATATATCATTAGAAGCAATTCTAACGAAATTTTCTTGGTTACAATCCGTCTGAATTTCATACACTCTTTATGTTTTGAAACTGCAACACAATCTTTGTTAGATAAAATTGTTTTAATTGAAAGGTCGATGGAAATCGCCTGCTTCAAGAGATTATATAAGAACAAACCTCGTATAGTACTAAAATAATTAACTTCAGGGTACTAGAAATATAATCGGGTAATTGGCTTTTCTATTGTCATAGAAGCAATTGATTGCGCTCATATTAAAGCTATATATGCATAGGTCGGATAAGAGAAAATTGGATTTATTCCTAAATCAGATTCATGGAGCTCTGAAAATACTTTTTTTAAATTTCCTCATTGTTTGTTTTTCCCTTTCAACGAATAAAATAGTTTAGATGTTGACAGTATTGAATTTAAATTTGGGTTGAAGTTGATGTTGATGTTGACACATGTTTATCAATTAAATTTTTTAATGACGTTTACAGCATTGAATTTAAATTGATGATGTTGATTTTGATGTTAATTTTGAAGTTGATAATGATGTTGATGTTGAAGTTGATAATAATGTCGATTTTGATGTTGATTTTGAAGTTGATAATGATGTTGCTTTTGATGTTGATGTTGAAGTTGATAATAATGTTGATTTTGATGTTAATGTTGAAGTTGATAATGATGTTGCTTTTGATGTTGATGTTGAAGTTGATAATAATGTTGATTGTGATGTTGATGTTGAAGTTGATAATGGTGTTGATTCTTTCTGTTAAATTTGTCATGCGGTAAATTTTTATGGCGGATACGAAGTTGCGCAAATTATTACTTAACTTGTATTTTTTGCCGAATTTACTTTACGCTGCTATGGACTACACAGTGGCTCCTGATATAACTTTAAGAACCTTGTGTAAACATTTTGTCGTTTTTGTAGGAGGATATCTACATGATTTATCATGTAATACGGGGGATTTGGGAGGGGTTAGTCGAAGAAAAAATGTTTTTCATGCTGTAATTCACAAATTCAAAATAATACAATGCATATAGGTACATTTGCAAATTGCAACTTTAATGCGTCATTTTTCAAAAGTTTAACAACAGCGTAAATTACGCTGGGAGACTTGAATAATCAACATTATCAAAAGATAAGAATCAAAAATGATTCTTACACGTTATGTCCTCTATTGTATGATACTAAACGTGAACATTTCTTTGAATGGTTGTTTATGAACAATACACATACTTTGAGTTTATAATGCGCAGTTGTAACTAAAACACTATGCTATGTAGAGCCAAACATGCATCATTATTCATAAGTTTGAGTTTAATCGAATACGTGGAGAACACTATATGTGTATACATGTGGTGGTTACAAGCATGTACACTTTGTTTTTAAATACAGAAAACAAACTTAAACATTCAATGACTTCCTTAAAGCTAAGACTCATTTGGAAGTATTTGGACTTCATGGAAAAGGTTTTAAATATGTCAAAATTGATAGCCTTTTGCATAATAGAATCCAGTTGCAAATATTAAATAAAACAATCCGAATTTTAAAAATGTAAATGTACATTTGTACCTATAATTTTGATTGACACTGTTAATTCGGAGGTTCATTGTTCTACATACTTGTAGTCATAAAACTGAGTATTTATAGGGATATAATTGAGGAAGATGACTTCGTAATTGAACTTCTTGAATAAACAAACATAAAACTGGAGAACGGACTTTATCCTACGCTGGAAGACATGACGTAAAACTAACTTCCGATTTTTTTTATTAATTATATTGATTGTAGAAGTTTCCAAACGAAAAAAACCGCTCTTTTGAATCTTCTCAAAGTTTTGACGATGTTTAATTGAACGTCTAGTATAAACAAACAGAAATCTATGTATGATAACCGAAACAAGTTAAAGAGCTATATGCAAAAAAAAGAACAATTAAATCAATTTAAGGTCAACTTTGCTTGAGGGATTTACAACCCGGGTTTCTAAACAGTATGACGTTTTTTTTTTCAATTAATTGATCTCAATATCAATTATGTCTATTATAAAAAGTTTCATCGTTACAAACAATCACTGTGAATACATATTGATTTGTTAAAGGTAGACAACCTACTCAAAAGATCTATACATCCACGTTTAAAATATACCCGGTCAAACTATGGTCTCAATATCTTCTATGCAGATACATCACAAAAATGACAAAAGTAACAAATCTGAAAGATCATGCGTACATAAATAGGCAGTTCATATACGTCATTTGCTATCTATTTGTGGTTTGTTGATATAACACAAACAAACATCATTCATAGAAGAAAAATACAAAATGATGGATAACTAACAATGTATGCATGCTTTTAGAAAGAACCAGACATTGACAATCAATTTTTATATTCTTCAACACATTGGTTTTGATATTTTTGACAAATGGTTGATTTACAATCAAAGAAAAGTTTTGAAACGATGAAACGAAAATATCGATCGGTACCATTTTTTTGTATCCTTTTAGAATCCTTGTAATGCATTTCCGTTCACCAAAATTGATCTTGACGATAAAAGTTTACTTTTGGAAAATCCTGAAATCTATATACAGCGTATTATTTTATATTGACCCTTTGCATTCATGACTTATCAAATGCGAAAAAATAGAAACAAAACAGAAAACGTCTTATTGGGGAAAGTAGTGCTTATTGTCAAAAGCAACATGGAAGTCGCGTGCAGTGTTTTGCTCTGCGTTCTACTATATTTTGAATTGATAACAGGAACTAGTGTAAGGGAGGTAACTTCTCAACATGTACATGCGTATGATGGAACTTACGAAAATGAAAAATCTCTTGGTATATCTTACGTAGGATCTTCTATGCAATGTTCAATACAATGTTTGAAGGATAACCGCTGTGTATCGTTTTTTTACGATACTATTACAAAAACGTGTATTCTACATGCAGACCCGTTCAAATACACCAAAAGAACAAAATTCGGAACTGGTTGGATATTTTTCCAAACGATTATAAGTAAGTCCACAAATTCAAAGTTATTTCTCCTGAAGTAAGAAAAACGAAAGGTTACTTAATTTAGAAACTTAACTCAGCACTATGATATTTTGATTAACAGATGAATTGAAGAGTGTTTTGCATAAAAAAAAAAAAACATTACTTGGAGATTACAAATATTGCAGGAAATATTATTTTTAAAATGTCAGTTATATAGTGTAGATCTTGAAAGTAGGGTTTTGATTTATGCACACACATGGTATATTATATTTAAATATTTATCATTGTTATCATTAATAGAATTATAGTTTCGTTTACACATTTTACCGACAAGTTATGGTTTTTAAAGGTAAATCTGTCATTTAAATATATATGGTTTATTATTCTACCTACAAAAAGAAACTGAAAAAAACTTAAATAATCGTCACTATACAATTGCGCATACTTATTTGTTTCTTCCAATTAAGGTTGGGATTGAGTTATATGACCGTAGGTCATCTAAATAAAATATAAGATGACACCTTGTCTAAAATGCAAAAAATGCTTGAACATTAAAGCGAGTGCATTCGTTGTTGACTCTTTTTTAAGGACTATCTTTACTATGAATGAATGTTCGAATCGAAAATTATAATTTAGATCAAATAATTTAACATGAACTTGACAACCAATGCCATTTAAATTATACGCACATAAGAATAGGCATATTAATGGAAATAAACTGTTATCTTCTAACTTCTCGTGCCGACCATCCATACAACAAACAAATCATACCATAGGAGATATGGGGTTAACATCCATAAGATATTTTACTTCCAATAATACAAGTTAAACAAATATATTGACACATCAACATATGAAGCAAGGATTTATGTGAAATTAATCCGGACTGATGATATTCACCTTAAGTCTAGTTCATGTGAATACCTATTTTTTTTTAAAGATTTTAAATATTTCGTTACTCTTTAATTTCTGCATTTCATGTAATGTGGGATACAGGCAATATACAAAGTTGAAGAACTTGTAATTGTTAAATTACAGAACTGGTATTTTATCCTTCAATTTACTTCATAGAACAAGTTGTTAATATAAGAACAGCAGAAATGTAAATCGACAAGCAGACAAAGTAGATAATTTAGAATTTTATATTCATATAGAACATGTTGAAAGATATATCAACTGTTCTGACCAAATACCGCATCTAAGGGAGTGCAGGTGGCTAGTCCGATATATATGCACGTTATCAATTTATTAAAGAAAGACTGGAATTGTTAGATATTAGTAAAACTCATCATAGATACCAAAATTAATAAACATAGATAATGGCACATGTTACACTTGTTGTTTACATTTTTAGAAGCAAATGGAAGCTGCAAAGCTGATTTCTTCTATTATCGACATCTGGATCTTTGCTTTAAGTTTGGACCCACCATTAATGCGTCTGATGCTAACGTGGCAATGGTTTGTAATGCACCTGGCGAAGAACTAGTGAGGATTGATTCGGAAGAAAGACAACAATATATAGAAATTATCACAGGTATAAATAATTGGTTATAAACTGTACGTACAATCATCAAGTTCAGATTATCGTTATTTTTGGCTTTGTTTAAAACAATTGCAATAAAATTAACGGTACCACTTTTCTTTCAGCAGATGTGCAATTCGACAATACATGTCTCTTCAAATGCAAAACCAGTACTATTTGGGCCTTTGATAAAAAAAGATTTCATCCAGTAGTAGACATAAGTATAATTGTCTGAGTCAAAATATGACCT
Organism: Mytilus trossulus; assembly: GCF_036588685.1. NCBI lineage: Eukaryota > Metazoa > Mollusca > Bivalvia > Mytilida > Mytilidae > Mytilus > Mytilus trossulus. The sequence continues at coordinate 24,597,900 of NC_086383.1, read as the reverse complement.
CCTAAAGGTGGAAATATATTTTGATTTAAAATACAAGGTTAATGATCTTCATTGTGTATAAGTAAAATATATCTGCATGCTTCAATTAGGTATTGTGTGAAATATTCACGTTTTAGATAGCTAATCAAACTACACGTATATGAACCATAGACTGTTAGCAAAAACTACACATATTTTGCTGTGACCACAGTTTCGATCCTTAAGATTTTGGTCATGCCGTTGACAGTTAATTTTCGATCTATGAGTTTTACTGTCCTTTCGGTATATTCAACCCCTCGTTTAGAATTTTTCCTGTATTATTCAAAAACAATAGAAGTTGAATGCTTTTCTAGTTAAACGATATTGAACGGGCAACTACAAATAATAAAAACAAATCAAATCAATGAAAATGGACCTGATTACAATTCCGGATGCGGGAAGCGGGAATATTGAAAAAAAAGTGTTTCTCTATTTAGAAAATCAATAGGTGCGGGCGGGTCCATCGAACAATGAATTAGATAAATGAAGCCTAATTTCGGGTTACAAATTTGCAGATAGTGACCTTACAGGTTATGCATTGTATAATTAAGATCTTAGAATGCAAAGACATGTTGGACAACGGTGTTGCAAATGTAGATTACAATTCCAGTACCGTATTCGTCCGCCTTACTATTCAGGACACGATTGTGTATAAATAATGCAGTACTGGCATTTTAGTCCGTAAAATAAGAACATGCACGATTGTTCTGTTTCAGTTGAGAAATGTCGAATCTGTATGATACACGTATGATATATGGTAGAGAGTTTTTGTTTTCAAAACATAGTACCACGAATGACAACAAAAGAAGATAAACCGTAAAGAATGTACAAGATAATCTACCGGAATTAAAACCATTTTTATCTATAAAAAGGGATCTTAAGTTGTTTTTTTTCTTATTTTCCTATTTTGTGCTATGCTTTCTACTTTTGACTTATAGTTTTGGATGACTTCTTAATACAATACATCTTTTTTACGATTTGAGCGATATATGCGCATGCATGTTTGTTTTCACTATAAACTTCACTATATAAAGATTAATTACACAATTTTTTTTCAGCTGACATTAATCTAGTTTATAACCAATCTATCTGTATACAGGGCACAAATATGGTCAATCCTTCCAACAAATGGACATTTAACGATGGGGAGTTGATGACTTATTCTAAATGGGGTAGAGGCCAACAAGCTGCAAACGGAACGTTTGTGCGCATGAAACGAAGAAAGAATAACAAATGGTTTTCAACCGTTGAAAAAGGGGACCAGTGTTCTTACATTTGTGAATTTAACTGACATAACTTGAAAAACGCAGTTAATTTTTGATTTTTGATTTTTTTAAATTAAATTTATATTGCATTTAGTATACTGCCTATGACATAGTTTTAATACTCTTTGTCATTTTATGATACATTCTGACCAATATATATGTCCTAATTATCTAAACCCACCTGTTATAGTCCGCGGTAAATCTTTTACACACCACGGCCTCAGACGTTATTATTTTCAACGCAGACAATAATTATACAGATAACCTATTAGTGTTTGGTTCGTTTTTTGATTATGGAATCTAACCCTAACTGATTACATATGAATATCCAAACTTGGATCTCCAAGAAATGGATTTGAGTGATCTTTATGAATATAATTCCAGAATGGCGCTAAGGACGCATGCTTGTTATTATATGTTCTTTTTTTAATATCTTTTTCAATGTTTGTTCAATGTTAAATACTCAAAAATTATTCTAAATATAGATTTGCAAAACTATAAGATGAAAATATAAATGTGACTGAAGTGGTTTTAATGGTGATTTTGAGCTTTCACACATTCTGTGTGTGCCTGTTCTAAATCAGGAGCCTATTCTTAGTGGTTATCATTTGTGGCTATCATATATAATTTACGTCTTCTTTTTTTTTTTAGATTAGGTCATTATTTTTTGCAATGTTTTGTTCATAAATCATACATCGTTCATGTCAGGTCCATTTATAGCCAAGAATATGGTTTTATATATTGTTTACCGTTCAAGTCTGTACGGTTGCTATTAGAAACGTATATTCGCTTCAATTCAATGGATAGTTGCAAATCATACCACATCTCCTTATTGTTCTATAAGGATGCAATACCCGGAATATTGTCGGCGTGATAAACACAAAATGTCGAAGCATTTTTGCGCCTGTCCCAAGTCAGGAGCCTCTGGCCTTTGTTAGTCTTGTGTCATTTTAATTTTAGTTTCTTGTGTACAATTTGGAAATTAGTATGGCGTTCATTATCACTGAACTAGTATACATTTGTTTAGGGGCCAGCTGAAGGACGCCTCCGGGTGCGGGAATTTCTCGCTACATTGAAGACCTGTTGGTGACCTTCTGCTGTTGTTTTTTTATTTGGTCGGGTTGTTGTTTCTTTGACACATTCCCCATTTCCATTTTCAATTTTATTCTCATTCGTTTACTGCATATTATAACATATTACAATTAAAGTATCGACTCTGGTTTTGTCTGTTTGGAAACGTATCACGTGATCAAATTATGAGTCGCTCTTATGTATCTTCAACAAGAGGGACAAAAGATGCCAGAGGTACAAAGTTTGTTCGATAAGGTCATAAAATGGCCCCCTGTTTTAGCGTGAATTTCATATTTGGATTTATTGACCAATATCACGATAATACATTGACTAGCTAGGATATAAGCCATTTTGTTGAAATTTTTACGTTCCTGCGTTTCATTATTACGTCACAAATTGTACTCATATTGATTTTTCACGAAAAAATCAATGAAAATGGTATAATTTTCAAAGATTATTTGACTGGAAACATAGAGCTCATACGTCGACAACAAATATTTTTTAAAATAATGTTTGTGAAATCATTTCACAGGTCTTATTTGAATATTAAGCATGTCGCCGCCTGCGCTCTTTATTTCCTGGTCCTTTATTTGGTTGAAATCCAGCTGATTTTGTCAAATTTCACAAAAATCCCTTATCTTGACCTTTTTGGGATGTAAAAAGTAACGTGTTAGAATTAAACTTGACAAAAACAGCTCTGTTTAACTTTCGAACATGTCTTTAAGGCAACTTAAAACAATAATTGTCTTGTAATCATGAATTTTATAATTGGGGCCAAATATGGCACTTACCGAACTTACTCCTGAGGTTTCGCTCTCATGTTTCTTCAACAATTGACATGTTGCAGTAAAATTCATCAATAAACGAATTCAGAGGGTAGTTTTAAAAACATTCACTACCCATGAGGGACTCGTTTGATTATAGAAGGGGAAGAATTGTATAATAATTTAACAGACAATTTTAGCTATATTGACATATTTATAGAAATTATCCTATTGTTCAGTTCTCCTTTTAAAGTTCGATTTATTTTCATTATTTTTTTCTAATGTCACAAGTTAACACTTTGTTTATCTTAGAAATAGCCAAAATAAGTATAAATCTCTACTTTATAATTCTTTCTTGAAAATTACAGTCAGCAAATGAAGTTTTTAAATGTATTGTTTTGATAAGTTCATAGAATATCAGTTCAATGAAATATAGCAAAGAAGAAAAATAAAACTTGTTAATTAAGAGCTGTAGACTTTTGACTAGAACTTTATTACGATGTTGACTCGGAGACATTTATTTAAAGTGTAATATGATATATGTATCAAATTACAAACATTGATTGCCAATAAACATTTTTGTTCAATTTTAACGTTCGTATAAGTTCTTTGCTTTATATGAATTTTATCATCTATTGACCCAAATGACTCTAGTTTAATGTGTTGGGTTAATAAAGATGTGATTGTGATTTGAGATTAATCTTCATAGAATTCTGTTTTAATAGAGATCAATTTATTTGAAAGGGTTATTTCTGGAGTGTTTGCTTGATAAACAATATAACCGTACAATATATATACCTTTTTAAATGTAGCAGCTATTCGTTCAACTATAGACATGTTTAGCTTAGATATTCATTCAAAAATAGGTTATGGTGTTGCTGGACTCGAAGATTATAATAATTAGGATTTGACACAGTTATTACTTGATTGGTCTTTAGTGTTCTTTTATAAACCATTGTGCTTTGTCGTGTCGGTAAGTTTTTTTTGGGTGTAAAGCTTGAGTGGCCGGAGAGTACTATCAACAAATCGGTTTACAAATGAACACTTCTATTTAATTGAGATTGTACAATGTTGCAGTTTAACACACCCACCACGTGTTGGATTTGAGCTTGAAACCATTAGTGTTGAAAAGCTAGTGATACAGTAGTTCGACTGTTTTTTTCTAATTTTAAAATTGTATTTGAACGTATACAATTAAAAATTCACTACTTAGACTTCTTCGCAAACGAGACTCCTTTATGATACGGTATTTATTGTGGCATACCATATTATTATTAACTAAAGTCATATTAGCCATAAAGTGTTGACAGCCAAAACACTTAATGCTTTTTGACAAAAGGCGAATATTGTACATATTTATTATGAAATTCGTAAAATGAACTACTATTTTTTCAAGGACAAAATATAGGGCTGTGCGGCCTATTTTCATCATTTATATGCTCGAAACGGTAACAACTAACTTGTCCTACCACTCCCTTCCCTTTGAGTATCTCCCAGATTTAAGTTTCTGGGTATTTATGTTAATTAGTACTGGCAAAATTTTCAAGTGAAATTTACTGCCAGTCAGCCCGACAAACACTTAACTTCTGTAGACATGCGACTGTTCATTACTCGGTCACCATACTATCAATACCTATTCATCTCTTAACAGTATGGTGACCGATTGTTTGTATTAATTGTCTAAATATAAATAAATCTTCAAAATGATTACCAAATACAAACTTTATTTGAATACAATAATCAAGATACATAGGCAGATATAGACAACAGACGAGAAATGAATCGAACATCAAGATGTAATACTTTGAAAGGTAAATGTTTAATGTATTAAGAAACTGAACATACAACAAAATAGCAAAAATAGGCCGATATTTATGAATATATTTCTAAGTGTCGAAAGAATGGAAAGCAGTCATTACAATCAGTAAACGACAAAAGGCAACAACAAGTCTACACAACACGACCAGATAAATCACTATCAAAAGATAAGTGAATGACTAAATGATAAAGTTAGACTTTTATAAAAAGATGATGGCTAAAATGGCAGGCAAAATATACAAATATACAAAATATACAAAACATAATATATAAAAACATTATTTTTTTGGCGTATCTTCGACTAGTCTTAAAAAAAGGAGATATTAACATACAGAAAAAATAAACCTTTTTATCTTTCAGGAGAAAACTGCCTTACATGTACCTTGTTTGACATATTTCTAAAAGTTCCCTTTGTATATATGTAACAGTCATTAATAAACGTGTCCATCCGGCCGAACGTGTCCGATTTCCCCAAGAAAGTTTTTTCTTCAAACGTGTCCGATTTATTGCCTCTAAAAGTGTCCGATTTCATATAAAATAGACTTTTATTAAATGTTGACGGCAAACATTGACGGACAAAGTATGCGTTTACACAATGCGTTCATTTTCACTGAACTAGTATATATTTGTTTAGGGGCCAGCTGAAGGACGCATCCGGGTGCGGGAATTTCTCGCTACATTAAAGACCTGTTGGTGACCTTCTGCTGTTGTTTTTTTTATTTTGGTCGGGTTGTTGTCTCTTTGACACATTCCCCATTTCCATTCTCAATTTTATTTACACAAACCATATGAAGAATTTGTTATCTTCGGCTAGTTTGTTTTTTAAACAAAGTAGTTATTTTAACAATCAAAGAAGATGATACTCTTTATCTTTAAGGAGAACATTACTTTACCTTATTTGACAGGTATTTCTTAAAGTTTCCTTTGTATATATATATGCAACACTCTTTAAAACACGTGTCCTTTAAAACGTATTATTTAAACGCAATAATACAGCTTGGTATGTTAGCAATTAGTGTGATTAACACCACTACACTTAGTGTTTTAGGGCCTTAGAAGTCATCTGTTCCACCAAAGTGTTGTTTGAAGAAAAGTATATATATGCAACACACTGTAAAACACGTGTCCATCCGGCCAAACGTGTCTGATTCCCCCAAACGAGTCTTTTACACCAAACGTGTCCGATTTCATAACCCCTCAAACGTGTTCGATAATTGTTATTCGCCAAAACCTGTTAACTTTAAGTTAAGTTGGAATACTTATATCAAACGTAACATTTGGGCTCTCACTTCTTGGTTCAGTTGGCCTATCGGTTTTACAACATATTACCTTTGAAATTTGTTGACGAAACTCCTGAAGACGGAAAGCATAAATAATTGGATCTAATAGAGGATTGATCATTATCAAATATTTACAATAAAATATCCACCGAGTAATGTTTTCTGTACGTCCAAAGATTTCCGAATAAAACGCAATAATACAGCTTGGTATGTTAGCAATTAGTGTGATCAACACCACAACACTTAGTGTTTTGAGGGCCTTGGTAGTCATCTTTTCAATCGAAGTGTTGTTTGAAGAAGCCGCTTGATTGTTTTGTCTCCTGTAAACTCTCACCATGGACACTAAATATATAAGGACAGTACAACTGCAAAGCAATGTCATTGGTATAACTAATGCTAGCTTGGCGGTTGAGTCACTGGTATTACATGTTGGTAAATTGGTTTGAAACAGAAAATCAACCACAGTTTGAAGGACCGAACCTATATGACATGCAATGCATCCAATCGCAATTCCCTTGTTTGATGTTATTCTTCGAATCGTATTTATTTCTACAGCAAATGTTGCATTGAGACGTTCCAAGCAAATCAGAAAACATTGAAACAAAGAAAATATATATGTCCCTGCTGTTAAGTTTGTTACACTAAGACACGCATACTTATATTCTATATCAAGTTCGGTATCAAGTTCTTTTAATATGATGTAAGTGATAACTTCCACAATAAAAAAGATGTCACTTATACTCAAATTAATAACCAACTTTTCGAATTTCGACATGCGTAGCTTAGGGGATTTTTTTAACACTATTAGAGAAATGGAATTGAAAAACAGAGCAAAAGACGATAGAACTATAAATACAATTCTTGAGAACAGCATGACTCAGTGGCACTTCAACTTGATTGCAATCTTATAAATGTTTAAATTCAATCCTACCTCACACAGTGTGATCTATTCAAGATGTTCCCTTTGCATATGTTGATAGTTTTGTTTTTATTCATGTTAATGACAAAACATATGATTATTTACTCCTTATTTCATAATTGTATCCTAAACGCGTCTATCTGTATGATGTCAATCGATCGTGGTTTATTAAAAGACGCATACACTGAACATCTTCCCACACATTATTTATAAAAAAAAATTATATGATTTTTGCAATTAATCTTATTAATCGTTAATTATCAGTATGATTATCTTGAATTTGTATAATTAATGTTTTCCTTGTCGAATTTCATTTATTTGAATTAAGACGAAAAAGAGTCATACTTATTTCATATAATATATCATCTTTTACTTGGCATGCTGCTTTTTAAAGTCCCTTACTTGCATGAACATTCAACGTGGTATAGAGTTTCTGTCTGATTATCGCGCCTTGAAATAACTGCTTTTTAAAGTCCCTAACATGTATCCTTATTCAACGTGGTATTCAGTTTCTGCCTGATTGTCACGCACTAAAATAGCTGTTTCTTAATAGATCCACAACTTTGATAATTTCCCTTGGCTTTGAACAATATTGAACATTACATTAGTGACTGCTGTTGAATGTTTCTGATTCAGTTCTCATTTCAAAATAGAAAAGAAATATGTGTGTTCTACATAAAAACATACGGTTAATAAGAACAAAAAAAAAACTTATAATCTCTTCTTTATGTAAATGTATGTAGCAGATTTGAAAGTGCCGTTAAAATAAAATGTCATACTTTTCAAGCATCTAAGTCATTCTTAGATTAACCTATCATAAACACTAGCTGCAAATGATCAGATATCAATATATCCAAAAGCAACCGTAAAACCGACATCTCTGATAAACAGTGGATTATGAGAATTGTAGCTATTGGTTGTTCTGTTTGTTTTCTATGTTCAACGTTAACACGAAACTATAAAAAGTACCCTATAGACAAAGGTTTCAAGTAGATGGTATTTTGTAGACGTATCATTATTACTATTGATTTTGGCATTCCAAATTTTGAATCCATACAGGACCAAGAAAACTGGTTTTAACCCTTTGCCAAAAAGTACCCAAATTACTATAATGAGGGCATATAAGTTGCACCTATGCTTAACTCAATTTCCAGAAACAGATGATTTGTCTAATTTCTCAATATTTTAAAAACATTTTACAATAGTTTATGCTTACTTTTCATTTTTTTTCAAAAATGGATTCCGGCTACGCAATTTTATTGCTCATCAATAACATGTGAACATTTCTTTACTACATTAAGAGTTTTGCGGTTTTTCCCAACCTCACATCCTAATACTTTATAAGCGAGGATGGCTGATTGTTTTTTATATTTAAAAATATTACCTTTCAAAGATTGTATCAATTACGTTAAACACAACATAAAGTCGTGAATTTTGTTTCCGCTAAAGAATTTAAGACGACATCTGAAAAAAGTTTATCCCTTTTTTTACATGTTTAAAAAGATTTGCATACAAAATTATTCTAATCTATTAACGAGAACACAGTTTTTTTCTGGAGATGAACAAACAATTATTTTTCTCACAGGATTGAGAAATGGCATGAAAGTTGGAGAAATATATCGGGACTAATTGGATTGTATGTATTCCTGTTAATTTATGCAGGTTATATTGTTTATTTACTCTTATTTACACTGACCATTGGTCCGAATTGGACCTATATCTTGTGCTTCATGTTTAATTTAGAATAATAACGAATGTAGAACAAATTTCAAAAGCGGGAAAAGTTTTCTTTGGCTATCAAACTACAGTATATTACCATTCGATGATAAGTTTCAGTGCTACTAACTACCCCCTTCCGACCCATATATGTATAATGTATGTAGTGTTCATTTATGCAGGTGATGCTGTTTATTTACTCTTATTTACACTGACCATTGGTCCGAATTGGACCTATATCTTGTGCTTCATGTTTAATTTAGAATAACAACGAATGTAGAACAAATTTCAAAAGCGGGAAAAGTTTTCTTTTGCTATCAAACTACAGTATATTACCATTCGATGATAAGTTTTCAGTGCTACTAACTACCCCCTTCCGACCCATATATGTATAATGTATGTAGTGTTCATTTATGCAGGTGATGTTGTTTATTTACTCTTATTTACACTGACCATTGGTCCGAATTGGACCTATATCTTGTGCTTCATGTTTAATTTAGAATAACAACGAATGTAGAACAAATTTCAAAAGCGGGAAAAGTTTTCTTTTGCTATCAAACTACAGTTTATATCCATTCGATGGTAAGTTTTCAGTGCTACTAACTACCCCCTTCTGACCCATATACAATGTATGTATAATGTATGTAGTGTTCATTTATTTTTATTCTGACCGTTTTATCTTTGTAATTATATCAACATGGCATCAGCAAGTGTAGATATTTATGAGACGCACTTTTTAAATATATTTGTTGATGATAAATCTAAAAATAAAGCCGCACAACTGGCAAGCTGAACATATAATGATATGGTGTTTTGTTTTATGTATCAGTCTAAGTATAATAATTTAAGGATTAAATACTGAAATGAACGGTTGAGGAACGAATTAGAACAAGAGTACATTTAAGGATATATAAAGGAAAATGATCAAATCAAAAATTACTAAGGTCTTTTAGAAAAAGGTTCCCTATTTTTCTTATCACTGTATAGTTTACAAATATTTCAATTTGTTGTTCATTTTAAAAAAAAATATATAAATATTGTGGAATTTATGTAAAGTGATTATTTTTGTTTTAAAGATAATACTTAAAGTAAACGGAGATTTGTGTGCGAATGAGGATACAAGAGATTCATATAGGATGACGAAGTAAAGGCATGGTTATGAGATTTTTTTATAATGAAATTAGTTATCAAAGGTACCAGGATTATAATTCAAAACGACAGACGCGCGTTTCGTCTACATAAGACTCATCAGTGACGCTCAGATCAATATTGTTATAAAGCCAAAAAAAGTACTAAGTTAAAAGACATTGAGGACCCAAATTTCCCCGAAATTTTGTCAAACAAGGCTAAGGTAATCTATTCCTGAGATAAAAAAATCCTTAGTTTTCGATAAATCAAAGTTTTGTAAAAGGAAATTTATAAAAATGACCATATATTATTTCAAACTTGTTAATTTTTTCGACACAAGATATAATTCCACCTTCCAAATTGTGAACTTTCGATTTATATGTAGTATCTTTCCTACAGCGCCTGTATACGTTGTAATTATCACATATTTTTTATTGATATGTACGTGTTTGCAAGGCCAATAATAGCCGGAAGTCAAGGCTGGTTGTCGGGGCCAATATCGATATCAGCCCTTGAAATCCATATCAAGCCCCCGAGTATAACTTCCGGTAACATGTCAATAAAAAACTATTTGTAAACAAGTTGAACACAATGAAAAGAAATTGAGAGAGTTACGAATCTGCTGTAGAAGAAAAAAGTAGAAATCAGAAGTGAAAATCACAAAAGTGTTCGTAAAATTTTGACGTCATAAAGAATTTAGAAAATAAATAAAGCCACACTCAGGCGGGAATGAGTAGCGATATATAATTCTTCTTAAGCATTTTTTAACATTTGTAATGTAACACTTTAAAGTTTTTCAATATATTTGCAATTCTTAGAATTAATATATTTATTGTTAATTATTTCTGAAACTTTTCACAAAACGTTACCTACTGTGATACGAACGTTTTTCACTCACAGTAATACATTTCATTTTTCGTTAAATATCTTTTTGAATTTTGAAGAAATATCAAACATAAATTGATGCAAGCTATTTGTTTTCTCTTGCTTAAAAATATGTGATAAATAGACTATCACATGTCATCGTTCATATGGTCCATAGTATCAGCCCACGACCCATATCAACCCCTCGGGCTAAAGTCCTCTGGCTTGATATGGGAGTCTAGGGCTGATACCAGGGTCATATGGAAAATGCCATGTAATAATCTATAACTATCTCCTAGTTGATAAGTTTTACAGGCTTGTATTTCCTGTCATTAGCTCCTCCCTAGACTGTTGCTGCTAACAAGGAAGCTATTAAACCAACAGTTCCAAATGGTGAACTACAATACACTTCCCTTATATTACGAATGTGACCTACCGAGTAACATTATTTACCTGGTTCGTAATAACATGAGCATCACAACAGGTGCCACATGTGAAACAGGATCTACTTATCCTTCCGGGGCACCTGAGATCACCCCAGTTTTTGTGGTGTTCGAGTTGCTAAATATTTAGTTTTCTATGTTGTGTCTTTTGTATTGCTGTTTTTTTTTTGTCCATGGCGTTGTCAATTTGTTTTCGATCTATGAGTTTGATTGTCTCTGTGGTGTCTTTCGCCCCTCTTGTGCCCAAATAAAATTATTTAAGATACGAAAATTATAAGTATAAAAAAGCCTGCAAAAAGATGTACACCATTTTAATTACCCACTAAGGAACAATAAAGTCATGATAGTCAATGAATGAAGCATCAAAATACAATTAAATAGTCGACTTATTTAGCCAAAAAAATAATACTTGACATACATCAGATCGATGCTAGTTATAAAAAAAAACTTATATATATACAAAAACACAAATAATTGATGTACTTGTAGAATAAAAAGATCGTACGTATACATCAACATTTTATTCCAGTATCGGTCGGGAAAAACAAGTTTCGCAAACGTTTAATTTGAAAAATGTGAAATAAGTTGCACAGGGCTACATGTACATTTATGCGATCCACGCATACACCATGTGTACACACAAACACAAAGATAAAATACATACATGATATTACTAATAGATGCCGAACCCTAGTTGAAAGCGAATAACAACTAATAAAAAAACCATGTATAAACTAAGACTTTTGAATATCCACCAATACATGGCATTATATACATTATACATATATTGAAATCAGTGTAAAAACCTTATTATCAGTCAAGGAAACAAGACTTTGTAAAACAATTTAAACGAAAATATGTAACATGTGTAACACATAAACAAACGACAACCACTGAATTACAGGCTCCTGACTTTGGACAGGCACATACATAAATAATGTGGCAGGGTTAAACATGTTAGCGGAATCCCAACCCTTCCCCTAATCTGGGACAGGGGGAATAACAGTACAACATAGGAACGAACAATAAAAATCAGTTGAAAAAGGCTTTTTTTTGATTGAGTTAAGTCTGCCAATTGATATTTTATCGTATGTTTTTCTATGTTGTGATGTTATGCTATTGTTTCAGAAAAAAGGAGAAGGTTTGGGCCCATTAAAACGTTTAATCCCGCTGCAAATGTTTGCACCTGTCCTAAGTCAGGAATCTGATGTACAGAAGTTGTCGTTTGTTTATGTAATATATACGTGTTTTTCGTTTCTCGTTTTGTTTATATAGATTAGACCGTTGGTTTTCCCGTTTGAATGGTTTTACACTAGTAATTTTGGGGCCCTTTATAGCTTGTTGTTCGGTGTGAGCCAAGGCTCCGTGTTGAAGGCCGTACTTTAACCTATAATTGTTTAATTTTTAAATTGTTATTTGGATGGAGAGTTGTCTCATTGGCACTCACACCACATCTTCCTATATCTATTATATATCTATTATAACTCATCAGATAGACAAAAAATACAAGTGGACGTGACTTGGTACTTATATATCCCGACAAAAAAAAAGACACAATGAACAGATCTGAGAGTACTCGCAGTTATCTGACAGCTAGTTCAAAGCCAATAACAACTAATAAAAAAATCATGCCTCTAAGTTATCTTATAAGTTATCTACTTCTTCTAGTTATTATATACAATGTATTTGCATAACTTCATAATGATAATTATACCTCTTTTATTGTAAATTATATTATATATCATGTAAGTGTTCTAAATACTTACGTGAGTAGTCATTCATTATAGTGTTTTGCTCTGTATTTTAACCGATTGTCTCTCTTTTCCCTTGTATCATTTTGACTGAGTACTTATTCATTCACTAATTCGAATTACCTCAGTCATGATATTCATTTTTTTACTGGCCAACTCCTTGAATATAAATCGTGAATAAAGTTAACAAAAGGGTATAGCCTTTTTAATGTTTACACCGTAAGCTTACTGTACATCGAACATCCTTATAAAAGCCACTCGTATTCCAATCGTTTCATGAAAAATCCAATCAGGTAGTGGAAGAAATCTTTTTCTTAGCAACAAAGCATGTACACCTTATCTTTTATCATTTAAAATAGAATATACTACATTTGTTCTTCGCATCTCCTCCATTGTCATTGGCGTAACCAATTTTGTTCGTCGTATAGAAATTCATTGTCTAATAAGTATTTCGTAAACGGTGATTTAGAACAGTACAATATATCTTGAACAGACGTAAGGGTGTTTGTTTTATTTGTGTAGATGAAAAGCGATTGTGGCGTTAACAATTATTCTACATCTAGTTTCTGTAATGAGTTAATCCATGATAGTTTAGTTTAACACATAAACAAACAACAACCACTGAATTACAGGCACCTGACTAGGGACAGACACATACATATTGAATGTGTCAACATTTAAGTGGGACCCAAAACATCCCATAACCTGGAACAGCAGTAGAATTATACAATATATAAACGAACTATAGAAATCAGTTGTAAAATGCCTTACTCATTAGATGGATAAAAATACAAATAATACAACTACAAGTGAACGTGGCCGGGTACTTGCATATCAAAACAACATGGCTATAAAACTTTAACAGTAATGATATAACATTTGTGTTGGATTTTAACTATGTATCGGGGTTTTGTTCTGTCTGTTTTGCTGACCAACCAGCTGTATTATAATCATTCAGTTTTTTGGTTTCTTCAGAGTTCAGACATTTATAAAAATTTTGTTCTCAAAATGTATCGTTGACAATATTTTTGTCAGTTATATCAACCTTTATTTAAACAGAATGTATAATTACATTCCCCCTCATGATAAATTGACCGAAGATCTGAATTGATGAAAATTAAATATATTTTTGTTATCATTCATCAATTTGTAGTATTTTTTTTATTTTGCCGTTACATACACAGTATACATGCATTAATGCTGTTTTTCGATTTGATTTTGGAATGAAAATGATGAACATATCAAATTTAAATGTATAACTTGTCTTCAGAATACTTTTCAAATTTATTGGATTTATTTATTACGGACTTTGAGATAAATTGTTTGGGTGTTCACAGGATTAAGGTAAAAATATAACAGTACATTACTTCTTAAATGTGTATTTCCATTAGTAATAACTCACTCTGGGCATCAATAATTTCATTTAAAAAAAATGATAAGATGTTCTGACGTAAAAACTGGTAACATCTTGGTGCGAAACATCAGCTTTATTCAAGCTTAACAGTTTCCCTGCTGATAATATGTATTGGTCTATCGAACACATCTGTTGTATTAAAAATCTAGAATATTTACAATTTATATGTACTGATTTAGTTCAATGTCCATTAGTAGGTTATTTGTTCAACAGTAATAATATAAGACTTGCAATGGATTCAAATGCTTTTTTGTGCATTTTAATCTGGGTTCTGTCCTCAAGTTTCATTGGTAAGTATGTTTTGTATTTGTTTATAGAAATAAACTCAGTCTGTTTTGCTGACCAACCATCTGTTATATAATCGTTCACTGCAAATTGTGTTTTCAAAATGTTTGGGTCAGATATAGCTACCTATATTTATAAAGTATAGGTATATATGTCTATCCCCCCTTCCGAAATGTCAATAAGATCTAAATTTATTTAGAATGAATATTTGTGTCGTCTTCCATCGTTGTCAATCAATTTGTCATTTTTTTTTTCGTTTCGTTTGATACAAAATATACATTCATAAATCCAGCTTTTAGATATTTTCCATTAGGTTTTGCACTAAAATTAATGTAGACTCATGATATATCGCCATCTTGGATTGTACTATCTCAGTACACAATCAGTCTAGTTATTTGCCAAAATCTGCAAATTTGTAGAAATATGTGCAATTTCATTAACTAGACTGTTTACTTATATGAATAAAATATGTTGATATATAGAGAATAATACATGGCAAAAAGGCCCTCGGGCTGATATTGATGTCTCGGGATGATATTGATGTCTCGGGATGATACGACATATGATACGGATTTTACCATGTATTATACGCTTTATCATATATTTCAACAGAAGAGTATTATATTTTATGAACTGTTTTCTGATCAAAAGCACTGGGTTACCTTCAGTTCTGCTTTTGTCTTGTTTCAAAGCCTTAAAATAACTGCTCAATTATTTATACGAATCACCTGGGTTACCTTACAATCTGTTGTTTTGAAAATGTTTTGTTTATTATTGTATTTATTTGAGTGTTTTGTATTTTTTATAGTTGCATTTAGTGTGCCAAAAAATCTGTTGTAAAATCTATATGTTCGTGACGTCACATACAATATGAAAACTTGACGTTCGTAACGTAACATACCAAACAATGACGTCATTAAAAAAATTGACTTATTTTTAGGAAATTTTTTCTTAAACAAAAATAAAACCAAAAAAATGACTTTATGTAAAAAAAAAAAGAAAAAAAAGAAAAGGTATGCGATACAGGTTTTACCATGCGATACGGGGTATGCAATACGGGTTTAGCTATGCGATACGGGTTTAGCTATGCGATACGGGGTATGCGATACAGGGTAGGTGATACAGACTGGAAAAACGAACCTTTATTAAATATACAAAATAGCTGTATTTTGTACGAAATATATGATAAGTTGCATTATCCAAAATATTTAAACATATATCAAACATTTGTATTTCAGCATCATTTCTTTCAACTAAGCCATTTTTCTTAAAACATAATATAAACCTCTCTTCTAACATTATTTATAAATTCTATCTCATGTGTTTTTTCATTATCATTTTCAGTTAATTTAGGCAATTTTCACCGATTCATAGGATAAAAATACCACGGTGACCCATCCTTGTTGTTATATTTTTGAGAAGAGAATAGCAAGATCTTCATTTTGGTATAGGATAAGATAATTCTATCTTGGGAACCATATAACAATAATCTACCTTAATGGGCTTAAATTTAATGTAAATGTGTAGCTTGCCTACATGACGCGTTTCTCAATTTTAGTTCATTATGGTATTGAAGATAAAATAGCAATGTTTGGGTTTAAACATGATCAATGTTAAAATAAGCTACTCACAAACAAGCAATATCTTTGTCAGTGATATCAACCTTTATTTACACAGAATGTGTTTTTACATTCCCCCTCATGATAAATTGACCGAAGATCTGAATTGATGAAAATTGAATATTTTGGTTATCTTTCACCAATTTGTAGTATCTTTTTTTTATTTTGCCGTTACATTCACAATATACATGCATTAATGCTGTTTTTCGATTTGGTTTTGGAATCAAAATGATGAACATATCAAATGAAAATGTATAACTTGTCTTCAGAATACTTTTCAAATTTATTTGGATTTATTAATTACGGACTTTTAGATAAAATGTTTGGGTGTTAACAGCATTAAGGTAAAAATATAACAGTAAATTACTACTAAAATGAATATTTCGAATAGTACTTACTCACTCTGGGAATCAATAATTTCATTTAAAAAAAATGATTGGAGGTTTTGACGTAAAAACTGGAAACATCTTAGTGCGAAACCTTAGCTTTATTCAAGCTTAAAAGTTTCCCTGCTGATAACATGTTTTGGTCTATCGATCACATCTGTTGTATTTAAAATCTAGAATATTAACTATTTACATGTACTGATTAAGTTTAATGTGTAAAAGTACGCTTTTTATTCAGCAGTAATAATATAACCATTGCAATGGATTCTAATGCTTTTTTGTGGATATTAATCTGGGTTTTGTCCTCAAGTTTCATTGGTAAGTATGTTTTTTATTTGTTTATAGAAATATATTCAGTTTGTTTTGCAGACCAACCATCTGTTAAATAATCGTTCAGTGTCTTTATGTCCTTGTGACATTTATGCAAATTGTGTTTTTAAAATGTTTGTGTCAGATAAAGCTACCTATATTTATAAAGTATATATGTCTATTCCCCCTTGTGAAATGTCAATAAGATCTTAATTTATTTAGAATGAATATTTGTGTCGTCTTCCATCGTTGTCAATCAATTTGTCGTTTTTTGTTTGTTTTGTTTCGTTTCATACAAAAAATACATGCATAAATCTAGCTTTTAGATATTTTCCATTAGGTTTTGCACTTAAATTAATGTAGACTCATGATATATCGCCATCTTGGATTGTGCTATCTCAGTACACAATCAGTCTAGCTATTTGCCGAAATCTGCAAAATTTGTAGATGAATGTGCAATTTAATTAATGAGACTGTTTACCTATATGAAGAAAATATGTTGATTTGTTGCATTATCCAAAATATTTAAACAAATTTCAAACATTTGTATTTAAGCATCATTTCTTTCAACTAATCCATTTTTCTTAAAACATATTATAAACCTCTCTTCTAACATTATTCATAAATTCTATCTCATGTGTTTTTATGATATCATTTTCAGTTAATTTAGGCAATTTTCACTGATTCACAGGTTAAAACTACCACGGTGACCCATCCTTGTTATTATATTTTTGAGAAGAGGATAGCAAGATCTTCATTTTGGCAAAGGATGATATTATTCTATCTTGAGATCCATATACTGATGATCTACCTTAATGTGTAAACATTAAATGTAAATAAAATTAAGAATGGAAATGGGGAATGTGTCAAAGAGACAACAACCGACCAAAGAAAAAAAACAACAGCAGAAGGTCATTAACAGGTCTTCAATGTAGCGAGAAATTCCCGCACCCAGTGGCGTCCTTCAGCTGGCCCCTAAAAAAATATATACTAGTTCAGTGATAATGAACGCCATACTAATTTCCAAATTGTACACAAGAAACAAAAATTAAAATAATATAAGACTAACAAATGTATAGCTTTCCTACATGATGCGTTTCTCTATTTTAATTCATTGTGGTATTGAAGATAAAATAACAATGTTTGGGTCTAAACATGATTAATGTTAAAATATAAATGAACAGTTATGTGTATTTCTCCATTTTTTTATTTCTTGCTGTCTATGTTTTTTAAATTGTTAAAATTTATATTTCACGTAGAAATCGCGATTTCTATGCGTATGCAATGTGTAGTTTACCTTTCTTAATATAAACTAATATAAAATATATGAAAATGTTACCAAATACATTATAAAGGAACTGATGTACATTTTTAATGATTTTTCCGTAATATGTATGCATTGATATTTGGATTAATTACACCTTTACTCGGCTATCGTTTCGTTGAGGTTTAAATAATTCAAAGTTTGCGGCAAAGGAAACGTAATTGACAAACATGTAATTTTTCAATACCATAGACGAAATGGGAGTTTCATCTATCATTTCGAAACGTTTTATTCCTTTATCACAACGATAATCCCTTATTCACAATGAACACACTTTTCTTAAAAAAAATAGGTAGCCCGTTTTAGTCCGTTATAGCGAAAACTAATACCTGGTCGAATCTTATTAACCATAACTTAACCATGTTAAAAAATGTGTTTTTTTTTATTCATCAGATAAGACGACCGAATACTTTATCACTAAAAAGACTATTTGTTTTTATCAAAGCTTAGGGCAGATGTAATTTGTAACTCAAAACGAAAAAATATTTGCCACTTGTGGCTCTACAAAATAGGCAATATTATAAGTGTAAACTACTCATTTCCGGTTTTTAATTATCTTTTAACTTACCATGGCAACAAATATAAAAAATATAAAAATACGAATGATTATTCTGTTGATACATCTATTACACAGATAATCCCTAATAGATAACGGTCACCATTTTCTTTTAAGAAAAATATAGCCCGTAATAGAAAATACCAATACCTTCTTGAATTTTAATCATAACTAATCCATGAACATATTTTTATTTTATTGTTCTTCGCCTATTATATTTCAAAATACTACTGAAAAGCATTTGGTTTTATCAAAGCTTCAAGTAGATTTCAATTTAACTCTAAGTTCAGTATTTTTGTGATTTTACTTTTTTTCAAAACGAATAAGCAATAGTCATTAGCCGGGGGATACATCAATTTCCCAGTTTCTATTCATGGTCGATTTCCAGGATACAAGGGATATGAAACATTTTTAACTGATGGTTATGGACATGGTATTCTTTTTTGTATTTTGTTATCTTGTTACTTCTAATATTTGTTATTCCATTGTGGATAACTTACTTTCAACATCCATAATTTCATTGCACAAAAATGATTGATTAATCTGGCTCTAAAACAAATATATACTAGTTCAGTTATAATGAACGCCATACTAATTTCCAAATTGTACACAAGAAACTAAAATTAAAATAATACAAGACTATAAAAGGCCAGAGGCTCCTGACTTGGGACAGGCGCAAAAATGCGACGGGGTTAACCATGTTTATGAGATCTCAACCCTTCCCCTATACCTCTAACCAGTGTAGAAAAGTAAACGCATAACAATACGCACATTAAAATTCGGTTCCAGAGAAGTCCGAGTCTGATGTCAGAAGATGTAACCAAAGAAAATAAACAAAATGACAATAATACATAAATAACAGACTACTAGCAGTTAACTGACATGCCAGCTCCAGACTTCAATTAAACTGACTGAAAGATTATGATTTCATATGAACATCAGGCACAATCCTTCCCGTTGCGGGTTTAGTATCATACCATGCTGAATTTGACATGGTTGTTGTTGTTATACAATCTTACACATTCAAGTTTTGAAATCGACAGTTGTCATCTTAGAAAAGACTGCTGTTCATGTGTGTATATTTTCAGAACATTTGTGTGATTCTTATTTCTCTAATGAAATGTTTGAAAACCACCAGAACGTATAAAAGAAATCATTTATTCGCAATTTATAGGTCATTGGCATGCAACTACAATAAACATTCTGAGATCACGCATGTTCATACAATACTAATTTCGGCAGTGGGCGGAGCTTTAAAGCGATATCTGTTTAGTATACAGATACAGCATTGTGATATCTGTAGGGCTGGATTTGTATTTGGATAGTTGAACACCCAATTGCAGGATGAATGCAAATACGCTGTTTTTAGATATTTTTAAATACTTTGAATTCAATTGGCTGACAATTTCAAATTTAAATGTGTAGGTAGGCATCCACATATCTAATGTTATTCGTTTTTCTTATTTTCTGTCTTTTTGTGGTACATGTATATTGTTAAACGTATTTAACGTAGGAAGTCATCTTTATTTAGATACTTTTAAGTAATATGAAGTTCACTGTCCGTATACGTTTATTGAAAATCGTCGTTTTGAATAGCATACGCCTTTTTAGACAACAACCATAAGAAATACTTACATGTGACTAAATCACTTAAAAATGCACCTATAAACTTGAGAATGGACACGGGGAATGTGTCAAAGAGACAGTAATCCAACAATAGAACAGACAGCATCAGAAGGTCACCAACAGGTTTTTTCTCAATTTGTAAAAATTTGTCTGTTATTTTTAGTATGTATTGCTATTCCGATTAAACTACATCTTTATATCTATCTTTTTATTCATGTTAAAAAGAAAGTACAATTTTCGCGGCAAAAGCAACGTTACTAACAAACATGACGAAGCTGGAGATTAATCTTTCATGCTGAAACTTCCCGGTTGATCTGTTCATTACATAGATAATTCCTTATAAATAACGAACCCTAATTTCTTCAGAACTAGAGAGCCCGTTATCATGGTTATAGCATAAACTAAACCATGAACAGATTTTTTGGTTCTTGTTTTTTTTCACAAATTCAATGACCGAATACTACGTTACTGATAAGTCTTTGTTTTGTTAAAGCCTAGGACAGATGTTCCTGGTAATTTTTAACAAATATATTTGAAAAGTTTTTTGACTCTCTTATGGTGACAAAAAGCGAGACATAAATATGTTGTTTTCGCCGTCGGCTGCGACAGTGGCGTCAACCTTGTATTTGTTTGTGATGAGGTCAGTGTATGAGGAACCACTAGTGGAAAGTTAATGATAATTGGTATGCATTTGTATAATCATTTGCATATATCATTTCCATGGAGATTGTTTGGCACCGCCTCCTCAATCAAGATATATTGACTTTGACAGTTTTGCTAATTTGTCATTTATAAGTTTGTGATTAGTTCAGTTTAAAGGGAACCACTTGTGTTAAGTTAATAATAATTGGAATGCAGTTGCATAAGCGTTTCCATAAAGATTTTTTAACCCCGCTCCATCTGCCACGGTCTATTTGCTTAGTTTCCATGTCTCAATGCTTCTATAACAGTAATAACTTACAATAACCAGTGCGTTCTACTGGATGTTTCAGATGACCTTTGGTTTTGAAGAAATGATACATAGAATCACAAACTTTTCAAATGAGGCAAACATAACAGATTGGTACAATTTAAAAAAAGAAACAAGATGAATGCATAAACATAACCTAGACATACTTCTTACTGATTCATTATAACAGATTTCACATCTTACACGTTTTTCACGTTTTTTAAATCCACCTTAAATACACTATCACTTCATCATGTTCATAGATGTTTGTAAACAAAACAAAAGATGGTACAACTTAAAACTAATGTTACACCTTACACTGATTGCGTTTGTAATGGCACACATCAGACACTTTGAATTAACTTAGTACACTGAACGATCAGGGAAAATGTAGTAGCTAACATCTTTATATCTACATTGTATTATCTAATCTTATTTTTGTCAGGGAAATCAACTGGCCTGTGTGCATTTCCTTGTAATTTTTTCAACAAAACATTTGGCGTGTTGGATTCCAAGGAATTTCTGATTGAGTTCCAAAAAACAAGTCCAGTAACGAGTTACACTATGACTGTGTTAGCAGATGGTTCTGAGTTTCTAACGGAGTGCTTTCAAAGATCTGGAGAATTCTATGTTCTACGGTAAGATTTCTTCATTGATACGTATTTACTACGATCGTTAACTATACAGCAAAGTATCAAGATAATTACAAACAACTTTGTTACTATAGCACTTTATACATCTCTTAGAATAATTAGTCATAATATATAACTGTAGAATGTAAAATAAAACAACGTTAACTAAACTGAAAACAAAAAACCCATTCAGACAAACACGCATATTATTGCTTTGTTTTTCAGCAAGTGTATATAACACACGTATATAGTAGCAAATGCGAATATAGCAATAAAAAACTAGAGAATTATTTTTGCAGTAGCATATTCAATGATTCGAAAATCTTAAACACATGCATGAGTCTAAAATTACCCTTTTTGTAAGATAAAAAGTTTTGTATCAAATTTTTGTTTTAGTCAGAGGATTGTTTCAGGTACTAGTAACATCTTTCTCTGAAGAGTTTATCCGTTCATACATTCCTTATATATAAAACAAGGTTTAATCCATCATTGTCTACATAAGGAAATATCTGTTCAATTCATGAAATATGACACTTGTTTTCCATTTGTTTGACGTGTTTGAGTTTTTTTCTTCATTTAATCAGAATCTTTCCGTTTTGATTTTTTCTTGTTGCTCGGTATTTTTGTTATTCTATTTTCATAATATTTCTGATCGTTAATATCTGATATCGATACTGAATAATGAGTTATTGCTAATCAATAAGACACAGGCGTTCTAAATTAGAAATTATAGGAACAAATATTTGAGAACATATAAATTTCTGTCCATTTTTTTTACATTAATTTGATCATCTGAGAGAGCATATAGTCCAGTCATAAGTTTGAACTTCAAACTAATTGAAACAGAAAATGTATTAGATCTAATCTCTAGCATTAAGCCCCAAAAATACACAGACAAAAGTCCCATAAAATCTAACTTGAGGAAAACTGACGGAAATTAACATTGGAAACAAAGATAATTCTGCAAAAATTTGTATTTTTTGTCAGTTTTTGGTTGATTTTCTTAAAATTCCGGTAAAATATTGTACTTTGATGGGGTTATAAGTTCGTGTTTAACTATATTTTGTGATATTCTGCCCAGAAAATGAACAAAACCGAAGTGTTATAGGTATTTTTTTATTTTTGTGCACACTTTTCATTAAAGAAATTGCAAATTTATGGCTTTGTGACAATTTTGAAAAAAAATGTGAAAATTTATTATTGTTTATATCTGTAAATTATATTTGTTCAGTGTTTACCTTGTTTAAAGAAACTTTAAATCACAAAAAGAAGAATACATGCTTAAATAGTTTTATTCAATTTGAGATTCTTTATCGTGACATGCTGAAACAGCTAATAAATGGTCAATTAATGAATTATGAAATCTAGGTTGTAGCTTGATAAAAGATAAGAAAACACCTTGAGAGTTTTTTTTATCATACTCTAAAGATGGTTAAAGTATCAAGAATCGATACATTTTGTTGAAAAGAAGAGGTAAGGTTATAATTTTGTAGATATTTTTGCCTATTTTGCAGAGTGATCTCCCTAATAAATGCAAATTTCCATAGGAGTATAAACATCATGATATTTTAGTTTTCCTCAAGCTAGATTTTATTGGACTTTTTTCTGTAAATATTTGGGATATAATGCTAAAGATTGAAACTTAAAAATCTTCTTTTGCAATTACTTCAAGGTAATGGTCAAATTTATGCTAGATTGACTGGACTAAAAATATTTAAAGTTTCAACATGTTTTAAAAACTACATTGACCATGTTGAAACAACATAAAATTATATCGTTTTATAAAAAGAAAATACTTATTTATACAGATGAATCAAACATGTATAGGTGCAACAAGTATAACGCGTGCACAACATCTGTCAATGCTTACATATCGATTTATATGTTTTACATTTTATTTTTACATGTTTTTATGTAATGGTGAATAGTATGCTAAAGTTAATGACTGTTAAATCATTAAAATAAAATTCTGTCAAGGCTTAAGCATCAACATGATAGTTCAATTACAGTTACCGTTATGATTGAGGAAATGAGTGAAATGACCATTATTTGTCCACACCTAGGGGCGTTATTTGTTTGATCTGTTCGTCCGTCCATCTGTTGGTTTGTTCATTTATTTGGTCGTTCATCCATCACTCCTGCTTCTAGGAAAAGTTGTATGTTTACGTGTTTGGTCAAAGTAGTTTTTTATGAAGTTAAAATTCAAATCAACTTAAAACTTAGTACACATGTTCCCTATGTTATGATCTTTCTAATGTTAATGTATGTTAACATATATCTCTAGCACCATGAAAGCCATTCAAATATAAATCTAAGTAAGTCATATATATGTGTAGGAATATTGGTATACAAATTTACTTATTATGATCCAGATCGAAAACGAAATAAAATTAAGTCTTTGGTAAATCACAGAAAAACCGCAGTTATCATATTATGGGATGTTGTAACTGATTCATGTAGATGTGGTTCATAATTCTGGTTTCACGTTTTTTATATAGATTATACTTTTGGTTTTCCCGTTTGAATGGTTTTACACCAGTAGTGTTTGTGTCCCTTTAAAGCTTGTTGTTAGGTGTAAGCGAAGGCTCCATGTTGAAGATCGTACTTTGACCTATATTTTTTCTGTTATAAATTGTGAATTGGATGGAGAGTAGTCTAATTGGCACTCATACCACATCTTCTTATATCTAAATAATACTTTGAAATAATGTAAACCAAGTAAAGTTCGCAGATAATATACTTCGCGTTTAGCCCTTTTTAGCCCATTTCGAGGCGATTTGATTTCGCGTGTCTCAAATTTACTTAAATTTACGTCAGACGCCATTCCGTCCATACGTGCTACCGTTTGTTGGTCCGTCCATCTGCTCGTTGGTGGCTTCGTTCATCCGTCCGTCTGTCCCTTATCAGTTTTAAGCTTTAGGTCAAGGTAGTTTTTGATGAAGTCCAATCAATACTTAACTTAGTACACATACTCCCTATGATGTGATTTTTCTAATGTAATGTATATTTACTTATAAAACCAGTAACTGTTTGTATATTATCCCAACCAGTACACATTTATTATAATTTAGGTCTTAGAAATGTTTGATAAGCTGTTTCTTTCATGGTTTATATTTACACCTTTTGAGATTTTGGAGATTTGGTCAGATGAAACATAAGGACGTATTAGCTTTGAAGGCAATTTGTTCAATTTGGGTGTTTAATTTAAGTTCCGTTGAAAATGAGTATTTTTTTGTAATGTGCTGATTTTAATAATTGGCCCTCAATGTTTTAGTGAAAGGTACTGCGGTTTCACTAAAGTGTGGCATCTTCAAAATCGTTTTTAAGCTTTAGACCGTCGTTTTGTGATATATTTGTCAAAAAATCATTCTTTCTACTGCAGTGAAAGATAGTCGGCAACAGCTAATTTGGATATATGCTGAACGGTCATTTGTGTGAATAAAGAAGTGGTCCTTTACCCTATATGACACTAAATGTTTTAGACGTTTTTGAAGATGTAATATTTGTTAAGTACTCTTTTAGTTCTATTTAAAAGAAATGATTTAACCAAATGTATGATTTGCTCTGATATGTGTTTCATGTTATATAGTAACCATGGTAAATATGTCTTTGGTTAAATGTTGAATGTGTTTTGTTTCGTGTACGTTACTATCAAAATCCGATCAATCTGAATTATACAATAGAGCTTTCTTACATAAATAAAATGTAAGGTTTTAACTCCATCGGGCAAAGTATGATAGACTGGACAGCAAACTGATAGTATGCATGGCATTTTTTTCATATTTTGTAGTCGGTTGATAGTTATGTACTATTTCTTCTCCCGGGTAAAGTATGATAGACTCAACAACGAACAAATAGCATGCATGACATTTCTTTCATATTTTGCAGTAGGTTGATAGGGACAGACTGTTACTTCTCCTGTGCAAAGAATACCTTGCACGACAAAAACAACAATTTTGTCGTATATTACTATACGCCATTTAGTAAGTACGTTTTTATTTATCAGGTTGTGTTGTTCTCTAAGAAACTTAAACATACCAAAACGGAAAACTCGTATGAAATGTATGTTTTTTTTTACAGTAAAACTTTCAAGTGTTATTGTTTTCCTTCTATTTGAACATTTAGAAGATAGGCTATAATGGAAGCTATACCGATGTTTCATTGAATATGTCATTTCAGTTGGGGTCAGATCAAATATCTTTGTAGAACTATTTGATAATCTGTGCACTTTATTGGTCTTAACGTTGCAAGGCTAGTTCTACCATTTACCATCCTTCACTACGTCTGTGTCACCCTGCTCTGTCGCTTTGTAATGCTCGTATCAAGACTTCAAAACAAGACAAGAAGTTATCACAATGCGAGAGGACACGTTATCAAGCTTGCTTTCGTCAAGCATAAATCTGTCATATGAAGAGGGATCAGATCAGTAATAGGACGATAAACAGATAATTCGGTTTCCTTCGTCTAGATATCGTAAAATATCAGTCACTCGACACAATGTGAATCTTTTTAAATGGTTCGCTTCGCTCACTCGCAAAAAAGGTCCACATTGTGGCTCGCGGTTGATATTTTACGATATAAATGTGTAGCAAACCCGATAATTTATACATATAAATTCTGAGGTAGATCTTTTAGAATCAGATGTAGTGTTTACATGTCAGTTGTAGGGTGAAGGTATCAGGGCTAGCTCGAAGGTAAACTGTAATAAAACTATTCAAGAATAGAACTGCAAGAATTCAAGATTTTTAAAGTAATTCTCTGACTATCATGAGGAACAATTTTCCGGGCAGTCTCGGACTGATTTTAAGTTGCATGTAAAACAACTATTGAATGAAAATAAATAAACAAACAAACTAACAACTGGATATATATATGCATGAATAAATATATAACATTGATTGAATAAATAAACTTTCAAACAGCTAAATAATTGATCTATATCTGAATGAGTAGATAAAATAAAAACATATCTCTAATTTTAATAGATAGTGATGACAAAATTGCTGCAAAACTAAAACAGTTGAAACTTGTTTAAAGGTCAAACTTTCCTAATTTTTATATGTATGAATTGTTTTAACGTAAATAAGCAAAAATGTTTCGCAATATTACTGATTTATCCATATACAGTGAAACCATTTCAAATCGGACCTCTTCGGCACTTAGGATTTTGTTCGGTTTTTGCCTCTGTTTAGTGTCATTAGGTTCACAACGCACATAATGTGTTTTGATGGTGATTACGCACATGATTGGTTTATACAGATTTTCGGTTTATACTGGATTTGATTGAGTCAGGTATCACTGTATTGTATCATTGTATAACATTTTATTGGCATCACTGAATTATCACTTACTTAAAATTAGCATATAATTGCTTTAATTTGTTAATACAGGCGAGATATATTTGACTGAAAGGTAGAGAACCGTTGTGTGAGCATGAAAAGAACAAAACAGCTTTTAAAATATAAATATGACTGTGTTATTATTTGTTTTTTAGCCTACTACCCTCATACTCCTACGCTTTGTGATGTTTGTAATGGAACTAATCTTTTCAACGAGAACCTGAACGGTAAGAATAGAATTTAAAAAAAATCCCCTAGAATACAGTTTGTACAACGTACACATATTGAGTTTAATTCGAGAATGGTGCATGCAGAACTATGAACATACAATCATTAACTCTCGCCTTAAAGCATGTCTCTAATTTCATACTTATAAAAAGTAACTGAACAATAAGAAAAATAAATAACAATATATACAATACAAGATTAACGAATGATAAACACGGTAAGTGCACGGGATCGATAGAGCAAATTAAAGTTGACATTTCGGAGTAGTGACCTATGACACATTTGTTCCATATTTTATTTTCAGATATGTTCGTCATTTTTTAGGAGAGAAGTGCTTATTAACAACAATTTCCGAGAACGTGATATAACTTTTTTATAATTCTTAAATTTCATTTCAGGTCACTTATGTCGGGTGTTGTAATATTTATAATCTGTAGATATGTTCGCATGTCATAATAATAAATAATGTACTTTTACTTTAATCGTGTAAGAAAAATAAAACGAGGATTCCGAATTAAAAAAAAATCGGTGCATTTAACAATATATTAGCACAGGGATTGAGGTGTATTTTCTCGTTGTCAATCTTGTTTGGTCAACATATAAATGTTGGCCATAGTTTTATAATTAACATCGATATATTATATATTTTAAAACAGAAATAAATACATAGGTATGCTTATTATCGAATTGTCATGTTTTGACATAATTTTTTTCATGCAGACGTGGATGTTGGTAAGCTTAAATAAAAACAGTACATGTATAGCCTTATAATAATGCCTTATTTTTTATGCTTTGGTCACATTTTGAATTTATTAAATATATGTTTTTTTGCATTGTTTTCAGACAGAAATCTTCGATTATAAATATGATTCTTGTGAAATTAAGATTAAAAAGTCATTGATTTTAAATTTAAATTGTCATTTCATTGTTTAAAATTCACCAACATTTGACACATTATCTTGAATTTCTATTCTCCATTTTCAATTAGGTTTCTAATATAAATGTCATAATGTCATATACATATGTTCAGTACATCTTGTACATATGTATTGTCGTATATTTTTCAGATTGTGGAATAGGTAAGACGTCAAATACTTCATATTTATTTTAAAACAGTGCATGTAGAAAATCAAAACTGATATGGTGTCAGAATGCATTGCATAATCGCCAAATCTTTATAAAGTACATACAAAGTAAGAGATGACTGGTGTTAAGTCACAATGGTAAAGGGGACAGGAATGCCTAAAATTTCACCTTTCAGTAGGCAAAAGTTCTGTCTCTATTCAATATAAATGTTCCCTAATTTTCCATGGTAGTCCAAATAAACTCATCATAGATACCAGGACCAAATTTTGTATATACGCTAGACGCGCGTTTCGGCTACAAAAGACTCATCAGTGACGCTCGCACCCACAAAAGTTCAAGAGGCCAAATAAAGTACGAAGTTGAAGAGCATTTTGGGCCAACATTCCTAAAATTTTTGCTAAATACAGATAAGGTAATCTAGGCCTGAGGTAGAAAAGCCCTATATTTTTTTTTTAATTCTACATTTTGTAAACAGATAATATATAAATATAACCATATCAATGATAAATCAGCCAAATTTCCCAAACCGTATTCACCATCTATTACAGGAGCTACTTTTAATTTGTTCTGGTCCTGTACATGCGTACAATATCTGCCATTGAATTTTCGAATCATACACAAACATGAACACAGTCAATTAAAATTATGATAATCTACAGGATTATAGTTAGGTTTCCTGTTTTTCTACATTTGAACCAATGTTACTTCATCAGATACGCATTTCAACAATTAATGAATATTCAGTATTGTCAAAATCTTCAGTATTTATAGATTCTGTTTTTTTTTATCAATTTTAAAATGGCAAACCAACCCTTTTGACGACGATAAGCTAGCGATGCATTTTTATATACCATCTGTTGAAACGCAATGATTCCGATGTTAAATATTTACAAATTTGTCTTGTTTAATTATTCGTAACAACACATTACTGAAAGGGTTGCTTCAATCGACATTTTGCCGGGAAGAGTGGACTGTTTGAAAAATAAGCTAAGTATTAATGAAATATTAATTAAAACCTTTGTGTTACTAAAGGATGGAAAAACAATAAATTATCTCTCCGCTTACAAAAGATAAACAACCACCTATTTGTTAAAGACATCACTTGCATTGATTTAAACGAACACGCGTTCGCTATTTCATTTAAATTATCTCAGTCTCCTTGTGCCACTCATTGCGTTTCATTGCGTTTGAATATTCCTTCCCTGTTAATCTATAAATGAACTTTGGACTCTAGAAATGTATCAAATATTATTATCTTTTAGCTGTCTTCCATCAAAGTTCGCCGAAAGATATTTTGATTTCATCCTAGTGATTATACATTGTTATAGTAATATTCAAAGTCATTTGATTAAGGTTAGATAATTTTATAAAGGATATTTCAATGATTATACTTAGTTTTATTGTGTTTTAGTCCATGTACCTGGTAAGTATTTTGAATACTTAATTGAGGGAACTTTTAACCACCAATTTAATCTTCTACACTGTGACCTTACTGTTTGATTCCTATTCTCGAAAGTGTTATTTGTTACCTTGTTTATTACAACTAAGCAAGTTTAAGCCGGTCGAAATTATCGAATATATCCAATCTAATAGGAGATACAAGTATTTGCATTGGAATATTAAGAAATAACAATTATTTTTTTTAGTTGTTGTTGCACTATACTATTTTATTGATGTAAAAATACAAAACCGTGTGCTTATGACCATTGTAATTGTCTTATTGTTGAGCTCAATTCAACAGTGATGTTTGAGATAACGTAATAAGAATTGTATATTTACCGACCAACAAAGTAAATATATACACAATGAGAGATGTATTTTATAATAATGATTTTTAATATGTAAAAAAAAGGATTTGACGTTTATCATACTTCAGGTGCAAATGTCATCAGTACAACCGCCAACACGACGGAACAAAAACAAAACGAGAAAACACACGATATCAAGATATGTCTACACTATTTCAACTGCTATTTATTCCTTTGAATAACATTTTATCAATTAACTGAATCTCGTGTTAAAAATAACGATAATTGCAACATATTCATTTTTGAACCTGTTGTAAACGAAGCTCAGTCACTTCACTGTTGTTTCAAAAACATGTAGTTAGGTTTTTGTTCCAATACTCAAGCAAACTGTTCGTTACAAATGTTAGTAAAATATCCAAAACTTAATAAGTTATCTATAACTTCAGTTACGTATTACATTGTGTACAAATGTATTTCATTTAGTTTCGTGAAGACTTCTTAAAATGCCTTATTCTATTTTTGCAGATTTAGGTTGTAACTTACCCTCTGTGTGTCAAGTTACAGACCCGGTTATACAGGAAAGATGTCCTCCATGTAACCATGCATTTGACGACGGACTGTGTTGCCCGTAAACTATTCATAATTGAATTTAATCTGTTGAGTGTGATATAATAGTTTTAAAGTATTTTATGAAGTATGAACCAGAGTTGGAAAGATTAAAATGAATATAAACAAAGATCTCTTTGTTATGTGTTTACCTTTCTACATTGGTTAGAGGTATAGGGGAAGGGTTGAGATCTCACAAAAATGTTTAACCCCGCTGCATTTTTGCGCCTGTTCCAAGTCAGGAGCCTCTGGCATTTGTTAGTCTTGTATTATTTTAATTTTAGTTTCTTGTGTACAATTTGGAAATTAGTATGGCGTTCATTACCGCTGAACTAGTATAGATTTGTTTAGGGGCCAGCTGAAGGACGCCTCCGGGTGCGGGAATTCATCGCTACATTGAAGACCTGTTAGTGACTTTCTGTTGTTGTTTTTTTTATTTGGTCGGGTTGTTGTCTCTTTGACACATTCCCCATTTCCATTCTCAATTTTATTATTCTTTTACGCACACAACAATCTTTCGGAGTCACCATTCTCATACTGCCATGCGACAGTTCACAGTTTTTTCAGCAAGGACATGTCTACGAAAAAGATGTAGGCTAACCTTATTGTGTATTTACATACTCAATAGAATTTACAAACCTGAACATTTAGTAGTCTTGTTTTGAAAGCAATTAGTAGTCTTGTTTTGAAAGCAATTCAAGCTTGTTCTATTCTAGTAACAGATAATTGCCCTGTAGGTGTAATGACACAAATTGTGTTTTCTGGGGATACACTTGGTTAAATAATGCAAAACTATTTAAAAAAAGTAATTGTTCCGATGAACTTTAATTATAAACCAGTAATGTATTTTGCTGGTAATAGATTTTATTCTAAAAAAATAGATTAGAAAATTTAAAGTATTTCTAGTAACTACAAAACATTTCCACAAAACAGTCTTTTAATCAGGGTTCTGAGGCTTATTTCAGGTGGACTTTTGTAAACACACGCAAAGTCATTGTTTTGTGCAGGTCCAATTTTATCTGTATAACGTATCTACCAATAAATATCTGCATCTGCTATAAAAGAGATAGTTAAACAACAGTTTATATCATTTTTTTAAAATTTCAACAACTAATGCAAAGGAGGAGCGAAAGATACAAGAAGAACACTCAAACTCATAGAAAATAAACTGACAACGACCGGGCAAAAAAATTAAAAAGACAAACAGACAATTAATAGTGCTCAAGAGACAACACAGAAAACTAAAGACTAAACAACACGAACTCCACCAACAACTGGAGGTGATCTCATGTGATCTGGAAGGGGCAGCATATCCTGTTCCACGTCAAGCACACTTCGTGGTATTAAAAATCCGGTAAATAGTTTTAATTCAATCGTGGTTGAAAAGGAAACGAATTGTAGATTCGACATTTTAGGAATAATCTGTGAAACTGTTATTCAATAACGATAAATCAGTTGGTATTCATAACGAAATATAAACCACGGCATTATTATATGTGGTATTCTAGAGACGTTTTCTGAAAATTATTAACGGATAATTTTGGTTTTGAACTTACGATTTTGTTAGAGTCTAGGTTTTAAGTATCTAGACGTCACTTATCATATGAGAGTCGAAATGAAGGTTGGTGAAATTTTCAGAAAATTTCCTTATGCCATATGTTGAATACCCCTTTAGTTTACCGATAAAATAAAATGTAGTGTTTTATTGTTTATGACAGATACTATTTAAAAACACTCTTGTGATAGTTTTAGTCAGCATCTTAAAAGACCTAAATCACGTTCTAAAACATTTCGAATGTCTTATTAGTTTTTATCATTATCCATATCTTCAACTCAAATGATAACATGTATAGAAAAGACCACATGGAAACACCACTAACCACCCACAGTCTAGGGTACTTATATAGGTATATGAAGATGTCGTGTGAATGTCAATGAGACAACTCTCCATCCAAATGACAATTTGTAAAAGTAAACCATTATAGGTCAATGTACGTCCTTCAACACGAAACCTTGGCTCACACCGAACTACAGACTATAAAGAGCCCCAAAATTACTAGTGTAAAGCCATTCACACGGGGAAACCATCAGTCTAATCTATATAAAAAACGGGAAACGAGAAACATGTATAAACGACATAAATAAACGACAACTACTGTACACCTGCTTCCTGACTTTGGACAGGTGCAAACATCTTGTCTTGACGTGTCTGTGTTTAATTTTACCTCATTGCTCAAAACTAACTGTTTGTTCTCAAATATATTTTATCAGCCTTTTAAATCTCACCATTTATATTATTCATACATAATATTGTTAACATGTCTAAGCATGTGTTGCACTTCCGACAACGTTCGATTATGTTTGCAGACATAATTTGTTACATTGTAGACAATTATAAATGCATAATCAATATAAATATCTAGAAATACGATCATTGAACTGTAAATGTACTTTATTATACTTTACCTTTTCCATCTACTAAACTACATCGTTTAAATAATAACATACAGAACATTTTCGTCGTGAACAACACCGATTTTGCCAATGTTTAAATGTTGAAATGCACTTGTTTTATTTGTATATGAATATTTTGAACAAACCAAATGAATGTACAAATTCACAAGTCATAAACCAACTGAAACTGAGAATATTTTAGGTGCTCTAGTATAGAAGGCACAATTGGCTTGCTGCTTATGTAAGTACAAACCATAGGTATAATCCAATAAGTCCCATACGTTAAAAGAAGGACAAACCTTAAGGTGACTTTTTGAAAGGATATATATGTGATTTAATTGACTCATGACTTTTCGATGTTTTCATCAAATTGATTAAAGTCTCCAATCAATAATGAAATGCTAACAGTATGAATTCCAAACTGTCTGCTAGTTGAAAAATAGAAAAAGCAGAATTTTATAACCAGATTCAATAATTTTACAACATTTATGCCCGCGTCAAACTGTCCCGATTTTTATATACGATGGACACCCGAATGCGAAAATTGCAAGTTCGTACGAAATTGGCCCCGATCTCGTTAAAATACCAAAAAGTGACCGAAGCACGTACGATGAATAACGAAGTCTATACGATGGTGCCGAAATTATATACGATAGCAAATGATGGACATACGAAGGTTAACCGAAGACGGGTATTTAAGCTTCATATCTCAGCCGAAGTGTACACGATGGATCACGAAGGCTACACGATGGATTACGATGTCTTACAATAATTCTCAGTTTATTATCCCCTCGCCTGCTTCATGTAAGTTGCGTGTAGATAAAATTGTTATGGATACTCTAGAACCAAAATGCTCAAAACTTGGTATAGTGTTTCTCGTTTAGAATATTTAAACGCCATTGACTTTAAAGTTCAAAGGTCAAGGTCACAGTGACGGGTGTTATACAAGGCAATATCACCTTTTTGGACATTCTAAAACCAATATGCTTTAAAAGATTTTAACCACATTTGGTATATTGTTCCTCCTTGTAATGATTTGACATTTTCTACGTTCAAGGCCAAAGGTCAAGGTCATGCAGATGTTGTTTTTTTCTCCTTGAAAATAGCATAATAGACAGGAAATTGGTTACTCATCCTTTTACCTGCTGGTTCTGAAGACAATATTAAAGGTATTTCCAGTTACTGAATGTTTTGGTTGATTTCTAAAAAAATAGTTTATGTATAAAATATGCATATTCAATTTACCACTTTCTGCATGTGTCATATACAAATATAGTGTCCATATTTGTCCCCAATATGTTACATACGACGGGATGCCACGCTCGGCATTGCCTTGTGTGAACTGTTAAATGTGTGCACCAGTCTGAATAATCACCCATAATTATGCCCATGTTTACTGATCTATCTTAAAGGTAAGGTAATGGGTTCGTTGATCCCTTTTATTCAAAAAGAGCTCTTTCCAGGAGAATATCATAATAATATAGACAATAGGAAGGATGTGGGGAAAGCAACAAACGCGGCAAAATATGACATATAGAATACAAAATGGTTATGGAGTAAACATTCGCGTGACAACAACTCAGATGATACATAAAAATCAGAATAATGAAGAAAAAGATGGTTTCCCTATATACGTGTACCTGCAGTGTCGGTGTAAGAGGCGCGTTCATGATTTATATTATGTTACTTGATATGAAAAATTGACAAAAATAATATTTTACTTTTAAAAGTAAATCCTGAGCCTGTAATAGCTGCTATTCTTGTTCCATTTGAATTAATAGAAACAACGCTGTCGCCTTTCTTGTTCTCAACTGTCGTACAATACTGACCAATGCATATCACGCATTGCACTATAAATGTATTTTAGCGCGAACATTAAGTTACATTTAGCTGGTGTTATTGCCGTCATAGTTCCATCTTGTAGCCTTCGTACTTTTATGCGATGGCAACACGACGGGATTACAAGGTCTTCACGAAGTGGTGTTGCCATCGTAAAACCTTCGGGTAACTTCGTGATTCATTCGTGTAGACATCGTAATATCAAAACTGCACGATGGAAACGATGGAAACACGAATGCAATACGATGTTCAATGATGCATTCCCGGTGACATTACGATGGTGAGGATGGTGATACGAACTCAATACGAACCCTCAACATCGGACGCACCTTCGGGGATTTTTTAACATATTAAAAAATTAAGATTTCTTCCCGAAGTTGTCCCCGAAGGCTAGAAAAAGTGGCCGATGGTTCTACGATGGTTAAAGATGGCACTAAGAATAGCCCGATCTGGATACGATCAGTCCCGATTTTGAAAATTTCCATAATCGGGTTGCCATCGGCTTAAAAATCGGGACAGTGTGACGCGGGCATTATGAATGATCATTTTTTTTGCCTTTCAATTTGATATAAACAGATACAATCCACTCTACTAATTATTGACTACCTGGCAAAACTGACAGTACATATGATATCCTTGATAATAAAGATCCAAAATTCAGGATTCTTTATAACCATTTTAATCAACCGGACCATCATCCTTCTTTATCTATAAAAGTAAGCATCATCGAGAAAATTTATCACCACACAAACCGTCCTGTACTTATTACTCCTTTCCGAAAAGATAGGGAAATAGGTATTGCAATGCCATATAGCTCAGTTCTTCAAACGGTTATTGAAATATTTCTGTTTCAAACAAATTTATCAATATGCGATACAATTATGTCAGCTATCAATATCAAGTCAACACTATTTACGCATGCTATTCCAATGGCATTTCTATATATTTGTACCTTCGTTATCCATGTAGTAATCGTTGTTAGAATATACATGAGACAAAATAATCACTCGAATAAAACTATGATTGAACTGTTGATGATAAAGGCTCTTTAAACACTTAGTATAATGATGTTGATCACTCGTATTGCTAACGCGCCAGGTTGTATTATGGAATTTTATACAGAATTCTATGAACGTTCTGAACACATAATTAACTGAATTTATTACGGTGACACTTTGACAATGATTCATCCACTTATAGATCCGATATTGTATGTTGTTCGTCTGCAAAGATTTTCTTGGCCAGATTGGAAAGTTTCTTTGTAGGACACATGATTTGCAAAATGAATCATGAAGAGGCAACACGAATGTAACTTTTGATTTCAGCATGTGAATACAGATAAAAATGGAACACGCCAAAAGTATGTCAAATGGGTCAGAGTTAATATCTCCTGTCACACATTACTATCATCTGACTCCTTCTAGAATAAGTCAGGAAACCAGCTTAGCAATATTGAAAAATAAACCAGCCTTGTTACAAATAAGCATACGTTGTACAGGAACATTGTGTGTTTTATTCATTTCTTCTCAATCTGTGTTTGGTATAATTTACAAAAGGTATGCTAGTGGTTAGCCTTAAAACCACAGTCTTTTCCACGGATTCCTCTTTACACTTGGAATTGAGTTTTTCAAAGGTCATCTTAAGTTAATAATTGTGTCTATTTCTCTTAACAAATGATGTAAGGATATTTGTTTTGAATCTTAGATATACGTCTATATCTGTTACTATTGTTGCTATATCCGGTCATGTTACTTTCAGTTCATTTTCCGTTTATTTCTTATACATTTTTGCGTGTTCCCCTATCAAACTGTGAATCTTAGGCCAGTAAAACAATTCTCGAATTTCAAGGTTATAAGTCAGTTATCAAGGAGTAATCGTTCATTGAGGTTTATCTTAGATTGTCTTTAACTTTGATGTTTTTAGTTGATTGACATTTATTTACCTAATGAGCTTTAGATATGTGTTTGTCTCCCTATTGTTGAATTTACAGTGAATCAAATGGGAAAATCAATAGTTTAAACACGAATGAATAACAACTGTCATATTCCTGACTTAGTACAGGCATTTTCTGATGCAGAAAATGGTGGATTTAACCTGGTTTAAGAGCTAGCTAAACTTCTAAATTGTATGAGAGTTGCATATTATTCCATTAACCATACATATATTAGACTGACTTGTGCAACAAAATTATTTGATCGCATCAACAAAAACTGATCATATTTGCACTTTATTATTTAAATCCATATAGCCACAAATAAATCAGCCATATTTTTATGTCAGGATTCAATGTAGATTACAAATTGCAGTAAAATTGGAATACAATAACTTCCAAATTTTGTCCACATAATAGGAGATAATTCCAAATGACGTAATACAAAAATGTACTTAAATTTATTATGTCAATATCAGCCAATCAATTTGCGAGAAATAACTCGAAATCGGGATAATATAAGATATAAGACCCTAAAAAAATATCTGGAGTCAAAAAAGAAACAGATATGTACGAAATTGACTCTGCTAATAGATTTATTAAATTTATTAAATCAACACATTATACTGTCATGATCGCAATCCAAGACTGCTACTGATATCTACAAAAGAAAAAAAAAGGCTTACAGATGCATGAGTATATCTTTAATAAGTTAAACTTACTTAAATTAATAAAGGATTGAATACGTGAAATGAAACCAATATTATACAGTAACTGTCTTTTTATGAAGTAAACACGTAGCTTTAATGTAAATATCAGTTTGTCAAAAGTTAATTAAACCACATATTTACCGACACAAAAAACAGTTATTTTTTTTATATTCCATATTCCGAAAAAAATGTCTGTAATAGTATATATTTACCATAACCAATTTTACATCAAACGTTTTTTTGTGATATTTATATCGTTTTTAAAAAAATGTGTAAATACCAACCATTTTATGAAGTGCTTATAAAATTGTAAAGAAATATTTTGATACAACTGAAATGAATTAAAGGATGCAAGGGTGTCAAAATTTATTTAGGCATATGAATGAATACTGACCAAATTTCACAAAATGCATTGAGTAACTGATAGCACGCCTCGTCCCCCCATTGGAATGAGTGAAGAGGAGACAAAGCAGTACAATCAGCATTAATTGTTCCTTCTGTTGAATCAATATTATTTGGTTGAATGGATCCACCTTGATACCAGTCAGTGTATGATAGTTGATGACCCGAAATCCATTCAAATGAACCTTCGGTCTTTTTGTCTGTTAGACCTATCCACCATCGATCTAACAATACATTAATCATTAGTTGATTGTTCATCGTAGTGATAATTGAAATCGAAAAAAAACATTAAAAGTACTTTAAACAAAGTTTTTGACAAATTATATTGATGAGAAACACAAAATTTTAATAATCACTAAGTCATTCATTATATGAAAGAAAGCATCAACACGTATATATGTATATGCACAAGTTAAACGACTTTAAGTCATTCTTGGTGAGATAACAATATGATGTAGTAGGAATACAATGCAGTGAATATACATGGACATCATCTTATAAAAGAAATCAATACTATATAGATACTGCTTATATTAGTAGTACAAGATAATCACTTTGGTATTAAGATATCAAATTCGTATGTAATATACAACCTAAGTTGTAAAATAGTCGGGTTTTTTTTCTCTCTTTATAAAGTGATATGAGTTCAGTGAATAACAAACAAAGTTATTGTATAACTTTTATAATTTCAGTGATGCCAATAAATATTAATTAAACTAATAACTGAGAATTATGTGAAACTCTCTTAAAATGCATTGTGTACTGTGATGAATTTTGCACTACAGCATCATGTGATTTTCAAACGAGAAAATCACTAAAACTTATTTCATATGAATTTCATGTATTTATAAACTCTTTTGAGGTGAAACTCATTTACCAGCTCGTTTGAGGTAAGATGTACGTGAATTTCACGTGAGATTCACATGAATTTAGATTCACGTGAAATTAATGTGAGTGAAATATGCCTGAGTATTTCAGTTTATATATGTGTGTTAACGAGTGAATTATGCTTTTGGTTTCATTGATCTCTGTTTAAATGTTTCTTATGACGAGAAAAATCGGAATTTATGTCTATTATTTAAATGTTAACAAGAGAATAGCCGATTAAAACAAATTGTTTGCTTTTGTATTTTGTTTACATTTGTTTGTTTTGTTTGGCGTAAAGTCGTCATGCACATAGTGTATGCTAAATTCAATGAAAACGGCAATATGTAAATGTAAACAGTATTTTGAATTCTAAAACAAATTCAATAAACAATGATTATTTATAACGGAACCTTTAGTTGATTTCATGCAGCTGTAAAATACTTACTTGGATTGATTTCTCCTGTCGTCCTTATCAAAGTAGCTACATATTTTAAAAAATCATTTTCCTCCTTAGTTTCAATTGTTGTCAGATTTCCTCCTTGAGATTTACAAAAACTCTAGAGCAGACAATATTCAGCTAAGCAAACGTGACTATTTTTAATTCGTTTATATATATATTATATGAATATATTTATAATATAATTATTATATAACTATAGTTTTGTACTTGATATATTCGAGAACAAACATATTTTAAGACAATGTGTTTATGTTTTGTAAATAGTTTACATTTATATTTCTATTTTGATAGATACAATGTTCGGTTATCTTCTTATTTCAAAACTAGACCCATCATTAATTTCTAATTTGTTGATGGAAATCAAACAATCAACGATGTATCTATTCCAAATTAATATAATTGTGTAAAGTTTGAATTTTGAATCACTCTGTGTCATTGGAAAGTGCAACTGAAATCCGCACTAATAATGTTTAAGGGTCAGATACTTGTTGACTGATAATGTACTTGTGTGTTTTATCTTAGTCTTTCTTTAAGGTAAATCTGCTAATAAGCTAGTAAACTGTAAACACGATCGTTCTATGTTAATTGAGATATTTTTACTCCATACGTTTGGACCAGAGGGTAGGTCACAGCTTCAAGATGGGAAATAAAAGAATATGTTCATCATAATTTGAAGACGTTGTTTTCTTGTTGATTGAAAGAAATTAAAATGTAAAGCAGGCCTGTACATGATTGACCTTATCTTAAACAAGATCAATAATCTAAAGAGCTCCGAGATGCATACGATACTTGTATGCATTCAAATAATGGTTATTGGGTGAAAGACATCATCATATTTGAAATACAAGTTGTAAAACTTACATTTGTATATGCCACTGCCATACAAGTGAAAAATAAAGCTGATTATACACATATGTTTATTTCATCATGTTCGACATGAGAAAATGCCTGTACCAAATCATAAACAGACAGCTGTCATCTATTCATTTGATGTGTTTGATAATGGACTTAAAGTTTAAAAAAATTTCTAAGGAGATCGGGATTTTTGATATTTTACTTTTTGCTCAATGTATTATGACCGGAAGTTGTAAAGTGCCTGTTCACATGATCACCAAAAATAGAGACAAAAAAATACGAGAGGGACAGTCAAACTCATAAATCAAAAATAAACTGACAACCCCATGGCTAAAAATGGAGAAGACAAACAGACAAACAATAGTTCACATGACATTACATAGAAGACTAAAGAATAAACAACACGAACCCTACCAAAGACTATGGATGGTCTTAGGTGCTCTTGAAGGATAAACAGATCCTGCTCTACATGCGGCACAATTTACGACAAAAATATCAGCATACAAAACACATAGCTATGACTTTGATTCGACTATATATTGCTCTTTTGCCTAAATAGCGCAAGAATATAGGAGAATCGATTATTCTTATTGTTACAGGGATGGAAATCCAAATCGTCAGCAATATACAATCATACTATCCCAATTACCCTCTCCCCTTTCCCATTGTGGTTGGGTAAAATATATAAAAAGAATACCTCTGCTATAGACCAGCTTATCATTCCAAGGAAGAATTTGTATCTTGATCCACCAAAGCGTGTAACGACAGTAATTCCACTTGCTACAGAATCAAGATATGAAAGATAATTGTTTTTTGGTAATGACTTGAATTCTGTTTTATGTTCAAGCTTTAACAATATGTGAGCAAATGTTGTGTGTTTTCTGAGAAATTCAAAGGATCAAAAGCAAACATCTTTTCAACATGTTTTTGTATATGACTAATAAAATATTTAAGCATGCTATCGTCTATATGTGCTTCGTCAAGTTAAACATTTATTAGATATGAGTTCACTTATACGTATTTATTATGCTTTTATTAGACCTATATTATAATATGGTGATGTTGTATGGGGCAATTGCTCCCAGCATGAGTCTGAGCTTCTTTAAAATATTGAGCTAGAAGCCTCTAGAATTATTACAGGCTTACGACGTGATTCCTCCAGACAAAAACTTTATATTGAATTAGGTTTAGAAACTCTGGAGAATAGACGTAATAAACATAAGCTTATTCTATTCTTTAAAATATTAAATGGGATGACACCTGCATACTTATATGAGTTAGTCCAGCCATATCTCCCCAGACAAACCCCTCATACTTTGAGAAATGAAATTACACTTTTCATCCGCCTCTTGCTAAAACTAGCTCTTATTTTAATAGTTTCATTCCATCCACTATAAGACTTTGGAATAGTATTACTTTGAGTTTACAAAAATCCCCAAGTTTGGGTATATTTAGAAGTGGACTGGAAAAGTATTATAGGACTGATGATATATTTAAACCTTTCAACTATGGGATGAGGAAACCTAGTCTTTGTCATCTCAAATCTCATCAGTTTAATCAGTTCTTATCCGAGAACACTTTTTGTGTACACTGTAATCACCCTGTTGAGAATAACAAACATTTATTTTTCATTTGCCCTAAGTACAATGGTGTTAGACAGATCCTTCTTGATTCCATTAACTCCATTGCTGATAATGTTGATATACATATTGAATTATTATATTTTGAAAACAGATTATTTTCATATGATATGAATATTGCTATTTTTAAATATGTTCATGAATATATC
This sequence comes from Mytilus trossulus, assembly GCF_036588685.1. Lineage (NCBI taxonomy): Eukaryota > Metazoa > Mollusca > Bivalvia > Mytilida > Mytilidae > Mytilus > Mytilus trossulus. The sequence goes on along the minus strand of NC_086383.1, from coordinate 24,555,450 downwards.
AGTGACACTCAACGTTTTGTTTGAAACTTACTTATTTTTTGTTTCATTTAGTTTTAGTTTTAATTTTTTTCTCCTCCACTGAAACATGAGTTAATATTATTCACTAAGCAAGCTTAGTATCTCTTTAAAGCCATATATATATATATTTCTAATGACTTATAAAGTATATTTGCATGTTTCAATGTTCTCGATACATGATGAGTAATTGCCTATATTCTTAAATAAACTTTGAACTTAGTAAGTAACACTGTAAACATATATTATCTCGTGTGTGTTCTTCAGTAGCATGCATGTTCCACTATATTGCATTATTTTAAATACAGTGGTTATAATTGAATTATACCTTGAACATGTAATATGGAGAGAGCTTTTATATGCTGTGCCTGTTGCTAATCCTTTTCATATCTAATGAATAAAATATGTTTAAAATCAAAATATTTAAGAAATGTTTCCTTATCACAAATTTGCAAGTGACTTGGCACTTACGAAACATTTGTTCAATGACAAAATTTAATATAGCTTAATACGTATTTTACATGCATATATTTATTATAGTTGATATACCACAGACAGTAAGCTTTCGTGAACTAAGATATAGTTATGTGTTCTTAAATTTTTTTTGTGTTTGTTTTTGAAGGTTTATAGTTTATACTGCGTACACTATAATATGTTTTACTAAAATCGTACCAAAGCATATAGGAATGTATTCACTCCATCCATTGCGCGTACAACTAAGTAACTTGTTTCCAAGTAACCGATAACCAGCTTGGCATGAAAAGGTGGCAGTAGATCCTACTCCTGTACCGTTTAGATTAGCTTTCCCGTATTCAATCTGTAAATCCTCACATTCAACTGCAATAATATATTGAAGTCATAGTCTAAATATTTTTTAACAAATAGTGAAAATACGTTCATTCCATATGTTCCTTTCTTGTTAAACTTACGAAGGAATAATTTGAACTTCACCGCTGTGATAAATAGCTAGCTATGCTGTATGTAGAAGTTCTCTAACAAAAACAAGGCGATATGTACTTCATATATAGGCGTTTTAGTAATATTGCTACATAGAAATGGAAAGTAAACAATTTGGATGCAGATATCATCTCTGTTGTCGAAAATGTGGTTGTATTAAGTGAAACAACAGTGATGAGTTATATATAAACAAAAAAGCGTCTGCTTTGAAAGGAGGATATACAAATTAATTAATGTTATTAAACATAAGCAAAGCTCCAAAGACTATTAAAGGTAACATCGACGTCTGCGTAAAATACGAGCCCTCTTTATAAGAACATCAAAACTTGTTAATTTAATTATGTGATCTGTATTAAATGCATTACAGATTTGTTTTGTGTGTGAAAGTAGATAATACTTGGACGTATGCAAATGATATATACTGGAATCACATTTTTCAAATGTAATTTCAAGGAATAAGAAAATTTAAAAATATTGTCACTAAAACCGGTTTCTACAAGGGACGAAGAAGCACCAACAGCTTCAACAATAAACAGAATCCATATCGCACAACGAACACTTCAAAAACTCAAAATTAGAAAAGTTGAAACAATGCAAACGAGAAAAATAATACAGGCCTAATTTAAAACAGATAACAGAATAAAAAAATGATTATAAGCAAATAACGACAATCACTTATTTACAGGGCCTAACTTAAGACAGTCAGTCTCATACATAACATATAACGATGACACTTGTTGGCAACGGTCCACATTTATCTTTTAATTATAAGATAACATTGCTATTACATACTTACATACACAACACGGTCTATTACCACAGCATTTTCCTTTATTTACAAATCCTGGACCGAACATGGTAAAACAACTTAAATCTGTGTTCACACCGCATCTTCCATTCGAGGCCTCACATTGACGAGTAAGTTCTTAAAAGAGAAAATAATTGTATTATGTATGTGTCTACTTTCACTTGTATGATAGTCGTATACAATTTCATTATTAGATCATTTTGATAGTTACATATTTATATGTGTATTTAAGAAACATGTACATTGTATTTCCTTTGACCAAAGATTACATAAATATATTCATAGATGGAAAATTCACATCAGCTCAGTAAAAATGATACACTTTCACCCGAATTGCATGTAAATGCAGTTTTAATATTTCTGTCGTAAACACATTAATATTTAACATCCAAATACAATGTATATCAAGTATATGTTGATCTTTTCGATGAACTGTGACCATTGTTTACAACAAGGTCAGTCATAAATAAAATGTAACTTACTGCCTGCATTCGATACATGGTATACGCTGAGGGCAAACACAAACATGTGCCAACAATTTGACATGATATGGTGCTGAAATATTGTCATTGATAATATTATATGACTTACAATATTACACTTAGTCTAACATTGATATCAGGTTATGAAACAGTGAACTTATAACATAGAAATAAGAAAATGTGGTATCATTGCCAATGAGACAAATTTCCACAGGAGACCAAATAATTCAGAGCTAAACAACAATAGGCCAGCGTAATGTGTAAAACCCATACCTCATAGTCAGCCATAAAAAACCATGAAATGACACATTATGTTAATTAATTCAAACGAGAAAACAGCCTGTTTTATTTAGAAAAAAAATAAATCAAAAAGCTTATATGATTAACAGCAATAAACGAAAACCACTGATGAACAGTGTGACATGGGGAAAAAAAAGACAATAACCAGAGATTCAAAGTCGACAGCCTGAGATTTAATGTCTAGAACTAAAGATGTTTAGTCTAACTAAGATTTACAGTCTATCGTTGATGATTAACAATCTATCGTTGATGATTAACAGTCTATCGGTGATGATTTACAGTCTATCGTTGATGATTTACAGTCTAACGTTGATGATTTACAGTCTATCGTTGATGATTTACAGTCTACCGTTGATGATTTAAATTCTGTCGTTGATGGTTTACAGTCTATTGTTGGTGATTCAAATTATGTCGTTGATGGTTTACAGTTAATATTTGATGATTTACAGTCTATCGTTGATGGTTTACAGTCTATCGTTGATAATTTACAGTCAATCGTGGATGATTAACAGTCTATCGTTGATGATTTACAGTATATCGTTGATGAGTTACAGTCTATCGGTGGTGATTACCAGTCTATCGTTGATGATTTACAGTCTATCGTTGATGATTTACAGTCTATCGTTGATGGTTTACAGTCTATCATTAATGATTTACAGTCTATCGTTGATGATTTACAGTCTATCGTTGATGATTTACAGTCTATCGTTGACAATAACAGTCTATCGCGGATGATTTACAGTATATCGTTGAAAATTTTCAGTCTAAAGTTGATGATTTATAGTTTATTGTGGATGACTTACAGTCTGTCGTTTATGATTTACAGTCTATCGTTGATGATTTGCAGTCGAACATTGATGATTCACAGTCTATCGTGGATGTTTTACAGTCTGTCGTTGATGATTTACAGTTTATCGTTTTTAATTTACAGTCTATCGTTGATGATCTCAAGTCTATCGGTGCTGATTACCAGTCTATCGTTGATGATTTACAGTCTATCGTTGATGATTTACAGTCTACCATTGATGATTTAAATTCTGTCGTTGATGGTTTACAGTCTATTGTTGATGATTTATAGTATATCGTTGATGAGTTACAGTCTATCGGTGATGATTACCAGTCTATCGTTGATGGTTTATAGTCTATCGTTGATGATTTACAGTCTATCGTTGATGGTTTACAGTCTATCGTTGATAATCTACAGTCAATCGTGGATAATTAACAGTCTATCGTTGATGATTTACAGTCTATCGTTAATGATTTACAGTCTATAGTTGATGGTTAACAGTCTATCGTCGATAATTTACAGTCTATCGTTGATAATTTACAGTTCATCGTTGATGATTTACAGTCTATCGTTGAAAATTACAGTCTTTCGCGGATGATTTACAGTCTATAGTTGATGATTTGCAGTCTAACGTTGATGATTTACAGTCTATTGTGGATGATTTACAGTCTATCGTTTATGATTAACAGTCTATCCTGGATGATATACATTTAAGCGTTGATGATTTACAGTCTATCGTTGATGATTTACAGTCTACCGTTGATGATTTAAATTCTGTCGTTGATGGTTTACAGTCTATCGTTGATAATTTACAGTCAATCGTGGATGATTAACAGTCTATCGTTGATGATTTACAGTATATCGTTGATGAGTTACAGTCTATCGGTGGTGATTACCAGTCTATCGTTGATGATTTACAGTCTATCGTTGATGATTTACAGTCTATCGTTGATGGTTTACAGTCTATCATTAATGATTTACAGTCTATCGTTGATGATTTACAGTCTATCGTTGATGATTTACAGTCTATCGTTGACAATAACAGTCTATCGCGGATGATTTACAGTATATCGTTGAAGATTTTCAGTCTAAAGTTGATGATTTATAGTCTATTGTGGATGACTTACAGTCTGTCGTTTATGATTTACAGTCTATCGTTGATGATTTGCAGTCGAACATTGATGATTCACAGTCTATCGTGGATGTTTTACAGTCTGTCGTTGTTGATTTACAGTCTATCGTTTTTAATTTACAGTCTAGCATTGATGATTTCAATTATATCGTTGATGATCTAAAGTCTATCGGTGCTGATTACCAGTCTATCGTTGATGATTTACAGTCTATCGTTGATGATTTACAGTCTACCGTTGATGATTTAAATTCTGTCGTTGATGGTTTACAGTCTAATGTTGATGATTTACAGTATATCGTTGATGATTTACAGTCAAACGTTTATGATTTAAATTCTGTCGATGATGGTTTACAGTCTATCGTTGATGGTTTACAGTTTATCGTTGATAATCTACAGTCAATCGTGGATGATTAACAGTCTATCGTTGATGATTTACAGTATATCGTTGATGAGTTACAGTCTAGCGGTGATGATTATCAGTCTATCGTTGATGATTTACAGTCTATCGTTAATGATTTACAGTCTACTGTTTATGATTGAAATTCTGTCGTTGATGGTTTACAGTCTATCGTTGATGATTTACAGTCTATCGTTGATGGTTTACAGTCTATCGTTGATAAGTTACAGTTTATCGTTGATGAGTTACAGTCTATCAGTGATGATTACCAGTCTAGTGTTGATGATTAACAGTCTATTGTTGATGATTTACAGTCCATCGTTGATGGTTTATAGTCTATCATTAATGATTTACAGTCTATCGTTGATGATTTACAGACTATCGTTTATGATTTACAGTCTATCGTTGACAATTACAGTCTATCGCGGATGATTTACAGTATATCGTTGAAGATTTTCAGTCTAAAGTTGATGATTTATAGTCTATTGTGGATGACTTACAGTCTGTCGTTTATGATTTACAGTCTATCGTTGATGATTTGCAGTCGAACATTGATGATTCACAGTCTATCGTGGATGTTTTACAGTCTGTCGTTGATGATTTACAGTTTATCGTTTTTAATTTACAGTCTATCGTTGATGATCTCAAGTCTATCGGTGCTGATTACCAGTCTATCGTTGATGATTTACACTCTATCGTTGATGATTTACAGTCTACCATTGATGATTTAAATTCTGTCGTTGATGGTTTACAGTCTATTGTTGATGATTTAAAGTATATCGTTGATGAGTTACAGTCTATCGGTGATGATTACCAGTCTATCGTTGATGGTTTATAGTCTATCGTTGATGATTTACAGTCTATCGTTGATGGTTTACAGTCTATCGTTGATAATCTACAGTCAATCGTGGATAATTAACAGTCTATCGTTGATGATTTACAGTCTATCGTTAATGATTTACAGTCTATAGTTGATGGTTAACAGTCTATCGTTGATAATTTACAGTCTATCGTTGATAATTTACAGTCCATCGTTGATGATTTACAGTCTATCGTTGAAAATTACAGTCTATCGCGGATGATTTACAGTCTATAGTTGATGATTTGCAGTCTAACGTTGAGGATTTACAGTCTATTGTGGATGATTTACAGTCTATCGTTTATGATTAACAGTCTATCCTGGATGATATACATTTAAGCGTTGATGATTTACAGTCTATCGTTGATGATTTACAGTCTACCGTTGATGATTTACAGTCAATCGTGGATGATTAACAGTATATCGTTGATGGTTTACAGTATATCGTTGATGAGTTACAGTCTATCGGTGGTGATTACCAGTCTATCGTTGATGATTTACAGTCTATCGTTGATGATTTACAGTCTATCGTTGATGGTTTACAGTCTATCATTAATGATTTACAGTCTATCGTTGATGATTTACAGTCTATCGTTGATGATTTACAGTCTATCGTTGACAATAACAGTCTATCGCGGATGATTTACAGTATATCGTTGAAGATTTTCAGTCTAAAGTTGATGATTTATAGTCTATTGTGGATGACTTACAGTCTGTCGTTTATGATTTACAGTCTATCGTTGATGATTTGCAGTCGAACATTGATGATTCACAGTCTATCGTGGATGTTTTACAGTCTGTCGTTGATGATTTACAGTCTATCGTTTTTAATTTACAGTCTAGCATTGATGATTTCAATTATATCGTTGATGATCTCAAGTCTATCGGTGCTGATTACCAGTCTATCGTTGATGATTTACAGTCTATCGTTGATGATTTACAGTCTACCGTTGATGATTTAAATTCTGTCGTTGATGGTTTACAGTCTATTGTTGATGATTTACAGTATATCGTTGATGAGTTACAGTCTATCGGTGATGATTACCAGTCTACCGTTGATGATTTACAGTCAAACGTTTATGTTTTAAATTCTCTCGATGATGGATTACAGTCTATCGTTGATGGTTTACAGTCTAACGTTGATAATCTACAGTCAATCGTGGATGATTAACAGTCTATCGTTGATGATTTACAGTATATCGTTGATGAGTTACAGTCTAGCGGTGATGATTGTCAGTCTATCGTTGATGATTGACAGTCTATCGTTAATGATTTACAGTCTACTGTTTATGATTGAAATTCTGTCGTTGATGGTTTACAGTCTATAGTTGATGATTTACAGTCTATCGTTGATGGTTTACAGTCTATCGTTGATAAGTTACAGTTGATCGTTGATGAGTTACAGTCTATCAGTGATGATTACCAGTCTAGTGTTGATGATTAACAGTCTATTGTTGATGATTTACAGTCCATCGTTGATGGTTTATAGTCTATCATTAATGATTTACAGTCTATCGTTGATGATTTACAGACTATCGTTTATGATTTACAGTCTATCGTTGACAATTACAGTCTATCGCGGATGATTTACAGTATATCGTTGATGATTTCAGTCTAAAGTTGATGATTTACAGTCTATTGTGGATGACTTACAGTCTGTCGTTTATGATTTACAGTCTATCGTTGATGATTTACAGTCGAACATTGATGATTCACAGTCTATCGTGGATGATTTACAGTCTGTCGTTGATGATTTACAGTCTATCGTTTTTAATTTACAGTCTAGCGTTGATGATTTCAATTCTATCGTTGTTGATCTCAAGTCTATCGGTGCTGATTAGCAGCCTATCGTTGATGATTTACAATATATCGTTGATGATTTACAGTCTACCGTTGATGATTTAAATTCTGTCGTTGATGGTTTACAGTCTATTGTTGATGATTTACAGTATATCGTTGATGAGTTACAGTCTATCGGTGATGATTACCAGTCTATCGTTGATGATTTACAGTCTATCGTTGATGATTTACAGTCAAACGTTTATGATTTAAATTCTGTCGTTGATGGTTTACAGTCTATCGTTGATGGTTTACAGTCTATCGTTGATGATTTACAGTATATCGTTGATGAGTTACAGTCTAGCGGTGATGATTATCAGTCTATCGTTGATGATTTACAGTCTATCGTTAATGATTTACAGTCTACTGTTTATGATTGAAATTCTGTCGTTGATGGTTTACAGTCTATCGTTGATGATTAACAGTCTATCGTTGATGGTTTACAGTCTATCGTTGATAATTTACAGTTTATCGTTGATGAGTTACAGTCTATCAGTGATGATTACCAGTCTATTGTTGATGATTAACAGTCTATCGTTGATGATTTACAGTCTATCGTTGATGATTTACAGTCTATCGTTGATGGTTAACAGTCTATCGTTGATGGTTTACAGTCTATCGTTATTGATTTACAGACTATCGTTGATGATTTACAGTCTATCGTTGACAATTACAGTCTATCGCGGGCGGATGATTTACATTATATCGTTGATGATTTAAGTCTAAAGTTGATGATTTACAGACTATTGTGGATGACTTACAGTCTGTCGTTTATGATTTACAGTCTATCGTTGATGATTTACAGTCGATCATTGATGATTCACAGTCTATCGTGGATGATTTACAGTCTGTCGTTGATGATTTACAGTCTGTCGTTTTTAATTTACAGTCTAGCGTTGATGATTTCAATTCTATCGTTGATGATCTCAAGTCTATCGGTGCTGATTACCAGTCTATCGTTGATGATTTACAGTCTATCGTTGATGATTTACAGTCTACCGTTGATGATTTAAATTCTGTCGTTGATGGTTTACAGTCTATTGTTGATGATTTACAGTATATCGTTGATGAGTTACAGTCTATCGGTGATGATTACCAGTCTATCGTTGATGATTTACAGTCTATCGTTGATGATTTACAGTCTACCGTTTATGATTTAAATTCTGTCGTTGATGGTTTACAGTCTATCGTTGATGATTTACAGTCTATCGTTGATGGTTTACAGTCTATCGTTGATAATCTACAGTCAATCGTGGATGATTAACAGTCTATCGTTGATGATTTACAGTATATCGTTGATGAGTTACAGTCTAGCGGTGATGATTACCAGTCTATCATTGATGATTTACAGTCTATCGTTAATGATTTACAGTCTACTGTTTATGATTTAAATTATGTCGTTGATGGTTTACAGTCTATCGTTGATGATTTACAGTCTATCGTTGATGGTTTACAGTCTATCGTTGATAATTTACAGTTGATCGTTTAAGAGTTACAGTCTATCAGTGATGATTACCAGTCTATTGTTGATGATTAACAGTCTATCGTTGATGATTTACAGTCTATCGTTGATGATTTACAGTCTATCGTTGATGGTTAACAGTCTATCGTTGATGGTTTACAGTCTATCGTTATTGATTTACAGACTATCGTTGATGATTTACAGTCTATCGTTGACAATTACAGTCTATCGCGGGCGGATGATTTACATTATATCGTTGATGATTTAAGTCTAAAGTTGATGATTTACAGACTATTGTGGATGACTTACAGTCTGTCGTTTATGATTTACAGTCTATCGTTGATGATTTACAGTCAATCATTGATGATTCACAGTCTATCGTGGATGATTTACAGTCTGTCGTTGATGATTTACAGTCTGTCGTTTTTAATTTACAGTCTAGCGTTGATGATTTCAATTCTATCGTTGATGATCTCAAGTCTATCGGTGCTGATTACCAGTCTATCGTTGATGATTTACAGTCTATCGTTGATGATTTACAGTCTACCGTTGATGATTTAAATTCTGTCGTTGATGGTTTACAGTCTATTGTTGATGATTTACAGTATATCGTTGATGAGTTACAGTCTATCGGTGATGATTACCAGTCTATCGTTGATGATTTACAGTCTATCGTTGATGATTTACAGTCTACCGTTTATGATTTAAATTCTGTCGTTGATGGTTTACAGTCTATCGTTGATGATTTACAGTCTATCGTTGATGGTTTACAGTCTATCGTTGATAATCTACAGTCAATCGTGGATGATTAACAGTCTATCGTTGATGATTTACAGTATATCGTTGATGAGTTACAGTCTAGCGGTGATGATTACCAGTCTATCATTGATGATTTACAGTCTATCGTTAATGATTTACAGTCTACTGTTTATGATTTAAATTATGTCGTTGATGGTTTACAGTCTATCGTTGATGATTTACAGTCTATCGTTGATGGTTTACAGTCTATCGTTGATAATTTACAGTTGATCGTTTAAGAGTTACAGTCTATCAGTGATGATTACCAGTCTATTGTTGATGATTTACAGTCTATCGTTGATGATTTACAGTCTATCGTTGATGATTTACAGTCTATCGCTGATGATATACAGTCTATCGTTGATGATTTACAGTCTATCGCTGATGATATACAGTCTATCGTTGATGATATACAGTCTATCGTTGACAATTACAGTCTATCGCGGATAATTTACAGTCTATCGTTGATGGTTTTCATTATATCGTTGATGATTTACAGTCTATTGTGGATGATTTACAGTCTATCGTGGATGATTCACGGTTAAGCGATGATGATTTACAGTCTATCGTTGATGATTTACAGTCTACCGTTGATGATTTAAATTTTGATGTTGATAGTTAACAGTCTATTGTTGATGATTTACAGTATATCGTTGATGAGTTACAGTCTATCGGTGATGATTACTAGTCTATCGTTGATGATTTACAGTCTATCGTTGAAAATTTACAGTCTACCGTTTATGATTTGAATTCTGTCGTTGATGGTTAACAGTCTATCGTTGATGATTTACAGTATATCGTTGATGATTTACAGTATATCGTTGATGGTTTACAGTCTATCGTTGAAAATTTACAGTCTACCGTTTATGATTTAAATTCTGTCGTTGATGGTTTACAGTCTATCGTTGATGATTTACAGTCTAGCGTTCAAACATAGCAGTCTATCGTTCAAACAAAGCTGAATTTTTAATTGTTTGAATCAGATTAATTTATAAAATAATTTGGAAATAAGTTATTACGAATAAAATAGAAAATTACGTTCTAAGACTTTTATATATTTGTTAATCTATCAATTCTTGATAACAGATCTTCCAAAATTGTTTGATACATGTTTCAAAAACAATTATTGACCCAGAATTTTATTTCTTATTTTAACCGGTTGTAAATTGCTATTTTTAACAACACAGAAAATTGTCCCTGGGATCAAAAGATCGCTATGATAAACTGAATCCCCCCTTGTTATAGAAAATTTACTTCTCACCTAATTCTTATTTTCCATTCAAAATAGTTATTAGCACTAAAATAATGTGTTTCGTTATGTTTGATCAATATTCAGTTGTAATTTGTTTTTTTTTTATCTTTTATTTGTTTTTCAATAGTCAGGATTTTATACACCCCATAACACTACCACCTGACAATGGTATCAATGGGTAAATATACAAAATGTATCTCTGACTTATTAATTTTTAACAATAAGAATATTTTAGGTTACATATAAATTGTAATTTTATGAAGAGTCAACATTAAGAAACTATCTGTATCGATAAATAAAAGCTGAACATTGAATTCATAAAGTTTACGTATAATTTTATGGTGAAATTGAAACATTAGCATTTTTGAGAAAAAAAAAGAAAAAAAAACCAAGATGGTCCCTTTTGCGGCATGAAATATGCAAAGTTCTTGAACCAATGCTTCAGCAGTTTATTATTTCTATTGAAACGTTCTTTGATAACTTAAATGGTTGGAACAAAATCGTCATGGTAAGAAACACCAAAATTAAAAACTTCAGTAAAACTATGAGAAAATGTCCACAATACATTTTTTTTGTTTAAAAAAAAGCAAAGCAATGTCCAAATAAATATATAATTGCAATACCTGTTCTGAGATACACCTTAAATGGTAAAGCGATGAAATACAAAACTGTTATGAAGAATTATAACATGCTAATTAATCAATGTACGTAATGATGGACAGCTGTGTACAAAAATCGAATATTGAAAATATTAACATCATGTTTTACAAAATCCAAAAGTGTTATATGTCTTTCATTACTGTAATATTTAAAATTAAAGTACATGTACATGTTTATAATGTTCGTATTAACCGAAGTTGTTGAATAATGTGGATTTCAATTCATGGAATTTACCACCTGCTAAATAATGTAATTGCTGCATTTAACATCGGTCAGTTTTATTGATGAGGACAATTGCATGTTATGCTTTGTATTATCTTTATGAATAACAAGAGAGTTGGATGCGGGCCAATAAAGCAGCTACTCATATAATAATAGCTGGATGACTTATGACATATTGGCAAATACAAATTTAAACAGAATCAAATGAATTGTTTATGAATTATCATAGTTCTAACGTAATGTGATTTGTGTACATTCTACAGTAACTAATGGATGACACAATAACCAAAAAAAAATGACTTCACTCCAAATGAATATAATTTTAAAGTATTCAAGCTTCTATGCATGCAAAACATATACTATACGGGTAACATATCAACAACCGTAGATATATATCGCTTTTTGTCAACCAGTGCCGTGCCTTTTATTTACCACTGTGAACGTAGTAGAGCACAACACATAATGCCGTGCCTTTGATATACCACTGTGAACGTTTTACAACACTAAAACCAGTGCTGTGCCTTTGATAATTACTGTGTAAACCATACAGCAAAACAAACAGTGCCTTGTCTTTGGAATACTACTGTGTACTTCAAACAGTACAAAGCATCAGTGCCGTGCATTTGATATACTACTGCGAACGTTATAGAGCATAACAACCAATTCCGTGCCTTTGATAAACCACCGTGAACGTCATACAGAACAACACATAATGACGTGCCTTTGATATACCACTGCGAATGTATAGAGCACAACCAATGCCGTGCTTTCATAAACCACCGTGGTCGTCATACAGAACTACACATAGTGCCGTGCCTTTGATATACTAGTGTGTACGTCATACAGTACAAAAATCAGTGCCGTGCCTTTTATTTACCACTGTGAGCGTCAAAGAGCATAACACATGATACCGTGCCTTTTATATACCACTGTGAACGTTATTCATCACAACAACGAGTGCCGTGCCTTTCATTTACCACTGTGTGCGTCATAGAGCAAAAATCTAATGACGTACTTTTGATATACCACTGTGAACGTTATAGAGCACAACCAATGCCGTGCCTTTGATATTCAACTGTGAACGTTATAGGCCACAGAACCCAAAGCCGTGCCTTTGATATTCCACTATAAACGTTAAAGAGCACAAAACCCAAAGCCATGTCTTTGCTATACTACTGTTAACGTCATAGATCACACCACCTAATGCTGTGCCTTTGATATACCACTGTTAACTACAGGATACTCAGCGGCCAATAGTCTTAGTACTTTTTGTATGTGCCGTGATTACAATAATATATTAAGATAAAAAAAAAAGGAATTGATTTCAGTAAGTGGTCGACATATATAACCTCAGAATAATTACTTGTAGCTATAGTTTGTATAGATGATATTTTAGTTCATATTTTTCGAAATTATCACAAGATGTCCTTGACGCAACATGAATGAAGTTACTAATAGTATATAACATTAAACATCAAATTACGCTTTTTAAACTTGAAAAGGTAGATACAGTTAGACTTTTTTTCAAAGATATTGTTCTGACGGGAAGTTACATAATATAATACTGCATTTAAAACTAGCATGATACCACGAACCGGGATTATCATCGGTAGTATTCTAGAGAAGTTTTTCGAATTTTATTAACCGATAATTTTGGCTTTGTATTTAAGATTTTGTTAGAGTCTAGGTTTTAAGTATCTAGACGTCACGTATCATGCTTATTATATAAGAGTCTTTATGAATTTTAGTGAAATTTTCAGAAAATTCCCGTATGAGAAATGTTGAAAACCCCATTTATTTACTGATCAATAAAAGGTTATTGTTTTTGACAAATACTATTTATAACGACTCTTGAGATAGTTTTTAGTTCGCCTTTTAAAAGACCTGAATCAAATTTAAAAACAACCATCTTGGATGTCTGATTAGTTTTTGTTATTAACCCTATATTCAACTCAAATGAATACCTGGATGTTAAAGTGCATTTAGAGACACCACTAACCTCCCACAGTCTAAGTTACTTATATAGATATAGGAAGATGTGGTGTGAGTGCCAATGAGACAATTCTCCATCCAAATAGTTTATAAAGGTAAACCATTATAGGTCAAGGTATGGCCTTCAAAACGGATTATTGACAACTAATGTACATCAGATTCCTGACTTAGGACAGGTGCAAACATTTGCAGCTGTATTAAACATTTTATACATGTAATACATTACAGGTAGTCGAATACTATGTTTGCATGTGTGCAGACTTCTGTATGACAAAGTTTAACCAACTTCTAGTGGGTTTGATAGCTCATCCCCTTTCACATTGGTTTTATTGACGATCTTTCTTCAATCCAATTTTCTTATTCATGCATTCTATTTTTTACTGATGAATATGAATTCATGTTTGTAAGGGACACCAGCATAATCCGTATGATTGTCAATTCGTTACTTATTCCCACATGTATAATACATATGTCTTACAATCTTTTCTTTACGTTTTTGTGTTTTATTTTGCTTAATGTATTGAAACTAACTGTTTGTGTTCCAAGATATTAAATCACCACTTTAAATCTCACCATTTATTTTATTCATACATCATGTACATAATACATATTTCTGTTTTACTTTTAAACTGTAATTGTTCAGTTTGTCCTTTTACGAAACGTTACATTAAAAAACATACACTTGCACATGTATATTTGTCTTAAAATAACAAAAATAAAAAGTTTTTGGTAGATGTAAATTACATTGTTAAACATGTTTAAGCATGTGTTGCCCTTCCGACAACGTTCGATTATGTTTTCAGACACACTATGTTACATTGTAGACAATTATAAATACATAAACAATCGTATTTTCCAGAAATGCGATCATTGAACTGTAAATGTACTTTATTATACTTTAGGTTTTTTTTCATTTACTGAACTACAGTATTTAAATAATAACATACAGAACATTTTGTTTTGTCAAAAAATCATTAAATTAAATTTTATATATAGTGCAAACTATGTATTTTGAATACATCTATGCATTGCATAGACCATCTGCAAAACTAACTATGGACAAAGGAGAGAAATTTCTTCTAATTTTACAGCACTATGAACCTTAAATTATCAGTGCCAATCAAAATAATACGAACATTCACATTTGCACAATTCTGACGATTTTTTCTTGAATTTGCAACTTTTAATATAAAAAATGCGATCAATTATGAAAATCTTTTTACCCTTTAAATGAAGTTCAAATTCCTCAAAACAGGTCACAGCTAACGGAAGTAATTAAACGTTGCAATTTATTTTCTTTCTTCTAATAAAATTTTTAACCGATTTTTTGGCGTGATTAGTTTTTTGTTGAAAAATGCACAATATAATTATTTCATTTCAGGAACATGTCAATCTTGTTTAAATGTTTATATAATGCAGTGTACATTATACATGTATAATGTTTCACTATTCGTGTAATTAAAGACAGAATCAAGAATATACATTTTTTCAGTTCAGTAATAGATATTTATTACATTAATGTCCTTGGCAACAATTTTAAAACTAAATTTAAAGATGAAAATGCCATAGAAATAAATATATTTAATACATGAACAGTCAATACGACATGTAATATGAGAGATAGGCAAATGATACTAGAAAGACAATCAAACTCAAAGACGAAAAAAAAAACCATGACTAAAATGTAAAAAGACAAACAGACAAATAATAGTACGCAAGACACAACATAGAAAACTAAAGATTAAGCAACACGAATCCCACCAAAAACTGGGGGTTGATCTCAAGTGTTCCGGGAAGGTAAGCTTATCTACATGTGGAACCCATGTACCGATTATCGGGTTATCTGAATGTTCATATCGTAAAACATCTGCTGTGAGTCACACTATCAAGATTTGCGTCGATTGAACCTTTATAATGTGTGTAACCTGATGATCGATTTATTGGGTTGTTTTTGCGTCTTTTGGAAGTGTTTTCTTAGTTTCACCAGTAACCAGAAGTTAGCTTGACTAATTCGAGTCAATTATCAACGTCGGTTCAACAATTATGACGTCGCTGATATGTCACGGTCAATTTTATTAAGGCCGGATCAACTTATTTGACAACAACAAGCCGTGATACGAAATAATATCAAACGCTGATGCGAGTGATTGGACAATGGGACGACCGATAAAAACATTAGAAAGGGGAAAAGGATTCCAGAGGGACAGTCTAACTCATAGATCGAAAAACTAAAAATATAAACAAAAAAAACAATAGTACAAAATACACATCATATAAAAACAGAACACTAAGCAACACGTACCCCACTAAAAAAATTGATGTTGATCGCAGGTGCTCCAGAATGATATGCAAATCCTTATCTAAAGGGGACACTTGTTATATTTTATATATTGACCGTTTGTAAATATTATACAATTTGTAAACACCAGACATAACAGAAAAGTACACACACACACACACGCACAAATAAAAAAAGGAACATATGCGAATTCAAGCATACATAAATAGTTAGATAATAAAGATTAACAATATAAACTCATCATGTGTACCAGGTTTATCAAAGTATGGTTAATATGTTATCTGTTTGTCAATATTGCACAATTTGTTACAACATACAAGAGGAGAAAGGACAAAAGGATGTTCTTTGAATAATGATTTTCATGTTTTCACAAAATTATCAGACATGACAGATGATACTTATATTTACTAACACATTAGTTTCAATTGATTCCATTCAACAATAATATCGATATGATGCCCATTAATTTTTTATCCTTTCACAAAAGGTTTTATCGCGTTTCCGTTCAACAAAATGCATTATGATACTAAAAGTCTGTTTGTAATTTTGTAATATATATATGCAGCCTGAAATCAAATATGTACGATTGACAATTTCAGGTAGCAATATTAAAAGCAAAATGATAGTAGTGCACAGCTTTGCACTATGCATTTTTATGTATTTTGAATATATTGCAGGATTTGTTGTCAGGCAAATATCCTCTCTGCATGTGGTTGCGTATGATGATACTTACGAAGATGCAAGATCTGTTCACACATTTGACGTAGATTCTCATATTGAGTGCTTAATGAAATGTTCAAATGAAGACCGGTGCGTATCATATTTCTATAACATAATCATGAACACATGTATTCTATATGCAGACCCTTTCACGTATACAAGTAGATCAAAATATGGAACCGGTTGGATGTTTTTCCAAACTTTTATTAGTAAGTAGACGAATTAAATATTCTTCTAACTAAATCATAAATTAGGACAAAAGTAGTATATGGCTGTTCTCTATTCATCAATCGATATAATTTTAATAAATCTAGGCAAAAAAAACAAAAAAAACGTTCTCTATGATTTATTATACAATCGATGGGTTGAGCAAGCTATACAACCATGCTCAATACTTCATGTTCTACTAAAAATAATGCCTGTCTTAAATCGGGAATGTTCGTCTGATATGTTTGAGCTTTTGATGTGGCACTTTATAAATGACTTTCCGTTTTCACGTTTCTTTAGATTTGGAGTTTTTGTTATTTTACTATTGATTTATTTGTCTTTACTTATCACTTGAAATTACAAAATATTGCAATAATAGGTAATACTGATTAATCCGATGCTTAAATATATGATTTTGAAATATTTACAGAGTATTGAAAAGCTTAATTATGATTATAAATGAATGGATTTCGCTATGTGTATGTAACCAGTTATGCAGAAAACAAAAACATATATGTCTATATATTTTTTGTGAATTAATATACTGAGAGAGTAGGCACAAATTGACATTAGATAAAAAAAACAAATTAGAAGCACCATAATCTAATTGTTTTACATAAAATATTTTGGTGTCATTTATAGCTGACCATACGGTATGGGATTCGCTAATTGTTGGAGGCCGTACTGTGACCTATAGTTGTAAATATCTTTGTTATTTGGTCTCTTGTGAAGAGTTGTCTCATTAGTTATCATACCACAGGATTTTTTTATTTTTTTTATATAATCAATGAATAATTTTCTAATAGTTTGACTCTAGTGTTAATTTAAAAAGGCAAATGTCAATAAAACATATCAGCTGTTTATTTCCTGGGTAGTTAGAAGAGTGTACATGTAGCAGGTTACAAATGTACGTCAAGATTAGCTTGGAGTATTGATAGTTTTGTAACAAGCTAAATTTATCAATAAAATTTAACGTTGTTAAAAAGATCAAAAAAATAAAATCTAAACGGCTTTCAAATTACAAATCTAACTTAGTCCAAACAAGAAAATGACCAGATTATGACCAGATGTATGTACTAATATTCGATTTTAGGCCATAAAAGGAAATACCAGTAGTGTATCAAATTTGGACCTCTCATGTTACCCTTTATTCGGAATTATTAAATTAACTACCGGTATTTTCACTGTCAATTTTGTTTTTTTTAAATAATTTTCCAAAGAAACTGGCAGGTTCAACAAGGTTGTTAGCTAGAAAAACGTTCCAATAATATTAAATTATTAACTTCTTTTTTACCAGCAAAGACGGGCTTCAAAGTTATTGTGAAACTGCCTATTCTAGAGGTGGCGTGAATCAGATGTGGATACTTAAAAATTCCAAAGATCTTTTAGAGTACATACAATCTAACTCTCTTTCATCTTGTAATAGTATTAAAACATTTGACTTTTCTACTCTTTACACAAGTATTCCACATTCCAAACTAAAAGACAAATTGAAAGAGTTGGTATTACTTTGCTTCATATAAAAGAATGGCCAACGTAGATACAAGTATCTTGTCTTAGGGAGGGATAAATCCTACTTTGAAAAGAATCATTCTGATTCAAACAAAAAATTCTCTGAAACCGATATTATCAAGATGCTTGATTTCTTGATTGACAACATATTTGTTACGTTCGGAGGACGTGTTTTTCAACAGACTGTCGGCATCCCAATGGGAACAAACTGTGCCCCTCTACTTGCTGACTTGTTTCTTTATTATTATTACTTCATGCAGGAACTTCTTAGGAAGAAAGATAAGAAGTTAGCAATATCCTTTAACTCTACTTTCCGCTATATAGATGACGTTCTTTCACTAAACAATTAAAAATTTGGTGACTATGTGGATCGCATCTATCCCATCGAATTGGAAATAAAGGATACTACAGATACAGTTAAGTCGGCTTCATATCTTGACTTACATCTAGAAATTGACATTGAGGGTCGGTTGAAGACAAAACTTTACGACAAAAGAGATGATTTCAGCTTTCCAATTGTGAACTTTCCATTTCTAAGTAGCAACATTCCAGCAGCACCTGCATACGGGGTATATATCTCCCAATTGATACGATATTCCCGTGCTTGCATTTCCTATCATGATTTTCTTGATAGAGGTCTTCTGCTCACAAGGAAGCTATTAAACCAAGAGTTCCAAATGGTAAATTTTACGGACGCCATAACGAGTTGGTTGACCGTTATGGAATAACCGTTTCACTAATGATATCGGATATGTTCCTTACGTCGTAACTACAATCCCCTTCCCTTTCATGAATTTGACCTACCGAATTAGACTATTTACCGGATTTGTAATCACATAAGCAACACGACGGGTGCCGCATGTGGAGCAGGATCTGCCTACCCTTCCGGAGCACATGAGATCACCCCTGGTTTTTGGTGGGGTTCGTGTTGTTTATTCTGTAGTTTTCTATGTTGTGTCATGTGCACTACTAGTATTGTTTTTCTGTTTGTCTTTTTCATATTTAGCCATGGCGTTGGCAGTTTGTTTTAGATTTACGAGTTTGACTGTCACTTTGGTATCTTCCGTCCCTCTTTTATGAAAGTTGTCAATAGTTCCGTTATAGAGAGGTGTATGCACTGTGGGTCTAATGATACAATCTATATAGTTGAAATAATTTTAATGAATTAAGCAATATTTTTTTTCTTGCATATTTTTATTGCAAATGTTTAAGTATAATCATGCATTTCAATAACAGTAAAATTCAAGCGGGAAACATGTAGACATGATAAACAAAATGTGATATATCATCCCAAATTATTTAGAGAAAATAAGAATTTTGAAGTTCTGGATTTCAATGCATATTTATTTGATATTCTAATATGACATACTAATTTCGCTTTGTAAACAACACCGTGATAAAATTCTACATATATCTATACAAAGCGCAGACTCAGAGCGATAATGGATGTTGCAAAATACTCCCCATGTAAATTCACATATATCGGAACCTTTTTTGCAAACACCATGCAGATTTTATTGTGTTAAAAATGACTGCAAAACTTTTGTTCTTATTTGGATGCATAACAAAAAGAAATAATGCACAGGAGGTTGGAGAAAAAACAACAAAAACAAATTATAATAAAAAATTCTGCGAAAGTCCGTTAATGCTTTTGCACATTAAATTAATTTCAAAACATGACGTCATACAAATGAAAAAAAACTAAAGCTGATAGTTTTTCCGTTACGTGAACCATCGGAATTCGTATACTATTTCTTTAAAATTAATAAATTAAATGATGTAGTTTTTTTTTTAATTTTATTGTAGTATTCGTATTTTTAATGATTTCATCAAATAGTTATGGCGGCTTCTCAATTTAGAATATCAACTTTGGATTGACGGTAGCTGATGATAATCATGTAAATAAAAAATAAAAAAATATTAGGTTTTGAGAAATGAGGAAATTAAAATCATTTTTTCAAGCGGTTATTTACAAAAAAATTCAAGCACGCTAAAGATGAAACAGAATATTTCAACTTCATCTAACAGGGAGTAAAAAAACAGCCACTCTCATGGAAGACCTGCCCCTGCTTTATATTTAAAAAAAAAAACATTATTTGGCCTACTAGAATAAAAAAAAAAACGTGGAAGCCACAGATTTGTGGTAAATTCACGCATCGCATGGGCCGTGATATTCGTTAATATTATTCCTCGCTAACGCTCAGGTTAAAATACAAATATCACGGCACAGGCCAAGTGTAAATTTCCAAATAATCTATGGCTTCCGTGAATTATTTCTTCACTCACACATGTTGCGTATACATTTTTAATTGTAGAAGCAAATGGAAGATGCAAGACTGGTTTCTTCCATTATCGATATCTAGATATTTGCTTCAAATTCGGACCCAGCATTAGGGATTCTCACGTGACTGGGGTTTGTAATGCACCCGGAGAAGAACTTGTACGGATTGATTCTGAAGAAAAACAACATTATATAGAAATTATCACAGGTACACATATGTCTCAAAAAATCGTTTGTGAACTCTACATGAAATACCCGAGACTTTGTTATCGTTATTTGTTAGTATCTCCGACTGTGCTTACCGATTGCAAAACCAGTATTTAGCTTCAGCATGTTTAGTAAAAACTAATAACAAAAATAACTGTTTATAGCCATACTATTAACATGATTAAATCCAGAAAATATGTTTATTACCAGGGGTCTGGTTTTCGAAAGTATCATAAGATATGTCATAAGGTATATCTTCGGACATATTTTATGATCATCATATGATATGTCATAGGATGTAAATCAAAGCTGTCTTAAGATAGTCTAAGCTATGATGCTCTTATGACTGTCATAAGTGAACTTTAATTTCTATTATTTAAAAACATGATTAAAAAGGGATAAATATAAAACGTAAAATGGAAAGTATGAACATATCTATAATACTAAAATTACGAGGTCCAATTTGTCAGCCGTCATCACGTAAAAACGACGAATCAAAGAATTCAACTTTATGTATGATTATATAGTACAAAGGTGTAGATTAAAAATTACACCACTCCAGGCCCTTTCTTTTCCACGTAATTAATATTGCCAATAATTAAGAAGTTCCGGGTCGAGTCCGATATCGTTACCAATAGAATATTCACCTGTTACCTATTACCTTATCTGTACGTTCCGCATCTGACAGGCACACCAACAAACGGTGTATTCAGGATTAATATGCTATATACACGGGTCATAATCACAGAGTTGACACAACTAAATTGTCAAATTGTTACCTATTGTAGTATTTTAATCAGTAAGACTTTCTAAGATAACAATACGATAACTAAAAATATGGACTAAAAATAAGGCGTATAGGTACAGTTTTCAATTCGTTTTTATACTGACTATATCATCTGGAATATCTAAATTCGCCCAAACGGACCCGCGACATCACGGGTGTGTTCTAGTTAATTATTACCATTCTTAATATTTCCAATTTTTTTTAATTTATTTTCATTAAAATGAACATGAATTTTTATGCAAAAAGGAATAGAAATATGAATTGATATTTTTTTTTAACTTCAATTTGTAATATTATATATAAATCTAGAACTTCGTTTTAGTGTTTGTATTATCAAACATGCATGGTTATTTAACTATGAATACTTTTAAGGTCCATCGAGTACCCGCTTAACGAAATGCCCGTGCCTATACGTTAATATAGTACTGTTAAATATACCAGGAACGAAAAATGGGTATATTTATTATTAAAAAACATGACTTAGAAAAATAAAATCCAAATTGTATGTCGCAGGAGAGTCAAAATTAAATTAACGTAACTGAGAAAAATAAAATCTTTACTAATTAGCTGACTGAGAAACACAACACATATTTTTATTGCAATTACCACGATTTTATACATGAAAAGTAATTAAAATTTTAGTAAACAATCATAAGACCATCATAAGTCATGTCTCGAGGGGTCTTAAGTTTACGACAAAAGTTATGACAAATCGTAACTTAGGACACTTTCGAAAACATATCTTACGACTATGACATGTCCTAAGACCATCATAAGACATGTCTTAGTCATGAGATACTTTCGAGAACCAGGCCCCAGATTACTATAAACAAAATTATTTTTACGAGTGCTTTTGCTCGCGACGTTCGCACGAAAAAAACGCATTTTAAAATCTTCGTCAATGTGTAAAACTTATATCATTCCTTATTTATATAGACAGATGAAACATACTACAGGTAAAAACAATGTTCTTGACGTCCACTATAGACAAGGTTTTAACCACCATACATTAAAATCAACAATAATAAACACTGTCACAATCGGTAAAATTACATATGTGATGACCATACCAGTATTTTAAGATGTTATATTAATTTGCAAAAAAAAATCGATAGTGTTTTGAAACAGCGACATCGTAACGTTTAACAAATATTTGACGTTGACCGTACAACTACTGATTTGTTTAGAGAAGTCAATATTTGGAATTAATATAGGACTTGCTGGCGCTCTAAATAAATGCGAACAACATTTTGTATTTTCCAATATTTATATTGTTTTTATAATACAATATATCCTGACATTAATAATTTATTATTATGTTGTAAAGATTTACCTAAAGTGCAAATATGGTCAGTTGTGGTTGGTGCAATCAAATTATTGTGTTATACGAGCCTGCCTAATGTTCAAAACTACTGAGGTTTTATTACGATTCAATGTTTTGAATAAGAAATGACCTGCTAGCATACTTAATTCATGCAGACATAATTGTGTCGTCATTGTGCTCCAATATTACTGTCATCGTTATTACACAATCCATCCTGACATAGAAATAGTACTGATTTACTATTAGGCTTTATACATTAACAGAATAAAAGTCCGCTTATCAAGTTGACTTGACTGAGGTCTTAAGACCGGTCTAATCAGTTCTTCATTATGTCACAGTTTAATTTGACCAGTCTAAATGACTGATTAGCAAGTTAACTTGCTCTACAGGTGAGAACTGAATCCATCTGAATGGCGCATTGTGTTTAGTTATTCTTGTTGAGAGTTAATAGGGAAGTCCATCAAATCCCTTGGGTAAAGTCAGCCTTAAATGGAGTATGTTCTTTTGTTATTTCGTTTTTTTTTGTTGTTATTAACATTTTCGACTTTGTCAGTTTGGTGCATCTTTGGCTTTCACATATTATTTAGTTGGTTGTCCCTTTGGCATATTGACCTCTCTCTACAAGTTTTAATGATTTGTACATGCATATTTACTTTTTCGATGAGTTTTCCGTATGACGATACGCAGGGTTCTATTTCTAATTTCAGCTGACATTGGTCTAGTATTTAACCATGCTATCTGTGTACAGGGCACAAATATGATAGATCCTTCATACAAATGGACATTTAATGATGGGAAGTTGATGACGTATTCTAAATGGGGCGAAGGTCAACCGGCTGCAAATGGAACGTTTGTACGTCTGGTACGATATAAGAATTACACCTGGTTATCTATCGTTGAAGAGAAAAAGTGTTCATACATTTGTGAATATAACTGACGTGTTAAAATACACATGATGAAAAAATCAATTACCATTTATAGTTACGATTATCTTGAATTTAATGTATGAGTCATGTTGTAGACTCCATTTAGTCCCCGGATTTTTTTTGTGTTATTAAAAATTGCTGCTACAAAATGTCAAAAAATATTAGAAAATAGGGAATGTATCTCCCTCGTGCAAAGATCTGATTCCTTTAATTGATTTGGCTATACTTTTTGAATCCTTTCGATTATAGCTCTCAATCTTTTATATAAGCTTTGAATTTCAAATGGTTTGGCCACGAGCATCACTGAAGAAACATGTATTGTCGAAATGCGCATCTGGTGCAGGAAAATTGGTACCGTTAATGTTATTCTGTTAGGTCTTATTCCATTAGTCAATTGATGGTTTAATAATGACTCAGTAATCTGTTTAAATCTGATATCAGCCTAATGATTTATAAAATAGTCCGCAAAACACCAATACTTCCTACGGTATTATGTTCTATTGCGGAAAATATTTGCATGGAATCTGAATGAAAAACATTATTTCACATACAGAATTTTGTTAGAATAAGCCAAAAATATCAATCATTATTTTGTGTGTATCAAAACAAAATATGAAAGACATTTAAGATTAATGACGGCATGAACCTGAAAATTGTAACATGTGGTTAAGGAAATTTACTTCATACCGATCTTTTCATGACACTCTTTTTTTTGGAAACAATTTGATCACGTCTTCAATGGAATAATCACGTTATGTCATGATTTGCTTCATGTTTAAGTTTACAATGATAAGATCATGTATGTGCGTTCAAATTACTGGGGCGGTAAATCAATAATCCACTAAATTAAACCTTTTTCTTTACTTACGAAAATTGAAAGCAGATAAATACAATGTG
This sequence comes from Mytilus trossulus, assembly GCF_036588685.1. Taxonomy (NCBI): domain Eukaryota; kingdom Metazoa; phylum Mollusca; class Bivalvia; order Mytilida; family Mytilidae; genus Mytilus; species Mytilus trossulus. Next base: position 24,530,328 of record NC_086383.1, on the reverse strand, counting down.
TGTACACTGTATCTTGTATGGTTGCAATTAAAACCATTGGGCAAGATATCCTCAAAACTATACTAGAAGAACACTCATTAGAGTCCATACTTTTTTTTGTTTTTTGCATTAATATAAAATAGTGTAACATATATTTGAAGGTGGTAATGTAAGAATGATTTAAAAAATTCGATAAAAAAGCAGGTTTACTAGATTTACAAATGTTGCTTATACATGTATGCATTGGCCGGCCTGTAAAAACCAATTTATTGAAGACTGACCATGCATTTTCATTCTTAGAAAATCCGTTCTCTAATTTCAATGGTCATCTTGGTCAACATTGTCAGATAAAGCTTTGTTAAATGTAAGTAAAAATTAGAAAAGTAAGTATGGTCTGTCTCATATTTTAACTAAGAGCTATAAATGACTAGAATAAACACAAAACTTAACGACAAAAAGAGATGATTTTCAATTGTGAACTTTCCATTTCTGTGCAGGAACATTCCAGAATCGCTTTCATACGGAGTATACATCTTCGAGTTGATACGATACTCCAGGGTTTGTTTTTTCCATCATGATTATATTGATGTATGGTTGCTTCTAAACTAAGAGTCACACGCGGTGAAATTGAAATCATCCCTTCATACGTGTCACGGACGTAATAACCAGTTGGTTGACCGTCATGACATATTGTTACCTTATCATCACAATTCGTGTTGTTTATTCCTAAGTTTTCAATGTTGTGTCAAGTGTACTATTGTTTGTCTGTTTGGTTTTTTTTTCATTTTAAGCCATGGCGTTGTCAGTTTGTTTTAGATTTATGAGTTTGACTGTCCCTTTGGTATCTTTCGTCCCTCTTTTATAGACTTAACTTTTCTTGTACAAAGTAGAAAAGCACTAATAAGAAATTAAGATACAGTACAGGTAGGGACTTACTTAATCCTTAATCCGTCTAGATGTCAGACTGGTCGGACAGTTGTCCCAGTGTAATAAACACCTGCTGTGCAATATCCAAGTGGAAGGTCGTAAATCAATCTGTACCAGCTTGATTAGAATTAAATTTTACCTGTACAGATATATTTGTATTTATAGAGAATAGATAAATGTAAAATATTGCTTTATTCAAAGAGAAAGAATTGAAATTAAAATTAAATATAAGAATTTAAATTAAAAAATAAATATAAGAATTAAAATTTAATATCATGAATGTGGGATTTTTTTTTTAGAATTTGAATATAACGATTTTTAACAATATATTGTGTTGCCAATTATTACAATTGTTTTGTGCCAATAAACTATTATGTATTTGCATTTATAATTCATCTTATGCAAAATAATAAGCCTAACAACAACCAAGACTGTTTTCAATCGAAGTTTAAATCAAATTGTTGAGACATCAATCCCGTAAATTATACGAGTTTTCATTGATGGTTATATTATTTCCCCCTTTTAACGTCCTGTTCCTTTATATGTTATTATTAGAAACACAATTTTAAGTATAAGGCCAACCTATCGTATTTATAAAATATGTATAGGCATTGTGATTAAAGTTATTTTCCTTTTGATACAACTTTCCCCGTCGGAGCCTTTACATCAATTCACACCTGTCAGTCATTTCTCGTAAGTAAAACATTTTGGTCAGACAGATCACTCGTGCTTTCTATTTTGACATATTTCACGTAAATCTCTTCGAAAGTCAAACAATTGGTTCCTTTAAATACAATATCTATAACGCCGTGATCATATTTCGATTCCTATTTTTTATTTTACAAAAAAATGTTGACACTCGAGATATTGCCTTTCTATTTTCATGTCTCAAATATTTTTATGAAAATCGCCTGTGTTTTTATAATAAATATATTTTACGAATCGTATCAATCGATACACGAAAATCAAAATTTAACCTCATATAGTTTATTGAATAAATGCATTTATACCCCAAGGGGGTTGAATGCTAGTCGTACTAGTCGTGATCAGCTGTCTTTACTTTTTCGTCGTACTTCTAGTCTTTCTAAAGCTCTCGCAGTCGGTATGAATTTTTAAATCGATGTTGTATTATTTCCGAAGTTAAAGGAGGTCTCCAAATAGATTTTTTAAATGGGAATCCGGGAAACGACTGATAAAAATAAAACAAAAAATAGTTAAAGAAGACTAAATCTTGTTTTGTAAATCGATTAAATTTCTTTCTGTTCTGATCAATCGATCAAGAGCCTCAAAACTAACGCACAATACTGTCAATCATTCCACATCAAATTTAATCATGAATGGATTTTCCCACGGTCGTTCAGTAAGGTCACCTGAGTTTACTGTTACGACATTTCCCGCCATATATAACATACAAGTTTCCTTTTTTACATGGATTGTGCATTGTTACATTAGATTTATTTAAATTCGGGACTTTGGGACTTCGTGTTTTTAAGCCCGGGATTTCGAGATCCGGACCTTATTTACACCCTACCCCCAAATGCCGATCAATTATATTAATTTAGCATAATGAACAAACACGGAAATCTTAAAATAAACTTATGCCTGTGAAGAATCAATGTTTTCTTCTAGTGTTATTTGCGTTCTATTTTACTTATACATCTCCAACTTTGAAGTTACGGACAATATCTGTTTACAGTAAAAAGTAAAAACTACAAAGAATCATCAAGCTACTAATAATATACAAGTATTGCTCACTGTAATTATTTTTTATCTCGGAACTGACCCAACACAGACTGAATATTAAATACATATTATAGAAATATTTTGCACGTCATCGCGTCAAACTAACACTTGAGACAGCATTCTGCTAATCAATGGCTTTACGAGTAAAACAAAAATAACCGCAAGCTTCCAGAAATAGAATACATGTAAAAATATTTATGTTTGAAATTTTATGCAAACAAATAAGAAAAAGATACACACAAAAAAAAAATAAACAACAAGGAACATTGAATAAAAATAATTTCACGGAACAAATTAGAAAATAAATGGCAGTTGAAATATAAAAACCATAATTTAAAAATAGGCTCGTTTTATTAAAACAAAGTTTTCTCCAGTACTTCACCTGTAAAAATATTTTATGTCAAATACGATGTAATCAATAAAGTGACTGAGAGGTTAAAATTACAGGTAACCTGATTCTGAAATCAGTGAACCGTAATTCTAGCAGCACGGATTAAGATGAAAGGACAAATATATTGCCAATCACACCTGGACCTGTTGATTAATGACCATACTACCATAAAAATGTCCGATTATTCATATCCGACTAGACGGATTAAGGCATCCATGAAAATAAGTCCCTACGCGTACTGTACCATAACATTGAGAATAAAATATGCAGAATGTATCAAAGAGACAGTAATCAGACCAAAGAGCAGAACACAGACGAAGGCCACCAATGAGTCCAGAACACAGCAAGACAATTCCATTCTCAGAGGCGTCCTTCAGCTGGCGCCATAACAAAAAGTGTGTACTAGTTCAGTGATGAAGGACGTTATACGTAAGTGGAAAATGCTAGTGAAAATTTACAAATTTTATGAAAATTGTTTAAAATTTACTATAAAGTGCAATAACTCCTTAGGAGGTCGATTGATCATTTTGGTCATGTTGACTTATGTTTAGGTCTTACTTTGCTGTACATTATTGCTGTTTACAGTTTATCTCAATCTATAATAATATTCAAGATAATAACCAAAAACAGTAAAATTTCCTTAAAATTACCAATTCAGGGGCAGCAACCCAACAACGGGTTGTCCGATTCATCTGAAAATTTCAGGGCAAATAGATCTTGACATGATAAACAAATTTATCCCCATGTCAGAATTGCTCTAAATGCTTTGGTTTTTGAGTTATAAGCCAAAAAATGTATTTACCCCTATGTTCTATGTTTACCCATGGTGGCTATCTTTGTTGGTTAACCTGGTCAACGGACACATTTTTGTAAACTAGATACCTCAATGATGATTATGGGCAAGTTTGGTTAGATTTGGCCCAGTAGTTTCAGAGGAGAAGATTTTAGTAAAAGCTAACGACGACGGACGTATAATAAGCTTTTCAAAAGACTGTCATCAATTGAAAGTATGTGAAAACTAGGTGCTCTGCAGGGCGCAGATTTATACAAATGCAGTGATTGAAGCATGAACGGTTCGAGCAAATTAAATTTTGTCACAATGTTCAAGCTTGACATGTTTGATGCTCTCTGAATTTGGATTGTGATTATTTTTTTGACAAAATAAAGGTTTTTGTTACAAAATAAATGTGTTTAAAGATCAAACAAATCTATTGCACAATACTGTGCAATTGATGATTTCTTCTTAAAACTTTTCAAAATTTGAAATTTGAAAAAAAAAAAAAAAAAAATACCTTAAAAAATTGTAAACAAATCCCACCCCCCACTTATTGAACCCCCCCCCCCTTTTATGCAATAACCCTTAAACTCATTCCCAATCCTGTCCTTGTAGTATGGAACCTTGTAGTACAATTACAGAGAGATCCATACACTTTAAAAACCCATTGTTTGTAAACTAGAAACATAGTTCGCCAGACACCACAAACTATATACGACTATCATAGTTCGCCAGTGTTTGACCACAAACTATGTACGACTATAAAAGTCCGCCAAAGCTTCAGCACAACCTATATACGGCTATCATAGTACTAGTTCTCCAGAGCTTCACCAAGAACTATGTAAGGCTATCAAAGTTCGCCAGAGCTTCACCACAAAATAGTACGGCTATCATAGTTCGCCGAAGCTTCACCACAAACTATATACAGCTGCCATAGTTCTCCAGAGCTTCATGACAAACTATGAACGGATATCATAAGTCGCCAGAGCTTCACTACAAACTATACATAAGGCTATCATAGTTCGCCAGTGCTTAAACACAATTTATATATAAGGCTATCATTGTTTGCCGAAAATTTAACACAAACTATATTCGGCTATCATAGTTCGCCATCTCTTTACAACAAACTATATAAGGTTAAAATAGTTCGCCAGAGCTTCATCACAGACTATATAAGGCTTTCATAGTTCTCCAGACCTTTACAACAAAATATATATACGACTATCATAGTTCACTAGAGCTTTACTACACACTATACACGGCTATCATAGTTCGCCAGAGCTTCACTACAAACTATAAACGGCTATCATAGTTCTCTAGAGCTTCACTACAAACTACGTACGGCTATAATAGTTTCCATGAGCTTTACTCCAGAATATATAAGCCTGTCATGGTTCACCAGAGCTTCAATACACACTTTATACGGCTATCATAGTTCGCCAGAGCTTCACCAAAACACTTTAAGGCTATCATAGTTCTCAAGAGCTTCAACACAAACTATATATAAGGCTATCATAGTTCGCCAGAGCTTCAACAAAAACTATATACTAGTATAAGGCTATCATAATTCGCCAGAGCTTTACCATAAACTATGTACTGCTATCATAGTTCGTCAGAACTTCACAACAAACTATATACGGCTATCATAGTTCGTCGGAGCTTCTACACAAACTATATACAGCTATCATAGTTCGACAGAGCTTCACCAAAAACTATATACGACTATCATAATTCGACATTACCACAAACTATATAAGGCAATCATAGTTTGACAGAGGTTTACTACAAACTATATAAAGCTATCATAGTTCGCCATAGATTCAACACAAACTATATATAAGGCTATCATAGTTCGCTAGAGCTTTACCATAAACTATGTACTGCTATTATAGTTCGCCAGAGCTTGTTTACAAACTATATAAGGCTATCATAGTTCGACAAAGCTTTACCACAAACTAGATAGGGATATCATAGTTCGACAGAGGTTTACTACAAACTATATACGATTATCATAGCTCGACAAAGCTTCACCACAAACTATATACGGCTATTATAGTTCGACAGAGCTTCACCACAAACTAAATACGGCTATCATAGTTCGTCAGAGCTTTACTACAAACTATATTAGACTATCAGAGTTCGACAGATCTTTACCACAAACTATAGTACGCTATCATAGTTCGACAGAGCTTCACCCACAAACTATAAACGGCTATAAACACAGAAATGCCATTGGAATAGCATGCATAAATAAAGTTGTCTTGATAGCTGATGCATTTGTATCACATTCTATTAAATTGGTGTGAAACAGAAATATTTCAATCACCGTTTGAAAACTGAGCTTAGATAATATACAATGCATCCAATAACAACTCCTTTGATTGACGTTATTCTTCCTACATATATTACTTCTACAGAAAATGTTGCCTTGGGACGCTTCAAACAAATTTAAAAACCTTGAAATAGTGCAAATATATATATGCCTGCTGTTAGGTTTCTAACACTAAGACAAGTATACTTATATGGTTTATCAACTCAGGTATCAAATTCATTCAATAAAACGTAAATGTTAGCTTCAATAAGAAAAATGTTGTCACTTATGCTCTAATGTATAACTAACTTATCGAATTTCTACTTGCGTAACTTTGACGATTTGTTTTACACAATGAAGGAAATGTTATTTAAAAGCAGAGCGAAAGACGAAACTATTATAAATAGAATACGTAGTAAATGCGAAAGCAGGACAAGTCGCCCCACTGGCAAATCGCCCCACTTTTTCACCAACTCGCCCCACTTTTTAAAAAATCGCCCCACATGTGCAATTGGTTAAATCATGTTTAATATTACTCCTGCCAACTCTCCCACTTAATGGAAAACGGTAATATTTAGATTAATATAAAATTAAAAATTAAAATTCGCCCCACTTAAATGAAAACTAATCTACACAGAATACAAACAAACCGAAAATTTATTTGATTATTATCATGATTATTATGCTGTTCCTAACCTTCTATCTGTTTTATTTCAACTATGCAGAAAAAAATAACAAAAAAAGGGAAGCATTTCAAACATTCTCATAAGTGGGACCAATTGGAAAGCCAACACACATTTTGAGATTAATTATTTTATTCTTAAGTGGGGCTAGTTGGCAGCCTTTAACTATATTCATACTTGTACTATTCATAAGTGAGGCTAGTTGACATTCACGTTACCGAAATATTAATACTCACTTCTTACTGCTATATTAAAAAAAGGAATAATATAAAAAGTTTCTATAAGGTTTTCAATGGGATAGCATCTTTTTCCATAAGTCAGGCGAGTTGGCAGGAGTAATATTCACGGAATTTAACTTATATATACAACGGGATAACATCTTTTTCCATAAGTGGGGCGAGTTGGCATTACTACATTCATCCTGGTTAATAATATAATATAAATCTAGATATTATCGTTTTCTTTTAAGTGGGGCGAGTTTGCAGGAGAAATATTCACGGAATAACATCTTTTTCTATAAGTGGGGCGAGTTGGCATTACTACATTCATCCTGGTTAATAATATATTAATCTAGAAATTATCGTTCTCCATAATTGGGCGAGTTGGCAGGAGTAATATTCACGGAATTTAACTTATATATACAACGGGATAACATCTTTTTCCATAAGTGGGGCGAGTTGGCATTACTACATTCATCCTGGTTAATAATATAATATAAATCTAGATATTATCGTTTTCTTTTAAGTGGGGCGAGTTGGCAGGAGTAAAATTCACGGAATAACATCTTTTTCTATAAGTGGGGCGAGTTGGCATTACTACATTCATCCTGGTTAATAATATATTAATCTAGAAATTATCGTTTTCCATAAGTGGGACGAGTTGGAAGGAGTAATATTCACGGAATTTAAGTAATATACAACGGGATAACATCTTTTTCCATGAGTGGGGCGAGTTGGCTTTACTAAATTCATCCTATTCAATCTATGTTAATCTAGATTTTATCGTTTTCCATTCAGTGGGGCGAGTTTTCAGGAGTAATATTACCGGGATTTAACACATTTCACAAGTGGGGCGATTTTTTAAAAAGTGGGGCGATTTGGTAATCCAGGTTGGGGCGGTTTTTTTTAGAGTGGGGCGAGTTGGTGAAAAAGTGGGACGATCAGGTGTGGGCGACCTGCCAGTGGGGCGACTTGCCAGTGGGGCGACTTGTCATGGATTCATAAATGCATGCCTATATCTTATAAGCAAATATACACGAAGACAATGAATCTAATTTCGACATATCTAAAATGAAATCTGCCCTCACAGAGCTTACATTAACCATTTCAAAATGATACTTCTAGGTTTAATCCACCATTTTCTAAAAACGCCTTTACCAAGTCAGGAACATGGCATTTATTGTCCGAATTGATTTTCGTCTAAGTTCAGTATTTTGTTGATTATACTTTTAACTGATTTTTGATTTTGTATTTCTGTGTTCATAAAAAACTTATTACATTCTTCTGATTGAACAGATTCCTGTATATTGCTGATGACTATGTACGTTGAACTAGATGACTTGTGTAGAGATATTGCACTCTCTCTGCTCGTTAAAACGTAGAGATTAAAACGTCTTGTACTAGCTCTTTAATGGGACAGACTTGACGAATGTCAAGGTACACTGACGTCTGTTCGCTTCAAGTATATCCCCATTTTACAATGACATTCAATATTACCGACCTTAATACGCGATGTCATCTTTTTGGGGACATGCAAATTGTGTTTACTCTTACTTGTCTTGAACACCAACCAATCAATAATTAATAATCACCGAATTCACTATATAAGTATAATATGTATAAGTAACCATAGGCATCCTACATGAGAACTTGTTATGTTTTATTGATGCATCACATGTGATCTACATAAACTATACGTATTACACGACGCTTGAATCAACTTTTAATTTACAAACTTGAATTAAAGAATTCCAAAATCAATTACTTGAACGACTTCTACGAATAGAATTTAATTATCCCTAATAGAATTCAAGTTCAAGTGTTATTTCAACACTTCAGATCTTTTTAAAGCAGATCAAGGTCAGCTGTATTGATTAATTTCAACACTTCACTAAAGCAGTTCAGCTCTATTGGTTGTTCAGAAGGATGACATTCCGAATTTAGATCTTATTCGCTTCACGTTGGTATTTGATATGATGGGATACTGTATATATTCATATGCATTCTATATGTTCTAATAAGAAGTAATTGTATTCAAATTGGTTATTACAATGAGGAAACTTCAACTATTAATTTTGGGGTTTCTTAATGTGAACTGCGATATACTTGTGAAGCAAACACTTAGTTTCACACAAAACAGAAGTATCATTAACAAACTATGTGACGACGGGCTCCTCACGGTCTACAACCAAACATCTTCACTACAATGTGCTAAACGATGTGCTCTAAATGACAACTGTGTTTTGTTTTTCGTCAACAGAGACGGACATTGTCAGTTAAACAGTGTTATTATTTACGATACTACATCCTGTGCCAGCTCTCATGACACCTTGTGTTATGTGTCGAAGAGTGAGTTTCAAATTTTTTTTCTAAAATTCTTAGGAATCTGTCTGTTTGATTTGGATGTTTGGAATAATCAGTTTGTCTTTTGTGTGTGTTCTGATAATGACATTTAGTTGACAACATACACAAATACCTCACATTTTAAAAAAAGAATAAAAAAAACCCCACCTATTTGATCTATGCAAACGATGTCTGAATTAACAATGCGACCAAATCACTATTCAATTAATGAGCTAGCCGTATCTTCTTAAAGATATAAAAAAAAGAGTAGCGATCGTCAGAATTGCATCAAAACTGGCGCCCTCGATGACATTAATTTTCTAGGTTATTTTTTTTATATTATTTTATACTTGCAAGTAGGTGACTTCTAAAGAAAAAGATGCAGTGATAGTAGATACATTTGTAGTTCAAATCAATATCACGAAGATCCGATTCATTTTTTCTCAAAATAATGTTTATTCACTGCTTAGTATGTTTCTTCTGTTTTATTATACGACACTATTCAATCCATACAAATTTCATTCTCATAGATTGAGCAAAAATAAATATAAGATATTGTAGACCTTCTTTTTTTCATGAAAAGTTTTGGTTAATACTCCGGACTCAGACATATTTTTTAAGAGGAGGTTTTATCTTCTTTAACTAATAAAAATACTAGCAAGGCCTCGACAAGAAGAAAAAACCAATGCAAGTGAGAAAACGAACGACATAATTTATAACACGACAGTGTACCAAAAAGTATTATGACAAGCACCAAGCATTTGTTTTAATGTTACATGTATATGATTAATTATGTTTTCGTATGATTTTTTCTAATTTGTTCAATTTTGTATTTTCATATTTTATGTCAGAATTTGTAGTGAAGGGAACCACCAAGGATCCAACTGTAGAAGGACAAACTTCAAAATATATTGATACTACATTGCAAACGACAACTGATGTTGCATTTACTGAGGGTCGGACTTCCAAACATATACAAACGACTTTGAAAATTGACACTGAGGATGCAACTCCTGAAGGACAGACTTCAAAATATATTGATGCTTCATTGAAAATGACCACTGGTGACGGAACTTCAAAAGTGCAGACATCTAGATATATAGATACACCATTGAAACTGACTACTGAGAACGCAACTACAAAAGGACAGACTTCCAATCGTATTGATACTACATTGAAAATGACCACTGGTGACATTTCAACACTGGCAGTAGAGTGTGACATTGGATGGTTGATGTTAGGTATAGGATGTTATCAATTTACACCAGGGGGAACACGACAAATGTGGCCAGATGCTAAGGTAAGACTCTTATTGATAAGATGTATCTCAAGGCATGAATGACACGACGAATAGAATTAAGATTTCATCATATTATGAATTTCTGCTTTATCTTATGGAGCACCTAACATAATCCTTTAGTTTCTACTTGGTTAGTATTTTATCTTATGTTTCTGGTTTGTGTTAAGGCAATTTTAAACTCTAAAGTCATAAAGAAATTAAACTAACAACACCGCGGCTTAAACAAAAAAACTACCAAAGACAAACAAGTCAATTCGCAACAGGGTGTTGCTTATGAAAGTGCACATTCAGGGATCGTTCCAAGTTTGATGCTGTCACGTTCTGAAAAAAGAGGATTAATTGCAGTCAATTGGATCATGTTGTCGTCAATTACACAACAGTCTGCACAAACGTGTGTGCCTTCATATAATTTTTAAGAGTCAATTGAAAACATTGGATTAATAGTATATTGTACGCATTAATCATATTAAAAGGAAATTATTGTAGGAAATGCAAGCTCTAGACTATCGTAACAATGTAACCTTGTTATCTTGCGTATCTTTTAGCACATTGAAATCAACAAACGGAAAAAGGGGGGTGTTGATCACCATATTAAGCGATAGAGCTGATATTTGCACTTTTCCAAGTAGCACAAATACGTTTTTGTTTTATTATTATTAGAACGCGCAAGTGATGATATGCTACGATTTAGCATCATCTTAGTTAGTTAGAATAATTAAGTTGCATAGAATAATTATCAGACTAGTTTTTTTTTAATCATGCTTTGTATAATCGACAATTGCCCAAGAAATGAAAAACGATTCTTTCTCGATAGCAGCCTTAACTCAATATTGACTCTGTATATACATTAAAGAATAGAATATATCAAATATATACAAATACCCAAATATGACGTTTTACCCTTTAAATAAAGGCAAATATCATCGAACAGATTTTTCAGGTAATGTTATTCAACGCAAATGACACAACACCAGTTTCAATGTCAAGACATTACAATCTGTTTCAATTCGATAAGACCATATCGGTTTTTCAGAACTATACAAGTTGTTTATTTGAATTTAAAATACAGCGTTACGTAGTTATTAAGTTATTTGTATGCATCACAATTCAAGATTCGTTACCTTATCTTATTATGTTATATGTGTCTTCCTCTTATTAATGTCTGCGCATATTTAATATTATTTAAAGATTTTGTACAAGGAAACGTATCAATGCAGATTATTGAAACGAGACGAACTAATGATTTACCTTATCAATGCAAACAAAATTCAATTTATACTTTATGACAAAATCATTGAAAATTAACTTTTCTCAATTAAATGTTACTTTTAAATCGAACGAGTTGCCATTTTCTTTTTGTTACTTTTTCAGTAAACAATTGTTAAAGGACCTATATTATTATAATATCCTAATGTTTGGCTTCAAGTAACCTCGGTAACGACACATACAGATTCGGAGTACAAACGCATTTTTTGAATATACTGATTTAATTTCAAAAGTTTGATCAATTCTATATTTTACATATTCATGATATTTAAACCACCTTATATAGTATCATCATTGCACAACGATATTCTACTAGTGCCTTTATTTATCTTAAATAACATAAAATGCTATTTATGTTTCCTTTATAATCCTTTCAACTTTTTCATATTCATTTTTCTTTGAAACTAGATCAAGTGATACACACAAGACCATTTAAACATAATATTTAAACAATCATTGAATAAACCTGAGAAATTCAACATATGTTTCAAAACAAAAGTTTAAATTAAATAATGCACTTAAAAAACTGCAATATATGTACAATTGAAAAATTCCCAATACTAGGAATAGTATATAACAAATGAATATATTAAATACCCAAATAAGAATCCAGACGTTTTATCCGATTAAAGAAAGGCAATAAAAGTCGGGTACATGTACTAAGGAATTTATTTAATAAAAATTTTGAATATCAGTTCAATATCAAGACAGAACAGAACAATCAGTTTCAATTCAATGAAACCATATCGTTTTCAAAAACTGTAAATGTTATTCATTCGTAACAAATTGAAATACAGCGTATCTATTTAATTATTTGTATGCATCAACTTGCAAGGTTCATAACCTTATCTTATTATTTCATATTTTTTTTCTTTTAATTATTGTCTGTGCATCCTAAAAAAATATTTCATGGTTAGTCCAATCAAACTTATCAATGTAGTATACTAAAACAAACTAACGGTTGACCTAGTAATCAATAAACAAATTAAACAAATCAGTCATCAAAACGTGGGTCTGGATGCCTCACTTCAAACCGACAAAAGTGACAAATTTTAATTGATGTAATGCCATCTTCAAAAAGGTATCTTCAAAACTGATTCAATATATACTTTATAACAAAACATAGACTGGTTTCATAGGTTAATTTACTTTAAAATCAAATAGTTTGCCGTGATCTCTCCATGACATTTTCATTTACACAGTTCAAACGGACATGTTGCTATATCAACGTTTGGCTCCAATTAAACTTGGTGAAGACACATACAGATTCGAACTAAGTTAAATGATAATATATACATTTTGTACCTGATACAGACTAAGAACGAATAACTTTTATCCATTTGGACGACAAATGCATGTTTTAAATTATGCTGTTTTATTGCAGGACTTGATAAATGATAAACAATGTTCCTTTATTAAGGAACATTATTTATGTATTGTTATCTTAGATAAAGGATTACGAATAATGTTCCGTTCCAGATAACGAACACAAAAACAATCTACAAAAATAAAATCAATTTCATTATGCACGAATGACAAAATCTTAAATTCACACAACCGCCAAGAGTTTATCACGAAATATTTTAAGTGAACGTATTCAAATATCATGGTCAGTTTTAACTGGACCAATAATAAATGTTATTATATAAATATAATAATGTTAAACCAGAAATGTGTGCGTGTAATTGTAAATAAGTTCTTTAACAATAGACACAACAGTAATTCATTTTCAAATTTCTTGAGGGGCTAGTTTACAAACCTTCGCAAAAATAAATTTGCAGTAAAACAATGATTTAGACTTTTTATTTTCGTATTTTCAGTTCAATTGTTTTATGTATATTCATGACTTTTTTTATAAGGATCTTTGCTCCTTAAATGGAGGGTACCTTGCAATCATTGAAACTGCTGAAGAAAATGTTCTCATCAAGGATTACATAGCTACAAAAGGTAATCGTATATAATGTATTCTAAATATTGTAGCCGATGAGTCATTAATACAATGTTTTCGATATATACAAATTTCGTGGATGTGATGATCAACCCCGAGTTCAACGCTCAACAAACTTAAAAAAATTGTACCATTATATGTTTAATTACAACCTTATACATCTTCAAAAATGCAACTCTTCCTTAATCCACGAAAATGCTTACCTACGAAAGTATATAAATCCACACAAAATACAGAAAAAAGGCAAAACACATGTAACTTCTTTCGTTATTTTTCACTTGCTTTATGTTTCAAGTGCTTATTTTGTAATTTCAATCGAACACATGCTGCAATATTATATCATTTGCATGATTATCTAAATACTTCTGTAGGCGATATCTTCTCGTCAATTCATTGTACAAAAAAAGAGGATTTGATCAAATACTCTAAACTTAAAAAACGACGACACATACCTCGTTTACACATAACAGTTAACAAAGGCCATATATGAAATTAACGTTTTGAAATTGCTAAGCTATTTGGAAATCGATGCATTTTATTTCGGAAGAGGACAGTCTAAATTCGAGACAATTTTCATCGGAATAAGATACACTCTTGAAGGTTAAAGCACATATTGATTTGCCACTAAAATCAAGTTACCATATGTTGTTGTGCTGTTTACGTTGATACGTTTGCAATATTCATTATTATGTTCAGTGAACTGTAGCTTTACTGTTCGGCTTAATTTTGCATTCCTGTACGTGTGACCTATCAAACTCATTACTTAGTGTCTTCTTTATCTTGTTTTTACAACTAAGTAAAAGATTAAAACTCATCAAATGAGAACGCAGTATTAAACATATATAAGGATTAAGGATATCAATAATGACTTTCAGGACCAACAAATGACTACTTCATCGGAGGTTCTGATTTAGCTACGGAAGGAGAATTTATTTGGGAACATACGGGTCTTCCTGTCAACTTGCCCGGAAGCAATCTTTTCCATGACTGGAGAACGAATCAGCCTGACAACAAAAACGGAAACCAACATTGTATTATGCTTGGATATCAAGTTAGTTTTAATTGGAACGATGCTCAGTGTGCTTATCCTAGAGATTTTATTTGTGAAAAGTCTCTAGTATACTAGTAGTACTTATGCAACATGATCAAAAATTAATGTGTACATCTTCATGTGTGGTGATATAAAACCCAGCTAAACTTATCATAGAGACTGTATGTGGCCGTATATAGTATTTAATATAATTATTAATAAACTTACATCGTGACATGCTAGACAGTCAAATCTTGAGCAAATGCATGTGGATAAGTACTGACATATTGACAATCTATGCACAATTTCGTATTTATATATGTTTAGCCTGTCCAGATACTATTGTAAGGATTTCATTTTTTATTGTTAAAATGCATTCAGAAAGATCTTTATATATTCAAATTAAGATATTTATGTATTACCTTATGTTTTGACAATGAAAGAAACCACCTCTTAAAGCATTGTTGAAACATAATTGTTTTTAAGTTATATCTAACTTATCTTTTTTTTAGTGATTTACCATGATTCAATTGTACATTATTTTGTGGTTTCTTAGTGATGTTTTTTTATATTTCTTAATCTTCAACGTATATTACAAAGAAGCTATCATAGCTACAGAAATGTTGTCTTTTTTTATGTATATCTTAATATCGATGATACCATCCATATAGATTTTTACTTTAAACCAGAAGATTATCGAACTTATTAAATCTAGATAGTTATGATAGTTACATTATCAAAATTGTAAGTGCGAGCTTTTTTTAAGTGCAATACTAAAACACAAATCCCAACGTACTTTGGCCCCAAACGATACCATGAAAATGAAGTTGACCATGAAAACATTTTAAAATCTTTTTAAGCATTTAGTCCGTCGAATATTTCCAATGCCTGAGTTTGATGCAGAAGTCGTCACGAATAAAGACTTTAACACAGTTACCTCCGATGTGAGGTATAATAGTATATTTATCTAACAATGTTTATTTTTCTACCAGTAACAACGAAATTATTATTTTATTAAAGTTAACAGGATAACTTTGTTTTATTCAACGCTATGTTGTCCTAGGGTATAATTGTCTTTCTAATACTGTTCCTACATCTTTTGTCTTTTCATTGTTGCAATTGTACTGTGTTTTAGTTAAAACTGATGAGTTCCCTGTATGTTTACATGTTTTGAGTTATGAGTCATTATGATCCAGTCAGGTTATTTCAATTGATTATTTATAGTAAGTCATTCGTGTTATAATTTTTTTTTAAATCATCCACATGTTAAGTGTATGATTAACGCTTGTTAAAGCGTTAAAGTTAGGAGCCTGATGTTCAGTGGTTGTCTATTTTTGGTAATTCATACATGTTCAATAGTCGATCCAGCGAAAACAAAAACAAAAACCGAGGGAGATATAAATATTTAACATAAAAGAACGGAGAGTCTGAATCACAATGAACATTGAGCTAATTTAAGGACCCCAAATGATTAGTGGAAATCAATTCAAATGGGAAAGGCAACGTTCTTATCTATATAAAAAACGAAAAACATGGAGTGCCAATGTGTACTATTGTTGCCTATTTTTCTACCTTTAATTTGTTACTTTTTTTATTGTGACTTAGATGGATAGTTATCTCATTGGCACTCATACCACATCTATTATTTATAATCAATCTGAAATTGTCTAACTCATTTTGTTGGACTTAAGGATGTACTTAATTGAGGTTTTGGAATAAGTGTCAAATGTTTGGACTCCTTGGTGTTTTTCCATCTTGGTACCTTTAATAACTAACCATACGGTACAAGGTAAAATCACTTACCCTATAACACCTATATATCTATAAAGGTCAGACTTAATAGCTCATAAAAGGTCATCTGACAAAATTAAAGCAGATTCTTGATTTTCTTTCTTTTGTTTTGAGACCCAAATAATACGAATGCTAATGTAAGGTAAAAGTCCGAGCCGGCTTTTTCCCGCCATATTTTATAAATCAAATATCTGGAATAGGGGACCCATAGCCTATCCTTTTTTTTTTTGGCTTAGTTTGATTCTTAAACAATACTCTTTGAGCTTAAAGCATCAGTTTTGAATTCTTGATTTATTTTATGTTACCTTGAATCACCTAAATACATCCTTTAATCAGGAATGGATAAAAAAAATAAAAATGCTGAATCTTTTTTTAGCATTTTTGGACAGACAAAATAACAATAAATAAATAAGATATACGAAGGGAAGAGTGTGGGTTACCAAATTAAGATATCATAGTCGAAAGTGGCAAAGTTGGAAGGCTAGACAGATTAACTATTAACTTTCAAAGACCATGTATGTAATTGTTTTTTAAATCAACTTGATAAATTAAATTCGTTATTGATAGATTGAAGGATTACAAAAACTAGTACATTGTTTAAGAAACCCCATCATAGACGAACGTATTAGCATACACTGTATTTTGTGAGTGTTTTCTCTGTGTGATTAACTTAGTATCAAACTGATAATTCGACATTATGATTAAGGTATTTAAAAATTCTTCAAATTTGTATGAGAGAGTATCATTTTCAGCTTCACCTACTTAATCATATCAAATCATAACCTAGTGTCTTTGTTTAATTGTATCTCTCCGTATAATTAACTTTTTGTTTAACTAAACTGATATATTTACAGAGTAATCGTGATAGTAAACGATTGTTAGAAGAAGTATGCTATCATTATATTGCTCATCTACTGTAATCATTCGAATTTACAAACTTAATAATAACTCTTACATATCAATCAAACGAATATGTAATTGCAAAATAATGAAAATATTTAAAAACAAGTGCACTTATGCTCCTCCTTATATCTGTCCATTATATTGAACATGTTTGACCTTTGGAATAAAATCAGAGTACATGAAACCACGTGTTTGTTTTTATTTCTGAGAAAGGTTTGTATAAAGTGACAAGGTTCGTGTTATATCTACGTTCTCTCTTAGTCTCAGTACTTACCTTGTACACCTATATTTACCTTTACTGAAAAATCAGCTGATTCAATAGAATAACTGTCGCATAATTTTCAATGGGGCAGATAATTATAGAGTTGAATACCAATAGATTTGTACTGCCAAGGGGCGGATTCAGCCATTCTAAAAAGGGGGTTCCCAACCCAGGACAAAGGGGGGCAACTTTATGTCCCCATTCAAATGCATTGATCGTCCAAAAAAAAGAGGAAGGATTCTAACCCCCGGCACCCTCTCCCTGGATCCGGCGCTGCTGCCATTCAAAAGAAAATTATCTTAAATAATTAATTTGTTACACATGGAGGTATCAGGATTACTCACAGAAAAAAACTAACTATAGTCTGACTTTCATTTGATCAATCCAGACATATCGATACAATATGTAGTAAATGTCTGCTCTATGGTTGGGTTGTTGTCTCATTGACACGTACATTCATCATTTCCATTCTCAATTATATGTAGTAGTGTTTTTTGATTAATTTTGTTCCTCGATATAATTAACTTGATTCTGAACCAGCTGATATATACAACATTCAGTTATATATTACTGTCCATGTTGTTTACTCACTTAATCCAGTAGATGTGTTTGTATTGATTTTTGACTCTGATGTTTTATTTGAAAAACAAAGTTGTTTGTTTAACTAGTTTTTAGAGACAGCAAGTACTCTCACCACGTACTACTGTGTTAATTTAACATGTTGATACAATTTAAAATACACTTATGTAATTCAATTTTCATTAGTTTAAGTCATATCTCGTCGAATAATTTTAATTTGTTCAGCCTAGGATTATTATTTAAGTATAACTTTAAATCTTCTTTTCTGTACTCGTACTATGAGCACCAAATGGATTCATTGAATGTGTAGACAAATTTAAATCTATGAACTTGAATCTGTCAGTTTATGCCCATTAAGCAAAACAAAAGAGATAGAACAATCAGCTACTTACAATCTAACAAATATAATGCTCCGAGTATATTATATAATATATTTCATCATAATTACAAAAGTGAAATCAGAAATGATGCAGTAATAACTACTGATATCTCATCAAAAGAATAACTAAACAAAATGAAAACTGTTTAATATGTATTTACCAGAATCATTAATCTATCAATTTCATCTTCAAGTTAGTAATAAGTACCGATTATCAGGTTATCTGCATGTTGATATCGTAAAATATCAGCTGCGAGACATAATATGAAGCTTTTTGTCAAGTGAGCGTAGCGAACGAGATCAACAAGCCTGCATATAATGTCAAGCAGCTGATATTTAACAATATCAATATGCAGATAATCTGATAATCGATTTATCGGGCTATATTTGCGTGTTTCGGAAGTGTTTTCTTGTGTTTCACCAGCACACAAAAGATGACTTGATAAGTTCGGGTCAAATTTATTAACGTCGGTTCAAACATTATGACGTCGAGGATATGTCCGGGTCAAAGTTATTAAGGCCGGGTCAACGTATTTCATGTCACAAAGACATGATACGGAATAATATTAAGAGCTGAATAGAGTGATATACACAGTGGGACGACCGATAATACGTTATTCAAGATAGTTTTATGGTACAGACGTCAATTATCAAAGTTACATATATTTCATATATTGTATAAAGGAGCCAATAAGAATGCTTAAAGAAACGATATAAAACAATTTCACGCTGTGTGAGGACCGATTTCATTTTTCAAAATCAAACGAGCATACTGATATTAAACATGCAACTTTGTTTCAAAGAAACAAAAACATGTAATTATCAAGAATTCTGTTTATATTAGTATCGTCTTTCGCTCTGCTTTTAAATTACATTTCGTTAATGGTGTTAAAAAAGTCGCATAAGTTACGAAAGTCGAGATTCGAAAAATTAGTAATACTTTTAAATATAAGTGACATATTGTTTCTTGTTGAAGTTATCACCTACATTATAGTGACAGAATTTGATAACGGACTCGATATAGCATATAAGTATACATGTCTCAGTGTAGCACATTTAACAGAAGGAGCATATATGTTTTCATTATTCCAATGTTTTCTAATTTGCTTGGAGCGTCTCAATGCAACATTTTCGGTAGAAATTACTTCTATTAGATTAATAACGTCAAATAAAGGAGTTGTTATTGGATGCAGTGTATGTCATATTGTCTCTGCTCTTCAAACGATAATTGAAATATTTCTGTTTCAACACAGTTTATCAGTATGCAATACAAGTGATTCAAGTATCAATATAGCTTTAGTTATACCAATGTCATTGATTTGTATTTGTACCGTCCTGATTTATGTAGTTATCGTTGTTAGAAACTACAAGAGGCAACATAGTCATCAAGGTTCTTCTAGCAACACAATGGGACAACGAATGACAACCAAAGCTCTCAAAATACTTAGTGTTGTGACCACGATCACACTTATTGTTAACGTTCCAAGTTGTTTTATTGCAGTTTATTCGAATTTCTATGGACCTTCGGAAAACATTCGTAGATGGTTACTTTACTGTTACTTTCTAGTCATGATGAAAACAATCGTAGATCCAATACTTAATGTTTTTTGTGTTAAAGATTTTCGTGACCAGATTACAAAAGTTATATGTAGGAAAAACAAAGTGACACCACACATATAAAAGTCAACTCAAGTATGGGATATACATGATATACTAATTGGAACATTATGACAAGTATGTCAAAAAAGAAAGGGTCAATATAGTGCATCAAATAATTTACTAAAATATATTGGACAATACCAAAATATATCATTATATATATAGAAATTACCAAAGTATAAAGAACAATAAAGTACAACCTACTACATAATCGACATTCAACTGGCTCCGCCGACCATAGGTCGCAAATACGAAGACATACAATACAGACAAAACAAGGTCTATATACTTATAGTATGCAGGTGTATTTATATATGTAGTATGTTTAGCTTGTCCAAATACTATTGTAAGGATTTCATTTTCTATTGTTAAAATGCATTCAGAAGATCTTTATATATTCAAATTAAAATATTTGTGTATGACCTTATGTTTTGACAATGAAAGTTACCACCTGTTAAAGCATTGTTGAAACAGAATTGTGTTTGTTTGTATTTATTTATTTTTTTTTTCAGTGTTTTAACATTCTTCAATTGTACAGTATGTTAACAATTTGCTATTTTTTTTTTTTTGGTTCTTAACTGATTTTTTTTTTTAATTTCAAAATTTTCAACGACTATTACATAGAAGCTATTATAGCTACAGAAATGTTGTCCTATCTTATGTATATATTAATATCGATAATACCATCCACATAGATTCTTACATTAAACCAGTGCATTATTGAACTTATTTAATCTAGATAATCATGATATTTACAATATCAAAATGTTAAGTGCGAGCTTTTTTTAACGCAATACTAAAACACAAATCCAACGTACTTTGGCCCCGAACCATACCATGAAGTGAGGTTGATGGTAAAAATCTTTTAAGCATTTATTCAGTGGAATATTTCCAATGCCTATGTTTGATACAAAAGTCACGAATAAAGACTTTAACATAATTACCTCCGATGTGAAGTATAATAGTATTGCTTAACTTACAATGCTTATTTTTCTACTAGTAAAAACAAAATTATTATTATATTAAAGTAAACCAAGGAACTTTGTTTTATTCAACGATATTTTGTCCTAGGTTATTATTGACTTTATAATACTGTTCCTAAATATTTTGTCTATCCATTGTTGTAATTGGAATGTGTTAAAGACCAAACTTATAAATTCCTTGTATGTTTACATGTTTTTGGTTATGAGTCATTCATGTCATTATGATCCGGTCAGGGTATTTCAATTGGTTATTTATAGTAATTCATTCGTGTTATAATTTGAAAAAGATGATGGTTTACGTTGTTAAAGCGTTAAAGTAAGAAGCCTCATGGTCAGTGGTTGTCTGTTTTGGTATGGTTCATACATGTTCAATAGTCGATCCAGCGAAAACAAAACATTACTGAGGGAGATATAAACATTAAACATAAAAGAACGGAGAGTCTGACTCACAACAAACAGTGAGCTATTTAAAAGACCCCAAATGATTAGTGGAAATCAATTCAAATGGGAGAGGCAACGTTCTGATTTATGTAAAAAAAAAAAGAGAAACATGGAGTGCTAATGAGTACTTTTGTTGCCTATTTTTTTACCTTAAATTGTTAACTTTTTAGCATTGTGACTTAGATGGAGAGTTGTTTTATTGGCACTCAAATCCCATATATTATTTATAATCAATCTGAAATTCTATAAATCATTTTGTTGTCCTTAGTTGAGGTTTTGGAATCAGGGTCAAAAGTTCGGACTCCTTGGTGTTTTCCATCCTGATACCTTTGATAACTTACAATACGATACAAGGTAAAATATCTTTCCCTATAATACCTATTTATCTTTTAACATGTTTAAGGTAAGACTTAATAGCTCATAAAAGGTCATGTCATAATATCTAAGCAGATTCTTGAATTTCTTTCTTTTGTTTTGAGATCCAAATAATACTAAAGCTAATATAAATGTATATAAGGGGAAAATCCGAGCCAGCTTTTTCCCGCCATTTTTTATCAATCAAAATTCTGGAAAAAGAGCTCTATGACCTTTCCTTTTTTGCTTAATTTGATTCTTAAACAATAGTCTTCCAGCTAAAAGTATCAGTTGAACTTTTTTTTAGCATTTTTGGACAGACAACATAATAATAAATAAATAAGATATACGAAGGGAAGAGAGTGGCTAACCAAATTAAGATATCACAGTCAAATATGGCAAAGTAGGAAGGGTAGACAGTTTTAACTATTAACTCCCAAAAGACCATTTATGTGATTGTTTATTACATCAAACTGATGAATTAAATTCGTTATTGATAGATTAAAGGGTTACAAAAACTAGTACATTGTTTAAATAATCTCATTTTATACGAATGTATTAGCATACAATGTATTTTGTGAGTGTTTTCTCCATATGATTAACTTAGTAATAAACTGATAATTCGATATAATAATTAAGATATTAAAAAAGTCTTTAAATTTGTATGAGAGAGTTTCATTTTCAGCTTAATCTACTTAATCATACCAAATCATAACCTAGTGTCTTTGATTAATTGTATCTCTCCTTATAATAAACTTTTCGTTGAACCAAACGGATATTTTCCCAGAGTAATCGTGATAGTAAACGATGGTGACAAGGGGTAGGAGATCATTATATTGCTCATCTACTGTAATCATTCTTATTTACCAACTTGAGAATAACTCTTACATATCAATCAAACGAATAATTTGTATGTAATTGGAAAATAATGACAATATTTAAAAACAAGTGCTCTTATGCTACTCTTTATATCTGTCCATTAGATTGAACATGTTTGACCTTTTTAATAAAATTAGAGTACATGAAACCACGTGTTTGTTTCTATTTCTGATAAAGGTTTGTATAAAATGACAAGGTTCGTGTTATATCTACGTTCTCTCTTAGTCTCAATACTTACCTTGTACACCTATATATACATTTACTAAAAAATCAGCTGATTCAATAGAATAACTGTCGCATAATTGTCAATGGGTCAGATAATTATAGAGTTGAATACCAATAGATTTGTACTGCCAAGGGGCGGATCCAGCCATTTTAAAAAGGGGGGTTCCAACCCAGGACAAATTGGGGGGGGGGGGCAACTATATGTCCCCATTCAAATGCATTGATCGTCCAAAAAAAAAAGAGGGAGGGTTCTAACCCCCGGCACCCTCCCCCTGGATCCAGCGCTGCTGCCATTCAAAAGAAAATTATTTTAAATAATTAATGTGTTACACATGGAGGTATCAGGATTAGTCACAGGGAAAAAAACTAACTATAGTCTGACTTTCATTTGATCAATCCTGACATATGGATACAATATGTAGTAAATGTCTGCTCTTTGGTCGGGCTGTTGTCTCATTGACACATTCCTCATTTCCATTCTCAATTTTGTTAAGTAGTGTCTTTGATTAATTTTATTTTTCGATATAATTAACTTGATTCTGGACCAACTTATATATACACATAGTAATATATTACTGTCCATGACGTTAACTCACTTAATCCAGTATATGTGTTTTTATTGATTTTTGACTCTGATGTTTTATTTGAAAAACAAAGATGTTTGTTTAACTAGTTTTTAGAGACAGCAAGTACTCTCCACACGTACTACTGTGTTAATTTAACATGTTGATACAATTTAAAATGCACTTATGTAATTCAATTTTCATTAGTTTGAGTCATATCTCGTCGAATAATTTTTAATGTACAGCCTAGGATTATTATTTAAGTATAACTTTAAATCTTCGTTTCTGTACTCGTACTATGAGCACCAAATGGAATCATTGAATGTGTAGACAAAGTTAAATCTATGAACTTGAATCTGTCAGTTTACGCCCATTAAGCAAAACAAAAGAGATAGAACAATCAGCTAGCTTACAATCAAACACATATAATGCTCCGAGTATATTTTATAATATATTTCATCATAATTACAAAAGTGGAATCAGAAATGATGCAGTAATAACTACTGATATTTCATCAAAACAATAACTAAACAAAATGAAAACTGTTTAATATGTATTTACCAGAAACATTAATCTATCAATGTCATCTTCAACTAAGTAATAATACGTTATTCGAGATAGTTTTATCTTAAAGACGTCAATTATCACAAAGTTACATGTATTGTATAAAGGAGCCAATCAGAATGCTTAAAGAAACGATATCAAACAATTTCACGCTGTGTGAGGACCGATTTCATTTTTCAAAATCAAACGAGCATACTGATATTAAACATGCAACTTTGTTTCAAAGAAACAAAAACATGCAATTATCAAGAATTCTGTTTATAGTAGTATCGTCTTTTGCTCTGCTTTTAAATTACATTTCGTTAATGGTGTTAAAAAAGTCGCCTAAGTTACGAAAGTCGAGATTCGAAAAATTAGTAATACTTTTAAGTATAAGTGACATATTGTTTCTTGTTGAAGTTATCACCTACATTATAGTGACAGAATTTGATAACGGACTCGATATAGCATATACGTATGCATTTCTCAGTGTAGCACATTTAACAGAGGGAGCATATATGTTTTCATTATTCCAATGTTTTCTAATTTGCTTGGAGCGTCTCAATGCAACATTTTCGGTAGAAATTACTTCTATTAGATTAATAACGTCAAATAAAGGAGTTGTTATTGGATGCAGTGTATGTCATATTGTCTCTGCTCTTCAAACGATAATTGAAATATTTCTGTTTCAAAACAGTTTATCAGTATGCAATACAAGTGATTCAAGTATCAATATAGATTTAGTTATACCAATGTCATTGATTTGTATTTGTACCGTCCTGATTTATGAAGTTATCGTTGTTAGAATCTACAAGAGGCAACATAGTCATCAAGGTTCTTCTAGCAACACAATGGGACAACGAATGACAACCAAAGCTCTCAAAATACTAAGTGTAGTGACCACGATCACACTTATTGTTAACGTTCCGAGTTGTTTTATTGCAGTTTATTCAAATTTCTATAGACCTTCGGAAAACATTCGTAGATGGTTACTTTACTGTTACTTTCTAGTTATGATGAAAACAATCGTAGATCCAATACTTTATGTTTTTTGTGTTAAAGATTTTCGTGACCAGATTACAAAAGTTATATGTAGGAAAAACAAAGTGACACCACACATATAAAAGTCAACTCAAGTATGGGATATACATGATATACTAATTGGAACATTATGACAAGTATGTCAAAAAAGAAAGGGTCAATATAGTGCATCAAATAATTTACTAAGATATATTGGACAATACTAAAATATATATATAGAAATTACCAAAGTATAAAGAACAATACTGTACAACCTATTACATAATCGACATTCAACTGGCTCCGGCGACCATAGGTCGCATATACGAAGACATACAATACAGAAAAAAACAAGGTATATATACTTATAGTATGCAGGTGCAAATTACAGTCTGTGTATTTCTGCTTAGTCCTGCGCAGTGTGATATTCAATCGACATGATAACGAAAACAACCTTTTTCATGTACAAAGACGGTTTGACAATATGTCGGTTCCTTTATTTTGTTATTGTACACAGTTATGTTTTACAATTAATCCATTAGATCTCCAATGTAAACATGCATTTATGGATATGTTAATCTAAGTTACATGACTTTTGGATTGTTAGTAGTCGTTCTTCGCTATGAATTAGTTTACGGCATCTGTGAGTATTGTCATGTCCGTATTTTTGAATTTTGGTTTGTGTTAATGTATTGTGTTTTCATCGGATAAGAGACTTATATAACATTAATAGTATAATGTTCAGCAATGAACCGATATAACAAACAAAAAAAAACAAAAATCATAGAAAATAAAAAGATGAAAGCATATAATTTTGAACAAGAGACAGATGTCATGAGCACTAAACCACCTGAAGTCTTTTAAAAAGAAATGCAAAAATTTAACTGGAACTATTACATGTATTGAGGATAGGGAATCAATACCTACTGTTCTTAATAAAAAAAGACATTCAGATTGTAAACATAGCCAGCGAATATGTTTTTTTAAATAAACTCATCATCGATACCAGGCTTTAAACTGTGTAGAAAAGAGACTTCAGGTACATAATTCTACACAATTCTCTGAACATAGTTCGTTGTTATTCAGTTTTACCATGAATCATTTTCGAATGTGTTTATGTATACATCAGATACATCATATGCACTGCATAGTCTTAAAAAAACATCAATTGGAAATCTACACATATCTTTATCAACCTATGGTCCTAAATACTTAATAAGGATCCATAATATCGTTCTATGTAGTCCATACACAGATTTGAAACAAAACTCGCATGGATTTCAACTGTTCAACACTGAGAAATTAAATTTTATTCTCAGTTTATCTTACAGTGTTTAATTATATTTCGTGTATGATCTGTTACAAATGATTTTAAATCATCGGATTATGGTGTAAATCTGTTACAAATGATTTTATAAATCATCGGATTATGGTGTCAATCTGTTACAAAAGATTTTAAATCATCGGATTATGGTGTCAATCTGTTACAAATGATCTTAAATCATCGGATTATTGAAAGTGTCTAATCTATTTTGCTTTACTCCCTAAAACACCATAATACAGTACACGTTTAATTTCTTTTTTAGTATACAAGACGTTTTCAAAATACGTTCATAATTAAGACAGAAAATGAGAAAATATCTTAATTAATTTTATAAAATTTCAATATATATAATGAACTCTGAAATATTTATATGAAATGCAGTTAGAATATGCATTTTCTATAAAACTCAGAATACAATTGAAAAAGGAAATGAGTTTACCGATCAAAGAGCAGAAAACTGCCGAAGACAACCGATGGATCTTCAATACAGCGATAAATACACAACTCATTATGATGGAAGTGTGTCTAAAATACATAGAACTTTTATATTATTTTTCAAAATGAATTTTATCAAAAATTTAATAAGAAGTATGGGCAACCGGATTTTTTTTCATGCTATAGGTTGTGCAAAGTTGTAACATTCGGTATATATAGTACATGGAAAATTTGATTTGATGTGATAATGCTACACCATAGACATGATAGAACTATCAGATAAAATGTGAGCATATATCTCTTCTAACATGCTTTCAGATAATAAAGAAATATGATCACCAGACTTGTTCCAACTCTTTTTATTATAAAACTACTGGATATGTGTTATCTCTTTGTGTTATTTCTCCTAATATCTGAGTTAAATCGCAATTTAAGGTTAAGTCGGAAAAATTATTGAGTACCTTTTAAATTACATCCGTAAATACGATAAAACATAAAAAAGAACATGTGGTAAGATTGCCAATGAGACAACTATTCACAAAAAAAAACAAAATGACACAGACATTTTCAACTATAGGTCACCGTACGGCCTTCAACAATGAGCAAAGCCAATGCCGCATAGTCAGTTATAAATGGCCCGATAAGACAATGTAAAACAATTCAAACGAGAAAACTAACGGCCTGATTTATGTAAAAAAAATAGAACGAAAAACAAATATGTAGCACATAAAGTAACGACAACCACTGGCTCCTGACTTCGGATAGGCACATAAATAAATAATGTGGGTTAAACATGCTTTACGATGTATACATTAACGTTCTTACACATGATGTGTATTCTACATATAAATGTACTTCTCTCAAACTTTGGACATTCATTTAAGATTTACAGCAAATATTATCTGTTACTCCAAGATCCAAGACGGGGGAAGAAACCCGAGCTACCTTAATATGAATTTCTCGTTAACATTGATTTTTTCAGGTACCTTTTAAAGCGTTATTTGTGGAGTCAGCACATAATAGTCATGTCAATTAACATAAAATAACATATATAGGACTACAAAAACTTGTTCATGTGCAAATCAAATTATTGTCGATTAAAATTTGCCTGATTTTTTTTTCATTCTCCTAACAGTTCTGCAACTAGCGTCATTTCATTTAAAACTTTTATGAACCAGAAGAATACACACCTAATTATAAACTACATGTAAATGGAAGGAGAAAAGTTTGATCGTAAAAACCCTGAGTGTTCACATTTTTTTCTGAAATTGAAGTCAAAGGTCAAACATAAAAACCACAAGGAAATACCAAACTAGATCAAACTAGATGAAATTTGACAAAACTAATATTATCATTAAAGAATGAATATCACAAATAGCCAGGAGATTTGTAACACTTTTGAGTCATCATAAGCATACTAAAGGCCGATAGGAAATTACGAAATTTGGCAGTTAAAAGCAGGAAAAAACAACTTATTTCACGTGTCTTATGCATCAATTATTCATTTTGCACATCGTTCATTGTAATAAGGAGAGTACAGTATCATTCGAGGTAAAATTTAGCCTTTCTTTCAACATGATTAATATGATCGAGTTCCTTACAACTACATTAACATAGTAAAATAAGTTCCTTTAGATAATATTTCATTTGTGTCAATGAAAAAGAACTCCTTTGATATAAAGAGTAAACTCAGTATGACAGGGAAGACGTGAATAAATAAGATACTCATGGGCATTTGTACTTTACACATGTTGAGCAGTATCTGCTTAAACATCGGGAGCTCATGAAACCACTCCCTGTTTTTGGTGGTGTTCGTGCTGTTTAGTCTTTAGTTTTCTATGTTGTGACTTGTGTACCACTTTTTGTGTGTTTGTGTTTTTTCAGCCATGCCGTTGTTAGTTTTTTTTCGATCTATGAGTTTGAATGTACCTCTGGTATTTGTTGCCCCTCATTTACATTTAATCTGACGCTCATACTTCTTTAAAGGTTGTTATAAACAAATTTGAGTGATGGACATTGAGAATATGCTTGTTATTATTTTAATCGTTATCGAATAATTCTATCTTTTGATTCACATGTATGAGTTATTATAAAGTCTGTTAATAAGCAAAATCACAGATAATGAGCAATTAAATTCTATCATATATTTTTTTTAGAAACTTAAATGACACAGACATTAACAACTATAGGTCACCATACGGCCTTCAAAAATGAGCAAAGCCAATGCCGCGTAGTCAGTTATAAAAGGCCCCGATAAGACAATGTAAAACAATTCAAACGAGAAAACTAACGGCCTTATTTATGTAAAAAATTAGAACGAAAAACAAATATGTAACACATACAGTAACGACAACCACTGAATTACATACTCCTGACTTCGGATAGGCACATAAATAAATAATGTGGGTTAAACATGCTTTGTGATGTATACATTAACGTTCTAACACATGATGTGTATTCTACATCTGAATGTACTTCTCTCAAACTTTGGACATTTATTTAAGATTTACAGCAAATATTATCTGTTACTCCAAGATCCAAGATGGGGGAAGAAACCCGAGCCACCTTAATATGCATTTTTCGTTAACATTGATTTTTTTCCGGAACCTTTTAAAGCGTTATTTGTGGAGTCAGCACATAATAGTCATGTCAATTAACATAAAATAACATATATAGGACTAAAAACTTATTCATGTGCAAATCTAATTATTGTCGATTAAAATTTGCCTGATTTTTTTTCATTCGCCTAACAGTACTGCAACTAGCGTCATTTCATTTAAAACTTTTTATGAACCAGAAGAATACACACCTAATTATAAACTAAATGTAACTGGAAGGAGAAAAGTTCGATCGTAAAAACCCTGAGTGTTCACATTTTTTTCTGAAATTGAAGTCAAAGGTCAAACATAATCAAAGCGCGAAAGCACTGTAAAGGCAGTTAATTACAGGTTGTGTGTATTTCTAGTCCAGTTATATCATTATCTTCCATAGAACAGAGGTGGTTTGTAGAATTTAAGATTTAGAGTTCTTTGGTACCTAGTTCGCCTATATCTATAGTCTACTGTTTACAGTATATTTTTTGTGCTTCGCCATGAAATGCATTTTAGCCATGGCCTTGTCAGTTTGCTTTAAATTTATGAGTTTGACTGTCCCTTTGGTGTCTTTCGTCCCTCTTCTTTAGACATAAAAGAACTTTTCCTTTTCAATATAAATAGACTATTTTTAATTATTGATTGTATACGCATATTCTATGACTACCATAAAAGATAGTTCACAAAGATTGACTAGTCTCTGTACTGTGTGTATAGCAAGAACATCAAGTAAAATGTAACATAATGGTAAAGGTACATAGTAACATGTCAACTTTTTTGATGACCATACCTGCCAACTGTCAGTATTTGCAGAGTATTTCCCCCATCGAGCTCCAGGCTCCAAAATGGAAATTTTTTAAGAGCAATTTTGTCGACTCTTTAAAGAAAACAATTCATTCAACAATGGCTATAAGCGTGTTAATGCAAGAAGAAGCCAAAAACCACATTAGAATATATTTGAAGGGAATCCATGACAATCGCCCCATTAGCAAATAGCCCCACTTTTTCACTAACTCGCCCCACTTTAAAAAAAAACTGCCCCAACCTGGATTACCAAATCGCCCCACTTGTGAACTGTGATAAATCCTGTTAATATTACTCCTGCCAACTCGCCCCACCTAATAGAAAACGATAATATCTAGATAAATATATTATTAACTAGGAAGAATTTAGTAATGCCAACTCGCCCCACTTATGTAAAAAGATGTTATACCGTTGTATATAAGTTAAATTCTGTTAATATTACTCCTGCCAACTGGTCCCACCTAATGGAAATCGGTGAAATCTAGATAAATATATTATTAACCAGGATGAATTTAGTAATGCCAACTCGCCCCACGTATGGAAAAAGATGTTATCCCATTGAATATAAGTTCAATTCCTTATATTGCCTTATGATACAATTAACAGGTTTCTTTTCAATTGTTATGCAAATAACTAAGCTTCAAAACTTACATTTATTCTTCAACAATCAGTTTTTTTTTAGAATTATAATTTCGGTATATATCAATAATAGTAATTAAATTAATTTTCGGTTTGTTTGTATTCTGTGTAGATTAGTTTTCATTAAAGTGGTGCGAGTTTTAATTTTTAATTATTTATATATATATTAATCTAAAAATTACCGTTTTTTTATAAGTAGGGTGAGTTGGCAGGAGTAATATTAAACAGGGTTCTCGCTAAGGCAAGTCCATGAGTCATGGACTCATCAAAATCTGTCTGGACTCACCATTTTCAAAGCTGGTGAGTCCACAAATACATCAATATTGAAATATTTTGTATAAACTGAACACAGTTACCATGACTCACCGTGGCCAAAAATGACGAGTCCCTGGACTCGCCTTCAAAAATCCTTAGCGAGAACCCTGATTTAACATGATTTAACCAATTTCACATGTGGGGCGATTTGATAAATCAGTTTGTGGTGTTTTTTTAAAAAGTGGGGCGATTAGCCAGTGGGGCGACTTGTCCTGCTTCCATTTGAAGGCCCCCTTGAAGGTTTTGTATGACTATATGAACCATCTTTCACGTAAAACCCCCATGTGCATTTTGAAAAGTTGGCAGATATGTTACTAACTCCAGGCAAAATCTACCGGTATGAATGAAAAAGAAGTTTCCAATTAAGGCTCTGTGGCCAAAACAGCTGTCTCATTAGCATTTCAACCACTTCCCATATTTGCAATTAAAACAATAGAAGAAAATTATTCAACGCAAAAACAAAACTTACTTGTAAATATGAAATTCTCTTTACGGTATTAGTTTTTCTCATTGTTTAATATTGTACAGTAGTACCTGTAACTGCTTATACCTATTTCTTATTCACTTTTGCTTGATAAACTCACTAAATATCATATACATGTACATTGTACCATATGTATTTTTATATGCATTCCAATAACATGAACAATTGTAATTCAATTCTATATACCAAAGCAAAATGAACTGCACCACTTTCATTCACTAGTATGCATCTTTTGGCAAAATACAAGTTCTTAGATGACACAATTAATATAATATATATTTATTGATAAAAAAATAAAATTTAGTATACAACTCTTTAACAGGTATAAAAAAAAAAGCACAGCTGTGTCATAAATTGTGAAATCTGTGCTGAAAACATAGACATTGATGGTATTTGAGTAATTCCATATGTGAAGCTCAACATTAGCTTGTCAGTTGGTGGTGGACAGTTATAGTTCCTTTCTGCAGGCTAGGATGAATGACTTTTCAGGAAAACCAATTTCACAAATCAAAACTTTCCTCTAGATTTCTCCTACAATAATCATCCAGTTTAGTTCTTTTGTTTTAATTGGACACCATCCTGATTTTTAATTTTTCAAACCATTCAGTCTCTTGCTTGCAAATGGTGCATGAAAATAGGATGGGTATGGTAGTAGTCAAGTCTCTTTAAAGTGGGTTTGTGCCCTGAAAAAAAGTTTTATAACTTAAGTTTAATTGAAACTTGTGCAACACATATACCTAAATAACTATATAACATAGAAGAGAGCATCATTCGTGTCAATGTTTTGTTCCTGTTTACATTGTCATTGATATTTTTTCAGAAAGCCTGAGGCATAGCTCATGAATGCCTGTCATTAGACATTACATCCTAAATTAACATAATTACTGCTAGAATAATTATCTGTATGATATACGTACACTATCATTGTACAGCCCAAGTCTTCAGTATATATAATTGTTGCATTCATTCACTCCTGTGTTCAGTCGTTCAAAAATATTTAAACATCAACAAATGAACTTTAATAAGGACAAGAAAACACTAGAAAAGATACGTACGCAGCAGTTAGTAATCATCAAAAATCTGATGGATAACTGGATACCATAAGAAGAAGTACATACAACCCGTGTTTAAGTGTATTTGAAAGAGAAATAAATCTGGTTAAACGATGTAAAAAGGAGAAATATATCTGGTTAAACGATGTATAAAGGAGGAAAAAATTGTAGATATTGCATTACGATGCGTTCTACCTAATAGCACGTGGATATGTTTACATATTTAGACTTGACCCAGTATGACCCGTGCCTTGTATGTCACCACCGTCGTTTAACTGTTTAAACACTTGACTACAGTCGTGTATAAGCTAGACAATAAAAAGCTTAAGCCTGTACTATTTGTGTGAAGTAAATGTGTTTGTTCTGAATATTTAAATTGTTTTACCTGATAACAAGGACGTATATCTATCCGTTTCCTTCTCAATCCACTTTGTCAAATTCTTCGAGCTTCTTCAAAACATACGTATTACTGCGCCCGGAAGTGAAAAAAAATATGAGAAATCCTCGTAAAATAATGCTATTTTCAATTTTGTTGAATCCATTTTGTTATATTATTATACAAAGATAAAAAAAAAGTTACGATTAATTATGAAATTGCATATCATTATACGGAACGTTTATGGACTATTTTTTAAGTCGGTCATTTTGGCGGGAAATCATGTACACATACACACGTCGATTGGCTGGTACCCGATTGTAATGTTACACATCAAATATATCAAATAGCTAATACCCGGAACGTAGTACAGGGAACCAGGATAATAAGTAGACAACATACATAACTAATACCGAAATTGAAAACGCTTTACGGTTTCTCGTTCATAAATCGAATTCCGCTTTGAATTATAGAAGATGCAATATTAATCATGTTCAGTCGACTTTTCATTGTTATATCAACGTCTGAACTAATTAAAGAATCTTAATATGTCAGATAACACTTGAAATTGACCCGACCTCTTTCCTCACGGAATATACAAATAATTATAGTTTGTAGTCAGGTTGACTGCTTATAATGCAAAATACACATTAATAGCAAGTTCTACAAAACGAACAATACACACTGATCGTTTCTTAGTCCCCAATGTAAATGAAAGAAACAAAAACCATATCATACCATAAAAAGAAGAGGAGAAATTCGAACATTTCCGGATCTATTTCTGGCCAAAAGACCCCCAGCAAAGATTGAGTATAAAAAGATGAACCTCATGACTTAAAAGTCAGGCCTTAAAGCACTGCCTTTAAAAACCACAAGGAAATACCAAACTAGATCAAACTAGATGAAATTTGACAAAACTAATATTATCATAAAGGCCGATAAGAAATTACGAAATTTGGCAGTTAAAAGGGAAAAAACAACTTATTTCACGTGTCTTATGCATCAATCATTCATTTTGCACATCGTTCATTGTAATAAGGAGAGTACAGTATCATTCGAGGTAAAATTTAGCCTTTCTATCAACATGATTAATATGATCGAGATCCTTACAACTACATTAAAATAGTAAAATAAGTTCCTTTAGATAATATTTCATTTGTGTCAATGAAAAAGAACTCCTTTGATAAAAAGAGTAAACTCAGTATGACAGGGAAGACGTGAATAAATCAGATACTCATGGGCATTTGTACTTTACACATGTTGAGCAGTATCTGCTTAAACATCGGGAGCTCATGAAACCACTCCCTGTTGGTGTTCGTGCTGTTTAGTCTTTAGTTTTCTATGTTGTGTCTTGTGTACCACTTTTTGTGTGTTTGTGTTTGTTCAGCCATGCCGTTGTTAGTTTATTTTCGATCTATGAGTTTGAATGTACCTCTGGTATTTGTTGCCCCTCATTTACATTTAATCTGACGCTCATACTTCTTTAAAGGTTGTTATAAACACATTTGAGTGATGGACATTGAGAATATGCTTGTTATTATTTTAATCGTTATCGAATAATTCTATCTTTTGATTCACATGTATGAGTTATTATAAAGTCTGTTAAGGATGTCTGCTGCTCAAAATCAAAATAACAAGAATCATTCAAACTATGCATTAATTGATAGGGCTGATATGTTAGTTAAAAAAAAATAATATAAAAAAAAATGTCCGTGTCCAGTTTTTTTGCGGCAGTAACATCTTTACGTCCACAATAACATGCATGGGAAAATCTGCAGTTTTTTCAGGAAGGGGTGGCCTTGTTTGAAATACAAAAAACATTTAATGTTACTTCATAAATCAATTTTTATTCCAATGACAAGCAACAATATATGTTCAAGTGTATGCAGATAATACTTATTAAAGCATTTTGGCCAGTCATGACAAAATCATAATAATAAATGCACACAATGATTTCTGAATTTACAGTAAACAATTCTGACATTACAATTCTTTCAAAAAGTCTGAAACACTGTCAATAATTTTTGCTGATTTGGTTACTCTGGCTTTGGACCCACAGGGTTCACTAAAAATATCTTTACTACCTGTTCTACCATTTCTGGAATAAGCAAGTCGTAAATGACTTAAATTAAGTCCACTTCTGGCAATACAATTTGCCGTTCTTTTAGTTACAACTTTATCATTCAACATCTGTTTTAGTGAAGGCACATTTTTATTCATTTGTTTTAATGACACATAATTATAAAATACACTAAGCTCTGATTGAAAAACGTTCTGAACATCTGTAAAATTGTCAATTTTTTCATTGACCAATCTAAAAAGTGCATTAATATCATCTTCAGCATTGTGAGCATCATAAGAAAGGTTAATTAATGTGTCACACAACTTACATTGTGAATATGAGCCAAGATTGGGAAAGGAAAGTTTAAACAATTTTAAAGTATCAACAAAGCCAACAACAAGGAACAATCATCTAAGGCATTGTACAAAACAGGACAATCATAATTATATATGTTATGACCAAAAATTACATTATCGGTGGTTTTTTCTAAAAATGAAATAAAATCAGTCAGTCCTTCTTTTACGCCAACAGCTCGGACAATTTTGTCAAGTAAATATAAAGAACCATTTTGGAATGTCAATCCTGTAACCTCAGCTGCTTTAGGTGTTATTTCACGGGCTGGTAGAATGTACTTAGAAAATGTTTCCAGACCTCTCCTTGCTGATATCTGCGTTAAATGTAAAGTTCTACCTGAAGAAAGAAATAAAGAAAATAATGAAATATATATTACATAATGGAAATACATGTAATAAATTATTCCTACATGCTGTTTTCTTTGTATGAATTGTTGGTGACCTGCGTGCCGATTTTGAGTGGTGTGATGTAATGGGAAAGATTTAGTACTAATCTTCAGGATTACCTAGCCATATTCAAATGTACTTGTTTGAAGCCAGGAGCCTTAGTTTTTCAATGACTATTTTTTGTGGTCTGTCAGAATGTGGAAATCATCAATGCTACAAAATGCATAGTATCTCATTGACACAAATTTCAACAAGAATCATTCATGCATAAAAAGGTCAAAGTGTCCTACCATGCTGTACGTACTACTAAAGGTTGAGTATTCTTGCTATAAAATATTGTAAAGTACTCGATGCAAAATGGACCTTAATGCATGATTAAATATTGTCTTTTCTTTAGTGAGGGTTTTGTCTCTATAAGCTCCTTTTTTACCTAGTCCTGTAGCTTCAATGTCAAAGTAAATATGTGTCATTGTTGATATATCAGGTTTACTGTCATTCTCTACTGGTTTGTTTTTAGGGGCAGGAATCTCCAAAATTTTCTCATCACTATCTTCAGTTACAGTGTCAATCATGGTATTGGACTGGCAACATACCCCCTCTCGTACCTCAAAAGTGGAACTAGACTGATTGCTAAAAATAAAAAAGGATAAAAATTTAAGCACAATAGAAGGGCTTTATGGTCAATCCACTTTTAAAAAATGACCTTAACATTTTGGTAACTGACCTTAAAATTAGTATTCCTTACTGATCTAAAGTCTGAAATGATGGATAAATTAAAATATAAATGTTATAATGCTCTGTGTTGAAGTCCGTACTGTGACCTATAATTGTTATCTTTTATACATTGTGACTTGGATGGAGTTTATTGTTGTCTCATTGGCACTCATATCACATCTTCTCATTAATTTTATAGTTATACAATAATTTTTAGGGTATCCATTGCACTATCGCACAAAACTTTTCAGAATCTAAACATATTTTTTTATCCAGGGATCACATTATCTAGAAGGAAGAAAACAGTTTGTAAGTTAAAATTAAACCACATTCATTGAATTTTGATTGCTGAAAATACATTTTTTATATATCTTCTCATCTTACCATCAAGTCTGCCAATGGAAAAATTAAAATTATATTCAAAATCACAAACTGGGTAATATATGTCCACAAAGTATGTGGTGCAAACTATATAACACTTACCGACTGGCTTTCAATGCAATTCTACGAAGTTTGGCCTCAGTTGTAATGGCTACGGCTTTTCGCTTTCTGGCCTGTATGTCTCTTAGGGTTGCAAGTTTTCTTGTGTAAAGTCCTGGTGACAATCCTCTTGACACATTAACCTGAAATTATAAGACATGTATGGTGTTCATAGCTATTTACATATATTATAACTATAAGACAACATGAAAACATAAACAATAGATAAACAACAAAGCAGCTTATTTTTGAAACTATAATTAAATATACTTAAATTATTTTTGATGCCATGATGGTCTTTGATTAAAAAAACAATCCAAAACAAAGACCTCTTTGATTTTAATGGCTTACTTTGTGACAAGTTTCAAAACCTTAAACTCAGGATATCATATTTACTTTTATTAAATTAAAAATCTTCGAATTCCAAGGTAGTTCCATTTCTTATAAAAAAAAACCAGGACACAATAAGAGACTTAATGAGTTTTAATTTCACTATTTGAAAAGAAAATTATCTGCAGAAAATACTTATAAATATCTCTTATATGTTATACAGATGCATGCATAAAATCAGAAGAAAAACATCATAAAATAAATATAAGAAGTACTGTTATCGAGCTCACAAAAGAATATCCCACTCAACTCTGGTGGAAAAACCAATGGGCTGGATTATCTCCCTTTTTATATATATATATTTTCTTCCTTTCATGAACTGTTTTTAGTACATATAAATTGGAAGTAACTAGTAAATACAAAGTAAACGAATTTCAACAATCAACATGCTTTTCTTACATCTACTGTGTATCTGTGCCCTGTATTTTTCTGAGCAACAGCTGCAGCGACACGGTATGCAAGACTTCTAGACCCACCATAAAACCTGTTCTTCGGTGCTTTGGCTGCAACACTTTTATTAAAACTCTCATTACTCTGAGTACTTCCTAAATTGGCTTTTCTGAATTTAATATATATTTTTGAAATAATGTTGTCTGACAATGATTCTTGTAATGCCTTATCCTGTAAAGGTTTACCATAAGGTAAAGATTTGTACTTGATGCTTGGATCTGCAATAAATCTACACCAATCTGTGGAACAGGAACTATGATCTCCAAAGGGGTGTTTGGATAAAGCATTTAAGTTTTCTTCAATCTTTTTAGCTGTCCTTGAAGCATTTCATTATATAACTGATGACTTTGGGTGATAGAGTTGAATGTTTGTTTTTGAGCTCATACAGACGATTTCTAATGGGTTTTTTCATATGGTTGCTATCTGATAGTTTTACAATTGTT
The DNA here is from genome assembly GCF_036588685.1 of Mytilus trossulus. Taxonomy (NCBI): domain Eukaryota; kingdom Metazoa; phylum Mollusca; class Bivalvia; order Mytilida; family Mytilidae; genus Mytilus; species Mytilus trossulus. The sequence goes on along the minus strand of NC_086383.1, from coordinate 24,491,534 downwards.
GGATCTACTTTTGCACGTAGTCTGGCAATGGTTGTTGTGTCTTCATCTCCAATAATTGCAGTTATATTAGCACCCTTTGACCGTGACTCCTTGACCATATCGACAACCATATCGGGTTTTTTATTGGCTTTAGCTAGAGATGCCAGGCCTATATTATTATAGGAAATATATTGTATTATTTGCATTGTGTTGAAAGATCTTGTCAAGACGAACATTTTAAGCCCTTGTTTTTTAAAATCCAATGTACGGTTATGAAGTTATGAACAATTTAAGGTTGTCTTTTGGTCCCCCTTTTTTCTCCAAGATGGCCGCCACTAAAATTGTGTTGATTTGAGATTTTATAGTCATATTTTGAAGCAAGTAACAAGCACTGTGCCCTGAAATACTCTAATCTAGCAGAACACACTCCACTCTTTAGGGAAAATCATTAATATTCAGCAACATATATTATTAAAAGATTTTTTATCAGCGTCAAACAACCTTGAATCGTCCATTCTGATACTACTGAAAGGTATTGATAGCCATGTTGAAGCTTAATTTTCTACTAAATTACCCACACAAGTACAGAATTGTACTAAATTCACTATATTATTGTGCCTGGTCTGTTTAAATCTGAAATCTTGGTTCAACAAAGTAGAAAAAAAATCAATTTCTTGGTCTCTAAATATGCCGTTGCACTAATTTTTGCTAATATATCTGAATGGCACCAATTAACTAAGACCTGAATTAGCTTTTTCTGTACCAAATAACAACAAAATCTGTCATTTCTTAAAAACTGTGCAAGGTATCAAGCTGAAAATTGAGATACAGCATTGTGAAATATCACTAGATATGATTTTGATAAATGTATATGTATGAAAGGAAAAATGGCCGCCATTTTGAATCAAAATGGCCGACATTTTGACAATTTTTTCCTCGTAAAATCACATTTTCACTCACTGCTCGCTCATTTCTCAACCGATTTTAAAAATCTTGGTACCAAAATGTTTGTCTTGCATCCACCTTTTATTATATTGATTGCATTCTGTAAGTTTAGAGCTCTTTCTGATTTTTTTGTAGCAAGGATAGTGATTTACAGCAGTATATTTAAATTTTTCGGGTACATTTGTTGAAATAGATCATTTTGTTGCGATAGGAGTACAATGTATATGTTGTACTAAGACATAATAACCTGACCTTTTTAATTTGTAAATTCACAAAATAACATTTCACACAACTTTTAGATACTCTTCTCTGACAGTATATCAGTATCTTACTGGCTCAAAAATCCTTTGATCTTAATATTCAGTACAACAAAAACCAATTTTCAAGTCTAAGATTTGACTGTCTTTTTGATAAAACCAAATACATCTTGCATTTGTGATAAGCACAATCAATGACACTTCCAAGATGGACACCTTATTTGTGAATATTTGTATTCACAAATAAACAAAAAATAAAACTAATTCCTGAATCTTGCTTTATATTTTTATTAACAAGAAACCATCACCAAGTAAGACCTTTACACAATACATGTTCATCATAACATGCAACCACATTATATACAGATTTGAGTACAATGACCACATAAAACTTGCAACAAGAAAATACAAAGCTTCTAGTACCATACCACCACATAAAAAAAACAAGCAACTCCAAAGTTATGAATTAATTCGAATTAATTCAACACAAAAGTCATAAAACATGCAACAAGTAAATACAAAATTATGAGACATAAATTCATAATGAGTACCATGCCACCACATTACAATACCAAGCAAATCTAAAGTTAAGAGTACATTCAACAAGAGTACATTCAACATATAAAACATGCAACAAGCAAATCCAAAGTTGAGTACCATACCACATAAAACATGCAACAAGTAAATACAAAGTTATGAGTATCATACAACCACATAATAATACCAAGCAAATCCAAAGTTATGAGTACCATCGCCACATAAAATATGTAACAAGTAAATACAAAGTTATGAGTACCATACCACATAAAACTGCAACAATAAAAAGTTATGAGTACCATCACCACAAAAAACATATAGGAAGTAAATGCAATTGAGTACCATCACCACATAAAAAGTACAACAAGTAGATATGAAGTTGTGGTCACGATCACCACAAAAAAAACACCATGCAACAAGCATTATTTGTATCGCTCAGCTACAGAGTTATGCAATTTATAGAGGACATCATTAAAGATTTATACAAATTATGAGCATCTTTTTTTTTATTTCAATTTGTAAAGCACATGTTCATGCGAACATTTTTACCAAAATTTAATAAAACATAAACTTGAAAAGTCTGGTTGATTCTTGGTCTGGATAACTTATTCTTGCATGAAACGACGAATGCCAGGTGAAGATTTAGATGTTTATACATGCATTGTTAAATGCTGCTATGCTGCTTTTAGACTAATTTATTTAGTAATTAGTCAAAATATTTTCTACAGTATTGTTCGTACTCATATTGAATTTTTTGATAATTGGTTAAATACCAAGTTCTACCACCAGAGTCCTTTGATAAAATTTCAAAATCTAAATAAAAAATAAACATTTCATCAATTTCACTAATATCCTCTTTTTCAGGCCATTTGAAAAGATTCTGTACAGATTTTGCAGGATGTAAAAATTTTACTTTGAAAATAGTATTTTCCTGGGCTATAACTTGTCCAGGATACCATGTATCCATATAGGCCACAACAACATTTTTACCAACTGGACATTCATTCAATCCAGTCATTATCATATCATGATCAAAAGACTGAGAAGAACTTTCAACATTCAAAATAATATCAGAGTTATTTTCAACAGTATTCTTTGAAGCATTTTCAACTACAGACTCAGTTTTCTTCCTTTTAGGAACAGGTTCTTTGAAAACTTTGTAGCTTCAATACATTTTTTTAATTTAATATTTTCTATTTTTTTCAATACAATTTCCCTCTGTTTTTGCATAATTTCATCTCTTTCATTTTTTGATTTAATAACAAAAGACACAATACTGTTAGAGGGGACTGTTTGTGTATAGTCAGCTGCCAATACAACTTTAAGATGGGAAACAAGTTCATGTAAGGGAAACTGAATACCATTGGCCGAAAATTGCAATAAAAATTTGTCTTCTGGATTGCATTTTAATACTTTTTTTCTAAATTTTAACTGTAATTTTACTGCTTCCATTTTTTCAGTTTCATTCAGTTTTTTTAAGTTTTTATTTATGTCTTGTGAAGTAAACCATAAACCTCCTATTTTTTCAATGTCCTTGGTTAAAGATTGAAGTTCTTGTTGCTTTGAATTTTCTTTTCTGAGTTTTTCCTCTCTTTTGTTTTTCAATAATAAAATGTGTTGATTTTTAATATGTTCTTTTCTCAGTTTAAATTGTTTTAACATTGCAGGTGCCCTTTCTCTTGCTATTTTAAAAATTTGTGTTTTCTTTTCTGTCTCCATTTGATCTAGCCAATGTAATGTTTTGTTGTTGGTAAATAAAATTAAACCTTCCAATGCTATTATGTTAGCATTGGGTTTTTCCCTTTTTAATCGGTCTAAATTTGCAAAATCACGCTCTGAAACTATATTTGTTGGTTTTACAGTTGTCGATTCATCTCTAAGTTCTTTGCCATTAACCCCTTCTGTTTCTTCATTTAAAATGCCACCTGGCAAATTATCAAACAGTTGTCTTTCTATTATAATACAAAAATTTAACAAAACAATTTGTAAGGCTTCAGTAGTTAGAATATTTAATTCTTCATTATCAATTAAAAATAAGCTTTCAAAAACTTTATCCTGAACAGTATATTCAGGATATAAGACTTTCCCTTCAACCAATTCTGTTGCATCTACTGAGTATTTTTCTAAAATCTTTTTAAAATCAAACCAAACTTTATTCAAATCTAAAATATGAGAGGTGCTTTCAATAATACGCCAAATAGGACCGGTCAAAATTTTATCAACTATTCCAAATGCCCTACAACCAGCAAGATAGACTGGATTATCTACATAGTGATAGACAGAAGTTATTAATGAATTCCTTTCTGTTATGCTGAAAAATGAATCAATAAATTCTTTGATGTGTTCTCTATGATAAAAAACTGCTGCTCCCATGGAAAATAATAAATTTATTCTGTGACCGTGAAAAGTACTCATTTTTAAATCAACTGGAATATCAAGCTGTTTTAAAAAGGTTAAAAAAAGCTGACCGTACCCAGATTTTTCGTCAGCACCTGGCACACACAGTTTTGTACTAGCACGAATGAAATCAGATGTGTTTTGGTTGTATGTAAATTGATGAAAACTTTCAGATTCAAGTACACTTTGTTCCCATAACTTTAACCCTGATTCTGCCTGTGAGGCTAAATTCACTAGAATGTGCAGGTTACATTTAAAGCCATTTAATTTTGATATTTTTTTACGAATTTCTTCAGAATTGTCTGAGCTGTGTGGTATACATTCAAGTTTTATTTTTTCGAGTGATGTTTTAAGACATGTATTTACTATGTGTCTGTCTGTCGTTGTATTTTTTATTGACAACAATAATTCCTTTTTTTTTTCAGTGTAATTTTCCTGTAAAAGTTTTGCCATATCTGTTATAACTAAGTCAATAATTTGTAAGAAATTTTCTGTATCACCACGCAACATTTCAACTAAACCGATGCTGTACTGACCACTATCAGTCCCTATTTGCAGCCCCCCAAATTCACGACCATCCCTTTTTGTGCCATCTGTATGTAAAGTGTTATTGTTGCTACTAAGCATTGCTTCTGTTGCCTGCAATTGTGCTAGGATTTTGGCTTCTATAAGCATAGTTTCTGCAAATGTTTTTTTTGGTAATCGATCAACCTTTAACCCCCCATTTTTTCTAATACAGTACGAACAATTTTTTCAACGTTACATACTCCAACATTCATGGACAGAAGTGAAGCATATACCTCCCTTATGGTGTCATTATATTTCCCCCCATGAAATGTTTGTACTATTTGTGATTTCATTAAGTTTTCAATGTCTTCTTTTAATATTTCGTTTTCATTTTCCAAATATTTCATTCTGTTTACTATATCTGAGTCGGATTTTTTTATTGAGTCAACAGTTTCATTCCTATTTTCTTTTTTGAGGTTTTTGTTCCGGTAATATCTCAGAAGTGCTGATTGTCCTTTATACTTTCTTTTTATGTTCTTATTTCTTTGTCTTAAATATTTCATTTCTTTTTCATGTTTGTTTTTTTCAGATGTTAGTTGTGAAATACGTGTTTGCTTACGTTTCAGTCTTTTGTTTACATTTCTTGTAGATAATTCAGACATTTTTGATAGACTATCAGTGTATTTAGCTGTTACTTTTTTATGTTCTTTTCTGATTTTGAATAATTTCAAGTTTGCACTACATTTCTGTTGTCTTGTTTTTTCCAGTTTTTTTTCCAGGTCAATAATAACATTTTTTTGTTCGGCAAACTTATGAGAAGCGTTAGTGATGAAGCCTTGAAACCTTTTATTTTCAACCTTTTCTGAGCTAGTCCTTTTTTCATTTGAGTCTAGATTACACAAGGTATTTCTTTTCTGAGGGGGGGTATATTGTTGTGTCAAGAAGGCACTGACATTTTGCCTATCACGTAAAGAAATCTTTGACAATTTTTTATAAACCAACTCAATATTGCGTTTTAACCCATCAGAGTCAGGGGTGTAATTTAAGTGACATATAAATTGAACCCACAATGCAACTGTTTTGAGTAATATGCTATGTTGCATTCTTACTTTTCTCAATTCAACAATAAGACCATTTGTTACATTAATTTTATATGGTATCGGAGATGGATTTTTCAACCAATCCAAACTGATACCCTCTTTTTCACATATGGGACCAACATCTTTAAAAGCAATCCCTATGGCTTGCTCTTTACCAACAGAAATATCTTTTTTCGTAAAAACCGATTTCATTTTGTTTCGAATTTTCCTTACAAATACAGACACATTAACACTACTATAATTAAGATTTTCTAAATTAATAGGTATGTTTTCCTTAAAAGAGAGTTCTACACTATCTTCAACTACCGCTATCACACAATGCCAAAACAGATATTATTGCCATACATTCTGCTTTAACTTGTCTAAACTCCAATCATCTAAAAAAAAAGCACCAACATTTCAAATGTACAAATGTAATATTGGTGTGCTTCTTAGTCATGCTATTAATTGTTTGAAATGTTGACCAGCAACATTTTTAAAATAACAAATAACTAGGGACCTTTGAGTTTATTGCATTTCTGATAAAGTTTTTTAAATTACATATCATTATATGCAACAACCTCAAGAGTCACAGATTAGTTTACACTTATTTTTAAAATGCCTTTATAGTTGTCAAGATAAAACTTAAAATGAAAGTTACTTGTTTTATTTTTAAACACCATAAACATGTAGGATTAGGCATCAAAGTATTGTTCCATAGAGACCACAATCGTCCAGCGATGTCTTCAATTCATCTCACCACTGACCAGCAATGTGCATAGATCATATACTGAAAAAAAAACAGAGGGACCACAAAGAAACAGTTCTAGTTTACATGTTGAAATGTTGTGTATATATATTTACACATTTATATATGACGTAATGAATCTACCTATTACTAAATACTGGAAAATACTAAAAATTAAAAAGATGTTGAAAAGTACAGCATTTATTTCTCTTGTCTTTTCATAAAAACAGTCTTTACTTATTTTTTATGGAGTTAAATTTTGAATACATATATATAAAAATGTTTTTCGTGGTGCAAACACGTGAAAAAAGTGATTGGTTATAAATACAAAAACTTATTGAATTAATATATTTGAAGCCGATAATGTTTTCAGTAAAATGCTGTCATTTATGTTTACCAACTAATAAATCTGATTACAAAATTATGAAAAAATATTTTATTTTTATAATGAAATGCAGCTTATCTTACTATATAAAATACTAACCGGTATACATGCAATTGATGAGAAGAGAATGTATCATCTGTCTGTCAACTCCCATGCAGGATAGGTACTTCCAAACATCAGTCTCTTCTATCAGTTGGGCCACAGGCACAGGAGATGGGGATCCTAAATTAAAATTAAAACAGTCTTTAAAAGAAGTTGATATTTATGTTTCAAATCTGTACATACAACGGCAACAATTGGGCCACATTTACTATTTCTTATTTATGTAGTCTATGACAATTTTGACCTGCTTTTATAAAATAAAAGGGTGTTTATAAAACTTGTAAGTGTGGGGGTTCTTACAATTCATGAATCTCATGTACATCTACAATTGTATGCAAGAAAATCACTGAAAACATTTAAAATAAGCAAAAAATTCAATTAAAATAATCCCCGATATACGGTAATAATATTTATACTAACCGATATTTACACGATTGCTGATTTCGAAAGATGTCTGTTGATGCTGCTCTGTGGATAATAATTATATAAATGTATGACGTCAGGAACATATTTATTTTTGATTCCAAACAAGACATCCTCAGAAAAAAAACCGTGCCGCGTAGTTCAAAAGTCCGTTACGTAGGTTTTCTTCCGACTCGATTAAATAAAAACGAAACTATGTTCAGTAAAAACAAAGATAGTAATAGAAAGACAAATAATTTATTACAAAATGAAATGGTACATAGAAAGATAAAAGATTAGTAAAAGGGGGAAATCTGACAACAACAATGGTCATTTTCCAGTGAAATCAGTCACCGGAAAACAAAATGGCAGCCAAATAACGCTAAACTGGCATCTCTACTTTAGCACTTCCTGTAAAATTCTTATTACATTTATGAACTCTAGGAATATTACCTGATGTCTCTGCTCTCTGGCAAATTCGACAGGCTTTAGATCTCCACTTGTAGTTGATTACTTTTCCTGTTTTCGAACCAATCATGGAGCAGTGTCCTGTTTGAAATAAATATTAAATAAATATGATTATTCAAGAAAACTTATTAACAAACTCAATCAGCTGACAGTGTATCCATTTAAACTCATTTTTGCAAGTGTTATAACTGTTGTAAAGTATGTTCATTATGAATTAATAATTCTAATATGATTTGCATATCCACAAATACTTGAATGTGATTGGTGTGTTAGTTTCTTTTCAAGGTTTACACTTCGATAAACCATGTTGCCGAAACTACTCACGTTGCCTATGGAAACATAACGTTGATGTGTATTCATTACCGAGCTAACACATCAATAACCTCTAGAAAAAAATGAGTTTAATCCTATAATAAATCCAATGATGTATCCTCCAACAAAAAAAAGGTCAAATACTTCTGTCACGAAAAGATGAATCCTAAGTTCATTACTCAGAAACAAAAAAATTGGAAATACTTGCAAATCAAAAGGAAGCTTACTCTAATGATGCTTAGCATAATGTCTTAAATTTTATTTTAATCGATCAATTGAGTTATCGTACACCATATGAAATGCTGACAGACAAGATGGACATACAAACTGATTACTATAGGGTATCGTATACAAATTTTGGGTCCTCATTAAGCATATCATAAAAACTGCATATTTTGTATTATACATTGTGTACATGTATACATTTGTATTTATTTATTTTATAAATGTCAGATTAATCATTAGTCCAAATCAGGATAAAAGGGTTTACCTGTCAGGCTGTCATAAGATCTGCCACTGCCTCTTCTTTGCCATGCAGCATCAACCGAGACTGTAAAATTGTCATTGCCATCAGATCTGAAGGGAAATAATTATACAAACTATAAAATAAAATATTTTAACACAAAATATATAGCTTAACAAGATTGTGATTAAATATATTTAACACAGCATATAAGATTTCTGACACAGAATGAATGTGTTGAGCACTATTATTAATGCCTTTTAATAAAAGGAACACACATTCATTTACATAGCTTTATTAAAATGACAGAACATTTAAAATTAATAATGATCAAGAGTTATCTGTCTTTATTAAAAAGAAGATATGGTATGATTGCCAATGAGACAACTATCCACAAAAGACCAAGATGACACAAACATTAACAAATATAGGTCACTGTACAGCCTTCAACAATGAGCAAAGCCCATACTGCATAGTCAGCTATAAAAGGCCCCGATAAGACATTGTAAAACAATTCAAACGAGAAAACTTTGCATGTTTTAAGTAAGTGTACGGAAACAAAACAAAATAACTACATCTATATAAAGTAAGTTCAATTATCTCCCTTTAAATACGTCAGACCAAGAACATCTTCCTGTATGCCTATTCTCTGTTAATGTAAATCAACTGTGTAATGTTTCATTAATATTGCTACAGTCATTTAGGAGGAGTACTAGCTGTGCTTACATGTACAAGACCTACAATGTATATTGTGATATTTAAACTAAGTAATTGCAATTATCTCCCTTGATAAAAATTCTGAAAAAAATATCCTCTTTCATGCACATCCTCAGGTGGTGACAACAACAGTGTGAAGTTTCATCATTATTGATTGAACCGTTTAGAAGTAATTGTGCTTACAAGATTTGTTGCCATTTATTGCTATATAAAACTAAATAAATTAAATTATCTCCCTTGAAATAATTCTAACCACAAATATTTTCCTTCATGCACAGCCTCAGGTAATGTACGTACTATAAACATTTCAAGTTTCATTAATATTGGTCCATCCGTAATGGAGGAGTTGGCCTTATGAGAAATATGGGCAGACAAAAATAAGATAATTTGAAATACAGTGTGTGTGTGTGGGGGGGGGGGGGGGGGGGGGGAGGGGGTAAAATATAAATTAATATCCTGCAATGACGCCTTTTTGCGACCTTATTAAGCTGACCGTGTGAGGGCTTCACAGCCAGTCAAGGTGGTTAATCACCCCCATCATCATCACCTAATAAAACTTATAGTGTTATTACATGAAGTTGTATCAGCTAGGTCATTCTGGTACATTATAATATGTTAAGGAATGAAATGGAATGTAGATGTATTTGTGCTTGCTACAAAACATGCTAAAAACTGGCCTTTCCTTGTTTTTTAAAGATTGCCAAATAAGTTTTATATTTTCGGAAAAGGAATATGTCATGTATGTATTGTATATTTATTTTCAAAGAATAAAATTTTAGATCATGAATATGGATATTTTTCATATCAACATTGTACATGTTGTATACATGTTAAAATAGGAGTGATAAACTAATAATTATGATCATACTCTCTAGTCATTTCTTTTTCTCTTTCTGTCCACTCTTCCATTGACTGGTCTGCAACAGATTCAATGACATCTCCAACTTCTCTTATTCTGTTGTCAATCATGCAGTGGCTGACTGTAGGGATATTAAGAATGGAAAGGCCATTTATCTGGTGTTCTCCAAGTCCAAGATCAATAGCAGCTAAAATATATTTGAAAAATATGTAAATCTTAATTATATTTTTTAACTATTTATTGTAATTTTTTTTAATTGATTTTGTTATTTGAAACAATAGTATATACTAGAGATTACAGATAAGTTTTATGAAAATCAAAGAAGATTTGGAATAGTTACGAAAAGTTTTAAAGATGACCATCTGAATTTAGTTTGTACTGAACATTTTAGCTTTTTTAACTATTCATTAAATCATTATACCTATAATACCTATAGGTTTGGCATTTTAAACAAAATACCAACAAACTTGGTAATTTGTAAGAACAGTATATAATAAGAGATAACTGATAAGTTTTATAATTATCAAAATTGGTTTGAAAAAGTTCTTGAAAATTTTAAAGGTGTCCATCTATATTTTATCAGAACTGCAACACAGTCAAAATTTTAATTGAGTGCACTTCTAGTCATGTTTAAGGTCATAGAAACATTTGTACAGAAATCTTGAGTCAATGTTATAAATAAAGTGATATTAGGTCAGTATCCTGTTCATTCATTATTCATTTTTTTCTTCTATGTATTTTGTGTGATTTTGTCTCATGTACATTTAATCCATATTCCTTTATTTTCTATTAAACAAGACAGCATGCCGACAAGACTGTCACATTCATCATGTTCAAAGCTTATTACATACATGTATACATGTTTTTTTTTTTAATTTTATAGTGGCTGTATAAATAAAAATACAATGTATTTTTTCTAGTACCTTCTTACCCAATATGAAAATATACCATTATACCAAACACTTTGTTGTTTCAATTAAATCTTACACCCACAGTTTAATCAGCCCAAATCAGGTTAAATTGGTATGGGGTCTGATCAATCTAATAATGTTTTATGATCAAATACAGATTTAGCACAGACCATTTTTGACTTTCTGGGGGAGGGAGAGTGGCTATTTTTTTTTGTGGAAAATATCCCTACCCTAATTTTTGTCAAAATAAAATATCTGGCCCGCATTTTGCCAATAAAAGAAAAGAAACTTTCCACATTGAACATATATGGGGAAAAAATCATCTGCATAGCGGGTGAAACAATATCCTGGTCGACATGAAAAGACTCCCCCCCCCCCCTAGAAAGTCAAATGCCCAAACATACAAATACTTTTCTTTAAGATGGAGTTCCTCCAAATTTTCTTTCGTCCATGGATATAAAGTTTCTGATTTATAGGGGATATCGGCTGACTTCAGCTTTTTATCATTTTAGTTTCTGTATATGTATATATGAGGGGGATAGGACCTTTGTCGGGACTCAGGGATCAGGTGTTTTTAAGCTCAGGATTTCGGGAATGACCCTTTCGGGATGCAGGAATTCTTCTTTTCGAATTTCGGGACCTCAGGATTTCATGTTTTTAAGCCCGTGATTTCGGGATTTCATGTTTTTAAGCTCGGGATTTTGGGATCAGGACCCCTCCTACCCTCCCTCATATATACTATATAGTGAACCTTACATATTAAGTCTACCTTTTTAATTCACGTTTTCAGGAAAGGGGATCTTTTCACTGTGTTTTTTCATGCGTTTCTCTGTTTCTGCGTTCATTCCTTATTTTGTTATATTTACCTAAAGCTAACTTTGTGTTTACATCCCAAATCTTGTGGTCATGTTGTTTTCCAGTTGGGATAGCGTTGAAGTTCCCACACGACTTATTTGTGCACAACACTTTCAACACTGACCCCAAGCCATATGTCTTTATATCAATAATGTTATGAAGAGACAGTGGTAGACCACAGTGTTTACATTGTTGTAGGTGGTCAGCAATAACACCAAGTTCCACTACTCTACGACCAATGCGCCAGTCATCTGTTGGGGTCAAGTTATTTCCGTCATTGTCTAAAACTTCTTCATGAGCAATATTTGAAATATCTGGGACTATTTTTTTACTTGTTACATCATATGCAGGTGGCAGTTAGGTCCGCTGCTGTATGCCCTGAGGTAATCGGTGCCCTGAGGTAATTGGTGCCCTGAGGTAATCATGGTAATGCGTCATTATATATATGGAAGTGTTTAACGACCTTGACTGGCCTTTCAGCCCTCGCACGGTCGGTATGCGTCATTGATTAAATACGCACGAAACTATAGTTCTTATTTAAATAGATCTTAATACCAAATTTTAATGTGACCAAATACCAAAGATGTCAACAAACTTCCCAAATGATTTTATTATTTGTATTCACCGATCATTCATTTCGTATGTATGTGTAGGGTGGGGATGACTGGTAAAATTATAAACTTTTTTTTTTTATTTTTTATAAAAGTTCAATTAATGATCTGAAGTATTCATTCATGACAGGGTTACCTGAGGTAACCCCAATTATAACAACAAATACAACCATTAAACTCAAGTCAACTGAGGTAACTTTATATATACATCACACAAACAATACAAATTTATGAAGTCCTACATTCTAAATTAAGAAATTGTGTAATTAAAATATAAATGTAAACACTAGCAAAGTATGTACTAAAAATTCTTTCATAACGGTAATCTGCGGTAACCCAAACAATAACAGCAAATACAACCTATTTAACTCAAGTTAATTCAGATCACCTTTACATATACATCACATAAACAATTTAATTTCAATGAATTCCTACGTAACAAAAGAAGAAAGTGGTTTATTACAGCATAATTGCATATACTAGCGAAGTATCTACTAAGTATTTTTTTATGACAGGGTTACCTCAGGAAAATAGCAACAAGTATTATCCATTGATATCAAGATAACTAAAGTTGCTTTTCCGATATATCACATAAACAATACACATCTATGAGGCCTACATGTAAAATAAAGAAATTGTTTGATTACAACATAAATATTTTCACTAGCAAACCATCTTATAAGCATTCGTTATAACATGAGTACTTGAGGTAACCCCAGACATAATTACAAATATAACCCACTTAACTCAACTGAAGTAAATTGAGATCACCTTTACATGTACATCAACTAAACAATACAACTTTCATGAAGTCCTACATTCAAAATAAAGAAGTTTGTTTATTACAATAAATGTAAACACTACCAAAGTATCTACGAAGTATTTATTCATGACAGGGTTACATGAGGTAACCCCAAAAGCTAAAATAAATACAACCCATTCAACTCAACTTAACTCAATGTAAATTTATATATACCTCGCATACACATTACAAATCTATGAAGTCCTACATTTTAGATTAAGAAATTGTGTCATTACAGCATAAATGCATATACCAACAAATTATCTACGAAGTATTCTTTCATAACAGAGATACCTCATGTTATCTAAAAAATAACAATAAATATAATCAATTCAAATTAAGTTAACTAAAGTTGCCTTTCCTGAATATCATATAAACAATACTTATCTATGAAGTCCAAAATGAAAAAGTAAATGGTTTATTAGAAGTTAAATGTATACTCTGGAAAACTATCTACGACGCATTTCTTACGTGACAGGGTTACCTCAGATAACCAAAACAATCACAACAAAGATAACCCATCTAACTCAAGTTCACTCAGGTTACCTTTAAATATATATACATCACATAAACAATACAAATCTATGAAGTCCTACATTTCAAATTGAAAAGTTGTGGAATAACAATATGAATGTATACACTAGCAAAGTATCAACTAAGAATTCTATCATAGCAGGGTTACCTGAGGTAACCAAAACAAAAACAGCAAATACAACCTATTAAGTTAATTCAGATCACCTTTACATATACATCACATAAAAAATATCACTTCAAAGAATTCCTACATAAAAAATGAGGAGGTAGGTTTATTACACCATACATATACTAGCAAAGTATCTACTAAATATTCTGTCATGCACGGTTACCTCAGGTAACTCATAAAATAGAAACAAGTATTATCCATTCATATCAAGTTAACTTAAGTCGCCTCTCCAATATATCACATAATCAATACCCATCTATGAAGTCCTACATTTAAAATAAAGAAATTGTTTGATTACAACATAAATGTTAACACTAGCAAACTATCTAAAAAGCATTCTTCATAACATGGGTACCTGAGGTAACCCCAGACATAATTACAAATATAACCCACTTAACTGAAGTAAACTGAGGTCACCTGTACATGTGCATCACATAAACAATACAACTTTCATAAAGTCCTACATTTGAAATAAAGAAGTTTGTTTATTACAATTAATGTAAACAATAGCAAAGAATCTACAAAGAATTCATTCAATACAGGGTTACCCCAGGTAACCCAATTATAACAACATATACAACCCATATAACTCAAGTAAACCCAGGTATCACCTTTAAATATATATGCATCACATAAATAAACAATACAAATCTATGAAGTCCTACTTTTCAAATAAAAAAATTGTGGAGTTACAATATAAATGTATACACTTACAAAGTATATACTAAGAATTCTTTCATAGCAGGGTTACCTGAGGTAACTAATACAAAAACAAAAAAAAACAACCTATTTAACTCAAGCTAATTCAGATCACCTTTACATATACATCACATAAACAATATAACTTTAATGAATTCCTACATTAAAAATGAAGAAGTTGATTTATTACACCCTAAATGGATAAACTAGCAAAGTATCTACTAAATTTTCTGTCATGACAGGGTTACCTCAGGTAACCCATGAAATAGAAACAAGTATTATCCATTCATATCAAGTTAACTTAAATCGCCTTTCAGAAATATCACATAAACAATACACATCTATGAAGTCCTACATTTAAAATAAAGAAATTGTCCGATTACAACATAAATGTTTACACTTGCAAACTATCTCAAAAGCATTCTTCATATTAAACATGGGTACCTGAGGTAACCCCAGACATAATTACAAATATAACCCACCAAACTGAAGTAAACTGAGGTCACCTTTGTATGTGCATCACATAAACAATACAACTTTCATGAAGTCCTACATTTAAAATATATAAGTTTGTTTATTACAACTAATGTAAACACTAGCAAAGTTTCTACGACGGATTCATTCATTACAGGGTTACCTCAGGTAACCATAACCATAATAACAAAGATAACCCATCTAACTCAAGTTAACTGAGGTCACCTTTATATATATTCATCACATAAACAATACATCTTCCATGAAGTCCTACATTTGAAATAAAGAAGTTTGTTTATTACAATTAATGTAAACAATAGCAAAGTATCTACAAAGAATTCATTCAATACAGGGTTACCTCAGGTAACCCAATTATAACAACATATACAACCCATATAACTCAAGTAAACTCAGGTATCACCTTTAAATATATATGCATCACATAAACAATACAAATCTATGAAGTCCTACTTTTCAAATTAAAAAAAGGTGGAGTTACAATATAAATGTATACACTTACAAAGTATCTACTAAGAATTCTTTCATAGCAGGGTTACCTGAGGTAACCAATACAAAAAAAAAAAAAAAACCTATTTAACTCAAGCTTATTCAGATCACCTTTACATATACATCACATAAACAATATAACTTTAATGAATTCCTACATTAAAAATGAAGAAGTTGGTTTATTACACCCTAAATGGATAAACTAGCAAAGTATCTACTAAATTTTCTGTCATGACAGGGTTACCTCAGGTAACCCATGAAATAGAAACAAGTATTATGCATTCATATCAAGTTAACTTAAATCGCCTTTCAGAAATATCACATAAACAATACACATCTATGAAGTCCTACATTTAAAATAAAGAAATTGTCCGATTACAACATAAATGTTTACACTAGCAAACTATCTCAAAAGCATTCTTCATAACATGGGTACCTGAGGTAACCCCAGACATAATTACAAATATAACCCACCTAACTGAAGTAATCTGAGGTCACCTTTGTATGTGCATCACATAAATATTACAACTTTCATGAAGTCCTACATTTAAAATATAAAAGTTTGTTTATTACAACTAATGTAAACACTAGCAAAGTTTCTACGACGGATTCATTCATTACAGGGTTACCTCAGGTAACCATAACAATAATAACAAAGATAACCCATCTAACTCAAGTTAACTGAGGTCACCTTTATATATATACATCACATAAACAATGCAAATCTATGAAGTCCTACATTTCAAATTAAAAAATTGTCGAATTACAATATAAATGTATACACTAGCAAAGTATCTACTAAGAATTCTTTCATATCAGGGTTACCTGAGGTAACCAATACAATAACAACAATACAACCTATTTAACTCAACATAATTCAGATCACCTTTACATATACATCACATTAACAATATACCTTTAATGAATTCCTACATTAAAAATGAAGAAGTTGATTTATTACACCATAAATGGATATACTAGCAAAGTATCTACTAAATATTCTGTCATGACAGGGTTACCTCAGGTAACCCATGAAATAGAAACAAGTATTATCCATTTATAACAAGTTAACTTAAATCGCCTTTCAGAAATATCACATAAACAATACACATCTATGAAGTCCTACATTTACATCACATAAACAATATAACTTCAATGAATTCCTACATTGAAAATGAAGAAGTTGGTTTATTACACCATAAATACATATACTAACAAAGTATCTACTAAGTATTTTTTCATGACAGGGTTAAATAGCTACAAGTATAATCCATTTGAATCGATATAAGACAGATCGCATTTTCTAAATATTGCGTAAGCAATTTACATCTGTGAAGTCCTACATGTAAAATAAAGAAATTATTTGATTACAACATAAAATTTTACACTAGCAAAATATCTAATAAGCATTCTTTCATAACATTTGTACCTGAGGTAACCCAAATATAATTGCATATAACCCACTTAACTGAAGTTATTTGAGATCACCTTTACATATATATCCCATAAACGTTATAACTTCAATGAAGTCCTACATTCAAAATGAATAAGTTGGTTTATTACAATTAATGTAAAGACTAGCAAAGTATCTACGAAGTATTCATTCATGACAGGGTGACCTCAGGTTACCCCAATTATAACACCAAATACAATCCATTTAACTCAAGTGAACTCATGTAACATTTTCATATAATCGCATAAACAATACAAATCTATGAAGTCTTACATTTTAAATTAAGAAATTGTGTAATTACAGAATAAATGCATATACCAGCAAAGTATCTACTAAGAATTCTTTCATAGCAGGGTTACCTGAGGTAACCAATACAAAAACAACAAAAACAACCTATTTAACTCAACATAATTCAGATCACCTTTACATATACATCACATTAACAATATACCTTTAATGAATTCCTACATTAAAAATGAAGAAGTTGATTTATTACACCATAAATGGATATACTAGCAAAGTATCTACTAAATATTCTGTCATGACAGGGTTACCTCAGGTAACCCATGAAATAGAAACAAGTATTATCCATTTATAACAAGTTAACTTAAACCGCCTTTCAGAAATATCACATAAACAATACACATCTATGAAGTCCTACATTTACATCACATAAACAATATAACTTCAATGAATTCCTACATTGAAAATGAAGAAGTTGGTTTATTACACCATAAATACATATACTAACAAAGTATCTACTAAGTATTTTTTCATGACAGGGTCAAATAGCTACAAGTATAATCCATTTAAATCGAGTGAACTCATGTAACATTTTCATATAATCGCATAAACAATACAAATCTATGAAGTCTTACATTTTAAATTAAGAAATTGTGTAATTACAGAATAAATGCATATACCAGCAAAGTATCTACGAAGTATTCTTTCATAACAGGATTACCTCAGGTAACCCAAAAAATAACAACAAGTATAATCGATTCAAATCAAATTAACATAAGGTTGCAGTCTTGTTATTGACAGCTCCATAGGCTTACATGCAAAACAGCAGATCTTAGAAAAAAAATTCATGTTCATATCATGTATGTACCAAAGTGAAATTGTGATTTAATTGAAAAAAAGGGGGTCTTAACGAAGAATAAAACGTTATGCAATCCTGAAGTCAACTCATTTTTTTTCTACTTTCTGTTTGCTATTTTTACTAGACCTCACCACTTCAAGTAAACATGATATCCTTCCACTTTCCTGAAATGATATCCCCAAAAGATGCAAGATTTTTTAAAAAGTCTATATTTATGTTTTCATTCACCATAAACCTATAAACAAAATGAAAAAAATGAGTTCAGAAAAAAATTCAGTCTACTAAATTATCTGTAAATATCATTCCTGTCTATCTTTATGAATAACCTGACCATGCACAGTTGTACAGTTGTTCACTGAGGTAACCTGCCCATGCACAAGAGTACAATGGTTCCCTGAGGTAACCTGACCATGCACAGTTGTACGGTGGTTCCCTGAGGTAACCTGACCATGCACATTAGTACAATGGTTCCCTGAGGAAACCTACCATGCACAGTAGTACAATGAATCCGGAAGTAATCTGACCAGGCACAGTAGTGCAATTGTTCCCTGAGGTAACCTGACCATGCACAGTAGTTCAATGGTTCCCTCAGGAAACTTGTCCATGCACAGAAACACAATGGTTCCCTGGGGAAACCTGACCATGCACAGTAGAATAATGGTTCCTTGAGATAACATGACAATGCACAGTATTACAATGGTTCCCTGATGTAAACTGGCCATGCACAGTAGTACAGTGGTTCCTTGAGGTAACATGATCATGTACAGTAGTGCAATGGTTCCCTGAGTAAACCTGACAATGCACAGTAGTACAATGTTCCCTGGGGTAATCTGACCATGCACAGTAGTACAATGGTTCCCTGAGATAAACGTACCATGCACAGTAGTACAATGGTTTCCTGAGGTAACCTGGCAATGCACAGAAGTACAATGGTTCCCTGAAGTAACCTGACCATGTACAGTAGTACAATGATTCCCTTGGGAAACCTGACCATGCGCAGCAGTACAATGGTCACCTGAGGTAACATGACAATGCAGAGTAGTACAATGGTCACCTGAGGTAACCTTACCATGCACAGTAGTACTGTGGTTCCCTGAGGTAACATGACCATTTACAGTAGTACAATGGTTCCCTGAGGAAACCTGACCATGCACAGAAGCACAATGGTTCCCTCGGTAACCTGACCATGCACAGTAGTACAATGGTTCCCTGAGGTAACATGACCAGGTACAGTAGTTCAATGGTTCCCATAGTAAAACCTGATCATCACAGTAGTGCAATAGTTCTCAGAATTAAACTGACCATGCACGGTATTGCAATGATTCCCTATTTACTTACCATGCACAGTAGTACAATTGTTCCTTGAACTAACCTGACCATGCATAGTAGTACAATGATTCCCTGAGGTTACCTACCATGCACAGTAATACATAGTTCCCTGAAGAAACCTGACCATGCACAGTAGTGCAATGGTTCCCTGAGGTAACCTGACCATGCACAGTAATACAACGATTCCTTGAGGTAAACTCACAATACACAACAGTACAATGGTTCCCTGAGGTACCATGACCATGCACAGTAGAACAACGTTTTCCTGAGGAGACTTGAACATGCACAATAGTATAATGGTTCCCTGCACAGTAGTACAATGGTTCCCTGAGGTTACCTGACAATGCCCAGTTGTATAGTGGTTACCTGGTGTAACATGACCATGCACAGTAGTACAATGATTTCCTGAGGTTACCTACCATGCACAGTAGTACAATGGTTCACATAAGTAACCTGGCCATACACAGTACAGTGGTTCCCTGCAGATTAGTATAATGGTTCCCTGGGGTTACCTGACCATGCCCAGTTGCACAGTGGTTCCCTGAGCTAACCTGACCATGCACAGTAGTACAATGGTTCCCTGAGGTAACCTGACCATGCACAGTAGAATAATGGTTCCTTGAGGTAACCTGACCATGCACAGTAGTAAAATGGTTCCCTGAGGTAACCTTAAATACACAACAGTACAATGATTCCCCGAGGGACCATGACCATACACAGTTGAACAATGATTCCCTGAGGAGACTTGACCATGCACAATAGTACAAAGGTTCCCTGCACAGTAGTACAATGCTTTCCTGAGGTTATCTGACCATGCCCAGTTGTTCAGTGGTTCCCTGAGTTAACATGATCATTCACACTAGTACAGTGGTTCCTTGAAGTAACACGACCATGCACAGTAGATCAATGGTTCCCTTAGGTAACCTGGAAATGCACAGTAGTACAATGCTTTCCTGAGGTAACCTGACCATGCATAGTTGAACAGTGGTTCCCTGAGTAACCTGACAATGCATAGTTGAACAGTGGTTCCCTGAGTAACCTGACAATGCATAGTATTACAATGGTTTCCTGAGGTAACCTAACCACGCACAGTAGTACAATAGTTCCTTCAAGTAACCCGATCATGCACAGTAGTACCATGGTTCCCTGAGGTAACCCTACCATGTACAGTATTACAGTGGTTCCCTGAGGTAACCTGGTCATGTATAGTAATTTACATATGACCTGAGGTAACTTTGTCATGTACAGAAGCACAATGATTCCCTTAGGTAACATAGCCATACACAGAAGTACAATGGTTCCCTGAGGTAACCTGAACGTGCACAGTAGTACAATGGTTCCCTGAGGTAACCTGGCCATGCTCAGTAGTACAATGGTTCCCTGAGATAAACTTACCATTCACAGTAGTACAATGGTTCCCTGAGGTAACCTGGCAATGCACAGTCGTACAATGCTTTCCTGAGGTTACCTAACCATGCATAGTTGAACAGTGGTTTCCTGAATAACCTGACAATGCATAGTTGAACAGTGGTTCCTTGAGTAACCTGACAATGCATAGTATTACAATGGTTTCCTGAGGTAACCTAACCATGCACAGTAGCACAGTGGTTCCCTGAGTAACCTGACCATGCACAGTAGTACAGTGGTTCCCTGAGGTAACCTGGCAATACACAATAGTACAATGCTTTCCTGAGGCTACCTGACCATTTATAGTTGTACAGTGATTCCCGGAGTAACCTAACAATGCACTGTATTACAATGGTTTCCTGAGGTAACTTAAACATGTACAGTAGTACAATTGTTCCCTGAGGTAACCTGACCATGTCGATAGTCCAATGGTTCTCTGAGGTAACCTGACTATGTCAATAGTACAATGGTTCCCTGGGTAAATTTGACCATGTCGATAGTACAATGGTTCCCTGGGGAATCCTAACCATGCACAGTAGTACAAAGGTTCCCTGATGTAAAATGACAATGCACAGTAGTGCAATGGTTCCCTCAGGTATCCTGACCATACACAGTAGTACAGTGGTTCCCTCAGGTAACCTGACAATGCACAGTAGTGCAATGGTTCCCTCGGTAACATGACCATGCACATTAGTACAATGGATCCCTGAGGTAACCAGACCATGCACAGTAATACAGTGGTTCCCTGAGGTAACCTTGTCATGTATAGTAATTTACATATGACCTGAGGTAACCTTGTCATGTACAGTAGAACAATGATCCCCTTAGGTAACATAGCCATACACAGAAGTACAATGGTTCCCTGAGGTAACCTGACCATGTCGATAGTACAATGGTTCTCTGAGGTAACCTGACTATGTCAATAGTACAATGGTTCCCTGGGGAAACCTGACCATGTCAATATTACAATGGTTCCCTGGGGAAACCTGACCATGCACAGTAGTACAAAGGTTTCATGAGGTTAAATGACCATACACAGTAGTACAATGGTTCCCTGAGGTAACCTGACCATATACAGTAGTACAGTGGTTCCCTGAGGTAACCTGATCATGCACAGTAGTGCAATGGTTCCTTTGGTAACATGACCATGCACAGAAGTTCAATGGATCCCTGAGGTAACCAGACCATGCACAGTAGAACAATGATTCCTTGAAGTAACCCGATCATGCACAGTAGTACCATGGTTCCTTGATGTAACCTTACCATGCACAGTAGTACAGTGGTTCCCTGAGGTAACCTGGTCATGAATAGTAATTTACATATGACCTGAGGTAACCTTGTCATGTACAGTAATTTACAGATGACCTGAGGTAACCTGGTCATGTACAGTAATTTACAGATGACCTGAGGTAGCCTGTCCGTGAAAAAAAGAACATAGGTGTAATCTAGACTGACTAAGCTGACGAAGGGAGTTATGAACATTTAATTGTGGTAACCTGAGGTTTATAGAAAATTAGCGTTTTGCAAAGTTTATCTGTGGTAACATGCAGCTATTACAATGACCATGAAGTTGTGACCTTAGGTAACTTCACCATATTCTAACATACAGAGGTATTCTGAGGTTACATATTTATATACAGTAGTTAAGAAATGACATTAGTTAACATGTGCACTTGGCCATGTATAGAAATGCAGAAGTGCCCTGAGGAAAACTGACAAAAAAGTGTTTTGTAAAGTTTATACAAACATGACAAAGTGTCGTAATACGAGTATGTGCAGTAATACAGAGTAACCTCTCCATGTACAGCAATACAGAGGTAATATTAGGTAACCTCACAATGTTCAATCATACAGAGGTGACCTGAGGTAACCTAACCATGTGAGCAATCATAGATATAATCTGAGATACAGGAAATACACAGTAATTTAGAGATGACCTAAGGTTATCTGACCATGTACAAAAGTCCACTGGAGATGTGAGCTTTTTCCTTGAAAATATCCAACATCTCTCAAATAAGATTGATTAAGACAATTAACATTTTAAAAAAGCAGTTATATACAATATAACCTGTGCTTGTAACTACGTTACTTTTAAAGTAATGTCAAAGGAAAAAAAATAGATTACTGTTCGTACTGCAATGTTTCTCTTTTTTAATACTGGTGAATAAAATCCTTACAGTGTGTACTGGCTGGTCATTATCGCGGATGATACGATGTTGATACTCATACACAGCTAATGAATATTATGCATGGATATAGATAAGATCACCATGTGTAGCCATAGACTGAGAGTTGTAGATTTGTAGTGTAAATATATAGATGCCGTTTATAGAATACAAAATTAGATCAGAAACATAGTTATTAAAATTGAGAAAGGAAATGGTGAATATGTCAAAGCGACAACCACCCGACCATAGAGCAGACAACAGCCGAAGGCAACCAATGGGTCTCCAATGTAGCAGAATTCCCGCAGCTGTAGGTGTCCTTCAGCTGGCCCCTAAAAATATGTATAATAGTTCAGTGATAATGGAAGTCATACTAAACTCCGAATTATACACAAGAAACTAAAATTTAAAATCATACAAGCCTAACAAAGGCCAGAGGCTCCTGACCTGGGACAAGCGCAAAATTGGGGCGGGGTTAAACATGTTTATGAGTTCTCAACCCTCCCCCTATACATCTAGCCAGTGTAGAATAGTAAAAGCATAACAATACGCACATTATAATTCAGTTCAAGAGAAGTCCGAGTCCGATGTCAAAAGATGTTACAAAAGAAGATAAATAAAATGTAAATAGTACATAAATAACAACAGACTACTAGCAGTTAACTTACATGCCAGCTCCAGACCTCAATTAAACTGATTGAAAGATTATGTGTTCATCATATGAATATCAGGCACAATCCCTCCCGTTAGGGGTTTATTATCATACTATCATAAATTATATGAGAAGAACATAACCCGTGTCATGCCAACAACTGTTTTTTTTAGAAATAGATGTGTTTAGTTCCGATTCAAAGACTCTATCAGTGAATCAATATTAAAGCCAAAATATGCAATCTTTAATGACCTGACAACAGTATCGTAACTATATCCCTTTTTAATAAGTCTATTTAAAGGTTTTGTTTCTGAGGAGAATACTGACATTTTTGTTATTTATATAGAATATTTCCATAAAAAAATGGATGTGAAATACCTGAACGTATAAGATGTCTGCATGTTGAGTTATATTTACGAATTATTTCCTTATACCGATGATAAAATTAAGTAAATGTTTTGACCAGTTTGTGATATCGAAAACCCTGGTGTTATAATTTATTAGTAATACATAAATTTCTCTCGCTAAAATTTAATACGTTGTTACATACACGAAAAGAAGTTGAGATATATAAACACCATAAGATGATGACAAGGGAACGTCACCATCTACAAATGGATAATTAACAATAGGAAATGAAAAAACATCTCTCTTATCAACAATTTTTGTATTAATCTTCCCGTTTATGATATAGATATCAAGATCGAGGAAAGGGCAGTGGTCATTGTTATAATTAGCTTTAATTAAAGTAAGTTCTACAGGATATATTTCTTTAGTATACATACGGAAGTCGTTATTATTGAGAGCCAATATATCATCCAAATATCTAAAAGTATTGTTAAATTTTTGTATCAAATATTGTTTTGATGGGTCTTTGCTAATTTAAGTCATAAATTGTAACTCATAACAATACAACCACAGGTCCGCAATAATTGGATCACAGTTAGTCCCCATTTGAATTCCAATAACTTGACGATATACGGAATCTCTAAAGCGAACAAAAATGTTCTCAAATAAAAATTCAAGCGCATAAATAGTATCAAATCATGTCTAATTGACATAGTTCTTTTGTTTATTGCTACTAAAAAATGATCGCAAAGAGTTTGAACATATGTACTCGCATTCAGACTTTTTAAATGCCCAGTTAATTAGGGATGTGATTTTTTTCTTAATAAGAATATGAGGCAAAGTGGTATATAGGGTAGAAAAATCAAAACTTTGAACATATTTAAAATCACCAATATATGCATGCAATTTATCAAGTACTTCCAATGAGTTTTTGACACTCCAAAAGTAATTAATTCCACTATTTTCAAAGGCCTTATTTGAACAATTTATTATCAGGTTTTTTATTGTACCAAGTGTACTAGTAAGTAAAACAGACAATTTAGTAGTTGAACAATCGACAGTGGCGGGTCCAGGGGTGTTCTGGGTATAGGAAACCCTTTTTTTTGGAGATCAGTGCATTTGAATGGAAACATATAGTTGGAACCCCCTCCTTGTGTCCTGGATTGGGAACCCCCCTTTTTTTAAATGGATGGATCCGCCACTGCCCCTCATGCAGTCGGACAAGATGGACTGATTTTCAATAACCTATCTATTAAATGTTATTCTTTTCTACTTATGTTACTTTAAAAGAAGTAACCAAAATCAATATATGCGTAATCTGTCCAAATGTTAGTGTCATATATTATAACTATTTTAAAGCCAATCGAGTAAAATACGGATTTATAATTAGTGTATGCTTTGCTTAAATGATAAAGATTTATGATTATTTTTACTTTGATATAATTGATGGAATACTTTTTACATATCGATTGTTTGTACAACTTTTATGAGAGAAAAAAAACGTTTGTGCCTGCCCCAAGTCAGGAGCCTGTAATTCAGTGGTTGTCGTTTGTTTACTAGTACGTGCTACATATTTGTTTTTTTTTCATTTGTTTTATATAATTAAGGCCGGTAGTTTTCTCGTTTGAATTGGATTTCATTGTTATTTCTGAACCTTTTATAGATGACAATGCGATATGGACTTTGCTCATTGTTGAAGGCCGTACGGTGACCTATAGTTGTTAATTTCTGTATCCTTTTTGGGAGTGTTGTCTCATTGGAATTTATACCACAGCTTCTTTTTTATATGTATCATTATTGAACGCATACATATCGTTATCTATGTTCTTCTATTTTAATTGTATATATCTACTACCCCTTTCGAATAAACAAAGAATGGTACACAAAGAAGCTTTAAATAAAATACATTCCAAACAAAGATAAGAAAAAACCAACGAAAGTGGTAATTATTTAACAATTTTGCATTAGTGTTAATGCTAATCTTACTGTGCAAGATGCATGCAGTACACTTAAATTCAAATAATGCCGTGACAGTTTATAGCGATATTTTTTGTAACAGCTCAGTGGCGGGTCCAGGGGTGTTCTGGTGATAGGAACCCTTTATTTTTGGAGATCAATGCATTTGAATGGGAACATATAGTTGGAACCCCCTCCTTGTGTTCTGGATTGGGGACTCCCCCCTTTTTTTTTAAATCAATAACCTATCTATTAAATGTTATCATTTTCTACTTATGTTACTTTAAAAGAAGTAACCAAAATCAATATATGCGTAATCTGTCCGTATGTAAGTGTCATATATTACCAAACACAATAATAGTCAAAGTTTCAACAGGACATTCACGAAACTTAGGCAGCAATCATTTCATTTTCAGAGGGGGGCTATTTTTTTTTTTAGTTTGTTTCTAATTGTTCTGCCACTATATGTAATGCTAAAATTGAAATGAAAGAAAAAAATGTTTTCGACCTGTCTCCAAAAAATATATTCTTTCGCCGAAGGAACAAAATCCATAGCCCCCCCCCCCTCCCCCCGAAAATCAAATTGTATAAAGATTTATTTACATAAATCTCTATGAAACCAGTTTTTGACAACTATTATTATAAAAGTGTTTTCTTTTTAATTATTTTAAGTCATTTACGTTTCACTAAATGAATATCTGTTCACGTTGCAATGATCACAAATAAACCAAATATTTGGATTTTTTCGTGAATTATTTGTCGTTACTTATTGTAAAAAAATTTATGTGTTCTTGTTTTCTCCTATTTCTCGCACATATACTGTCAGTCGAAATAGAAAGTACAATGATGTATTTATAGTTTATTCTATTTTTAGATCATGTTATTACTACGCATATGGGCACTATTGTCACGATTACCTGAGGGCACCGATTACCTCAGGGCATACAGCAGCGGACCTAACTGCCATCTGCACATCATATGAGGGGAAGCACTAATGACAGGACGATTGCCCGGATAGTGACAGGACGGTTGACCGGACGACATATAAATAGTCATAACTTTTTTGTTATTGGATAGATTTGTTTAATATTTGTAAACCTGAAAGATATTAAACTATATTTTATGAAAATAAAATAAAAAGAGAGAAAATAATTATTTTTGAGCAAAAAAAGTTGACCGGACGGTATTCACACTCGCCAATATACGCTAACAGTGATATATTCAACTGGTCGATGACAAATGTTAATATCTCTTTTGATTTACAATATTTGTCCATGAAACTCATGAATCTGTGAGATTTATAAATATGTTATACGAAAATATAAACTTGATTGCCAATAAACGGGTTTTTCTCAAAAAAAAGTTGACCGGACGGTATTCACCCTCGCCGATATACGCTACATATATATTGAAATGGTCGACGACAAGTGTTAATATCTCTTTTGTTTTACAATATTTGTCCATGAAACTCAGGAAGCTGTGAGATTTATAAATATATTATACGAAAATATAAACTTGATTGCAAAAAAACGGGTTTTTCTCAAAACAAAGTTGACCGGACGGTATTCACCCTCGCCGATATACGCTATATATATATTGAAATGGTCGACGACAAGTGTTAATATCTCGGGTTACACTAAAGACCTGAAAGTGGACCTGAAAAGACCTGAAAAGACCTGAAAGTATACGACTAAAATTATTCAAATTGCAACAACTTTTTTATTATTGGATGGAATTTCTTCAAGTTGGAATTTTATTAATTGTCAATATCCACATTTCATTAAAATTTAAATTTTTTAAATTAAAAACAAAATTTTGATGCCAAAAGTTGGACCTGAAGGGAGAAATGAAAAGACCTGAAGAAACAGGTTGCATAGGTTAGTACAGGCATAAGATCAACTTCAGTAACCTGGCAGTATGTTCTACACAGAAATATAACTGTACAACTATTGTTCTCAGTATAACAAAACTCACATTACATGTTTAAATATCCCTTATGTATAAACAGGTTAGAGGGGTAGTACCGGTACAGGCTTAAGACTAACTTCAGTAACCTGGCAGTATGTTTTACACAGAAATATAACTGTACAAAACTTTTTCTCAGTAAAAAAAACCTCATTTTACATTGTTGACTATCCCTTATGTATAAACAGGTTACATGTGTTAGTACTGGCTTAAGACTAACTTCAGTAACCTGGCAGCATGTTCTACACAGAAACATAACTGCAGAACACTTGTTCTCAGTAAAACAAAACTCACATTAAATGGTTGACTACCCCTTATGTATAAACAGGTTACAGGGGTTAGTACATACATAAGATCAACTTCAGTAACCTGGCAGTATGGTCTACACAGACATATAACTGTACAAAACTTTTTCTCAGTAAAAATAAACTCATTTTACATTGTTGACTATCCCTTATGTATAAACAGGTTACAGGGGTTAGTACAGGCATAAGACTAACTTCAGTAACCTGGCAGCATGTTCTACACAGAAACATAACTGCACAACACTTGTTCTCAGTAAAACAAAACTCACATTAAATGGTTGACTACCCCTTATGTATAAACAGGTTACAAGGGTTAGTACAGACATAAGATCAACTTCAGTAACCTGGCAGTATGTTCTACGCAGACATATAACTGTACAAAACTTTTTCTCAGTAAAAAAAACCTCATTTTACATTGTTGACTATCCCTTATGTATAAACAGGTTACGGAGGTTAGTACAGGCATAAGCCTAACTTCAGTAACCTGGCAGTATGTTCTACACAGAAATATAACTGTACAACACTTGTTCTCAGTATAACAAAACTAACATTGCATGGTTGACTACCCTTATGTATAAACAGATTACAGGGGTTAGTACAGGCATAAGATCAACTTCAGTAACCTGGCAGTATGTTCTACACAGAAATATAACTGTACAAGATTTGTTCTCAGTAAAACAAAACTCCTATTAAATGGTTGACTATCCTTAATGTATAAATATTTCAAAATTGATTATTATTTACAAAATAGCTCATTTTTTTTCAACTGTTCTGTCTATTTCACAAACAAAGTCTTCATTGCTGGTGCCAGTTGCAAAAGCCTCACCAACACAATGGGTTTTTCTGTGGAACAAATTCTTGCATATTTTGGATTGAATCTGTAAAATATAATGTTCATGTATATTAAAGTAAAGCCTTTAAGTAATGTGTCTTTTCAAAAATAGAAAATAGATAATTATGTAAAAGCAATTGTTACAAAAAATTATGTAAAGCAATTGTTACAAAAAATTATGTTGATCTATATGCATGATAAATTTGAAAAGATCAGACAAGATTATAAATAGAATATATAGAGTATACATGATTACCAATTGTTCTTCATCAGCATTTGTTCGAAATCCACAGCATGGACAGCATCCCACCATGTGTCCTGTAAAGAAAGGATGTTAAAAAAATGTGTGAGATATTATAATATTAACAAAGCACTTATTATTATTATCCAAAACAATATTTAAGAT
Organism: Mytilus trossulus; assembly: GCF_036588685.1. NCBI lineage: Eukaryota > Metazoa > Mollusca > Bivalvia > Mytilida > Mytilidae > Mytilus > Mytilus trossulus. The sequence continues at coordinate 24,461,895 of NC_086383.1, read as the reverse complement.
ACTCCTTCAAAATATGTGATACTGAAAGAATATATGTGGTTAACTCAATTGAAACATTGATTTCTTCTTCACACAATATCCAAATGCAAAACATAATTTCTCTGTCAGTGTTGTGGTATTCAACAATGAGAAAAATCATCCTTCTAATGGATTAAATATGTAATTGGGAGGGTAAAATATTGTAATTAATATATTTATTATTATGTTCAGTATTAATTTATATAGTTTTTATATAATACCTTCAAACATCATCAGTGTGTGTGCTATCATTACCCTTTTATTATTTACTTCTTCCTGGGTTATACCAAGCAGAGATTGTCCAGCCAGATATTTCTCAGCAAACTGCAATATATAATTAGAAACATTTAATAAAGATAGTGACATTAAGTTCTTAGCAATTTGCCAATTTACTAAATGATGTGCTGTTTTGATCAAAGTGTTGCACCCTTTTTTGTGTCAATAAATAATCTATACAAGTCCTGCTATTTGAAATAATGATGGGGTAATTAAAAAAAAGGTAAATATGTAGTATATATTTGAAGAGTTTTGTATGAAATTTTGAGTGAAATCTTTCAAAGCTTATACAATGTTTGTGTATAACCACTACCTCAATGCACAGATAAAATGTTTACTAGTATATGTTATTTAGAAACACTCTTTTGTTGATGAAATGACAATTATGTAGGATTTAATGTGTCTAAGGTGAGAAACTCATTACAGGTCTTAATCTAAGTCACTTATGTATAAGATGTAGGTGAGGGTTACATTATTTTGATATGGACCTTCATTATTTTTCAAAGCACATTTACTGAAGAAGCATTAACCCTGTAGGACTAACAGTGTCTTGGTTATGGACCTTTACAAGATGGGACAGATGAATGGATGAACACAGCAGAAACAAATTGAATACTACAATCAATAATTTTGTTAATTATGACTTAATTCATTAATATTAATGTATACCAAAAGACAGACGATGCCACAACTGGATCCATGTAGTTGTTTGGAATGGTCAGGTACTTCCAGTGTCCAGTTTTTGTACCCATTCTCTGGATGAAGAAGAAGCATCTGTCCTATGTATTTTCTGAGAAAAATATGTTATTTTGAGTTACATACTAAGTACTCCACACACATTAAATATCAGCATAAAAGCTTGCAGTAATGAAAATTTCAATGTAATTTATTTTATTTCAATCACTGTACCAGATTTACAAAAGATAAAGAACAGAATTTGTGAACAGTTCACTCACTAAATATATAGCATTTGACCCCTTTTGCACTCCTTTGCAGGTATCATCTTTTCTTTTATAAATATAAAAATTCTGGATAAGGTAGTTTACCTCCAATTCAAAAGAACTGTTCTCTTTTGATTTGGTGAGGCTCCCAAAGGGATATGCATTGTTTTTGTCCTGACAACAAAATAACAAAAATGTATGTATAACGTACCTGGTGCTGGAAAACAAGTAATGATTGCTTTGATCTCAGCTTCACAGTTGTCTACCATGAAATATTTCGGGTTCCAGTTAGGGTTCCATTCTTTAATTTGGTTGAGAGCCTTAGTGATGGTACTACTGTTTTCATACTGACATGCAAAAACAGCTACAACTGAATAATCCACATTTGTCTTGACGCACAAGAAAAACAGTGGAATTGAATATTTTGTTGTTCTGTATGTAGTATCTAGAAGACAAATCTCATTGCCATAAAGGTTAAGCAGTCGTTGTTGCCAGGTTGATTGGTATAAGAAAAAGAAACCTGTTGAGTCTCCAGTATCTTCTGTGTCCACATCAGAACCAGAGAAAAGAAACTTATATTCTGGCATGTCTTTCTGCCACTCATCAACATGAGCCATTAAGTTTTCCTGATCATATTTGGCCTTCAATCCCTTCAACTTAGCACCATAAACGAAGTTAGATATATCCCGCTGACTTGGGAAAAATCTTCTGTTTGTCCGGTTGGCACATTTCTCACCAGCAAATATTTCGTGTCTTATAAACTGCTCAAGTAATGGTCTTAAGCAGCTTGATGACACTAAACCTTCACCAACATACTCCTCAATTTTACCAATAATTCTTTTGTCCACTGGTATGGAAACTTCTGCGGCCTGAAATTATTAAAAGTTTTAACTAATGTACATGTATATACATAGAATCTATGAACTAGGCCTTATGTCCATAAATGGGGCATAATACAAACATTTTAATGTCACAAAATTTATTCATTTTGTGTTTGGTTCACTTACAAACTACTCTAAGTAAGGTTAAAGTTATAAAAATTATACACATATGGCCCCTGGAAAAGGTGAATATGCAAAATAGTTAACACTTGAAGGTTATTTCACTGAGGGCACACCGAAATAATTTCCGATTTTATTAATGAAAGATACTGCAAATATGCTGATGTTATTTTGTCGGGGCAAAACAGCATTTTAAGCATTAGGATAACATTAAACCATTACCAATTACTGAATCCTTTTGACTAACAGAAAAAATGACTTATAAGTTGTTAGCAAAATTTTAATTACCTCTCCATGAAAATGATTTTGATGTCCATTTCTTTCTCCTTGTGGCAATGATATAAAAATATGGCGTGTCATTGCCAGTTTAATATCTGTATCAGTTAAACTGCTTCTAATAACCCTGGACAGTTGCTCTTTTTTATACTTTGAGATACAGTCCTGTTAAAATAAATAATTAAAAATATATTACTCCTTCAGATCGATCTCTAAATCTATAAATCATTAAGCATTCTTTTTCCCCCTTGTAAACATATGACAATAATCATCTTACTTCAAGCTTCTACATGTAACACCCAAACTTCATGTTAACTAAGATTTCATCAAAACCAATTCAATGGAGTAGGAATTCTTTAGGAAGGGAAATTGATTGAAGGACTGACCAAAGTTCTGACAAACTGATATGGTGATCCTCATCTGAAAGGATATATTTACAAGAAAAAATACAATAAAAATGGTACATACACATACTGCAAAAGTTGTTCCATTTGAAGATAACTATGTTTGTGATTTTCATCATGAGATCAATTTTTTCAACAGAAGTTTTACAATTCCTTGAGAATTTTAAGGGATCTACAAATACTATGAAAATTGTAATGAACAAATAATTGTTCTTCCACAATACTTCTATATATCTATTTAAAAGAAATAAAAACTGTACCTATTTAATACTGTACAGATATACATGCAACAAAATAAGAAAAGGTGTATCAATACTATGAAAAATTGTAAACTAGCTAATTGTAAGATAGGAAAAAGATTATCACTACAAAATCAATAACTACCTTAAAGTCAGTAAAGAAAATCATCTCTTTTGCAATAATGGTCGCAGGACAGTTCATTTTTTTAGTTGTTTGGATGTGGAAACGTTTCTTTTGATAAGCAGAGTGATCCGATTGCTGAAATATTGAAACAGATACACGAAGTGTCACATCATTTAATAGTCATCTATTGTATAAACCATGTAAAATTCAAATGATCAGTATGGCACATTTTACTTAAAAAAATTAAATGTTCATCCTCAAAAGGACCACACATTGGACTATATATATATCTAGGACAAATCTATAAGTGTCTACAATAAAACCAGGTTCTACAGGTTAGTCATCAGAAGATACTAACCTGTAAAACCTGTTTGGTGTCTGAGAATGTCTGGTCCCTTATCTGGTCCTATGAGATATCACAGATGGATCTATAAGTGTCTACAATAAAACCAGGTTCTACAGGTTAGTCATCAGAAGATACTAACTTGTAAAACCTGTTTGGTGTCTGAGTATTTCTGGTCCCTTATCTGGTCCTATGGGAGATCACAGATTGATCTATAAGTGTCTACAATAAAACCAGGTTGTACAGGTTAGTCATCAGAAGATACTAACTTGTAAAACCTGTTTGGTGTCTGAGTATTTCTGGTCCCTTATCTGGTCCTATGGGAGATCACAGATGGATCTATAAGTGTCTACAATAAAACCAGGTTCTACAGGTTAGTCATCAGGAGATACTAACCTGTAAAACCTGTTTGGTGTCTGAGAATTTCTGATCCTTTGTCTGGTCCTATGGGATATCACAGATGGATCTATAAGTGTCTACAATAAAACCAGGTTCTACAGGTTAGTCATCAGAAGATACTAACTTGTAAAACCTGTTTGGTGTCTGAGTATTTCTGGTCCCTTATCTGGTCCTATGGGAGATCACAGATGGATAATAAGTGTCTACAATAAAACCAGGTTCTACAGGTTAGTCATCAGAAGATACTAACCTGTAAAACCTGATTGGTGTCTGAGAATTTCTGGTCCTTTGTCTGATCCTATGGGATATCACAGATGGATCTATAAGTGTCTACAATAAAACCCGGTTCTACAGGTTAGTCATCAGCAGATACTAACTTGTAAAACCTGTTTTGTGTCTGAGTATTTCTGGTCCCTTATCTGGTCCTATGGGAGATCCCATATGGATCTATAAGTGTATACAGTAAAACCAGGTTCTACACGTTAGTCATCAGAAGATGCTTACCTGTAAAACCTGTTTAGTGTCTGAGTATTTCTGGTCCTTTGTCTGGTCCTATGGGAGATCACAGATGGATCTATAAGTGTCTACAATAAAACCAGGTTGTACAGGTTAGTCATCAGAAGATACTAACTTGTAAAACCTGTTTTGTGTCTGAGTATTTCGGGTCCCTTATCTGGTCCTATGAGACATCACAGATGGATCTACAAGTGTCTACAACAAAACCAGGTTCTACAGGTTAGTCATCAGAGGATACTAACTTGTAAAACCTGTTTTGTGTCTGAGTATTTCTGGTCCCTTATCTGGTCCTATGGGAGATCACAGATGGATCTATAAGTGTCTACAATAAAACCAGGTTCTACAGGTTAGTCATCAGAAGATACTAACTTGTAAAACCTGTTTGGTGTCTGAGAATTTCTGGTCCCTTATCTGGTCCTATGGGAGATCAGAGATGGATCTATAAGTGTCTACAATAAAACCAGGTTCTACAGGTTAGTCATCAGAAGATACTAACCTGTAAAACCTGTTTGGTGTCTGAGAATTTCTGGTCCTTTGTCTGGTTCTATGAGATATCACAGATGGATCAAAACAGACGTGATTCATGCAGTCTATTATGCTGAATCAATAATATTTTGAAGAAACACATGCTTAAAATTTTAAGATTGATAATTTTGTTCCTATACAAAGTCAAAAGGCATCGTTAAACCCACACGGGTAACACTTACTTGTAGCAGCTTCTGCACACGTTTTGATTAACTTGTAACGTTGGCGAAAATCACGTGACACTCCAATTCTAGTGACGTAATACGAAAAAATACAAGTTTCACGTACCGGTACCGGTACAATTTTCCGATCTCAACCTCTCTAGTATCTTCTGATGACTAACCTGTAGAACCTGGTTTTATTGTAGACACTTATAGATCCATCTGTGATATCTCATAGGACCAGATAAGGGACCAGAAATTATCAGACACCAAACAGGTTTTACAAGTTAGTATCTTCTGATGACTAACCTGTAGAACCTGGTTTTATTGTAGACACTTATAGATCCATCTGTGATCTCCCATAGGACCAGATAAGGGACCAGAAATACTCAGACACAAAACAGGTTTTACAAGTTAGTATCCTCTGATGACTAACCTGTAGAACCTGGTTTTGTTGTAGACACTTGTAGATCCATCTGTGATGTCTCATAGGACCAGATAAGGGACCAGAAATACTCAGACACCAAACAGGTTTTACAAGTTAGTATCTTCTGATGACTAACCTGTACAACCTGGTTTTATTGTAGACACTTATAGATCCATCTGTGATCTCCCATAGGACCAGACAAAGGACCAGAAATACTCAGACACTAAACAGGTTTTACAGGTAAGTATCTTCTGATGACTAACGTGTAGAACCTGGTTTTATTGTATACACTTATAGATCCATATGGGATCTCCCATAGGACCAGATAAGGGACCAGAAATACTCAGACACAAAACAGGTTTTACAAGTTAGTATCTGCTGATGACTAACCTGTAGAACCGGGTTTTATTGTAGACACTTATAAATCCATCTGTGATATCCCATAGGATCAGACAAAGGACCAGAAATTCTCAGACACCAAACAGGTTTTACAGGTTAGTATCTTCTGATGACTAACCTGTAAAACCTGGTTTTATTGTAGACACTTATAGATCCATCTGTGATCTCCCATAGGACCAGATAAAGGACCAGAAATACTCAGACACCAAACAGGTTTTACAAGTTAGTATCTTCTGATGACTAACCTGTAGAACCTGGTTTTATTGTAGACACTTATAGATCCATCTGTGATATCCCATAGGACCAGACAAAGGACCAGAAATTCTCAGACACCAAACAGGTTTTACAGGTTAGTATCTCCTGATGACTAACCTGTAGAACCTGGTTTTATTGTAGACACTTATAGATCCATCTGTGATCTCCCATAGGACCAGATAAGGGACCAGAAATACTCAGACACCAAACAGGTTTTACAAGTTAGTATCTTCTGATGACTAACCTGTACAACCTGGATTTATTGTAGACACTTATAGATCAATCTGTGATCTCCCATAGGACCAGATAAGGGACCAGAAATACTCAGACACCAAACAGGTTTTACAAGTTAGTATCTTCTGATGACTAACCTGTAGAACCTGGTTTTATTGTAGACACTTATAGATCCATCTGTGATATCTCATAGGACCAGATAAGGGACCAGACATTCTCAGACACCAAACAGGTTTTACAGGTTAGTATCTTCTGATGACTAACCTGTAGAACCTGGTTTTATTGTAGACACTTATAGATTTGTCCTAGATATATATATAGTCCAATGTGTGGTCCTTTTGAGGATGAACATTTAATTTTTTTAAGTAAAATGTGCCATACTGATCATTTGAATTTTACATGGTTTATACAATGGATGACTATTAAATGATGTGACACTTCGTGTATCTGTTTCAATATTTCAGCAATCGGATCACTCTGCTTATCAAAAGAAACGTTTCCACATCCAAACAACTAAAAAAATGAACTGTCCTGCGACCATCATTGCAAAAGAGATGATTTTCTTTACTGACTTTAAGGTAGTTATTGATTTTGTAGTGATAATCTTTTTCCTATCTTACAATTAGCTAGTTTACAATTTTTCATAGTATTGATACACCTTTTCTTATTTTGTTGCATGTATATCTGTACAGTATTAAATAGGTACAGTTTTTATTTCTTTTAAATAGATATATAGAAGTATTGTGGAAGAACAATTATTTGTTCATTACAATTTTCATAGTATTTGTAGATCCCTTAAAATTCTCAAGGAATTGTAAAACTTCTGTTGAAAAAATTGATCTCATGATGAAAATCACAAACATAGTTATCTTCAAATGGAACAACTTTTGCAGTATGTGTATGTACCATTTTTATTGTATTTTTTCTTGTAAATATATCCTTTCAGATGAGGATCACCATATCAGTTTGTCAGAACTTTGGTCAGTCCTTCAATCAATTTCCCTTCCTAAAGAATTCCTACTCCATTGAATTGGTTTTGATGAAATCTTAGTTAACATGAAGTTTGGGTGTTACATGTAGAAGCTTGAAGTAAGATGATTATTGTCATATGTTTACAAGGGGGAAAAAGAATGCTTAATGATTTATAGATTTAGAGATCGATCTGAAGGAGTAATATATTTTTAATTATTTATTTTAACAGGACTGTATCTCAAAGTATAAAAAAGAGCAACTGTCCAGGGTTATTAGAAGCAGTTTAACTGATACAGATATTAAACTGGCAATGACACGCCATATTTTTATATCATTGCCACAAGGAGAAAGAAATGGACATCAAAATCATTTTCATGGAGAGGTAATTAAAATTTTGCTAACAACTTATAAGTCATTTTTTCTGTTAGTCAAAAGGATTCAGTAATTGGTAATGGTTTAATGTTATCCTAATGCTTAAAATGCTGTTTTGCCCCGACAAAATGACATCAGCATATTTGCAGTATCTTTCATTAATAAAATCGGAAATTATTTCGGTGTGCCCTCAGTGAAATAACCTTCAAGTGTTAACTATTTTGCATATTCACCTTTTCCAGGGGCCATATGTGTATAATTTTTATAACTTTAACCTTACTTAGAGTAGTTTGTAAGTGAACCAAACACAAAATGAATAAATTTTGTGACATTAAAATGTTTGTATTATGCCCCATTTATGGACATAAGGCCTAGTTCATAGATTCTATGTATATACATGTACATTAGTTAAAACTTTTAATAATTTCAGGCCGCAGAAGTTTCCATACCAGTGGACAAAAGAATTATTGGTAAAATTGAGGAGTATGTTGGTGAAGGTTTAGTGTCATCAAGCTGCTTAAGACCATTACTTGAGCAGTTTATAAGACACGAAATATTTGCTGGTGAGAAATGTGCCAACCGGACAAACAGAAGATTTTTCCCAAGTCAGCGGGATATATCTAACTTCGTTTATGCTGCTAAGTTGAAGGGATTGAAGGCCAAATATGATCAGGAAAACTTAATGGCTCATGTTGATGAGTGGCAGAAAGACATGCCAGAATATAAGTTTCTTTTCTCTGGTTCTGATGTGGACACAGAAGATACTGGAGACTCAACAGGTTTCTTTTTCTTATACCAATCAACCTGGCAACAACGACTGCTTAACCTTTATGGCAATGAGATTTGTCTTCTAGATACTACATACAGAACAACAAAATATTCAATTCCACTGTTTTTCTTGTGCGTCAAGACAAATGTGGATTATTCAGTTGTAGCTGTTTTTGCATGTCAGTATGAAAACAGTAGTACCATCACTAAGGCTCTCAACCAAATTAAAGAATGGAACCCTAACTGGAACCCGAAATATTTCATGGTAGACAACTGTGAAGCTGAGATCAAAGCAATCATTACTTGTTTTCCAGCACCAGGTACGTTATACATACATTTTTGTTATTTTGTTGTCAGGACAAAAACAATGCATATCCCTTTGGGAGCCTCACCAAATCAAAAGAGAACAGTTCTTTTGAATTGGAGGTAAGATACCTTATCCAGAATTTTTATATTTATAAAAGAAAAGATGATACCTGCAAAGGAGTGCAAAAGGGGTCAAATGTTATATATTTAGTGAGTGAACTGTTCACAAATTCTGTTCTTTATCTTTTGTAAATCTGGTACAGTGATTGAAATAAAATAAATTACATTGAAATTTTCATTACTGCAAGCTTTTATGCTGATATTTAATGTGTGTGGAGTACTTAGTATGTAACTCAAAATAACATATTTTTCTCAGAAAATACATAGGACAGATGCTTCTTCTTCATCCAGAGAATGGGTACAAAAACTGGACACTGGAAGTACCTGACCATTCCAAACAACTAGATGGATCAAGTTGTGGCATCGTCTGTCTTTTGGTATACATTAATATTAATGAATTAAGTCATAATTAACAAAATTATTGATTGTAGTATTCAATTTGTTTCTGCTGTGTTCATCCATTCATCTGTCCCATCTTGTAAAGGTCCATAACCAAGACACTGTTAGTCCTACAGGGTTAATGCTTCTTCAGTAAATGTGCTTTGAAAAATAATGAAGGTCCATATCAAAATAATGTAACCCTCACCTACATCTTATACATAAGTGACTTAGATTAAGACCTGTAATGAGTTTCTCACCTTAGACACATTAAATCCTACATAATTGTCATTTCATCAACAAAAGAGTGTTTTTAAATAACATATACTAGTAAACATTTTATCTGTGCATTGAGGTAGTGGTTATACACAAACATTGTATAAGCTTTGAAAGATTTCACTCAAAATTTCATACAAAACTCTTCAAATATATACTACATATTTACCTTTTTTTTAATTACTCCATCATTATTTCAAATAGCAGGACTTGTATAGATTATTTATTGACACAAAAAAGGGTGCAACACTTTGATCAAAACAGCACATCATTTAGTAAATTGGCAAATTGCTAAGAACTTAATGTCACTATCTTTATTAAATGTTTCTAATTATATATTGCAGTTTGCTGAGAAATATCTGGCTGGACAATCTCTGCTTGGTATAACTCAGGAAGAAGTAAATAATAAAAGGGTAATGATAGCACACACACTGATGATGTTTGAAGGTATTATATAAAAACTATATAAATTAATACTGAACATAATAATAAATATATTAATTACAATATTTTACCCTCCCAATTACATATTTAATCCATTAGAAGGATGATTTTTCTCATTGTTGAATACCACAACACTGACAGAGAAATTATGTTTTGCATTTGGATATTGTGTGAAGAAGAAATCAATGTTTCAATTGAGTTAACCACATATATTCTTTCAGTATCACATATTTTGAAGGAGTATCTTAAATATTGTTTTGGATAATAATAATAAGTGCTTTGTTAATATTATAATATCTCACACATTTTTTTAACATCCTTTCTTTACAGGACACATGATGGGATGCTGTCCATGCTGTGGATTTCGAACAAATGCTGATGAAGAACAATTGGTAATCATGTATACTCTATATATTCTATTTATAATCTTGTCTGATCTTTTCAAATTTATCATGCATATAGATCAACATAATTTTTTGTAACAATTGCTTTACATAATTTTTTGTAACAATTGCTTTTACATAATTATCTATTTTCTATTTTTGAAAAGACACATTACTTAAAGGCTTTACTTTAATATACATGAACATTATATTTTACAGATTCAATCCAAAATATGCAAGAATTTGTTCCACAGAAAAACCCATTGTGTTGGTGAGGCTTTTGCAACTGGCACCAGCAATGAAGACTTTGTTTGTGAAATAGACAGAACAGTTGAAAAAAATGAGCTATTTTGTAAATAATAATCAATTTTGAAATATTTATACATTAGGGATAGTCAACCATTTAATAGGAGTTTTGTTTTACTGAGAACAAATCTTGTACAGTTATATTTCTGTGTAGAACATACTGCCAGGTTACTGAAGTTGATCTTATGCCTGTACTAACCCCTGTAATCTGTTTATACATAAGGGTAGTCAACCATGCAATGTTAGTTTTGTTATACTGAGAACAAGTGTTGTACAGTTATATTTCTGTGTAGAACATACTGCCAGGTTACTGAAGTTAGGCATATGCCTGTACTAACCTCCGTAACCTGTTTATACATAAGGGATAGTCAACAATGTAAAATGAGGTTTTTTTTTACTGAGAAAAAGTTTTGTACAGTTATATGTCTGCGTAGAACATACTGCCAGGTTACTGAAGTTGATCTTATGTCTGTACTAACCCTTGTAACCTGTTTATACATAAGGGGTAGTCAACCATTTAATGTGAGTTTTGTTTTACTGAGAACAAGTGTTGTGCAGTTATGTTTCTGTGTAGAACATGCTGCCAGGTTACTGAAGTTAGTCTTATGCCTGTACTAACCCCTGTAACCTGTTTATACATAAGGGATAGTCAACAATGTAAAATGAGTTTATTTTTACTGAGAAAAAGTTTTGTACAGTTATATGTCTGTGTAGACCATACTGCCAGGTTACTGAAGTTGATCTTATGTATGTACTAACCCCTGTAACCTGTTTATACATAAGGGGTAGTCAACCATTGAATGTGAGTTTTGTTTTACTGAGAACAAGTGTTCTGCAGTTATGTTTCTGTGTAGAACATGCTGCCAGGTTACTGAAGTTAGTCTTATGCCTGTACTAACCCCTGTAACCTGTTTATACATAAGGGATAGTCAACAATGTAAAATGAGTTTATTTTTACTGAGAAAAAGTTTTGTACAGTTATATGTCTGTGTAGACCATACTGCCAGGTTACTGAAGTTGATCTTATGTATGTACTAACCCCTGTAACCTGTTTATACATAAGGGGTAGTCAACCATTTAATGTGAGTTTTGTTTTACTGAGAACAAGTGTTCTGCAGTTATGTTTCTGTGTAGAACATGCTGCCAGGTTACTGAAGTTAGTCTTATGCCAGTACTAACACATGTAACCTGTTTATACATAAGGGATAGTCAACAATGTAAAATGAGGTTTTTTTTACTGAGAAAAAGTTTTGTACAGTTATATTTCTGTGTAAAACATACTGCCAGGTTACTGAAGTTAGTCTTAAGCCTGTACCGGTACTACCCCTCTAACCTGTTTATACATAAGGGATATTTAAACATGTAATGTGAGTTTTGTTATACTGAGAACAATAGTTGTACAGTTATATTTCTGTGTAGAACATACTGCCAGGTTACTGAAGTTGATCTTATGCCTGTACTAACCTCTGCAACCTGTTTATACATAAGGGATATTTAAACATGTAATGTGAGTTTTGTTATACTGAGAATAAGTGTAGTACAGTTATATTTCTGTGTAGAATATACTGCTAGGTTAATGAAGTTGATCTATACCTGTACTAACCTCTGCAACCTGTTTATACATAAGGGATATTTAAACATGTAATGTGAGTTTTGTTTTACTGAGAACAAGTGTTGTACAGTTATATTTCTGTGTAGAACATACTGCCAGGTTACTGAAGTTAGGCTTATGCCTGTACTAACCTCCGTAACCTGTTTATACATAAGGGATAGTCAACAATGTAAAATGAGGTTTTTTTTACTGAGAAAAAGTTTTGTACAGTTATATGTCTGCGTAGAACATACTGCCAGGTTACTGAAGTTGATCTTATGTCTGTACTAACCCTTGTAACCTGTTTATACATAAGGGGTAGTCAACCATTTAATGTGAGTTTTGTTTTACTGAGAACAAGTGTTGTGCAGTTATGTTTCTGTGTAGAACATGCTGCCAGGTTACTGAAGTTAGTCTTATGCCTGTACTAACCCCTGTAACCTGTTTATACATAAGGGATAGTCAACAATGTAAAATGAGTTTATTTTTACTGAGAAAAAGTTTTGTACAGTTATATGTCTGTGTAGACCATACTGCCAGGTTACTGAAGTTGATCTTATGTATGTACTAACCCCTGTAACCTGTTTATACATAAGGGGTAGTCAACCATTGAATGTGAGTTTTGTTTTACTGAGAACAAGTGTTCTGCAGTTATGTTTCTGTGTAGAACATGCTGCCAGGTTACTGAAGTTAGTCTTATGCCTGTACTAACCCCTGTAACCTGTTTATACATAAGGGATAGTCAACAATGTAAAATGAGTTTATTTTTACTGAGAAAAAGTTTTGTACAGTTATATGTCTGTGTAGACCATACTGCCAGGTTACTGAAGTTGATCTTATGTATGTACTAACCCCTGTAACCTGTTTATACATAAGGGGTAGTCAACCATTTAATGTGAGTTTTGTTTTACTGAGAACAAGTGTTCTGCAGTTATGTTTCTGTGTAGAACATGCTGCCAGGTTACTGAAGTTAGTCTTATGCCAGTACTAACACATGTAACCTGTTTATACATAAGGGATAGTCAACAATGTAAAATGAGGTTTTTTTTACTGAGAAAAAGTTTTGTACAGTTATATTTCTGTGTAAAACATACTGCCAGGTTACTGAAGTTAGTCTTAAGCCTGTACCGGTACTACCCCTCTAACCTGTTTATACATAAGGGATATTTAAACATGTAATGTGAGTTTTGTTATACTGAGAACAATAGTTGTACAGTTATATTTCTGTGTAGAACATACTGCCAGGTTACTGAAGTTGATCTTATGCCTGTACTAACCTCTGCAACCTGTTTATACATAAGGGATATTTAAACATGTAATGTGAGTTTTGTTATACTGAGAATAAGTGTAGTACAGTTATATTTCTGTGTAGAATATACTGCTAGGTTAATGAAGTTGATCTATACCTGTACTAACCTCTGCAACCTGTTTATACATAAGGGATATTTAAACATGTAATGTGAGTTTTGTTTTACTGAGAACAAGTGTTGTACAGTTATATTTCTGTGTAGAACATACTGCCAGGTTACTGAAGTTAGTCTTAAGCCTGTACTAACCTCTGTAACCTGTTTATACATAAGGGATAGTCAACCATTTAATATGAGTTTTTTTTTTACTGAGAACAAGTGTTGTACAGTTATATTTCTGTGTAGAACATACTGCCAGGTTACGAAGTTGATCTTATGCCTGTACTAACCTCTGCAACCTGTTTATACATAAGGGATGTTTAAAAATGTAATGTGAGTTTTGTTATACTGAGAACAAGTGTTGTACAGTTATATTTCTGTGTAGAACATACTGCCAGGTTACTGAAGTTAGTCTTATGCCTGTACTAACCTCTGTAACCTGTTTATACATAAGGGATAGTCAACATTTTAATATGAGTTTTTTTTTACTGAGAACAAGTGTTGTACAGTTATATTTCTGTGTAGAACATACTGCCAGGTTACGAAGTTGATCTTATGCCTGTACTAACCTCTGCAACCTGTTTATACATAAGGGATGTTTAAACATGTAATGTGAGTTTTGTTATACTGAGAACAAGTGTTGTACAGTTATATTTCTGTGTAGAACATACTGCCAGGTTACTGAAGTTGATCTTATGCCTGTACTAACCTCTGCAACCTGTTTATACATAAGGGATATTTAAATATGTAATGTGAGTTTTGTTTTACTGAGAACAAGTGTTGTACAGTTATATTTCTGTGTAAAACATACTGCCAGGTTACTGAAGTTAGTCTTATGCCTGTACTAACCTCTGTAACCTGTGTATACATAAGGGATAGTCAACCATTTAAAATAAGTTTTTTTTTACTGAGAACAAGTGTTGTACAGTTATATTTCTGTGTAGAACATACTGCCAGATTACTGAAGTTAGTTGTATGCCTGTACTTACCTCTGTAACCTGTTTATACATAAGGGATAGTCAACCATGTAAAATGAGTTTTTTTTACTAAGAATAGGTGTTGTACAGTTATATTTCTGTGAAGAACATACTGCCAGGTTACTGAAGTTAGTCGTATATCTGTACTCACCTCCATGAACTGTTTAAAAGTAAGAGATAGTTAACAATTGTATATGCGTTTTGTTTTACTTATAAGTGTTATGTTGTTACATAACAACGTAGAACATACTGTCAGGTTACTGAAAGAGGGGCGAAAGATACCAGAAGGACATTCAAACTCATAGATCGAAAATAAACTGACAATGCTATGGCAATAGACGAATGTCTATACTAACCTCTATAATCTGTTTATACATAAGAGATAGAAGAACCTTGTTATATGAGTATATGTGTCTGTTGTCCCAAGTGTCTTTTAATCAGTCCTATGTGGTAGTGTGTGACAACTATAGTACCTGGTTATGGTGGTTAGTCCTTATAAGATACTAACCTGTAAAACCTGGTCTGTGTCTATGGTCAAAAGGGTCTTTTAATCAGTCCTATGTGGTAGTGTGTGACAACTATAGTACCTGGTTATGGTGGTTAGTCCTTATAAGATACTAACCTGTAAAACCTGGTCTGAGTCCCTGGTCAAAAGGGTCTTTTAATCAGTCCTATGTGGTAGTGTGTGACAACTATAGTACCTGGTTATGGTGGTTAGTCCTTATAAGATACTAACCTGTAAAACCTGGTATGTGTCTATGGTCAAAAGGGTCTTTTAATCAGTCCTATGTGGTAGTGTGTGACAACTATAGTACCTGGTTATGGTGGTTAGTCCTTATAAGATACTAACCTGTAAAACCGGGTCTGTGTCTATGGTCCAATTTCCTATATTGTTTTTTTCAATCATCTTTCTCAGAGTTTAAACAATTTTTTTTTTCGTTTGATAAAGAATAAATTGTAACTGTGTGCATGGGACAGAGTTGATGCCCCTGCTTGCATATACAATGTAACTTATTAAGGGATACCTCAAGAACAGTAAAGTAGCACTACCCAAATTTGTACTTTGATCAAAGTTTTGTTATAATAACCATTTTGATTGATTGATTGCTTGTTTGTTGGTGTTTTTACTTCTCTTTAAAGCTCCATATGTTGGCTACTTGTGGCGGTCAGAAACCAGCTGAGTGTCCGGAGAGAAAAACGACCGACCTTCAGTAGGATGATATTTGAAATAAAAATGCAGGAGTTTTGAGTAACGAAATAGGCAGGATGAGCAACTTTGCTCAAAAAGGCAAGATGACAATTTTAGTAAAAGAAGTCAGGGTAAACTAATAAAAAAGGCAGTACCGAATACAATGAAAAATAAAAAAGCAGGTCAGGGATTACAACTAAAAACAAATCTTCCTCGCACGAACTCCTCCTTATTTAAAAATCAAATGTTTGCTCCTAATCAGTGATGCACACTAGTTTCATAATATGTGTTAAATTGTCTTTAAGAATCAATTTACAGATTTTGACCGGGTCATATGCTTTTTCGTGAATTTAAGTTTTCATGTTCAAAAATGTGTTGCCAGAGTCACACTTAGAAAGACTTCCGGTCAACATTTCGGTAAAAAAGCATATACAAATTTATCTTCTTTTAATTTTATCTTATAGACTATAATATTAGCTTTCAAAATCAGTTTTATTTATTAATTTAGCTTTTATTAGCAGTTCCAGAGATATTAGTTATAATACCCCCATTTTTCACTTCCGCGTTTTCCACTTCCGCGTTTTAGACCTTCCCTCTCGAATGGGAGGTATATAATATGCAAGGTTCCTGATACAGTCACCGTAACTATCACCGTGGTCTGTGCGCATGCGCAAGAAACGCCCACTGAATTTCCTACTTTCATTTTTGAAAAATCTTCTATTTGGAGATAGAGTTGTACGCATCTATTTACATTTTATCTGCGAAAGAAAATACACTTGCTCAGTTGCTGAAGTGGCTCTCTTTCTCGTCCTTAAGAGCACACATAACTTCTAAAACGTAAAACAAAACCATGTGAAAGGTATGAAAAATAATGCATTGTAACAATGAAAACATACATCATCTTTAAATGCAAAATAACATTTTAAAGGAAAGGAGGCTTCACCCCCCCCCCTTTTTTCCTTTTCCAACTACAAAATGTGATCTGGTTCAAAAGAGCCGGACAATTAATACTTTTCATGTGTATGTGTCAGGTCAGTGTTCATAGGAGGTGGCCGAAATGATTCCTTGGGGAGTCCAGAAAGTTTTAAAAGGATTGTTATGGATCGTGCATGTATGAGGGGGGTGGGACCTTTATCGGGACACCAGGATTGGGTGTTTTTAGCTTCAGGATTTCGGGATTGACTATTGAGGTATCCAGGAATTCTATTTTTGAATTTCTGGATGTAGGGATTTAAATTTATTTAAAAAAGGGATCTCGGGATTTCATGTTTTTAAGCCCAGGATTTTGGGATCATGACCCCTCCTGCCCCCCCCCCCCCCCCCCCGGGTCATGTACATGTATGAGGGTGATACTTGTAATCCCCTGGGAATCTTGGTACCCCTGTCTTCACTAATAACCGTTAAAAAAAAAAATGCCAAATGACAAAAGACAATATAGACAATAGACAATATTTTTATTATGACATTTATAACAGTAATTTTTTATCCTTGACGATAAAAAAGTACACATTCCTTTAGGCCATATTAAAATCAATTGTTTTTGACACAGTCAAGAGTGGATAAATATAGTATTGCACAAGATTTGGAGGTGAAATATATTTCTCTGTCTTTTCATGTCGTCACAATGGGAATTTCAGATGAAAGCATGAAAATTTTACGTCATAATCAAATATTGACCAATGAACAACTACAATGTAAGATCAAACTAACCACACCTAGATTAAATGAAAATAATCAACAGGTCGGGAATGCGATATATCAAGTTAAAAAATATTAATTAGAAAAACAATATTTATAATAAAAAAATATTTATTTTTTATCACCAATGTAAACATACATGATATATATTACCATTGTATATATCTATCACCATTGCAAACATCTCTCACCAATCTATATATCTATCACCTCACTTTATTTATCACTACACTACAATGTATATATCACCAATATATTAAAATCTCCACACTAAATATATATATCACCACACTATATATTTATCACCACTCTATAAATCTATCAATCCACTGTATATATTTATCACCATTCTGTATCAATCGCCACTTTGTACAACACTCCCGTATATATCTATCACCACACTATATGTTTATTACCACTCTATAAATCTATTAACACACTGTATATATCTAAAACCACTGTATATATTTATCACCATTCTGTATTTATCACCACTTTGTACAATACTGTATATATATCTAACACCAAAGGTGTTTAATTCAGATCTTTCTATATATATTTTCCATTATTTATCACAATATATATCTATCACCATCTACAATATCTATCACTTTATCACTTTATCTCTCTATCACCATACTTTATATATATACCACTTCAGATATAGATATCCACTAACTATATATCTATGTCTTTAATATACATCTATCACCTCACTTAATCTATCACTACACTTTTGTATCATCAACATATTTATCCATCACCACTTTATATTAATATCACCACACTGAATATATATACATGTATTACTACTTTTTAAATCTATTACTGCTTTATAATTCAATCAACACACTGTATATAACTAAAAGCATTATATATAACTATCACTGTTCTGTATAAATACCAATTTGTACAATACTGTATATATTATCACCAAAAGATGTTTATATTTGTATCTCTCTGAATACCTTTTACACCATACTATAGTCATTAACTGCCTCCCATTATATGTATATGGCCTCACTGTTTATATTTATCGCCTCACTAGATTTCTTTTAGGTAGCTTCACATTTCTTTCCCCACACTTCATATATCCATCACCTAACATTATACACCAATCAGTGAATCACCTCACATTTTTCTCTTTCACCACACTATATATATATACATCACCACTCTTTATAAAGCTGTCACCACACTTTATATCTAACACCTCACCTTATTTATCTATCACAGCACAGTTTTACATGTCATCTCTTTTTATATTTATATTAACATATTGAATATATCTATCACCTCTCTTTATATATATATATATATATGTAGCCACAAGTTATATGTAGCCACAAGTTAACAAAAAAAAAAAAAAAAAAATTCTGTGACGTATTAAATTTATATTCAGATCCATTTTGTTACATCTTGTGATCAATTTTATTTGGCAATCGTCAATGGCAGTCAGCAGGGTTAAAGAACATCAGTTGTTCGACCTGTTAGTCAAATGCGTTTTGTTTAAATATATTTTTTCACTTTTTTGGTCTTTTGGAAAATGTTGTTTGTGCTGTTTTTAGACCCTTCTACAACGAAATTTGTTTGACATGCACACGTATAAAAATTGCGGTTTTTATCCAACGCAATCATAGGTTTGAACGTAGTTTTCAATTTAGACTCGTTTATATATATATATATATATATATATATCAAAGATACAACCGATTATCTTAGAAAAATGCAGGCCTTAAACCCACTCCCCTCCGACACGACTCTTGTTTCCATGGATGTTACCTCCCTCTACACTAATATTCCACATGCAGATGGCATCGATGCATGCAAAGAAGTTTGGAATTCCAGACCAGTGAAATATCCACCTACTGAATGCCTGGTCAAAATGCTCACGCTGGTACTTAAGAAAAACAACTTCACTTTTGATGGAGATCATTATTTGCAAGTAAATGGAACTGCCATGGGCACCAAAATGGCTCCGTCATATGCCAACATATTTATGGGCAAATTAGAGAAACAACTCCTTGAAACTTCCATCGAAAAACCGCTTTCCTGGTTTAGATTTATAGATGATGTGGATATGAAATGGAATAAAAGCGACGAGGATTTAGACACTTTTATCACTCATGCCAACAACATACATCCAAGTATCAAATTTACTCATGAGAAGTCTAAATCCAAAATCGCCTTCCTCGATACTTCAAGTTCGCTCACAGAGGGCATCATATCTACAGATTTATATTCTAAGCCTACTGACACTCATCAATATTTGTCCCCTAAAAGTTGCCATCCTGCTCATCTTACCAAGAGCATTCCATACAGTCAGGCACTTAGAGTCAAGCGAATATGCTCCAACACAGAAACAACTAAAAGACAACTGCGTAAACTTGAAACTCGCTTGAAGAAAAGGGGCTACAAACACAGAAATATCAAAAAAAGCTTTCAGAAAGCGGAGTCAATTCCGAGGAGTGAACTATTGGAATACAAAGTTAAAAAGAAAAGCAAAAGGACTCCATGTGTTCTAACTTATCACCCATCTCTCAAAAACAGCTTTGGTGTCATTCGTGAGCATTGGAAATCAGTTGAAAAGAATTCCAAACTGTCCAAGATTTTCCCTGAGCCTCCAATGATAGCTTTTAGGCAACCTAGTAGTCTACGGAACCTACTAGTGCGGGCTGAAGTGTCTGATAATAGAAGTACTCCTGGAGAATGTCGTTCGTGTGGAGAAAAACGCTGCAAATGCTGTTTACAGATGCAGCATTCGTCAACATTTCACAGTAAGGCAACCGAAAATAACTATAAGATATTTTGCAATGTTACCTGCAAAAGTATGAATGTTATTTACATACTAGAATGTTCGGTTTGTGGCCTCCAATATGTTGGTGAATCAAAGCAGCCTTTCCACAAACGCCTCAATGGCCATAGGAGTGATATATCTAAGAAGCCACTTCTTCCAGTCTCTCAGCACTTCAGACAGTCAGATCACAAACTTGATGACTTTAACCGCATGAAAATTCTAGTGATTGAACAGAACATTCACTGGAGTGATGCACAGCGACAGGTTCGGGAAAGCTTTTGGATAAAGGAACTTAATGTACATCACCCAAACGGCATCAATAAGAAATACTAACAGTTTTGTTTTCACTTATTTTTATTGTTAATATACACAGTCACGTATATTGATTTAAAGTGTTTTGTTTAAATTATGATATTCAGGATTAAAATCAATCGACCAAAACTTACCTGTATTATCACCTGATCTATTTTCACACCTTATACATTATGTATCAGTATTGTTAAAACTTATGACACAAGAAGAAGGCCATTTGTTGAGCCGAAATATTTGTCAACACGATTTTATAACAACATTTTCGTTTAATAACACCTTATATCAGTACCGTTGTGCAAATCTTTAGACTGATATATATATATATATATATATATATATATCGCCACACTAATAATCTATTACTTCTCTATACTTCTATCAATACATTTTTTATATTTATCACCGTTCTGTATAAAATCATGACTTTATATAATGTTATACATATTTACCATAAAAGATGTTTATATTTTTATTTATTACCACTCTATGTATATATCTATGACCTCACTGTTTATATAGACTATCAACTCTCTAATTATATATCACCATATTAATAAATATAAATCACCTCAATAGAAATCTATATCACCACACTTTATGTATCTATCACCACACTATATACATCTATCACCACATTATCACCACACTATATACATCTATCACCACATTATCACCACACTATCAACATCTATCACAACACTATATACATCTATCACCACACTTTATATATCTATCACCTAACTTTATACATCTTTCACTTAACTGATCATATATCACCACACTTTATGTATCTATCACTACACTATACATCTATCATCTAACTGATCATGTGTCACCACACTTTATGTATCTATAACCACACTTTATACATCTATCACCCTACTAATCATATGTTACAACACTTTATATATCTATCACCACACTTTATATATCTATCACCTCACTATATACATCTATCACCTTACTGATCATATGTCACAAAACTTTATGTATCTATCACCACACTTTATGTATCTATCACCACACTATATACATCTATTACCTAACTCATCATATGTCACAACACTTTATGTTTCTATCACCACACTTTATGTATCTATCACCACACTTTATGTATCTAACACCTATCTGATCATATGTCACAACACTTGATATATCTATCATCACACTTTATATTTCTATCACCACACTTTTTATATCTTTCACCTCACTATATACATTTATCACCTAACTGGTCTTATGTCACCACACCTCATATATCTACCACCTCACCTTATTTATCTATCACATCACACTTTTACCTATCATCTCTTTTTATATTTATATCAACATATTGAATATATCTATTACCTCTCTTTATATATATATATACTATAGCTATATTATCAGATTATTACATGGCATTTTTCATATCGCATGTATTATCAGCCCTCGGTCAATATCAGCCCTCGAGCCATGCGGCTCTTGGGCTGATATTACATGCGATATGAAAAATGCCATGTAATAATCTGATAATATAGCTATAGTGAAGTGCTAAATATATAAAGTGAGGTGATAAATGTATCAAGTAAGATGATAGATATATGAAGAAAGGTGAAAGATGTATCAATTGGGGTGTTAAATATTTACTCAGGTCATTGATATATCAATTAAGTTTTAGATATAAACAGAATGATGATAATTATAGAGTGTAGTGATTGATATATACCGTGAGATAGGTGTTTATAATGTGGTTATACACAAAGGGATGTAGTGATAGATATTGAGAGTATGGTAATAGATAAAGAGACTATAGCAATAGATATGCAGTGTGTGGTATGATAAAAATGAAATTCCATGTGTTAAAATAGTCACTATAAAAATGTGTTACTAAAGGATATATAGTCCAGTCGAAATGTGAAACAATTGCTCAGAAGGTGGTAAAAGCATCAAACTTTGCAGAGTGTTAGTTGGGGTCATAACTAACATTTATAGCTATGGACCCAATTCAGAAAATCAAAATGGCGGCTCTGGGCGGCCATTTTAAAAATCATGTCCAAAAAGTCAATAAAAATTATTTAAAAAATATGAAAAATCTGTTACTTAACTAATTTTGATAAACTTTCGTGTTTCTTATGACAAAGAATATAAACTGAGGACTATTGAAGTATTTAGTGGCCATCTTGAATGGTGGCCATTTTGGAAACGTAAATTTGCAATATATTATTCTTCGCTGTCCTAAATTGTTTTTTGAATTTAATTTAATACTAAGTTTTATATGCTTTTACAACTAGTTTTGCTAATCATTTATTAATTACTGTTGCTTTTCATATAAGATATATTCACCAAGTGCTCAAATAAGGTATGCTTATGTTAACAAATAACTGTATTTAAATAAATACGTAAATTCTTTTAATTGCAGTTTAGTATGTAGGGCTTAGGTAATTTTTTACCATTAAAAAAATCCGTATATAAAATATGAGCACTGTATGTTGAACAGGAAAAAATACGTAGGTATCAAAATCACTAGAGTTGAACAAATCTAATAAATGAATAAAGAATTCCGCATCAGGAAGAGAGGACACGTGATGATTTACAATGCCAAGCAAATACAAAAAGAGCAGACATAGACATTTGAGTTGTAATCAGTCATTTTTTGTAAGCATACAACTGTTCAACGATGATGAAGGCCATACAATGGGAGAATCACAAGGCAAAAGGTACTAATCCTGGCAAAGCAAATCTTAATATATATAGTCAGAAAAAACAAAATGAGTCAAGGATTAAAAAACCCAGTAGAATAACCAGCCACAGTTGTGATGAATCAACAAGAACAATGATTGCAGATATTTCTTTATTTCTTTGTGATGAGGTATCTGACTATCATCATGAAGCATCAACAATTGTGATTGACAATAGAGTATGTGACTGTCACTTGAACTACTAACCATTGTTCTTTGAGCCAGATACAGTGCTGAAGATTAATATTTCAGGAGCCGATCTCATGCTAAATGTGTGTTAAAACTGCACAACAAGTCAATAAGACAGAATTTGAGACACAGAAAGAAAGACAAAAATCTGTTATCCATTGCAATAGGGGTTGCCAAAATAATAGAAAACAGTGATGGCTCACAGTCTGGAACAGATATTGTTTTAACATTTGAAATTGATGATATGAAAAAATGGTACAGTGAACGTCCTTAGTAAATACTAGTTGTCATGGATGGAATGATTAATACAACATTTATGAAAAATTGAATACTATAGCTACCATAGATGATATGCAAGCACACATGAAAGGTTGCGTCTTTCTCTGGATTCTCAATGAATATGTCGGGGAAAATCTGAAACAGGCCATGTCTTTTACAAAATGTTTAAGTCGTGATGGGGAATGCCTCTTCATAGTCAAAGTAACTAGAATAGTTTGAAGGGTTAGGCTTGCTACTATAGAAAGGTTGACAGGGACATTCATTGTAGGCTTTCAAAATGATTCCGTTCCTCAATCTTTGAGACATCTTAGTCTCTATCGGAGGACTGATCAGTTGCAGTTGCATCCCTTCGATGACGAGTTGCACAATTGAACTATTATAGCTGAGAAATGGTGAGTGTTGTCTTCCACTCATCGATATCACTGGATTGTGTCTCGATGGTTGGCCATCCTTTGTTAGTTACATTCCTATTTTGTTAGATGCGTTGCATCAGTCCTTCCTTCCATGATAACTACAAGTTGTTCCAGGCGTTTATTGTACAATTTAGCGTGATCTGACAGCTTGGAGATTGGTACAATACATCTGCCAGACCGTGTGTCGTCAATCTATTTTATATTTTTGAAAAGCACAACTCCAAGGATAAAAGATTCTTGGCTTTCTTTCTTTGTCTTTTATTCTGCCTTTTTGCTATGTCAAGTTTTATCAATCATTAAGCAGGATACTGGTGATTTGAAATCTCCAGCTCTTACTTTGGCTAAGGAAATATGTCTTGTAGTACAGTTGTACAGTCATGTCCCATTTTTGTCAATTTTTAAATTTCAAAGTATCATGGAAATCTTCAGATACATCACCACAGAAAAAATACATTGCAGTCATTGTTTGTGTTGATTCAGTATCACTTAACAGTGTCTAGTTACTTCTTGTTTTCTTTCAACTGGCAATTTATCTCCAACATCAGAAGTATGTTTTCCCTTTTACTGATGAAATATTTTGAGGTCTGAAAATTTGTTTGACAGGATTTGTGCCGTCTTGAGTGCTTCTGCAGTTCCATAACCCTCTTCAACTGTTTCAAATTGAGCGGAAGAAAAACAAATTCAAGACCCAACATTGTTGTATGCCTGCATCAAAAAGAGTGATTGCCAGCTCAAATGTCTATGTCTGTTCTGTTTGGATCTGCTTGCCATTGCATGCAAACCCTCACAAGTCCTCTCTTGCCGTTTCACACATTCCTTCTACTCTAAACGCTCATTATTTTCTTCTGATATCTAGCTCCAGTGTTTTGGAAATCTATAATTTTGATATTTTCCAACAACAACGTTCAGTCATAAATTATATTATATTCGTAATTTCTGTTTTACAAAGTTACTTAGGCAAACGCAATTCTTATACTGATATCTTTATTGTGTAAACATGTGCATGCCTTATCTGACCATTTTATAAATATCTAATGCATATTAGTAGAAAAAAGTGTGAATGCAATCAGTGAATAAATAAGATTAGCGAATAATGTTATATTGGAAATTCATGTTTTCAAAATGGCCATCATTCAAAATGGCTACCAAAAAATCAAACATATGAAGTCCTCAGATGACAGTCCTTGTCATCTGGGATGAATATACCATATGACTTTATAATAACTTCTTGCAGCAAGCGCTTAACTGATAAGTCAAAGTGAACACGGTTACTAAGGAAATGCAAATGTGTAAAGGCAGTATTACGTATGTAAATGTGGAGGACAATGTGATAGAACATGATAGACAGAGTGATGAGGTTTGACAAATCATATACATTTAATTTTTTGTTAAATATAATTGAGAACATTTGAGCAGTTGGTCTTCCTATAACATTAATTACTTGTATGATATGAAATTCATTATGTCTGCAATCAAGGTTTTTGAAAGTTGTTTCAAATGAACAATATCAACAAAACGAATTTTCATGTAATCAGCCAACTATTATAAATGACAGGTATACAAATAATTTTTTTGCTTTATTTATACTTGTAAAATAAAATTCTCCTGTTATTCTATGTTGAACAAGCGGTGGCAGGAATATTGCTTTTAGAGTTATACATGTTATAGTTCATATTATGATCTTCTTTGTGGTCGCGTTTTAACTATGTCGATTACTTTTGAACATTAGAGACATGTACATTGTCGGAAAATATAAAGAAATTGTACCCTCTACGAAACAAAAGAAAAACTCGTGGAGGGGGTTTATAGGCTCGCTTTTCGTCCTGTTTATATAGCTCAAACAAATACATTTGTATATCTTCGACATTGGTTTTTTTTTTAATTTTCATCGAATAATGACTACTTTTTTTGGCTTAAAAAACAAAGATTTTTCAAGATGGCCGCCATTCAATATGGGTAATATTTTCAAAAACTTTGTTCAACAAGACAATTGGAATCAGCACTGTTATTATATTACCCAGGTTTCATGTCAATATCTTCTCTAATATTTTTTTTAGAATTTTGTTTATTAATCTATAGAAATCAAACGGCCGCCATTTTAAAATGGCCGCCTCTTCCGCAAATTTTGACTTTCAGAGTGGGTCCATAGCTTAAAATGTTGTCCATGACATATACTTCCTCTATTCCAAATTTCATGCTTTTACCACATTCTGAGCAATTTTGTCAAAAATCTGCACAAATCGACTGGACTAATATACATGTTTTCAATAAGGTTGTTTGACCAACATTTATTATACCATATTCCTATTTTCATGAACATAGAACATGTGCATGATTACAAGAATGTAGAAAAGTCATATATATAGAGAGAGGTGCTAGATATATTCAGTATGGTCAACAAATGATGGTGATACAAATATAAAGAGAGATGATAGGTAAAACTGTGATGTGATAGATAAATAAGGTGCGGTGCTAGATATAAAGTGTGGTGACAGCTTTATAAAGAGTGGTGATGCATATATATATACAACTCGTCTAAACATCAACCAAACAATGTTAGATCTGTAAATTTGCTTTCGCAAATTATATAAACAAGTCTAAATTGAAAACATATATATATATATATCTGAAGTGGTATATATATTAAGTATCGTGATAGAGAGATAAAGTATGGTGATAGAGAGATAAAGTTAGGTGATAGATATTGTAGATGGTGATAGATATATATTGTGCTCAATAATGAAAAATATATACAGAAAGATCTAAATTAAACACTGTTGGTGTTAGGTATATATACAGTGTCGTACAAAGTGGCGATAAATATAAACTGTGGTTTTAGATATATACAGTGTGTTGATAGATTTATAGAGTGGTGATAAATATATAGCATGGTGATAGATGTATACAGTGTTGTACAAAGTGGTGATTAATACAGAATGGTGATAAATATATAGCATGGTGATAGATATGATAGATGAATAGAGTGGTGATTTACTGTTATAATTGTCATTTGGCAATTTTTTTTTACGGTTATTCATTAAGACAGAGGTACCAAGATTTCCCGGGATTACAAGTATCGCCCTCATACATGACCGGGGGTAAGAGGAGTCCTGATCCAAAAATCTTGGGCTTAAAAACATGAAATCCTGAGATCCCGAAATTAAATCCTGACATCCTGACATCCCGAAATTCAAAAAAAGAATTCCTGGATCCCTAAATAGTCATCCCGAAAAACACCTGATCTTGGAGTCCCGATAAAGTGAGTCTCATTGATGTCTAAGCGTGACATGGGATTGACAATTCATTTGTAAGCATGACACATGAAAGTCAAATTATTGTGTCGTGAAAACGGGAAATGAGGTCTTGCGGGACCAGGGAAATGACAAAAAAATGAGAATTGCTTACGTATATAGTGTAAGCAGGAAACGGGAATCTGATAAAACAGTAAGCGGAATCCGGGATCGGAAAACCCCAATGAGACCCCTGATAAAGGTCCTATCCCCCTCATACATGCACGATCCATAACAATCTTTTTAAAACTTTCTGGACTCCCAAAGAAATCATTTCAGCCACCTCCTATGAACACTGACCTGACACATACACATGAAAAGTATTAATTGTCCGGCTCTTTTGAACCAGATCACATTTTGTAGTTGGAAAAGGAAAAAGGGGGGGGGGGTTGTGAAGCCTCCTTTCTTTTAAAATGTTATTTTGCATTTAAAGATGATGTATGTTTTCATTGTTATAATGCATTATTTTTCATACCTTTCACATGTTTTTTTTTTACGTTTTAGAAGTTATGTGTGCTCTTAAGGACGAGAAAGAGAGCCACTTCAGCAACTGAGCAAGTGTATTTTCTTTCGCAGATAAAATGTAAATAAATGCGTTCAAATCTATCTCCAAATAGAAGATTTTTCAAAAATGAAAGTAGGAAATTCGGTGGGCGTTTCTTGCGCATGCTCACAAACAACGGTGATAGTTACGGTGATTGTATCAGGAACCGTGTATATTTTATACCTTGCTTCCATGTAAACAAATACCGGAAATCGCGGGATTTAATATTGTCGTATAATTATGTCGTCTATGTTTATTTTTATTAATAGTAGCATACATATACGTTATAAAATGATAAATCTATAACTATTTTTCATATTTCAACCATTTTCTTGATTTAGTTTTGTCAAACACTGTTTACATTTTTACGACTTTCTTTATATATAAATTACGGTGCGCAAAAAGTGTCAAAAACGACACCAGCAGACATCCTTAATTTATAAACGTACGGCCTTCAACAATGACGATACCGCATAGTCAGCTATAAAAGGCCCCGATAAGACAATGTAAAACATGCATTTTAAAGTTTATCTTGGTACAAATTAATCGAATCGATGTAATTTGTAGTGTGTCATACCTATGCATGTGTATAGACGACATCCATGTAGGTGTATGTCACGAAGAAAGCAGCCTAACGACAAAGAAAATCAAACGACATCTACAGGCCATTATTTAATCGTCAACAGTAGACAAAATAAAAAAGTACAGTCAATTGACTTTTTAGTATTACACTTAAAATAATTCGGGCAGTTTTCAACATTTTTTTTAGTTTTACACATGGAGTGAAACATTACGCAATAACTTGGCATTATTTTTTATATTGTGCTGTTAAACAACTGTTGTTATACATCATTTTTTTTTAATTAGATCCTTTTTGTCACACATAATATATTCAAAGGTTTCAAGGTTTCAGTTGATGTCGGATCTGGTCTATTTTGTATTCTGGTTCTTAAAAAAAAAACGTCGATTTGAGGAACGGACGTCGATTAGAGACCAGACGTCGATCTGAATCTTACAACTGAACAAAACCTGGTATGATAATATGAATTTCATAACAATTCTTAGTCTGAATGAAAAAAAAGGACACTCGATCGTAATAAAATTACGCAATTAATTTTTGGCAAGCATCATGCGCAATTCTGGTAAACTGTATATCATTCAGGAACACACTTTTTATTTCATTCAATGGTATATGCAGCTCTCAATAATGAAAAAAACAAATCGCGTGTAAGCTTCAACTCTCTTTTATTGTATTTTCAATCAAGTCTAGTCCTTCGAAAATCAAAGGTATTTGTTAAAAAAACCGATATCCTGTTTCCGATTGTTGTTTTTATATATCACGAAATGACTAATCGTACTTAAGTACTTTACTTTTTTTATTTAAAGTTGTCGTGTCAATCAAACGAACAGGGAAGTGAGAAAAATACTGAAACAATAAATGGTTGATTGTACTGTCGATTAGGTGAAAACTATGGCTAATTTAACGTTTCTAGTTTAATTCCAACTAGGGTAAGTTACTTTCTCTACTTATTTGTAGATTTTAAAATTAGATTTGACCACACTATAAGATAATAGCTGTTAATACAAATGGATGTACTGTACCACATTCTCCGAATAATGATCACCGACTTCCTTGTTTAAAATTAGAATATGTCTTCTGTGTAACATTTTATGCTATGGTGGAACTTTTCTATTACATGCTTTATCATTATAAGCGGATACTTTGTCATAATATGCTGATACTTTGTCATTATATGATGATACTTTATCATAATATGCTGATACTTTATCATTATATGCTGATGCTTTATCATTATATGCTGATACTTTATCTTTATCTGCTGATACTTTATTATTAACTGCTGATACTTTGTCATTATATGCTGATACTTTATCATTATATGCTGATGCTTTATCATTATATGCTGATACTTTATCATTATATGCTGATTCTTTTTATCATTATATGCTGATACTTTGTCATAATATGCTGATAATTTATCATTATCTGCTGATACTTTGTCATTATAAGATGATACTTTATCATTATATGCTGAAACTTTATCATTATATGCTGATACTTTATCATAATATGCTGATACTGTATCATTGTATGCTGATACTTTTAATCATTATATGCTGATACTTTATCATTATATTCTGATACTTTATCATTATCTGCTGATACTTTGTCATTATATGATGATACTTTGTCATTATATGCTGATACGTTATCATTATATGCTGATACTTTATCATTATATGCTGATACTTTATCATTATATGCTGATACTTTCTATCATTATATGCTGATACTTTATAATTATATGATGATACTTTGTCATTATTTGCTGATACTTTGTCATTATATGCTGATACTTTGTCATCATATGCTGATACTTTGTCATTATATGATGATACTTTATCATAATATGCTGATACTTTATCATTATATGCTGATACTTTATCATTATATGCTGATACTTTTTATCATTATATGCTGATACTGTATCATTATATGCTGATACTTTCTATCATTATATGCTGATACTTTATAATTATATGATGATACTTTGTCATTATTTGCTGATACTTTGTCATTATATGCTGATACTTTGTCATCATATGCTGATACTTTGTCATTATATGATGATACTTTATCATAATATGCTGATACTTTATCATTATATGCTGATACTTTATCATTATATACTGATACTTTTTATCATTATATGCTGATGCTTTATCATTATATGCTGCTACTTTATCATAATATGCTGATGCTTTGTCATAATATACTGATAACTTATTATTATATGCTGATACTTCATCATTATATGCTGATGTTTTGTCATAATATACTGATAATTTATCATTATATGCTGATATTTCATCAGTATATGCTGATGTTTTGTCATAATATACTGATAATTTATCATTATATGCTGATTGTTTATCATTATATGCTGATACTTTATCATTATATGCTGACACTTTATTGATTAAATCCATCAATTGAAACACAACTTAAAAATACTGATGGGTTTAGTCGAGGATTATGCCAGGCAATGGTTTTAACGCAAGAAAGAAGAGGAAGATACACTGACCGAATGGAATTGTCAAAAATACTGTGAAGTTGTTGATACAAATCAGAATTATAAAACTGAATGGGTCTATTAATACCCATGCTACGTTAATCTTTAAAGACATGTCCTACCTCCATGACAATTATGGTGTTGTCCCTGCAGATAAAGCCCCAAACAACATCATGTTTGTGTGAAAATCTCATTACATATTATTCTGCTTGATAAATTGATTTGAAATTTAACATATATCCCCACGAAACTTACTAAAAAAGAATCTGGATTATCATAGGTCTGTTCTATGTCCCTTTAAAATTGCAATGAAAGATGAAAACTGGATCTTATATCGCCGTATTGAATATCCACATTACATAATAAGTGCCTTTACAAACCACGGTATATTGCTGAGTATCCCAAGTGCTTTACGAAACCTCTTTCTAAATTATTAACATCAATTGTATCAGCAATCAAGGCTGGGATTCAAACTTTCAAACTAAAAGACAATTTAAAAGAGGGATACATTCTACTTAGTTAAAATCAATCTGATTGAAACTAAACATTTTCTGAAAGCGCCATTATCAAGATGATTGTCAAAGATTTCTTAATTGACCACATATTTGTTACGTTTGCACATGTATATACAAACTATCGGCATTCCCATGGGAACTTTACTGTTCCATCTTCTTGCCAACTTGTTTATTTATCTATTATTTCTTAATATGAGGCTGACTTCATAAAACAACTGATTAGTAAGAAAAAAAGACGTTAAATCGATGTCCAATATCAATAAATAATAGATTACATGACTTTATTGTTTACACTTAATAAATGTAGATACAGGAAGATGTGTTATGAGTATCAATGAGACAACTATCCTTCCAAGTAACAATTTATAAAAGTAGACCATTATAGGTCAAAGTACAGCCTACAACAACGAGTATTGGCTCACACCGAACAGCAAGCTATTAAGGACCCTAAAATTACTAGTGTAAAACCATTCACACGAGAAAACCAACGGTATTATCTATAAAAACACGAGAAACGTGAAACACTTATGAACCACATGAACTGACTACAACCACTGAACATCAGATTCCTGAACATGTTTTGTAGGGTTCAAATATTTATACATACTTTCCATGTAGATGTTTTTAATCCAAAATAGGTATCATATACAAAGAACATGTGGTATGATTGCAAATGACGCAACTGTCTACAACTGACCAATCACAGACATTAACAACTATATGTCGACGTACGGCCTTCAACAATGACGATACCGCATAGTCAGCTATAAAAGGCCCCGATAAGACAATGTAAAACATGCATTTTAAAGTTTATCTTGATACAAATTAATCGAATCGATGTAATTTGTAGTGTCTCATACCCATGCATGTGTATAGACGACATCCATGTAGGTGTATGTCACGAAGAAAGCAGCCTAACGACAAAGAAAATCAAACGACATCTACAGGCCATTATTTAATCGTCAACAGTAGACAAAATAAAAAAGTACAGTCAATTGACTTTTTAGTATTACACTTAAAATAATTCGGACAGTTTTCAACATTTTTTTTAGTTTTACACATGGAGTGAAACATTACGCAATAACTTGGCATTATTTTTTATATTGTGCTGTTAAACAACTGTTGTTATACATCATTTTTTTTTAATTAGATCCTTTTTGTCACACATAATATATTCAAAGGTTTCAAGGTTTCAGCTGATGTCGGATCTGGTCTATTTTGTATTCTGGTTCTTAAAAAAAAACGTCGATTTGAGGAACGGACGTCGATTAGAGACCAGACGTCGATCTGAATCTTACAACTGAACAAAACCTGGTATGATAATATGAATTTCATAACAATTCTTAGTCTGAATGAAAAAAAAGGACACTCGATCGTAATAAAATTACGCGATTAATTTTTGGCAAGCATCATGCGCAATTCTGGTAAACTGTACAGCCCTTGGATGGTGTAAACTTCCCAAAAAAACGTGTATGGTGTAATGGTGTAAGGTGTATGGTGCAATGGTGTAAGGTGTATGGTGCTATGGTGTATGGTGTAAGGGGAATGGTGTAATGGTGTATGAGGTATGGTGTGATTGTGTAACGTGTGATCGGGAATGGTGTGAATGATGGTTTACGACATTTCATTAGTTGAAAACGAAGTTCTTTTTATTTTGTTTTTTTCAAATAGTAAACATAAACAATAATAATAATCTTAATCTTTGAAATTTAATTGCATTATGGATAATTTTGGATCGTAAAGATAGAATGGGTAATGGTGTATGGTGTAATGTGCAAGGTGTATGGTGCAAAGGTGTAACGTGTATGGTGTAATGGTACAAGGTGTATGGTGTAATGGTATATGGTGTATGGTGTTATGGTGTATGGTGTTAGTGGGAGGTTTACACCATCCAGGGACTGTATATCATTCAGGAACACACTTTTTATTTCATTCAATGGTATATGCATCTCTCAATAATGAAAAAAACAAATCGCGTGTAAGCTTCAACTCTCTTTAATTGTATTTTCAATCAAGTCTAGTCCTTCGAAAATCAAAGGTATTTGTTAAAAAGACCGATTTCCTGTTTCCGATTGTTGTTTTTATATATCACGAAATGACTAATCGTACTTAAGTACTTTACCTTTTTTTAATTAAAATGGTTGTGTCAATCAATCGAACAGGGAAGTGAGAATAATACTGAAACAATAAATGGTTGAATGCCATCACTGTACTGTCGATTAGGCGAAAACTATGGCTAATTGAACATTTCTAGTTTAATTCCAACTAGGGTAAGTTATTTTCTTTACTTATTTGTAGATTTTAAAATTAGATTTGACCACACTATACAGCCCTTGGATGGTGTAAACTTCCCAAAACAACGTGTATGGTGTAATGGTGTATGGCATATGGTGCAATGGTGTAAGGTGTATGGTGCTATGGTGTATGGTGTAAGGGGAATGGTGTGATGGTGTATGAGGAATGGTGTGATTGTGTAACGTGCGATCGGGAATGGTGTGAATGATAATGCACGACCTTTCATTGGTTGCAAACGAAGTTTTTTTTATTTCATTTTTTAGGATTGTTAGCATAAACATAATAAAAATCTTAATATTTAAAATTTAACTGCATTATGGGTAATTTCGGATCGTGTAGATAGAATAGAGGGAATGATGTATGGTGTAAAGTGTAAGGTGTATGGTGCAAAGGTGTAACGTGTATGGTGTAATGTTACAAGGTGTATGGTGTAATGGGGTATGGTGTATGGTGTTAGTGGGAAGTTTACACCATCCAAGGACTGTAAGATGATAGCTGTTAATACAAATGGATGTACTGTACAACATTCTCCGAATAATGATCACCGACTTCCCTGTTTAAAATTAAAGTATGGAACGACATAGCTGTCTTCTGTGTAAAGTTTTATGTTATGGTGGAACTTTTCTATCATATGATATACGATTATATGCTGATACTTTGTCATAATATGCTGATACTTTATCATTATCTGCTGATACTTTGTCATTATATGATGATACTTTATCATTATGTTCTAATACTTTATCATTATATGCTGATACTTTATCATCATATGCTGATACTGTATCATTATATGCTGATACTGTATCATTATATGCTGATACTTTTTATCATTATATGCTGATACACTATCATTATATGCTGATGCTTTATCATTATATGCTGATGCTTTATCATTATATGCTGATACACTATCATTATATGCTGATGCTTTATCATTATATGCTGATGCTTTGTCATTAAATGATGATACTTTGTCATTATATGCTGATACTTTATGATTATATGCCGATACTTAATCATTATATGCTGATACTTTGTCATTATATGCTGATACTTTTCATTATATGCTGATACTCTATCATTATATGCTGATACTGTATCATTATTTGCTGATACTTTATCATTATATGCTGATGCTTTATCATTATATGCTGATACTTTATCATTATATGCTGATACTTTATCATTATATGCTGATACTTTATCATTATATGCTGATACTTTGTCATTATATGATGATACTTTATCCTTATATGCTGATACTTTTTATCATTATATGCTGATACTTTATCATTATATGCTGATACTTTATCCTTATATGCTAGCTGATACTTTTTATCATTATATGCTGATACTTTATCCTTATATGCTGATACTTTTTATCATTATATGCTGATGCTTTATCATTATATGCTGATACTTTTTATCATTATATGCTGATGCTTTATCATTATATGCTGATACTTTATCATAATATACTGATACTGTATCATTATATGCTGATACTTTGTATTATTATATGCTGATGCTTTATCATTATATGCTGATGCTTTATCATTATATGCTGATACTTTTTATCATTATATGCTGATGCTTTATCAGTATATGCTGATACGTGATCATAATATGCTGATGCTTTGTCATAATATACTGATAATTTATCATTATATGCTGATACTTCATCATTATATGCTGATGTTTTGTCATAATATACTGATAATTTATCATTATATGCTGATAGTTTATGATTATATGCTGATACTGTGTCATTATAGCTGATACTTTGTCATTATATGGTGATACTTTATCATTATATGCTGATACTTTATCATTATATGCTGATGCTTTGTCATTATATGATGATACTTTGTCATTATATGCTGATACTTTATGATTATATGCCGATACTTTATCATTATATGCTGATACTTTGTCATTATATGCTGATACTTTTCATTATATGCTGATACTCCATCATTATATGCTGATACTCTATCATTATATGCTGATACTGTATCATTATTTGCTGATACTTTATCATTATATATGCTGATACTTTGTCATCATATGCTGATACTTTGTCATTGTATGCTGATACTTTGTCATTATATGCTGATACTGGTTATCATTATATGCTGATACTTTGTCATTATATGCTGATACTTTGTCATTGTATGCTGATACTTTGTCATTATATGCTGATACTGTTTATCATTATATGCTGATATTTTATCATTATATGCTGATACTTTTTATCATTATATGCTGATGCTTTATCATTATATGCTGATACTTTATCATAATATGCTGATACTTTGTCATGATATGATGATACTTTATCATAATATGCTGATGCTTTGTCATAATATTCTGATAATTTATCCTTATATGCTGATACTTCATCATTATATGCTGATACTTCATCAGTATATGCTGATGTTTTGTCATAATATACTGATAATTTATCATTATATGCTGATAGTTTATTATTATATGCTGATACTTTATCAGTATATGCTGATACTTTATCATTATATGCTGATACTTTATTGACTAAATCTATCAATTGAAAACACAACTTCAAAATACTGATGGGTTTAGTCGAGGATTATGCCAGGCAATGGTTTAAACGCAAGAAAGAAGAGGAAGATACACTGACCGAATGGAATTGTCAAAAATACTGTGAAGTTGTTGATCCAAATCAGAATTATGAAACTGAATGGGTCTATTCATACCCATGCTACGTTAATCTTTAAAGACATGTCCTACCTCCATGACTATTATGGTGTTGTCCCTGCAGATAAAGCCCCAAACAACATCGTGTTTGTGAAAATCAAATTACATATTATTCTCCTTGATAAATTGATTGGAAATTCAACATATATCCCCACGAAACTTACTAAAAAAGAATCTGGATTATCATAGGTCTGTTCTATGTACCTTTAAAATTACAATCAAAAATGAACACTGGATCTTATATCGCCGTATTGAATACCCACATTACATACTAAGTGCCCTTACAAACCACGGTATATTGCTGAGTATCCCAAGTGCTTCACGAAACCTCTTTCTAAATGATTAACATCAATTGTATCAGCAATCAAGGCTGGGATTCAAACTTTTAAACTAAAAGACAAATTAAAAGAGGGATACATTCTACTTAGTTAAAATCAATCTGATTGAAACTAAACATTTTCTGAAAGTGCCATTATCAAGATGATTGTCAAAGATTTCTTAATTGACCACATATTTGTTACGTTTGCACATGTATATACAAACTATCGGAATTCCCATGGGAACTTTACTGTTCCATCTTCTTGCCAACTTGTTTATTAATCTATTATTTCTTAATATGAGGCTGACTCCATAAAAAAACTTATCAGTAAGAAAAAAAGACGTTAGCAATATAGATGATTTTCTCTCACTAATTGATTCAAAATTTTTGGACTTTGTTGAACTCATATATCCAATCGAACTAGAGATAAACGATACTACAGTCAAATTTTCCTCCTATCTTGATTTACATTTAGGAGACGACTGTGAGGGTTGGTTGAAACAACACAATGGTCGTCCCCTACGAAAAAAAAAAGATAATTTCGGCTTCCCAATTATGAACTCTCCATTTCTATATAGCAACAATCCAGCAGCGCCTGCATACAGAGTATATATCTTACGGTTGACACAAAATTCCCTGGTATGATTTTCTTAAGAGAGGATTGCTGTTCAAAATGACAAAAATGGTTCCAAAGTGTGCATTTGAATCATCCCTTTTAAAATTTTACGGACGCCATCACGAATTGGTTGACTGTTACGGAATATCCTTTTCACATATAATATCGGATATATTCCTAATGTCGTAACTACAATCCCGTTCCCTGTCCACGAATGTGACCTACCTTATTAGAATAACTAACGGGTTGGTAAAAATATGAGAAGCACAACAGTTGCCACATGTGGTGCAGGATCTTCTAACCCTTTCGAAGTACATAGAATCCCGAGGGAACGTACTACTTCGTCTATGGTTTTCTATGTTGCGTCGTGTTTACTATTGTTTACCAGTTAGTCTTTTGTCTTCTTAAATCATGGTGTTGTCATTTTATTTTTGAGTTTGAATGTCCTTCGGCATCTTTTACCTCTCTTTGAAATTTAAAATTGCAAAATGTGTTTACATGTTGTTCTTTTTGTCCCTAAATATGAAGAGTTTTACAAAGATGGAGAGATCCATAAATCGATTTCAAATATTTATATTGATAACCATAAAACGTGACAATATTTTTTTCAATAATGAGGGATATTTTTTATCTTTAAGTCTACATTTAATTATGTATAACGATAACAGTAAACATTTTAAATATTTCGTATGATTTAAGCTTTTACTATTGTACAGATGGGATGAAGTCTCTGCTTAACAATAGGATGCATTGTTTTTTTTTATGAAAAACAATTCCTTATGTCTGCAGGGAAGAGCAGATTATATGTTACTGATATTATACATGGTATAAATAAATGTCGATCAAGAAGATAATTCTAAAATTAAGGCAAATATTTTGAAATTAGTGTTGTCTGAAAATATTATAGATTATTTGATGTCGTCTGTTTACTTTCAAGTCTTGAACATTTCCTAGCTAAATATTGTTGGAAACATATAAACTTTTTTTTATCTTTTGCTGTGTTAACTTATCCAAGTAATTTATTAAAACATTTGATTATCGATACTTTATTGAAATTTAAGAATAAGCAAGAACAAAGTGTATTTATAATTTCAACAAATGATTAACGGGAAAAGTAGACGAGTATTGTGTAAAAGCACGTACAGACAAAATAAAATTTTCATTTTGACACGATAACGAAATTTTAGTAAACGTGCGTTGTCGCAATTGTAGTCATCACACGTTTTTGGACATGACAAATGCACTATTAGCACGCGGCGTTAACTTACTAGTTAAAGGTAATTGGATAAAGGTTAATTTCCGGGTTAAGGGTATTTCCTAGATAAGTGTATGACACCTGCCAAGTTATTTTCAATGCATAGTAAATTAGGTTATTTATTATCAAATTACCACAGAAGAACAAACCATTCATTTTTGTGATTATCACGGCTGAGTTATTTATTTTCAAAATCCTCATGCCCTTACCCATCAATATATCAAATGGTCGTTCTCAAAGTTCTGACATGAATGATTGTTTATATTATAGGATATATTGTATCAGACGAAATGGTTGCCAGGAGTCGGATGACAAAAATATCATAAATAACAGTAGCTGTCTGTCACGATATATCACTTTTTAAAAGTCACAGATCGAGTATCTGCATTTCCGATATCGTTTAAATTTGGTATAATTTTGCGTCTTCATTCTTATTTAATACGTTTATTGAAGTAAAATCAGAAAAGATTGTCACCTCTCAACATAGTATATGTTGACCCTGGCTGAATCATAAGACAATTAAAAATACATTTACTGGATTAAAATGTCCATGAGATATATTTTCGTGTAAATTTCTAGCTTTCAGGTCTTTTGAATATGAATTGTCTGCATTTAGGTTTCAAGTACACAACAGGATGAGTAGTTACTGATCCATCGTTGTGCCTTGTCCATCATTAAATTCGAACACAACTTAATAATTTGAATGTCTGACACATCAAATATATTTGATAAATCCGACAAAAAAACTAACTTCGAATGGATTAAAATTAACTTCGTTAGTATTGTTATTTTTTTATGTTTATAAATTCTGAAAATTGAAATGGTTATCGTTGTGATCTCTTCTTACAGGATTTTTAGAATGAGCTTTACAGAAAAAAGAAAACAGCTGGGCAAGGTAAAATATATATTTTGCGTTGTGTTAAAAACTAATATAAAATGATTTTTTTTTTTGCATCGAGAATAACAAAAACATATTATTATTCGAAACGTTAAGGCATTACTGTCCAAATGTTTAACACATTTGGTGCGTCTGTAGCGCTTTTCTAGATTTACTTTATAACGAATTGTTAAACCCTTATTTTAAAAACATGGATGTTTACTAAATTACTGATATGACTAAAATGAGATATATAGTCAGCATCGTCATGTAGAGAGCAAAATCACGACAATAATAACTTAACATTTCTTGGGGACAAAATACATGCTTTAGAATTTGACGAATTTATATACATAATACAAACTAAAGCTGTGAAAAAAGTATATTTAATGGAAATTCTCGAAATAACGACCAATCAAATATATGACATGCACATGAAGGTTCTGTGTACGTGCAATTTGTGTGTTCATTATTGCACTCAAATATGTTTCGATCAAAGCACTATGTCATACAAAAAAAAAATTATCAACTGTTTTTTTATTTGTTTGAAACTTATCTATTTACACAAAGTTTACATTTTGAAATGAGATATTTGTACGTCCAATCAGTCTACAGTTGTCTATGTTGTGTTTTTGGATACCTATATCAGTCTTTTGGTTCTTTGCTTCCATGATATTGTTAGTTCGTTTCAGAATAATGAGTCTAACTATCTATTTGGTACATTTAACTTGTAACTGTTTTAGTACACGTCATGTTATCGATATAATTGATGTCCAGTACTTTTCAGTGTATTAAAACTGCATGAGGATTGTTTCGCTTTGATTAGCAGAGGAATCGAAATCATAAAAACATGATAAGAAATTAACAACACTAAATAATAACGCGAAATAATCGGCTACTGGACTGTTCAGATACACATCGGTGTTAACATGCGTTTCTCTTCCATAAATAGATAAAAGATAACATGAATAATAACGGTTAAAATATTTGTATAAATTTAGCAATAACTAAGGATTTCTATACAAATCCTTGCAATAATCAAGGACGTATAACTAACAAATATACGACCTTGCAATAAAAACAAATTCTGATAATTATTCTTTAATGGTTACGTAAATATAAAATATTGATGACTGTAAACTGAGACTACTACAGTACTATCCAGGTTAGATATCAGTCTGTTTCGGATGCATTGAGGGAAATAAAATAGTCCATTTTTTCAGATTTTTTTTCTGGACTAAATTTTTGTTTGTTCGATTAAAAGTTTATGCTGTATTTAAACATATGTTTAGATCTAAAAAAAATATTGCATCTTTTTGGGAATATGAATCCAGGAAAGTGTAAGGTTATCATGTTTACTGGAAGTGGTACGGCCTAGTAAAAACAGCATACAAAAAGTTTTGACTTCAGGGTTGCGTAACTTTTTTATTCTTCGGTGGACTATTTGAGCTAACAAATCGCGCTTAGTTATATTAAAGTGGCACATGTGTCTCTTTCAATTTGAAAATTTCCTATTAAAAAATACAGTGGAGATTACTTCTAACCTCTCATTGGAACTGTCAGAATATCTGTCATAGAACTGTTTTAACCTGTCATAGAACAGTTCTACCTAGAACAGTTCTACCATAGAACTGTTCAAAGTAGAACTGTCAGAATCAGTTCTAGGTAGATCTGACTAAATCAGTCAGGACTGTAGAACAGTTCTAAATGACGTCACTACAGTAAGGGCACTTTAGAATTTAGAAGAAATAAATCACTTCCAAATACTTTGTTACTAAATAATAGCAGATTTTCTATATTTTTCACTGATCAATCGTTACATGTACAAATATCAAGTGAATAGAAGGTTATCCAACTCATCGGAGAAATATTTTTTATTAGATTGCATAGGAAACATAATTGTTTACGTTTCTTCGTTCCCCGTTTTAACAGTCTCTTCATAAATATAACTTTGCATTTAATTCATGAAATTTTAATCGTAATTTACCTTGTTTGCCTTGGATTTACATTCTGATGTGATTTCCGAGTATTATCTCTTAATACTAATATATGCAATGCAATGCAATGCTCCTAATTGTACTTACTCACCAAATATACTACGATACACTCTGGTTTAGTCTAAGTACATGCACTATATTCCCGCCAATACGCCAACTCTCGTTACCTGGTAACTATTCGTGATCTTATCCTGAGTTAGGTAGTTATTAATGGATCATCCCGGGAACCAGACTTCGCGGTATATTTAACTAGCGCACTGTCTACATAGTAATGTCACGTCCATTATACTATATTACACAACACTCCCCCAACTTTGAAAAGAGTGACTGTACTTCCTATTTGAATATCTACTATATTCCTTTAGTCCACCCCGTCTGGTCGGACCACGGGGATAAAAACAAATTAATCTCCAAATATCATGAATAATACATATTCCAATGTTGATCGACATATTAACAACACACCTGTATATAAATATATATACATTCTGTTGGTGAATTAGAAACCCCATTTAACATCCGACTAAATAACCATCGGTCATATTATACAAAAGAAAGGAACTGCCCAATTACAAGACACCTTTTAAGAGCAGGACATGATTTTGAAAACATCACATTTCAAATCATTGAGAAAAATCAAAATTGGGATACAAAAGGAAGCCAAAAAAGATAGAGATTTTGGATGCACCAGTTCCGGACTCTTGAACCTGATGGACTCAATGAGAGAGACGAAAAAAGATTTCAAATTAAATCAAAACCAGTTATCTTATCATAATCATATAAATTAATTTATAAAAATTCATACAATTAATCGAACATCTATAAATGTGTTAAACTTTTATTCCAACTTCATGTAGTTGTAGCTACAAACATATTTTATGACCGAATTAATATGTAACACTTTCCCTCAAATCTTGTATAGATTACGCTACAAAAATATTGTTTTGTCATGCATCCGATTTCACCTTGAGAGATGCACACGCCTGATGAAGCTAATGTGTTTAGCGAAATATTGCGTATTTCTATTTAACATCTAATAGAACTTTTTTATGTATCAATTAGTGTGTTTTAGTTATATTCTTAGACATTTATATAATTTTAATTCAGTAACTGTATCAGTTTATTTTCACAAACTGATCCACGCTTAATTAGATTGAATGTTGATTATTGCTATTTTTAGACATTATATATATATACACCGAATGTTTGTGGCACAACATCGTAGCCACAAGTTAACAATTTTTTTTTTCTGTGACATACTAAATTTATATTCAGATCCATTTTGTTACATCTTGTGATCAATTTTATTTGGCAATCGTCAATGGCAGTCAGCAGGGTTAAAGAACATCAGTTGTTCGACCTGTTAGTCAAATGCGTTTTGTTTAAATATACTTTTTCACTTTTTTGGTCTTTTGGAAAATGTTGTTTGTGCTGTTTTTAGACCCTTCTACAACGAAATTTGTTTGACATGCACACGTATTAAAATTTCGGTTTTTATCCAACGCAATCATAGGTTTGAACGTAGTTTTCAATTTAGACTCGTTTATATTTTTTGTTTGGGCATGTATCATATTTTCCCTCCGGTGTATATGATCCGTTCATCCTATATTGTCTCTTAAAATTCAAGCGTCAATCTTAAATTGAGAGTAAATTATATGGCCTTCCAAATACCGTTTCGATCCCTAACATCACTGAAGAGACATCTATTGTCGACATCTAGATCTGGTGTACTAAAGAAATATTGACACCGAATGTGTGTGGCACAACATCGTAGCCACAAGTTAACAATTTTTTTTTCTGTGACGTATTAAATTTATATTCAGATTCATTTTGTTACATCTTGTGATCAATTTTATTTGGCAATCGTCAATGGCAGTCAGCAGGGTTAAAGAACATCAGTTGTTCGACCTGTTAGTCAAATGCATTTTGTTTAAATATACTTTTTCACTTTTTAGGTCTTTTGGAAAATGTTGTTTGTGCTGTTTTTAGACCCTTCTACAACGAAATTTGTTTGACATGCACACGTATAAAAATTGCGGTTTTTATCCAACGCAATCATAGGTTTGAACGTAGTTTTCAATTTAGACTCGTTTATATTTTTTGTTTGGGCATGTATCATATTTTCCCTCCGGTTTATATGATCCGTTCATCCTACATTGTCTCTTAAAATTCAAGAGTCAATCTTAAATTGAGAGTAAATTATATGGCCTTCCAAATACCGTTACGATCGCTAACATCACTGAAGAGACATATATTGTCG
This sequence comes from Mytilus trossulus, assembly GCF_036588685.1. Classification (NCBI taxonomy): domain Eukaryota; kingdom Metazoa; phylum Mollusca; class Bivalvia; order Mytilida; family Mytilidae; genus Mytilus; species Mytilus trossulus. Next base: position 24,417,659 of record NC_086383.1, on the reverse strand, counting down.
AAATCTAGATCTGGTGTACTAAAGAAATATTGACACCGAATGTTTGTGGCACAACATCGTAGCCACAAGTTAACAAATTTTTTTTCTGTAACGTATTAAATTTATATTCAGATCCATTTTGTTACATCTTGTGATCAATTTTATTTGGCAATCGTCAATGGCAGTCAGCAGGGTTAAAGAACATCAGTTGTTCGACCTGTTAGTCAAATACGTTTTGTTTAAATATACTTTTTCACTTTTTTGGTCTTTTGGAAAATGTTGTTTGTGCTGTTTTTAGACCCTTCTACAACGAAATTTGTTTGACATGCACACGTATTAAAATTTCGGTTTTTATCCAACGCAATCATAGGTTTGAACGTAGTTTTCAATTTAGACTCGTTTATATTTTTTGTTTGGGCATGTATCATATTTTCCCTCCGGTGTATATGATCCGTTTGTGGCACAACATCGTAGCCACAAGTTAACATTTTTTAGGCAGTTAAGCTGCCTTATGCGAGCACCCTGGACTTGTGTGCTACCCAATAAATGCTGAAATACGTGCCATTGTTATTATCTAGCTGGATATTATGTTATTTATTACTTATTGGACATTTTTTTCATACTTTTCATTTTGGATTACAAAAAATATGACCAAAAAAACCTTAAATTGTCGTCGATTTTCCCAAAAGTTTTGAAGTTGCAGATAGGAAGTAGAGCACATTAGTAATCCTTATGTATTTTATTATCCCCTGAGCTTTTGTCTAGGATGTCAAAGAACAAATGTATGAAATATTTAATCGCCGAAAATCTCTCAAGACAAGTAGTTTAGATTTCCCAAATTGCAAAAGTCGTAGGAATATTGTTTGTGATCAATACGTAGTAAACTACGTCAGTAGTCTATTAAAATAAGTTCGACTGATCACGTTGTTGGCGGCAATTTTGAATTAGAATACGAAATTTGTATCGTTTCAATTTGGACGCAGGGGTTCAAGTTAGCGGTGGTCCGAGGTCTGCGACCTTCCATTTTTGCAGTCGGACTTTCTACTTGGTTACTAGCTACGCCCGACATGCCCGACGGACCTCGAAAGAAAATAAAAAAAATATCTTTCCAAACATTTTTACCAAAGTTTTCTAATAAATGATCTCAAACTTATTTTCATCATTACTATCCATGACAGCGATGTTCAATTTGTTCAACCGCTAGATTTATACAGAAAATCGCCGACAAATAATGTCTCGCAAATCCGAGTAAAATCGTATCTCACTCCAACTGTCAAAAACAACATTGAAAATAAAATGGCTGCCGGAGAAGACAATTACAACATTCGATCCGATTCCGGAAGCTGATAATGGTAAACCACGGTTTGGCTATCATTTAAAAAAAATTAGACAGGTGACAAAATACATCTATGCATGGTAAATAAATATAAACACTAGAATTGAAAACCTAAAGATATATGTAAAAGAAAGAAAAAGCAGAAAACATTTTGTACACAAATTTTAATGTCAAAATCCAATACAATGTGACAGCTGGGAACAGTTTATCTAACAATATAGGTACCTGGTAACAGTATACATTTTCTTTATCAGTGATAAATGTTGGTAATGCATGTTAGATGCTTTTATATTACTGCAATTTGAATTTCAAGGGATATTTTTTTCTTCTCAATTTTGATGGGTCAGTTAAAATAGCTGGAAGTTTCTTATATAAAAAAAGATGTGGTATGATTGCCAATGAGACAACTGTCCACAAGAGACCTAAATGACACAGACATTAACAAATATAGGTCATCGTACTGCCTTCAACAATGAGCAAAGCCCATACCATTACCAAATAGTCAGCAAAAAAGGCCCCAATAAGACAATGTGAAACAATTCAAACGAGAAAACTAATAGCCTTATTTATATAAAAAAATAACTATGAAACAAATACGTAACACATAAACAAACGACAACCACTGAATTACAGGCTCCTGACTTGGGACAGGCACAAATAGTGCAACTATATATATGATACCTGAATGTTAGCAAATCTTGTTATATATAGGTTGAGTCCATTGGGCCACTCTACCTCCTCCTGTTTGATAACTTTGACTCGGATGAGATCCCCACCCCTCGACCATATACATTCATGTATGAGACTAATTAATTAATCAAATGAAATATAGGGGAAGTCCCCAGGGTCACCCCACCCCCTCATGTTTTAGAACTTGGAAACAGTCGAGATCCCCACCCCTAAACCATATTTATTCATGTATGGGACGACATATAATTAATCAAATGAAATATAGGCGGAGTCCCTGTGGATCATCCAACCCCTCTTATTTGAGAACTTGGAAACGGTCGAGATCCCCACCCCTAAACCATATATATTTATGTATGGGACAATATAACAAATCAAATGAAATATGTAGAGGGAGTCCCTGGGGATCACCCCACCCCTCCTATTAGATAACTTGGAAACGGTCAAGATCCCCACCCATAAACCATATATATTTATGTATGGGACAATATAATAAATCATATGAAATATAGGTGAAGTTCGTGGGGCCACTCTCCCCTTTCCAGTTAGAGAATTTGGAAACAGTTGAGATCACCAATCTTAAACCTTACATATTCTTGTATGGGACAATATTACAATCAAAGGAATAATGAAGGGTCCATAGGGTCACTGTTCATCCTCCTGTTTGAGAACTTGGAAACATTCGAGATCCTCAACCCTAAACCATATGTATTCATGTATGGGACAATATAATTATTCAAATGAAATACAGGGGGTTTCCTGGGTGTCACCCCACCCCTCCTGTTTGAGAACTTGGTAACAGTTAAGATTCCCACCCCTAAACCATATATATTCATGTATGGGACAAAATAACAAATCATAATATAGATGGAGTTTGTGGGGCCCTTCTACCCCTTCCTGTTTGAGAATTTATAATGGTCGAGATCCACAATCTTAAACAATATATATTTATGTATGGGATAATATTACAAATCAAATAAATTATAAGGGGGTCCCTATGGTCACTTTACACCCTCCTGTTTGAGAACTTGGAAATATTTGAGATCCTCACCACCTAACCATATATACTCTTATATGGGACTATATAACAAATCAAATGAAATATAGGAGAAGTCCAGGCTGTGGTCACCATACCCCTCCTGTTTAAGAACTCGGAAACAGTTGGGATCCCCATCTCTAAATAAAATGAAATATAGGGAGAGTCCCTGCAGTCACCCCACCGTTAAATTAAACCATATATATTCATGTATGCGAACTGATCAAATGGAATATAGGGAGAGTCCTTAGGGTCACCCTACCCACTCCTGTTTGATAACTTAGTGTACTGTTGAACACAAACTCAGATTTCTTTCCAGGGAAGCTAGTCTATTCATACATTTGCAAGCTCGTACTAAAGTCAATTTGAACTTCTAACTGTCAACCAATACTAACGTTAATGCCCGCGTCACACTGTCCCGATTTTTATTTACGATGGATAACCGAATGCGAAAATTGTAAGTTCGTACGAAGTTGGTCCCGATTTCGTTAAAATACCAAAAAGTGACCGAAGCAAGTACGATGAATAACGAAGTCTATACGATGGTGCCGAAATTATATACGATAGCAAAAGATGGACATACGAAGGTTAACCGAAGACGGGTATTTAAGCTTCATATCTCAGCCGAAGGCTACACGATGGATTACGAAGGCTACACGATGGATTACAATGATGGCGCGATAGCCATGCGATGTCTAAAAAACGTCGTGTATAGCTTACGATGCATTTAAATTTACAATATCACCCTTCCGGACACTCTAAACCCAATATGCTTCAAAAGACTTTAACCACATTTGGTATATTATGCCTCATTGTAATGATCTGACATCTTTTACGTTCAAGACCAAAGGTCAGGTTCATGCAGATGGAATTGTTTTTTTCTCCTTGATATAGCATAATACACATGAAATTGGTTGCTCATTTTTTTACCTGCTGGGTCTAAAGACAATATTAAAGGTATTTCCAGTTACTGAATGTTTTGGTTGATTTCTAAAAAAATAGTTTATGTATCAAATATGCATATTCATTTTATCATTTTCTGCATGTGTCATATACAAATATAGTGTCCATATTTGTCCCCAATATGTTACATACGAGGGGATGCCTCGCTCGGCATTGCCTTGTTTGAAATGTAAAATGTATGCACTAGTCTGAATAATCACCCATAATTATGATCATGTTTACTGATCTATCTTAAAGATAAGGTAATGGGTTCGTTGAACTCTTTTATTCAAAAAGAGCTCTTTCCAGGAGAATATCATAATAATATAAACATAGGAAGGATGTGGGGAAAGCAACAAATGCGGCAAAATAGAGCTTTCTTACAAATTGACGAAAGGTACGTATGCTTGACGAATCATACGTAAGACTCGTTTTAGGGATCCTTTATTTTGACATATTTAAATAATAGTCGTTGACATTCGGACAATTGTCGTGCAAGCAACGACACTTATTAAATTGGATTTTTCTTGAGATATATTTAGGATTTCGGGACGTACGTTAGGTTAGAATATGATTATTGATACCATCAGTTGGAGGAGATCTATAACACTTAAAAATATTCTTAATATATAGTAGTCAAACGAAAAAAATGCCCCTAGAAGACTAAAAACAGCCCCTACCCCACTCTTCAATATTACAATGTTGCACTGTTTAACCTAAGAAAATGTCAAAGCAAATACATTGTCTTCTTCCCTAACAGAAACACAAATACTTCCTTGATTCAAAATTTGCTACTCTCAAAATAATAAAATGAAAATGAAGTACATTTAAAAAAGATAATCTCCATACTATGCCATATGCTAGTGCTCGTTAAATAACGTTTGAATCATCGCCTCTCCCCTGGTAATATTCATTGTCCCCCTTAATGTGTATATATGATACAACGGAACAATAGAACGATTATTTTAGCGAATAACTGCGTTTTGCCTATAGCCCTGAATTAACATTCATGAAATATTAGCCACTGAACGATAAGTAACAACTTCGCGTCTATCTTCCAAATATGTGTACTGTTAAATCGTTGTTATAAAATCCACAATTTATATGATGCAAAATTTTCGATTTATTTTCTTGATATGCAAAGTCTTTTTTTTTTCTAGATTTATTCAACATTACTTTTTAAAAACATTTTGTAGCATCATTTTTTAGCAAATCTCGATTATCCACTTTGACAATTTGCTAAAAGTGTACTGTAACAAATAAAAATAAACGTGAATCTTGTCGTAAGATTTAGACTAACGTACTTCAATAATGTCATTGAAGTGTTAATCGTGAAACTCGTGCTTAAAAATTCCCGCGGAAATGTGTGTACTCGTGGTTTACGTAAGTAACGTATCGGACGTAAGTGTATTTGACACTATTTTTCTCTGTTTGATCATATTAAGATTGTGTATTATTTGCGATTTTATTTTTTTAAAATAAACTTGATTTAGAAAAGAATGCCGTTTATTGGATAACACATAGATTCTTTTAACTGTTATTGTAGAAATGAAATACGTGCTCCCTCTACATGTACGTTCGTTCGTACCTTTCGTGAATTTGTAAGAAAGCTCTTATATGACATATAGAAAACAAAATGGTTATGAAGTAAACATTCGTGTGATTACAACTCAGACGATACATAAAAAAAATTCATAATAATGAAGAAAAAGTTGGTTTCCCTATATACGTGTACCTGCAGTGTTGGTGTACGAGGTGCGTTTATGATTTTCATTATGTTACTTGATATGGAAAAATGACAAAAAATAATATTTTACTTGTAAAAGTAAATTCTGAGCCTGTAATAGCTGCTCTTCTTGTTCCATTTGAATTGATAGAAACAACGCTGTCACATTTCTTGTTCTCATAGAATTATATGATATGAGCTCCATTTTTGTGAACGTCTTTCTTAATTGTCGTATTGCACTGACCAGTGCATATCGCGCATGGCACTTTAAATGTATTTTAACGCGAAAATTAACTTACATTTGTCTGGATTTATTGCCGTCGTAGTTCCATATTGTCGCCTTCGTACTTTTCTTCGATGGCAACACGACGGTGTTACGAGGTCTTCATGAAGTCGTGTTGCCATCGTAACACGACCTTCGGGTAGCTTCGTATTTCATTCGTGTAGACATCGTAATGTCAAAACTGCCCGATGGAAACGATGGAAACACGAATGCAATACGATGTTCAAAGATGCATACCCGGTGACATTACGATAATGAGGATGGTGATACGAACTCAATACAAACTCTCAACATCGGACGCACCTTCGGGGATTTTTTAACATGTTAAAAAAATTAGAACCCTTCCCGAAGTTGTCCCCGAAGGCTAGAAAAAGTGGCTGATGGTTAAAGATGGTTAAAGATGGCACTACGAATAGCCCGATCTGAATCCGATCAGTCCCGATTTTGAAAATTTCCATAGTCGTGTTGCCATCGGCGTAAAAATCGAGACAGTGTGACGTGGGCATAACGAACTGCAATCATTGCAAACTTGTACCACTGCAGACTCATGACCATGAAAAAAAATACTTGATATATGTGTTGCTTTTAAAAGACAAAATATGAATTATTTGCCTCAGTGATTAATTTATTAAATGAATATAAATGTACAATATATGATTGTTTAATGTTTGTTCTTTTTCAAAAATCTTTAAAAAACAAATTGAAGCAACAATATTTGTCTTATTATATAAACTTCTGCCAAGTTTGGCTCTGCTTTTTTTTTACTTAACTGCCTACAGCGCCTTTGGTGCTTTAATTTTTTTTCTGTGACGTATTAAATTTATATTCAGATCCATTTTGTTACATCTTGTGATCAATTTTATTTGGCAATCGTCAATGGCAGTCAGCAGGGTTAAAGAACATCAGTTGTTCGACCTGTTAGTCAAATGCGTTTTGTTTAAATATACTTTTTCACTTTTTTGGTCTTTTGGAAAATGTTGTTTGTGCTGTTTTTAGACCCTTCTACAACGAAATTTGTATATATATATATATATATATATATACAACTCGTCTAAACATCAACCCAACAATGTTAGATCTGTAAATTTGCTTTCGCAAATTTTTGGTTCTTCCCTCGCCGGGATTCGAACCAATGCTACTGTGATATCGTGACACCAAATCGCCTGCACTGCAGCCGTCCCGCTAGACCACACGACCACCTGGGCTCTCAAAAAAAGAGCTTTCGGTGGCCATATGTTACCTTTCCACGTCAGTTTTAATCTAGTGGCGTACTACAGTACATGATATATAAGGCATGAAGATGTTATTGTTACAGATCAGCTAAATTATCTATAGTAAAGGATCCTACAAATTAATGTAAGATACAGTCACAGAAAATAATTATATTCATAAGTACGTCTGAGTCAGTGACAACCCTACAACAGATGTATCCATCGGATCGCCATCAATGATGGTGATACATGGCTTTGTACATAATGTATATACAACTCGTCTAAACATCAACCCAACAATGTTAGATATAAACGAGTCTAAATTGAAAACTACGTTCAAACCTATGATTGCGTTGGATAAAAACCGCAATTTTTATACGTGTGCATGTCAAACAAATTTCGTTGTAGAAGGGTCATATCATAGTAGCATTGGTTCGAATCCCGGCGAGGGATGAACCAAAAATTTGCGAAAGCAAATTTACAGATCTAACATTGTTGGGTTGATGTTTAGACGTGTTGTGTATATATATGTATATATATTCAAAATTCACAACTTCTCCGTAATCGCTTTGCGGATTCACTTTGTAACTAGCATAGCATTCCTTGATATATGTAAACAATCTTCACTGAGGATCTGATGGTACCATTCATCACACTGTATCATAAACAGTCCATCATCTGGTTTTCTGCACCATCAGTGTAAGTCTTGATTAATCGTCTTAGTCACATCTTCACCGTCCTGTAACCGGTGCTGGCACTGTTTTAACCAGGGTTGTACTTCTCTGTCTTTACATGGCTTTAAACGGTCATGAGTTATTGTCAGTACAGTTTTTTTGTAATTTTATCTTGTAAACATACGAAGATAATTTTTCAAATACAAGTCCGGGACCTTTCCAAGGTGGGTCCAATTTCTTTGCTCTACCTTTAATGTTAGCTGTGTCTAAAACATAAACTAAATCTCCTATTTTGTATTATCTTTCCAGAATAAGTACACCATAGTCACGGTTCATGGTATTCTAAGTAGTTTTTAGCGTGTTGCGCGCTATTTCATGTGGAGATGTTATGGTATCTCGGAGTCTTCTCACATACTCATCTTGTGAATCATCTGTTTTAGCACCAGGTACACTGTACAATAAATCAACAGACTGGTTAACTTCTCTCCCAAGCATCAGTATGTTTGGTGTAAAACCAGTACTTCTGTTAACTGACGATCTACAGCTCCTGCCAACTGTTCCAAATGTTCATCCCAATTGTCCTGTTGTTAAGACACGAAGAAACGAACTGCGTCCATTAAGGTTCTGTTGCAACGTTCTGCTTGTTCGTTTGATGATGGTCTGTACGGAGTAGTTCTCGCTTTGTGCGTTTGCAAGATTTCACAGATGGATTTGAAAATCTTGCTTTCGAAATTGCGTCCTTGGTCTGTAAAAACCTGAAATGGGAATCCAAAACGAGAGAAAAACTCGTTCACTGCAGCTCTTGCCGTATGTTCTGCGGTTTGTGCTGGTAACGGAATACATTCCATTCATTTGGAAAACTGGTCAACCATAACTAGTACATGGGCATTCCCAAATTTCGTCTCTGGCAGTGGTCCTAGAAAATATAAGTGGACTCGATCCATTGGTGCACCTGCATGAAACTGGGTAAGCGGACATTTCGCATTTCTGTTTGGATTCTTGTGTAGATTGCATGTACTGCATGTTTTGAAAAAGTCTCTTATTTTTTGTATCATACCATACCATTGATATTTTGCCTTAATTCTCAATGTGGTTCTATTCATACCTTGATGACCTGCAGCAGGAATATCATGATATAATGATATCACTTGTTCAACAAGATCTCTTGGTACCACAAGTCTTGGTGTTCTATCTTTCTTGTCCAAATTTCTCAATATACCATTATCATCTAAACAGAACATATCTTTGTTTATCCAATAATTCTTTGCTATTGGACTGCATCTTAAAATTAGCTTCTGATGGTTCTGTTTTGTCCCTGAGCCATACCAGTATTAACTCCAAGTTTGGGTCTTTAGACTGATTATCCTGTATTTTTTTCTGGTGAATAAGTACTTGCTTCTATATCTGTCTCAGTAATGGCATTTACATTTGGGAAGTCCAAATATGTCGCGTAAACTGACATACCAAGTGGTGTAGTGACTTTTTCAAGTGAACTGTGACAAACATTTTGGTCCTGGTTTACTGTATCTTGATTTGTACTCTTGTTGCTGGACATGAGATTTACCTACATTTTCATTCACGTGACTAGTCACGTTCTGGTCCTCATCTTGTGGTATCGAACTGTCAGGTCTAGTATTGTCCTTTGTAATAACATATGTATGTTGAGTATTGTCCTGTTTCAGTAAATTGTCCTCAGAAATCAAAGAACTCGGTAGTCCTCAGTGTGGTCCTATAGTTTCAAAACTTTTACAGTCCTGATGTGAAGCTAAAGGAATAAAATTATCTACGTCTTCTTGAAAACCAAGCCAACTTTGGTTAGCACGAGTACAGTAATCGCATGCTCCATAGGGTAGATTGTGTTTTAGCACGTTTCCAGCTGCTAATCTAATCTGTGGAGAGGCTAAATCTGGCAGACGTGATAATGCGTCCGCATTTTGGTGTATTTTACCTGGACTGTGTTTCACTGTCATGTGATAATGGCTTAACTCCTTTAACCATCGAGCTAGTTGTCCTTGTGGCTCTTTAAAGTGCAATAACCATGTTAAACTGCTTTGGTCTGTACGGACTATAAAATGTCGTCCTGAAAGGTAATGTCTGTAATGTCTGGTGAATTTCACCACTGCAAGTAATTCTTTTTTTGTCGTGCAATACCGTTTTTGTTCATGGGTCAATGAAAAACTTCCGTATGAAACGGGACGCTCTACACCATCTTGAACTTGTATCAACTCTGCTCCAATTGTGAAATTGGAAGCATCTGTGTGTAAAATAAACGGGTCTTTATTGTTGGGTAATGCCAATAAAGGAGTTGTTGTCAATGCCTCTACAAGTCTGTCAAAAGCCTCTTGCTTTGAGTCTCCCCATTTGTACGGTTTCTTACCCGTCAATTGATACAAAGGGTAGGACAGATCCGCAAAATTCTTTATGAAAGTTCTATGATAATTGGCAAAACCTAGAAATTGTTCAACCTCTCTGGTTGTCGTAGGAACTTTCCATTTCTTAACAACTTCCACATATTCACTGCCAATGTCCATACCATCTCTGTTGATTGTTCTGCCTAAAAAGTCTATTTCTTTTTGAAAGAAATCACATTTCCTGGATTTTAATTTCAGCCCATACTCTCTGAAACGTTCAAAAACTGATCTTAAATTCTGTAAATGGTCTTCAAATGTCTTTCCCATTACTAGAATATCGTCTAGGAAGGCAAGTACAACATTCCATGTCAAACCTCGGAGAACGAGATTCATTACTCTTGAATATGTCCCTGGTGCATTGCAAAGACCACAACTCATTCTGACAAAGTGGAATAATCCTTATTTAGTGATGAAAGCTGTCTTCTCTTTGTCTGAGTCCTTCACTTTAACTTGGTAATACGCACTATTTGCGTCAATTTTGAAAACCATTCATTTTCCGCCAAAGTGTCCAAACATTCGTCTATGAGAGGAAGTGGGTAGACATCTTTTTTGTGACGGAATTCAATTTCCGGTAATCTATACACCAGCGCACAGCACAATCACGCTTGCGCACAAGTACTGGCGCAGATGTCCATTCTGATATAGATGGTTCTATTATACCTACATCTAACATTTTCTTTAAATGGCTTTCTTTTTCGTGTGCAAAGCACATGGGTGTTCTTCTTATTCTTTGTTTGATAGGGCGCGCATCACCTGTATCAATCTCATGTTGAATGTGACTAAATGTTCCCAAGTCAAAATCGTCTAGTGCGAAAACATCAACAAATTCATGAAGTACATTCGCAACTTTGGACTGTTGGTCTTAGTGACTTCACTGGATTTAGCCAATATGTTCTGTAACTGTTCCGGTAGGGTATTGTTATCTCTGGCTATTTCAGTTGTTGCTACTGACGGGGCTGGCCCCGTTTCAACAACATCAGCGTCAATTCCTTCGCCTAAAAGAGTTCCCTTTTGCAAAACTATCTTGTTATTTGTTACATTCGGTAAACTGACACATGGCAAAACACTAGAATTGCAATAACCACGTGGGATTAACAAATCAATCTCTTAATTAGGTTCAATTATAAAGTCTGTTAACTCTGACGACAATTCTGACTCTAATTGTACAACTGAATTAGTAGGTATGACTATTCTATATGGAACGGTAATTTTAGCAACTCTTTTTGTTTACAGGCGGTACCAGTCCAACATCTCCATATATCATAGGTAATGCTTCTCCATTGATGAAAATTACCAATTGTCTGCAATCTAGAATCATTTTTGCTCTTACTAGAAAATCAAGTCCTAATAGCATGTCATTATCAATTGGCGCAACATAAATATCTGTCCTTTCACCAATTTTCAATTCGACTGGTCCCACTACAATTGCATTCATGTTCATACTACGCCCTGCTGCCTGCATTGTTGTTTTTCTTTTGACTTTTGAAAGATTCGAAAACTTTGTCAGAAATTATTGTCACTTCCGCTGTGGTATCTACTACCGAAATTACTGATTTTCCCTGTACTTTTAAAGTTAAATGAAGCATAGATGCTGAACCTAACTGGCAAATAGTTCCTCCTAAGTGTACAGGATCTGGCATCTGAAGGTTAATAACTTGCTGTAAATCATTATCTGGCTGCGTTTTGTGCAATGGTGGATTTGACAAAGTATCTTTTGATGTTGAATTGTCACATGTTTTTAACGGGGTAGTCCCCGAAACAGGTGTCTTGTTAATATCATTTGAAATAGTGTTCAATGTAAGGCGGTTAGGTTTGGACTGAGTCAGGGTTCCGCCCTTTAGCCCGACTCCTTCTGGTTTAAAGGATCTGTATAATTATTGCCTGTCGGCGACTGTAATTCAGGAGAGTCCCGTTGTATGTGTCCAAACTGAGGACAGAAATAGCAAGCCATATTTGCTAATTTCTCAGGTGGTATGGGTCCCCAGCGCCCTCTATATGGTGATTGGCGCTGATTATCTTGCCTATAATCTCTGTTACGCCATTGTTGGCGATAACCTTGTTTGTTGGTTTGCTGGCTAAATGGTTGGGCTGTTGACTGGACTTCATTTTGAGCAGGAAACTGTTTTGTCTGCTGTTGTTTTTGAACCTGCTGTTTAAGGTCTCCTATTTCCTGTTTATGAAATGCTTCCATAGCAGTCATCTTTTCTAGCAATGTTTCCATTTGCTTAGACAATTCGGACTTTGTGTCGGTCTTACCAATAGCATGAACAGCTAAGTCGCTATCATAATCATTACTAGGTTCATCTTGACTTGGTTGTGGGTCATGTCTACCGGTTGTTTACCAAATATAGCTGTGTGGTTATGTTGGAACCACTTTATCTGGTCGATTGCTGCTTCAATAGATGTTGGTCTGGATGTGGCCCCATGTTGACCAGCTTCTTTGTCTGAGCATCCCTGACATATTTTTCAGATAGCTTTTGTGTACATATAATTGTCGGGAAGATCTCTAAATGCTTTGCAGGCTAACGAGCTCCAATTTTAGCAGCCTGCGATTAAAATTTTGTCGTAATTCATTTATAGAAAACCGTATACTTCTGTCCCATTTTTCCTTCCTTTCAAGTTCATTACTTACGACAATACAACATTTTAAATGTCAATTAAGGGTAAAAATTATTCAATCGATTTCCACAACTTGGGGTAATAAAATTCATGGTTAATAGACATCACAAAATTAATAGAGACAGATTTAGAATCAACCAACTACATAAAAAAAGCAAATGAAACTTGCAAAAACTCTCTTTGACGTCGTGGTGGTGTAACGTAGGAACATCGTGCGCAAAGTTTGTATAGTCTGAAAAACTTGACATATGAACAAAATTTATTCAAGACGACGAAGCGTAAAGACAGGTTGACAAATGTAAATCTAAAGTTGTTTCTAACGTGTTAAAATAACATTTAACGCGTTAAAATTGCATTTAACGCGTTAAAACTACATTTAACGCGTTAAAGATGCATTTAACGCGTTAAAGTTGCATTCAACGCGTTAAAGTTGCATTTAACGCGTTAAAGTTGCTTTTAACGCGTTAAAGTTGCTTTTAACGCGTTAAAGTTGCTTTTAACGCGGTAAAGTTGCTTTTAACGCGTTGAAGTTGCATTAAACGAGTGAAAGTTGCTTTAACGCGTTACAGTTACATTTAACGCGTAAAAAATGCATTTAACGCGTTAAAATTGCATTCAACGCGTCAAAGATGCATTTAACGCGTTAAAGTGTCTTTAAACGCGTTAAAGTTGCTTTTAACGCGTTAAAGTTGCTTTTAACGCGTAAAAATTGCATTTAACGCGTTAAAGTTGCTTTTAACGCGTTAAAATTGCATTTAACGCGTTAAAGAAGCTTTTACGTAATGTTCTGCTAATCTCAACATTATCGCGTAAATTGACGAAGATTTGACACATCCGGCCATTTCATTTATTAGGTTTCGAGTAAAACCTGACGTCTTAAAACTTAGTTAAGGCGAAAGTAGAAAGTTTTTCTGTCAATTTTTGTAGTGAATTGCCTAACGCGTTAAATTATCAATTAACGCGTTAAAAATAATTTTAACGCGTTTAAACCACATTTATCGCGTTGAATGTGATTTTATCGCGTTAAATGTTAACGCGTTACTTTATCGGGTTTTTGACATGAACGGCCTTTCATAGAAATCAATACCATTCAGAAATTGGCAAATGCACGGAAAATTATAGGCTAAGCACAAATTAAGGGAGACAAGCCCTATAAATCTGCACAAACTATTTTATAAAAAAATCGAGAGATTTACCTTGCACTGAACAATACTGAAAATTCCCAAACATCTATTTTATGGATGTACTGATTTGTACTGAAAATGTTTTTGGCGATATTGAATTAAATGCAAGGCGTTTTCTCCTAAGTCAGTACTGAACTGCAATGGATCTTCTGCGCGGATCAAGGTACTGATCACGCACTGAATAACTGAAAAAGATCTTGACATTTTTCCTTGCGGTTATTTCAGGCAATTACTAGTTGTTCAGTTTAAATGACCGTTTCAGTAATAAAAACAGTTACTAGTGTATTAATCTATTGTCCACCGTTGTACTTGCCAACCGGTACGGAAAAATATCATCACAACGATCAGGTTCCAGAATGCTATACATAGATTAAACACTAGCGTCGTTTCACAACTAAACATTTTTAACATTTGTATTGAGTGATTGTTTTAATATATTGTATCATTTTGTATAGGATTTACCGTATGCTGCGTGGAATGGACATAAGGATACGTTAGAACAGTGTTTAAAAGAAGGTGCAAACATAAACTATCAAAACTGTGTGAGTGGTATTAGTTGTTAAACAAATTACTGTCATGCACATAAATAGATGCAACGATACTTTTATTATCACTTAGCATAAAAAAAGTAAAATCACAAAAATACTGAACTTAGAGGAAAATCAATTCGAAAAGTCCATAATCACATGGCAAAATCAAATAACAAAACGCATCATATTAACTTAAATCAAAGGAGACTGAACAGGTTAATGATCCAGTAAAATAGTCATAGGTCATCAATTGTTTTCAATGCATTAAGTTAAATACATCAACATATGTTTGAAATTATCAAAATCGCTCCTGGCTTGATTATTAGAACAAAACTCACAAGCGTAACCAGGAACAACATTATATATATAAACATACAACTATTATTTGAAAATAAATCAAGGTCTTTGTGTAGTAATTGTAATACAGATTAATTGATTTCGCTTGTGTCTGTTGTCATACGTTACATAAATATAAGAATTAAATTCAAGTAATTACTCATTTATTTCCTAAATAATTAATCATATTCATTCGTTATTTTCTACATGCCCTAGGTATGATATAAATATTCGTTGGTTTTTTCATTAGGTAGAAAATGGTGATTTAAATTTCGTTTTGTAGCTAGCTAAACTACTTGTTGTATGACTATCGCATCTAATTGCATTATATTGCCAACTATAGGTGTAAAAACCCGGACTTAAGCTGTCTGAATGTCAAAAAATTGATACAGCAGTCAACATTGTGTTATTTTCTTAATCGATAAACTACTTACGTTAAGAAGTAAAAGATACAATTTCTAGAGTAAACTTTTGGGATAAACGTATAGTTTTAATTGACGTCATAAAAGCGGCCTAGTTTTGGCATACAGCAGATACAGGAAACGGGCTTTAGTTTTCAAAGTAATCCCTTGTACCTATTAGGATTGACCGCAACTCTCTATATTTTAAATAAATCTCAAAAAATATAATCATAATGTTGTAAATATTTGACGGACGTCATTTGGTAAATTGTTAGTACTTATTAATTTTCGATTCAAAATGCAAGCATATCTAAGAGGCATGATTTTTTTATTAGTTGTTAATGGCTTTGAACTAGCTGTCAGATAACTGCGAGTACTCTCAGATCTGTTCATTGTGTCTTTTTGTGGCGTGATGTATAAGTACCCGGCCACGTCCACTTGTATTTTTTGTCTATCTGATGAGTTAAGCCTTTTTCAACTGATTTTTGTAGTTCGTTCTTATGTTGTACTGTTATACCACTGTCCCTGGTTAGAGGGAGGGTTGGGATCCCGCTAACATGTTTAACCTGCCACATTATTTATGTATGTGCCTGTCCCAAGTAAGGAGCCTGTAATTCAGTGGTTGTCGTTTGTTTATGTGTTACATATTTGTGTTTCGTTCATTTTTTTACATAAATAAGGCCGTTAGTTTTCACATTTGAATTGTTTTACATTGTCTTATCGAGGCCTTTTATAGCTGACTATATGCAATATGGGGTTTGCTCATTGTTGAAGGCCGTACGGTGACCTATTATTGTTAATGTGTGTGTCATTTTGGTCTTTTGTGGATAGTTGTCTCATTGGCAATCATACCACATCTTCTTTTTTATATATGATCTTATCATACCTTTGCCTGTATATTTATTATAAAATAATGTCTGCAAAGTAGAAAAAGCAATGTTAATTAAACACCATATACTTGTATCATTTGTATGATATTGATAACTCTACTCAATATAACAAATACATGTATTTCGAAGGTTTGATGGTTATATTGGTCGATATATAATTCGTTTTGTAATACACACTTGTCGATGTCAGCCATGTTATTCAAACATAATAGTTTTAATCTTAACGTTTTGAATTGTTTCGTAAGACGAATGCCAGTTCTCTTTTTTTGGCTTTTAAAAAGCATTCTTACGTCAATCTCTTCTTTTTCCTTTCTTTTTAATAAAATGCCTGTACCAAGTCCGGAATATAACAGTTGCTGTCCATCAATGTGTATAACTTTCGATTTTGTCATTTGATAAGGGACTTTTCAATTTTCCTCTTAGTTCAGCTTTTTTGTGATTTTAATCTGTATTTAGTAAAGTTGTACACAAATTTGCAATTATAATGTATGTACAAATAACAGGTATGTTTTGTCTTTCTTTTGCCAGTTTTATTGAGACAATTAACAATTAATGCAACAGAACTGTAAGATTGTTTATATTTATAATACTTCAACATTTTCTAGTGGCTCTATATTTTATTACACATTTATTAAGTTATTAATAATTTCCAGTCGGCATTGGATGTAGGCGACCAGCTTAAATACAATATTCAAATTCTTTACCTCCTTTGATGTATTTAGAATCTGTGTATTCATCTAGAATGCTTATCTTATACATGTCATGTAATATTTTATCCAGAATGGTTGGACAGCACTTCACAATGCTGCATGGAAAAATCAAACAGATATCGTCCATTTACTTATTAAAAATGATATAGATTTTGATTTAACGAGTAGGGTAAGTTGATTTGATAAATAACAAGCTAAAAGCTGAATTAATACCATCTTCGCTACCCAAAGGTTACGATTCACACTCCTTCTCATTACGCTTGACAGATTAAGCCTACTTTTGTGATGACAATGTTGTGTCATCTATTGTCTGATTAAAGTCACGCCCGTTCCGAATACATAATTATTGACCAATAGTAGCAGTTGAATCTATTTAGTATGAAGGAGTAAACAAAAACTCGTAAAACTAAAAGACATTTACATCAACAGTTATAAATAATAAATAAGAAACACCACGAACTCCACTAAAAACCGACAGTGAAATCAGGTGCTCTGGAAGGGTAAGCATATCCTGCAACGTATAAAGTTTACAAACTGGGTGAAGCAGAAAACGAAATTAAACTTTTTAAATTTCAACATTTGTGCAAGACACATAACCAGGAACTTCTATTAGTTGATTATGAAATTCTCACTTAATATCGTCGTATGTTTTTCGGGTCAAGACTTGTTGCACAATTGTTTACCTACATTTTCTACATTTTACACATGATCATATAAAATGCGTTTTTTGATTGGATGCAGCCAGTTACGACTGCAACCAAGGAAAATCATTACCTCGTGGATCCGAAATTCTCTCTGACGAATGAAAGGGTGAAGTAAAGTAGGATGATGGATCGTAATCCTTTCCTAGCAAAGAGAAATCGAAACGAATATGAGTCGTTAGTTTCTTACGTGACAAACAATTGTAATTTACTAGATAACGATGTCCTGTGTTAGTAAAAAAAATAACGGTACCAATTTTCTTGCACCAGATGCGCATTTCGACAAAACATGTCTCTTCAGTGATGCTCGTGGCCAAAATATTTGAAATCCAAAGCTTATATAAAAGATGAAGAGCTATAACCCAAAAGGTCCAAAAAGTATAGCCAAATCCGTGAAAGGAATCAGAGCTTTGCATGAGGGAGGTACATTCCTTAATTTATAATAATTTCTAATATTTTGTAACAGCAAATTTTAATAACACAAAAAAATCCGTATTTTCATGCTAATACCGAAGTACTGGCTACTGGGCTGGTGATACCCTTGGGGACTAATAGTCCACCAGCAGAGGCATCGACCCAGTGGTAGGAATAAAATTAACGGTACCAATTTTCTTGCACCAGATGTGCATTTCGACAATACATGTCTCTTCAGTGATGCTCGTGGCCAACATATTTGAAATCCAAAGCTTATATAAAAGATGAAGAGCTATAACCCAAAAGGTCCAAAAAGTAGAGCCTAATCCGTGAAAGGATTAGTTCACCTATGTTACGATATGGAGTTGCATGTATGGAACGCCAACACTGTCTTGTTATGACCATTTTCATTATATGATGTTCATTTACCTTTATATGGTGTGCATTTACCTTTATATGCTGTGCTTTTACCTTTATATGATGTGCACTTGTCATTATATGATGTGCAAACACCTTTATATGATGTGCAAATATCCTTATATGATGTGCAAATATCCTTATATGATGTGCAAATATCCTTATATGATGTGCAAATATCCTTATATGATGTGCAAACATCATTATAGTATGTGCAAACATACTTATATGATGTGCAAATATACTCATATGATGTGCAAATATACTTATATGATGTGCAAATATACTAATATGATGTGCAAACATTTTTATATGATGTGCAAACATTCTTATATGATGTGCAAACATTCTTATATGATGTGCAAACATTTAATGAATGGCTATTATTTATTTTGAATTTATTGAACCATAAAACTAATTTTTGACTCTTCACATTGAATAATCCGCGAAGCGGATTATGTTAAATGTGAAGAGTCAACAATTAGTTTTATGGTTCAATAAAATCAAAATAAAATATTGCCATTCATTATAAATAAATTTCTATAAAAAGTTAGGCTCAAAGAACTTTTTTTATATTATTTATCTTGACAATAACAACGTACACACATGTTGGCGTATGAATACACAACGTCAGAGTGGGCGTGTCGCCATAAAAATTGACAACATTGAAAATAAAACTAATAATTTTAACCAATCAGAAAACAGTAAATACACAAAATTTATTTATTATGACATGATGTGCAAATGTAATTATATTATGTGCAAAGATCCTTATATGATGTGCAAATATACTTATATGATGTGCAAAGATCATTATATGGTGTGTACATATCCTTATATGATGTGCAGTTTCCTTTATATTACGTACACACATCTTTATATGATGTGGTTGTGTCATTATATTATGTGCTTGTAATCTTATATTATGTGGTTAGGTTAACTTCATTATATGATGTCGAAACGTCATTATATTATGTGTTTTCATCGTCGTTATGGTCAATTTACATGATTACGATTAGAATGATTACTGTCTACGTCATAACTGATTCCGATCTGCTTCTGTAAACTATTAACCCGACTCAAATATGTGTCTACCGCTAGCGAAAGTGCAATTTATAGGGAAAATGAGACAAAGCAATTCAACAAAATCAACGTTTCAAACATTTCGGTTGAAGATTAAAATCAGTTAATACAGGAGCTAGTTGAAGAAATCTTCGGCTGTGGAGAAAATGATAACAAATAAGAGCCTTTTATAACTTGCTATTCGGTTTAAGCATAGGCTCCGTGTTGAAGGTCGTACTATGAGCTATAATTGTTTCCTTTTACAAATTATGACTTGGATGGAGAGTTGTCTCAGTGGCTCTCATACAACATCTACTTATTTCTATTCAAAATACACCATTGAAATCACAGTCTGTTTGTAAAATATTTCATAACAATATCTATAAAGTTATCTACTGATGCATACTATGGCGAGATGGTTTGTTTTATTAAATGATATTGAATAATATTAATCTGTAAATGGTAAGATGTATAATGTAGTATTGAATATGTACAATGATATTACATCTAGTATATCATATAATCTATGCTACTAAAGGAGTAGACCGATTGCATTGAGCCGCAACTCCTCTAAAACCATACCAAGTCGGAAATATATGTGTGATAGGACTTTTAATTTGTCTTTTTTCCACAGAAAACGCCAATTATGCGAGAAAATACCCAATTTCGAAGACTGCAAGCCTAGTCGACGTAGTGCCCACAAAATGCGAAATGGCTATGTGGGAAATATAAAAAATGAAAAAGTGGTATCTTTGCTATTGAGACAACTCTCCACAACAGACCACATTACACAGAAACTAATAACTATAGGTCACCATACGGTCTTCAACAATGAGCACATATTGGCATATACAGATTGTTTATTTTCAACTTATTTTAATGGAGATTTTTTTAATTGCTAATAAAATTCTAAAACATTAGTATAAGTATGTCAACAGATTTGGAGATGATTCCTGATGAAGAGTTTTAGATTTAATTTTTCGTCCGATTAGATCGAATTTTACCTTTGTGGTACTTATTTTGATCTTTCGGTAATGGCAACGGATTTTACGTAGACGATACAGTTATTTAGTTAAAGGGAAAAAAAACACTGAAAATCACACTTTGCCCCACTTTTTCCAATTTAGGGTATTTAATATTTTTGTTTTCCAACCGAGATGAATGGGGTGACGCCCGTCTTTTGCATTTTGATCCTCTTTTTCGTCTCTTTAAAAAAAAAGAATAAATAGCATTAACTTTGTCATTACTGTGTCCACCTTATTACTGTGTCATCACTCTTTGTTTCAACACTTGCCCACTCGCTGGCGTCTCCTTGTATCATCGGTACAGCGGATATAGGTACTAACCAAGGGGTCGTGATCGATTTTTCGTCTGACACGGTACGACAATCTTTGTTTTGTTTACATTATATCAATGTGTACTTCAATCTAAACATATTTGTTGTTTTAAGAAATGATTTGGTCGTAGGTTGGTGATTAGAGAAGTCTCACTATTTGCCCAAAACAAGAATCCTTACTAAAAACATGTGCAAATAATTGTCAAAGAAGTTGGCGCTCGTCTCATCCGATATGATTCTATATTCATTGCAACTCTTTTTTTCTGATAGAAGGCCACTGTTTGTGCGTAATAAGTATAGCTGTTTCAATAATTGGCATTGACATATTTTGTACTTATGTTATTTTTCGATATTTTATTCCGACAAGAAGCGTTGTGTATAGCTGACCACATGAATACTTCTGTACGGTGCATAGTTTAATGAATGTACGGTATATAGTTGTTCATGCTTCGAAGTACCTACAAAGCTATATCCGCTGTGCCGATGATACACGATAGTAATTATAAATCGGAATACTTTGCTTGCTTGTGACAATGGTGTTAGACATATCACATGACTTAACAGAACTATGCCAGAAGATCTGGAAAGAGAATTAGAAATATTATATCTTAAGTGTTTTGTTATATTGTTTGCCGATGACACGGTGTTGTTGGCCGAAACAGCACAGGACCTGCAGACTCAACTCAATGCTTTCCATGATTATTGTAAGGCTTGGAACTTGAAAGGAAAGTTGTCAAAATTAAAGTCTTAGTGAGGTTTTGTTTTGGACGGAAGACAAAAAATCTCCGATTTTCATACAATGATACTAACATTGACATGATAAAACAATATAACTATTTTGGAATTGTTGTTACTAAAACGGGAAATTTCAATATGACAAAAAACATTTATCCAATAAGGCTTTAAGCCATGTACGAAAACTTGAAAACAGGAAGGATGTATAAAATTTATGTAAAATGTCAACTTCAGCTTGTTCGTTTATAAAAAAAAATATATAAACACGTGCGTTTGTCCTCCAGCTGGCTTATAATTTTGAAACCTCTCTCTCTCTCTTGTTTTGTACAACTGTAAATAGTTATTATTTTTATCTCTGTATACTGATGTCATACATTGACATTACTATTATATAGATTTAGAGGCCATACATGTAAGTATACCGGTATGGAAGATTGATTGACTGTTATTTAGCGCCACTTTCAACACTTTCATGCTATTTCGTGGCCGTGAGTTTATATTAGTGGAGAAAGCAGAAGTGCCCGGAGAGACCCCCTGACCTTCGTTTGGAAAACATACAATTCTGGTCAATTAAGATTGAAATCGAGCTTACCTGCCACGTGCGGGATTTGAAATCGCTCACCTAAGTGTTGACATGCTAGTGATACAGCAGTTCGACTACTTATAAAAAAGAAGTAGTGGTATGACTGCTAAAGAGACAACTCTCCACAAGAGGTAAAAATGACACAGAAATTAACAAGTATAGGTCACCGTACGGCCTACAACAATGATCAAAGCCCATACCGCATATCCAGCTATAAAAGGCCACGAAATGACAATGTAACCACTCGACCTCCGAGCGCCCATCACTTTCACCCGAAATGGATTAAAGGAGATATGGAATTAACCTAAACTCGGTGTATTACATTAACGTGCAGCTTTTTATCATGTTTTTGTGCATATATTTCACAGTTTCAACTATAGATGATGGGTGGATTGTTGAGGTCCAGCAGCAAATTGATATATGCATATTCGTACAAGAACATGTTAATGTGGTATGAATATTAACCCGTTTTGTACTAGACCGACACTTTGAGCCGGATTTTTTTAACATGGGGCCCTTTATAGCTTGTTGTTCGGTGTGAGCCATGGCTCCGTGTTGAAGGCCGTACTTTAACCTATAATGGTTTACTTTTTAAATTGTTATTTGGATGGAGAGTTGTCTCATTGGCACTCACACCACATCCTATATCTAGTTCAAAAGGTAGCATTCCGAAGGAAGACATGTATATCACCTTACCCGGACACATTTTTCTGATTCCGAGCCAACCAGCTTTTGCTCTTAATCCTTAATCCCGCGTGCTTATATAATTAGCTGGGAAGCAAGTGTAAATAAGAATTTTAAAGTCTTTGATTTTGACCCGGCCGGGTTTCGAACCCACGACCTCTCTCACTCAAGGCGATCATGCTACGACGAAAGTACCACCACTAGACATGCAGTAACCCGCAATATATAAAAGGTTTCGTGGGAAGCCGCTCATATACTAGGATTCACCTCTAGACTCAATTAAACAGGGCTAACTTACCGACCATTGATATTTTCATGTGAGGGTTGGGGGGGGGGGGGGGGGCAAGTTGTTTTGTAAATGTTGGATTCTAAATTTCTTGAAAGAGATTTGAACTATTTCAGAAGGGAAGCGAAATAGTTTGTTTCTATTTAAAATGAGGAAAAAAACAATGATGAAACTTAAAAAAATAATAAACCATGTTTTTTGTTGTTTTTTTTTAATTTCGAAAAAGGAAATACACGTGCTCCAACACATTTATTTATTAATATATAATCTACAGATCATCTGTTGCAGCTTTAGATACAAGGATCTGACAACACGTCATTTTATGTTCTGTCCTTGTATATATTACATCAGCCAATGACATTTCAGCCTTCAAATTTTTGAAGGTGTGTATCAATCCAACAAAACCAGAGAATTAAGCGTTTCTAATCTGGTGTCTAAATGAACTTAAAACACTGCATTTATAATTTTAATGAGACCTGTTGTTCTCTTACATATAGAGAGTGGTGTTTTGAATTTTTCAAAGTGAAGATTTACGGCATCGGGCTTTTACGTTTTTGCGTTTATCCTGGAAACATGATAGATTTAAAAAAAAAAAATAGTGTCTGAATATACTCTATAGTAAAGGTACTTTTTGGGTAGTTTTGGCTTTTCAGAGTATTGTTGTTTTATTGGCTATTATCTTGATAACTAATAATAGAGAAACCTTTTCTTGCAAGGTATAGACAAGAACATTTATAATCAAAGTACTGAAGTATGTAAATTGTTTGCGACGTCAGGGAACTAGTTTATTCTTATGTTGCACTGTTATACCACTGTCCCAGGGTTAGGGGAGGGTTGGGATTCCGCTAACATGTTTAACCCCGCCACATTATTTATGTATGTGCCTGTCCCAAGTCAGGAGCCTGTAATTCAGTGGTTGTCGTTTGTTTTTGTGTTACATATTTGTTTTTCGTTAATTTTTTTTTTACATAAATAAGGCCGTTAGTTTTCTCGTTTGAATTGTTTTACATTTTCTTATTGGGGCCTTTTATAGCTGACTATGCGGTATGGGCTTTGCTCATTGTTGAAGGCCGTACGGTGACCTATAGTTGTTAATGTTTGTGTCATTTTGGTCTTTTGTGGATAGTTTGGCAATCATACCACATCTTCTTTTTTTATATTAGTTTGGATTTGCAATTTGTGGTTTCGTTAATATTTACAACACCTTCTTTCATTAATAGCATCAGATGAAAAATTCTCTGCTAGAAGAAATTGTTGAAACTAAATTTTCAGGTTTTAACAATTCAGATGAGCGAAACGAGGCGTAAAGATTGATGCCTACGGTTGACTAAGAATTCGCCATAACATTATCATGATTATACCGCGGCAAATGTATAACTATATAAAATTAAATGACACTTTTCCTATCCCCTCTTTTTTTTGGTTACAAATGACCGGTTCTTTATATGAGCCATTACTCTATCAGAGTTCGATTTATTCTCAATTGTTTGTGTCTATCTTGAGAATATTTAACATGATCAGAAAGGCAATATTTACATAAATGAAAATACTAAACTTCGTGTATTATCTTCTTATAGAAAAATTGCTAACGTTAGGTATACCGAAATTGACAAATATAATGCCTTCCCTCGTTAAAACGATCATATAGCATGACATAAAAGAATTATTTTTTCAATTCAATAACCTTAACCGTATTGTGAACTCCGTATAATTATAATTAAAGATTTGCGATTTAAACAAAACTTTGCAATTCATATATATTTTTACAATTTTCCAACAATATCAGATGTGATTTTTTTGCATCTTAAAACGAGGTACTAACATGCCAAGGTTTATCTCAAGTCCCAACCATTTTCCAAACGATAGCAACAGATTTGATCCTAATAAGTAGTAACGGTTACTCCGCAGAAGCAGATCGGAATCAGTTATGACGTAGACAGTAATCATTCTAATCGTAATCATGTTCATTGACCATAACGACGATGAAAGCACATCATATAATGACGTTTCGACATCATATAATGAAGTAAACCTAACCACATAGGTCCGTGTAGCACTTATCAATTCAAAGTTTTAAAAAATTTTGAAATTTTTGATTTTTGGAATTTTGATCAAAGTTTTAAAATATCAAAATTTCAAATTGTGTTAAAGTTTTGAAATTTTGAAATTTTAACCAAATTATTAAAATATCAAAATTCTAAATATCGTTTATAAATTTGATAGTTTAGAATTTTGATCAAACTTTTAAAATACTAAACCTAACGCGCAATTTTGATTATTTCACTTTTTGAAAGTTTGATTTTTTAAATGTTTGATAAAAATATCAAAATAGAAAAGGGGCAATAAGAGGGATACCTGTAAAAAGCGAAACGAAATAAAAGCGGAACGAAACGAAACAATATGAATTAAAAACATACTGATACTTACATGTAAATGTTTATGTATGAAATAAAACGGACAGTTGTAATCAAAAACATACTGATACTTACATGTAAATGTTTATGTATGAAATAAAACGGACAGTTGTAACCGATGAAAAATTGGATGACAAAATTAATATTTCTTAAAAGAAGATAATTTATTTAAAAACCAGACGTACGGCTCAGATATTGACCATTTTACTTGCTGGTTTTTCTAGCACCCATATTTTAGGAGAAACAGGAGTAACAGTAAAAACTGAACAACTCGCAGTAGGTCAAATAGTATGGTTATGTTGAGCATGTATATACATTTTCTACTAAACTCTAAGCCATAAAAAGGCCCAATACACGGTGTATTATCTCTCTTGATTTCAATTTTTTCTGTTTTGCTGTACGACTTCTTACTTTCTGCAATCATGTTGGCTAACGAATATATCATTTCATGTACGGAATGAAAGATCATCTTAAACGTTTTTATCTGTTCTTTGTAAGTTGTTTGCCCTAAATATTCAGCTTTAAGCGTTCCGTAAGAAGGTCGATCAAGAAAAGCGCTTCATGATACTGAATGCATGGTGTCCTAATTAAGGTTGTGCTAGTCCACAGTGTGGGAGGTTTTTAATAGAGAATTTTAGGTTTTTCACGTACGTACTACGTAACATACCTTAACATTTAAAAAAATGCTCATTGTTATCTCCCGTACGCCATTTAACTTGTAAATTAAACAAAAATCATATACTTTGACATACGTAATACACCTTAACTTGGTCGTTGTAAAATTGTGTTTGTCTCCCTTTTTCCATTTAGTTCAAATCTATTTAAAATAGCGTATTATACGACCGAACGTTTACACTAGTATTATATCTGAACGTAAGAAAATGTTCGCAGGGGACACAGGTATATTTTGAATGATATGCAGTAAACAATGTTTCCTATTTTCATACTAAAAGAGTTTCAACTAATTTTGGAATATCGCGTGCCGCGTTCAGAGAGTATACGGAAAAATTAGTTTTTGAACAAATTTATTCTAAAAAGGATTAAGTTGATCAAAGATGAAGGACATTGTACAAGTTCAGAAATTTATGAATATATGTACATGGAGGTCGTAGTGTTTTTTTTCTTCTAATATTTAGGCATATTGAAATACCCGGATTATTTTATCATTAGATCGTTTTGGGTGTTATTTTATTTGATTGCCATTAACATGAGTAAAGGCTTTTGTTAATATTTGTAAGAATACCAAACATATTTTTTTTTGTCTTTATGATTCAGTTTTTATCTATTTTTTAATGAATGATCTGTGTCGTGTGTGCCACAATCTATCAAGAAAATGTTTACCTAGAAAATTCATTATGGCAAGTGAAAAAAAACATATCGCGGTGGGATAAATTTGCCATGTTTAGAATCCTTTGAAGGATGCAGATTCGCGAGTGTAAACAGGTTTGTTATGAACGGACAGACCTACGGACCGACAGCGCGATTGCAGGTAGCATTGTGTTACTATAACCTTTCGGAGCATTCCTGGTGAAAGGTAATTACTTAAATGGCTTAAAACCAAAGGTCAAAAGGACAGATAATTATAGTACAAAATACATAACATAGAAAACTAAAGAATAAACAACACGAACACCACCAAAAACTGGGGAAACTGAGAAACAAAAAAATGTTTATAATTTTCAGTTTTCACAATCCAATTTTCTGATCACAGCCCGTGCTGTAATGCATATCAGTTGAGTCTGTTTAAATCTCACTCACCTAGACGAGTTGGTATAAAAAATGAAAAGGAATCGTACGTTCTTAATTTACCGCGAGGACTGTAATTGAATAATTAACTGAAAATGTTTTTAAATATTGACAGTTTTTTTTTGTAAGAACGAAATAAAAACAAATCTTTCACGGCCTTACTCTGCAACCTTAGGAGCAGCTTGTTCTTCGCCAAGATCATTTATAAATTCTGCCTTTCCTTTGCAAGTCCAACACATCATTCAACAATACACGATAGTTAACCTTTACACTTGTCAACGTGTCGACCTATGCATTTACCGATTTTCAACATGTCGACCTGTCAACTTGTCGACCTATGCATTTACAGATTTTTCAACATGTCGTCCTGTCTATCTGTTAACCTTGAGATTTCACACTTGTCAACCTGTCGACGTGTCAACCTTTTAACCTTTACAATTGTCAACCGGTCAACCTATCATGCATTTATCGACTTTAACATGTCGACCTGTCAACCTTTTAACTTTTACACTTGTCAACCGGTCAACCTATCATGCATTTATCGTCTTTTCAACAGGTCGACCTGTCAACCTGTCGACCTTAACACTTGTCAACCTTGTCAACTTGTTAACCTTTCTAGTGAAAAGATGTCGACCTTTTACTTTGTCAACATATGTACAAACATGACTACACCTGTTTACTTCTTTAACTAAAACAGTGGAACTACAGTACCGTTTATCCTAATTTACTCGACCTTCAATGACGAGGTATAGTCAAATAGTTGAACTCCTTTCCGTCAGTTCGAGAGAATGCCGACCATGCAGATTTATTTGTGGTCTAGTTAAGTGAGGTCGACAATTCGCTCAATCTTGAGAAGAAGGAAGACGGACAAAAAGAAAATATTGACATTCAAATACCAAAAACGTTTCTGGTAAATTATTTTTCTGTAAAAGTGTTATTTTTTTAAGTGTTTGTACACCTTTTACTTTCGTCAATTGTTTTTGATAAGGATGCAACTCCTTTATTTTTAGGGAAGGGATGCATGGATAAACTTTTTAAACAAACTTTTTATTGAGCCTTGCCAACCTATGATTTTTTCTATATTCCAATCATCTTGTTTTGCGGCCATGTTTTGGTTCTGCCCTTTGATTTTGTAAATACTTTTCCAAACTTGGTTTCATCATAAATTCGAGGGTCCTGCCTATTTATTTCAAATTTGATCTAACCCCTACCAAATAGATATGATTGTATAAAAAGAACATTATGTTTAACGCATAAATGTAGAACAACCATACATTGTCTCGAAATATCAATGCTTAGAAACAGCCTCGCTTCCTTCCTGTTTCTAAGCCTGTACAAATAAGTACAAATAAAATTGATATTTCAAGACAATGTATGGTTATTCTGTAAATAAGTCATCGATCATTTAGATAAAAAAAAATCATGGGAAAGGGGGAGACTCTGTCTGACGTGGAAATTTTGTTTCTGGGCAGAAATATCTTCATTTTAAATTCCCAGCAACCCCGACCCCCTCCCCACCGGCCCCACCCCAAAAAAATTGAAGGGTCCGTGCCTGTTACATGAATATTATTTTAGAATTAAAACAAAATTATACCTATCCTAGCTGAAATACAGAATCGGCGAAGGGAAACAACCACATTTTATATTATGTCTTATAAGTCCGTATAATTGTTAGCTTAAGTTTCGTTTGAAACGTAAAATTCTCTAATATAATCTTATTTACGCTGAAATTAAGACGGTACTAAGATCCAATATCAGCAAATTGGAACCAAGATACTATTACAAGGTATCTACAAAAACTCTTTTAGTGTTCAATTTTTTAACCAGAAAAGTTGATTAATAGCGATGAAAAACTTAATAAAATTGTTAGCGCTTCGACAAAATAGCCATCCCAACTTTTAAAGTTAAATGGTTGCTACCTTAAAAACAACGTTTGGACTGGTTATCATACACGTAGCTCCATTCTAAAGCAACCACTGTTTTATAATAGTAAACAAAAGGAATAGATTTTTTTGTATTAAAAGATATTATTGTCCCGTATTTGCATTTTGTTATTTGGGTATTTTTAAGTTATCGTACGACAATCGCCTTTGAGCAAAATAAAAGTACACATGTACATCCAGTCAGAATGGGGCGTGCAAAGAGAAGCCACACTGTCAGCTGCATGATGGATTTTTTCCATTTTTGGCCGTACACCAATGTTGCTCTCGAAAAACCAGTACAATGTAAAACGCTGAATTTTAAGTAAAGAATTCACCTACGGAACGCTGAAACTGAAATTTGAAATTCAAGAAAAATAAGAACGAAACAATTAAAGAGGTGTTTGACCAAAGTGAAGTTAAAACATTTTTAAATCCATCTATAAGGGCAACTTTGTCCTCGGAAGTTGAATCTTACGTTTCTTCGTAATTTGTATTTAAACAACCTATTTTGAATTATCGATTTTTTTTTGTTGCCAGTGACAAATATTTCATGAATGTTCCGGAACAAATTAACAATAAATGCAACAGGGAGAGAGTGTGCATAATGAAGACATATAAAACTTTTCAATCAGTTTAATTGAGGTCTGGAGCTGGCGTATGGCAGTCACTGCTAGCCTTATGTATAGTAGTCCTTTGTTATTTTATTATCATTGTCATGTTGATTAGTTTCTTAGTTTGTTTCCTATTCTGACACAGGACTTGTATTTCCCATTGAAGTGCGTTTTACTTTTCGTATTACTGTGTGTTTTTCATTCTTTATTGGCT
The DNA here is from genome assembly GCF_036588685.1 of Mytilus trossulus. NCBI lineage: Eukaryota > Metazoa > Mollusca > Bivalvia > Mytilida > Mytilidae > Mytilus > Mytilus trossulus. The sequence continues at coordinate 24,387,579 of NC_086383.1, read as the reverse complement.
AGAGGTATAGGGAACGGTTTTGATCTCACGAAACATGTTAAACCCCGCCGCATTTGTGCGCCTGTCCCAATCCAGGAGCCTCTGTCCTTCTAAGTCTTGTATGATTTTGATTTTAGTTCATTGTTATATTTTGGAGTTTAGTATTACGTCTATAATCACTGAAACAGTACACTTTTTTGTCTAGGGGCCAGCTGAAACACGCCTAGCACAACTTTCATTGCGACGCTATATATTAAGTATTCCTTTCGTATCATTTCTTCGAAATAAAATAAATCACAAAAGGCAATATATTATCATCATGCAATCGATACACAAGAAAGGAAAACGTTTTAAGTTGTATACGACCAAAGCGCTTTTTCTGGATCTACCTTCATCAGGAACGTCAAAAAGGCGAATGATACTATATGGTTTACTGCGAGTTGGTCGTTTTTCACTGATACTTCTAAATGTTGGGCACTGGGAATACAAAATAGCTTTGAATTATTTATCTCAAACGCTAACCTTATATAAGAGATTTAAATCAACGTAGTTGATTCCGGTTTAAATAGGGTTAATTATATTTTCTTTTGATAGATGCACAACCTTAAAATTTCAGGATACTGTCATCCCATGTGATGTCTAATATGTTTCATAAAAAAAACCTGACTTCTTCTTTTCATTATTTATTTTGTTATTAAGAATGATTTGATATATTTCATGCTATTTATTTATAACTTAGAATAGTTCTTATCAGAGCCGTGTTTACATCAGTGATTACAGGTACCCCTCTTGTCGCCCCTTTATATTTTTGATATTTAAGTATCAGTATGCTTTTAATTCATTTTGTTTCGTTTCGTTCCGCTTTTATTTCGTTTCGCTTTTTACAGGTATCCCTCTTGTAGCCCCTTTACATTTTTTGATATTTTAAGCAAACATTTAAAAAATCAAACTTTCAAAAAGTGAAATAATCAAAATTGCGCGTTAGGTTTAGTTTTTTGAAAGTTTGATCAAGTTTCTAAAATATCAAATTTATAAACGGTATTTAGAATTTTGATATTTTAATAATTTGATCAAAATTCCAAAAAACAAAAATTTCAAAACTTTTTAAAACTTTGAATTGATAAGTGTTACACGGACCCACATAATATAAGATTACAAGCACCTAATATAATGACACAACCACATCATATAAAGATGTTTGCACGTAATATAAGGGAAACTGCACATCATATAATGATATGTACACATCATATAAGTATATTTGCACAGCATATAAGTATATTTCAACATAAATATAAGTATATGTGCACATCATATAAGGATCTTTCAACATAATATAAGTATATTTTCACATCATATAAGAATTTTTGCACATCATATAAGTACATTTGCACATCATATAAGTATATTTGCACATCATATAAGTATATATGCGCAATATATGTTTGCACATCATATAATGATGTTTGCTCATCATATAATGATGTTTGCACATCATATAAGGATATTTGCACATAATATGATGACAAGTGCACATCATATAAAGGTAAATGCACATCATATAAAGGTAAATGCACAACATATAATGAAAAATGGGCATACTAAGACAGTGTTGGCGTTCCATATGCATGACATAAGTCCAGTGTGATAGGATACGTTGAATGTAAAAGTAGACTACATTCAAAAGATATGTTCCCAATATACAAATATTGTTCAATGTTTAAAATTAATTTTTGATAACATGTAATTTGGGAATATGTTATTGCAAGATGTGTAAAACACCATTAGTATCAGTGCATTGGCTGATTAACACAATGCGATATATATTACTTGATTTATTTCACTTGATTGGGCGGGATTTAACTGATTATCTTATTTAAGACCAGCCAATCTATAGACAGGTGTGTCGGGATAAACTCATTAATGAAGTGTCCAGTTATTCGTCCCATATCATAAACTCAGTTTATTTAAGATTAATTCGATTTCAATATATGCGCATTTAGACTAAACCGAATCTAAATTTCAAAACGAGATACATGTTAATTCATAAATAAAAGACATTAGAACATTGCACAAAGGAAATATTTCATTTATTTCAAAACAATCGTCTTTGATGTGTTTGTCACATTTAAATACATCAATAAAATAAAACAATATTCAAATAAGAACTTTTTTTGTTTGTTTTTTTGTTTTTTTTACATTTCAAAAGAACCTAATAAAATACACTTTCTTTTTCATAATATTCAGATTGCATACATTCAATTCATGTGTACACTGAGTTTTTCCTTCAATAAAGAAAATGAAGAACAAAATACTGACTTTCTGAAAGTATAATAACGTTTGATAACTAAAATAGATACAACTAGGAAAAAATAATTAATAAAACATGTATCGATTTCAATAGGCCGGACACGTGATGCATGACCATGATGACTATACGTACATCTTTATACTCAATACTGGTAATGAAATATTGAAATCCTTTTGAATTTAAATTCTTAATTAAGCACAGCTATATTCGGCTTTAAATTGTGTTCTTTATTTTCAATAGCTTGTCAAAGAGAGAGGCGAATGATACAAAAAAAACCATTCAAACTCATACAACGTTTGGCTTGGAGCATTACAAAACATACATCTATATTGTCAAAACACGCATCTATTGCAATTAATTTAATATATATATTCCAACTTAGCACGTAAAAATGGAAAGACCTGAGTGCATACACATTCTAGACTTTGTACCCCTGATATTTGTCCCAAAACAGTTCACTATTTTTTTTTATTTCTAGCATATAACAGCAAAAGGAACATCATTTTGATAAAAAAAAAAGACCACTGGAACAAGAATACGATTAACAAATTATAGTTGATTGTTTTTATAGATTATAAATGAAAGACGACACTTAGAAAAAGATGTATTCTTTCATTTCAGATCGGACAGACTGCTTTACATGTAGCAGCTGAAAGATATGTCTTGGATGTATTAAAGATTCTAATTGAATGTGGATGTGATACGAATTTGCAGGACCATGTAAGTATTCTATCACCTTGATTATTTGCTTCGTGTCTTTATGTCTTTATATGTTGAATACCACCAACTCATCACCTCGTTGCTTTCAGTATTAAATGTTTTTCATCCAATTATGTTCAACTAATTGTTCCTCCGTGCATATAGGAAGTGACAGTCATATAAAAACACTTAACGTGTCGTTTGAAAGAAAAAATGAGCAGCACATGTATATTTGATATACGAAGATGCTGTTTCCTGAGCTTCGGAAGAACCAAAATCATTTACACCCGATATAACACGCAGCTTAAATATGTTCGGCTATAGATTATTTGAATACAATGATCATTACGACAAGGGGATCGAGGAATGTTTTTAAATTTAACCTTACTATATGATTTATTTCTAGCAATAAAAACATAGATGACTGATACGGCGACTGTAGTTCATAGACTAATATACTGAATTCAAACTGAATTTTGACTGATAGTCACATTAAGATTGTGAAAAAAAGGATGTTACTAGAAACCAATTTTGCTTGTTTCCAATATCTTTTAGAGAATCACTTTATTCTTAATATTGAAACAATCTGCATGTCAGTATTCCCGGAATTGGAAATGTTGAATTTCTAAGTATGATGATGAATGAATGATTTATACATTACATAGTATAAAGCTTACGCTGGGTATTTAATATGTATTCACCAAAAAAATGTAGATTCCATTTTCACTGACTCAATGCGAATGTCGAGGCCTAAGTAATAGACAAGGCTAGTAAAATAAAGCACTCGCGAAAATTATTGATGCACGTTTCTTTAACTTATTATCATCCTTTCGGTAATCCAAATAACAAATTTGCTTGACATCATATTCATTCAAGATTCACCTTTCACATGTTGCAGGCAATCATGTTCCTCTGCATTATGTTTTACGAAACATTTAGAAAAGAGAACGGAAAGAACACTTACGCCATGTTGTTGAAATTCTACTGAAAATCACTTCAATTTACAAACTATTAATTACTTTTGAGATACTCAATATCAGTTGCTTTATGACTTAGGGCTAAACAAGAAATACCTTACCGACAATGAAAAAAAAGAAAATCCCTTCATTATTTGTTCAAATACGGAAACATATCCGATGTAAGACCTGTTGCTAGTTTTTGTAATTATGACGCCATCAATAATGTATGTGAAGTTAGAAGCCGGTTCGTTATTCGTTATTCGATATTCAATATCCAACCGGCTGCTAGCAGTCGATTTGATATTCAAAATTTAGTGAAATATTATAAGAAAATTAAATACTTGATAACATAAAAAGCATGATTTTCATAGTTAAAATGACTAATTAGATACGTAGGAAATCGTTAAACGACCATTGTACTAAGCTGCCGTAATTTCTCGTTGTCCTCGCATATATATACCCTTTCCCATGTTACATAGTTTGTCTTTATGTAACATAGAGTTTTGTCAATAAAATGACTTCAAAGAATATTCTTTTGTGTATATTATTTCTTCAGACAAAAAGAAAAACCCGTAACTCTAAAAATGTTTATTAAATTCAACTAAATCATTGACTTTGTATATATGAAGGTTGTGTAAGATGGGTTTTTGAGAATAACGTCATCTTCAATATCTACGGAGGGCAAATATGTCACTTTTCAGTAAAAACATGTCAAAATGTTAGGACAAAGGGCACAGGGTAATGGTGAGAGCCCCCTGATATCTCAATCTTTCTAATATTATACTTACATTTAGTCAATAGGTGGATACAAACGTGACTAAAAGAAGTTTGAGTACACTTCCTGTCTTCTATGTTTGCGGTGCGCCCAAAGTGCCAGTTGGATATTCAAAATATATAGCGAAAACCTACCAAAGACCGCTTAAATGAGGTTGAGACCCCCCTGGTCTTTCAATGTCTATAAAAGTCTACTAAATCATTGAATCTGTATATATAAAGGTTGTATTCGATGTTTTTTTGAGAATTACATCATCTTCAATATCTACGGAGGGCTAAGATTGTCACTTTTCAGTCAAAAAATGTCAAAATATTAGGACAAAGGGCACAGGGTAATGGTGAGAGCCCCCTGATATCTTAATCTTTCTAATATCTTACAGACATTTAGTCACTAGGTAGATACATACGTGACGAAAAGGAGATTTTGTACACTTCCTGTCTTCTATGTTTACGGTGCGCCCAAAGTACCAGTTGGATATTTAAAATATATAGCGAAAACCTACCCAAGACCGCTTAAATGAGGTCGAGACCCCCTTGGACTTTCAATGTCTATACAATTCAAGTAAATCATTGACTTCGTGTATATAAAGGTTGTATTAGATGGATTTTTGAGAATAACGTCAACTTCAATAACTACGGAGGGCTAAGATTGTCACTTTTCAGTCAAAAAATGTCAAAATTTTAGGACAAAGGGCACAGGGTAATGGTGAGAGCCCCCTGATATCTTAATCTTTCTCATTTCTTACAGACATTTAGTCACTAGGTAGATACACACGTGACGAAAAGGAGTTTTTGTACACTTCCTGTCTTCTATGTTTACGGTGCGCCCAAAGTACCAGTTTGATATTCAAAATATATAGCGAAAACCTACCCAAGACCGCTTAAATAAGGTTTAGACCCCCCTGGTCTATCAATGTCTATAAAATTTAGGTAAATCATTGACTCTGTATATATGAAGGTTGTATAAGATGGATTTTTGAGAATAACGTCATCTTCAATATCTACGGAGGACTAAGATTGTCACTTTTCAGTCAAAAAATGTCAAAATTTTAGGACAAAGGGCACAGGGTAATGGTGAGAGCCCCCTGATATCTTAATCTATCTAATATCTTTCAGACATTTAGTCACTAGGTAGATACACACGTGACAAAAAGGAGTTTTTGTACATTTCCTGTCTTCTATGTTTAAGGTGCGCCCAAAGTACCAGTTGGATATTTAAAATATATAGCGAAAACCTACCCAAGACCGCTTAAATGAGGTTGAGACCCCCTGGTCTTTCCATGTCTATAAAATTCAAGTAAATCATTGACTTTGTTTATATGAAGGTTGTTTTAGATGGGCTTTTGAGAATAACGTCATCTTTAATATCTACGGAGGGCTAAGATTATCACTTTTTAGTCAAAAAATGTCAAAATTTTAGGACAAAGGGCACAGGGTAATGGTGAGAGCCCCCTGGTATCTCAATCTTTCTAATATTATACTGAAATTAAGTCAATAGGTGTATACAAACGTGACTAAAAGAAGTTTGGGTACACTTCCTGTCTTCTATGTTTATGGTGCGCCCAAAGTGCCAATTGGATATTCAAAATATATAGCGAAAACCTACCAGAGACCGCTTAAATGAGGTTGAGACCCCCTGGTCCTTCAATGTCTATAAAATTCTACTAAATCATTGACACTGTATATATGAAGGTTGTATTAGATGGATTTTTGAGAATAACATCATCTTCATTATCTACGGAGGGCTAAGATTGTCACTTTTCAGTCAAAACATGTCAAAATTTTAGGACAAAGGGCACAGGGTGATGGTGAAAGCCCCCTGATATCTTAATCTTTCTAATATCTTACAGACATTTAGTCACTAGGTAGATACACACGTGACGAAACGGAGTTTTGGTACACTTCCTGTCTTCTATGTTTACGGTGCGCCCAAAGTACCAATGGGATATTCAAAATATATAGCGAAAATCTATCCAAGACCGCTTAAATGAGGTTGAGACCGCCTTGGTCTTTCAATGTCTAAAAAAATCAAGAAAATCATTGACTTTGTTTATATGAAGGTTGTTTAAGATGGATTTTTAAGAATACCGTCATCTTCAATATCTACGGAGGGCTAAGATTATCACTTTTCAGTCAAAAGATGTCAAAATTGTAGGACAAAGGGCACAGGGTAATGGTGAGAGCCCCTGATATCTCAATCTTTCTAATATTTTACAGACATTTAGTCAATAGGTATATACAAACGTGACAAAAAGAAGTTTGGGTACACTTCCTGTCTTCTATGTTTAAGGTGCGCCCACAGTGCCAGTTGGATATTCAAAATATATCGCGAAAAACTACCGGAGACCGCTTAAATGAGGTTGAGCCCCCTGGTCTTTCAATGTCTATAAAATTCTACTAAACCATTGACTCTGTATATATGAAGGTTGTATTAGTTGGATTTTTTGAGAATAACGTCATCTTCAATATCTACGGAGGGCTAAGATTGTCACTTTTCAGTCAAAAAATGTCAAAATTTTAGGACAAGGGGCACAGGGTAATGGTGAGAGCCCTCTGATATCTCAATCTGTCTAATATTTTACAGACATTTAGTCAATAGGTGGATACAAACGTGACTAAAAGAAGTTTAGGTACACTTCCTGCCTGTTATGTTTACGGTGCGCCCAAATTGCCAGTTGGATATTCAAAATATATAGCGAAAACCTACCGAGACCGCTAAAATGAGGTTGAGACCCCCTGGTCTTTCAAAACCTTTCAAAAACTCTGTATATATGAAGGTTGTGTTACATGAATTTTTGAGAATAACGTCATCTTCAATATCTACGGAGGGCAAAGATTGTCACTTTTCAGTCAAAAAATGTCAAAATTTTAGGACAAAGGGCACAGGGTAATGGTGAGAGCCCCCTGATATCTCAATCGTTCTAATATTTTACAGACATTTAGTCAATAGGTAGATACAAACGTGACTAAAAGAAGTTTGGGTAAACTTCCTGTCTTGTATGTTTACGGTGCGCCCAAAATGCCAGTTGGATATTCAAAACATATAGCGAAAACCTACCCGAGACCGCTTAAATGAAGTTGAGACCCCCTTGGTCTTTCAATGTCGATAAAATTCTAATAAATTAGTGACTCTGTATATATGAAGGTTGTATTAGATGGATTTTTGAAAATAACGTCATCCTCAATATCTACGGAGGGCTAGGATTGTCACTTTTCAGTCAAAAAATGTCAAAATTTTCAGACAAAGGGCACAGGGAAATGGTGAAAGCCCTATGATATCTCAATCTTTCTTACATTATACAGACATTTAGTCAATAGGTAGATACAAACGTGATTAAAAGGAGTTTGGGTTCACTTCTTGTCTTCTAAATTTACGGTGCGCCCAAAGTGACAGTTGGATATTCAAAATATATAGCGAAAACCTACCCGAAACCGCTTAAATGAGGTTGAGACCCCCTGGTCTTTCAATGTCTATAAAATTCACCTAAATCATTTACTCTGTATACATGAAGGTTATATTAGTTGGAAATTTGAGAATAACGTCATCTTTAATGTCTACGGAGGGCTAAGATTGTCACTTTTCAGTCAAAAAATGTCAAAATCTTAGAACAAAGGGCACAGGGCACTGGTGAGAGCCCCCTCATTCTTCAATCATTCTAATATTATGCAAACATTAAGTTACTGGGTGGATGCAATTGTGACTGAAAAAAATGTTGGTACACTTCCTGTCTTCTATGTTTACGGTGCGCCCAAACTGCCACTTTGATATTAAAAATATATAGCGAACACCTACCCGTAACAGCTTGAATGAGGTTGAGACCCGCCGAGTTTTTCAATGTCCATCAAATTCAACCAAATCATTCTTGAACGGAATTTTTGCTCCTAGGATCAGAAGAGAACCCTAGTAGAATCGAGGACCTTGTTTAAAGTACAAACCGTCACCATAAGTGACGGGGAAAGATATACAGACCTTTACACAGATCACACAATCACCCCTTCTGATGTAAAATCAGTTCCAAATGCATTGTTGACTACTATTTCACACAGGCAACTTAGGGCTCCAACACCTCATGCTGGCAGAAGTGTGTTAGCCAACATAGGAAGGACTCGCATTGCCCTTCCCGCTTACATGAGTAGGAATCCTATTTCTATTTGAATAATTTTTTTTCAATTGGGTAGTGCTTATTTCAAGAGTCATACCACTAGAACCTTTTCGTAGGAGCTTGGTGATCTTTTCAATCTGTTGCGGGGTAGGCAACATCTTGGGTTCACCTTGCAGGTTTGTGTGGGATAAACGAATGGTGACCGTGCAACCTTTTTTGGCTGCTCCGTGTAATTTATTAGCTTGACCTTTTATCAGGCTCAAATCTTATTTTGATAGTCTATTTTTTCATACCTCGCGAAGATGGAAGCGGATGATGAAATGTTCACGGCGGAGGTTGATAGCTTCGCCGTCTTGATCAGCTAGGTAATGTATGTTTGCATGCGATTGATGGTTCACAAGGTCACGGGTTAGTACACCATGTTTGTATTGGTTTGAATGATCTTTACCCTGGGATCGATTGCGGTGGAAAAGCTTTAGATAGCGGACTGTTGGGTGCCAATCACGTAGCTTCCATTGATCACCAGGATGCCGTTTAGTCTAACAACGTATTCAATCACTTCGTAACCGTTTGTTGCCCGATCAAACCGGGTAAAAATGCGGATATCGTTTCCAGAGAAAAGAATGGAAAACCCTTGTTTTGGGTCTGTGTGGTCGACGATATCTGCAACAGTGTGGTGTCCATTTACTAATATTCATTAAAACACGACGTTCATCTTCTGACCGTCCGATTCGAACTGGAGGACTCCTTCGGAGATTGTAAGTGCAAATGCTTCGGTATTGGCGGGAACATTACGCTCGAATTTCGCTCGAATCTGGATGTCCACTCGGACGGATGACTTATATTTAATGTTATATTTAACTTTGCCATTAAAGTGCAAGGTTTGGCATGCAACAAAACCAGGTCCAACTCACCATTTTTATTCCCCTTTAAAAATGTCCTGTACCAAGTCAGGAAGATGGCCATTTTTATAGTATTGTTCGTTTCTGTGTGTGTTGCATTTTAATGTTGTGTCGTTTGTTTTTTCTTATTTTTGAGATATTAAGATAAGACGTGGCACGGTACTTGTCTATCCCAAATTCATGTATTTGGTTTTGATGTTATATTTGTTATTCTCGTGGTATTTTGTCTGATGCTTGGTCCGTTTCTGTGTGTGTTGCGTTTCGGTGTTGTGTCGTTGTTGTCCTCTTATATTCAATGCGTTTTCCTCGGTTTTAGTTTGTTACCCCGATTTTGTTTTTTGTCCATAGATTTATGAGTTTTGAACAGCGGTATACTACTGTTGCCTTTATTTACCTCGATCACAAACAGCGGCTATAGGTCAATGAAATCAAAGGGGTTGACGCCACCGTTACTGAGGAGGTTTGCAATGTTGTAGAATTTCTTTCTGGAGCCTCCTTGAACACTCTGGCAACCTTGTTTTGTGAAAAATAGGCTTTAAAGTCGACGGCTGAGTCGGGTTCAGCTTTGAGGGTGACATGTAGAATTTGCAATCGACAGTGATGAACACGAAAGCATTATTGGTTTTGTAATTATCTCGGTTGGTTTGGAAGCCATTGATGATATTTCTAGGCTTTTCTAGATCACTATTGGCAGCTAGGCGAAAGTTAAACTGTGCGGCTTAGGTCACGGTTATGGAATCGCACTGTCTCATGCGAAATTCACAGTCGATCTTGGATTTATTCTGGATGGTTTTGTACAGTCGCATCTTGGTTTTGTCTGCAGCAGTGACGCCAGGGATGACCCAAGAGATCTTACACAGGATTTGTGTTGACACATTAATGACGGCGCCTGCCCTCAGAATGGCATTTGCATTTGAATTGCGAACGAGTGGAAGTTCGTGTCTGAACCCGTACACTATTTTGTAGTAATCATTCCGAAATATGTTTCAGTGGAATGGCAAATGAGTACGATCCTTTGTTGGTTGGCTTGGTGATAATGTTTTCATGGCAGGCTGCAAACCCCGTGTTCTCAGTCTCGGCATCAGTGGAAGAATCCTTATTCCCGCAGTCGGTTCCCGTCTAGGTAGGTTAACATTTCCAGCATAGTGGTGGCGATGCCGGGGTCGTTAATGTGTTCAATCTGCTGTCCGGACAGTCAATATCATATAGTTTTGAAATGATACATGATACCATTGCAAATGAGATCAACGTCTGCATATGCAGTGCCGTCGTGGTTTCGAAGTCTTCCTTCTACCAAATGATAACGCTAGATTGGGCGGAGGAACAGGTCCTGCGTTCCTGTTGATTCGGATCACCGCTCGAGAGTTGGTAAGTTGGGCGCCGGCTCCAGGTACGAATTCGTGACTGGTATTAATATTTTTGAAGAATTCCATCGTAGGTTAACCCTTCTGTCATTGTAGGGATGTCAGACATAATGTATTTAGTGATAGCGTTGGGCGAAGTCGTGGATAGTAGCGATGCCACGACCAGAGATGAGATTGTTAAACTGTGTTTGGTTGTGGGGCTTACTGTGTTTAAAACTGAGCTGTTAATTGGCCTTGCTGCGCTGGACACTGGGTTTTTGAAGGCGGGTCACTTTTTCAACGCCATAGTCGACGACTTTGGCTACCACCTTTTCAACTCCTATCATGGCTGCATTGATGTAAGCGCTCATAGCCTTACTTTTCAAGGTATTGGCTACAGGGGAGGTGAACATGTGACCGGAGATACCAGCGATAGTGTCAAACAAACTACCACCGTATGCATACTTTCGAGCAAAACCTTTATCATTTATTTACAGGACACTACGATGGAGTTGCTTATATTCCTTGATGCTTTCTTCATGGCATCGGGTATCGCCACAATCTCGTTGCGCACACCATTGTTTCAAGCACGGTAGGCAGCGCTTCACAGATCCAAGCGATATATGGAGGAGCTGGTCAAAGTCAGAGTGTAGAAATACTGTTTGCAGTCCGCTACAATGCTTATATTGCTTTAGATGTGTGACACAATATTCGTCCACATGTAACTCTTTATCGCCTTCGGGTTGTAGAGAGGGTCAACTGTCTTGATACAAGGCACCGGAACTGTTCAGGATCTCTGCATAGTCGACAAGGTCTTAACAGCTTCGGGCTCGAACGATTCTGGTTTCTTTTTCACCATGAGTTCCCAGAGGTCAAGGGTTCCTGTGTACCTCAGTGCATCCCCGAAAATGTCATTGCCGTAAGAAGTAACTATAGTCAGTTTTCGATGAATATACCATCATGTTCAGATCGCGATCTAAAGGTCTGGTCGGCGTTATGTTGTGATCGAAGTCCGAGGATGGTGGTGCAATGGGTAGTGGGTAGGCAAACTTTGGCAGTGGAGGAGGGAGGGCTGTCACTGCTGCAGGAAGGTATACGATCGTTTTGGTATTGCTGAAGCTGCCTCTTGCTGAGCCTCAACAACAGGTTTAACACCTTGGAAAGGTCCCAGGTGAGTACAATATTCTCGATGCTATGCCGAATGTTACTGGCTTGAATCTGCCGCTTGATCTCTTGCAACTCCCTGGCGAGCGCCTCACACTGTTCAGTGTCTGTAATTTTTATAAACGTCATTTATTTATAGCGTTGACGTGAAACCATATAAGCGATGGTTTGAACACTTTTAAGCGTTTGTTTGAACGCGCGTAAGCGTTGGTTTCCTGAAACCATAGGTATATATATATCAAAAGGTAAAAAAAAATCACATGTATTTCTGCTCGGTTTTTTAATAAAATTGATTTGAAAAGATCGAGCGATAAATCTTTGTTGATAATCACTAAACTAATTTATGGAATTATGGGTGTTACGGATAGGACAATACGGACTTTTAAACACATAAATGCCATATAAATCATGCTAACAACCATCTAAATGTAGATATAAAACCACTAAGAAGGCTATATTTGTTTTCAAGTATCTAAAAATCTATTCTATTGTACAAAAACTTTCATATTTTAAAAAAATCACCATTACCATAACATGCACAATGCGAAACTAAACTCAAAACTGTGTATTGCTACCTTTTCGTATTTGGTTTCAACCTTATCGATAAAACACTCAAAGTCTGCGAACACCACGATAAGAACTCTCATCGTGTGGGTGTTGTTGACAAAGTTCAGCTGGTATGTCCCTTCTTTGGACAGCTCGATCGTGACTACCTTGTGGTTGGCGCGCCACTCTTTGTTGGTCTCCAGGGCTTACTTGCTGTAAAAGTTGTACAAGCACATGTAGTCCTCGATCAGCAGTAAGTTGAGTTCTCTCTCCCGCTGTTCACCAACGTCTGAAATGCGAAGCGGGTATACTTCACCACTATCATCTATTCCAAATATATTAGCCACCAGGGTGGAATTGGCCTTCTCAAACTTGAACCACTCCTCGTCGTTGTTTTTCACATTGATTACAGCCTTCTTGGCTTTAATCCACGCCGGCTAATCAATGAACTGTGACCCACCCAGCGGTCGGTGTTGTTTTACAAATTGCCATCAATGTCCATCCACTTTTTTCAGGGGTCCACTGTGCAATCTTTTCTCCGATCTTTTCATCCATCTCCTCGACGGTTTCAACCAAGTTCGTGGTTGTGGTGAAAATCTGTTTTCCCGAGTGAAAGTTGCCCTCGTTTTCATCATCCATCTTATACCTGTTGGGTTAATCAGTGCAGCATCACATTTTTTTTTTATCCTTTCAATGCCCAATCGTCTATAAGTTCCACCCTCGACATCCGAGAGACCTCAAGGAAGGTCTGCACATCCATGTCAATAACGGGGGTCATCTTTCAGGTAATAAATACATCTTTAAATGCTTTCTTCAGTGGATGTACCTCAATTTTATCTCCATGGCTTTCCTATCTTCTCTGATCTTTTCCTGTACGTTCTGCAGCAGTCGATCTTTCGACATGTGCCAACCCCTATCAACCCATGCTGTTTGGCCTGGGTGATAATATAATTCCTCATATAGGGTTGGGACAACGCTCAAATAAAGTTGGTCTTCGTTTCGATCAACTGAAACCAAGTGATCCTTCCCCATCCGGGAGTACCATCGGATGTGGTTCATTTTGGCAGTACCTCTCAGGGGTTTTGACGTTTTCAACAACTAATTCCAGCTATTTTTAGCTATTGGATCAATGTCTTTATCCTAACAATCCAAAACAAAATCATTTTAGATCACCCAAAACCACTATCCCAAATTCAATGTTTTAGACCCGGTTTTTGATCTTTCGATCCTATCGTCAAAAAATATATAATTCGTGGTAATCATACCCCGTACGCCTGTGTTTTTTCATCCCATAGCTCACAATTTGCAGAGCGCAATCGATCTCTTTCTTTGCCAAGACGGTGGTCACCTGCTTGTTTAAGTTAATCTCTAACAACCATAAGTGGGGATAGTTGCCCCCTTCCAGCATAAGGTTTTAATTTTTGCCTACCTATTAACTAAATGTCTGCATAATAGAAAGATTTAAGAGATTATGGGGCTCTTACCATTGCCAAGTGTCCTTTGTCCTACATGTAAAATTTTGACAATTTGTAGCTGAAAATTACAAACTGAGCCCTCCATAGATATCGAATATGACAATATTCAGGGAAATCCTTCTAATACAACCTTTATATATACAGAGTCTATCATTTTTTTTAAGTTATGGACATTGAAAGACCAGGGGGGTCTCACCCTCATTTAAGCGGTCTCAGGTAGGTTTTCACTATATATTTTGAATATCCAACTGGCAGTTTGGGCGCTCCGTAAACATAAAAGACAGGAAGTGTACCCAAATTCCTTTTAGTCACGTTTGTATCTACCTGTTGACTAAATGTCTGCTTAATATTAGGCAGATTGAGAGATCAGGGGGCTGTCGTCATAGCCCTGTGCCCTTTGTCGAAAAATTTTGATAATTTTTAGCTGAAAAGTGACAATGTAAGCCCTCCATAGATATCGAATATGACAATATTCTGGGAAATCCTTCTAATACAACCTTTATATATACAGAGTCTATCATTTCATGTAAATTTATGGACATTGAAAGACCAGGGGGGTCTCACCCTCATTTAAGCGGTCTCAGGTAGGTTTTCACTATATATTTTGAATATCCAACTGGCGTTTTGGGCGCTCCGTAAACATAAAAGACAGGAAGTGTGCCCGAATTCCTTTTAGTCACGTTTGTATCTATCTGTTGACTAAATGTCTGCTTAATATTAGGCAGATTGAGAGATCAGGGGGCTGTCGTCATAGCCCTGTGTCCTTTGTCCTAAAATTTTGATAATTTTTAGCTGAAAAGTGACATTGTAAGCCCTCCATAGATATCGAATATGACAATATTCTGGGAAATTCTTCTAATACAACCTTTATATATACAGAGTCTATCATTTCATTTAAATTTATGGACATTAAAAGACCAGGGGGGGTCTAACCCTCATTTAAGCGGTCTCAGGTAGGTTTTCACTATATATTTTGAATATCCAGCTGGCATTTTGGGCGCTCCGTAAACATAAAAGACAGGAAGTGTACCCAAATTCCTTTAAGTCACATTTGTATCTACCTGTTGACTAAATGTCTGCTAAATATAAGGATGATTGAGAGATCAGAGGGCTATCGTCATAGCCCTGTGCCCTTTGTCCTAAAATTTTGATAATTTTTAGCTGAACAGTGACAATGTAAGCCCTCCATAGATATCGAATATGACAATATTCTGGAAAATCCTTCTAATACAACCTTTATATATATAGAGTCTATCATTTTATTTAAATTTATGGACATTGAAAGACCAGGGGGGTCTCACCCTCATTTAAGCGGTCTCAGGTAGGTTTTCACTATATATTTTGAATATCCAACTGGCACTTTGGGCGCTCCGTAAACATAAAAGACAGGAAGTGTACCCAAATTCCTTTAAGTCACGTTTGTATCTATCTGTTGACTAAATGTCTGCTTAATATTAGGCAGATTGAGAGATCAGGGGGCTGTCGTCATAGCCCTGTGCCCTTTGTCCTAAAATTTTGATAATTTTTAGCTGAAAAGTGACAATGTAAGCCCTCCATAGATATTGAATATGACAATATTCTGGGAAATCCTTCTAATACAACTTTTATATATACAGAGTCTATTATATTATCTAAATTTATGGACATTGAAAGACCAGGGGGGTCTCACCCTCATTTAAGCGGTCTCAGGTAGGTTTTCACTATATATTTTGAATATCCAACTGCCACTTTGGGCGCTCCGTAAACATAAAAGACAGGAAGTGTACCCAAATTCCTTTAAGTCACATTTGTATCTACATGTTGTCTTAATTTCTGCTAAATATTAAGCAGATTGAGAGATCAGGGGGCTATCGTCATAGCCCTGTGCCCTTTGTCCTAAAATTTTGAAAATTTAAGCTGAAAAGTGACAATGTAAGCCCTCCATAGATATCGAATATGACAATATTTTGGGAAATTCTTCTAATACAATCTTTATATATACAGAGTCTATCATTTTATTTAAATTTATGGACATTGAAAGACCAGGGGGGTCTCACCCTCATTTAAGCGGTCTCAGGTAGGTTTTCACTATATATTTTGAATATCCAACTGGCACTTTGGGAGCTCCGTAAACATAAAAGACAGGAAGTGTACCCAAATTCCTTTTAGTCACGTTTGTATCTACCTGTTGACTAAATGTCTGCTTAATATTAGACAGATTGAGAGATCAGGGGGCTATCGTCATAGCCCTGTGCCCTTTGTCCTAAAATTTTGAAAATTTTTAGCTGAAAAGTGACAATGTAAGCCCTCCATAGATATCGAATATGACAATATTCTGGGTAATCCTTCTAATACAACCTTTATATATACAGAGTCTATCATTTTATTTAAATTTATGGACATTGAAAGACCAGGGGGGTCTCACCCTCATTTAAGCGGTCTCAGGTAGGTTTTCACTATATATTTTGAATATCCAACTGGCACTTTGGGCGCTCCGTAAACATAAAAGACAGGAAGTGTACCCAAATTCCTTTTAGTCACGTTTGTATCTACCTGTTGACTAAATGTCTGCTTAATATTAGACAGATTGAGAGATCAGGGGGCTATCGTCATAGCCCTGTGCCCTTTGTCCTAAAATTTTGAAAATTTTTAGCTGAAAAGTGACAATGTAAGCCCTCCATAGATATCGAATATGACAATATTCTGGGTAATCCTTCTAATACAACCTTTATATATACAGAGTCTATCATTTCATTTAAATTTATGGACATTGAAAGACCAGCGGGTCTCACCCTCATTTAAGCGGTCTCAGGTAGGTTTTCACTATATATTTTGAATATCCAACTGGCACTTTGGGCGCTCCGTAAACATAAAAGACAGGAAGTGTACCCAAATTCCTTTTAGTCACGTTTGTATCTACCTGTTGACTAAATGTCTGCTTAATATTAGGCAGATTGAGAGATCAGGGGGCTATCGTCATAGCCCTGTGCCCTTTGTCCTAAGATTTTGATAATTTTTAGCTGAAAAGTGACAATGTAAGCCCTCCATAGATATCGAATATGACTATGTTCTGGGAAATCCTTCTAATTCAACTTTTATATATACAGAGTCTATCATTTTATTTAAATTTATGGACATTGAAAGACCAGGGGGGTCTCCGTTTGTCACCCTCATTTAAGCGGTCTGAGGTAGGGTTTCACTATATATTTTGAATATCCAACTGGCACTTTGGGCGCTCCGTAAACATAAAAGACAGGAAGTGTACCAAAATTCCTTTTAGTCACATTTGTATCTACATGTTGTATAAATTTCTGCTAAATATTAAGCAGATTGAGAGATCAGGGGGCTATCGTCATAGCCCTGTGCCCTTTTCCGAAAATTTTGATAATTTTAGCTGAAAAGTGACAATGTAAGCCCTCCATAGATATCGAATATGATAATATTTTGGGAAATCCTTCTAACACAACCTTTATATATATACCGAGTCTATCATTTAATTTAAATTTATGGACATTGAAAGACCAGGGGGGTCTCACCCTCATTAAGCGGTCTCAGGTAGGTTTTCACTATATATTTTGAATATCCAACTGGCACTTTGGGCGCTCCGTAAACATAAAAGACAGGAAGTGTACCCAAATTCCTTTTAGTCACGTTTGTATCTACCTGTTGACTAAATGTCTGCTTAATATTAGGCAGATTGAGATATCAGGGTGGCTATCGTCATAGCCCTGTCCCCTTTGTCCTAAGATTTTGATAAGTTTTAGCTGAAAAGTGACAATGTAAGCCCTCCATAGATATCGAATATGACAATATTCTGGGAAATCCTTCTAATACAACCTTTATATATACAGAGTCTATCAATTTATTTAAATTTATGGACATTGAAAGACCAGGGGGGTCTCACCCTCATTTAAGCGGTCTCAGGTAGGTTTTCACTCTATATTTTTCTTTTTTAGGCTTTCCATAAATATTTCTATTTATATTTCTTAATGTTTTGTAGAGTAATCGGATTTTCTTTTCGTTTTAAGAAATATCGTGTTTAAAAGTAAATATATGAACTTTTTTTATTGACAACAATCTATATTATATAAAGACAAATATGCAACTTAGAAAAGGGTTTATATTTGAGGACAACGAGAACGTACAATAGCTTGAAGAGGTCATTTTACGATTTCCTACGTATCTTGTCAGTCCTCTTAATTATGAAAATTATGTTTTTAATGTTATCAAGTATTTCCTTTTTTATGATTTTAAACAAAATTTTGAATATCCAACCGACTGCTAGCAGCCGGTTGGATATTGAATATCGAATATCGAATAACGAACCGGCTGCTAACTTCACATACATCCATCTAAACAAAGAAAAGTTTTTTTCGGCTAACGTTTTGTTTTATACTACAAACATGTTCTTATATTTTCTATTGTTATTCAAAGCAACATAATTATCAAAGATGCCCAGGGCGATCTCATTATATCAAGAATCCCTTTTATTAACTTATTGTTCCTCGAACTCAATATATTGGTGTAGGTCTTTAAGTTGAGGTTCTACTTAACTTGTAAATTCATTTAGTTCTTTTCTTTTGTTCAATCATTAATGAAAGTAAAATAGTGAATAAACTCAGCATGTATAACAGGATTTTATATTAACACCAGAGACGCGTTTCGTCTACAAAAGACTCACCAGTGACGCCGAATAAAAAAAATGTTAAAAGGCCAATAAAGTACAAAGTTGAAGAGCATTGAGGAACAAAAATTCCTAACAATTTTACCAAATACAGCTAATGTAATCTATTCCTTATGTCGAAAAGCCTAAGTATTTCACAAATTCAAAGTTCTGTTTATAGTCAATTTATAATGTTTAACATATCAATGATAACTCAAGTCAACACAAAGGAGGCTGGTGATACCCTCGGGGAATTAAAATTCCCCCAGCAGTGCATTGACCCAGTGGTTGTAAATAAACTCATCATAGATACCAGGATTGAAAGTTTAAATTCACGCCAAACGCGCGCTCGTCTACAAAAGACTCATCAGTGACGCTCGAATATATTTTTTTTAAAAGGCCAAATAAAGTATGGAGTTAAAGAGCATTGAGGACCAAACATTCCTAAAAGTTTTGCCAAATACAGCTAAGGTAATATTCCTGAGGTAGAAAAGCCTTAAAATTTTATATCGCTTTTAGCAGCCAGTATGGTTCAATTTTGTTCAGTTTTATACCGGTAAAAACGATGATTAATATTCATTTTTAATCTATTATATGAAATCAAACAGATATAGAAAAATCTGATTGTACGAGTCTGATATCTATTCATTTCTATATTTATTTTTGTATCGCTTATATGGTAATCGGAAGTTTTCGGGGGTCAACTCGCCAATTAGTTAGATGGCGTGTAGACTTAAATAGTTATCAAAGGTACCAGGAGTATAATTTAGTACACCAGACGCGCGTTTCGTCTACATAAGACTCATCAGTGACGCTCAAATCAAAATATTTCTAATGCCAAAACAGTACATAGTTGAAGAGCATTGAGGTTCCACACGAAACGAAGCTATATATTTTTGAGGCCATACCGGTATATTGGTTATTTTTGATTTTTTATAATTTTTGATAAAAGACTTACATTGTTATTGATCAATTATGAGATTTTGACAGCTAGAGCCTATTTAAGGTACAAATGAATAAATCAGATTCATTCAATGATATATAAGTTATCAGTTGATAATTGTCTCAAAAAGATCTTTAATATTTGATGGTATATTTGATTTTTTTAACGAAGATTTGTTTGAATGTTTATAGACACGGATGACATGGATAAGTTTAAAGCATTCACGATTTTACGGTGATGTTGTAAACGAGCCCAGAAATTTAGATACAATCCGGGTAAAATTATGAATCCTTTAAGTACACTTATTTAAAAGGTTACCTTTTCAACACTGTAATCAAATCTTTCACCACTGTTTTTTTTTGTATAAGTCATGCTTTGTTATCAGTAAATGAAAGCCACACTAAATATTACATATATGTACTTTCATAGTACTACAAGCTGCCGATATTGATAGTTTGACCTTGCACAAAGTCATGTTTTTTTTCTCTGACTGTTAATAAGGTCTTTACACTAAATTCATTGGATGATATAGGTTTACTGATTGATATTTGAGTCAACGATACATGATTTTTTTCATTTGTTGTTATTGGCTTTGAACTAGTTGTGAGTTTTTACGAGTAATCTGAAATCTGTACTTTAGTCAAAATGTTGATGTTGTGTTAACTGAAAGTTTATCGGGCATGATTCATAATATAAGACATGTTCCCTTGAAATCATTGGGGTTTATAAAGAATCAAAAGAAAAAAAAAAGAAAATATCTGAATTAATTTTAGTGGTTGTTATTGCTGATACAATCATTTCGTTTTGTTTTGGCATTCGTTATTTTTCTCTGACTGTTACTGACGTCTTTAGACTAAATACATTATGTTAGTTTTCATAATTGATTTGTTTCATATTGTTTACATTTGTATGCCAAGGCATTTTTTTTGTTGAAGGTCGTGCATTTACAGATATTTGACTACACCTACTTTATAAGAACATTGGGCGATACTTGTTTCATTGGCAATTATACTACATCTTCAAATTTTTATATTTAACCCAAGACTATATATATATTTGTTAACTATTAGCAAAACTAGGTCCATTTATCAGTGAAGTACATACAAATGAAAATGTATTTTGTCTGGAGGCAGTCATCAAAATCATTAACATATTAATTGATAACTAAAAAATAACCTAACACTGACACGGAGTATTAAATTTTAAAAAGTCATCAGTAAAATAAGTGAGAACGAATATTAATATTTTCATCTGGATACTGTTTTATGCCGCACCTACGATAGTAGAGGGGCATTATGCATTCTGGTATGTGCGTCCGTTTGTCCGTTCTTGAGTCCGTTCGTTTGTTCGTCCGTTCGTTCGTCCGTTCGTCCGTCCGTTCGTCCGTTCGTCCGTCTGTCCGTCTGTCAGTTTAAAATTTTTGGTCAAGATAGTTATTTTTATGAAGTCCAATCGACTTAAAACCTTGTACACATGTTTCCTTTGATATGATCATTATAATGTTAATGCCATATTAGAGTTTTTATCTCAATGCAACGGTCCGCTGAACATACAAAATGATAGTGCGTGTTGGGCATTCGTGTACTGGGGACACATTCTTGTTGGTCACGAGTTAGCTCAATAAAGATTCCAGTGTTGAAATTTTGTACTTACGCCAGACGCGCGTTTCGTCTACAAAGCACTCACCAGTGACGATCGAAAAAATAAAAACGTAAACAAGGTCAAATAAAGTTCGAAGTTGAAGAGCATCGAGGACCAAAAATTCCGATAAGTTTGTCAAATACAAGTAGAAAAACCTTAGTATTTCGAAAAATATAAAGCTGATAGCAAAAGTTTATGAAATTACATGATGGTTTGGCAAAGTAATAAATGATTGCAAACTTTAACCACTGACTTAATCTAATGGTTGACGCGGTAACTCTGACGACATAGTCTAGAATTGATAGGTTGCTTTCACCAAATAAATGATACAGGCTAGACACAATCTTAATTGTAAGACACATCGTTTTCTGTTACATTTTTAACTAAAATTGTTGAGTTTGTAATTAGGAATACATGTTTTTTTTTCAAATTCGTTCCTATTTTCAAATTTGAAGAAAGAACTTCATAAGATTTTTTAAATAGATTCAATTTCGTAAAGGATGTTATTTCAAGATGGTTTTCTGCGCCAAAAAAATATTCTTGTGCCACTTTTTATGATTAGCTGTAAGAACACATACATAATCAAAGTACTCTCAGTTTAATTGAAATTTTACATTTACTTAGGGACACATACTGTATTTTTTCATGGTCTAGCGGTCACAGAAATTTTGGGTACTGTAAAAATGTAAATAATCGATATAAACGACTAAATTTGATGATAAGAGCACATATTGTGTACTCCCAGTCCGGATTAAAGTATTGCCACCGCAAGGCCTGGTTTTCAAATTATGAATAAATTGAAATCCTGTTTAATAGTTTGCTGTTTTTGCAATTAGAATTACATAAATTAATGTGTTTATCAATTTATATGTGACTCTCACAAAAATTTGCAAGAGGCCCTATAATTGTCATCATCATGTTTCTAGATCATTTTGTACCTACCAATTTTGGAATATAATCACAAAAAAACTGATTCTAACTTTCATCATCGTATATGTATATAGCAGTTCTCATGTTCCTTTCTCAAGATTGACGTCAAATAGACAAACAAATACATTGAAATTGATATAAAATAAACATAAAAGCATTATAAAATAAAATAAAGGTTTCTTTTTTTTATATCAGTAATTTACAGAAACATAGTTAGTATAGTACTTTTAAGTTATTTTAATTTAGCGTATTATGTAAACGCTTTCAAATAAGCAAATAAAACAATGAGATCACTGCCCTAGTTTTCGATTGATAACGCCAAATTTAAAGTTTAACATAATTTGAAAATCGAGACCACCATGTAATATTTTTTCAATCGTCTGATTCAAATTTAAATAGATTTTCTGGTTTCTGTGTTTATTTGGTGAACATTGGTGTTTGTGAAAAAGATTTCATTGATATTATTATTTGTAAAGGACAATCGAAAAAGGATTTGTTACCATTAACATTTTCTGGTAAAATGTCTAGAATAAACCCAGTTGTGAAAAAAATATCACCAATGTGTTTCTTGATGAAAATTGACACATGCACTTTGAGCCCTACATCATCATATACGACAAGACGTTTACCGAAATGTCTTTGAATGTCAATTGTATCTTTATATTAACTCCAGTATATTAATTATAAGGAAAAAGAGTTCATGGAGGTCTAGCCATCCCACTTTTACCCGAATTGTTGAAGATTCTTAGCTGAAAAATGACAATTTAAGACGTCCATAGATATCAAAGATAACATGATTCTTAGAAATTCGTTTGATACGGTCTGTATAAGAACATAGCCTAACAGATCAGTAAATATTATTTAAAGACAATGAGAGTAATCATTATTGTTTGTAAGAAATATAATGTATAAAGTTCATCTGTGTTTGCACTTTATTGGTACAACTTGATTTTCCATTAGGAAAATTGTCGATGTATATATAAGTGCTTACATTTGAAAACAACAATACTTTACGACAACTTAAAGGAGTCATACAACGAATTCCTATATATCGTTTTACTCCTTTCTACGGTGACTATCATGCTTTTAATGTTATCAAATATTTAGATTTCTATCATATTCTACTAAGAATTTTGAATATAAACCCAACTACTAGTAGCCGTTTTGATATTGAATTTTGAATAACGAATAACGAACCGGCCGCTTACTTCACATCCATAGAAAAACTGCGAAATTGTTCAACATGTCCAAAATTTGCAATTTTGAAAATACCCCCTTTAGACCTTAAACCACATTTTTCAAAAACATGCACTACTTCAGCACTCTACGACATGCCTTAATCAAAGTTTATTATATATATCTGCAATATAAGACCAACATTAGCCCTGAGGTATTTAGATCCATTAAGTTATCTTATTTTTCACCGTACTATATTTGTTGTAGAATTCTCTTCATACAGGTATCGCGAAAGTTTTTATACGATAAGCTTAACAACGTACAGATAGCCAAGGGACATACATTTAAGGATCATCAAAATATAACATGGCGTCAGTTTATTGGTACTTTTAATGCATGACTTTCCTGAATTACATGGTAAGAAATATGCGGCGATGTACCTATTTCTTTAGTCTAAGGCTGTGTTCACATTTACCTAAACTCGGTGTTGTGTTAGTGTAACTCACACATAAACTAAACGTAATTACGTTCCTATTGATAAAACTCAATGTTAACATGCTCTCGATAGTCAAAGCAAGCCTTGTGTACGTTAGGTGTACACAAAACTAGTAGGCGTTCAGAACTTTAATTTTCAAATGTGTATTTTAAAAAGAAACGATTTTTATATAAAATTGATACTAATTCATAAAGTTCTTTACAGAAATATGTGTTTAAACTTTTATATGTATTTGTTTAAAAACCGTTTACGTAGGCCTATTAACAAGTTGTAAACACACCCTATTTATGGTGATTATACCTGTACAGAGGGATAATCCTTCTAAAGAGGGATAACAGTATCTCTCTATAGAGGGGTATTTTTATTTAGGCTGGATTTAAATCAAAATAGGACAGAATGGCATATTCTACTTATAATGGCAGTAACCTGCAACAATTGATGCACCAATTGATTTACTTAATTTAATATGTACATGACCAGTTTGCTGCTTATCTGACTTAATATACAATCTATTGTTCACCATGACTGAAAGCTGTAATAATCAGGCCAATTCCACTCACTTTTGCCTCACTGAACAGAAGTTCTATGTTTAGATTTAACACGAAATTTAAAGGTCAACTATTCCCTTTGTTGTTGGTCAGGTGTTCAGATAGGTATACAATAGATTGCAAGTTTTGTCACTTAAGCAGAACACTGTTCATCCCAATTTGTAGTAAAGTGCATATGTTGATGTATATAATGCTAGAGATTATAGCCAATATAACTAGAAAATGCCATTTTGCCCTAATTTTCTATAAACCCAGTGTAAACAAAAATGTTATTCCTTTAAAGAAGACTTATCCCTCTAAACTGGTATAATCACCATACAGATTTGTTTCCAACCTGATTAACCTCTTATCAAGACTCATCCATCATCATTGTCGAACAGATAATTCATTTAAAAAGGTCTTCTCGAATCGACTGGACTTACACACAGAAATATTTGCCACTGGTCTTTATTCAAACTACGGTTCACTCATAAATGCATTACTGAAAAAGGGTGAGGTTAATTGTTTGTTTGTGTAGTATCTCAGATCCGATAAAATACAATTAGAAATAAAACAAAACTTTCCCCATCCCTCTGCTAAATACTCCTTGGAGAAAAAAAACCCATTTGAAACACTCAGAAAAGATAGAAATGAAGTGATCCTAACAATACAATTCGTTTTCTTCATCTGTAAGCACGCTGATGCAGCTTACATTTTAAATGCGTAATCGAGAAATCTGTAAACTACTTCAAATCGTCCAAAATTACTTTCTGAAAGGAGCAACCACTTTACTAAAAACAAAAAAAAAGGGGGGGGTGTCTTGAGTCAGATTTTTTCCTCGCGTGAAAGTTATAATTAGTTTTTTTTTCGATAGTACCAATTCAATATTTAAAACTATAATGCACGGGGAAACTTTGGATTCAGAATATTTGTTCATTCCAATTTCTGTATGACCCGATTTTTTGAAAAATAAAATTGTGGAAAAATCCATGCTACCATTTTTGTTTTAAGTCAAAAGGTCGTTCTCCTACTGCTAGACAAGTTGTTCTATAATTTGAATTCGGTTCTACGTAATGAACATTAAATGATATGTGAACAAATCTTATGTATAGGTAACTAAACAAGGTGTACATTGCATTGGACCAAAAGTAAACTTGTTTACTGTACACGGCGTTTGGTGTGAACACGGCGTAAGTCTTATTTCACACATTATTTTGTGAATCTTAGTGTGCCGGCAAGTTAATTGCAAGGGAAACTGTTCCAATATATTTCCTTTACTATAATCACTTGTTATATTCTATCCAATTTGTTATTGATTGATATGCAATCCTGTTTTTTTGTCCATGCAAAAAAACTACGAAACACAGACATAGACAAATTGTTTTATAAACAACAAATGTACATCGTAAACATATAAATTTCTATATCAAATGCAAACCGTGGACATTTCCTTACCACTTTACCTCAACAATTTAAAACGCAAATGTTTTATATTTGAAAAAAAGACATTCATAGCTTACATTTTCAACAAAGGAAATAAAAGGTAAGCAGTTAATGGCTGATAAGAAAACAACACATTGAAAGCAGATAGAAATCTTTTGGGTCGCCTGCTTGTAATAGCCCAGATAAGACAGTTGGATATGCGGGAGGTCTTCCGTTTTGGATTAGGTCCTCTTCCATGGTCTCTTGCAAACGTTTATGGTTCACCTGTAAAGACAAATAAATCTGTCTCAGCCTAGAAAAGGGTGTTGAACTAATGCAAGCTATTCCTGAGGAAAGCATGTGGATATTTGATGGCATGGCAGTAATTCAATCCATCACAAGGAAACCAAGTACTTTTTCTGTTTTTGGCAGATGTTGTTTTTAAAACCATCCTTTCAGTTTCAAAAAGAGCCCTCCGCATTGATTTTGTCACTGATCAGTAGCCCACAATATCCATAAAAATTAGAATGGGAACGCAGGTCCTTGGGAGTGCAAATCATTACAATAACTTCGAGACCACCACAATCGTGTCCTAGGCAATGGAAGAAATGTGTGTCAGTTAGTAGAAACGAAATTGCTCTTGTTTAATTCTTTGTGTCGGAATTGAGTAAAAATCCTCTAGATTTACACTTGAATTGATTTATTTGGATCAGCTGGAAGTGAAACCACGCAGCTGATTCCATTGTTATAGAATATCCTGACACTGATGTGGAAGTATTGGCCTGCTATTTTCAGAATTGCATTGTTCGAATATTATTCTTCTGACAGGTCTTCCAAATGCAGATTATTAAATGTGCAATCTATTTGCGCAACATTAGGGGAGAATGTTTGTAGAGCATTGCCAAGATTTCACGCCTTTACTGGTTGTGATTCAGTTAGTGCTTTGTCAGGTAAAGGTAAAGGCAAAACATTCGGCGTTTTAACAGGTTCAGTGGAGTAACTACAATGCTGTACTACCCCTGTCGGTACTTTAGATCTTATCCAGAATACAATTGTGTTGCTTTTCATGTGATTTTACTGATAAAATGCCCTTATTGTGTTTATATGAAAAGGAACATAAATATGATATCTGGGAACTAGTAGGTAACGAAAAAATATCTATGAATATTAAATATATCCCTAAAACAGGCTTGGTTTTTGAAACATCTGTGTTTACTAAGTGCAACATATATATAAATACTTTGAATTCAGATCACATGATCGATGATTTATGTTCTTAATGGTTTATGGAGAACAAATTTGCATAAAATGATATACAAATTTGACTCTTTATAATAGATTAGATCGTAAAACTAAAAAGTAAAAGAAAGCATTATCATATAATGTGTTGAGTGACCAAACATGTTGTCGAATTTACAGATTCTGTTTTGTTTATCTTTTAGTTTGTTTTGTCGTTGGATTGTTGTATCATAAATGTATTCCCTTAGTTTTTATATATATATAAAACTCGTCTAAACATCAACCCAACAATGTTAGATCTGTAAATTTGCTTTCGCAAATTTTTGGTTCTTCCCTCGCCGGGATTCGAACCCATACTACTGTGATATCGTGAAACCAAATCGCCTGCACTAAAGCCGTCCCGCTAGACCACACGACCACCTGGGCTCTACAAAAATAAAGCTTTAAAAGTCCTTTAAAGATTTTTTTCACAATTTTTCGTTAATTACTGTTATCTTTCCCAAAACTCTTCTTATCTGATACTATTTAGAGATATTTAACCAAACTTGGTCACATTCACCCTAACGGTATTTAGTTTAACAAATGTGTCCGATGACCCTGTCTGCCAATCTACTAACAAGTCACACTTTAATTTGCTGAAAAAAGTATTAGACTGTCACTATGTATAGGAGTGATTGCCCTGACACTTAAATCTACTCTTTTGTGGTTTGAGCAGAAACTGAAGACGATAGGGAGAAACTAATCAGGCTAAATGATCAGCATTACAAGATCAACAAAACTTAGATTTTTTTTTCTATTTGTTTCTTTTCAATAGTGGAGAGTTTCTTTTATTGAATATGCACTTAAACCAAGGTGAGCGGCATCGGCTCTCTAAAGCCTCTAGTTGTTTAATTGCGTTGGTTTTTATATATGTTTTGTTCTTTCTATGTTTTCCTTGTTTTGTTCTGCTTGGTGTGATTTTTGTTATGTTTCCTTAAATATTTATTTAATGTTGGTTCACGAAAAGAAAACACGAGTACAGCCTGTTCGAGTTTGTAAACTGATTTATACGGAGACGGTGGATGTCAAATGTAAAAGCGTTAAATGTCTAAGTGATAGTGAATATAATATATAATGTATTCAATAAGTACACCTTTTATTAACGAAATTAAAATGTAAAGAAATGGAGCATTCAATGACTTCAATAATTATCCGTATTAAGAGGCAACTGTGGATTTTCTTATCCCAGGTACAGATTATCTTAGCCGTATTTGGCACATATTTTTAGAAATTGGGATCTTCAATGCTCTTCAACTTTGTACTAGTTTGGCTTTATAAATATATTGATTTGAGCGTCACTGATGAGTCTTATGTAGACGAAACGCGCGTCTGACGTACTAAATTATATTCCCGCTACATTTGATAACTATATGACAGATGTACTATCCATAAAGGAAAGCTTTGGATAAGCACAGCTTTTCTTGGTTGGACTAGCTTTAGTCCTCAGACATTTCAACATACCAGTTCCGAACTACTTATATTAAATGTACTAGTATACGTTTTTCAAAGAAGGTTATAAATGATTTGCGACGATGCAAATACTAAAATTTGGAATCTGAATAAATATATATAACCAATGAATTCACAATATCAATATCTGTTCAATTTAACAAATATGTACTGAATATTAAAGCATAATGTAAATCGATAAACAAAGAAATAAGAAATTTATCGTTTTAAACAAGGGAAATGACAATCACAAACTAACCCTTACTGCCACATTATACTTAAGTGTAAATTCTTATGAGATTAGGTCTATCATTTTCCGACACGACTATCAATAATTTATATACTAGGGAAATCAACCGCATGATCGGAACGTAATGTAATATTTCATGCATTTAACGTTAATAAACTGAATAATTAAAAAAAAAAAAATGGTTCTTAAGGATGGAAGGGGTTCCGTAATGTTTGTTTTTGTTGCATCATTATTAAACATTTCAATATTAATTAGTGTACGGATATTCATAAATAGTCTCATGCACTTCATGTCGTAAACAGTTATCACGACACACAATACGTGAAGAATTAAATGTTTTAGAAGCAACGTGGCTAATTTTTTTCTCTGTGTTTTCATTAGAAGAATTGCGAAATGTTTTCAATTAAATTGTAAATGGTAACGGGGAATGATCCAATGAGACAACAACCCAAAGTCAGAGATGCCCGAGTCTAAAATATCTAAACATTTCTGAGCTGCATTTGAAAGAAATCAACCTCATGAAAATTAATATTAAAACAACTTCTTACCTATTTCGGATCGAAAACAATTGAGTTGATGTAAAACCCGACAAAACAGACCAAATTATCTATTATTTCTTCCTTGATGTTTCAAATTAATCAAAGTGTTATACAGGTACGTGTGTACGTGCACTTGAATAAGGTCGATTTCTATCCGACGCTGCAGCTCATATATTAACTTACACTGATTTGTAAAATATGAGGTAAATAACTAATTATAGCCAGGAAGCATGCAAGGAATCAAAAATATTTTAAGGGAGATACATTCCTTCATTAAAACTGACATTCAAATTTATAGAAAGCGAAATCACCAAAATAATTTTGAATGGAAGGTCCCTAATCAGAAGTCAAACCTATGAAACGAATGGATATCAAGTGTCATATTCCTGACTTGGTACAGACATTTTCTTATGTAGAAAATGGTCGATTAAACTGGTTTTATAGCTCACTTGAATGACAGTCGCATCAAATTCCATTATATTGACAATTATGTGTGAACAAAACAAACAGACAGAACTGGTAAATAAACATGTAAAAAAAATAGGGGTACAACAATAAATGCGTTTTAATCTGACTCCATATGACAACATTTCTCCAAAAAGAATTATCCATTTTGTTTTGTTAAAGGAAAATTATTGGTTATGTTAGCTGGTGATATCCTCGGGTCTTCAAAATCCAACAACACAAATTTCAAACCAGTCGTTATGCAAATATTAGCAATACATATATATCTTACAATCCTTAAAAACTAAGACATATTATACAACTGGAAGTCTGTGAAGGTTTGTCTAAAATTAAACGCATTTATTTCTAAGAAATCTTTTTCACACTTATAGCGAAATATTGTCGGTGAAATAACAAGAATACAGTTTAAAAAAAAATGCATATGACATTGTATTTAGCTAGACACTATCCAGAACTATCGCACCGTGGGTAAATCATCTTGTCGTAATTGGTTAAACGCTGTCACGGGGTAAACCCTATGGATCCGTAGAGGGTTCGTGGCCTCATGTCTACTGTTACTGGTGACGTCATTTATTGATGTTGTGGTATTTCATTGTTTATTTTCTACAAAAGGGCAGACAGAAAAGTCCCGTGTGCTTTTCATTTGGTATACGGTTCACTACTGACTCGATTTGTACCATAGACGGCGAGTGAAATCCATAGGAGTTTCGGCCATCGGCATCATCCTTTATGTATTTTACTAGCCCGCTATGGTTCCGTAGTGGGTAAGTAGCGAACCATATAACTGAAACTGTTGCATTGAACGTTTTTTGATAATGTAAAACCGCTGGAATATAAACATCGCTCGAAAACATATATACATAACAGTTGATTGAAAAGCACACAAACGACTCCATGCATGTCTTTGGTAGCCTTTATACCGATGGCAAGTCGAAAATTATGTACAAAATAGACATAAAACATCTAAATTCTATTAAATCAATGTTTGCAAGCAAACAATATAAGTGTCATATGATTTTGTTAAAAAAAAATACTTAATATGAGGCAGGCATTACCTGTGAAAGGGGACGAAGTCTGCATGATTAATTTTTTAAAATTATTTTAAGTTTTTAATTCAAACATATCTCGTTTCGTTTATATAGATTAGACCGTTGGTTTTCCCGCTTGAATGGTTTTACACTAGTTATTTTGTGGCCCTTTATAGCTTGTTGTTCGGTGTGAGCCAAGGCTCCGTTGTTGAAGGCCGTACTTTAACCTATAATGGTTTACTTTTTGAATTGTTATTTGGATGGAGAGTTGTCTCATTGGCATCACATCACATCTTCCTATATCTATACAATTTCAAACCGGAAATACCGTAACGTTTCCAATTTTGGTTCTGTTGTCAGGGATTTTAGTTGTGACGTTGATTAAGTTATGACGTTATATGCAATGTAAATAAAGAAACGATATAATCAGGTAACGTTTTTTTATATCAAGGAATAATTAAAAATGAAATTGGTATTGCGTTCCTTCCTACATTATACTAGACATATAAACGAGACCAGAAAAAGGAAGTAGATTTCTGCCCAGCTGCGGGAATTAAAAAAAGTTACAAAACAAGTTAACGATTTTGAGGTTATTAGTACAATACAAATTTCTTTTTATTGCTTTTTCTCCTATTCAAAAACAGATCTTGCGATAAAGATTTATCATTATAAACCTTCAAATAATGATAATCGTAAACAAAATTGGGGATATTATTTATATATATTTTCATGTTTTCATGTATGTTATATCAAACAGCCTTAAAAACAATTATTTTAGAACGGAAAGACTGCATTACATTATGCTGCTGATAAGTGTTTAGTTGATGCAGTAGAGATTTTAATTGAAGATGGTTGTGAAAAGAATCTACAGGACACCGTAAGTATTATATTAACTTTGCTGTGTTTTTATTTTCTCGTCAGGAGATCACCACTAATTTGTGTTATCGTTGTATTTGTATGTCAATATAGTTAAAAAAAAAAAAACCAATGATTCATGTGTCTCAAGCTGATTACAGTGACTGTCCAGTCCTATAAAAGCTACATTTATACCTTTACATGTTTTGTATTGACGGAATAATCATACCTATACTTCACTACAAGCGCGTACTATATCCCGATTTTCGGGGGTACAAAAAATCTTTGAAAATTAAACCTATGCGGGACTATAAGTAACTTTGAAATATGTACATATTTACATAATGATTAGAACTGAGCGAGTGGTATTCCCTTTTTATTTAATGGTATATACAACAGACTCTGTTCTGTCCATGTTAGAAGAGCGACAGAGTATATCTTATTTTCATAATTAATATTATCTTGAATTAAATGTGATTATGGTTTGATTAATCAGCATAAAAATAACTTTAGGTTTTACCGTTCATTTGCAAGAAGGGTTGCTTTTTTTTATTAGTAAGTCTGCTTTAGTTGAACGTTATGTACATGTATATTTAAAACTATGTAGGTTTTATACTGAAATTTATAGTTATGATTTCCTTAACTGGATTGTGAGCAAGTTGTACATTAGAAAACGGTCGTTGATTTAAGTAAATATATTATACTTAGATCGACGCCCGGATTCAATGTACGTTTGTTCCTCAAATTGACGTCGAAAACTGACGTCATATTCTTAAACTGACGTCCAATACTTTGATATTCAAATAGACGTCCAATGTTACATCATGTATGGTCAAAACAACGGCTGATTGATAACCGGACTAAATAATTACTGTCCAAGGTTGGTTGGAGGGTTTTGGATCCCGCTAACATGTTTAATCTTGACACATTCTGTGTGTACATGTATGTGCCTGTCAAAAGTCCGGAGCCTGTACTTCAATGGTTTTCGTTTGTTGATGTGTTACATATTTGTTTTTCGTTCATTTTTTGTTCATTAATTAGGCCATTAGTTTTCTGTTTTGAATTGTTTTACATTTGTCATTTCAGGGCCTTTTATAACGCATATGCGGTATGGGCTTTGCTCATTGTTTAAGACAGTATGATGACCTACCGTTGTTTATTTTTGTGTCATCTTGTCTCGTGTGGCGAGTTGTCTTATTGGCAATCATACCAAATCTCCTTTTTGTTTTAATTAAACTTATACATGTAAATGTTTTTTGGGGGATCAGGATTACGACAACTAAACTTTCAAACATTTATAAATTCATTTCATATAGATTTGTTTTCAACCCGAAATAGGTAAAATTGAGACTGGAATTGGAAATATGTCAAAGAGACAAAAACACGACCAAAGCAGAGAACGGCCGAATGTCACTTCTGGGAATATTAAATATTTATCCTGATAAAATGTTAGTTCAATTGATATTCACTGTAGTATTTCATTTCTATACATATTATTAAAATGCATGTAAGTGTAAGTCAATGAGAAAATATGTCAACGACTAAGAAAACCAAAACGAGCATTATTCAGTCTCTTACAATAAACAAAATAAAGAAGCACAAACAATTGATTTGAGAGTTTTATAGTTCAGACTCTGTTTACACATGAAGTGAAACATATACGAAAAAAAATGGTAATGTTTATAGGTAGTGTTATTACACCACTGTTTCAGATTAGAGGAGGGTCGGTTAGAGAAGCTAAACCTTGGACTTCGGTAAGGGAAGTCAAAAATGGGACGTCTATTAGATAGACATAACATTGGTCGTCACATTGAGGATATTTTATTGTGACATCAGATGTGGATTTCGATTTGAGAAAAGTATGAACTGGCCTATATCTGTGCTCAAATATACTGATTCGTACCCGATCATTCTAAATTGGTCTGAATTTTACTCGACACTAGCCTTAACCATATTCGACTTTACTGATTTGTACTTAACATTTATTGTTGACATTGAAAATAGTCTGGACTATAACTAGACCAGCAAAAACAATCTTAACCCGTTCTCTAACTGAACTCGACCTATTTTTTTAAGACTAAATCATACAAGATCTCATAAATATGTCTAACCCCGCCGCATTTTTTTAAGCCTGTCCCAAGTCAGGAGCCTCTGGTCTTTGTAGGTCTTGTATTATTTTAATTTTAGTTTCTTGTGTACAATTTGGAAATTAGTAAGGCGTTCATTATCACTGAACTAGTATATATTTGTTGAGGGGCCAGCTGAAGGACGCCTCCGGGTGCGGGAATTTCTCGTTACATTGAAGACCTGTTGGTGACCGTCTGCTGTTGTTTTTTCTATGGTCGGGTTGTTGTCTCTTTGAAACATTCCCCATTTCCATTCTCAATTTTATTGACCAAATAACCTCGTCTTGTTTTTAAAAAATTTAACCGTTATTTTTTTTTTACTTACATGACAACAGCCACAATAAAGAAAGTATACATAACATAGATTTTTACATCCTCACATGATTCGCAGATTAATCCATTAGAGATCCTCAGATTTTTTGGAGTGTTTTTTATTTTATTTTCCTAAATTTAATTTTGCTAATTTCCTAAAAAAAAACTACATAAGTTTCATGGTAACATACACTAATTATATGCTTCTCTGTATAATGAGGTAATAACAGCCAACACAATCGCTGAAATATACTTTTTATTATAATTTGGAATGTCTTATATATAATCTATATAAAAAAAGATAAAAAATCTAAGAAATGAAGACAATTGTTCTTCTGATTAGTGGTGAAGTTTCAAATGATACCTATTGCTACAGGCAAACTCATTAAAAATATCGCATCTGGTCAGTAAGTATTACATTCTATATAACATTCATTCGAAATTGCTTCATCCGGTAAAACTTAGTGAAGGGCCTTTTGAATTCACTAGATAAGTAATAAACGAGTTTAAGCAAATAGGGATTTTTTTACCTATAAAATACTCACGTTCTGTGGTAATTCAGCCTTATTAAAGTGCTCGTTGTATACCATGTCTTTATTTCGACAAAAACTATTTATTTTTGTTTAATTGAATTTTCATTGCAATCTTGGAATACATTTCATTTTTTTAAAGATTATCAAGGTTTGCAATGAAGTTTTAATTTCATGATTTTATTTAATTCATGGTTTAAGAAAACAAAGGTGTTATTTAAGATGTATTATAATGTAGCTTTATATACTATTTTATATTTATCTTAAATAAAAAAAAAACCACTGCATTAATAACAAAACTCTTCTGACCGCATAAATCTATACTAGGCTTAAGTTAATGGTGAACATTGTCCAGTAACCACAGAATATATATGAAACATTAAAAAATGTTGAATAACATTGAAAATATTAGTAAAAATTCAGTTTTTAGATTATTTGATCAGCTTGGTTTATTTAAATTTTAAAGGTGGTGTATATGTACGTAAGTGTTGATGAAAATGGTGTTGAAGTTATATTATGTTAATTGTGATATTTTGGTTTCAGTGCTACATTAAATACATTTTTAATTTCGAATTGTTGTTGAAATTTCATGCCAGGGGAAAAAGTAGTTTCTACATTGATGAAATACAACATGTACAATAGAAAGATAAAATAAAATAGGTCAAGGTGTGTTAAGAAATGGTCGAGTATGGTATATGACTTGGTCGGTCATTTCAGGCCTAAGAAATAAAAAGGCGAAAATCATCAGGCGAATCAATGATTGGGGTAGAAATTTTGAACTAAGAGACCAGCGATTTAAATTGAAAATGAGGCTGGGGAGAGGGCATGTTCATGTAAGGACATGTTCAATTTTCTCGTCAGAAATTATTTTTGTCTCTGCCATTTCTAGCCATTCTTCATTCGTTCAGTCTATAAGAATTTGGAATCAAGTTATTTATTTTAAAACACACCCCATCCCCTTTTTCCATGCAAGTTTAATGATCGGACCCTAAACGCACAATTTCAACGCAAGATGTATGGTTTGGGAGAGGTTGGTACTGCATCAAATTAAAGTTATTACTTGTTTTATAAGGCTTCAAGTTTGCAATAATGAAAAAAAGAGAGCCTATCTTTTTATCTTTTATGATTTCCGTATGTCCTGTCCTGTCTTTTTATTTCAGCCCTTCCCTCTACAAATCAAACGGTCATGTCCTATTCTAGGTGCAGGCAAGAATTATTTTTCTTCCATAATCAGAATCAAAATATTTTGTTCTTAACAATATACCCCCTCCCCTTCCACTCCCACCCGCAAATGCTCCAAGACTGACGACGACATACACAATAAAAAGAATAAAATAGGTAGTAAGCGTATCAATCAATAAAAAATGCACTTATAATCAAAGCGAGATACTCATGAACAGTTTGGCAATTAATGATCCGGCTTCGTGTCATACGGCAAACTATGTGACACGTTCGTTATTCGTACGTGCTTCGTGATCTCACCGATTACCTCTAATAAAACATATAGAAAGGATGCTACAAACGCTCAACGAATAAAGTGTTTTATTGATGTCCGGTAGTCGTCTGTTTTTAACGGTACTCGTCCGTTTCTTTTCTGTTTTGTTTCCGTTTCTTGTTCGTTATACATTCGTCAGGGGTCCGATGGACCAGTTCACCAACGTACATATACCAGACATATAACTTACGTATAACCGATTAAACAGATATGAACAGATGTGAAACGGAAAAAACAGATACGTACCGATTGAACTTAAATGTTGCAAATATCAACCTTCTAAACTATAAATTAAAACCTGATACAAGGAAACTTTTTGATTATTTTAAGGTCACGTGTATGTGATTTACTTGTTTTATTATTGCCGCCGTTTATTTTCTGGTCATCTGTTTTATCTGCTACTCTTCCTTTGGGTGTCTGTTGCATGCTGTACTCGTCCGTTTGATGTACGTTAAACATCCGTTCTGTCTGGTACGTTCCGTTTATCGTCCGTTGCATACCCCGTGTGTGTTTGTTATCCTTTCGTTACGATTCAGTGTTTTTTAGTCAACTGACCAACGTACTCCCAACGAGCTATCTGGTAAGGTGTGACCATAGCTTAATGGTGTCTAAAATTGGAAATGTATCTACACTGTATAATTTTAGAAAGTATGAGAAGTATTTGAAATACTAAAGAAAATGTTGAAATCAAACAATTACGTCTGCAAATTATTTACTTAAATATCAAAATTGTTTTTTTTTCCAGGATGGAAATACTGCGTTACATATAGCTACTAAAAATGACCACCGGTTGTTGGTCTCATTCATGATTAATAGATTTTGTGATCCAACAATACTAAATATTCGAGTAAGTATTCGTAAAATTGTAGTTTTTTTATCAGATACATACTAGGGCAAAACTGTCACACATGTGTCACGCATGTAACTTGGAACGCGTGTAATGCAATTGTAGCAGTTGTATGACACGCATGCTTCCTTCCAAGTATGACAAACACGGGTGGTACACATACAATCACATGCCTGTCCACGCATGTGTATCACAGATGTACACAAATATGCATGTACCACGCATGTGTATAACAGGTGTACACAAATATGCATGTGTCATGCATGTTTATCACAGGTGTACACACATATGCATGTGTCACGCATGTATTATAAAACGCATGAGTCACATTTGACATATGTGCTATTACTTTTGTCCCATGTATGCAATTTTACATTAGTGTAAGTGTATAATTTTTCAATGAAAATTTGTGTGAAAACACACACGCATGTGAATCGCATGTGTCTATTTAGACCAATGTGTTAGATGTGTGTTTGAAACTGAATGTTATACATGCGATACACATATTTGCAGCGCATGTAATTTAAAACACAAGTACACATTATAGTCATATAATTTAGATATGTCCCATGTGTGTTATCGTACTTATTATGAAAAGTGTTTAATATTCATGTCACATCTTACCTCGTGATCTGACTCCTTTTAAGGTGGATTTGTTGCAATTACAGAAAAAAAGTTGGTTTTACAATATACATGCTATTCCCGCTTATATTATAGAGTAGAGTGTTTTTATTTAGTTATAAAAACAATATACTACATAGAACTTTTTTAACAGATTTATTGATAAATCAATTTTTATTCTATTGAGTTTAGATAAATTTCTTCCGAACTTATTTTCCTTTTGTATTCCTTGTAATAGTATAATGTAAGAAGTCAATCCGACTGATAAAAAGCTTAATATATTACCATACTTAATCTTTGAAGTTACACAATGTCAATGAAAAGTGAATATTACATATCAATAACTACTAAACATGAGATATCTACCTTGTTTATTTACCCAAAAAAAATGTTCTCTTTTCCTTTAAATAATAAGACATGTAATATCTTTAGCAGTGGTTGATTCACAAAATTATCAATTTTGAAAAGGTTAATATACCACTTTGATATTTGAAGATTTGAATTATTTAATAATTATTTTTACTCAGAAATACAACTTTCGATGAGAATGATAAAAACTAACCGTCAACTTCTTAGTCCAATGCTTTTAGTAGGGATAATACAAAGTGGTAGAAATGGATCGGAACCAAAGTCATTGGAACCTTACATAGATTTGCTGGTTGATGAAATACTTAAATTATCAGAATTCCCTACATACAACAGCTACCGAAAAGCACCAGTAAAAGTGAAAGTTGCCCTTTTGCAATTTTTATGTGACATTCCTGCGTATTCAAAACTGTTACATATAAGTAAGTGGTTTGAGATCATGTGGATATTGCAAGGAAACTGGTATTTTTTGCAAACATCTAAGTAAGACTATTCATTTGTCAAATAGACAGTTTCTTCCTGAAAACCATCATTTGCGTAGTAGTAACCGCTTCTCAAATGGATCAGTGGAACTGAAACAGCAGCCAGTCACATACACCAATGAAGAAGAACGTCATTTGAGAGAAATATTTGACAATAAACCAAACCGAAATCAACAGAATAATTTTCAGAAGGCGACTGGACTGAAAGGAAAGTACAGTATTATGAAGTTACCCAATCATGACAGAAACCAGCAGATGCAACCAGACGGAATGCATACCATAGCAGACTTCATAAGCCATGTAATGGACCTGCTGGTTGGGAAATCTGACACCAAAACGAGATATACATGATATATGAAAAACCTAATATATTATTTTTTTGTAACAACCAGTAATGAAATACAAAAGGTGAAATAATAAGTCCTTTTTAGTAGCCAATAAGGTTCAATTGTGTCAAAATAAGCCAAAAACCATTGATATTGAATAATTCACTTGAAATTGAATAACTCGACCTCATTGAATCCGTATTGATATGCACTTTTTTAAAACCCTTTAGTTTGAGATGGATAACACGTGCGTTTTATGTGTACAGTTATTTAGGGGAAGTGAATGTCAACATTAAAAGTGATACAAAGGAAAATCATTTGAGTGACTGATTCGATCCACAAATAAACATTCTTATACAGGTAAAACGATGCTAAACATTTTTTTTTTATCTGTTATATGAAATTAAATAGACCTAGAATAATTCAACAGCACGTGTTTGCTTATCTAGTCATATCTATATTTATGGTTACATCGCTTATATGTTCATCGAATGACTATAGAGGTCAACACGATAAATAATTAGATGGCGTCCAGACTCAAATACACACGAAACGAAGTTACGTATTTCCATGCCTGTGTCTTGTTTATTGTTTTATTTAGACTTTTAACAGCTTGGATAAGTGTTTTTCATTGTTATAAATCAAATATGATTATCTGATTAGAATTAGTGAACATGAATTTGACAGCTATTCCCCTTTTAAGTTTTTGTGTATTGGTCTGTTTTTCTAACACTGTATGTAATAGGGCAAGTATATGTGGTGTATCAACATATTTTGCGATGTACAGGTCAGTTTGTCATGCTTTATTTGACCTAAACCTAATTTTTAATGGTTCATTAAATTGCCTAATGCAAAGTGTTTCATTTTTGGTCTGTTATCTTATACATTTAATCAATATGTCAATTATATTAGATTTATAGAATGATTGTTAGGTGTATATGACTGTCTGGCAATAATCATATGACCGTGACCTCATTTTCAATTAAGTTTCATTGGTCAGTCAAACGTTTGCCTGGTTAAGTTTAATTCTTAGATACTATATGCAAAAGGTCAACAGTATAATAAATATAATGATTGTAAGATGGACATGTATGTCTGGCAGTGTTCATCTGGCCTTGACCCCGTGTTCATGGTTGATAGATCAATATTGAGATTTCTTTGTTTAGGTTTTTGTCTTAGATGGTATGTGCAATTTGTCAACTATATCTAACCATGTACTGATTGTTAGGTATACATGCATTTGCTGTTTGGCCTCAACCTTAATACAATGGTCAGTAAGATCATGAGACAATTTAAGGGTTTGCAATCTTGTTGGAGTTTTTTTTGAACTATTGGACTACCATGACACTATGTTAGGTCTTTTGTAAAATAAAAAAACCCACAAGTAATCTATGTTCCAACGTTGTAATTTTCAACTCCATAATACGCACATCATTGTATTCTTCATTCACACATTCAGTGACAGTGGACCCTTAACTATGGCATATATTGTACATTTATTGCATGTTCCCTGTTCAGCATGTGAATAAATATACGAGGTTGTTTCTGCATTCATTGTATGATTATATTGATATAGAGACAAAATGACAGATATTACCAATTTTAATGACTATCGGTCATTGTAGAGAGTTCGTCAATAAATTAAACCCATATTGCGAAGTCAGCTTTGAAAAGCCACGTAATGTCAAATGTGAAACAATTCATATGGAACACTAACGGCTAATTTATATATGGAAAATAATAAACAAACAAAAAATATGATATACAGCAACAAAGGGCAAATGAACTTAATTCGGGTGATTTTTTATGATGCTTCAATTTTACCTGTGATGCTTGTGGGTTGCAGTATTAATAAGTTCATGTGTTTGTTTAAATATCAATGAACACATTTTTGGCGTTCGTATAATTCTATCATGTCGTCGTCGGCACCGTCAGTGTCGTCGGCGTCGTACAAAGACACATTTGGGTTCCGGACAATAAATTTAGTTTAATTGCATGAATCTCTCTGAACTTTTAAAAGAAAGTTAACATGTTCAATACAACGAAAGGAAAGTTCGGATTGATTTTAGTGTTTATGGTACCATCAGTTTAGGAATTAGGGGTCCTGGTGTGGCCAAAACAAGCATTTTTTTTAGTTTCCACACAAACTTGTGTGCAAGTGTATTGACTTCTCTGAAATTTTAGTACAAAGTTCCATATAAAAAATGGAAGGCTAGGGAGGGGGCAATGCCCTAAACGTTCATAAAAAAGGGGCAAATAAGGGTAAACACAAGATTTTGTCGAGTTTCCATACAGAATCCTGTGTTTCAGTGTATAGATCTCTCTCCAATTGTACTACAAAGTTCCATAAGGGAAGGTTTGGATTGAGTATTTGGGGTAAAAACTCCAAAGAGGGTTCAAAACAAAGGGTGCAACAAAATTGGTACCGTTGATTTTATTCAAAAAGTTTGTTTCATATTTTTGAGGGTTCAAATATTTTTTCTTCAAATTGTTTGAAATTTAATTAGTATCGTAACTATATCCCTTCTCAATAAGTTTGTTAAAAGGTTCGGTTAGCCTTTGAGGTCAATGTTAAGCTTCCTTTTTTTGTACTGGTTAGTAAACACAGTTGTCTCATTGGCAATCATACCAAAACGTTTAAGGTAAATAACTTTACGTGCTTGTCTAGCCTTTTCCGATGCCCCCTAGACTAATTAACGTTATTTTAACATATTAGTATTATTCAACACCTTGTAGTGATGCGCTGAACCTTATTTTGTATTAACATTTTAATGTTTGGCCCTGTTTTCAAATAAGTTCATTTTAGAGTTTGAATGTGTCCAATATTATACTTTTATTGATTTCAAATAAAAATTAAATATTTTTTTTTGTTATGCTGAACCTAACCATGTTGTTAGATTTTATAGATCAGACCAATCTAGGTTAATCTAATGTCCTGTTCCATATTTGTAAGACCGTTGACCACATTTATTTTGTTTCAGAAACTTATAATATGTCAAGAATTTGATAACAATCCAAATTCAGGAATTATCAATCTTATATAATGTGTCAAAACTTGCCCAAACTATTCAACGTTTGACCTCTGTGGTCGTATCCGACTGCGTTCAGCTCACAGGCTGCAATTGTTAGGTACTATTTAGACATGGAGACATCTTACAATATCTTATACGTTTAGGTATTTTACCTTCAATCCTTTATGGTAATATTCCTAACAAATACCATACATGTTGTAATTGACCTCTAAGGCTAACCGAACCTTTAACTAGACTTATTCAGAAGGGATATAGTTACGACACCATTTTCAGTTCATTGAGAATGGCATATTGTGGTATTAATATACTAATAGTTTCTATCAGGGGTATTTGCATCGGAAAAAAACCTGCATTAATTCTAAAACCAGTTGTTTACATGATACATGTTATGTTCTCTTATATATAGCTTATGATGGTATAATACTAAACCCCTAACGGAAAGGATTGTTTTTGATTTTCATATGATTAAGACATAATCCTTCAGTCAGTTTAATTGAGGTCTACAGCTGGCATGCAAGTATCTGCTACAATGTAGTAGTTCTTTGTTAATTTAATGTATCATTTGCATTTTGCTTAGTTTCTGTTGTTACCTATTCTAACATCAGACTCGGACTTTTAAACTGCGTTTTACTGAGCGTATTGCTGTGTGTGTTTTTTTCTACATTTTAATTTAAGTTCATTGATATGTTTTGAAGTTTTGTATAAAGTTTAATTTCACTGAACTAGTACACAATTTATTAGAGGCCAGGTGAGGTTCACCTCCGGGTGCG
Source organism: Mytilus trossulus (assembly GCF_036588685.1). Taxonomy (NCBI): domain Eukaryota; kingdom Metazoa; phylum Mollusca; class Bivalvia; order Mytilida; family Mytilidae; genus Mytilus; species Mytilus trossulus. The sequence goes on along the minus strand of NC_086383.1, from coordinate 24,344,776 downwards.
GGATTTTTTCTTTGCACTGCATACCCATTTGTGGCTTTCGGCTGTTATCTGCATTTTAATCGGGTTGTTGTCTCGTTGACACATTTGCCATTTCAATTCTCAATTTCATCAATCACAAATGTGTACTAGGTGAAAAATACCTTTAAAACGTTGAAATAATCGTAATGTTTTCGTGTTATAGACGTTTTTCACTGCCCACAGGGTAACGTAATTGTTAATGCACAAAAAAAACTAAATCGGTGACCATATGATTATTTTATATCATTATAACGCACATTTTTAGTATTAACAGCATATAGTTTTTAAAGGACAATTTATGTACTAAAAGTTGGGACAACATCCCTAATGCGCTTCGAAATGAGGAACTCAAAAGTCACGTGTAAATAAAAATGCCCTGTGTAGTGATATTGGACATGTTTCTATTTTTAACAAATAACTGAACTAAATCATTTGTGATGATTAGGAAAGTAGAGGGACATATACTAAATGTGTAAAAACTATGGAGCTATTGAATGTGTTCAAAGTATATAATTTTCAAAGAACTTTTTGTGTTAAATAGATGATATTTTACCACAAGGAGCCGCATCACAAAAGGATGTTAGTGGTTTGCTAATTTACGGAAAAAGTAATCTCACTTCGTACCCCGAAAATTTAACCACATATGTGAAAATGTAACAGCTTCGAAACGAGCTATTATGCATATCCAAGTTTACGATATGGACTGAGCTACATGACAAAACGTTATCATTACCGCCTATGTAAAACAATTAAATCTTTTATATAAGCTTTGGATTTCAAATATTTTGGCCACGAGCATCACTGAAGAGACATGTATTGTCGAAATGCGCATCTGGTGCAACAAAATTGGTACCGTTGATTTTATTAAAGATAATGAGCCAGTTGTTGTTTTTAATTCAATTTAATAAACGTTCTTCGTGGATATCATTAGCTTCCTACACAAATGTTCACCTATTTTGAAAAAAAATATGTAATCAGTTATACTATGGAAAATAAAAGACTGAGATAAAGCTATTATTTTTCGATTTTAAAATATAATTCAACGAGCCCAAGATATATGCAAAATTGTACTAACATATGTGATATAGCCCATTTACAGTTCATTGGCCTCAAATCTAAATATCAATTAAAAGGTAATAGTGCCAAAATTGTTATTTTGATCTACATGACTTTAATGTAGATGTCTGACAGATTAAAGTACAAAGAACATCTAAATGATAACATTTTGGATAGTGAAATGCTTTTAAATTGTTGATACTAAGGATGTTTTTAGGTTAGGTATGGGAATTTGTGTAAGATGTCTGAACTCCTTAGTCTTTTTCCATCAATGCAAGGTAAAATATGTTGCCTCATCATTCCGTTTTTCTGTTCATATAAGACTCTAATTGCTCATAAAATGTAATTTACCAAACTTTAAGCATATTCTTTATTTCTTTTCTTTCGATTTGACACCAAAATAAGGCCAATGCAAATATAATGTAAAAAAACGAGTAAGCCTTTCCTTACCCTTATTTTTTAAATCAAATATCTCAAAAAGGACTACATAACCAACCAATATGTTTTGCTTATGCTAAAGCACTTCTGACTTAAAGTATCAATTTTGATGTTTTTCTTATTTCACCTCAGTACAGCCTTAGAAGACCAAACAGTATCATATTTGATAACAAAAGAAGTAAAATAATTTTTTTTTAATAAAATTCAAAAAGAAAAGTCCCTGATCAAACGAAAATCAAAAGCTCAAACACATCAAACGAATGGAACAACTGTCATATTCCTGACTTCGTACAGGGTTTTCTTATGTAGAAATTTACGTATCAAAATCTTTATTTATTTAGGGATATAAGCCAAAAGAAGTTACAAAAGACGCGGACATAATAAGACTTTTAACGGTAATATGCATTTAGTTCTTAATTTCCTATTCATATTTGTAAAATATTTATTTTTTAACTTCTTAACGTTTTTCTGAACTTAATACAAATACATGTAACACATACATTATGCAGAGGAACATATTACTTAATTAAAGAATCATTTATATAAATGTGTCTTGAATCATTTAAGAGACTGTTGTCGTAATAAATGAAGTAATTAAGATAGCTATTGTTTTACTATGAATATATACTATTACAAGAGACGAAGATTCATACCTTTATGCCTATTTGCAGGATTTTGAAAATACTCTTTTACCTGGTGAGTATTTCGGTTATTATGTCTACATACCTAGTTTTTACATCAGTCTTTAATTTAAAATGTTAGTTATAAATTATTTAATTACTGATGTATTGACTGCTGAGCTGATGATATCATTTGAAACAAACAATCCGCCATAAAAGGAATCGATTCAGTGGTGTATAATAATTGTTACACTTTATTTAGTTTGATGTGTCTGGGAAAAACACATGAATCAATTTGATACGCTAGTATATCGGAAAAAGCAAGACAAGCACGTATATTTATTTAACTACAACGTTTTAGTATGATTGCCAATCCGACAACTTTCATTACTAACCAGTTCAACATGGTTAGCTATACAAGGCAGTACTAGTATGTTTAGTAATTCTTTTTTGTTCAGGTCAATCTGTAATCTGACAACAACAGCATTTCATAAAAAAAATGATATTACAAGATTCATTACAACACGTATGACAAATAGAAGTATAACAACTAATTCACAGTCGAATTGCTTTTTATGTTAAAGTGTGAGAATCGTTTCATGTCAAATAGTTATCAAAGGTACCAGGATTATAATTAAGCACGCCAGACGTGCGTTTCGTTTACATAAGACTCATTAGTGACGCTCATATCAAAATATCTATAAAGCCAAACAACTACAAAGTTGAAGAGCATTGAGGATCCAACATTCCAAAAAGTTGTGCCAAATACGGCTTAGGTAATCTATGCTTGGGATAAGAAAATGTTTGCATCAACCTCATTTGTGCAGAAACATTCAGCATATCTTAAATATCATATTTTAGGGCACTGGATCCAGGTATTATTAAAGCAGGTATATCTGATCTCATCTGATCTGATCAAATATGCCTTTCTGAATAAAATGGTATTTCGTTTCATTTTTGAAAAGAATCTTTCCACAGGGATTCCACACTGACCCCAAGTCATAATGCTGTTTTATCTAAAAACTAAAAAAAAAATACATAAAAATATAACATATTGACAAGGTTACAGCTATTAGCCATATACACAAAAAGTATGTATTACTCCCTATATTGTCTTTGAAGCAAGTTTCGAATTAATGGTTCTATGACTAACTATATATGATCATGTTTGGAACTAGAAGATAACGCAATAGGCATACTTGTTAAGAAGCCCTAATAAATATGATTGCATGCAAGTCAGTTTCATGACAAATGTCGTGCCGTTTTTAAGAATGGTATGATTTAAAAAATGTTATGGTGTTTTTGTCTGTTTCTTTCTTAATGAAACATTAATCTTGGATATGTTTTACATAGTGCTTAGTTTATTTAGTCAAAATGCAGTGTACTATATAACTTTTGATTTAAGTCCGAGATGAAGAATTTCTATATGTAACCAGTAACAAAAACTATACTATAATAGTACCTGTATTTTATCAAAACTGTTTTAGTGAAAATTCTTTTTTTATTAAAATACTGACCATTTATGAAATATGTAATAATGTTGCTAAGTCATTTGTTAAACAAAACAGAGACACACTTTTAAAATCATATACATTGTATATTCAATGATATACAAGATCATTATTTGTATATAAACAGAAAACTAGCTAAATATGTGGCAATAGAAATTTTATGAAATTATTCTTTATGCATAAAGGAATAGGTCTGATCTATGACGGTTCTGTTCCCTATATGGTAAACTTATATTTGTATGTATAAAAGGGTAGAATATATCTTCTGGACGGCTTTATCAGATCAATTCAAAACACCAAACAGTTGATTTGTTATTTCTCCAATAAATGTTCTTGGGGACTCCCAAAATATCAAGTTATTGGACATTTATTGAATCATAGGTAATTCAATAGTATATGCATTTCAATGCAGAATTATTGAAAATTCCAAAAATATCTAAATGCAGGTCTTCCAGTTGAAGTTCAGAAATTCGATAAGAAATCAGCCGACGTGTTCTCTGGTCTATTGGAAGAAGAATGTTATCCCCACTATGAATCAAGAGTAATGTTAGCTGGCGAACAAGGCACAGGAAAGACAACTATAGCAAGGTATCTCGTCGAAAAACGGCCAACTAGAATAAGAATGTCCACTGATGGAATAGAGCTATACAATGGTCTTTCATACATGGACCGTGAATCGAAAGTCTGGCTTGGCGGAAAGCAAGGTAATACTATAATTTGAAGATGCAATAGAAGATTGATTTAAGATAAATAGAATAAAGATAAAGTCATAATTAATAAAATGACAATTATATTTCGTTGAAATAATCTACAGCACACTTATGAATACAATTTCCTTTTATTTGTTTCTTTTCATTAGTGACACCCACCTTGTAGCAATTTTGTTCTGACAATGTCAGTGCTTAATAAAAGAACGGTGTTAATTGACGAATACAAGCTATATTTGTATATGGGGTAGTTGATCGAGGGGTCTAGGGCACTGGAGACAGTACAGGCCAATATATCAGATGAAAGCATTAAATCCCGCTGAGGGACGAATTAATATGTCCTCATGCAAATTTGCTTGTCTAACATTTTGTGGCTGAATTTGAGATGAAGTATGTATAAATGATAGTGTTAGTCCTGTATAGTGTGGAGAACATTGAAAAGTTGTCCCATATTTATACGAATATAATATAATCAAAATTGGATTTAATCTTATCGTAAAAAAAATCTTGATAGCTGCTCTGCAAATGAGCTTTTTACACTAGAGTTTAAGATAAAAGTGAAGGTTTGGTACCATTTAAACGTTTAAACACGCTGCAATTGTTTGTACCTGTCAGAAATCTGATGTACAATAGGTGTCGTTTGTTGATGTTGATTATAAGTGTTTCTAGCTTGATGTTTTTTATAAAGATTAGACGGTTGGTTTTCTTGTTTGAATGGTTCTATACTAGTACTTTTTGGGGACCCTTAAAAGCTTGCTGTTCGTTGTGAGTCAAGGCTCTGTGTTAAAGACCGTACTTGACCTATATTTTTTTTTTTTATTAAATTGTGACTTGGATGAAGAGTTGTCTTATTGACACTCATACCACATCTTCCTATATCTATCAACCTGACACTATACCTCATGTACTGTGTTTAAACCTTAGTTCAAGACGATAAGGCATTAACCGACTAATGATAGCTATATTCTTATATCGAGCTGTTTTAGTGGCCTATAGTGCAGAAAATAGTGTGGGTGGTGTTAAGACAATGCCTCAGATGCAGTCGTTTGAATCCTTCTCAACAATGTACAATATATGGTAATTCAACGGAGAATTAAATGCAACAGTAGTATACCGCTATCAAATAGTGATTTATCGACTAAGTAACAAAAATCAATAAAGCCAGTCTTCATAACGTTTCTGAACATGATCGGTGTACTGATTAGGGGTATATTATTTATTCTGACAAAGTTGGAAAAGGGGGGGGGGGGGGGGTCTTCCATATATTGGGGGTACCAATGTTTGCTGTGGATAGGGAAAATGTAAAAATAAAAATAAAAAAAGACAAGAGGATAAACAGTCCTTATCATTCTTACATGATGTTTTCTTTTTTGCAAGGGTGATAGATTTGTGCATTTTTCATTGAAGTTAAATGAGAGAGATGGGAAGCTCCCCAAACGGCTAACAGTAATATTGATATGTCCTTTGAAATATAAAATGTAATTTCTTATGTAATACAGTTTTCAATAAGGAAAATACAAAGCCATCAAATTGTTAAAATTTGTAATGGAGTAAAATGAGGAGTCGACAACCGACATGCTATTCAACAAAGAATCGCTATCAATGGGCAAAACATTAACCAGGGAACAAATAAGACACAAAGGGACAAAGAACACCATTCAACATTGAAACCTTAAAACAAATAAGAAACACGGACCTCAAAAAGACTTGGGCGACGTCTGGTGTTCCGGAAGGATAAATAGGTCCTTCATGCAAGGCACCCGCTGTTAAAAAAATAATGGTAATTACGACAGGCTCTCGAGTAAACGTGCATATGACAAATTTGTATAATACAAATGTTGAAGAAACACAGTGATTTATTTCAGTTCTTAATTTTGACAGTCGCTGCATGATTTTCAAAAACTCAAATCCTTCAAGGTTAGGACGACCACCCTATTGTCTGTCGAGTAAGTGGTTGTCTACAAAAATTACATTAAACATGTAAACCAGGCCGCAATTCGGCGCCTGTCACAATATAGGAACCTCTGGGCTTTTTTCTTTTATTGTTTTCAATTCTTTTTTTTGGGTGTGTGTTATGGAGGCTAAAAGGGAGTGTATTCATCTGAATCAGTTTTCATCCTTGTTTTTGAGCCGGATGTAGCGTACTCCAGTGTGTGAGGCTTCCTGTATTATTTTGACACATTCTCCATTTCCATTCACTTTACTTTTCACTTTAGATCAAGAATTGCTAGTCGCACTATTGTTTTAATTTTATGAAAATACTAAGATTTTATAACAAATACACTGACAGCATATGTTATAAATTATGAACTTTTTCAATTGACTTGTGGTGAAATGTAGATATATAAAATGACAGTGTTGTTCACATTTACTGATCTTGCTATGTAAATTACACAAACATGGAAAACAAAATACAAAACCCCAAGTGATTGGAACACAGACATTTATGTCTGATTTTTTTCAAGTTGTCGAGTAAAAAATCATGCTTTTTAAAAACAATTTTTAGTGCCAGGAACCACCTAGAATGCAGGATGTTAACGCTATTAATACCAGAGCTTCTGGAGGCCTTGAGCGGCTCTCATACCTTCTACCGTAATAGAAATCATATGTAAACATGATTTATAAAACATGAAAACATGTTTGCTTACGTATGTTTTAATATGTTTCAAAACATATGTAAACATACAATGTATGTTTTTTTATGTTTTCAAAACATATGAAAAACATATTTTCAATTGGTTCCTATGTAACATTCTTAGTTTATAAGCAATGATAGTGATGTATGGTTGTCCACCAAGATAAGGTAAAGAAGTAGCAAATATGAGACTGACGACATATATCATAATGTATGATTCGAAGAAAAAATGAGCGTCCTAAAATAATCTACAAATTCTGTAAAACTTTTATTAAAAACTTTTTCTGAAGTATACATAAAAATATAAAAGATTTTATCATTCAGTTAGTAAATTTATATTTGTATTAAATTAGAAGAATTATTTCGTATTTACTATAAGTTGACTGAAATTTTAATTTTTTTTTCCGGATCTGTTTCATTTTGTAGTGTACACGTTTAGTTCACAACGCCTCTACAACGGTCAGTTGTGGAGACGCTTACTGTGTCAACGCATAAAATTTGGCTCATTTTATACGAAAGGCTTTGGATTCTCCAAATTGTAATAGTCATCGTAGTATGTAGGAAATTAAGATAGTACTAATATCGCCTCTGATTTGATTGCTAACAAAATACATGTATATTATTTTAATGGAAAAAGCTTTTTGTCAAGCATTATGCAGACTCAGTAATATAACGTTACTCGTAAGGACATTTGAGCAATTAGTGTAGCTAGCGGTAAGTAGAACAATCAATCATAAATTTGCACCTTTGGTTGATATTGTAATATACATCCGACCTATTATTTTCCAGGAAGTCCTCCGTAGTAAATGACATGAGACTGTAAGTTGGGTCATGAAGGGGAAACATCAAATTTGTGATTAATGTATGAATATAAAGGCTTGGTTATACATTGCTTGTTGAAGATAGATTTATCACGGTGTACATGCATCATATAGTTTTAAACATATCAACAAACTGACAGCAATACATCCAATCTGAAAGTAGGGCAGTGTCTTCTTGGTAGTGTTTGTCCTCTTGATTGGATAATTTGCATTAACAAATTATTTTATTCTCAAAACATGACCTATCTAAGTTAACAATCTTTACTCTTTTTTATAATTCTCATTTACATACTAAATTAAACACAGAAATGCCAAAAAAAATTGCACCAGCCTCAATAATTTAAAATTTAGTACAATGTTGATTCAATATTTTGTAGGTACCACTTTTGTAGATGTCATGGGTATTGCCAACTAACGCACGAACATTAGTGATCAACATGATCAACAAAATACCAACGTTTTAAGATTTTATTCAATTGTCTGCAACACTACAAATGCATGTGATGAACACAAATATCATCGGAATCACAATGTTTGGTTAATGTTCGAAAACATTTTCCCCAAAAATAATGGGGAAACCCTCAGCAATTTATTTTGAAATAAATTATACTGCTTTGCTTCATTGTTTGATATCAGTATATCTGATTTGGTTCTTGGACCATACGTACTAAGACATTTTTGAACAATATCTGTTTTTTCCAGATTTTTCACTGGAAGAAATCATCGTTAGCAGATCCCTTTTACCAGAAGACAAAAAAGCGAAAAAAGTGAGGATAAAAAATACATCCCAAATCTATAAAGATGAATCTTCGAATGACAAAAAAACAGAAGAAAATCAGTTTGATAAAATCAAATCAATCGATGATTCAGATAATGCTTGTTCGATGGCATGTCTCAGTGATGACATGCATATTCAAACTGTAACTAAACCAGGAGCTATCAGAAACCTAAAACACTTTTTTGGTGTAAGGAAACAAGTAACAGAGGTCAAAGTTTCAATCACAAAAGAAAATTTCTTAGAGAAGTCTGCAAAAGTTGGGAAAAAGCAATTACACAATAAAAAGATTGCTCCTATAATTATATGGGATTTTGGAGGACAGGATGTTTTCTATTCAACCCATCAGACATTCCTTACATACAGAGCTATTTACTTGATTGTATTGGATGGAAGCAGAAAACTCGATGAACCTTGTCCATATGAACAGTACCTTCCAGGAAAGAGTGGACACAAAACAGCTAGAGGTATTTATCCCGTTTATGTTGTTAAATCAATAGTTGTGAAAAGGTTTAAAATAGAAACTTTATCAACAAATTCCCTAATGTTTTTCTACTTGTAATCATGAATATCAGCTCCTGAAAGTGAAGTCTATCATTTCAAGACTATATCGGTATTCGCGTTTGTTTGTTAAGGAGGCTCGAGGGTACAAACCTTCAGCAAAAAATAAAACATGTTTTTATGTCATTACAAATTGTATGTATTACACTATTTGTTGTTACTTTATGATATGGTACAACAATCAACCATCAAAAATCAATTTGTTTTGGCCCCAGATGACTTTTAAAATGATTATATAATTGGAAAAACTCCAACATACATTGTATCTCCACTTGGTGAAAACAATGCCATTTTTTGCCATTTAAATTGAATTAACCTTTTTAACTCGTCAGTCAATCTATATTTTTCTTTTTTTTTACAAATAAGCTATACTTGAACTAAACTATTCTAAAATTAAGGCGATTTCTTTATTTTACTTATTTTTTTATTTCGATATTACCTTTTTTTCTCCTCTTAGTTTAACAGAAAATATGGACCTTAACAAAAATGCACGCTTCTTTCGAAGGCAGATTGTGAACTAAAAAGAACGGTGACCCCATAATCTATAAATAGTCGTAATACATTCCATTGCACACATAACTAGTCCTAATCAAATTTTATTTAATCTAATATTCTAAAATACATTTCTTTTTTGGCAGATCAAGAAATAACAACAACAAAAAAATATTAACTGGTTTGAAACACTGATTTAAGATTTACATTGTACACACAATATCATAAAATAGATAATTTGTAAATTGTATGGAAACAAGTTTCACCTCTTTCAAAATCTAGGATCCGCCCCTAAAGTAAATGAACTTTTGAAATGTGCAGTATATCTGAGATAGTTAATGCACAACTTAGCTGTGAATTATCCAGATTATAGCACATTAAGAACAAAGATATTGTACCCATGTCATCTTTAAATTACGTTAAAATGTTCTTTTCACCTGAGGTATACTTGTTTTTTTTGTTTATTTTAGATTTGAATGCTTCTTTTTGTAAACTATTGTAGCTTTAAAGTGTTGACCGAAGTAAATTTTGTATGAAGCGCTGAAGCGCTTCAATCTTAAAATGTGCGAACGGTCATCGCGTTTACAACCCTTTGAAATTATTAAAAGAAGCATTAGATACCTAGAATTATATTTTGTCGCTATGATCATGAAAACACGCTTAATATCTAGTTTTTTCTTCTATTTACCTGTGCACTTTATTATAGAAGCACGTGTCAACATGAATAGTACAATTCATTTTGAAATGAAGTTGATCAAGGAATAACGCGAGATTGCAGTCAGCCAAACAGAGAAAAGTATTATAATGAAACATACATCAAATGTAAACATTTTAAATTACAGATTACCTTAAATTCTGGATCAACACAATAGTTACATATTGCAGAGGAAGTGTTCAGGATTTCCCTAAAATCATGATTGTTCTGACCCACAAGGATAAGATAAAAACTAAAGTGAGTACATCTGTTTTCATTTCTAACTGTATTAAATTTACGCAAACAAATGCATGCTGTATAGAAAACAAAAAGTATGTTTTGTTTTTATCCAAAAATTGTAAAATCGCTTGTTGTTAATGCAACAAGTTTCAGTTAATTCCTTAACCTTGACGAAAATGCCAACATATCACGAGGCATGTGAAGAATAACATTGTCAATGCAATTTAAGGTATGTGTGTGGTCATCGGTGAATGTTCGTTAAGTTGATTAGATTCGACATCAGGATCTTACAGAATTATTACGAGAATGCACAGTTAATTAGTATTTTGATATATTACAACACACTTAAGGATTTAAATAATATGTAAATAAGCTTAAACTTTTAGTTCGGAGTAAATTCAGATACAAGTAGTCACTTTTAAATTTGCTTATAATTATTCAAAATCAACTTGGATTTTTATAAAACTATTGAGCTATCTCTATCATATATTGACCTTACAGAATTCTAGGTGTTTGGTAGTTTAGTTTATTCCTTATTAATTCCTTCATTTAAGTTGTATTAAGTTAATTAAGTTTGATTTTTCAGTTCTAACTAAATTCAGATAGTCACCAGATATATTGACCGCTCCCTCCTCTCCCCCCCCCCCCCCCCCCGTCAATTGCTAATAGTAATGAGCCTCGTTCACGTCTCACTCTAACTCGAAATTGACAAAACGATAAAAACTGACAAGAAATCCCAAGACAGTTGTTTTAATTCAGTATTGAACATAAGTCGTAAGTTAGGTTAAAAGAAGTGTTAAAGGAATTTGTGTTTGTTCCGTGAGGTTCTGCAAAAAGAAATCACAAATATTCCAACTGACATTATATACTGTTACATCTGTAACAAATATAAACTATTAGCTACTTCTTTACAAGCAAAACCAAATAAAGGAAAAGTTCAAACTATGGCTTTCAAAGCTGCATAAAAACACCTCATGTCAGCACAGAAGTGTTAACTACTAGGCTAGAGATACCCTCGGGGGAAAAAACCCAAACAGCAGTGGCATCGACCCAGTTGTTGTAAGTAAACTAAACATAGATACCAGGATTAAATTCTGTAATTTCGCCAGACGCGCGTTTAGTCTACAAAAGACTCATCAGTAACGCTCGAATACAAAAAAGTAAAATAAAACCACAAAAGTTCGAAGTTGAAGAGCATTAACGACCAAAGTTCCTTAGTGTTTCGCCAATTACAGCTAAGGTATTTTATTCACGAGTCAGAAAAGCCTTAGTATTTCAAATTCTCAAAAGTTTTGTAAACAGTTAATTTATAAATATGAAAGTATCAATGATAACTCATGTCAGCACTGATACCCTTGGAGAATTACAACTCCACAAGCAATGACATCGGCCCAGTGGTTGTAAATAAACTCACCATAGATACCAGAATTAAATTTTGTATTTACTCCAGACGCGCTTTTCGCTTAGAAAAGACTCATCAGTGACGCTCGAGTGCAAAAAGTTACAAAAAGGCCTAATAAAGTACGTAATTGAAGAGCATTGAGGACCATCATTTCCTCAAGTTTTGCAATAAAATACAACTAAGGTTATATATTTCTAAGGTTTAAGCCTTAATATTGAAAAATTCAAAATTTTCTAAACAGTTAATGAATAAATACTACCATTTCAATGATATTTCATGTCAGCACAGAATTGCCGACTACTGGGCTGATGATACCCTGGGAGAATTAAAACTCTACCAGTAGTGGCATCGACCCAGTGGTTGTACTATGATTACATTTTGTATTTTCGCTAGAAGCGCGTTTTGTCAACAACAGACTCATCAGTGTTGGACTTCATTCCGGGACAAAGTCCTAACCCTGATGGACAAGCACATCCCACATAAACTCACTCGTTCACGATACACAAATCCATGGATGAACACAGATACACGCCGACTTGCAAGACGCAAGGACAGAGCTTTTAAGAAAGCAAATGCCACTAAGAGCACTAGAGACGTTCGCAGGTATAAACATCTTAAAGCAGAATGTCAACGCAACATCAGACAGGCTCACAGCAATTATGTTAAAGACATCATTAGCCCGGAAGCGAAGCAGAACCCCAACAAGTTTTGGTCCTTCGTGAAAAGTGGGAAACAGGAAGCCTCAGGTGTGGCTCCACTTAGGAACACCGACGGATTGATCCACAACGACACGAAGATAAAAGCTAATATCCTCAACAACCAATTTAAATCTGTCTTCACAGAGGAGGATACAAACACAATGCCAGATAAGGGACCTAGTCCCTATCCCAAAATGGCACCTATTATCATCGGAACCACAGGTGTGGCCAAGCTTCTTAAAAATTTAAACCCACACAAGGCAACAGGACCAGACTCGATATCGTCTCGCTTCCTTAAAGAGTTATCATCAGAATTAGCGCCTGCTCTTGCACACATCTTTCAATTCTCAATTAATGTTGGGCAAGTTCCAGATGACTGGCGCATGGCACATGTGGTGCCCCTCTTCAAGAAAGGAGACAAGAGTACTGCAGCAAATTATCGTCCTGTGTCTCTAACAGCAATTTGCTCCAAAGTGATGGAGCACATACTCCACTCGAAGATAATGGAACATCTAGAAAAGCACTACATTTTAACACCAGCCCAACATGGATTCCGCACAAAACGCTCATGTGAGACTCAACTGATCGCCACTATTCATGAACTGGCAAAGGCAAATGGACTATCAGATGGCCAACAAATCGACGCAATACTATTAGACTTTGCCAAAGCCTTTGATAAGGTGCCACACAAGCGACTTCTCCATAAGCTCCAATACTATGGAGTCAGTGACTATACTCTCAAATGGGTGGAGAGCTTCCTGAACAGTAGGAAACAACATGTTATAGTGGAGGGAACAATGTCAGACGAAGCAGAGGTAGTTTCTGGTGTACCACAAGGTACAGTAATGGGACCCCTGCTCTTTCTTGTCTTCATCAATGACCTCCCTGAATCCGTTAACTCGAGCGTGAAATTGTTTGCTGATGACTGCCTGTTATATCGTCCTATAAGATCCACTAGCGATTCCACCAAGCTACAAGACGACCTTGATAAATTAGAAAAATGGGAAAATGATTGGCAAATGGCGTTCCACCCGCAAAAATGTACTACCATCCATATCAGCAAGAAACTCAAACCCACCATATGCAATTACCATCTGCATGGCCATACCCTTGAAAGCGTCCCAGGCGGGAAATACCTTGGCTTATACATCAGCAAGGACCTATCTTGGCGTGAGCACATCAACCAGACCACAGCCAAAGCCTCCAGATCTGTTGGATTCCTGCGAAGGAATCTCAGGAGTTGTCCTCAGGAAGTAAAAAGCCAAGCATATACAACGTTAGTAAGACCCGTTCTGGAGTATGCCAGCGCTGTCTGGGATCCCTACCAGCAGCAACAAATCCAGCAACTGGAAAACGTACAACGCCAGGCTGCTAGATTCGTAATGGGGGACTTTTTCTCAAGGGAACCAGGCTGTGTGACTAAAATGACTCAGCAACTAGGTTGGGAACCACTTGAACATAGGAGAGCCAGGAACAGAGTCATCATGTTCTACAAGATAATAAACCATATTGTAGAAGTTCCTGTTCACCACCTGCTCTGCCATCATGATACCAGAACCCGTGGTTCCATATCAAATAACATCAGACAGATAAGGACCAGACTGGACTGCTTTAAGTATTCGTTCATCCCAGCCACCATCATATCCTGGAACAACATACCTCCAGATATCCGAGCTTCCCCGTCTGTGGAACACTTTCGACACGCCATCCAAGATGTCAGCGTGTCGACACTACTCCACATCTAAATTACAGCACCGTTTTTAACTGTACATACAGATCTCTTTTTATTTGTACATACTTGAAGGTTTTTAGCTGTTCACTCACGCTGGAGTATATACACTCAAATATGAGTCCACTCCTTGACGGGAAGATAGATAGATAGATAGACAGTGACGCTCGAATCCAAATAAGTTAAAAATGCCAAATAAAGTATGAAATTGAAGAGCATTGAGGACCATAATTCCTTAAAGTTTTTCCAAATACAGCTAAGTAATATATTCCTGAGGTAGAAACACATTATTCTTTTAAAATTCAAAAGTTTTGTAAACAGTTAATTTATAAATACGATCGTATCAATGGTATTTTATGTCGGCACATATTATGACTACTTGGGTGGTGATACCCTCGGGGAATTAAAACTCAACCAGCAGTGGCATCGACCCAGTGGTTGAAAATAAACTCATCATATATAACATTTTAAAGAACATTTTACCCTCAACAACCATAATAACTATATTTCGCATATCAAACATAAACTTAAAGAACTAGCCAATGAATTTGTGTTTGTCCCAACCGATAATCTGCTGATGATATCATTATTGTTTGACGTAAATTGTATATTGAGGTTCTGCAAAAGGAAATCACAAATTAACCAACATTCAAACTGACTTCGTTTTCAGAAAACGACTTCGAAGTACTTGATAAATTGCATGCATACATTGGTGATTTTATATCTGTTCAAAGTTTTGATTTTTGTCGAACCTTCGACTTTAGTCGAAAAAAGCGAGACTAAGCGAACCTACATTCCGTCGTCGTCGGCGTCGTCAGCGGCGTCAACAAATATTCACTCTGTGGTTAAAGTTTTTAGAATTTTAATAACTTTCTCCAACTATCCTGGGTTTGTACCAAACTTGGACAGAAGCTTGTTTATGATCATAAGATAGTATCCAGAAGTAAATTTTGTAAATAAATAAATTCATTTTTTTCATATTTTACTTTTAAATGTACTTAGTTTTTCTGTGGGGAACCATAACATTCACTCTGTGGTTAAAGTTTTTAAAATTTTAATAACTTTCTTAAACTATCCTGGGTTTGTACCAAACTTTGACAGAAGCTTATTGATGATCATAAGATTGTATCCAGAAGTAAAGTTTGTAAAAAGATTCTTCTTTTTTTTTCTGTAATTTACTTTTAAATGGACTTAGATTTTCTTACAATCATAAAATAGTAACTAGAGGAATATTTTTATTGATTTTTTTACTCATTGTTGTTGAGCCTGCGATTTGCAGCAAAAATAGGCGAGACACTGGGTTTCTATCCTAAATACCACTTTGCCTCATTTTCGTATTGAGAAAAAAAATCACATTCCGAATTAACTCGGCATTTAAAAAGTCTGAATGCGAGAACATATGTGCAAACTCTTTCAGGTCACATTTTAAAAGCAATAAACAAAAAAAAACTATGTCAACTGGACATGCTTCATACTATATCTGCGCTCGAATTATTACTTGATAACATTTTTGTTCGCTTTGGAGGTTCCGTATATCGTCAAGGTCTTGGAATTCCAATGGGGACTAAATGTGCATCACTTATTGCGGACCTATTTTTTGTATTGTTACGAGTTACAGTTTTTGACTAAAATTAGCAAAGACCCATCGAAACAACATTTGATACACAAATTTAATAATACTTGTAGATATTTGGATAATATAATGGCTCTCAATAATGTCGACTTCAGTATGTATACTAAAGAAATGTATTCTGTTGAACTGACTTTACATAAAGCTAATACTAACAATGACCACTGCCCTTTTCTCGATCTTGATATCTATATCATTAACGGGAAGCTTAATACAAAATTTTATTATAAAAGAGATGATTTTTTTAGATGGTACCGTTCACTATTCACAATCTAACGGTGTTTATATATCTCGACTTGTACGATTTTTCGTGTATGTGACAACGTAAAAGATTTTAACGAGAGAAATTCATATATTACTGAAAAATTATTACACCAGGGTTTTCGATATCACAAACCAGTCAAAACATTTACTAAATTTTATCATCGGTATAAGGAAATAATTCGTAAATATAACTCAACATGCAGACATCTTATATGTTCAGGTATTTTACATCAAATCTTATATGTTAATATTCTTTACAAAGCACAAAAATGTCAGTATTCACCTCAAAAACTTACAAAACCTTTAAATAGACTTATTGAGAAGAGATATAGTTACGATACTGTTGTCAGATCATTAAAGATTGCATATTTTGGCTTTAATATAGATTCACGTATAGGGTCTTTAAATAGTGACCTATAGTTGCTAATGTTTGTGTCATTTTGGTCTTTTGTGGATAGTTGTCTCATTGGCAAACATACCTCATCTTTTTTTTTATATTTGCATCAGAACTAAACACATTTTTTTCAAAAATAAATTGTTGGCATGACATGGGTTATGTTCTTCTTATACATTTTTATGATAGTATGAAACTAAACCCCTAACGGGAGGGATTGTGCCTGTTATTTTTGTATTATGGTGATTTTGTTTATTTTCATTTGTTTCATTTTCTGACATCGGACTCGGACTTCTCTTGAACTGAATTTTAATTTGCGTATTGTTATGCGTTTACTTTTCTACATTGGCTAGAGGTATAGGGGAGGGTTGAGATCTCATCAACATGTTTAACCCCGCCGCAATTTGGCGCCTGTCCCAAGTTAGAAGTCTCTGTCCTTTGTTAGTCTTGTGAATCTGAATTTTAGTTTCTCGTGTATAATTCGGAGTTTAGTATGACGATCATTATCAATGAACTAGTATACATGTTGTTTAATGGGCCATCTGAAGGACGCCTCCGGGTGCTGAAGTTTCTCGCTACATTGACGACTTGTGGCGGCCTTCGGCTGTTGTCTGCTCTATGGTCGCATGGTTGTCGCTTTGACACATTCCCCATTTCCTTTCTCAATTTTATCATTATAGATACTAGGATTACATTTGGTATTTTCGCTAGATGCGCGTTTTGTCTACAAAAGACTCATCAGTGACGCTCGAATTCAAATAAGTTAAAAAGGCCAAATAAAGTACGAAGCTGAAGACCATTGAGGACCAACATTTCTTAATGTTTTGCCAAATACAGTTAAGGTAAAAAAGCCTTAGTATTTCCCAAATTCAGTTAACTTATAATAATGACCATATCATTGATAATTCATGTCAGGACAGAAGTACTGACTACTAGACTGGTGATACCCTCATGGAATTGAAACTCCATCAGCAGTGGCATCGACCAAGTGGTTGCAAGAAAACTCCTAATAGAAACCAGGATTGAATTTTGCATATACACCAGACGCGCGTTTTGTCTACAAAAGACTCATCAATGACGCTCGAATCCAAAAAAAGATAAAAAGGCCAAATAAAGTACAAAGTTGAAGAGCATTGAGGACCAAAGTTTCTTAAAGTTTTGCCGAACACAGCGAATGTACTCTATTCCTGAGTCAGAAAAGCCTTAGTAGTTCAAATATTCAAAAATTTTGTAAACAGTTAATTTATAAGTATGACCATATCAATAATAACTCATGTCAGCACAGAAGTGCTGAGAACTGGGCTGGTGAAACCCTCCGGGAATTAAACCTCTACCAGCAGTAGCATCGACCCAGTGGTTGTAAACAAACTCATCATAGATAACAGGATTAAATATTGTATTTACCCAACATTCTAAATGGGCATTTAGTAAGTCGGAATGCAAATGTATATGCTCCAACTTTTTCTGTAAAACGTATGTCGTCATTTTATCTGAATTCCAATGGGAACTAACGGTGCACCATTTATTGCTGACCTGTTTTCGTATTGTAATGAGTTACAATTGATATCTAAAATCAGCAAATAACAATCAATACAACATTTGATACTAACATTTGATAACACCTTTATATATGTGGACGTTATATTGACTCTAAATAATGACGACTTCAGTATGTACGCTAAAGAGATTTATCCTGCTGAACTGAATTCAAATGAAGATGATTCTAACAATGAACATTGCTCTGTCCTTGACCTTGATATATATGGCTTAACACCGAAATATATGAGAAAAGAGATGATTTTTATTCCTTATGGATAGTTATCCACGTTCCCTTGTCAACGTCTTATACTGTTTTTTATATATCTTAATTGTTCGATTCACTTGTGTGTGTAACAACGTATTTGATTTTAACGAAATGAATCTAGGTATTACTGAAACAGTATAACTCAAGGGGTTTTGGTATCACAAACTAGTCAAAACATACACTGAATTTCATCATCGGTACAAGAACATCATTCTTAAATATAATTCAACATTGAGACACCTTATAACGAGTTTGGGTATTTCACATTCAATTGTTGACGGTAATATTCTTTACACAGCACAAAAATGTCGGCATTTTCCTAAAAACCTAACACCGAACCTTTCAGATGGGATATAGTTACGATATTGTTTCCAGGGCTTTGAAGATAGTATATGTTGGTTATTGATTCATTCATAGAGTCTTTGCATCGAAAATAAACACATTTATTCTTAAAATAGTTGTAAGCATGATATAGGTTATGTTCCTCTCATACAATTTTTGATGGTATGATACTAAACAGGAGGGATTGTGCTTGATTTTCATAGGATGAAGACATAATCTTATCAGTTTAATTGAGGTCTAGAGCTGTCATGTCAGTAACTGTAGTACTATAGTACCTTTGTTAATGTATGCATCATTGTCATTTTGCTTAGTTTCTGTTAGTATCTATTCTAACATCGGACTCGCAATTTCTTTAAATTTAGTTTTATTTTACGTATTGCTGTTTACATGTTTGTTCAGGGGCCGATTGACGCATAACTTCGGGTACATAATTTGTGTTGAAGACCCAACGGTGGCCTTCGGTGGTTTTAATGCTCTTTGATCGGGTTGTATTGTCTTTAAAACATTCCCTATTTCCGTTCTCAATTTGACCCTTTAATACAAACGCCATTATTGCTCTATTTTTCAAGAAATTATGAACCGTCATTTGTTTTTCGATTTTTTTAGTAAATTTGTTTTGTTGTTTTTCATAAAATATGATGAATTTCAGGGAAATGGTTCTAAATTTGTGTTCGCATTGCTTGTAAATGCAAATCTTTCGTCTTTTATATCAGCAATAATTGCAATCAGTCAAAAGTAATGCATTCAGATAAGTATTTTTATATTATATATGAATAATTTAAGGTGGTATGGGAGTCTAAAATAAAAATGATAGAATATGTTCATACTTTGCCAAAATGTAGTATCTATTGATACATGTTAAAAAATATTATAAAAATGATAGGTCACCGTGCATTTTTTCAAGCTACGGGGCGTGACAAAATGACACATTTTGTATGGATTATACAGGAAAAAACACCATTTTGTGAATAGAAACTAAACGAAATGATAGAATTGTAAAATAAATTAGAAAAATATAGCTTTCAAACAATGCTTTGATAATATCAAACAAAAAGATAGGGTCACCGTACATTTTTCCCGGCTAAAATACAAAGTAGGAAAATTCCATGAACAATCCAACAGAAAATGCACTGTTTTAGAGTTACCTCCCCTTAAAATGACAATTTCAAAATATTTAAAAACAACCAAAAATAATCTACACTTGTACATATATTTATATTTATAAGTTATATTGTTATAAATTGGATCTTTTAAATGTAAAAACACATGAAATATCTGCATTCTTGCATCAAATTTTGCTAATTTGATAGAAAATATGGACCTTAGATGCTCTGTTTTTTACAATCCAAGATGGCGAAAGACACCCATACCACCTTAAGGATAAATATACACTAACTTTTTTTTTTAAATAAGAATTCAATAAGATCTCCTTTTTAAAGGAAATTATCGAACGCCTATTGTTTTTTTGTACTTTTTATAGTTCCGGATTTCTTGTATTACATAAAATATGTTGAATTTAAGGGAAACAATTATAAATGTAATGTTTGCATTGCTTAAAAATACAAACATTTCTTCTTTTACATCAGAAATAATGCAACGTCAATTGCTATCAGTCATTATACATGTTTTTACATAAGTATTTTTTAATATGTGAATAAACGAACGATAAATATGCATAAACTTTTGTTTTTGTTGAATAGGAATGCAGTAATTTCTTTTTTTGAATTGAAATTATTGACTGCCATTAGATGTTTATACTTTTTATAGTTTAGAATTAGTTGTTTTTCTTTAAAGTAAAAGAAGATCATAGAAAATATCCTTAAATGTTGTTCGCATTGTTTAAATTTACCAATTTCTCTTGTTTTGTTACTTTTTATTTCAAAGGGATAAAGATTATTTTTTTTATAAGAATTTTAATATTGTAAGTAGAATGATGCGCTAACTTTTGTTGCATGGTGCCGAAAATAATGCAATACTATCTTCATTTTGATAGAAATAATGAATCACCATTTGATGTCAGTACTTTTTGTACACCAGGATTGGATGCATTTCATAAAATAGGTTTAATTTAAGAGATCAGATACCAAATTAATATTCGCATGACAAAAATACAAAAAAAATATTTGTATATCAGAAATAGTGCAATGCAATTGCTATCAGTCATTATGTATGCCTTTTGATAAGTAGTTTTTAATAAAATGTTAAAAAAAGAAGGAAAAATCTGCATAAATTTTTGATTTTGTTAAAATAATATTTTAGATGAATCACTTTTTTTTTAGATAAGCCTGGTTCTTACAAATATGTGTACTTGAAAATGCCAGGCTATTTAGTAATTTGGTTTACTGCTCAAGATAGCCATCGAACATTTAATCAATACTTACTTGCTTGTTTGAATAATATGATGCTTTAAAAATGCGATGATTTATGTATGTAATATATTGTTCATGAATTTTATAACTAAAAACCAAGTCATCAACTGCTCTCTTCAAATTGATATTTTCTTCGAATTCCTGTCGATTTTTCCTTTTTTTTCCAATCCTTCAAGTATATATGTTGATAAAAATTGATTTATGCAAAGACAGATTATAAATATGAACACATGTTCCTTTTATTTCTTTTAGGATGCAGTTGAACAAAGACGCAAGGAGTTATTTGCAGAAATCAACGAGATGTTTGAAAACACACCATTAATGAAGCATTTGGTGACTGGGGATATGATATTTGTAAACGCTAAAGACAAATATGACCCAGAAATGGCGAAGATTAAGTATACTATCATCAGCGAATCAGAGAGGCAACCGAATTGGGGAGAATCTCTTCCGAAGTGCTTTATCCCTTTAGAATTAGAATTTGCATCGCTGATCAGTCGCGGAATTCCTCTCATTACATTGGAGCATCTGACAAAAATAAACTCATTGCAACCTATTAGACCGTTGTCGGAAACTGAGTTAAAGATATTTCTGAAATTTCAACATTCCATTGGCAAGGTGTTGTACTTTGATGAACATAAATTGAAGAAGCATATCATTTTGTCCCCTACCCATCTCATTGATGCCTTTAAATCTATTGTAACTGACAAACGATTTTGCGAAGGAGACAAAAAGAGAGAAGAGTTATGGAATGTCATGGAAAAGACAGGAGTTATTTCAAAAAGCGTAATCCACCATGTTTGGAAGAATAAGAAATATGCCAAATTTGACAAAAATAAAGAATATTTACTTGATGTTATGACTCATCTGGATATATTAGTAGAACCAAAGAGATACGATTCTGCCGGGAAAAGTATACCTGCTGAATTATATTATGTTGCGAGTATGGTACGGGCTGAAGATGATTCTGGATACCTCCAGTCAGCTGACTTCATAAACAGGAGTATTACCATAGCCTTTCAATCGTCATCATTGATGATACCTCCTGCGCTATCCTTTCGTTTGATAAGTTACTGCCTGTATGTGTGGGCGGTGAAGACATTCGGAGAGAAAAACAAGGACATGCTGTTCCATAAAGCTGGGGTATTTATTATTGATCCTTCTTTAGAAATGCACATTCAATGCGAAGATGAAATGGTTATTGCCCGTCTTGTTCATGCCAGAACAAACACCCTTATAATGAGAGATCTTGCTTCAAGTATCAATGAATGTTTAACATCTGCCTTGGAAAAAATCAGTCAGCTGTATATCAGAACAAGTAGCGACCAGTGTCACGTCAGTGAGGCATCCTTTACGACTCGGATATGCTGTAACTCGCCTTATACACCTTGTTTCCTCCCTGTCAATGATCTAGCCAACACAGACACATTTTGGATATGTCCTTCACATGGCATTGAGCACAGCATACACACAATCACATCGTGGATTGCAGGAAATGTATTAATATATGTCATTTAATTTTCCATTTGGAGATTTTAACATCGTCTGAAGTAACAATTACATGGTTCAATTACGTAATATTACATTGTTTTACATTTAAGAACAAAGACTAGTAAGAATCACGATAAATTGCTTTGACATGATACATTTTTATTAATTAAGGATGGTCGCTTCTCTGTTTAAAAGACGGTTATAAATTGAGAGTATATAACTAAGGAAACTAAAAAAGCAGAAAAATATCGAGGGTCCGTGTGCTTGTTTTCGAGATATAAGCCGTTGAAAATTTGGCAGGAAACAATGCCCTTTAGATTTTTCTTTTTTAGACTTAACATTGACACCTTTTTTGTTAAAAAAAACTATAAAAAAATAACAAGGATTTCATAAGATTTTGAAATATGGCTTTTTAAATAATATGTTATAAAAATATGAAACTTAAAGAAGGAGTTAGTGGGCAAATTGTTTTAATGTTAATACATAAATAAAAGCAGAGGATTCCAAAAATCTGACAACAATTCAAAAAGCAGAGGAGCAAACATCCATAAGGGGCAATAATGACCATTTTAAGAAAAACTAAATGAAAGGTTTTCTTGTGAAGCGTCGGTTATTACATTTTTTTCTGTTTGACTCTATCTGACTTCCCGTCAATACGAGAATACATTTGATAAGGAAATTTAAATTTAAGCTGTAGATATATAATAATTTTAAGTAAAACATGTAACAAATTCCGGAGACAAATAAAATACACAAGTTCTGCTAAATAGTAACAACTGAATGTTCGTAAATTTTAAGATATTTTTTTAATTGTTATATGATCAATCTGGCGTGATGCGTTATGCATAATGCATGTACTAGTTAGTTATAGTATATTAGTATATGATAAATAATTATTTGCTAATGTTAGTTTCAAATAAAATTCTTCTATTGGTTTTTTTTTCAGGATGACAAATGTAAACCAGGGTGCACAGGTATTGTATTCCGATTTGACATAGCAGTCTGATTTGAATTTGTAGTTGCACTTGCTGTATGCAACATATCTTGACTACTTACTATATATAGCTTAATGAGATGGTTAAAATTTCTTTAACCCATGTTAAAAGTTGTTAAAACTTGAAAACTAGATAACTAGTTTAATATTAATAATTTTTGTTTTATGATTCTTGATAGCTTGACAAAAACCTTGCTTTCGTGCTGTGTTCAATCTATACACATGGAAAAAAGTATTGCAACACCAATGCAAATTGAAATTAAAATAAAAAAACAACTCTGTATTTGTTTGTGACATAATTTGTTAAAATAGAACTAGTTAAACATTATTCAAATATCACCTGAGTTTAATCAACTGAAATCGACTCGATAAGCACATGCAGCTATTGTACCCGTAAACAGCAAAACAGATATGTTTATCATAATTGTTTTCAAATAATTTACATAACCAAGTTATGTGATTGAAACCATGTAATGGGTCCTCCACAACTCTTGTCTGCAGCAAGAAGGCAGATTTTCAGCCTAAGAGAAGTAGGAATGTAGCTGTCATAACCGCAAGTATTGTTTGTCATCACCATTCCATTATAAGTCGTTTTGATAATAAAAATCAGGCAAGAAACAATGTTAAAGATCTTCCGAGATCAAGAAGACCCTCTATACCATCTGCTAGGGAAAATCAAGCATAATGAAGGTTGGTAAGAACGAAACCCATTGCATACAATACAATCTTGAAAAGAGAGTGGTGGGCATAAAGGAGCCTTTTAGCAAGAACTGTTCGAGATCGACTCATCGCTACTGGTTATCTTGCGATAAGAACATTTCGGGGACCTTTGTTTACAAACAGACACACAGTTGTCCATATATAATGTAGTACAGAGCTCGCAAAAGTTTGTATAAGCATCGTGGAGGAAGATCTATTGTCCAAATGGAATTCGGTTCATCTTCATTGGCACGATCGTAGCCCGAATTTGAACCGTATCGAGCATATATGCGAAACTATTGGGCGTAAAGTGCACGAAAGGGCACCCCAGTTCAAACACGTCATGAAATTTAAGTCAGGAATCAGAAGACGTTAAGAGGCGGTTATCCGTTTGAATGGAGGCTGCGCACAAACTACTTATTCTTTGGCGCATTACGATCAACCATGATGTAAACAATCATCTTACGATTAATTTTGAAAAGTTGTAAAGTTCGACTACATTAAAAGTTGCAAAATGCATTTTTTTTGTACAAAAAAACCCACTTTATTTTCTTATTAAAATTGTGGTTAGATAAATCATTTTTTTTCAAACATTTTTTGTTCGTTTAAATGCCAATGTTATAATAAACTATGTTTCAATATTATTTTACAAATATTTTATCATTTTCCATCCAAAAAAAAGAGGCTGAATTTTCAAGTTTTAAAAACCAAGGTGTTGCAATACTTTTTTTCATGTGAATATTAATCATGTACATGTCAGTTTGTTGTCGTAGGTAATTTTAACTTTAGATGCAATATTCTTCTCAGAAAGTTTTTAAAATTGTTCGTTTACTCATTCTTTATCCTTCAGTTTCTGTGGTCGAATTCTTATAATTAGGAATAACCGAACTATGAAATAAAGTGTTTCTACCTTCTTCCCCTCTATTTTTATACTTTGTTGGTTTAGAAGTTTGGTCGACGTAAGGCTATTCTTTTATGATGTGTTAAGTCAAAATTGTCATAAATTTATAAACTGTGGTTTCCTAAATTTTTCGTTCTGTTAGTTTGTCTTATTACAGACAACAGTAGTTTGTTGAAGTTCAAGTGTCTTGAAATTATTACCGAGATACTATTCAAGTTTATCAAACGAAGAAGTCACATGCATTTAGAACGAAAGACTGGTTGTGTATTTTATACTAGATAAAGATTAACTGAAAATAAACGTCATTGCCCAAGGCAAACAGCTCAAAATATATTTAGAGGCCTCAATAGCTTTTGATTTATAAGGAGTCACAACTGTCATCATAACCAGTCAATCCTGCTGTTGCGAGTTCGAACCCGCTCGTGCAGGTGAACTCGACCCTAACCTTAATTGACTAGGATTATCAGTTTTCCTATAGAAAGTCGGTGGTTTTGTCCACACACTTCGACTACAAATAAAAACTGGCCGCCAAGAATTATATATATATATATACAACTCGTCTAAACATCAACCCAACAATGTTAGATCTGTAAATTTGCTTATATATAGATGTATGCATTCTTTCAAATACAGTTACAAATGCAGAGTTTTTAAAAGCGACACCAACAGACCAACACTTAAAGCGGTTGTCATTATTATACAGTAAGAACTACATCAGAGAACTTGTGATACATTTAGGATTGTCGACAACGTACATAGATAACATATTAGTCACCGATGATCTAATGAAATGGAACTTTGAAGTATTGAGGCAATGTCGAGACAACCTTGCTTTGACATTTAAGCAAATCAAAGATGCAGTAGAATCAGATGGAAAAGAAAGTATTCACAAACTGTGCAAGGTAAATATACTAAATGAATCTTTGAACTTGTTAATCCGATTACAATCATGTTTACAGTTTGAGTTTGTCCATATGCATCTTAATTTTATTTTCCTTTTCATGTTGACATTCACCGTTAAAAGATAGATAGGTTAAAAAGAACAAAAAAAAAAAAAACAACATCAACTAAACATTTTATCCCGTTACTTTCAAAATATATACACTAATTTTGAGCAATTAAAAGTAGAAAAAAAAGCAAACCGAAAGCATAAACATTTCTTCTAAAAATGACATTACTTAGATGATAAATTTTAGAATTGATATGTGGCATGATTATTTTTTTTTCTAAAAACTAATAGAAAATATGAATATGCCTTACACTCCTATTTGCCTGCAAGGTAATTACAGTAAACACAGAAATAAGATTAATTTTATGATATTTTAGAATTTTTTTTCTTTATTTTCATTTTACTATTTAGGCCTAAATAAGGCCTAAATAAGATATAATATAATAAATCATTTTCATTATATGATAACAGTTAATGTCATCAAACGATAACTGTCATTTTTGTTTGTTTTTGGTTTACAGCTTGTGAATTGCAATCCTATTGATTTTGGTGAGTTATGGAAAATAACTTTTACTTTAGCATATTGGGATAGGGAAATACTAACGATTTGGTTTTAAATTTATAAGCAAGTATAAAACTGAATATAGCTCGTTTTATAATATTGAAATATAGTGTGTATAAGTTAGATGAGCAGGTCAGGCGCTATAAAAAATAGTTAACAAGGGTACACATTTTGAATGTTTGTCAAAATATAAGAATCAATTCATATGTTTGTGTATACTCCTTTTACTGTCTAAACTATACACAGATGAATTCGATTGAAAAAAAAAATTAAAATACAAATATGATTGAATATTGAACGGTATTTAAATCTAAATAAGTTATTCAATTGGTTGTAGCTGATATTAAAGCTATCGACACAAATAAGCTTACCCACATGTAGCTGACAAAGGCCAGAGCTCCTGACTTTGGACAGGCGCAAAAAAAGCGGCCGGGTAAAGGTGTCAGACCACCAATTAAAAATCCCTATCTGTTCAACCACATTTTTCTAAATATTTTACCTTAAGTTTAACTTTAAGGAAACCAGGTATATCCTGATTTGTACATGTATCACCTTTCTACATGCCAATTTTCAACTAATGTTTAAAGTCTTGTAACAAATTTCTGAACTTGAAAAAACAGGTACTACCAAAATAACTCCCGGTTTTCTGGAAATCTTAAATTAGTGTACTATGTAGCGCATTAATCCTGAATGTTTAATGCAAACTCATAGGCAAGTGAATTTTGGCTCAAAATGGTCTAAATATATTTCCCTTTCACCAAAAGTTTCATTTCTGCAAATATGTTGGTTAGTTTAAGTAAACAATGACATCAAAAGCACTATTTTGTGTCAAAGTAGTACTACTTTTACATACGTTCTAAATTGGAAGGAGTAATTGGTGGTCTGACACCTAAAACATGTTTAGTGATATCTCAACCCTCTAACTAAACATACCTCCAGCCAAGGATTACTATACAAAGCATTGGTCTAGTCAATCATAGAATAAAGAAACACATAGCAATACGCACAGTAAAATTCAGTTTCAAAAAAGTCCGAGTCCGATTTCAGAGAAGGTAACAAATGAAACTTAGCAAAATGACAATGCTATATACATTTACGAAAGACTACTTACAATTATTAAAATTTCAGTCCTGATCCCCATTAAACCAATTAAAAGATTATGTCGCTATCATTTGGAAATTATGCACAATCTCTCTCGTTAAGGCTTCAATATCATATCATCAAAAAATATATGAGAACAAAACCAGTATTATGCCAACAACGGGTATTTAAAATAAATAAAATTGAGATGTGGAATGTGTCAAATACTAATACCAAAATATGCCATCTTTAATTACTTGACAACAGTATCGTAAGTATTGCTCGTCTGAATGAGTCCGTTTGGTTTTTTTTAAGTGAATTTCAACATTATATTTTCAATTGATGTCCATGTACCGATAAAAATCTAATAAATATTTTGACTTGTTTGTGATATCGAAAATCCTGATAAAACTTTTTTCAGTATTACAGAGATTTATGTTGTTTAAATTAATCACGTTTACTTGTTACTTAAACAAGCGAATCGAACAAGTTGGGATATATAAACACCATAACATTATAACAAGGGAACTTCACCATCTTAAATGGATAATTTTTAATCGAAAATGAAAAATCATCTCTTTTATCATTAACATAAGTATACATACATATATGATGCAAAGTGGTATATGAGCAGAACGTTCAAAAACTTTGAACAAATTCAAAATTACAAAAATAAGCGTGCAATTTATCAATTTGTTTAACACTCCAGAAGTAATTAATTCCACTTTTTTTAAAGGCCTTTTTCGTACAATTCATCACTAGGTTTTTGATTATACCAAGAGTACTAGTAAGTAGAATATACAGTTTAGTAACGGAACAATGGCTTGAACATGAAATGCTGTATCTATTTGGAAGGTGTTTTGTGCAGCTTCGATAGCCAGTACATAGTAAGAACTTTCATTGTATTTGGTTCTGCTTGTAAAAAGCAGTTAAAAGTTTTTGTTTGTTACATATCTCATGTTCTTAAACTGGAGTCATTTGAAGTGTTGTCGAATACGTAATTTCTTTTTGCAGAACATCAATGTAAAAATTACAATTTTACGACAAACAATAATGATATTATTGGCAGCCTCATTCTTTGCAAGTTCTTTAAACTTTTAACTTATGTTTGATACGAGAAGTAGGGGAATATCTAATCAAATTTGACTTTTTTTCTGTGTTACGGACGAAATTTTCGGCCTTTAAGAATGCTTAACCCGGATGTGCTACATGTATACCCTCATGTTATAGTACTGTTCAATAGCTATTAATGAGAGTATCGATCATAATACCTAGCCATAAATAACTACCGCGACATTGGGTCGGAAAGTTGGCGCCCCCGAAGCGTATTTTATCGAATTAGGGTTTATTTCCATCTTTCGGACGCAATTTTCGTCCTCTAGGAATGCTGACCCCAGAGATTCTTTACCCCTTGTGGTAGTACTACATAATAGCTATTTATTAGAGCAGAGTCTATACTCCCTAGCCATTAAGAACTGCCGGTGCAATGGTTTTGAACAAGTGCGGTGACCCCAGTGCATATCTTATCAGATTTGACTTTTTCTTCTGTGTTACGGACGAAATGCTCGGCCTTTAAGAATTCTTACCCCAAAAATTGTATGCCCCCACATTGTAGTACAGTCCAATGGCTATTCATTAGAGTAGCGTTTCCTAGGTTAGTCGAAGACCCATTGGTTGTCCTCAGTTGTTTTCTGCTGTTTGGTTGTTTCGATTTCTTTTTGACAAAGACCCCATTTCTTTTTTCAATTTAATAACTTAAAAAACAATTTTAGACTAATGCTTTGTATTGCGCTTCTATATTGTTTTACTTTATGTGTTATAAAAGAAATAACAAATCTATAAAAAAAATGTAATCATTATTAAACAGTTTCTTTATAAAAATTCAATCCTCACACCAATCACAAATAACTACTGATCTTTGAACTTCACAGATAAGGAGCCTGAAAAATGGGATTTGGTACCAACAGAAGAACATATCGATAGATTGGCTCCTTTGATCGGAAATAACTCCCTCCCGTTCTTGATCGAACTTGGAATGGAGTTTAAGACCTGGGAGCAGATTACGCACAGGCAGAATACAAGAGATTTGGTGAGACTGAATAAGGATATTTTAGAAGAATGGAGATTCAAGTTTTGCAGTATGCACAGTATGAAACCAACTTTGCGAAAAATAGCACAAGCATTTAGCAACACTGGCAAGAATATAAAAATCGTTGACAACACGTTATCAGATTTGTTTTGAATGCTTCTTATTCAAGATTGATTTTCTCTGTTTTATTTCTGCTGAAATATAACTTTAACATGTATAAGATTTAGGAAATATTTAATTTATAGGTAACAGAGACACTGACAAGAGGGACAATTTTATTCTTTAAAACAACTGTATACACATTGGTACAAAGAATGAAAAAATAATACATAGTATACAAAATTAATAGTGCACATGCTAAGATAAGAACGTTACAATAACTATAGATCATTTAGTTATTATAATAGAAAAACAAATTTGATCTATAATTTATATATTTGTTGAATTTAATTTGTTTATAAATTTTTTTAAATGTATTTCTAAGTGTTGTTTGTAATATTTTACAACTTTTTTTTTCTTTATGAATTTACAAGCATCAACATATATTTATCTTGTGGCACGATACGAAAGCAAATGAAATAAAGAAGCATAATAAGCATGCTATGAAATAACTCTTAGAAATCTATAGATTAATTATAGTTGTAACATTTTCATTAATATAGCAATAGTAGTGCAAGACATATATGAGCATACATATGGTATGAAATAACAGTATACAAATAATTTCAAATGCTCATATATATACATGTTTGAAATTAAGTAATTTCCTTAACCCAGTGGTTCCAGTACAAGTTCTGTTCTACCACACTTAAGTATATATGAAGAAATATGTTTCTTTAAAATCAAGCTCTCTTTTATGTAATTTTGAAGACTGTTTATATTAGGTTTTATATCTTGTATCTTACATCTGTAAATAAAGGTCTTCGTCATTAAGATAACTTTAAATTTAGTAAATGAAATACCTTCCCATTTTTTTTCTGCTACAAAATCTGAAGGTAAAATTCCTTGTTTTTATACGATATTATTACGTAAGTATTTCTATATTGGCCTTGTTATTGGTCCGAGGCTTGCTGTTTTGACCTGATGCGAAGCCGAAGGCCAATACATCTGGCCGAGGAACAATGAAAAGGCCAATACAAAAATACACTTTATAGTATCTTTACTAATTAACAACAGTGTTACAATATCTTTTTTTATTTCATTTCACAAGCGATACATATTTTTACCTTGAAATGGAACTATCCAAATCTCAGTTTCTTTTTATTAGATGCAATATATAATGATCTGGTGCTGTTGCCAGGTGTCTTCAGCATTTTGTCATCTGGTAAATTTTCCTTCTCTTTCCGGTCACTATAAACATGATAAAGTGTTACAATTAAATTTAGACGCAACACATAGATAGTAATTGGAAAGGTACTGTCATTACATATGTTATGCAGAAACATATTGAATTTATATATTAAACATAATGTAGGAGTTGAAAATGATATAACTAGCCATAAGCCAAATGACCAAAGAACGAAGATTTCTATAATAACAGAATGCATATGCCTGGTACGGGTTTAAAAATAAATGACAGGTTAATTTACTATAAATAAGATAAAAAAAACTAAATATTATTTTTTCAAAGCTCACCTTAAGGTATAAATTTCTATCCCCTTTTGAGTATTAAAGATAAAAAATGTAAATGTTTTATTTCAATCTTAATGTTTATTTTTAAGAAATGTAGAGTCTTAAAAAAACAAAAAGCACCCCGCACATCCTACAATTGTGTAAATATACACTTCTTAAGGTGATCTTATACATTCAAATCCATTGAAATAGACTAAACCATGCATTTTCTCTAGATATATAAACACCACAACACAACTTGCGGAACGAAAATAGCAACAACAAAAAAAACACATTATAACATATAATACCTTTTTGTAAGCTTAAGCATGCATGCATTTATTCAACATAACAATATAAGCCAAGAAAAAACTATATATCAATTGAAGCTAGCCAAACAAAATAGAGCAAAAATAACGCAAAACTTAAAATAAAATGTGAACAATTATTTTTTTTTCTATACTTACTACATGACCTATCAATCTAACCTGTAAATAGAAATCTAAACAATTCAAAATTCTTGTTTCAATGTAATATATTATGTTTTCTAGAATTCATTATTAGTATATCTTTTTATATTCTAAGTTAATTTATATACTCAATAGTATTATGATATTTTATATAGTAACCAGTTTTTATCTTAGAATAGTATAATTAATTTACAAAATGTAATACCATTTACTCTCTAACAATAAAAATTATCATAAAACAGTTTTCTTCATTTGTCTAGGGATCTTCAATTCAAAAGAAAAGGGAATTCGTCACCTTATTCTTGGCATTGACACACATTATAATATCTTCTTTTTTTATATACATCTTCAAAATTCAAGTGGTAATCTATGAATACCAGTCCTAAATCTACAAAATATAACCCTATCTCTATTTGGTTATATATCTTAATATTTTTTGAATTCAAACTTATCCTTATACATGATATATAATTAGTATGATAAAGCTTTTGCATACGGGGTATATATCTCCCAATTGATACGATATTCCCATGCTTGCATTTTCTATCATGATTTTCTTGATAGAGGGTTATTGCTCACAAGGAAGCTATTAAACCAAGAGTTCCAAATGGTGAAGTTGAAATCATCCCTTCGTAAATTTTACGGACGCCATCACAAGTTGGTTGAAATACCTAATATACAGGGATCCAGTCTCAAAGTTGTATTCAGAAATTGATGTTAATTAAATCTTTCTTTTATTCTATTGTTCTTCCGGAGCACCTGGGATCACCCCTAGTTTTTGGTGGGGTTCGTGTGGTTTATTCTTTAGTTTTCTATGTTGTGTCGTGTGTACAATTGTTTTTCTGTTTTTCTTTTTCATGTTTAGCCTTGGCGTTGTCAGTTTGTTTTAGATTTATGAGTTTGACTGTCCCTTTGGTATCTTTCGTCCCTCTTTTTTTGACGAATACATATATCTGAACATTCAAACTTACAATTATTCTGTGAATATTTTAAAAACATGTTATACAAAATGTGTGACCTTTTATTTTCTTTGCTGTGAACAATTCTAGACCAAACATTTACCATACACAGTTTTATGAAGACTGCCATGGAATACACACCAATTTAACCCTATTCTATAAAGTTTGGAGTTGACTTCTTAAAGTTCAGAAGTAGCTTTCAAAATCTCACATGTTCTCTCTCTAAAATATCTATATCACTGAACCACATCATTTCACATCCATAAAGTAAAATAGACTTCACTATCTTATTGAACAAATCTCAAACTGACATTTCACAGAAAGGTTATGAACTCTCCTGTTTTTCAGTACATCGTACATAGCACAATTTGCCTTATTAACTATTTTTTTCTACTTGCAATGCTACCTGTCCCTAAAAAAGGGAATCCCAAATATGGAATTTCTTTGACAACATCTTATTCAATATTATCAAGATAAAAGTGAGAATTTTGCAATAAACGTTCACAAGAAAGTTTTCCAAAGTTTACAACCTTCATGAAATGTATTAAGTTGAGATTGAAGAGATTCAGCTGGTTCAGCAAATATAACTGGATCATATGCATATAATAAGGAAAAAAGTTTAATATAGATATTCATCTCATTATCAATGTCTTCAGATGTACAACGTAGTCCCAAAACATCATGTAAAAAAGATTCGAAATCATTAAGATATAAGGAGATAGAAATATTGTCGTTTTTTAAAGACGCTCTGCTATTTCTAAGGGTCCCAATTGTTATGTTTAGAGTTTGCGGTTCCAGACTAACAAGTGTTGAACTAAACCTTCTCATTTAAACCATTTGTATCATAATTATTGTTGACTTTTTTCAAAATATTCCTTTTTTTTTTTTTTTTTAACTTTTTTCTAAAAAAGAGAGGCGAACAAAAAGGACATTCAAACTCATAAGTCTAAAATGAAATGACAACGCCATGAATTAAAAAGAAAAAAATCCCAAACTAGATCAAACTAGATCAAATTTGACAAAACTAATAGTCTTAGAGGCATGATCTTTTTATTAGTTGTAAGTGGCTTTGAACTAGCTGTCAGATAACTGCAAGTACTCTCAGATCTGTTCATCGTGTCTTTTTGTGTCGGGATGTATAAGTACCCGGCCACGTCCACTTTTATTTTTTGTCTATCTGATGAGTTAAGTCTTTTTCAACTGATTTTTATAGTTCGTTTCTTATGTTGTACTGTTATACCACTGTCCCATGTTAGGGGAGGGTTGGGATCCCGCTAACATGTTTAACACCGCCACATTATTGATGTATGTGACTGTCCCAAGTCAGGAGCCTGTAATTCAGTGGTTGTCGTTTGTTTATGTGCTACATATGTGTTTTTCGTTAATTTTTTTTACATAAATAAGGCCGTTAGTTTTCTCATTTGAATTGGTTTACATGGTCTAATCGGGGCCTTAGAAGCTAACTATGCGGTATGGGCTTTGCTCATTGTTGAAGACCGTACGGTGACCCATAGTTGTTAATGTTTGTGTCATTATGTTCTTTTGTGAATAGTTGTCTCCTTGGTAATCATACCACATCTTCTTTTTTATATAATAGTATCATTAATAATGAATATCACAAATAGCCAGGGGAACATTTTTAAAGCATCATAAGCCTCATAAAGGCCAATAAGAAATACAGAAATTTGGTAGTTCAATGCAGATAACAGCTTATTTCACGTGTCTTATTCATAAATTATTCCTCATTTTTCATATCGTTCATTGTGATAGGAAGAGTACCCCATCATTTAATGTAAAATTCGGCCTATCTATCAAAACGATTAATATGATCGAGTTCCTTACATGTACAACTACAGAGCTGGACATTGTCAGTTAAACAGTGTTATTATTTACGATACTACACCCTGTGCTAGTTCTCATAACACTGTGTTATGTGTCGAAGAGTGAGTTTTAAAGTATGTTTTTTTTCTCTCTAAAATTCTTTGGGAATCTGTCTGTTTTATTTGGGTGTTTGGAATAATCAGTGTGTCTTTTGTGTGTGTTCTGAAAATGACATTTAGTTGACAACATACACAAATACCTCACATTTTACAAAAAGAATTAAAAAAAAAATCCACCTAGTTGATCTATGCAAACGATGTCTGCATTCACAATGTGACCACATCAGTATACGATTGACGAGTTAGCCATATCTTCTTAAAGATATAAAAAAAAGAGTAGCGATCGTCAGAATTGCATAACAACTGGTGCCCTCGATGACATTAATTTTCTCTGTTTTTTTTAATGTTTATACTTGCAAGTGACTTCTAAAAGAAAAAAAGATGCAGTGATAGTAAATAAATTGGTTGTGTAAATCAATATCACGAAGATCCGATTCATTCTTTCCCGAAACAATTTTTATTTACTGCTTAGTGTGTTCCTTCTGTTTATATAAACTATAAAAAGTACAAAAATTCAATGGCGGTCAATGATTTTCAGTAAAATGAAGTAATATTTGCATTTAAGGCAACGCATACAAAAATTTAGTATCTTTTTTCTTAAGATAAGCATATATTATGAAGAAGAAACAATCCTGATGTACAAAAATTACTAAAATCATATGGCGGTTAATGATTTGTATCAAAATAAAGTAATATCTGCATTCCTTTTGCACAAAAATAAAAGTTAAAGGATTTTAAATCTGATTATATCCTATTCTTATTAAAAGACTTGTCTTGAGATGTTAAAAATGACTAATTTTAGGCAACGCGTACAAACATTTTATTCCGTTTTCCTGTAAGTAAACATAATTGATGAAGAACAACCAATCCTGATGAACAAAAAGTACAGAAATCATATGACGGTTAATAATTTTTATCATAATAAAGCATTAACGACATTCTTATTCCACAAAAATAGAAGTTTAAGTATTTTAATTCTTATTATATCTCAATTCTATTTTTTTTAAAACTTATCTCGAGTTTATTTTTTTAAATCAAAAGGAGATTACTGTCTGGTAGTTTTTAACAATGCCAACAAATTTTTAAATGATTTCTCTGACATTCTTTTAATTTTATGAAAAACGACCTTTCCTAAACTATAAAAAGTACAAAATTCCAATGGCGGAAAATTACCGGATTTTTCGTAGGAAAAAATTCATGTTAACTGACACATGTAATACAATTATGTATTATATATGTCTCTGATGTATACAATATTTAATACAAAACTATTAATCAACGCTACAAATTAACGCTTTATTTAAGCATCTTCTACTGTTACATTTTTATACTATTTTTACTTTTTTATTGCAACCAATCTGGGAACAGTATATCTAACGTCAATATATATGTTCCTTAACCAATTTTATAACAATTACACGTGTAAATTATGGTGTCTTCGTTGAGGTCCGCGTTCATGGATTGTAAACACTGTTGAGTTCGGTTTACATAAGAATTTGAAATGTATACGTATCCGTCCGATCCGGGCATAAATTTGATTTACTGATTGATCGATGACCGTTGTCACAGTAACTCTCGCATAGGTTATTTGACTTCTCTGACGGATCCTATGGGTCACCGATCACCGATCATTCATTGATCAGTCAAACATCAGTCACCGATCATTCACCGATCAGTCAAGTTCACGTCAAACAGTAACGCCTAAGGTTGCAAGTACTGTAACTCTCTCTCTTCCTGTTTCACGATTATATAACCTTGCATGTTTTACTATGTTAGTCAATAAATAGACAATATCTCAAGTCGTACATTTGTGTAGTGATTTTCCATATTGGCGCGGGAACATTTACTAAATAAATCGAGGATTCGACAGAACAATTTGGTTATACATGATACTCATCTTTTTTCATTCGTATTCTGATTCGTGCGCCACTGAATGAGTCATGTGTATGAGTGTCGTAATGAGGTTACCTTTTTATGTTTGTCATGTGTTCTATTGTGTGTCTGTTTGTCTTCGTTCATTTTCATCCAGGCGTTGTCAGTTTATTTTCGATATGTGATTTTGTTTGTCGCTCTGGTATCTTTCGTCCCTCTTTTACAGATCAACAACTAAAATTCTTGCAAAATGTAATTTTTTACATTTTGAAATGTTTAAACGATATTTTAAACATTCTTTTAAAAAGAAACAACAGTGAATATGTTATCAGAAATATTCATTGAAACTTATAGGACTACTTACATTTACATATAGGTGTTCTTTTGGTTTGTTTTTTTTCGTGTAGATATATTTTGCCTTTTTATTTGAAAGAGGCATTCTTAATTTTCTGATTACAAATTACAATATCGATCATTAAGTGAAAAAGTATAAACAACAGAGAAAAGATGTTACACATTCATAAAATATTTGCGTAGTCAGCTAAGTAAGGACGAAAAATTACATATGTCACTAGTCGTTGTTGCACACCTTGCATAATTGTTCATCAATTTCTTTAATTCATCTTGATATATCAATAGGCAATTCATGTCAAAAGTTATCTTTCTATAAACAGGTCTTCTTTTACACCTCGTGGTAAGTTTTAAAATATTTTCTTAAATACAAAGTTCTTGTGATTACAAATTGTAAAATTCAATAATTGATGTAGATCAAAAGTATTTTCGAACATCAAAACAGTGGTGACGCTGCTTCGCCAAACAATTATAAAGTCAATCTAGCGTAGTAAATAAAACGCAACCGCTGTTTTGAAGATTGCAGTACTTTTTGATAATCACAACAAAGGTATCCAATGTACATGTCAAATT
Source organism: Mytilus trossulus (assembly GCF_036588685.1). NCBI lineage: Eukaryota > Metazoa > Mollusca > Bivalvia > Mytilida > Mytilidae > Mytilus > Mytilus trossulus. Next base: position 24,307,035 of record NC_086383.1, on the reverse strand, counting down.
AACTGAGAGACAAAAGTTAATACAAACATTACTGTCGTTTTACTATTCGTCTTGGGTTGGATTAATTACTGATGTATAATATCGTCATATAATTTCAATAAACAAATTTAAATATGGTCAGTTTGGGAGGATGAAGTCCTATATTCGATTATAAACAAACCACTATGACAGACGAAAGTTTTTTTTGCAATAGTGCAGTACACCAAAAGAAGAAAGAAACACTGATTCTCTTAATTCTAAGATGAAATTTTTTTTCTGATTTGTGATACCACCATATCATTGTCAAAATAAATTGTAAATATTGTCAGCTTTGGTATCTGTATTTTTTTTATACAAACTGTGAAATTTACGTATATTTCATTTGATTGATTGATTTCAATAAAATGTATGCACATTTAAATTCCTTTTTATTATCAAGTTATTCTGTTTATCTCTGACTTTGTTGTTATTTTATGCATGAACAAAACGTTAAACAATAAGATCAATGTTTTAAGAAATGCGGAACAACTCGTTGAGGAGCCATCAATTTTTCGTTTGTGCATTCGGGACAATTGAGGGGTATTTTCAGGGGCCTAAAGTTGACAGGGTTAACTGTAGAACCCTATGGGAATTTATTTTCAAATGACTATTACTCGAAGACAGTAAGTGATAGATGCATGGACTCTTCACTTATGAGATGAGGACAATAAAACAAATGGGAAGAACAAAAAATTTGCGAAAGCAAATTTACAGATCTAACATTGTTGGGTTGATGTTTAGACGAGTTGTATATACATAATGTACACAGCCAATGTATCTAATGTATCTAATAAAAAATGCGTGCTGCATATAATGATAATTATCTTTGAGTCCTGCAATATAAATATTTCCACATTCGGCAGAATTTCTCCGTTAATGTATATTCGAAAATAAATCAATAAAATTGATTGTGTTAACTGCAAGGAACTTTACCTAGTTTAAACTGGAAAAAAAATTTGAAACGGTCCGAATTCACAAGAACAAATAGCATCCGAAATACAGGCAAGTTCTATTGAGAATACACAATGAAACGTGCGTCCATGGAACATTAAAAATATAACCATTTTTCAACAGGTGGTTATAAATAAACCTATATGAAATGGAACACTATTTAATAAAGATATTTTAACATCAGCTAAAAATAAACGCTTAGTTCAAGAGTTTCTGAACTTCCTATCAAACAATGGTATAAGTCAAAGTCTCTTCTTCTCTCTTCATTGACAATTTTTACATAATCTTGACAGTTCCCTACAAATGGACAAAAGCGCTTGTGACAGAAGACTCGATTTTATAATTTTTATGTAATTCTAGCAGTTATGTGACATTTCACAGACGTAAGCATAATATAACTATAAATCAATCGGTAAATAAAATGTTTGAACACAATATTATAGACGTAACATTTGCATCATTAAAAAGATGAGAAATTGCATAATCAATTAGATTAACATAGGAAAGCAGAGTCTGTCACAAATCAATTTCGCCCACCTTTGTCGTATCTTAATGTATTTTCATTTTTTTTCTAAAATGTCTAATACATTAAATGTTAAACATAATATAATTAAATAATGTTACAGCAACTTTTGCTACAACTAAACATTAAAGGTGGTATTTTTGCATTGAGACAAATGTCCACAAGAGAGCAAATGACATAGGAGTTAAACATATATGTCACAGTACGACCTTCATCAATGAGCAGAATTTATTCCAAAAAGTATAACAATTAAAACGAGACGCTAACGCCCGTATTTATGAACATGATGGTGATGCATCAACAAACAACAAAACCTAAATAACAGACTCCTGACTGGGAACAGGCATATACATAATACATGTAATATGACAGGGTTAAACATTTTGCCAGGTGTCCAACCCTCAATTTGCCTTTGACAATGATATAACAACACAACATATAAATAAACTATAAACATCCGTTGAAAAGGGCTCGACTCAACAGATCCATACAATGTCTGATTTACATCTAAATGGACATACCTTTATTAATGTAAGGGCAACATCCTACACGAATAAAGAAACACAGATTCAGATTTAAAAGGCACACCCATTATAAATGCAAGGAAGACACTTTAAATGATCAAAGAAAAACACATCACAGATTCAGAGAAGTACAATCTTTCTTAATGTAACGACAACACATTAAATAAATAATTACAGAAATATCATAGATTTCGAGAACAAAACCATGTATAAAGATCGGGACAAATTATTTAAAATATTTGTAAGAGATAAGGTGAATGATTTTTGTACATACTTACACGTTTATTTTCAACACTTATCATTATTTTATAATAAGCACTTTCTTTAAAATAAATCGACCACACAATTAGTAAAATATCACCTGAATCTATCCATAACATGCTATTATATTTATAAATAAACAAACGGTCCCACTCTTTTCTATAAATGCATTTTGTTTTTATATTTTTGTAATTTTCACAGCGCCAGGTAGCTTCATGTTCCGGAAACGGTTCTCCGATGTGTGTTTGACATTTAACATTAACTCTCTTTCTTCCTGTAAAGTGACAAGCTGCGTTTTTGAATATTGAGGTATCCGTCCCTTTCTTTGTGGTGGTTGAACTGGTCCCATGTTAAATTTTGCTTCTAGGGCTACAACTGCTCCATTGTAGCCTTTAAACGTTTGACTGAAAACATTGTCATACTGTCGAAGTAAAGATTTAAATTTGTCCTTAATACAAGGTTGTAATAGACCATCAGGGTCAACTCGAACAAGATCGGAATGTAGTACTTGAGCCTTATTAAGTTGAGATTTAGTAGCAACTGCATGATCTTGATTTTTAATTTCATTATTCTCCGGTGAAAAGGTAGAGCGTACATTGCAGAAATGTTCATTACGTTTCAATACGAGAGGTTCATCAGTGAGGTCGGGTATTCGTAGGTTCCCTGCAACGCTAGAAACTAGACTGGGTTCAGGCCAAGAATTGAGATTTTCATAAGAATCATTTAAAACCATATCTGTAGGTGTTTTTACATCAATGAAGTCTCCTGGCCATAAAGTTGTGGCGTCAGATGGTGCTCGTGTCACATTTGCTTTCCGCACGGCGTAATTAGAAGTTCCGTTAGCGAATGAACTATACTTGTAAACACAATCATTCTCTATAAGTACATGTCTGCATGAGGGACGAATAGATATATTGTTTTTCTCCATAAATGGGATACCGGCCAATATGTCAGAATCTAAGTTTTCAACTACTTGTCCCTTAAAATATATTTGGTGTTTATCTCTCGTAAATGTGAGTCTAGTTTCTCCCACAACAGTTAAAAGTGATGATCCATCTGTTTGACGGGCTGACTGTGAGCTGCTTGTTATTTTTGCGTTAAGTTTGGTAGCGGCAGAGGCACGTATCATATTTCCAGTAGCATCACTGTCAATGGTAAGTCTTGTAGGATTGTGGCCATAATAAACGTCCAAATAAGGTGATTGTTGTATCTAAACTCTGTTAGATGCTACATGATACTGGTCTTGAATGGTTGACTCATTGTTGTCATGGTTATCAGAATCAGATTCGTCAACATCATGAATTCCAGATACAGCACGAGTTTTAGCTATAAATTGTCGATCTTGTTGTGGTAAGTATGTGCATTGACAGAAAATGACAGTCTGTTCGTTATGCTGATTTGCACAGTGGGCATGATTTGAAGTTTGAGCGGTGCACAAACGAAGATTGTTTTGTCTTTGGAAAGCGCTTGACGGCTGCTCTCGTGGATTTGGCATCCTCTGTCGTACGTAACTCTTCTAAAAGCGATTCTAGAGCTTGTGACATTTTTGGCATTATAGATGCTAGTGTTGTCTCACGATGATCTGTACCATATCTCTGTTTTATTAGTTTAGGTAGCTCAGGATGGATGAGACGAAGCCATGTCAATATCAAGAGGTTTTCTAATGTAGGTGACAGCTCCTCGTCGTCCTCTATGTCTTCATCGTGGTGACTGATATCCATATCTTTTCTTAATAGACTGTCTTCAATAAAGGTCATTAACCGTTGGTACAAATCTTCAGGTCCCTCTCCTGGATCATAGTGAATAGCATCAAAGTCAACAAAATGCGCACCAGTAATCTGAAAACCATAGTGGAGGCGGATGGTTTGACAAATGTTGTCGATCGATATGAAGTCTTTAACAATAGTGTTCCTAGAAATTATTGGGCAGAAGTTGGCAATCTGTCCTAACATAAGCTCTAGCATGCTAACTTTTTACTCTCGTGTTTTTCTGTTGGCTTCTGGGACTTCTTTCCCATCATTTGCAAACCCCCTGTGAGTTGTTGTTTTTGTTTTCTGTTCACATTTGGTACCAGACACAAGAAAAGGTTTTTGTCTAAAGAAAATGTGTATATAAGGTTCTGGCGCTAGTTTTCGAAAGTGTTCGCAGTTTCAATCTTTGTTAAGCACCACTGCTTCGGTGCCTGGGTGGAACTAGCTATGCTTCAAGTTGGTATAATATTTATGTTGTCGTTCACTTGCGTTCACAGTAATGGTTTTATTACGGAATGACTTACACACTTTTATACGAAGAAAGTGGGAAGTAATCTCGATGTGACAGCTCCTAGTTACAGATGCGGACTTGAAGCTACGTTGTACATTAACAGAAACGACAAACTTCTTCTTGAAGTATTCTTCAGCGCGAAACTAAGACAAGCTCAACGTCAGTGGTTACCATGTGAAATTGACATCAATTGCGGCTTCTATCAACCATTTTAGTCCGTAAATTATTCAATCGTTATCTTCGGCATTTGTTCTAACTGATAGTAAACCGTATGTTCAAGCCTTTGAAACATTATGTAGAGGTGAATTTACATCAAGCCCTCGAGTTTCTACTTAGCTGTCGACTGCCAGTCGTTTCCAAGTATCTAAAAGACATGTTTCTTGATTAGCAGTACTGCCATTTGACTATTCAAGCCGTAACGCAACAAATTGTAACAATCCTGCCTGTCAAATTTTCAATTTTAGACATCTTCAGGAGGAATGTGTTGTGCGTCACGTAACAACTGCAGATATTCTAAACGGCACAGTAAAGCTTCCCTTTACAAGCAGGACAGCATGGTTCTCAAACCAGACCGAATGTTCTGACCTCCGGCGAACGGTGGCTCACTTACGACAGGGGAAACGCAAAAACATAAAGGACATAAGGCGCTACCTGAATGTAGCTTCGTTAGCTAACGATGGACTTTTAGAAGTAAAAAGAAACCCTCCGTTTACACCTTGTCGTGAATTAATAATTGTACCGCGGCAAGTATTAGATGGATTAATTCCTTCAATTCACATTAAACTAGACCACCCGTCGTGTCACCAGATGAAGTCTATATTACAACGATACTTTTACGCATTAGACACGGACAAGGCTATCGAATCTGTAACTAGTAGCTGTCATCAGTGTGTTTCATTGTTGAAGACCCCAAAGGTCCGCGAAGAGCAGAATTCAGCAGAGCCCCTGAAACTATCGGTTCAGTATTTGCCGCAGATGTCTTAAAACGAGAGCGTCAGTAAGTTTTGTTTTACGAGAATCTGCAACTTCTTACACCTTTACCAAACTGTTAGATACCAAGTGCCATCACGATTTACGAGATGCAATTATTCAACGTATTGCTGAAGTCCAACAACTAGATGGCCCACATGCTGTTATCAGGAACGACCCTACATCTGGTTTAAAAACTTTAGTAAAAGACAAACTGTCAGCTAGACAACGCATCACTATAGAACTAGGCCGTCCCAAAAATGTAAATAAAAACCCCGTTGCTGAGAAAGCATTTCAGGAGCTAGAAGATGAAATACTTCGTTCGAACCCGTCAACCCCAGTAGTAACACCATTTACGCTTAATCACTAATCACTTGTCACAGCTCGACTGAATACACGTATTCGAAACCGAGGATCATCTGCACTAGAAATGTGGGCACAGAGAGATCAGTTTTCAAATAACCAAATACCGCTCACCGATCAAAACTTAATTATTGCTCAACACGAACAACGATTAAAGAATCATCCACATATTCTGGAAACGGTTTTCCGATCTGTGTTTGACATTTAACATTAACTCTCTTTCTTCCTGTTTAACGATTATATAACCTGGCATGTTTTACTATGTTAGTCAATAAATAGACAATACCTCAAGTGATTTTCCTTATTGGTGCGGGAACATTTACTAAATAAATCGAGCATTCGACAGAAAATTTGGTTATAAATGATACTCATCTTTTTTCATTCGTATTATGATTCGTGCTCCACTGAATGAGTAATGTGTATGAGTGTCGTAATGAGGTTACCTTTTTATGTTTGTCATGGTTCTATTGTTTTTCTGTTTGTCTTCTTTCATTTTCATCCAGGCGTTGACAGTTTATTTTTGATATGTAATTTTGTCTGTCGCTCTGGTATCTTTCGTCCCTCCTTTACAGATAAATAACGAAAAATTTTGCAAAATGTAATTTTTTACATTTTGAAATGTTAAAACGATATTTTAAACATTCTTTAAAAAGAAATAACAGCGAATATGTTATCAGAAACATTCATTGAAACTTATAGGACTACTTACTATTACATATAGGTGTTCTTTTGTTTATTATTTTTTTTCGTGTAGATATATTGTGCCTTTTTATTTGAAAGAGACATTCTTAATTTTCTGATTACAAATTACAAAATCGATCATTAAGTGAAAAAGTATAAACAACAGAGAAAAAATGTTACACATTCATTACATATGTGCGTAGTCAGCTAAGTATGGAAGAAAAACAACATATGCCACTAATCGTTGTTGCACACCTTGCAGACTTGTTCATCAATTTCTTTAATTCATCTCTATAATATATTAATAGGCAATTCATTTTAAAAGTTATCTTTCTATCAACAGGTCTTCTTTTACACCTCGTGGTAAGTTTTGAAATATTTTCTTAGATACAAAGTTCTTGTGATTTCAAATTGTTAAATTCAATAATTGAAGTGATACAACAGTATTTTCGAACATCAAAACAGTGGTGACGTGGTTTCGCCAAACATTTTAAAAGTCAATCTAGCGTAGTAAATAAGACGCAACCGCTGTTTCGGAGATTGCAGTATTTTTTCAAATAATGTTTAGCTCAAGTTTTTTGACAAGGGCTTTTGAAAATCACAACAAAGGTATCCAATGCACTTGTAAAATTCAACTGAGAGACAAATGTTGATACAAACATTACTTTCATTTTACTATTCGTCTTGGGTTGGATAATTACTGATTGATAATAACGTCATATAATTTCCATAAACAAATTTAAATATGGTCAGTTTGAGAGGATGCAGTCCTATATTCGGTTGCAAACAAACCATCATGAAATAAAAAAGTATGGTTCGATATAGTGCAGTACATCGAAAGAAGAAAGAAACACTGATTCTTTTAATTCTAAGTTTGTTTTTTTTTCATTTGTGATAACGCCATTTCATTGTCATAATCAAGTGTTAATATTGACAGCTTTGGTTAAACTGTTTTTTTAATACAAACTGTGAAATCTACTAATAATTTATTTCTATGAAGTGTTCCAAGTATAAAAAGTAAAGTTGCTTGTTCAATTTATTGATACAGTCAATATTATTGATTTTTTTGCACATGTATGGCTGTAATTTGTATTAAAAATGTATTCTGAGTTAACAAGTTTGCTTATTTATATTTCATATGAATATTTCCCCCTATTTATCTTAAATGTATTTGCAATTGGATAAGGGACTTTCTGTTTCGAATTTTCCTGGATATTCGATATTTCTAATATTCATTTTTTTTTAAATTTGCTTTTATCGAAATTCCCACCCTGAATCATATATATTCGTGTATGGAACAAAATAAGAAATGAAATAAACTATAGGGAGATTCCCTGGCTGTCCCCAACCCACTCATGTTTAAGTACTTGTAAGCAGTTGATATCCCTACCCATAAACCATATATATTCATGTATTGGACAATATAACAAATCAAATAAAATATAGGGGCCGTAATGTGGGACAACCTACCTCTCCTGTTTGAGAACTTGCAAACGGTCGAGGTCCCCGCCCCAACCCACATATATTATATGGGACAATTTAAAAAGGGGTCTCCATAAAGGCAAGGGGGTGGGGTGGTGAGCTCTGGATTTTGTTTTGGAAACAAAAAATGTTTCCAATTTTTGGCCCTGAAATATTTTTTTTTGTTTTACCCTCAGCTGCCACTATATAAAATGCTAAAATTGATTCCGACTTGTCACCAAAATTTGTCCTAAAAAGATCTACAGCTCACTCCCCCCCTCCCCCTTTACAAAAAATGAAGTAAATAGTTGCTGCCTAATTCATTTGAAAAGGTCTTCCTGAATCGACTTTACGTACACAGAAATATTCGCCACTGGTTTTTACTCAAAAAACGATTCACGCATAAATGCATGACTAAAAAAAGTGTGAGGTAAATGATATGTGTGTCTAGTATCTCAGTTCCGTTAAATAACACGTAAAATAAATTAAAAAACACGTTACCCTATTCCTTTACCAAATACTCCTTGGAGAAAAAATACCATTTGAAACGAACAGAAAAGATAAAAATGTAGTGATCCCTAATATCTCAATCCTCTTTTTTTTCGGCTGTAAGCACGCTGTTGCAGCTAACGTTTTCTAATGCGTTATCAAGACATCTCTAGTATTTTCAAACTATCGAAATTATAAAAATGGCTTTCATAAAGTAGCAACCACTTAACTTAAAAAAAGGGGGATGGTTATTTTTTTTTATATCTGAGTCAGATTTTTTTTCGCGCGTACGTTTTTATTCCTTTTTTTCGATGCTGGTGATCAAATACTTTTTTTCAATATTTAACACTATAATGTATTATCCATACATTACTCTTGATTCAGAATATTTTTTTTAATCATCTGTATGACCAATTTTTTTTTTTATCAAATTGGGGATCGGAATATTTCCATTCCCATCCCCACCCCTTTTTGAAGTCAAATGGTTGTTCCCTTACCGCTAGAAAAATTTTCTGAATTCAGTTCTACGTAATGAACATTTAAATGACATATATATATAGTTTACAAGTGGGAACAAATCTTATGTACAGGTAGCTAAACAAGGTGTATAGATGTGAACAAATGTAATGTGAAACCAGTGTACACTACACTAAACTAATTGTAAACATGTTTACTCTACACGGCGTTTGGTGTGAACATGGCCATATATAATCATACATATGTCATGTGTATAAATTTACCAATTGAAAAAATAGAAATTAATTCTAAATACTGAGGATTTTTCATATCCCAGGCAGATTAACTAAGCCGTATTTGGCACATTTTTTTGGCATTTTTGGTCATCAATGCTCTTCAACTTTGAATTTGTTTTGCCTTTCGAGCTTTTTTTTTTATCTGAGCGTCAATGATGAATATTATGTAGACGAAACGCGCGTCTGACGTATTAAAATGTAGTTGAAACGCGCGTCTTGCGTATTAAATAATAAGTCTGGAACCTTTTAATAGCTATTATTTGTGTGTTTCTTTGTCCTGTATGTTCTGCCATTTATTTGTATTGTAGTCCTATCATTTAATGTTGTCATTTGAATGTTTGAGTTAACATTGCCATACAAGAGCAAGGTTTGGCTTTTAACAAAACCAGGTTCAACCCACGACTTTTTCTTCTAAAAATGTCCTGTATCAAATCAGGAAATTGGCTATTGTTATATTATAGTTCGTTTCTGTGTATAGTAAATTTTAGTGTTGTGTTTCTGTTGTGTCGTATATCTCCTAAAAATATTTGATTTGTTTCCTTCAGTTCTAGTTTGTAACCCGGATTTGTTTTTTTCTCAATCACTTAATGAATTTCGAACAATGGTATACTACTGTTGCCTTTATTTATGATCATTTCCGAGTGAACACTAGATTCATTTACGACATAATCTATTGATAAAAAAGACTTTCTAAAAGAAAATAAAAAGTTACAGGGAATTTGTGAAATGCAATATTTGAAAAAACCACTGAAAAATCAGGGAATTTGTTAAATCAATGCCCTGATTATGGATTTTATAAAATCCCTGATTTTTACTAGTTACTTAACCTGAAATCTTTAGATCGTTTATACAGATTCACAGATTAAATTCATGAATTTGTAAAATAAATTCATTCACTTGAATAAGAATTTCTGTGAAAAATACATATCAGAGCAAGAGCATCTTGTTGTTGCATGAAAATTGATATATAAAAAAGCAAATAAGTGTTGTGTTATTTAAGTTTGCTGCCTTCAAAATAAGAGTTCAATGTTCAGAATGACAGGTTGATTTAAGAAAGACCTGCAACGAAAAGCAGGACAATTTTGTAACAGTAGATGTTATCCAAACTTGCCATGCATAAATAATTAAATTCTCAGTGGTCTAAATATTCGTTTATATGCCTTTTAGTCATTATCATTTTACACTATTTCTAGCTCACAGTGTTTATTAAACAAATATATTTCAAAAATATTAGTGATCATTAGTCTATTTTTATATTATGAAAAACAAAAAAGCAAATTATACTTAATTATAATCAGGGATTTTACAAAATCCCTAGCCCTATTTTCAGTGATTTTGGAAACTCCCTCACAATTTCAGGGTTTTTACAAAACTACTGAAAATGTAAGTGAGTTTACAAATCACTGAATAGTCCAGTGATTTTACAAAATCCCTGGTTTTACAAATTCCCTGTAACATATAAACTTGTTTTTAAAGCTTTAGTGATACGGACAACAAACTGCAAAGTCTATTTGGTGCTTCACTAGTTCTCTATTCATGATGTATCTATTAATGACCTTCTATGATTGATAAACAAGCAGTTATATATTCATCACATTTGCACGAACCTTTTTTCTCATCCGTTTCAATACTTCATTCTCTGTACAACTATCTAGAAAACAACTGTTAATCAAGTCAATACAAACATACATATGTAATGCCAGTAGCAAATATTGCAGACCAGTTTGCATTGAAAGACTGAAAAGAAAAGATGGTTTTATCGGTTGTATTCATTTGATAATTATTTAGAAATTGATTACATTTTTTGTATCTACTTGGCATTCCAACTCCTTTGATTTGAGTGTCACGGTTGTGTCTTGTGTAGATGAAACACACGTCTGGCGAGCTTGGTTGTGTTTTTACATTTTCAGCACTTTTGTGCTGACATGAATTATCATTGAAATGGTTATATTTATAAATTTACTGTTCACAAAATTACTAAGGCTTTTCTACCTCAGGTATATATCACCTTAGCTGTATTTGGCAAAACTTTTAGAAATTTTGGTCCTCAATGCTCTTCAACTTCGTACTTTATTTTCTTGGATTCGAGCGTCACTGATGAGTCTTTTATAGACGAAACGCGCGTCTGACTTAAAAACAAAACACGGTTTTAAATGATAAATACTAAACACGACTGTAATCTGTTTAGACATCTCAGACATTAAACAAATCACAAAGAACACCTCGTAAAACTAAAACATGCGAAACCCATTTAACCAAGCAAGAGGTGATCTCAATTTTTTAAATATTTTTGGCATTCGACAGACTAATTGCAAACCCCGGTTAACGAATTCCTCTTTAAACATATGAAAATTGATTTAAAAATGTCGTAATAAGGTATTAAAATAATTCGAAAGCAAAATGTAGATGATGTATATACCGCTTCAATGCATACTACCTTGAAAGTGTTATATTAAACAATCCGAACCCTTCAGGTTGTCCGTATTGGTAAGTTTAGACTTTAGTTTTAGTTTTTTTTAGCTTGAAATAGCAATCAAAATTGATCATTGAGGAACACATCTGCATTGCACTTGCTTCTGGCAATTAGCTCTTTCTCAATTATCCGGAATTTAGAATTAATATAGAAGAATGATAATTTCAGAATTATGATGAAGTTTTGTTGTTTGATTGTAATCATCCTCTGCACAATTTATGTGACTAATGGTGGCAGTAAGTATGTCATAACTACATGTAGTATAGCTTGTTCGCTCTTTGATCAAAGACGAATTTTTAGAATTTCTTTAATGACCACAAAAAAATATGTTTAGGCATGTACAGTGCTGAGATTTAAAGCGAGGGTCAAAACAAGGTCCACGTGCAAGATAACTTTGAACTTAGTTTACCAAGCTAAACAGAGTTAAATTAAAATAGAATAAGCGTACAATATTGCTTGCAACCGATAAACTGTTTACAACATTTGTTAACACAAGAGTTTGGGAGACATTTAAAGAGGAATACAAACTCAAGTCGACAAGTGTTGATGTTCAAAAGACTCAACAGAGAAATGCGTATGAGCGTTGGTAATATACCAGAACCTCCTTATTGGGGATGCTGACATTAATGAATAAGATGTTTCAAGTAAATACTAATCAATTTACGTTTAATATTCAATTCAATACATTTCACCAGAAACAAAAACAACTTGTTTAGATACATACGTATGCACATAATAAACAATTCGAACAAATTGGCTATTGAACTTTAACTCGTAATTTGCGTGTAAATAAGGTGTTGTGTTACATCAGCAATTAAAGAACACGGAGGTAGATACTTACATTCTGATTTCAGCTTGTAAACTCGTGAGCGGAGATTAAAATGAGAGATGTTGTTGTCCAGAAAGCATAAATACCACAATATCATAACACATTAAAAATCAACACTTTTCTAAAAATTACCACATTTTACTTATGTTCAATATTTTACGTGGCTAATATAGAAAATATGATTGTGAATCATACAAACATCCTCTTTTTTAGATGTATTTTTCCCCATGTTTTCCTCAAAATTCTGTGAAATACCATGTTTGATCTGATAATTAGATATACTAGAGCTTGGAGAGTATATCTCAATCTATTTGATAGAATAACTGCCGACATAAATTTCAGCATTTTGACGGTAATATTTAGCACTTTTCCAATAATGGAATTGTTTACATTTTATGAACTTATATCTTTAGTATTAAAACATGTATCACATCGTCCCTCAATAAAAAAGAGCGATTGCTATCATATTGTATCGATTTACTGTTCTCTTTAGTACTCACTGGACAATGTCTGGCTTCTAATGCTAAATGTGGAACAAAAGGTCTTACGTGTGAACAAAAGTTTGGGCAAGGATGGATAAAAAAGGGAAGATGCTGCAACGAAAAGCCATGTTGCGGAGAGGAGGAATCCACAGGCAAGTGTTTAAATAAAATGCCATGCTGCCACGTGCACGTTGCAAAATATATTGAACTGTAAAAGTTGTTTTTGAAAAATCATAGAAAAGTGTTTTCCTGCTTTTTCATAGATAGTTTGTACTCGACTTCAAAGAAAGTGGCGACTTTAAAGGAAGTGGCGACTAGTGCATCCGACAACAACGTCATTGTAAATCTTAAATTCACATATTTATACAAACTATCTCCGATTTAACTTTTCACGTTGAAGACCAAACAATTGAGGTAGATTGCTTAGAGTGCGACCCTGTCCTTAATGATGTCGTCATATTGCTATTTTAATTGTTTTGACTGTAACGTTAACTGCTAATTAAGCTGTGATCAAATATAGTAGTAGTAGAATACATTTAGCAAAAAAAATTGCTGAATCACAGAACCATCAACAGATAATCGTCTCAATTTGTATATTCTTATTGGTTGAAACATATGCAAAATTAAAAGCAACAAATATGAACAGTTTTTATTATATTTTTCGACATGCTACATTGTACGCATGTTTTAGTAAAATATAAATCAAAATATACACAAGGACACCCCTGAATTAGATATACAATTAACACTGATTGATCTTAATTATACATGATTCCATCGACTTAAACATTATACGATTTTATATCATTTACAGTTAAACCAGAAATAATCCATAGCTGTGGATTTGAGACTACTGAACAATGTTTTTTCAAACAAGTTAGTTGGGATGACTTTGATTGGACTCGGGGATCTGTAAGTTCTTTTAACACAGTCTACTTTTAACAAATGCGTACAATGCTCGACCATTTCTCCATGATGTATAGTTTTAAAAAGAGAGGGATATATAATATGGATATTTAGACACATAAGTTCAAAACTAACTGGTAACGCTTTCGAATTAAAAAAAACCAAGTTGATTAGAATTTTGCTATCTTTAACAACTCAAATAAGCGTTAGATAAAAAGAATAGGAGGTTGTACAATGATGCAAAAACTAGATGCCTACCCACCAAAATCTAAACTGATTGCTAAGTTGTTTGTTGCTTTACGCTATCTCAGCACAAAACGGCTTAAAAACTCATTTTGATTGGTTGATTGGTTGATTGTTTATCTATGTTAAACGCCACTATCAGAACTTTAATTGATTAAAAAATACCGAATAAATGGAGAGAAAATTGGATACTCTGTAGAAAATGAAGACTCTTATTCAATGACGATCAAAGGGGTCACATTTTACCGAATCTGGGTTAAAATGCAAATCTAGAATAAAAAAATTCAATGATATTAGTTACTTATAAGCAAGAGATTGACTTTGCTTGACTGAGAATGGACATAACCTGTGACATACTTCGGTACTGGCATGAAAATACGGATGTTTTTGTGTATTTAAAATTTTCTGTTACAAAATATAAGAAATTATCATAAATTAAGGAATATATCTCCCTAATGCAAAGCTCTGATTCCTTTCACGGATTTACTTTTTGGACCCTTTGGATTATAGCTCTTCATCTTTTATATAAGCTTTGGAAATCAAATATTTTGGCCACGAGCATCACTGAAGAGACATGTATTGTCGAAATGCGCATCTGGTACAAGAAAATTGGTACCGTTAATTTTATTAACAACTGTAATAGTAAGAGAAACGTTGTACGGTATATAACCAATAATGTATAGTCCCTTAGCCTTTTATTTTAAAATATGCAATTTCAAGCATAAGTGGCATTCATTTCATGTCAAAACTATACCTTATCCTGATTTGTGATGAAAAATTCAACATACCGTTAATTGAATATTCGAGTGTACTTGTTCCCTGATGTTTGATAGTGCAAAACACCAGGTACTCGTTATCTGTACGACAGGGCAAATGTCCCTTCTTATTATAGTTTAAGATATTTTTTTTAATACTTATAAGCAACTTCCAAGAAGGATTCTACAGTAATCAATAATCCCCAAGCTTTCATTTGATACCAACAAACTATTTTTATTTAACCTATTGACAGTGATACAGCTATGTGTAGGACATATATTGTTTAGAATATGTATTACTTTGTTGTATGTTCTTTCCGACCGGGCCTGAGTAAGTGGGTTAAATTTTTTATTGGGTATACAGTTGTATAAGTCTTTTCGCATTTCGTATCGATAAACTTGATATGACATAACTTCATCAGTCATGGTCTATTAATTGAGAAATGTACATTGTTTTACACGTTAGTTGTTTGAATTGATTAATTTGTATGCTCATGGCTTGAATTTTCAAAACCAAAGGGTTTTATCCCCTGAAATAGATTTCCATTCTCAATTTTACTTCTAAATTGTACATGTTGTATAAGAAACACCCTTTTGGAAAAATAAAACTGGTCGTCGATGCCCTGCAAATTCGTACTTTATTTTTTTTTTAAGTTCGAGCGGTATTAATTAATACAGTTGACAAAATTTTAATCCTGGTATCTATGATGAGTGTATTGCAGGGTTTCCCCTGCGTCAATTTGTTTTTCTTTGCCACCTCTTTCGCCAAAACAATATATGTTTCGCCACTTGATTATTTTTTCCGCTAAGTAACATCAATATGGTTTTCGTGTAAAATTTACCTTTTTTCTACTACCCACCCCCTTTCCCTCCCTGAAATAAGACGATTTTGCATCATTGTGATCATTCTCTAAAACTTGTTTTGGAGTCTACATTTTAATGAATAAACACATATAATTTTATTTTAAAACATCAGAATATTTGTTTAACTTAAGGTAGATGGGGTGTCTAAATTATAATCTATAGAATTTCTTAATAATTTGCCAAAATGTAGTTAATATCCTGCTTGTCTAAGAACATTAATAAAAATAATGGGTCACCGGACTTATTTTTACACTACAGGTTGTGCAAAATTATCCAATATTATTCTTTCCGATAAGAAGAAGAAAAAATGGGGTCACCGGACTCGTTTTCTTGCTACATAATAAAATGGGTAAATTCCAAAAACATTCTATTGTAAAAGAAAACACTATCTGAATTATCTGCTCTTGCATTTGAGTTGTTTCCCCTTCTTTGGCAAAGTAAGAAAAAAATGAATCAAACAAAAGTATTTGTTTTTTTGGAAAAATACAACCATAAATATGATAAAACATGACATATTCTTTATTATAAAAAAAAATCACATTTTATAAAGAATCTAGACATTGTTTTCTGGTATTTCAAAATCCAAAACGGAGGAAGACACCCTATCTACCTTAAAGGGGCACTAGCTGTCAAATTCATGGTCACCGATTTGACTCAAATTTTCATATTTGATTTATAACAATGTAAAATATTTATCCGAACTATCAAAAGTCCAATATAAACAGTTTACAGAGCATGGGGTAGATAATATATAGGTTCGTTTTCTGTGTATCTTATTCAGACGTCATCAAATAAACTATCGATTTGACCACACATAACCATATAAGCGATGTCAACATAAATAAAGATATGAATAGATTAAACCAACACGTGCAATTGGATTTTTATAGGTCTGTTTGATTTTATTTTATAGATTCAAAATAGATGTTTCTCAATGTTTTTAACCGTATACGAATCATTTTATGTGCATCGAATTAGTAATCAAATGATTTACCGTAGTTTCACTTTCATTGTTGACATTCTTTTTCTTTAAATAACCAGTACACGTACAATGCATGCGTTGTCAAGCACTAGCTAATGGTTAAATTGAAGTTCATATAAATACGGATTTAAAAGGTCGACTCATTCACTTGCAGGTGAATTACTAATTATCAATGTTTCTTGGCGTAATTTGACAAAATTGAACCTTTTTGGCTGCAATAAAGCGAATTGCTATTTCACTATTTCACTTTCATCATTGATTGAACAGAAAAAAATCAAACTTTAGATTCTTTATATATCTCTTAGCTAGTGCCCCTTTGAAAGGGAAACATACTCATTGTGTTTTCAACAACTTTTGTAAATGGAAGGTTCACTATACTTTTAATGATAAAGAAGATACGAGTCCTGGAATCTAACAAAATTAATGGACATGTTTTAACCATATGATACCAGTATAGTTCGTAGGGAAAGTTTCTTTAAAAGAAAAATACTGATGTATCCTTTTGTACTAAGAAGTGGTTTTTACAAACTATAGCTTTTATCACATGAAAGTGATCCCTCATTGTATGTGTAGTCATTACATTGCAGGGTTACTCTCATTCGAGGGCTTGTTCCAATCCTTTTTAGCAAATTTCTTCATAACGACAGTTTCCTTTTCTTGACCATCGTAAATGAAAAAGTTTAGACGTAAAACTATGCTTGAAACACGTGTGTCACTCAAACGACTTTAAAGTATATACGTAGTCTCCCTATAGTCCAGTCAATCTAGCATAAATTTTACCCTAACCTGAAAGTAATTGCAACAGAAGATTTTAAAGTTTTTATCTTTAGCATAATACATCAAATGTAAACAGAAAAAAGGCCCAAAAAATCTAACTTGGGGAAGACTAAAAAAAACACCATTTAAAATTCCTATGGAGATTTGCATTAAAAAGGGAGATAACTCTGGCAAAAAAGGCAGAAATATCAATAAAATTTGATACAAAATTATAACTTTACCGCTTCTATTCCTCAGAATTTATTGGTTCCTGATTTTTTAGCGGTCTTTATAGTATAACGAAAGAACTCTCAAGGTGTTTTCATATATCTTATCAAGCTATTATCTAGATTTCGTAATTCATTAGTTGACCATTTATTGAATTTTTCAACATTTCAAATGTAAGAATCTCAAATTCAATAAAAGTAATTAAGCATGTATTCTTCCTTTTGTGGTTTAAAGTTTCTTTAGATAAGTGAGTTGCTGAAATACAGATATAAACAATACCCAATTTTCACATTATTTTTTCAAAATGGTAACAAAGCTTCAAATTTGCAATTTCTTTAATGAAAAATGCACGAAAAAAATAAATCTACCCATAACACTTCGGTTTTGAACATTTCATGAGCAGAAGATTATATCATTTAGTCAAATACAAACTTATAACCCCATCAAAGTATCATACCTTACATACATTTCAAGAAAAACAACCAAACACTGTCCAAAAAAGACTCTTTTTGCAAGAGTTATCTCCCCTTCCAATGTAAATTTCCATAGGAAATTAAAAATGCTGATTTTGAGTTTAAAATTTCCTCAAGTTAGATTTTATGGGACTTTTTTCTGTGAATATATAGGGCATAATGATATAGCTTAGACCTAAAACATTTTCTGCTGCAATTAGTTTGAGGTTGAATCTTAGTTTGACTGTACTATAATCAATAACCTATTAAAGTCAAAGAAAATTTTGCTTTTGGACATTTTTTGTCACAACAACAGCTTTCTTTTCTAAATTATCTTTAAAAGGAGAGGAGACGTAAAAAGTTTGCTTTAAACACTTGCGTCGCAAAGTAGTAAATAAATTCTGTATATTTAGCAGAAGCCATTTAACGTAACCATTTTGTCAAACAATTCAATCAACACCTTTATTAATTAGTCCTTTGTTGTCGATAGCAATAAAATGCAAGCAGCTGATTATTGATTTTCTGTCCAAATCTTAATGAGGTTAAGGTGAATTCCGAGTATTGTCTGATCGGGTAACGTCCGAGAAACTTGAAAAAAAGTAAATAATAAGATGGAGGAAAACAAATCGTTATATATATTTCTTTCGCCAAATGCCTTCCCTTTCATGAATTTGAGTGTTCCTCTGGTATCTTTCGTCCCTCTTGTACAACGATTGCTAGTTTCTAAGTTGATAAGGTACACCTTCAACATGTTTTTTTTCTGCAAATAAAGCAAAGAACGTCGAAAGAAATAAATATTAATTTTATTGGTTTTTATGTTTGAACTCTTGTCGCTTTAGGGTTCTACCCCCACCAGTGACACTGGTCCCACCTCAGCAGCCGAGGGGACACACTACATGTTCATAGAAGCAACTGGAAATTCTGCTAAACCAGAAGCTGCACTCGATACAGAGGATACAAACTTTCAAGGTAGGACTTTCATAGTAACTGGTTATTGTGTTTCCCCAGTAATTTTGTTCATTTTACTTTTATGTTCACGAAATAATAGACTACCAGAAAGTACGAAGGTTATACCCGGACTTAAGAAGAATGTTACGGATTGATGTCACCTCTTCCTCGGGGTTTTTTTTCGCTATTAAAATATTTAAAATGGGTTTCGATTGATGGATTATTTGTTAATACAAAAATATGCCGAAATAAATGTCTTGGTTAGAGAGAAAAAAACTCATGAAATTGTATATCAGTAATCAATGATACATAAACATCATACACAAAGCAACCAAGGATTCAAAAGGCTTTTTGATAAAACCAATAAGAGTACCTCACAATATTTTAGATTAAATATTTTAGAGTTTATCGAGCACTACCGCCCGCTTATTACCCAAGTATTACTATTATATAAGTTAGTATTGGACATCATTCTGTCCCGCTTGAACAGGTTTTAGTCAGTGAGAGTGGAGTAAAAGATATTGAGGTTACTAGTTTACAAAGTTTATACTCCCTTAAATAGACATGACATATGCTCAATGCTCAATATGCTACAAATCTTCTTTACAAATAGTCGTTCGTGTTTGAACGACAGGTAATAAGTTGAATTCCAACTATTGTTCGATTTTTTTAACTGAACGTTGCAATGTGAAATGATACAACTTGCTGGTTTTTAGAATATATTTTCAGTTTGTTTTTCATATATGTCTTTCAGTATTTCGTTATCCAGTTTATGGATTGTAGGCAGAAAGTAGACAAAGGGTGTTTTTATATATTGGTTTTCGTATTTGATGTATTTCGATATTATTCAATATACCACTTGATCAAAATTATCACTTGGTGTAAATTAACCAAATATCAGAACTGACGAACAGACGCCATTGATGCCTTGATTTGTATTTCACTACAATAAATCACAAACACTGATTTTGTTTGGATATTGAATTGTCATGGCAACATTTAATCAAAATTTATGCAAACAACAACAAGAGTACACAACAAACATTTGTCAATCAATTAAATGTTGATGACGATTGAACTAATCATTGTATCACAGCTGGGCGATCCAAAGCTGGTGTACTGAAGGGTGGCCCATTCAGCAATATTTCAGAGTTAGCAGTTGTTCTATTTATAGTCTACATACAATGAATTAAATTTTAGTCCGGTTGTGTGACTGTGCTTCAGCATGTTACCATGACGAATATTTGCATGACGACTGGAGCATCTGAAAAATAAATAAAACCAGCAGCAAACAAAGTTCAATTAATAAGGGTGGGTGAGGACGGAACTTAATTTGTTAACGTCCTCTCCGTTCCATTTTCAAGGTAAAAGTGACCGTTAAATTGCAAGGAATTTTACTACTCGGCTATCACATGCTCAAATTAACATAATAAGAGTAGAGGGGCACTCGATTTGTCGAGTTTCAATACATTTATATGCTAATTCAATAAATGAAATTCATTTTCATTTAATTAAATTATATCATTTCGTCTAAGTATTTTATGTTGCACACATTTCATTAATTTAAATCATAGTACTTTAATGAATGTATGTGAAGTTAGCAGCCGGTTCGTTTTTCGTTATTCGATATTCAATATCCAAACGGCTGCTAACAAGTTTAATATTCAAAATATATACCGAAAACCTACCCGAGACCGGAAGGGTTTATATTCGAGGACAACGAGAATTTACAAAAGCTTGAAGAGGTCATTTAACGATTTCCTACATATCTTATCAGTCCTCTAAACTATGAAAATCATGCTTTTAAAGTTATGAAGTATTTTTTTTTATTATTATTTTCAACACAATTTTAAATATCCAACTGACTGCTAGCAGCCGGTTCGATATTGAATATCTAATAACGAATAACGAACCGGCTGCTTACTTCACATACATCTTTTATGTTGATTTCTATTTTTTTTAACATAGTCTATTCCGTCCTTTGACTAACATTCACCTTCATTGGTGTAGTCGTCGTTATGTTTAACTATTATAATGTTCAAATTCAGAATGGAAATTGGGAATGTGTCAAAGAGACAACAACCCGACCAAAGAAATAAACAACAACAGTTTTTATCTGCTTTATTGCTAGTAATTGTTTGAATGAGTCGTGAATTAGGTAGACATTGCATTTTTTCTTTTGTCATTTTTGGGGTGGTTTTATTTGGTTTTTAATATGAAAGTTCCATTTTTAGGTGGAATAAGCGTTATATATGATTGTCGCCTAAACTATGAACACTAAGTTTTCTGACTTTTCTGTAAATAAATGATTAGGTGATAGTACAGTATTCTAATCATAGAAGAAATGCTTTTAGCAGTGTTTTTGCGAATTTTATTTATACATGTTTAAGGGTACTTGTCCTAGAGATTTTCGCGTCGGTATAAAGTCCAAGCCTTAATTACCACTGATATAAAAGTGATAATCGTAACTAAAATTATGACTATCCCAATATGGCGACGGCAGATATAGGTAAAATCTGTAGTCATATTTTCGCAAATGTAGTATTTTTGTTGTACATAGATACTCCGCTGCAAGGTTTTGCTATACCATTATGTCATATTTGAATCTTAACGGTACTCTGAAATTGTCTAAAATTGCTGTTGAAAAGTTTGGGATGGTAATCGTAACTCGGAAAAATGATAATCGTAATTATGGTATAAAAATGAGAGGGTCATCGTAATTGGATAGTGTTTTATTGTTATTGACACTGAAACGTATATCTGACGGCATACGATAAAATAATGGTGATAAATTAATCATGAAACCGTTCCAACATCTAATGACATTTCGTTTTGTTCATGTATGAATGATAGTTTGAATTCAAACAGCTACGTACATTTGTACTAGTATATCATAAAATTGAAAGGGTGAACCGCAAGCTTCAGGAAATTAGACATTGGCGAAAACACGAACTATGTTTAAATACAGCAATTTCCAAGAACTAGGAATGTCACCAAAAATAGAAATGAGTGAAAAGGCAATTTTATGTTTATATATTTCAATAGGAACAATTAACTTTTCTAGATCCTTTACCTTCCACACTAGTACTGTTTGATGACACGTCCCAACATACAGAATGAAATAAACAATTAATGTCCCCATAGGTGACATTGAAAGCCGTTTTTGTTGATACAGACTTTAGAAAGTCGATTTTTTAAACAAAACCTTGCTAGATTTACAGAAAAGTTATTCGGACAGTATTTTTTTGTTCCAAATAATATATTTTCGAGTTGCTTTTCTTAACGTGTTATGTACTTATCTCCCATGCCTATCAATTTTGCACTTAAAAACCTGTCTCATCCAAGCGTTAAAAAGACTTGTTCTTTCTGTTGTGCTCATAAAATGGCTGCGCCCATTCAATCTAATGGTGTATTGTACCTACATAGTTATTTGATCAAAACATAATAGTATTATATCAGTATAAAATAGAAACAAAATGGAAAAAATGAACGACTATTTTAACCGTAATTATACATTTCACTCAAAAATTAGACTATGTGTATTTTTATTGAAATATTAGGGAAAGGGCAATATGAACACTCATATTCAACGATAAAATTATCAACTGTTAAATCCGATAATGCAGTTGAAAAGTTATTGTTACTCGTTTCGCACAGATAATTAGTATAGACATGATAGTTGAGGCAAAAAAATATGGTGTATTAAAATTCTACTTTAGTTTAATATCAGTGATTACGCAACGTAATAATTTCTGTGTTTGTAAATTATTTATTTAAATGGTTTAACAGAAATCGTCTAACATTTTTTAAGTGGTTTTTTTGTTTAGCAATATTAAATTGCTGTTTTCTGTGAATGAATTTATAAGCATTCAAATCGTTCAAACTTATAATTTTGTCGGATAAAAACCACAATTTTTATACTTTTGCATGTAAAAAAACCCATCTTGGTAATGATGTCTCAATACAGCACAGACAACATTTTGAAAAAGAGCAGAAAAGTGGAAAAGTATATTTTACCAAAACGCACAGATGCTCTTAAACCCTGCTGGTTGTCATTTCGATTGCCAAATTAACGGATCACCAGAGTAACGAAACGTGTTTAATTATCAATTTTATACCCAACAGAAAACAATAAACACATGATAAGTTTGATCAACAAATGTTATACTGCAAACATGAGGTGCTAAAAAATGGTACATCATATCCGAATTTCGACAACTAAAACCTCTTCAGAGATGTAATGAATCAAAACGGTATTTTGAAGGCCATATACTTACTTCGGTACTGTCATTGTTTAACAATCATAATCTAGGTTACTTGTATTGAATTAGCTGGTTGCATTCATGGTCCTTTTTATAGACTTCGTATTTTTTAAAACAAAAGCTTCTGCAATTTGATTTTCAATTATACGTCAGTTACGCCAGACGTCAATAATACAATATAACATACTAATACCTCTTCAGTAAACATGGTAAATTTCTGAAAGAAAAACACAACATATATATTTAATTCAAAACTATCTGCCGATGGGAAATTACCTTTGAGATAAACGAATAAGTAATCAAAACAGGCACGTGAAAAATATTGCATTCTTCACATCTTAATTTCATGTCTCATTGATGTCGTTTCAGTACTAAAAATATATTGATCATTTACTGATTTTTTCCAGCCTGTCCTTGGTGTCTGTCCTTCCAGTACCATATGAAAGGATCAGATATAGGAACTTTGCATGTATTAGCAGGAGAGAAAACATCTTTTTTGAGTAACATATGGATAAAAATAGGACAGCAACCTAATTCTGACTCTTGGAAAACTGCTACCATAAATATAACACAACATAGTAATCTTAGGGTAACTATAATACGACTCATTTATAAACAATGTATGAAAATAAGAGTTTAGGATGTACTTACATGAGGTTTTGGAAATTGTGTCAAATGTTCAGACTCCTTGTTTTTTTTTCATACAATGCAATGTAAAATATTTTACCCTTTCACAACAATTTATCTTTTTATATAGACTTAATAGGACATAAAGGGTCATTTGGTTTAATTTAAGTAGATTTTAGATATTTTTCAATTCGTTTGATACCAAAATAATACCAATGTAATATAAGATAAAAGTCCGAGCTACATGTATCTTTTCCCGCCATTTAAATAGTTACCTCGAAAGGAGCTTCATGACCTATCGATATTTTAGCTTAGTTTGTTCCTAAACTAACGCTATTCTGACTTAAGGTATCACTTTTAAATTCTTGATTTTTGAATTCTACAAACCCTCACTTAAGTACATCCTTTAGCAGAAATTGCTATCAAAGTGTGTCATATTGCCGTTTAAATTTAAAAAGCACCCATTAAATGGAAAAGCGGAAAACTGGTATCTATATATATAATCCGAAAATTATCCATCAGTCCAAATGACACGGATAAATATCACGAACAGAAACATGAATGCCAAATTAAAATGACACAGCCTCACTGAACTAAATCGAAAACATCATAATGGTTTCCTTTGATCTGTTTGTTATATAAAAGTATTCTGTTACCTGATATATGTTACGTAACTAAAAACTGCTTCGGTAGACTTTCAACAATTCATTATCTATGTTGCGTTGCAAGTATGTGGAACTTATAAAATATCACTCTTTAAATCATCCTGTAAATATTATGTAACTTGACAAACCACACTGTTGTTATCAGCCTGTCAGTTTTGTGTAACTTGACATATCAGACTTAAGTTATCATCCTGTTACTATTGTGTAACTTGCCATACCATACTTTAGTTATCATCCTGTTACTATTGTGTGACTTGACATAACACCCTTCAATTTTATCTTGTAAGTTTTGTGTAACTTGAACTAACACACTTTAGTTATCCTATTACTATTGTGTTACTTGACATACCACACTTTAGTTATCATCCTGTTTCTATTATGTAACTTGACAAACCACACTGTTGTTATCAACCTGTCACTTTTGTGTAACTTGACATATCAGACATAAGTTATCATCCAGTTACTATTGTGTAACTTGACATATCATACTTTAGTTATCATCCTGTTTCTATTGTGTAAATTGACATAACACCATACAATGTTATCTTGTAAGTTTTGTGTAACTTGACATACCACACTTTAATTATCATCCTGTTACTTGACATACCACACTTTATTTATCAACCTGTAAGTATTGTATTCCTTGACATACCACACTTTAGTTATTATCTTGTAAGTATTGTGTAACTTGACATACCATACTTTATTGAACAACCTGTAAGTATTGTATAACTTGACATACCACACTTTAATTATCATCTTGTAAGTATTGTTTAATTTGACATACAACACTTTAGTTATCATCGTGTTACAATTGTGTACCTTGACATACCATACTTTAGTTATCATTTTGTAAGTATTGTTTAACTTGACATACCATACTTTAGTTATCATACTGTAAGTATTGTGTAACTTGACATACCACACTTAAGTTATCAACCTGTAAGTATTGTATAATTTGACATACCACACTTAACTTATCATCTTGTTATCAAGATGATAACTAAAGTGTGGTATGTCAATTACACAATACTAACAGGATGCTACATAAAGTGTGGTATATCAAGTTACACAATAGAAAAAGGATAATAACTAAAGTGTGGGTGTCAAGTTATACAATAGAAACAGGATGACAACTAGAGTGTAGTTTGTCAAGTTACACAATAGAAACAGGATGAAAACTACAGTGTGGGATTTCAAGTTACACACTACTAACAGGATGATAACTAAAGTGTTGTATGTCAAGTTACAAATTACTTACAAGGTGATAACTAAAGTATGTAAAGTGTGGATAATTAAATTATCAATTGGTAAATATTGTGTAACTTGATATATCCCAATTAAATTATATATTGGTAAGTATTTTGCAACTTGATATACGCTAATTAAATTATCAATTGGTAAGTATTGTGTAACCTGATATATCCCAATTAAATTATCAGTTGGTAAGTATTGTGTAATTTGATATACTCCAATTAAAATTTAATTAGTAAGTATTGTGTAACTTGATAAACCCCAATTAAATTATCAATCGGTACATATTGTTTAACTTGATATACCCCAATTAAATTATCATTTGGTAAGTATTGTGTAACTTGATATACCCCAATTGAATTATCAATTAGTAAGTATTGTTCAACTAGATATACCCCAATTATAATATCAATTGGTAAGTATTGTGTAACTAGATATACCCCAATTAAATTATCAATTGGTTAGTATTGTGTAACTAGATATACCCCCATTAAATTATCAATTGGTTAGTATTCTGTAACTTGATATACCCCAATTAAAACATCAATTAGTAAGTATTGTATAACTAGATATATCCCAATTAAATTATCAATTGGTAAGTATTGTGAATATTGATAAACTCTAATTAAATTAACAATTGGTAAGTATTGTGTAACTTGATATACACCAATTACATTATCAATTGGAAAGTATTGTGAATATTGATATACTCTAATTAAATTAACAATTGGTAAGTATTGTGTAACTTGATTTACCCCAGTTAAATATCAATTGGTTAGTATTGTGTATCATGATATATTCCAATTAAATTATCAATTAGTAAGTATTTTATATACTCCAATTAAATTATCAATTGGTTAGTATTGTGTAACTTGATTTACTCCAATTAAATTATCAATAAGTAAGTATTGTGTAACTTGATTTACCTCAATTAGATTATCAATTGGTAAGTATTGTGTAACTTGATATACCCCAATTAAATTATCAATCGGTTATTATTGTGTAACTTGATATACCCCAATTAAATTATCAATAGGTAAGTATTGTGTAACTTGATATACTCCAATTAAATTATCAATCGGTAATTATTGTGTAACTTGATATACCCCAAAAAAATTATCAATAAGTAAGTATTGTGTTATCCATGAAGAGGTTGTTGATCGATATTTCACAGATATGTTCACTGCATTTACTTTTTCTAGTTTCATGATATCAGTAAAACTATTCACTGTAATTACTAATTATTGAAACTTGATATCTCAAATTCAGTAAAAGATATCGGTTTATATTGTTAATTCTTTTTAAACAAAACAAAAAAGATCAAGATCACGTAGCCATTCAGAAAATAAATTAAATATTAAGGTAAAGGAGTATGTCCGGTAAGGGGTTGATTTGGGCCTCAATTTTTCAAGTTCATTTAACGAAAGATTTTAGACACTTTTTAAACACTTAATTGTCTATTTTAATTGATTCAATTAGTTTATGTGAAAGATTTTTACTGATTAAGTCATGAAAAACGCTCTGATTCAAGTTTAAATATAACAAATCTATCAAATATGCCAAAAATCGTCACTTTTCAGATGTTTTTTGTCATAAATTAAAGTGGCCGCATCCGTGTTCATCCTCAACCTTTATATATATTATGTATTATCATCAAATACAACTTACCTTTGAATATTTTGGATGAACACGAATGCGGCCACTTTCATTTAAGACAGAAAACGTCTAAATATTAACAAAAATGCTTAAATTGTGAAGATTTCAGTAATTTAGCATGACTTAATGATGCTAGTGCTCAATATATGTGCATTGTATTGTCAAAAACAGCCCATATTTATGTAGCAGAAGCACTCTACTTTTCAATAAGTATCTAAACGATTACGTATTCACAATTTTTAAAAAAACTGCTATATTTTTTGGGGCCAAAAAGTGGTCTTACTGTATCTACTCCTTTTTCTCTATGTAAACAAAAAAATACAATTAACAAAAAATCTAAAAAAAAGTTTGTATTTAAAACGTAAAAGTGAAAAATAAGTACCAACATATTTGATAAAGTTTGTGACAGTGTATTGCAATACCATTTATAGAATTACTGAAATAATTTTTTTCTGTCTATGAAGAAATAACATAACAAATTTGGTGCACACTGAATAACGCGCGTGGCGGGTTATTAAACTGTGTGAGCAACATCTTTTTTATGTTATTTCGATTTGACAGAAAACTAGTACAGTGATTTCTTATAATTTAATTCTCAATTCTATTTCAAACCTTAGAAAACCATGAAAAAACGTTGACGAAGTCACGGTTACATGACTGAATTATGTCTAAGGGCTCATAACAAAATAACTTCAGCCAATCAGAAGTCGCTTTACATCCAAAATTAAATTATTCACAAATGTTTTATGTTATAGATCATCATTGAAGCGACTCGGCAGGCAAATGACCAGGGTGACATTTCAATTGATGATATCATACTCAAATCTGGTACATGTACTAGTAAGTATCAATTTATTATTGTCGTTATCATGATTATTCATGAGATATTTTCCTTTTAATGTTAAGCCTAAACTAATGAATCAATGTTTCTTTTTCCATTTAATAAAGTGAAGGAACTATGGTTACATGATCAATAATGATGTTGCAT
Source organism: Mytilus trossulus (assembly GCF_036588685.1). Classification (NCBI taxonomy): domain Eukaryota; kingdom Metazoa; phylum Mollusca; class Bivalvia; order Mytilida; family Mytilidae; genus Mytilus; species Mytilus trossulus. The sequence goes on along the minus strand of NC_086383.1, from coordinate 24,278,411 downwards.
GTTTTTTTCAAATATATAAAAAAAGAAAAAGAAAAAACGATCTAAATACAAAATGGGAAAAAAACGACAAACATCTAAAGAAGTATTATACTGAATGGAAACATGTCTTCATGTTTTGCATTTGGAATTAATCCAAATACTAAATTCATTTTGCATTGGAAACTTTGATATATGTCTCTAGAGATTTATCAACAACAATCGACCGAACAATCGATTTAAAATGTTTAATACTTCAAAATTGTCATGGAAGAAATACGCTGATACAAAATCATATCTAAACAAGATAACTTGTAAAGAAACATTTCTTTACAATCGTTGAGAAAAAATATTTTTTCTTTGATACTATTGATGGCACCAATTGTACTGCCTCCGATGCTTTTATTTGTCGGTAAACATTTAGTGACTTAAACAAGAAATTCAATTTGAAAATGAATCGTTGATAAATGCTTGATATCCCATGTTTAACATATCTAAGTCGTTAATCCCTGCATGTGGTCCGTCACACTATGTTGATATGTTTAATGTCTTTCAGTTAAGTTTCTTTAATTTGTAGTGTCATAGATGTATATCTTACATCGCGTTGAATTTGTATATTATTTGCATTATAAAAATAATACATATTTCATGATCAGAACTTATTACAGTACTTGCAACCTTAGGCGTTACTATTTCAGCGATCAATCAGCGGTCATCGATCAGTCACCGATCAGTCAAGTTCGCGTCAAACTCACGTCAGCAATCCGTCTGACTTATAGGGAAAATTATTGACTGATCGGACTGATCGGACGGATAGTACCGATCGACCTTGATGACGGATTGAACTTGAATACGTCACATGATAAACTAATACAAATTACGGAATCTTAGTTTCGTTTAATTTAATTAAAATGGCGACTCGTGAAAATGGAACGTTCAATGACACATTTTGTTTATTAATTATTAAGCAAAGTTTTATGAATTGAAATGAAAAGAAACGTATAGATAAAACTTTATCTAAAATATCTTTATTAAAGAATGGTCTTATTCGTTTTATCTAGGCAATATATGTTTCAAACCCGGCGAGTTCTAAAACGGTGTCTACATCGAGATTTTGATTTTATTATTTTCCAGACATACTCGGGGAAAAACAAAATGAAAAGATCTGTTATTGAAAAAATGTAGTCTATTTGTTTTCCATATTCTAAATATTTGTATCCTTATCATTAAAAAATTCTTTTAAAAAAACTTATCATAATCACGCGGACTCTCTTATAATATTTCTGTCACAATCGACGACGTTAAAATAACAAATTACAAAAATAAATAATGTGTTTAACACGAAATATGAATAATTTCAAACAATGCAAACAACAGTACATTATATTTTTGTTAGTCTTTTTTTTTTACCTTCATAAAAAAATAACTACTCGTAAACAATAAAGAGTACATAAAAAATCCAATGGTGGTAAACATAAATATATTCCTTAGAAGAAAGAAATAATTTTAAGCAGATTTATTCTTGAAAAAATCACCTTTTCTACAAAAAAAACATGAAAATCAATTTTAACAACTGATTGCAATTGAAATTACAATATTTTCCAATATGAGAAAAAAAAATCATTTTAGATAACACGTACAAAAAAATAATATCTTTTTCCTTAAAGTAATCATAATCTATGAAGAACAACCAATCCTGATAAACAAAAAGTAATGAAATCATATGGCGGTTAAAAAATTTAAGAAGATTTATTGGCGGTCAATAATTTTCAGTAGATTGAAGAATATTTGCATTTTAGACTACACGTACTAAAATTTAATATCTTTTCCCTTAAAGTAACCATATTTTATGAAGAACAGTCAATCATGATGTACAAAAAGTACTAAAATCATATGACGGTTAATAATTTGTATCAAAATGAATCAATAGCTGCATTCTTATTCCACAAATATAAAAGTTTAAGTATTTTAATTGTCATTATGTCTCAATTCTAATGAGAAGGCTTGTCTCAAGAATGCAAGATGGCAAAAATAACTGATTTCAAATAAAATAGTATCATTTTTAATTAAAAGAAGAATAATTTGGGTTATTTTAAACAATGCGAATAAAATTTTAGTATGAATTCTCTGACATTCTTTAAATTTCATGAAAAAAAAAGTTTCTAAACTATAAAAAGTACAAAAATTGAATGGCGGTCAATAATTTTCAGTAAAATGAAGAAATATTTGCATTTTAGGCAACGCGTACTAAAATTTAATATCTTTTCCCTTAAAGTAACCATATTTTATGAAGAACAGCCAATCGTGATGTACAAAAATTACTAAAATCATATGACAGTTAATAATTTGTATCAGAATAAATCAATAGCTGCATTCTTATTCCACAAAAATAAAAGCTAAAGTATTTTAATTCTCATTAGATCTCAATTCTGATTAGAATACTTGTCTCCAGATGGTAAAAATAACTGATTTCAAATAAAAGTATCATTTCTAATAAAAAGAATGATAATTTTGGTTATTTTCAACAATGTGAATGAAATGTTAGAATGATATCTCTGACAAGCTTTTAATTTTATGAAAGAAAACTATTCTAACCTATAAAAAGTACAAAAATTCAATGGCGGTCAATAATTTTCAGTAAAATGAAGAAATATTTGCATTTTAGGCAACGAGTACTAAAATTTAATATCTTTTCCCTTAAAGTAACCATATTTTATGAAGAACAGCCAATCGTGATGTACAAAAATTACTAAAATCATATGACGGTTAATAATTTGTATCAAAATGAATCAATAGCTGCATTCTTATTCCACAAAAATAAAAGTTTAAGTATTTTAATTGTCATTATGTCTCAATTCTAATGAGAAGGCTTGTCTCAAGAATGCAAGATGGTAAAAATACCTGATTTCAAATAAAATAGTATCATTTTTAATTAAAAGAAGAATAATTTGGGTTATTTTAAACAATGCAAATAAAATTTTAGTATGAATTCTCTGAAATTCTTTAAATTTCATGAAAAAACCTATTCGAAACTATAAAAAGTACAAAAATTCAATGGCGGTCAATAATTTTCAGAAAAATGAAGAAATATTTGCATTTTAGGCAACGCGTACTAAAATTTAATATCTTTACCCTTAAAGTAAGCATATTTTATGAAGAACAGCCAATCTTGATGTACAAAAAGTACTTAAATCATATGACGGTTAATAATTTGTATCAAAATGAATCAATAGCTGCATTCTTATTCCACAAAAATAAAAGTTTAAGTATTTTAATTGTCATTATGTCTCAATTCTAATGAGAAGGCTTGTCTCAAGAATGCAAGATGGCAAAAATAACTGATTTCAAATAAAATAGTATCATTTTTAATTAAAAGAAGAATAATAGGTTATTTTAAACAATGCAAATACAATTTTAGTATGAATTCTCTGACATTCTTTAAATTTCATGAAAAAAACCTATTCTAAACTATAAAAAGTACAAAAAATCAATGGCGGTCAATAATTTTTAGTACAATGAAGAAATATTTGCATTTTAGGTAACGCATACAAAAATTTAATATCTTTTTCCTTAAAGTAAGCATATTATATGAAGAACAGCCAATCTTGATGTACAAATAGTACTGAAATCATATGATGGTTAATAATTTGTATCAGAATAAATCAATAGCTGCATTCTTATTCCACAAAAATAAAAGCTAAAGTATTTTAATTCTCATTAGATCTCAATTCTGATTAGAATACTTGTCTCCAGATGGTAAAAATAACTGATTTCAAATAAAAGTATCATTTCTAATAAAAAGAATGATAATTTTGGTTATTTTCAACAATGTGAATGAAATGTTAGAATGATATCTCTGACAAGCTTTTAATTTTATGAAAGAAAACTATTCTAACCTATAAAAAGTACAAAAATTCAATGGCGGTCAATAATTTTCAGTAAAATGAAGAAATATTTGCATTTTAGGCAACGAGTACTAAAATTTAATATCTTTTCCCTTAAAGTAACCATATTTTATGAAGAACAGCCAATCGTGATGTACAAAAATTACTAAAATCATATGACGGTTAATAATTTGTATCAAAATGAATCAATAGCTGCATTCTTATTCCACAAAAATAAAAGTTTAAGTATTTTAATTGTCATTATGTCTCAATTCTAATGAGAAGGCTTGTCTCAAGAATGCAAGATGGTAAAAATACCTGATTTCAAATAAAATAGTATCATTTTTAATTAAAAGAAGAATAATCTGGGTTATTTTAAACAATGCGAATAAAATTTTAGTATGAATTCTCTGAAATTCTTTAAATTTCATGAAAAAACCTATTCGAAACTATAAAAAGTACAAAAATTCAATGGCGGTCAATAATTTTCAGAAAAATGAAGAAATATTTGCATTTTAGGCAACGCGTACTAAAATTTAATATCTTTACCCTTAAAGTAAGCATATTTTATGAAGAACAGCCAATCTTGATGTACAAAAAGTACTTAAATCATATGACGGTTAATAATTTGTATCAAAATGAATCAATAGCTGCATTCTTATTCCACAAAAATAAAAGTTTAAGTATTTTAATTGTCATTATGTCTCAATTCTAATGAGAAGGCTTGTCTCAAGAATGCAAGATGGCAAAAATAACTGATTTCAAATAAAATAGTATCATTTTTAATTAAAAGAAGAATAATAGGTTATTTTAAACAATGCAAATACAATTTTAGTATGATTCCTCTGACATTCTTTAAATTTCATGAAAAAACCTATTCGAAACTATAAAAAGTACAAAAATTCAATGGCGGTCAATAATTTTCAGAAAAATGAAGAAATATTTGCATTTTAGGCAACGCGTACTAAAATTTAATATCTTTACCCTTAAAGTAAGCATATTTTATGAAGAACAGCCAATCTTGATGTACAAATAGTACTGAAATCATATGATGGTTAATAATTTGTATCAGAATAAATCAATAGCTGCATTCTTATTCCACAAAAATAAAAGCTAAAGTATTTTAATTCTCATTAGATCTCAATTCTGATTAGAATACTTGTCTCCAGATGGTAAAAATAACTGATTTCAAATAAAAGTATCATTTCTAATAAAAAGAATGATAATTTTGGTTATTTTCAACAATGTGAATGAAATGTTAGAATGATATCTCTGACAAGCTTTTAATTTTATGAAAGAAAACTATTCTAACCTATAAAAAGTACAAAAACTCAATGGCGGTACATAATTTTCTGTAAAATGAAGAAATATTTGCATTTGAGGCAACGAGTACTAAAATTTAATATCTTTTCCCTTAAAGTAACCATATTTTATGAAGAACAGCCAATCGTGATGTACAAAAATTACTAAAATCATATGACGGTTAATAATTTGTATCAAAATGAATCAATAGCTGCATTCTTATTCCACAAAAATAAAAGTTTAAGTATTTTAATTGTCATTATGTCTCAATTCTAATGAGAAGGCTTGTCTCAAGAATGCAAGATGGTAAAAATACCTGATTTCAAATAAAATAGTATCATTTTTAATTAAAAGAAGAATAATTTGGGTTATTTTAAACAATGCAAATAAAATTTTAGTATGAATTCTCTGAAATTCTTTAAATTTCATGAAAAAACCTATTCGAAACTATAAAAAGTACAAAAATTCAATGGCGGTCAATAATTTTCAGAAAAATGAAGAAATATTTGCATTTTAGGCAACGCGTACTAAAATTTAATATCTTTACCCTTAAAGTAAGCATATTTTATGAAGAACAGCCAATCTTGATGTACAAAAAGTACTTAAATCATATGACGGTTAATAATTTGTATCAAAATGAATCAATAGCTGCATTCTTATTCCACAAAAATAAAAGTTTAAGTATTTTAATTGTCATTATGTCTCAATTCTAATGAGAAGGCTTGTCTCAAGAATGCAAGATGGCAAAAATAACTGATTTCAAATAAAATAGTATCATTTTTAATTAAAAGAAGAATAATAGGTTATTTTAAACAATGCAAATACAATTTTAGTATGAATTCTCTGACATTCTTTAAATTTCATGAAAAAAACCTATTCTAAACTATAAAAAGTACAAAAAATCAATGGCGGTCAATAATTTTTAGTACAATGAAGAAATATTTGCATTTTAGGTAACGCATACAAAAATTTAATATCTTTTTCCTTAAAGTAAGCATATTATATGAAGAACAGCCAATCTTGATGTACAAATAGTACTGAAATCATATGATGGTTAATAATTTGTATCAGAATAAATCAATAGCTGCATTCTTATTCCACAAAAATAAAAGCTAAAGTATTTTAATTCTCATTAGATCTCAATTCTGATTAGAATACTTGTCTCCAGATGGTAAAAATAACTGATTTCAAATAAAAGTATCATTTCTAATAAAAAGAATGATAATTTTGGTTATTTACAACAATGTGAATGAAATGTTAGAATGATATCTCTGACAAGCTTTTAATTTTATGAAAGAAAACTATTCTAACCTATAAAAAGTACAAAAATTCAATGGCGGTCAATAATTTTCAGTAAAATGAAGAAATATTTGCATTTTAGGCAACGAGTACTAAAATTTAATATCTTTTCCCTTAAAGTAACCATATTTTATGAAGAACAGCCAATCGTGATGTACAAAAATTACTAAAATCATATGACGGTTAATAATTTGTATCAAAATGAATCAATAGCTGCATTCTTATTCCACAAAAATAAAAGTTTAAGTATTTTAATTGTCATTATGTCTCAATTCTAATGAGAAGGCTTGTCTCAAGAATGCAAGATGGTAAAAATACCTGATTTCAAATAAAATAGTATCATTTTTAATTAAAAGAAGAATAATCTGGGTTATTTTAAACAATGCGAATAAAATTTTAGTATGAATTCTCTGAAATTCTTTAAATTTCATGAAAAAACCTATTCGAAACTATAAAAAGTACAAAAATTCAATGGCGGTCAATAATTTTCAGAAAAATGAAGAAATATTTGCATTTTAGGCAACGCGTACTAAAATTTAATATCTTTACCCTTAAAGTAAGCATATTTTATGAAGAACAGCCAATCTTGATGTACAAAAAGTACTTAAATCATATGACGGTTAATAATTTGTATCAAAATGAATCAATAGCTGCATTCTTATTCCACAAAAATAAAAGTTTAAGTATTTTAATTGTCATTATGTCTCAATTCTAATGAGAAGGCTTGTCTCAAGAATGCAAGATGGCAAAAATAACTGATTTCAAATAAAATAGTATCATTTTTAATTAAAAGAAGAATAATAGGTTATTTTAAACAATGCAAATACAATTTTAGTATGAATCCTCTGACATTCTTTAAATTTCATGAAAAAACCTATTCGAAACTATAAAAAGTACAAAAATTCAATGGCGGTCAATAATTTTCAGAAAAATGAAGAAATATTTGCATTTTAGGCAACGCGTACTAAAATTTAATATCTTTACCCTTAAAGTAAGCATATTTTATGAAGAACAGCCAATCTTGATGTACAAATAGTACTGAAATCATATGATGGTTAATAATTTGTATCAGAATAAATCAATAGCTGCATTCTTATTCCACAAAAATAAAAGCTAAAGTATTTTAATTCTCATTAGATCTCAATTCTGATTATAATACTTGTCTCCAGATGGTAAAAATAACTGATTTCAAATAAAAGTATCATTTCTAATAAAAAGAATGATAATTTTGGTTATTTTCAACAATGTGAATGAAATGTTAGAATGATATCTCTGACAAGCTTTTAATTTTATGAAAGAAAACTATTCTAACCTATAAAAAGTACAAAAACTCAATGGCGGTACATAATTTTCTGTAAAATGAAGAAATATTTGCATTTGAGGCAACGCGTACTAAAATTTAATATCTTTTCCTTTAAAGTAACCATATTTTATGAAGAACAGCCAATCGTGATGTACAAATAGTACTGAAATCATATGACAGTTTATAATTTGTATCAGAATAAATCAATAGCTGCATTCTTATTCCACAAAAATAAAAGCTAAAGTATTTTAATTCTCATTAGATCTCAATTCTGATTAGAATACTTGTCTCCAGATGGTAAAAATAACTGATTTCAAATAAAAGTATCATTTCTAATAAAAAGAATGATAATTTTGGTTATTTACAACAATGTGAATGAAATGTTAGAATGATATCTCTGACAAGCTTTTAATTTTATGAAAGAAAACTATTCTAACCTATAAAAAGTACAAAAATTCAATGGCGGTCAATAATTTTCAGTAAAATGAAGAAATATTTGCATTTTAGGCAATGCGTACAAAAATTCAATATCTTTTCCCTTAAAGTAACCATATTTTATGAAGAGCAGCCAATCATGATGTACAAAAAGTACTAAAATCATATGAATGTTAATAATTTGTATCAAAATGAATCAAAAGCTGCATTCTTATTCCACAAAAACAAAAGATTAAGTATTTTAATTGTCATTATGTCTCAATTCTAATGAGAAGGCTTGTCTCAAGAATGCAAGATGGTAAAAATAACTGATTTCAAATAAAATAGTATCATTTTTAATTAAAAGAAGAATAATTTGGTTTATTTTAAACAATGCGAATAAAATTTTAGTATGAATTCTCTGACATTCTTTAAATTTCATGAAAAAAAACTATTCTAAACTATAAAAAGTACAAAAATTCAATGGCGGTTAATAATTTTCATAAAAATGAAGAAATATTTGCATTTTAGGCAACGCGTACCAAAATTTAGTATCTTTTTCCTTACTCTTAACTATAAAAAGTACAAAATTAAATGGTGGTCATTTATTTCAGTAATATGAAGAAATATTTGCATTTTAGGCAATGCATAATAAAATTTAGTATCTTTTCTCTTAAAGTAAGCATATATTATGGAGAACAGACAATCCTGATGTACAAAAAGTACTGAAATCATATGGCGGTTAATAATTTGTATCAAAATAATGTAATATCTGCATTCCTATTCCACAAAAATAAAAGATAAAGTATTTTCTTATATCCTATTTTAAGTAAAAGACTTGCCTTGAGATATTAAAAATAACTGATTTCAAATAAAATGGCATGATCTTAAATAAAAAGAAGAATGATTTGGGGTATTTTAAATAATGCGAATAAAATTTTAGTTTGATTTCTCTGACATTCTTTAAATTTAATGAAAAAAACTACCAATTTAAAACTATAGACAGTAAAAAAAATAAATGGTGGTAAAAAAAATCCATTCAAATGAAGAAATGATTGCATTACGGTCAACAAAATCAAAAAACATATATTTGTTTTTCAAATTTTATTTAAAATTAGTCACAAAAAGGAATTTATAACAACTGATTGGACTTCAAGTTATAATATTTTCAAATATAAAAAGAAATATTTGCATTTTAGGCAACGCATACAAAAATTTAATTCCTTTTGGCTTTAAGTAACATAATTTATGAAGAATAACCAATCCTGATGAACAAAAAGCACTGAAATTGTATGGCGGTTAATAATTTGTATGAAAATAAAGCAATAACAACATTCTTATTCCACAAAAATAAAAGTTTATGTATGTTAATCAATTCTAATTAAAAGACTTATCTCAAGTTGTTTCAAATAACTGATTTGAAATAAAATATGATAATTCTTTAAATAAAAAGCAGATTAAATTTTGGTTGTTTTTAATAATGTGAATAAAAATTTTATATGATTTCTGTGACATTCCTTTATAATTTTATTAAAATCAGCTGCCTTATCTAAACTATAAAAAGTTAAAAACTGTAATGGCGGAAAATTACCGGCATTTTCGTTGTAACAAGTTCATGTCAAGTGAGAAATTTTATACAATTATGTATTATATAATGTCTCTGTTGTTTACAATATTTAATACAAAACTATAAATTAACACACTCAATTTAATGGTTTAATTAAGCATTTATACTGTTATACAATTTTTACTTTTTATTGCAACCAATTTTATTACAAATTAACGTGTAAGCTATCGTGTTTTCTTCGAGGTCCGCGTTAATGGATTGTAAACACTGTTGAGTTCGGTTTACATGAGAATTTGCAATATATACGTATCCGTCCGATCCGTGCATAAATTTGATTTACTGATCGATCGATGACCGTTGTCACGGTAACTCTCACATAGGTTATTTGACTTATCTGACGGATCCTATGGGTCACCGATCACCGATCAGTCATCGATCAGTCAAACATCCGTCACCGATCATTCACCGATCAGTCAAGTTCACGTCAAACAGTAACGCCTAAGGTTGCAAGTACTGTACCTACTGAGACGTACTAACTTATTAAGATGGTCTCAGCGATAGTTTTCAGTTAAAGTAAAATTTCACAGATAACCAAAATAACAGATAACTTTAATAAAATACATAGCTATGTTTTCCAAACATTTATTGGGCAATGTGGATTACAAGTGAACAATAGTTTACGTTGTTTTAATGTAAAAAAATGTGTTTATGCCCCACCTACGATAGTAAAGGAGCATTATGTTTTCTGGTCTGTGCCTCCGTTCGTTCGTCCGTTCGTCCGTTCGTCCGTTCGTTCGTCTCGCTTCAGGTTAAAGTGTTTGGTCGAGGTACTGTTTGATGAAGTTGAAGACCAATCAATTTGAAACTTAGTACACATGTTCCCTATGAAATGATTGTTCTAATTTTGATGTCAAATTAAAGTATTGACCCCAATGTCATGGTCCACTGAACAAAGAAGAAGATAGTGTGAAGCTCAGGTTAAAGTTTTTGGTCAAGGTAGTTTTTGATGAAGTTGAAGTCCAATCAACTTGAAACTTAGTACACATGTTAACTATGATATGATCTTTCTAATTTTAATGCCAAATTAGAAAGATCATAAAACGTTTGAATGAAACATCCGTGAGTGGTTACAGGTAATTACATTAAGATTACACATTGAGTAAATCAATCGAGAAGCATAATTCCGTCTCATCATAGACTCACACAACTGAGTAAAACATTAGGCTTGCAATATTTTTTTAAGCTTGTAAGTTGGGTCATCGGATTTTATGGGAATGATAAACACCTTCAATAATTTCTTTAAAATTCTTAACGGTAAAAAGAAAGTTAAACTTGATATAACCAGATTAGTGTATGCTGAAATGAACATATGCTCTGTAATTTTTATCAGAAAGTGAAAAAAGTTAAAAAGAGACAAACATGCACGTGTCGGTCATAATCTACACATTAGATACATATTCTCTCTTCCGATATGACATTAGATAATAATACATTTACATTCAAAATGGTTTTCAATATCAGAAAATTTGAATAAAAAGATTGGAGACTTTGTTAAAAACTATTTGTTTTTCTTTTTTAGATCCTTGAGAGTGAATAGAAAACAGAAAAAAACAATGACAGTGATTGTTGGATATTCATAGTTACTTGTTCATTATAATGATCATGGTGATATTTAATAACTAGTACTTTATAAAGTACGTGTGCTCATAACAGTTACCTTTGATTTATAATGATCAGGTTATACAATGATTAAAAACAATAAAAAAAAATAGCACAATTGAAATAGGTTTTTCTTTATATATTTCCCCCCTTAAAAACAGGGGGTATAATGGTTTCTGTTAGTTTCTTTTATGGTCACTCATTCGTCATAGCATTAGTCAATATAACCTCCATCTATTTCATACTGCACTGAAAATATATATAACAGGAAAGAGGCTGACCTTATTTTGTTAGTTCATTGACTGCTTTGTTCCTGTTGTTTAGGTGATTTGCTTATGTATCGTGAGTAATCATTGTTCTAAGGATTTTTTGAAAGGTCTACATATTTATCAAGCAGAGTTCACCTTATCTTTACCTTATTCCATGGATCAGTAATAAAGGTTAAAGTTACATACATGTAATTAGGGATCAGTTCGCAAATACTTTTAATACAAGCAGTAGATACACTATATTAGGTGTATATAATGATAATAAGGTGTAATGTCACACTAGCAAGCTTTGTCTGATATTGGCCTAACTTGCATTTATAATTTGACAATGTTATTATTTTTTGTCTCGATCCGTTTTGCGTATACTATTTTCATAAGTTACACTATAGTTGGTATATGAAATGAATGTGAAATGTCAGTCTGACAGGTATCATCTAACCATTACCTATGTGTATAAGTCAATTGTATCATATCATCTTCATTGCAGACCTCATCTCGATTTGTTATTGGTTAGTGTTGAGGTTTCGTATGAACTTGTGTTACTACATTCAAATACGTTAATTATTTGTGTGTGTTTAAAATTATTGTAAGGTATATTTTTTTGTCTGAAGCGTACATCTGACTTCAACCTGATTAACAATGTTTATTGATAATCATAAGCTGATTTGAAATTTTGTTTTAACGCCTTTGTCCAAGAGATTGCACTATCAAAATAATCGTGATCCCCCTTTATTATATATATATATATAAATATATACTGTGACTGTATCTTACATTAATGTGTAGGATCCTTTACTATAGATAATTTAGCTGATCTGTAACAATAACATCTTCATGCCTTATATATCATGTACTGTAGTACGCCGCTAGATTAAAACTGACGTGGAAAGGTAACATATGGCCATCGAAAGCTCTTTTTTTGAGAGCCCAGGTGGTCGTGTGGTCTAGCGGGACGGCTGCAGTGCAGGCGATTTGGTGTCACGATATCACAGTAGCATGGGTTCGAATCCCGGCGAGGGAAGAACCAAAAATTTGCGAAAGCAAATTTACAGATCTAACATTGTTGGGTTGATGTTTAGACGAGTTGTATATACATTATGTACACAGCCATGTATCACCATCATTGATGGCGATCCGATGGATACATCTGTTGTAGGGTTGTCACTGACTCAGACGTACTTATGAATATAATTATTTTCTGTGACTGTATCTTACATTAATTTGTAGGATCCTTTACTATAGATAATTTAGCTGATCTGTAACAATAACATCTTCATGCCTTATATATCATGTACTGTAGTACGCCGCTAGATTAAAACTGACGTGGAAAGGTAACATATGGCCATCGAAAGCTCTTTTTTGAGAGCCCAGGTGGTCGTGTGGTCTAGCGGGACGGCTGCAGTGCAGGCGATTTGGTGTCACGATATCACAGTAGCATGGGTTCGAATCCCGGCGAGGGAAGAACCAAAAATTTGCGAAAGCAAATTTACAGATCTAACATTGTTGGGTTGATGTTTAGACGAGTTGTATATACATTATGTACACAGCCATGTATCACCATCATTGATGGCGATCCGATGGATACATCTGTTGTAGGGTTGTCACTGACTCAGACGTACTTATGAATATAATTATTGTCTGTGACTGTATCTTACATTAATTTGTAGGATCCTTTACTATAGATAATTTAGCTGATCTGTAACAATAACATCTTCATGCCTTATATATCATGTACTGTAGTACGCCGCTAGATTAAAACTGACGTGGAAAGGTAACATATGGCCATCGAAAGCTCTTTTTTTGAGAGCCCAGGTGGTCGTGTGGTCTAGCGGGACGGCTGCAGTGCAGGCGATTTGGTGTCACGATATCACAGTAGCATGGGTTCGAATCCCGGCGAGGGAAGAACCAAAAATTTGCGAAAGCAAATTTACAGATCTAACATTGTTGGGTTGATGTTTAGACGAGTTGTATATACATTATGTACACAGCCATGTATCACCATCATTGATGGCGATCCGATGGATACATCTGTTGTAGGGTTGTCACTGACTCAGACGTACTTATGAATATAATTATTTTCTGTGACTGTATCTTACATTAATTTGTAGGATCCTTTACTATAGATAATTTAGCTGATCTGTAACAATAACATCTTCATGCCTTATATATCATGTACTGTAATACGCCGCTAGATTAAAACTGACGTGGAAAGGTAACATATGGCCATCGAAAGCTCTTTTTTTGAGAGCCCAGGTGGTCGTGTGGTCTAGCGGGACGGCTGCAGTGCAGGCGATTTGGTGTCACGATATCACAGTAGCATGGGTTCGAATCCCGGCGAGGGAAGAACCAAAAATTTGCGAAAGCAAATTTACAGATCTAACATTGTTGGGTTGATGTTTAGACGAGTTGTATATACATTATGTACACAGCCATGTATCACCATCATTGATGGCGATCCGATGGATACATCTGTTGTAGGGTTGTCACTGACTCAGACGTACTTATGAATATAATTATTGTCTGTGACTGTATCTTACATTAATTTGTAGGATCCTTTACTATAGATAATTTAGCTGATCTGTAACAATAACATCTTCATGCCTTATATATCATGTACTGTAGTACGCCGCTAGATTAAAACTGACGTGGAAAGGTAACATATGGCCATCGAAAGCTCTTTTTTTGAGAGCCCAGGTGGTCGTGTGGTCTAGCGGGACGGCTGCAGTGCAGGCGATTTGGTGTCACGATATCACAGTAGCATGGGTTCGAATCCCGGCGAGGGAAGAACCAAAAATTTGCGAAAGCAAATTTACAGATCTAACATTGTTGGGTTGATGTTTAGACGAGTTGTATATACATTATGTACACAGCCATGTATCACCATCATTGATGGCGATCCGATGGATACATCTGTTGTAGGGTTGTCACTGACTCAGACGTACTTATATACGAAATTAAACCCAGAGAATTACTAATAATGAACAATGACGGAACGTCATAAACCTCCTTGACGACGTCGCCTATAGCGACACTACATCATTTATCCTGAAGAGTCCCAATGGAATGATGAAATCGATAGAATGGAACTGTTAACTTTTTACTTATTTTATTATTTTATTTAATGAATATATATATATATATTATATACAACTCGTCTAAACACCAACCCAACAATGTTAGATCTGTAAATTTGCTTTCGCAAATTTTTGGTTCTTCCCTCGCCGGGATTCGAACCCATGCTACTGTGATATCGTGACACCTAATCGCCTGCACTGCAGCCGTCCCACTAGACCACACGCCCACCTGGGCTCTCAAAAAAAGAGCTTTCGATGGGCATGTGTTACCTTTCCACTTCAGTTTTAATCTAGCGGCGTACTACAGTACATGATATATAAGGCATGAAGATGTTATTGTTACAGATCAGCTAAATTATTTATAATAAAGGATCCTACAAATTAATGTAAGATACAGTCACAGAAAATAATTATATTCATAAGTACGTCTGAGTCAGTGACAACCCTACAACAGATGTATCCATCGGATCGCCATCAATGATGGTGATACATGGCTGTGTACATAATGTATATACAACTCGTCTAAACACCAACCCAACAATGTTCGATCTGTAAATTTGCTTTCGCAAATTTTTAGTTCTTCCCTCGCCGGGATTCGAACCCATGCTACTGTGATCTCGTGACACATAATCGCCTGCACTGCAGCCGTCCCGCTAGACCACACGACCACCTGGGCTCTCAAAAAAAGAGCTTTCGGTGGGCATGTGTTACCTTTCCACGTCAGGTTGTTTAACAGATAATGACGTATATATCAGTGTATGTTCTAAATGTCTTGCCCAGGATGAGTTAGTCTTATCTACGGGTTTGTACTTACAGGAGTAACATTACATAATCCACATATTAACAGGTTCTGCTTTTACTTGGAGATTATGTTGCTCCCTATTTAGTTTTTTATTATATGTGTAGTATGCTGTGAATATAAAAAGAAGATGTGGTATGATTGCATATGAGACAACTATCCACAAAAGACCAAAATGACACAAACATTAACAACTATAGATAACCGTACGGCCTTCAACAATGAGCAAAGCCCGTACCGCATAGTCAGCTATAAAAGGCCCCGATAAGACAATGTAAATGTAAAACAATTCAAACGATTTGTTAATGCAGAAATCGTTTGCATACATCAACTAGGTGTTTTTTTATTCTTCTTGTAAAATGTGAGATATTTGTGTATGTTGTCAACTAAATGCCATTATCAGAACACACACAAAAGACAAACTGATTCGACACATAACACATGGTGTTTTGAGAGCTGACACAGGGTGTAGTATCGTAAATAATAACACTGTTTAACTGACAATGTTCATCGCTGTTGACGAAAAACGAAACACAATTGCCATTTAGAGCACAAAGTTAAGCACATTGTAGTTTTTATGTTTGGTTATAGACCACAATGATTCCGTCGTCACATAGTTTGTTTATGATACTTCTGTTGTGTGTGAAACTAAATGTTTGCTTCACAAGTACATGTATATCGCAGTTCACACTAAGGCCAACAGAAGTTATAGTTGAAGTTTCCTCATTCTAATAAACAATTTGAATATAATTACTTCTTAGTAGAGCATATATAATGAATATGAAGATAATTTGAAACAACAGTATCCCATTTTATTGTATAGCAATATAATATTTCCCACAGAACGTAACCAAAAGTTAGCGTGCAATAAATTCTAATATTGCACTAGTGCAATAAATCTTCAAAATTCATGACGTCATCATCGTTTAAATCTTAGTTTAAACCAATTTTTACTTTAAAATATTATATTGCTATACAATAAAAGGGTTATTGCATGAATATTAGGGAAGCAAGCTCGCGCAATATAAAACTCTACTCGGGACAATATTCCCCAATATTCATGCAATAACCCTATAATATTACATATCAACGTGAAGCGAATAAGATCTTAATTTGGAATGTAATCTTTCTCAAGCTGTATAATCAATAGAATTGACTTTGACCTTCTATAAACAGATCTGAAGTTTTGAAATTACACTTGAACTTGAATTTTATTAAGGATAATTACATTATTGGTCGAAGTCGTTCAAGTAATTGATTTCGACATTCTTTAATTCAAAATTGTAAACTAAAAGGTGATTCAAGCGTCGTGTAATACGTATAGTTTATGTAGATCACGTGTGTTGCATCAATAAAACAAAACAAGTTTTCATATGTGATGCCTATTGTTACTTATACATATTATATCTATAGAATGTATTCGGTGAATATTATTGGTTGATTGGTGTTAAGCGTCAAATGGCAAATATCTTTTTTATGTTAAAGACGAGAACAACTTTACAGTAAGTACAGTTTGCATGTCCCCGAAAAGATTCGTATTAAGGGCGGTAATATTGAATGCATCGTAAAATAGGGATATATTAGAAACGAAGAGACATTTGTTAACCTTGCAACTTGTCAATTTGGTCCCCTCAAAGGGTTAGTACAAGACGTTTTAACATGCAGAGAGAGTGCAATATCGCTACACAAGGCATCTAGTTCAATATTGAAAATAACACGTTATTAATTTCTTGCGTCCGACGCGCTTTTCTGGATTTACCTTCATCAGGAACGCTCAAAGCCAAACATTTGAAATCCGAAGATGTATTAGTACCGAAACCGTTGAAGAGCTGTATGTCAAAAAATACCTAAAATAAATAGCCAAAGTCATCTAAAGCCAATTTGCCTGAGGGAGTTGAAACCTTAGTTTCTTAATAATTTATAAATTTTTAAACGGACAATTTTAGTAAAGTTTGTTAAATCCTGTCAGTACCGAAATACTGACTACCGAGCTGACTGAAGTTCAACGTACACAGTCATCAGCAATATACAGGCATCTGTTCAATAAGATGAACCTAGTACGTTTTTATGGACAGAAAAAAATAGATAAAAAATCAGTAAACAATAGAAGTATCTGACTTCGGACAGTCAGTTAAGTATGTACATTGTTTTTTTTTCTTACCAGCAAATACAATAAGAAACTCGAATCAGGGACAACAAAAATAACATCTTAAGGCCTCCACGCTTCTTAATTCATTTTAAGCATTAATGATGTATTCAACATCCATGAATGTAATCATAGCTTGTGATGAACAAATGAACCTTGACTGGTAGTACATCGATCGCAGACTGGTCTTCTGGTGAGAAAATAACAATATCAAATTTACATACACTCACGAAGAATAAGCAAAAGTATATATTCGTCATACTCAACTGTCTGATTGCAATTAACTATGCATTATTTTTTTAATTGTTATTTTTCTGTAAGTCTTAATGATGCATGCGTTGTGCATTGTATCATTATAACGGGTACAGTACGTTTATATCGGAGTTATTGTATTTTTGGTATTAAATATCAGCTGCTCATCTTTGATGAGTATCTTTCTTTCCATTTTACGGACATTTTATTAAACAAAACTGAAATAGTAAAATCGTAGTTATGGTTATGGCAGATTCTAAATAGTTGTATTGTAGAGGGGCATTGTTCATGTAACTGGTTTGATGAACTGAATTCTCAGCCTATTATCTCTAAAGATTGTTTCTTCTGCTAGTGATATCCGTTTGTATTGAAATTGTGGTATTTAAGTTTAAAGAAATTATCTGATAGAATTGCATTGCTCTTTACCTGTGATTGTGCTTATTAACAGACTTTAAAATAACTCATACACGTGAACCAAAAGATAAAATTATTCAATAACGATTAAAATAATTAATGGCATTTGCTCAATATTCATCACTCAAATCTATTCATAACTTTTAAAGAAGTATGCTCTGCAGATTAAATGTAAATGAGGGGCAATATATACCAGAAATACATGCAAATTTATTGATCGAAAATAAATTAGCATAAATAAGCAACGACGTGGCTAAACTAGAGGCTCTAAAGAGCCTGTGTCGCTCACCTTGGTCTATGTGAATATTAAACAAAGGAAAAAGATGGATTCATGACAAAATTGTGTTTTGGTGATGATGATGTGTTTGTACATTTAATTTTACTGAATTCTTGCTGCTAACACTAATCTCTATCTATAATGAACTTGGCCCAGTAGTTTCAGTGGAAAATGTTAGTAAAAATTTACAAATTTTATGAAAATTGTTAAAAATTGACTTTAAAGGGCAATAACTCCTAAAGGGGCCAACTGACCATTTCGGTCATGTGACTTATATGTAAATCTTACTTTGCTGAACATTATTGCTGTTTACAGTTCACTCTATCTATAATAATATTCAAGATAATAACCAAAAACAGTAAAATGTCCTTAAAATTACCATATCAGTGGCAGCAACCCAACAACGAGTTGTCCGATTCCTCTGAAAATTTCAGTGCAGATAGATATTGACCTGATGAACAATTAAACTCAGTCAGATTTGCTCTAAATGCTTTGCTTTTTGAGAAATAAGCCAAAAACTGCATTTTACCCCTATGTTCTTTTTTTAACCGTGGTGGCCATCTTGGTTGGATGGTCGGGTCACTGGACACATTTTTTAAACTAAATACCCTAAATATGATTGTTGCCAATTTTGGATTAATTTGGCCTAGTAGTTTCAGAGGAGAAGATGTTTGTTAAAGATTACTAAGATTTACTAAAAATGGTTAAAAATTGACTGTAAAGGGCAATAACTCCTAAAGGGGTCAACTGACCATTTTGGTCATGCTGACTTATTTGTAAAGCTTACTTTGCTGAACATTATTGCTGTTAAAAGTTAATCTCTATCTATAATAATATTCAAGATAATTACCAAAAACAGTAAAATGTCCTAAAAATTACCATATCAGGGGCAGCAACCCAACAACGGGTTGTCTGATTCATCTGAAAATTTCAGGGCAGATAGATCTTAACCTGATAATCAATTTGACCCCATGTCAGATTTGTCCTAAATACTTTGGTTTTTGAGTAATATGCAAAAAACTGCATTTTACCCCTATGTTCTATTTTTAGCCATGGCGGCCATCTTGGTTGGTTCGCCGGGTCACCGGACACATTTTTTTAAACTAGATATCCCAATGATGATTGTGGCTAAATTTAGTTTAATTTGGCCTAGTAGTTTCAGAGAAGAAGATTTTTGTAAAAGCTAACGACGGACGACGACGACGGACGACGCCGGACGCCAAGTGATGAGAAAAGCTCACTTAGTCCTTTGAGCCAGGTGAGCTAGGGAGACAAACACATAAACAAAAGTACACAAGACACAACATTTAAAACTAAAGACAAAACAACTTGAACACAGCTAATACAGGGAATGATCTTAGGTGCTCCCGAGGGGTAAGCAGATACTGATCCTCAGGTGTAAAGCACAAATTCTCACGAGTATCTCATGTATTCTCGACTACTCTGAAATAATGAGTTTGCCCTTCATTTCAAAAAAGTTCTTTTACCTTAGGACCAGACCACATTACTGATAATATTCTTTTTTGTCAAATTTGATCTAGCTATATAGTTTGATATAGTTTTGTCTTTTTTAATCTTTTTTACTAATCATGCTCATTGCGCTGTCATTTTATTTTCGACTTATGATTTTGAATGTTCCTTTTCTTTCGCCTCTCTTTTTCAGAAAAAAAGTTAAAAACAAACTAATATTTTGTAAAATGTCAACGATAGTTATGATATAAATGGATTTAATGAGAAGATTAAATTCAACACATGTTCGTAAGGAACCGTAAAATCCAAACACGAACCTTTAAAAATAGCAGAGCGTCTTTAAAAAACAAAAATATTTTCAAATCTGTTTTACCCTTTATCGACAAGATTTAAACAAGTTTATTTGATAAAACAGAACTTACTTGAGTCAAAAAACAAAAACAAACAAGACATGACATGACAAACCAAACAGCTTACTATACAACAAAAATTTAAAACCCTAACTGTAAATTAACGTATATTCGTGACCGATTTATTTTTCGTTAGTACAAAAAACAATGCGACTAAAAATCGTAGCGAATATGTTATATTAAATCTTTCCTTTTCAAACTACTTCAAATAAATTTGAAAATCACGGATTTAAATCTCTGCGAAAAAGGAATTCATTTTCTGACTCCGACTTCTTTTGAACTGAGTTTTATAACGCTTAATTTTGTGTTTTTTTGTTTTTTCTACATTGGCCAGAGTTATAGAAGGAGCGTTGAAATCACAAAAAAACTGTTTAACCCCATCGCATTTTGTGCCTGTCCCAAGTCAGGAGCCTCTGTCCTCTTAGAAGATTTTTAATTTTAGTTTCTTGTGTATATTTCGGAGTTTAGTTTTACGTCCATTATCACTGAACTAGTGTACATTTTTGTTTAGGTGCCAGCTAACGTTGGTGGGCTGTTTTCTGTTCTTTGGTTGGGTTGTTGTCACATTGCCTTTTACACATTTCCCCATGTCAATTCTCAATTTAATAGAAATGGCTAAAAGCGAATCAAATGAACTGCGAAATAAGTTGAATTGGAGTATACTGATCAACAGCAACAGTAGTACAATGATCAACAGCAACAGTAGTACAATGATCAACAGCAACAGTAGTACAATGATCAACAGCAACAGTAGTACAATGATCAACAGCAACAGTAGTACAATGATCAACAGCAACAGTAGTACAATGATCAACAGCAACAGTAGTACAATGATATCTACTGTAATTCCCTCAACAGCAACAGTAGTACAATGATATCTACTGTAATTCCCTCAACAGCAACAGTAGTACAATGATATCTACTGTAATTCCCTCAACAGCAACAGTAGTACAATGATATCTACTGTAATTCCCTCAACAGCAACAGTAGTACAATGATATCTACTGTAATTCCCTCAACAGCAACAGTAGTACAATGATATCTACTGTAATTCCCTCAAAAGAATAAATGAAATATAATATTCTAAATATAGTCAGGGGAAAGATATTGCATCGCCGTCGTCGGTTAATTAATCACGATCAACTCACATCAGAGCATAATATAACTATTCAAAAAGGTGTTAATTATCATATTTTTCAGTACCAGGGAACCAATAATGATACATCAATGAAAGGTATAAAACAAACATATGCTGTATGAGGACCGATAACGTCAAACAAAGGAGTTGTTATTGGATGCATTATATGTTATCTAAGCTCAGTTCTTCAAACGGTTATTGAAATATTTCTGTTTCAAACAAATTAATCAATATGCGATACAATTATGTCAGCTATCAATATCAAGACAACACTATTTACGCATGCTATTCCAATGGCATTTCTATATATTTGTACCGTCGTTATCCATGTAGTAATCGTTGTTAGAATATTCATGAGACAAAAAATCTCCCGAATAAAACTATGATGGAACTGTTGATGATAAAGGCTCTTTAAACACTTAGTATAGTGATGTTGATCACTGTTATTGCTAACAAGCAAGGTTGTATTATGGAATTTTATACAGAATTCTATGGATGTTCGGAACACATAATTAAATGGACTTCTTACTGTTACACTTTAACAATGATTCATCCACTTATAGATCCGATATTGTATGTTGTTCGTCTGCAAAGATTTTCTTGGCCAGATTGGAAAGTTTCTTTGTAGGAAACATGATTTGCAAAATGAATCGAGAAGAGGCAAAATGAATGTAACTTTTGATTCCAGCATGTGAATACAGATAAAAATAGAACACTCTAAAAGTTTGTCAAATGGGTAAGAGTTAATGCATCCTGTTACACAAAGACATTTAATCCATATTCACATTACTATCATCTGACTCCTTCTAGAAAAAGTCAGGAAACCAGCACACTATTTTGAAAAATAAACCAGCCTTGTTACAAATAAGCATACGTTGTACAGGAACATTGTGTGTTTTATTCATTTCTTCTCAATCTGTGTTTGGTATAATTTACAAAAGGTATGCTAGTGGTTAGCCTTAAAACCACAGTCTTTTCCACGGATTCCTCTTTACACTTGGAATTGAGTTTTTCAAAGGTCATCTTAAGTTAATAATTGTGTCTATTTCACTGAACAAATGATGTAAGGATATTTGTTTTGAATCTTAGATATACGTCTATATCTGTTACTAGTGTTGCTATATCTGGTCATGTTACTTTCAGTTCATTTTCCGTTTATTTTTTATACATTTTTGCGTGTTCCCCTATCAAACTGTGAATCTTAGGCCAGTAAAACAATTCTCGAATTTCAAGGTTATAAGTCAGTTATCAAGGAATAATCGTTCATTGAGGTTTATCTTAGATTGTCTTTAACTTTGATGTTTTTATTTGATTGACATTTATTTACCTAATGAGCTTTAGATATGTGTTTGTCTCCTTATTGTTGAATTTACAGTTAATCAAATGGGAAAATCAAAAGTTTAAACACGAATGAATAACAACTGTCATATTCCTGACTTAGTACAGGCATTTTCTGATGCAAAAAATGGTGGATTTAACCTGGTTTAAGAGCTAGCTAAACTTCTAAATTGTATGAGAGTTGCATATTATTCCATTATATGGACATTGATGCGTGAACAAACCATATATATTTTAGACTGACTTGTGCAACAAAATTATTTGACCGCATCAACCAAAACTGACCATATTTGCACTTTATTTTTTAAATCCATATAGCCACAAAGAAATCAGCCATATTTTTATGTCAGGATTCAATGTAGATTACAAATTGAAGTAAAATTGGAATACAATAACTTCCAAATTGTGTCCACATAATAGGAGACAATTCCAATTGACGTAATAAAAAAATGTACTTAAATTTATTATGTCAATATCAGCCAATCAATTTGCGAGAAATTACTCGAAATCGGGATAATATAAGATATAAGACCCTAAAAAAATATCTAGAGTCAAAAAAGAAACAGATATGTACGAAATTGACTCTGCTAATAGATTTATTAAATTTATTAAATCAACACATTATACTGTCATGATCGCAATCCAAGACTGCTACTGATATCTACAAAAGAAAGAAAAAAAGGCTTACAGATGCATGAGTATATTTTTAATAACTTACTTAAATTAATAAAGGATTGAATACGTGAAATGAAACCAATATTATACAGTTACTGTCTTTTTATGAAGTAAACACGTAGCTTTAATGTAAATATCAGTTTGTCAAAAGTTAATTAAACTATATATTTACCGACACAAAAGACAGTATTTTTTTTTTTCAAATTCCGAGAAAAATGTATGTAATTGCAAATATTTACCATAACCAATTGTACATCAAACGTTTTTTTGTGATATTTATATCGTTTTAAAAAAATGTGTAAATACCAACCATTTTATGAAGTGCTTATAAAATTGTAAAAGAAATATTTTGATACAACTGAAATGAATTAAAGGATGCATATGAATGAATACTGACCAAATTTCACAAAATGCATTGAGTAACTGATAGCACGCCTCGTCCCCCCATTGGAATGAGTGAAGAGGAGATAAAGCAGCACAATAAGCATTAATTGTTCCTTCTGTTGAATCAATATTATCTGGTTGAATGGATCCACCTTGATACCAGTCAGTGTATGATAGTTGATGACCCGAAATCCATTCAAATGAACCTTCGGTCTTTTTGTCTGTTAGACCTATCCACCATCGATCTAACAATACATTAATCATTAGTTGATTGTTCATCGTAGTGATAATCGAAATCGGAAAATCATTAAAAGCACTTTAAGGTGGTACCCAACACCTCGACTAAAATTTATTTGGCTCGTTTAATTTTCATAAAATTTTGACAAAATATATAGTTTAATCCTCGATAAAAATATATAAAAATCTCAAAATTTGAACCAACCAATTAATCAAAAAAATTACACCGGTTATATAGAGGTTTGATAAACACTAATGTTGATCATTGAGAAGCTTAATATTCCCTTAACACCACAACGTAATTAAAACGTGTAGCTGATTTTACAGAGATATCTCCCTGTTGTATTATGTACAACCTAAAACAAAGTTTTTGACCAAATTATATAGATGGGAAAAAAAACTAAATTTTATTATCACAAAAATCATTAGTTATATGAAAGAAAGCACCAACACGTTTATATGTCTATACACAGGTTGAACGACTCAAAGTCAGTCTTGGTGAGATAACAATTTGATGTAGTAGGAATACAATGCAGTGACTATACATGGACATCCGCTTATAAAAGAAATCAATACTATATAAATACTGCTTATATTAGTAGTAAAAGATAATCATTTTGGTATCAAGATATAAAATTCGTTAATTATGTAATATACAACCTAAATTGTAACATAGTCGTATTTTTCTCTCCTTATAAAATGATATGATTTTTTTGAAAAACACACATAGTATAACTCTTAAAATGTCATTGATGCCACTAAATATTAATTTAACTTATAACTGAGAATTATGTGAAACTCTCTTAAAATGCATTGTGAACTGTGATGAATTTCTCACTAAATCATCATGTGATTTTCAAACGAGAAAATCACTAAAACCTATTTTATGTGAATTGTAAGTATTTGTTAAATCGTTTGAGGTGAAAATCATGGATAAACTCGTTTGAGGTGAAAATCATGTATAAACTCGTTTGAGATTCACATGCATTTAGATTCACGTGAAATCAATCTAATTGAAATTAAATCTCTCACTCGCTATTTTTTTTTATTCTTGGTCGCCCACGCAGCGACCAAGAATAAAAAAAATAGCGAGTGAGAGATTTAATTTCAATTAGATTGACGTGAAATTAATGTAAGTGAAATATGCCTGTGTATTTCAGTTTATATGTGTGTGTTAACGAGTGAATTATGCTTTTGGTTTCACTGATCTCTGTTTAAATGTTTCTTATGACGAGAACAATCGGAATTTATGTCTATTATTTAAATGTTAACAAGAGAATAACCGATTAAAACAAATTGTTTGCGTTTGTATTTTGTTTACATTTGTTTGTATTCGTAAAGTCGTCATGCACAATAATGTCATAGTGTATGCTAAATTTAATGAAAACGGCAATCTTTAAATGTAAACAGTATTTTGAATTCTAAAACAAAATCAATGAACAATGATTATTTATAACGGAACCTTTAGTTAATTGCATGCAGCTGTAAAATACTTACTTGGATAGATTTCTCCTGTCAAGTGTATCAAAGAAGCTACATATTTTAAAAAATCATTTTCCTCCTTAGTTTCAATTGTTGTCAGATTTCCGCCTTGAGTTTTACAATAACCCTAGAGCAGACAACATTCAGCTAAGCAAACGTGACTTTTTTCAATTCGTTTATATACATATATGAATATATTTATAATATAATTATTATATAACTTTAGTTTTGTACTTGATATATTCGAGAACAAACATATTTTAAGACAGTGTGTTTATGTTTTGTAAATAGTTTACATTTATATTTTTATTTTGATAGATACAATGTTCGGTTATCTTCTCATTTCAAAACTAGACCCATCATTAATTTCTAATTTGTTGATGGAAATCAAACAATCCACAATGTATCTATTCCAAATTAATATATTGTGTAAAGTTTGAATTTTGAGTCACTCTAGGTTATCAGAAAGTGCGACTGAAATCAACACTTATCATGTTTGAGGGTCATCAACAGATACTGGTTGACTGATAATGTACTTGCGTGGTTTATCTTAGTCTTTCTTCAAGGTGTACCTGCTAATAAGTTAGTAAACTGTAAACACGAGCGTTCTATGTCAATTGAGATATTTTTACTCCATACGTTTGGACCAGAGGGTAGGTCACAGCTTCAAGATAGGAAATAAAAGAATATGTTTATCATAATTTGAAGACGTTGCTTTCTTGTTGATTGAAAGAAATAAAAATGTAAAGCAGGCCTATACATGATTGACCTTATCTTAAACAAGATCAATAATCTAAAGAGCTCCGAGATGCATACGATGCTTGCATGCATTAAAATAATGGTTATTGAGTGAAAGACATCATCATATTTGAAATACAAATTGTAAAACTTACATTTGTTACATTTGTATATGCCACTGCCATACAAGTGAAAAATAAAGCTGACTATACACATATGTTTATTTCATCATGTTCGAAATGAGAAAATGCCTGTACCAAATCATAAACAGACAGCTGTCATCCATTGATTTGATGTGTTTGATTATGGACTTTAAGTTTTAAAAATTTGTAAGGAGATCGGGATTTTTGATATTTTACTTTTTGCTAACTGTATTATGACCGGAAGTTGTAAAGTGCCTGTTCTTATGATCACCAAAAATAGAGACGAAAAATACCAGAGGGACAGTCAAACTCATAATTCGAAAATAAACTGACAACCCCATGGCTAAAAATGAAAAAGACAAACAGATAAACAATAGTACACATGACATAACATAGAAAACTAAAGAATAAACAACACGAACCCCACCAAAAACTATGAATGGTCTTAGGTGCTCTTGAAGGATAAGCAGATCCTGCTCTACATGCGGCACAATTTACGACGAAAATATCAGCATACAAAACACATAGCTACATGTATGACTTTGATTCGACTATATATTGCTCTTTTGCCTAAATAGTGCAAGAATATAGGAGAATCGATTATTCTTATTGTTACAGGGATGGAACTCCAAATCGTTAGCAATATACAATAAGACTATCCCAATTACCCCCCTTACCCTTTCCCATTGTGGTTGGTTAACATATATAAAAAGAATACCTCTGCTATAGACCAGCTTATCATTCCAAGGAAGAATTTGTATCTTGATCCACCAAAGCGTGTAACGACAGTAATTCCACTTGCTACAGAATCAAGATATGACAGATAATTGTTTTTGGCAATGACTTGAATTCTGTTTTATGTTCTAGTTTTAACAATATGTGAGCAAATGTTAAAAACTTATTTTTTGTTTCATTTAGTTTTAATTTTCAATTTTTTTCTCCTCCACTGAAACATGAATTAATGTTATTCACTAAGCAAGCTTAGTGTCTCTTTCAAGCCATATATATATATATTTCTAATGACTTATAAAGTATATTTGCATCTTTCAATGTTCTCGATACATGATGAGTAATTGCCTATATTCTTAAATATACTTTGAACTTAGTAAGTAACACTGTAAACATATAGTATCTCGTATGTGTTCACCAGTAGCATGCATGTTCCCCTATATTGCATTTTTTAAATACAGTGGTTATAATTGAATTATACCTTGAACATATAATATGGAGAGAGCTTTTATATGCTGTGCCTGTTGCTCAATCCTTTTCATATCTTAATGAATAAAATATGTTTAAAATCAAAATATTTAAGAAGTGTTTCCTAATCACAAATTTGCAAGTGACTTGCGCACTTACGAAACATTTGTTCAATGAAAAAATTTAATATAGCTCAATACGTATTTTACATGCATATATTTATTATAGTTGATACACCACAGACAGTAATCGTTCGTGAACTAAGATATAGTTATGTGTTAGTAATTTATTTTTGCGTTTGTTTGTGAAGGTTTATAGTTTATACTGCGTACAATATAACATGTTTTACTAAGTTCGTACCAAAGCATATAGGAATAAATTCACTCCATCCGTTGCGCGTACAAGTAAGTAACTTGTTTCCAAGTAACCAATAACCAGCTTGGCAAGAAAAGGTGGCAGTAGATCCTACTCCTGTACCGTTTAGATTAGCTTTCCCGTATTCAATCTGTAAATTCTCACATTCAACTGCAATAATATATTGAAGTCATAGTCTAAATATTATTTAACAAAGAATGAAAACACGTTCATTCCATATGTTCCTTTCTTGTTAAACTTACGTAGGGATAATTTGAATTTCACCGCTGTGATAAATAGCTAGCTATGCTGTATGTAGAAGTTTTCTAACAAGGACAAGGCGATATGTACTTCATATATATGCGTTTTAGTAATATTGCTACATAGAAATAGAAAGTAAACAATTTGGATGCAGATAAGATCTCTGTTGTCGAAAATGTGGTTGTATTAAGTAAAACAACAGTGATGAGTAATATATAAACAAAAAAGCGTCTGCTTTGAAAGGAGGATATACAAATTAATTAATGTTATTAAACATAAGCAAAGCTCCAAAGACTATTAAAGGTAAAAATCGACGTCTGCGTAAAATACGAGCCCTCTTAATAAGAACATTAAAACTTGTTAATTTAATTATGTGATCTGTATAAAAATGCATTACAGATGTGTTTTGTGTGTGAAAGTAGGTAATACTTGGCCGTATGCAAATGATATATACTGAAATCACATTTTCCAAATGTAATTTCAAGGAATAAGAAAATTTAATAATATTGTCACTGAAACCGGTTTCTACAAGGGACGAAGTAGCATCAACGTAATCAGCTTCAACAATAAACAGAATCCATATCGCACAATGGACACTTCAAAAACTCAAAATTAGAAAAGTTGAAACAATGCAAACGAGAAAAATAATACAGGCCTGATTTGACAGATAACAGAATAAAAAATGATTATAAGCAAATAACGACAATCACTTATTTACAGGGCTGACATAACACAGTCACATACATAACATATAACGATGACACTTGTTGGCAACGGCCCACATTTATCTTTTAATTATAAGCATGATAAGAGAACATTGCTATTACATACTTACATACGCAACACGGTCTATTACCACAGCATTTTCCTTTATTTACAAATCCTGGACCGAACATGGTAAAACAACTTAAATCGGTGTTCACACCGCATCTTCCATTCGAGGCCTCACATTGACGAGTAAGTTCTAAAAAGAGCAAATCATTGTATTCTGTACAGGGATGGGCACGATTACTGACAAATGTAATCGATTAATAATCAATTACATGAAGGATTTTTGTGCAATCGATTAATAATCGATTACTCAAATTTTAGTATGTAATCGATTACAATCGATTACTTTTGGTACATTCCTTTTCGATTACTGTCAATTACATGCTCAACATTTAAAAAAAAAATAACATGAATAAACACAATTTTATTGCCCAACATTTGTGTAGTGGAAATTAAGAACTTAACCAAATGCATCATTCAAAGCATTGTTTCTAAATTATTAGTTAATAGCTGTTTTTTTTAGATCAAATCTCTTAATGAAGATTAGAAATATTTAAAAAATCTTGAAATTTTTACTTTCAACATAAAAGAATTTAACTAATTGTTTTTCAAAAATTTTGCTTTCTTACTGACTTCAGTTAGCTTTTTTGTTTAAACTCTCTAAAAAAAAAATATTTTAGCATAGTTATTCATAATGTTTAAGGAAATATAAAAAAAAGTAGAATAATTAATTAGTTCAGCTATTGACATGCATAATTTAAACCTTTTGTTTGGATAACCACCCTAATTACAGATTATTTAACTGCCACTGGAGTACAATTTATAACCTGGGGCTACATACTGTAAATTTCCTTCTTAATTAGACATAAGATAATTGAAATAAAAACAAGCTATGTTTGTTATTGATTAGAAGACTTTGATCATCTTATTAGGAAAGGCAAGAATGTTGTTAAGATTTGTTGACTTCTCAAATCAAATTATATACAAAATATATTTATAGTGTCAAAGGGATACATGTATCTATTTCTAAAAAGAATTACACTGCATTGCCATTGGTTCATTAATGTTAAAAGGATTTTTTATTCTTTTTTAATTCAATGTATAACATAACATATAAGAAATCAACTGATTATCTATTCTTAGCTTTAATTTCAACTCTGATTGAAAATGATGTTTTCATAAAATATAATACAAATAAACTTACTACTTTTAAAAATGTAGTACAGAACTTAACGAAAGACTGACACATTTCTTATTTAAGATCTATTTTATTATTTCAAATCTATTTTATAATTTTGATATTCAAGCTCTTGAATTATTGACAATCACATACATCCATTTGTTTTAAAAAGCTAGATATAAAGTAAATTTAGTTAGGGATCTGATTACTCATAATGCAGCTTGAGACAATAGATAGAAATAAGGCAGTTGCCTAACTCTCAAGTATTGTTGATGCATAATATTCTATCTGTACTTCAAAGTGATAACATACATATTTTCCTCTGAAATGGGTTGTTTTTCATCAAATTATTTTACTAAAGTAATCGAAATGTAATCGAAAAGTAATCGATGATTACATCCAATTTTTTGCTGTAATCGATTAAATTACGAATACATGTAATCGAAAATGTCTTCAATTACAGATTAATCTCGATTACTTCAAAAAATGTAATCAATTACAAACGATTACGATTACCCCATCCCTGATTCTGTATGTGTCTTCTCTCACTTGTATGAAAGTCGTATACAATTTCATTATAAGATCATTTTGATAGTTACATATTTATATGTGTATTTAATAAACATGTACATTGTATTTCCTTTGACCAAAGATTACATATATATATTCATAGATGGAAAATTCACATCAGCTCAGTAAAAAAATGATACACTTTCACCCGAAGTGCATGTAAATGTAGTTTTAATATATCTGTCGTAAACACATTAATATTTAACATCCAAATACAATCATGTATATCAAGTATATGTTGATCATTTCGATGTTCTGTGACCATTGTTTACAACAAGGTCAGTCATAAATAAAATGTAACTTACTGCCTGCATTCGATACATGGTATACGCTGAGGGCAAACATAAACACATGCCAGCAATTCGACATGATACTGTGCTGAAATATTGTCATTTATAATATTACATGACTTACAATATTACACTTAGTTTAACATTGATATCAGGTTATCAAACAGTGAACTTATAACATAAAAATAAGAAGATGTGGTATCATTGCCAATGAGACAAATTTCCACAAGGACCCTATTAATTCAGAGCTAAACAACAATAGGCCAGCGTAATGTGTAAAACCCATACCTCATAGTCAGCCATAAAAAACCATGAAATGACACATTATGTTAATTTATTCAAACGAGAATACAGCCTGTTTTATTTAGAAAAAAATAAATCGAAAAGCTTATATGATTAACAGCAATAAACGAAAACCACTGATGAACAGTGTAGCATTGGGAAACAAAGACAATAACCAGAGATTCAAAGTCGACAGCCTGAGATTTAATGTCTAGAACTAAAGATGCTTAGTCTAACTTTGAAGATTGACAGTCTATCGTTGATGATTAACAATTGATCGTTGATGATTTACAGTCTATCGGTGATGATTACCAGTCTATCGTTGATGATTTACAGTCTATCGTTGATGATTTACAGTCTATCGTTGATGATTTACAGTCTACCGTTGATGATTTAAATTCTGTCGTTGATGGTTAACAGTCTATTGTTGGTGATTCAAATTCTGTCGTTGATGGTTTACAGTTAATCGTTGATGATTTACAGTCTATCGTTGATAATCTACAGTCTATCGTTGATAATTTATAGTCAATCGTGGATGATTAACAGTCTATCGTTGATGATTACCAGTCTATTGTTGATGATTTACAGTCTATCGTTGATGATTTACAGTCTATCATTGATGATTTTACAGTATATCGTTGATGATTTACAGTCTATCGTTGATGATTTACAGTCTATCGTTGACAATTACAGTCTATCGCGGATGATTTACAGTATATCGTTGATGATTTTCAGTCTAAAGTTGATGATTTACAGTCTATTGTGGATGACTTACGGTCTGTCGTTATGATTTACAGTCTATCGTTGATGATTTACAGTCGATCATTGATGATTCACAGTGTATCGTGGATGTTTTACAGTCTGTCGATGATGATTTACAGTCTATCGTTTTTAATTTACAGTCTAGTGTTGAAAATTTCAATTATATCGTTGATGATCTCAAGTCTATCGGTGCTGATTACCAGTCTATCGTTGATGATTTAAATTCTGTCGTTGATGATTCACAGTCTACCGATTATGATTTAAATTCTGTCGTTGATAGTTTACAGTCTATCGTTGATGATTTACAGTCTATCGTTGATGGTTTACAGTCTATCGTTGATAATCTACAGTCAATCGTGGATGATTAACAGTCTATCGTTGATGATTTACAGTTTATCGTTGATGAGTTACAGTCTATCGGTGATGATTACCAGTCTATCGTTGATGATTTACAGTCTATCGTTGATGATTCACAGTCTACCGATTATGATTTAAATTCTGTCGTTGATGGTTTACAGTCTATCGTTGATGATTTACAGTCTATCGTTGATGGTTTACAGTCTATCGTTGATAATCTACAGTCAATCGTGGATGATTAACAGTCTATCGTTGATGATTTACAGTATATCGTTGATGATTTACAGTCCATCGTTGATGATTTACAGTCTATCGTTGACAATTACAGTCTATCGCGGATGATTAACAGTCTATCGTTGATGATTTGCAGTCTAACGTTGATGATTTACAGTCTATTGTGGATGATTTACACTCTATCGTTTATGATTTACAGTCTATCCTGGATGATATACATTTAAGCGTTGATGATTTACAGTCTATCGTTGATGATTGACAGTCTACCGTTGATGATTTAAATTCTGTCGTTGATGGTTTACAGTCTATTGTTGATGATTTACAGTATATCGTTGATGAGTTACAGTCTATCGGTGATGATTACTAGTCTATCGTTGATGATTACAGTCTATCGTTGATGGTTTACAGTCTATCGTTGATAATTTACAGTTTATCGTTGATGAGTAACAGTCTATCAGTGATGATTACTAGTCTATTGTTGATGATTTACAGTCTATCGTTGATGATTTACAGTCTATCGTTGATGATTAACAGTCTATCGTTGATGGTTTACAGTCTATCGTTGATGATTTACAGTCTATCGTTGATGATTTACAGTCTATCATTGATGATTTACAGTCTATCGTTGATGATTAACAGTCTATCGTTGATGGTTTACAGTCTATCGTTGATGATTTACAGTCTATCGTTGATGATTTACAGTCTATCATTGATGATTTTACAGTATATCGTTGATGATTTACAGTCTATCTTTGATGATTTACAGTCTATCGTTGACAATTACAGTCTATCGCGGATGATTTACAGTATATCGTTGATGATTTTCAGTCTAACGTTGATGATTTACAGTCTATTGTGGATGATTTACACTCTATCGTTTATGATTTACAGTCTATCCTGGATGATATACATTTAAGCGTTGATGATTTACAGTCTATCGTTGATGATTGACAGTCTACCGTTGATGATTTAAATTCTGTCGTTGATGGTTTACAGTCCATTGTTGATGATTTACAGTATATCGTTGATGAGTTACAGTCTATCGGTGATGATTACTAGTCTATCGTTGATGATTACAGTCTATCGTTGATGATTTACAGTTTATCGTTGATGAGTAACAGTCTATCAGTGATGATTACTAGTCTATTGTTGATGATTTACAGTCTATCGTTGATGATTTACAGTCTATCGTTGATGATTTACAGTCTATCGTTGATGATTTACAGTCTATCGTTGATGATTTACAGTCTATCATTGATGATTTACAGTCTATCGTTGATGATTAACAGTCTATCGTTGATGGTTTACAGTCTATCGTTGATGATTTACAGTCTATCGTTGATGATTTACAGTCTATCATTGATGATTTTACAGTATATCGTTGATGATTTACAGTCTATCTTTGATGATTTACAGTCTATCGTTGACAATTTCAGTCTATCGCGGATGATTTACAGTATATCGTTGATGATTTTCAGTCTAAAGTTGATGATTTACAGTCTATTGTGGATGACTTACGGTCTGTCGTTATGATTTACAGTCTATCGTTGATGATTGACAGTCGATCATTGATGATTCACAGTGTATCGTGGATGTTTTACAGTCTGTCGATGATGATTTACAGTCTATCGTTTTTAATTTACAGTCTAGTGTTGAAGATTTCAATTATATCGTTGATGATCTCAAGTCTATCGGTGCTGATTACCAGTCTATCGTTGATGATTTACAGTCTATCGTTGATGAGTTACAGTCTATCGGTGATGATTACCAGTCTATCGTTGATGATTTACAGTCTATCGTTGATGATTCACAGTCTACCGATTATGATTTAAATTCTGTCGTTGATGGTTTACAGTCTATCGTTGATGATTTACAGTCTATCGTTGATGGTTTACAGTCTATCGTTGATAATCTACAGTCAATCGTGGATGATTAACAGTCTATCGTTGATGATTTACAGTATATCGTTGATGATTTACAGTCTATAGTTGATGATTTACAGTCTATAGTTGATTGTTTACAGTCTATCGTTGATAATTTACAGTCTATCGTTGATGATTTACAGTCCATCGTTGATGATTTACAGTCTATCGTTGACAATTACAGTCTATCGCGGATGATTCACAGTCTATCGTTGATGATTTGCAGTCTAACGTTGATGATTTACAGTCTATTGTGGATGATTTACACTCTATCGTTTATGATTTACAGTCTATCCTGGATGATATACATTTAAGCGTTGATGATTTACAGTCTATCGTTGATGATTTACAGTCTACCGTTGATGATTTAAATTCTGTCGTTGATGGTTTACAGTCTATCGTTGATGATTTACAGTATATCGTTGATGAGTTACAGTCTATCGGTGATGATTACTAGTCTATCGTTGATGATTACAGTCTATCGTTTATGATTTACAGTCTATCCTGGATGATATACATTTAAGCGTTGATGATTTACAGTCTATCGTTGATGATTGACAGTCTACCGTTGATGATTTAAATTCTGTCGTTGATGGTTTACAGTCCATTGTTGATGATTTACAGTATATCGTTGATGAGTTACAGTCTATCGGTGATGATTACTAGTCTATCGTTGATGATTACAGTCTATCGTTGATGATTTACAGTTTATCGTTGATGAGTAACAGTCTATCAGTGATGATTACTAGTCTATTGTTGATGATTTACAGTCTATCGTTGATGATTTACAGTCTATCGTTGATGATTTACAGTCTATCGTTGATGATTTACAGTCTATCGTTGATGATTTACAGTCTATCATTGATGATTTACAGTCTATCGTTGATGATTAACAGTCTATCGTTGATGGTTTACAGTCTATCGTTGATGATTTACAGTCTATCGTTGATGATTTACAGTCTATCATTGATGATTTTACAGTATATCGTTGATGATTTACAGTCTATCTTTGATGATTTACAGTCTATCGTTGACAATTTCAGTCTATCGCGGATGATTTACAGTATATCGTTGATGATTTTCAGTCTAAAGTTGATGATTTACAGTCTATTGTGGATGACTTACGGTCTGTCGTTATGATTTACAGTCTATCGTTGATGATTGACAGTCGATCATTGATGATTCACAGTGTATCGTGGATGTTTTACAGTCTGTCGATGATGATTTACAGTCTATCGTTTTTAATTTACAGTCTAGTGTTGAAGATTTCAATTATATCGTTGATGATCTCAAGTCTATCGGTGCTGATTACCAGTCTATCGTTGATGATTTACAGTCTATCGTTGATGAGTTACAGTCTATCGGTGATGATTACCAGTCTATCGTTGATGATTTACAGTCTATCGTTGATGATTCACAGTCTACCGATTATGATTTAAATTCTGTCGTTGATGGTTTACAGTCTATCGTTGATGATTTACAGTCTATCGTTGATGGTTTACAGTCTATCGTTGATAATCTACAGTCAATCGTGGATGATTAACAGTCTATCGTTGATGATTTACAGTATATCGTTGATGATTTACAGTCTATAGTTGATGATTTACAGTCTATAGTTGATTGTTTACAGTCTATCGTTGATAATTTACAGTCTATCGTTGATGATTTACAGTCCATCGTTGATGATTTACAGTCTATCGTTGACAATTACAGTCTATCGCGGATGATTCACAGTCTATCGTTGATGATTTGCAGTCTAACGTTGATGATTTACAGTCTATTGTGGATGATTTACACTCTATCGTTTATGATTTACAGTCTATCCTGGATGATATACATTTAAGCGTTGATGATTTACAGTCTATCGTTGATGATTTACAGTCTATCGTTGATGATTTACAGTCTACCGTTGATGATTTAAATTCTGTCGTTGATGGTTTACAGTCTATCGTTGATGATTTACAGTATATCGTTGATGAGTTACAGTCTATCGGTGATGATTACTAGTCTATCGTTGATGATTACAGTCTATCGTTGATGATTTACAGTCTGCTGTTTATGATTAAAATTATGTCGTTGATGGTTTACAGTCTATCGTTGATGATTTCCAGTCTATCGTTGATGATTTACAGTCTATCGTTGATAATTTACAGTTTATCGTTGATGAGTTACAGTCTATCATTGATGATTACCAGTCTATCGTTGTGATTTACAGTCTATCGTTGATGATTTACAGTCTATCGTTGATGATTTACAGTCTATCGTTGACAATTACAGTCTATCGCGGATGATTTACAGTCTATCGTTGATGGTTTTCAGTCTATTGTTGATGATTTATAGTATATCGTTGATGAGTTACAGTCTATCGGTGATGATTACCAGTTTATCGTTGATGATTTTCAGTCTATCAATGATGATTCACAGTCTACCGTTTATGATTTAAATTCTGTCGTTGATGGTTTACAGTCTATCGTTGATGGTTTACAGTCTATCGTTGATAATCCACAGTCAATC
Source organism: Mytilus trossulus (assembly GCF_036588685.1). Lineage (NCBI taxonomy): Eukaryota > Metazoa > Mollusca > Bivalvia > Mytilida > Mytilidae > Mytilus > Mytilus trossulus. Next base: position 24,241,067 of record NC_086383.1, on the reverse strand, counting down.
GTGGATGATTAACAGTCTATCGTTGATGATTTACAGTATATCGTTGATGATTTACAGTCTATAGTTGATGATTTTCAGTCTATAGTTGATGGTTTACAGTCTATCGTTGATAATTTACAGTCTATCGTTGATGATTTACAGTCCATCGTTGATGATTGACAGTCTATCGTTGACAATTACAGTCTATCGCGGATGATTTACAGTCTATCGTTGATGATTTGCAGTCTAACGTTGATGATTTACAGTCTATTGTGGATGATTTACAGTCTATCGTTTATGATTTACAGTCTATCCTGGATGATATACATTTAAGCGTTGATGATTTACAGTCTATCGTTGATGATTTACAGTCTACCGTTGATGATTTAAATTCTGTCGTTGATGGTTTGCAGTCTATTGTTGATGATTTACAGTATATCGTTGATGAGTTACAGTCTATCGGTGATGATTACTAGTCTATCGTTGATGATTACAGTCTATCGTTGATGATTTACAGTCTGCTGTTTATGATTTAAATTCTGTCGTTGATGGTTTACAGTCTATCGTTGATTGTTTACAGTCTATCGTTGATAATTTACAATTTATCGTTGATGAGTTACAGTCTATCAGTGATGATTACCAGTCTATTGTTGATGATTTATAGTCTATCGTTGATGATTTACAGTCTATCGTTGATGATTAACAGTCTATCGTTGATGGTTTACAGTCTATCGTTGATGATTTACAGTCTATCGTTGATGATTTACAGTCTATCGTTGATGATTTACAATCTATCGTTGACAATTACAGTCTATCGCGGATGATTTACAGTCTATCGTTGATGGTTTTTAGTCTATCGTTGATGATGTACAGTCTATTGTGGATGATTTACAGTCTATCGTGGATGATTCACAGTTAAGCGTTGATGATTTACAGTCTATCGTTGATGATTTCCAGTCTATCGTTGATGATTTACAGTCTATCGTTGATAATTTACAGTTTATCGTTGATGAGTTACAGTCTATCAGTGATGATTACCAGTCTATCGTTGTGATTTACAGTCTATCGTTGATGATTTACAGTCTATCGTTGATGATTTACAGTCTATCGTTGACAATTACAGTCTATCGCGGATGATTTACAGTCTATCGTTGATGGTTTTCAGTCTATTGTTGATGATTTATAGTATATCGTTGATGAGTTACAGTCTATCGGTGATGATTACCAGTTTATCGTTGATGATTTTCAGTCTATCAATGATGATTCACAGTCTACCGTTTATGATTTAAATTCTGTCGTTGATGGTTTACAGTCTATCGTTGATGGTTTACAGTCTATCGTTGATAATCCACAGTTAATCGTGGATGATTAACAGTCTATCGTTGATGATTTACAGTATATCGTTGATGATTTACAGTCTATAGTTGATGATTTTCAGTCTATAGTTGATGGTTTACAGTCTATCGTTGATAATTTACAGTCTATCGTTGATGATTTACAGTCCATCGTTGATGATTGACAGTCTATCGTTGACAATTACAGTCTATCGCGGATGATTTACAGTCTATCGTTGATGATTTGCAGTCTAACGTTGATGATTTACAGTCTATTGTGGATGATTTACAGTCTATCGTTTATGATTTACAGTCTATCCTGGATGATATACATTTAAGCGTTGATGATTTACAGTCTATCGTTGATGATTTACAGTCTACCGTTGATGATTTAAATTCTGTCGTTGATGGTTTGCAGTCTATTGTTGATGATTTACAGTATATCGTTGATGAGTTACAGTCTATCGGTGATGATTACTAGTCTATCGTTGATGATTACAGTCTATCGTTGATGATTTACAGTCTGCTGTTTATGATTTAAATTCTGTCGTTGATGGTTTACAGTCTATCGTTGATTGTTTACAGTCTATCGTTGATAATTTACAATTTATCGTTGATGAGTTACAGTCTATCAGTGATGATTACCAGTCTATTGTTGATGATTTACAGTCTATCGTTGATGATTTACAGTCTATCGTTGATGATTAACAGTCTATCGTTGATGGTTTACAGTCTATCGTTGATGATTTACAGTCTATCGTTGATGATTTACAGTCTATCGTTGATGATTTACAATCTATCGTTGACAATTACAGTCTATCGCGGATGATTTACAGTCTATCGTTGATGGTTTTTAGTCTATCGTTGATGATGTACAGTCTATTGTGGATGATTTACAGTCTATCGTGGATGATTCACAGTTAAGCGTTGATGATTTACAGTCTATCGTTGATGATTTACAGTCTACCGTTTATGATTTAAATTATGATGTTGATAGTTTACAGTCTATTGTTGATGATTTACAGTATATCGATGATGAGTTACAGTCTATCGGTGATGATTACCAGTCTATCGTTGATGATTTACAGTCTATCGTTGATGATTTACAGTCTTTCGTTGATGATTTACAGTCTATCGTTGATGATTTACAGTCTATCGTTGATGGTTTTCAGTCTATCGTTGATGATTTACAGTCTCTTGTGGATGATTTACAGTCTATCGTGGATGATTCACAGTTAAGCGTTGATGATTTACAGTCTATCGTTGATGATTTACAGTCTACCGTTGATGATTTAAATTCTGATGTTGATAGTTTACAGTCTATTGTTGATGATTTACAGTCTATCGTTGATGATTTACAGTCTATCGTTGATGATTTACAGTCTATCGTTGACAAATACAGTCTATCGCGGATGATTTACAGTCTATTGTGGATGATTTACAGTCTATTGTGGATGATTTACAGTCTATCGTGGATGATTCACAGTTAAGTGTTGATGGTTTACAGTCTATCGTTGATGATTTACAGTCTATCGTTGATGATTTAAATTCTGATGTTGATAGTTTACAGTCTATTGTGGATGATTTACAGTCTATCGTGGATGATTCACAGTTAAGTGTTGATGGTTTACAGTCTATCGTTGATGATTTACAGTCTACCGTTGATGATTTAAATTCTGATGTTGATAGTTTACAGTCTATTGTTGATGATTTACAGTATATCGATGATGAGTTACAGTCTATCGGTGTTGATTACTAGTCTATCGTTGATGATTTACAGTATATCGTTTATGAGTTACAGTCTATCGGTGATGATTACTAGTCTATCGTTGATGATTTACAGTCTATCGTTGAAAATTTACAGTCTACCGTTTATGATTTAAATTCTGTCGTTGATGGTTTACAGTCTATCGTTGATGATTTACAGTCTATCGTTCAAACATAGCAGTCTATCGTTCAAACAAAGCTGGTCGCTTCTCAAAAATTATATTCTGAATTTTTAAATGCTTGAATCAGATTAATTTATAAAATAATTTGGAAATAAGTTATTACGAATAAAATAGAAAATTACGTTCTAAGACTTTATATATTTGTTAATCTATCAATTCTTGATAACAGATCTTCCAAAATTGTTTGATACATGTTTCAAAAAAAATTATTGACCCAGAATTTTATTTCTTATTTTAACCGGTTGTAAATTGCTATTTTTAACAACACAGAAAATTTTCCTTGGGATCAAAAGATCGCTATGATAAACTGAATCCCCCCTTGTTATAGAAAAATTTACTTCTCACCTAATTCTTATTTTCCATTTAAAATAGTTATTAGCACTAAAATAATGTGTTTCGGTATGTTTGATCAATATTCAGTTGTAATTTTTTTTTTTTTATCTTTTATTTGTTTTTCAATAGTCAGGATTTTATACACCCCATAACACTACCACCTGACAATGGTATCAATGGGTAAATATACAAAATGTATCTCTGACTTATTGATTTTTAACAATAAGAATATTTTAGGTTACATATAAATTGTAATTTTATGAAGAGTCAACATTCAGAAACTATCTGTATCGATAAATAAAAGCTGAACATTGAATTCATAAAGTTTACGTATAATTTTATGGTGAAATTGAAACATAAGCATTTTTGAAGGATCTAAAAAAAAAAAAAAAAAAAAAAAATCCAAGATGGTCCCTTTTGCGGCATGAAATATGCAAAGTTCTTGAACCAATGCTTCAGCAATTTATTATTTCTATTGAAACGTTCTTTGATAACTTAAATGGTTGGAACAAAATCGTCAAGGTAAGAAACACCAAAATTAAAAACTTCAGTAAAACTATGAGAAAATGTCCACAATACATGTTTTTGTTAAAAAAAAGCAAAGCAATGTCCAAAAAAATATATAATTGCATTACCTGTTCTGAGATACACCTTAAATGGTAAAGCGATGAAATACAAAACTGTTATGAAGAAGTATAATGTGCTAATTAATCAATGTACGTAATGATGGACAGCTGTGTACAAAAATCGAATATTGAAAATATTAACATCATGTTTTACAAAATCCAAAAGTGTAATATGTCTTTCATTACTGTAATATTTAAAATTAAAGTACATGTACATGTTTATAATGTTCGTATTAACCGAAGTTGTTGAATATTGTGGCTTTCAATTTATGGAATTTACCACCTGCTAAATAATGTAATTGCTGCATTTAACATCGGTCAGTTTTATTGATGAGGACAATTGCATGTTATGCTTTGTATTATCTTTATGAATAACAAGAGAGTTGGATGCGGGCCAATAAAGCAGCTACTCATATAATAATAGCTGGATGACTTATGACATATTGGCAAATACAAATTTAAACAGAATCAAATGAATTGTTTATGAATTATCATAGTTCTAACGTAATGTGATTTGTGTACATTCTACAGTAACAAATGGATGACACAATAACAAAAAAAAAATGACTTCACTCCAAATGAATATAATTTTTAAGTATTTAAGCTTCTATGCATGCAAAACATATACTATACGGGTAACATATCAACAACCGTAGATAAATATCGCTTATTGTCAACCAGTGCCGTGCCTTTAATTTACCACTGTGAACGTAGTAGAGCACAACACATAATGCCGTGCCTTTGATATACCACTGTGAACGTTTTACAACACTAAAACCAGTGCTGTGCCTTTGATAATTACTGTGTAAACCATACAGCAAAACAAACAGTGCCTTGTCTTTGGAATACTACTATGTACTTCAAACAGTACAAAGCATCAGTGCCGTGCATTTGATATACTACTGCGAACGTTAAAGAGCATAACAACCAATTCCGTGCCTTTGATAAACCACCGTGAACGTCATACAGAACAACACATAAGGAAGTGCCTTTGATATACCACTGCGAATGTACAGAGCACAACCAATGCCGTGCTTTTGATAAACCACCGTGGTCGTCATACAGAACAACACATAGTGCCGTGCCTTTGATATACTAGTGTGTACGTCATACAGTACAAAAATCAGTGCCGTGCCTTTTATTTACCACTGTGAGCGTCAAAGAGCATAACACATGATGCCGTGCCTTTTATATACCACTGTGAACGTTATACATCACAACAACGAGTGCCGTGCCTTTTATATACCACTGTGTGCGTCATAGAGCACAAATCTAATGACGTACCTTTGGTATACCACTATGAACGTTATAGCGCACAACCAATGCCGTGCCTTTGATATTCAACTGTAAACGTTATAGGCCACAGAACCCAAAGCCGTGCCTTTGATATTCCACTATAAACGTTATAGAGCACAAAACCCAAAGCCGTGTCTTTGCTATACTACTGTTAACGTCATAGATCATACCACCTAATGCTGTGTCTTTGATATACCACTGTTAACTACAGGATACTCAGCGGCCAATAGTCTTAGTACTTTTTGTATGTGCCGTGATTACAATTATATATTAAGATAAAAAAAAAAGGAATTGATTTCAGTAAGTGGTCGACATATATAACCTCAGAATAATTACTTGTAGCTATAGTTTGTATAGATGATATTTTAGTTCATATTTTTCGAAATTATCACAAGATGTCCATTGACGCAACATGAATGAAGTTACTAATAGTATATAACATTAAACATCAAATTACGCTTTTTAAACTTGATAATGTAGATACAGTTAGACTTTTTTTCAAAGATATTGTTCTGACGGGAAGTTACATAATATAATACTGCATTTGAAACTAGCATGATACCACGAACCGGGATTATCATCTGTAGTATTCTAGAGAAGTTTTCCGAATTTTATTAACCGATAATTTTGGCTTTGAATTTAAGATTTTGTGAGAGTCTAGGTTTTAAGTATCTAGACGTCACTTATCATGCTTATTATATAAGAGTCTTTATGAATTTTAGTGAAATTTTCAGAAAATTCCCGTATGAGAAATGTTGAAAACCCCTTTTATTTACTGATCAATAAAAGTTATTGTTTTTGACAGATACTATTTATAACGACTCTTGAGATAGTTTTTAGTTAGCATTTTAAAAGACCTGAATCAAATTTAAAAAAAAACATCTTGGATGTCTGATTAGTTTTTGTATTTAACCCTATATTCAACTCAAATGAATACCTGGATGTTAAAGTGCACATGGAGACACCATTAACCTCCCACAGTCTAAGTTACTTATATAGATATAGGAAGATGTGGTTGGAGTTCCAATGAGACAATTCTTCACCCAAATAGTTTATAAAGGTAAACCATTATAGGTCAAGGTATGGTCTTCAAAGCGGACTCTTGACAACTAATGTACATCAGATTCCTGACTTAGGACAGCTGGATTAAACATTGTATACATGTAATACATTACAGGTAGTCGAATACTTTTTTTGCATGTGTGCAGACTTTTGTATGACAAAGTTTAACCAACTTCTAGTGGGTTTGATAGCTCATCCCCTTTCACATTGGTTTTATTGACGATCTTTCTTCAATCCAATTTTCTTATTCATGCATTCTATTTTCTACTGATGAATATGAATTCATGTTTGTAAGGGACACCAGCATAATCCGTATGATTGGCAATTCGCTACTTATTCCCACATGTATAATACATATGTCTTACAATCTTTTCTTTACGTTTTTGTGTTTTATTTTGCTAAATGCATTGAAACTAACTGTTTGTGTTCCAAGATATTAAATCATCACTTTAAATCTCACCATTTATTTTATTCATACATCGTGTACATAATACATATTTCTGTTTTACTTTTAAAATGTAATTGTTCAGTTTGTCCTTTTACGAAACGTTACATTAACAAACATACACTTGCACATGTATATTTGTCTTAAAATAACAAAAATAAAAAGTTTTTGGTAGATGTACATTACATCATTGTTAAACATGTTTAAGCATGTGTTGCACTTCCGACAACGTTCGATTGTGTTTTCAGACACACTATGTTACATTGTAGACAATTATAAATACATAAATAATCTTAATAGATATAGGAAGGTGTGGTGTAATGTCTAGAAATGTAATTATTGAACTGTAAATGTACTTTATTATACTTTAGGTTTATTTTTCATTTACTGAACTACATTATTAAAATAATAACATACAGAACATTTTGTTTTATCAATAAATCATTAAATTTTATATGTAGTGTAAACTATGTATTTTGAATACATCTATGCATTACATAGACCATCTGCAAAACTTACTATGGACAAAGGAGAGAAGTTTCTTCTAATTTTACAGTACTATGAACCTTAAAATTACCAGTGCCAATCAAAATAATACGAACATTCACATTTGCACAATTCTGACGATTTTTTCTTGAACTTGCAACTTTTAATATAAAAAATGCGATCAATTATGAAAATCTTTTTAACCTTTAAATGAAGTTCAAATTCCTCAAAACAAGTCACAGCTAACGGAAGTAATTAAATGTTGCAATTTATTTTCTTTCTTCTAATAAAATTTTTAACCAATTTTTTTGCGTGATTAGTTTTTTGTTGAAAAATGCACAATATAATTATTTCATTTCAGGAACATGTCAATCTTGTTTAAATGTTTATAAAATGCAGTGTACATTATACATGTATAATGTTTCACTATTCGTGTAATTAAAGACAGAATCAAGAATATACATTTTTTCAGTTCAGTAATAGATATTTATTACATTAATGTCCTTGACAACAATTTTAAAACTAACTTTAAAGATGAAAATGCCATAGAAATAAATATATTTAATACACGAACAGTCAATACGACATGTAATATGAGAGATAGGCAAATGATACTAGAGACACAGTCAAACTCAAAGACGAATAAACACCATGACTAAAATGTAAAAAGGCAAACAGACAAATGATAGTACACAATACACAACATAGACGACTAAAGACTAAGCAACACGAATCCCACAAAAAAACTGGAGATTGATCACAGGGGTCCCGGGAAGGTAAGATTATCTAAACGTGGAACCCATCTACTGATTATCAGGTTATGTGAATGTTCATATCGTAAAACATCTGCTGTGAGTCACAATACCAAGATTTGTGTCGATTGAACCTGTATAATGTGTGTAACCTGATGATCGATGTATTGGGTTGTGTTTGCGTCTTTTGGAAGTGTTTTCTTAGTTTCACCAGCAACCAGAAGTTAGCTTGATTAATTCGGGTCAAATATCAACGTCGGATCAACAATTATGACGTCGCTGATATGTCATGGTCAATGTTATTAAGGCCGGATCAACTTATTTGACGTCAAGAAGCCGTGATACGAAATAATATCAAATGCTGATAAGAGGGATATAGATAATGGGACGACCGATAAAACATAAGAAAGGGGTAAAGGATTCCAGAGGGACAATCCAAATCATAGATCGAAAAAGTAAAAATATAAAAAAAATAAAAAAAAATAGTACATAACACACAATATAAAAACAGAACACTTAGCAACACGCATCCCACTAAAAACTGGGGTTGATCTCAGGAATGATATGCAAATCCTTATCCAAAGGTGACACTTATTATATTTTATATATTGACCGTTTGTAGATATTACACAATTTGTAAACACCAGACATAACAAAAAAGTACACACATACGAACACATAACAAAAGGAACATCTACGAATTCAAGCTCACATAAATAGTTAGATAATAAAGATAACAATATAAACTCATCATGTGTACCAGGTTCATCAAAGTACGGTTAATATGTTATCTGTTTGTCGATATTGCACAATTTTGTTTCAACATACGAGAGGAGAAAGGACAAGAGGATGTTCTTTGAATAACGATTTTCATGCTTTCACAAAATTATCAGACATGACAGATAATACTTATATTTACTAACACATTAGTTTTAATAGATTCCATTCTACAAGAATATCGATATGATGCCCATTAAGTTTGATCCTTTTACAAAAGGTTTTATCGCGTTTCCGTTCAACAAAATGCATTATGATACTAAAAGTCTGTTTGTAATTTTGTAATATATATATGCAGCCTGAAATCAAATATGTACGATTGACAATTTCAGGTAGCAATATTAAAAGCAAAATGGTAGTAGTGTACAGCTTTGCTCTATGCATATTAATGTATTTTGAATATATTACAGGAATTGTTGTCCGGCAAATATCCTCTCTGCATGTGGTTGCGTATGATGATACTTACGAAGATGCAAGATCTGTTCACACATTTGACGTAGATTCTCATATTGAGTGCGTAATGAAATGTTCAAATGAAGACCGGTGCGTATCATATTTCTATAACATAATCATGAACACATGTATTCTATATGCAGACCCTTTCACGTATACAAGAAGATCAAAATATGGAACCGGTTGGATGTTTTTCAAAACTTTTATTAGTAAGTAGATGAATTAAGTATTCTTCTGACTAATTCATAAAATAAGGACACAAGTAGTATATGGCTGTTATCAATTCATCAATCGATATAATTTTAATAAATCTAGGCAAAAAAAACATAAAACGTTCTCTAGGATTTATTATACAATTGATCGGTTCAGCAAGCTATACAACCATGCTCAATACTTCATGTTCTACTACAAAAAATGCCAGTCTTAACTCGGGAATGTTCGTCTGATATGTTTGAGCTTTTGATGTGGCATTTTTTAAATGACTTTCCGTTTTCACGTTTCTTTAGATATGGAGTTTTTGTTATTTTTCTATTGTTTTATTTGTCTTTACTTATCACTTGAAATTACAAAATATTGCAATAATAGATATTACTGATTGATCCGATGCTTAAATATATCATGTATATGATTTTAAAATATTTCCAGAATATTGAAAAGCTTTTTTTAGATTATAAATGCATGGTTTTCGCTATACGTTGTTATCCCGAAAGTTGTATGTTCATTGTAAACAGTTATGCAGAAAACAAAAAACATAGATTTCTATATATTTTTTGTGAATTTATATACTGAGAGAGTATGCACAAATTGACATTAGATAAAAAAAATCCAATTAAAAGAACCATAATCTAATTGTTTTACATTCATGATTTTGGTGCCATTTATAACTGACCATGCGGTATTGGATTCGCTAGTTGTTGGAGGCCGTACTGTAAATATCTATGTCATTTGGTCTACTGTGAGGAGTTGTCTCATTAGTTATCATACCACAGGATCTTTTCGTTTATATAATCAATGAAAAAATTTCTAATATTTCGACTCTAGTGTTAATTTTAAAAGGTATATGTCAAAAAAACATATCAACTGATTATTCCCTGGGTAGTTAGACGACTGTACATGTAGCAGGTTACGTCAAGATAAGCTTGGAATATTGATAGTTTTTGTAACAAGCAAAAATCAATAAAATTATAACGTTGTTAAAAAGATCAAAACAAAAAGATCTAAACGGCTTTCAAATAACAAATCTAACTAAGTCCAAACAAGAAAATGAATGACCAGATGTATGTACTAATATTCGATTTTAGGCCATATAAGAAAATACCAGTAGTGTATCAAATTTGGAACTCTCATGTTATCGTTTATTCATAATTTTAATGAATAAAGCAAGATTTTTTTTTCTTGCATATTTTCATTGCAAATGTTAAAGTATAATTAAGCACTTCAATACAGTAAAATTAAAGCGGGAAACATGTAGACATGATAAACAGATCACAAAATAAAGCATGTTAAGTAATCTTAATGTATATATATATTATAAACTGAAAGATGTATATGTTCCGGACCATATGAGTATTTGGACCATACGCGTATGGTCATGACCATATGGGTATATACTCATATGGTCCGACCATACGCGTATGGTCGGACCGTACGCGTATGGTCGGGGGTAATTAACAGGTACATTTATATGCTTTACTCTTCATATAACCCTTCTAGATGTCACGTCATTAAAAAGACACTACCAAAAGTCATTTTATCATAGATCTATCAAAAAATAATAATAACAAGATTAACAAAATAAAATAAGCAGTTTCACACAGTAAATTTCATTACTATTCAAAACTATAGTAAACACATTTTTTTTCATTACCGATAATAAATTATGTTTAATATTACAAGTGAATGGCAAAATGTCGACCTGGGAAGATAACTTCCAAAAATATGTTAATGAACTGTTACACAAGAAGTCATCTGTTTTACTATAACCTGACGTAAAAGGCGACAGGATAAAGTCTAATACTTTTCTCACTTTTAAAACTTAATATAATAAGCATTAGAAGTGTAATATTCAGAATTTTTATACTTATACGTGTTTTGATTTAAAAAAAAATGAATGACGTCAACGGCAAGGACACTAGTTTATTTTTTTAAGTTGTCTGGTGATATGATATACTTCAGTCATGTTACGATATTGGAGATCTAGAGGTTTTTAAAATCACCGTAGACACATTGGAATGACCTAGGCCCCAAGAAAAAGCCATGGAACATGTACCGTGTGGAAGTAAATGTCACCCTACGCATACATGCAAGAATACAACTTAGCCATGAAAACTAACTTTAGCATCGATATTTAATGTTATCTGAATTGAAAATAATACAATTACATGTAGTAATCATTGTTTTTTATAAAGTTTTCTAATGCATATTATTGAAAAAAATACCTGTATGGTCCAAATACTCATATGGTCCGGCCCGTTTATAACCAAACGAGTATATACTCATATGGTCCGACCATACGCGTACGGTCGGACCATACGCGTTTGGTCGGACCATATGAGTATATGCATATGGCCATGACCATACGCGTATGGTCCAGATACTCATATGGTCCGGAACATATACACTGTTAAAAGCAAGCACCTCTTAATAAGAATTTAGGGTAGAAGTAAGAAATTTACGTGATATATCATCCCAAATTAATTTGAGAAAATAAGAATTTTGAAGTTCTGGATTTCAACACATATTTATTTGATATTCTAATATGACATGCTAATTTCGCTTTGTAAACAACACCGTGATAAAATTCTACATATATATATATACAAAGCGCAGATTCAGAGCTATAATGGATGCTACAAAATACTCCCAATGTAAATTCACATATACCGGAACCTTTTTTTGCAAACGCCATGCAGATTTTATTGTTTTAAAAACTGCAATTGAAGAAAATGACTACATAACTTTTGTTCTTATTTGGATCCATAACAAAAAGAAATAATGCACAGGAGGGCGGAGAAAACTACACAAACAAATTATAATAAAAAATATGGCGAAAGTCCGTTTATGCTTTTGCACATTAAATTCATTTCAAAACATGACGTCATACAAATGAAAAAAACTAAAGCTGATAGTTTTTCTGTTACATGCCCCATCGAAATTCGAATACTATTGCTTTAAAATTTTGATGTAGTTTTTTTTTATCTTATTGTATTATTTGTATTTTTACTGATCTCATCAAATAATTATGGCGGCTCCTTATTTAAGAATATCAACTCTGGAATGGCGGTAGCTGATGATAAACATGTAAATAAAAAAAAATGTTAGGTTTTGAGAAATATTAGAGCTAAACACATTTTTTCAAGCGGTTATTTACGAAATAATTCAAGCACGCTAAAGATGTAACAGAATATTTCAACTTGATCTAACAGGGAGTAAAAAAAAACCAGCCACATTCATAGCATACCCGCCTTCGCTTTATAATAATAAAAAAAACAACATTTAATTGTCCTACAAGAATCGAAAAAAATCGTGGAAGCCACAGATTTGTTGTAATTTCACGCACCACCTTGGCCGTGGTATTCGTTAATATTATTCCTCGATAAGCTCAGCAAATTCGAATATCACGGTCCAGGCCATGTGTTTATTTCCAACAAATCTATGACTTCCGTGAATTATTTCTTAAATCACACATGTTGCGTATGCATTTTAAATTGTAGAAGCAAATGGAAGATGCAAGGCTGATTTCTTCTATTATCGATATCTAGATATTTGCTTTAAATTCTGACCCGCCATTGTGGATTCTCACGTGACTGGGGTTTGTAATGTATCCGGAGAAGAACTTGTACGGATTGATTCTGAAGAGAAACAACAGTATATAGAAATTATCACAGGTACAAATATGTTTCAAAAAATCGTTTGTGAACTCTACATGAAATACCCGAGATCTTGTTATCGTTATTTGTTAGTATCTACGACTGTGCTTACCGATTGCAAAACCAGTATTTAGCTTCAGCATGTTTAGTAAAAAACTAATAGCAAACATAACTGTTTATAGCCATACTATTAAATCAAGAAAATATGTTTACTATACCAGCTTACTAATAACAAAATTATTTTTACCAGTGCTTTTTTTTCGCGACGTTCGCACGAAAATAACGCATTTTAAAATCTTCGTCGATGTGTAAAACTTATATCATTCCTTATTTATATAGACAGAAGAAACATACTACCGGTAAACACAATGTTCTTGACGTCCACTAAGGACAAGGTTTTGAACACCATACATTAAAATTAACAATAATAAACACTGTCAAAATCGATAGTGTTTTGAAACAGACACATCGTAATGTTTAACAAATATGTGACGTTGACCGTACAACTACTGATTTGTTTAGGGAAGTCAATATTTGGAATTAATAGAGGACTTGCTGGCGCTCTAAATTAATGCGGACAACATTTTGTATTCGTTTTCCAATATTTATATTGTTTTTTATAATACAATATATCCTGATAATTTATTATTATGTTGTAAAGATTTACCTAAAGTGCAAATATGGTTAGTTGTGGTTGGTGCAATCAAATTATTGTGTTATACGAGCCTGCCTAATGTATCAAAACTACTGAGGTTTTATTACGACTCAATGTTTTGAATAAAGAAATGACCTGCTAGCATACTTAATTCATGCAGACATAATTGTGTCGTCATTGTGCTCCAATATTACTGTCATCGTTATTACACAATCCATCCTGACATAGAAATAGTACTGATTTACTATTAGGCTTTATATATTAACATAATAAAAGTCCGCTTATCAAGTTGACCGGTCTAATCAGTTCTTTATTATGTCACAGTTTAATTTGACCAGTCTAAATGACTGATAAGCAAGTTAACTTGCTCTACAGGTGAGAATTGAATCCATCTGAATGGCGCATTGTGTTTAGTTATTCTTGTTGAAAGTAAATAGGGAAGTCCATCAAATCCCTTGGGTATAGTCAGCCTTAAATGGAGTATGTTCTTTTGTTATTTCGTTTTTGTTGTTGTTATAAACCTTTTCGACTTTGTCAGTTTGGTGCATCTTTGGCTTTCACATATTTTAAGATGGTTGTCACTATGGCATAGTGACCTCTCTCTACAAGTTTTAATGATTTGTACATGCATATTTACTTTTTCAATGAGTTTTCCGTATGACGATACGCAGGGTTCTATTTCTAATTTCAGCTGACATTGGTCTAGTATTTAACCATGCTATTTGTGTACAAGGCACAAATATGATAGATCCTTCAAACAAATGGACATTTAATGATGGGAAGTTGATGACGTATTCTAAATGGGGCGAAGGTCAACCATCTGCAAATGGAACGTTTGTACGTCTGGTACGATATAAGAATTACACCTGGTTATCTATCGTTGAAGAGAAAAAGTGTTCATACATTTGTGAATATAACTGACGTGTTAAAATACACATGATGAAAAAATCAATTACCATCTACATACCATCATATAGTTACGATTATTTTGAATTTAATGTATGAGTCATGTTGTAGACTCCATTTAGTCCCCGGATTTTTTTTGTGTTATTAAAATTTGCTGCTACAAAATGTAAAAAAATAATATAAAATAGGGAATGTATCTCCCTCGTGCAAAGCTCTGATTCCTTTAATAGATTTGGCTATACTTTTTGGATCCTTTCGATTATAGCTCTCCATCTTTTATATAAGCTTTGGATTTCAAATTGTTTGGCCACTAGCATCACTGAAGAAACATGTATTGTCGAAATGCGCATCTGGTGCAGTAAAACCGGTACCGTTAATGTTATTCTGTTAGGTCTTATTCCATTGGTCAATTGATGGTTTAATAATGACTCAGTAATCTGTTTGAATCTGATATCAGCCTAATGATTTATAATATAGTCCGCAACACACCAATACTTCCTACGGTATTATGTTCAATCGCGGAAAATATTTGCATGGAATCTGAATGAAAAACATTATTTCACATACGGAATTTTGTTAGAATAAGCCAAAAGTATCAATCATTATTTTGTGTGTATCAAAACAAAATATGAAAGACATTTAAGATTAATGACGGCAGTAACCTGAAAATTGTAACATGTGGTTAAGAAAATTTACTTCATACCGATCTTTTCATGACACTCTTTTATTTGGAAACAATTTGATCACGTCTTCAATGGAATAATCACGTTATGTCATGATTTGCTTCATATTTGAATTTACTATGATAAGATCGTGTATGTGCGTTCAAATTACTGGGGCGGGAAAACAATAACCAACTAAATTAAACCTTTGTCTGTCCTTACGACAATTGATAGCAGATGAATACAATGTGTGTACACTGTATCTAGTATGGTTGCAATTAAAACCATTGGGCAAGATATTCTCAAAACTATACTAGAAGAACACTCATTACAGTCAATACTTTTAATTTTTATGCCCTACATACGATAGTAGAGGGGCATGATGTTTTCTAGTCTGTGCGTCCGTTCGTCCGTTGGTCTGTTCGTTCGTTCGTCCGTTCGTCTGTCCGTCCGTCTGTCCCGCTTCAGGTTAAAGTTTTTGGTCAAGGTAGTTTTTGATGAAGTTGAAGTCCAATCGACTTCAAACTTGGTACACATGTTCCCTATGATATATTTTTTCTAATTTAAATGCCAAATTAGAGATTTTACCCCAATTGCACGGTACACTGAACATAGAAAATGATAGTGCGGGTGGGGCATTCTTGTACTGAGGACACATTCGTGTTTGTATTAATATAAAATAGTGTAAAATATATTTGAAGGTGGTAATGTAAGAATGATTTTAAAAGTTCGATTAAAAAACGAGGTATTCTAGATTTACAAATGTTGCTAATACATGTATGCATTGGCCTGCCTGTACAAATCATTTGATTGAAGACTGACCATGCATTTTCATTCTTAGAAAATGCGTTCTTTAAGTACAATGGTCATCTTGGTCAACATTGTCAGATAAAACGTTGTTATATGTAAGTAACTTAAAAATTAGAAAAGTAAGTATAGTCCGTCTCATATTTTAACTAAGAGCTATAGAGAATAAACACAAAACTTAACGACAAAAAAGATATGATTTTCAAATGTGAACTTTCCATTTCTGTGGAGGAACATGACAGCATCGTTTTCATACGGAGTATAAATCTTCGACTTGATACTATACTCCAGGGTTTGTTTTTTTCCCATCACAGTTTTTGTTGATGTATAGTTGCTTGTAAACCAAGAGTTACACGCGGTGAAATTGAAATCATCCCTTTATACGTGTCACGGACGTAATCACCAGTTGGTTGACCGTTATGAAATACTGTCACCTTATCATCACAATTCGTGTTGTTTACTCTTTAGGTTTCTATGTTTTGTCATGTGTATTATTGCTTGTCTGTTTTTCTTTTTCATTTTTAGCCAGGGCGTTGTCAGTTTGTTTTAGATTTATGAGTTTGACTGTCCCTTTGATATCTTTTGTCCCTCTTTTATAAACTTAACTGTTTTTTGTACATAGTAGAAAATCACTAATAAGAAATTTAGATACCATAACAGTGAGAATAAAAATGCAGAATGTATCAAAGAAACAGTAACCAGACCATAGAGCAGAATACAGACGAAGGCCACCAATGAGTTCAGAACACAGCAAGACAATTCCGTTCTCAGAGGCGTGCTTCAGCTGGCGCCATAACCAAACAATGTATACAAGTTCAATGATGAAGGACCTCATACGTAACTCCTAAATATATCAATGAAGTCAACACGTAAACATCGTTCAAAACTAACAAAGGCCAGAAGCTCCTATCATGTCAATTTAACAATAACAGACATTTTGTTATGGATAAAAAGCATCAAAACAAAACCATAAGTAAAAGATTCAAATGTAGTCCATCAAAACTGACTAAGTCATACAATATATATATACCAAAAGAACAAATAGATAAATAGACACATGGTATCAATAATTTATTTAGCAAAAGATCAGTGGTTGATGTCCCAGCCAGTACTCGCATAAAATAACCCCTTACTTGAGGGAGGGTTCTTCCCAACCTGATAAATATAGAATAAAGGACTTTTTGTTTTTGATACTGACTTCATCACTGTAAAATATCAGGTGAGCCCGACATTGACTAAGGGACTTGTTGAAATAAAATTAAAAAAACGGCGAATTTACATTTTTTTACGCATGGTATGGCTGTATTATGTCAGGTAGGTGAAAGATGTTTCCATTCGTTTGATTTGTTTGAACTTTTGACTTTTATTTCTTTGATAAAGGACTTTCTCTTTGAAATTCACTTAGAAACTGTCAATTTATCGTGTGTTTGTGTGCTTGCGTTCTGTGATGGGGAAGCGGTCATTCTTTTTTTTTAGGATTTTTCTTTAACTCTTGCAAAGAAGAATTTGATTTGCGCATGAAAATAAAAATAAAATAAGTGCAAATAAGAGAAAATGGAGTTACATATATTAGTCTAGGCTTTGAATAAAGTGAAATACAATTGGTCACGTATCAGAGAGCAAACAACATATGATTGATCAGTTCCCGTTGAATGTAAATAAATGATATAGATTGAATTTCTAAACCAGTAGCAACTTTCGTACAATTTTAAAGTTTTACCTACCTAAATATGATAAAGGAAACGAATCACTGTCGTCTGAATGTGATTAAATTATTTCTAAGAGTTGTCTTTCTTTATTTGTTATTTTTGTTTTTCACTAATACCAAAATTAAAGCGCCTCTAATATATATATGGTGAAGGTACTGACACATACAATTTTGTAAAGTGTTATTTTCGTAGTTATATATGAATAAAACATAATTCATAAGTAAACCTACATCTTATTACACAAACTTACATTAAAATTTAAGTGATAAGCATAAGTACATATTGTCTGCGTGGCATACATTTAGAAACACACATAGTATCTTTTATATAGTTGCTGAGGCATCAAGGCGACTACTGATTTCATGTACCTTCATAATGACAATTATTTACATATGATAAAAGTGTCATTTATACCACTGGCACTTTAACACTACATTTGTCTATGGAGTGTAGCAGAAAAAAAACCCGCATAACGAATGTATCAATTTCAGTTTGCAGTTTTCCAATCATTCGTCGACATAAACAGATACACAAAAACCCAATTAGCTTCCGACTAATCTGACAAAGATTATCACCTCATATTAATTTTATATATTGAAGCATAATATTATGGGAATGGGTTACTTGGTACATTGTAAGAACAATATTTAACCCTTCAATGTAGGTTTTTAAGAAAACATCTGTTCTATTTAAGAATTGAATGCTTCTTTTTGTAAATTTATTGGGGTGTAAAAGCGTTGACCGAAGTACATTTTGTATGAAGCGCGGAAGCGCTTCATTCTAAAAAATGACTATTTTTCATCTAAATGACTGGCATATTCCTAGTTCACTCTTTCGGATGTTATTTGATATAATAGATTTAATCTTAGACAATCTAAACACAAGTCATCGCTCTAGCATGCTTAGAAGAACTATAAGATAATCAATTGACTAGTTGGTCAATGTGTAAAATATTCTCACCAAAACAAATCGGAGTGATCTATAGACGTATTACTCTGTCTTCGCCGCTTATGTAGACTGTTTACTACATCATCTACAATTATTAAATAGCATAGATAGTTACCAAAGGTACCATGCTTATAATTAGAAATACCAATTTGAAACAATAAATAAATACAATTAACATGACTAATGTTTATGTAGTAATGAAGTCTAGTATTGATGAAGTTGCATAGCGTCTACAGCATAAAACTATGTCGAAGACATCAGTTCAAATAGCAAGAGTACAAATCACATAATTGCCATAAAAAAAGTTGTTTACTGCGTCCTTATACTGGCTATTATTAGTTATTGCGATCAAGATTATAACACAATGTTGACTGTTGTACCATATTTTTTTTTAAATTTGTACCTTCTACATGTATCATGTCTGTTTGTTTTATTCACGCATCGTTGTCTATATAATGGAATTGTATATATGCAACTGTCATTCAAATTAAAGGTTTAGCTGACTCTAAAACCAAGTCCAATCCACCATTGTCTACATAAGAAAATGCATGTACCAAGTCAGGAATATGACAGTTGTTATCCATTTGTGTTTGAACTTTTGATTTTGCCATTTGATTCAATCCACCGTGTTCTACATAAGAAAAAAACTGTATAGTCCATCAGCTGGTAAGGTAAAACTTCGGTTCTGTGTTACTCCCCAGGGTACCGCAATTTTTTAGGATAAATCTAAAGAGTAATGTCTGAAGAATATTTTAAGAGGTGTAAGACTTTTGAAAAAGTGTCAAAAAGGGGTTAAAAGGGGTCTTATTTAAGGGTATATAAAAAACTTTGTTTAACACATATATACAGAAAAAATAAAAAATAACCAAGTATTCGGTACTATTTATCTTATTAAATTGAACAAATCATATCTTATTAATACGGAGGCTATTTTTTATTTAATTTTAATGTCGTATAGGACCAAGAAAAAAAAGGGGGAGGGTAATATAAAAAATTCATGATATTGAATGAAATAAAGCATACATACTAGTTTTCTTGATGAAAAAGGTATATTTTTTTACAATGAAACATAGAGCATCGAGTAACTAAAGGCAGATGAACAAAATTCAAAGGTAAGAATGGGAAAAAAACATGGAATCAATGACAAACACAACATAAGCAATGTACATCACAGTCATTAAAACACACACATTGTACTAAAAAAATAAAAGAACAGTCAAGGTTTTAAGATCTATATTAAAGTTCTTTTAACAACAAAATCACAACAGTTTAAGGTCATGAAGAAGGTCAATCCATTGATTCATCTTCATTTTCGTCAATGGCATCTACCGAATTATCATCACCATCATCTTTATCATCTCGTCATCGTCAGCCATATCAACGATTTGATTATTCTTGTTGCTACAAGCATTCGTACATTTGCAGCCATCTGTACAGGATAAACCTTGTCGAACACATGAACATTTTTTGGTGGCACAACCAGCTTTACATGAACAGATTATCAGTATCAATAAAGCATCTAAGGCTGGCGGTTTGTCTAACCAATTAATGCTTATCAAATCGTTCTTAACAATCCAACCATGGTTGTTTGGCGATGGAACAGTGTTATGTTGAAGAGCAGATTTCAAAATCTTTGTCTGATAGTTGGCTCGTTTGATGTGCTTTAACATAGCATCTTTTGTTGGGGGCAGTAGATGACAATGAATGTTTTTTGCATTGCAAAAAATTCTGAATCTTAATTCATTGATGTTATTATTCTCGTACCCATATGTAGCACACAAAAACCTCTCGAGAGTGTTTGACGGTTCTGCGCCTACCTCTTCAAAAGTTTCACCAAGACGGGATAGACCTTCTGAAAACTCCACAGAACGTGCCAAAACGCCGAATGCTTTGCTTTTTCCTTTACCAGACAAAGCACTAACTGAATCACGACCAGTAAAGGCGTGAAATACTGGCAATGCTCTACAAACTTTATCCCCCAATTTTGCACACATTGATTGAACATTTAATAATCTGTATTTGGAAGACGTACCTGTCAGAAGAATAATATTTGAACTGATGCAATTCTGAAAATAGCAGGCCAATACTTCCACATCAGTGTTTTTATTACAATGGAATTGTAACCTTTGTCATCTGAGTGTTTTGCACGAAGAAACATTTTTGTGTCGGCTTCTTCCTGTTTGCTTAGAATCTCAGAGCATTTTACACTTGTCACTATTTCATTTTCAACAGAAATTTTGTGACACATACTTCCATGTGATACGAATGAATCAATTCCTTCAAGTGCAAATCTATAGGATTGTTTACTCCATTCCGACACAAAGAATTCAACAAGAGCAACTTTGTTTCTACCAACTGACAAAAATTTCTTCCATTGCCGAGGACACGATTGTGATGGTCTCTGAATTATTGTTATGATTTGCCCTCCCAAGGACCTGCGATACCGTTCTAACTTTTTTATTGATATTGTGGGATACTGATCAGTGACAAAATCAATGCTGGGAGCTCTTTTTGAAACTAAAAGGATGGTTTTAAAAACAACATTTGCCAAATCAGAAAAAAGTATTTGGTATCCTTCTGATGGATTAAATGACTGCCATGCCATCAAATATCCACATGCTTTCCTCAGGAATAGCTTGCATTTGTTCAACGCCCTTTTCTAAAAGACCAGCCAGGACAGATTTATTTGTCTTTACAATTGTACCATCAATGTTTGGCCAGATAATGTTTCCTCACACAGATCATTGTTATCCCAACAGAAACTTGAAAATACACCTTTTCTTATGATACTTGGAATGAAAATATCATCTTCAATATTCATGATCATTTTTTCTGCAATAGATGTTTTTATTTCTTTAACTTGATCATATGACACAGAATGGCCAAATCTATTGATGATTTTGACAATTTTTGATGACCCAGTTTGAGTGTTTAAGTAAATTGCTAGGGCAACATGTTTTGGAGTTTTGGTGTAGCCTTTACTTTCAGAATAGATCAATTCTTGAGCAAGCGACATTATCCGACGATGTAACATCTCTGAACTAATATCAAGCTTTGAGGGTGAAATGAAGGCATATGTAGAATCATCTGTAAGTACCAGGGCAAGACAGTTGTAGATAAATCTGGAATTACAATATTATTTTCACTTATAGACTCTCCAGTAGGTGGCCAAAGAATATCAGACTTTGATTCAAGACTAATCACATTACGAATCGCTTTTGCTGCATAAAAAAACAGTTGTCACAATATCTTCCTTTCCCAATGCAGCATTCAAAGTATCATTACTTTGAACCAGAGTGCTAGACTCTATTGCAGTTTGTACAATCTGACCAGTTGGTACAGAACTGCAAAATACAAGCAGATCTCCAAAATGTCAGGTTATCACCAAATTCATTTACAAGTCGGGCTTTTAGTCTAGTAGGGTTGTACTTCAACACATGGACAACTTGAGTTAGAAGAAGCTCTCTAAAACGAAAGCATAAATCCGTCAGATTTGAGACCTGTAGTCCATGTATAATGTTTTGTTGTACCTTCTTGGCTAGAATATCGAAAGCAGACGTAAAGCTGTCTGATTCTTCCTCTACTTGTGTTTCATTTTCCTTATACAGAACTTATGTTAAAATCCTAAAACAAGATTTATGGTAGAAGAAGTCAAAGCCCGATTCCAGGCGTTAACTTAATAGAGGGTTGGTGTCCTGCCGTGTAGAAGCTTGTTTCATTGTTTCTATCGCTTCATCAGTGAGACATTTTGTTAGAGATTCTAATCTTCTCCTGTCTTTTAATGATGTTTTGTCCTGAAGACAAATAACACACTTTGACTTATCAAAATTACGCGGGAGCTTGGCCGCTGGAACATTTTGTAGCGCTATCGGACTCAAGTTTGCGCTTTTGTGAACAAGTGTTTCGTTTCAGGGTTAATATTATGTCCCGCTTCATTGTGTATAGTTGATAACATTTTTTGTGGTATACACCTTTAGGGACAACTATCCATTTACCTTTCAGTATTTCTGAAACTGCAGCTTTAACGGTAGTCCAAGTTTGATCAGAAAAGGATTTCAGGTTCCCCTTTTCCCTCGATCGATGACAGAGACATTTATCCCAACTAAAATCAAAATTTTGTTTAGGATTTAAAACAAAAGTTTGGTCCGTCATATTTTCCCTTATTCATCAAAATGTAAACAATGTATCAAAAAAGTATAGATTTAAAACCACAAGAATAGTTTATAACTATTCAATTCTATATTCAACCTACACACATGTTATGTAATATCAAAACAACTTTGTGAAATATGCAAATTTGCAAAAAAACAGCCAATAAGAGCCAAAAATATAAGATATGATCAATATAACAAGAAAGTAACAGTTATAAACAAAGAAAACAATTAAAATGTGTCAAAAGACCTATAACATTTATCCCTGCAAAAACAGGAAAAACTACCTATTTCACGAGTTTATGCACGTACATATGTTTTATTGAATAATTCATATTTTAGACGATAAATAAATACTGCAAATAGTTAAACAGTTGCATACTGGTCAATTCTTAAGTTTAATTCACAAATACGGGTAATTGAATTACGAATTTCTTTATGATATGAGAAAATATGCCTTTATTTTAACTAAAAAAATCTGATTGTTTGTAATGATAATTAACATTTTTTTTAAACAAAAAATCGTCAGTTTAACATCAAATATGATAGTTTCATATCTGTTTTTGTTTTTTATACCTATACTTTTTTTTTTAATTGCTTGATATTAATTTTTTTTAATATAAAATACTTAGTCATGAAAACTAAATGAGGGGACCATTGAAAGGGGCGTTTTTAAACCTCTTTTGGACACTTTTTTTTTAGTCTAACACCTTGTATTTTATCAATAAGATAATGAAGTTGAATTCTATCAAAAATATCGCGGTACCTTTGGGTGTAACACGCTTTTGAGAACTAGCTGATGGACTAGTACCAAGTCTAAAATATAACAGTTGTTATCCATTCGTGTTTGAGCTTTTGATTTTGCCATTTGATTCACTGTAAAGTCAACGACAATGAAACTAACATATATCTGAAAGGTCATTGGGTAACAAAATGTCAATCAAATGAAAAGATCAAAGTTAAAGACAATCTAAGATAAACATCAATAAACGATTACAACTTGATAATTGACTTATAACCTTGAAATTCGAGAATTGTTTAAATGGCGTAAGATTCACAATATGATAGGGGAACATATAGAAAAGTGGACGAAACACAACAATGAATAGAAAATAACAAAATAAAGGGAAAATGAGCTGAAAAGTAACCAGTACAGATATAGCAACATCAGTAACAGATATATACAAACATTTGACATTTAAATCAAACATGTTTAGATCATTTGTACAGTGAAATAGACACAATTATTGACTTAAGATTACCATTGAAAAACACAATTCCCAGTGTAAAGAGGCATCCGTGGAAAAGACTGTGGTTCTAAGGATAATCACTATTATAAGTTTTGTACATTATATCAAACAACAGATTGAGAAGAATCGGATCAAACACACAATTTTCCTGTACAACGTCTGTATATTTTTAACTACGATGTAGGCCGGTTTATTTTTCAATATGGCTGAGCTGGTTTCTTGACTAGAAGGAGGCAGATGATAGTAATTTGAATGTTAATTACATGTCTTTGTGAAACATGAGACATTAACTCTAACCCGTTTGACATACTTCCAGAGTGTTCCATTTATATTTTTGTTCACATGCTGAAATCAAAAGAAACATTGGTGTTACCTCTTCTCGATTTATTTTGCAACAAATGTTTTCTACAAAGAAACTTTCCAATCTGGTTACGAAAATCTTGCAGACGAAAACATAAATCATCGGATTTATAAGTGGATGAATCATTGTCAAAGTGTTACAGTAATAAATCCATCGAATTATGTGTTCCGAACGTCCATAGAATTCCGCATAAAATTCCATTATACAACCTGGTGCGTTAGCAATAAGAGTGATCGACATCACTATACTAAGTATTTTAATAGCCTTTATCATCAACTGTTCCATCATGCTTTTACACAGGTGATTATGTTGTCTCGGTATATTCTTACAATGATCGCTACATACAAAACGACGGTACAAATACATAGAAATGCCATTGGAATAGAATGCATAAATAAAGTTGTCTTGATAGCTGCACATTTGTATCACATTCTGATAAACTGGTTTGAAACAGAAATATTTCAATAACCGTTTGACGAACTGAGCCTAGATGCAATGCATCCAATAACAACTCCTTTCTTTGACGTTAATCCTCTTATAAACTACAATCCCCTTCCCTTTCGTGAATGTGACCTACCAATTAATCACATAAGCAATACGACGGATGCCATATGTGGAGCAGGAGCTGCTTACCCTTCCGGAGCACTTGAGATCACCCCTAGATTTTGGAGGGGTTCGTGTTGTTTATTCTTTAGTTTTCTATGTTGTGTCATGCGTACTATTGTTTTACTGTTTGTCTTTTTCATTTCTAGCCATGGCTTGTTAGTTTGTTTTAGATTTATGAGTTTGACTGTCCCTCTGGTATCTTTCGTCCCTCTTTTGTAGCTGTTACTTCTACAGCAAGTGCTGCATTGAGACGTTCCAAACAAATAAGAAACCCTTGAAATAATGCAAATATATATGTGCCTGCTGTGAAGTTGATCACACTTAGACATGTATACTTATATGGTTTTTCAAGTCCGGTATCAAATTCTTTCAATAGAACGTAAATGTTAGCTTCAAAAAAGAAAAATAATGTCACTTATGCTCAAATATATTACTAATTTCGACCTGCGTAACTTCGGCGATTTGTTTAAAACCATGAAGGAAATAGAATTAAAAAGCAGAGCGAAAGACGAAACTATTATAAATAGAATACGTGGTAAATGCATGCCTATATCGTATGATCAAAGATACACGATGAAAATGAATCTAAGTTCGACATATCTTAAATGAAATCTGCCCTCCAACAGCGTACATATGTTTCATACATTTTATTGATGCGTAAAAACGAGCGTGAAGGCCTTCAACTGTTTGTTTCTTCCCTGATTCCAGTTTCTTATCATTGGTTTGTATTTGCTGGTAAGAAAAAAAATAATATGCATGCCAATTTGACTGTCCTAAGTAAGATACTTCTGCTGTTAACGTATTTTTTATTTTATATTTTGTTGTACATACAAAAATTATAGGTTCAGCTTATTGAACAGATACCTGTGTATTACTGGTGAATGTGTACGTTGACTGTCCATTTGGTATATTTCGTCCCTCTTTTGGAACTTGTGCAGAAATTTTACACTATCTCTACACGCTAAAATATATGGTACCAACTCTGTGAGGTGACCGACTTGACAAGTTGCAAGGTAAACACATGTTTGTTCGTTACCAATATATCCTCATTTTACGATGGCTTTCAATATCGAATTTCCTCTTTGAGGGAACATGCAAATTCAGTCCAGTCGATTTGTGCAGATTTTTGACAAAATTGCTCAGAATGTGGTAAAAGCATGAAATTTGGCATAGTAGTAGTATATGTCATGGACAATATTTTAAGCTATGAATCCATACATATTGATGTGTTTTGTATTATGTGTTTGCCATGTGATTATGGACTTTCCGAATTGATTTTCCTCTAAGTTCAGTATTTTTGTGATTTGAATCCTAATTTCTTTTTATTTTGTATGTTTCTGTTCATAAAAAACTTAATATATTCTTCTGATTGAAATGATTCCTGTATATTGCTGATGATTGTGTACGTTGAACTAGATGACTTGTGTAGAGATATTGCACTCTCTCTGCTCGTTAAAACGTAGAGATTAAAACGTCTTGTACTAGCTCTTTGAAGGGACCTACTTGACAAATTGCAAGGTAAACAGACGTCTGTTGGCTTCCAGTATATCCCCATTTTACAATGACATTCAATATTACCGACCTTAATACGCGATGTCATCTTTTTGGGGACATGCACATTGTGGTCAGTCGTCTTTAACACCCCCCAATCAATAATTAATAATCACCGAATTCACTATATAAGTATAATATGTATAAGTAACCCTAGGCATCCTACATGAGAACTTGTTATGTTTTATTGATGCATCACATGTGATCTACATAAACTATACGTATTACACGACGCTTGAATCAACTTTTAATTTACAAACTTGAATTAAAGAATTCCAAAATCAATTACTTGAACGACTTCTACGAATAGAATTTAATTATCCCTAATAAAATTCATGTTCAAGTGTAATTTCAACACTTCAGATCTTTTTAAAGCAGATCAAGGTCAGCTGTATTGATTAATTTCAACACTTCACAAAAGCAGTTCAGCTCTATTGGTTGTTCAGAGGGATGACATTCCGAATTTAGATCTTATTCGCTTCACGTTGGTATTTGATATGATGGGATACTGTATATATTCATATGCATTCTGTATGTTCTAATAAGAAGTAATTGTATTCAAATTGGTCATTAAAATGAGGAAACTTCAACTATTAATTTTGGGGTTTCTTAATGTGAACTGCGATATACATGTGAAGCAAACACTTAGTTTCACACAAAACAGTGGCATCATTAACAAAATATGTGACGACGGGCTCCTCACGGTCTACAACCAAACATCTTCACTACAATGTGCTAAACGATGTGCTCTAAATGACAACTGTGTTTTGTTTTTCGTCAACAGAGACGGACATTGTCAGTTAAACAGTGTTATTATTTACGATACAACATCCTGTGCCAGCTCTCATGACACCTTGTGTTATGTGTCGAAGAGTGAGTTTTAAAACTTGTTTCTACAATTCTTAGGAATCTGTCTGTTTTATTTTGGTATTTGGAATAATCAGCGTGTCTTTTGTGTGTGTTCTGATAATAACATTTAGTTGACAACATACACAAATACCTCACATTTTACAAAAAGAATAAAAAGAAAACCCACCTAGTTGATCTATGCAAACGATGTCTGCATTAAAAATGTGACCACATCACTATTCGATTAATGAGCTAGCCATATCTTCTTACAGATATAAAAAAAGAGTAGCGATCGTCAGAATTGCATCAAAACTGGCGCCCTCGATGACATTAATTTTCTAGGTTATTTTTTTTATATTTATACTTGCAAGTAGGTGACTTCTAAAGAAAAAGATGCAGTAATAGTAGATAAATTTGTAGTTTAAATCAATATCACGAAGATCCGATTCATTTTTTCTCAAAATATTGTTGATTCACTGCTTAGCATGTTTCTTCTGTTTTATTATACGACACTATTCATTCCATAAAAATTTCATTCTCATAGATTGGGCAAAAATGATATAAGATATTGTAGACCTTCGTTTTTTCATGAAAAGTTTTGGTTAATACTCCGGACTCAGACATATTTTTAAAGAGGAGGATTTATCTTCTTTAACTAATAAAAATACTTTCAAGGCCTCGACAAGAAGAAAAAACCAATGCAATTGAGAAAACGAACGACCTAATTTATAACACGACAGTGTACCAAAAAGTATTACGACAAGCATCAACCATTTGTTTTAATGTTACATGTATATGTTTAATTATGTTTTCGTATTCTTTTTTCTAATTTGTTCAATTTTGTATCTTCATATTTTATATCAGAATTTGTAGTAAAGGGAACCACCGATGATCCAACTGTAGAAGGACAAACTTCAAAATATATTGATACTACATTGCAAACGACAACTGATGTTGCAATTACTGAGGGTCGGACTT
This sequence comes from Mytilus trossulus, assembly GCF_036588685.1. Classification (NCBI taxonomy): domain Eukaryota; kingdom Metazoa; phylum Mollusca; class Bivalvia; order Mytilida; family Mytilidae; genus Mytilus; species Mytilus trossulus. Next base: position 24,212,273 of record NC_086383.1, on the reverse strand, counting down.
CCAAACATATACAAATGACTTTGAAAATTGACACTGAGGATGCAACTCCTGGAGGACAGACTTCAAAATATATTGATGCTTCATTGAAAATGACCACTGTTGACGGAACTTCAAAAGTGCAGACATATATATATATAGACACACCATTGAAACTGACTACTGAGAACGCAACTACAAAAGGACAGACTTCCAATCGTATAGATACTACATTGAAAATGACCACTGGTGACATTTCAACACTAGCAGTAGAGTGTGAAATTGGATGGTTGATGTTAGGTACAGGATGTTATCAGTTTACACTAGGGGGCACACGACAAATGTGGCTAGATGCTAAGGTAAGATTATTATTGATAAGATGTATTTCAAGGCATGAATGACACCACGAATAGAATTAAGTTTTCATCATATTGTACCCACCATAATCCTATAGTTTTTTTACTTGGTTAGTATGTTATCTTATGTTTCTGGTTTATGTTTAAGCAATTTTAAACTCTCAAGTCAAAAAGAAATTAAACCAACAACACTGCGGCTTATACGAATAGGAAAAAACTACCAAGGACAAACAAGTCAATTCGCAACAGGATGCTGCTCATGAAAGTGCAAATGCAGGGATCAATTTAAGTGTGCTGCTGTCACAAGAGGATTCATTGAAGTCAATTGGAACATTTCATTTCTGTTAACATGTATTATATAACAGTCTTCAAAAATGTTTTCGCCTTCATAAGTTTTTTAAAGTCAATTGAAAACATTGGTTTAACAGTATATTGTACGGATATAGAAAGGAAATTATTGTACGAAATGCAAGCTCTTGTTATCTTACGTATCTTTTAGCATATTGAAATCACCAAACGGTAGGGGAGTGTTGATAACCATATCAAGCGTTAAAGCTGATGTTTGCACTTTTCCAAGTTGAACAAATATGTTTTTTTATTAGAACGCGCAATTGATTATATGTTAAAATTTAGCCTCATCTTAGTTTGTTAAGAGTTGCATAGTATAATCATCCGACTAGTTTTATTTTTTTGGACCATGCTTTGTATAATCGGCAATTGCCCAAGAAATGAAAAACGATTCTTTCCCGATAGCAGCCGTTAATCAATATTTACTCTGTATATACATTAAAGAATAGAATATAACAAATATATACAAATACCCAAACATGACGTTTTATCATATAAACAAATACAAATATCATCGGGCAGATGTTTCTGATAATGTTATTCAACGCAAATGACACAACACCAGTTTCAATGTCAAGACAGTACAATCTGGTTTAATTCGATAAGACCATATCATGCTGTTTTTCAGAACTATAAAAGTTATTCATTTGAATTTAAAATACAGTTATTTATAAAGTTATTTGTATGCATCAGAATGCAAGATTCGTAACCTTATCTTATTATTTTATATGTGTCTTCCTCTTATTACTGTCTGCGCATATTTAATATCATTTAAAGGTTTTGTACAATCAAAAGTATCCATGCAGTATATTAAAACGAAACGAACTAATGATTTACCTAATCAATACAAACAAAATTCAATTTATACATGACAAAAACATTGAAAATTAACTTTTTTTTAATTAAATGTTACTTTCAAATCGAATCAGTTGTCATTTTCTTTTCGTCACTTTTTCATTAAAACAATTGTTAAAGGACCTTTGTATTATCTCAAAGTTTGGCTTTGAGAAACCTTGGTAACGACACATACAGATTCGGAGAACAAACGCAATTTTGGAATAAGACAGATTTAGTTTGATAACTGCAATTATTTTACATATTTAAGCCACCTTATATAGTATCATCATTGAAAAACGATATTCTACAATTGTCTTGATTTATTTAAGATAACAGAATATTATTATCTATGTTTCCTTACGAACTCATTCAACTATTTTATGTACATTTCACTCTAAAACTAGATCAAGTGATACACACAAGACCATTTAAACATAATATTTAAACAGTCATTGAATAAACCTGAGAAATTCAACATATGTTTCAAAACAAAAGTTCCGTTTTAATTAAATAATGCACTTTAAAATGCAATATATGTACATTTGAAAAATTTTCAATACTAGGAATAGTATATAACAAATGTATATATTAAATACCCAAATAAGAAACCAGACGTTCTATCCGATTAAAGAAAGGCAATAAAAGTCGGGTACATGTACTAAGGAATTTATTTAATTAAAATTTTGAATATCAGTTCAATATCAAGACAGAACAGAACAATCAGTTTCAATTCAATGAAACCATATCGTTTTCAAAAACTGTAAATGTTATTCATTCGGAACAAATTGAAATACAGCGTATTTATTGAATTATTTGTATGCATCAACATGCAAGGTTAATAACCTTATCTTATTATTTCATATTTTTCTTCTTTAAATTATTGTCTGTTCATCCTAAAAAAATATTTCAAGGTTAGTCCAATCAAACGTATCAATGTAGTATACTAAAACAAACTAACGGTTGACCTAGTAATCAATAAACAAATTAAACAAATCAGTCATCAAAACATGGGTGCATCACTACAAACCAAAAACATAGACTATCAACTATTTTTCATAGAAAAATTTACTTTAAAATCAAATAGTTTGCCGTGATCTCTCCATGACATTTTCATTTACACAGTTCAAACGGACATGTTGCTACATCAACGTTTGGCTCCAATTAAACTTGGTGAAGACACATACAGATTCGAACTTAGTTAAATGATAAAATATACATTTTGTACCTGATACAGACTAAGAACGAATAACTTTTATCCATTCGGACGACAAATGCATGTTTTAAATTATGCTGTTTTATTGCAGGATTTGATAAATGATAAACAATGTTCTTTTATTAGGGAAAGTTATATAGTGTTATCTTAGATAAAGGATTATGTATTATGTTCTAATTCATAACTTCAAACGAACATTAATTATTTACAAAATAAACTTAACAATCTAGTATGGAATCAAACTCGCCTGACAGTGTGCAGCAAAGCTTAAATTTTATTAAAGACAAATGAAATGTAATAAATGTTCATCTGTTACTGTCTGCCTAGGCCGTTGCAGATAACGAACACAAAAAACAGTCTACAAAAATAAAATCAATTTTCATTATGCACGAATGACAAAATCTTAAATTCACACAACCGCCAAGAGTTTATCACGAAATATTTCAAGTGAACGTTTTCAAATATCATGGTCAGTTTTACCTGGACCAATAATAAAGGTTATTATATAAATATAATAATGTTAAATCAGAAATTTGTACGTGTAATTGTAAATAAGTTCTTTAACAATAGACACAACAGTAATTAATTTTCAAATTTCTTGAGTGGCTAGTTAACAAACCTTCGCAAAAATAAATTTGCAGTAAAACAAGGATTTAGACTTTTTATTTTCGTATTTTCAGTTCAATTGTTTTATGTATATTTCATGACTTTTTTTTATCAGGATATTTGCTCCTTAAATGGAGGTTACCTTGCAATCATTGAAACTGCTGAAGAAAATGTTCTCATCAAGACTCACATAGCTACTAAAGGTAATCGTATATAATTGATTTTAAAAAATGTAACCGATTATTCATTATTACAATGTTTTCGATGGATAAAAATTTCGTGGATGTGATGTAAATCCCGAGTTCAACAAACTAAAATAATGTTTTCTATTATATGTAAAACAATAACCTTACACATCCTCAAAAATGCAATTCTTCCTCAATCCACGAAAATCCTCACCTCGAAAGTATAACTCCACAACAAGATACAGAAAAGCATTCAAAATAGCCTTTATCGTTATATTTCACTAGCTTTATTTTTCAAGTCCTTATTTTGTAATTTCAATCGAACACATGCAGCAATATTATATCATTTGCATGATTATCTAAATATTTCAGTAGGCGATATCTTCTCTTCAGTTCAATGTACAAAAGGAAAGGATTTGATAAAATACTCTTTAATTAAAATACGACGACACATACCTCGTTTACACATAACATTTAAAAAGGGAAAGATTTAAAATTAACGTTCTGACATTGCTAAGCTATTTGGATATCGATGCATTTTTATTTCGGAAGAAGACAGTCTAAACTCGAGACAATTTTGATCGGAATAAGATACACTTTTGAAGTTGGTAGCACATATGGATTTGCCGCGAACACCAAGTTACCAGATGTTTTTGTGTTGTACACGTTAATACCTTTGCAATCTTTATTATTATGTTCAGTGAAGTGTAGCTTTATATTTTGCATTCCTGTACGTGTGTCCTATCAAACTCATTACTTAAAATATTCTTTATCTTGTTTTTACAACTAAATAAAAGATAAAAACTCATCAAAATGAGACCGAAGCATTTAACACATATAAGGATTAATGATAGCAATGATGACTTTCAGGACCAACAAATGACTACTTCATCGGAGGTTCTGACTTAGTTACAGAAGGAAAATTTATTTGGGAACATACGGGTCTTCCTGTCAACTTGCCCGGAAGTAATCTTTTCCATGACTGGAGAACGAATCAGCCTGACAACAAAAACGGAAACCAACATTGTATAATGCTTGGATATCAAGTTAGTTTTAATTGGAATGATGCTCAGTGTGCTTATCCTAGAGATTTTATTTGTGAAAAGTCTCCAGTATACGAGTAGTACTTATGCAACATGATCAATGATTAATGTGTACATCTTCATATGTGGTGATATGAAACCCTGCCAAAATTATCATAGAGACTGTTTATGGCTGTGTATATTATTTAATATAAGTTTTACTAAACTTACATCGTGACATGCTAGACAGTCAAATTTTGAAAAAAAGTGTATTCGGGTAAGTACTGACATCATGACAACATATGCACAATTTCGTATTTATTTAAGAATTGAATGTTCTCCTTTGTAAATTTATTGATGTGTCAAAGCGTTGACCGAAGTACATTTTGTATGAAGCGCGGAAGGTCAACGCTTTTACAACCCTATGAAATTACAAAAAAAAATTCACTACTTATAATTACATTTTTACCTAAAGGATCATGAAAACACGCCTTTTTATCAAGTTTTTATTTCATTTACATGTGCACTTTATTGTGGGACCTCGAGTCATCATGAATGAAAAGTTGCATTGTGTAATGCAATTGATTAAGAAATATCACGAGATTGCAAGTTAGACAATCAGAATAACGCATCATAATGAAACATACATCTATGTAATTATATACGTTTAGCCTGTCAACATATGCACAATTTTGTATTTATATATGTAGTATGTTTATCCTGTCTAGATACTATTGTAAGGATTTCATTTTCAATTGTTAAAATGCATTCAGAAAGATCTTTATATATTCAAATTAAAATATTGGTGTATGACCTTATGTTTTGACAATGAAAGTTACCACCTCTTTAATAAAGCATTGTTGATACAAAATTGTTTTTGTTTGTATTTAACTTATCTATTTTTTAGTGATTTAACATATTTCAATTGTACAGTATGTTAACAATATGATGATTTATTTTGTTCTTTATTAATCTTTTTTTTGTGTGCAATACTAAAACACAAACCCCAACGTACTTTGGTTCCAAACCGTACCATGAAAATGAGGTTGACGGGGGAAATATTATAAGCATTTAGTCCGTCGTATATTTCTAATGCATGAGTTGAACGCGGAAGTCACGAATAAAGACTTTAACAAAATTACCTCTCCGATGTAAAGTATAATAGTATAATTTATCGTAAGTTTACCGGGGAACTTTGTTTTATTCAACGATATTTTGTCCTAGATTATTATTGTCTTTCTTATACTGTTCCTACATCTTTTGTATGTTCATTGTTGTAATTGCAATGTATTTTAGATCAAAATTATGAGTTCCCTGTATGTTTACATATTGAGGTTTATGAGTCATTATGGTCCAGTCAGGTTATTCAATTGATTATTTATAGTAAGTCATTCGTTTTATAATTTAAAAAAATACCACAGGTTAAGGGGATGGTTGACGCTTGTTAGCGCGTTAAAGTGAGGAGCCTGATGTTTTATTGGTTGTCTAATTTTGGTATGTTTCATACATGTTCAATAGTCGATCCAGCGAAAACAAAACAAAACCGAGGAAGATATAAACATTAAACACAAAGGGAACGGAGAGTCTGACTCACAACGAACAGTGAGCTATTTTAATGACCTCAAATGATTAGTGGAAATCAATTCAAATAGGAAAGGCAACGTTCTTATCTATATAAAAAACGAGAAACATGAAGTGTCAATGAGTACTACTGTTGCCTGCTTTTTTACCTTTAATTGTTAACTTTTTTGGCATTGTGACTTAGATGGATAGTTATCTCATTGGCACTAAACCACATCTTTTATTTATAATCAATCTGAAATTGTTTAACTTATGTTGTTGGACTAATAAAGGATTTACTTAGTTGAGGTTTTGGAATAAGTGTCAAATGTTCGGACTCCTTGGTGTTTTTTCATCCTGGTACCTTTGATAACTAACCATACGATAATATATATTACCCTATAACACCTGTCTATCTTTAAAGGTAAGACTTAATAGATCATAAAAGGTCATTTGACCAAATTTAAGCAGATTCTTGATTTTCTTTCTTTTGTTTTGAGACCCAGATAATATATACCAATGCTAATATAAGGTAAAGTCCGAGCCAGCTTCTTCCCGCCATACTTTATAAATCAAATATCTGGAAAAGGAGCTCCTTGCCCTATCATTTTTTGTTGGCTTAATTTGATTCTTAAACAATACTCTTTTAGCTTAAAGTATCAGTTTTGATTTTTTGATTTATTTAATTTTAACTTAAACCACTTAAGTACATCCTTTAATCAGGGATGGATTAAAAAAAAGGAATTTTGCTATAACTTTTTTAAGCATTTTTTGGACAGACAAAATTACAAAAAATGAATAAGATATACGAAGGGAAGAGACTAGGTTACCAAATTAAGATATCACAGTCGAATGTGGCAAAGTTGAAAGGCTAGACGTGTTTAACAATTAACTCCCAAAGACCATTTATGTGATTGTTTATTAAATCAACTTGATGAATTAAATTCGTTATTGATAGACTAAAGGATTAACAAACTAGTACAGTGTTTCAGTCTAATCATTATAGACGAACGTATTAGCATACAATGTATTTTGTGAGTGTTTTCTCTATATGATTAACTTAGTATTAAACTAATAATTCGACATAATAATTAAGGTATTTAAAAATTCTTCAAATTTGTATGAGAGATTTTCATTTTCAGCTTTATCTACTTAATCATACCAAATCATAACCTAGTGTCTTTTATTAATTGTATCTCTCCTGATAATTAACTTTTTGTTGAACCAAACTGATATGTTTACAGAGTAATCGTGATAGTTAACGATGGTAAGAAGGAGAGCGCTATCATTATATTGCTCATCTGCTGTAATCATTCTTATTTACAAACCTAATAATAACTCTTAAATATCAATCAAACGAATATGTAATTGCAAAATATTGAAACTATTTAAAAACAAGTGCACTTATGCTCCTCCTTATATCTGTCAATAAGACTGAACATGTTTGACCTTTGGAATAAAATCAGAGTACACGAAACCACGTGTTTGTTTCTATTTCTGATACAATTTTGTATAAAGTGACAAAGTTCGTGTTATTTCTACTATATGTGCTGTCTTAGTGTCTGTCAGTATTTACAGTTGGGTGCAGACCAAGCATTACATGTAGACGGGCCGAAAAAGTTAACGCGGCGTTTACTCGCGTGCACTTCATGTAAACGCCGCGTTAACTGTGCGTCACTCCGAAATTGCAGTAGACATTAAAAGTAAACATGCGTTTACTTTCGCGTTTACCTCCGCGTTAACGCAAAAACGGCGCGTCTTCTAATTTTGTAAAGAGTAAACGGGCGTTTACTTTCCCGTTTACCTCCGCGTTAACGTGGAAAAATGCGCGTCTTCTATTTTCGTAATAAGTAAACGCGCGTTTACTGTTTGTAGTAAACGCCCGGTTAACGCAGATTATCATCGTTACCTGGATACCTGAGTCAGACCTAAAATATGAATTGATAAGGAACATCAAAATTAATTGACCAACTGGTCATTTCTGCTTGACATATTGACGATTAAAGTTATTTAAAAATGTCACACATTTGTATTCAACACATGTTATTTAAACCTCACCAAAATCAAACAGTTTTCTCATCTTAGACAGACTATCTCGTAAAACAAAATTATTTGATATCATTAACCAAAACTGACAATATTTACCTCTTAACAAGTTATCTTATTCTATATAGAAGTAATTCAGTTATATTTTTATGCCATAATTGACCATATAATACAATTGACAGCAATTTTTGTACCAGCCTAACGGCTATGACCTCTTTTTATTTAAAATATTGAATAGTAAACAAATTTAAATTAGTAGTTTTCATACATCAGACTAACTCGTAATATATAAGTATCTATTCGCAACAATCAAAACTGACCATATAAGCATTTATTATGTAAATCTGTATAGCCCACATAGTAAATGAGTTATATTTTGATATAAAAAAGGCAACAGTAGTATACCGCTGTTCAAAACTCATAAATCCATGGACAAAAAACAAAATCGGGGTAACAAACCAAAACCGAGCAAAACGCATTAAATATAAGAGGAGAACAACGACACAACACCGAAACGCAACACACACAGAAACAGACCAATCATCAGACAAAACACCACGAGAATAACAAATGTTACATGAAAACCAAATACATGAATTTGGGATAGAAAAGTACCGTGTCACGTCTTATCTCAATATCTCAAAAATGAGAGAAAACACAAACGACTCAACGTTAAAATGCAACACAAAGAGAAACGAACAATATTATAACAATGACCATCTTCCTGACTTGGTACAGGACACGTTTAAAGGGGAATAAAAGTGGTGGGTTGAACCTGGTTTTAAGGCATGCCAAACTTCGCACTTTAATTGCAAAGTTAAATATAGCATTGAAATGACAACATAATATTACAGGACTACAATACAAATAAATAGGAGAACATAATAGACACAGAAAAACATGATTAATAGATAACAAAAAGCATCAGGTTTAAAATTCAATACGCCAAAAAACGCGCCTTGTCCACACAAGACTCACCAGTGACGCCCAGATATAAAAGATCGAAAGTGAAAAAAGTACAAAGTTGTACAGCACTGAAGATCAAAAGTTGAAAAGGTTTCGCAAAATACGGCATTGTTTTTATGCCCGGGATAAGAACATTCTTATTATATAGAACAATTCATGCTATTGCAAACAGTAAATTTTATCAAATGAATATAAAAGAGATATACACAACGAAACTAAAGTATTAACTAATTACAGAAAACTAAACCTGAATACATAACGCCTAGATATAAAAGATCGAACGTGAAAAAGATACAAAGTTGTACAACACTGAAGATCAAAAGTTGAAAAGGTTTTGACAAATACGGCATTGTTTTTATGCACGGGATAAGAACATCCTTATTATATAGAATACTTAATGCTATTGCAAACAGTAAATTTTAACAAATGAATATGAAAGAGATATACATAATGAAACTGAAATATTAACTAATTACAGAAAACTAAACCCAAGTTTATCACAAAATAGACACACATCCGAATCAGTCCAGGCGTCAACGTAATTAATAAAATTGTGACGTCACAAACGATGGCGAAAAGGCAGAAACGTTATGCCACATTTGAATTTATGAAATTTAGAAACAGCATGACGTCACATATGAAAAACTATCATTCAAAAATGAGATAGAATTAGGATTGATTTAGAACTAAATACTGATAATTCATTTAAACAAAATGCATATTGCAATAGTTATTAATAGCAATTAACTGTAATATATATATATGTCCAGTTTGTTATGAATCCAACTTCAAACGTAAATAATCGTACAAAATTTAATATACTTAATAAAGATTGATTCACTGATAGGGTCTTTGCATCGGAACTAAACACATTGATTTCTATAAAAACAGTTGTTGGCATGACACGGGTTATGTTCTTCTCATATATTTTATGATAGTATGATACTAAACCCCTAATGGGAGGGATTGTACCTGATATTCATATGATGAAGACATAATCTTTCAATCAGTTTAATTTAGGTCTGGAGCTGGCATGTCAGTTAACTGCTAGTAGTCTGTTGTTATTTATGTATTATTGTCATTTTATTTATTTTCTTTTGTTACATCTTTTGACATCGGACTCGGACTTCTCATGAACTGAATTTTAATGTGCGTATTGTTATTCTTTTACTTTTCTACATTGGCTAGAGGTATAGGGGGAGGGTTGAGATCTCATAAACATGTTTAACCCCGCCGCAATTATGCGCCTGTCCCAAGTCAGGAGCCTCTGGCCTTTGTAAGTCTTGTATGGTTTTAAATTTTAGTTTCTTGTGTATAATTCGAAGTTTAGTATGACGTCCATTATCACTGTACTATTATGCATATTTTTAGGGGCCAGCTGAAGGACACCTACGGGTGCGGGAATTATAGCTACATTGAAGACCCATTAGTTGCCTTCGGCGTTTGTCTGCTCTATGGTCGGGTGGTTGTCGCTTTGACATATTCACCATTTCCTTTCTCAATTTTAGTATTGAGGAATTATATCATAGGTCGAAATACTGGGCCAGTCCCGATTACTTTTGACAGTGGTGGATCCAGGGGGAGGTTTCCGAGGGTTGGAACCCCCTTTTTTTGGACGATCAATGCTTTTGAATGGGAAAATATAGTTGGAACACCCCCTTTTTGTCTTGGATTGGGAACCCCCTTTTAAAATAGCTGGATCCGCCCACGATTGATCAATTTTCATCTTCATGAAAAGGCGGAAAACAGCCAATTATTTAAGTGTTCTTTTATTTCTGCAGGAAAACCAATAATCATTTCTGTGAAATAAGTTGCTGGATCCATTAGTCTATTATATACAATAATAACACTTGCTCTGATTCACTTGATGATGTTTCTTTTTTTTTTAATTTGAACTCGATTGACATATTGATAGATACAACAGAAAATTGCAAATCATCAAAATAACAATAAGCAAAATAAGTAATAGACAAAAATCATAAAACAGAAAACATTGGCCCTGAGGTCTTAGATTATAGAACTAAGTCTAGTGTTCCGGAAATCATGGAATTGTGATACTAGAAAGTTTATCAGATTTCGTGCTCATTTATTGATAAGGTAAACAAATCTTTAAATGAAAATGTTAGGTGTGCTTTTCAAGTATTGAGTCTGTTAGAAAATTGACATGTTCAAATTTGTTTTGGGGAAAATGAAAAATATTTATCTATAATTACCAAAATTTTGCAGTGTAAAAATATATCGCATAATCGGGAATAAATAAACTCCTAAAAATAACTGGAAATAAAGATATTAATTAAAGAGATTTATAACAGAAACAATTTGTTATAAAACGCCAAACGGATAGCTTGATAAGTACCCGCCCCGATGCATTTAAAGCATACCATACGGGTTTTACCTGCTTTTGAAAGCTGTACGATGACATGCAATTGTTTACACCGCTATCATTAAACATTTTGTTTACAGTTAATCGTTTCGTCATGGGCAAAACATTTTCAAAAATAAATCTCCAAGACATCATTTAATATTCAACCGATATTTAAGGAAATTCAAATTATGGTACGAACGGACCCAAGTGGCGACCGTGTCAGATGAGAATGCGGTTTTGGAGCGAAGCGGCACCGTCGACGTCATACATGTATGGGACTTTGTTAGTACTTATATATTCTTTTTTTTTCAATGGTAATATGCTTAAATCACGCATATTTCTCTCCTTTTAGACTTTATGCGAAAAATGAAGAAAGCACTCTGAATTTCTGACCGTTCGTATTTCCTGTTTTAAAGAACGTTTTGCATCACTTGTTTACATCGTCAAGGGTGCTTTCAAACACGCCCGCGTTCCAAGGTCGTCAACGCTATTTTTGAGAAGACCCCTGAAAACGACCGTTTCCAAGGCACTCGTCGTAAGCAACATGCGCAAGTTTGCAAGTTGGACGAGTAAAAAGGATAGAAAACAACGCAATAAAGAGAGTAAAAAGTAGACATCTTTGTCATATCAATAGTGACAATAGTCTCTTGTTTGTTAACAGCCTACAAACCGTGTGAAAAGGAAATCACTATCTTACATTTTTAATACAACCATAAGCAAAGTTAAAAAGGATATATGCATCACGTTTTAAGTCTGTCCGTCCGTCAGTCCCCACTTGTTCGCGGCCCGTGTCGAACTAAATCAGGTAACTTAAACATGTATACAGATATACAGTTGATCCAAAAACCGATGATTTCAAGTATAAAATGCATTGCCTTGAACTATAGAACTGATGTTTAACACACTTAGTTGAGAGATGTATTATGAGATGGCATGTTGTTCTTCATAAATTAAATCAGTTCATTTTGACAGTAGCATTGACATTTGAGCCGTCACGTTTTCAAACATTGTTTGATTCGTTCTTGTCTGGTTTGTGTCCGGTCCATATATTTTGAACCTTTGAACCAGGGATTTCCAAACTAAGTATGCATATACATCATATAATAGGGGATGGTCATAAACTAAAATCAGGTCACTATGATATAGATCCAATCATAATGGAGTCCTGTCCACGACATATATAGCTGCATAACTAAGGATTTACATTGTTAAGGGCCTGTTATAGCTGACTATAGGGTATGGGTTTTGCTCATTGTTGAAGGCCATACGGTGACATATAGTTATTTTGTGATTTTTAACAACATAAGACAGTCGAAATTCATATATAAAACTGACCCTGTGAAGCTTTTGTTTTAATTGAACCACTTTTGATACTTCACTGTTACTGACATAATTCTGTGTAACAGATGTTTACAATGATTTCAGTACATGTACAAGTTTCCTAATGCATATTGTTTTCCTTCAAAAGAACAAATTTATTAAATCCTGAAGAAAGTATGACGTATTAAGACCACTTTTGTCATGCGTACTCATACTTAGGTAAACTTACTGCTGTATTAGTTTGTTATGACGCCATGTCTTTGTTTGCCAGCTTTCATAACATGTAGTTTGAATGATGATGCACTTGGTGGTAGGCGTGACACGATGGCAATCTGTTTGGTTCGAAGTCTAATATTATGTTGCTTGCTCAAATCGTCTTGATTAGACCTATACATACATTGTACGTATTTTTGGTTTCGGACACTTTAGAGTTTTCTTTCAGCACCGATCTACATGTCAATATGAATTTTGTTAAAATTGTGATAGACCTGCTATCTATTGATGATTTCGAAAGCGTTAAAAGAGAGTTTTCTTAAAAACACAGATAGATATAACATGTAAGAGCATGAACTGCTGGTAAAGGTACAAATATTTAATAAAAGAAACTATACATGCACAATAAACATGGTGCATCGCCAACCATGATTCACACTGGTTATAGAACTCGTAAACATCACACAATTGTTCCACTAGTGTGGATCTAGCCGTCGATAGCAGCCGGCGTTAATATTAATGAGGCCAGACTTCAATAATATTCATGAGCCGTCAATAATATTCATGATATGACTTGCGTTTGAAGAAGTGTTGTTAGAAACTATGAACGATCATTATGATTAAATAACGTTCCTATTTATATTTGATATTGCTTCAAACAGGCATGTCAATGGGTGTCTCCTTCGAGGTCTGCGTTTACTTAATCAACTTTGGGTCTTCTTCAAGGTCTGCGTCTTTAATCAACATTGTAAATGTAATAAAAACAATGTAAATGCTTCCATAAATATAAAACAAAGTAATGGTCTTTTAACATTCTGTGATAAGAGAAATAATGGAAACCGAAGCAAAAACAAGTTTAAAAAATATAGTTAAATATAGAAATTTAGCGGGACATTACAACAACGAAATAAGGTAAAGAACAGTTCTTTTGTGATTATCGAATCAATGTAAACTACAATAAATTAAAAAAAAATATAAAATATAGAAATTAAGGAATTAGCGAGAGTCATATGGGCATTCAATAATTTGGTTGTTGTCTACAAATATAGTCCAATCATGAAACTAAAAGATACAATACATACGACAGTATTTTCTATTTAAACAGATCAAAATAAATAGAAACATAGTTAATGGAAGAACTAAAAACAACAGAAAAATAAAAACAGTCAATTTCTATTTCAATGACATATAATTCTTCTAAATTACGGAGACCAATCAGAGTCATTATTCTCCACATTAACAGTTCATCAGTTCATATTATTGCCTTGAAAATGGCCCATAGAACTAATGCCCTAGACCCGTACGAGTTTTTCAGTAGAGGGTTAAAAGGGGGATATTATATCCCGGTATACAACGAATTCGAACTGAACTATTGCCGGCTGGCCAAACTAAGAGATTCTCAACATCAACCATTATACCAGAGGTAGAGGTTGGTACTGGCTCTAAAATGGCCCACAGCACTTATGTCATAGACCCGTACGAGTTAGTCAGGAAAGGATGGGGGGGGGGTACCCTGGTCTATCACAAATTGGAAAATGAACTATTGCCGGCTGGCTAAACGTAGAGATTCTCCAAGTGGGCAATGATACAAGAGGAAGAGGTACTTATTGCCTTTAAAATGACACATAGCACTAATGCCCTAGACCCGTACGAGTTTGTCTTTAGAGGGTTAAAAGAGGGGATATGGTATCCCGGTATACAACGAATTCGAACTGAACTATCGCCGGCTGGCCAAACTAAGAGATTCTCCATATCGACCATTATACCAGAGGTAGACGTTGATATTGCCTCTAAAATGGCTCATAGCACTTATGACCTAGACCCGTACGAGTTAGTCAGGGAAGGATAAGGGAGGAGGGGGTACCCTGGTCTATCAAAAATTCGAAAATAAACTATTGCCGGCTGGCTAAACGGAGAGATTCTCCAAGTGGGCAATGATACCAGAGGAAGAGGTACGTATTGCCTTTAAAATGGCTCATAGCACTTATGCCCTAGACCCGTACGTGTCAGTCAGGAAAGGATAAGGAGGGTACCCTGGTATATCACAAATTCGAAAATGAACTATTGCCGGCTGACCAAACGAAGAGATTCTCCAGGTGGGCAATGAGACCAGAGGAAGAGGTACGTATTGCCTTTAAAATGGCCCATAGCACTTATACCCTAGACCCATACGACTTTGTCAGTAGAGGGTTAAAAGGGGGGATATGGTATCCAGGTATACAACGACTTCGAACTGAACTATTGCCGGCTGACCAATAAACTAAGAGATTCTCCACATCAACCATCATACCAAAGATAGAGGTTGGTATTGCATCTAAAATGGCCCATAGCACTCATGCCCTTGACCCGTACGAGTTAGTCAGAAAAGGATAAGGGGGGTACCCTGGTATATCACAAATTCGAAAATGAGCTTTTGCCGGCTAGCCAAACGAAGAGATTCTCCACGTGGGCAATGATATTAGAGGAAGAGGTACTGATTGCCTTTAAAATGGCCCAGAGCACTTATGCCCTAGACCCATACGATTTTGTCAGCAAGGGATTAAAAGGGAGAGGTGGTCCCTTTGTTTACCAGGAAGTCGAAATAAACTTTTGCCGGCTGGCCAAACTAAGGGATTATGTACGTTGGCCTTTCTACTAGTGGTAGAGGTGGACATTGCCTCCAAAATGGTCCATAACATTTATGCCCTAGACCAATACGAGTAAGTTAGCAAGGGATACCTTCTTATATCACTAAGTCGAAATGAACTATTGCCGGCTGACCAAACTTAGAGATTCGCCACGTGGAACTTTATACTAGAGAGAGAGGTAGATATAGCCTTAAAAAAAGCCGAACGCACGTATGCCCTTGACCCGTACGATTTTGTTAGCAAAGGGTTAAAAGGAAGAGTTGGTATTTCTGTTTACAACGAAGTCGAAATAAACTATTGCTTACTGGCCAAACTAAGAGATACTCCACGTGGGCCATTATACCAGTGGTAGAGGTGGGTATTGCCTCTAAAATGGCCCATAACACTTATGCCATAGACCCGTACGTGTTAGTCAGCAAAGCCAAAGGGTATTAAAGGGGTACCCTCGAATATCACAAAGTCGAAATGAACTGTTGCCGACTTTCCAAACTAAGAAATTTATCAATAGGACCATTATACTAGAGAGAGAAGTGGATCTAGCCTTTAAAATGGCATATGGCACTTAGGCCCTAGCCCTGAACGATATTGTCAGTAATGGGTTAAAAGAGATAGTTGGTATTTCTGTTTACAACGAAGTCGAAATAAACTATTGGCGGCTGGCCAAACTAAGGGATTCTCCACGTTAGCCATTATACCAGTGGTGGAAGTGTGCATTTCCTTTAAAATGGCACATAACATTCATGCCCTAGACCCGTACAAATTTCTCAGCAAACGGTTTAAAGGGGGATATTGTATCCTGGTGTACAACGAAGTCGAAATGAAATATTGCTAGCTGACTGACTAATATATTCTGAACGTGGACCATTTAAGCAGAGGTAGAGGTAATCATTACCTTTAAGATAGGCCATAGCACTAACCCTTATGGCGTTGTCCATTATATCAGATGTAGAATATGATGTTGCCTCTAAAATTTCCCATGGTTCTTATGTCCTAGACTTAAAAAATAATATAAAAAGAAATAAGAGATTCTCCTTGTGGGCTATTAAAAATATAAGCGTAAGTGTTTTCTCTCTAAAAAAAAAGGCCCATATATCGTATATCATAGATCCGTACGTATTGATAGGAAAAGGGTTAGGGAAGTACTCTTGTATATCAAAATATTCAAACATACTTCTATCATCCCTTCTTAAATTTTACGGACGCCATCACGAGTTGGTTGGCTGTTATCGAATAACTGTTTAACAAATGATATCGGATATGTTTCTTACGTTGTAACTACAATCCCCTTCCCTTTTATGAAAGTGACCTACCGAATTAGACTATTTACCAGATTTGTTATTACATAAGCAACACGACGTGTGCCACATGTGATGCAGGATCTGCTCACCCTTCCGGAGCACCTGAGATCACCCCTTGTTTTGCTGGGGTTCGTGTTGTTTTTTCTTTAGTTTTCTATGTTGTGTCATGTGTACTATTGTTTTATAATTTGCCTTTTTTTATTTTTAGCCATGGCGTTGTCAATTTGTTTTAGATTTATGAGTTTGGCTGTCACTTTGGTATCTTTTGTCCCTCTTTTACTTGCTGGCCATTTTAAACGCAATTATTACTTTAATCCCTGTATCATGTTCCATGAGAAAAATCTTTTAGTTTGACAAGTCGTCAATAGTTCAATTCGACTTTGAGGTATATAAAAGTACCCGCCTTTCTCTTTGCTGACTAAGTCGTATGGGTCTAGGGAATAAGTAGTATGGTTCATTTTAGAGGCAATGCCTACCTCTTCCTCTGATATAATGATTCACGTGGATAATTTCTTAGTTTGGCCCTCCGGCAATAGTTTATTTAAACTTCGTGATGAATCGGAGTACAACATCCCCCTTTAACCCTATACTGACACACTCGTACGGGTCTAGGGCAAAATAACTATGGGCCATTACACAATTACTACATCTACCTCTGGCGTCATGACCTATGTGGAAAATGTCTTGGTTTGGCCAGCTGGCAATAGTTCATTTCGACTTTGAGATATATAAAGGTACCAACCTTATCCTTTCCTGGCTAAGTCGTACGAGTCTAGGGCATGAACGATTTGTGTCATTTTAGAGGCAATGAATACCTATCCCTCTGATATAATGGCTCGCGTGGAAAATCTCTTCGTTTGGCCAACCAGTAATAGTTTATTTCGACTTCGTGGTGAACCGGGTAACTACCCTTTTAACCCACTACTGACACACTTGTACGGGTCTAGGCTATCGTTTAGTGGATAAATCGGGCAACCTTATGGCTAACAATAGCAAATATCTCTATTCAACCTCTCATGTCTAATGTTACACTTAGGTGACGTTACAATGAATAGCGGCAGCGAGAACGTTACATTTGTGATTTTGCTCTTAACATGCTTGGGACACACATGAATTACATTACTTTACAATAAATAAAAATGATCACACATTAGTTATTAAAGTTCTAATAAAATAAGTTAAAACTTTAAAGATAATATGTAAAATATTATGCAGCCAACGGTGTATTTTCATTTAAATGTCCATATGCTAATCACACATTATCATTTTACTTGTCACAATTTACATTTAATAAAATCAACGGTACCAGTTTTGTTGCACCAGATGCGCATTTCGACAAAACATGTCTCTTCAGTGATGCTCGTGGCCAAAATATTTGAAATCCAACACATGTTAGTCCATGTTTTATTCGTATTTGCCTCACTCTGAGCTGCTCTACTTTCAAGTTCCAAAGAATTCAGTTCTAACGGATAAAGTTTGATGATTGGTCTAGATATCAAACCAATTTTTGTTCGAAATATGGCTGATCGTGTAAGTCCATCTTTGCCGTAAAATAATTTGTCAACGATCGCCAAAGTCCAATTTACTCTAGATACATAGTCCTGAATCTGAACTACATCTCCGACTTGAATGTTCTATGTGTTGCGATCTATTTATCAGTAAAAACGAATTTATGTTTTCCTGCTTTCATCTTTTTATGGAGTTTTTATTAAAGAACTAATACAAGAAACTTCCATTTTCGAAGTTTCTGGTTCATGCGTAGTGTCTTTGGTTCCTGGTTGTGAACTACAGTCTTCAATGCCGTTATACGGTAGCGTCTTGGTCCGTTTTCAATATAGTAAATGTCACGAAGCATGGTGTTCGTCGTACGTTTGGTCCGATGAAACGTATGTTAGTTGGCGATCACTGAGTAAACTTTCTATTTCAGTAATTATTGTGTTCAGTGATTCCATTAGTGCTCGTCCTTATACTTTATTAATGCAGTTTTTCACTATTCCTCTCAATCTCTCCTACCATCTTCCGAAAAAAATTGTTCCATAAGAATAAAGCTTCTCGGTTCCATATGATGATTTTGATAAATGTTCAATTTCTTATGCATTTTATGCTCTCGCATCATACAAATCATTTACAAATACTAGACGTGGTACATGAAAGAAGTCTAACAAAGCTCTTTGTTTATTAAAGCTCGAAATAATATTGTCAACATAAAAGTCTTTCTTTAACATAGTTGTCCAATCTGTAGAATTGCAGTCAAATGTTTACGTATAACAGCATTTAGGATAAACGGAGATAAAGTTGCTCTAAATTATACTGACTTGAATCTGTTTGCAGTTAGTTGACTTTTTGGGTCATCCGGGTTGCTAAGCTAAAGTAATCTAGTAACATCACGATCCTCTTCTTCCAACCAATATTAAGAAAGGCCTTTGTTCTATATCTGTCGACACTTCTAAATCGGAGAAAAATTCCGGTTAAATCAGTAAAGTTTGGCCAAAGATCCATCAAACAATCATTCAAGCTCAGACTAAAAATGAATGTTTGCAGCTGCAGTCAAATACAATTCAGACTGGAGGGGTTGACGACTTTTTACGGAAATGATGGTGCAGTATGGAATAAACATTTGTTTTAGTTGATAGTTCATCAACTCTCTAAAAAATAAATCCACATTTTTCTTGTTCATTTATAATTTTTCCGTTTTTCTGTAAAAGTGTAAGTTCACAAACTAAGACGCTTAATGGCATTTTATGTTTTCCGTTGCGCAATACTACTGTTGTCTTGTAAGGTGATGTTTTCCTCCTTACAAGGTAACTTAGCAACATATATTTCTGTTTCCATATGGTAACCTCTATAATTTTATTCATATACATCTTGGAATTGAATGTTTTCAGATTTGCTGTCAGTATTATATATACTAGCAGCTTTAACTTCCCAAAAATTCTCCAATATATGCTCTTCAACTGTACGTGTGACCTACTCATATGTTCATTATTGCCGTAAGTGTGTGGTCTTGATTTATAGGTATTCAATTGATTGTGCCGGACAGAATGTTACAGATTTCAAATTGACGGTAGTAGTTCCTGCTCCTCATACTATTCTATCATAGACAATTGACTAGTAATAATCGAATTAGATAAAATTCAATAGAGAAACTTCAACCCTTGGCTCATGTGAGACCGGATTGGCTAATTTCAAGCCACAGAAATACTTTAAATTTGTAATATTATCATGTGTTTATGTACATATGTCTTCATTTGTACAGCGTTTTCTGGTACATTCAAAACGTTGATAGGTCATTTTCCGTTGTCTGTAAGTAGGCAAATGGTACCATTATTTAGATGTCGAACGTTTATGCCCTCACTTGTATCACCAAATCCTGATAAGTTTATGGTCTACTGTCTGGTAATTGTTTAATCAAGCTCTGTAGTTTATTTTTTTGTGATGAGTGATGAAGGACATATGTGCGCCCTTGTCAAATAATGTGTTTGTGTAAGAATATGGAATGCCCAAGCTTACTTGCGCTACTGCAGATTTTAGTTTGTGTCTGTGAGTTAAGAAATGTACACGTTTTCTTCGCGTTGTGTTCTGTTTCCTGAATTGTGTTAATATTTACATTAGTGTTACTCTGTTTTTCATCTTTTCAACCTCGTCTTTGCATAAATTAGTATATTTTACATTTCCTGAAACTTTGGTGTGATTTGCTATCAGCTATATTGGGAGGTAAAAGACAGTTAAAACATAAACGATCCCGTTTAACAATAGAAATATTTGCGGTGTGAGCAATTATCTTAGTGCCAACATGTGATTCGTTACAAAAGTACACATGGTTTTACGTTCATTTTTCTGTTGATTTGTTTTGTACGTACTTTGCATTGGTGTGAAAATGCTGCTGTAGTGGCATAAGTTTCCGTATGATCAGAGGAATTGCCTTCCTCCATAATGTTGCGTTCGTGAGATAGTATTTGTAGTAGTTCATTTATTTGCCAACTATTTGAGTCATGGTGTCTTGTAAGATTTACGTGTACGTCCCCCGGTAACTTTTTTAATATAGTAGGGACCAATAATGGGTCATATGTATTCTCTGTCAGAGCAAGGGATTCTAAACCGCGTACATATGTTTCAATTTTGTAGTAAAAAATAACGTAAGCTCTTGTATGAAGGTATGTAAAATAATGCATTCATGTGTTTTTGCGTGATGTTGTGAACTTGTGGCATTTGTGTTTAGCGTTGATGTTTGTACTTAAATTTTGCTCTTTGACGTATTTTTGTTTCTAAATTAAATAAATACTCATAAGAGTTAACGATTTCTGTTTCGAAAGTTCATCGGAATCAAAAAGGTCTGTTCCACTCTCCACATTTTCGTCGAATTTCCGGAATATTCTGAAAACGGCGCTTCTATGTCCTGCTGGTATCGATTTCAGCGTCTACTTAAAATGATACTTGTATTGGAACCCTGAATAGATAACGGTGCCGTCGTGTACAATGAAGAGCGGTAGCGGGAACACCTCAAGAGTAATTCTAAACATTCTGGGGGGCCGGCAAATGAATTTAATTACAATAAAATGAAAATAAATTATGAAAATTTCACTTTGAATTACTGTCTCTGATAAATATAAAACTTTGAATGTCTTTGATCATGAGCACGAATTAAATAAAATTATTTCACATTCTGTAATAAAGCATGATCAGTCCATAAAATTAAACGATAGTCTCATTTGGTACACATTTTCATATTTTCTTTCGCATCGGTCTTCGTCGTCAGGAGTGCAGTATTTCATCACGGTCCAATATATTCTTTTGTTCTAGCGGATATAATAACTGCGATTCCTTTTTATGTCTTTTAATAACATTTTCTTTTCTCCGTTTTGAAATCTCTTTGTTCACTGGTGAAGGTGTGTGGTCATCTTTCCTGGATACAGTATCGACATGTCTGTTGTAATGGTTACTTATACATGTCTTCTGATATGAATCTACTACTTGAAATACTTTCCTTCTCCCTGTCTTCTGATATGAATCTACTACTTGAAATACTTTCCTTCTCCCTGTCTTCTCGTCAATATGTTCAATACCAAATGATTCTGTCTTCCCTAACTTCTCTGGGTTGCATTTTTTTGTCTTTTGTGATTTCCTTACATTCATTGTAGATGTTTTCTGATTACTGCAGCTTTGTGTACCATGAGGTGGTCCTGATAATACATTAATAACAATTTTGGATTTCACGGCAGTAGGCCCCTCGCCTCTAATATTATGGTTTTCTACAATTGACCAATAGTAGTCGGCTCCTACAAGTACTGAGATGTGAAAATTGTCGTTCGCCGTAACTGGATGAGCGAGTTCTATTCCTGATGAATACGACAATTTTGCGGCTTTACAGATGTACATTTTGAGCGGTGCGGCGATTTCCGGTACAATCAATACTCTGATTGGCAATTGTCATTCATCTGTTAAAAAAATGATATTAGTTTTTAAGTGTCTAATTCTTGTACTTTCTGCACTGTCCCCAAAGTTTAAAGTATCAGTGCCAGTTATTGATAACTGTTATTTAATCGATAGCTATAGGTCTTCTGTGATGAACGACCTCTGTGCTCCTTAATATTTTTTGCATCTGAAAAGTGCCGTTCCGATCTTACAGGATTAATTGCAGTTTTGAGCAAAACATTTGTGGTTGCCTGTAAATGTGAAATTGTGTCCGGTTCCTTCGCGTTGTGTTGTATAGTACTTACGTTTACACTGTCTAGATAATCATTGTTTGTATTCTCCTTACATAAACTCGTGTGATGACGCTTGTCACACTGTCTGCATGATTTGATTGACTTACAATCAACCAAATTGTGATGTCCTAAACAGTTGAACTATTGACATCCGGTCTTGATATTCAACAACTTTGGTAAAATTTACCGAGGCATGTGATTCGTGACAATAGTCGCACTGTTAAGACTTGAAGTTAGTGTTTTAGTGATTCTCATTTTGGTGGCTGTGACTTGATTGTCTATTTCGCAGTTTTGTGTTTGTCAAAAATGCTTCAGTAGCGGTAGGATTTTCATGACTGTCTGTTGAGTTACCGGCTTCCATGATATTTATTTCATTAATTATGCCTTTTCGTAAATCTGCCAAGCGTATGTTGGTGGACCCAAATTCTCTTGCAAGGATTTTTCGAATTTCCCCTGGTAGTTTGTTCAATATTATTGGCACTAATAGCGCTCCGTATGAATCATCAGTTTGTCCTAGTGATTCTAAACCTCTTATGTAAATTTCAATGTTGTCATAAAAATGTCGAGGGTTGTGTACCTAGGCGACGTTATATCAATAAGTTCATGCATATACCTCTGTGTAATTTTATTTTGCTGACCATATCTTTCTTGTAATAGGGAAATGGCCTTTTCATAGTTTGCATTAGTGAGCGCAAAACTCACAGAGGTCGTTCTTCACAGAAGACCTATCAACTAAATTACAGTTATCAATAACTGGCACAGAGACTTTACACTTATCCGGATTTGGGGACAGTGCAGAAAGTACAAAAATTAGACACTTAAAAACTAGTATCATTTATTTGCTGACAGATGAAGGACAATTGCCAATCAGAGTATTAATTGTACCGGAAATCGCCGCACCGCTCAAAACGTACATTCGTAAAGCCGCAAAATTGCCGCATTTATTACAGAAATATGGAGAAATAATAGGTGACCAAGAAAGAAGAGGATTTATAGATAAGACAGACGAAGACACAGTGACTAGTAACAGAGTGCACTACATACCGCATCATGCCGTAAAAAAGAATCGTCAACTACATCTTTTAGGATAGTGTTTGACTGTAGCTGTAAACCAAGACTGGAAACTCCTAGCGTAAACGACTGTTTCATGGATACACCACCTGATCTAAACGAATTAACAGGTATTTTACTTAGATTTCGATTAAATCAATTTGCAGTTTCAACAGATATTGAAAAAAAAATTGAATGTTGGATTATAAGAGAAAGACCGTGATGTAACTAGATTTTTTTGGTTTTACGATCCTACAGACTCTACAAATCCGCTCTCAGTTTACCGATTCAAATCAGTTTAATTTGGAGCTACCTGTTCACCATTTATTTTAAATGCCGTTGTTCAAAAGCACCTAAGTGAAAATACATGTGAATGGACTGTTGCTATGCAGAAGGATCTATACGGTGACAACATAATTTCAAGTTTTCCAACCGAGAGCCAATTACTACAATATTTTATGACACATCTCGTACCTTATTTGCAAAAGCGGAATTTAATTTACGCTCTTCGGCATCAAACAACAAGACTTTACAAGATCGTGCAACGTCAGAAAATGTACTTGATAAGACAAACTTACCAAAGTATTAGGACTTAGATGGAATACAGACAATGACACGCTTACTTTCGCAAAACAGGAATGCGTCGAAATGAAGGATCATTTGATTACAAAGCGTGAAATTCTGAGACAATCTTCAAAAATGTACAACCCTCTAGGAAATATAAGTCCGATAACAATAAGGAGCAAAATGTTCATGCAGACCTTAATGGAGAAAAAAACTGGATTGGGATGAACCGTTATTGCCAGGCACTATAATTTAAGGAAAAGATAAAAATGTCGGAGGTTGAAAAGTGTGTACCTAGGCGACGTTATATCAATAAGTTCTTGCATATACCTCTGTTTAATGTTATGTTGCTAACCATATCTTTCTAGGGAAATTGCCTTTTCATAATTTGCATTAGTGAGCGCAAAACCTGTCACTGATTTTAGAGCTACATCGTGAAGTAACGATTTCAAATAATTGAATTTTTGGAATTTGCTAAAGGTTGGGTTCGTATGCACGGCTGACTCAAATGAGTCCCAAAATTACTGCCATTGAAGTGTATCTCCATCGAAAATAGGGAGATTCAACTTGGGTAGTTTGTTGTATTCACTAGTTGAGCTAAAGGATGGGCGAAAATCTGACAAACGGTAATTTGAGTTGTTCTGGTGTTCTGTATATGAAGAGTTTTTAGTATGAACGGGTTGAGTAGATCCTATGCGTGGAGTAAAACTTTCTGCGTGTGTATTCAACGATGTAGTTTTGAGAAAAAATAAATTTGTTGACTTGACGAATTTTGCCTTCTAAGTTAGGTGCATACATCATCTGTTTCAATATCTCCGTCGTCCAGTTCCTGTACTATGTCCTCATCTAACTTGCGTAATATTTCTTGCGTCCGTTTCAGACTATCCAGTATGTTTGACAAATCTTACGTGTCCACAGTTCCATCTCCTTCCTGTTGAACGTCTTCAAATTTCTTTATCAGTCTAAAAACTGCACTTTTATGTCCTGCTCGTATCGAACGTAGCTTCAGATTCATCCTGGTCTCGGTACCAATATCGCAGAGTGGTTATATTGGACACAAATTAAGGCTTAGAAATAAGAACGTCTACTTGCAATAATACTTGTATTGTAACCCTGAATAGATAACGTCACAACAACGGTGACGTCGTGTTCAATGAAGAGCGGTTGCGGGAACACCTCAAGAGTAATTCTTAATATACTATATCCCCCCGTGTAACCCTCTACTGACAAACTCGTACGGGTCTAGGGTATAAGTGTTATTGGCCATTTTAAAGGCAATACGTACCTCTTCCTCTTGCATCATTGCCCACGTGGATAATCTATTCGTTTGGCCAGCCGGCAATAGTTCATTTTCGAATTTGTGATATACAAGGGTACCCCACCTTATCCTTTCCTGACGCACTCGTACGGGTTTAGGGCATAAGTGCTATGAACCATTTTAGAGGCAATACCAGCTTTTACCTCTGGTATAATGGTCGATGTGGAGAATCTCTTAGTTTGGCCAGCCGGCAATAGTTCAGTTCGAATACCGGGATACCATATCCCCCCTTTTAACCCTCTACTGATAAAACTCGTACGGGTCTAAGGTATAAGTGTTATAGGCCATTTTAAAGGCAATAAATTCCTCTTCCACTGGTATCGTTGCCCACGGGGAGAATCTCTTCGTTTGGCCAGCCGGCAATAGTTCATTTTTGAATCTGTGATATACCAGGGTTACACCCCCCTTATCTTTTTCTGACTAATTCATTCGGGTCTAGGGCATAAGAGCTTTGGGCCATTTTAGAGGCAATATCAACCTCTACCTCTGGTATAATGGTCAATGTGGAAAATCTCTAAGTTTGGCCAGCCGGCAATAGTTTAGTTCCAATTCGTTGTATACCGGGATACCATATCCCCCTTTGAAACCTGCAGACAAACTCGTATGAGTCTAGGGTATAAGTGCTATAGCCATTTTAAAGGCAATAAGTACCTCTTCCTCTGGTATCATTGCCCACGTGGAGAATGTCTTCGTTTGGCTAGCCGGCAATAGTTCATTTTCGAATTTGTGATGTATCAGGATACTCCTCCCCCTTATCTTTTTCTGACTGATTCGTACGGGTCTAGGTCATAAGTGCTGTGGGCCATTTTAGAGGCAATAGCAACCTCTACCTCTGGTATAATGGTCGATGTGGAGAATCTTTTAGTTTGGCCAGCCGGCAATAGTTCAGTTCGAATTCGTTGTATATCGGGATACCATATCCCCCTTTGAAACCTGCTGACAAACTCGTATGAGTCTAGGGTATAAGTGCTATGGCCATTTTAAAGGCAATAAGTACCTCTTCCTCTGGTATCATTGCCCACGTGGAGAATCTCTTCGTTTGGCCAGCCGGCAACAGTTCAATTCGAATTCGTTGTATACCGGGATACCATATCCCCCCTTTTAATCTTCTACTGACAAACTCATACGGGTCTAGGGTATAAGTGATATGAGCAATTTTAAATGCAATAAGTACCTCTTCCTCTGGTATCATTGCCCACGTGGAGAATCTATTCGTTTGGCCAGCCGGCAATAGTTCATTTTCGAATTTGTGATATACAAGGGTACCCCACCTTATCCTTTACTGACAAACTCGTACGGGTCTAGGGCATAAGTGCTATGGACCATTTTAGAGGCAATACCAGCTTTTACCTCTGGTAAAATGGTCGATGTGGAGAATCTCTTAGTTTGGCCAGCCGGCAATAGTTCAGTTCGAATTCGTTGTATACCGGGATACCATATCCCCCCTTTTAACCCCCTCCTGACAAACTCGTACGGGTCTAGGGTATAAGTGTTATAGGCCATTTTAAAGGCAATAAATTCCTCTCCCTCTGGTATTGTTGCCCATGGGGAGAATCTCTTTATTTGGCCAGCCGGCAATAGGTAATTTTTGAATCTGTGATATACCAGGATACTCCTCCCCCTTATCTTTTTCTGACTGATTCGTACGGGTCTAGGGCATAAGTGCTGTGAGCCATTTTAGAGGCAATACCAACCTCTACCTCTGGTATAATGGTTGATGTGGAGAATCTTTTAGTTTGGCCAGCCGGCAATAGTTCAGTTCGAATTCGTTGTATACCGGGATACCATATCCCCCTTTGAAACCTGCTGACAAACTCGTATGAGTCTAGGGTATAAGTGCTATGGCCATTTTAAAGGCAAAAAGTACCTCTTCCTCTGGTATCATTGCCCACGTGGAGAATGTCTTCGTAAGGCCAGCCGGCAATAGTTCATTTTCGAATTTGCGATAAACCGAGGTACCCCCCCCCCCCCTTTTTCCTTTGATTATGGCCAAGTTTGGTTAAAATGTCAGATTATCCCGAGAAGATTTACAAATATTTATGAAAAATTGTTAAAAATTAACTCATTAAGGGGTCAATTGAAAATGTTGGTTCTGCTGACTTATTTGTAGATCTTACGTTGTTGAACATTATTGTTGTTTACAGTTGATCTTTATCTATAATTCTATTAAAGATTATAACCAAAAACTACGAAATATCCTTAAAATTACTAATTCAGGGTCAGCAACCCAACAACAGATTCTCTGATATATCTGAAAATTTCAGGGCAGAACGATCTGAACCTGACGAATATTTCTACAACAGTCAGATTTGCGCTAAATGCTTCAGTTTGAGAGATAAAAGTCAAACTGCATTTACCCCTATGTTGTATTTAAACAATGGCAGCAATCTTTGTTGGCGGGTCAGGTCATCGGACATATTTAAAAAAAATTAAATACACAAATGACGATTGTGACCAAGTTTGGTCAAATTTGGCCCGCTAGTTTCAGAGGAGAGGATTTTTGGAAAAGTTAACAGACGACGACGGACGACGGACACCAAGTGATGAGAAATGATCACGTGGCGTTTTAGGTCAGGTCAGCTTAAATTGTCAACAATTGAGATATAGAAGTCAACATTGTGTTATAATCTTTATTGCCTTATAAACAAACAAAATATATATGGTACAAAGAAACTTTCTCTGTGTTATAAATCGGGAATTGTCTCCTCTGTTGTTTATAGTTCCATTTTGATAAATATTTCAAAACTTTCAACAATATGCACTGCTGAGTATAACGGTTCATAATGGTCAGTAAGGACCATTTGGAGTAAACAAATAGAAAAAAGATGTATAACTTTTGAAAAACATGTCATTGATTAGTTTGGTCACATGACGTCTGTCCACCATTTTTATGCTTATTAGTTTCTCTTTTTTTCAATTGCATTAAAATCTGATCATACTTTCTCCTTACATACACATGTGATCTTAAAAATCTATGTTAACCACATATTTATATGTAAAAACACATTGTTTTATCAAATAAAAGATATTCAAATCAGCTATAAATAAATATATACTTGGAAGTCACTACAGACTATATTGCATTTTATTCGATATTCATACACAAGTGAAACATTACATGATTTCAATTAACAATTAAGGTGGTTCCGAGCACCTTGACTAACATTTTGCCCTGTTTAATCTTAATAAAAAAATGGACAAAATGTTTACTTTGACCATTTGACAAAAATATAAAAAAAAATAAAATCTTGAACAACACACTTTCTCTGAATAAATTCCTTAGACATATATCAGTTTGACAACACTAATGTTGATATTTGAGAAGCTTAATAATTATTTACTAATGCATCGTGATTAAAACGTTTAATTGAATTTAAACAGTTATCTCCCTGTAATGTTTGGTACCACATTAAACAAGTACAAAAGCAAAAACTGTTAATTGATAGAAATATCTGTACGATCGGACGATCAAATCCTTTATAGAATGTTAAAAAGAGAATAACAACAAAACCCTAGACCTTTGAATACATACTGATCAACCATTTTCTACAAAAAAATATGTCACATTTATAAAACGTAGTACACGAACATATTTAAAGTTAGGAATCATATATAATAAATGCAAATCATCACATAAATTCTACGAAATATACAATATAACTTTATTCTTTGCTTTAAATAAGAATAGGAACTTTTCCCGCTCTTTTAATGGGTTAAACTCGAGGTACGGTGGATTTTTCTTGCAAATGTATTTTATGTCATTTTTGCAATTGAAAAAAACAGTGGTTGCAACAGTGAACAAGCTTTCATAATATGTACATATGTCAAGAAGAATGATGAACATGATGAAGCATACACACATCATATAAGAATTTTTGTTTTTCCTTCTCAAATATGAACGCAAATATTCTATGAAGTAGGAACCAATGTTACATATTACTATGTTGCTATGTTGATAAGTCAATCGTTTCTTACTGCATATTACTGTTTTATTCGCCTTAAATTTACTACAATTATTGAAACAAACAAGTTTCACACAAGCAAACAATAAAGGGCAAAGAGAGACTGTGGAAGATTTAATATGGAAAAATATCAACTTATACAAAATGTTCTTTTTATTCTGTCCAACAAAACTGTTTGAAATACATGCATTTCTTAGGGTTAATACAAAATAGTGATTTACATTAATTGTTTCAGAAATTATTTCCAAGAATTTAATAATGATATAGTTTTCAGCGAGGTTTGCGAAATTATTTTTTTTATTTCAGATTGACCGACTTTGACATTATCACTAATTTATAGACCATATATTTACGCAATGAGTTCATATAGTATGATGATTTTTCTGATTCACTTAAAACAAGTATCTACTACGCATTCTTTACAGTTATGAATATTCCAATGAGAAAATGTGATGAACAGCAAAAAATAATAAATATTTATAAGTGGTTTGCTTATTTTTGTATGTACCAAAAGACGTATCCTATGTATTTTGAAGCATACATTTAATCAATTTTTTGACCTGATGACAAGGGGAGTTTGTTATACTTGTATTGCCTAGAGATGGAATATTATCGTAGTCATATTTGACAGAACTGTTTGAAAATTTATGTCCTTTATGCCCTTTAACTTTGTACTTTATTTTGCATTTTAAAAAGAACTTTAAGAGTGTTACTGATGAGTCTTCTGCAGATACAACGCGTGTTTGGCTTACAAAATTTCAATAAAAGTAATATTACAGTAAAATGTTGGGGTTACCAAATTCTACGAAGAAATCGACAATATTTAGTAATGGTATAGACTAAATAGCTATTTAAGGTACCAGGCTTATATTCTAATAAGTAACACGCGCGTTTTGTCTACATAAAACTCATCAGTGACTCTAAGATCAAAATAGTTAAAGATCCAAACAAGTGTAAAAATTATGAGCATTGAGCAACCAAAAATTCAAATTTGGCTAAAGTAATCTATGCCTGTGATAAATTCTTAGTATCATACTTTTACTAACAGTAAATTTAAAAAAATTACCATAGAATTGATAGTCATGTCAACACTGGAGTGCTGCCTACCGGGCTTATGATACCTTCGGGTCGAAACGTCCACCAGCAGTGGTACCGACTAAGTGTAAATAGTTTTCAAAGATACCATGACTATAATAACTTGTAAATGAGATAATTACGGAACTAGATGTACAATTTGAAGGTGTAATGTTCAATGTCTATATGCGTGTCCTGCGGATTGATAAAAAACAATTACAATAGCATTTTTGGTCACCTGCAAGCATTTAAATCAACATCATCAAAATGAATAAAACGTTTACCCCTTTTGCTAGCTTTTGTTTCATTCTTTGATTTCTTGTCCCTGCCACTTTCGAAAAAAGTTTAGAGTAATTTTTTGTGTAGTCAGTACACTGAATTATATTAGCGAAGAAACATACTATATTGAGAAGGATTAATAAATATTGATTCCAAAATTGTTCAAAATAACCAAAATGGCATGTGCCTAGTCCTCCTGTTCAACATTCTTACTCTAAAATATTATAAAGATAAGTTTATTTTTACTAATATAAGTTCTTTAATTATTCAAAAATATGTTTTTAGACAACATATTTTATTAAACAACTTTTGACAAAGGATTTTAAATTTATGAAGGTGTATCCATGATATTGTTAAAAAAAATGTCCACTACGAAACTAAGTCATTCAATTTACTTTATAAAATCAATGTTTGCAAGACTTATAAACATTAGGGTCTTACAAAAGAAGTAATGCTTTTTAATACGACAGTTTAATAGTTGGCAAAAAAAAATGAGCACATCAAATGGACCAGAGTGATACCGTATTTTTGTTAATGTCCACTACAAAACAGGCAAAATTTCCTTCAGTATCTGGTTTTAAAATTATGAAGAAAAAAAAAATCAGTGTAAAACTAAGTACGTACTTTTATGAATAGAATAATTATTTTCATTATTGCAATATAGGGATTGTGGGAAAACAAATAAAACATGTGAATATGTCCACTACGAATTTAAACGGTCAGATACGAAACAAGAATGGGAGAAAAACGTGTCGTAATAGATAGTACCACTACCATGCCGTCGTTTTTTACACTTTTTTTCAATTATATTCGTGCAAAACAAATAACAAGGATTAGTTTCAAGTAATTTGCAGTATGTTTTTATCAATATAGAATAGGATTGATGTCCACTATGAAACGGTTTTGTGACTTACGAAACTCATCAAAATGTCCATTACGTAACATGAGTTGTGCCTTCATATGTGAAGAACTTTCTAATCTTAACCCATAAAAAATGGTTCTCGAATTTAAAAAATATGAGATCGTTCTAGTATATGAAGTAAAACAATCTGGAATGGCAATAGAAGACATTAAATTGTAATAAGATGTGCGTTTAGTAGCAGTTTCGTAAGGGACAAATGTCACTTATGAAACAGTACAAAGAGTATTTAAGACTGCACTTTTTATTTACAAGTAGGTCTATAATAGAGGTATTTAAAATAACTCTTGAAATAAAAAAAGTTGATTTTCCATTTTTTTAGGTCTGAAAATCACACATTTATCGAAAAAGTGAATATGAAAATAAATAAAACCACAACATCATTTGATGTATATGATCAATGATTGTGATTTGCAATTGCACTTGTAGTGTTTCATGTATCTTCACAATTATTGATAAACAGTGAAGAAAACAATAGGCACATATTATATGTGACCAAAATATAGATAGTATGCCTATTTCCATCCAGTTAATAAATTCGGATTCCACTATAAGTGTACCATTATAACTTGAACTTGTTGTATTTGGGTCATTAAGACATTGTACAGAGAAATCTACACCACTCCTATAAGAAATGTTATAATCTAAACTTGTACATGAGATATTGACAGAACTTAATTCGGTACAATTGTTAGATGTTATGTTGAGTGTATATATAACCCGATTAGTAGAAATATCGTAAAAATAGTGATGGTCTTTATTGAAAGCTCCGCCAATTAAAACAATTGATAGAGCACAAACCATGAATATGTCTAATCTTAAACTATGTCTTTTCATCAAAACAGATTGAACCAATCGTTCGACAGATATTAACAACCTGAATGCAAAAGTCAGAAGAAGCATCCTGAACATAAACTCAAACTTTTCTATGGTTTCAATGTATAAAAATGTTCCATACAATATAAAAAAACCACTTCCATACGATATCAAAATTAAAAATGGAAGCCATTGTTCAAATGAGTACCTCATGTCAAACGTTATCAATGAAAATGACCAATACACAGCAACACTCAGTAACACGAACATTGATCTCGTTACTTGTACCAAAGTTATATTAGTAGATTCTGTACCTTCTCCAACGCAATGTAATTCGTGTTCATTTTCCTCATTCATCATCCAGTTATCGAATACTATTAAACTGATTGTGATTAACAAAGTTACTAAAGCAAATAATTTATGAAGGTTCTGAATTAGTTGTCTATGTGTTGTACTACTAAGTATGTGTGTGTTTGTATCAACACAATCAATTAACTCTAATGCTGACATACACGAGTTATTAAATAAATAAGGATTGGCTCCATTCGCTATCAATGTTTCAATACAATCATTGCTGTCCTGTATTGAAAGACGCCTTTTTATAATAGAATGTAAAGGTGTATTACCATCCTTGTCTTGCACGTTAACGAAGTCATGTAGATAAAATCTAAACGCAGTTTGTCCAGCTATATTAAAACACGTGGTCCTAAAAGCTGTTATAGGTGTTTTCCCATACTCTCCGTTGTCATATGTATTTCTAATTGACTCAAAACAATTTCTCTGAGAGCTATGAGTGAGTAATAAGTGTGTTGCATTTGCACTTTTTGTGTAATGTAAAGGGGTTCTATAGAAATTATCACGAACATTAACGTCAGCTTTGTTACGCAACAGTAGAGATAACATTTCAATATTATCTTTTATAACTGCTAGATGGACAGCAGTAAGTCCACTACTGTCACCTATGTTTACATTCGGTATCGACTGTTTGCATACACATTCTCGTTGAATATCTTGTGTCAACTCACAATGGAAATCCTCATTTTCAGGCAATTCTTCTCGAAATAAAACATGCATAGCATCTAAATTATCTAATAATACAGCGTAATGTAGGACTGTCAATCCCGTTCTTGTTTTAGAATCAATATACTCCGGTTTAATGTTTGATCTCAAATTTTCTAAATCGTTAAGGCGGACTGCCTCATGAATCACGGTCTGGCCTGAATCGTTTTCAATATATGCAGTAATAAAACTAGCAAATTGTTGATAGTTTGGAGTAACAGCAATAGGGATTTCTTCTTCACCATGGCCAAGAAATTCTCGTAGACTTACTTGTGCTCTATTTTGCAAGAGTAAACGTACCATATCATGACGACCTGTCTTAAGTGCCATGTGCAAAGGTGCTTCCCAAAACAAGGACGAGACATTAACGTCTGCACCCTGACAAATTAATTCTTTGACAATAGGTAAGCTATCGCCCAATACAGCTAGATGAAATAAGGACTCCAATCCTAATCTTTGTTGTAAGGAATATCTACCTACAGTCATTTTACGCTCAAAAATTGTCATTTTGTCCCATGCATATCGAAATAATTCATAGCAACCTAATGCCACAGTCCAGTCCATAAGTGTTAGTTGACCCTTCATAACTTGTCTGATTGTGTCATTGCGTTTATCAAAGACATAATGGGATAACATCTTTAAAGCCTGTTGCACCAATGACTGATCCATGCTTGATATTTTCTCGGAGCTGCACTGTTTCATTAAAGTATGTATGCTCTCACCAAAAGTGATTGCAAATATACGGACGAATTTTCTATTCATAAAAAGAGGACTCATCAACACATTGGAAAATCTCCCGTTTTGTAATTCAACCTTAAATCTATTATACAATGGTCTGAAATGATCCTCATTCAACTCATCTTCCAGAATATAAACAATATTGTCATTAACATTTTCATCCGAGTTTTCAGTTGAACGAACTCTGACTCGATCCCTAATAAACATGATATCACACTCTGAAAACATTTCTTTGGGATCAAACATATAAAAATGATAACTGATTGTCTCTTCAAAAACATCGTGAATAAAACAAAACTTGTTACTGACCTTAGTAAAATATGATCCTATAGCGGAAAGAGCGCAATCCTCAAGTTCTTTCTTAGATATATTTCTTTGAAGTCTGCAAGTTTGCACTATTTTATATATTTTCTCATCATATTCCTTTGAGTTATTGTCAAATATACTTCTACTAAAGTTTCTATTGAACAACATACATAGCACTAAAACGCAATACAGCTTCTTGTTTTCATTACATATTTTATCAAGTTCTTCTTTGAATATGGATAAAGGTTGTCGAAATAACGCGATCCTGTTCTGGAATCTTCTGTTATCCTTTGCAACTAATTTGCAAAGGAGAGGGAATGCATAATTCGTTTTACATATTATATCAACTTCCTCTGTTGTAATTTCATTTTCTAGGTTACTTCTGCTTAGGTGTTTCATTAATATTTTCTGTTTTTCCTTTTGTGAAAGAGCAATTGACTCGTGCTCTAAATTAATGACTTTTTTGTTTAAAATTGTGGAGGCATTTGTAAATCTGTTGAGGAGGGATACTTGTAGTCGTAGTGTACACAATAGTTTGTTTTCCCCCGATTCTGTGTTCAAGCAGCTGATAAGCTTTTCGTTCAATCTTTCCCATCTCTCTAACAGGGTTGGACTTAAGTCGTACTTACCAAGGACGTCATCAATAAGAAAAACTTGTTTTTTATTTGTTTTGTATTTAATTATATCCTCTGGCGACTCAATAGGAACAATTTCAAATCCTTCGTGTCTTAATTTGAATGCTATATGTCGGATGGTAGCTGTCTTTCCTAATGCGGAATTTGATGTGACCAAAACACAAGTACAACTCTTGACTTTATTATAAACATCTGCTGATCCCTTTGTCTCATTAAAACTTTCATCATCTTGTTGCCAAGTTTCAACCAACACTGCATTTGTTTCTGTGAAAAAAAGTATGTAAAATGTATACAATAGTAACTAGAACATAAATTACCATACGTTACAGTCATAACGGTCTTCTTCATTTGAAAAAAAACAACAGTGAAACAAGAATAACATCGCTGGGATATATTACGCTTCTATAATATAATCATATGATATCCATTTGCCGCGGATGTTTTTTTGTCTGTTTACAAATGTTTTTACAATCGTTCGTACCCAGTATTGGGTCTATCAGGCTTTTAATCGAAAATACTTTTTTACTTTTTTAGTAACATGTTGTGCATAATACTTTTTTCTAGATTGCAGTTACTCTTTCCTTGCAGTTTGGTTTTCATCGAAAAACTATGTTCTATTGGGTGATGTGCTACTGGATTTTCTGTTTTGTGTGTTCTAATTTTGAGAAAAAATCAACAAAATCCTTTGATACAGTGTTTGTCCTTCATTTACTTTTCGAAATCTGTACAGTAAATGGATCATGTTGATTACACTACGACACCATATTTACAGTCAATCGGGTTCTATTTTTTTTTCTTTCCGATGTTACATTGTAGCACAGAAGACGTATGTTTGAATAATGTGTAATGCATTTTATCGCGCATGTGTCACAGCCATTACTCTTCGCACAAAATCCAAAGTATTCAGTAATAATTCCGAAATGTTTCGAAAAGAAACATTACAAAGGCTTTTCTTAGATAAAAAAAACTAAAAAGTATAATGAACTCAACACTATTCAGTCGGAAACCCGGCTGAAATAGAACAAAAAAATCGAAGCTCTTTGTCAGAGAAGGCGATAAATGTGTACTGTAATGTATACTATAGTGACAAACAATTTTAGAGTTAATAGAAACACACAAAATTACATTTTTTTCCCCCAATAACGTTTATTTCAAAAACACCATTTGCATTAGTTTTCAATTTATTTAGTACATAGTAAAGCAGAACAATTAAGATATCTGGTCGACGACAAGGGTATCTTTCAATTTGGATGTAGAAAAAGCATATAATCTGATTTATAAAAAAAAAAATACCACGGACGGAAAACATATCAATCTATTCAGAAATGTTCGAGTCGCCCTTCTATTATGCGACTCAAGAAAAATTCAAAAAATGGGTAACAATAGTATCGAAAAGAGAAAATCGAGCGCACCCTTTTATGTAAGGGAGTGTTTGAGATGAATATTTTGTCTTGATATCGTACAAAGCAAGAATGTTTCATACATCGTCTTGCTTCAGATTTTATCATTTTTATATATTTAGGCTACAGGTTGACTTTATAATTCAAAAACATCACAATACTAAAAGATGAAATATATGTGTCAAGTGAAATACCTATCTAATGAATTACAAAAACAGAGTAGGTGTGTTCGAATAACTATTATTTTACTAAAAGTACTTGACGACAGTCTTTCAAGTTGGATGATGAAAATGCATATCTTCGAAAAATTATAATTTTCTGTGTGTGATAACTACGGCTTATAGTCGTAAACCACTAAAACAATATAGCCCGCCCTTCCACGAAATATTCAATTAGATTTTTTTTAAATGTTTATGAATTTTCGAAAATTCTACCTGACAACCGATCATACAATAGTTTAAAGTTTAATTAATGCAGAAAAGATCATTAACTGATCCTCATGATCGTCTATGCAAAAGATGTTTGAAAGTAAACTTGATAAAATGAAAACAGAACTTATGTCTAGTATAGATGATAAAGTCAAAGTTTTGAAATCTGATATTGATTTACAATGGGGACAACATCAAACTAAGATTGAACAGTTGACAAACAGTGTCGAAAGTGTTATGAATAGATTAACGGTAGTAGAAGGAGTTGTTGCCGAAGGCAGTATTAGTGGTGCAACGAACGTGATCCAAACAAATCAGTCATACCAAAACAATCAAGTTAATCCGCTAAACAATGATGAAATTACGGTTATTGCGTCTGGTGTTCCGTTTGAAGAAGGTGAAGATATTTTGATTAAGGCCAAGCAAATTGTCGCCGAAATTAACACTGAAATTTCCGAAAATGATATTGTGGCAGCATTTAGATTGAAAAGTCGAAGACAAGACCGACCTGGATTTGTTAAAATTATTGCTACGAATGTTGATACAAAAAGACGTATTTTAAGAGAAAAACATAAACTCCGCAACTCGACAAATTTCAAAAACATCTATTTACGCAGCAGCAAATCTCATGTTGAACGTATGTTTGAAATTAACACAAGAACTCTGTTGAAGGAATTACCACATGGTTCATCGTACCGATTGACTGCTAACGGAAGGATAATAAAGAAAACAACGGAAGCAGCTAGTGAGAATGAACAAACTGATGATAACAAATAGGATTTAAACCGGTCTGTTGAACATTCCTTAAAGTTTTGTCAAATCAATGTTGGTGGTTGGACTGTAAATAACAATACTTTGAGAAGAGCCTTAATCTGTAATATAAATGCAGATATTGTTAGTGTTTGCGAAACTCATTTGTCGGGAACAAATGAACTAGATTTAGCAGCAGATGGATATAAATGGTATGGATCTAATAGAACTTTTATTCACAGAAATGCCCCGAAAGCTTCCAGGGGTGTAGGATTTCTTGTAAAGCATTCTATTTTGAAAAGTTTTGATGTACGTACTATAGATAAAAGTGTCGATGGTATCTTAGGGTTACTATTTAGAAACAAAGAAACATATTTCACTTGTGTTGCATTTTCATGTTATCTTCCGCCGGAAAATTCACCTTGGGGGCGCGACGCCCAAACGTTCTATTCACATGTTCTTTCCCAAATTTACTTGAATTATGATGTTGATGCTATATTTCTATTAGGAGACTTTAACTTGAGATTAGGAAATCTAAAAGATGTCTCTTCCGAATTCGATAATGTCACTACGAGAGAAACTATTGACAAGACTCATAATCAACACGGACAGTCTTTTTCTGAATTTCTAAATGATAGTAAATTTTGTGTTTTAAATGGCCGATCCGGAGAACAGTCGAACAAATTCACATCAATATCATTAAAAGGAAAAGCAGTTGTTGACTACGTATGTGTTCCGCATGATATAGTTGAAAATTGTAAAAATTTCGAAATCATCACATGCAATGAAATAATCGAATCCGAAAGAATCCAGCATCTTATTGGAACAAGAAGTAGAATTCCAGACCATGCGTTTTTAATATTTGATTATGTTGAAAACTTTATAATTAAATCTGAAAATGTGAAACTTAACGTTTTGTCGACAAGGAAAAGATTCAGATTTAAAGAAATATCGTCAAACTTTATGTGCTCCAACATCACGAAAGAGGCTATACATATGGTAATTCGTCAAATTGAACTATGCAGAGAACAGCAAGAAGACATTGATACGGTCTACGAAGAATTATGTAAACTTGTTACAAAAGAAATGGAAGAAACAATACCATATTATGAGGCGTCTAGAAAAACAAGAAAACATTTTATACACGAAAAACCATTCTGGAATCAAGAATTAAGTGATTTATGGGTAACTATGCACAGTTGTGAAAAACAATTTAGGAAATCTAAAACCAGTAAAGGGAAACGTGAGACACGGAACTATTTTGTTATGGCGCAAAAGAAATTCGATAAGCGTTTACGATTTCATGAACGGAAATACAAACAGGACTTAACTTTACAAATAGAAACTCTGAATACAGAAGATCCGAAAAAATTTTGGGCAGAATTACAAAAACTTGGTCCTTTAAGAAGAAGAATGCTATCCCGATGGAATGTGTTAATGACGACGGTTCTACGTCATTCGATGAGAAAACTGTGATTAACAAATGGGAATCCGATTTTAAGAATTTGTACATGAACAACAATGACGATTACGATGATGAATTTTATGAAAACGCATTACGACATAAAAGACTTTTAGAAGATAATATGCTTGACCCGTTGTATATACCAAATGATATACTGAATCAGAACATTCATATAGACGAAATACAAAAAGTTGTTCTACATTTGAAAGAGAAAAAAGCTCAAGGAATAGATGGGATTTATAATGAAGTGCTTAAAAATGAACCAATTATTAAACTATTACAGGTGTTATTTCAGTTCTGTTTCGACACAGGAAAAGTTCCGTCGCTATGGAGGAAAGCACTAATTCGGCCAATTCCGAAAGGTTCTGCTATTGACACGAGAATACCACTGAATTACAGAGGCATTAGTTTACTCTCGGTAATTGCGAAATGTTACAGTTCTACTTTAAATAACCGAGTGCAACAATTTTTAGAAGACAACGGATTAATTATTGATGAACAAAACGGTTTCAGAAGAGATAGGTCATGTGAGGATCATGTGTTTTCTTTGAATTGTCTTATTCAGGATAGGAAATCAACATTTGTGGACCTGCAAAAAGCATTTGATTATGTAGATAGGGATTTATTACAATACAAACTGCAATTAAACGGTATTGACGGAAACATGTATAATGCTATTTCTAGCTTATACATTGACACAGAATCATGTGTGTGCGTAAATAATCATCGTACAAATTGGTTCCAGTGTTCAAACGGGGTCCGCCAAGGGGATAATTTATCGCCTACATTGTTCGCTTTATTTGTCAACGATTTAGCTACTGAAATTAAAGATCTTGAAACTGGAATACCGTGTGATAATGAGAAAATCAGTCTTCTATTATATGCTGACGACATTGTTATTTTAACAGAGACCGAAAATGATATGCAACGTTGCTTAGATGTTTTATACAGTTGGTGCCAACGATGGAGACTTAGTGTGAACTGTTCAAAATCAAATGTCATGCATTTTAGAAAACAGCGTGTTCCACGAAGCAACTTTAATTTCAATATTGGACCAAACAGTTTACAATATGTTAGTCAATACAAATATCTTGGCATTATTCTCAATGAAAAAATGGACTTTAGTATTGCCACCGAAACATTAGGTAAAGCTGGAGGACGGGCACTAGGAGGGATGATATCAAAGATTCACAATTTTAAGGACGTTGCATTTAAAACATTTGAAACCCTTTTCAAGTCGTGTGTTGTACCAGTAATTGATTATTGTGCAGGTGTTTGGGGATATAAAACATACCACTCCATTGAATCTGTACAAAACCGTGCTATTAGATATTTTTTGGGATTGCACAGATTTGCACCAGTTGTTTCTCTAAACAGTGAACTAGGATGGTTACAGCCAACTTTAAGACGGTGGATTTCCATGGTAAGAAGATGGAATCGGCTTGTTAAAATGGACAATGATAGACTAACAAAAAAGATTTTTCTTTGGAACTATCATAAATCGGGCCAGTGGAGTTCTCAGATGAAGGAAATTTTTCATAAAGTGGATATGGACAGTTGCTATGAATATGTAAATCTATGCAACATTGAACTTTTTAAAACAAAGATTATGGAATACTGTGAAAACGATTGGACTGGTAAAATCACTTCTCTCCCCAAATTAAGGACTTACATTACTATTAAACAGAAGTACGAGACTGAACTTTACGTCAAAATGAACATGAAGAAACAAGAACGATCAGTTATGGCACAATTTCGCTGTGGTATTCTACACTTACGCATTGAAACTGGACGATTTAGAAATGAGGCTCCGGATGAACGACTTTGCACTTTCTGTGATGACGGATCTGTTGAAGATGAAAAACATTTCTTGTTGTACTGTAAAGCTTACCGTAATTTAAGACAATTAATATTTGAATCAGTGAACCTTGATAGACATTTTATTGATAATAGAACATTTGCTAATTTAATGACACTTCATCAAAGACAAACTGCTAAATATTTAAATTTATTTTTCTGTAAAAGAAAGGAACTTCTTTATAAGTAACAATCACATTGCGTATTAAAAATTTGAACATTAGGTTTAAAGTGACTTATAGGTCCAACGGGCCGGGTGTAAATTGATTTAACTACTGTATTTTTATTATGTAATATTATATATACTACACATGTCACTATAATAAATGATATACTTACTTACTTACATTAGCGAGTTAATACATTTGTCTTTTAAAATGCAACTGACATATAAGGATCGTACGAGTGCAATGTTGATATGTTTATCAGTTTTCAAGATCAAAATTGGTAGCGCGTCATCCATGCAATGGCTTCCATTACTACGATTGTGAAAATGAACTGGCGTAATGGGGATATGATTTTGACGAAGTAGGATCCTGACTGTATTACGGTACACGAACGATATACACAAAAATATACAAAGAGAAACTAATCTTGGTAAATGATCGTCAAAGAAGTTGAATTGATCTAAGCATTGTAATTGTTGTTCTTATGTTATAGTTCATTTCAATAAAGAAGGTCTTTTAAAATGGTTGAAACAAATGGAAACTTGCGTTATACATGATACAGTTTAATTATGAAATCAATCAAAAACTCTTCTTATATATTCCATTGCAGATGAAATTTTATCCGCAATGCTTTTCAACTTCCTAATTCCTATATATTGTCTTTTAGTTATTTATGTTTGTCTTTTTTCGTTTTTGTTTTTCTTTTAATCGTTTTTGTTTGTTGTTTTCCATGACTTTGTAAGATTGTTTTCTGCATATGAGAATAAATGTTCTTTTAAAACCGTTCGCTTCTTATGTGTAGCATTGTGATTGTTATAAATTATACGACACAAGGAAAAACATAATCTGCAAATTAAGATGTCCAATAGACCCTATTATTTACCTGGGGCTAAACATTAGAT
The DNA here is from genome assembly GCF_036588685.1 of Mytilus trossulus. NCBI lineage: Eukaryota > Metazoa > Mollusca > Bivalvia > Mytilida > Mytilidae > Mytilus > Mytilus trossulus. Next base: position 24,169,941 of record NC_086383.1, on the reverse strand, counting down.
TATTCTACATACAAGCAAAATTAAGTAATGAATTGAAACCCCCAACTTGATTGGTAACCCCAATTTTAACAGAAAAAAACTATTTGAAAACTGAACACACTCCGAACTTTGTCTAGTGTTTTGTATTCTTCAGATTGCTTTTTTTTAAATCAAATTTTATAAGCAAACCTGCAATTGTTTTAGGGAGATTTCCTTCCTTGTAATAGGAGAGTTCACTTTTTATCTCTTCTTTTTCCTTCTCACAATCCACATATTCTTTTTGCAGTTGATTCAGTTCTTTTAATGTGTTTTCTTGTTCTCCATCAAGATTTAAATTTAAGATTTCAGTGACCTCATATAGTCTTTGACCTTTATTTAAAGACGTCAATGCCTAAATAGATTATACAAGAAACTGATAAATAACATGCTGTAATTTGTTATGTTTTTTTAACAATTTATAAAACAGATGCACATGTGTTAAGAATAAAAAAAAAACATTATGCATACATACATTTTCGAACACATTTGAAGTGATGCTATCATTTCTAGAAACAAGAAGTATTGACCTTATCACTTAAAACAGGAAGCTATTTGAAAATTTTTGAGCAGAAACACTGCACAAAAGACCTCGGAAAGATGTTGGTTTTAAATTTTACACTGCTTTCTTGCTTATCGTTTTTTCAAAGCTGGTTATCTCTGATTTTACTAATTGCAATGTTATGTATTAAAAATCAATCTTTATGCTGAAAGAAAAAATGAAGAAATATACAATGGCTTCCTGTCTTATAACATATTGTTGTCAGGGAATGTCACACTCTTTAGATAACTAGTGGTTTCAAAGTATTTTCCTTGAGAATATTTCATAGTATTCAAATTAAGTAAAGGTACATTTTTCAATTACCTACCCTAACTTCTGCTTTTGTTATGTCAAAATGTCAAGCTTTGATTTGTTGTGTAAATGTAGTATGTGTTATATATAAAAAGAAGATGTGGTATGATTGCCAATAAGACAACTGTTAACAAAGTACAAAGTAACAAAGAAATAAACAAATGTATGCCCCTCTGTGACAACAAGCAAAATTTATACAGCATAGTCAGCTATAAAAGACCTCATAATGACAAACAATTTAATCTTAAAAAACGAACGGCCTGCTTTATGTACAAAAGATTGGAAAATGAATGTGATATACAGCAATAAACAACAACTATTGACTTACAGGCTCCTGACAAAGAACAGGCAAATACAGTATCTGAAGGGGTTAAACAGGTTCAAAGGCGAACTAAATTTTTGAAGAAATCATATAAAGTTCAATTTTGGACCCTTTAGACCTTAATGAGGACCAATTTGATAACCGGTGTCATATGGTATGTTGTACCCCATGATAAAATGACCCCGGGGTCAAAATACTGCTATTGTAAATTGAACCCCCCTGTATGGAAAATTGAACCCCCATGGTAAATTGAACCCCCCTGTTTTTTTCATTCTAGATGATTAATAAAACATTTAACATTATGTTAAGGCTAATCAAATATTTAAAATAATGAATACATGAAGTAGAGGTCAATTTTCAATGATTGGCTAAGAGAAAAATATTTGCTTGGTATAAGTACTCTGAAGTCTTAACCAACAAAATTTCCATCAAAAAACTTCTTAAAGCATTATAACTAAACCATGTAGCTTGGACACTTGAATTCTTTGAAATTTGAAATATTTATATAGAATTAAACTTAAGTTTTAATTCTCCATGGTAAAAAAGGGGGAGGGGTTAAATTACCATGGCTCAGTTATTAAATCTAAAAACTAAAATTTTCAAAACATCTTTTCAAGCTACTAAAATAAATACAAATTACTTATTGAAGTATAATAAATATGTCAAAGAGTTACAGTAGCTGTATATTTTAGCATTAAAGGTCTTTAGATACATAGTAGGGGACTCAATATACCATGGTAGGAGGTCAAAATAACATGGCAAAGTAAAATTTTCCAATTATATTTGTCAGCCTGGTAAATACATTCAAACTACATTTGGAGTAAAATAACTATGTAAAGGAGACATAAAAGCTAAAATTTTGAAATTCAAGCATTTTAAAAACATACAAACTACTTATTGGATTAATGATTAAGCTTATTAGCTGTATTTTTTTTTAATTCAAGGTCTATAGTAGGGGGTTCAATATACTGCAGGAGGGTCAAAATACCCTGGCTAAGTAAAATTTTCAATATATCTTTTCAAGCATGTTAAATATTGATACATACAAACTACTTCTTGGAGTATTTTATCTATGTTAAGGAGTAAGAAAAGCTAGGATTTTTGAAATTCAAGGTCTATGTATAGTACGGGGTTCAATATACCGCAGAGGGGTAAAAAATACCATGGAAATTATTTTTTTGCTAAAATCTTTTCCAGCATGTTTAATACATACAATCTACTTATTGGAGTTTTATAACTATGTAAAGGAGTTTAAAAAGCTTCTTTTTTTTTAATTTAAGGTCCATAGTCATGATAGTAGGGGGATCAATATACCATGGATTTTTTTTTCTTCTTCAAAATATATTTTCCTGCATGTTAAATGCATACGAACTACTTATTGGAGTAGTATAACTATGTTAAGAAGATAGAATAGCTAGAATTTTTGAAATTTAAGGTCTATACAGTCCTTGGATGGTGTAAACTTCCCACTAACACCATACACCATTACACTATACACCTTGTACCATTACACCATACACGTTACACCTTTGCACCATACACCTTACACATTACACCATACACCATTCCCCATTCTATCTACATGATCCGAAATTACCCATAGTGCAATTAAATTTCAAATATTAAGATTATTATTATTGTTTATGTTTACAATTCGAAAACAATTAATAAAAAAGAACTTCGTTTCAACCAATGAAATGTCGTACACCATCATTCACACCATTCCCGATCGCACGTTACACAATCACACCATTCCTCGAACACCATACACCATAGCACCATACACCTTACACCATTGTACCATATGCCATACACCATTACACTATACACGTTTTTTTGGGAAGTTTACACCATCCAAGGGCTGTAGTAGGGGGTTCAATATACCGCAGTGGGGTCAACATACCATGGGAATAATTTTTTTCGAAATATCTTTGCCAGCATGTTAAGGTGGTACCCAACACTTTTGCTAAAATTGACTTGGCTCGTTTAATTTTCATAAAATTTTAACACTGTATTTACCCTTTTACAAAAACATAAAAATTTCAAAAACATTGAACCAACCGTTTTGTCAGAAAAATTACACTGGTTATATAGCAGTTTGACAAATTCCAATTTTGATCATTGAGAAGCTTAATATTCCCTTTTCAACACAACGTAATTAAAACGTTTAGCTGATTTTACAGAGTTATCTCCCTTTAGTGTTAGGTACCACCTTAAATGCATATAAACTACTTATTGGAGTTTTATAAGAATAGCAAGAATTTTTGAAAATTAAGGTCTATGGAAGGGGGTTCAATATACTGCAGGGGGGTCAAATTACCATGGAAATTTTTTTTATTAGCTCGGATTTAAGAAATTCAAAGTCTAAAAAAAATTCCATGGTATTTTGACCCCCTGTGGTATATTAAACCCTCTACCATAGACCTTAAATTTCAAAAATTCTTGCTATTCTAACTCCTTAACATAGTAACCAAACTCCAATCAGTAGTTTGTATGTATTAAACATGCTGGAAAAGATATTAGAAAAATGTTACTTAGCCATTGTATTTTGACCCCCCTGCGATATATTGAACCCCCTTCTATAGACCTTGAATTTCAAAAAAATAAGCTTTTCAAACTTTTTAACTTTTTTTTAATACACCAATCAGTAGTTTGTATGTATTTAACATGCTGAAAAACATAATTTCCATGGTATTTTGACCACCCTGCGGTATATTGAACCCCCTACTATAGACCTTGTATTCAAAAATCCAAGCTATTCTTACTCCTAAACATTGTTTTAATACTCAAATAAGTAGTGTGTATGTATTTAAAATGTTTGAAAAGATATTTTGAAAATTTTACTTAGCCATGGTATTTTGACCTCCCTGCGATATATTGAACCCCCTGCTATGGACCTTGAATTTAAAAAAAAATAGCTTTACAAAGTCCTTAACATAGATATCAAACTCCAATAAGTAGTTTGTATGTATTTCACATGCTGGAAAAGATATTAGGAATATAAATAATTTCCATGGTATTTTTACCCCCCAAGCAGTATATTGAACCCCCTACCATAAACCATAAATTTCAAAAATTCTTGCTATTCTAGCATCTTAACAAGGTAATAAAACTCCAATAAGTAGTTCGTATGCATTTAACATGCTGGCAAAGATATTTCGAAAAAAATGATTTCCATGGGATTTTGACCCCCCTGTGGAATATTGAACCCCCTACTATAGATCTTAAATGTCGAAAATTCTAGTTATTCAACCTTCTTAACATAGTTTTAATACTCCAATAAGTGGTTTGTATGTATTAAACATGCTGGAAAAATTACAAGGAAAATAAATAATTTCTATGGTATTTTGACCCCCCTGCGGTATATTGAACCCCCTACCGTAGACCTTAATTTCAAAAACTCTTGCTATTCTAACTCCTAAACATGATAATAATACTCCAATAAGTAGTTTGTTTACATTTAACATGCTGGAAAAGATATTTTGAAAATTTTACGTAGCCATTGTATTTTGCCACCCCCCCCCCTCCTGCGGTATATTCAACAAAACCTCAAATTGAAAAAAAAAATAAAAGCCAATACATTGTAAATTCAATTATCTGCAATACTATTTCTCAGACACAGGGGGGTTCAATATACCGCATGGGGGTTCAAAATACCATATGTGATAAATGACCCCGGGGTCATTTTACCGCATGGTATTTTGACCCCGGGTTCAATTTTTAGGGGGTTCAAAATACCATATGACAACGGGCCCAAATATGAAAAATCTCAGTACATGGTTAGATTCAGCATATATCAAAGAACCCCATAGATTCAAATTTTGTTGAAATCAAACAAAGTTTAATTTTAGACCCCAATTTGGACGAACTTCAAAACTTTGCCCAAAACAAAAATCTAAATACGTGTTCAGGATCAGCATATCAAAGAACAAAAAGTAGTAATTTTTATTTTATATCTAACAAAGTTTAATTTTAGACCACGATTTGGAACAACTTAAAAACTGGTCACATTAGCAAAAATGTTAATACATGTTTAGATTCAGAATATCAAAGAACCCTAATTATTCAATTTTTATTAAAATAAAACAAAGTTTAATTTTGGACCCCGATTTAGACCAACTTACAAAATGGGGCCAATAATAAAAAATCTTGTACATGTTTAGATTCACCATATCAAATAACCCCAGGAATTCATTTTTTGTCTCAATCAAACAAAGTTTAATTATGGACCCCGATTGTGCACATGATAAAACATCTAAGTACATGTTAAGATTCAGCATATCAAAGAACCCCAATAACTAATTTTTTGTTTAATTTTGTTTAATTTTAGTTTAATTTTGGACCCTCTGGACCTTAAGGTAGACCCATTTGAAAACGGGACCAAACATTAATAATCTACATACACAGTTAGATCCGGCATATCAAAGAACCCCAATTATTCATTTTTTGATGAAATCAAATAAGATGCTTTTCTGTTCATAAACCTTGTGTTTAAATTTTATAGATTTCTATTTCCTTATCCTAAAGTTATTGTGCAAAAACCAAGACAAATGCTTATTTGGGCCCTTTTTGGCTCCTAATTCCTAAACTGTTGGGACCAAAACTTCCAAAATCAATCCCAACCTTTCTTTGGTGGTCATAAACCTTGTGTTTAAATTTCATAGATTTCTATTGACCTAAAGTAAGGTAAGAGTGCGAAAACTAAAAGTATTCGGACGACGACGATGACGACGCCAACGTTATACCAGTAAACGACCACAAATTTTTCAATTTTTGCGGTCGTATAAAAAAATCAATTTGGGAAGGACAAATGGATCGCACATTATGTTTTACAAATTTCTATTCAACTTGTTTAAATATAATTTGTTTTTTCTATGTACAAATTTCTCTAATTAAGAAAGACAAATCACAGCACTTCCTTGCATAAGGTTAATATGATAAATTACTTACTTAGTGACTTATCGTTTATAAACCGAAACACAACCTTGTCTTGCTCCATGGTTTTTTTTTCATAAACATTTTAAAGTCAAATGTATAATGATTATATATATAAGGGAATATTTGAATAGTGTGTAACCGTAAATTGTCCGATATGTCAGGGTTACATCTAACCGCAATATAAAATACATATCCCGATACTTTAGTTTGATACAATCTTCCTTAAATATTTACAGAAAATAGTTTTTGACTATATATTATGAGTCAGATAATACATAATTGAATGTTAATCACAGACATATCAATCAAATACCCGTTGGTATGTTATACGAAGGAACATCTAAAAAGATGCATTAGCTATAACACTTGACCCTAATCATAACTCAACAATACAAAACATCATGCTACTACTACATGTAAGAAGTATATATAAATAACCCAGCCATGCATCCTAACACTCGTTCTTTTTTTCATTAATTCACATCTAAATTAATCAGTTGCTCCGCAAGGCGCAGCTTTAAACGGACTTAAAGATAGAAATCTGAACAGTTGGGGCAAGTATGGCACAACATTTAAGCTTGATACAGCTCTGAATTTGAGTTGTGATTAAATAGTTGGCAAAACATAGATTTATGACACAAAATGAATGTGGTCTAAGAACTTAAAAACTTTATAAGAAGTAAATTGGAATTTACCTAATATGGTCCAATATCAAAAATCTAAATACATGGTTAGATTCAGCATATCATAGAACTCCAAGTGTTTAATGTTTGATGAAATAAAATAATGTTTATTGTTAGACCCTTTAGACCTCAATATGAAGCAATTTGATAACAAGACCCAAATATTAAAAATCTATATACAGTGTTAGATTCAGCATATTGAAGAACCCCATTTATTTATATTTTGTTGAAATCAAACAATGTTTAATTTTTGACCCTTTGGACCTTAATGTAGACCAATTTGAAAACGGGACAATACTGTGCAATTGAACATGTCTTGCTATTGCGCAATACTGTGCAAATGAACATTTCTTGCTATTGCACAATACTGTGCAATTGACAATTTCTTGCTATTGCGCAATACTGTGCTATTGAAAATATCGTGCTATTGCACACTACTTAATATAATAATTTTGGACCCTATTTGGACCAACTTGAAAATTGGGCCCATAATCAAAATTGTAATTTCTAGTTAAAATTCAGCATATTAAAGAACCCGATGAATTTTTTTTTTTAATTGTTAAAATCAAGTTTAGTTTAATTTTGACCTTCTGGACCTTAATGCAGACCAAATTAAAACAGGACCAAAAATTAAGAATCTAAATACAGGGTTAAATTTGACATATCAAAGAACCCCAATAATTCATTTTTGATGAAATCAAACAAAGTTTAATTTTGGACACTTTTGGCACCCAATTCCGAAACTGTTAGGACCAAAACTAAAAAAAAAATCAATCCAAACCTTCATTTGGTGATCATAAATCTTGTGTTAAAATTTCATAGATTTCTATTTAATTATACTAACGTTATTGTGCAAACACCAAGAAAAAGGCTTATTTGGGACCTTATTTCCAAAACTGTTGGGACCAAAACTCTCAAAATCAATCCCGACCTTTCTTTTGGGGTCATGAACCTCATTTCAAATTTTATAGATTTCTGTTTACTTATTCTTAAGTTAGTTTGCAAAAACCAAGAAACATACTTATGTGGGCCCTTTGTGGCCCCTAATTCCTAAACTGTTTGGACCAAAACTCTTAAAATCGATCCAAACCTTCCTGTTATTGTCATAAACCTTGCGTTTCAATTTCATAGATCTCTATTTATGTTTACTAAATTTATAGTGCGAAACCCAAATGTCTTCGGACGACGACGACGACGATAATGACGTCGACGACGCTCACGTCATACCAATATACAATGTACGACCAAACAATTTTTCATTTTAATTGCGATTGTTTAAAAAGACAAATACTCTAGTTGTTAACACGAACCTTTTCAATACGTATACATTTGTCTGTAAAGCTCACATTATCCATAGATGTATCACTCGCATGGGCCAATTGATTTCTGTACCACTTCAGTGTAGCCAAGTTTGCTCCTGGTAACGTATCATTCGGATGTGGAAGTTGATCCCATCCATTGGATGGCGTTGATAAACATCCTAGATTTCGTAGCAAACAGATCATCAGTGTCAGATCGAAGTCCTTAGAACATGTAGCTTGAAAAAGAAATAAAGTGTAATAAGAGGAAGGATACGTTTACTTTCAGAAAATTCCAACGTCCTTCGGATATGCATTCATTTACGCTGGTTGGTTATGGTTTTCATTGAATATGCAGTATTTGAAATATAAGATAATGTTCGATCCTATTATTCGGTAACTATCTTGGCATGTGTTATAAGTTGACTTGCAGTACAAAGTTTCTTTTTCAAGTGTTTCACTATCTAGTGTACATGACCTTGTTTCCATTAATTTTGTTGAAAGCTCATTGTTGGTAGATTGATTGATTTATTGATTAATTGAATGGTGTTTAATATTCGAACACTTTTATTGGTGAAGACAACAAGATTGCCCGGATTGAATCATTATCATCAGGAGGAAACATTACAGTCAACGTCAATTAAAAAAGTGAGGAAAGTGAATTTGTGCATGTTGGGTATGGCTGAAATTCAGACACCCATTATCGACAGACACATGTTTCGTTAGTTGATTTATTCCGACCACTTGGTCACCAATGTCTTGTACTCTCATCCTAGATAAAACATCAAATGTCGACGATATAAAGGTACCTTTTAAAGTATGATAAACGTGGTGGTTAATGATATGATCATTGTTTAAGTTTATGCTTTGACAAGTAATCTTCAAATACTACTCATTGAGTCTCTTGTGGATAGTTGTCCTATTGACATTCTTATTAATGCCCTGTATATGATTAATAATGTGTTGATACATTGTATCAAAACACAAATATCAATTTTGTAGCGGATAAGTACCGATTGTTTTGTAACATAAAAGGTAAAATCTCAAACATACTTAACTCAGAGAAAAATATAATTGGAAAGTCCAAAATCACTTGGTATAATAACAAAATATATTTATTTTTCATAAGTGTCAGTTTTGCAAACTATTTTAGAAGGCTAATTATAAAATTACACAAAAAAATACACCGTTAAAAACTCAATGATAATTGAAATAAGAACCTTTTGTTACAAGAGGCATCGGAGGCCGATACGGTGACCATATTGTCCCAGGGACACCTCTTAAAATGTCTAATTGAACCGCATTGATTCGTTTTGTATTGTGTAGTTTGATAATTTCGCGCACGTTGCTATTAATAACTTGAGTTAAGCTTGATGGCGGAAATTGTCCGTCAAAATATCTTCTGGCTATGTGAGGTGAAACTTTAAAGTTGAGCAGGAAAAACCTTGTGAAGTTTTTTTCTTCTTCTGTTAATTTCGCCACCGAAGCCATGATATAATTTTGTGGTCTTTGAGGGATGTTTTTTATCCAAAGTCTTCAATAAGGAACTCCACCTTTCGTCTATGCTGGAACCAGTAACCTGCAAGAAATTTAAACATTTTATAACATGGGTATACACATTTTAAAACAAATTCAGAGTAGCTTTTAATTCCATGGTGTTGTCTTTTCTCAGCTGATATTTGTCAATCGAGTTTCTGTTCAATATTTTATATAATGACAGAAGTGTTGATAGCAACACCGTTAAGACTTCCCATTCTTGGAGCTTAAACCAGTTTAATTTATTATTCATATCAAGTTTTTTATGAATAGAGACATATCATCGAAGCTTAATTACTCAAAACACAGTTTTTTTTAGGATATTAAAATTTCATTTAAGAAGACAATCTTTGGTTCTAGAAAAGGTTACAGAAAAGGAAATAATAAATTTTTACGTCATCACATATCTGTTATTTGATTGGTTGGCTAAATATAAAAATTAGATAATTCTAGAATATACACTTAGTTCAAATTGACTGTTTAATTCAAATAGAAATTGTCCACATAGACATAAATAAATTTATAAAATAAATTAGATTTTAATTCTTAAATTTTACAGCAATACTACAAATAACTAAATGACATGGGATTCAGTAAGCTTAATATATATGTAAGATAGCTGTAAAGTTTGATGAAAATCCAAGTTGATTTGAAAAAGTTATTAAAAAAAATTAAAATGTACTATCTCTATTTCATCTGAACTGCAAATTCTAGCTTTTTTTACCAAGATAACTTTAATTCTTGAATTTGATAGCAATGCAATAAAAAAATAAAATGACCTGGGATTCAGTAAGTTTAATATATATCTAAGATAGCTACATAGTATGATGAAAATCCAAGTTGATTTGAAAAAATTATTAAAAAAACTAAAGCGTACTAACTCTTTTTTGTCCGAAATGCAAATCCTAGCTTTTTTATACCAAGATAACTTTATCCTTACATTTAACAGCAATACAAAAAATAACTTATTGACCTGGGATTCAGTAAGCTTAATATATATGTAAGATAGCTGCATATTTTGATGAACATCCAAGTTGATTTAACAAAAAGTTATTAAAAAAATAGAGTGTACTTTCTCTATTTTGTTCGAACTGCAAATTCTACCTATTGACCTAGATTAATTTTTTTTTAATTCTACAGCAGTACAACAAAAAACTAAATGGCATGGGTATCAGTAAGCTCAATATATATCTGAAATATCTGCATAGTTTGATGAAAATCTAAGTTGATTTGAAAAAGTTATAAAAAAAATTAAAGATGCCTATCTGACATGTCTGAATTTATATAATAATTGTTATTTTTACATATGGTAATTATATTTTTTTTTCATTTCACAGCAATAAATCAAACTGCTTATAAGCTTGAATTTTGTAAGATCAACATGTAATTTAGTTAGATGGGCTGATTTAAACCAGTCAAAGCTAAATTTAAAGGTCAGGACTAGTCGAGACAGGTCGAGACTGGTTGAGACTGAGTCGAAACTAGTCGAGGCAGATCGAGATTAGTCAAGACAGGTCGAGACAGGTCAAGCATTGGTCAAGACCATTTAAGACTACACAAAGATCATCAAGTACTGAATAAGACTAATTAAGTAAAGTCGAGTACAGTTAAGTACAGTCGAGACAATGTCGAGACTAGTCAAGTAAAATGTGTGCTCGATTTTACTGGTCGAGCACAACAACTGGTCAATTCAGACTTTGAGCAGTTTGTAGTGTCTGTTCATAATGCATGACTGTGATTTCGTAATGCAAGGTGTGATTTCGTACTGCATGACTGAGATTTTATAATGACTTGGTGTAGCAATTTCTCCGTTTATAATGACCAGAAGTCGAAATTGTCCTTTTATAAAGCATGGGCATTTATATACATATTGTAGTAAGTTGGTTAATAATGAAACTTAAAATTTTCAAAAAAGATGACTGAATAAAAAAAAAGTTGCTGGTTAAAGGCAGGACATGGAAATAAGACTATTTAAGTATTGTCTCAGATACATTTTGCACACAAATAGTACAGTTAACCTATACATTACAGCATTGTTATCAACACATATTCCTCACATAGATATTGAATCGCATTTATAAACATTCATTCCAATAACAAACCATTTTTAATAATCATAATGATACTTTTTTCCGTAAGCAAATACAGCTTACAGGATTAAACTTATTTACACATTATACATATACAGTATTATAATGTCATAAACTATTTCTGACATAGATTTTTTTTGAGTTGTATTTCTAAATCTTCATTCGACTAATAGAACCATAAGTTGAATATTTTGGAGCAAATTTATAACATGTCGGATTTTGAAGACAATCATTACCAAAATCAAAGTCAGTGACGCTATTATGTATCAAAGTTCAGAATGTATTTTCAAACTAGTGCGAAATATGAGCACAGGACTAATTATTGCAAATAAAGCATATACCATACCATGTATATGGTGGTATTAATATAGAAACAAAATAATAAGAGAGAAAATTAAACATTGGGAATATAAAAATAAAAACATTACAGAAAAGGTTTATTGTTCGCGATATGCAGTATAAAACATAAAACATTTTAATTCAATTGCTGTCCAACCGGCTTAGTTCTTATTCATATTTCGCCTTCGGTCTCAAGTAATGAATTAGCTTAACTGCTCTATGAGGGGTGAAGATAACATATGATATCTCTGTTTAAAGAAAAAAATTATACCCACCAGACCATAGCTGGCCAGTGACCTTGACCCTAGTATATAAGCACCTGTTCCATAATAACTTGTCATTATTTTTCTAGAGGGTGTGAAGTGAACACTTCACTTGAATTCTTTTTAGTTATTTTATTTTTATCTTACATTTGGGAGAAAGTTACTAAAGTTACATTAACTTGTTTACGATGTACGACAAGTTCTAATGTTATTTTGTTATTTAGAAATAACAATTCCTCCATTGTCTACGATGTATGACAAGTGTTGATAGAAATGAATTTAAAAATTTCTTGTCTACGAGGTATGACAAATGTCCATGGAAATTAATAAAATATGTTATTTACGATGTATGACAATTTTATATATTCATTAAGTTTTTGCCTTAGTACGATGTACGGCCCATTTGTTACTTAATTCATACTCCTGTTTGTTGAACAGGTAGATATTTAAAAGTATTTCTATTCACCTGAAGGTATTGAGTACTCTTCACAATTTACACGTGTTTTACCTGCACAGGTACACTTTTTTGTATTACAATGGCTGAATGTGTTTATGCAAATGTATTGTTTTTGCAAGATGTTTAGAATGATGTTTACACTTACAAGGGTGATGGTTATGATTTTCATCACCTCTGGAATGTTTTAGAAATTAAAGATGATAAATTTAATAGAAAAACAAGAGGTATTTTGAATAAATCCTCTTCTTAAACAGTTATAAAACCTAGTAGATTTATAAAAGATCATAATGGCATGGCAATTGGAAATAATTAACAAAGCAACAGAACCTGTAAAAAGTAAGTTTTAAAATCTAGTGCTACTTGTATAGCTTCAAAATCTACTTGATTTGTGAATGTTTCTCACGAAAGTGCTGTTGAGATTTAAGATAGGCATGTATATTGATACATTGACTCATTATTATTAATGTAGTAAAGAACCTGTATGAATCATGAGGTTTGAGACAGTTTCACTGCCTTCAACTCAAGCAGAGTTTGTAGAGAAACCTGCTGCTATATTTCAATTTTGCCACTAGAGGCTTACTTTAATGAAGATTTAGTTCTAAATTTTGATATGAACTACTGAAATGATACTGTGTTTGTACCTCCTTTTGAAGTTTGTTCCATGGCTGATGATAGTCCAGCCGGAGTTGAATTTGATACGTCTTTTGATCTTGCATTAAGGTTTTCAGAAGCTAAGCCTTTAGGGCTTCTTTTAGTGAGATTAATAGTCCATTATCTCATCCTGTTTGTTGAACAGTTTAATCATGATTTTGCTTTGAAAATCCCAAAATTGTTCAAAAAGGCAGAAAACTGTCTAAGTTTTCTTCTGGACTTTCTGTGACTGTAAATAATACTACCATGTCAGCAAATATAAAATCAGGAAAATATAAAGTTCATAGAGGAAATACTATCACACTGAGAACTGTGACAATCCTAGTGAGTCTAGGATAAATAAAAAATCGAAATGTGGTTTCAAAGATGCAGGAAACCCAGAGATACTTTATTAAGGGGTTGATCATCACCCCTATTGTTGAGTTGGCTATTTGTCTTCTGTAAGAATACGCCATTGGATCTTGATAATACAAGGATTTTATTGTAAAATTATATGTGTTTGTTTGACCATGAGTTTCTAGTTAAACCCATAGGAGATGCTCAGAAATATTTAGACGATAAAACTTATTTGTAATTCTGTTGTGATAGTTGTTTTATCACGTTTCTAGTTATGATTGCATGAAGCAAACTTAGTGTTTATACAAAGATTCTAAAGCAAATTCTAGATTCCTTGGAAGAGGTTTCAGGTCTAGCAATTAATTTACTCCCAGCTGTTATGGGAAAGGCAATATCAGTTTTTTAACTGCAGAGGCTCGGTTGGTCAACAGGGTGACTATACTAGTAGGCAATTCCCTTCATTATGAGGGAGAGGTTTCCAAAAAGGGAACAGATAATCTTGAAGAGGTCACATTTATCAACCAGTTGCTATATATACATTAGATAACTTAAATATTATGATTTGGAAAATGTTACTAATGATCTATTGTTATTAGATTTAATAAGAAATGGTTATAAAATAATTTTAATGATGTACCACAAGGTTCATCATTTTTGAATAAAATACATTTCACCTTTCATAAGGATAAATCAATTTCAGAAGTCCAAAAATTGATAGCTAAGGGAGCTATTTGAAAGGTTGATCGATCAATGGAAAATCAATTTATTTCCTATATTTTCTTAGTTCCTACGAAAGATTGGTCTTCAAGGCCTGTAACTATTTGAAACATTCAAACAAACTTAGCTTGTGGCTAATCAGCATTTGGAGCAGGACCATTTATCTTTTGTTTAGATGTAATTCTTTAGGATAATTATCTTTATATAAAGAGAGAGGGAGCTAACATCTATAGATATCACAGATGCATATTTAAGTATTATTTATGATTATATCACAATTTCCTGATTCATGTGGAAAAGACATTGATATGATATTTATGTTTTTTGTTTTGAATTGGCTTCTGCATCAAGAGATTTTACTAAGGTTTTAAAACCTGTCTATATATTTATGAAATAATGTCACTTGAAGTATATACATGCTATAGTTTATAGCATCATGTAAATGTAGCGGAATTTGATAAGACTGTTATTAAAATGAGAGGGTTAGCGCTATAGAACCAGGTTTAATCCACCATTTTCTACATTTGAAAATGCCTGTACCAAGTTAGGAATATGACAGTTCTTGTCCATTCGTTTTTGATGCGTTTTGTTTTTTGATTTTGCCATGTGATTATGGACTTTCCAAATTGAGTTTCCTCTGAGTTCAGTATTTTTTGAGATTTTACTTTTTTTTATACATTGATGATTCTTTTATTATGGATCATAGTTCAGATGATTGTATTGTGAATACAGAAGGAGTGTAATTCTTGATAAGCTGTGCTTCGGAATAAATTTTGAGAAATTGGTACTCATTCCTCAGAAGCACATTGTTTTCCTTTGTCTCATTATTAATACTGAGCTATTTAATTTTTTTCTGACAGATGAGAAACGGTAAAATTATCTCCCTTGGGAAGTTCTTTTTAAAGAGAATTTTGTAACTGTATTATAGATGATTTACATCATATATTGGTCTTGTGACGAATGCTTTTAATGCAGTATATGTGGGAATGTTACATTGCAGAAACATGGCGAGAAATAATGTTGTAACACTGTATAGTTGTTACAGTGTTTATTATCATCAATAGGTGAAATTTTTTAACAATTTAAAATCAGAAATTAAAAATTTGATTTATAGACCCATCCAAATAAGTTTTTGGATTGGACCAGATTCCTCATAAGAAGGATTTGGGATCCAAATTTGAAGAAAATGTTTCTGTTTGTAGATGGAGCTTCTTTAAGAGTATGCACTCATTTCTTATAGATTTCAAAGTATTGTTGGCTATATGTTTTTTTTGGAGAAAAAGTTTTAGTCACAGAGAGTTATACAATCAGAAAATACAATTTCAGTAGCTTGCATTATGCAATAGGAGGTATAACCTCTTTGTCACTTAACATGCTTACTACAAATATTTCATTATTTGTGCTTGGTGTTCAAGAAAGAACATTTTTATCACAGCTCTTTATATTCCTGGTAAGAGAATGTTGATGCTTATCATATGTCTCAAAAGTTTACAGATTCAAAAGGATGGCAATTGAAAGAAGATATATTTGTTTTGTTGTTATCACGTTTTCATTTTCAAATCTGTAGATAATTATTTCGTTGTCTTTTGACCAACAAGCTCCTTTCAGAGATGTTTGTATTTTTCATGGTCAGAATTAAGACGTTTAATTGCAAGAGAACATACAATTGTCCATAATATAATTATAATCCATTTGTCATTTTTGACCAATAAATTGTGTTTAAACTATATTATTATTAAATGAGATATATTTAGTTAAAATCATCACAAATGTGGTACACAAACATCACAGATATATAAAAGGAGCATGAAACGACTAACTAATTTATTTTTTATAGTAATTATTCATACAAGCATTGAGATAAATCTAAATCTACTGGATTATAATTTACATTTTTGAAGCAAATAGTAGCAGAACTTAATTCGACTGAATTATTGCGATATTGATACACATTATGCTGATATTCCTCTTCATCATGAGGTTAATGATATTAAAACAAAGAACAAAACAGTATATATGGACAATATCTTAATTTGAAGAACATAGGAAGACTTTGCAACCGGAACCTCTCGTATGTGATCATAGTCTATTCAACTTATTAAATGTTACATGTCTAGCCACATAAGTTGTACTGCAAAGACATACCTAGTTCTATCATTTTTGACCTGGGTATACATTCTTTCTATAAAAAAACAATATAATGTGATTTATTTTAGGCAGTTACTTAAGGAAGCTGAAACTAATTCCTGATGAACAAATTTTTAGGTACTTGACGTCCAGATAGTATCTTCTATTGTTGGCTTTGACACAATGAAACGGGATGCTGATTAAAAGTATAAATAACTTGTATATTTGAAATTTAAAGGAAATTGAAACTCAACTATACTGACTCATACCTGGAAACATCACTCCTTTTTTATAAATACATTTCTTGGTAGGCCATTAATTTTTGCTTAATTTTTTCATCAGTTTATGTTTATAGTGATAATTGTTATGACGAAGTTAAATGAAACATAATAAAAAAAACTGACACAATCGATTACACCAAGTACCATTCACCGACTCTTCAGAAAAAACAAGCATACAAATACACCATAAATAGATACAAGCATAACTATTTTGTACACTACATACGTTCACAAAAGATTTATCAGTGATGCTCGAATCGAAAAAAGTTATAAAGTCGAACACAATCCGAAGTTTAAGAGCATAGATGACCCAAAAACCCTGAAGGTTTGTGCCAAATACAGATTATGTTATATATTTCTTAAACAGGACGTCCATAGCACTTTGTCAAATTTACAGTGCTGTGTTTACATAATATTTATGACCATATCATTGATAAATTAGCACAGAAGTCTTAACCTCGTAATATCATCGGAACGGAAACCTCTATCATCAGTGAAATATACCCAGTGGTTGTTAATACACTCATCACATATACCAGGCCTAAACTATTGTTTTCGTATACAAATAACTCATATCTGCTTATCTGCTATTGTTTGGATTGAAATAAAAAGATATAAGGCTGCTTAAAAGTATTTATAAAATACTTTAAATCACTTGTATGTATAAACTGTAAGAGAATTTGAAACGCAACTCTTCTGACTTCTGATCTTGCTATTTCATTTTTATTAATTCATTTGCACCCTGGCAAAAACTGTTTTGTACCTTTGCCATTTGTACCTCATGGAATATTAACATGTATAATTTTTACCGCATGAACAAACTTATATGTATACCATGTTGTACCTTATAGTGGTGATTTTTACTTTCAAAGTAAACAAAACAATTATTTCAATAACGTAAATATATGAATTGAGGGATTTGGTATGCCTGTCTATGAAACAAATGCACATACAGCAAAAACATTCGTTTAAGCCCTCTTAGGTCATCATTTGCTCTATCAAAAGGGTCAATAAGGATACATTTACATAGGACATATACAGATCTAAATATAGTCTTGAAAGTATGTTTACAATGATTTAGCTTGATTTTCGGCATGATAATTAAAAGGACAATACGAATTATCAAAACTAAAACAATGACCGACACTTACTCTTCTCGAAATAGTCAAACTCTAAAGAGCCAATTGTATTTTTAATGATAAATATAAAAGGACTTTCAGATTGATCAGGATATTTGACAGATCCGTAACACGACGATTACCCCCTGTTTTCGACAACTCGCACTAAATATATCATATTCAATAAGAATTAAAAAATGCAAAAAGAGTGAATGAATATAAGGCAACCCTCACACTAAAGTATCCTTGTTGTACATAAACGAACTTATATAAGACCTTGTAAAATATTTGCAAAGCGCTACATGAAAGACGGGCCAAATATACTAGAGGGATGGTTAAACTCATAGATCGCAAACAATAAAACTGACAACGCCATGAAAAACAGACAAAAAAAGTACACATGACACAACCTAGAAAACTAAATACTAAGCAACACGATCCCACCAAAAACTAGGGGTTATATCAAGTGCTCCAGGAAGGTAAGCAGACTATGTACCACCTGTGGCACCCGTCGTTTTGCTTATCTTATTACAAACCCAGTAAATAATCTAATGCGGTCGGTCACATTTATAATAAGGGAGAGGAATTATAGTTACGACGTAAGGAACATATCCGATATCATCTGTGGAAATTATTCCATAACAGTCAAGCAAGTCTTGATGGCGTCCGTCAAATCTACCAAGGGATAATTTCAACTTCACCATTTGGATTTTGGGGTTTAATGGCTTCCTTGTAACTTTTTTTAAAGATTATACCGTTTGTTTTTCCGTTTGAATGGTTTAACACTAGTATTTTTTGGGGACTTTTATAGCTTGCTCTTCGTTTTGAACAAAGGCTCTGTGTCGAAAGCCATACCTTGACCTCTAATGGTTTACTTGAATGGAGAGTTGTCACATATACCATATCTTACATTATCTATTTGATATCTGATAACTGTTACTGCAAATATACACAACTTACCCTTTCTACATCAGATGATCATTGGCAGTCGTTCCATCATGCTTACTATACCACCTCTAGTATTTTGTGCAATAGTTTATGGGAAACGAAAAACTTCCTGCTAGAAATTTTTACAATTCTTTTCCGGGAGAAATTTCCAATTATACTGATCATTTTAACAAAAAGATTGACAGATAAATATTATAAGTGTTTGAATATATATTAAGGAAATAAAATTCAATTTAATAATATTTGCAAAATTTTTTTCCATATTCTCGACTTTTTCGTGTGTACATCATGTACATAGGACAATATATAAAGCAATAATGATACTGCACTCCAACGAAAATTTAAAACGTAGGTTTTTCAGTTTTCATTTCTTTTCATCGACTTTCTCGACTTTTTCGTGTTTTCACAGGACAAAAAATAAAATAAATAAATAATAATGATACCGAACTCCAGGGAAAATTTCAAACGGACTGGTTTCGGTTATAATTCTGTTTTCACCTCTCTTCATGTTACCCATCCCCAATGATATGTGTTTGGTATGTGCGTTCCAGAAAAAAACCTCTTAGAATTCATTTATATCCCCCTTGCTTTGATGAGGCGGGGTTCCTTCTACTAAAGTTCATTAGACTTATTCGTGGTTTTTGGTAAAGTTTTGAATATCCACTTGGTATAGTCCACCATAAATTTAAACTGTGCTTGTTTTGGAACAGATTGTTATTAATATCATCCTTATATCAGTAGAGAGGCAAAAGATACCAAAGGGACATCTAGAGTCAACATCATTAAGGACCATGAGGTCTAAACTTTTCTTCAGAAATGAACAAAGTATCGTCCTGTATCCAGTATTGAATAGAAACAGTGTCGTCGTGTGACTTAAGACGATATGTCTGTCTACTGTAAAACAATATATAAACGTGAAAAAATGATAAAAAGCACTTATTTAATTTAAACTATGAATACACTTGACAGTCGTATATCTCGATAATAGAGTTCATTAGTCACCTTTTTCTATAATAAAATAATTATTCAGTAATCACAAAGCGGTTTGTGATCGTACTGGAAGACAAAGCAGCCAATATTGTAGTGATGATGTGACGCATATACTTCACTCAACGAAATGATAAACTAGTAACAAGAGCTATAATCCCTGTACGCTGCCACAAATGGAAGTATATGTGAAAATGTGGTTGATAATAATAGATTTTCAACTTATTTAAAAAAAAAACACCAGAAGATGGCAATCAGAAAGGTGCAAGTACATTTCTATTTCATCATTTTTTGACATTTTGATTTTAATCACAGGTTAAAGATGCCTTGAATTTTAATTGTGATTGATTCGGTGATGGATCAAGTGTGGGGGTTCTAGGGAATGAAATCCCCTTTGATTGATGACTAATGCTTTTGAATGGGGACTAATGGTTGGAACCCGCCTTTAAAAAACGCTAGATCAACTCCTGTTTTGTACCAGCCTACCTTACTTGGTAGACTTTGCATTGGATAAATGTGTATTCTTTACTACATGTTTAGTTGTATTATCATTTTTTTACTATGTTCATTTCAGTTTATGAAAAATACAACAGCAGCAGACGAAATGAATACTTTGTCTTGTAATAAAAACAATTGGCCATTTACATAAACAGATTCTTGTTGTCAACGCTACATGGGGAACAAGATGTAATACAATTCTTTATGCCATGTGTACAGACAAAAAACGACCAGACATACTAAATTCCTGTGATGTTACGGAATCAAAAAGTCTTTGATTAGAAAAATTCGATTTATGTTACGATATGTGTATCTTCATTATTTGAAGGATTATGATTGGATATCAAAATGAGACGATGATACATTTTTGATCATGAAGAATTTAAGATTTGTATTATCATTCCATAATCCTGATTTAATCCTGATCCTTGGTAACCATTTTGATATGCATTTAAAGCAAGGTTACATGAGTGGAAGAGCGGGATATGTGATAAGTCGGTCTGGGTTGAAGATAATTATCGAGGTAGCATTTAAAAAAATGGCTGTTCACCCGACGGGAACGATGAATATTTAGACATTGGTAAATGTCTACAGATGGCAGGTGTACCTCCGCTTGTATCATATGACAAATATGGACGTGAGACATTCCATACTGATAAGGTGTGGCAAAATCTTTATGGAACTGTTCCCAGATACTTGAAAAAATATAGTTGGAATGGGGTAACTGATGTAAGTTTATGTTGAATGTTGAAACATTTTTTGAAATTTTAGAATTTTCTGACATTAATATGAGACAATCAAAAGTCGTGTTACTTGTATACCTACATGGTAATGTTTTGATGTGCTGTCATGGCTGTGATCGTTTTTTGTAGGTTTTTGTTTTTAAAATGAATATCTTTAATTGAACGTATGTTACAGATGGGTGCACTCCTAACCTGTACAGCAAGTTAACTTGATAACCAGTCATTTGGACTGGTCAAAGTTAACCTGTGACCGAATATAGGACTGCTCTGACCAGTCCTAGGACCAAAATCTAGTTAACTTGAAAAGCGGACTTGGTCCTAGGACTGTTTTTATGTCTGCCAAAAAGTTAACTTGGAAACAGGTCCGCTATTGATATAAGTTAACTTCGAACCAGTCCTGTCATAAGTTAACATAAGTTAACTTCGGAACCAGTCCTGTCATAAAGTTAACATAAGTTAACTTGGAAACCGGTCCTGCCACAAAGTTAACTTCTGCTAGGACAAATCCGATCAAAACCAGACCTGTTCCCAAGTTAACTTTTGACTGGTCTGCTCAACACTTATTAAGTTAACTTGTAACCAGGACCGCTCTTCGTTGATTTAAAAAAAAATAATATCTTTGTTTCGTAGTATAAACATCGAAAATAAAGTAATTTGAAAAATAATACTTCCGTTTTATGAACAGGATTAAATACAAATATTTGAAAATAAGTACGCACAGAACGTAACACAAATTTATCTGTGATCTGACAATCTATCTATTATAAAAACGATCTCGGTTACAATGATAACAGGCACTGAATATATATATATTCCGAGATTAAATCAGGAACATATATATTAATGTTAGATATACTGTTCCCAGATTAAATTCAATCATATTATGTATGTTTTTGAAAAGAAGTATATTTGATGTTAGGTGTATACGTCCTTGTTAGTTATACATCCTTGAACTATGCAGCCGGCCCACAATAAGCAATAGTTTAAATAATGACTACAAATTTTTGTTCGCCTAAATTAAGGGTGCCAGCATGTCCTCTTTTTACTCAAAATACTGATACGTAACAAAATTTCAGTAGTTTAGAAGCCTCCAGTTGACTTGTACAACAAAATTATTTGACCGCATCCACCAAAACTGACCATATATGCACATTAATTTGTAAATCTATATACCCGCATAGTAAATCAGCCATATTTTTTTTATGTCAGGATTCAATGTATAATACAATCATGACAATGGACAGCAATATTACAATATAATAACAACAAATTTTTGTTCGCCTAAATTAAGGGTGCCAGCATGTCCTCTTTTTACTCAAAATACTGATACGTAACAAAATTTCAGTAGTTTTGAGGCCTCCAGTTGACTTGTACAACAAAATTATTTGACCGCATCCACCAAAACTGACCATATATGCACATTAATTTGTAAATCTATATACCCGCATAGTAAATCATCCATATTTTTTATGTCAGGATTCAATGTATAATACAATCATGACAATGGACAGCAATATTGCAATATAATAACAACAAATTTTTGTTCACATCAATTTAGAATACCAGCATGTCCTCATTTTATTCAAAATATTGATACGTAACAAAATTTCAGTAGTTTTGATACCTCCAGTTGACTTGTACAACAAAATTATTTGACCGCATCCACCAAAACTGACCATATATGCACTTTAATTTGTAAATCTATATACCCGCATAGTTAATCAGCCATATTTTTATGCCAGAATCAATGTATAATACAATCATGACAATGGACAGCAATATTGCAATATAATAACAACAAATTTTTGTTCACATAAATTTAGGATACCAGCATGTCCTCATTTTATTCAAAATATTGATACGTAACAAAATTTCAGTAGTTTTGATACCTCCAGTTGACTTGTACAACAAAATTATTTGACCGCATCCGCCAAAACTGACCATATTTGCACTTTAATTTGTAAATCAATATACACGCATAGTTAATCAGCCATATTTTTATGCCAGAATCAATGTATAATACAATCATGACAATGGACAGCAATATTGCAATATAATAACAACAATTTTTTGTTCGCCTAAATTAAGGGTGCCAGCATGACCTCTTTTTACTTAAAATACTGATACGTAACACAATTTCAGTAGTTTTGATACCTCCAGCTGACCTGTACAATAAAATTGTTTGACCGCATCCACCAAAACTGACCATATGTGAACTTTAAATTGTAAATCTATATACCAGCATAGTAAATCAGCCTTATTTTTAATGTCAGGATTCAATGTAAAGTACACTCATGACAATGGACAGCAATATTGCAATATAATAACAACAAATTTTTGTTCGCCTAAATTAAGGGTGCCAGCATGTCCTCTTTTTACTTAAAATACTGATACGTAACAAAATTTCAGTGGTTTTGATACCTCCTGCTGACTTGTACAACAAAATTATTTGACCGCATCCACCAAAACTGACCATATGTTCACTTTAATTTGAAAATCTATATACCCGGACAGTAAATCAGTCATTTTTGTTATGTCAGGATTTAATGTATAACACAATCATGACAATGGACAGCAATATTGCAATATAATAACAACAAATTTTGGTTCGCATAAATTTAGGATACCAGCATGTCCTCATTTTATTCAAAATATTGATACGTAACAAAATTTCAGTAGTTTTGATACCTCCAGCTGACTTGTACAACAAAATTATTTGACCGCATTAACAAAACTGACCATATGTGCACTTTAATTTGTAAATCTATATACCCGCATAGTTAATCAGCCATATTTTTATGCCAGAATCTATGTATAATACAATCATGACAATGGACAGCATTATTGCAATATAATAACAACAAATTTTTGTTCACATAAATTTAGGATACCAGCATGTCCTCATTTTATTCAAAATATTGATACGTAACAAAATTTCAGTAGTTTTGATACCTCCAGTTGACTTGTACAACACAATTATTTGACCGCATCCACCAAAACTGACCATATGTGCACTTTAATTTGTAAATCTATATACCCGCATAGTTAATCAGCCATATTTTTATGCCAGAATCAATGTATAATACAATCATGACAATGGACAGCAATATTGCAATATAATAACAACAAATTTTTGTTCACATCAATTTAGGATACCAGCATGTCCTCATTTTATTCAAAATATTGTTACGTTACAAAATTTCAGTAGTTTTGATACCTCCTGCTGACCTGTATAATAAAATTGTTTGACCGCATCCACCAAAACTGACCATATGTGCACTTTAATTTGTAAATCTATATACCCGCATAGTAAATCAGCCATATTTTTTTATGTCAGGATTCAATGTATAGTACACTCATGACAATGGACAGCAATATTGCAATATAATAACAACAATTTTTTGTTCGCCTAAATTAAGGGTGCCAGCATGTCCTCTTTTTACTTAAAATACTGATACGTAACAAAATTTCAGTAGTTTTGATACCTCCAGCTGACCTGTACAATAAAATTGTTTGACCGCATCCACCAAAACTGACCATATGTGAACTTTAAATTGTAAATCTATATACCAGCATAGTAAATCAGCCTTATTTTTAATGTCAGGATTCAATGTATAGTACACTCATGACAATGGACAGCAATATTGCAATATAATAACAACAATTTTTTGTTCGCCTAAATTAAGGGTGCCAGCATGTCCTCTTTTTACTTAAAATACTGATACGTAACAAAATTTCAGTGGTTTTGATACCTCCTGCTGACTTGTACAACAAAATTATTTGACCGCATCCACCAAAACTGACCATATGTTCACTTTAATTTGAAAATCTATATACCCGGACAGTAAATCAGTCATTTTTGTTATGTCAGGATTTAATGTATAACACAATCATGACAATGGACAGCAATATTGCAATATGATAACAACAAATTTTGGTTCGCATAAATTTAGGATACCAGCATGTCCTCATTTTATTCAAAATATTGATACGTAACAAAATTTCAGTAGTTTTGATACCTCCAGCTGACCTGTACAATAAAATTGTTTGACCGCATCCACCAAAACTGACCATATGTGCACTTT
Source organism: Mytilus trossulus (assembly GCF_036588685.1). Taxonomy (NCBI): domain Eukaryota; kingdom Metazoa; phylum Mollusca; class Bivalvia; order Mytilida; family Mytilidae; genus Mytilus; species Mytilus trossulus. The sequence goes on along the minus strand of NC_086383.1, from coordinate 24,144,656 downwards.
AATTTGTAAATCTAGATACCCGCATAGTAAATCAGCCATATTTTTTTATGTCAGGATTCAATGTATAATACAATCATGACAATGGACAGCAATATTACAATATAATAACAACAAATTTTTGTTCGCCTAAATTAAGGGTGCCAGCATGTCCTCTTTTTACTTAAAATACTGATACGTTACAAAATTTCAGTAGTTTTGATGCCTCCAGTTGACATGTACAACAAAATTATTTGACCGCATCCACCAAAACTGACCATATATGCACTTTAATTTGTAAATCTATATACCCACATGGTAAATCAGCCATATTTTTTATGTCAGGATTTATTGTATAATACAATCATGACAATGGACAGCAATATTGCAATATAATAACAACAAATTTTTGTTCGCATAAATTTTGGGTACCAGCATGTCCTCATTTTATTCAAAATATTGATACGTAACAAAATTTCAGTAGTTTTGATACCTCCAGCTGACTTGTACAACAAAATTATTTGACCGCATTACCAAAACTGACCATATGTGCACTTTAATTTGTAAATCTATATACACAATGACGTACCCGCATCCCTTACCGAAAAATAAGCCCTGCGGCAAACATTTGCCGCAAGTTTGCAACAAACATTGCCGCAAGTTTGCAACAAACATTGCCGCAAGCTTGCAGCAAACGTTTGCTGCAAATTTGCCGCAACCATTTTACCATGCAAATGAAGTTTGCCGCAAGCTTGCGGCAAACATTATTATGCAAATTAGATTTGCCGCAAGCTTGCGGCAATTGTTTGCTGCAAGCTTGCGGCAATTGTTTGTTGCAAACTTGCGGCAAACTTGCAGGAACTACACATATACCAATGTCATGTGTGTAGACACATTCAATTTATCTCTTTCAAATTACACAGCAACATTTTTAAAAAGTCAATTCCTGTCTTTATACAAACAGTCATTGAAATAATTCTTGCAAACTCATGAGATGTGAGGAAATACAAACATGCATTTGAGTTTTGAAAAGGGGCAGGATTCATTCTCAAATGACATAATATATTAAAAACTGAAAAAAGTAAAATCTCAAGATGTATTGAGTATAAAGCTAGGTATTATTGCATTACATAATTTAACTTAATAAACATGATCATGATGGTGCAGTACATCAGTAACAAATTCAAACTTATTATAATAGCTTAAGTTTTTCAATCACACATACATGAAAACCGAATATAGTTGCTTACTTATTTATGTATGATGATACCATTAATTATTTTATTAAAATATGCAGTTCTATGAATCATTTGTACTTACACAATTATACTGATTGTCCCATATTATTGAACCAAAATGCCTCCTTGATCTCTTATATGTGAAATGCATTTTCAAACACAATCAACATGACCTAGCCACAATTTCAAATTGTTAGCATCCAGGAAGTGCCAACTAGGCATGCCCAGTCAATATTGTGTAATTCCTGCAATGTTCTGGCAAACATAAAGAATGGTCAAAGTTTTCTGCAATCTTGCGGCAAACATATTGATTTGTCAAAGTTTTCTGCAATCTTGCGGCAAACATTCTTTATAATTTAAAATTTTCTGGCAATCTTACGGCAAACATTGATGTTTCTGCAAACTTGCCGCAAGCTTGCAGCAATGTTTGCCGGAAGTTTGCAGCTAGCGGCAAACATCTGCAAACACTATTTTCTGTGTTCCTGCAAACTTTTTGTTTGCCGCAAGCTTGCAGCAAGTCTGCTGCAAGTTTGCGGCAAACAATTCAGTTTCATAAGGGATAGTATTAATCAGCTATATTTTTTATGTCAGGAATCAATGTATAATATAATCATGACAATGGACAGCAATATTGCGATTTAATAACAATTTTTTTTCGCATAAATTTAGGATACCAGCGTGTCCTCCTTTTATTCAAAATATTGATACGTAACAAAATTTCAGTAGTTTTAATACCTCATGCTGACTTGGAAAACAAAACTATTTGACCAAAACTGATCATATGTGCACTTTTATTTGCAAATCTATATTCCCGCATACCATTGTACCGAGCGCCTTAATGTCTTCTCCTGGCGCTCCTGTTCACATTTTAGTAGGAGGGTAAATGTACACGTAATCAATAATATTGGAAAACTATTAATGCAAAAAATATTCTGAATAAATTGAGAATGTCAGAATTTCATCTCTTTATTCATAATGACAGTCCCATCATATATAGGAGTTCATGATGGTGTACGTGTAAAACAAAACTATTATGCCACATCATCAAAGTACCAACACTGACATGTCTGAATTTATTTGTACTATTTACAATGATTTAATAAAAAAAGTATACGAGGTTCTCTTCTTGGAATCTATTACCCGGTATGTCGGTTGATTGATTTTGTTTATAGTTAAACGTCAAGTGGCAACTATTTCATTAAAGTGCCCATTGGGTATAATTCTAGGCGTGCTTTCCATTATCCGGTTCGTATCGACGGAACCGGTTCAGGATAATAGAACATCCAAGGGCAGACGATACGATCCAAGATGGCTTCCGCTGTACCAGTTATTTCTTATAGTTATCCCTTTTTAGACGATTTTTTAGATACATCTACACTTTTTGATTATTTTATGCAATTTGAAGATTCAGTTTATAATGACCATTTTGTTACACCTTTAAGAAATAACATTAACCGTATAAAAAATTATTATGAAACGGTTATTCCAATTTATACCTTGGATGAATTTAGGTCTCATTTTCGTATGAGCAGGTCTACTGTTGAACAACTTTGTTAACAGTTAGTACTTACTGGGGAAATACCCACCATACATGAACACGGAAGGTCCCCGATAGAGTCGGAAAAACAGCTCCTGATGTACATATGGTAAAATTTATCATAATAGTAGTAAAAAGAAACAAAAACGAACATTAGTATCCATTACACACGTTTCACAGAAGCCCAAAAGTATGAACAACACAAAAACCTCATATTCATGATATTATTGATTGAAACCCAGGGCTCTAGAATGGAACGCAAAAGTTACTGCTCCACATGTGGCACCAATTATATAATATACCATCAGTGGCAGTATCATTGAGACCTGCCAAAGAGATGGGTAGGATATAAGAATTGTTCTTTTGAATAAAATGTCAGGATTTACAAGAAACTGTACTGTCTTTAATAAAAGAGATAATGAAATTATATAAAAAAAGAAGATGTGGGATGATTGCCAATGAGACAACTATCCACAAAAGACCAAATAGTTATCAAAAGTACCAGGATTACCAAATTGACACAAACATTAACAACTATAGGTCACCATACGGCCTTCAACAATGAGCAAAATAATAGCTATAAAATGCCCCGATAAGACAATGTAAAACAATTCAAAGGAGAAAACTAACAGCCTTATTTATGTAAAAAAATGAACGAAAAAACAAATATGTAACACATAAACAAACGACAACCACTGAATTACAGGCTCCTGAATGGCATGTAAACCACATGATAAATATGATATATTTCAGTTGACTTATATACATGTTATTTATGAAGAATAAACATAAACCTGTGGCTAGACATGTAAACCTTACAATAATTTCATACACCATGTACACCAAATAGAGTAAAACTGTTGTATAGAGTATAATAAAAAAAACAGACCAAGACACAAATACTTAACCATGTTAACTATAACCACTGAATCATGAAAATGAGGTCAAGTTCAGATGACACCTGCCAGTTAGACTAGTCCTACAATATATGACTTTGGAGGTTGATATACGTACATTCAACCTTTTTTAATATCAGTATCATTGCTGAAAGTACACCTTATAGTCCTTCTTAGTTCTATACACCAAATATACTTGACCTATTGCTTATTGTATCTGAGATATGGACTTTACCAACAATGAGGTACACACATACCAAATATAGTAATCCTATTATCATGATTATGACAAGGATTTGTATAGTGAGATCTCACCATACAAATCCTTGATTATGATAAGAGAATTTAACATTACATAAAATTCTTTTTTCAAGTAGTCACTGATGTACTGTATTTGTCATTTGTTTAGGTTATTTATACCGGTTTCTCGTTTTTTTTTATATAGAAGAAGGACAAAAGATACATGAGGGAAAGTCAAACTCATTTTAAACTAAAAAATAAACTGACAAGGCCATGGCTAAAAATAAAAAACAGACAAACAATAATACAAAGGACACAACATAGAAAATTGAAAAATAAACAACACAAACCCCACCAAAAACTAAGGGTGATCTTACATTCTCAGAAATGTTAAGGAGATCCTGCTCCACCTGTGGCACCCATTCTGCTGTTTATGTGATTGGTTGGTTTTCCCGTTTGAAAGGTTTAACATGTCTAGTACATTGACCTATAATCAGATTATGGTTTACTTTTATAAATTGTTATTTGGATGGAAAGTTGTCTTATTGGCACTCATACCACATCTTCCTATATCTACTAAACCATGAAAATGAGGTCAAGAATATTGGACATATAAATTATTATTTGGATGGAGAGTTGTCTTATTGGCACTCATACCACATCTTCCTATATCTACTAAACCATGAAAATGAGGTGAAGAATATTGGACATGTTTCTGATAGAAATTTTGTAACATGAGGCATCTATATATAAATTATGAAGCATCTCAGTTTTCTACCTTCAAAATTATCAGGCTTTACAAATTAAAGATTGAAAAACCCAATGTATGGCGTTCATTATCACTGAACGAGTATATATTTGTTTAGGGGCCAGCTGAATGACGCCTCCAGGTGTGGGAATTTCTCGCTACATTGAAGACTTGTTGGTGACCTTCTGCTGTTGTTTTTTTTTATTGTCGGGTTGTTGTCTCTTTGACATATTCCCCATTACCATTCTCAATTTTATATTTGAAGTTTTCTTTGTTTGACCTTATTATATAAGTAGGATAAAAGATCAAATTTAATAAAGGAATATTTTGTTGCAGCAGATTAATGTAGTTATATGTTTTACAAAGTCATTTGTTACTAGTATTTAAAAAAAACAGTTCATATTCTAGGTATATTGCTACATCTGAAACCTACAGATCAATCAGTGATCGCTTTGGTGTTACAATGTCCTCCACTCATCGTGCAGTGAGAAGATGCACAACTGCTGTAGTGCACATTGCAGACCAGTACATGTGTTGGCCAGATGAAGGTATTATAGGCATAGTAAAAAATAATACATTGTTATAGGAGCTTTCCTATCATAGATCTTTAATTATATTCTACAGCTGAAGCTGAAGTATAAATATGAGTATTCTAAATATGTACAATCTTATTTTACTACAATTTTAACTGGTTGAAGGATTGATATCAACTATGAACATTGTTCTGACAAATGAAATATATTGCTTTTACATTTATATAAGTGCATGTATAATGCAGACCATAAACATGTTGAACAAATATTGTTAAAGTTGATAAAATGTGTATCATTGCAGCCGAAAATTTACTTTAACTCTGCCAGGTTTTACCTGCCGGTCCCAAGCCCGGAATAAAGAGGAGGGAAGTCAGCTACTAAATGTTACTAATTATATATTTTTTTAATTTCAGATCTTTACGTGACTCTAACTCTGCCAGGTTCAATCCACAAGCAATTGTCTCTTAAACTTTTTTTTTATATTATATCAGAGACAAGCGCCTGAGGTTCAATCTGCCGGTCCCCAGCCCGGAAAAAACGAGGAGGGGAGTCATTGTTAAATTTAAATATTGTTTCCAAAGGTGTGCAGACATAATACATGTTATATGAATAATTGATTTTGGTTTTAGCTAAACAAGCAGAAATAAAAAATAAATTCAAAGCCATCAAAGGTCTTCCAGGAGTGATAGGAGCTGTGGACGGGACACATATCAGTATAAGGAAACCAACAGACCATCCACAGAGCTACCTGAACAGGAAGAAAGATTATTCCATTATTCTGCAGGTAATAAATTTGGACATAAGATTGATTGATTATTGGTTGCTTAATGTCCAGTGGCAAATATGTTATGCATGTTCAGGATGAGAGATAAAAGATAACAGTTAGAGCCCTGTAACCAGCATTAAAAATTCTGAGATTAAATAAAGCCAGTTAAAATTTCTTTGCAGACATTTTACTTTCAAAATTAATTTTTATACCTGAATGTTGCCTTTTTCAATGTTTCTTCAAAAACAAATATACAAAAAAAATCTGTTGGGTACTTTGAACTCTTTTAACTTTAATTTAAGGAATGATTGTATTTTTTTAAAAATATAAGTTATTTAATTCTGAATTCCATGTAAACAATGAAAAAAGTTGAAGATATCATGGTGACATGACAAAATTATGTCTCAGAGCTGAAAAACAAAACAACGTCAGCCAACCAAAAAACGTATTATATCTAAAATTCAATTATTAGCTTTTGAACTTATCATGCTTATATACATTTTTGTCTGATGAAGAAAAGTAATTTTTTAATGCTCATTTCGTGTTAATAAATGGACAAATAGACAGGTATTAGCATTTGAAATAAAAGAAAAAATCGACCCATTCAGGTGACGAAAAATATAATATGATTGAGACATATAGCCTATTGACTTATTTTACATTTCAAAGGGTGTGTGTGATGCAGACATGACTTTCATTGATGTTTTTGTTGGTTGGCCTGGGTCAGTTCATGATGCAAGAGTATATAGGAATTCACCTCTGGAGGAAAAAGTTTCCCTTCTGCCAATTGAAAGCCATTTATTGGGATATGGTGCCTACCCACTGACTAAGTATAAATCTTTAAAATATTTTGATAGGCTTCAGTTAATGCTCCTTAAAAATTTCATCATATGATATGATTTAATTTCCTATATACATGTATTCAAACAACTGTATTATGCTGACAAGGATTATTTTCCCAAAATACTGATTCAGTGGTAATAACAATTGTTGATGAAGGAGAGTAAATCGGATACAACTTTGCATAACTCACACTAAGGTTTTAAATAGATAGGTATAGTGTATCACAAATGGTAAATGTATGTCATCACAATTGATTGGTACATATCATCACAAATGAGCAGTACAATTAAACAAAAATGAGTAGTCTAGTCAAACACAAATGATTAGTACAGTTAAACACAAATGATTAGTACAGTTAAACACAAATGATTATTACAGTTAAACACAACTGATAAGTACACCTCATTTCAAGCAATTAGTATAGTTAAACACAAATGATTAATCAAGTTTAGTGCAAGTGGTTAGTACAGGTCTGGTCAACCCAAATGGTTAAAACAAAATAAATAGTAACTACTATATATTTAGATTTTTTTTTCACAAACCAAATTACAAAGGTATAGAGTTACTGGTCATATGTAAAATATATATAATTATTCAGAATATCACTTTTCTAACAAGAGTAACCACAAAACTTAAGCAATGCAGGCAAAGAAGCATGCAACATCATTTTTTTAATCTAAGTACCGGTAAGAATAAATAATTATACTATTACGCCAATGTCCCCCAATATTTGGTGTGGGCAACTTAACTTTCATCTTTTCTTTTTAAAAAAAAAACAAATGTAGGACATGATCTTAAAATTTTAGTCAACTTCTTTTATTATACATGTAGTAGTGGCCTTATTATATAATGTCAGTGGGCTAATCACACCATACAGAGACACAGGCAGACTTGCAAGTGAGGAATTGAAATTTAACAAAGTGCAATCTGCAACCAGAAATAAAATAGAGTGCACATTTGGCATGCTGAAAGGCAAATGGAGACGTCTTAAATATTTAGACATGCTCGACATACCATGCATGGTGGATTTAATTTTTAGCTGTACTGTTATACACAATTTTGTTATTCAAAGAGAAGGTACTCATCTCGATGATGACTTTGATGATGAAGACACTCTTCAACCTCCCAATTTGGATGTGCCAACACGATTAGCATTTCAAAAGAGGGATATGTTAAAGATGTCCATACAGTAAATAGTGTCTTGTCCCACGGTTTTAATATTATTTCTAAAAGTCTCCATAGGTTAAACAGGTCCTTATGTTTTTTTATATCCTTGAAATGACAGACTTCTGTACCTCATAAAAGATTATCTTCCAACGAGAAAGCAGATCATAGATACTTTTCTTTTGATTTTTAAAATACTTAAAACAATACCAATGCAAATAACAGTTTTCCACCCTTTAAAAAAATTAAATATTTGAAAAAGGATTGAATGATTGTTGGTTGATTTCGGTTAAGTGGCAAATATTTCATGCCTATTCAGGACGATCTCAAAATGAGGAACTGCATGACATATCAATATCTTTTTAAAGCTAAATGCTAAATATGTTTCTTAACTTCAATATGCTCTTCTGAATTAATACAATAATTTGTTAATTCCTATAAATTTGAAAATAACTATCATTTATTTCATGCATAGTCATACAGGTTTCAATTTAGTTAACTTTAATGAAGGCCAATTTAACTTAATTTACCATTTCTTAAAACATGCAAAAAGTTTTGTATATAAGATGTTGAAATCTGTTTAAATTTGAAAACTATAAACATTTGCCATGATGAATCAAACCTTATTACAGAATTAACACAATTATCATTGCTGGTGAATAAAACAATACAATTTTATAGTTATAACTAAAATAAAACCTGCTTTGACCTTTTTTAACATTTTTACCTCCACCAAACATTATAAATACCTTCACATAAATGGTATGCTGTTTTAATCAGTTACTTTACAATTTTCTGAAATAAACCTTCAACTATAAGTATGAATCATCAATCTTATCATCTGTATATATATATATATATATATATAATTAACAAGAATACCTTCTCTACAAAATTTTATATTTTCAATTGAAATCACTCATATTTAATGGAGAAATAATTTTTCTATCTTCTCTTTATTTCTTTCTTTAACAAATAGAATTCTTGCAAGAATTCTGTCTTTTTTTCTTATTGTAATGAATGATACAGATTTAATCAATGACTGTATTAAAAGGATTTATTTCGTGTTAACTATCAGTTATAATTTAAAAAAAATGAATACAATTTCTAATGTTAAAATAAATATCACAAGGAAAAGGGAAAACTGATTTTTTTTCAAAATTATTATATTTCAGGCAGAAGATAAAACAAATTTGAAATTTAATTTCATAATATGGTAGTGATTATTGAATATGCAAAGCTAATGAACTAACAAAACAACATTTAATCCAACAAAAATAAAGTTATATGTGCATGATGTGGGAGAATATTTATTTATCTAGTGTTATAATTCCTAATTGTAATAAAAATGTTAATAACTTTTGAAGAAAAAATTTGAAGTTTCAATCATCTTATACAATATATTTGAACAAGTAAAATTTTGTTTTTTCTTTTATAGGAAGAGGAAATGAGTGTTCTCTCAGAGTTTATCATAATAAAGCATTATATTGACAATTTTTGCAGAAGAAAATTTTTATGTGCTTTTAATTTTTTCAAGACTTATTTCTATACATTAAAGCTGTTTAACTTTGCAAAAATTCTAAGTTGTCAAATTATTATATTGAAAAATTATTGAAGCTGCATCAAGTTTTATTGGATTAAATGTTGAAAAAATCCTTGGTTTCTCATTTATTGCAACTATTCTTAAACACATTTATAAACTCTCTCATTAAGTCACATCTCTCTTTATTTATCTCCTTTACCATACTCTCAAACCTCTCATACCTATCCTCTCTCTCCCCCTTCATTTCCCCCAAAGATTCTGTTAGTTCATTAGCTTTTCTCTTACGGGGTTGCTTCCCTTTTCCCTCTTTTTGCACTTTGTCTTTTTCAACACTCAAATCCATGGAGGAAATGGTCTTAGCTGGACGGATGTTGGGGTTGTCCCCAACAGCTTCTTCCATTTCCTCCATGTATTTGAAGTTATGCGTTCCTTCACCACTTTTTTATTTTTATCCTCCACCTGTTTGAACTTTGATTCAAGCTTCTGCCACTTGGATTTCAGTTGAATCCAAGTGACAGTTTTAGCTTGTTCATCGCTTGTAGCAATAAACTTTATAGCAATGATTTCCCACACTGCCTTCTTAGTTAATCTCCCCTCCTCAAATTTGTTGGAATGCTCTTTTATATATTCGATGAGCCTCTTGATGCTGCAGTCATCCCAGATATATTTTTCTGAAATTATGTACCATTTTACTTACTTTACATGTTAAATTATATGTATTATTTCAAATCAAGATAATGTGGACTGTTATAGAAATATTTCTTTTTGTTAAAATGTTGGATTAGTTTTCATTTACCTTTTGACAACTTTCATCTGTTAAGCTGATTGGGGATGAAATAAACAATTACAGTATTGCCCTTTTGAGGTTATGTAGATCTATGTAGTTCTGCTGTCTCTGTGACTCAAACGACATTGGTGATGAGTACCATTATATTATGAATTGTGGATTTTTTATGTTTGAAAGAAAAATGTTTACCTTCATACTGCTGGTCAAACTGTAATATCTATGAATTTGATCAACTGTTATATTTATGTAATATTGTAATATTAGAAAAACTATGTAAATTTATTAAAGTTATAAATGTTAAAGTTAGTCCATCCAAGTTTATTTCGTTGTGTTGTTCACACATGCTTGTAAAATTTTTACCTTATAGTTATATTTATGTATGTTCTCTATAACTATGTAATTGTAGTTTTATGAGAAATATAGTATTCATATTCGTACCCAGATATACCTATAAAAACTACAAGGCAAAAATGTAGTTCAAGTTAAGTAATATTCATAAAAATAAAAAAAAATCTCAAGCAATGAGAACTTTACAAATTGGTTTTGATTTTTGATTGCTCTATGCTGTATCTGCACAAAAAGGTTATTTCAGTTATTTTTTTTTTTAACAAATGGGTTATTTAGTGAAATGACTCAGTTATTATATTAGTTGGATGCATTATATGTATTGTCATTAAAACAAAGTTTATTGTGTTTTTTCTTATTTTCCTCATGGAAGTGATTCAAAATTTGATGAAATCAAATAATGTTCAATTTTAGACACTTTAGACCTCAATGTGGACCAATTTTTTAACGGGGCCCAAATATTAAAAATCTAAATAAATGGTTAGATTCTGGATTCAGCATATTGAAGGACCCCATATATTCAAATTTTTTTTGCAATAAAAAAAACTTTAATGTCAACCCTTTGGACCTTCATTTAGACCAATTTGAAAACAGGACAATACTGCGCAAATTAATATTTCTTGCTATTGGGTAAAACTGTGCACTGGAAAATTTCTTGCTTTTGCGCAATATTGTGCAATTAGGTATTTCTTGCTATTGTGCAATACTGTGCAATAGAATATTTCTTGCTATTGCACAAGACTGTGCAATTGAAGATTTTTTGCTATTGCCCAATACTGTGGAATTTTAAATTATAATAAAAAATCTATAAGTTTATGTTCAGATTCAGCATATCAAAGAACCCCAAGAATTCAATTTTTGTTAAAATCAAGCTAAGTTTAATTTTGAACCCTTTGGACTTTAATGTGTACCAATTGGAAAATAGGACCAAAAATTAAGAATCTGGATACATGGTTAGATGTGGCATATCAAAGAACCCCTGTTTAGACCACAACTCTCAAAATAATTCCAAACCTGCCGTTTGTGGTCATAAACCTTGTGTTAAAATTTTATAGATTTCTATTTACTTAAACTGAAGTGAGAGTGCAAAATCAAATGTCTTTGGACAACGACCCCAACATGATACCAATATACGACCAAAAAAAACTTTACGATTGTAAACAAATAATGAAGCCTTTATGATATACATTATAAATTTTTTATCTTTTGAATAAATTCCAACATTAATTGTTTTCCCTTCCATTCTGTTTAATATACAGATACAAGTTAAGAAAAAACACATACCATTTTCTTCCTCTGCAGCCTTGCTTGTTGATGGTACTTCTTGGTCTGTACAATTCTTTCCAACACTGGTACTTGCTGATTTAGCTATTGAAATAAGTTTAATTTTTATATTTTTTTTTTAACTATAGGACTTCAGTTTGAAAAGAATGATATTGTTTCTTGTTATATATATATATTTGTTGTAATATATATTGTTTCCTTGTTATATTTACATTTTTATTGTATGTACTGTACATATTGTTTCCTTGATATATATGCATTTGTTGCTCAATATTCATCATTTTTAAATGAATGAAGAAGGACTGTGATAAAACCTCTTTTATTAATTCTACAATGATAATAAATTTCAAAAGGTATTTAGTAGTTTTATTTTTAAAGAGTTATATATTTGCTGAATATTCATAAATTTTCAATGAATGAAGAAGGACTGTGATAAAACTTGTTTTAAAGCATTTTTAATTTTACAAGGATAATAAATTACACAAGGTATATAGTACATAAATGTACAAGTGTATATATATATATGTGAAAATGGATAGCAAACAACATGCAGGCATCAAACCAGCTACTTTTATTTTACCATTATATTGTAATGTTATTATTGTCAGTTTAAATTAAATGTACATGTATTGTGAGCATTTTTATGTATAAATAGATTACAAATATATCAATATGTTTCTGAGTGATGGAATAGTTTATTACAGTGTTTACAGCTGTTTTGATATATCAGACGTAATGGACATGATTTACAAGTATGCCACTACCAATACCATGAATTAAATAAACAAATTAATAAAAAATACTATATACTAATATGTTTTAATAGGAATAAAAAGAACATGCTTGTGATACTTATGGTATATTTGGGTCATTACCAGTCCAATCATAGTAATACGAATTACATGTGTATTAAGATGAATGTATGCCAATGTGTTAAAGCTCAGCTCATATATCATTGTATATAGTATTTAAATGTGCTTTTGAATATAATTACATTATATTATAATGATTAAAGATAAGCACATATTCATAGATCTTATTTGTCATTTACAAGGTTTTGTTTTAAGTTTCAGGGGAGTTGCTATGAATGAATATGATATACTGTTGTAATATTATATTTAAAAAAAAAAAAAGGGTAAAAGGGGTGCTACTCCTATAAATTTAAGTTGATCATTGTTGATATGCACATCTGCTTAGTATTTTCTTATTATCTATTCATGAAATTTTGTTTTGGGTTTGACAGAAATTGCAACAACAAGAACAAGAATACAGATAAATAGAATTAAGAATCTCAAATAAGTCTCTCCATCAATGCTATACATACGTCTTGGTTCAATAACCAAAATTTTTTCTTGTTCTACAGAACTTTCTTGTTCTGTCAATATGTTGACTCCATCTTTATCCAAAAGATGCCCCTGCTCATTTATTAATTTTTGTAGATGCTCTGGATCTACAATGTAAGGATACATATTTTTAAATGTGAGGTGTTTTAGGTGAAACACATTAAAACAATTGTTTATTATAACAATAAAAAATGGAATTCAAATATGTCAGAAAAATGTCGCATACGTAAAATTACATTACATTATGGCAAGTTATTGTGATTGGCTTACATTTACAACAACATCATGTCATTTTAAAATCAACCTTCATTTAATTTCCAATCAAAAATGTAACATTAATGATGAAAATACATGGAGCTACAATGTACTACAGTAAAATGCATACAGTACATATAGTTAAATAAAATAAAAACTCGATAGGAATTGTATTTTCATTATTCTATCAAAGAAATGTTATTATAGGAATTGAATATGGTGCATACATGTAAATTTGTTTTTTCCTGTCCTAAGTCATGTTACTGACGTTCAGTGGTTATCATTTGTTGATGGTTTTTTTAAGGATTTCTGTTTGTTATATATAGACCGGATCTAGGCCATTGGTTGACCTCTTTGGATTGTTCATTGTTGTTTGGCACAGTCAATTTTTGGGATTTTAATAGCTTTGTGTTTAGTTTAAGCCAAGACTCTGTGTTGAAGACCGTGATTAAATCTTAATTTGTTTTTACAAATTGTGACTTAAATGGAGAGTTTGGCCTTCGGGCTAGGGTCAAATTTACTTTTCAGTTAACCCCTAAAAGGGTTCGTTTAATATGACTGTGTATGGGTTTGAAATAAAAAAAAATGAAAAAATAAACCAACAAGTTACATGCTACACAATTAGCCCGTTTCTCCGGACTGGTTTAATTTTATTCAAACTTTCAGTTGGTTTGTTTTTACAAAATCTTATCATTTGCTTTTCATGTTTATGACAATGTTAGTCCGAGATTACTCTGACGTTCGACGGCTGTTTTGCCAGGCAAGCTGGGGCCGTGGGACGTCAGAGTAATCTCGGACTATGACACTGTATGATCTGACAATATCATCTAATCATGTTATTAGATAAACAGTTGGTTAATAATATTTTTCTGGGAGACAGCTTGCTCATTCATTTCATTGTTTAAAAAATTGTCAATATTAAGGTAAATCATTTATATAAACATGATTTTCCTTATTAATACTTACTGTCATGGTAAAAACTCATCATACTATATGTAGATTGAAACCTGTAATTTTGAAATTCATAGTTTAATACGGCCTCTGCTTGCATTGTCTGTTCGTGATGGATACCTTATATATTTAAAGAAATGAATTGACTTCAGTCTACTGTACCGGAGGCAGATGTCAGATGAGAAGAGTGCAGACGACAATGAAACAATTAGAATTCAAACGACGAAAAAATTAATCTATCCTTACATATCAAATGGCACCTCAAATTTATAACAAAAAGGTGCACAAACGATATAAAAAGACGATTTTTATTGCATCTCAAGCAGACGAGAATACTGTTACTTTCATTCATGTATTTGGATGAGCTTTTATGAATGGGCTGGAAAATCACAAATATGCGGCATTTTCACAAATGAAAACCCCCAAAAATAACTCGGTTGTGTAATTATATGTTTCCTTTAAAATCGTAAGTGTTCTGTGCCGTTGAAACATCATCATATATCTTTCCTTTTCTGTAATCTGTAATTGCAAATTGTTTACATTCTTCTTAAACTCTATTTTCCGCCATCTTGGATCTGTATTGGATCGGGGAAATCGACGAATCAGACGAACCGTATGGTACGGCGCGTTCCATTTCAGGTTCGAGGGGTTCAGCTGGTACGTACCGCATAATGGAAAGCACCCTAGGACGTCCCATATAAATATCGGCAATGACAAATCTCTCGATAAATCTGACGAATTTGACGAGATTGTTGATAGTTTTGCCACACCGTATGCTTACGGACACTGTACAATTTCTGTTAGAATATTCTGCGGGAAATAGAATAGTAAATCCAATGCAAACAAGTTGAATATCAATGAAATATCCATGCAAGTATAAATTAATGCATAAAGTAAATTTAGGAAGGGACAGGTAAACAACGGGGAACGAAGTAACGTAGACAATGTTGCCGATATCCCGTGATATAAGAATATTGTTCCGATGCGTTGGATAACCTTTCTATCCGCCTTCTAATAAAAAAAACTCTGTGTGATCGTATAGCCATTTTTCATTTATATAAGACTACATGTATATCAAATAAAAGAGAGCATTTGTATAATATCTAGTAGAGTCTAGCGAGTAAATAATAAATGATATCTGTGGAAAAACAATGCGAATGTTGTTTACATATTTTAATGAAAGCTCAAGTCTGATATGAAAACTCTTATAACGATAATCTGTCATAAGCAGACCTGTCCTCAGGTCTGGTCAATAGCAGACATGTCCACAGGTCTGGTCAAAAGCAGACCTGTCCTCAGGTCTGGTCAGGAGCAGACCTGTCCACAGGTCTGGTCTGAGGCAGACCTGTCCTCAGGACTGGTCAAAAGCAGACTTGTCCACAGGTCTGGTCTGGGGCAGACCTGTCCTCAGGACTGGTCAAAAGCAGACTTGTCCACAGGTCTGGTCTGGAGCAGACTTGTCGATAGGTCTGCAGCAGTCCTAAAAAGCAGACCGTAGGTCTGGTCCACCAACGACGAAGTTAACTTGCTTGACTGCTTAAAAATTCTCAAGTTAACTTAGAAAGCAGTCAACAAGTTAACTCTAAGTTAACTTTTGTCAAGGTTAGGACCGCATCCATCTGTATGTATGTTTAGTATGTGTTATATTTTAAATATATTCAATTCAATGTGTAAAGCTAAACCAATCTACATACTAGCAGTATTGTACATTTTGTTTTTTAAATGAATATCTGTAAATGAACAGAAGTACAGTTTGTGTTTCTTAACTCATAGTTTTGAATTTAAGTTGTGTTATATTAATGACCAATGGAAGATAACTCATAATCTTTAAATGTTTTTTTGTGTCTAAGACATTGTACAGAGTTATGATAATTTCATTTACAAAATCATCATGTTCCTTAAATGATCAGTTTGCAAAACTTATTTTAATCATGCTTGAAGATATTGACTTGATATTTGTTATATATATATATAAATTTAGCTCTTACTTCACAATATCTTTCAACACAAAAAGTATTGTGGATTTCTATGATACAGTGTGTATCACTATTTCATCATTTTGCATGATTCTTAGCCAGACTGCTACTTAAGTATACATTGTGTATGGTTATATTATTTATAAAGCAAACACTCTTTAAATAACCCTTTTAGATTAATTAATCTATTGAAGAGGATTTTTATGTAGATTAATATCAAATCACAATCACATTTTTTTTAACAAATAAAACTAGAGTCATCTGGTTCAATTGCACTTGTGATTCAATAGATGAAAGAATTCATATGAATCTAAGAATATTTACGAAGTTAATATTGAACAAAAAAGTTTATTGGCAAACAGTATTCGTAATTTGATATACACTTTTAATTGAATTTTGGGTGTAACGCGTCTTCTGATTGGCTGACGTTATTTTTTTAAGAGCCCTTTGACATAATTTAGTCATGTGATCGTGACGTCATCAACGTTTTTTCATGGTTTTCTACGGTTTAAAATAGAATTTCGAATTAAATTATAGGAAATGACTGCAATATTTTTTCTGTCTATTCGAAATAACATAAAAAATGTGGTGCACACTGTTAAAAAACCTTTACAGAAAAAAATATAAGATTAATTCCTTAATTAAAAAACATCTCCGAGTCAACATCGTAAAAAAAGTCTAGGCAAAGGTCTATAGTTCTTGACTAACGAGTTTGATTTTTCTTCTTCGCTATATTTTATTGATCTGATATTCTATGAACTTACCGAAACAAAACATTAAAAATCTTGCTTTGTTGACTGTTATTTTAAAGAAATAATATAAAGTAAAAATTCTTGAGATAAGTAAGTACTTTATGTAATTAACTTGTAACATGAGAAAAAACTAATGAAAATGCACATATCTTTAGAAGGAGAACTGACCAATAGGATAATGTCTATAAATATGTCAATATAACTAAAATTGTCTTTGAACTTTTTATACTGGCTTTCCTCTTCAATAATTGAACAAAACCGTAATTCAGTAAGTTTTCAATGGCACGATATTATATCGGTAACAAGGTCACATATGATATTATTGTATAGCAATATAATATTTCCCACAGAACGTTACCAAAAGTAAGCGTGCAATAAATTCTAATATTGCACTAGTGCAATAAATCTTCGAAATTCATGACGTCATTAACGTTTAAATATTAGTTTAAACCAATTTTTACTTTTAAATATTATATTGATATACAATAAAAGGGTTATTGCATGAATATTGGGAAATATTGTCCCTCGTAGAACATATATTGCAGTCACAAGCTCGTGCATTATAAAATTCTACTCGGGAGAATATTCCCCCATATTCATTCAGTAACCCTATATTATGAACACACACATACAAAAATACCGTACTTATCAATCTTGTGACTGAGTAATTCTTCAAAATAACGCGTGTACACTAAAAATTACAAAAAAGACAATTGTACCTGTTTTGGGCTACGCCATATTGGGATCACCGTATTTGCAATAACGATGATCAGTTTAAAGCTAGTGGTAATGCAGAAGGCGGATGACAAGACTCGTTCAAAGTTTACACGAATCTTAAAACTGTTATCATGCCAATTTTATGAAAAAGAATAAAACCCTGTTAACCAACCCACCAGCTGTGATGTGGTTTGAATACCGTATTTAACGTAGAGTAGACTATCCCACTCCAAGTCTATATCAAAATAAACTACCCGAAGAATGTCAAGGAAATTCATAACCAACCTATTGATTTATACTCCGCTAAATATTAATTAACCATATATTCTATGAATTAACCGCAATAAAATATATAGACTCTTCCTTTAACTGACAATTATTTTCAGGAAAATTATAAATAATTACAGTTTAGATATATTATTTCTTATCTTGGGGTAAGTTTTGTGTCAAATTATACAATTAACTTGTACAAACAAAAAGAAAATAATTCGTAGAACCTTGATACTATTTTTTTTTCTAAGATGAATTATGAGCGTTATATGCTATATATGTAATCTCATATACGTACGTTTTTTTGTTAAAAGTTGTATGTGCGCGTGAACATGTGGGCATCATAAAGGACTGGTCAAGTGATATGTAATACTTCGTATTTAGCAATAGCAAGTAGCTCTGTGAGGACACACTATGGATCTATTAATTGATAGAGATAATCAATTTTTACATAAATAAGGCCGTTAGTTTTCTCGTTTGAAATGTTTTACATTGTCTTATCGGGGCCTTTTATAGCTGACTATGCGGTAGGGGCTTTGTTCTTTGTTGAAGGCTGTATGGTGACCTATAGTTGTTAATGTCTGTTTCATTTTGATTCTTTTTGGATAATTGTCTAATTGGCAATCATACCACATCTTCTTTTTATTTTATTTTAAGGGGACAGGTACATTTTTACAATACGACAAACGAAGATATATAAATAGGATTTTGCATTCACAACTATAGGAATCTATAAAAATGCCTCTAAATAAGGATACACAAAAAAAAGGATAGTCAATCAATTGTATCTTACTTCCTACACATTTCAATGAACATGATCGTTTAAAAGCAACCGTGTGGAGACCATCTATATTCCATATTAGGTTAATAGGCGGTATTATTTAAACACATGGTAAGTCAATGATGTTGCGTTCCCTTATAAGCACAACACGGTGCTTAAGGATCAACTTGACAGATTTCAACAGACAAAGAAATTGATGATGCATGATTGAAATAGATTTATAAAATGCATTCAAAGTAGTTGTTAACATTTGTTTGAAATAGACAAATGATGGAAGTTCAAAAGTTGGTTGTTAATATAAAGTATTTGAGACTTAATTATATTGATAGGTAACTAATCTATATACAAAATGTTGAGATAGTTGAATTGGTGAGAAAAATGCGTTATACAATGACCAAATACGATCAAATATAGGTCTCGGTCTCACCCCATATGGAATTTATTGACCCCAGATATCGTATTCGGTCACTACATACTGTGTAACCATCAGCACAGTCCCTATCCACAACGATGGTTTTCAAAATTTCTGAGAGAAAAACACCACTGATCTATGCAAACAAGATAGTAACACCATAACTGCAGTAGTCGTAACACATGCACATCCATACAGACATATCCCTTAATATAACTATATTACAACCGATTCTTAAACTCCAATTCCGATGACAAAAATTAGTATTCGTTGACTCCTTGGTCATTCTGAAAGTCCAAAACATTTCACTACCAGAAAAAAAATATTTGACATCGTAATCGCTCGGCGTTTACATTATTATATTTTCACAATAGTTATTTAAGGAAAGTATCGGTACCGACTGTTTACACCAACTCTGACAGCAACATGAATGGTTCTTCTCAAAATAGATGAAAGTACTGAATAGGTAAATTTCCTAAGTAAAACAAGTCAACCAACCGTAACATGTTATTCTGACCGCGGACAATGTCGTGCTGAGTGGAGAATCAGCAAATATTAATTTTTAAGTCTTTGCTTTTTCCATATGTGAATAGATCATTTCCAAAAAGGAAAGCCCCTCTTAACTGTTTGACTCTAAAAGGGGTGCACGATCCAAATTTCACAAAACGATTCTGTTATCTTTATAAAATTATCCAGAAAAGGCGACTAGGTCCCTATGATCTCCCCTTTTTTCAAATCCACATCTAGAGAAATATTCCTGGGTTGCCATTTTAACTTTTACAGAATGGCCGCAACACTTTTTAATTCTAATTTGTGGGCACATATGTTTGAAAGAAGTATGGTCAGTACTGATTATATGTTCTCTTATATCCCACATCACTTGTAAATTTAGGAAACTACATTTTACTTGTTTATTTTGCTTTTGCTAAGAAGAAAACTATCATTATACGTTTAATTTTCAACAAATATCGAGGCGGTCGTCTTTTCATATGGAGAAACCATTTTAATTTAAAGTAGGTTGGAGGGGAAGGTATGTTTTTGTGCCACCGTGGTACTGCCTTTTTTTTAACATTTCTGCTCCTTAACGTCACACAACCTTCACCCTCAACTATAAAGACTGCTTTCTAACTTTGGCGTCCTTCATTTTTCGTATCTATTAAACAGTAAAATGTTTGTATCAGAGATAAATAAAGGCAACTGTAGTATACCGCTGTTCAAAGCTCATAAGTCCATGGACAAAAAACAAAATCGGGGCAACAAACTAAAACCGAGGGAAACGCATTAAATATAAGAGGAGAACAACGACACAACACTGAAATGTAACACACATAGAAACGGACCAAGCATCAGACAAAATCCCATGAGAATAAAAAATATGACATCAAACCAAATGCATGAATTTGGGATAGACAAGTACCGTGCCACGTCTTATTTTAATATCTCAAAAGTAAGAGAAAACAAACGACGCAACGTTAAAATGTAACACACACAGAAACGAACAATAACATAGCAATGGCCATCTTCCTGACTTGGTACAGGACATTTTTAAAAGGGAAAAAATGGTGGGTTGAACCTGGTTTTGTGGCATGCCAAACCTCGCACTTTAACGACAATGTTAAATACAACACCGAAACGACAACTTAATATTACAGGACTACAATACAATAAATAGAACTTATTAGACAAAAAAACACATGATTCACAGACAACAAAAAGCATCAGGTTTAAAATTCAATACGCCAAAAACACGCCTCGTCCACACAAGACTTACCAGTGACGACCAGATATAAAAGATCGACAGTGAATAAAAGTATAAAGTTGTACAGTACTGAAGATCAAAAGTATCAGAGAACGGGATGAATGTATGTTTAAATTGATATTGTCGATAGATTCCTTATGAATCAAGAGCGCCGCTTAATTCGATTTTGAGATGACTCTTGTAATGTTTTCTGTAGGCACCGGAGGAAACCGTCGGAACCGATACTTTCCAAAAATCTCTACTACTAATTCTTCTATATTGTGTCACAATACATCAATCATTGTATATTTAGATTAAATCTAGTATTAGCATAATGAGATGTATTATGATAATCAATGAGCCAACTATCTGGTAAAGTTAAAATGAAGTGGATTTAAGCAATTATAGACACTCATAACAATGAATAAAGGCAACATCAGTACACTTAGAACGAAACTTTATTCATTACCCCTTTCAAAACTTCATTCTCTGTTCAATTTATGTTTGGAATCCACTGTAACAAACCCTCATTCAAACCAATACAAACTACAAGCTATAATTTCGGATATTGCTAGTCACAGACTTTTCAAGCCAGTTCGCATTGGAAAAGATGAAAAAGAGAAAAGATATTTTCTAAATCTTTCCTTTGCCAACAAAGGTCTCGATGGCGTCAACCTAGGCAATATCCTTCATCATAAATTAGTTCAATCGAAAATACCTCCTTATTTCAAAGACCAGTCTGTACCAATAATTTCTTATACCTATACCAAACCTATTGCAACTAAAATTTTCAATTACAAACGCGTTTTGCAGGATCTCGATATTGACGACTTCAAGTCTAAACCTCCTGATTGCACTTGTGCTAGTTCCCAATTCACATATAATCCTGCTGGCCACGTTATTACCGGTGACCTTAACATTGTTAATAACACTTCTCTACGAAATGTGTTATCGAAAGGTCCGAAATATCGTGAGCCTAAATCCATCAATTGGAAACACAACTTTAAAATTTTGATGGATTCAGTCGAGGATTATGCCAGGCAATGGGCTAAGCGCGAGAAGGAAGACGTAGACACTCTATCCGAATGGATTAAGGCAGTGAGGTCGTTAATACAAATCAGAATTAAGAAACTGAATGGGTCCATCAATGCCCATGCTACGTCAATCTTCAAAGATCCAAATGTTGCTAAACACCTATCTGACCTCCATGATGAATATGTTGTTGTCCCCGCAGACAAAGCCCCAAATAACATCGTTTTTATCTGTAAAAGTCATTACATAAATTGCTTGATAAACGAATTAGGTATAGACAATTCACTTGGAAACCCAACATATACCCTCACGACACTTACCAAAGAGGAAATCCTGGATAATCATAGGTCTGTTCTTTGTTCCTTTGGTATTTCAACCAAAGATGAAGAACTAGATCTTCCATCACTGTATTGGATACCTAAACTACATAAGTGTCCTTACAAACAACGGTATATTGCTGGGTCTTCCAAGTGCTCCACGAAACCCCTTTCTAAATTATTAACATCCATTTTATCAGCAATCAAAGACGGGCTTCAAAGTTATTGTGAAACTGCCTATTCTAGAGGTGGCGTGAATCAGATGTGGATACTTAAAAATTCCAAAGATCTTTTAGAGTACATACAATCTAACTCTCTTTCATCTTGTAACAGTATTAAAACGTTTGACTTTTCTACTCTTTACACAAGTATTCCACATTCCAAACTAAAAGACAAATTAAAAGAGTTGGTATTACTTTGCTTCATAAAAAAGAATGGCCAACGTAGATACAAGTATCTTGTCTTAGGGAGGGATAAATCATACTTTGTAAAGAACCATTCTGATTCAAACAAAAAATTCTCTGAAACCGATATTATCAAGATGCTTGATTTCTTGATTGACAACATATTTGTTACGTTCGGAGGACGTGTTTTTCAACAGACTGTCGGTATCCCAATGGGAACAAACTGTGCCCCTCTACTTGCTGACTTGTTTCTTTATTATTATGAGGCTGACTTCATGCAGGAACTTCTTAGGAAGAAAGATAAGAAGTTAGCAATATCCTTTAACTCTACTTTCCGCTATATAGATGACGTTCTTTCACTAAACAATTCAAAATTTGGTGACTATGTTGATCGCATCTATCCCATCGAATTGGAGATAAAGGATACTACAGATACAGTTAAGTCGGCTTCATATCTTGACTTACATCTAGAAATTGACAATGAGGGTCGGTTGAAGACAAAACTTTACGACAAAAGAGATGATTTCAGCTTTCCAATTGTGAACTTTCCATTTCTAAGTAGCAACATTCCAGCAGCACCTGCATACGGGGTATATATCTCCCAATTGATACGATATTCCCGTGCTTGCATTTCCTATCATGATTTTCTTGATAGAGGGTTACTGCTCACAAGGAAGCTATTAAACCAAGAGTTCCAAATGGTGAAGTTGAAATCATCCCTTCGTAAATTTTACGGACGCCATCACGAGTTGGTTGACCGTTATGGAATAACCGTTTCACAAATGATATCGGATATGTTCCTTACGTCGTAACTACAATCCCCTTCCCTTTCATGAATTTGACCTACCGAATTAGACTATTTACCGGATTTGTAATCACATAAGCATCACGACGGGTGCCGCATGTGGAGCAGGATCTGCTTACCCTTCCGGAGCACCTGAGATCACCCCTAGTTTTTGGTGGGGTTCGTGTTGTTTATTCTTTAGTTTTCTATGTTGTGTCATGTGTACTATTGTTTTGCTGTTTGTCTTTTTCATTTTTAGCCATGACGTTGTCAGTTTGTTTTAGATTTACGAGTTTGACTGTCCCTTTGGTGTCTTTTAGAATTTAGTTTACAATTAAAAACAAACATATCGTAAAGTTGACTATGGAATACGTAGTCGACTAATTACAAACGGCATATTCATAAATAGCAGTGATGCATCTATGATGATGTAATATCATAAGCAACCAACCAGTCTTTGAAAAAAATACCCTAAATGGCTTTCAAAGGGTTATCATAATAGTTATAAATATATAATAATATAAAGCTTTAAAAGCTTTGTCTTTGATATAAAATGATATTTGGCATATTGCATACTGATTTTTGTAAGGACATAGAAACATATATATAGTCAATAAAAAAAAAGTAAAATAAAAAAAATGTTACCGAATACTGATGAAAAATCCTTATAAAAACGGACCCATAAGGAAGTTTAAAGCTCAAAACACATAAAAAGAAGGCACAAAAACTGACACATTTCTGATTGTGTGCTGTTAGAAAATGAAGAATTAATATTGAAGTTAGTTTCAGAGATCATGTGAGAAGTTTGGCCAGATATACAATAAGTTGTAATCAACCCTTTTCCATATACAAAATACCTATACAAATTCCCGAATTTGACAGTTGTTATCCAGGGGTTTAATTTCTGTTAGCTCTTGCTTTTGCCTTTTGATGACGGGTTTTTCGAATCTGTTTTGAATTTTCTCAGAGTTCTTTTTTTTTTAATCTAACGTGATACATCGACATATTTGAGAAGTCCAAAATATAGTTTAGTAACTCACCTAACCATATAATATTTTTGATGGGTGTCTTGGTGATATATCGACATCTTAAATGTCTCAATCAAGAGTTTTATTGTAGGTTGCCAAGTCAACGAATTTTTATCGATTTGAGTTAACGGATGACACACGGCTGTATTAGAACCACAAGCCGCATCGAAATATTGATGTCGTAGTTGTCTACACTGGTCGATTTTCTGATATTTTGTCTATACTTCGGACTCATTTGATATCTATGTTGCCAAAATACGGTTCGGGTTTGACAATTGTACTTATCGTCCTTATCTCCACCTATATCATCCGGCTCTGTCGCTTCGTAATTATCGTAACAAGACTCCAAAATGAGACCAGGCATTATCATCGACGTCGCAATGCTAAGGGAGTAGTTATCCGTGACGTCACAATGCGAGAGAAGACGTTACCAAGCTTGATTTTGTCAAGCGTTAAACTGTATTAGGAAGTGGGAAAGGATCAGCAATAGAACAATCGACAGAAAATCTGGTTTTCCTTGTATAGATATCCATGACTATATCAACATGGAAGGAAATCAGTCTACACCTACTGCTACCCATAACTATATCAACAGCCAAGAAAATCAGTCTACACCTACTGCTACCCATACCTATATCGCCAGAAAACAAAATAAGGCTCCACCTACTGCTATCCATGACAATATCAACATATAAGGAAATCAGTCTACACCCGCTGCTACCCATGACTATATCAACAGCCAAGGAAATCAGGCTACATCTACTGCTACCCTTGACTATATCAACAGGGAAGGAAATCAAGCTACATGTACTGCTACCCTTGACTTTATTAACAGGGAAGGACATCAGGCTACACCTACTGCTACCCATGACTATATCAACAGGGAAGGAAATCAGGCTACATGTACTGCTACCCATCACTTTATCAACAGGGAAGGAAATCGGGCTACACCAACTGCTATCCACGACTATTTCAACGTGAAGGAAATCAGGCTACATGTACTGCTACCCATGACTATATCAACAGGGAAGGAAATCGGACTTCACCAATTGCTATCCACGACTATAATAACAGAGAACGTAATAAGGCTACACCTACTGCTACCCTTTACTATATCAACATATAAGGAAATCAGTCTACACCCACTGCTACCCATGACTATATCAACAGAGAATGTAATAAGGGTACACCTACTGCTACCCATGACTATATCAACATATAAGGAAATCAGTCTACACCCACTGCTACCCATGACTATATCAACAGAGAACGTAATAAGGGTACACCTACTGCTACCCATGACTATATAAACATATAAGAAAATCAGGCTACACCAACAGCTATCCATGACTATATTAACAGGGAAGGCAAGCAGGCTACATGTACTGCTACCCATGACTATATCAACAGGGAAGGAAATCAGGCTACATGTACTGCTACCCATGACTATATTAACAGGGAAGGAAATCAGGCTACAAACACTGCTATCCACGACTATATCAACAGGGAAGGAGATCAAGCTACATATACTGTTACCCATGACTATATCAACAGGGAAGGAAATCGGGCTACACCAATTGATATCCAAGACTATATCAACATGGAAGGAAATCAGGTTGCACCTACTGCAACCCATGACTATATCAACAGAGAACGTCATAAGGCTACACCTACTGCTCCCTATGACTATATCAACATATAAGGAAATCAGGCTACACGTACTGCTACCCATGACTATATCAACAGCCAAAGAAACCAAGCTACACCTACTGCTACCCATGACTATATCTACAGAGAACGTAATTAGGCTACACCTACTGCTACCCATGACTTTATCAACAGGGAAGTATATCTGGCTACACCTACGGCTATCCATGACTATATCAACAGGGAAGGAGATCAAGCTACATATACTGTTACCCATGACTATATCAACAGGGAAGGAAATCGGGCTACACCAATTGATATCCAAGACTATATCAACATGGAAGGAAATCAGGTTGCACCTACTGCAACCCATGACTATATCAACAGAGAACGTCATAAGGCTACACCTACTGCTCCCTATGACTACATCAACATATAAGGAAATCAGGCTACACGTACTGCTACCCATGACTATATCAACAGCCAAAGAAACCAAGCTACACCTACTGCTACCCATGACTATATCTACAGAGAACGTAATTAGGCTACACCTACTGCTACCCATGACTTTATCAACAGGGAAGTATATCTGGCTACACCTACGGCTATCCATGACTATATCTACAGGGAAGGAAATCAGGCTACATGTACTGCTACCCATGACTATATCAACAGGGAAGGAAATCGGGCTACACCAACTGCTACCCACGACTATATTAACAGGGACGGAAATCAGGCTGCAACTACTGCTACTCTTGGCTATATCAACAGGGAAGGAAATCAGGCTACACATACTGCTACCCATGACTATATCAATAGGGAAGGAAAAAAGGCTACACCTACTGCTACCCATGACTATATTAACAGGGAAGGCAATCAGGCTACACGTACAGCTACCAATGACTATATCAACAGGGAAGGCAATCAGGCTACAAGTACTGCTACCCATAACTATATTATCAGGGAAGGCAATCAGGCTACACGTACTGCTACCCATGACTATATCAACAGGGAAGGCAATCATGCTACACGTACTTCTTCCCATGACTATATCAACAGGGAAGGCAATCAGGCTACACGTACTGCTACCCATGACTATATTAACAGGGAAGGCAATCGGGCTACACCTACTGCTACCCATGACTATATCAAAAGGGAAGGAAATCGGGCTACACCTACTGCTACCCATGACTATATCAACAGGGAATGCAATTAGGCTACACCTACTGCTACACATGACTATATTAACATGGAAGGCAATCAGGCTACACGTACTGCTACCCATGACTATATCAACAGGGAAGGTAATCAGGCTACACCTACTGCTACCCATGACTATATTAACAGGGAAGGCAATCAGGCTACACGTACTGCTACCCATGACTATATCAACAGAGAAGTCAATCGGGATACACGTACTGCTACCCATGACTATATTTACAGGGCAGGCAATCAGGCTACACGTACTGCTACCCATGACTACATCAACAGCGAAGGCAATCAGGCTACACGTACTGCTACCCATAACTATATTAAGAGGGAAGGTAGTCAGGCTATTCGTACTGCTAACCATGACTATATTAACAGGGAAGGAAATCAGGCTACATGTACTGCTATCCTTGACTATATCAACAGGGCAGGAAATTGCGCTACACCTAGCCTACTGCTACCCATGACTATATTAACATGGAAAGAAATCAGGCTACGCCTACTACTACCCATGACTATATCAACAGGGAAGGCAATCAGGTCAAACGTACTGCTACCCTTGACTATATCAATAGGGAAGGACATCGGGTTACACCTACTGCTACCCATGACTATATTAACATGGAAGGAAAACAGGCTACGCCTACTGCTACCCATGACTATATCAACAGGGAAGAAAATCAGGCTACATGATCTGCTACCCATGACTATCTTTACAGGGAGGGAAATCGGGCCACAGCCACTGCTATCCACTACTATATCAACAGGGAAGAAAATCAGGCTACATATACTGTTACCTATGACTATATCAACAGGGAAGGAAATCAGGCTACACCTTCTGCTACCCATGACTATATTAACATGGAGGGAAATCAGGCTTCGCCTACTGTTACCCATGACTATATTAACAGGGAAGGCAATCAGGCTACACGTACTGCTACCCTTGACTATTTATATCAACAGGGAAGGAAATCGGGCTGCACCTACTGCTACCCATGACTATATCAACAGAGAACGTAATAAGGCTACACCTTCTGCTCCCTATGACTATATCAACATATAAGGAAATCAGGCTACACGTACTGCTACCAATGACTATATCTACAGAAAACGTAATTAGGCTACACATACTGCAACCCATGACTTTATCAACAGGGAAGTATATCTGGCTACACCGACAGCTATCCATGACTATATCTACAGGGAAGGAAATCAGGCTACATGTACTGCTACCCATGACTATATCAACAGGGAAGGAAATCAGGCTACACCAACTGCTACCCACGACTATATTAACATGGAAGGAAATCAGGCTGCACCTACTGCTACCTGTGGCTATATCAACAGGGAAGGAAATCAGGCTACACATTCTGCTACCCATGATTATATCCATAGGGAAGGAAAAAAGGCTACACCTTCTGCTACCCATGACTATATCAACAGGGAAGGCAATCAGGATACACATACTGCTACCCATGACTATATCAACAGGGAAGGAAATCGGGCTTCACCTACTGCTACCCATGACTATATTAGCAGGGAAGGCAATCAGGCTACACTAACTGCTACCCTTGACTATATCAACAGGGAAGGAAATCAGGCTACACCTACTGCTACCTATGACGATATCAACAGGGAAGGCAATCAGGCTACACGTACTGCTACCCATAACTATATCAACAGGGAAGGCAATCAGGCTACACGTACTGCTACCCATGACTATATCAACAGGGAAGGCAATCAGGCTACACGTACTGCTACCCATGACTATATCAACAGGGAAGGCAATCAGGCTACACCAACTGCTACCCTTGACTATATCAACAGGGAAGAAAATCAGGCTACACCAACTGCTACCCACGACTATATTAACAGGGAAGGAAATCAGGCTGCACCTACTGCTACTCTTGGCTATATCAACAGGGAAGGAAATCAGGCTACACATTCTGCTACACATGATTATATCCATAGGGAAGGAAAAAAGGCTACACCTTCTGCTACCCATGACTATATCAACAGGGAAAGCAATCAGGCTACACGTACTACTGCCAATGACTATATATCAACAGGGAAGGAAATCGGGCTTCACCTACTGCTACCCATGACTATATTAGCAGGGAAGGCAATCAGGCTACAAATACTGCTACCCATAACTATATTATCATGGAAGACAATCAGGCTACACGTACTGCTACCCACGACTATATTAACATGGAAGGAAATCAGGCTGCACCTACTGCTACTCTTGGCTATATCAACAGGGAAGGAAATTAGGCTACACATTCTGCTACCCATGATTATATCCATAGGGAAGGAAAAAAGGCTACACCTTCTGCTACCCATGACTATATCAACAGGGAAGGCAATCAGGATACACATACTGCTACCCATGACTATATCAACAGGGAAGGAAATCGGGCTTCACCTACTGCTACCCATGACTATATTAGCAGGGAAGGCAATCAGGCTACACTAACTGCTACCCTTGACTATATCAACAGGGACGGAAATCAGGCTACACCTACTGCTACCTATGACGATATCAACAGGGAAGGCAATCAGGCTAAACGTACTGCTACCCATAACTATATCAACAGGGAAGGCAATCAGGCTACACGTACTGCTACCATGACTATATCAACAGGGAAGGCAATCAGGCTACACGCACTGTTACCCATAACTATATTAACAGGGAAGGCAGTCAGGCTACATGTACTGCTATCCATGACTATATTGACAGGGAAGGCAGTCAGGCTACACCTACTGCTACCCATGACTATATCAACAGGAAAGGCAATCAGGCTACACCTACTGCTACCCTTGACTATATCAACAGGAAAGGCAATCAGGCTAAACGTACTGCTACCCATGACTATATTAACAGGGAGTCAATTAGGCTACACCTACTGCTACCCTTGACTATATCAACAGGGAAGGAAATCAGGCTACACCTACTGCTACCCATGACTATATCAACAGGGAAGGCAATCAGGCTACACGTACTGCTACCCATGACTATATTAACAGGGAAGGAAATCGGGCTACATGCACTGCCATCCACGACTATATCAACAGGAAAGGCAATCAGGCTACACGTGCTGCTACCCATGACTACTGTGGATTTATTAATATTCGTTGGATACCAATTTTCGTGGATTTCGTGGGTTCAAGAGAACCACGAATTTAACTGTTCAACGAATTACAAATATTCTGAAGGAATGTATGCAGACTTTGTCAAAACCACAAAATTAAATATCCACGAAAATACAGGTTTTCCTCGAACCACGAAAATTGATACCCACGAAAATAAATGAATCCACAGTATATTAATAGGGAAGGCAGTCAGGCTACACGTACTTCTACCCATGACTATATTAACAGGGAAGGCAATCAGGCTACAGCTACTGCTACCCATGACTATATCAACAGGAAATGCAATCAGGCTACACCTACTGTTACCCTTGACTATATCAACAGGAAAGGCAATCAGGCTACACCTACTGCTACCCTTGACTATATCAACAGGGAAGGAAATCAGGCTACACGTTCTGCTACCCATGACTATATCAACAGGAGAGGCAATCAGGCTACACGTACTGCTACCCTTGACTATATATATCAACAGGGAAGGACATCGGGCTACACCTACTGCTACCCATGACTATATTAACATGGAAGGAAATCAGGCTACGCCTACTGCTACCCATGAATATATCAACAGGGAAGGAAATCAGGCTATATGTACTGCTACCCATGACTATATTAACAGGGAAGGAAATCAGGCTACATATACTTTTACCCATGACTATATCAACAGGGAAGGAAATCGGGCTGCACCTACTGCTACCCTTGACTATTTCAACAGGGTAGGCAGTCAGGCTACACGTGCTGCTACCCATGACTATATTAACATGGAAGGCAATCAGGCTACACCTACTGCTACCCTTGACTATATCAACAGGGAAGGAAATCAGGCTACACCTTCTGCTACCCATGACTATATCAACAGGGAAGGCAATCAGGATACACATACTGCTACCCATGACTATATCAACAGGGAAGGAAATCGGGCTTCACCTACTGCTACCCATGACTATATTAGCAGGGAAGGCAATCAGGCTACACTAACTGCTACCCTTGACTATATCAACAGGGAAGGAAATCAGGCTACACCTACTGCTACCTATGACGATATCAACAGGGAAGGCAATCAGGCTAAACGTACTGCTACCCATAACTATATCAACAGGGAAGGCAATCAGGCTACACGTACTGCTACCATGACTATATCAACAGGGAAGGCAATCAGGCTACACGCACTGTTACCCATAACTATATTAACAGGGAAGGCAGTCAGGCTACATGTACTGCTATCCATGACTATATTGACAGGGAAGGCAGTCAGGCTACACCTACTGCTACCCATGACTATATCAACAGGAAAGGCAATCAGGCTACACCTACTGCTACCCTTGACTATATCAACAGGAAAGGCAATCAGGCTAAACGTACTGCTACCCATGACTATATTAACAGGGAGTCAATTAGGCTACACCTACTGCTACCCTTGACTATATCAACAGGGAAGGAAATCAGGCTACACCTACTGCTACCCATGACTATATCAACAGGGAAGGCAATCAGGCTACACGTACTGCTACCCATGACTATATTAACAGGGAAGGAAATCGGGCTACATGCACTGCCATCCACGACTATATCAACAGGAAAGGCAATCAGGCTACACGTGCTGCTACCCATGACTACTGTGGATTTATTAATATTCGTTGGATACCAATTTTCGTGGATTTCGTGGGTTCAAGAGAACCACGAATTTAACTGTTCAACGAATTACAAATATTCTGAAGGAATGTATGCAGACTTTGTCAAAACCACAAAATTAAATATCCACGAAAATACAGGTTTTCCTCGAACCACGAAAATTGATACCCACGAAAATAAATGAATCCACAGTATATTAATAGGGAAGGCAGTCAGGCTACACGTACTTCTACCCATGACTATATTAACAGGGAAGGCAATCAGGCTACAGCTACTGCTACCCATGACTATATCAACAGGAAATGCAATCAGGCTACACCTACTGTTACCCTTGACTATATCAACAGGAAAGGCAATCAGGCTACACCTACTGCTACCCTTGACTATATCAACAGGGAAGGAAATCAGGCTACACGTTCTGCTACCCATGACTATATCAACAGGAGAGGCAATCAGGCTACACGTACTGCTACCCTTGACTATATATATCAACAGGGAAGGACATCGGGCTACACCTACTGCTACCCATGACTATATTAACATGGAAGGAAATCAGGCTACGCCTACTGCTACCCATGAATATATCAACAGGGAAGGAAATCAGGCTATATGTACTGCTACCCATGACTATATTAACAGGGAAGGAAATCAGGCTACATATACTTTTACCCATGACTATATCAACAGGGAAGGAAATCGGGCTGCACCTACTGCTACCCTTGACTATTTCAACAGGGTAGGCAGTCAGGCTACACGTGCTGCTACCCATGACTATATTAACATGGAAGGCAATCAGGCTACACCTACTGCTACCCTTGACTATATCAACAGGGAAGGAAATCAGGCTACACCTACTGCTACCCATGACTATATCAACAGGGAAGGCAATCAGGCTACACGTACGGCTACCCTTGACTATATCAACAGGGAAGGCAATCAGGCTGAACGTACTGCTACCCATGACTATATCAACAGGGAAGGAAATCAGGCTACACGTACTGCTACCCATAACTATATTAATAAGGAAGGCAGTCAGGCTACACGTGCTGCTACCCATGACTATATTAACATGGAAGGCAATCAGGCTACACGTACTGCTACCCATGACTATATCAACAGGGAAGGCAATTAGGCTACACCTACTGCTACCCTTGACTATATCAACAGGAAAGGCAATCAGGCTACACCTACTGCTACCCTTGATTATATCAACAGGGAAGGAAATCAGGCTACACGTTCTGCTACCCATGACTATATCAACAGGGAAGGCAATCAGGCTTCCCGTACTGCTACCCTTGACTATATATATCAACAGGGAAGGACATCAGGCTACACCTACTGCTACCCATGACTATATTAACATGGAAGGAAATCAGGCTACGCCTACTGCTACCCATGACTATATCAACAGGGAAGGAAATCAGGCTACATGTTCTGCTACCCATGACTATATTAACAGGGAAGGAAATCGGGCTACATCCACTGCTTTCCAAGACTATATCAACAGGGAAGGAAATCCGGCTACATATACTGTTACCCATGACTATATCAACAGGGAAGAAAATCGGGATACATCAACTGCTATCCACAACTATATCAACAGGGAAGGCAATCAGGCTACACGTACGGCTATCCTTGACTATATCAACAGGGAAGGCAATCAGGCTGAACGTACTGCTACCCATGACTATATCAACAGGGAAGGAAATCAGGCTACACGTACTGCTACCCATAACTATATTAATAAGGAAGGCAGTCAGGCTACACGTGCTGCTACCCATGACTATATTAACATGGAAGGCAATCAGGCTACACGTACTGCTACCCATGACTATATCAACAGGGAAGGCAATTAGGCTACACCTACTGCTACCCTTGACTATATCAACAGGAAAGGCAATCAGGCTACACCTACTGCTACCCTTGATTATATCAACAGGGAAGGAAATCAGGCTACACGTTCTGCTACCCATGACTATATCAACAGGGAAGGCAATCAGGCTTCCCGTACTGCTACCCTTGACTATATATATCAACAGGGAAGGACATCAGGCTACACCTACTGCTACCCATGACTATATTAACATGGAAGGAAATCAGGCTACGCCTACTGCTACCCATGACTATATCAACAGGGAAGGAAATCAGGCTACATGTTCTGCTACCCATGACTATATTAACAGGGAAGGAAATCGGGCTTCATCCACTGCTTTCCAAGACTATATCAACAGGGAAGGAAATCCGGCTACATATACTGTTACCCATGACTATATCAACAGGGAAGAAAATCGGGATACATCAACTGCTATCCACAACTATATCAACAGGAAAGGAAATCGGGCTACATCCACTGCTATCCACGACTATATCAACAGGGAAGGAAATCAGGCTACATATACTGTTACCCATGACTATATCAACAGGGAAGGAAATCAGGCTGCACCTACTGTTACCCATGACTATATCAACGGAGAACGTAATAAGGCTACACCTACTGCTACCCATGACTATATCAACAGGGAAGGCAATCAGGCTACACGTACTGCTACCCATGACTATATTAACAGGGAAGGAAATCGGGCTACATGCACTGCCATCCACGACTATATCAACAGGAAAGGCAATCAGGCTACACGTGCTGCTACCCATGACTACTGTGGATTCATTAATATTCGTTGGATACCAATTTTCGTGGATTTCGTGGGTTCAAGAGAACCACGAATTTATCTGTTCAACGAATTACAAATATTCTGAAGGAATGTATGCAGACTTTGTCAAAACCACAAAATTAAATATCCACGAAAATACAGGTTTTCCTCGAACCACGAAAATTGATACCCACAAAAATAAATGAATCCACAGTATATTAATAGGGAAGGCAGTCAGGCTACACGTACTTCTACCCATGACTATATTAACAGGGAAGGCAATCAGGCTACAGCTACTGCTACCCATGACTATATCAACAGGAAATGCAATCAGGCTACAACTACTGCTACCCTTGACTATATCAACAGGAAAGGCAATCAGGCTACACCTACTGCTACCCTTGACTATATCAACAGGGAAGGAAATCAGGCTACACGTACTGCTACCCATAACTATATTAATAAGGAAGGCAGTCAGGCTACACGTGCTGCTACCCATGACTATATTAACATGGAAGGCAATCAGGCTACACGTACTGCTACCCATGACTATATCAACAGGGAAGGCAATTAGGCTACACCTACTGCTACCCTTGACTATATCAACAGGAAAGGCAATCAGGCTACACCTACTGCTACCCTTGATTATATCAACAGGGAAGGAAATCAGGCTACACGTTCTGCTACCCATGACTATATCAACAGGGAAGACAATCAGGCTTCCCGTACTGCTACCCTTGACTATATATATCAACAGGGAAGGACATCAGGCTACACCTACTGCTACCCATGACTATATTAACATGGAAGGAAATCAGGCTACGCCTACTGCTACCCATGACTATATCAACAGGGAAGGAAATCAGGCTACATGTACTGCTACCCATGACTATATTAACAGGGAAGGAAATCGGGCTACATCCACTGCTTTCCACGACTATATCAACAGGGAAGGAAATCCGGCTACATATACTGTTACCCATGACTATATCAACAGGGAAGAAAATCGGGATACATCAACTGCTATCCACAACTATATCAACAGGAAAGGAAATCGGGCTACATCCACTGCTATCCACGACTATATCAACAGGGAAGGAAATCCGGCTACATATACTGTAACCCATGACTATATCAACAGGGAAGGAAATCAGGCTGCACCTACTGTTACCCATGACTATATCAACGGAGAACGTAATAAGGCTACACCTACTGCTACCCATGACTATATCAACAGGGAAGGCAATCAGGCTACACGTTCTGCTACCCATGACTATATTAACAGGGAAGGAAATCGGGCTACATGCACTGCCATCCACGACTATATCAACAGGAAAGGCAATCAGGCTACACGTGCTGCTACCCATGACTACTGTGGATTCATTAATATTCGTTGGATACCAATTTTCGTGGATTTCGTGGGTTCAAGAGAACCACGAATTTATCTGTTCAACGAATTACAAATATTCTGAAGGAATGTATGCAGACTTTGTCAAAACCACAAAATTAAATATCCACGAAAATACAGGTTTTCCTCGAACCACGAAAATTGATACCCACGAAAATAAATGAATCCACAGTATATTAATAGGGAAGGCAGTCATGCTACACGTACTTCTACCCATGACTATATTAACAGGGAAGGCAATCAGGCTACAGCTAATGCTACCCATGACTATATCAACAGGAAATGCAATCAGGCTACACCTACTGCTACCCTTGACTATATCAACAGGAAAGGCAATCAGGCTACACCTACTGCTACCCTTGACTATATCAACAGGGAAGGAAATCAGGCTACACGTTCTGCTACCCATGACTATATCAACAGGGAAGGCAATCAGGCTACACGTACTGCTACCCTTGACTATATATATCAACAGGGAAGGACATCGGGCTACACCTACTGCTACCCATAACTATATTAACATGGAAGGAAATCAGGCTACGCCTACTGCTACCCATGACTATATCAACAGGGAAGGAAATCAGGCTACATATACTTTTACCCATGACTATATCAACAGGGAAGGAAATCGGGCTGCACCTACTGCTACCCTTGACTATATCAACAGGGTAGGCAGTCAGGCTACACGTGCTGCTACCCATGACTATATTAACATGGAAGGCAATCAGGCTACACCTACTGCTACCCTTGACTATATCAACAGGGAAGGAAATCAGGCTACACCTACTGCTACCCATGACTATATCAACAGGGAAGGCAATCAGGCTACACGTACGGCTACCCTTGACTATATCAACAGGGAAGGCAATCAGGCTGAACGTACTGCTACCCATGACTATATCAATTGGGAAGGAAATCAGGATACACGTACTGCTACCCATAACTATATTAATAAGGAAGGCAGTCAGGCTACACGTGCT
Organism: Mytilus trossulus; assembly: GCF_036588685.1. Classification (NCBI taxonomy): domain Eukaryota; kingdom Metazoa; phylum Mollusca; class Bivalvia; order Mytilida; family Mytilidae; genus Mytilus; species Mytilus trossulus. Next base: position 24,107,322 of record NC_086383.1, on the reverse strand, counting down.
GCTACCCATGACTATATTAACATGGAAGGCAATCAGGCTACACGTACTGCTACCAATGACTATATCAACAGGGAAGGCAATTAGGCTACACCTACTGCTACCCTTGACTATATCAACAGGAAAGGCAATCAGGCTACACCTACTGCTACCCTTGATTATATCAACAGGGAAGGAAATCAGGCTATACGTTCTGCTACCCATGACTATATCAACAGGGAAGGCAATCAGGCTTCCCGTACTGCTACCCTTGACTATATATATCAACAGGGAAGGACATCAGGCTACACCTACTGCTACCCATGACTATATTAACATGGAAGGAAATCAGGCTACGCCTACTGCTACCCATGACTATATCAACAGGGAAGGAAATCAGGCTACATGTACTGCTACCCATGACTATATTAACAGGGAAGGAATTCGGGCTACATCCACTGCTTTCCACGACTATATCAACAGGGAAGGAAATCCGGCTACATATACTGTTACCCATGACTATATCAACAGGGAAGAAAATCGGGATACATCCACTGCTATCCACAACTATATCAACAGGAAAGGAAATCGGGCTACATCCACTGCTATCCACGACTATATCAACAGGGAAGGAAATCCGGCTACATATACTATTACCCATGACTATATCAACAGGGAAGGAAATCAGGCTGCACCTACTGTTACCGATGACTATATCAACGGAGAACGTAATAAGGCTACACCTACTGCTCCCTATGACCATATCAACATATAAGGAAATCAGGCTACACGTACTGCTTCCCATGACTATATCAACAGCAACGGAAACCAGGCTACACCTACTGCTACCCATGACTATATCTACAGAGAACGTAATTAGGCTACACCTACTTCTACCCATGACTTTATCAACAGGGAAGTATATCTGGCTACACCTACGGCTATCCACGACTATACCAACAGGGAAAGAAATCAGGCTACATGTACTGCTACCCATGACTATATCAACAGGGAAGAAAATCGGGCTACAACAACTGCTATCCACGACTATAATAACAGGGAAGGAAATCAGGCTACACCTACTGCTACTCATGGCTATATCAATAGGGAAGGAAATCAGGCTACACATACTGCTACCCATGATTACATCAATAGGGAAGGCAATCAGACTACACCTACTGCTGACCTTGACTATATCAACAGGAAAGGCAATCAGGCTACACGTACTGCTCCCCATGACTATATTAACAGGGAAGGCAATCAGGCTACACCTACTGCTACCCTTGACAATATCAACAGGGAAGGAAATCAGGCTAAACCTACTGCTACCCATGACTATATCAACAGGGAAGGCAATCAGGCTAAACGTACTGCTACCCATAACTATATTAACAGGGAAGGCAGTCAGGCTACACGTACTGCTACCCTTGACTATATTAACATGGAAGGCAATCAGGCTACACGTACTGCTACCCATGACTATATTAACAGGGAAGGCAATCAGGCTACATGTCCTGCTACCCATGACTATATCAACAGGGAAGGCAATCAGGCTACACGAACTGCTACCCATAACTATATTAAAAGGGAAGGCAGTCAGGCTACACCTACTGCTACCCATGACTATATTAACAGGGAAGGCAATCAGGCTACACGTACTGCTACCCATGACTATATTAACAGGGAAGGCAATCAGGCTACACGTCCTGCTACCCATGACTATATTAACAGGGAAGGCAATCAGGCTGCACGTACTGCTACCCATGACTATATCAACAGGGAAGGCAATCAGGCTACACCTACTGCTACTCTTGACTATATCAACAGGGAAGGAAATCAGGCTACACGTTCTGCTACCCATGACTATATCAACAGGGAAGACAATCAGGCTACACATACTGCTACCCGTGACTATATATATCAACAGGGAAGGACATCGGGCTACACCTACTGCTACCCATGACTATATTAACATGGAAGGAAATCAGGCTACGCCTACTGCTACCCATGACTATATCAACAGGGAAGGAAATCAGGCTACATTTACTGCTACCCATGACTATATCAACAGGGAAGGAAATCGGGCTGCACCTACTGCTACCCATGACTATATCAACGGAGAACGTAATAAGGCTACACCTACTGCTCCCTATGACCATATCAACATATAAGGAAATCAGGCTACACGTACTGCTTCTCGTGACTATATCAACAGCCACGGAAACCAGGCTACACCTACTGCTACCCATGACTATATCTACAGAGAACGTAATTAGGCTACACCTACTGCTACCCATGATACAATAGGAATTTTAGCATAAACTTTAATATTAGGTAAAATTGTGCGGACCCATATATAAACTAGAGAGCCTGTGTCGCTCACCTGAATCGAATTTGGTTTCGGAAATCTTTTAAAAATAGATTAAAATCATATCAAATGCCCTAATTATGATTGGCGTTTATTTTAAGAAGACATTGGTTACACAATTCTCCATAGTGTTCTGTGTTAAGGTAGGGTCCTTATGATGTTTATATTGAACAGTAAATTCGCAACAAAGTAGCAACACTTCAACAACACCTCATGAGAAACATGCATGTACTGTTTTGTTTTATTCCATGCAGTGCTCCTCTAGAAGCATTTGCACGTATTTTCTAGAAAATACTTTGTTAAACTGAGTTCCCCGTTGGTAGACATCTTGGTTAATGAATTTGCTAAAATAGTAACAACACTTGATCAGCACTTCATATGGAATATTCATGCCACATGTGCCATATAAGGTTTCATTCCATTCAGTGGTTCTTCAAAAGAAGACATTTGTATGTAGTTTACATATGATCCTTCGTTAAACTAAGTTACCCACTGGTAGTTATCTTGGATGATTGATTTGCTACACAGTAACAACACTTGATCAGCATCTCATTCGGATTATTCATGCCATTCAGTTCTCTAATTAATACATATCAAATAGGGTCATATGTAAGACTAAGTCCCCCCAAAGCGGCAAACTTTGGTGTAGGATCCGGTTTCAAAACAACAATACTTGGTCCTCACCTCATATGAAACATTCATGCTGTTTGATTTCAGTCCTTTCAGGTTTTTTTTAGATTCGAGCGTCACTGATGACTCTTTTGTAGACGAAACGTGCGTCTTGCGCCAATATAAAACAAAATCATTTCGGGGTCTTTTATAGCTGACTATGCGTTACGGGCTTTGCTCATTGTTGAAGACCGTACAGTGACCTATATTTCTTAATTTCTGTGTCAGTTTGGTCTCATGTTGGGCGTTGTCTCATAGGCAATCATACCCCATCTTCGTTTTGTTTATGGTATTAACTATAAGTATCTCTAAAAGAAGACATTTGTATGTATTTACCCCGCCACATTTTTGAGCCTCTGGTCTTTTTGAGTCTAACTTGAATGATTTTTTATTTTAGTTTCTGGCGTATAATTCAGAGTTTAGTATGACGTCCATTATCACTGAACAAGTACACATAATTGTTTAGGGGCCAGCTGAAAGACGCCTCCAGGTGCAAGGGTTTCTCGCTGCATTGAAAACCCATTGGTAGCCTTCGGCTGTTGACTGCTCTATGGTCAGGTTGACATATTCCCCATTTCCATTTTCAATTTTATTGTTCATATGGTCCTATTTTGAACGAAGTTCCCTGCTGGTGACCAACTTGTATGATGAATCAGCTTCAAAGTAACAACACTTGGTCAGAATTTGTTTGAAGAATATTCATAAAATGTTTTGTTGCATTACATCCCATGGTAGACGAAGTTTAGAATGTAAAAAGCTAGCAGACGCCAAGAGATGCAAAAATTTCACTTGACCTTTAAGTCAGGTGAGCTAAAACAAATTTAGAACAACAATCTCACCTAAAAACACATCAAACGGATGAGTAACAGCTGTCATATATATCTGTCTTTGTACAGGCATTATCTGGTGCAGAACATGGTGGATTAAACATTATAACAAGCTCAACATGCTCAACCTCTCACAGGTATGACAGTCGCATAAAATTCCATTACATTGCCAACAGTACTTATCTATGATTAGTTTATTTAAACAAACCAAAAAGACACAATAGGCAACTAGAGGCTCCAAGGAGCCTGTGTCGCTCACCTAATATTTTGTGTAAACTGTATGTTACTCCTAAGTTCAATATTAAGCCAAGTCGGTCAGGTTGATTGGCAAGGAGGGTCATCGGACATATTTTTTAAAATAAATACCCTAATGATGATTGTGGCCAAGCTTGGTTAAATTTCTCATACATGTAGTTATTTCAGAGGATCCTGAGAAGATCAACAAACATTTAGGCAAAATGATTTAAAGGGCAATAACTCATTAAGGGGTTAATCGACAATGTTGGTTCTGCTGACTTATTTGTAGATCTTACGTTGTTGAACATTATCACTAATCCAGGGTCAACAACCCAGCAACGGGTTATCTGATATTAAAGATCTCAACCTAATGAACATTTTTTGCTCTAAATGCTTTAGTTTCATAGATAAAAGCCAAATACTGCATTTTACCCCTATGTTACATACACCAATGATCATTGTGGCCAAGTTCTGTCAAATGTGCTAAAAAGTTTCAGAGGAGAGAACAAATTTTAATTTTTACCACAATTAAGACCAACTTGAAAACTGGGTAATACCTGCATTGAAGAATCAAATCTCAGGTCATAACGCGTACGAACTTTTTCGAGCTGAATTTCAGTATTTATGGTACATTTTCTTATAATGTATATCAAAGATACCAAAACATCAATGCATGTTCACTTGGTTAAGTCATTTTAAATCTTATTAATTCATTGCATTTTAAAAGATTTTTATAAATTTATGTAACACAGTCTTATGTTTTTTTACTTTTTGTGATTATTAAGTACCTTTTACTAAAATTTATTTTACAAATGTAATTTTAAAATGTTTGAAACTACACCATCACACCATTAAGAAGGAAATTAGACTGTGATAAAATATAGTAAAACAGTTAAAGGAGGTATAAATGTAAAAAATAATTAACAACTTTTTTTAAAAAATTGTATAAAGGTATAAAAATAATGCAAAGTTATTTTCCAATATGTATTTGAATTTAATATTTCTAATGATTTTATCTTTTTCACCCATAAAACGTAACTATTAGGAATAATTTTGAATGGTGACAAATAAGGGGAAGTAACTCTACTAAGTTGAAATATTTTTGTAAACCTACGACCTAAAGCTAAGGTAATTGGTGTTAATTAACAGTGTGTTTGACACCAAAGCTGTCAAGTGAAGCCATGCACTTAATGGATCACTTAATTTGAAAGTTTACATAGCTAGATGCACTTCCTGTTCATGGAAGAATTACGAATTTGCCGGTATTTCAAAGGAATATTACTTATGAAATCAATCTCAAGGCTAAGAAATACGGGTGAAATCGGGTCATTTTCGGAATTCCCGTGTTATTTCAATGACCCGACGGGTGACCCGGGTGATCTCTTAGAATTGTGAAAATCTCGGGTCACACCTGCAGAATACGGGTCAGCTGGGTCCATAATTGAAAATTAAAGTACATGTTTAGTTTCAGCTTAGCATAGAACCCCAAGAATTTTTGTTAAAATCACACAAAATTAAATTTTGTACCCTTTGTACCTTAATGTAAACCAATTTGACAACGGGACTAAAAACTAAAAATCTAATAAAAGACGAAAATCAAAAATCAAAAGGTAAAATCAAAAGTCCACACACATCAAACGATTGGATAAAAACTGTCATATTCCTGACTTGGTACAGCCATTTTCTAATGTAGAAAATGGTGGATTGAACCTGGTTTTATAGCTAGCTAAACCTCTCACTTTTATGACAGTCGCAACAAATTCCATTACATTGTCAACGATGAATGAACAAAACAAACATACTCAAAGAGTAAAAATGTCAAAAATAAGGGTGCAGCAGTCATTAATGTGTTATCATCTTAACAACACTGTAAAACAACAAATGTAACGAAGAAGCACAAAAAGGCCTACATCAAATTTAACATACTAAATATGATTTTCTTATACGACTTAATTTATGTGTGTAAAGTCTACCCGTAAAGGATAGAAGTTTTCAGTACTGTGTCAAATTGCGCGTTTGAAATTCGCACAGGTAGACATAACAATAATTCTGTCGTTCAAAGTATGACGACATGCATACATGCAGAGTCACGTAAAGTAGATATAACAAAAACAGATTTAACAGTAAAAGCAATAATAATAGATGAAATAATTGAGTGGTTCAAATTATGACGGGATACAGTTTCACGTTAAATGTATATCATAAAAAAACAGACTTAACAGATAAAGTAGTAGTATTGAATAAAATAGTTTTGTTATTCATAGTATGTCAATATCCATACGTAAAAGTAATATTAGTAAATGAAATAATTTTGTCGTTCAAAGTATGATGTTTTCATAACCACAGAGTCACTTCAAAAGAATATCTCAAAAAACCGACTTAACAGTACAAGTAATATTAATGGAGACAAATAAAAGAATACTATAACACAGTTAGATTCGCCATATCAAAGAACCCAAATAATTCAATTTTTTATGACCAAAACTCCCAAAATCAATCCCAACCATCTTTTTGTGATCATAAACTTTGTGTTTAAATTTCCTATATTTCTTTTTACATATACCTCAGTTATTGTGCAAAAAACAAGAAAAATGCTTATTTGGGCCCTTTTTTTTGGCCCCTAATTCCTAAACTGTTGGGACCAACACTCCCCAAATCAATCCCAACCTTCCTTTTATAGTCATAAACATAGATTTCAATTTTACTTATACTAAAGTAATGGTGCAAAAAACAAGAAAACTGCTTATTTTGGCCCTTTTTAGGCCTCTAATTCCTAAACTGTTGGGACCAACACTCCCAAAATCAATCCAAACCTTCCTTATATGGTCAGAACCTTATGTCATAGATTTCTATTCATTTATACTACAGTTATAGTGCGAAAACCAAATGAATTCGGACGACGACGACGTGATACCAATATGCGGTCGTTAAAAACACATTCTTTTATTAAATAAAAGATATTCAAAACCTGCTATAAATAAGTATCTGCTTGGAAGTAACTACAGAATATAATGCATTTTATTCGAAATCCATAAACAAGAGAAACATGACATGATAACAATTAACAATCAAGGTAGTACCAAGCACCTTGATTAAACTAAGTTGGGCTCGTTTAATTTTCATAAAACTTGGACAAAATGTTTTCTTTGAACATTTGGAAAAAACATAAAAATATTTAAAAAAAACAATGAACGACACACTTTCTCAGAACTTAGTACACGAACATATTTAAAGTTAGAATTTATATAGATCTACAATAAACGCGAATCATCAAATAAAATATTTCTTTTTTCTTTGCTTGAAATACAGAAAAAAAAGAACTTTTCCCGTTCTTTTAATGGATTAAACTAGAGATACTGTGGATATTTCTTACACATATATTTAATGTCATTTTTACAATTGCAATAATCAGTAGTTGCAATAGTGAACAAGCATTCATATTATTTAAATGTGTCAAGGAGAATGATGAAGCAGCATCTAAGAAAGTTGGGTAAGTTTGACTTCATCAATTAGGAATTAACTTGTTTCCCAAAAATAAACTCTATCTCCACACTATTTTTGTACAATATATTACTAATAAATAACCTAATTGTACAACATGGGTAGACAGACTGTCTTAAATTACGCCTTGATGATTCGTAGTATATTTGAAGAAAACCAATATTGCGTATTACTATGTTGATAGGTAAATTCGTCATTAAAGTAATCAGTTGTTACTGATTATTATGGGTTTATTCTCCTAAACTTTACTACAATTATTGAAACATGCTTAGGCGAGTTGTATATATATTATACATTATGTACACAGCCATGTATCACCATCATTGATGGCGATCCGATGGATACATCTGCTGTAGGGTTGTCACTGACTCAGACGTACTTATATATATATATATATATATCAGTCTTAAGATTTGCACATCTTTAGACTGATATAATGTGTTAATTATCTGCATAGTATCGCATATTCTAGACGATCCGGTACATAGTAAATTTGCTGGTTGGTCCTTTTTATATATATATGACGAAAGTTTAATTAGAGGAAAATACTGGTGTTACCAAGACCTATACGAAGAAATCGACACCATTGGGTTTAACATATATGGTATAGGCTAAAATTGTAATGAAATAATAAAGGAATTATGTGTACAATTTAAAGCTGTTATGTGTTTATGGTAACGTGACAAAATTCAAATAATTATTAACAAAATGACAAAGAAAAATGATTAACCCTTTTGCTGATATTTGTTTTACTCTCTGGTACATGTTAGTGTACACATGCTTTATCTGGGTTTTTTTAATATTTGACATATGGGCCTGTATCCTAAAAGCAGATAAAATTATATAAACTTAAATAAAAAATAAATATAAATTGCTTCATATTAAAAATCCCATATAATATTTGATATCTGATTTTGATTTTCCTCTTAACAAGTATTGATATACAGTGTAGAAAACAATAGGCACATATTGCATGCGACCAATATATTGTTATAATGCATATGTTCGACCAGTCTATAAATTCGGATTCCACTATAAGTGTACCATTATAACTTGAATTTGTTATATTTGGGTCAGTAAGACATTGCATAGAGAAATCTACACCACTCATATAAGTAATGTTATAATCTAAACTTGTACATGAGATATTAACAGAACTTAATTCGGTACAATTGGAAGATGTTATGTTGAGTGTATATATAACTCGATTAGTTGAAATATCGTACAAGTACTGATGGCCTTTTATAAAATTTAAAACAACATGAAAAATAAAAAAACTTGTGAGAGAAAAAAAATTAAATAAATCTAATATTAATTTCTTTCTTGTTGACCTAACACCTTGTATACCACATAATGTCATCCTACTTGAGAGAGTGACGAAAAGCATCCTAGACATAAACTCACACTTTTTTATGGCGTGAAGTTTTGAAAATGTACCATAAACTATTAAAAAAACACTTCCATAAGAAATCAAAATTAAATTTCGTAGCCTTTGGTCAAATGAATATCTCATATCAAACGTAAACAATGATAATGACCAATACAATACAATACACAGTAACATGTACATGGATCTCGTTACTTGTACCAAAGTTATATTAGTAGATTCTGTACCTTCTCCAACGCAATGCAAGTCGTGTCCACTTTCCTCACGTACCATCCAGATATTAAATGATAACAAAATGATTGTAATTAAAAACGTTACTACAGCAAATAATTTATGAAAGTTCAGAATTAGTTGTCTATGTTTTGTACTTCTAGGTATGTATGTGTTTGTATCACCACGCTCATTTAACTCCAATGCCGATATACACATGTTATTAAACAAATAAGGATTTGCTCCATTCTCTATCAATGTTTCCCTACAATCTCTGCTTTCCTGTATTAAACGACGCCTTTTTATAATAGAATGTAAGGGTGAATTGCCATCCACGTCTTGCACGTTAACGAAGTCATGTAAATATAATCTAAATGCAGTTTGTCCAGTAATATTAAAACAAGTGGTCCTAAACGCTGATATAGGTGTTTTTCCATACTCTCTTTTGTCACATGTATTTCGAAGAGACTCAAAACACTGTTTCCGAGAGTTATGAGTGAGTAATAAGTGTGTTGCACTTGCACTTTTTGTGTAATGTAAAGGGGTTCTATAGATATTATCACGAACATTAACGTCAGCTTTATTACGCAACAGAAGAGATAACATTTCGATATTATCTTTTATAACTGCTAGGTGGAGAGCAGTTAGTCCACTATTGTCACCTATGTTTACGTTCGGTATCGACTGTTTGCATAAACATTCTTGTTGAATATCTTGTGTAAACTCAAAATGTTCAGGCAACTCTTCCCGAAATAAAACCTTAATAGCATCTAAGTTATCTAACAATACAGCGTAATGTAGGACAGTCAATCCCCTTATCGTTTTAGAATCAATATTTTCTGGTCGAATATTTGATCTCAATTTTTTTAAATCTTTATTGCGGACTGCCTTATGAATCACGGTCTGGGATAAATCGTTTTCAATACATGCAATAATAAAACTAGTAAATTGTTGATTGTTTGGAGTAACAGCAAAAGGGATGTATATTGCACCATGGGCTGACAATTCTCGTAGGCTTACTTGTGCTCCATTTTGCAAGAGTAAAAGTACAATATCATGACGACCTGTCTTAAGTGCTATATGCAAAGGTGCTTCCCAAAACATAGAAGAGAAATTAACATCTGCACCTTGACAAATTAATTCTGCAACAATACCTAAGCTGCCGCCCAGTACAGCTAGATGAAAGAAGGACTCAAATCCTATTATTCGACGGATTGAACATGATAAATATCTACCTACTGTCACTTTACGCTCTAAAGTTGTCATTTTGTTCCATGCATATTGAAAAAATTCATAGCAGCCAAATGCCACAATCCATTCCATGAGCGTTAATTGTCCCTTCATTACTTGAATGATTACGTTTTGGTCCCTGCAATATTTATCCTTGTATAACATCTCTAAAGCTTGTTGAACTAATGACTGATTCATGCTTGATATTTTCTCGGAGCTGCACTGTTTCATTAAAGTATGTATGCTCTCATCAAAAGTATTTGCAAATATACTGACGAATTTTCTATTCATAAAAAGAGGACTCACCAACACATTAGAAAATCTCCCCTTTTTTAATTCATTCTTAAATCTATCATATAACGGTACAAAACGATCCTCATCCAACTCATCTTCCAGAATATTGACAATATTTTCATTAGAATTTTCATTCGTGTTATCAATTGAACATGTTGAAAGAATTCTGACTCGATCTCTTAAAAAAACGATATCACACTCTGAAAACATTTCTCTGTGATCGAACGAATAAAAATGATAACCAACTGTCTCTTCCAAAACATCGTGAATAAACCAAAAATTGTAACTGTTCGTCGTGAAATACGATCCTAAAGCAGACAAAGCGCAATCCTCAAGTTCTTTCTTAGAAATGTTTCTTTGGAGTCTACAAATTTGCATTATTCTATATATTTTCTGGTCATATTCGTTTGAGTTGATGTCAAATATCCTTCTACTGAGTGAACCATTAAATAACATACAAAGCACCAAAACGCAATAAAGCTTCTTGTTTTCATTACATATTTTATCAAGTTCTTCTATGAACAGGGATAACGGTTGCTTAAATAACGCGATTTTGTTTTGGAATCTTTTGTTATCATTTGCAACTAACTTACAAAGGAGAGGGAATGCATAATTCGTTTCACACATTATTTCGACTTCCTCTGTAGTAATTTCAGTTTCTATTTTACTTCTACTTAGGTGTTTCAATAATAGTTTCTTCTTTTTCTTTTTTGAAAGAGCAATTGACTCGTGCTCTAAATTAATGACTTCTTTGTTTAAAATTGTAGAGGCATTCTTGAATCTTTTGAGGAGTGATATGTGTAATCTTAGTGTACACAATATTTTGTTTTGCCCTGATTCCTTGTTCAAGCAGCTTATAAGCTTTTCGTTCAATATTTCCCATCTCTCTAACAGGGTTGGACTTAATTCGTACTTACCAAGGACGTCATCAATAAGAAATACTTGTTTTTTAGTAGTCTTGTATTTGATTATATCCTCTGGCGACTCAATGGGAACAATTTCAAATCCTTGTTGTTTTAATTTAAATGCAATATGTCGAATGGTGGCTGTCTTTCCTAATCCAGACTTTGATGTCACCAAAATACAACTACAATCCATAACTTTGTCATAAACAAGCTCTGATCCCTTTGTCTCATAAAAAATGTCGTCATCTTTTAGCCATGTTTCAACTAAAGCCTCATTGGCCTCTGTAAATATTCATATACATGCATATAATATATCTATATATAAAACGTATATTTTTATCGACAATATTGATCAGAAACTATAAAAAAAAAATTGTTTTCCACATTGAAATGTTATAAACTTTATATCACAATAAATATGAAATTAGTAATTAAGATGTATAATATATCAAATCATCCTGATCAGTTCGAGAAAGTAAAAAGTTCAATGAAGAAGCATTCTAAAGCGGCCAATATCTTGATGACAATTATTTTATAAATCGTTCGGTCTATTTTAGTAATGCTTTTAACAACATTTCAAATTTTTTACCAACATCCTTCGAAATAACAACTGAAAATGAACATTTGGTATTGTGCATAGTATTAAGGGAAATAAACGAGAAATGACCAAACAGTTAACGTATCAAACTGTTACATATGTACTTGACCTATATCTTATCACTTCAAATTTTAAACTGGTTCAATTGATTAAATCAAAACAAACCTGATATTTTTTTCGGAATATTTCCTTCCCTGTAATAAGAGAAATCACTTTCTATCTGTTCTTTTTCCTTTTCACATTCCATGTATTCATTTTTCAGTTGCATCAGTTCTGCATTTGCCAAGGTTTTTGCATGTTCTCCATCGAGATCATAATTTAAGATTTCAGTAACCTCATAAGGTATTTGACCATTATTCAAAGATGTCAATGCCTGAAGGAGAATATATAAGTAACTGATAAAAAAAACAATATATAAAGGGCAATATCTTTTTTGAAATTTATCAAACAGATTCAGTCATTTTAATTTGAAAAAAGCATCCAGCATAACTCCTCAATTCGATTCTTCTTTACAATTTCATGTTTATTACAATAAGTAGGAATATTCCATTAGCACCTGCATACGGGACATACAACGTATATCTTCCAATTGATAGGATATCCCCGTGCTTGCATTTCCTATCATGATTTTCCTGATAGAGGGTTGCTGCTCACAAGGAAGCTTTTAAACCAAGAGTTCCAAATAGTGAAGTTGAAATCATTCCTTGGTAAATTTTACGGACGCCATCACAAATTGGTTGACCGTTATGGAATACCCGTTTCACAAATGATATCGTATATGTTCTTTATGTCGTAACTACAATCCCCTGCCCTTTCATGAATATGACCTACCGAATTAGACTATTAATCGGATTTGTTATCATATAAGCAACACGACGGGTACCACACGTGGAGCAGGATCTGCCAACCCTTCTGTAGCACCTCATATCACCCCTAGTTTTCTGGTGGGGTTCTTGTTGCTTATTCTTTAGTTTTCTATGTTGTGTCATGTGTACTATTGTTTGTCTGTTTGTCTTTTTCATTTTAAGCCATGGCGTTGTCAGTTTATTTTTGATTTGTGAGTTTGACTGTCCCTCTGATATCTTTTGTTTCTCTTTTATTGCTATTTTAAATCCGTCATTAAGTTTTAAAACATTTATCAAAATAGTATTGTATTTCTTACAAACATTAACTTATAATAAAACTCATTACAGATACCAGGCCTAGAGGCGTGTTTCATCGGTGTTACTATAATCAAAATCATTAGATTGCCAAATTCAATATGAACGGCTCTGATAACCGGATATATATTCGTAATGATGTTGCCAAATATCAGTCTAAGGCAATATGTGCCCGAATATATAACCTATTATAAACCATTATTTTCATAAAATATGAATTTACATTTGTCAAACGATAATTATGATTTGCTTATAATTGGAATGATCTGCGTTTGTAATATGCACCTAGGTAGAAAATATTAATTTTCATCAACATTTGTTTCTTTTCATGTGGTTTTAATTTGCATCCAATGCAAGTTGTTGTCTTATACTCCGTGTATAACGTGAAATTTTAACAAAATTAAAGTAAGGTCACATAAAATATTGAATTCCGAGGAGATTCAAAATTATATAATATTAGAAAGTCTCTCATCAAATGGCAAACTGAAAAGCTCAAATTCCTCAAACGAATACATAATAACTTTTTAATTTCTGACTTGGTACAGGCATTATCGAATGTAGAAAATGGTGGTTTAAACATGGTTTTAAAGCTTACTAAACTTCTCACATATATGACAGTCGCATCGAATTCCATTTATATTGAAAATTTTGTGTAAACAAAACAAACACAATCGGTTAAAATGTCACAAAAATATCTCTAAATAGAAAACTATAATCCATTTCTCCTTGGTACACAAATATGTGCAACTGCGTGGTACGGTACCCATGATTTAAATCTGTATGGACAATTTTTCATCTCCCATTTTCTGTGTACCATTGTTGTACATGACTGTATCTTCAATGAACAGAACATGAAGATGATCTGTGTCATGGTAACATGTAAAAATTAAACCATCTGCACTATCTAAACTGTGATCATGTGAAGAGTAGGAATGTGTTAGACATTAAGTCTGACTATATACCTTACTCTTTCATTATGGAATTTTGAGGAGAACGTTAAAATTTAGAATGGAAATGGGGAACATGTCAAAGAAAAACAACACGACCAAAGGTTATTGCTTTTGCTTTTGTGTTTAATCATCAATATTTAGTTTTTTTCCCTAAGGCTAGCATACAGGTCTTCTTTAACTCAGCTAACTGTCAACAGGTTATTCATTTACTCAAATAGGCACTTTAATGACTCAAATATGGTTTATTTTTATTTCATACAATAACTCTAATGACCAGCTGATGACATTTGCAAAGAACTAGTTTAGATTTCATGCCTAAAAAAATCAGGCTATAAAATTTCATGATTATTATTCAAAAACGCCAGCTTATTTCTAACTAGTAGCACAATTATATCTTTAAATATTGAATGCTAATACTACCAGTAGGAAATATTTTCTTTTTACTCAAACTTGTAAAAATTAATTTCAACATTTGTTTTTTCTTAATCTTTCATGTCTCATTAACAATGACAAATGTCTTAACAAAACTAAGAAATTATGTTAAATAGTTGAAACGAACCTTTTCAATATGAGTCCACTTGTGTGTAAATTCATTATTGTCCATAAAAGTAACAGTTGTATGGGCTAACTGATTTCTGTACCATTTCAGTGTAGACAAGTTCGCTCCTGGTGACATATCATACGGATGAGGAAGCTGATCCCACCCATTGGATGGCGTTGATACACCTCCTATATTCCGTAGCAGACATATCATCATTGTCAGATCAAAGTCCTTGGAAGAGGTTGCTACAAAAGCAATTAATTATGAAAAGAAGAAGAAACAATCTTCTATGCTTTACTTGACAGTAATGGAAGATCTGTTTAACAGATCACAACAGATAATTATGATCAATTTGTTGTTACCACAAGCACGCCCACGTCTAAAATGTGCTATACAAAACTAGACTAACATGAAACACAAGGTGTTGTACTTACATCAGCAACACAACGAGTGCCATATTAAGAACATCATTTTGGTGGGTCTGTATTACTTAGTTTTTTGTTTTTTTGTATGTTTTTTGTGTTTTGTCTATTTGCATGAGCCTTTAGTATCTTCCTGGAAGTTAAAATATCATCCATTAGAAAAAAAGTTGATTCAATTCTTTTTTTTTTAAATGATTGATGTCTACCAACACAACTAACTATGTAGTACAATGGTTTTATCTGGCTACCCTCTGTCATAATGTTATAAAATTAATTTAATTTTGATCGTTTGTTTGTTTTTGATTTAATTGTTTTGAAGTCTTGTATTTCTAGGCCTTTTCTAGTTCACTATACCATAATGGTTTGTAAATATTATTGAGGCTATACGACGTGTTCATATGTTTTTATCCTTTAAATTTGGTCTATGGTAGATGCATTAAATTGTCTCAATGACAATCTTACCATCATGACCATTGAAATACTGAAAAGATTTTTCTATTGCCCCGCAACGAAGCTGTCGTTGCCATATACATGATATAGTTTTACCCTTGTTCGTCATTCTGTCATTCCGCAACAAACCATTTTACGGAGTTTTTTTTCTAAATGCCATCAGATAGTAGGCTTTTTTTTGTTATGTGAGTCAACAATGATGAGTTACAGATCAAGTTTAAGTTTCGTTCCGCTCCAATTATATTATGCTGAAATTTCGGGCATTCGACTTCGATATATTGTTGAAAATCAGTTATACAGACTTTTTTCTAAACGCTTTTAGATATTGGGCTTATCTTTTAGTATGTGAGTTACCCATGATGAGTTACAGATCAAGTTTAAGTTTCCTTTCCCTAGGCTATTTTTTGGTGTAATTACTGTCATAACTCGATATATCTTTAATTTAAAGCTGTTCATCTTTTATACCTCGTGTAAATTTTGGAAAGATAACTGAGTTTAATCATTTGTAAGGTAAGTGTTTATGTACATATTTATATGCTAAATAAAATAAAAACCAAATGCTCCGCAGGGCGCAGCTTTATACGACCGCAGAGGTTGAACCCTGAACGGTTGGGGCAAGTACGGACACAACATTCAAGCTGGATTCAGCTCTAAATTTGGATTGTGATTAAATAGTTGACACAGCATAGGTTTCTGACACAGAATGAATGTGGTCTAATGAACTTAAAATTTTTGTTTTGCCTTTGAGCAATTCACTATGCTGTTGAATATTAGTCCTCTCAAAAAAATGTTTGAAAAATTTTCTTTTTATTTATTAAATTTCAAATGAGAAAAATTGAACCCCCCCTCCCCAATTTTTTTTTCACATCCCCCTATCCTTTATTCCAAAACCGATCTCAATTCAAATTTCTAATGGAGTTTGCAACAATAATCACTCATTTAAATACATCATAAAATATCAAAATGTAAAAAAAGTGCTTGTTATCACTGAATGGTAAAGATTGTTTTAATTTATCAGTTGGTAGTAAAAGTGAATATACAATGTACATTGTATAAAACATTGATTTAAGTTGATTCAACTACTATTCTGGACAAAGAAAGATAACTCCAATTGAAATTTCTTGCTATTGCACAATATTGTGCAATTAAATATTTCTTGCTATTGCGCAATACTGTGCAATTGAAAATACTTGCTATTGCACAATACTGTGCAATTTGTAGATTTCTTGCTATTGCGCAATACTGTGCAATTGAAAATTTCTTGCTATTGCACAATACTGTGCAATTGAAGATTTCTTGTTATTGCTGAGTACTGTGCAATTGAAAATTTCTTGCTATTGCAAAATACTTAATATAATAATTTTAGATCCTGATTTGGACCAACTTGAAAACTGGGCCCATAATCAAAAATCTAAGTACATGTTTGGATTCAGCATATCAAAGAACCCCAAGAATTCATTTTTTGTTAAAATCAAACTAAGTTTAATTTTGGACCCTTTGGACTTTAATGTAGACCAATTTGTAAACAGGACCAAAAATGAAGAATCTACATAAACAGTTAGATTCGGCATATTAAAGAACCCCAATTATTCAATTTTTGATGAAATCAAACACAGTTTAATTTTGGACCCTTTGGGCCTCTTTTTCCTAAACTGTTGGGAACAAAACTCCCAAAATCGAAACCAACCTTACTTTTATGGTCATAAACCGTGTGTTTAAATTTCATAGATTTCTATTAACTTAAACAAAAGTTATAGTGCGAAAACCAAGAAAATGCTTATTTGGGCCCTTTTTGGCCCCTAATTCCTAAAATATTGGGACCAAAACTCCCAAAATCAATCCCAACCTTCCTTTTGTGGTCCTAAACCTTGTGTTAAAATTTCATAGATGTCTATTCACTTTTACTTAAGTTAGAGTGCGAAAACTAAAAATATTCGGACGACGACGACGACGACGCAGACGACGACGCCAACGTGATAGCAATATACGACGAATTTTTTTTCAAATTTTGCGGTCGTATAAAAACGGATGAAATTTATCAGCAAATAATGCTTTTTCGAATACAATAACTTTCATTAAGATATTGAGGGAAAACAACTAAAAATCATTTTATATTCTTATAACTTCCATATACATGTATTACCACATCATGTAAAAATCATGACGTCTAACAGAACGTTAAACTACACATTCACCAGGCTACTAGTAAGATATTTCAGTTTTACATTGTGAAAATAACAATTTACATTAGCAACGTCATTACCTTCCCTTTAACTGTATTGTATGACCTTACCAATGAGAAGATCATGCAATTTCAAAAGTCGTCACAGATAACAAATGGACATTCTTTCTCATTTAACACTAAAATAAAAATGATTTTTAGAAAAACATCAGTTTGAAACATACATATTTAAATTCTATCTGAAAATGAAACATCTATGAATCATTTCAAAATACTTACTATTTGTTCCTAAAGGCATAGGATGAAAATGTTGAGGCCATATTGTTCCTGGAATACCTCGTAGTTTGTCGAACTGGACTGCATTTATTATTTTCCAATTGAATAAATTGATAATGGCAGGTACATGACTATTGATAGTTTGAGCTAAGTTTGTTGGTGGGAAGACCTTGTCGAAGAATCGATTGACAATTTCAGCTGATACTTTAAAGTTAAGGAAGAAAAATCTAGCAAAGTTTTTTTCTTCTTCTTTAAGTTGTGACATTGAAGTCATGATTAAATTTCAAAGCCTCATTGGAAAAAACTTAATCCAATAATTCATTTTTTTTCAAATGATGCCAGCACCAATGACCTGTTACAAACATAAACAAAAGTTAATATTTAAAACATTGTTTAGATATGAGTTATATAATGATGTTGTCATCTTGTCTACATGTATAGCCTCTGCCTAAGAATTTGTTTATTCCATCCTGTTCTCTTTTTGATTGAAGATAAAAAAAAAAAGAACTGTGAAAATGTGCTGATATGAACACCAACTATAACTATATCCTCTTAGAGTCATTACCAATATTTATTTATTGTATTTACATTAAAGAAGTGATGT
The DNA here is from genome assembly GCF_036588685.1 of Mytilus trossulus. Taxonomy (NCBI): domain Eukaryota; kingdom Metazoa; phylum Mollusca; class Bivalvia; order Mytilida; family Mytilidae; genus Mytilus; species Mytilus trossulus. The sequence continues at coordinate 24,088,535 of NC_086383.1, read as the reverse complement.
ATCCATGGTATACAGATAATATGCCCCTGCTTGCATACAATGTAATAAAGGACTTAACTCAAGAACTGTTAAAGTGATACTTTTCAAATCTGTACTTTGTGGTAATTAGTATGCTGTATACGTTTCATAACAAGTGGTTGAGGCAAAACTACAGTTAGAGAAATTAAACGAAAAAATCAGCATGTTTTCTGTTTGTAAAGGGGTATATAACTCGAGAAAGTGGTAAAAATGACGCTACCTAAAATGAGGAAAACTAAAGTCAGAGAAAGAAACCAATTTATTATACGTACGTAAAGACAGACTTAAGACAAACCTTGATGCCCCCCTCCCCCCCCCCCCGCTACGACGGGGGCATATCCAGATGGTTTCTGCGCTCCGTAGACTTACGGTTTCAGATATCATTAATTGATCATCATCAATAATGTCAGTTTCTTGTAAAATATTTGTATTTCCATCTTGATTGTCACCTTCTTTTGTACGTTTTTTACCTGATTGGTCAACGTTGATTACGTTGATTTAGGGTTCTTTTTCATTCATCAAATAACAACTTTATTTGGAAGCTCAAGGTCAGTAATAAAAGAATGGAATGTAATTGGTCATACCTTTAATTAAAGATCATTAAAATCCATTAAATAATCACAATCTTCTTTGCGTACCCGAATCTGGTTTTATAGTAAAATGGCATCTTTCAGTCATGCAAGATGCATTAAACTTTAATATATCTAGTGCCAGGCCTTAAACTTTCCAATCTGCACAGGTAAGTCTGTACACATAGCAGGTTTTTTGGGGGTGAAAATACAGCCATATTTACCCATATGTTATCATGGTTATGATGAACCTTTAGCATAATTTCAAAATAATAACATATTAAATCACAATATAGCTACATTATATAATGAGACCTCAGTCTACAGGCTTCACATATTTCTGGAATTTCTGGAAGTTAAACTTATTCACGTAATCAGTATTTTTTTTATTTTTTTTGGGGGTGTTAATGAGTATTCGTGTTCAAAACCTTTACGGTTACAAGAGCGCAATTATTTGTAATGCATTTTCCATAGGACCCCAGTGGTATTCAAAAATTTATTTCTTGAAGAATAAACAAACAAGAAAAAAAAGGGAAGCAGTTCCTGAGACTATAGATGTCAGCCTTTTATTACAGCAAAAAAAAAGTATATGGTCATGCGGCACAAAGTGCCGTAAAATGCAGTTGTTATGGAGGCTTCCTAATTCCGCACTTAATTGGAAAGGCTAATTTTGAATGGATCCTCAGTTAATACAAACATTCTATCTTCTACACATTGTGAATTATGAATTTAATTTTCACCAATTTTCAAACCTAAATGGATAAGCTTTCAAATAAAAATTAATTCAAACTTGCATCATCCAATCAGGAGCTTCAAAGTTTTTTTTCTGAGTACCATCTTGGGGTAAAAAAGTTGCCGGTTGAATGTAAACAAATAATTGCGCTCTTGTAACCTATAGAAAGAATAAAATGGACTCAAATCATGACAAAAATGCATCTGTTTAACACAGACCTTATATTAGGAAGAAATACCAAGTTTGGAAGAAATAAATTGAGGTTCTTAAGAGAAATAACCAGATGAAGGAGCAACTCGTGCCTTGTGGCCACAGAGAAATATCATCTACAGATTTCAAGAATGCTTTTATGAAAATAAAAAAAATACAATTAAATAACATTAAAAATTCATTTGTTTAGTGTTTTTGTTTATAAAATTAACATGTCTCTTTCTGCATGTACAAGTTGAATCAAATATTCATTCAGGGTGGAATCTACCCTTACTTTTCTGAAAGTTGTCAAAATTAGCAAAATTTTGGACTTTTCCTCATATATTTTTTGAAAATAAAGTTTACTAAAGATGCACTCTGGATCTTTATAATTTATATTTTTATTACTGAAGATAAGAGATACAGGAATGATAGCAATTAAAAATGGTTGTCTGCATAGTGGCTATAAAAAAATCCAAAGTTCATCATATGGCCTGATTAGAGAATATGTCAAATTCTGAGGGAGGCATGTGGTTATTCTCATTTTTTTTAATTACTGAATGAACTTTTCTTTCAACTTGTATTGCAAAAAGATAAAATACTGTCCTAATTAACAAGGGTATATAAAAACTTTACAAACACTACAAAATTAAATAGAAAACTGTAAAATTCCAATATGTCTGGGTTCAAAAAAGGAAATATCTTTAAATTTAAGGCTGGAAGTATACCTCATAACAAACAAAGGACTAAACTATTACCAGTGAAAAGTGACTATGACACACCTAAATATACAAGACTTACCATGAAAAAGTACAATTTAGTAGTAAATGATCCATACACTGATCAAGAGGAAAAAGCCAGGCGGTCTGCTCGTGCGGCCAAACTACTGCGACCAAAGTCTGAGGAGGTCTCTGTTCCCAAAAAAAACAGGAATCCTGCTGTAAAAGACAAAAGGTAAGGCAAACAAATAAAATCTAGCTTTTAAATACAGAAAACAGTAACAGATGAACAATTAAGGGATATCACAGTACCAAATATGTCTAAAACTGCTAAAAAATACTGAAAATTCATAAAATTTTACAGTTCTTACACTAAAAATATATTAAACCAGAACTTACTTTGCCTTTTCCTTCTAAAATTAAGTAATTTAATGTTTTGTTTATATGAAACAAAGATAATTAGCCATATAAAACTATGTGAAAGTGTCCAACAGTCAGTTTAAACTAATTCATACCAAAGCAAGGGGCAGGTAACTCTAATTCAGAAAAACTATTTGTTGAAAATATCCTTGATACAAGTGTAAATGTGCATTTTTTTGGTGTTTTTTCAGGCCTGACTTCAATTTTTATCGTACGGTGTGTGTGTATAAGATGGAAGAAATGTGGAACAAGGCCTTTAGGGAACACCAGCAAAAAAGTCCTGCCTGTGAGGGTAAATTGTCCTGTGATTTACAGAAAGAGGAGAAAAGAGGATTATCTTCGCGTCAAACATTAATTTGTGAAAGATACAGCTATATATCCAATAAGTATAGCCTTTATGAAGAGTAAGACACAGGAAAACCAGGCAGAAAACCCTCAAAACTTGATACAGCTGTACATGTAGGCCCGAGTCAGACACCAATAGCCTCTTCCAGTATGCGCAAAATCATTCTGAGTGGTAATATGCAGGCACCAGCAGCATCCAGTCTACAAAGAAGAGCAAATAAAGTGCTGAAAAACATTATAGATGTGAATAAAATGGACCTGCGAAAAAGAAAAAATGAAATTATTGAAATCAATAGGCTCAGAGGCAAGGAAGATCCAAATACAATCAGTGTACAGATGGACGGGATGTATAATAATCCACTGTATTCCGGTGTTCGACGCACTCCATTTCAGCCAGCAACACAAACAGTCTACACCGCAGCTGAAAATATAACAACAGATCATAATATACTGAGCATCAATATAAAAAAATAAGCTTTGTTCCAAACATTCAAGTCTTGAAGTGGATCCTGACTCAGGCCGCCTACATGCAGAGTGTACAGATGAAGGTAGTGCCCACATTCCAATGGTCAAAAGTATTGGGGATGAATATACTTGGGCCAAAGAATGTATTCAAGATCTAAAGGCAGACAACACTGAGGTTGAGCACCTGGTGACTAATCCTGACAGCTCTGCATACAGGGCTGCACAAGACTTGTACGAAGAAGGCACAACCAGTACTCAGCCTGAACATTTCCTGGATCCAAGACATGTGTCTGAGAACATACGTAAACGTACCAAGAATGATAAGAACCTATTACAGATCATGCCAGCAAGAACTCAAGTTAAAAGACAAAAACTACTGAATTGTTTTTCAGTGGATTTGACAGAAAGATGAAATGCAGAGCTGGCTCAGGCAAGGAAATATTACAGCAAAAACTTTCTTAAAATCAAATGTAAAATTTCACATCTCGTTGACGCAATCGTCAATTGTTACACAGGAAATCATTTGTTGGGTAAAAAGCATTCATTTTTATGTAATGGATTACAGAAAGCATGGCTCAGAGGAAGGTCACTACTACCACAAACATTCAAAATTGCACATTCACAGCAAAATATAGACTTTATAGGAAAAACAGTCAACCTGCGTCTTGGTCCAAATATGCTAGAGAAGACAAGACTAAATATGAACAATAATTTTGTTGAGGGATTTAACTGTAGCCTGAGGTGTTCTTTACCGTCAAATGTAACCTTTAAAAGAAATGTTACCGGTCGTGCTCATTCAGCAGCCCACAGTGTTAATTTTGGTCCAGGGGAATCAGTTTTAGAACATTGTACTGCTCTTCATTGTGAAGTCCCAGTTGTAGAATCTGCATATAAGGCTCTAAAAGAAATACAAAAAGTGGACATTTTACAAAAACAGCACAAAAAGACTAAGCAATATAAGCAATTTAGAAGTGATAAAAGGGCTAAACTTTACAAACTGTATGAAAAACTAAGTGAAATAATAGAATATGAAAAAAAATATGTTGCTAAAAAGTGATGAAGGACTGAAATATACGCCGAAGAAACATAGTGACCATTCATACAGTAGAAATGACCGAAAGCGGAAAAGATCTGTCAGAAAATAAATATTTATTTATTAAATTACATATTAAACAATATGGCTTCTGACTTTTAGAGCAATGGCCCTGATTTTTACAATGAAGGCGGTCTTGGTTTATAGCATGAGGTTCAATAAGTATGTGTTCAGGATTGACACAGAGAGTTTGGTGACAAATATGGCTACATTCTACTTTATTGTTGTTCTCATCTATTTGTGGCATATCATATCGTGTCAATCTATGCTCAATCATGTATGCCAGTCTATGTGCAGTCTCCCTTTTTTCCTCTCCCCCTGGCCATTTCACAACCTGTATGCCATAACCAGATTTCCCCTTTTTTGCTCCGACCCATTCAACACATCCCGTCCCATTCCCCATAACTTCAGTTTTCTTTAAAAATTTGAGTCCAATATTGTCCCAAAAGGCATTCATTGTGACAGAGTATTGATCCAAATCACTCGAGTGTTTAAAAAAGTTCCCAAAATAATTATTTTTCAAAAGTGAAAGTAAAAGTCCATTTTCAGTATAGGTTACAAGAGCGCAATTATTTGTATTGCATTTTTACATAGGAACCCAGTGGTATTCAAAAATCTATTTCTTGAAGAATAAACAAACTAGAAAAAAAAGGGAAGCAATTCCTGAGACTACAAAAAAAGTATATGGTCATGCGGCACAAAGTGCCCTAAAATGCAGTTGTTATGGAAGCTTCCTAATTCCGCACTTAATTGGAAAGGCTAATTTTGAATGGATCCTCAGTTAATAAAAAAATTCTATCTTCTACACATTGTGAATTATGAATTTAATTTTCACCAATGTTCAAACCTAAATGGATAAGCTTTCAAATAAAAAATAATTCAAACTTGCATCATCCAATCAGGAGCTTCAAAGGTTTTGTCTGAGTACCATCTTAAAAAAAGTTGCCGGTTGAATGTTAACAAATAATTGCGCTCTTGTAACCTTACGACTAAACTTCAATCAAACTTATCTCCCATGAACTAAGTACTTATAAAACTTATTCCGTAGTAAATATGATAAGTTCCGTAATTTAGTAGTGTTCTCTTTTTTAAACATTTAACCTTTTAATTACTTTCAAAACTGATATCTTTAAAACTTTTAACAACTCAAATGTAACATAAAACTTATTTACAGTTAACTTTAACATGTCAAGACTTATTCAAGAGAATAGATTCCTTTTGCATTTAAAAATATAATATAGTATTTGTCCTTAACGCCGTACGACAGATATTAAGAAATCTTGATTCAAATTAATTATGAATTTAGTATTAACTTATTTAATTCAAAATCATATATTAAATCAAATGTAACATTCATTCACCTAAAATAGACAGAATTAAGGTATGTAAGTTGAGATGTTTTATGTTCAGGTTCCAAAGATAAAGTGACGCTACAACATAATTTTGGATATTTGAAATTTTAGTCACAAATCATGACCTTTGGATTTAAGAACGTTTTCTATTTTCTCCAATCAAATGTCAAATATTTATCAAAACTACTTCACATACATACCCGAAGCAAGGGGGTGGGGTCGGGCGGACGATTCCCACTTGCAAACAAATAAGCACTGTTAAAGTCAACGTACTGTTCGAATTGAGATTGTAAAGGCCGAGTTCGTGAGTCCAAAATCCCCTCCCCTTTTCAAAATCCGCGACAATCAAAGCTTCTGTCAATCATTCTGTCTTAATTCTTAGAGCCCTATTAAACGGGATTATCTAACCTTATCTATTATTTACTTTATTAACAGTCTTGCTCGGACTTCTCTTGAACTAAATGTCAAATGTGCGTATTGTTATGCGTTTACTTTTATACATTTGCTAGAGGTATAGGGGAACGGAGGGTTGAGATCTCATAAACATGTTTAACCCCGCCTGTCTCAATTAAGGAGCCTCTGGCCTTTGTTAGTCTTGTATTATTCTAATTTTAGTTTCTTGTGTACCATTTGGAAATTAGTATGGCGTTCATTGTCATTGAACAAGTATATATTTGTTTAGGGGCCAGTTGAAGGACGCCTCCGGATGCGGGAAAATTTTCGCTACATTGAAGACCTGTTGGTGACCTTCTACTGATGTTTTTCTATGGTCGGGTTTTTGTCTCTATGACACATTCCCTATTTCTATTCTAAATTTTAGGTATAGCTAAAATTATTTGACATCTACTTCCAAAAGAGACGTAATTAACATGCTCTTTACATTGATACAAAACTTCACGCAATACTATGTACACAATATACATGTATGTGAAGTTATATAATTAACTTTCAATTATATCTACAAGTTTCCGACTTCAAGTTATATTTAAAATTATATTCGTTATCAAAAATCCTTTGCATAGAGTAACAGAAATTGTATTTAATTCTTTTTGTATGAATTTTCTTTATATGTTAAGTATTATAATGTCACTTTCTTTTAAAATCTACATCATTTTCTACTTTATTAAAATTAACCATTCTTTCTTTATCTTTCTTTTAATGAAAATATAAAAATTCCATATTTTCTTTATCTTTCTTTTAATGGAAATAAAAAAAATCTATATTTTGTGTATTTTTCTCTCACTATACAACAGTAAAACACGTTCTTACAAGTGTGAGGTTGTATTAAATAGTATATTGTAATTTGATCTCTGAATACAGTTTACATTGGAACTAATATCGATTTTGTCATTAGCAAATTAAAACATAACTAAATTGTATTTTCTTTTCAAGCAGGATGTATAGAGACACACACACACGTTAATCTCTATCTCTAAAAGAAGTCGCTACTCACTATCCTACTACCCGTCGATACATTTATTTTTGGCATTGTAACAGTCATGTTTTCTCTTACAGTTCATGACGTTAAAATACTAAAACCCTTGCATGTGTTTTAGTTTATTTTATTCTCTGATGCATGATGTTCTTTTGGCTTTAGCTAGCTGTCCGTAAATGAGAGTGCTCTCCAATCGTACTTTCTTTGTTTGTCCCTAATATTTTTTTTTACTGTGTTTTTGCATTCAGGTTTCGTAGATCAAATTTATTCGTTCCTTGTGTGTTAATTTACGTTTTTTGTTTGAGTGAAGCCTTCCAATTGATATGTTATGGTGTGTTTTCTATGTTGTGATGTTATGTTATTGTTTCAGAAAAACGGAGAAGGTTTGGTACTATTAAAACGTTTAATCCCTGCAAATGTTCGCACCTGACCCAAGTTAGGAATCTGATGAGCAATTATTTTCGTGTGTTTATGTAATTTATACGTGTTTCTTTTATATAGATTTTATAACTGTTGGTTTTCCCGTTTGAATGGTTTTACTAAATTTAGTCCTGGTATCTATGATGAGATTATTTACAACCACTGGGTCGATGCAACTACTGGTGGAGATTTATTTCCCCGAGGGTATCACAAGTCCAGTAGTCAGCACTTTTTGTGCTGACATGAATTGTCATTGATATGGTAATATTAATAAATTTATTGTTTACAAAGTTTAGAATTTTTTGAAATACTAAGACTTTTCTTCCTCAGGCATAGATTACCTTAGCTATAATTGGCAAAACTTTTAGGAATTTTGATTCTCAATGCTCTTCAGTTTCGTACTTTATTTGGCCTTTTTAACTTTTTGGGATTCGAGCTTCACTGATGAGTCTTTTCATAGACGAAACGCGCGTCTAGCGTATAGACTAAATTTAGTCCTGGTATCTTTGATGAGTTTATTTACATAAGAAATTTGGGGCCATTTAGCTTGTTGATCGGTGTGATCCAAGGCTCCGTATTGATCGATTGATTGTTGGTTGCTTTACGCCGCATTAGCACAAAAAGGCAGTGAGTCATATTGAAGGTCGTACCTTGACATACAATGTATAACGGTTTACTTTTATAAATTGTTATTTGGATACAATTTAATTTTGGATGTAACGCGTCTTCTGATTGGTTGACGTTATTTTGTTATCAGCCCATAGACATTATTTAGTCATGTGACCGTGACGTCATCAACGTTTTTTCGTGGTTTTCTACGGTTTAAAATGGAATTTACACTTAAAATTATAAGAAATGACTGTAATATTTTTTCTGTCGATTCGAACTAACATAACAAATGTGGTGCACACTGTTAAATAACCCGCTACGCGCGTTATTCAGTGTGCACCAAATTGTTTATGTTATTTCTTCATAAACAGAAAAAATATTACAGTCATTCCTTAAAGAACGTTGTCTCATTGGCACTTATACCACTTTCTATATCTAAATTAAAGGTGAAGGTGTCCTGAATATTATCTCATGATCAGTGTTCAATAGAAAAAAAAATTTGATCTAAACTATATTGCTATATTGTCGTTGTTAGGTAATGCTCTCGACAGTCCGGGCGTCTCTCGTTAGAACTGATATTTACAGTTAAAAAAGACATAATGTTCAACGTCCACAGCAGGTTTTTTTCCAAAAGGTCTTAAACCTATAAGGTTTATCCCAAAAACATGTTATTACATCCCTGCACCTTTGTTCTACCAGGAGTGATCTAAACCGGATCATCCCAACCACATCACCCTAGCTAGAGTTTTTCTTGTTCTGCATGTTTTCTTTTGTTGTGCAACTTTTAGGCGGGAATGTTAAATCCACCATGAACTAAGAAAATCAAATATCTATACGGAAAAGACTAACTTTCAAAATTTGTGTAGAAAAAATCCAATGTCTATGCTGATATTCTAACTCTTACACATACAAACCCACAAATCAAACCCCTACTCCATGATGATTGTATACAATCTCTCAGTAATTTAACAAGTTTAAAGGAAGCAAGATATGTTCAAAGTTAGGCGAGTTGGCAGACCTTTATTCAGTGAGATTTTATCCCTTTTCGTAAATAAGAATGGTTGTCAGGCTGGTCATTTTTTGCTGGTTGTTCGATGGGATTTTACCATTTTTAATAAGTGGGGCGATTTTTAGAACGTTGCGATTAAATATTGAACCGATTGTTCAATGGGACGAGTTGGCATGGTTTCATATTTAAACATCGTTTTCGCGGGTAATAAAGAGTATATATTATAAAGTGGTATATAAAGTATATATTAATGGTTGCGTGGCGTTCTCAACCAGATTTTACTGAATTGTACACGATTTTTCGTCTAATCTAAAACATGCTAAACAGCTGGTATGTAAAATAGTTATCCCCTTCTGACTTGGTCTGTTAGTGTAAGATAACCCTCTGGTCTCCGGTTAGATTTAAAAAAAATAATTTAAACAAAATATACCATAAGTATCTACAAGGGAAAGTCCTTTATCAAATGAAAAAAAGCACAAGCACATCACACGAATGGGAACCACATATCACATTCCTGACTAGGTACAGCCATTTTTTGGGAGAAAATAGTGAAACAAACCTAATTGTATACATGGTATAGCTAGCTACTAAGCCTCTCATTTATATGAAAGGATATATTTACAGCAATATATGAGTAAAATAAACAGACACATTAGCACACATTAGGTAAAAAAGTCGACGGAGATTTGGGTACAGCAAAAAACTATTTATTGTGCATGTCATTGTACTATGACTTAAAGATATTTAGTTGATTGTTACAGAGAAATTATTATTCAATGAAACAATGAAGGTTTAAAATATTTCGTAGAAGGAAAGCCTAGATATTTTTTTCAAAGTTGAAGCATAAGAAATCGGTATATACCCCAAGACGAAACGTAAATTTTAAAGGATTTTTTTGTTGTCATATATATAATGGACGTCACAGTAACATATATACAGGCGGCATCCGGCCATTTTCTTATTGTTTTCTCGAAACTAGGATGAGAACTTAATATGCTATACACTTGTTTCGTCTACAGAGAAACTTAATATTGTTCCTCGACAATGCTGGAATAAAAGAAGTTGAAAAGACCAACTACTTGTCGTTGAAGAGCATGTTTTTGATATTAATAAATATATTTCAGACTTCTGTTTCGTTAATCAAGTTCTTTGTGTTCAAGGTATCACTGTCATATTGGGATTGTGGTTTAAAATTGTAGTATCTACTTACATTTTTTCTACATAAATATTTTCACTAACTATGATCACTTCGTCAACTGTTGATAACATGGTCTACTTAGGAAACGCACATGTATTCATGTGTAGTAGCTGTTGTGTATTTGTATGTTAAATTACATCCTACTTATTTATATCATGTCAAGGATTAAGTTAATTATATTATACTAAGGTCCTTGACAAACTCGAAGTTTGTACATACTGTATAGGTCACAGGAAGTCAATACTTTTATAAACTTTAATTAAGACAACGGCGGAATCTTAGTTCTCAGTGTCAACACATGGATAAGAGAGCCGAATCGATAATGAGAGAGACAAATATTATATATTGGGATTGTTATTATTGCTATTTGTATATATAATAGGAAAAGTAATGTACATAAACATATTAAAACGCGATACAGATTATTATGCAAATGGGCAACCTCATATTCAAACATTGTTTTTCATTCGAATAAACATACATACAAACATAATATAACAGCTTTAAAAATCGGCTAAAAAGATAATGTTTCTTCTAACTTATAAATACATGAAATAAAAAAAATACCGAACCTCAACGAAAATTCCGAATGCAAAGTCTTTTCTCAAGAGAAAAGAAAAGTTCAAGCACATCAAATGGGAATCAACTGTTATAATCCTGACTAAGTACAACCATTTTCTTGTAAAAACTAGTGAACTAAACCAGGTAGTATAGCTTAACCAGATACTCCGCAGGGCGCAGCTTTATAAGACCGCAGAGGTTGAACCCTGAACGGTTGGGGCAAGTATGGACACAACATTCAAGCTGGATTCAGCTCTTAATTTGGATTGTGATTAAATAGTTGACACACCATAAGTTTCTGACACAGAATGAATGTGATCAAATGAACATAAATTTGTTTTTGCCTATGAGCAATTCACTATGCTGTTGAATATTAATCCTCTCAAAAAAATGTTTAAAGAAATTTTCTTTTTATTTATGAAATCTAAAATGAGAAAAATTAAACCCTCCCCCCTCTAATTTTTTTTTCACATCCCCCATTCCCTTATTCCAAAACTGATCACAATTCAAGTTTCTAATGGAGTTTGCAACAATAACTACTCACTAAAATACATCATAAAATATTAAAATGTAAAAAAAGTGCTTGTTATCACTGAATGGTAAACAATGGTAAAGATTGTTTTGATTTATCAGTTGGTTGTAAAAGTTAATTTACATTCTATATTGTATAAAAAAAATGATTTAAGTTGATTCAACTACTATTCTGGACAAAAAAAAGATAACTCCAATAGGAAATTTCTTTCTATTGCGCAATATTGTGCAATTAGATATTTCTTGCTATTGCGCAATACTATGCAATTGAAAATACTTGCTATTGTACAACACCATGCAATTGAAGATTTCTTGCTATTGCGCAATACTGTGCAATTGAAAATTTCTTGTCATTGCACAATACTGTGCAACTTAAGATTTCTTGCCATTGCTGAATACTGTGTAATTGAAAATTTCTTGCTATTGCACAATACTTAATATAATAATTTTGGATCCTGATTTGCACCAACTTGAAAACTGGGCCCATAATCTAAAATCTAAGTACATTTTTAGATTCGGCATATCAAAGAGGCCCAATCATTCAATTTTTGTTAAAATCAAACTTAGTTTAATTTTGGACCCTTTGGACCTTTATCATGTTTATGTAGACCAATCTGAAAACGGGACCAAAAATTCAGAATCTACATACACAGTTAGATTTGGCATATATCAAAGAACCCCAATTATTCAATTTTTGATGAAATCAAACAAAAAAGTTTATTTTTGGACCCCGATTTGGACCAACTTGAAAACTGGGCCAATAATAAAAAATCTAAGTACATTTTTAGATTCAGCATATCAAAGAACCCGTAGGATTCAATGTTTGTTAAAATCAAACTAAGTTTAATGTTGGACCCTTTGGAGCTTAATTTAGACCAATTTGAAAACGGGACCAAAAATTAAGAATCTACATACACAGTTAGATTGGGCATATCAAAGAACCCCAATTATTCATTTTATTATGAAATCAAACAAAGTTTAATTTTGGACCCTTTGCACCCTTATTCCTAAACTGTTGTTACCAAAACTCCCAAAATCAATCCCAACCTTTCTTTTATAGTCATAAACCTTGTGTTCGAATTTCATAGATTTCTATTGACTTCTACTAAAGTAATGGTGCCAAAATCGAGAAAAATGCTTATTTGGGCCCCTTTTTGGCCCCTAATTCCTAAAATGTTGGAAACTCAACTCCCAAAATCAATCCCAAACTTCCCTTTGTGGTCATAAACATTGTTTTTTAATTTCATTGATTTCTATTTAGTTATACTAAAGTTATGGTGCGAAAACCAAGAATAATGCTTATTTGGGCCCTTTTTTTGGCCCTTAATTCCTAAACTGATGGAACCAAAACTCCCAAAATCAATCCTAATCTTACTTTTGTGGTCATAAACCTTGTCTCAAAATTTCTTAGATTTCTATTTACTTAAACTAAAGTTATAGTGCGAAAACAAAGAAAATGCTTATTTGGACCCTTTTTGGACCCTAATTCCTAATCTGTTGGGACCAAAACTCCTAAAATCAATCCCAACCTTCCTTTTGTGTTCATAAACCTTGTGTTCAAATTTCATAGATTTCTGTTTACTTATACTAAAGTTATAGTGCGAAAACCAAATGTCTTCGGACGACGACGACGAAGACGACGACGTTGCCAACGGATACCAATATACGACCTACAATTTTTCAATTTTTGCGGTCGTATAAAAATTGCTTTAACTCTCAGTTTTATGAGAATAGCATAGAATTCCATTATATTAACAACAATGTGTGAGCAAAATAATACATATTATGTAAAAATGTCAACTGTCAAAGATCGGGGTACAACATAAAACAATTTAATTTTAATACTATTATACATGTTCTGCATTGGCACTGCCGCCTTACAGTTAGTTTACCAGTAATAATGTAACTACATGTGAATTATAGAAATTATTCCATTATGATGTGGTTTTGTAACTGTTTATTTCTTCCTCTGTGATATAGTATCCTGGGGATGATTTGTAGAAATTAAATAAATCAAATAAAAAGTGTATAGAGTAATACTAGTAGTAACAATTTCCAATGTGAAATGCGCTTAAAAACATTAAAAAATTTTCACCTCAAAGTGCACTTATTGCGTTCCATAGATTTTGTCTTTAAATAAAGTATGACGTATCAATATGCTGTTAAGGTTATCTCGTGATCTCTCGTGTATCAATACCAAAAATAAACAAAAGTTTATTATATAATGCAGATACAAAACTAATATAAACAATAATAAGTATGCAAACTTATTCAATTACATCTTCTTGACATTCGTGCAATATTAAAAAAAAAGTCCTTAAAATAACTACAAAGCGTGTTTCATTGGTTATGATACCACGATGTAAAAGTGTATACGTGGGATGTGTAACGAAGTTGAATAAAGAAAACTCGTAATCAAAGTAATTAAAATGATTACTGAACTTACCATAATATACAAAAATACATTTGTAATAATTGCAAATTAAATTAATTAATTACTTACTCCGTGATAGGCCGTAGATCAAGAAATTTAACAATAAGATGAGAACAAAACAAACACGTGATATGATTTTGATGTGGCTGCTGTCGAATGTACGGCCAACGTGATTAATAAAAAGGTTTCAAAGTGATAGAAAAAATAGTCAATTATTCGAAAGAAAAAATCTACTTCCTAAAGATATTTTCTAGTTTGTTGTCAATTGGAATTTGTTTTAAGTTCATGATGAAACACTAAATAAAGTTTGGTAAAAATATATCATAAAGGACAGCCTTGATAATTTTAAAAAGTAGAAGCAAAAGGAATCGAAAAAAATCCTTAGACGAAAACGATTTTTGTTGTCATATATCAAGGAAAATAACACGTAAAGGCGGCATCCGACAATATTCCTACTGTTGTACCTTTGTTAAACAACAAATGAATTCTCATTTAAACCTGGATGAGAAGTACATGTAAATGAGTATGCTATACATGCACTTGTTTAGTCTACAAAGAAACTTAAAAGTCCTCGATAATGCTGGTAAAAAAGAAGTTAAAAAGGTCAACTACCTATCGTTGAAGAGTATGTTTTTGGTATTTATATATATATATATATATATATATATTTCAGACTTCTGTTATGTTTAGCAAATTCTTTGTGTTAAAGGTATCACTGTCATATTGGGGTTGTGGTTTAAAATTGTAGTATCTTCTTACATCTTTTTCTGGAGATATATTTTCACTAACTATGTCACTTCGTCAACTGTTGATAGCATGGTCTACTTAGGAAAAGGACATGTGCTTATGTGTATTAGCTCTTGTGTATTTATATTTTAAATTACATCCTACATATTCGTATCATGTCAATGATTAAGGTCCTTGAAAAATTCAAAACTATAGCATGTTTAGGTCACAGGAAGTCAATACTTTTATACACTTCAATAAAGACAAACGCCGGCGGAACTTAATTATCAGTGTCATCACATGGATGAGAGGGATAAATCGATAATAAGAGAGAAAAATATGATATATTGGGATTGTTATTAAGGTCTTTCCTCTCCGTGAGGAAAGACCTTATTGTTTTCGTTTTCTTTTTTTTCTTCCAACATGATGCCCCCACCCCCCTCGTTGGTTTCAAAGATATCATGACTTCAATTGGACATAACGTAGATCTCATCATGATGTATTACCATGTGAGGCTGATTAGGATTTCATTGTTCCCTATGAGAGTTATATCCCCTTGAAGCAATTTTTTTCCTTTGCATTTTTCTCAAAAAGTATAAGAGATAGAATCAATTTGAAAACGGCAACACGTACCTGAACAAAGTTAATGAACATGTACAATCATTTTATTATTAACCCTTATAAGGAGTTATTCCCCTTTTAGAAAAATTGTATTTCCAGAACCGTAAGTCGTAGAGACTTGGGACCTTCACCAATAATCTTTAATGCATGTGCACTTTAATATGCACCCAAGGTCAAAGGTCAGTGAATGCAAAAAAAATTACGCTGCAATTTCAAGCTTTCATATTTATAGTAAAACGATAAGTCTTTGCTGCATACATACAGCGTATAAAACGTTCCTCTA
Organism: Mytilus trossulus; assembly: GCF_036588685.1. Classification (NCBI taxonomy): domain Eukaryota; kingdom Metazoa; phylum Mollusca; class Bivalvia; order Mytilida; family Mytilidae; genus Mytilus; species Mytilus trossulus. The sequence continues at coordinate 24,072,805 of NC_086383.1, read as the reverse complement.
CGAGCTCTACATTTTATATGATTAGTTGAATGGTGTAATCCCAAGTCTCTACGACTTCCGGTTCTTAAGTTTGGTATTGCATCATATATTTGATGATTAATTGGGACCTTGGTGAACTTTGAAATTGTCCCAATTCTTTTTCTATAATGTTGTCCTTTAACTGTAGATAATTTATCATTTAAGAGATTTGAGATATCTATTGTCGTTTTAGAGATAATGCAGTTTGAAGTTTTGCGAGCGGAGGCATGTATTTCTGAATCAACAAGAGCTTATCGATTTAAATGTTTGAGAAATTGAAGAGGTTAACATAGTAATATGTTTGACCAAATACCATAAACATTCCATGGAAAAAAACACCAAAAATTCAATTTGAAATTTTCATGTTTTGCATTGACTTTATAAGTTCATAACTTCTATTTATATAGTTGGTACATGTATTGCATCATTATTTGCACTTTGTCAAAAGGGGTCATCAGATATATCAAATTGAAGGTCTTAATAAACTCTACTTAAAAATGAAAATTTTGAACCCTCTTTTCATCCCAGGGGGACGGGTGGGGTCATTTAGTGCAATCATTCAAATTTATCAGATGGTAAGGTTGTCGCATATTAAATGAAAAAACATAAAGCGTACATTTTTAATTTCAAATTGACGTCTCCCAAAAATGGGTTGGATGGGGTTATTGAGTGCAAAAAATAAATTTTCTTTTAAGATAGGGTTGTTGTACATGTATATCAAATGAAAGGTCATGATGTGTACATCAAATTCCCGACCTCTAAAAGTTAGTTGGATAGGGTTATTAAGTGCAAAAAACAAACTTTCTATAACATGGCGTTGTCCCATATCAAATGAAAGCTCAACTTCTCTATGTAACATATATCATACTTCCGATCTAAAAAAAAAAATTGGCGGATGAGGTCATTAAGTGTCAAAAGCGAAAAGTTTCAGAAGGTATGCTTGTCGTATATCAAACGAAAGGTCGTACAAAGAACATTGCGAAAACATCACTTTTACAGGAAAGACCTTTATGATTGTTATTCGTACATATATTTAAGAATTGAATGCTTCATTATGTAACTTTAAGGTGTAAAAGCGTTGACTGAAGTACATTTTGTATGAATCGCGGAAATGTGCGTATTGTCAACGCCTTAAAACCCTATAAAGTTACAAAAAGAAGCATTCAATACTTATAATCATTTTTTTAGCTGGAATCATGAAAACACGATTTACATCAAGTTTTTTTTTAATTTACCTGTGCACTTTATTATGAGACCTCATGTCATTATGCATGATCAAACCCGGACTGCTCTTGAATTGAATTTTATATGTACGTATTGTTATGCGTTTACTGTTCTACATTGGCTAGAGGTATAGGGGGAGGGTTGAGATCTCATAAACATGTTTAACCCCGCCGCATTTTTGCGCTGTTCCAAGTCAGTATATATAGTCTCTGGTCTTTGTTAGTCTTGTATTATTTTAATTTTAGTTTCTTGTGTACAATTTGGAAATTAGTATGGCGTTTATAATCACTGAACTAGTATATATTTGTTGAGGGACCAGCTGAAGGACGCCTCCGGGTGCGGAAATTTATTGTTACATTGAAGACCTGTTGGTGACCTTCTGCTGTTGTTTTTTCTATGGTCGGGTTGTTGTCTCTTTGAAACATTCCCCATTCCATTCTCAATCTTATTTATTGTGTAATGCCATTGCTTACGTGATAACATGTGCAATTACCCGATCAGAATATCGTGTTATAATGAGACATACATCTAATGTTATTAAATGGAAAAGTTATGTACGTAAACATATAAAAACGCGATACAAATTTATTATGCAAAACATGTAAAAGGGCAACCTCATATTCCATGTATTCAAAGATTGTTTTTCATTCGACTAAACACATTGAAACATAATATTACAGCTTTAAAAATTGAATTGACTTAACAAAAAGTAATAATAAAAATCTGTATTTAGGAGCAGCATCTACATACATTCTTTCTCAAGTATAGAAACATGACATAATATGTCAATACACAGAATGAAAACAACACAGTCAGCAATATCCAAACAATAAGAAACTGCCTGTACAGAGTCAGGAATATTGGAGTTTTTATCTTTTCGCTTCATGTATTGAATTTTCCTCAAAGTTCATAATCAGTATTTTAGTTATTTTACGTATTAAAGGCACATGTTCATAAAGCAAAATGCAATTAAAAAAGATGCATAGATAAACGATACATGGCTCGTTAATTATTACCCTGCATCCCCATACTTTTCCCTTTTCGTCATTATTTAGTCCTTATATCTCTATTCTATTAGTCTTTTGTCATGATCATGAAGTGATAATTAATTGAAGCAAGATGCACAAAAACAATCGAACAAAAAATGCACACGTCTTGTGGGAATCCGAGCTTTTTATTACTATTATATTCGTTTATGTTTCATGCAATTTGTCTAACTTTATGTATTCCCCATTAGTTTTCTGTTTAACTATTCTTTATTTATCATTGTAAAGCTCTTGTTTCTCTATACCTTTTTTTTACCTATTGTTCTCTTGACTGTAAATCCATAAAAAAAACCTTTGATGATATTATAGAGAGTGAGCAAAGTTTGTAAGAATACACATAAAACCACCTTATTTGATACGGCATTTGCAGTTGACTTCTTTGATCCTGTATGAATTTCGAAATCCTGACCTCATCGATAATTACACCTAGATGTAACAATAAAGACCTGTTATACACATTATAATGGTATGCCGTTAACTAAGTACTAGTTCAGTGGTATACCAAAAAATGTTTTATTTAGGTCACTTCGTCATGTTAGTCGCCATCTAGCTGGCGCGATATGGGTACTAGGAGGAAGAAGTATCAAGGAATTTAGAAAGATTGAAATCACACGTGTTTTCTCTATATCATGTTACGAATTTTCTAGTTGAAAAGGGCTAATAGAATACGAGTTTTACATGCCAGTAAAGATTTAACAGTATCGTCGATACTAAAATAATAGTTCTTTATTTTTGTGCTATTTTAACAAATATTTCTCCTCACTAGTGAAAAATCTGTGCTTGGCAACTGATTGGTTGGAATTTATTTATGACGCTAAATTTTCTTGTTTTCATCTGAATTTTCTTATTACGACGTCATAAAAAGACGACCATGCCTCAAATATTTGACAAGGAAGGATAAGAATCATTATATTAGAGAAACAGATTCCACCACTGTAACTCGTGTATTACGATACTTCTCCACTCTCAACATTTAAATTTTAATTATTTAAAAAGCTCGGCAAGCCTCGCGCTTTAAATATTAAAATCAAACTGCCTCGAGGGAAGAAATATCGTAATACACTTGTTGCAGTTGTGGAATATTTATTTTTACCTTCCCCGAATGTAATTTTTAATCACTCTGAAAATAAGGATTTTAATTCAATAGGGACTGACAGGGAGGTGTTAAATTGAAAACATTATACAGTTACGTCCAGTTGAAAAAGTAAATACCCAAAATTGTCAACACAAAAAGTTTATTTCAGTGAGGGTTGACAATTTTGGATATTCATTGCTTCTAAGGGCCACAACTGTTTTAATATACCGAAGTAACAGTGGAAAGACATTTTGAATCATTGTAAGGGCACATAACCTTTATTCTTGAAAAAGTATCAAACACAAGTTGAAGTTTAAAAATACATGTTATTTGTGTCTTTAAATTTTTGACGTATAAGCATAAGCATAAAAGATGTATTGTTATACATGTTATATGTATAAACACATGAATCTGTTATGCCTATGCTTTATTTTCTCTTCTCTCGATCACCGGGCTTACAGTAACTTGAATTTTGTCATTCTATTTATTACGTCTAGATCTGTGACATCATTTTCATGGGTACAATGCAACAAACCAGAAAGGTTATTATAGGATTAAACACATTTTCTAGAGGTTATTGATGTGTTAACCGGGGCGATTAACTCACAGCCTGAATAAAAGTCCGAAGGACTTTTACGTTAAGTTTGTGAGTAAGAGCCCCGGTTTACACATCAATAACATCTAGAAAAAATGTGTTTAATCCTTATAATTCTTTTGCCAAAAATTCGCGAATTTTAATTAACACCTTTTTTCACTGCTACTATATTTACTATCTAAAGCACAATGACATGTCGTTACTAAGAAGTAAGCCGCCATCTTGAATTTCTAAAAAACCATAAATGCAACAGAATATTAAATGAAATAGCACCTACCTCAAAAACTTCATTTTAATTAGATGTTATCCGAATTTGAAGCGTACAAGTAGCGAAATAATCTTTCGCTTGAAATTTTTCCTGCGTATGACGTCCTATTGCGCAATAACGTAAATTCGCCAAATCATTCGTGAACTTCCCTGGAATTTTATACAAATTTTGTTGTTATTTTTCATTTTCAAAGCTTTAATGCATTTAATTTGTTTCTTTTCTGTTATGTTTGCATTAAATTAGAAACAAATTTTATGTTTTGGGTTTCCAATTTCAATTTGCTGAAAATCCAAGGTTCCCTGCATGCATGTGTATCGCGTTTGAATAGTTTACGAAAGTAGTTTCGGAAAAATGGTTTATCGAAGTAAAACAAAAAAAAAATATAATTGACCAATCTAATTCAAGTATTTATCAACATGCAAATCATAATATTTTATAAGAATTATTCGCCTGTGAATAATAGCGTTTGCAGCTGATGTACATTTTATACAATTACTGTCTTTTGATGAGCAATGATGAGGTAAAATAAATATAGTTTCAATGACTTTGAAAAATTTAATATTTACCAAAATCTTAAAACAGGAGCATTTGTTATACAAGTGGTTAGCTTTGCCACTCTTCATGAAAGGGTGTGGCGATTATTTAGCAGGATTTTTTATGACACTATCATGACTTAGTCAACCTATGTCAGTTATTGTCGTGTGTAGGTACATGCAATCAGTTGTCGCCTTAATGCCGAAACTAATATAATTGTAGAATACTATGCGTGTATCTGAATGTATGCCACACAGACAAAATGAACATATGAGTAGCACTAGTATGCACATACAAGTTTGTGTAATAACATATATCATTACTAATGAATTTATAGTTTTAAAAAAACAGGTTCAACTCACCATTTTCTACATTGATAATGCTTATACCAAGCAGGAATATGACAGTATTTGTCAATTTGTTTTGATGTGTTTTGTCATTTGAATTTGCCATGTAATTAGGAACTTTCCGATTGAATTTTCCTCAGAGTTCAATATTTTTGTGATTTTACTTTATACACATTGAACTACAGGTAAAGACACTTTAAAAAATTGTGTCAATTCCTATAATATGTATATAAAATGCACTTTTATTTCAGTATTTGTGAGTGACAATAAGAACAAACAAAGAAAGAAAAACAACTCTTACTTATTATCGGCGACATACAATATTGTACAGTATACATTTAATTTTGTATGTGCACCATATGTGTTTTTGACTCAGTGACGCTCGAATCAAAAAAAAACAAGTAGAGAACGCAGTTGAAAAGGATTGAGTACCAAATACACCTACAGGAATGTATTCCTTACTGAGGAGAAAAGGCTTTAATTTTACGAAGAAACGAAACATATGCATAATGAGTCCTCAAGTTAATACAACTCGTACTTGTGGTTTGAAACATAATTTTTACGGTTATTGTTGAGTGAACTATAAATTGTACAATAAAATCATCAATATTGAATTATTAAACAAAGAGTGTCGGCTGTTTTCACGGAATATAAGTTAATTGAAAAAATAGAACATAATGGAAATTAACTCAATCTAACTATTTTTAAAAATCGTTTATTCAGATTATGATTTATAAAAGACATTTGGCTCATCAATGAATATTTATTATATTGTAGATGACAATGGGGACATTTGGTCACAGGAAGCTAATTATCCAAAACATAAATAAATACTGTAAACCAAATTATTTTAGCAAACGATTTATTTTCACATTTATTTTCACGACTCATTTGTTTTCATGACTATTCTTTGAAATCTAAAAAAAATTAACTCAAATAGATTATAAAGCAAGGGTTATTATAATGAGATTTGACCTCGTTCAAATAAAATTCGCTTGATTTAATTTAAAATTATTTGTAATTGATAGAAAACCAATTTATACCAATCAGTCATATATGTCGTTTTTGTGGTGAAAACAAAAACAAAATGGATTTTACATATCCAAAGGTATTCTTAATTGAATTGTATGATCTACATAAACATACATATTATTTACTGTTCTACATTGGCTAGAGGTATAGGGCGAGGATTGAGATCTCATAAACAAGTTTAACCCCGCCGCAATTTTGTGCTTGTCCCATGTCAGGAGCCTCTGGCCTTTGTTAGTCTTGTATTAATTTAACTTTAGTTTCTTGTGTACAATTTCGAAATTAGTATGGCGTTCATTATCTCTGAACTAGTATACATTTGTTTAGGGGCCATCTAAAGGACGCCTCCAGGTGCGGAAATTTCTCGCTTCATTGAAGACTTGTTGATGACCTTTTGGTGTTGTTTTATCTATGGTCGGGTTGTTAATATTTTTGTATTTTAGCATGAAGGGAAAATTTAATAGGAATATGGTTTATTTTTTCCAAATAGTCTCAGTATAGCAGTTCAAACTCTTACATGTTAAAGTTTCATGTATACACATGTCATTAATTTAAAATTGTAACATACTATATTCGCACTCATACCAAAAAATATGGTAATAAGCAGAATATCAAGAGCTTGCAGACATGTATAAAACATTGTGATGAACTGTATTATTTCTTTAAAAATATTATTGTATGATAAAAGTAAAATACTAAAAATATCGAACTCCAAGGAAAAATAAAAATAAAAAGTTCCTTATCATATGGTAAAACCAAACACAAACGAATGTGAAATTCCTGACTTGCTACAGACGAGTTAAACCTCTCACGTGTATTACAGTCGAATAAATATGATAAATTGTTATTATATTGACAACGATGTGTGAACTCACAAAATTAACATAATTGTCAAAAATATCAAAAAGGATGTTCAATAAACTCGTCATAGGTACCAGGATTCAAATTTTGTATTTGCTCCAGACTCGCGGTTCATCTACAAAAGACTCATCAGTAACGCTCTAATAACAAAAAAGTGAAAAAGGCCGAAAAAAGTACAACCGTCAACATTGTGCTATAATTTTAATCACCATAAAAACTAACAACTAAGCTGTGAGAACTGCTCAATGATGATACCCTTGTCGAAATATTTCGGTGAACAGGAAGTTATTGAGTGATGAATTTGAAGCCGATCACACGGTATAGCGGACTTATATAAACATTGAAACAAAATTTCAGAAATCCTTGTATTGTAGTTCCTTAGAAAAATGTTACGAAAGTTTTCAACTTTGCTATCTTATGTAAAATGATACAAGTGTTCGGTAAACAGGAAGTTATTTAGTAATGAATTAGAAAACGCATCACACAGTAAAGCTGACTAATATAAACCCTAAAACTAAATTTCAGAAATCCTTGTCAAGTTTCTGTAAAATATTCGACGAAAATTTTCGACTGACGGATGGATGGACTGAGGGATGGACAGTCAGAGGTAAAACAGTATAACCCCACTTTTTTAAAGCAGGGGGTATAAAAAATATGTAAATAAATAAAAATGACATACTAGTATTGACAATGCACATCAACAAACATCATGAACATGACAGACAGAAATAAAAAAGGTATGTGCAACAAACCACTTTTTTTATAATATTTGAATTTTTGAAATACTAAGGCTTTTCTACTTCAGGGATAGATAGATTTAGCTGTATTTGGCAAAACTTTTAGGAAGTTTGGTCCTCAATGCTCTCCAACTTCGTACTTTATTTGGCCTTTTTTATCTTTTTTTTTATTCTAGCGTCACTGATGAGTCTTTTGTAGATGAAACGCGCGTCTGGTGTAATTAGAAAATGTAATCCTGGTATATGTGATTAGTTTTTCTTTATTAGTGTTATACTTTTTTTTTTAACCCAATATGAGAGCATGAGGGCAAATTTAGCGTTTAAATGTTTTATTGATTTTGAAATGTTTAGTATTTAAAATATGCAGTATTCTCCCAACGTAAAACATCTAAAATATTGCCAGTTATTTCCTTTTGAAATATTGTTTCTACTGTTGCATTTTAGATAACATAATAAATTTCATAGCTTTAAAAAGCATTGAAGAGATGTACTACAATAGTATCCACTAGACACTGCATTTTCGCTCAGGAGTGTGCATCTCAATAGAGAAATATCGTAAATAAAGGCCAAACATTCTGTATCAATGTGGCAAAAATAAGCACATCTAATACGTGTCGGCACTGGTACAACAATATTCATTTCTGAAAACGAGGTTCCAGAATACTTGAGCTCAAATGTCCCCATGGTGTTTCCATCTAGAAATACATAATTATAGCATGTATAGTTTAATAATTGTTGACAAGCAAAACAAACAGAAAAAGAAAACTGCATATCAACCATCATTCTGAAATATATCAATAAAAGCACTTTAACCGACGTGTCATTTCTTATATTTTTATTACTAAATTAAAAATTGTCCATGCGGAATCATTAGCGGGTAATAATGGCTTCGGTCGAGTTGTTAAAAAACAATGCAACCAATATAAAAGCAAGGGCGCTTTACTCAAGGTTCTACATCTTTAATTTTCTGTGTTCTGTTTAAGTTAGATATATTTATAAACAGAGAGCCCTAACTTCAAATCTTCTTTTTTTAGAATGATAAGATTAAATCAGTTCTTTAGTTCATCCTCAAGAATGAATGTTCACCGCTTGTAAGACTAGTTTTTAAATTGAATCTCCATGATAAGTCTGTGACTACTAAGAAGTATTTAAAATTTTGATACAAATATACTGTTGGTTTTGATGCTCATTTATATTACCTGAATGAGGCTGTTGTTAAGATAGTCTGAAATGTGTTATTAAATTGTGTGTTGTTATAAATCAGTTTGCACTGAAAAATCATATTCAGCTGATTTTTGCATCGCTTTCTTGGTGAACAGTGGCAATATAACTCATATAAATTTATTGATAAATGCAATCCGTAGGTTCACACTGTGAGCTGAACGGGTTGAATGGCAGAACATTTGGACTGCTACTAATTATAAAAAAATGCATATAGATACAGCAACGATTTTAAACAAGACACTTTCATTAGCAGTCAAGTTGGCGTTTTAAAAAAAAAAACGCTCGGCTTAAACGCCCTCATTCTGGCTAAAACGTACGCTCAGACTTAGTTTTAACGTAAAATTGGGAAAGATCGGGAACTTTATTCCTATACCCTAGCATACCACGTTCGTTTATTAAAATGTGTGAAATATTGTGGTCATGCAATTTATTATATCGCCTCTGTTTGACCAAGAAATTTTAACGCATGGATAACTTTTCATACCTGAACAATCCCTAATGTACACGGAATAAGATGGGTTTAGTAATGAATACATGCTGCTAACGCTTTCAAATAGCTTGCACCTTCCTCCAGTTCTGTATTCAATGTGGGAACACTTTGATCTCACCAAACAGGTGTAGAGACACGTGTCTTTGTCAACATCATTATATACAACTATTTCAACTCCATCTCCGTTTCCAACTTGGTAGGTTTCACCGAGTAACTCCATTGTACAGCCTAACAATCAAATATGAATGATTGTATGTTGCATTACGTAAAAGACTTAAAGATTTGTTTTATTAGTTGGAAGTGGCTATGAATTAGTTGTCAGTATCTGCGATTACCCTAAGATCTGTACTTATTGTCTTTTTGTTGTTGGATTATACAAGTACCCGGACACGTCCTCTGTGTTTTTATAAGATGTATTTATATTTGTAGCCATCTGATATTAAAACCTTTTTCAACAGATTTTTATAGTTCGTTCTTATGTTGTACTGTTACACCACTGTCACATGTTAGGGGAGGGTTGAGATCTCGCTAACATGTTTAGCCCTGCCACATTCTGTATGTATGTATATATAATTTATCTGTCCTAATTCAGGAGCCTGTAATTCATTAGTCGTCGTTTGAGAAACAGAGATTATTCTGCGTTTGATTTTTTCAGAAACTCTTATTTTTTCCTGAGAACTTTCTCATAGACAAGCAAGTAACCAGAACTTTAATTCAGTTAGTGTCTTTCGTATATTGTATTCAACTTATTACTATGCCAAAAAAATGTTAAAACTAAATTTTACTATAGTACATGTTATTCTGAATTTGTGAATTCGTCCAATAGAATATTGATCAATATATGAATATGAAATATGAATATAATCAATATCATAAATAAACATGTTAAACAAACAGATACATACAAAGATCAAAAAGAAAAATAATTAACACAACTGGTATAAGTTACAATCTTAAGAAACAAAACAACAAGAATGTGTCCATAGTATACGGATTCCCAACTCGCACTTTCATTTTTTATGTTCAGTGGATCATGGAATTGGGGGACAAAACTCTCATTTTGGAATTATATGGAACATGTGTAGTTAGTTTCAAGTTGATTGGACTTCAACTTCTTCAAAAACTACCTTGACCAAAAACGTTAACGCAAATACTTTATCCTGAACCGGGAAAGACAGATAATGTAGTGGACGAACGGACGGACGGACGAAAAGACGCAAAGATCGAAAAACATAGTGCCTAAAAAATTAGGGCATACAAAGAAAATGAATTGTAATTAAGAATTAAAAAATACTCACCTGTACAAACGCTAATAATAAATATCAGCAGGATCAAACATTGAAATACATTGAATTTCATGATGACAAAAGCAGTACTCCAGTATTTGACAGCGTTAACAATATGAGTAAGACTACAATTAAATATCATACTTTATTTGGTCGATGACATTTTAAATAAATAAAATCATTTAGATTGTGAATTAACATGATTAAGGACTTCAAAAATCAATCAATGCTTTTTTTATTCAAATTGTTCAAAATAATTATATACAAACGTTATTTGTTTGCATTTGAAATCATTGTTATATTGAAAAATCATTAGCCTTAATCAAGTATCTACAGTTTCTGTATGGAAACATCATTTAACACAGAATGATAACTCCTGGTTTTGATCTATTTGTTTTACCAATAGTCTATTAGTTAAGTAAATAAAAACGACAATAGATTTCATAAGCAACTAATTTATAGTCTGTTCCAACTTCATAGGTGTAATGTATTTGTGATTAAACTAGATTAAATATTCAGGTATCTTTCATCGCGAAGAAGCATTTTCACTTGCATGTCTAAATTAATAGATCAAATATATTTTTGATAGGAAAATAGAATTCATTTTAAGTTCATCTTTATAATTCATCTTTAATTAAAGTTTCGAGTACTAATATAATGATACAAAAAAGCTAATATATGTTACAGTTTTCTTTTCTTTTACTCATCATCTGTGACGCTGCGATCAAAACAGTAGAAGCAATATATTTACAAAGTCACAAATCACAATATCTAATGCAGACGTGCATTCAAAATGAAGTAAATGATATTCTGCGTCTTAGTAGTCTATGAATCCATGCTGGTCACTGTCTTCCAAACATCGTTGTTAATATAATGGAGTTTGATGCGCCTGGCAAACAAGTGAGAGGTTTAGCTATCTATTAAAACAGGTTCAATCCACCATTTTCTACATAAGAATGAACCAAGTCAGGCATATGACAGGTGTTATCCATCCGTTTAATATGTTTGAGCTTTTGATTTTGTCATTTGATCATTTTCTCCGGAATTCGGTATTTTTTTAGTAATCTTTTAAGTAACTAAGACTGGTATCTTGTACTCTGTCATGGCGAATTTTTGTTTGACGGCCATCTCCTGCTGTGAACTAAATTATTGCGCATCATGCAAATACTCAAAACTTCTTTTAGTAGCTCCTTGGGTAGATATGGTTAAGTCTAGTCTCAATAGTTTCCTTGAAATTTAAACAAAAAAACAAGTGCTCCTTCCTTCTGGTGAATTTGATAATATAAAGTAGTACGTTTGTTGTATACTGTATATGGTTTGAAATTAAGGACACATGACTTCGATACTCAGCTCAATATGAGAATTCGAATGGTAAGATAAATGATAAAGAACTGTTTAGTGTGTACATATATGGAGTCATATATGTCAGCAGTATATTTGCAGAGCCGTCTTCTATGTTATTAATAATATGTTGAAAAAATTGTAATGGAGTTTTTTTCATCTGTTTAAAAATTTCATATTCATCTTTAATATTAATTAATATTTTGTTTTTTTTAATTTCATCAAATTTTCAGGTTCTTCTACAGTTGGTCTCGTAAAAAGAGTATTACATACTGTGATCACTACATAACGTTATTACGGAAGCCCTGGAGTGCCATGTAAAAAAAAAATTCAACTTGTGCGCACAAGTTGAATTTTTTTTTTTTGCATGGCACTCCAGGGCTTCCGTACGTTATGGTTAATTCTAAAATAAAATAAACTTCCTCCCAAGTTCCTTGGATCTTTTCACAAAAACAAATTATGATGAAAATTGATCAAAAGTTAAATGTATACTAGAGATGTGTTTGACTTTCGAATGTTATCGATTGTACATAGTAGTAAAACAATAAGAAATTAAAATACCATATATATTAAATGCTTTATTTATTTTAATTTAGCTTCAAATCAATCTAATTTAAATAAAATCTTCAATTTAATAGATTATTTCTGTATTGCTTGCTATTATAAAGTGTTGAGCGATCCGTAAACTTATTTTAAAATTAACACTGTCATTATAGACTTGTCTGCATTACAACAATACATGTAATCTAAAACTTTTGTTTTACTTTTCGTTCATTGTTCTTGTGTTTGAAATTAATTGTCCGTAAAGTGGATCCGATGTTATGTTTTACTTAATAATTTTAAATGTATTTGGTTTAATTTTTTTAAAAATCAAAGTGTCACGTTAGTGGTGAATCCAAAATGGTTACAAATTATATAAAGAGTTAGTACATTCCGAATTGTAAAGGTTTCCCACAAGAAAACATGAAATGTGTTGACATCATTGGGATTATTTTGATGTTCAGATCTTCTTATGGTAAGCATGATGATAAGATATTCGTTTAAAGGTGTGTTTTTTTTTTTTGATTACGTAAAATTGAGAATGGAAATCGGGAATGTGTCAAATAGACAACAGACCGACCATAGAACAGACAACCGTGGGTCACCTACACAGGTTTTAAATGCAGCGTCTCTTTTAATTTTGTGTTTTAAAATTTAATATCCATCAAAAAGTGTTATACTAGTAGCATCAAACGGACTTCCGATATCTTATATAAAACAACTGTGGTGCACTAACTTGTCTAGAACTGTGTTGCCGTTTATTTCAGGGAAATACAAAAAAAAGTTTGCATTTTTTTACACTGCAAGACACCTTATAACGGTTACCGTTTAAAAAAGTTGATGCTCAAAATAGACATTTTTAAAGACTGGTAGTGTTAAATGTGCAATGGCAAATATTACAGACATAAACAAAAATTACTTATTTTAATACCAAATGTATACGGATCCTCCTTTAGAGTATCTTGAAAATGACACATCCAATATTTAAGGCTTATGGATGGTAAATACACAGTGAAAAAATATTTCAATATAAAAAAAAAGAAGTTTTGGTATGATTTTCAATTTACATGTACTAAGACGTTTCGGCAAATACAAAGACGGTAAAAAAGTTCTCGTTGTGGATAGATATTTTTTCTAAATAAATATTCTGATCCCCAATTTGATGTGAAAAAAAACAACATTTTGGTCAAGCAGATGACAAACAAAAAATGTCCTGAATTTCCTTATACCTTATAGTGTTAAATACTGAGAGAAAAGAAAATACTATTATTGATTGCATCACAAAAACTAAATAAATATTTTCGCGCTGAGACCCTCCCCCCCCCCTCTCCCCCTCCCCCGTTTTTTAGAAGTTACTGGTGGTTTCCTAACCACTTTTTAACTATATTTTGTAGCATTTAGTAAATGTACACTAACAGGAGAGATAATAGGTAACAATCCTGTAACCTCGTTTGCGTCAACTATTACAACTACTGGTAGAGGTTATCTATTGGAGGACGAGATTTACCAGGTCACGTGTTGTGGTTCTATAAGTCGATGGGAAATATGGACGAACAGTGGAGGGACAGTTCAATTACAGATATGGCGAAAAACTGGAACATACTCGTATACGCTTAAAGGAAAGAATGAATTAACAGCAGGTTAGAGTAAAAACAACGACATACTATCAAAATCATTGCATATCATAAAATCATGACATATTAATATATAAACCATGACTATCATCAAAACTATGGCACACTATCAAAACCATGACCTATAATCAAAACCATGACATACTATCAAAACCATGGCATATAAAAAAAAATGAGGCATAAAAAAACATGTAGGCCGTATGGTGACCTATAGTTGCTAATGTCTGTGTCTTTTTGGTCTCTTATGGACAGTTGTCTCATTGTTAATCATACCACATTTTCTTTTTTATATGACATATTATAAAAAAAAACATTTCAATATTTTCCATCTGGAGGCTACATGTATAAAGACAAAGTGTGTATCCTTTGAGCAAATTACATTTCCATGTTATAATTACCTTATAAGTAAGGGTATTTTTTGTGTATTTTTTTTTATATACATTATGTAAATGTTTTATAAGAGGTGAGACTTACATAAGATAATTGTTTTGTCTTGTCTTGTCTACGACAAAAGCTCAAGGTACAATTACTCTTGATATTTTTTCTCTATTTTACATAAACATTAAGTATTCATCATATTTACACATTCCTTTTTTATTTTTTGTTGTTTTTGTACTGCTATTTACACTTAGTATTTATAAAAGATCAATGTGTGTATACTTTTTTTTCAAATGCAGGCGCTGGTGGATCTCACACACTAGATGTCGCTTCGGTTGACAGAATATCTGTACAACATGGGGATATGATAGGATGGTAGGTGTATACAATAATGGAATTTACTATTTGGAGTGACAATTTTAAACATCTTAAGGAACTTAGGATAAATTATGTGATTCTGATGCATGGTCCGTTTTGAAGGATGTCAATAATTATTTGTTTTCGACTCACAACATGAGCATATAATTTTATCAAACAAAAGTTTCACACGGGAAATCTCTTTACTAACATTCATGAGAAAAGAGACGATCTTTCGTTCCTTTTTCGAACGATAATGTCCCTTTAGCCGCTTATCAAACTGTAGAAGGATGTAAATTTAACACAGTAGTTTTACTTGTTATAATTAGCTTCAAACTGGCTATCAGTAGCTGTGAGTGCACTTATATGACAGGCACTTTGTCTATTGTTTGTGTATCTCTTGCATGTTCGGATTTAATTTAAGTCAACTACGTTTTAAAGTTTGCTTATGTGTTGTGCATTTTCATCACTATGTCAGGTTAGGAAAGGTCATTTGCTTACAAACATGCTAAACTCGATCACAATCATTCTTTATGCACCTAGTACCACAAGCCAAGAACCATAAGTGCAGGATTGTCATTGGGTCGTGTAAATATGAATATATAAAAAAGAAGATGTGGTAGGATTGGCAATGAGACAACTCTCAAAAAGGGACCGAATAACACATACATTAACAATTATAGGTCACCGTACAGCCTTCAACGATGAACAAAGCCAATACCGCAAAGTCAACTATAAAAGTTCCCAAGAATAACTTGGCAATGTAAAACAATTCAAACGAGAAAACTAACGGCTTAGTTGTACAAAAAATGAAATAACTAGTCCGCCGATTTCCTCATTTTAAAAGTTTTACATTTTTCATGTCGGGGCCCCTTATAGCTGACTATGGTATGTTTTTGTCATTGTTGACGGCTTACGACCACTTTATTTCAAATCTGGGGAATAGTTTTTTTAATGGCAATCATATCACATCTACTAATTTTTATATCGAAAATAACATGGAAACTGCATGTGAACACATCACACATGGAAACTGCTTGTGAACACATCACATATAGAATCTGCATGTGAACACATCACACATGGAAACTGCATGTGAACACATCACACATAGAAACTCCATGTGAACACATCACCTATAGAAACTGCGTGTGAACACATTACCTATAGAAATGCATGTGAACACATCACACATAGAAACTGCATGTGAAAACATCACACTAAGAAACTGCATGTGAACACATTACACATGGAAACTGCATTTGAACACACCACATATAGCAACTGCATGTGAACACATTACACATGGAAACTGCATGTGAACACATCACACATAGAAACCGCATGTGAACACATCACACATAGAAACTTCTGTGAACACCTCACACACAGAAACTGCATGTGAACACATTACACATGGAAACTGCATGTGAACACATCACACATATAAACTGCATGTGAACACATCACACATAGAAACTGCATGTGAACACATCACATATGAGAACTGCATGTCAACACATCACCCATAGAAACTGCATGTGAACACATCACCCATAGAATCTGCATGTGAACACATCATCCATAGAAACTGCATGTGAACACATCACGCATGGAAACTGCATGTGAACACATTACATTTGAGAACTGCATGTCAACACATCACCCATAGAAAATGCATGTGAACACATCACTCATAGAATCTGCATGTGAACACATCACACATGGAAACTGCATGTTAACACATCACACATATAAACTGCATGTGAACACATCACCTATAGAAACTGCATGTGAACACATCACCCATAGAAACTGCATGTGAACACATCACTCATAGAAACTGCATGTAAACACATCATCCATAGAAACTGCATCTGAACACATCACTCATGGAAACTGCAAGTGCACACATCACACATATAAACTGCATGTGAACACATTACACAAGGAAACTGCATGTGAACACATAACACATGGAAACTGCATGTGAACACATCACACATAGAAACTGCATGTGAATAAATTACCCATAGAAACTGCATGTGAACACATCACATATGGAAACTGCATGTAAACACATCACACATAAAAATAGCATGTGAACATATCACACATAGAAACTGCATGTGAACACATAACACATAGAAACTGCATGTGAACACATTACACATATAAACTGCATTTGAACACATTACACATGGAAACTGCATGTGAACACATTACACATGGAAACTGCATGTGAACACATCACACATAGAAACTGCATTTGAATAAATTACCCATAGAAACTGCATGTGAACACATCACATATGGAAACTGCATGTGAACACATCTCACATAAAAATTGCATGAGAACATATCACACATAGAAACTGCATGTGAACACATAACACATAGAAACTGCATGTGAACACATTACACATGGAAACTGCATGTGAACACATTACCCATGGAAATTGCATGTGAAAACATCACACATAGAAACTGTATGTTAATAAATTACCCATAGAAACTGCATGTGAACACATCACACATGGAAACTGCATGTGAACACATCACACATAAAAATTGCATGTGAACATATCACACAAAGAAACTGCATGTGAACACATAACACATAGAAACTGCATGTGAACACATAACACATAGAAACTGCATGTGGATACATAAAACATAGCAACTGCATGTGGATACATCAGATTTGATGTTGAAAGCTATATGAATGAAATCACCGATCACATATTTCTCTCAGTTTTAATAGTTTGGTCGATGATGAAATATAGTTTAGTTATTTTTTTCGGCATTCTTATAATCTTCAGGCAGTTTAGTTATAATAGTCAATATGTTTTGGGAGTTCTTCCCTCTCTATGATACTTCT
Organism: Mytilus trossulus; assembly: GCF_036588685.1. Taxonomy (NCBI): domain Eukaryota; kingdom Metazoa; phylum Mollusca; class Bivalvia; order Mytilida; family Mytilidae; genus Mytilus; species Mytilus trossulus. The sequence continues at coordinate 24,054,940 of NC_086383.1, read as the reverse complement.
GTCTGTCCGCACGGAATAAAATGAATGTCAACAGTTGTGGTCTTGTTCCTTTGACACTTTTCCCATTGCCATTCTCCATTTCATTGTTTCCCATTACAATTAAGATGAATCCGATTGTAAACTTGTTTCCTCGAACAGACATGATAATCATGGTTTACTTTTATAAATTGTGACTTGGATGGGGAGTTGGCTCATTGACACGCATACCATACATTCTATAATAATTGATGCAGGTTATTTGCAAAATGATTCCAGAGCACAAAAAATTAAGTATGCAACCTTTTCTTACAACTTAATCCTGAAAAAAATATATAAATGTTTTACATTATATCATTATTTCATCTATCATTTGTTTCCCTAGGTATGCGTCACCAAATATCATAATGCATACTGCTTCAAGTGGATATCCAGTCACAAATCGTCGCTCATCATCGATAACGGACTTAGCTGTTGGCAGTATTTATGACTGGGCTTCTGAAAATACCTTTTCAACTGCACTTAAATTTGCAATAAAGGCAACGACAATTGCAAGTATGTATTGTATTCAAGTTATATTGTTTATGGATTCTAGATACTTAAATTATTCTGCTAACCGGCTTATAAAATAATTTCACATACTTTGTAATTGATTTTAAAAAATAAATTGATAAAAGTGAGAACAGAAATGAGGAATGCGTCAAAGAGACAACAACCCGACCATAGAGCAAAAACACAGACGAAGTACCCTGATGCATCATAACCGTAACCCCCCCTTGAAAACAAATAAGCACTGTTACATTCAATGTTCTGTTTGAATTGTGACTGTTAAAGTCGAGTTTGTGAGTACAACGACCCCGCCCCCCCCCCCCCCCGCACCCCTTTGGAAATTTCTGGCTACGGGCCTGTGCATTTATCAATAAAACATTTATAATTGCACACATGTTGAAGGAAAACAATGTCTAACCGATTTGATCAAGAAACAGAAATTTTCATCACCAAAACTTTTTAAATTTTGTTTATGCAAAATGTTCATAAATAATTTTAAAATGGAGAATGAACTTCTATCAAGAAAACAAAATAGTAAAGGGCACGATAACAGAATTTCCGTTTATTTTTATGTTTTTTTTTAAATTCACGACTTGTAAACTGTAAATATATTGAAATGACATGAATTTTATTAAATCAATATGTAATGTACAATGTACATGTACCTGTGAATTATTCTGAGAAATTAAAAGGCTTATTCCGCAACAAATATTAATGCATAACTCGGATGCAAATCACGAGAGTTACAAAACATGCTAAAATGGTGTATTCTTTTGACGTACATGTATCAGTCTCATTGAAACCTCGTTCTGAAATTATTTCTAAAACATGTGATACAAATGAATGAAAAATTTCAGTGAATTAAAAAAACATTTTAACTAAACATTAGTCTGTGTAAAAATTGTAGTGTTTGGATAATATAAAAAATCAAATCTGAAATAAAAACAAATCAATACAGTATAATTTTCATACTCTAGGTACAGTACCAACATTTACAATTGGAACCGCAGAGGCTGTGTCGATAGATGACATCACACCAGCAGAGACAAATATCCTGTCCCTTATTGTTTCCGACGATGGTGGGGACACCATTGTGTATTCGACAAAGGCGAACGACAACCCATATTTCTACGTCGATACTAATAATGGTAATATAGTAAAACTGGTATGATGATTTGGTCAAGACAGCATGTGGCTATAATAAACGAGATGATCTTTCTCTGTATCTATTATTTTAATATAAGCCCTTTTTGCTAAAAACTCTGTTTTTTTTCAAGTTTTGCATGGTGATGTGACATCTGCAAAATGTTGGTGCTATCGTATGTTTCATTTATCAAGTCTACTATCGTATGCTATCAAGTCTCACAACATTTAAGAAATGAATGCTTCTTTTTTTCACTTTAACTTGTGTGTAAATTCAGAGGTAATCTGTATTCTATGTAATGCATATCCTCTGGACCATGCTTTTGACTTTACTCCCATTTAATTCCGTCATTTACATGCATGAAATAAAAATTATTTTCAGGGTTGATATTTTCATATCAGCAGGTGTCAATCTGTAAGGATACAGGTAAATTTTATGTAGCGGTTTCAAAGATAGGTAGTCTCCGAATGTGTTATTTGTTATAATATCATAAACCCTTAATAGTTTATAAAATGTAGCAATATGACTCACATAGTCTGATTTTCAATTGTTTGCTAAATAAGTCTTTGGTAAAGGCGTGTCAGTTTATCATTCGATGTCATTCGTCATAAGTCGGCCGATTCCGTACCAGTAGCGGATTTACCCGCAGATTGCCGATTGCATTCACTGTATGAACAACAATGTATAATCATGATTGAAATGTTTATTCTTTTTTTAGGCCAAGTGAAGACTTTACAGACAAACATACCAGAAGGCACTTATACTATCACACCAATGGTTACAGATGACTGCTATAATACAGCTACAACAGTTGTTACAATAACAGTAGAAAATGTGGTAAGAATTAAAAACCAATAATTCTTATTTCCAATATAATGGTCTTTAAGCAGAATGCATGTAGTCGTATCTAATAAAAATACATTATTCTTTTGTCTTCATTTATTACAGACTTATTGTAAACCAAGACCTTATACATTTCTGGATATAACAAAAATGGGCGTTGGTATCCCCCCCCCCCCCCCCAACTTTTGTTTTACTTAAAGTTTCTGCATATCTCTTCAACGGTTTGTGACCTTTGTCAAATTTTATTCGGCATGCACATATCATTATTCATGACATTCAGTCAGAATTGAAAAAAATAAATACAGTGAAGTGAAATACTTACCATCATCCTAAATTAGAATTAAGGGGATATATATATTTTGATCAGAAAACGAAAAACATATCAAATATGCATTACTTGTAAATAATGGTAAATGGCAAAATCATTAATTTCATAGTTTTTTCTTTGATTTCAAGTATTTAGAAAAGATGAACAAAAACAAATATTTTACACAGCAACAAACGACAACAACTAATTACAAGCTGCTGACTTGGGGCAGGCCCATGCATACATAATGTTGCTAGCCGCTGGCTTAAACTCGCTTGAAGGCACCAACACTTCCCTAAACCTGGGACAATGGTGTAATACTACAACACAAGAGCTGCAATGTAAAGAGAACAACCATACCAGCCCAAAAGACGATATTGTAACTTCATGATACAGTGTATAGTATACCATGCAATCATTACTATCAAGCCTAAATATACCTTTTCTGCTATTATAGGCCATTACTTCTGGTGGATTTACTGGAACTTCAGTAACTATTTCTCAAGATGATTATTTGGAAAAAAATCTAACGGATATTCTAATAACAGAACCAAATGACGGTTATTATTGTTACCTGACCAGTTCTGCTAGTTTTCCATTTAGTGTCAGACAGGCCAATAGCTTATCTCCAGGTAAATGTACACTTTAATGCTTGCAATATCCTTACACGCATGAAATACTCGATACTTGAACCTACATTTTTCAATGCATTCTTCGTCTATATATTTACAAAGGATTTTGCCTTGAAGTTAAATTTTTAACTATATGATAGTTTTAGTCTTTGTGTTTGAAATTATGTATTACCTTTTAATATTAATGTTGATGTTGCTCTTTGGGTTTCGAACGTGTTTCCCTTTTTAGAGAGATAATGACTATTTTTAGCTAAAATATACATGTATTATAATGTAAATTACTAGTAATAATAAATAAAAAATATACGTAATGTAGTACACCCGTTAAGAGTTAAAATACGTGTGTGGCTATCTGTGCGGACGAGCATGAGCCGTTGCTCGTGGCTTTGCAAAGGGACGAAAGTCTTGACCTTTTTGTAATGACTAAACAAACAGTCATGTCCGAAATCATCAAACATGTTGACATAAAACTTAGGTCGCTGCATTTCACGATATCGATTTCTTAATATCTTTTATCTTTGATCGTACCTTCTTGAACATTTATTTTTCAAGAGTATATTTAAAAAAATCAGAACCAGTTTGGAAGAATTTTGATTTTTTCTATCGTCAATCAGACATGTCTGTATTTTATATCTATTGCCTCCTTTTAGGTTATACATTATACCTTCAAGATTGGCCAGAGTTAAACGCAGCAACGACACCAAGTTATACATTAACTGCGGAATGTATAGAAGCGCATTCTGCATCACCCGCTAGTGTTAGTGTTGGTTCCTTTACAGTAAATGTTTCACCAAATAGTGGTCCGTCAATGGCTACTGCAACAGGTAAATTTACTTCAGTCATAAATTTAAAAAAACCTTTTAACAGCCAAATTTGACATGCGGTTGATTTTGATATTTATTAATGTCCCCTATGATCATTTAGTCCGCATCTACATGTAATTGAGTACTTATAGAGTTTTTGCTTTCAAGTTTTAATTAAGCGTTCGTTACGAAATGAAATCTTGAAAAGCGCTTTAGACACAAGATATATATGAATTGCTATCTTCTTTTTTTTTTATTTTATTAAAGCTTTATTTCATGTTTTTCCATTTTTTCCATTAAAGAAAAGATTTAATTATACATACAATTGAGAATGGAAATGGGGAATGTGCCAAAGAGACAACAACCCGATCATAGAGCAGACAACAGCAGAAGGTAACCAACAGGTCTTCAATGTATTTCATACATAGACTGTCCTTTTTTTTTACGTCAACATGTAAAAAAAAGTCCTTTCTTTAAAGGAGTAGGTCCGGTAAGACCTCTTTTTGGCCCCAAAAATAGCGGTTTTACAAAATTGTTGAAATGTAAACTTTTACTTAGTTAATGGATAGCAGAATGGTTCTGCTACATAAATATGGGCTGTTTTTTACACTACAATGAACATATATTGGGTACTAGCACCGTGAAGTCGTGCTAAATTACTGAAATCTTCATAATTCCATCATTTTAGTTAAATTTTAGACGGTTTCCGGGTAAAACGAAAGTGGCCGCATTCGTGTTCATCCAAAATATTGAAATGGAAGTTGTATTGGATGATAATACATAACATATGTAAAGATTGAGGATGAACACGGATGCGGCCACTTCCGTTTTTGACAAAAACCTTCTGAAAAGTGACATTTTTTCGGATATTTGTTAGATTTTCCATATTTGAGCTTGAATCGGATCATTTTTAATGACTTAATAAGTTAAAATCTTGCACATAAACTAATTGAATCATATGAAATAGACACTTAAGTGTTTAAACAGTGGTCAAAATCTTTCGTCAGATGAAACTGAAATTTGAGGCCAAAATCGGTCCTTACCGGACCTACTCCTTTAATTATCCGTTCTCAAAAGTACATCATTTTCAGAATGACTACTAAGTCATCAAGCTCATGCTATTTATTTTTACCGTAGCCACGGCAACGCTTGACGCCATTACCGATTGGACTGGTACCTTGGTTTATACTGTAGTTGCTTCAGATCCAGAAAATGATCCATTTACATTTACCCTTGCTGGTGGAGGACCATTCACAATAACTGACGGTAAGATAGCATATCAAATAGTCGCAAAAGATTAGTATTTCATTTTTAGCGTAGAAACAATTAAAATGCGACCGTTGCAAAAGTTGTTGCATTGATCTATCTTTTTGCTACGATTATTCGTCCTTATTAATAATATTTTTATTTTGCGTTCCTTGATCTTATCATCAATCAATCGTCAAGCTTAGGCTGAGACAGAAACAAGGTGGCGAGTCATGTAGGAACTTATTTATACAGAGACTTATTTTGGAGGACTTATTTCTTTACGAAGGTCTCTTTTTCTCTCTGGGGATTTTGGCTTCCTCAACCAACAAAAACTGACCACAACGAAATAGCACGATAGTGCTGAAATGGTAATTAAACACCAAACAATCAATAAGTTAATCAATCTTATTTATTTGCATACCACAATATGTATCTGATCTTGAAATCTACCGATAGTGTTCTATTCCTGATTGCGAAATTTTAATTCAGCGTGGATTCCCATGACAACTGATCCTTGTATAAAACGAGACACCTATACATACCTGTACATGACCCAGTCTCGCTCCTTTTTGAACGCATGTGTCAGTTTTCCTCGGGCGTTCCTGATGAAGGTAAATCCAGAAAAGCGTTTCGGACGCAAGAAAATATTAGACTTGTTGTTTTCAATCTTTGTTTATTATAATTTAAAACATCATTAAACTATATTATTGCCTGTAAACATAATAAGCATAACATATCGCTTTCAAAACAATTTTTCAGCTGGTAAGATAGTATTGACAGAAAATCTTGTACGTCATGGTCAGGGTAGTTATACACTTACTGCAACTGTAGCAGATAACCGTGGTAACTCTGATGCAACGACAGTAACTGTTACCATTAACAGTAAGTGGTGTTATCTTTGATATATAATCTATGGGAAAAGGTGGGTTGGTTGGTAACATGGGATATATGAACCATAAGGCAAACAAAAACACGAAATGTCAGCATTTAATTTGCAATACAAGATGACTTTTTGTAATTGTTGATAAAGTTTGAAGAAGAAGAAAAAGAATTTGAAAAATGAATTTATCTTTACAGAAAATCATTAGATACATACTAAATAATGGTAATTGATAATTCCATAAAGTTAAATTTTGAGTTAATTCAGTAATTTAATCAAAATTCGAAACTAGCGATTACTTTTTTATTAATTGTCTATCAACGCAATGATGCTACTTGGCTGAATCTCATCTAAGAGATATCGCTCTTTGATGAGTTTGTAGATTAGAAACACTTAATTGGTTATACAACTATCGATAATATATACAAAAATCAACCCAACATTCACCCATTTATTTAGTGCTTCTTACTTTGTATGTCAATGATAGAAACATCGACCCGATGTCACATATTTACTAACTTGTTCCGACTTTATATGTTAAAGATAGAAATGTTGACCCGACGTTTACCAATTTACTTATTTGTTCTGACTTTATATGTGTCCTGTTAAATTGTTATACGATGATGACTCATGTTCCCATATTTTGACTATTTTATTGATTGTGACTGTTTATTTAACGCATCATGTAAATGTAACGGAATTTGATGAGACTGTTATTAATGTGAGAGGGTTAGCGCTATAGAACCAGGTTTAATCCACCATTTTCTACATTTGAAAATGCCTGTACCAAGTCAGGAATATGACAGTTCTTGTCCATTCGTTTTTGATGCGTTTTGTTTTTTTTGATTTTGCCATGTGATTATGGACTTCCCAAATTGATTTTCCTCTGAGTTCAGTATTTTTGTGATTTTACTTTTTAAAGATAGAAATGTGGACCCAACATTCACCAATTTACCTACATCCGAAAGTATCACAGAAAACGTAGCCGTTGGAACGACTGTATTCCAGCCTGTTGCAGCAGATACTGACGTCACTGATGTTCTTGAGTATTATGCACAATTTAATCCATCGTATGGCGCCAAATTATTTACAGTCAATCCAAATAGTAAGTAATAATTGAAAGGAAGAACTGAAATGCAAACATGCTCTTTTACCTTTTTATTTGAAAGCTTACATACTTATTCTTTGGCAATTATACCTTCTATTTTGATTGTTTACACCATTCAAAATTTTGGAAGTAAGAGACAAACTGATGTTGATTGGTCGGGAAAAAAATCATTACATGCAGTACATGGTAAAATTAAAAACAAGTTGATAAACAATAATGACTCAAATTATCACATACTATTTACTTTAAAAAGGAAATGGTCAAAGGTTCAAGATCATACATTTGGGAAGAAAACTTCTATAAAAGATGATAAGCTAATGTATTGGATAAAAATTGACCAGCGGTTTAGCGTAACGTGGACATTTAATAAGAGAAGTGTATGGCGAAATACATTCCTTAACACTATACATATTTTCCATCACTAAAATAGCAGCAATAAACATTTTAATAAAAAAAAAATCATACTACTTGAAATTGATAGGACTGTCATTCATGCGAGAGGTTTAGCTAGCTATAAAACTAGATTTAAAACAAAATTTTCTACATAAGAACATGCCTGTACTGAGTTAGGAATATGACAGTTGGTATCCATTAGTTTGATGTATTTGAGCTTTATATTTTGCCATTCGGTTAGGGTCGTTTCTTTTTGTGTTTTCCTCAGAGTTCATTATTGCCATTATTTTTTGGTTTTAATTTTCACTTCAAATTTCTCCATGTTAATATCGATAGATAATTATAAGAAGATGTAAACAATGTCTCCGTTTTCAGGGTTTTATGTAATTTTGTTGAATAATTCCTTGCATTACAATTAATTTTCAATATAGTTTTCAAACTAAATTCTATATATGTCGATGTATTATAGCTGGAGAAGTCTTGACCGCAGCAAATATTGATTATGACGTCATCGGTGACCCTTCCATTGCTATTTTCATCACAGTTTCTGACGGAAAATGGTTTGACACGCAACGTTTGATTGTAAATATTGGCAATGAAAATGAAACCCCAGTAATAGCACAAAAATATTTCAAAATTATGAGAGACGAGGGAGTGGTGAGTTAACATTATTTGTTTTTGTTTAAACGCCAATTTTAAGAAAACAAACATTACTAGTCAATTAAGATTAAATTCGAGTGTACCAGCTCGAGCTGGGATAGAACTGACAACCTCAGTGCTGACTGGCTAGTAATTGCAGTAGTAACTGCTAAGATCACTTGGCCACTGAGGCCTCTCCATTAAATAAAAACAAATAATGATATCGTCTTACAAATGCAAATATATTACAATACGTATAGAGGAAGTACACTGTATTACTGCCAATGGGACAAAGATCCACATTTTTCTAGAAAGTGAATGTACACAATTTTAAACAACTGTCTGCCATTCAACAATTAGAAAAAAACAATACCGTATATGATATAGTCGGCAATAAAAGACCCGACATGAAAAATGTGAATCAATTAGATTGAAAAAACTTATGATCGTAATAACGATAAATATTATTCGAATATCAAATATATATTTTTATTATTATGATACCTAATATAAACGGTGTACTGATGTTAACCAACCTGATTTGATTCCAAATATTTAATTTTTTCTGCAACTGCATTAGATAAAATATACAAGTCACATAAAAAAAACTCACATACGCAACACGACGGGTGCCGCATTTGGGGCAGGATCTGCGTACTCTTCCGGAGCACATGAGATCACCCCTAGTTTTTTGCGGGGTTCGTGTTGTTTATTCCTTAGTTTTCTATGTTGTGTCATGTGTACTATTGTTTTTCTGTTTGTCTTTTTCATTTTTAGCCATGGCGATGTCAGTTTGTTTTAGATTTACGATTTTGACTGTCCCTTTGGTATCTTTCGTCCCCCTTTTATCTGATTTTCAATCAATAAATTGAAGCAAGAAGATGTTTGGTTAACGATTAACAGACATCAACCAATCGCAATAGAAACAATATATATTTATCCATAAAAGAGGGGTGAAGGATACCAGAGGGACAAACTCATAGATCGAAAATAAACTGATAACATCATGGCTAAAAATGAAAAAGACAAACAGACACAACACAGAAAACTAAAGGCTAAGAAGCAAGAACCACCAAAAACTCTTGAAGGGTTGTTTATATTATTAATAACCCGGTAAAGAGTCTAATCCGAATGGTCACATTCTGCAAAAGAGCCTTCCGTTTAAAAGATGTATGTTTTTTCAATATCTATAATTTGGTCATTTTTATAAATTTCCTGTTTACGAAACTTTGATTTTTTCGAAAAACCAAGGATTCTTTTTAGCCCATGCATAGATTACTTTAGCCGTATTTGGCACAACTTTTTGGAATTTAGAATCTTCAATGCTCGTCAGTCAACTTTGTACTAGTTTGGTTTTATGAATATTTTGATATGAGCGTCACTGATGAGTCTTATGTAAACGAAACGCGCGTCTGGCGTACTAAATTATAATCATGGTACCTTTGATAATTATTTACACCACTGGGTAGATGCCACTGCTGGTGGAAGTTTTGTCCCAGAGGGTATCACCAGCTCAGTAGTCAACACTCCGGTGTTGACATGAATATCAACAATGTGGTCATTTTTATAAATTTCCTGTGTACAAAACTTTGAATTTTCGAAAAACTAAGGGTTTTCTTATCCGAAGCATAGATTACCTAAGCCGTATTTAGTACAACTTTATGGGTGGATCTTTAATGCTCTCTATCTTTGTACTAGTTTGATTTTATAAAATAGTGTATATGAGCGTCACTAATGAGTCTTTTGCAGACGAAACGCGCGTCTGGCGCACCAAATTATAATCCTGGTACCTATGATAACTATTTTCTTTATTATGTTTGCATTGAAGCTATTGTTACATGGAATAAAAATTTAAAACCAACAGCATATACGATTTGAAATTAAAACTCATTTGATATTTTACAGTCTGGCGATTCCTTTCCTGTGATACGTTACGATGTTGAAGATCCGGACATAGCTTCAGTGAATGATGTTATGATATATACAAAGGATTGTGGAGCTGACAACAGCAGGGTGGCCATTTCATCATCTACAGGAGTTTTCTCCTTTAACGGAGATTACGACCTGGACGACGCATCAAACCCAACAGATTTTACCTGTACCGTCACAGTGACTGATAGTGGTGGATTAACTGACACGTGCATCGTTGACGTGCGTGTTGATTATGTAAACGAGTTTACTCCAACATTTACCCAATCGTCGTATGATATAACTGTTTTATATACAGAATTAGTCGGTACAATTATTCTTTCTGTCAGTGCCTCTGATCAAGATTTAGGCGATCACGGGGATTTTTATTATGAAATTATCAACGCTGAAAAATTGTTTGGAATATTTCAAAACGGCAGTATTTTTGTGAATACAGATCTAATTATACATTATCCGAATGGACACGTGGTATTTATGACAGTAAAAGCCGAAGACACTGGTGGCTTGTTTTCAACAATTACAGTAAATGTAACCATCCCATCATCAATTGTAGAAAGTACGACCACAGAAAAGCCATTAACTTTCTTCGAGTACCAGATGAACATGGTTGCATATGAAATTGCAGCAGCAGTAGTCGCAGCTTGTTTACTGGTATCGATATTTTTTGCATGCAGATATATAAGGAGAAAGTAAGATTTAATTTTTCACCATGTTTACAATGATGTCTTTATATGTAGCTGATTAGTTAGACTATAACACGTGATAATGTACATAACATCATATTCCCCTCTGATTATCGTACCAACCTCTCGCGATTTAGACTATGACATGTGGTTCATATATCGTTTAAGCACCTTTGAAACAGCGTCATCTCAGTTATAAAGGCAAAATATGAAAAAAAAAATGAGCAATTATCATCTTTACAAGGCGTAAATTGTATTTCATTTTGATTAGAATAACTTGTTTGGTACATGTCAATTGGAAAAAAAAACACAAAACACATATTGTTATTAATATAAACATTACAATGCCAGCTTTTGATTGGATGGTACTAGTGAGATAATTCACTCCAGCACATGGTTCAAAGAAAGACAGTCATTTCTGTTTCATAGAATGTAAAAATAAAGAAATGTATCTGCTACATTTACAGTTATTTTCTTATAGTATAAATGTAAACTTGTTATATATACGAACATGACTTTATATTCAAAAACTTTCAGTTTAAAATTCAAAAGACAATAATAATGACTCATTTTTAGTTTGTAAGCCGGATTTGTTTTCTCTAAATCGATTTATGACCGAATTTCAAACAACTATATACTACTCTTGCCTTTATATAGTACATTCAGCATAATACGTTTCATAATACATAGCTGAAAGGGAGATACAACAGATAGGTACCTCTCAAAACACATCGTTAACCTTGGATTTGACTCCGAATACCAACATACTCTATCATATTATAAACTAGCTTTTCCGCTATTTATATGATAGCTTAAAGAAACAATTTTCATTCACAGCCATATATATTTACCTTTGTTTACCATTTTCATTTTTGCAGACCTCCTGTGACTGAGGTTAAGCCATTAACTTTGCCGCAAGTACCTGAAAATAAGGCTAAAAAGGGAATCGTAGACAACATGGACAAGTCGAATGAACATGGTAATAACATTGATAACATAGATGAATCAACTGTTTATTGTAAACTAGTGATTCGTCGTATTTTCTTCTTGTTCTTCATTTATTGTTAGAACTGTACTAAAAAGATATATAAAGATGTGATATGAATGCCAATGAGACAAATCTCCATCCAAATAACAATTTATAAAAGTAAACCATTATAGGTTAATGTACGGCCTTCAACATGGAGCCGTGTCTCACACCAAACAGAATTCTATTAAAGACCCAAAAAATTATTCAAACTAACGGTCTTATCTATATAAAAAACGAGAAACGAGAAATAAACGCTGTTAAATAATCCGTGTCGAATTTTCTTCCAATGGTGATAAATGATCCATCTTAATCCATTGATAGTATCGTTTGATTCAGAGTGTTAACAAATAAGCTTTTGAATTCAATTTTGGAATTTAGCTAGATTTACCAAGCCCTGATCAAAGATCAAAGATGGCTTATATTTGAGTTCGGCAGACGCATGTTTTGTCTACAAAAGACACTTAAACGTAAACGTAAGAAGGTTACATAGAATGTACGAATGCGCAATATTGAATTTATAAAAATTTTCTTTTTTTTTAAACATTTATTTCACTAAGTGTCCATAATTTTAAAAAATATTTCTTCGGTGTGTTCGGAGCCCGGTATGAAAGCATTTGAAACTTCTTGTAAATATCTCACAATTTTTGAACCCAATCGTTTGCTCTTCGATTCGTTATCGGTAATATTTACCAATTTGTATAGGCTATCTTTACGAGTCTTTAAAAACATATTTTATTTCGCATTATTGAATAGACTAAAGACAATATCGACATTTAAAACAATTTACTACAATTGCTTGTTCAACCTAGACATTTTGAATTCAAATTAAATTATACATGTATGCTTTGTCATATCGTTTATTTCGATGTATAATTATAAATTCAGTGTTTCTGTTTTCCATTTTAGGGGATGGCAACAGTGTGAACAACACTCCGTCAAATAATGAAGAACCTCAAATTCGTGTTAAACCATTGTTTAACATAGAAGGCCCCAGGACAGCGGATGGAGGAATGCGGAGTCCTCCACCGGCATATAACCTATAATGTTACTAATGTCTTCGGGATCTGTTTTATTTGTATCTAAAATTTAATATAAATGATGTCAAATGATGTAGTAACCTTCTGATTACCACACGCTTAACAATATTAAAAGAGAAAAAAATCATATAGTAAATCTAACATTTAAAACAAATAGTGTCAACCGCTTACGGACACAAGAAATTCAGTCTATATGACTACTGGTAAGGTGAAAACAGATAATGTACTGGTATCTTAACCTCTATTATATAACATTGTGCACGCATCTTTGCAAACAATGCATGTTAACATTAAAAACATTAAACCCGGATTGCTGGTTACTTTTTGAATGTGCCGTTTGCTTATTGTTGTTAGTTCATACTTGTGCTTTGTATTGTTTTTTAGTCTGAAATTATTAACTGATCAATTTTCTTGTACGGATAAACAATGGCAATATTCAACAGCCCTTGTTGATTTCGTGTCATTCTGGAAAAAACACTGTTTATCGAATGTAATCAATCGCTGCTTTTATCTTAGAATAAGCAGGACGACGTATATTACTAGATTAGAAGATGATTGTGATTTCACTTTTGCTTTGCTAAATAGGATCCGTCTTATTTACATTTAGTTTAGTTTTAAGGGTTGTAATTGTTGAAATTGATAATGGATGTATAGCTGTATCATTTTAGCAGTGATTGTTTCCATCCCTATTGTCACAACAAATTAAAAGTTTTTACTATCATATTTGGTCATGTACGCATTCTGGTCGATTTACATCAATCGAAACTAGATACATTGTACGTTACTGAATGGTACTGAATATACTTTTATGACTTCCAAAATAAGAGTGAAGCAACGGATACCAATGGACAGCAAATCACATGAGTTACCGAATGTTAAGATCATTGGTATCAGTGAAACTAACTGAAGTTGTTGCAGTCCATGATTAGTGTAAACTACATATCAAAGGTACCATGATTATAATTAAGTACGACAGACGCGTGTTACGTCTACACAAAACTCATCCTTGACGCTCAGATTAAAATAGATATAAAGCTACAAATGTAAACAAGTCCAAAGTTGAAGAGCATCGAGGACCCCAAATTCCAAAATGTTGTGCGGAATTCGGTTAAGGTAAACTACTCCTGTGATAAGAAAATCACTAGTTTTTCGAAAAAATATATGTGTTTCCTTTTTAAAATCAAACCGTTATATACAAAAAGTGTTTTAACCTTCCACTGATTTATTATACATGCTACTACATCAATAAAAAATATCTGCATGAAAGGTTTTTACAGAATAATTGTGCGCTAAGAAATTTCGATAATTTTAAAGAAAACAAAGTGAAAAGAATGTGTAACACCAAAAGATTATCGTCATTTGTTCAGATTCATCACAATTCTTTGTACAAAACCTCATTTCGTTTTGCACCATTCACCATATGCATTCCAGTTACACTAAACACGTGTACCTAGTAAGTGTACACCCTTCAAGGACCATAACTAAATAATGTTACTTTTGTGCAAAAGAACTCGATATAATGTACATAAATTGTACTTTTTATTGGATCCAGTTATACCTTCTACCTGATATGACAGATTCGTCAGCTGGATATTGTCTTATAGTATAAATGACAACAATTGGCCTTCAAACTTTGAGGTCATAATGAACTATAATACATTCTGCAATCTCATAAATATGTTGTATATAAAAAAGATGATTGATTTAGTTTTTTTTGCGTTCGCGCGTGTACTCATATACTCAAGCACTAACTTAAATACAGTAAGTAAATACAATTTATTATAAAGATTTTTCAATCAATATACATATGAATTGAAACCCAAAGAATGCCTGTTCGTCACAAACATGACAAAGATATTCCAACATTTGCGTTGTACTTGTCAGTAGATAGTAATGGTACATTTTACAGCTGTGCCGATTGGTTGCTATTTACTTCCTTGTCTACGGTTAACATCCATTTATTAGGATCACCTGCTTGACTATTGCTGTATGTTTGTTCATAAATTCGTTCATCTCGACTGTTGTTCCGACCTTTTAAGTTAGTTGGAGGATCTTTTCCAGTAATGTAAACTGAAGAACAGATGCAAATATTTACTTTACACAACAAATTAATCATAAGTCATGATATAATGCAAAATATTGTTTCGCTGCTCATTTAAGTTTGCCCGTTCTCTAGTTTTCAATCTTGTGTTTTGTGAAATATGTTGGTCTTTTTGTCGATTTTCCAATTGAGTGGTCGCTGTCATCGTTATCGTTGTATAATGCGTTCAAATTTATGTGTTGTTTTTTCTGATAAGTTGTTGTCTCACTCAGGTATATCTATTACTAAAAAATGTTTTTACTAGGGAAATGTTTACTATACTACCTCTTTCGTCTGCTGGCTCCCCCAACAGTATACCCCTTGGCAGAGGCATTGCTTCCATCGGTGTGTACACTGGCGGTGGCAGTGGTGGCGTTTTTACTTTTGGTTTAGGTGGCTTTGGTTTTCGTTTACTACAAAGAACATGAAGTGCTGTTTTTTAAAAAAAACTTACCATAAACGTTTTCATCATATACAATTATTATGTAATAAAAATAACAAAAATACAGAGCTCCAGAGAAAATTCAAAATGGCAAAATCAAAAGCATTCACACATCAAACTAATGGAAAACAACTGTCATATCCCTGAGTAGGTATTTTGTAAAAACAACAACAATTCAAAACACAATACAACACAACAAAGCGATAATAAATAATGACTTTTGTTTTGTAAAAATGAAACCAATAAATGATAATGACGCTTTTACATGGAAGTCATAGTTTATTTATTAGAATTGTTGAAATAATAGATAGTACGATTATGTCAGTTCTCAATCTGTAACAATTCAGGAATAGAGCACATTTTTGTGTGCGTAAAATTCATTTATAAAAGAGGTCACAGTAGTTATCGTACAAAAAAGCTCTTAAATGCATTTAGAATACATAAAAGAACATTAATATCAATATGTACATAAACACAGCCAGATACTTTAATTGGAGTCTTTAATAGTATACAAGTTAGGGAGAACTATATTTCTATATGTCCAACTACAGTTTGGTTTTGTCAAAGAATTCATTCATGGTCTTCCTTCATGAAAAATGTTTTACACGATTTCATTAATGTAAATATTTGCAAATCACTTAAGAATCCTATCTTAAATGTAGCATTTTTATTTAGCAAGGACATTTAAAAAATTATTAGGCTAAAAGAGAAAATACACTTACCAGCAATTACATTTTGGCCTATTGCACGTTGGTAATGTAAAATAAGTGAATAACAAGCAACCAATCAAAAGTATTACAACTATTCCTCCTACAACACCGAATGATAGAAGTGATGTATTCACTATATCTTCTGTATACCGTAATGGCGTCTCGGTAGTGGTTGTAGTCGTTGTTGGCGCAGGAATAGTCACTTGTATTGTCGCTGTTCCTATGAGACCACCAGTGTCTGTAGCTAACATGAGCACATCAAATGTTGCTCCATTGTCATATATACTAAAATCACTTTTAATATATACACTGCCGTTGTTTAATACGCCAAAAAGTTCGGCACTTCCGTTGAACGTTTGAACAAGTGAATAATAAAATGTACCATGCTCTGTCAGGTCACTGTCAGTGGCTGTTATAGTGATTATAATGGTACCAATTATATCATAACTATATACCGTAACTGGATACTGTCGCAATGGCGCCCACGGTGAATATGGAAAAAATGGGGTATATTCATTAACGTATCTGATATTGACTGCTATTTGACACGTGTCAGTTAAACCATCGATGTCAGTGACGTTTACTATGCAACTAATATCTGTTGGAGTTCCTTCAATATCAAGATCATATCCGTCTCTAAAACTTATCTGTCCGGTGTTGTTGTTAATTGATAACCTAGACGTGTTTGTACCACAGTCGATAAAGTATTCGTGGACATCCCCATCTCTAGCAACATCTGGGTCATAAACATGATACCTTGTCAAGGGAAATGATAGACTTTCCTAAAATACAAGTAACATCAAGTCAAAACAAATATTTACAACAATCTTTAACATGTTTAAGGTGGTACCTAACACTACAGGGAGATAACTCTGTAAAATCAGCTAAACGTTTAAATTACGTTGTGTTGTTAAGGGAATATTAAGCTTCTCAATGATCAAAATTAGTGTTTGTCAATTTGCTATATAACCAGTGTAATTTTTCTGACAAAACGGTTGGTTCAAAATTTTTGAAATTTTTATATTTTTATTAGAGGGTAAATGTAAATACTTTAGCAAAATTTTATGAAAATTAAACGAGCCAAATAAATTTTAGAAAAAGTGTTGGGTACCACCTTAATATATATTATAAGCGAAGTTTTGGTATATCTATTTTTACACAAACAAGCTGGATATCTTTTCATTCTATTGTTATCTTCTCTTGCCTTAGACCGTTTTAGAAAAACGTTAAAATATAACGGTGCGTTAGCAACAGCAGCCCGTTTTAACTAAATAAGACACGTTGTTTTCTTTCCTATATCAGTGTAGCTCGATTCAAACATGTGGACGGTCAAAGCACAGATTACAATTTTGTCTATAAATACTTTTTTCCTTGTGAAAATAAAACATATTTCAGCCACCTTATATAATTCAAAAAGTATTGATATTCCAAATAGCTATATAATTTATAATGCCTTTTAAAGTTCATCTTAAACTAATATATACAAGGCTGATTGTTGGCCTTGTTTTGATGAGTTTATTTGCACGCGTTACGTCTTCACAAAGAGTATAATGATATGTTTAACAAAAATACCGAACTCCTTTGCATATACAAAACGAAAAGTCTTTTATAAAATGGCAAAATCATAAGATCAATCCCATCCAACTTGTCTAACAAATGAAAAACAACTGTCATATTCCTAACTCTGTACAGGCATTTCCCGTTTTAGAAATGATGGCTTAATCCTAGTTTTATAGCTAGCTAAAAACTCATTGAGTATCAAACAATTTCAAAAATGAAGAAAACACATATACGGCTAAGGATGACAGTGTGAATCAGACGAACCATAAAAACGTGAATGAAAAAAGTCAAATAAATATGGGCAAGTGTACAAAAGAGTTTGGCATAACATATTTGCGTAATTTAGCCCAAACGGTGTTGTAGACACTATGCGATAAATAAACCATAATCTGATAAAAAATATTGAAATGGTTTATTTTCCACTGTTACGCAAATACTAGCTCTTTGAAGTTGTGGTTTGTGTATGTTTGTTTGCGTTTGGTAGTTTTCCGGATTATGCCATATTGCTTTATCGTGGATTTTTTTTTTCAAGTTATGAGTTTGAATATCCCTTTGTGATCTTATGCCTCTCTTATTCGGCAATCCTCGGTAGAATCCGCTACTCTCCTTCTATGATGAGGGTACGGAATCGGCCGAGTTGAGACGAATGATGCCTCTCTATAATACACTTACGTTGCTTTCATCTCTAGATATCGAGTAATGAGTCTGAGAAAATGAGGGCGCCTCGTTCTGATTTTTAATTTGAATCGTCAGTAATTGTTCGTCATGTTCTTTTTCATCTGTAACCATGACCCATACTCTTATTGACGTGGACTCGATGTAATCATAATCTATGTTGTGTACCGCTGAAGTCCAAATAACTCCATCTAGAATTTTTAAATTAATAAATAAAATTAATAACGATATAAGTTAATGTTATAGCAATCAAATAATATATATCAAAATCTATATTTCTTGTTCGATACCAAAGCAGTATACTGAACAAAAGCAATGACAATTCTACGACAGAGGCCACATGTGAAGCAGAACCTCAGGTTTTGGTGGGGTTTGTTTTCTTAGTCTTCCGTTTTCTGTGTTGTGTCTTGTATACTTATATCTGTCTGTTTAATTTTTTTTATTTTGAGCCATGGCGTTGTCAGTTTATTTTCAATCTATGAGTGTGACTGTCCCTCTGATATCGTTCGCCTCTCTTTTACAACAATATTGAAAGTCATTTGTGCGTTTGAACATAGTAGTTATTGCACCGATGAACAAGTATTCATTTTTGGATGTATATGTGTGTGCTAATCATAAAGCAGCAGCATCTACACAAATAGGACAAACATTGGATTTATCAAAAATAAAGTTTAGAGTAAAAATTCAAATGCTAAAAAGGTAGAAAATTAACATACATGCATAAAAAGCCTTTAAAAAAGGTATGATCTAAGTACTCCTGACACAAATGAGATACATTTTACGAGGTTTAAAAAATTTAATAGTAACAACTTATATCTAATAACAAAATTATAATGTATCAATGCTTAGCAAATTGAGTACTTAACTGTATTTCGTTGTTTTTTAGAAACAAACTGTAATATGTATCATCCTAGTAAAAGCTAATACTAAAATGTTTAGTAGGTAGTACAATTTAGAATCAAATTGGGAATGTGTGAAAGAGACAACAACCCAACCATAGAACAAACAACAGCAGAAGGTCACAAATACGTCTTCAATGCAGCGTGAAACTCCCGCACCTGGAGGTGTCATTCAGGTGGTCCCTAAACAAATATCTATACTATTCCAGTGACAATAGATGTCAAACTAAACTCCGAATTATACACAAGAAACTAAAATTAAGAATCATACAAGACTAACAAAGTCCAGAGGCTCCTGACTTTGGACTTAACTAATACAGTACTTAGATAGTGACTGACTATTTGTCTTTAGAAGACATAATTTCTATATGATTTCAAAACTTTGTAACCCAATCTAATGCAATTAGTTTGCAAGTTATACTTTTGATAATAGTATGTTAATAAGTAGTGTATACGGTAGAAAAGTAATACTCTTAACTAAAATAATTCATTATTCTATTCCATTGTGTTCTAAAGAGTCTGAAAAACGTTATCAAAACAAATGAGACCTTTGCTTTGATATTTTTAATTGAAATACTGAATGATAAAAGTGCACTTGTCAAATAACCAGAGATAAGATGGTCACATAACTTCTAAAACCTGAAATAAGGCAACATTTATGAATTTTCGATGTTATGTAGGTGACTAAGACTTACTACTATCAATTGAAAAGTACTTTGCACCCTGTCTTGGACCAAACGTTGCTGTAAAAACACGTGGATCTGATATGTCAAGGTCATCGACAGAGACAGTAAATAATGACGTTGATAATGCTGCATTTTCTAACAAGTTCATGTCTGCTGGTAAATTTGATAAAACAGGTTTATCATTGATATCTACAAAAATTAAACAACGTGTGTGTTATATATGACTGTAATGTATACCACTCTTCTGAATCTCCACCTGAAAATTTGGATCCTCAATAATTTTCAAGCTTTTACTTTATTTTGACCTTTTTTGGGGACATTTTTTTTATTAGAGTGTCACTAATAAGTCTATTGTAGACGAAACGATCACCGAATCTATGATAAGTTTATTTCCCTATATACAAAAAGTAAAAAATCACAACAATACTGAACTCCTAGGAAAATTCAATCGAAAAGTCCCTAATCAAATAGCAAAATCAAATGACATAACACGAATGGACAACTACTGTCATATTCCTGACTAGGTTCAGGCATTTTCAAACGAAGGAAATGGTTGATTGAACATAGTTTTACAGCGCTTAACCTCTCAATTGTACGACAGTCACATCAAATTCTGTTATATTTACAACGATGCGTGAACAAAACAGACATAATACATACAATAGTCAAAATATGGGTACAGCAGTCACTGTGATACAAATTATTATTAGATAAAATCATTATATTGTCTACCGAAGTTCTTTTAAACGTTGTTTGTACAGTGGAGATCACTTCTAACCTCTCATTAGAACTGTCAGGAGAACTGTCATAGAACTGTTCTAACCTGTCCTAGAACAGTTCTACCTAGAACAGTTCTACCCTAGAACTGTTCTAAGTAGAACTGTCAGAATCAGTTCTAGGTAGAACTGACTAAATCAGTTCTAGTTAGAACTGTCAGGATCAGTTCTAGGGTAGAACTGTCAGGATCAGTTCTAGGTAGAACTGTCCAAATCAGTTCTAACCGTAGAACTGTCAGCAGAACTGACTAAATCAGTCAGGACTGTAGAACAGTTCTAAATGACGTCACTGCAGTAAGGGCACTTTAGAATTTAGAAGAAATAAATTACTTCCAATCACTTTGCTAGATAATAGCAGATTTTCTATATTTTTTACTGATCAAACGTTACATGTACAAATATCGCAATGAATAGGAGGTTATCCAACTCATCGGAGAAATATTTTTATAAGATTGCATAGGAAACATCATTGTTTACGTTTCTTCGTTCCCCGTTTTTAACAGTCTCTTCATAAATATAACTCTACATTTGATTCATGGAGTTTTAATCGTAATTTACCTTGTTTGCCTTGGATTTACATTCATTTAAGATTCTGTTTTGACAAATGTTCAAACGAAAATTGTACAGTGGATGAATTATGGAATATTAATGAAAAAAGTGTTGTAATTTATAACGTAAAAAAGCTATATTCATTTGCACCATCTCGTCAATTTAGCCAGACTTATCCATAACGATTATAAATGATATCTCGGAGTCTGAAACTCAGAAAAATATACTCATCTGAACATAAATGAAGCATTTGCCACTGGACGTTCGGCTACAAACAAAATCATGCATTTTTCTTTGCCTTCTTCCATTTGTCTTCAAATTATATTTATAATAACAGTATATTATTCCAAGAAGAGAACTTCCCATACATGTACTTTTTATTTTAAAATAAAGTATATGAATCAGTCATGCGAGTGTTTGATGATGCCGTAAAATAGTTTTGCTTACAAAAAAAACCCATTACAATCTAACTGACTTACAAAGTCACTTCAGCAGTTTAGTGACGGTTCATTATTATGGATACAGAGAGGAAATAAAGGCGCGTTAAATTTTAGATATGGTATAAATATACCTTATCGCTATTTGTCTGCCATTACTGAATATCACACGGGTTCCCGTAAAAAAATGACATCATAAAGCAAAATATCTGACGCCACAATGGAAAAGTGATTGTTGTATGCTTCAAAAGTTCATGAGGCCGGGTCAGCCAGGATTCGCAATAAATAGTGTATTGTGTTCCAAAGTTGGTGTCATTTTTATCTTACAATCTGTCCTGACATAGAAATATTATTGGTTTACAATCAGAGACATATAATACAATTGTATTATATGTCTCTGTTACAATGAGGCCATATATATTTAAATAAGTTCAGTTTTGGTTGATGTGGTCAAATAATTTGTTAAAACGACTCAGTCTGATACATGTACATGTATATCGAAACTACTGAAATTTTTTTACAATTCAATATTTTGAATGAAAAGAGGACTTGCAGCAAATTGTTTGTTCTCTAAATTGAAATGAAAAATGTTGTTTAGCCAATATGTTACAATATTGCTGTCATTTGAATTATACAATCCATCGTGATATGTAACTACAAATGTACATGTATAAGTGATTTATTATGCGGCTTTATATATATATATATTAAGATTTACATTATAAAGTGTAAATATGGTCAGTTTTGGTTGATGCTGTAACATATCATGGTCAGTTTTGGTTGATGCGGTCAAATATGGTCCGTTTTCATGGTTTTGGTTGATGCGGACAAATAATTTTGTTATACATGTATCCATGAGTCAGACTGAGATATCAAAACTACTGAAATTAGTTTATGATTCAAAATTTTGATTAAAAAGAGGTCATGCTGGCACTATAAACTGATGCGAGCATAATTTTGTTTTCTAATGTTGCTTTCCTTTATATTGAACAATCCATCCTGATACATCATACATGTATAAAAAATATAAGCACGTGCAATATAAAATTCTACTTGGAACAATATTCCCCAATATTCATGCAATAACCCTATAATATAGATCATTTGTATTATAATGATTATTCACTCCATCCTTACATAAAAATATTACAGATATACTATGCGACTATACATGCTATAAGAGTTGTATAAAAAAGAGCAAATATGGTCAGTTTTTGTTGATGTGGTCAAATATGGTTAGTTTTGGTTGATGCTGTCAAATATGGTCAGTTTTGATTGATACAGACAAATAATTTTGTTACATGAGTCAGTCTGAGGTATGAAAACTACTGAGATTTTTTTCTAATGCTATATTTTGAATAAAAATAGGAAATGCTGGCACCCTCAATTAATGCGAAAAAAAATTGTGGTCATTGATTTCCAATACTGCAGTTATTTATATACTACAGTTCCTCTCGAACTAAAATTATAACTGAATTGCTGTGCAGCTATATAGATTTACATAATAAAAAACAAATATGGTAAGTTTTGGTTGATTCAGTCAAAAGATTTTATTACACGACTCAGTCTGAAGTATAAAAACTACATGTACTGATATTTGTGATGATTCAATATTTTGAATAAAATAAGAACATGCTCATTGGAGGATCAAGGGGAGGGGTCCAGGGGCAAATAATGGCAGTTTAGATTGATGCGGTCAAAAGATTTTTGTTAAACAGGTCGTCCAAGGTATGAAAACTACTCGTAAACAGATATTATATTGGTTAATGAGGTCCGATAATTTTGTTATGTGATAACAAGCCATCCTGACTCCTGGAATAACAAATGTAAAACAATTCAAATAATAATGCCCCCCCCCCCCTAATACTAACGGCCTAATTTATGTAAAAAAATGAAAGAAAAACGAATAATTTATGTATATAAAAAAGAGAATGTGGTATGATTGTCAATGAAACAACTATACACAATAGACCAAAATGACACAGACATTAACAACTTTAGGTCACCGTACGGCCTTCAACAATGAGCAAAGCCCATACCGCATAGTCAGCAATAAAAGGCATGATAAGACAATGTAAAGCGATTCAAATGAGATAACTAACGGCCTACACATCAACAAAAGAAAATCACTGAATGAGGCAGCAACCATATGATTTTCTGGGGCTATGGATTTTTTTCTGGACAAACTTCGCCATCAAGGAAAATATTTTTTTGGCCACAAGTTAAAAACATTTTTTTCTTTCAATTTGAGCATTACATATAGTAGAATGTGAGGGTGAAACAAACAATTTGTTTGCTCAGGGTTGAAACAAAAATAATTCAAAATCCATAGCCCCCCCCCCCCCCCCCCCCGAACATCAAATGGTTGAGGCCTTACATGCTCCTGACCTGGAACAGGAACATACATGCAGAATATGGCGGGGTTAACAGGTTATAAATCTGAAATAAAACCGGCAAAATAGCAAACTCTACATAATTTAAACCGCTTTTTATACCAAGCCTTTATATAATTAAGGTAAAGAGTTCTTAAAACTTATAAATCAACTCTAGCCGTAGGATTTTTAATCAATTTTACCCGTAGAATTTATAATTCAATTTTAGCCGTAGAATTTATAAATCAATTCTGGCCGTAGAATTTATAAAAATCAATTCTAGCCGTAGAATTAGAAATCAATTCTAACCGTAGAACTGTTCTGAATATTTGGTCAGTTCTAGCTAGAACTGTCAGGATCAGTTCTAGGTAGAACTGTTCTAAATATTTGGTCAGTTCTAGCTAGAACTGTCTAAAACTGTTCTAGGGTAGAACTGTCAGGATCAGTTCTAGGTAGAACTGTCCAAATCAGTTCTAGGTAGAACTGACCAAATCAGTTCTAGCTAGAACAGTTCTAACCTAGAACTGACTAAAAGGTGTCAGGCTGACAGTTCTACATACTGTTCTAGAACAGTTCTCCTGACAGATTTAATGAGAGGTTAGAAGTGATCTCCACTGTACATGTTGTAAGAATACTCATGCAATTTATGATCCAATTATTAAATACAGTGAAGACAGATCTAGTTCTTCCGTTTTGGTTTAAATTCTTAATAAATATCGAACAGACCTATGATTATTCGGGATGTTAGACATAAAGCTTGTTTTTGTATCTAGCATTAAATCAAAACCAAGAACGATAAAATTGATGAAGCATTATTGTAGTAGGCATCCTCTGATGAAGTCATTGCGCCCCCTTAAGAACATTTCTTAATCCACCACTGTGTGTTGCGTCTTTAATCAATTCATGACATATCTTGATTTGTATGTTTTCTACTTTTTGTCTTTAAGCAATATGATTTAACATACCATTAATATTTACTGTTAGTGTTCGAGGTCCAATAGTATTATAACCATCATTTGCAGTTATTGATAGATCATATGTTGCACTAGCATGGTGACGCAATACATTTTCTGTTAAAACAACTTTTCCCGCTGAAAAAAAAGTTGCTTGTTTTATATATGTCATGTTATATGTGAAAGAGAAAAATAACGTTTAAGAGACTCAATATTCCATAATATCTTTATACCCATTGTCAATATTACCTGTAGCACCAACTTCAAACACCAAATGGTACCTATTACACTGCACTAATGTCACTTTGGTGATGAATTAGGCCAAAATTTCGGACACTTCTACTATTCATTCAAAGCTTTATGAGAGGAAAAAATTGGAAAGAACAACACAGCGGATATAATAAGTACGGAGAAACGTGTATGTTTAAGTTGATATTAATAAGTGATTTAATGCAAAAAATAAATAAAATCACAAACAAAATGTAAGGTCAGTTTCGTACTAGACAGTTACGAAGTCGACTTAAACATGATAGCTTACAAGAAAAATTCCCACATAGAGACCTACTACATTTCGAATTTTCTTTAAATTTATGGCATACACTTTTGTGTAGAAATATATGACATTATAAAGTTTAAGGTTAATTTACAAAGGCATATATATTTTTTTTCAAAGCAAAATGCATGTGAAAGGTTGCTTATTAATTTGACAAAGTGGTGTATTGAAATGGTTTATTTATGCCCAAAACATTACTTATTCATAAACAGTATGAACTATAGAAATAGTGCCAACCGAGCCGAGATTAGAATAGGACAATTTTAACCGATACTAGATTTTGAAATGTTTCACAGAGACAGACATTTCGGCTTTATAAAAGTCTATATCCAATTTAACCTGGCTTTGATTCTATTCATCAGGGTGCAACAAACACACATCACTTTTGTATGTATCTTTGTAACAGTTAGGAGATGTTCAGGCAACCTTTAATGTTTGTGTAATTCATGGACATTCGATTAAAAAAGGAAAAAAATATAATCATTTAAAAATGTTACTTGTCAAATTATTATTCAATTATATATACTAAAGGCAATGGCAACACAATCAAGGCATGTGAAAGGTTGGTACCTATTTAAAGTTTAAACCCACTGCATTTGTTTACATCTGTCCTAAGTCAAGAATCTGATGTTCAAGAGTTGTCTTTTGTTGACGTTGTTCATAAGTATTTCTCGTTTCTCGTTTTTTTATAGGTTAGACCGCTGGTTTTCCCGTTTGAATAATTTTACACATGTTATTTTGGAGGCCCTTTATAGTTTGCTGTTCGGTGTGAGCCACGGCTCTGTGTTGAAGACCGTACTTTGACCTATAATAATTTACTAGTACAAATTGTTACTTTGGATGAAAGAGTTGTACCATTGGCACTCATATCACACCTTTTTACATCTATGCGAACTATCAGTGAATAATTTAAATTGTAACATACAATAATCAAGTATATCAAATGGTCCGCCAGCTGGTGAAGTCGTCATTGTAAAAATGATCTGGTCATTTTCATCGTCGGTAACACTAACAGTGAATACAATATCACTGTTAACCTGTGTTAATGCATCAACAGTCACTGAATCTAAAAATAGAATTAAACAATTAACTACTGTGGTCTTACATTTAAAAAATAAATGAAACAAACAGGAAAAACGATTAAACACTGTAACAGGAAATATGTTTAGATTTTAAATCAAGATGTATACTATGATAAACATATTCAAACATAACGACACTTTTGGAAGTATTTCATATCTCTTGCAATTATATGGTTTAATGATTTTTCTTTAAAAGCGCTAAAACAGATGAAGAGATTGGAAAAGTCTATTTCAAAAAGGATTTGACAAATACAAGAAAAAGTATTTATCATCAAAGCAGAATACTATAAAATCACAGATTGAACAAATGACGGTGAATTATCAAGAAAGCTGCTTGGGAAGCACAAAATTTATAGAATAGTGTTTTAATTTGTAACGTCAGAGAAATTCAGAATTTTCCGATTTCCAGAATACGTCATTCAAAAGCCAAGGATATTTTCTATAAAATTGAAGAAAGTTGTTGAAAAATTAGAAAATTGAACAAATAGAGTACAAAGTTCATCAGTTACGCTCAAATCCAAAATGTTAATAAGCCAAATAAAAAAAAAAGTTAAAGTTTGATCCACGTGTTTTCCTGATATTTTGTAGAATCTTTCCCTAAGTATAACAGATACATCACTCACTATCAAGATTGGTGAAGACAGGATCTGTGTTCTTTATAATTGAGATAGTAGCTGTTCCACTCGCTGTATGGTGATCATCGTAACATTTCACCGTCAATAGATATTTATTGTTGGCATCATAATCTAGTTGAGGCCAAGGATTCAAATATATTGCATAATCTGAATTATAAATGACAAAAATTAGTAGGGGTTGGGTGGACATGCTATTGTTAAATCGACAAAAGTATAAATCAAGTTTTTGTTTAAGTTGAGGAAATTAAGGTTAAATAAATCACTAGAAATAAATATAATAGTTGACCATTTAGCATATACTATTTGACTTAATATTGGATTGGATTTCTTTCGGATACAGTTCAGGTACTGCCATATTATATGAATATCTTTAATAAAAAAGTATGCATCTGATGTTAGTCTACGTTAATTTTAAATGGAGAATGAACTTTTGCGAGGTGTTAATTTCACGATTTCATTTCTATAGCGAACATTCAAAAACTAGACACAAAAGATCATAAAAAAACATTTTATTAAAATAAAGTGTGTCAATAAAGGTTTTGATTTTGTAAATATTGCCGGTATTTATAACTACGGGTCCTACTAAAATGCGCCCGGGAGCGCCCGGGTGAAGAAAAAGCGCCCGGGGAAAAGAAAAAGCGCCCGGGTAAGAACAAATAGCGCCCGGGGGAAAAGAAAATGCGCCCGGGGAAAATATATAGATATTATATTGGCATGAGACAACTTTGTGTCGATGAAATAAGTTATGTTCATTGATTTTTTTTTTAAATTTTATACGCTGAAGTAATTTGCAAATTCAGATAATAGACATGTATAATAAAGCACAATACAAGTACATGTATGAATGTTTCAATTTTAACAATAATATATGAATACTGTTTCGAAAGACAGATAATAATAGATCACAGTTTATGCGGAAGATTTATAAAATGTAAAATTCAAAAGACATGTTTTTCAAAAATAATATTTAAATGAAAAATGTAAAAAAAACACTTAAATTTCACAGATAAATATTTATCTAATCAAAATTAAAAAAGTAACACATGATAAATCAGCAAATAAAGCAGTACTATACATGTACAGTCGTTAAGGGAAGGGGGTAAAAAGCAGGAGTTTGGTTTAATTCAAAAACTAAGCATTAAATTCCTGATAAGCATAGGCATTAAAACAGTCAAAGTTTTAGTTTTATAAAAGATATAAACAACACTTTCGATGTAGCATCGTACATATCCCCATTTATATTAAGGACAAAACAAGCAACGATTTTTTTTTAGGAACTTGAAAACTTTTTATTGTTATAAAATATTATTATTTTATTCTCCCGGGCGCTAATTTTCCTTCCCCGGGCGCTTTTTCTTTTCCCGGGCGCTCGCGGGCGCTCCCGGGCGCTTTTTAGTAGGACCGTTAACTACCATTATGTTAGAGAACAAATTCCGGGATATTTTGATATCCCTCTTATTTGTTAAATTTACAAGAAATCTATTCGGAAATTTGTGTTTAATTGTAGCCAATTGTGTAAAGATGTTACTATCAGTGAAAATACCCCTACTTCATGTAATTGCAGTAATTCCGAATACATTTATGCACCCATTTCAACAGGAGATCTTAACATCGTTCAAGACCGGGAGTAACAATTATTCCTCAGTAAAGGACCTAAATATCGTCCCCCGTCAATTATTAATTGGAATGAGTGTCGTAATATCATAAACTAAAAAGACTAGCCAAGGAATTTGATTTTGTCCTGGCCGATAAAGCTGCTAATAATATTATTATTGTTTGACGTAAATTACATTGAGGTTTTACAAAAAGAAATCACCAATTCACCAACATTTCAACTGACGCCATTTTTCAGAAAACGAAATCTGTAACAAACATAAACATTTAGCTACCGCTTTACAAGCAGAACCAAAAAAAATGAAAGTCCCAACTATGTATTGGCTTCCGAAGCTACACAAAACACCTTACAAATATAGATTTATTTCGTCTTCAAGCCATTGTTCCACTACTAAATTAACTATTCTTCTTACCAGTACACCTGGTACAATCAAAAACCTGATAATAAATTGTTCAAATAAGGCCTTCGAAAATAGTGGAACTAATAACCTTTGGAGTGTCAAAAACTCATTGGAAGTACCTGATAAATTGCATGCTTATATTGGTTATTTTGGATCTGTTCAAAGTTTCGATTTTTCTATCCTATATACCACATTGCCTCACATTCTCATTAAGAAAAAATTCACACACCTAATTAAATGGGCATTTAAAAGTCAGAATGTGATTATATATGTTCAGACTCTTTTAGGTCATTTTTTAGTAGCAATAAACAAAAAAAAACAATGACAATTGGACATGCTTTGATACTATATCTGCCCTTGAAATTTTACTAGATAACATTTTTGTTTCTCTTGAACTGAATTCTAATGTGCGTACTGTTATGCGTTTACTTTTCTGCATTGGCTAGAGGTATAGGAGAAGGTTTGAGATCTCATCAACATGTTTAACCCCGCCGCATTTTTGCGCCTGTCCCAAGTCAGGAGCCTCTGGCCTTTGTTAGTCTTGTAATATTTTTAATTTTAGTTCCTTGTGTACAATTTGGAGTTTCGTATGGCGTTCATTATCACTGAACTAGTATATAAATTTGTTTATGGGCCAGCTGATGGACGCCTCCGGGTGTGTGAATTTGTCGGGTTGTTGTCTCTTTTACACATTCCCATGTCCATTCTCAATTTTACACAAAAACATTGATCGATATTTGGTACATTTACTTTGAATTGTTTTTGTCCATGCATAAAGAAAAACCTTATAATTTATTTATTTTTATACTTGCCTGGACTGGGTCCTCCGGCATCTTCTTGTCTTGTTAGGAAAGGTGTATCATTTGTATCCAGCATATCACAATACCATATATCAGTAGCTTCAGTTACTATTAGATCGTATATTTTTTCTTCGATATACAAATCTTCTCGAATTGTTATTGTGTGCGGCAAATTATCTATAGTGATAAGCTGGAATATATTTATAAAAACATTACATTGTAAGCTATTGCCATTCCTAACTGATGGTAATGAGTGAGTACAACGTCATACTACCTACAATGCAGTTTTATGATCAGACCTATTGTTCATTCCAATAGCTGTTTGACAACGTTTTAAACCAAAAGGTATGACAACACACAGGGATAACTACAGATAACAGAAAATCATTCAAACAGATCACAGTACATACAATTCAGTTGTAAACGGAAGGATAAAATCGTTTAAGAGCCTCCTTTAACTAGGAACACAAAAATCCAAAAAGGTTTTCCCATCCTGTCAATGCAAATAACACCGGCTCCATGAAGAGGGGATTTAAGGAAGATCGTGAAAAATTTGAATATTGTAAGCATCCTTTGGAAAGAAGGAAAAGCTATTGACACGTGTTGCTCTGGTTACTTAAGAGGAATAATATTGTAGAATAGCTTACAGTGTTTTGAACTGTTATGGCAACAGTTGATGTTGAGGTGTGGTAACACTCATCTATAACTTCTAGTTCCATTATATAAGTGGCTTCTGGTATCTCATCTTGTAGTGTCTCCAGCGCCACTACAACAAACATTAAGCAATTAGTTCAACCATATTAAATATTCGTACACCCAAATTAAGACAAGCAATAAATTTGCTTGTAGTTTTTGTAATTGTATTATTATGGTCCATTTTGAAATTACATTTTTTTTAAATGGTTCAATACCAGGATGAGATTCTTGGCTTACAACGACTATTTGTGTAACACTGCTTCAATGGTACCCTCTTGTACGTAGAGAGCAGTTAAAAATTTACTGTATGAAGAACAATTTCAAAAATTAACAACATTTAGTTTATCAAAAAGGTCGAAGGTCAATAGCATATTAAAATCATTCCCTTTTCTTCTTATTTTCTCTCACTTAAAATTCTGGGTTTTTTTCTCCAGGAAAATAATTACACTCTCAGCCATGTGTCATTTGTGTTTTAGTTTGTTGGTTAACATGTCAACATTTTTTTTCAATTAGTAATATTATTTTTTGATACACTTTTGATTGATTGAACAATAAAATCTATCTATTTATCTAATTTATATATAAAACACCATTATCAAATAAAAATAGTTTTATGCGTCTTATTTTACAACCAACTTACAAGAATTGAGCTCAAAGTATCCATTATCTGTGCTGAGTACGTTAATGGTATGTATATCTGAGACATCGTCATCGACCACGGATAGGGTGAGTATCGCTGTACCAACAACTGTTGATTCGTCAATAGTCATTTCATAATTGGTACCAATATTCAGAGTTGGAGTATCACCTAAATCGAATTTTTAATTGAATGAATATAAGCAACAAAAAAATACAAATGGATAGTATTAACGGAATACTAGTAGTATAGGGGAGAGGCTATATGTAGAATCAATGTTCTCCTGATCATTTTAAACAAAACCACTTTCGATCTTTTTTTATACGAAAGTTCACGGTATCACATAACAGTGTGTATGCTTTGAGGATCCAGCTTTTGAGAACAAATTAATAGCCAGATTACCAAAGCTCCGAAACTTTAACTGTGAGAATAAACAAGTTGCGTATCAACTTTTATTAAATAATCAACTGTCAAAATGGTAGCACTGGTGTTAAGTTATGTTTTGTTTTTTTGTTTGTTTTATTTTTAGGGTGGAGTGTATGGTGTTTTTTTTCTACATTTCAATGTTGTTGTTTTGTTTTTTCCTTGTTATTATTGTACCTGAGGCCGTCCGGGCACCAATAGCAAACTGTCTGTTTGTTATAGTATTTCTACTAGTAGTCCAGTCTCTAGTCTCTCCAACAGTAAAACTAGTCTGTCCCGTAAACTTTCTGTTCATGATTGGGTATGAACTATGCTCGTTGTACGAAATCACCTCTGAACCCGCTGTGAACCTGCAAATAAAGTCTCACCACGAATAAAACAAAGTTAGAAAAGAGGGTCTACATGGTGTTTACATAATAGAGAATAATAGGCGAGACAAACAGAATAGTTTGGAAAAGATGAATAGAAAAGATGCATTTGTAATAACGGTGTACCAAAATAAAAAAAAACTTTCAGACCCTCATTAAAAGAAACCAAATGAGCAATAAAAAATAATGTATTTCTAATAACTGTTATAATATAAGATTATTACTACACAAATAAGGAAAGACATGTCATCTTTTAGAGACGAGAAAGCATATATGTTTAGGAGAATATATCAGGCTGTTGAAAAGAAATCTCTTCGGTAATAAGTGTCGTATTTAACATATAACATCCAACAGATTTCTCTGTTTTACGTCCATACTTTCAAAGGGTACGTTCGGTTATATTTGGCCCCGAATATTAAGTCCAAATTGTAAGCTAAAAATGTTTCATGGAAACAAAAGAGACATAAGACATTGAAATAAGAGTATTTTTTAATAAAATTTCTAGTAAAATGTTTTCACACAAATAAACCAAAATTAGATATTTGTTTTAAATTTGACAAAAAAATCGGATTTTAAACTGTACTAGGAAACAAACATGAATATGGTAAACCGTATAACATCTCACTGAAAACCCGAAATATACGATTGATAAAACACTGCTGCATATATGAAAATTATTAGGAAAGTCTGTAACAAAAAGTATAACTGAAAAACAATACTAAACTTTTAGGCATATCTTAAAGGGGAAGTCCATACAAACTTTCAAAATCTAACGCTAGCTTACGCTATCTTACGCTATCTTACGCTATCTGACGCTATCAATAAAAAGAACAAATGAAAGTTATATTCAAACAATTGCCGTGTTCTTGACTTAATACATGCATTTTCCAAACAAAACGACGGGTTAACCTACACCTGCTTCTTTAGCCAGTTAGGCAGCAACCATTTGATTTTCTGGAGGGGGAGGGGGGGGGGGCTATTAGTTTTTTTTCTGTACAAACTTTTTCTTTCGCCTTTTGCGAAGAACAATCTATTTTTTTAGCGATAAACCGAAAACATTTTTTTTTTCCTTCAATTTTAACGAAGGGTGAAACGAACATTTTTTTTTTCTCCGGGTCCAAAACATTTTTTTCCCCCAAAAAAATAACTGCACGCTTTTTAGCAAAAACAATTGTGTATTTTTAAACTACATACTATCCGACATGTGGTGTGCCAACTTATTAATCAAAATTTAATTGAAAAAACAAGAAAATGCAACTACTAATTACCTTTCAAGCGGCGAGTTCGACTGTAACTTCCGGTGTGTGTACATTGTATATATCCATCATGTGAATTTGATTGTACCCCTTGAACTTGTAGAACTAAAGATCATTTGTATGGTTACATACATTATACGTGCTTTCAAAAAAATAATTGTTCCATTATTCAGGAACATAATTTCAATGACATATAAAGTATTTACATACCATCCTATGTAGTCACCATGTTTTACACTAATCCTCTCCGAGATAGGAACATCGTATTCAAAATGGCCAACATCTGTAAAAAAAAGTTATGTGTTTTATAAAAGTGTGATTTTTTATGTTTCAGTAGTAATATCCTGAATTATGTGTTTCCACTTATTTAGTTATCTATTTGTGTTCTCAAATATGTTTAAGCAAGGAAACAAGGTATGTGATTGAAAATTTGGCAAAAACTTTTGAACTCATTCTAGATATTTGTTGGTTGGTTTGTTTGTTTTGTTTGTTTGGGGTTTTTTTTGGGAGGGGACGGAAAGGTGTTATAATTTTTATTCAACAATCTTTTTACTTACCCATGGGTGTAACAGTATTGAACCCAACCAGTTCATATGAGTTTGACGACAACCTTCTCCATACGTGTAAATGAATGGTGGCCAGAGATCGAGCATTTATCTCCCAGTATGATATTACACCACAACATTTCACTTGGAAGTTCTCGTCTTCTACCATGTATACTGCGCCTATTGTTGGAGAAGGATACACATAAATAACTTAAAACACTTATGTTAACAGCAGCATATTTTCCCTTGTTACCGCCGATTGCATTTTGTGTGTAGGGATTTATAATTCATAAAAACATAATTTGTTCACATATAAATGATAACCAAAAGAGTTTATTTTTAAGATGTTCTCCAATAAGAAATACCTTTGTCAAGAAGTAATAAAACATTTAAAATAATTAATAAATGATTAAAAGAATTTAAATCTGTCAAGAATAAATGTTTCAAGAGAGTAAACTATAACCTTATCAAGACAGTTTTCTCATTTGCAATCAAACCACATCTTCTTTTTATATGTTATATGATTGCCAATGGCACCAATAATTAAATACCGGTCTGAGAATAGTGACACATATATTTAAAATAAAATCATCACAGATAACAGGATTAAATTCAGTAATTGCGCCAGACGCGCGTTTCATCTGTAAAAGACTCATCAGTCACGCTCGTATCAAACAAAGTTGAAAAGGCCAAATAAGTACAAAATTGAGGACCACAAATAAGAGGAGTCGGTATTTGCCTTTGAGAACTTTGTTTCCTCTTCGTTGGTATTTCATTCATGTTCGTCTGTGCTACATTTTTGTAGCTAAATGATTATTTTTTTTAATCTTACCAGTACTACTGTCCAGCAAATCTTTAAAGTCATAAGGAACAGACTCTCCAATGGTAGACGACACTGCGCATGTTGTTACATGATCTAAAGAAATTAAATATAACATGTAAATATTAAGAGATCTAACATTGTTGGGTTGATGTTTAGACGAGTTGTATATATATTTATATACATACATGTATGCTAAATCCGTGTACCATTAGTACTTTATTTTCTCACATAGAAATTTGACGGACTTCTTCCAATGCCAGGTCAAAATTTTGTATGGTCATTTTTTAATCTATATTCTGATAGAAAGCATTGAACGAGTAGGAAATTGGTTAGTCCACTTGATGTCATTGAATAAGGAAGTATGCACTAATAAGTTATAAAATGCATTTTTGCTTTTCTCATTGTTGAAGGCCGTATGGCGACCTATAGTTGTTAATTTCTGTGTCATTTTGGTCTCTTGTCAATGTGGAGAGTTGACTCATTTGCAATCATACCACATCTTCTTTTTTATCTATTCATGAAAAATGTGAATTCCTTTTCGACCACTCGCTCCGATATATCTCTTGAGAACTTATTATTTCTCATTCGTATGGAAGTTTTTGAAATGTTTAACTAGTGGATACAAGACAGCAGGACCATTAACATACAGGTATTTCTAGTAAAGAGGGGCGAAAGGTCAAACGTACTTGGGAAAGGACCATTATTCTTTATACGCATCCCCCTTTTTCAGTCGGTTTTTTTTTTCTTCTATTAATTTCAATTGTATTTTGCGTTTTTTCTGTATCATATGAACAAAAAAATGCTAGAAATAACTCTCTATCTTTTTTTCTTTCTATAACTATCAAGTTAAACTATAATAAATACATCAGCGAAAGCTGTGAATAGTACACATGGAATTGATAGAAAATAAATAGTAAATACAAATTATTTCTAGTATATTTATGTTCCTATAATACTGTAAAACGCGAAAACAATTCAAATGTATCGAAAAAATAACTAAAAGTAACGAACTGTGGAAAAAGGGGGAGGGTTAAAAATAATTGTCCTGTCTCAAAATACCTATGGTAAAAGTTAACGGATACACGCTCGTGTCGAATTGGCCAAATTATTATAAATATATAACTATTGACATACCACATAATGTACATACTATTACACATAACTATCAAAATTACCGATAATTTTGAGATAAATTGAGTAAATAAAAACATGTCATATTCGCGGAGAAACGATACCTAATAATTCTAATTTAAGTTTTGAAACTTTTCGAGCATAGTTCGTGACTTACCGTAAGTTAGTACTTTAGAAAATTTGTATACTAATAAAATGAAAAGGACAACAAAATTTATAAAGTCCATATCCGAATATTTTCAAATGTAGTCATATTTTTAAATTAGTGGTAGAACGAGATTTAGAAATCAATCTCACGATACTTTTTTGTTGAACTAATTTCTTTGTTTAAACTTCACGATGCGATATATAGTTAAATACAATTGTCTTTCGTTGCTATTGTTTTCAATTGATTTAAATTAATTTGACATATATATGTCAAAAAGAAATAAGATCAACAAGTTCAAACTGTTCTTTCATTACTTTTTTTTGTACCTATTTCTTTTTTGGTATAATCAAAATATTTAAGCTCTATAACCATATTATTTTATTTTTACATCACTTAGCTTAAAAAAAAAATTCTAAAAATATTAATTGTCAATTGTTTGCTTTTATGATGGAACTCTACGAAAATTTCCCATATTACTAACTTCTCAGTACTATTATTTAAAAAACTTTTTTTATTTATTCTTTTCTAAATATTTCATTTTTTTTGTATTTCACTTGTGTCCGTTTTATTTTGACCATTTTTAGTTGTTTTAGTCCAATTGTATTTAATTTGTATTAGTATATTGGTATGCATTATTATTATAACTGTATCTTAACAATTACATAAGTCAGTTGCGCAAGCGGAAGTATTCGTTATACTTCACACATTCTACATTGAAATATTATATACATAATGATAGTAGCAATAATTTATATATTTCAGAAACAAGGTAGATATCATTTACCCTTAATAGTTCATATGGTTCATACATGGGGATAACACAGGCTCAAGATCAGGGCAACCTCATTCATCCTAAATTCATCGTAAAGATTCTGGTGATTTTATGCCAAATTTTCGGGCTCTGTGTTTCCTTGAAAGGTTTGCGGGCACAACTGATAGGGCTCTCTATAGGCTTAAGCAGTGGTTTTCTCGCCCTTCGTTCCCATGGAAAATTTGAACTGCATCATACGTGTATTTACGTATACCGGCGTCACACATCAGCGTGTAGCACCGACATACGCCGAGCTTGCTTAAAACCATGTACGCTGCCAATAAGGTAGTAATTTTTAACGAATCCATTTTTTAATCCCGAGCTTTAAGCGTCTTTAGGGTGTACGAGAAACGTACATGTACATACACGTCTGTATTTCAGTTGTTGTATGTTGCTGCGTTACATATTCGTTTGATTTTTCGTTTGAATTGTTTTACATTTCTGGTATCTTGGCCTTTGATAGCTGCCTATATGAAGTATGGGCTTCATTCGTTGTTGAGGGCTGTACAGTGACCTACACGTATATGTATCATGAATATATCTATATTTGTTAATTTCTATGTCATTTTGGTCTCCTGTGGAGAATAGTTTTATTGGCAATCCCACCACATCTTCTTTTTTTATAATTATGGAAAGTTTCGCTGCCCTAAAATTGAGAAAGGAAATGGGGAATGTGTCAAAGCGACAACAACCGGACCATAGTATATATATACATTTTTTTGCAGTGGCCAGCTGAAGCCCACCTCCGGCTGTGGAATGATATCGCTACATTAAAGACCCATATATAGGTGGCCTCCGGCTATTGTCTGCTCTTTGATTGGTTGTTGTTTCTTTAACACATTTCTCTTTTCTGTTTTCAATTTTAGTGTTTTTACTACTTTTGGATATATATGGTCTTGTAAATTTACGGATATATCCCACTATATAAATATCAGAGCAAGTTTTGTTGAATATCAGAATTGATACTTTTTTCATACACCACGGGTGTGTTTTTCCTGCATGGAGTAAAATATTTCACCGATCGTTTACCTTTGCATTTCAACGTACAACGCGCGTCTAACGATTCTAGCGTTTCTCTTGCGTGCACATAATATACATACTTCAATTTTCTCTTTTCGTCTGGTGCATGTCGGCTTATACGTCAACGTGTGACGCCGGCATACACTTAATATGATAATATGTTGGAAAATCAGTCTAGAAGCGTTGCGATCCCGGTGGTTGTTTTTTTTTAATAAATATCACTGTTTAATCTGGTGTTGAATAACATTTATAGATGGTATAAAAGTAAATAATAACGTTCTAGATGAGGCCAACATGAGTCTTTTAGAAACTAGGCATATTTTACTGGCAAAAGAACAAAAAGCAAAAAGACATGCTACCTTGATGAATTTAGGTTCAAATATAATTGTTTTCATAATAGTGCTCTAAACTTTTACAATTTTGTCTTGTACTTCTTGTATCAGAAGTGACTATTCTTTTAATAAATGCCTAACCAGAATGAAAGTATTACTCCTGTGCGTCAATGTTATTTGCTTATTGGTAGCAAATGCGAACGCCTTGTATACGTCCAAGATCACCAACACATTGTAATAATTTCTGGAAAGTAAAGTAAAGATACATGTATTACTGTGAAATAGCGGGTAAATTTAAAATTGTTGACCACATTTGTTTATGTTATTTTGAATAGACGGAAAACATATTAAAGTCAAATTTTTAAAAGTTTAATTTTAAAAAGGAGTAAATAATGATTCAAACGTCGATGACGTCGCGGTCACATGAACAAATTGTGTCTATGAGCTGATAGAGAAAACACTTTCACCCAATCAGAAGACATGTTACATCCAATTATTTTGTTTTAGAGAAAACGAGGCGACTTTTTAATTAGGTTTCTACGCACAACGCACAGTGTTTTCCAAAGTCATACAAAAAGTGCTAATAAAAACTACACAATAAAACGCTCAAACGAAACTTGATTGATTGTTGGTTGGTTGCTTAACATCTACTGGTTAACTTCACATGCATGTTTTGAATTAAGAAAATAATGTTAAAATGTAAGGTCATGTAAAGTCATGTAGCATGTTTATGTGATTTTTTATTTCAAACACGTTATTCTAAATAGAAATGTTTATGTTTTATAAACAACACTTAAACATTTTTTGGGATTTGTTTCAACATCTTTTAACATGAATTTCTTCCCCGAAGACGATACAAAATATGTTGTTTTCATGTGTAAAAACTTGTTTTGAATACATAGAATACTAGTTCAGTTAAAAATGGGGGACGTCAAACTAAACTCCATATAAATGACCTAATTGAAAAACACAAAAAATACAATACTAACAAAGGACATATATATGCTCCTGACCTGTGACAGGCGCAAAAATTCGGACGCCGTGTTAAAAATTTAAACACAAGTAGCAATACGCATAGCTTTAGTAAAATACAGTTGAACAGAAAACCACCGAGTCGGAATAAGTAACTGAAGAAAATATGTATTACTAAAATGACATATATATACATGTAGGTCCAATGTGCTGGGCCTAGTATGTATACTTTCTTGTATAAATGTATGTACATATAATGATACACATGTTACGATTATAAATAGCTACTTACTTACTTTTTTACTTACATAGTCATATATAAAACTACCTGAAGGTCATTTTTTTTTAATTCTTTGTGGTATGAGGCAAAAAAAACACTATTAAGAAGGTTGTAACTTATAACACCTTAAAACTACATTTGTCTTGATGTTTGTGTGTTACAGTAAAATTAATGATTATGTTTACAACCTTAAGCGAATTGACACTCGTGACCTCGCTTTAATAACAAACTTGGTAAATTAACATAAAAACCAAAAATAATTGAGTGAAAGTAAGAAAAGTACATACAGGTTAAATTAACCGTGAAAAATTATGAGACTACGTCTTCATATAATTAAATTATCTCAGCAGGTTTGCAATACAAAAATGTTTCATAATTAGCTTTACAAGTGTAACTGCACATCCTATGACTTATCTTTTGACAAATATGCAAAAAGTGCAATTGCATAAAATATTTTATCATCCGTTTAAAAGCTTATGAAAAATATCTCTATATAATGAAATAATCCCAGCAGGTTTGCAATAAAATGAGATTCATTAATAATTTTAAAAGCCAACCTGCATTAGAAGATTTTACGTTTCATTTCTTTCTTCTTTTTTTTTTATAAATACCACTTGCATTTCTGTAAAATGTAAATATTAAATTTAACTCAAAAAATTTATTTTCAAGTTAAATTTCGAATAACATTCATATTTGCACATGATACGTTTTAAAGATTGAACAAACCAAGAAAACTAAATCATAGTAAGTATTTCATAAGTATTTGTTTTCAAGATATTTTTCAATCAAGTTTATATTTATTTAACATATACATCATATATGGGTCATTGGTCTTTTATTTTCATTTCTCCTCTCAAATATAATTTTACTGGATGTTTTCGTACTAGCATATTTTTGTTCAAGGTATTTTTCAGCTAAGTGTGTTTTGACATAATACTTCGGGTCATTGGTATTTGGACTATTCTTTTCATTTCTCCTTTCAAATTAGTATTGTACTGGATGTATTCCTTGCAGGATGACATGTCGTCGGAGGTAGAGGCTGACCAGATACCCATACGACGACAAGGACTTCGTCGATGCAGCAGTGCAACATGTCTTTCGGATGGAAACGGTAAGATTTCCAGATTTAGTTGAATGATAAGTTTTGCACTAAAATAAGGAGTAGAAAGGCATGGTATAATTACAAATTGGAGATATATCCTGATGGGAACAGTATAGTAAAATAATAAGTTGTGTACTAAAAACAACATAGAAAGACATGGTATTTTTGTCAATATATGAAATATCTGCCGAGACCAGAGGACGAGGATGTAAACGAATTAGATATTTGTGTCTACTTGAAACTGTATTTACTTTTAATGAAAAACGACAGTTTGAAACCTCAGTACTTTTGAGTGTTTTTCTTAACAAATAAGACCAAAATCTTTGGAAAAGTGAAAACCGATTTCAATGGAGGCTCACAAATTAGTGTCTCTGATGCATGATTTGTTATTGGAATTGTACGGAGCCCTGTTGGTCTCACACATATTATAAAGTGTCTTTTAAAGTCCTGTGATGACGATGTGTAAAGTCTAGCGCTGGAGATGCAAAGTCAAGCGCTAGAGATCTAAAGTCTAGCGCTGGAGATGTAAAGTCTAGCGCTGGAGATGTAACGTCTAGCGCTGGGGATGTAAAGTCTAGCGCTGGAGATGTGTAAAGTCTAGCGCTGGAGATGTAAAGTCAAGCGTTAAAGATGTAAAGTCAAGCGCTGGAGATATAAAGTCTAGCGCTTGAGATGTAAAGTCAAGCGATGGAAATGTAAATTCAAGCACTGGAGATGTAAAGTCAAGGGCTGAAGATGTAAAGTCTAGCGCTAGAAATGTAAAATTGTGTTTTATAGCGTGTTACAAATATAAGGATGTAAGAAAGGGATTTGATTTTACATCTCCAGTGCTAGACTTTACATCTCCAGCGCTTGAATTTACATCTCCAGCGCTTGACTTTACATCTCTAGCGCTAGACTTTGCATATCTCCAGCGCTAGATTTTACACATCTCAAACGCTAGACTTTACATCCCCAGCGCTAGACGTTACATCTTCAGCACTTGACTTTACATCTCCAGCGTTAGACTTTACATCTCTATCGCTA
The DNA here is from genome assembly GCF_036588685.1 of Mytilus trossulus. Taxonomy (NCBI): domain Eukaryota; kingdom Metazoa; phylum Mollusca; class Bivalvia; order Mytilida; family Mytilidae; genus Mytilus; species Mytilus trossulus. The sequence continues at coordinate 24,012,945 of NC_086383.1, read as the reverse complement.
GACTTCACATCTCCAGCGCTAGACTTCAAATCTCTAGCGCTGGACTTTACATCTCCAGCGCTAGACTTCACATCTCCAGCGCTAGACTTTAAATCTCTAGCGCTGGACTTTACATCTCCAGCGCTCAGACTTTACATCTCTAGCGCTAGACTACATCTTCAGCGCAGGACTTTACATCTCCAGCGCTAGACTTTACATTTTCAGCGCTTGACTTTACATCTCCAGCGCTATACTTTACACATCTTCAGCGCAGGACTTTAAAAGACACTTTATAATCTGTGTGAGACCAACAGGGCTCCGTAGATTTGAACTAGCTGTCAGAAACTCCGATTACTCTCAAATATGCACTTACTGTATTTTAGTTGTTTGGCGTACAAGTACCCGACCATGTCCACTCTGTGTTTTTGTTAGGTGTATTTCCATTCAAATCGAGCCTTTTTTTATTTGTTTAGTTAAACCATTGTCACAGGTTAGGGGAGGGTAGATTCTGTATGTATGTGTCTGTCCTTTACCAAGGGCCTGTAATGGTTGTCGTATATTGCTGTGTTACATAATAGTACATCGTTTTTGTTCTTTGTGGATTTTTTTTGAACATAAATTAGGCCGTTAGTTTCTCGTTTTCGGATTGTTTTACATTTTTCATTTCGGAACCTTTTATAGCTGACTATGCGCCATGAGCTTTGCTCGTTGTTGGAGGCCGTACGGTGACCTATACAATATAGTTGTTAATTTTTGTGTCATATGGTCTTTTGTGAAGAGTTGTCTAATTGACAATCATACCACATCTTTTCTTTTATATTTATCAGTAAACCTGATACAAAACGTTGGGGAAAAGTATAAACAAATTTGGTTAAATTAATACTACAAAAAACCTTGACTACGTAATTGTCCATGAGCTAGTTGCAACCTCGGACTGTTATAATAGTATAATAGTCACAGTTGCAACTTCATTATAATTCAACACTTGAGCAATGTGTGTGTAAATCATCAGTTGATTCACGCAAAAACTATTTAGAAACTAAAGTTACAGCTCCTTCTGGAAAGGAAGATCATATAACATGTATAAATGATTTTGCAATGCTTTTGTGTCCCCCTTTTGTGTCGTATATAGCTCTACGGTTAATTATTCGTGTATTTATACATTCTTGCCCTAAATAACTTTTGGGTATGAACGTTCCTAGGCAGATAAACACAGAAAAGCTTTTCGGAAGCAGCATATTCATAAAGCGTAATTTTGGTATTCTAAATCTGTTTCTAGGTCACATGTCCGTCCATTTCGTCAACATCTTTCCCCAGTGGCACGCAAAACATCCGCTCTTCATTCCTGTCAACAAACTTTGCAGAACATTATTACCTAAGTTCATGATTGTAAATTGATCTCGGCGTAAAATGTATTGTAATGTCTGCAATTGGACGTTAGCAAACACTCAATTTTGTTTTCTTAAATCGATTTTTGGCTTTCTCTCAAAATATAGCTAGCACATTTAAATTAATCATAGGTTTTTAAATTAAAAAGATGGGGTTTTACATTAAAATGTGGGATCTAATATCGCCTTAAGCATTTTTTCTTCTTTTTTTTTTCTTTTTTTTTTTGGGGGGGGGGGTCTTGTTATCTTATGAGCGTGTTTTGCGTTAAAATAACACCTACATGTAGTATAGAAAATAATAACCAGTATCATATATATATAAACATATTTTTTTTTTTGCCTTAGCTTCTGATAAAACACCACTGGAACATCCCGATCTCATGAGAGTGAGACATCTGTCATTTATAAAGGGTACAATCAAACCTTGCTTAAAACCACCAGCTAAAAAACAGGACGGATCTGGAAGTATAGCATCACTGAGTTACTCACGAGGCCGAGGTAATTTATTATATTTTCAGTAAAAACTAAAAGTATAAAAGGGAGTATTTTTTTTAAAAATGGTTTCATATTTTGACTCGTATCGAGTGAGGGCATATTATTGTATGCAATTTGTCTTAATCAATATTTTTAAGGCAAGACTAGACATTTCCAATGACATGGCATTTTGGATTTTTTTTGTAGGCGCCGACAATTTTATCGTAAATTACAAAAGTGAGAAACCACAAGTATTGTTTAAATAAAGGAAAAACGTTATAAAAATTTTCTTAAAGAAAATCGAAACTCACAGTGAAACTACATTGTGAAAAAAAGAATAGTTGCTAGAACATATTATAAAACTTTGAAGTTATTTTTTCGATATTGGCATTATACATTTGGAAACGTCTACATTTTCTATTGTCATTTTAGTGCAAAGATTCGTTTCAAAAGGCTCAGGTAAATAAGCAAAACTGTTATGGTAATTTACATATACATGTAGGCTAGTTGTCTTGACAATGTTCAATAGTTCTTAGCATTCTAGATGTTACCGTAACTACATATGTATATGGTAATGTATTGCTTGCATGCATAATACTCCACTGTATCTGGTCAATCCCCAGTCTGATTAAAATATAACCTCTCAGCGCTCCCGTTTCCTGATGTCTTTCTTAAATTTAAAAAAAGAATGTTTTGATAATGGATATGTTTTATATTGTGATAACTATTGCAGCTATTTATTTCGAAAACCCATCATGCTAATGAACAACCTAGACAGCTGGTTCTTTAAAAAAGACATAGACAAAACACATAAAAAGCTAACTCACAAGACATATCAGAAAAGCGTTGAGAGGTTTGATTTTTACCAGACGGGTCTATCCCATTATATGTTTCTAGTAGTTATTTTACATTACACGTGCTTTGTTTTTTATTATATATCATCACGTTGTTTTATAAATGTTCCGTTTCATTTGTAAATTATGTGCTGTTTGCTATTGTTTTTGTTTTTTAAATAATACAAAACGGCTCTCAGAAAGCGGAAACTTTTGGTATGTTTGATAACTGTTTTATAAAAGTATATCCGAGGCAGTTCTTGTTCCTTATATACCTATATGGAGTTATTTTCTTTCAGAACGACAGGTCATTCTTTTTCAGAATCAACCCGGACGATACCATGTTTCAATGAAATATGCTCAAAGGCATAAAATAATAACCTGTGTGAGGTCATTATTTTCCTTGATAAAAATGCAATCTATAATTTACTTCAAATTTGCATTCGTCTGATAGTTTTTTGTTACCGGTTTGCATGGAAATTTATATTTTAAAGTTCAATCGATGATAGATGTAAAAGAAACCTGCATTGCCCGCATTATAATTTTAGAAACAAATAACGCGTGAAGTTTTGTTAATTTATCGCTACAATAAAGAAACATTTAATTATCATATATGTGCGATGAATATTAATATAGACTTTTATAAAGAAATAGCCAGATTTAACATATTGGTGTGTTAGATTTTGAGTCACACTCAATAGGTTGGTTGATTTTTGGTTGCTTGCTTAACGTCCAGTGGCATATATTTCATGCATATTCAGGACGATAAACGCTGAATAGGAAATCATACTGTGACCTACATGTATTTATTATCATCTTTGTGTCAGTTCTTAACTTTTTAAAATTTATGTATACCTTCTACTCTATCAAATGATCAACTAATAAGATAATCTTATATTCTATTGAATAACATTAACCTAACTCAGAAAAGGGTCGGGTGCGGAGGGTATATAATTATATCCTGATTATCTGTTAATAAATTGTATTGCTATTCAAAAGACTATTATCGAATGGTAACAATACATTTATGTCTTACTTCATGCAGTTACAGTAATATTTTTATTGTGTATGGGTAATATTTTTTAAAAGGTTTATATCTAGATTTACTAGTGAGTTTTATTTCACATTCTAAATGTGCCGTAGGGCGTAATAAAACCTGAACGCATTAGAAAGGAATATCCCACTTTAGTGTTGTCGGTAATATAGGATACTAAATTTTGCAAATCTTTATAAAAAATAATATTTTTTAACTGTATATAAGTCAGATAATGCATATTTTAAGGTTTTTCTTTTGGGGTGTTCTACGACAAGAAAAACCTTAACATATGCATTACCTATAACATATTCTCTTTGCCAGTTTATCTATTCTAATTCAATTACTATATGCAACAATAGTACAAGGGCAGAGTTGTTGTATACAAAATTGTATTTAGAGAAATGTAACTAAAGTCAAAATACAGACATTTTCTTCTGAACCAACTTGTGCATGTGTCAGATGCGAGTTTAGATATAGAGAATTATAAGATTCTAATGGATACATTGACCAACATTGAAGCATAAAAGCAGACTGAATTATATAAAACATCATACAATAATTATTTATTTGGAGGTTTAGATATTTCAGTTGCAAAAGGAATTTCTAGACAAACATTTACTATAGAAAGATTTCTGGTTTCCTATTGTTACATGTAGTTTTTCCGTTTATAGACGGTGGTGTATTTTCGGTCCCTTCCTGTTGTGTGTATAATATTTAACTTGTTGGCTATGTCCGTGTCTGAAGTGTTTTTAAGTTGTCTACTCTTTGGCTATGTCCGTGTCTGAAATGTTCTTTAGTTGTCTACTCATTGGCTATGTCCGTGTCTGAAATGTTCTTTAGTTGTCTACTCGTTGGCTATGTCTGTGTCTGAAATGTTCTTTAGTTGTCTACTCATTGGCTATGTCCGTGTCTGAAATGTTCTTTAGTTGTCTACTCATTGGCTATGTCCGTGTCTGAGGTGTTCTTTAGTTGTCTACTCGTTGGCTATGTCCGTGTCTGAGGTGTTCTTTAGTTGTCTACTCGTTGGGTATGTCCGTGTCTGAGGTGTTCTTTAGTTGTCTCCTCATTGGCTATGTCCGTGTCTGAAATGTTCTTTAGTTGTCTACTCGTTTGTTATGTCCGTGTCTGAAGTGTTCTTTAGTTGTCTACTCGTTGGCTATGTCTGTGTCTGAAATGTTCTTTAGTTGTCTACTCATTGGCTATGTCCGTGTCTGAAGTGTTCTTTAGTTGTCTACTCGTTGGCTGTGTCTGTGTCTAAAATGTTCTTTAGTTGTCTACTCATTGGCTATGTCCGTGTCTGAAATGTTCTTTAGTTGTCTACTTGTTGGCTATGTCCGTGTCTGAAATGTACTTTAGTTGTCTACCCATTAGCTATGTCCATGTCCGAAGTGTTCTTTAGTTTCTACTCATTGGCTATGTCCGTGTCTGAAATGTTCTTTAGTTGTCTACTCGTTGGATATGTCTGTGTCTGAAATGTTCTTTAGTTGTCTGCTCATTGGCTATGTCCGTGTCTGAAGTGTTCTTTAGTTGTCTACTCTTTGGCTTAGTCCGTGTCTGAAATGTTCTTTAGTTGTCTACCCATTGGCTATGTCCGTGTCTCAAGTGTTCTTTAGTTGTCTACTCATTGGCTATGTCCGTGTCTGAAGTGTTCTTTAGTTGTCTACTCGTTGGCTATGTCCGTATCTGAAATGTTCTTTAGTTGTCTACTCGTTGGCTATGTCCGTGTCTGAAATGTTCTTTAGTTGTCTACTCATTGGCTATGTCTGTGTCTGAAATGTTCTTTAGTTGTCTACTCATTGGCTATGTCCGTGTCTGAAATGTTCTTTAGTTGTCTATTCCTTGGCTATGTCTGTGTCTGAAATGTTCTTTAGTTGTCTACTCATTGGCTATGTCCGTGTCAGAAATGTTCTTTAGTTGTCTACTCGTTGGCTATGTCTGTGTCTGAAATGTTCTTTAGTTGTCTACTCATTGGCTTTGTCCGTGTCTGAAATGTTCTTTAGTTGTCTACTCGTTGGCTTTGTCCGTGTCTGAAATGTTCTTTAGTTGTCTACTCGTTGGCTATGTCTGTGTCTGAAATGTTCTTTAGTTTCTACTCATTGGCTATGTCCGTGTCTGAAATGTTCTTTAGTTGTCTGCTCATTGGCTATGTCCGTGTCTGAAGTGTTCTTTAGTTGTCTACTCGTTGGCTATGTCCGTGTCTGAAATGTTCTTTAGTTGTCTACTCGTTGGCTATGTCTGTGTCTGAAATGTTCTTTAGTTTCTACTCATTGGCTTTGTCCGTGTCTGAAATGTTCTTTAGTTGTCTGCTCATTGGCTATGTCCGTGTCTGAAGTGTTCTTTAGTTGTCTACTCGTTGGCTTAGTCCGTGTCTGAAATGTTCTTTAGTTGTCTACCCATTGGCTATGTCCGTGTCTGAAGTGTTCTTTAGTTGTCTGCTCATTGGCTATGTCCGTGTCTGAAGTGTTCTTTAGTTGTCTACTCGTTGGCTATGTCCGTGTCTGAAATGTTCTTTAGTTGTCTATTCCTTGGCTATGTCTCTGTCTGAAATGTTCTTTAGTTGTCTACTCATTGGCTATGTCCGTGTCTGAAATGTTCTTTAGTTGTCTACTCGTTGGCTATGTCTGTGTCTGAAATGTTCTTTAGTTGTCTACTCATTGGCTTTGTCCGTGTCTGAAATGTTCTTTAGTTGTCTACTCGTTGGCTTTGTCCGTGTCTGAAATGTTCCTTAGTTGTCTACTCATTGGCTATGTCCGTGTCTGAAATGTTCTTTAGTTGTCTACTCGTTGGATATGTCCGTGTCTGAAGTGTTCTTTAGTTGTCTACATTATCTTAGATCGTCAGTACATGTACATAGGCAATCATGACTCATCTCCTAATTGTATATTGTCTAATAGAAGTTGAAGTATTACCTTGTTAAGCCGATTTGAAAGTCTTAAATTATAATCTATTTACAATACGTATGTCTAAGACTTAAAGACCACGGTTAATATATACTAGTACTAATAATCATAATTAATTTTCAGTAACTGTTGACATGTATATACAACCAGATATAGTGACATAATTTATGTTTTATTTTTAGTTGTATTAATTTTACAAGCATTATAAATACGCAGTTGAAATTCATAATCAAATAAGGAAATAAGTCAACGATCAAAAACGAGAAAGCTACATGTACCAACGAAAAAAAATATAGATGAGATATACTAGTACATATACTTACCATAATGTTGTATTGATGGTTTAGCTGCGTCTTTTGGCTATTTCGGTTCGTAATTCTTATACATCCTCGGCTTTCAAATATTTAGTTTTTAACGTTCCTGAACGTTCATCAAGAAATAATCTACATGTATCAATAATTCAATATTCAATTAACAATTAGCAATAATTTCGCACTTCAACTGTTCAGGATAAAAGTAAAATAAAACATTTTAAATTGGTCTATTTGTTAACAATTTGACCAGGAAAGTCCCAAACTCAAGTAGCTAGACCAGTGCAAAATCGTTATTTTCTTATAGTATTAGACTCATCGATAATGATCTCTATATATATTTAACTACATCAAGTTTCAAAGGTTTCGTGAAAAGTCTGAAAATATTTTATTTTCAGAATCTGACAGCGATATGAATGACGACATATTTGAAACCGCCTCTGTAAGATCGGAAGATATCTTTCTGTCATCAGAACAAAAACAACAGAAAAATCAGTCTAGCTTGTTGTAAGTATGTATATATATTTATTTTGTATGTATAGGGCTAACATACATGTATTAAAACTTGTGTTTCGGGGCTAACCAATGCTCCTGCCTTCTACCTAATGCAAAGGACCGTCATTCCATGGAAATTTGTTTATAATCGGAACGAACCACTAATCTCAATTTACAACTCTGCATAATACAAAATTAGTATAACCAAAAAATCCAAACAATATTATAGGTTTAATGAATGGGTGTTTTTATAATGGCCCTGTAATTTGTCCAAAATCTGTAATGATGGTCGAGGAAGTCTGTAATGGCCCGAGGCACCGTTGAGGGCCATTACAGTGATCCGACGCCATTATTACTGACCGAGGACATATATGTAACAGGGCCTTTACAAAAACACCCATTGCTTAATACATTTATTAACTAACTGTACAAAAGTGTATGATTGTGTTGCTGACAACTTGATGCTCTTACTCTTAAAATGACAGTTTAATTTAATCACCATGATTAAGCTTTAAATATACCAAATATCCAAGATATTAAGTTGAAAGAAGTTATTTATTGAAAAACAGAATGAACAGTGACCCTTTGATATGTTATTTTATGTTTGTTGCTGGATACTAAATTATATTGAATACAAAAATGTATTATACTCTTTACAACTTAATTTTATTAACTTTATTATAAACCCTAACTGGGCTTAATACAGAAAAACTGGGTATCAATACAGGGCCATTACAGAAAAACAGGGCCATTACAAAAAAAACAGGGCCCTTACAGAAAATATCTTATTCTTAATAAACAGTCATTTTTGGCAATACTATACTTATAAAAAAAGAAGATGTGGTATGATTGCCAATGAAACAACTATCCACAAAAGACCAAAACGACACAAACATCAACAGTTATAGGTCACCGTACGGCCTTCAACAATGAGCAAAGCCCACACCGCATATAGTCAGCTATAAAAGGCCCCTATAAGACAATGTAAAACAATTCAAGTTTTAGTTGGTTAATAAATTAAAGAAATCAATGCTCCTTGTGGTCATATTGTTTGAGTGTTAAAATGTTGTCCGACGATCAAATTGTATGAAGCGTGAAAATCTTCGTTCAGGGGGTTATAGTGTTTTTATTTGACCTTCCATCAGTCAGTGTATCATGCAGTAACTCCCTTGTTTTCTTCAAGACATCTTCTTCATCTTAGTCGGATCCTGTGCAAACTAGGATGCAGCTTTACATTTTAGTCCAAATAATTATGACGTCTTGAAAGGCTATTATAATTTTTTTCTTTGACGCCTTACAAGAAAAAAATTATAATAGCCTTTCAAGACGTCATAATTATTTGGACTACTTTACATTTATAAAAACCGCGGATGAATTCTAATATCAGAAAGACATAAACAAATCTTTCCGAAGAGAGGAGGAAGTTTACAATAATCTAATATCTGAGAATACACCTGAACGTTTAATGTATTTATTTTTTTGTGTCCCATTTATGGTCATTATATTTTTTGGTCTGTGCATCCGTTCCTTCGTTCGTTCGTTTGTGTGTCCGTTCGTTCGTCCGTTTGTCCTGTTTCAGGTTAAAGTTTTGGGTCTAGGTAGTTTTTGATGAAGGTGAAGTTCAATCAACTTGAAACTTAGTACATGTACATTTGTTACCTTTGATATGATCTTCCTAATTTTAATGCCATATTTGAGTTTTGATCGCAATATCACGGTCCACTGCACATAGAAAATGATATTGCGAAATTGGCATCCGTGTTCTAAGGTTGAATTTGCGTAGTTAAAGTGCGAAAAAAACTACTGCTGTATTTAAGAAATAATTCCTTCGTGTCATGCTCTATGCTCATTTTAACATGGGTAGGCATTATATTTGTCGATATTTTACACTGAGCGTTAGCGAGATGTAAAATGTGGTCAAATATAATGCCTTCCCATGTTAAAATGAGCATAGAGCATGACACGAAGGAATTATTTCGATTCTAATAGGAAAAAACAGTATTTTTATAGGTCGAAGCGTACGAAAATACCGTAAAAATGTTTGGCTTTTCCCATTCCCTCCCCGATGAGTCTATGCATTACATTTTCATATTTGATTAGTTTAAAAACTACGAGCAGGTTAAATATATGTTGTTTTATAAAAATATATAATAAAAGTTTATGCTAACTGCTTAAATGTATACATTTTAAAGGATAACGATGAAAATAACGTTAATATACACAGTAAGTTTGTGCGCATGTGTCAAACATATTTTTTATGCTCATTAGAACACGGCTTTGTTTACAAAGCGTAATAAGGACGTCATATTAGAATCTGAATTTAATCATATACGGGTATCATCACGAAACAGCATGTATTATTGTATTATCGCTATTTTGTACATTTTTCCTTTGATCATTTATTGTGATAATTCAAATCATGCTACTCGCTTGAGATGGAATATTATCGCTAGAAACTAAGAACTCACGAGGCTTTGCTAATGAAATGGTCATGAAACTGACAACATCGTCAAATGTAAAATAGCGATAAACAGATTATCATTGGTGATCTCAACTCGATTGCTCGATCTCGTTGAGATAACCAACGATAATCTATAATTCTGCGCAACCTTTTCTCACAGTAAACTTGACCTAGTTCTGTAATTGTCTGAAACATGCATGTTATTTATAACTATATTTTAATTGTCTTAGAATCAAATGCACTTTGGTTTATATTCAAAGGCGTTCACCGACAAAATAACCATATTTAGTCAAATAATGTAAAAAAAATATTTCATATGATTTCAGGGACAGTTTTGTCTTGATCCTAAGCGGTCTGTATGGTATTTTGCTTGTTGTGATTGGTTCTGTCGTTCCTATTGCAGAAACTTTTGTTCATTCCTATGTTAGACATATCACCTTTGAGGTAAAATATACATTCTGTAATAATTGAATGGTATAAGATACGTTTGATGAAATAAGTACAATTTGAAAGTTAATTCCATTTTTTATATTCAAATAATTTTTATGTTTTGATAAATTAAATCAAGTTATGCCCTCAATTTGCATGAAATACTTGCTACTGGACGTAAAATAGAATTATAAACTTTTGATTTTCGGTTATTTTACACAGACAACATTCGTTTTATTTCAATAAATATGAAATTTCTAACAACAATTTTTGTACAATTAGATAATTAGTAAGCATTATGCAATATTCATATATTGGGGGTGGGGGGGTGGGGGATTCCATGATGCCGTTGAGACAAATATGCACGTCACGTGCTTTTGTGGTATGTTGTTGGTTTTATTTTTTATATATCTTATTTAACTGTGTACATATTCTCTAACTGTTTGTCAGACAGTTAATTGTACATTGTAACTTTGATATTTCAAGAACAGATACATGTAACTGTTTTATGGTTTATATGACGCATTATGAATACAGCGGTGCATTTAATACACTTACAAATCGTTGCATGCAAATGAACATAAAAGCGGATTGATAGGCTGATTTCAACTACTTTCTTCCCAAAAATAGATGAAATCAAAGTGTTTAAATGTGACGCAATGAATACATTTTGTAAGTCCACATAAGAATATATAAAGTCAATCAGTAACTCTTTTATTTTTAGTGGGACAATTCCGTTGTCAAAGTGAATCGAATAATCATGCATTTTAAAACTTTCATAGTGTGTGTACATGTAGTTAATTTTATATGACTTTTTTGTAATATTCCGCGCCTGAAGTGAATCCATAACTATACAAATGGATAATAAGTTTTTTTTTTTATTTGTAGGTATTTTACATATATCTGTATGCAGTCAGTATCTGCTTTATTATCTATATATACATGTTCCTTCTGCACGATTCTCCCGTAGCTGTTGGTAATCTCAAAAGAAGTTTGAGTGAGCGAGGCAAAAAACGTCTGGGACCATCATCTCCAGATACTGAAAATTGTCTGCCAGATACCTGGAGTCAGATCTCACGCAGTAAACGACGAAAAATTACTTTTAACAACACAATGAAACAAAGTGCTGCAAGTTTTTATCTTCGACTTGGTGCAGTGGGTAATGTATCTATTAATTGTGCAGTAGAAAAACATACATTTGTACCAATACAACTATCCAATGTCCCAAGGTATTCTTACTACGATCTGACTATCTTCCATTTTATTTTCTGGTTTGGTAATTATAACATCAGCCAATTACATGTTGTAAGATACAATCTTTAATTGTTGATAAATTGTATTGATCCGACAAAAAAACCCAGAGGAATCAAAACGTTTTTTTTAAAACAGAAAGTAGATCGTTTTTATATCCGTCAAAGCGATCACGGTAATGTTTCCAACAATGAGAAAATCAAGAACAAATATTATAGTAAGCTATGAAGGCCTCGACATGATAAATGTTTAAATTTGTACAAAACAATATAAAATGAAATAAACCAAAATAAGATATAATACAGCAACAAAAAACTTCCACTTAATCTAACTTCAGAACCGTAGCTCTTATGTTATTTTTCAACTTTTTGAGGACCAAAGGGCCATAGACAGTCCGCAAATAGTAAAAAAATGACATGTTGACCCAAGAGCTACGATTCCGCAGCTACCACTGAATCTTGACTAGTAATAGACACATTTATTTCTACTTCTTGTATTTCCTACCAAAATTTTCAATTTCATTTGCATTTTCAAAGTACTGCTCTCCCTTTCCAATGTTAAACAAAACAACATCAAAATCGTAACGTTCATTTTGTTCTTGCTGTAAAAATCTGTGATTCGTGCATTGAATGTTAATATTTATATCTGTTTCAGTGTTTGGAATAGGTTGTATGATATTAGAGGGTCTATACAATGTTAATATCTATCTCTATTTCAGTGTTTGGAATAGGTTGTATGATACAAGAGGGTCTATACAATGTTAATATATATCTCTATTTCAGTGTTTGGAATAGGTTGTATGATATTAGAGGGCCTATGCATTGTTAATATCTTTATCTATTTCAGTGTTTGGAATAGGTTGTATGATATTAGAGGGTCTATACATTGGACAGCTCCTGGAGATATCACATTCTAACGATCCATGTGCTGCCTGGAGTATGATTATCAGACCTGTCCTGAAACCATGCTTTACCTTTTCACAATTATTCTTCATTTTCAGAAACTCAAAGGTGAGCGATAGAATTGCATTGGTGGGGGGGGGGTCCGGGGGTTGGAACCCCCCTTTCTGGGCCGATCAAGCATTGGAATGGTAGAACATAGCTGGAACCCCCATTTTTTAAAATGGCTGGATCCGCCCCTGAATTGAGGATGGAAATGGGGAATACGTCAAAGAGACAACAATCCGAACAAACAGCACACAACAGCCGAAGGCAACTAATGGGTCTTCTACGCAGCGAGAAAATCCCGCACCCGGAGCTGGTCCTCAGCTACATTTTCTTTCAGGTAGACCTTTATTTCAGGAACTGTCATTGTTTTTAACACACTTGTGACACAGAGGTAAATAATCAGTGTTACTTAGAAGCTGAAAATATATTAATGAGAAACGGTGACAAAAACGTACCCAAAAGACTTTTAAGAGTTCTGTCCCTTAACTCAGGTTTACTTATGTAAAAGGAAAACAAATTAGACAAACATATGATTATAGTGTTTCCATACATGTTGTTCATGGCGGGGTTTATGCCTCTGTCGTAGCTGAGGCGGAGGGGTAATATCCATGTCTATCCGTCCTTTCGTCCCGAACACCCCAAAAACTTGTTTCTGTTCTCTAACTTTAATTTGCCTCAACCGATGTTATAAAACTTATTAAAAAATAATGCTTTTTACCAGAAAACATAGATCAAGTTCATAGTTAGGTTTGTTTGTAAGCCACCTACCAAAACCAATAACAACAACCACATAGTTACATGAAGGTCGTGTCACTTTTCCGTTCATGAGTTATGCCCCTTTACAAATATAGAAATCGTTTGATTTTTCGTTTCCACTCTATAACTTTATCTAGCCTCAACAAAATGTCGTGAAACCTATACATAATGCTTATTTAATATCACAAAACACGGATCAAGTTTACAATGGTTGGCGTCACTTTTACTATTCTGTTCCTGAGTTGAGGCCCTTTGTAAATTGACATTGCTAAATATATTGTGTCCTTTCTCTAACTAAGGTTTGCCCTCAGCAAATGTAATGAAACATATACAATGCTTTTTATCAGTTAAATAAGGTTTTAACCTCATCTTGAATACTGCATCTGTATGGTTGATTCAACACTTACGTACTTCCTGGGCGGGACGGGTATCAACATTCATCAGTGAGCAGTAGCTTTCAGTTTCGTTAAAATATTGATACCCTTAGCCTGTTACCTGCACGCGCGTACGACAAAATTAATTTTAAACATGCTAATTAAGGAATAAAACATAAAATATGTGTTTAAAAAATTAGTCATTTAGTATTGTATATTTCTAAATATGCAATGTATTAAATTTTTACCTATAATGCAAGTTTGTTCTGTTCATACATGGACTGTCATACAAGTGAGAGGTTTAGCTAGCTTTTAAGCCAGGTTTAATCCACTTTTTTCTACATAGAAAAAGGCATAATTGTACTAAGCCCGGAATATGACAGTTGTTTTCCATTCGTTTGATGTGTTTGGGCTTTTGATTTTGTCATTTGATTAGGGACTTTCCGTTCAGAATTCTCCTCGGAGTTCAGCATTTTTGTGATTTCACCTTTTACATATTACAGATGGTTGTGTATAAAGCTCGATCAATAGCAAGATTTGGCTTTATGCACATGGCTGCAACAAACATCTGTAGTTGGTTCAGATCTATTGTCATGGAAACATTGCAGTCCTTTGCAGAAACAATCGCAGAACAGAGACTGCAGAAACTAAAGCTTGAGCAAGGTAACTATAACGGTATGTAAATATATAGGGATTGTAAATATATAGGGATTATGAATATAGGAATTGTCAATATAGGGATTGTAAATATATAGGGATTTTAAATATAGGGATTGTAAATATAGGGATTGTAAATATAGGGATTGAAAATGTGGGGATTGTAAATAAAGGGATTGTAAATATGGGGATTGTAAATATGGGTTTTGTAAATATGGGGATTGTTAATATAGGGATTGTAAATATAGGGAAAGCAGTGGCGGATCCAGGGCTTACGGGGACTAGAACTTTCCCTTTTATTTTGAACGATCAATGTATTTAAATGGACATAAAGTATGAACACACTCTTTTTATCCTGAGTTGGGAACCTCTTTTTACAAATGGCTGGATCTGCCCCTGTGATAGTACCATACAAATTAAATATAATCATTCTCTTTAACACACACTATACCGGCTAAATATATCAGTCAGTAAAAGAAGTTGCATGTGGCTGATTTATGAAGGACTTGTGCACGTAGACCTCCAACATGGCAACAACAACAAAAATAACTCTGCTGATATTGCGTGACCGTAAACTGTGTAGTATACATGTAGTATACACAAGTAACATCAAAAATAAAATTTCAAGTTTAAGAAATACTTGCTGTTGAAAATATTAATTGCAATCAGTATGAGTCCTTATACATATATGTTTATAGTATATATCTGCTGTTACAAATGTATATTTTACTTGTTTTTAATTCACTCATATAATCAAAGCTTTCTTTAAAGCAACATCGATTTTAATCATATCTTAAGTACAAAAATATCATCCAACAGTATTACAATTTCTCTGTGTATATATACTCTGACAAAATATATGTTAGTACAATAAAAAAAAATATACACCTTTTAAGGTCAATGTACAGTAAATGGGCTATGTCATAATTTTTGTCAAAGACTCCTATTGATTATTTTCCATTATTAAAACGGTTATTTATGAATGAACAACATATCTTTGTGGTTTATTCCTTGAATGCCAACCCGACAATTTACCTGTAAAATTATGTTGGCGTTCAAGGAATAGGTGCAAGTAGTTATCACAACAAAAGTGCATGCTTATCAAAACAATTATGATACTAATTTAACAAATAGATAAATACAGGTAGCTAAATATAGTTCATGTTTGTTAAGTTATAAAAAATCATATTTTGCTGCTCCTGCTTGAACAAATATGGATTCTCTTAAAATGAAACTTTCAAAAGTGTTGCATCACAAAGTCAGGACTGTAAGGATTCCAGTTTACACAAATTCTACAATAGACTCTTTGGACTTTGAAGGTGTTTTTCTTCAATATTTCTATAGTTGTGTGTGCTGTAATATCCTTCCATATTGCTGATTAAATTTCTTGAAACTTTGTATATGTGTTTGATTACTATTTTTATTTCAGTTTGTTCAGGATACTTTTCTTGGTTATACAATTACACTTTTTTTTTTATTGTAAGTGATTCCTAAAAAAAAGATCATCTGAATTCTTTTTAGCATATTTCATGAAATTTTTGAAACTTTTTGTAGAGTTTCCCGCTTAGAAGTTATCAAATAACCTTAATTATTTTTTTAATTTCATTATTTGTACAACTGAAATCTTCATATAGTTTATATTAAATAATAAAATATTTAAATTGATATGGAACTAAACAAATCACTTATAACCTTTATTTAGTTTAAATAATTTTATTAAACTAAAATATCATTATTTTTTCAATATTTCTAATGTTAATATTAACATATATTCATTCCAAACATATTTTTTTTTATTTAAAGTAATGAAACATTTTAATTTTCTTTATTTCTTTAAATTCATAATAATTTTACCCCTAAAATTTTCTATTATTCCTTACGAGAAAGTGATAAAATGTTGCATTTCTCTAAAGTTCATTAATTATTTTTAACAGTTAAATACTTATAAAAACACCTATTGTTATTATATAAACATCTATTGAAATATTTTTGTTGGCATTCAAGGAATAGGTACCATATAAAATGTTGGCATTCGAGGAAGACACCATCTTTGTAATAAATTTATGGATTTGTTATTTAGAGATTTGATTATCTAACGACAATTCAAGGACATCTTTGTCATTTTTATACAGGTGCTTTCTATGAAAACGTTCACCTATTTTTTGAAAATTTCCTTCAGTAATATTTCAGAAAATATTTAAGAGATAAAAATATTATTCAATTTTTGGATATCCAGCTAAAGTTTAACAACTCAAGGTTATATGCATTTTTTTACCAAAATCTACGACTCCTATTTCCTGTACTCTTACCACAGGCACTCAGTCTTGTCTCATTTTTTTTCTCTATTTACCTTAATTCAACACTGTGTTATATATCAAGGTATATATCGACCGAAAAATTATGAGACAAGTGCCTATAACCCTGACCTTGAAATAAAATAGAAAACTATTGCTACAATGTAAGTTTGCACTTATCGTCCGCGATAATCATTCCATTGGCCTATTGAACAATAGTGTCAATTTAATCTGCATAAAATATCATCCTAATTCTATACTAGTATCAAATGTGTAAGTTACTTGTCCTGCTACTAACCATCACTGTATAAAATAGTAGTATTTTTTTTATGTTAATTTTTAAGACTTTATTCCAGAATCCAGCAACATGACCGATGTGAGTCACCAATCTATTCATATCAGACTTCCGCTTACTGAGTTTTCCTGTCGCTACAGTAACATGATAGGAGGGATGTTAATGAATTTCAGTCATTATCTTTATCCATTCTGTATAGAATATAGCGTCATTTGTGCAGGTTAGTGCATAGTTGTTGTTTTTTTTGTTTTTATCTAAATCGAGGTAAATTCTTCAGCAGAACTTCTTTAAGTGGGACTGTTATGTAACAGGTCAGTCACCTTCACTAATTTGGGTAAATGGCACTCCTAGTCAATCGAACTTGGAATCGGAATGTACAAATGTAACTGTGACAAGCATGGTTCGAAGTCAAAATATAAGTGCTGACATGACAATTATACAAAAAATGAACTGCTTAGACAGCACGACAAACGGCGCCCCTAATATCATTTGAAAATGATTATTTTAATATTTTTTTCTTCTTTTTTTTTAGGAATTTTATATGTCATGTGGAAAAACATAGGAGTGAAAGAGAAACTGGTTATCAGTGAATCGGAAGACAAAGAAGAAAACCGACAGAGACATAAAATGAGCGTGGATTGTTCGGGTTCCAGTAGAGGACTTTTTCTAGGAATATTTGTGTTCGTTGGCATGGTTTGTAGTATGATCGTGTTTTACGTCATCAGTAAGCATGACCCGGATGCAAAACATACCGCCATTATTGTACATTCAACAGAAATCATCATATTGTCTTTTGCAATGGCGGCAATTATTGGTGCGGCAGTGAGCATGCGCAATCTTCATTTTATTTGGAAGACAAAAGATATGCTTGAAGAGACACTAATTTTAGTATCAATGACGGGACTGTACATGTTTTCAATGTTTAGTTTAATCTCAGCGTTCTTTTACAAAGACACAACTAAAGGTGTTTTAATGATTATCGTTCATATCTTGATGATATGTGTTGCGACTGCGCAAACTATTTTTATGATTTTTGGATTACGATTATCTGCGAAAAATGTGAATCATGTTAAATCAAAACCAGGAAGAGAGTTTGTTACATTCTTATTATTGTGTAACTTTTCTTTATGGTTTATTGCGACGTTTGAAATTCAAAAAGCAGGACATAATCCGCAACAACTGGAGTTTTATGGCGCAAAAGCATGGACTATTTTCACGCATATCTCCGTACCACTAGGAATATTTTATTTCTTTCATTCTACTGTTTGCTTATCCCACATTTGGAAACATGCTTGGAAATTCAAAAAATTCAGCAAAATATGAATAACAAAAACAATTATACTTGTTTATAAAAAAAACTGGAGCATTTTATAGAAATATATATTTTTACGTTATATACCGTATTATGCTTCCTTTATGGTGTACCGTATCATGCTTTCTCTAGTGTACCGTATTATACTAGATTACCGCGCGTGTATGCTATAGTTTACAGTAGACTATACACCAACGTTAGTCTCACTCTTGTATATTGAATCGTACTTGTATATTACATGTATATTTAATGTCACTTTTTAAAAATTAACAATATTAACTTTATAAGGTGTTATCTTTCACGTTTGAAATAATAACATTTTGTAATGTTTGTGTCGTTTATAGCCTACTTATATTCACCGTATTAACAGTAACGGTTTGAGTAAGCTAATTGTTGAAAATCGTTTGCGTTTTATCATACGAAAACGTGAAAGATAAAAATATGTACAAACCCATATGAATCAAAACAAATTGAATAATAGAAACCAATCAACGACATCAACTGTGCAGTTATGTCTCATTTATCTATATCTGAGTTGCTTAATGTGTTCTATATAAAAATAAGAAGATGTGGTATGAGGGTCATTGAGACAACTTTCCATCCAAGTCCAATTATTGGTCAAATCATACGACTTTCAACACGGAACCTAAGCTCACACCGAACAGCGAGCTAAAATTATCTGAAAACAACGTGAATCCCCTAAAATCAAACAAAACTTTTGTCAGCACGCGAGAGAACAAAACTCACGCGAGAGAACAAAACTCGCTGGTAGATTAATCACTTATTTCAAAAGTGGATAACTAAAATATAGATGTTAGAATTTCTCTACGATGATTCCTGTCTAGAAAGTATCAAATGATAAAATGATGTAAAATAACAGATATTTAAGGGAAAAACTATTTTCTATAGTTTCAGCAACCTATGGATTACGAGGATAAGTCTCATCGCAAATATATGATTGATAATTGCTGTCAGTAAAATTGCCTTGTTACATTTCTATGGACAATGAAGCATTTCGAGCATGTTTTCAACAACACTCATGAATCAGGTTGAATGGATTTCATGCTGACATGTTGGCAAAAAGCATAAGGTGTTATTCTACAATTTATTGACAAAAATACATAATAATTGAATATTCAATACAACGGCGTAGAAACTTCTCAGTTTTTACAAACGCCATGTGATTTCAGTCCGCTGCATTACCGTATAAGTGTGTATATCCCCTGCATTACCGTATAAGTATGCGTAAAATGCTTACTAACAATAATGAAAAAAATACCCGTAAAAACATTTTCCTGATTAAAGGAGCAGTAAGAAGTTTTTTTAGTAGAATGAGAAAATCCTAAAACAGGACTGACTACTCTCTGGATTAATTGAAAATATTTGATGCGTCATTGTGTTTGTACATTACGATTGGTCGAAACAACGCAGGTCAAAACGACCTATTTGAGTACATTGAGAGTGTGTCCTGCAGTAAAATTTCTGAACTTATGGTTCGCATTATAAATGTCAAGTTCATTTGTTATATAATCTTATATAATGAAACTGCTATGTTTATGTAAATAATAGCAATTTTATATCAAGGGCAAAACGTAACGAAAGACTTCCTGCAGATTCTTAAATTCTAACTTACAAATATATGTTTACGCCGCTTTTATGTAGAACACTACACTGACAAATGAAAAACATCCAAGTTCAAATTACAATCATACAGTGAAACTTCATCGGTTTGTAAAAAACGTCATTTGGTTTCACAGTCTATTTGATTGTTAACTTAACATATGTTTTATACGCAATCTATTAGTGTTTGTAGAATTTTGTCAATGTTTATCATTACAAGTAAATTCTTTATTTTTTCAGTGCCTATTTGTATGCTGTTTAAAGTTACAAAAACAAAAATTACGAGTTGACGAAAAAAAACTAATCGCACTAGTAAATTTCTAAAATTGAAAATTAAACCTTAATCAATATAATATGCTGTAGTTTCTTTTTTCAACGCGGTTATGGGATTTGTCACGAACTGTTTCAAAGACGCAATACAATTCACTGTGTTAAGTTTACAGACAACATGAATTAATTATAAGAAGAATGGCAGCTACAAGACTAAGAGCACCACTGGCTACGTCTAGTCCAAATGACCAACTAAGGGTTGTTGCAGCTGTGTAGTAATCCATCCACTTCACTCCGTAAACAGTTGCTCCAGCAATAATTGCTCCGACTGAAATAGTGCAAAGTGAGTCATCAAAGAAAGTTAGCATAAACATGAACAGAAACAGATGCGTTTAGATATGACATAATTTGGGTTTGACTTATTTCCCTTTGACCGCCATTTCATATCTAGGTATTTGATTGTTTCATTTTAATGTGACTAACCTAATTGAATAATAGTTATACAAATAAGTCTGTAAAGAGATCCTTTCTAGAAAAGGGTGTTGAATCAAGCAATTCTGAACGAAAGAATCAAGTAAACAACTTATGAAGTGTAGCGCTTGATATAACTTGCAAATTGAATTTGACTGATTTACTAAGGAATATGTGCACATAGAGCTATCATATGGCAACGAAAGGGAAGTAACTCTTGTTCAAATAATGTCAAGCTCGGTAACTTTTTAGAGAAAATACATAATTACAGACAACTGAATACTTGCAAAAACATGCAAAGTTCAACGTTTGAATATCAAGTACAATACAATCAAGCTCTAAATCGACAATATCTTTAAAAAAAAATAAACTAAATCGATCGGAATACATGTATGCGTGAAATACTTGCCACTGGCATTGAAGTTGTCAATAGTCGATCAACTATTTATGTAAATTATGTATGCATGAAGATATCGAACACAAAAGCTAACATCCTCCGGATAAGATTTGAAGTTTAAATTTGAATCTTTTTCTATAACATTTTGATAAATACTCCAAATGTTTTGTAAGGTACGACATTAAAAGATCGATGTAGGATAAAAACTTTAAAGAAAACTGAAACCAAATAGTTTGGGGTGTGGAGGAGAGGTCAACATTGCTGCAAGTTTTGTTAATCCAAAATCGATTTTACACATATCCATAAAGGTAAATCATTTTTTCCCAAATTAAGTTAACATTGATGTCCGGAATATAAAATAGTATTAATGAAAATTGAAGATGTATAACTTTAAACTATTTATACATCGCATTCTAACCACAATTTTATAAGCATTAAATAATCGAAAAATGGTAAAACATGTTTGCTCGTGATTAATAAAGTTTAAATGGGTAATACAATTCGGATCTATAAAAGGAAAAACACCTTGTAACTTCATGCTTGTAAATATGACGACGTCGTACACCACAAAGTAATGACGCGTCATACATTTTGTACATGTGTCTATTTAGCCTAGTCAATCTAGCTCCAAAATCACTCAACCTCCAACTAATTGCAACACAAGCTTTTTTTAGTGAAAGTTATAATATATACTTGTACTAACAACATACTAAAACTATACATTGATATGATTTGCGGAAAAGGTTATTTTGGGTGAAATATGTGGTTTTAAGAGAAAAAATGCTGAAAACTGGAAAACAAGAAAAAATATTATTTAGACTTAAAGCTTGTGGAAGACAGAAAACCTAATCTTAATAGACTCTAAAGTAGTCCATTAGCTATTATTACTCATATTGAAGTAATTTTGAGGTGAAATGAGTGATTTTTAGTGAAAAAACGTCGAAAACTGGAAACGCAGAAAATCTCCGTTGTTAATGGTTAATATTTTGGAAATTGATCTGTATAGAAAAAAGAACATACTATTTTATGTTTATTTTGTGAATTCCTTTAGTTATCAGTATTAATATTTGTGTAATTTAGTTGAATATAAATTATAACTTGAGACAGAAAACTGAATAACTGGAATTGAAAAAAAATCTCGGTTATTGCATGGTGGTTAAAACTTTCGAATTGGGATATAAAAGGTAAAAACTTTCTGATGTTTATCTTAAGAAGTCCTATAGAAATTAGTATTAAAAAAAAATCATTTGATTAGATTGAATTATAATGCTTGAAATTCCTCAATCGTACGCAGATCCTCAGTAATTTCTTACAAAACATCATATTCGTTAGATTACATTAAAGAGATGATTATTGTATATTAGGCATGCAAGATAAATTCAATGCATATATAAAATCATTGTCAATTTATAATAACTTGTTTTCTTGATGTAAAAAAATACGTTTTGAAGTATTATGTTTACACATAGTTTTGTCGTGATCTGTTGTCCATTGGCGGATCCAGGGGGTGGGGTGAGGGCGTGTCTAGGGGTTGGAACCCTCTCTTTTTCGACGATCAATACATTTGAATGGGAGCATATAGTTGGAACCCCCCTTTACTCTGGGTTTGGAACCCCCCTCCCCCCTTTCCCTTTTTCTGTTGCCGAACAGCAATTATCGTTACAGAGAGACTCAAAAAGAAGAAAAAGGATATGTTTTAATATTTTATTTCATTCCGAGAACTGATTTTTTTTTAAATCTTCCTTTCACTCCGTACTACAGTATAATTAGTGTTCGCTTTCGTGTCCTTTGTAAGAAAATTGGCAAATGAGTATTTATGAGAAATCCATACTTGTGAAACAATTGAGAATTAATGTTGCATTCTAGAATGTTAAAGTTCAATGAAGGATAAAAAAACTTAATTAAAATAGTTGGGGGTAGGGGGTCAAATTGCTGCAAGTTTTGTTTAAAATGACATTGACTTTACATATATCCTTATTGATCAATAAATTTGTTCCAAATAAAGTTAAGAGGGGGTAGGGGGGTCATTGAAAAAACTATATGAATTAAAGTCCTTCATTGTCCTTTTGATATCGTCCCTAAGATCGATTTGAATGCGTTGTCTATTTTACCAGAACATTATTTTTTTATGGTGTTTTGTTGTCAATGGAGACAAAAAAACAAGGATATAACCCCACCCAAGCTCAAGACCGCAATAAAGATAAAACAAATATGACGATAAAGCCAACAATGGTCTGCGATTATAAGATATAGGAAGGTGTGGTGTGAGTGCCAATGAGACAATTCTCCATCCAAATAACAATTTAAAAAAAAGGAAACCATTAAAGGTCAATATACGGCCTTCAAAAACTATTTAAAAAAAAGATATTCCGAAATACTTACATGCAAACAGTTGAAAGCCAATTATGACATAAGCTAAATATTTATTGGATAAACAGCAACTGTATATCGAAAATAATACTATGGCAACAATCAGGGCAACCAATCCCGACATCTGTAAAGACAGGTTTACCAGGAAATCATCGTAAAAATCTGAAACATAAAGAGGATTTGTTGAAGAATGCAATACGTATCTAATTAAGAAACTATAAAAGTAAAGAAGTCATATTGTTTTACATTGTCTTATCGAGGCCTTTTATAGCTAACTATGCGGTATGGGCTTTGTTCATTGTTGAAGACCGTACGGTGATCTATAGTTGTTAATCTCTGTGTCATTTTGGTACAAATGTATCTTGTGGACAGTCTTCTCATTGGCAATCATACCACATCTTCTTTTTTATACGTTAGATCAGAAGTTAGTAAAGACTCATAGAAATGCAACTCTACTCAATATTGTATATTATGTCTACTGGTTTTTGACAAATGCATTAAAACGGTTTAATAAGATATAAAATACAGCGGCTATAATAAACGGGAATAAAAAACAATGTCTTTCGGTTTTCGGCTGTCCGTTCCTTAAGACTTTATTTATTCAGAAAATTTATTTTCTTGAATATTATACATTCAAGTACACATGTAATATGCTTTTATTCCGGCCATACATAAAACGAAGCGAAATTATCAAATTAAATCTCGATATTAACAAAAATTTGCCTAATAACTGCTATTTCTTATTTAGTTATAAAATTTATACATTGTACCTTTATCATTCATTCACTGAAAAGGTACGAAAAATCTAGAAAAATCCGTGTTTTTCCGCAATATATTCTATATTCTATTTCTTTAAAATCTGCACGGTATATTTCTTGTTTTAAATTTATTTGCTGTACTTAAGTATTAAAGATTTGGAAACACGTTTTTTTTCTAATCAAAGTGTATGTTTTATTCTACAATTTAAAGACATACAATAGTACACAGATAACTTGAAGTTTAAAATTGGAGGAATTTTAAATACCAAATAAAACACTTAAAAACTTGAAAAACATAACATCATATAACTATAGTCTTATCGTGCAAAAGCGACACTTAGACATTTTATTTAGTTTATATTTTGAGTTGTTTTATAAACTTTAAAATACAATGTAAACAAAAAGGTCTTGGTTAGATATACAATAAAATTGAGAATAGAAATTGGGAACGTGTCAAAGAGACCCGACCAAAGGCCAGAAAACAGACCAAGGTCACCAATGGGTATTCAACACAGGGAGAAAATACAGCACTCTGAGATATACTCGAAACTAATACTGTTTTCAACTCTTGCAAAAAATAACCTTATATATACATGTTACGAAAAGGTATATTCACGACGCTGAGGTTGACAAATTACACTTTAACTGTGGGGACTGTGTCAAAACACAAAAGATATTACATGTGTAAATATTTCGGCGAGCCCTTGCAAATATGATAGACCTTGCACACAATCTTAAGTATTACAATCTGCTTTATACCTGCTCGTAAAAAATATATGCACCGGTCATTTTCATATAGTTATGACGAGCACACAAAGAAGTATATGTATTTTGATCCAGTTATTTGCCACCTAAATTTTTATCTAACGGAGTCTGTTTTAAAACACATAAACATGATTTTTTTACAATTTAACTTGAAAAATGTAGCATTCTAGTTTAGAAATTTTTTACTCCCGGTCACATAGCTTCGAGGGCATGTATTTTCTTCCTATATTTCTTTCCAACTTTGTCCTAATTTAAACAGTTTCTGCTCAATTTGTTTTTTCTTTATAAGGTGTATGTGACTGATTGACTATTGGTTGCATAAAGTCCAGTGGCAAATATGTAATGCCTGTTCAGAACGATAAGAGGTTTGTGTAAAATGTGACTCACTACTCATCAGTGGAACATTCCTGCAGAGTTTCAAAAGCATTACATATTGACTTTGCATTTACACCTTGACACCACCTTATGCAGATATTTTGTATTTTATAAATTCCTGGAAAGTGTTGTTGAAATTCGCCAACCGTTTCATAAGAAAATGACAATAAAAAAAAATTAACACCGATGACCGATGGGTCTTTCCTCTATTTAAGCTAACGATGCAAGGGGTTTCCTAAAAAAAATTATAATGGCGTTTTAATAGATGTGTACCTATTACTACTCTACGGAGGTACCAGCATTTTTTTTCAGGGAGAGGGAGGGGGCTAGGGTTAGATTTAAAAAAGGCATCATCTAAGAGCTAAACCACTAGCAGAAAGAAGAAAATGTAAAAACATAATTTGCGTATATCAGAGTGACGGGTATATGTCGAACACTATAAAGGCGCTTCAAAACTTTCAGAGTCATTGGAAGCTGATGGAGACACCCGAGAGAATAAATCAATCAGACTGAAGACCTTTGTCTAAGATTAGTACAGCGATAGATTGGTTTTTTTTTCAGGAACTGTAATACAACAATAAAACTATTATCTAACTGGCTTACTATTTACTAGTATATATTATCAATCTAGAATCGAATGAAAATGTATAACTCTCAGTCCCCCTATTTCTAGCCCATCCACTCTTGCACGCGGACACCTTTCATGTCGTATGATAGCCATCAATATCACAAAAGCAATTGTCATAATATTAGGATGTTACATAATGATGTTCTATATAACTGTGATTTGAGGATCATCAAGACGCACATGATCTAATTTTTATCTATAATCAATGTTTTGACACCGTCCCCAAATTTAAAGTGTAATTTGTCAACCTCAGCGTCGAGAATATACCTTTTCGTAACATGTCTATTAAAATAAGGTGCGTCATCTTAAAATATAAGTTTTCTCATTTCACATGATCTTTATAACTTCTCTTATAACAAAACACATATATAGTGTAATCAACAAAAAGTGAAGATATGAACTTAATGCTTAAGCAGTCGATTTTGTATGACAGACATTTCGTGATTTTTATTTCCTTTTAAATACGCGTTAAATGGAAATGCGCACAAACGTAATGCATCGTTTGCACGATACTTTACAAAAGCGTGCACTTCAAATATAAGTCACTACGTAAAAAGACTTTCATTGTGACTTTTTACAGTATTGTGACTCGCTCAATTTATTTTAAAAGAGAACGAGTTCGGCATAAGTCAGAGATTTTGTCTCTCCTGTAATGATTTTGTCTCGTATGTATTTTTTGTCTCGCCTTCAGAACGAGAACCGGAAACCGGACTTCTTTGATTGTTGCAGATACGTTCAAATTTGAGTTAACTTACATACAATATCTATAAACAGCAATTATTTGACAGACTTTCATATTGACAAATGAAAATCCATTTGAAAATTAATTGAAAAATGTGTTTTCGTTTGATATCATTTTAAAGGGCATCATTATTTATTTATATATCAGACTTTAATGTGACAACGTTGAATAGCTTCATGTAAAGTTATTCTGAACGATATACACATGATTGTATAGATGTATCCATGTTTGGTTATCAAAAGGATATACAGTAAAATTCTAAAGAGTTGAAATATAATTCTCGGTTTACATTCTACAGTTTCAGTTTGTGAAATCGAAAATGAAGTTCATTCAAAACCCCCCAAAATATCACTTGAGGACTAAAAATTCTTAATCGAACGTATGATTTTTTTTCAATGAGCTAGAACGTATTACTGAACAGTGAATTGGTTAAGGTTCATCTGTAATGTAGTCGCATTTGCTTTTGATAATTTCGATTTGTGGTTATATTAATAGCATCTCATTTCTTAATAGCTTTTTAATGATAGTGTACTAGCTAATATTGTGTTTTATCTACATGAATGTTCAACTTGGTACATGTGTACGATGATGATGTAATATAAAGGCAGACAACAATTCTAAAACAGTGTTTTAATAAATTTAAAAAAAGAGGACTGTTTACAAATGTAGTTGTTTTTCTGCTTTAATGGTAGATTTTGCGTATAATTGCTGTGTGTTTGGGTTTGTTTTTGTGATATCTCAAAATATATTTAATCCGGTTGCATTTTTGAGCATGGTGGTGTTCGACTGTTTTCTGCTCTTTGGTCGGGTTGTTTTCTCTTTGACACATTCCCCATTTCTATTCTTAATTTTATTTGAAAAAATTTGCATTAGAGGCAAAATAACTAAACTTGTATAAGAAATATATTTGGCGGATGTGGAAAAAAAACTGAAAATATACATTGTATCTTACCTGTTCCTTTATAGGCACTGAGAACATTTGATATCGAGAAACAGTTACTTATATCATCTTTACACTGAGAAAACAGTCCAGCAAAGTCAACATCAGGATTATTATCCTGCGTGTTCCAGTACGGAGTGAAAATGGCAACCAGTCCACATACTAGAGCCACCCATGTAACAATATATGACACCCAGGATATGGGCGTGGAATCACAACAACATCCTCCACATGCCATCTTCTGATAGTTTATTTGATCTTAACACGGTAAATTACTAAACTCGTAGAATTCTAGACCTATCCGTCTTCAATTCTGTCCGCCTCTAGAGGAGGTAAATGTGAGCGAATATAACAACCAAATTACTCAAAACTAACGGTTCTCAACACGATTTTGCGTAAATAACTTAACGATTTCGATCCTTTGACGAATCTTTTTTCCTTTCTAATATGAAGTCCCACTACAGTGACTTTAAGTTAATAAAAGTAATAGTAATATACTTCAAGTAATTATCACTTAAATAAATATTTTTCAAAAGGAGAAAATATGACAATTTAAATGCCTCGGATCTATACGTTATTATTTCTTCTCGTAAAATCTTAGTTCTCTTTTATATATAACGTGGGGTCATAATTTAAACGGAATTCGTGATAATGATTTTAAGGTTAGAAGCTACCTGTATACTAAAATAAGAAATATAAGTAATGTTGACGTAGATAGATCTAGTTTTGTTAGAAAATCACTAAGATATAAGGAAAACATACTTGTTCATGTCATAGGATAGTTCCGCAATCTAATTGGGATTATTTGAACAAAATAGAAAAGAACTAAAACTTATAGCGTCATACTTTATAGATAAGATTACAGTTAAGTTTATTATACGTGATTCACAACAATAAAATACTCCAAATCGGCATGAATGAAGTTCAATGTATGATATGTAGATATAAGAAGATGTGGTATGATTGCCGATGAGACAACATTCTACCCAAGTCATAACTTGTAAAAGTAAACCATTAAAGGTCTAAGTACTGTCTTCAATACGGAGTCTTAGCTTACACTAAATAGCAAGCTATAAGGCGTTCAAGAATGGCAAGTGTAAAACCACTCAAACCAGGTATGCTTAGTTAAAAAATGTCTCAATCAAGTTCGAATTTCAGCACCGATCATCTATTTTTACGCGATTTATGCCCCTTACAAAGAAAATTATATGAACATTGCAAAAGAGGCCCCCTTACTCCTTCATATCTTGATTATTAATGCATTTTCAGGAATTGTGTCCGATGGAAATTAAACTATATGGAAATTTGCATTGTCACCGCTTTTACTCTCCATATCTTTTCAAATTTATGTTAAAGTTTTATCAGAAAAATTAACGTTTCGAACTGTTTGTTTTCAAAATCAATGCCAACCAATAAACTTTACCGGCTTTGCTCATTGTTAAAGGCTTTATACGGTGACATATCGTTTTTAATTTCAGTCATTTAATTTGGTCTCTTGTGGGAATATTTTTCAAAGGTACCAGGATTATAATTTAGTACGCCAGACGCGCGTTTCGTCAACATAAGACTCATCAGTGACGCTCATATCAAAATAGTTATAAACCAAACAAATACAAAGTTGAAGAGCATTGAGGATCCAAAATTCCAAAAAATTAAGCCAAATACGGCTAAGGTAATCTATGCCTGGGATAAGAAAATCCTAATAGTTTTCGAAAAATTCAAAGTTTTGTAAACAGTAAATTTATAAAAATGACCACATAATAATTGATATTCATGTCAATACCGAAGTGCTGACTACTGGGAAAAGTTTCTTAACGGCAATCATACCACATCTTCTTTATTATAATTATTAACTCAGCAAATGTTAATACGGAAAACTGTGTCGTTGGAAGACTGTTAATATCAAAATCAGAGTTACAAGACAGAAATGAGATATACTAGTACCTATTTTACACACATTTGAGAAAAAGTAAATTATAAGCTATCGTGTGTTTTCGCTCATTTAAGACTTAAAACAACACAGCCTTACTTGAAACTAGGTAAATTGACAATGTCCCATCTATCTTGTACCAACATTAAGAATTTATTAGATATTGATATTAAGAAAAGAAACAATAAACGTTTTTATCACCATAAGCTCTCAAGAAAAACCATCAATATTTGATAATTCGATTATGGATGACTGAAATATTTTATGAATTTCAAATGAGTTATTCGATTGACTGTGATTGTTGAAAATAGATGTCAATAAGAAATCGCATGGAAATCAGAAATATCAATTACTAGTATTCGAAAATAAAAGAAGGAGTGATTCTCGCGAGATGGCAATTTGTGCAGAGTAAGCATACGTTTCTGCCCTAAGTAGAGATTTTGCAAATCCTGTTTTCCAAATGTAAGTATTCTTTCCTTCTTAATTATTCAGGTCCAATCAATAAACATTTATCGATATTTACTAATTTAGAAATCGATAAAACAATAAGATGGAATAATTGTCATTGATGAAATAAAACAATTGAAATACGTCCAATAATTATACATGTCAAATGTATAGTACCTCACAAGATTTGGTTTTGTTAGGTTGGCGAATCTGGCCTTGAAATAATAAAATTGACTTTTTATGAACAATAACAGGCATATCGTTCATATTTCGAGTTCATTAACTCACGGATTTGGTATGTGTTAAGTATGAATTATAACAGCAATGGAAAATGCTGATCTATTTGAATCCGCACAAGCTTTACACATTGCGTAGACATGCGTACATGTATACTATTATACTGATATATTAATTGCCATGTTTCTTTTCAAAGTAATAACTTTTTCAAAGAATGAAAATGCATGATTTGAAAAAGGTTCTCAAACTTCTGAAGCATGCTTGATTTCATTTGCGATAAACAACCCTCTATGTTATGAAAACGTAGTGGAATTTAAGTACATGTAAAAACTACCATATTGATGAATTCACAATATTAAGAGTGATTTTATAATTTCTGAATGATTTTTTTATTTCAGAGTCACTAGCTTGTTTCCGTTCTTAACAAATAAACAATATTATTGTTGCGTAATAACATCTCATATTCTGACTTAATACACTAGGAACTAATTTATTAAGGTAATAAGGTAAAGGTAAAACAATAATGATCTCATCATATTATTCAATAACAACGACCAGTCCATAAAAAGAATGTAAGAGGTTGGGGTTAATTGGGTAGTTTTTTTTTCTTCACATTGACAAATGCCGTTTGGTTGCCTATAATTGCTTACATCCACTTCATTTGAACTATTATTTAAGAATTGAATGCTTCTTTTTGTAACTTTGTTGGAGTGTAAAAGCGTTGACCGAAGTAAATTTTGTATAAAGCGCGGAAGCGCTGCATTCTAAAAAATGTGCGCACGGCCAACGCTTTTACAACCCTATGCAGTTACAAAAAGAAGCATTAAATATTAATAATTACATTTTTTATAACTAGGACCATGAACACACGAATAGCACGTGTTGTGCAGTTAGTCAAACAGAATAACGTATTATAATGAAACTTGCATGTAATGTAATTATTAGTGGATATGTGTCTCATTGGCAGTCGCACAATAGCTGCAATTTTTATAGGGAGAAAAATGGGTTTTTAGACATTTTTTTTTGTAACTACTTGAACACAATAATTCCGACTTTCTGCCAATAATTCAAAAACCGAATATTGTATTTGTTAGCATTTAGAATGTATTTGGCTTCTAATGTCAACATTTATTTTTACTTTATACATATTTTTTTCTCATAAATTCAGAAAGACTTGATTTATAGAACGTAGATACATAGCAACATCTTATTTCTAAATAGACCACGCCAAACCTATCCATGTTTTATAACGAACTTTCTTTTTATTTGAAGACAAACGTTGATGCAATGTTAATGTATTTTTAAAATGCTTTAGAATCCAAGGAGCGACAGATACAACAATACCACCGGTTCCCACACTTTACACAATTCCGAAATATAAAAAAAAATCATAGAAAAATAAAATATTACTTAATGAGAAACACTATCAATATGGGGTATCAATCCATGCCACAAATCAGAACATGTACACCAGATACATGTACATGTACAGAACATGTACACCAGATACATGTACATGTACAGAACATGTACACCAGATACATGTACATGTACAGAACATGTACACCAGATACATGTACATATACAGAACATGTACACCAGATAACACACAAAAAGCAAAGAAAAAAGCGCTTGTATTGCTGTTCTTCATCAC
This sequence comes from Mytilus trossulus, assembly GCF_036588685.1. Taxonomy (NCBI): domain Eukaryota; kingdom Metazoa; phylum Mollusca; class Bivalvia; order Mytilida; family Mytilidae; genus Mytilus; species Mytilus trossulus. Next base: position 23,981,149 of record NC_086383.1, on the reverse strand, counting down.
AAAGTCAAAGTCAGGGTTTCAACACGGAGCAAAAATTTTAAAGTACTAAGAACATTCGATACCTTTCTTATATCTTTCTTTTATCTTTTGTTATTTTTATATCACTGATTATAATACGTGTGTTTATCTATTTTTCCTTAATCAAAACGTGTTTCTCTCCAAAAGTAATATTCCATAGCGACTGTTAACATTTATTGTTGTCTTGATTACTCAGATGCATATATGAATATAGCATGTATAGCTACATGTATGCATTTAAAGCGGCGGCATGATTGAGACTACATTCATTGTTGAAACTATAGTACTAATTATTGTTTTACAATGCGAGACGGTTGAACTTATTTATTTGCCAACAAATGAAAGATCCAACATCTTTACAAATAGCTGACGGCTATATACGACTATTCTATATGTACATGCTTTATGGTCCGAAAATAATGTAAACAACCGTGCGATTAACATATGAAAGATTTAAATAGCAAAAATTTTAATTTTAAACGAAAACCACACGGAATTCAAATTTACTAGACCGTAAACTTCTTTTTATTATCATTTAAATACTTAAAGTTTTGTGTAAACATTCTTACATTTTAATGTGTATTGCATGAGTTTGTGTACAATATTTATGCAATAGAGTAAAATAACTGTAAACGAAAATTCAGTGTCAGCTACATGTACGTGAAGGTTTTTCATAAAAAGAAAAAATGCCGAAATCATCGAAGGTAAGTGATTTATAAAATACTTGTACATGTATGCGTACAAATCGTGCACATACTGTGTTTATATAATTATAAATTGCACACTCCATATTCGTTCATTAATTTCTTCGTAACATGTAAATGTTTTTTCATGTTGGCTCGAAGATTTCAAGACGGAATTAAAGTTTCCGCGCTCGTAGTATGACATCGCCTTTGACTGTTAGCGTATGAACTACCATGTTAATGTCCGCGTAACAATCTAGAAAAGTAACGATTACAACCATTAGTACCAATGTTGTTTACGCTATGCGCCGTGTAATATTTTCCACTGGACAAAAAAGTTTATCAATGGCTGAAGGACTTCAATATCTATCTGTATCATCAATCAACTTTTAAAAATGAAAGAATATATAGAATCATAGATAAATAAGAACGTGTTTGATGTGTATTAAGTACAGTTCATTTTCTCTTTAAAAATTAGTCTTTGTATGATTTTTACGGAGAATAGCACTGTCTATTTTTCATTAAGTTTGTAAAATGATGTTGTTATATAAAGTTACAAAAGCATCAGCATGTATATTGGAAAATACCTCCTCAAAAGTAAAACATTCCCCACCAAAAAAAAACACAGCCCATACACCATAAGAAACAAAAGCACAGCAAAGAAACCAAATAACAAATATAAAAACACACCAACATTACTGTAACAACAAAATACACACAATGAATAATCTGAAATTCGAAAGAGTTGCGTCTCTTTGAACACAAAGATAAAAGTTGAGTCATAATATAGACCGATTCATTTGCAAATTTTTGTATTGCATACGTCTTAGAACTATTTGTGTTTAATTTATTCTCTTCTTTCTATTTTCCTTTTTACAGTATCATATGAACCAATCATTATTGCCGTGTTGACGAAAATCCCCGCGTTAATAAATTTTACGGTATTTACAATGTACAGGCCTCATCCAGTGGCGGATTCCAAAGGAGGGGGTCTGAGGGTTTGAACCCCCCTTTTTGGGGTTATAAATGCATTTGAATGGAGACATATGTTTGACCCTCCTTATCCTGAATTGTGAACCCCCTTTTCAAAATGGCTGGATTCACCCGTATTAATTCATCTGTACGATTTGTTACTTCAACACCATTGAACATATTACTAGTATAAACATCCTCCTTTCAAAATTTGATTTGGTTCAAAGGTAAAAAATATTTTCAAAACATTGTGTTTGAAATACTCTGTATATATATCAACAGCTTATTGATTTCTTATAAAAAAAAGGATGTGGTATGATTGTCAATGAGACAACTCTCCACAAGAGACCAAAATGACACTGAAATTAACAACTATAGGTCCTATATGTCACCGTACGTTATTTGTTTTATGTTGAAAGTTTAAAGTTTACATTTGCTAATCAAATTTTTGATTTTCTTCCGACTGTCACTAAATCCTTCGCAAAAGTGGGTCTTCCGTTGTAGAAGTGCATAGCCAATTCTGTTAAAATAGAAATGTTGGATAAACAATAAGCTTTTTGGCAGAAAATCACATAAACAAATTTTAAAATTCTTAACTTTAGTTAGTATTTAAAGTTATCTATAAAAAAAAAAGAGAATGTAACATATTGGTTTCTTATAAACAAGAAGATGGGGTATGGGTGACAATGAGACAACCCTCCATCTGTCAACGTATATTTGTTCCACCTAACAGAAGTTCCAGTGGAAACTTTATTATAAACAATGTCATAATACCTGTACCTGTCGGAACAAATATTCTATACTATTTATTCCGTTAGGAACATCTGACTGTAATATTTTTTCCTGTGGAAATAATATTCCAGAATAGTTTTTTCATTTGGAACTTATATTATGAAGGAACTTCTATTCCGTGACACACCCAAGAGACAATGTATAAAGAGTTAACAAGTTCCTTGGCTCACACCAAAAAGCAAGCTATGGAGGACCCAAAAATGACAACAATTAAAACAAGAAAACCAACGGTCTAATCTATAATATATTATAGTTTGAAATACTGAATGCATGCATTATATAGACAAGTGTATCAACATTTATTCTACGAAAAAAAACGGAAAAAAACCCAAGCAAACAAAACAGTAGACACTTTGAATTGAAAATTGGCATATCCTCTTATAACTAAAATGGTAAGACCAGTGTTGAAGCCATTATCATATATTCATACAGCTTTGTGGGAAAGCTAATATAAAGTGTTATAATTAATATTCTATGAAATTTTAATAAACAAACAAATATATGAAAGTTGGGTTATACTCTTACAACTAAAATGGTAAGACGTGTTTTCTTCATTTCAGTGTCCTATATGTTAACAGCTGTGAGAAAAGCTCATATGGGTGTTATAATTAGAATTAAGGAACTCTTATTGATATACCCAACAGCTAGATATATAAATAACTATGGTTTATGACTTCAAATAATAAATGATAATAAATAAATCATACTACTCTTGTATCTTCATTATATATTTGTAATACCAATATAAGTTACTTGTAACAATACATGAATCATACATAGTTGTGCAAGAACTTAGCTTTGGTTATACAGGATAATGCTTTATGGAATTAAAGATTGATTCATTTTTTGGGGGATTATGGATACTTATCATCAGAACATATTAATGTTGACAGCATATTTGATAGGCATATTTAACTGTGGAAAGTTCAATCTATGGACCTAACTAACTCTCTCACAGTAAGAACACATTTGTAAAGTACCATTGTTCAGTTCATTTTAAGGTGGTACCTAACACTACAGGGAGATAACTCTGTAAAATCAGCATAACGTTTTAATTACGTTGTGCTGTAAAGCAAAAATTAAGCTTCTCAATGATCAAAAATGGAGTTTGTCAAACTACTATATAACCAGTGTATTTTTTTTGACAAAACGGTTGGTTCAAAATTTCTTAAAAAAAATTATATTTTTGCTAAAGGGTCAAAGTAAATATTTTGACAAAATTTTATGAAAATTAAACGATCCAAATTTATTTTAGTGAAAGTGTTGGGTACCACCTTAAGTAGGCTTCTCAATTTGTATTTCACATTTGAGACTGCTTTGATAAGTCAAGATTTCATAGTTCTAGAATTCCTAATTCTCGTAAATAATACATAATGAGATACAATTCCTTCATAATTGTTGTAGCAGTTAACCAGATTACTACTCTGGGACATACAAATGGGCAGGAGACAATTTAACCATCAACGGACACTTTAACTTTTACATTTTTGAATATATTATTACTATATGGAAGAAACATAGAATAATATTTCATGCATACATGTATGTATTACTGAAGAAACTTGGGGATAATACTAAACCAAAACATTTGAATAAGAATATATAGTATTTTTCTTTACTGAAGAAAATTGTGGATGATACTAAACCAACACATTTGAATAAGAACCTATTGTACTTTTTGAAGTAGTAAAACAGACACAAATAGTGCATAAATATGCAGTACTTGCAATACAACTATAGAAAGAAATAGTTGCATTTGTATCGATTGTGTTCAAATATGTCTTCATGTTGCAAAAGTCGCCCCTGGATGTAATTAAGGAATTTATGTTTAAATTAATTCCTCATCGGTTGTAAAAATTCTCGCTATTCAAAATGTCTTCATTCGGCAAAGTTATCACTACAAGAATGGTCAGCTTCATATTCTCAAAGAAATTGGAGATACATATTTAATATAGTGGAAATAGTGAGATGTTTGTTTATGCAACTGAAATGAATCATGGAGAATGTGTAAGTGTTAGTACTTTATGGGGTTTAAGGATTTAAAGTAAATGGTAGCTCCTCTTTTAATTTTAACGAACACCGAAACAGAGGAACCGTAGTCTGCTGGCTTCAACAAAGAAACGTCACACGTACTCAACTTCCGAAGCAAGGTTGTCGACTCTCCGAACTTTCCCGAACTATACCGAGCTTTGGTTATTGCCTGGAAGTTGCGTAATCACTGTTTCTGTTTAATTTAGTTCTGATGCGGTATAATAGTGTATTAAAATGTTCTACGCTTCTAAGTTGAATACATTCTTGTCACATGAATGCCTAAAAAGGTTATTAAAACTGCGTATTACGTTTTACATATAAATTATTTATTTAAATTTCTCATTTCGTCAAGGTCTAAAGCTAAACATACTAAATTAGTCGTAAACAAAATGGTACAAGAAAAATAAATTAACCACAAACAGTACCACGTTTCTACGATAAGATACAACAGAATATTGGTCAAAACATTAATATTTCAAAGAGTTATCATCAGCATGAGAACTACTATTAATAAGCAATTCAAAAAGTCACCATTTTAATCCTTCACGCCATGATTGACGGTTTGACAACGTACAAACTTTTGGGCCGACGGAAGTACGCAAAGACGATCACATAATGGATCTTGCTGTGTGAAGTATGTCATAAAAATAGTATATAGAACACATTACCAAATGCCCCGTAAAGTGAAAATTGAGAGACCTTATTAAATTTTAAGAAAAAGCTGGGGTTAAAACATATAAGGGACATGAAATCAGAATGGTTGAAGAATATTTTCCCCCTAGTATTTGAAAACAAGAATCGAAACAAAAACCACACATATTCAAGCTTTTTTGACAACATTTAATTTACATGTGCATATTTGAATTATGTAGTCGTAAGTTAAACACAACTTCGACTTATTTGCTGGAACAGTAAAAAAAAAAGTGTGATCGTCTTTACTTTGCATCTAATATTTGCTACTGAACGTTAAGCGTAATGAATTCTAATTGACTTCAGTTTCTTACAAAATTCTTAAATTCAGGAATGCAAAACAAAGGCATCTGACAATACTGTAAATTCCAAATTATTTGTATTGATCAAAACGATGCCGTGTTCAAGTAGAAAAACTCTTCGTCACAAGTCAAGATCAAATGCTATAAACTACCATTATACTGCGTCGAATTATGTATTTATGCTGATTTAACATGTACATATTTTATATATCCGTTGTCATTAGAGATCTGTCACAGAAAGACCATCATCGATTTTTACCACTTAACGAGAAAGAGAAAAAAAAAATGACAGGATATGTATGAGAGGCTTTCAGCTATGTATATAAAAAGAAAAATGACATATCTCGTTACGCTTTGTCTATGTCAAAGCATTGTTTCGGCTTAATATAAGTATGCATAATTCACCTCATCATGTTAATCAAAAACCCGCGATATTGCGTTGTGAAGATTGGCTTATAATACGTTTATCTTTCATTTAACATTCGTCTTTTTTCACAATCTGAATCTATAAATGTTTACATACATTTGTTCGTACATGTGCATATCTTATATCATTCAAAAATGTTAAACACGAGTTTGATCTATTCGATGCGAAATGGCATATCAGGGGTGGATCCAGCCATTTAAAAAGGAGGGGTTCCTTACCCAGGACAAGGGGTGGGGGTGGGGTTCCAACTACATGTCCCCATTCAAATGCATTGATCGTCCAAACAAAAAGGGGGGAGTCCAACCCCCGGAACCCCCCTCTGGATCCGCGCCTGCATATATGCAGTTTCCCCCATATGGTATGAAATTTCTATTAATGGTACAAATCAACGTTTTATTTCGTTTGTTAAAAATGATAAAATTGCATATCAAACGTCAAAGTATTGTTTTAACTTAATATACAAGTATACATAATTCATCCCAGTGAAACGGAAATCAAATATTAAATCACATAACCCGCGATATGTGTTTATAATTTATACTTGTATTTATCATAATAAAAAATATTGTTTACACTAACCCGCGATAATGCGTTATAAAAACTTGCCAATAATGAGTAAATCTTTCATTTTGTCATATGTCTTTCATCATTATTTGAATATGTTCAAATTTTACATACACATTTTTTCCGTTGGTGTAAATAACTTTTAACCTTTAAGTTTTATCATATTAAGGACAATGTGATATGTATGTAGTTTTCCCATATGTTTCAATATGCTGTTTTGAAGTAATGCTAACAATGTATAACTTTTTAGTTTTGGGTTGTATGCAAACTATGTGACCATCTACTGTATTACTTGACCTCCACATAATTTACTAGATTAAGGTTTCAGTGGACAGAAGCTACTTCGAGGGGTCCGGGGTCCCAGCTGATTGAAACTGTTCACATTGTTCGAACTGTTAATAATCGAGTTGCATTTCGAAAATTGTTTAATATTCAACATAACATCAAGAATGAGTTCGGTTGTCTAGATTTTTTGAATCTGTTATGTTCTTTTTAAAAGTCACCATGCCTATTGTGCAAATGCGTACATTCGTTTATCTTGTGTCTTTTGTTTATTATACTGTCTCTGTCGCTTATAGGGTGAAAACTAGAATTGCAAAAATACTGAACTCCGAGAAAAAAAAATGTGGTCCTGAATCAAATGGCAAAATCAACATGCATATTTTCAATAATTAAAGTGCAATTCGAGACATGTAAAATGTATGCAATGTATTAACATTCTTCAGCAAGCATTAGTTACACCGCCAACCATAAACACCCTTTATATACGGAAATATAAATGGGTGGAATGGATTTTGTGGTATGGAATACCGTTAGCTTATAATAGCAATGTTCGCATCCCAAATCTGAGCATTGAACGTATTAAACAGAGTTTTGTTTGCAGTTAAATATTTCGATAAAAGGTGTGTTGTTCCAGGTAACATGTACACCGATTTCGTTGCCTCAGATGCCGATATCAGGGTTTGTACTGAATATATGTTACCTTTTTCAAGGGAATGGCTGCAAAGTACAATTAAATTCAAAAAGTTGAGAATAATTAGTGTAAAAGCATTTTGATGTTTATTAATCTATTGGTTTTGGGTTTGTTTTTGTTTTTTTATCTTTTGTTGAATTTTGGTACCTATTTTTTCCTTTATATTTCTGTTGTATTTGTTTATTTTCTATCAACATATAAATGTTCACCTTTTAATGCATACGATTCAGTCGTTATTTGTTTTATAATTTACAATTTTATCGTATCTCATATACTTTCTGAACTTCAATGCCAAACCGTTATTAATCCAGCTTGACGTTTTACAAGTTAATTACTTTATTGCGTGTATTTGATACTACCAGCAAATTGATCCATGGAATTTCATACACCACTGAGCAATATGGCATCCTTTACAGGAATGCTGCTCGTCAAATCATTTGCTAAATTATTCAACACTTTTACTATTTTAGGAAATGTTTTAACGATAATTTTTTAAAAACATTCATTAAATATGCCTTATAATTGATTTTTCCCCATCAACGTTGATGTTCTTGTTGAAACACACGTACAGTGTAACCTGCCTTATCCGACACCTCAGGATTCCAACATCCTGCTTTAACCGATAAATCAGTTATGGTAAAAAAAATGCGTATCCTGGCAGAAAAGAAATCTGAGTATTCCGAAACCTTGATAAACAACCCTTTTCCCTAGTCCCTCGGTGTGTCGGTTAACACAGGTTTCACTGTATATCAAAATGTTTGTTTGCATTAAAATAACAAATCTAAACAACCTACACTTATAGATTTATACTTATTATTTTTTGTAAATAACACATCACTATGAATGCAGCATCTGTTACATTAACTTGAATGAAAAAGTTATTTACAGTGATGAACTATTCAATAGTATGACTGATTAAAAGTGTAACAATAACCGTGTTGTATTGTAAAGTTCATGATCCTCTAAGGAAAACAAATCATATGTTGTAAATACAATATCATAAATGTGTTTCAGGATAGGAAGTCTGGAAGAACAAATAGTGATGAAATAAAAGCTACCAATGAATCTAGTTTTAAAAATGTGCAGGGGAAACCAGAACCAAAATATGAGGACGAAAAAGACCCTACTACTTTAACATTATGGAAGAAAGCAAAGATCAGAAATGCAGCGGTTCAAGCTATAACTAAAAGAAACGAAATGACAGATACAAATAGAAAACGGCAAAATGAAAAGGTACAAATGCATTCATCTGGATCGCGTGAAAAAATGCAGCAGCAGAAGCCACGTACACAACGTGACAGAAGAGACAGACGATCTAAAAACGTTACAGATAATGCAAAACAAGCAGAACTAAAACATATCAATGGGTTGTCACAGATGTCGTCTGATAAATTCCCGCCACAACCTAACACTACGCAGCGCGTGGTATACTTTCAAAATCGATTTATCATTCTTGATTCAGCTGATCATCATACAGGGCCATCTAATTCGACAATTAACGAACATAATAATGACAATGATACTAGTGGAATAAAATCAAGCAAAATGGATGCTATGGAAACATCATTTTCAAAAATAAACAGCACGACAGACTCAAAAAATAAAACCAATAGGAAAGAAATTGAAATGGATGCTACTTCAGTGACAATGGATGCTCGAGGCATTGATATCATTTTAACAGATCCTGATAATAGTTCAAAACAAATAAAAAATATGGATAGTTTTAATACTGACGAGGCGAAAGAACGAAATACAATTTGGAGAAAAATAAACCGCGTTCTATTAGATGATAGAGTTAAAGCCAGCAATGGTCAAATTGTTCTAGAAAACAGAAATCCAGAGGAATATAGGATTTTAAAGAAAGTGCTGAATATATTGTTTTTGACAATTGGAATAACGTTGTTTGTTTCTGTGATTATTGTGGTGATATATGCTTTCATCGGTAAGTATGTTACACATATATAACTATAAACCAATACCAGTAAATAATATGTGTTTGTAGCTATTTATAGAGACATCAATATATAATCTGTGTGACTTTTTGTATCAGCTTTATGGCCATTATTGGATTAGTTTATAATTGCTTTTTTCCAACCCGGATCGCCTATTTACATTTAACATTATTGAGATCATTTTATATAATAACTTGTATTAGCCCACTTGTTTAATCAGATTGAATAACAATGAATGGATCAACATTGAATTGATTAACACAGACACAGTGTTTCATTAGGGTTAATATAATATAAGGTTATTCTAAATTGTCAATCTTTGCTTATATCACAGGTCAACATACTTTACTGATGTACAACACTATAATAGCAAATGCATTTTGAATAAGAGAGTTGTCTCATTTGCACTCATACCACAGGCGCGGATCCAGAAAGGGGGGGGGGGGGGGGGGGGGTTCCGTGGTTTTTTTGGACGATCAATGCATTTGAATGGGGACATGTAATTGGAACCCCCCTTTGTCCTTGGTTAGGAACCCCCTTTTTTAAAATTGCTGGATCCGCCCCTGTACCACATCCTATATCTAAAGGAAAAACCAAAAAGAATTGAATGAATAAACTTATTATAGATACCAAAATTAAAATTGTGTATCTCTGACGCACTAAAACTCACTACTAAATGAGACCCCATGTGAGGAGATGGAAAGCAGCTCGTCATTTGTGATAAGCCACTATCCAAAACATGGCTTTTAAATTGAGTAATTTTGCATCTCTTTGTTGTTCGAAGCAATTTTCTATTGAATTGTTTAGTTTTGTTTTAATTATATGCTAGTTAAAAAGTTGCGCGTTTTTTTCAAAGTTTGATAATAAATCGTACCCTGCTCATTAAAGTGTTTTAAAAATAGATATCAATATAAAACTTCTATTCTCAGATAGGGTAAATTGGATCAGAAAACAATTACTTTTTTTGCAAAATATACTTTTAGGGAGACCCAATAAACTATGTTTCAGTAAAAGTGATAAAAGCGTTGTTATGAAACATGTCATTATCTTTCTTAATCTATTATTGATAAGTAGAATCCATTAAACAATGTTTTATTTTCTGTCAACATAATCTATCGTTCAATTACGTTTTTATATTAACATTGATTCCAAAGCAGTCAAGCCAGTGCGGTATGTTGGTAGACTTTCTTTGCAATACTTAAGTGAATATATAACTAATGTGTTTTAAATCAATAAAAGCATATAACGTCTTCTGAAAATAATTTTGAATTTAGCAGATTTCTGTCATTTATGTTTACTTCGAATTGGTTTTGATAGCTTTTTTGTATTGTCAAACTTCACCCAGTGCTGATTATCTCGTCTAAACATAAAAAGAAAATGAGAAATTTATCGATTAGCAACTTTTCAAATCTGTTACAAATGTAAGAGACACTGAATAATCAAATAAATGTAAATTTGACATAGTATTATGTTGGACATAGCTTTACCCAAATTCACCCAGATTTACCCCCCAAATCCCGAAAAAGTTGTGGAACAGGCATTCTACTGTAAATATTAAATACGATTGAAGAGTACCTGAATTAGGACAGTGGTGGAGTAAAAAGTAAAATCACAAAAATACTGAACTTAGAGAAAAATTAATTCGGAAAGTCCATAATCACATGGCAAAATCAAATAACGAAACGCATCAAAAACGAATGGACAAGAACTGCCATATTCTGACTTGGTACAGACATTTTCAAATGTAAAGTGGTGCATTCGGGAGTGGGGTTCCGTAATACCCCTTTTTATAAGATCAATGCGTTTGATTGAAGACATTTAGTTGAAAACCCTTCTTTTTCGGGGTTGGAACCCACTTTTAAAATGGTTGTATCTGCCCCTGGGGTTATGCATGTTCGAAGACGCCGATCCTCGGGTAACCTGGTACAGCTATTAAGCAATACCACCTTAGAATGAACTACACAAATCAGTGTAAATGGTTTCACTCATAAGATTAAAAAAAAAGCTAACAACAATATAGACCGGACGTTGGAAAGTAGTTACACATTCATCAAAACAATTCCAAATGAAATTCATATAAACAATTACATACAACAACACTTGTCAAATTTAAAAATAGGTATAGGGTTTAAAAACTATTCATTCAACCATTTCTTTAAAAAATCTACATTCCTCTGTGTGTCTGTTTTCTAGAACTATTTGACCATTGCTGGCTTTAAAACCGTATACTTATATAATAAGTATAGATTTTTTTAACAAAATTTAGGCATCAACAATAACAATGAATAGCTTATTATTTTACATGTCAAAGTATAACCAATAAACTATCTGACTTGAATATTTAGATTCAAATTCAAATTCAAAATCTTTAAAGAATTCTTAACCTTATGGCTCATCAGTAAATTACAACAACAGTATTTGCATATAGATTGACGACCGTACGCAGAAGGATATCTTGGCAGAAATAAATTGCAAGTTCATTGCAGAATCCCCAACTCTGAAGTCAGTTATCAAAACTAATTTAATTTATACCATACCGCTTATACTATTTCATGCTACCACTTGGTCGATAACTCTACCTGGGGAACTGTTAGTAACCGAAACTATCACCATCAGTTCAAAAACTTCAAATATTGTTTGAATGAAATTTTTGAAATCTAAATTATGGAATATATCTTCACCATGCTAAAAATCTGATTATTTGTGCGAATGTGGCAATATTTTAGGTCCATTCTAGTTTGATCCGCTCAATCAAAGATTAGATTTCGAACAGCGCATTTGTCAAAATTGTTATATTATATTTTTTATAAATGTTATGTTGATTTTAGAAAGTTTTAAAGTGAGATGATATTGGATGACTTTGTTATTCTTTTAAGATAGTTTACGCTATATAGCATTTAAACTTTTTAAGTATTTATATATATATATATATACTTAGATGTATATAAATTTGTTCAGTTTTGTGAAGGTAACTTTGTTTGAGCATTCTGGACGAACCAAGTAATTTTTTTTTTATCAAGTATTAGTTTCATACGTTCTTTTACGTATAAACTGCAACTATTACCTAGAGCAGTAGAACAGACTGAATTGCAATTCTTTATTCGGAAAGCTCCCAAAAATAGTTCCACTTATATTCACAAGTTTATATATAAAATTTAAGTATACCAGTTGCTCTTTTCAACAATGACTATAAAAGTACATGTCATATGCTGTTTATACAATTTACATACTACTAGTATATAAAAGTCGCTTAACATACTCATTCTAACAAAATATGTAAATAAACTTAAACAAACATGGAATGGACTACATATCAATTTGGTGTCCTCCTTATACGTAGCTATGTGAACAATATACATATATTTATATTTAACATGTTGAATACTTACATTTCAATCGATTTATGACTTTTGAACAGCGGTTTTACTACTGTTGCCTTTATATATGTGACAGCTGTTACTCTTTATATCATAGCAAGTCGATTAGAAGCACTTGCTCTTCATATATAGCTCGAATTTGTTTTTTATTCATTTATTATAAATTTATTTACATCATTGTATAGTAATAATCACTTTGTTAACATATTGTTGTTTTTGTATTGTACTGAAAATGCTAAATTTGAGATGTCTAACCAGGTTTATGTAGTACAGGATAATATAATAAGTGCATATAAGCAGTTGATACGATTACACGAAATAAGGTTCAAATGTAGCAGAATGGTTATAACTACATAAATACAGTTATACCATGACGTCTGGTGACCTTTTTAAAATAATTACGAGCAACTTAATAACCAAAGATAAAATGGAATTTATAACATGTGCACTGAAAAAGATGTATATAAGTTGCCCCTGGTTGCAGGAAATAATTCCAGTCTTACAAATAAATGAAATTACATTTAAAGTAAACGTAGTCCTGTCTAAACCAATCAATTCGGTACATGGTACATGTAACAGTAAAATCTAATTGAGGTTGACTTGTACAGCTATTCATATAACATTGTTATTTTATTGTTAATATCTAATGATCTCTAATTTTATGCTGTACTTGTTTTATTTTTAATCGCCTTTGATATACTCCACTAACAATTCCGGACATGGAAGCGTTAAAACTCCGGACCTTGAATCGTTAAAACCGTTGTCATGGAGTGTGTCATACTCCCTTAATTAATTATTATTGATAAGCAGATCAGGAAAACATCACTTTATATTCTGTCAACATCATAATCTACCGTCCAATTAAGGTTAAATTGCTATCTGATACCAAGGGAGAACTAGCAGTCTGTATAATTTTACCCCAGGAATAGATTACCTTAGCTGTATTTGGCAAAACTTTTAGGAATGTTGCTCCTCAATGCTTTTCAACTTTGTACTGTTTTGGCCTTTTTTAAAAAACATTTTTTGGATACGAGCGCCACTAATGAGTCTTTTGTAGACGAAGCGTGCGTCTGAAGTATATAGAAATTTTAATCCTGGTATCTATGATGAGTTTATTTACACTTCTTTACCATTGTTTTAGTAATGAAGGTCAAACACATTAATATAAATGTTATCGTATATACCTTATCAAAGCAGTGTTGTTTTTTCAACGTTTTGAATATGTTTTAAAATCATTTTATGATAAGATACCTTCCGATTTGAATTTTCTTTGCAGTTTGGTTGTTTTGTTTTTTTAATTACCCCTCTGTTTGAAATTGCTACCTATTATGTTTGTTTGTTTTATTCACAAATTGAACTGTAAATACAATGGAATTTTATGCGACTGCCAAACAAGTTTAACTAGCTATACAACAACAAGTTTAATTCAGTTTTTTTCTTCATAAGGAAATGTCTGTACCATGTCTGAAATATTACAATTGTTTTTCATTCGTTCGATGTTTTAGAGCGTTTTATTTAGCCATATCATAAGTGAATTTGCTCTTGGAATTTCTGATAACTTGTAAATTGTCTTTATATTTAGTTATTGTAAATTGTCTTTATATTTAGTTATTGTAAACACCTCCAGATATCACTTTTATTCCTCTAATGTTCTTCTATCTAAAAATAAAACTTGATGATATCTGCACGTAATCACAAAAAATGGATAAAGTAAAATAACAAAAATACCGAACACAGAAGAACATTCTGACCGAAAAGTCACTAAGCAAATGGCAAAATCAAAACCTCAAACACATCAAACGAATGGACAACAACGCTCATATTCCTGACTTTTTCCAATTGTGCACTTTCTACTTAAATTGCTCTTTTTCACAATATAATGTATCAATAAATTATGTCCTTTTAAACACAATGTAACATGACTATATCATATCCAGAGTTGTGATTATGCTATAAATGCATTGTATTATCAAGTACACTCCTAGTATTTATTGATTAGTCAATTATGGTAATATCATATAGTTATTATCCTCTGGATCAATTGTGAAAGCAATGGTATTAAAATTTATGACATTTATGACAGTCGTAACAACACCATGTAAACATATACTCAATGTATCTATCTGCAAAGCCGTGTTGAATTATTCTATAATTGTATTTTGAATTTGAACTTTGTTTTGCTCTCAGTTTCTAGACGGTAGAATGTGTTCGTCTCTTAAAACGTCTTTCTTAACAAATAGGGGTTATGCGTGTTGGCATATATATCTTGGAGCCAAATTGCGAGGTATCAAACAAAATTAAACACATGGCTTATATTTTTAAAAGCATTCCTTACAAAGCAGTAAATCATCTTTATCCTATGAATAGAACTGAAATATTGATTTTTACGCTGTTCATGGAAAATCTAACATTTGATACACATTTTGTTTCGAGTAGATCATATTATATTTCAAGCAAATTAAATAGCGAACTGATTGAAAGAACTTTGCACCATCTTCACTGCGAAAAAACATCAATTGAACAAGAAATAAAAAAGTTCTTAAAATCAGAAGGTCATTTTTGTGTAAATATCTTGATAGATCTATAATGCATAACTATTAAATATATATAATATGACTATAATGTATTTTTTGTTGTTCATATATTTGGAATAACAACATTAACGGTACCAATTTTCTTGCACCAGATGCCAATTTCGACAATACATGTCCCTTTAGTGATGCTTGTGGCTAAAATATTTGAAATTCAAAGCTTATATAAAAGATGAAGAGCTATAATCCAAAAGGTTCAAAAAGTATAGCCAAATCCGTGAAAGGAATCAGAGCTTTGCATGAGGGAGATACATTCCTTAATTTATAATAATTTCTAATATTTTGTAACAGCAAATTTTAATACTGGCTACTGGGCTGGTGATACCCGCGGGGACTAAAAGTCCACCAGCAGAGGCATCGAACCAGTGGTAGTAATACCATTAGCGGTACCAATTTTCTTGCACCAGATGCGAATTTCGACATTACATGTCTCTTCAATGATGCTTGTGGCCAAAATATTTGAAATTCAAAGATGTATAAAAGATGAAGAGCTATAATCCAAAAGTTGCAAAAAGTATAGTCAAATCCGTGATAGGAATCAGAGCTTTGCATGAGGGAGATACATTCCTTCATTTATAATAATTTATAATATTTTGTAACAGCAAATTTTAATAACAAAAACTCCGTATTTTCATGTCAGTACCGAAGTACTGGCTACTGGGCTGGTGATACCCTCGGGGGTATGGAAGCTGTCATTTAGATAAACATAGATGTGTGTGTTTCGTTTTATCTATATGGTAACAGTGAACCGTTTATTATTAATCTAAGGATTAAGAACGTAAAACTATAGCGACATGTCAGATTTGTATTTAAACGTCAGTTTAAATAAATGATTTACTTATTTGTATATGCTATTTCTCTTACAGTTGGAGATGAAAAGACTGACACTGATCTATTTATAACGACCACTACTGTTCCTCCTTGAAAGCAGCCAATCGGTTATCTTAGGTAAGCATTTTCATGTGATTTTGTGGAGTACAAAAGACAAAAAGACAGCTACGGAATACAAACCATAGCAAAGAAAACTAAAGACTGAACAAAACAATTCGCATATTTGGTGTTGCTCGTGTACGACATTATAGCCCGAGAGAAGCGAAGTATTAAAGGGTCATTCATACTCGTCGAAAATACACACATAACGCTATGGCAAAAAAAGATGATGAGATAGTTAAACAACAATACTCTAAACACAACACGAAAAGCTCTTAATTAGGCAACATGAACTCGTTCACATAATTAGATTTGTCTCAGATGCTCCCGAATCCGGTGTTCAAGAAAGGTAAGCAGATACTGCTCCACATGTGGCACATGTCATGTTGCTCATGTAAGTACACGTCCGGTGATAAGTCTAATTCAGTTGGTCACGTTCGGGGAACGGAAGCTGGATAGTAGTTACATAATTTGGAACATCTCCGGCGTCATTTGTGAAACAGATATTTTCAAACGGCCAACCATATCCTGGTGACGTCTGAAAAGTTTATGACGGGATGATTTCAATTTCACATTTTGTAGACACCTGAGCGGGAGCCCTCCATCCAGGAATGCACGCTAGTAGATACAAACCCTGAAATATGGTATCAACTGGAAGCTATATTCTTCGGGCGGGTTGCTGGAATTTTACTCCATAAAAAACTAAGAGTTTGAAAATGGGAAGCTGAAATCATCTGTTTTATCGATTTTTTTTTTGTCAAACGACCTCCATTGCCAATTTCTAGATGCAATTGAAGATATGAGACTCAACTTTATCTGTTGCATCCTTTATCTTAATATTGTTGAGATAGATACGTTCAACATAATCACAAAGTTTTGAAATTCAAAGTGGGATAACATAATTTATATAGCAGAAAGCTAAAGGATGCTGTTAATTTCTTTTCTTTATTCTTAAGAATTTTCCGTGTAAAATCACTCTGGTCTGAATGAGGGTAATATTTGATATATACGGGACTAAATGATGAATTTGTATGTTGTTTTATTTCTGTCATAATTCCTAGACTCCGTAATCATGCACATGGATTACATAAATTACAACATTGGTTCACTCTGGCTTGGCTTTGGAAGACATAATAAGAACTTAATATTATCATTTCAAAATACCTCCCTAACTGTAAGCTGGTGATCATACGTTTCGACAATCAAATGAATTCCAAACTCTTTGGTCGTATGACGGTTTTTATAGTTTACTTTCAGAAATTTCGTCTTTTCACATTTTGCCTTGGAGAAAACATTTATTTTACAGACGTGACGATTCATATTCACATTTATTGAAATAAATACGTACATGTATTGACTTCTTATTTACAACCATACAGTATTTAGGTGCACGAATGCATGTAAGAATTTCAGCAATTCTGAATGATGATACATATAGATTCTACCACTGCATCGAATGTGATGCGATATTTATCCAGTCGAGACAGTTAAATTCTAAAATATTTAATATTAACTGTTGAGAGTGGATACATATTGTATGGACGAGATTTTGTGGTGGAGTCTGCTTCTCTCTTGATATTTTTACGATATCTAGCAATCTTAAGCGTTCTTTTTGAACGACATGCTAAACATATGTATTCTTTCTACTTGACGTCATCAGGCATGGTCGTATTTTTCGTGACGTCACAGTTGCAATTTCAGAGGAAAGCAAGAAAATTTGACGTCATAAACGAATTTTTAACCAATAAATAACTGAGATCAAACCACACGATGATAGAATGAGAATAACCAACAGGAAAAGGATAAATCGAGTAAGAATAAGAGAAATCTGTTTACAAAAGCAAAATTGGAATCTTTAAATATCTTTTAGAAGGATATTGAGATTTCTTTTGCAGTAAAATGGTAGTTAAAGTTTTTGTGTGGTTTTGTTTTATTTCGTTGATATAAAAAATACGTCCAATAACCGCTTTGATCATGAATATTCTCACTGAAGATACCAACGGAAACGCATGTCATATAAGTATATATGTACTGTTCGTGTGGTACATGTATCTTTATATAACAAATCAACATATTCTGTCCACAATGCTGCTTCAGATAATGAAAGTTCAATACAAGTGAGGTCGCAATGAGTTCAACATATTGCTGTAAAAAAATATTTAGATTAATATTGATCGATGTCGAAGTTTATTAAATAACAAATATAAGACACAGCTAAGAGACAGTTTTACGTACTAATACAGAAGAAGCCGAGTGGAGCATCTGCGGTTATTGATTTTTATCCATGTCTTGTAATTAGTGTGACGCAAGATTGCCTAATGAATATTTTCCTTCCTACGGCTTCGAGGTTGTGTACAATTTACACATTATTTTCAATTAGACGTTGTAAATTCAAATTACTACAGGCTTTTGCATACTTTAACGCAGACTTCAATGTCATGAAAATATACATTTCCTTATTCTTTGTACACCTGGTTCGGAATTTGATTTGATACATTATAAAAAAATGTATTCTTTTGGACATATATATGGAAGGGTACAGGATTAACAGAAATAAACAGAGCATATTGCTAGAATGGCTGGGAAAATATCGAATGCTGACTTAATGCAGGCACTTTCAATTACAACATTTTGGTTTGAACAAAAATTTGGACTCGCAATTGAAATTACCTCTTATGTGCCTGTACATTTTATGTTTATTGCTAATTTTCATAAAATGAAATCAAAACCATTTATTGGCCAATTTTGTACGCTAACTTGCCATAATAATTAAATAGTATTTGCAATATAGTATGATCATCAAAACCAACTTTTTGATATTCCAGAAAAACTTAGAAAAATTCTTGAAGCACATGGTGCTAACACAATGTCTCTTGTATAATAATGTCCATTTGTTTCTTTTAGGTACTTATCATTCAAGAGACTTGAAGGTGATTGGAATACAGAAATTCACAACCAAGATGTGACAGGATGATGGACTGAACGACAGATGTGCAATCACATTTGTATGTTTGTTACATCTCTCACGAAACAGGAATTCAATTTGGAATATTTAGTAAATTTGTATTTTAACATTCATATCTAATCATGTATCTTTTTGAACTTATCGGTGAGATATTACTTATCCAAGTTTATATCGTTTGATCACAAGCCCAGTAGTCAGTACTTTGTGTGCTGACACGAATTGTCCTTGATATGGTTATATTTATAAATTTACTGTTTACAAATTTTTGAATTTTTTGAAATTCTACGGCTTTTCTACCTTAGGCTAAGATTACCTTAGCTGTATTTGGCAAAACGTTTAGGAATTTTGGTCCTCAATGCTATTCAACTTCTTACTTTATTTGGCATTTTTATTTTTTTTGGGATTTGAGCGTCACTGGTGAGTCTTTTGTCCTAAATTTAGTCCTGGTATCTATGATGAGTTAATTGATACAAAATTGTTTTCCAACATATGATTCTTCTAAACGCAGTTTCTACTATTTTTATAACCATCAGTAATTTTGAATATCTTAATTGCACAAATACAGCTGACAGTTGTATAACTGTTGTTGAATAACATTATAACATCATATTTTCATATATAAAGTTATCTTTTTCATCAATAATGATTAACTAGGGCAGCTATCCATAACACATTCCCAATGGAACATTGTTGCATCATTTCTTTAATATAAAACAAGATGTGTGCAAACAAAAGGCTATACATGTATGTGATTAAATATAAGCATAAGGTATTTCAATTACATGACAATAAGTTATAACCCTTTTATGATTAAACTTTGTTAAATTTTAAGCTTTTAAATGAATTCAAAACCGTTTCAGTCATTAGAACTTAATGTTGGTTTGTATAGATATACGGGATTAATATACTGTTCCTTGTCTTATTCCATCTGTGATGACAATAATGTACAGCTCATGCAGTAAACTCGGAAAATCTATACCAAAATATTAAAATAACAAAAACAAAGTAAAAGGGAAATTTTAAAAGTCCTTTATCGAATGGCAAAATCAAAAGCTCAAATACATCAAACGAAAGTAAAACAAATGTCACAATCATGACTTAACAAGGCATTTCCTTATATACAACGTTAGTTTAAAAGAAATATATTTTCATTGTATAACTACAGTTCCATTGCATGCGGTATCTACTTAAAACCAATACTGATCTTTTTATCATTTGTTACGTATATCAATTCAATTAAAGATAGCATGTCATTATATAATTATTCTCAGACACATCTTTAATTATGTACACACAGATTTTCATGTAACATGCAAGAAAGTCAAGCTTTCAATAGAATTCATTACTGGTTCACGCAGGAAACAGAAACTTACTCTTTTATTATGCTATGCCCATTTAATTAAAAAAAAATGAAATTGCTTATGAAAACATTTTTGAATTCATTTGTTGGTCCTACTTCTAACTTTATTTTGCTTTTTTAACTTAATTCGTGTGTCATTTTTTAGTCATTTATAGACAAAACGCGCGTGACGCGTACGACAATTTGATACCTTAATGCGTTAATAATGTAACATTGTTTTAGAATTGTGATTTTCATTTTCCTTTGATTATATTCCTATGTTGTTTTGATTACAAAACAGTAACAAGCCCAGTCACAGAAGTTTGATAGTTCATCATGTTTATTGGCTTAGACAGGTTTAATATGCTTACAGTCGTCTATAGTTAACCTTTTGTTTAGCATAATTCAAATTAAGTAAATACAACGATTTAAAGAGTTAGATCACGGTTATGAGGGGCTACACCTAATTGTATTGGCAAAAATGCTTTAATAATTATCATTAGAATGTTCTAAGTATTACATATTTGTTTTGTTTTATTCAAATATAAATGGGTTTTTATCAAAGGAATTGAGAGAACCGCTTTTTACACAGGCATTACCTATTTGAAGAGTTACCTTCAGTTCCGTTAACCTTTTCAGATTGACCTTCTTTTATTTAAAGAGTTATTTTCTTAATCTTGTTTTATCCTCTTATATAAATGTCAGATCAAAAGAATAAGATTTGAGAAAACTCATAATGTATTCTTTATAATTACAAAAAGTATGAAAAGCAAAATCAATGAAATGATTGTATTGAGTTCTATTTGTAAAACAATCAAAACTATGATTATGAGTATTCATTGACATTATTTGACTTAGTTGACCACAAATTGATTTGTATATCATTTTAACATAGATAACCCAGAGGCGGATTTAGGGGAGGGGGTAGGGGGCCGGGTTGCTTATATAGATAATCTAAATTTTGACAGGAGCGGGCCCCCTCTTAGACAGTCAGTGGGCTCCCACTTATGAAAATTTCTGTATCCGCCATTGTAACAAGGTGTTGTTGGTACTCATACATTCTTGACTGTCAATATTGTAGCTATAAGCCTTTTGGTGAATGTATACCAAGACAAGCGGTTCGGACATATTGACTTAAACATTGATATTTTCAGGTTGTTGATAATTTAATAGGAAAACCAATATAAAGTAGAAGTGTTGATTAATCTTATAATATATTTTACTTAAATTTGCAGTCGACATATTGTTTTGATGAAATTGGATATGAATAAGAGCCATAATCAAAACATTCCGAAGGTCGTGCAAAGTACTTTTAGTATAATACACCTTGTATCGTATGTTTTGGTTAAATCTACCTCATTTGTGAAAATCAATATTACGGTCTCAAAATAAGCTATATTGAAAGCTTACTGATGGCATCGTTTTCACTAAATGCACAAATGTATCAGAACAAAAACCAAAAAAATGTAATACTGATGTCTGATTAACTAATGTATTTTTTCAATAAATAAAAGATGCTTATGAATTATTACTCAATGGATTTTTTTTTTTTTATCTTATTACATTTTAGAACATTCTCTCTTAATAAGAAACAATGCTTGCCAATCAATTTCATTTTTTAATATTGAATTATTTTGCTGCCTTATAGTTATTGTATATAATTATTTGTCATAGTCATACACTATACCTAATTTTTATTTTAATAATAAAACATATAAACCATTGTTGACGCTTTTATTTATATTTTGGTTTAGGAGCGTGCTGACGCCCAACACCGGATGTAGGATTTTTGTCGCCATTTGTAGCCTTCGGCTGTTTCAATCATTTGTTTGGGTTGCTATCTCTCTGACACATTCCCTAGTTCAATTCCCAATTTGATTACATCAATTAATTTTCAGCTCTCATGCTAACAGTACAATTTGCCTCTTTTTCATTAATGTTATAATCTCGACAGAAAAAAGTTTTATAGTACATTGAAAATGTAATACGACCAGTGACTGTTGCTGACAACTGAGATGTAGAAAGTAGAATAATGTATAGTCATCAACATCGCGTAAAATATAACATCGAAAGCGAATATTAAATTAGTGTTGGACGATTTCCATCTGCATATTAATTTCTACCGGTAGAAAGTAAAATTATAAGATGTGTGTTTTTTTTAAATCGACAGATATCCCACAAAGTTCATATAACGTGAATTTGACCAATAATAAGTTATAATATTGCCAATATCAACAAATGAGCAAAATACATGCTTTATATAGTCAGGTTTTATACATGACAAAATGTAAAACAATTCAAACTTACAAAAACAAGCGTCTTATTTCATGACAAAACGAAAAAAAACGAATACTGATATATGACAGACAACCACTAACGAAGACCATGGAATGATTCCAAAAGATGAAGTTGATTTCATTCCTTCGAAAATTTTACGGATGCCATTACGAGTTGGTTGACCGTTATGGAATATTCGTTTTACAGATGATATAGTATAATGTATAAAGGCAACAGTAGTATACCGCTGTTCAAAATTCATTAATCGATAAAGAAAAAACAAATCCGGGCTACAAACTAAACATGCTAAAGCTGAGGGAAACATATCAAATATACGACACAACAGAGACACAACACCGAAAAGTAAAACACACAGAGACGAACTATAATGTAACAATGGCCATTTTCCTAACTTGGTACAATAGTACACAAGACAAAACATGAAAAACAAAAGAATAAGAAACACGATCACCACCAAAAACTGGGAATGATCTCAGGTGATCCGGAAGAGTAAGAAGCTCCTGCTCCACATGTGACATCCGTTGCGTTGCACATGATATCATGAACTCGGTAGATAGTATAATTCGGTAGGTCTCATTTGTGAAAATATTTTCTGTCAATAAAAACAAGGTCAAGGTTTTCCTCATCATAAGTTGTTCACATCAATAATCTACAAATCGACATCGGACCAAAACTCCGTGTAATTGTTCAACATCCCCATTTCAATCATACACTTTCCAAGAACTGAGGTAGCAATACACAGTTAGGAAAAAACCTTAAAATTGACACTCATAATTTTTAAACACCCCCTTTCCCCTCCTGTCTAACAAAGAAGGCTTTATATGTGTGTTATGCATGTATATACTTGTAGAAAGAGAATCTTCCATAGATTTGATTTCTTATGGTCATAAGGGTGAAATATAATCCCTTTTGGGTGTAACCATGGCAGCAATCTGCATTTCTTAGAGACAAAATATAGCAAAAAAGGGGGGTGAACATGTCACAAAAGTCTCCAAAATTTGGTCTAAAGGAAAATTTCAATGAATTACAGTGATACCTTTCCTGAATCCATAGGTTTATATCTATCGAGTGGGCCAAAAAAAATCATATGTCTTCCTGCTCGTTTTTCCATAAAATTGAATTGAAAAGATCGAGCGCAAAATCTTTGTTGATAAACACTTCAATAATTTATGGACCTATGAACGGTACGGATAGGAAAATACGGACTGTCAATCATTGAAATGGCCTATAAAACATGTTAAAATCAATCTAAATGTTCATATAAACCCACTAAGAAGGCTATATTATTCTTCAATTACCTAAAAATCAATTTTATTGTACAAAAACTTTCATATTTAAAAAATTCACAGGGGCCATAATGCGAAACTAAACTTCTAACTGTGTATTGCTACCTGAATGTTATCGATACTTTTGAACGGGACAAATTCTTTTTTATTTCTGAAAGGATATCAAAGTTAATCCTAAAAAGTGTTTGATCGTGTTAATATAGTCTTACAAATGCATATATCAAATTGGAGTTGAGTATATGATCCTATCTTATACATGGTGCTCTCTGTTAAAATCCCGAAACCGAGTCTATTCTTAACCAGCATTTTAAACAATTGCGTATCAAAGAGCAAATAGAATAAAAATCATACAAAGATTGCATTCAATTTGATGGACCAGCAAAACAAACACTTTCATCTGTAAAGGATCTAAACAGTTCAAACTGCATTATTCAATCCTCTTGTTACTATGACGAAATTCTGTAATTTGATTTACGAGCCATAATCTATCGTCATGCCAATATATTCCTAAAACTTTCAGTTTTACTTCGATTAACAAGAAAATAATCTTTGTAACTCGTCTATAAGGCGTCGTTAGATTTATGAATACATTGCTAATATCAATACACCTTAAGATACATGCTAGGTTGATAGACATTCCTCACGATTTTCATATCTGAGAGTCAGCATTATTTCAACAATTTCAAAAAAGCTAGGAAATCAAATTGATTTATTGTCAGGAGAAAGTTCTTTGTGACAGGAACAATTTGTGGTATTGTATAGCAATCCTTACTGAAAAACTTCCATAGTTGATGTATCAGTGAAAAAGAATTTCTAGAGAAAATCAATAAGTTATTGCAATGTTTGATACAGCCCAGTGTTTTATTATTTAAGATTATTATCTTATTAATTCTACATCAAATAATTCTAGAATGAAGAGGTTACTTTAATGCACGAGGAAAGGTCAAATTGGCGTTGGGTACGAAAAAGAAAATTACAGCCAAATTAATCATACATGAAAGGCATCAAACAGTGAAAAAGTTTTAAGCCGTTTCATTGATATAATTCGGTATCTGTACACGCAAGTATGCTAATAACGTACAGATTAGTCAGACTTGTTACAAGTATCATAAATAAAAATTATTAGTTTATAAATAAATAGCTGATGTCTGATGAACGCCTAATATTACATGCATGCTAAAGACAATGATATATGTATGAGGTCAGATATTATGTGTCGCCTTCTAACAAAGAACATTAAGGTTGAGTGTTAGCGTGCTAGCACAACAGGTAACACACAGAAGGTCGACAAAACTATCTTATTCTCAGTCTCATTTAGAGTCTCAATCGACCAGCTGACTTTTACTAGTGACACGATCAGCAGAAAAGCAACAACCGTAGTATTTTACCTTTTATAGCCTTTACCAAACGCTGATCAAACACGCAAACTTCCGATATAATACCGTATCTTCTTGTGTTTATAGAAAGAATGCTAATTTATGATATGAAAGTTTGAACTAACCAATTAAGAATTAGAATGATACCAGGGGTTCGATAATGAGAAGTTCAAGAAATAAAATTGAGAATGGAAATGGGGAATGTGTCAAATAGACAACAACCCGACAATAGAGCGGACAACAGCAGAAGGTCACCAACAGGTCTTCAAAGACTGGCAACTTAGTGCAAAAAGAAAAAAAATGGAACGAAAACCAGTTCGTGTCAGCATAATGGCAGGAAAACGAAGACTAAGTATTGACATTTAGACAAATAGCAGGAGCGTTCTTAAATTTTCTGGAAAGATAAGAAAAACAGATTGCGAAATTAAGCTACAGGAGATATACTATTAACATGTGCTCTTAAAAATATAATTCCAAGATTTTTTATTTGACTACATTTTACACTAATGCAAACTATTAACTTATTATCTTCAGTTACGGGTGACACTTTCCCTTGAAGGCATTCAATACTTAATTCTTTAGAGATTATGAAATGTTTGTTACTAATACATAATTAACGACGTCGCTTCCTGATATCATATACCGTATCACAAATTGGTATTGATTAGTCGCTGCTGAACTATTTAGTCTGGTAAATATGTCTTTGATGTTATTGATAAAAATGACATATGCTAAATACCTTTGATTTAATCAATTACAACTGGAAACATTCTTGACAGGTTTCGCGAAAGTTTAAAGAGAACTGCATGTAACAATTTTTGTTTATAGATTCATATGTTTTATGAAGAAAGAAAAATCATCATAGAAACATGCACCAGTTGCATAGTTTTACACTACAGTCACAATTGTCGTTTACAACATACTCATCAATGTCGCCCGAAAAAAAGGGAAATGACCAAATAGACTTAAGACTCGAATTCCGAAAACTTTTGCCCAATTGACCATTTCGAATTATCCAATAAACGCGTATTCTATTACAGACTATAGGTACGCCAGGAAAACTACGATTTCCCTCCGGTTGCTTTGAAAGCAAATGTGTTGGCAAACCTGCAAAGCACCTTAAGCAAGTATATGTTGTAGTAAAAGCAAATACATAAAGTGTACCATTTAATTCTTAATTAGTATCATTGCGCTTTTTATATTACTGCGTTGATATTCTATACGTGCAAGCAAAACAAAAATGCGGTTACAACCTTGATTGTCTTTCAAGGCATACAAACATCATTGAATTTCCCTGATAGCACAGTTATATGGGCTCGTGTTGTTTATTCTTTAGTTTTTTATGTTGTGTCATGTGTACTATTGTTTGTCTATTTGTCTTTTTCATTTTTAGCCATGGCGTTGTCAGTTTATTTTAGATTTATGAGTTTGACTGTCCCTTTGGTATCTTTCGTCCTTCTATTGTAAATCTTCATTCTATTTTTTCTTTGTTAATCCGTATTTGAGCGGGCAAATGATGAGGTATCAGTATACATCCAATATCGGACTGATCTTTGATATATGCATGTGTAAAATGGGTATGATGAAGTTAACAGATATATTAAAGGTTACTTGATAAATGTAAAACACTTTTAATCTTCCATATCAAATTGTAACTCATTGGTTATTGTTTTCTGAACGTACAATGACTATAAATATTTCATCATATTTATGACCCCATAAAGATATACATTTTAAAAAGTTTTGAGAAGTGAGCGGACACAGATGAGGCTTACTACTACTGGAGGAAGGGTCTTCTGTGTACTATTTGCAACAGGACCCCTTACATAGTTACAAAGTGCTAACAGTGTAAAAATCTCCCTACATTTTCACAATAAATATTGGTGTTATGCCGTTTACTACTAATATTGCAACTATCAGACTGAGTTTAATAATAGTTTGTCCATACCCCTGTCTTTACTTATGAAATGTAAAACTAAATAGACAATAACAAAAAAGTTGAATATCGTCAACGTAGTAAACTCATAAGGTCGTTTGCATGTTGAAAATAATGATACAAAGTACTTGAGTGTTGTGACAATTTATAACCAATTAGTATTACAGAAAATCGATGACCGCCTGTGATATCTTTACTATAATGGATCATTCAGCGGAAATAAAACGTTTTGCTACAACGTAACATTTTCTGCTTTCTTGGTTAAATGATGTCTAAGCGTATGATCTTAGAAGCAGAGGTTTTACTAATTGGAAATATACGTTGATATCAGCCTTGTGCCATTTCAAAGGGACACCACTAAGAATGTGTGTATGCAGATACATTTATTCGGATTTAGTGTAGTGTAGAACGTTGATTTAAGGTAGAATTTATTGCCGTTTTGTCTTGGTTGGCGATGATACGACATGTAATCTAAAATATTTCCATTCTTATTTTTTGTTTAGGAGCTCTACAGTGTTGTCCAATCCTTGAATATATGGACATGTAGACATGTACCTATTTATATGATCCATACATGGAAACGGAATAAAAACTCCGAGTTAAGAAACCACGCAAAAATTACCACACAAACTATACACTGCTATATATAGCTAGTTAATTCGAAAATAATACGTATCAAGTGACGACATAACAACGACACCAACTAACAAAGCTACATTTATAAACCAAAAATAAAACAAACACCAAGACGTATTAAGACTAGCGTGTCTTGAATTGAACAGGTGTAAAAATACGTGGGGGTAAAATTTCTTCACAATACATCGCCAGTTATGATATACATTTGTTTGACCTCTATACTTCACAAATTTTATGGGGGTTATATGCCCATGACATAAAGCAAAACATCCTCATATCCGAAACATTTTGAGGCATTTCCGAAAAAAATGTGTACTGATACTCGTTCCTTTTTTTCTTTTAATATTATTCCTTGTGTTTTGAGATCTAAAATGTTTCAATTTCTTGATTTTATATGATCGCAGACAGTAAGGTGTCATATAACTTGTTATGATTTGTGATAGAGTCAAAATCAGTGACATTCTTTATGACTTTCCTCTGTTTATTAAAAAATATATTTGTAAGGATAAAGCACTGGGGAACGGTCAATACCCTCGAGCCATTAATCATGTATTTACATGTCTAAGCTTTTGAATATTTCTAAAGAAACTGAACAAAATGATGACCAGTCTCAATTCGTCTGCTTTAACTGAAATATAGAACGACAATAGAATTAATGCAAAATATCAATATCTATCTGTTCTTCGTCGATTTGTATTTTGCAATCTACGAACAATCAACTTTCAAACAGACTGTTCCTATTTATATATACATTTTTCATGTCAAAATACTAGATTATTATAGGAAATCTTTTTACCCGAGTAGAGGATATAAATGTTAAACTGACGACAAGAAAATAACATTGCCTGATATAATTTTGTTCTCAGTTTGTTATACAATACTCTATCATTTTATGGGCAAAACGGGAGATAGTTTCTATTTGCCTAAAGACCAGTAGCACATATTTCACCAATTTAGGACACAAACACAATTTAGCAATAAACATAAAATAAAAATAAAGGGTAGTTGTGTGTGATAGGTCCAAAATGTTTACTTAAATCAGGTCTTCTGCGAATCCCTATAAGAGCCGTTTATTTATAGTAGTGAACGACTTGCAATATCACATAAAATTATCTTCTGCATAATCAAATTATCAAAATCAGATGTAAAAGCTTAATCTGATAGTGTTCCCACCAACTTGATGTATGAAGACTTAGATCTCAGCAGCAAATATCATATTTGAAACAGAAAGAGATGTGGTTATTCATTGTCCGTCAGTGAAACTTAATCTTAACATTTAGACACCAACACGAGGTTTCATAAATGCAAATTCAGGAATCTAACTAGTTACCGAGATATGCATAATTAAACCATCCACCTGACCTATGTCAGGAATCTGATGTTCAAAAATGTCGTTTTTACTGTGGTTTATAAGGATTTTCGTTTCACGTTTTTTACATAGATTAGACCGTTGGTTTTCCCAGATGGTTTAATACTTATCATGCACTTTCTAGCTTGCTGTTCGGTGTTGGGCAAGGATTCGTGATAAAGATCGCACTTTGACCTATATTGGTTTACTTTTGCATGATGTGATTTTGATGGAGATGGATTTTCATATATATCTAGATACGATAACTGATCATATCTCGGATATGTCTGTTTAAATTCTAAACTAGAATGTATATACTAGAGTCAGAGTAGACATAGAGAGTAACAAGTATGAGATAGCTGTTTTTTGGCAGGGCTAAATTTACATAAAATTGGCATGGGTTATATTTACAAAAAACGGACGAATGATATAAGAATAGAAAACAACAGAGTAGAAATAAAGGTTAAACATAAAAAAAAAACAGATGCAATTGTCTGAACAAATAAATAATACAGAAATGAATGGCCTCCTATCTAATTAACGCTTAGGCTTCTTCATTATGCGTGAATGTACTTATCAACTTCACAGTTAATAAGTAATGGATCAACCAGAGCAAAAACAAAACAGCCCACAAAAACAGGGCTACTGTTTAAAATATCAGATCAAACTATAATGATAGAACGAATCTATTCAATCTTGATATCGGGCCAAAATTAATTGTAAGTTTCAACATCCTAGTTACAACCATACATTCAAATAACATTAGTTTTTTAATAAACACTGAACGACTCACAACTATCACAACAACGTGTATTTGATCTGTTTTGAAAGTGAAGTTTTTTTCTATTCTTAAAATAGATTAACCTAAAAAAGTGTAATGATCCTTTAAACTTAATTTCACAGATGCAATTTTTGGAGTCGGATATATGACCTTCACTAATATAAAGTCACATAGATGGTGACGCCGATTAAGATACTTAAACTCAAATATTCTTAACAATCATTATGAACAGTCACGCATTAAATGAAAAACACGATCTTAGAGAGATGATTGACATGATGGACCAGCAAAAAAAAAAGTTTCCTATCTGTCAGATTAAAAGCGTTGGAACTATATTGTGTAATATCTTCGTTACTATGTTAAAAATGTGTAATTGAATTTACGAGCTACAATCTAACGTCAAGTCAATATATTCCTAGATCTTTCAGTTTTACTTCGATTAACAAGAAACAAATCTTGATAACTCGTCTATAAGGTCTCGTTAGATTTATGATAAAATAGTCAATATCAATAGACTTTTATTTTAGATATATAAATCGATGATTGTCATTCCTCACGATTCAGTTCTGACATATCGCAAAGTCTGCATTATTTCAACCATTTTAAATAAGCTAGGAAAGAAAATTGAATTATTGCCAGTAGAAGGTTATTTGTGACACGAACAACTTTTGTTATTGTGAAGCGATTCTTACAGGAAAGGTTCCAGATTGATGTATATCTGTGAAAAATAATTACTACAGAAAATCTATAAAAATATTTGAATGTTTGATATAGCCCAATAATTTTCTTATTAATTCCACATCAAATCATTCTAGATTAAAGATGTCACTTCACTGCACGAGTGTCAGAGTCAAACATGCTTGTAACGCTCAATTCTCACCCGAACCGACATTAGCTGTGACAAAGGTGTATCAGCATAACATAAGAACACACTGCTTAATTTTGGAAATTAGTTAACTAAATCGATCGACACGTAGCAACAACAAAACCAAAAAAAAATAACATTCAAAGAAGAAATCAAATGAGTACAAAACAATTTAAAAGGTCCAAATTATGTATTTTGGCTCTTAACTATTTAGATCCGCAAGTGTCCTATTCTTTAAACATCCTTGGCATTCAACGTTATTGGTTTTGAACGTTCCTGGTTAATGTTAATCCAGGTAAACGTTTCATGGGCATATATTTTTAAGGTTTCAACTATATATTTTGTAAGTTAACTCAACTGGTTTATGGGAAAACACGCCTTAATCTTCTAAAGGAGTAGGTCCAGTAAGACCCCTTTTTGGCCCAAAAATACAGCAATTTTAGAAAGTTTTTAAAATGTAAAGTTTTTGTAATTTATTGGACAGTAGAATGCTTCTGCTACATAAATATGAGCTGTTTTTGAAATAGCAATGCACATATTTCGGGTACTAGCACCATAAAGTCATGCTAGATTACTGAAAACTTCACAATTCTAGCATTTTAGTTAAATTTTAGACGGTTCTCGTGTAAAACGAAAGTGGCCGCATTCGTGTTCATCGTTAATATTGAAAGGTAAGTTGTACTTTATGATAAAACATAACATATATAAAGGTTGAAGATGAACATGGATGTGGCCACTTTTATTTTTGTCAAAATGACATTTTTCGGCATATTTGGTAGCTTTTTCATATTTGAATAATGACTATATCAGTTAAAATCTTTCACATAAACCAATTGATTCAAATGAAATAGACACTTAAGTATTTAAAAAGTTGTTAAAATCTTTCGTCAGATGAACCTAAATTTGAGGCCAAAATCGGTCCTTACCGGACCTACTCCTTTGTTGATTAAGTTTAGTACCCAAAAAGGAAATTTAAAAAATACCGAGCTTCGAGGAAAGTTCCTTGACAGAGTGCAAAATCAAAAGCTCAAACACATCAAACGAACAGATATCAATCACTGAACCCTTAATTCTCAACATCAAAATAAAAAACAAAGCGATAATATATTTTTTAAGTTTGTGTTTATCCTTCCAAGGCACATTAATTCGCTATCGGTTTTTGTTTTGTTTGAGTTGCTCAGTCATTAGTTTCCATAACATTAGAGTTATAATAACAGTTATATGACAAATGTTAATTTGCAAAACAGATTATTGTTTTAATTTGACCTAACAAGTTCTATCTCTTTTGAATGAATATCGTTGTGATTTAATGATTAATTCAGGTAATACACATTTCATTCAAGCTTATATAAGATAAGCTGATGGCAATGATGCTGATTATTCCTGCTCTATTTACGGGTTCGAAGAAATAAGAAATAATCAATTTTAAACCATATTTATTATGTTCTCTGTCTGGTCTGTTAAAACATGTAAAACAAGGTCAAAGATTTTTTTTTATCAATCTGTTAACATCAATTTGACCTTTCCTTGGCCAGTGATGTTACCGCGTCATTCAAACGTTCTTTGACGTGGAATTATTATGATAATAACATTATTAATAAGAGGAATAAGACAGCTCCCTATTTGGCTGGATATTTTAACACGCAATGAAAAATTAAAACAGCCTTCAGACATTCGTGTAAATTTATATATCTTCATTCTTAAGTTATCATTCTGCATAACTCAATAATATTATATCTGTTATTTCATTTCACAAGTTCTGTTGATGTAATGTGCATTCGATTGGTAGGGGTGTGCCATTTTTGCCTCTAAAAACGTACCCATTTTAATATAACATTCACTGAAATGCAGTACCTATAGTTATATAAATATTTAAGAAAGAATGACATAGTATACTTATATACAATATTTACCTCCCCGTGTATGTGAAAGGTGAACTTTGAAATGAATTGATTTAGTTTAATATAATAATTGACCATCATAATAATGTAAGATTCTCAATAATATATTTATATATGATATGTAGATCATACCCCAAATCAATATACAGTTATCAAACGTAAATGCATTTTAATATAAAATCTCGCAAAGTTATGACCCATATTTTTTGCACATCCCCGTATACCCAATAATAGAATGTTACTCCCACTCCCAATCCCACCGTGAAATGAATAAACATAGAGAACTGAAGGCAAATAAAAAAATAATAGAAAATATAGATCAAACATTTAAAGATAAGAAAAAAAATCCATATACAGTAAATGGGCAATTGAAATAGAAATTTAGAATAAAAGACAAATAAATGAAGAATAAAATAAAAGGGCAAAAATATAAATAATCATAAATAGAGAAAAAATATCTAAACAAATACATATATATGAATGACCTATCGTCTCTGCATGTCCTTTCATATATATGACGCTTCGGGTCCGAAGTATTTTTGAACGGAATGAACAACTCAAGATCAAAATTAAAAAAACCCACAAAAGACAGGTTGACAGTGTAAAATGGACAAGCTATAACGATAGAACAAATCTTTACAATATCGATATCGGACCAAAACCTAGTGTACGTGTTCAACATCCTGATTTTAACCATATATACATGGACATAATGTAGGTTATAAGATACACTCTCCAAAAACTGAATTTATTCGATCCGTTTTGCATGGGATTTTTATTTTTTTTATTTCTTGAAAGAGATCAAAGTTAATACTAAAAAGTATTTTATCATGTTAATTTAATATTACAATGCAGATATTAAATTGGAGTGGGTTGTATGACCATATATCAAACATGGTGTCCCCTGTTAAAATCCTGAAACCTAGTCTACATTTTGAACATTCACGTGTCAAATGGTAAATAGAAACAAATTATAAAAAAATCCATTCAATTTGATGGTTCACCAAAATGAACAATTTCACCTCTGTCGGATCTAAGTATACGAGCTGCATTGTTCATTCTTTCTTTACTATGACGAGATGTGTGATATAGTTTACGAGTTACAATCTAACGTCATGCCAATATATTCCTAAATCTTTCAGATTTACTTTGATTAACAAGAAAAGAATCTTAATAAAGCGTCTATAAGGCTTCGTTAGTTTTAATTAGAAAATTGCCAATATCAATAGACTTTTAGATATATGCGTCGATGATTGACATTCCTCACGAACCACTTCTTACATATCTGAAAGTCAGCATTATTACAACAAATTTAAATAAGCTAGAAAATCAAATTGAAATATAGTCATTAGAAAGTTCTTTGTGACAGGCTCAATTTTTGTTATTGTATAGCGATCATAACAGGCAAACTTGAACAATTGCTGTATATCAATGAAAAAGAATATCTTGAGAAAATCGATTAAATGTTGCAACGTTTGATACAGCCCAGTGTTTCATTATTTAAGATTATTATCTTATTAATTCCACATCAAATAATTCTAGAACGGCAAGGTCACTTAATTGCATGAGGAAAATTCAAAATGGCGTCAATTACAAACAGAAAATAACAAGTCAATTAGCATCAAACAGTGTAAAAGTATTGAAGTCGTTACATTAATTTATCTGGGTATATGTACATAAATGTATGCTAAGAACGTATTTTGCAGACGCACTTGGTCCATTTATTATTCAAAAGTTTTTGAGGTTGTAACATTTGAATTTTATAAATCATCAATTTTATTGATTGCTTGTAGTTGACAGGGGCGTAGCTAGAAAGAAACGAAGTGCAAGCAACTACCGCCGAGCGGAGCGAGGCGAAAAAATTTTGGGACCCTTTTATGCAGGAAAATGTTTTTTTTCGGTTTTCGGTCAAAGGACAGTTGATAGAGGAGCTTCATGTAGATAGGACTTATAAACAATTTATGAATGTAAAACTATTTATAAAGCTTCGGAATATAGTAAATCATGGTTAATTGAAAACATAAACTACACATTTTTCTGATACAGAATTTACTCGAAATTGTCAAAAATCTGCTCTTCGGGTCTAGGCAGAAACGAACTTCTCTATTTATTTGTCGGCAATATTCACACTATTCCGATGAATATGCAGTTATGCTAGCGATGATAACCTGTCATTGTTCATTGGTGATCGTACATTTGATTTCAACAGACGTAGTACATAGATCTCCACGGTAGCACTCGCGAGATGTTATAAACCAGTGTACGTGTTCGCCTTTGAGCGACCTCCCAATTGAATTCGTCAAAATTACATACCAGGTCAGTTTCGTATGTCTCTGACAATGTTGAGATTTGTTCGTTTGTTATATTTCCTAAAACAGGAGGAAGAAGATACGACACAGAGAAGCGATTTTCTAATAATACCAGACGCGACTCCACTCTCCAGTTCCATTATCATAGGCATTCGATTTTCATATGGTCTATAAACGCAAAATATAATGAAACTTTCCAATACTGTTTTGGCGTGTTTGCAGGATGAGTGGCTCTGGTAGTCCGTCGAACACATCGCCATGGCATAATTTCAACGATATCGAAGGGTTCTGATAAATCTCATGCCGATTTATACATCTCATTCCAAACAGATAAACCGTACTCTGTAAAATGTGCTCCGAAACTACATGTGTTAGACTGAGTATAACTAATTCACATCTTGTCAAAGATACAAGTTACACTGTCCGATTTTGTCATGTAGCAGCATGATCTTCAATAAAACTTCTATTCTGAAACCAAATGCCGTTATTTAATGACATTTCATAAATTAAAAAAGTGACAACATATGTGTTTCCTTTAAAATTTAATTTGTAATTTTTTAATTTTGCAATATTTTTTTTTGCATGCCGAACCGATGTGCACACAACTGCGTGTTGGCGTATAGGGAGCTACGCGCCTGGTTGAACGTTCTAGTTTTAAAGGTAACAGACAAAAGTTCGTCAAAACTATCTTATTCATAGTCTCACTTAGAGTCTGAGTGTTGACCAGCTGAATTTTACTAGAGACATGATCAGCGGAGAAGCAAAAGAAGTAAACCTTGTAAAGACTTTAACAACTAATGATCAAACATACCACGTTTGACAGTCATACCACATCTCACTGAGGTTATATAAACACCTCGCCAAAAGTTAAGCAACACCTAAATGTTTTTGCTTTTAATTTTTTTATTCCATATATTTCGTTAATCTATTGTTAATCGACAGGTTAGAATTCAGGCACAAATTGTACTCCTAGGTACCTTAAAAAAAGCTATATACAAGTTTTATCCTTGCAAGGTTTGTGCAATGAAATGTAACTGTTAATCGCAGACTAAGTTGTGTCAATATACGTGCCTTTAGACCAGTTAAAATATCATTGCTGACTCGTAGGCATCGTCAAGCGCGACATCAGTGGTCAATTGGTCACCGCAATAGGACTTTAAGACAGTGGCATCAAGTAATGGTCTGACGAGAGAAGATTCCTCCAACATCATATTGATGAGTACGTATAGTACGTATAGTCGGAATACAGCATACATGAAACAGTACATTCTTGGAACGACAGCGTTCAAATGATGGTCGGGGTTTGACAGTTTGGTGATGCTTTTCATTTGACTGCAAAATTAACCTTTATGTTCTGGATGGAACTGACGTGTCAAAAATATCGCGTTAACATTTCCCGGATATCTTTATGCCACATTTGGACTATCATAATCTTACAACTAGACCAATATTCATTGACGATAATGCTAAGCCACACTGAGCACGGATTGTTTCAAATTAATTACGCTAGATGGTAACAGACACTTTGCCTTTGCCATCCATGTCACCGGAAATGAATCCCATTGATCCTGTCTTGGATGATATTGGTCGACAAATCAACAACAGGATTCCTGCTAGTCAGAATAAACAATAATTACGAGCAGGCTTGATTGAAAAATGGCAAATAATTCCTTTTAGAACATTACGACTAGTTCAAAGCATGAGACGACGTGTAAATAAACATTTCCGGGAGCGTTGTGGATACATTCGAATGTGACCTAAATTGTACTTTAATGTATTCACATATTGTCACTCTCGAGTTTTAAAAAGAATTTTGTGTATACTGCTAAGCATTTTTTTCTAAAACGTCAGTATAAGATGAAACTTTATCTTGTATTTTTTTTTCGCCATTTTACAACCATTTGCCCAAAATGAAATAGCAAAAAAAACAATCATGAAAACAGTCCAATCTTTCACTTTTCAATTAACGTAACGGTTATATATGTTATCTTATAAAAACAAAAATTTAGTTCGTTGTTTCGATATTTCGATTAGTTATGAATTAGTAAAAAAAACAATTCTGGAAAATTATCAAGTGTTGTTTAACTTTTGGCGGGGTGTATATGTAAAGAAATATTTTAATTAAGGATGTTTGCTGCTCAGTTTCAATATGAATAACTTTCCATCAAACTAGTATATATTGATATGGAATAAATTGAGGACTCAAAAGGGCCAAAAAAATATAGGGTTCAATGTGCTTGTTTTACAGATATTAGCCATTGGAATTTTGGCGGGAAATGTTTTCCCTTGATTTTTCATAGCTTTATCATTGACCAGTTAAACTTCTCAAAAACTATTAAAAAATTAAATAGATTTTATAAGACTTTCACAATTAACTTATAATTAAAAATGTAAAAAAAACTCATCATAGATACCAGGACAAAATTTAGTATATACGCCAGACCCGCGTTTCGTATTCAAACGACTTATCAGTGACTCTCAAATTCAAAAAAGTTCAAAAGGTCAAATAAAGTACGAAGTTGAAGAGCATATAAAAGATTAATAAAAAGAAAACTGGGGGTTCATGGGCCAATTCTTTTTAATGCATTCAAATGGATAAACCCAGTGGATTTCGTAAATCTTACAAAAATCTCAAAACATAAAAAGCAAACATCCTCAACCAATTGAGAATTAAAATGACACCATGACTACATATATCAACCAAGGTATTTTTAAACTTATTCTCTTCAGTTACGGGGGACACATTCCCATGAAGGCAGTCAATACTGATATCTTATGAGATTAGAAAATGTTTGTTACTCATACATTATCAACGACGCCACTTCCTGATATCATTTATTGTATCATAAATTGGTATTGATTTGTCGCAGCTGAACTATTTAGTCTGGGAAATAATTCCTTTGATGTTATTGATAAACATGATATATGCTTAATACCTTTGATTTGATCAATTACAACTGGAATAACCTTGGAAAGTTACAATGACAAAGGTTTGGTTAAAGGTCAAAGGTTAATGAGAACTGCGTGTAAGATTATGTAACAACAGAAATATTTGTTATGTGTTTTTATGTTTAAGAAAAAAAGGCACTCATCAAAGAAACCTGTATCAGGCTCCTTATTTACAAAACACTCACCAGTGACGCTCGAATGAATAAGGAACAAGGCAAAAAACACTTTGGACTAAAACTTCGAACGCCTTTGTCGAATTAACCATTTCAAATCATTCAATTAAAGCACGCATTATATTACTTGCTATAGAAATTGCCGATACACTACGATTTGTTTTCCCTATTGCTATTAAAACAAATGTGTTGGCAAACTTGCACAAATAATCAAAATCGGAAAAGAAAGTATACAATTATATTTTGAATAAGTAACATTTAGCTTTCAATACTACTTGGTTGACATTCTATACAGGCAAGAAAATAAAAATGTGGGTACCCCCTGTATTATGTTTCAAAGCATATAAACATGACATCATAGAAAGGGTTCATTTTTACGACAAATTTATAGCACTGTTTAAAATCGTCATGAAATTTAAATTTGAGAATCCGTATAAGCACAGGCAAATGATGGTGAATCAGTATACATCCAATACTAGGCTATTTTTATATGTGCATATGTAAAATGGGTATGATGAAATGAACGGATATATCTGACTTGATAAACACACACAATTAGTGTACAATACCTTAAATCTTCTTTTTCATGTAATACTAAGGCTTTTCTACCTCAGGCATGAATTACTTCAGTTGTATTTGGCATAACTTTTAGGAATTTTGGTCATCAAGGCAACTTCGTTCTTTATTTGGCCCTTTTCTTTTAAACTTTTTTGGATTCGAGCGTCACTGATGAGTCTTTTGTAGACGAAACGCGCGTTTGGCGTAAATACAAAATTTTAGTCCTGGTATCTATGATGAGTTTATTGTTATTCGTTGGTTATTGTTTTCTGAACGTACAGTGGCTAATATTCATTCATATTTATGTTTTAAAATAACAAAATATATATTTGAAACGTTCTGAGAAGTGAGTTGACCAGGATGGGGCTGACTGCTATTTGATGAAGGGTCTACTGTGAATTGGGTTACTAATAGTATTTGCAACACAACTCCTCTTATAGTTTTTACAAGGCCGTTCGACTACGTGCTATATGTGTACCTCCCCCAACACTTTAACAATTAATAAAGGTGTTACTCTGTTTTCTTCCAATGCTGTAACTATCAATGGTGTTTTTATTCCCCTGTCTTTACGTATTATATTTATATGGAAAATATAAAATAGTGGAATATCGTCAACGTTGTAGTTTTATAAAGACGTTTGCATATTGCAAATTGTGATACAAATTACTTGAGTGTTGTGACAATTTATAACCAATTTGTATTACAGAAAATCGATGATCGCCTCTGATATCTTAACTATTATGGATCATTCAGCGGAAATAAAAAAACTTATTTCTACTGCGTAACATTTTCTGCTTCCTTGATGAAATGCTCTCCCAACGCATGATCTAAGAAGTAGATTTGCCACTAACTGAAATTATACGTTTGATATATTAGCCCTGTGCCTCTTAAAAGGGAAACACTAAGAATGTGTGAATGCAGATACATTTATTTGCTTTTAGTTTAGTGTAGAACATTGATTTACGCTTGAATTTACTGCCGTTTTGTCTTGGTTTGAGATAATACGGCATGTAATCTAAATATTTCCATTCTCAATTTTGTTGTTTTTTTTGGGGGGGGGGGGGGGGGAGAAGCTCTATAGTGTTGTCCAATCTTTGAATACATGGACAGGTAGACATGTACCCACTTATATGATCCATACATGAAAACGGAATAAAAACTCCGAGTAAAGAACCCGTGCAAAGATTACCACACAAACTAGTTAATTCGAAAAGAATACGTATCAAAGAGGGACGAAAGATACCAAAGGGACAGTCAAACTCATAAATCTAAAATAAACAACGACATGGCTAAAAATAAAAAAGACAAACAGACAAACCGACACACAAAAGTACACATGACACAACATATAAAACTAAGGAATAAACAACACGAACCCCACCAAAAACTAGGGGTGATCTCAGGTGCTCCAGAAGGGTAGGCAGATCATGCTCCACATGTGGCAACCGTCGTGCTGCTTATGTGATAACATATCCGGTAAATAGTCTAACTCGGGAGGTCACATTCATGAAAGGGAAGGATGTTGTAGTTATGACGCAAGGAACATATCTGATATCATTTGTGAAACGGTTATTCCATAACGGTCAACCAACTCGTGATGGCGTTACGAAGAGATGATTTCAACTTTATCATTTGGAAATCTTGGTTTAATGGCTTCCTTGTGATCAGCAACCCTCTATCAAGAAAATCATGAGAGGAAATACAAGCACGGGAATATCGTATCAATTGGGAGATATATACCCCGTATCTAGTATCAAGTGACGCCACAACAACGACACCAACTAACAAAGCTACATATATAAACCAAGATAAAACAAACACCAATACGTATTAAGACTAGCATTTCTTGAATTGAACAGGCGTAAAAATGTGTTAGGGTTTGATTTCTTTACAAAGTTTCGCCAGTTACTATATACATTCGTTTGACCTCTATACTTCACACATTTTATGGGGGTTGTATGCCCATGACATGAAGCAAAATATCCTTATATCCGAAACATTGTGAGGCTATTCTGAAAAAAATGTGTACTGATACTCGTTCCTTTTGATCTCTTAATACTTTTCCTTGTTGTGTATTGAGATTTTTAAAATTTTATGTGATCGCAGACAGTAAGGTGGCATATAAATTGTTATGATGTGTGATAGTCAAAATACGTTATATTTTTTTATGATTTTCCTCTGTTTATTAAAACAGTAAATTTGTAAGGATAAAGCGCTGGGGAACGGTCAATACCCCCGAGTCATTAATCATGTTTTTACATGTCTGAGCTTTTGAAAATTTCAAATGAAACTGAATAAAATGATGATCAGTCTCAATTAGTCTGCCTTATCTGAAATATAGAACGGCAATAGTATACTAATATCTTCAAAATATCAATATCTGTTTTTCGTTGATTTGTATTTTTGCAATCTACGATCAAACAACTTTGAAACAGACTGTTACTATTTAGATATACATTTGTCATGTCAAAACACTACATTATTAGAAAATCTATTTACCCGACGCGTCAATAAAGGTCAAACTGTCGAAAGGATGATAACCTCGTTCAATATAATTTTTCTCAGTTTGTTTATGTTATACAAACGGAAGTTACGGAATTCAGTACTGCATTAATATTATAACTTGATATATAATTCACTGTGAAAAAGTGGAAATATTTTTATAATTTTCTGGACAAAACGGGAGATAGTTGTTATTTGCCAAAAAACAATAGGCACATATTTCATAACTTTAGGACAAAAGCCCAATCTAGCAAAAAACATAAGATAAAAAGGTCCAACATGTTAACTTACATTCGGTCTCCTGCGAATCTGTTGAAATTATCCCAAACGATTTGATGGATGAAGGCTTAAACTTTAGCAGCAAATATAACATTTGAAACAGAATACAATGTTGGTATACATTGTCCGTCGATGAGATTAAATTCCAACGAGAGGTCTTTGACGTGCAAATTTAGAAACATGAAACACAAAGAGCTACCGAGAAATGCATAAATCATGCACCTGTCCTAAGCCAGGAATCTGATTTTCAGGATTTGTTGTTAAAACTTTGTTGATTTTGTTCATGGAGTTTTTCGTTTCTCGTGTTTTACATAGATAAGACCGTTGGTTTTCCAGTTTGGATGGTTTAACACAAGTCATTTATAGTTTGCTGTTCGGTATTTGACTTATAATGATTTACTTTTGCAGGTTATTACTGGTATATATCGATGGCGATGGATTTAATTATAGATTTAGATTCAATATCTGATCATATCTCAGATATGTCTGTTTAAATTCTAAATTAATCTCATTCAACTGTTTACTGTTTTATATAACTTTAATGCATACGTATTATGTCTTTCTTTGTCCTTGCTTTAATATAATAGAAAATCTCTTGACTTCAAGTAATAAGGGATTGAAACTTCATCTACTCATTTAAAAAAAGAACGAGTTTGTTCATTACTTGACTTCAAGTAGTATAGGATTGAAACTTCATCTACTCATTTCACAAAAGAATGAATTTGTTCATTACTTGACTTCAAGTAATATAGGATTGAAACTTCATCTACTCATTTCACAAAAGAACGAAATTGTTCATTACTTGACTTCAAGTAATATAGGATTGAAACTTCATCTACTCATTTCACAAAAGAACGAATTTGTTCATTACTTAACTTCAAGTAATATAGGATTAAAACTTCATATAATCATTTCACAAAAGAACGAGTTTGTTAATTACTCTTACAATTATGAGCTGCATAATAAATGTGCTTTCTTATATAGTAGTATATTTGTAAGAAATCTTAGTGCAAATACACATCAATTAATGTATATTATGTCTTTCTTGACCCTTACTTTGATTATAGAAAATCACTTAACTGCAAGTAATATGGGAATAACATTTCACGAACGATCAAGTTCGTGTATTTCTTTTACAATGATCAGCTGTATTATAAATTTGCTCTCTTATATAGCAGTATATTTGTAAGAAATCCCAGTCGAAATATAACATCCATTAATCACTGGACGTTAGCTTTCATGATCCGAGGCACGTCATATCGGAATCGAAATATCACATTCTAGGTCGACTAGCAGATTGAAATCTCTACGTCAGAGATCTATTGCTACTATTAACTTGTCATATTTCCAATATGAAATAAAAAAAAATCATACAAGTTGTATATATTAATTCGTGATATAAATAGGTCATAATGAACTTGAATTTTTTCTCAGAGTTCTAGATGTTATTTCATATGACATTCAAAACGAAGCAGAATAAACATTTTAACTGAACTAGTATATATTTATTTAGGGGCCAGCTGAAGGACGCCTCCGGGTGCGGGAATTTCTCGCTACATTGAAGACCTGTTGGTGACCTGCTGCTGTTGTTTTTTTTATTTGGTCGGGTTGTTGTCTCTTTGACACATTCCCCATTTCCATTCTCAATTTTATTTAAGGCTGACGATCCTACTTTCTTACCCAAGACTCTATAAGTTTGAAATTATCTTAATAATGACAATATTGGTACTAAATTAATCAGTTAGCCATTATAGCCATCTAGTGGGGGTTTTTCTTTTTTGTAAGATCAACCATTTGTCTTTCTCTATGTTAGATCAGTTCGATGTTATAATTAACTTTGTGCGTCTGTTATTCCATTCATGTCTAAGTCATTGGTGTAAGTGTGTTGTGCTGTGATTATGTATTTTAAAAGCTGAACACAGGGAAAATTAACTCTGTCCTTGTACAGGGATGAAAGCATCAGAAGACTTGGACTTTTGTAGAAATGAGACTAAAATAGATGTATTTATCTGATGATTAAGCCTTTTTCAACTGATTTTTAAATTTTTCTTATATTGTACTGTTACATCACTGCTGAGAGCTGTTGTGTAGTGGTTAGTGCATCGGACTACTAACACAAAGGTTCCTGGTTCGATTACCGTTTTGGATGAAAATTTCAGGAACTCAATTTTCGGCTCTCCCTTGACACCATTTGCGAGTATGGTCTTGAGGAAACGATGATAGTCCGTCGGACGGGGACGATAAATGGCTGACCCGTGTTAAAAGAGAGCCATATCTCTTGCACGTTAAAGACACCCTTGTAGATTTCGAAAAAGAGTAGGCTAATGCCGCTACAAGGCAGTACTCGCACCCGCAAAGTGGAGAGGGATTAATATAAGTTGCAAAACTTGTTTCCCAATCCACTATAAATAAATATGTTTAAACATCACTGTTCCATGTTAGGTGAGTGTTGAAAGCCCTCTAACATGTTTAATCACA
Source organism: Mytilus trossulus (assembly GCF_036588685.1). NCBI lineage: Eukaryota > Metazoa > Mollusca > Bivalvia > Mytilida > Mytilidae > Mytilus > Mytilus trossulus. Next base: position 23,936,868 of record NC_086383.1, on the reverse strand, counting down.
CCACACTGTGTACTTGCATGTCCGAAATCAGAGACCTGTAATTCAATGGTTGTTCTTTATTGCTGTTTAACATATTGGTTTTGTTCATTATTTGTACATACATTAGGTAGTTTGTGTTCTCGTTTACATTTGTCATTTCGGAGTCTACTGATCATAGCGGACTATATGGGTTTTGCTCAGTGTTGAAGGCCGTACAGTGACCTTTATTTGTAAATTTCAATTTAATTTACATATACAGAAATAACGCAGGGTCAACAGTATAAAACCTGATTTCCAAAAAAGTTGAGAAAATATCATAATGTGAAAATAATTTTACAATACAAGGTGCGCAACTCTATTTGTATTTGCTACGGTTTCAGAACATCTTGTTGAATGACAGACTTGTACAGTGATTACTACAGGTGTCGATTGCATGGGTGTTCAAATAGCTCGTTCGTCTATATAAGACTCATATTCGGTGGACGAGACCAAACGATTGGAAGGCATAACAAAGTCCAAGTGCTTAGAAAACAAAAACAATCATGTCTAAGAAGGGGAAGAAATCACGTTTATGGGATATGTTATTCATGTGTGAGGTTAAGCTAGCTATACAACCAGGTTCAATCGACCATTTTCGACATACGAAAATGCCTGTACCAAGTCAGGAACATGATAGTTGTTATCCATTTGTTTGATCTTTTGATTTGCCATTTGATTAGAGACTTTCCGTTTTGAATTTTCCTCGGAGTTCAGTATATTTATGAATTTACTTTTGATTCTTAGTTTTTTTCGAATAGTTTTAACATTTCATGAATCGTGAATTTACAGAAACTTATTACACTTTCAAAATGTGTACAGACTACGGGTTAACCCCCGAGACGGAGCGTCAGCTAGCAGTGGCTTCGCCCATGTAGTTCGTAAAACCGTCATCAAACATACCTGACCAAGTTTATCAGTTAAGCACTGCAAACGACCATTTGTACTAAATATACAAAACTTATCGGTGATGATAATACAAAAATATCTAAAATATAGGAGCCTGGGGATAGAAAAACTTTATAAAATTGAACATGTCAGCATTCATTTGTATTGACTTTGAATATACTTATTCATTATTGTATTGTATTGCTTCGTGTATATACATATTTTATCATTCATACATGTAAGATGTAAATTGATAGTATTATGCCTTTAATATTTAGACATTAATAATAAAATATTTTATTAGTTGATAACCGTGTTGAAACCTAGAGCACACACAAATGGCGCTATTGTTCTCAAGATTTAACATTCATAATGAATTTAAATCTTTTCATCGGATTCTATTCATTGCATTGACATGGATGTTATAAATTAACCGATACACTCTGTAATGAAATAAAATTAAACTAAATGGACATGAAGCCACATCTAGTATAATACATTGTAACGTGAAGTTTGATATTATACAACTTTCCGAGACTTTCTGTGTTTATTTACGTTACAACTTTTTCATTAGAATTCTGACTATTCATTTAGTGATATTGTGTAAAATCAGAAATCTTTACTAAGTCAGCATATCATATATGATTTTTTTTCGGATAGGCCTCAATCTTCTTGACATCGTTATTTCACCATTTCTAATGCCAACGCAACTTAATGAGCGGAGTTTTAGCGCGAGACTTAATTCAGATTTGTCTTACTGCAGAATTACCGGGATTGAGGTTTTGGATGATGGGAGAGTACTAATTTGTGACAACCATAACAACAAAGTAAAACTGTTCCGATACGACGGAACTTTTTTGTCGAGTTTCTTCGTGGAAGGTTTTCCACTTGATTTGCGAATGATAGGGCCGCATTCATTTGTAGTAACAAATGACTTAGGCAATAAACTAGTTGTGTTAAATATTGTTGGAGATGTCGTTATGCATGGAAAGGATATTCTAATCAAACCAAATGCGGTTGGAGTTTGTTTTATGGACGGATACATCTACCTGACATATCCTTGGGGTAATCCGCCGGAAGTGGTTAAAATAGATACAGACGGCACAGTCATTCAAACGATTAAGCGAAATGCAAAAAGAAAACCTATTTTTTCCGAACGTCCAGTCAGTATTTGTGCATTTAGTGGCTTGATCTATGTAAGCTGTATGTCAATTGATGGCAAAAAAGACAAAATATACAAATTTTCGAAAGAAGGCAATATTCTTGCAATTCACGAACACCCTCAGCTTCAGGAAGCCAGATATTTAAGCAAAGACATGTTTGGAAATATCTACGTTTGCGGTATGATTAATTCCAATATAATTCGTTTTGACAGATCCGGACAAAAAAGTCGCATTGTTATGTCCCAGAGTGATGGTCTGCGGGATCCGTGTTCAATCGGTATTTTAGATCAAACGCTATTCATCGCACAGGATGGGCTGGATATTATCAAAGTTTTAACAATGGAATGTTTTAGTGAAACGGATGATGTTGGAAAGCTAGATAGAAAACGTGTATCCTTTTCTTAACAATAAAAAAATACTGTGAAATTGTATTGCATTGCTTTGTCACTGAAATGTCGTTGCTTTATATGCTACTCAAGTGCAGACGGCATTGGTAAGGAAGATCACTTTTTAAATCAGTAACGAAATGTATGTAAAAACTATACAGAATAAAAATAACTTGTGTTTCATGGAGGTTGAACATAGATAGATAAAAACGTGAAAAACACAAAACTGAAACGTGTCTCTGACAATTAGGAGTTTAACCCATAATACTGCTGCTGTAATGTTAAATTACATTTTTGTTGATGTTACGTGTTATGTTTTTTTGTGTTTTTATATATTATATCAATGTTTTGTATTTGATGTCGCTGGGTTTATTTTGAATTAAATTTTCCACAATATAAAAAAAGAAGATTTGGTATGATTGCCAATAAGATAACTCTCCACAAGAGAACACAATGATACAGAAATTAACAAGTACATGTCACTGTACGGCCTTTAACCATGAACAAAGCCCATACCGCATTGTCATATATAAAAGACTCCGAAATGACAATGTAAAACAATTCAAACGAGAAAATTTATGAACGAAAAGCAAATATGTAACACATAATCAAACGACAACCACTGAGTTACAGGCTTTTGAAAATGTTTGTTTAATTTTGGACATGATATGACAAAGTAAATTGTAAATGTATTCATAGTCAGTCAGCATGAAAAAACAGAGGTTTGACTGTGTTAGAAAACTTCTTTTTTATATTTTTTTCGTATTTGATATTATATATATACATTTATGAATAGTCATAATCTAAGCTGTCTATTACCGGTCATTAATAAATCAGGATATTGTTTTTATTATTTGATATCATATCCTATTTCGCGTACCCTTTTTTTATTTCTAAGAGTTCGTACTTAATGCAAGATTACCAAGTTCTTTCTCCACTTGTTCAACGTAAGCTGGGAAACTTGGATCAGACAGACATAGCTTCAGTAAGACACCAATGTCAGTTGTATCTGTAGGCATACTGTTATACAGAGAAGGCAACTGGTTCTTACTGGTTCCCGTGACAACCTGTTCAATAAAAATCTAAAATCTAAAGGTTATGTTGATACCAAGTACTAGTATTCAAATGATCTGATAAATTGTCTCAGAAATGAAAGGTAAAACACATCTTTGTAGGACTATATAAATATGTACAAAAATTATATGAACGTTGTAAATTTATGTTAAGGGTCCAGCTGCATGGAGTATCTCGCTGTATTCAAGATCCATTGGTAGCCTTCCACTTTCGTCTGCTCTTTTGTTGGTTGTTGTCTCTTTGACACATTCCCAATTTATATTCAAAAATTTATCAAGGGGCCTCGGTTCTGTATCAAAACTGATGTGTTGAGTTTAAATTCCGTATGTGGCAGTTGCGCCCGACCCCTTATCATAAATGACTAGGATTGTCAGTTTTCCTAATAACGTTCGGTGGTTCTCTCCAGGCACTTCTGTTTTCTCTAACAACAAACACTAAACGCTATGACTTAGTACAAATAAAGGTAACAGAAGTATACCGCTGTTCAAAGTCGTAAATATATGGACAAAAAACAAGGGTGGGGTAACAAACTAAAACTGAGGGAAACGCATTAAATATAAGAGGAGAACACCGACACAACATTAAAATGTAACACACACAGAAACGGACTAAGCATAAGACAAAACTATCAGTGTTGAAAGTGGCGTTAAACACCATATAATCAAACAATGAATTGACGACTAAAATAACGTATATGCGACATATGTATGCTTTAAAAATACATATATAAAAAGAGTGTCCATGATAAGCACATAATACAAATTAGAAAAACAAAAAGAAACTGCAAATGTATATTACCCCGCCACATTATATATATGTGAGTCCAAGTTAGGAGCCTGTAATTCCGTCGTAGTTGTTTCTTGCTGTATATCATTTTTTTCTGTTTTTTGCTTTGTACAGAAATCAGGCTGTTTGTTTTCTCGTTTCAATTGTTTTACATTTTATTTTGTTTGGCCTATCATAGGTTGCTATACGGTATGAATTTTGTTCGTTATTGAAGGTCATTCGGTGCCCTATAGTTGCTACCACCTACATGTTGAATCCGGAGAATAGTGGTTTCATTGGCAATCATACTACATCTCCGTTTAAGAAAAAAATAAGATAAGTGTATCTGACAGTCAATCAACAGTACAGTGGTATTTATTATTTTAAAATATTTCAAAGTCGATCTTTAAAGTTATAAGATTATCAACAGATTCAATCAATGGTATGCCTATAACCTATAATTTTGAATGTTGTTTTTTTGTCAGATGAGGTCGATTATTTTCATTATACTTACATTTGCTAGGTCTGCTAATGTTACCTCTCCCCGTAGTATTGTTCTATCTGATGTGTTTTCCAGGTTAACAGTCTGAAATATAAATTTTAGAAATGAGTTTCAAAGCTTTGATTGGGGTCTAAACATGAGTGTGTCAAAATGACAGCAACCTAGCAGGATGTTTTTCATTTAAAAGCGTTATTGTTAATCCCATAAAATGACAACCCTTATTTCTAAAATGTCTTGACTTGTTTTAGGATGAAATTATCCTTTCTGATAAAATTCCTTAAATACAACTTCATACTCCATGTTTTACTTACATTTCGAAAATTGATTGATGAACACAGCGCCCATTTCCAAGATTAAATGGTAATTCAATGACCTCTTCAATAGTACTATGATTATACCCTGTTTTGAAGAAAAACCAAAGTGCTTCGCCAACCTTTTTTACTTGTCTATGATCTTCCTTTGAAATGACGTCATGATATATGCACAATGCCGTTATTATAATACCAAAAAATCAATAAACATTGTCTTATATATTGGAAAGTTTTACTCCCTTTTGAAAGTGACACCAACCAATATCTCTGGAAAGTTTAGGAAATGTTTATCGATGTTGTATGTTTTATTTATTATTATTACTTTTACTGTTAAGTCTGGTTTTTGGTATATCTGCTTTACGTGAGTCTGTATTTATGTATGCCGACATACGACAAAATTATTTTTTATGTCTACCTGTGCGAATTTCAAACGCGCTATTTTACACCAGTAATGAAAACCTTCTATCATTTATGGGTAGACTTTACATAGATAAATTCAGCCGTATTTGACGTGAAACTGTTCTTATGTATCCCGTCATACTTTGAACCACACCATTATTTTATTTATTATTATTACTTTTACTGTTAAGTCTGTTTTTGTTATATCAACTTTACGTAAGTCTTCATTTATGTATGCCGTCATACGACAAAATTATTTTTATGTCTACCTGTGCGAATTTCAAACGCGCATTTTTAAACCAGTAATGAAACCTTCTATCATTATGGGTAGACTTTACAGAGATAAATTCAGCCGTATAAGAAAAGCAAAATGAGAATGTTAAATTAATGTATGCCTTTTTGTGCTTCTTTGTTACATTTGTTGTTTATGTAGAGATATTAAGATGATAACACAATATTGACTGTTGTACCCCTATTTTTGACATTTTTACTCTTTGAGTATGTTTGTTTTGTTCATGCATCGTTGACAATTTAATGGAATTTGATGCGACTGTCATATAAGTGAGAGGTTTAGCTAGCTATAAAACCAGGTTCAATCCACCATTTTCTACATTAGAAAATGCCTGTACCAAGTCAGGAATATGACAGTTGTTACCCATTCGTTTGATGTGTTTGGACTTTTGAATTTGCCTTTGATTTTTTATTTTCCTTTTTGAATTTTCCTCGGAGTTCGGTATTTTTGTGTTTTTACTTTTTGCTAAACCGGCGATTGTAGATGAATACCTCCCAAAACATTGTTGAAGGATTTAAATTTAAAAGCCAAAGAGAAATAACTCTTTATTATTTCTGTGTACTATCATAAACAAGACACGTATTGAAATGCATGGTAACAATGCTATATTGAAAATAATCTTCTTGTATTGTGAAAAAAATACTGTGCATGTTCTCAAATTATGATCCAAGCACTTAAACAATACGAAATAAAAGGTCCGAAGCTGAGAATTTGTCGCTTTTTATAAACAGCGCTTTAAAGAATTTTTAATATGGACTGATCGAGCTATAATTGACCGCATCGTGTTCATTTTAATAAATATATCCGCGCATCTCTTATTTTCACTTCATTAGGTTAACTTGAAATAAGAAAAGCCTGAAAGGAAAAAAAAGCAAAACATATTAATTATTCCAAAAAATGACATTGTTTAAGATTTTACCTCTGTCGTTATGATAGCTTTGACAGGAAAATATTTAGCCATTTTCTCTGCACATTCTCGACATAATTCGTGGCTGGTCTTTATTTCTGAAGCTGCAAACTTTATCCGAAATCTATGGCTCACATCCTAATTATTCATACATAATATGATTTTAGAGGAATATATTCAAGTAACAAGCAGATCAGATGGTTTGAAGCACAAACATTCTATATACTTTTTTTTTTCGAGTTTTGTAAAATAAATTACAACTTTATTGTTGTTTTTAATATATAAACCCTTTTGTTTGAAGTGGGATTGAGATAGGAGTGCATAAATAATGCAAGCACAGTGTTTTCAATAAACTCCAGACCATGCCTTTTGATTTCTATTTTTTACCAAGTCTTTCTAAATCTTCAATTATCTTGACGTTAAAAGCACAGAGCTAATACATATTGTCCAACTATTCCTTAGTTGTCAGAAGTTGTCGTCACATAGACTTAAGACCTGTTGGTGACCTTCTGCTGTTGTTTTTTCTATGGTCGGGTTGTTGTCTCTTTGACACATTCCCCATTTCCATTCTCAATTTTAACTACAAGGTAATGTCCGTATTGAATTTGTGCTGTAATCATAGGCCTATATATTATCCTGAACAAACGTGAAATATTTGCCACTGGACGTTATGCAATCAACAGTCAGCCAGTATACCTAATGTCCGAATGTATTCGATTGTGCTATACACTTTGTTTTGTACTGAACATCATAACCATTTGTAAGGTAAAATTGTCTGACATCCTCAATGACTTAATCATATTAATTACAGCGGATTTCATTGAGTGTGAGTGTATTCAAAAGAAACACAAATAAGATTGGAACCTGATCCAATTAACCGGCGTACAAGTGGCTCAATGAAAATTTTAAAGTCCCTTTTCCGTTTGTAAATTATTTTTTGTCTGCATATACAACTGTGTCTGCACTTTACTTACTTGAAATATCAATTCAAGGCCAACAAAAAATATGTGTGTTTTATGTGCCCCTACCTACACTTAAGTTTGTTTTACCATTTTTGATGAAGCTTTGTTAAAGCCACAATGTTACTCCCATAGACGCAATGTAAAAAAATAATAAAAAATGTTTTTAAAAAATCCCTACCTATACCTACCCTATTTTTTCAGCATGTGGCAGTAAACACACATTTTTTTTTTAGCCTAATTACATTCTAGTGATGATAAACAATAACATGTACAAGGCTCCGTGTTGAAGGCCGTACATTGACCTATAATGGTTTACTTTTTTTTAAATTGTTATTTGGATGGAGAATTGTCTCATTGGCACTCACATTTCATCTTCCTATATCTATATATATATATACAGGTATGTCTTGTTGTAGGGATAATTACCTGCATATGATAAAATATAATCATACTGTCACCTTTACTTTGTCCTCTCAGGTATTTCTGTGATATTGTCAGATTGTAGGACTCCTGTAAGTTAATGTATTAAAACTATCAAAATTAATGACATTCGTCATAATTGTAATTTGTAATCTAGTATTTAAATCAAATGTGTGTGCTTGGTCAACTTCCATGGTTTATTCTTTGTCTTATATTATACTTTTGAAAGTAGTATCATTAATCATTGTAAATCAATGACTAAAGACATGTTAATGACGTATTCCTATACAATGCAATGTAACATAGAGGGTTGCTGCTCACAATGAAGCTATCAAAGCAAGAGTTCCAAATGGCGAAGTTGAAATCATCCCTTCGTAAATTTTACGGACGCCATCACGAATTGGTTGACCCGCGTTATGTAATAGCCGTTTCACAGAGGATATCGGATATATATGTTCCTTGTGTCGCGACGACAATTCTCTTCCCTTTTCACAAATGTAACCTACCAAATTAGATTATTTACTGGATGTGTAATAACATGAGCAACACGACGGGTGTCACATATGGAGCAGGATCTGCTTACCCTTCCGGAGCATCTGAGATCATCCCCAGTTTTTTTATGGCGTTCGTGTTGCCTAGTCTTTATTGTTCTGTGTTGTGTCTTGTGTACTAGTATTAGCCTGTTTTTCTAGCCAGGGCTTTGATAGTTTATTTTCGATCTATGAGTTTGACTGTTCCTATGGTATCTTTCGCCCTCTTTTATTCTATTTTCGAGGTCATATACATATAGTGCTTTAAAGATTTAAAAATCTAGAATTTCATACATGTATGTCAATTCAAATCTTATGTTGGAATACGTTAAAAACTCCTTGGCTTCAGATTTGCATTGTTTGACATGCGTAGGTAGCTGTGCGTTTGTCGAACAAAACCCCCTTTTTAAAACTAATGAATTTCAAAGTCTGTACAGATATATCCTAAAACATATTTGACACATACATGTTTAAAATTATATATACATTGTATACATTAATTTTGAACATACATTTTTAAGATTTTTTTATTAAATAAATTTGATATTAAATGCATCTTTAAAAATCCCATCTCTTCTAAATTCAACAAGTTAACTCACCATAATAGTTGAACCATGACTGACAAGAAGATGCCCTCTGTCTGCCAGTGTCAGCTCAAGTGGAAACGTGGAATTATCAAAATACTAAAATTAATTTTTTTTAAACATGATTCAAGGATGTGGGGTTATACATAATATAGTGGACAACAAACCAATAACTTATTCCATAACTAAAATATAACAATTCTTTTATCATGGTAGTCATAGTACTGTCATCTAATAGTTTTAATATTTTTAACGTTAATTACAGCGGATTTCATTGAGTGTGAAGCCAAAGATAATATATCTTGCTTGTTAGCTTTAAAACCGTGAAGTTATTGTTAGGTCAGGTAAACTACCCTACTTTCTAAGTAGCCTAGTCCAACAGACAGATTATGTACTAGTACATAGCCGAATCCACATGAGGTTTGAACGTCTAATTTAAAACCTTAAATTATATGGCCTCGTCAGACTAGTCATTTCATTACTTTTAGATCGCATGTATGTATGTATATATAAGTATGCACTAATTTTGTCAGTAAATATGACATTGTTTATTGTAAAGGCACTGCCTTTTGTCCAATTCCTTTGTCTAAATGTACATTTGATATTTGAACAATAAAATATTTTAAATTGAATTGAATTGTTATATTATATGAGAAAAGTTATGAAGAGAATGTAAAAAATTAACAAACAAAAATAAGACAGAAATACCAGTACACTTTAGAACAAATAACCGACTGATGTGAGAACAAGTCAAATGAGAACAAAAAGTGTACATGCCTAAATAGAAACTTGGAGCAAGCGTATCAAAAGTTTTTTTTCTCTTATATATCTAATTCTAACGCAAATATAACAATTTGCTAGAATATGCACGTCACAGTGTAACTTGCAATTTTTGCATTGCTAACCAATAAACCCATCATACATCGTCTATATGTTTCAATATTGCCGGATATTTCTATATGTTTTAAGCTTTTTTACCATATTGACAAAATTAATGCATCGAAATTTCGATAAATAGCATGCAGTTGGGTTTTTTTTGCGATGAGCACATCCAATACAGTGCATTAATTATCTGTTACACGTGTGATTTATAATCTTAAGAACAGTGTTCACTGTGTAATATTAATTTTATCTCTCAAATAAGTATTAAATCAAAAGTCAGACATGTTTAAATTGCAACAATTCAAGGTAAGAATGTAATCGTAGTGTCGGTTAGTATTCCCTGCATCTTACTTTGTAAAACAAAACGTATACTTCATCCCTAATTTTAAAAGGCTGAAATTCATTAAGTTGTGTACACAGTGACATTATTATTTATTACTTTGGTGCCAGAGTAAGGGACAAACATTAGATATTCAGGGGATGGGAAGAGAAAGATTTCCGAAATGAATATATATTCTTGTCAAAAAAGCACTGAAATGAATAATATTGCATGTATATTATATATGTTGTGACGATTCTAATTCAAAATATTTTATTGTTCAAATATCAAATGTAAATTTAAACAAAAGGATCGGACAAAAGGCAGTGCCTATACAAATCCTTTCCCATACAAGATGGATTGAATAACATGCATGATAGTATATAATTTTCTGATAAGTGGCGATGGAAAATGAATACCCCTCTCCCTTATCTCGATACGCTACTGATTCTGACAAAGAAAGAACTGAAATTATCAATTAATCTACCTCAAGACAGAAGGAATATTCTGCAACATGAATTGCAACTAATTATGAATTATGAAATAGTTTTATATAAACATATAATGTTCACACCTCTCTATTACTATTAAACATGGACGATGAGGTGTACATATTGCGTGATTGTCAGTAATAATAATAAATAAATAAGTTTATTCAGAGTCGGCAAGGTATATATAAAACATCGACGATGGGGTGTATCGCGTGATTGTCAGTTTTTGTGTCCTATGCGTCATCCTACTACAATTTAGTGGTATTCAGTAAGGTTGAATCTATGATACTCTAGAATTAATATTCTGACTAGTTCCGACTCATTATAGAAAATCTCACGTTACTGGAAACCACCCGGGGGGGGGGGGGGGGGTAACTTCATTTTATTGGGTATACGGGGATGTGCCAAAAATATGGGATATAAATATTGTATAGTATACAGGTTATTTTTTCTTAAATATTTATATAACTATAGGTACTGAATTTCAGTGAATGTTATATTAAAATGGGTACGTTTTTTGAGGCAAAAATGGCACACCCCTACCAAAAATATCGAAGTTATCCCCTCCGTGCTGGAAACACTGACGAATCAGTTCAACGTCCATCTGTAGCCTCGGAGCGAGTCTGTAAATTCTTTAACAATTCAATTCAATTCAATTCAAAGTTTTATTGCCATATATGTGACAATATGATAGGCGAACAATATATATATAAATATATATAAAATATATTTATATTTATATTGATGATTATATATTCTTAAAATGTTTATTAAATTGAATAAAATAAATACAGGGGAATATCTATTAAGAAAATCATGACCTTGTAAAAGGTTGTCCAATTGACCACTACTGCATATGAAATATTTACATGCAGATCATGAGGTGACATGTAACAATTAGTTAAACACTGGACATACGTGTATTGCATACCATGTGGAGACATGTAGCAATAACAATTAGTTAAAACACTGGACATGCGTGTATTCTTTGACCATTAATTTCCAGGTTGGCCAAAACATGTCAATTAGAGTCAACTTAATAGATATTCATCCCTGTATCTTTTAATTTAAGACTATAATGGTCAAATTAATAGAAACCTTGACACTGTTTATATTCTGTATATATACTTGTGTATTTTACTGTATAGAGGAACCGTCCGTTATGGACACTGGTCCAGACGGGCTTGAATAAACTACTATTCCAAATAACCATGTGTTGTGTTACATATAAACTTTACAGTTTGTGACATATAACAACAACAAAAACAAATAAAGACAATAACTATTTAAAGTAACTCAATATATATACACAAATTCAGGTAAATATTAAAGGGTCCCCTGTCCTCAGTTCCATTGACTTTTTTATAAAGGATCCTAGTTTAACGTTACACACACGTCCTCACACGGCAAACTTAAGTTAAGAAAAGCATACCTCCCATTCAGCTTTCTCTTCTTTGGTCACCATGGCTGATACATCAGACTGTACAAATCGTGCATAGTTGTTCAATTTCCACATGCTTTTCACTTATAAATTTACTTTACTTTAAAGATTCCCGCCTGGTAAAGTTTTAAAAGTCCGTAATTTAGTTTTCCGGCATCGTTTCGGATATTATAATCAAAATGGAAGGACGGCGATCGAGAAATCGGAAATAAATATAATATCTTTATTTTAAACAGATTTCTACAGATTGTTTATACAATGACAGACATGGAGGTAAAACAGAAAATAATCTCTAAAAGAAAAACATATTTTCGAATTATTTATTCCTTTAATTATCAAAATAGTTTTTGTTTCATTTTGAGAATCCTGGTGACCCCTCCTTTACATGTCTACCAGTTTCACTATTCTTAAAGGAATGCAGGCTAGTGGAAGACAATATGATTGGAGAATCTTGGTCACCAAGTTTACTAAACCTTATGATACTAGCTAAGCATACAATACTGGTAAAATAATGTTTTAGTGTAGACTAATATCGGCTTCACACATCATGACATCAGCGTATAGCTTCAACGTAAGCCCAGCGTGTTTAAAAAATCATGTATGCTGCCAATATGCTAGAAATTTTGGATATATTCAACCTGTCAATAATATCTGTAAAGTGTGTATTGGGCGTATGAGAAGCGTACCTAAGCGTTTATAGGGCATTCAAGAACATATGGTTGCATATGCCTGGCGTTTGTCTAACGTAGATGGAATTTATGCTACCAAGGAAAAAAGTTTCTTGAGCATATGAGAGACGCGCCTCGTTTGTACCTTTGATGTTCTATTATAATCTGGTGTTTGTTGCAAACACATCCCCATACAAATGTACATTTTAGTAAAAGTCAAACGATCTCGAAGTGTTACAATAAACAACAACGTGCCCTAAACATGTCTTAAACTTATCTGACATGTCATTTGACAATTTTCATTATTCATTTCATAAAATTTAAGAAGGTTCGCTACCATGGCTACTGAGTTTCAAAATTTCACAGATTTCAAATGACTGTAATAAATAGGTGGAATCTGAATAGAGAAACTAAAACATGTAGGAAAAAAATAATGGCTAATGTGCTTGTTTAAGAGATAAAGGCCATTAAAAATTTGGCGGGAATAAATTTTTCGTAGACTTTTCCTTCATTAAACATTAGCCACTATCTTTTATTTATAATAAACATTAAAAGTAACAAGAAATTTATAAGGTTTTAAAAAGTGTTATTCAAATATGCATGATATATAATATATGTAATGAAAATATGAAGAGAAAATAGGGGATAATAGGCCAAAAAATTAGAGGCAAATCCATGTACCAGAGGACTCCAAAACATCCTTAATAACAGAAAAGAAAACCTGTTTACATTATTAGAGTGTCACTTTATCATGTTTATTTTTAAACAATATTTTTTTGTTATCATACTTAAACATGTTAAACCAAAATTTATGCACTAACTTAAGCATGATCGTGATGATTAAAAGCTAATTCAATGCACAACCTTAATAAACCTGTTCAAAAAAGATCCAGGGTGGGAATGTGTAAGGGGGCAAATGAGAATTAGAGAGAAGGTACCAGAATTCTGTACAGTGGTTGAAAACTTTGTGCACTTATTTTGTCTACATGTATACGTCCATGTACATGAACAATGATGAATACAAAAACATTGACAAATACATAGATCATCATACATGTAGATGTAAAAAAAGAAAATATATACAGTCCGCCGAAAGTTAAGCACCACCTGTTTTTATTGCACAAATTTTTTTTCAAATTTAAAAAATCAATTATTCCACGAAAAAAAGAAAACAATCATATAGCAATTTTGCTTATGTATACCATAAACAAACCAGAAATGTAATTTTAGTCACTTATGAAGGTTCTATGCTTGTAGGTTTTCCGTTCATAGAAATAGTGTAAATTACTGAATTCAGAAACAGAATTTAAGTTTCACTTTGATTTTATTTTTTTACAAAAATTGATCACCCAATATTATTAAAACTTTCTACACATAAGCTTTGGTATGTTTGGCAATTTTAATGACAACATTTGAGTCAATAGCATGTGTAACAACCTCACTTCCGGTAGAGTTTCAAAACACGACATTTCATTCTCGTTATAAGCCTTCAAGCTTTAGTTTAGGAAATCTGTTGCATTAAACAACAAATACCACTTTTAAATCGACAAAATATTGTTAAGGTGGATCTCTGTGATTGAGATTTCCGCCAATGACATCTCAGACATGTTTGATAGGGTTTATGTATGGGGACATGGAAGGCTTAAAAATAGTGAAAATGGCTTATTGCTCTTTGGACTCGGTTAAAATCCTTGCTCTGTGTGTTCTAGCGTTGTCGTCCATGTACAAGAGTCTTGGCAATGTAGACGCAAGTGGGGATTATTAAAATGAGGGACTACAATGTTTTAAGGCTCCAAATCTCTGTTTGTCTGTCCGTTTATGCTACCCTGCAGAATATGCATACCCAGCTTATAACGGTATAAGAAGCAACCCCGTACTGGAACACCACCAGCACTGAATGCAGTCCTTGTGCAAACATTGTTTTTGGTCATAGGCCGTTTTGTTTCCCCGCGAAATTCTTATTTTGGCGTCTACTGGCAGTAAAAGAAACTGCCTACCAACTGAACAATGAGTGTTTTGTCATCTTCTTATGTTCAAGCATAGATAGTCATTATCCCATTAAAACCTGACGGTGGAGTGCCTACCTGTAAGTACAGGTCTCTATACACCAAGACCTGCTTTTCAGTTGCCTCTGAGAAGTCGACTGACCAATGTACGAACACTTACACGACCACCTGGAGAAACAGTGTATTTGTAAACACGCAGATGACATTTGATAAGAGGTTGCTTGACTGCTTTATCCGAGTTCAATCTTTTTGGTCTTAATGGATTTTCTTAGTGTATGTTGAAGGTAATTTATAACACCAAACATTAATTTTTTTTCGCAATAGTTATACAAATATTGCCAGTTATATTTCGGTGGTGCTTATCTTTTGGCGGACTGTATATATACAAGTGTAGTATTTGTCAAAACACATAATTTACATAAATTTTTATATGTTCTGTATTTTTTATTTGTCATTTTTTCCTACTGTCAGATACACATCTAATAAAAAGGGCTTCAACTAGCATGAGAGAGAGCAAGGACAGATAACTCTGCATGGGAGAATTACTATTTTCATCATGCTTGAAGATATTATTTTTGACTTGACATTTGTTAAATAGATTACACCATGGCAAGTTATCGATCAAGTTAGCATTTTGTTCCAGTACAATGAATTCTGAACCCGGTAAAACTGAATACTCTCAGAATGCTTGTAATACATCATTTTACATTTTAATTTCAGAATACGTCATCTTATTTGAATAGCTTACCCTCAGATTTTTCTGATGTTCAACCCAAGACCTATGACCCAAATTTCATCTCTGAAATAAGCAGCAGGATGCAGATTCCAGACAGGCTCGGTGCTGTAGAGGGAGCCCCTAATTCAAGGCAATATAATTATCCCACTCAGATGGCTGCTGTCAGTATGCAGGTTCCTGATACAATCAGTTTACATGGTTAGAAGTTTGATAAAATTCAGAGAAACATGAGAAATTTAGTATATTCATGATATTTACAAATAACAAATCAACACTCTTCAAATATGCATGATTTATCCTGTTGAACTAACTTTAATTTAGATAAACCTAATACAAACAATGAACAATGTCCGTTCCTAGATCTTGATATCTATATCAATAATGGGAAGCTTAAGTTAGTATATACATACTAAAATGTAAGATAAAAGAGATGAATTTCCATTTCCTAATATTGTTAATTATCCATTTCATTTCCCTTGTCCATTGTCATGCTTGTCATCATTGAATGGTGATCATATACTTTTTATACAAGCACAGTCAACATCATTTTTACAAGGCTGGGCTAATTGGCTTGGAGTTGAGCATAAGGACTGACATATATATACTTAATATATATATAATTAATTTTTTTTTTGGGGGGAGGGGGGCACTTCTGTATATTTATACAAGGTGAAAGGACGTGCAGCTGGAATAGGTAAAATTTTCAGAGCTTGAAAATATTTGAATAGGTTGGGGAAAACTATCAGAAATAGGTCAATGAACTTTACATAACTTCTTTGCCCGTCATCTTTCTTGTCTTTCGTGGTGTTTTTATCAACCTTTTTTCTTTCTTTAGGCAATTTGGTTTATGTATTCCGCTTTTACATTACACATCACATGTATGACATGAAACCCAAACAATGTGGGAAATGGTTACATTTTTACCTTCGGAATATATTAAAAGGTGCATATTTTTAAGTCTTGAGTTATATTAAAAGGGTGGATTAACAAAACCCCAGAGCTATCCCCTATCAT
This sequence comes from Mytilus trossulus, assembly GCF_036588685.1. NCBI lineage: Eukaryota > Metazoa > Mollusca > Bivalvia > Mytilida > Mytilidae > Mytilus > Mytilus trossulus. The sequence continues at coordinate 23,920,113 of NC_086383.1, read as the reverse complement.
TTAATTAATGAAGTGACCCCCTCAGGTATATATAGACAACATGTACATGATGTACAATATGCATGGTTTTTTTTGCCGTCGGCGGCATCCACAAATATTCACTCTGGTTAAAGTTTTTGAAATTTTAATTACTTTCTTATACTATACTGGATTTCTACCAAACTTGGACAGAAGTTTGTTTATGATCATAAGACAGTATCCACGAGTAAAGTTTGTGTAAAAATAAAATTACATTTTGTATGTATTTTACTTATAAAATGACTTAGTTTTTCTGCGGTAAAACATTATATATTCACTCTGTGGTTAAAGTTTTTAAGATTTTAGTAATTTTCTTAAACTATCCTGGAATTGTACCAAACTTGGACAGAATCTTGTTTATGATCATAAGAAAGTATCCCAAAGTAAATTTTGTAAAAAAATAAAAATCCATTTTCTCTGTATTTTACTAATAAACATGAAAAACATTGTGATAAATGGACTAAGTTTTTTGGCAGTGAAGTATAACATTTACTCTGGTTAAAAGTTTTTAAAATTTTAATAACTTTCTTAAACTATCCTGGGTTTGTACCAAACTTGGACAGAAGCTTGTTTATGATCATATTGAAGATAGTATCCAGTAGTAAATTTTGTAAAAAAATCGAATGTGTTTTTTTCTGTATTTTACTTTTAAAATTATTAATTGCCATGGACTTAGATTTTCTACCAAGAAACAAAACGTTCTGCTATTGTTTTTTCTATGGTCGGGGTTGTTGTCTCTTTGACCATGTTGACACATTCCCAATTTCCATTCTCAATTTTACTCTGTGGTTTAGGTTTTTAAAATTTTAATAACTTTCTTATTCTATTTTTATTTTGTACCAATTTTGGACAGGAGTTTCTTTTATGATTAAAAGCTAGTATCTAGAGGAAAATGTTTTTAAACTTTTTTTTAGATTCATAAACTACTAGTTTACTAGATTTTTACCAAACTTGGACAGAAGCTTCGTACAATCAAAAGACAGTATCAAGAGGAATATTTTTTATTGTTTTTTTTCCCTTATTTTTGTTGAGCATGTTGAGCCTGCGATTTACAGCAAAAGAAGGCGAGACACTGCACGGAACCCTTACAAATTTTGTTATCAACATTTCTGCTTAAAAAGTAAACACAAGTTAGAATTTGAATTTTTCTTTCAGCAAATAGTCCTGCACGTGACAAGTTAGAAAGATTTGATTTTGGAGGAAGAGGAGATATGAATTATGTAGGACTAATAACACCACCTAGGACACTCACAATGGAAGAAGCTTTCCCTGAAAATTCAATGACAGACGATGCTGAGGAACCTGTTCAAAGACCGACACATACTATTTTACCAAATGGGTAGGTGTAAAATTATCTAGTCTTAACAGCTATAAGCTTGATAAGTATGATAAGTATAAAATATTTCTATTCACCATTTTCATTGTCTATATTTTTTTGTTTCACTGCAGGTCTCACTGTTGCATGCTTATATAATTATCTCTTTGGATAACTTGGGTTAATTAACAACCAGGTTAAAAAAAAAAATATTTTATCATTATAATTTTTTTTTTCATGGAACACATAGCAGTTAGTTATAAGAGCAAAGACTGGTTTTCACTAAGTGAGAATTGTTTGTTCAAGTAGCTGTAGTGTGGCATAACTTTCTGCAGACTATCAACTAACATCTTGCACATTTTAAAAATCAATCTCAGTGCTTCTGTTTATAGTATAAAGCAGGGTTCATATTTATATCACATTAAAATGTTCTTATTCTGACTATGCATGTAATACTTGCCACTGATATGTACATAAAACTGTTATCTGATCTTCCATACATATCAATTACTATCAATCATGTTATATAACATGCATATATGGACCATAAATTGCTATTGGGCTAGTTTCCTATAACTATAGAAAAGTGATAAAATTGTGGATTACTGTAAGAAAAGTTGTAACTACATCTAAAGATGCCATTATTTTTTATCAACATACAAGTGTATGCTACTCTTTCCTAGAAAAAAAATGAAATTAACAAATTTCAAAGATTATACAACCATATTTTTGTGTCGTTTCTCGCGTTACTATTCCTTTCCGAAGTGCATAACGCTGACTGTTTTATAGATAATCGTCATCGGCAAATTCGTAACTATTGCTTTCAAATAATAAAGAACATCGACCAATAAGAATAGTAAGAAGAAAATGGCGAGAACTATAAGTATTTCTGTAGCAGGTGTAAGACCACTGTCGTTATTTTGGTTTCCCATTTCATAACGCACATTTTAGATGGTTTAATCTGCTTTGTTGTAAAAGAATTCTTTGCAACAATATGCAAATATGAACTCTCTCGAGATGTTCAAACAGGTAAATCAGAGATGATTTACATTCTTGTTTTGTTCTTCGTAATAATTAAGTTAGAAAATGACATTATTGTTATGCGTTACATTTCACACGAAACAGAAGTCCATTTATTTATTTAAATTGTTTTTGTTGTTAAGTTCTAATCATTTCCGGTCATACTTGAAACATGTGACTTACATGTGATCACGCCCTTACAGCCAGATATACGAAAAACTAGGTCTAAACATTGTATTTGTTTCCAACGGGATGTAAGCAAACATAATCTGTAGGCTTGTTTCGTCTTGTTTAAAAAAGGAAAATACAATTTTCAAAGAGATTGCGCCGGGGGTCTATTATTTTTAATATGTGCATAATGTTACATACGATCTTTTGTGAAAATAAATGCCCAATGACTTGACAAAATCAATTTCAGATTTGACCGACGTTTTAACACACTTCGTTTCCCAATAACGATGTAAAGGGTCCTTGGAAAATTCAATCGAAATTACGTCTCCTATCATGGTGCCGATGTTCGTTGGATTGATTTAGCTTCAGCAGTAAATATTACTGGATATTTTAGGTGAATAAAGATAATTTAATAAAAAAATACATGTTAATGTACCGTTACACTTGGAATGTACAAAGTTGGTATCTTTGTCACATTTTTTAATTATTTTTTTTTTATTCATGTTCTGCAAACACTTATCAGAAACACAATAAACTTGTCAAAGGAAAAGTAAACTTTTACCATGCATGACTTGAAAGGAAGTACTTTATTGATTTTAGCCCACTAAAGTAGGTTAAAATGTGGAAACCATGTAGATGGTGTACAGGTCACAAATATCACATGGTGCCTATTTTAAAGATTCTAATTCCAAGTTAAAAGTTGTTTTCTTTACTGGATTTAAATAATTTTACATTACCAATGATTTGGAATAAATTGTATATAACTGGAATTTCAAAACCAAATATAAATATATTTTTTTCGCTAAAACATCAAGATACACTGATTATGGTATCCTGTATCAATGAAGAAAATATGGAAATTCCTGAATAAATTGTACTAATTGTTTTCAAAACAGGCACATATTTAGGAGTTTTATAATACTGTTACATTTAAGATGGATTTTAAGAAAAAAGTATACTGTTCAGATCATTTTAAACAGATTTTGCAATAAAATAAAACTAAAAAAATGCTTTCGGCTTCTTATGGTTTCCTGTCGCGTTTAAAAAAACCTTTTAATTTAACATTGAAAATAGATTTTAAATATTAACATGAAGCAAGTAACACTAGTAATGGTGTTCATTTATGTCTTTTGAAATATATTGTGCAAAATAAAGAAAATAAAGATTGGTTTCCTGTTTTGTTTCCTGTCACGTAAACGGTGAATCAAAATGTATTAATTTTTTCTCGAAAAACTCAATTGTTCCATTAATACTATTCTAACATCAACATAACCCACAGAATAAAAGTTAAAGTTTTAGAACTTATAAAAAAGGATACATAAAGAAACCAAAGGCCGAATACCAAATTATGGTCCATATATATATTTTCAAACATTGTGATGTAAATGAAAATGTGTGGTTGACTTTAAAAAGGGTATTTTTTGTGATCAAAACTCATGGTGCAACTGGTTCACATTAGGTTTGATATTTTTTTACTTTTTGTGAGTATTTCTTTATTATTAACCTGCAATCAATTCATTTTAGTTTTTGTGACCAGAATGAAGATTATACTAGATAAAAGCTAATGTACATGCAAACTCTTTTAAAAAAAAATCAACTTTAAAGTTGTACCTAACACTACATGACTACTGGGAGATAACTCTGTAAAATCAGCTAAACCTTTTAACTACATTTTATATATTATTAAGCTTCTCAATGATCAAAATCAGTGTTTGTCAAACTGCTATATAACCAGTGTAATTTTTCTGATAAAACGGTTGGTTCAATATTTTTTGAAAGTTTTATATTTTTGTCAAATGGTCAAAATAAATTATACTTTGTCAAAATTTAATGAAAATTAAACGAGCCAAATGAATTTTAGTCAAAGTGTTGGGTACCACCTTAAATGTATTTGCTGAGATTTTCATGTCATATATATAAAGGCAAAAACGCTCTCAATCCTTTTTTAAAATTTGACAAAGAAAGAAACAGCTGACAAAAATACTACAAAATAAGTTTTGCCATCAAATTTAGTAAATATTACATTGCATTTAGTTTAAAAAGAAGGAGACATTGTATTAATAGCAAATCAAACAACTGACACCCTTTAAAAATGAATATTTGCAGCTTATTATCATTGTATAGCCTTCAACAATGCAAAGAACCCACATGAATTGAAAACTATTTAAGTGATAATACAAACTGCATGATTGGTGCTAAATCAGTTAACTAAAAACAAATGTTGGAAATCTCTCAGAAATGCCAATCTCAATACAAGTTCATAAGATATCGATAGGATTTTTAAACAGTGGTTATCACCTGATTTCACCAGCAATCCCTCTGTTTCATTTAGATTCTTTCAACAGAATTTTGAGTTTAGACCTTGAGTGTTCTGTGCATTGTTCATTGTTGTTTGATGATTTTTACATTGTTTGAATTTGTTTCTGACATTCTTGTCTGATAATGGAAAATATTAAGTGTAACATTTGTCGTGTTTGTAACTGAAATGATCTTTTGTAGAGATACCCGTGGCCCAGTAATGTTTACACCAGGAGCTTCACTTAGTGACTCACTGCTAATCACAGAAGAAGATGACGCAACACAGATACGTACACAGGTGGCGAAGCTATCTAGACGTCTGGCGAGTCTAGAACAAGAAAACCAGAGACGGAGTACCAGAGAAGTGATTCTACACCTACCAGTCATTCTATACTTGTGTGCAAAAATATATTCTTGGTTATTCAGATCGAAATGAAGCAGTGACTAGAAAAGATTAGAATATGCCTCGTCACATAAAGGCAATTTATTACATTAATATTTACATTTTTAAGATAAATAAATGAATAAGACATTTTCATCTCTGTATATTATGAAGTGAAATTTGAATTCAGTCACTTAAAGGCTATTTATAACATTGCATTACATTTTACGAGAATTAAATGAATAAGACCTTTTTTTTAATAATCGGTTTCATCTATATATAAGAGGAAATTAAAATGATCCTAGTCATATTAGGGCTATGTATAACATTGCATTACATTTTTTAAGATAATCAAATGAATTAAACCTTTTCATGTATATTACTAAAAATATATAAAAAATGGTTTGCACAGTCAGATAAGGACTATTTATTACATTAAATTTGTATTTTTAAGAGCATTAAATGTATCAATCAGCCCTTTTTATTTCCTGTATATTATTATGTTAGATATACAAAATGGTTGCCTTGTCACATGACGGCTACATAATTTCAATCTAATTGACCAAGCCACTGTGTATATGTTGATTTAAAAATTGATGTTCTGTACTTTTTTACTGTTTAAACACAAGTTACAACTTTTAAAAGCTTATAAGACTTTTAAAATCTGAATGGAATATTGTAAATTTAGAAATAATTGCAATGTTTTAATTATTGCTAAAAATGTGACAGGGTTATAATCTCAATAATTAAACTTTCATTTTGATTGTTTTTATCTGAATTCAAAGAATTTTTCTTAATATTTTCATAAGTGTCATTGTAAGTCTTAAATGACAAAATCACATTACTAAATGCACATGATAATTTTATGAATTTACAGTAGACATGATAGATCACAGAACAGTAACAATTGACATAATCAATAATGTTTTATAGATTTACATTGCTATTTCAATTATGTGTAGCTAAGCAATCCAAGTTAGCCATTCAAGTTCTTGTTTGAATCTTGTTTGATTAGAAATTTCTTTTGTTACTCATGTGTTAATTGAAATTGTAAACTAGTGCTTGACCAGAATTCCTCATTGTAGTCATTAGTGACTAGTACTAAATCATGCATTGTGAAAAATTGCTTTTGCATGCAAATCACTCCATGAGTAAAATATATAAACAGATTCATACTTTGGCAAATACCACACATTTGTATTGTTCTTCATGTATGACTATGTAAAGAAAGCTGGGTTTTTATTTAAGGAATAACTGTTGTATTTTTTCTGTCTATGATAAAATAACATCTAAAATGTGGTGCACATTGAATAATGCGCGTAGCAAGTTATTTCACAGTGTGCAACACATTTTTTATGTTTTAGAATAGACAGAAAAAATATTACAGTTATTTCTTATAATTTAATTCTAAATTCCATTTTAAACTGTAGAAAACCATGAAAAAACATTGATGATGTCGCAGTCACATGACTAAATTATGTCTATGGGCTGATAACAAAACAACGTCAGCCAATCAGAAGACGTGTTACATCCAAAATTAAATTTTTAGATGATGCTGTCTTTTTTCTACATGTTCTATATATAACATACAACAACCATCCTGGATTTCAGTATATTTTGCATGTTTGATATTTTTCGCTTTTCGTAAGTTCTTTCAAACTCATCATATAAACAGGGTTCATTTTACTGCACACAATTTTACCTCCGTTTATTTTTTGAATGTTGTATTTTCCAATTAGTTTTAACAAGATGCACATTTTGTTTGATTTATCTTGAAAAATTAATTACTTTCAAACATTCAGCCTTTGTAAATCAATTTGAAAAATCATACTATTGTAAATAGATAAATATGCAATTTATCTATCTATTTTTGTTTTGATTAAATATTAATTACAAAAATTGTGTCATACATTGCAATTCATAAGTTGGAGATATAATAAGTGTTAATTTCTTTGCTCATTTGTTGTTTTTTTATTGAAAAAAAATAATAAAAAATGTATAATCAATTGTCTTTATTTATTCATGGTCATGCAGAAGAGATGATACATATGTGTATTTCTCTAACTCTTACACGATTATCCTGATATGTTGATTATTTTTATTTAATCAATGCGTGGTTCATTTGATCTCAGTTCTTCATTGGTCAGTATTCATTTATGACCACGATTTTTCTTTCTTTTCATCTGAATTTCTTATTGTGACAGCATGAGTAAAGGCGAACACCTGATGACATCACAGTTTATTTCAGATCATTTGAAAAGAAGGAACAAATTTGCCTGCATATTGTTTAAACAACATTAGAGAAGCCTGCATATCGTTGAAACAACATTAGAGAAACAGATTCCACCACCAAATTTTTTAAAATACAATATAATTTATCCACTCTCTACAGTCAATTTTTAAACATTTACAAAACTGGGCAAGCCTTGCGTTTAAATTTGAAAATTTTACTGTCTCCAGTAGTTAAATATGTTATAATATACTTGATACAGTCGTAGAATTTATATTTAAAAACTAACATCAAGTATATTAATCATTGACACACATTATTGTTGATCATTATCTGATAAAATTTGATTACAGAATATACACAAAAGGTGGTCCAGTATAAAATCAAGTCTTGTTCATTTTTAGTGAATGCTTATGACCATGATGACTGATGGTAATTATCCCCTAAATAATATGTTACAAAACATAATAAAAGATGAGGATTTCAGTGACATAGTTTACGAGGATAGTGAGAAGTGCAACTTGTTAAACAAATACTTTGGTTTGGTATCCAAACTCGAGGAAGAAAATGACCCTATTCCACAGTTTAAAGAAAAAACTAATAATTATATTTAAAATATATACATAAATCAAAATGAATTAATTGATATTATCAAAACTATTGATACGAAAAAGGCATATGTCTGGTCTTGTTAGCACTCTCACATGTACAATTCTTAACAGATTTCTATGAAACATATTTTATATAAGAAATGTTTTGGATGATTTTGAAAATCAGTGTTGATAATTTTTATACGACGGCAAAATAAAGCTGCATTACATTGTGTACACGAAAAATTCAAAGTAAAAAACCTGTTATTTCGACATAAATTTAGCAACCTTGTAAATTACAGCTTTGCAGATAAAAACATTTACTCGGACGGTAACAATGACGGAATGCCTTAGATTTTGTAAGTAATATTAGCGTACCATGTCCATAGCTACATTTGTAACTTATCTTCTCAGGCATTTACAAAAACAATTCAGCATACACTTTGGAGACTGTATATTTTATTTACGAGTATGATTATTAAATGATGGCTATTTAATTACCCAAAAGAAGTTCTCAAGAAGACAAATTTGATATAAAGAAGACAGAAATATTAAAAAAAAACAACATGTTGTCAAGTATAGTTTTTGTATTCGATACTTAGTGCTACCGCAGAATATTTGAATACTCAGGTTCTCCATTACCTCCCTCCATGAAAACCTTTTACAAAATTCTATTACAAATACAACTATTGCATTTGGAATTTTAGTTGAACCAGTATACTTCTAATGAAAAACCACATCCTTTTTATACGATGATGTTACTTTCAGATCTCGGTAGATGATGTAGATTAAGAAATGGTCCATGCATGCTTATCGATTTAACAATGTAAGAATTTTGAATATTGTTTTCATTGGTACTGAAAAAGATTTTCTTATCAATAAATTAGGAAAGTACTAAATTAATATACAGTTTCACAGTCGTATTGTTATTTGCTTGGAGCTTGATTTCTGTAACTTCGAATACTCTCAGATCGGTAATTGTTATCTTTTGTTAGGTGTTGTTGTGACTTGTATGATTCTAATAAATTGAAAACTTTTCTACTTTTTAAAGTTTGTTCTTATGATGGGTGTAACAACAATGTCCAAGATTAGAGGAAAACTTGTCGTTTGGAGACCTTAAAAATGCATAAACCGCCACATTGTATATGTGCCTGTTCAAAGTGGTTTTTCTCTTACTGTGTTATGGAACCGTCACTTGGTAGTCAGCACCGTTTTTTTATCCTTGTCCGTTATCAATTATTCGTTCATTCAACAACGATCAATTGCATAGGCTTTTATTCTAAACGCCTTACATATCTTGCATTTTGAGACGGTTTTCAGTATACGAGTCTAATATAATGAGTTACGATCGAGATTACAATCGGTTATGTTTTGCGAGTATGTGCCGAAATTCCATTTAGATTTCGTTCCTCTCGGCTTAAAATACGTTCCTTTTGCCATTCCTTAAAGTGGTTTCAAGTTTCTTTTCGAGCAGAGTTATTCATGTTCATCGAACCCATCTATTTATTTTATAGTTTGTCCGAATTCGTTTATTCATCTGTTGCACCACTGTTCCAGGATACCCCTTGGACATGTTGAAATTTTATGTTTGCCTGCAGTCATGCATCTAACATGATTTAATTGTCGTCCATGTTTGTTTTTATTTGTTGTTTTGCACATTTATCGGTTAGTTGGTTTTCCCGTTTGCAATGACTACTACACAATGTGTTATGTCGGGGTCGTCGATAATGGTATATTTTGCTCATTGTTGATGTCTATATATGCTTATATATATACCAATGGCAGTCAGCAGGGTTAAAGAACATCAGTTGTTCGACCTGTTAGTCAAATGCGTTTTGTTTAAATATACTTTTTCACTGTTTTGGTCTTTTGGAAAATGTTGTTTGTGCAGTATTTAGACCCTTCTACAACGAAATTTGTTTTACATGCACACGTATAAAAGTTGCGGTTTTTATCCGACGCAATCATAGTTTTGAACGTAGTTTTCAATTTAGACTTGTTTATATTTTATCGTTTGGGCTTGTATCATATTTTCCGTCCAGTTTATATGATCCGTTCATCCTATATTGACTCTTAAAATTCAAGATTCAATCTTAAATTGAGGGTAAATTATATGGCCTTCCAAATACCGTTTCGATTCCTAACATCACTGAAGAGACATATATTGTCGAAATCTAGATCTGGTGTACAAAAAAATATTGACGCCTTGTGTTTGTGGCATAACATCTTGTTCACAAGTTCATTGTTTTCTGTTTAGTATTATATTTATATTAAGATCCATTTTGTAACATCTCTTGATCAATTTTATTTGGCAATCGCCAATGGCAGTCAGCAGGGTTAAAGAACATCAGTTGTTCGACCTGTTAGTCAAATGCGTTTTGTTTAAATATACTTTTTCACTGTTTTGGTCTTTTAAAAAAATGTTGTTTGTGCAGTATTTAGACCCTTCTACAACGAAATTTGTTTTACATGCACACGTATAAAAGTTGCGGTTTTTATCCAACGCAATCATAGTTTTGAACGTAGTTTTCAATTAAGACTTGTTTATATTTTATCGTTTGGGCTTGTATCATATTTTCCGTCCAGTTTATATGATCCGTTCATCCTATATTGACTCTTAAAATTCAAGAGTCAATCTTAAATTGAGGGTAAATTATATGGCCTTCCAAATACCGTTTCGATCCCTAACATCACTGAAGAGACATATATTGTCGAAATCTAGATCTGGTGTACAAAAAAATATTGACGCCTTGTGTTTGTGGCATAACATCTTGTTCACAAGTTCATTGTTTTCTGTTTAGTATTAAATTTATATTAAGATCCATTTTGTAACATCTCGTGATCAATTTTATTTGGCAATCGCCAATGGCAGTCAGCAGGGTTAAAGAACATCAGTTGTTCGACCTGTTAGTCAAACGCGTTTTGTTTAAATATACTTTTTCACTGTTTTGGTCTTTTGGAAAATGTTGTTTCTGCAGTATTTAGACCCTTCTACAACGAAATTTGTTTTACATGCACACGTATAAAAGTTGCGGTTTTTATCCAACGCAATCATAGGTTTGAACGTAGTTTTCAATTTAGACTTGTTTATATATATATATATATATATACATTAATTGATATTTAGTAGATGATCATCTCGGCTTATTTTTAAAACGTAGATCTTTTAACTAAACAACAACGATTTAATGAAACAAATAATGCATGTAATCAGTCAAAAAAAATATTACAAATTGCATTAACTGCACACCAAAAAATTAAACAAATTGATTGTATGCGATGAAAAACTGTTTCAATAGTATATTGTGGACCCAATTTAAAGAGGCATAACTCCTATGATTCTAAAAAAAAATATGAATCATTATTTCCCTATGATATGCAAATGTAGTATATTTATGTCATCTACAAAGGTTCAGGAAATCCTGTCGTGTGGTGTCAGAGGAGTTAAGAAAGCAAAATTGGGACTGACGTACTGTTGGACTGCCGGGTGGATAACGGGTTAGGTCCTTTACGTTATATCAGTATGGGGTAAAATAAATGATCAATCGTACATTGAAACATGTACATTTAATGCTGATATTTTGTACTTATATTTGAAAATTTATTAACGATCCACAAATTGTTGAAACGTTTTGTTGTTCATGTTGTTCATTTGGCAAAATAAGACCCTAATCATTTATCTTCTGTTTTTCTTTAAAGTTATTTTTCTACATTATATGTGTTTCGGTACAATAAGTAATGGCTAGTATACCCTTGTTAAAATAAAATCAGGTTATTTATATAGACTGCGAAATATAAAAACATGGCCACTGAAGTTGATTCTTATAGCACTAGTTTAAGAAAATACTATACAGAAATGCACTGTTGGAGCCATTTGCAACTAAAAGCTGATTATTTTTTCGTCCAAAATGCAATGCACGTGGACCACTCAGGCCATCACTAGCCAATGCTATTTTTCTAGAATATTTCCCATCAGGGCTAATTACGACAACGACGTGAGAATGTCTACAGGCCACATACACGTTTCCATTACAATCTATAGATATACCCTGTGGATATTGAAGATTTGTTTTATCCCTAAACTTCCACTTGAGATTACCGCGAATGTCGTAACATGTCACCGTATGTCGTTTTCTATTTGTATAATATAGTTTATCTTCATGCACTGCAACATAAGAAAACGATTGCATTCTGAGGCTAACTAGTGTCTTTTTTGATAAATCGTTTAGTTGCATTTCTATTATCCCGTTGTTTTCCTCACAGTAAAACAATGGCATTTTGTCTTAATGCTATCCCATAATAAGGAAATAATGTAGATTTGATAGATTTCTTAATGCTTTTACTGTTCAGGTCAATGATATGAATAATCCGTTCAACAAAGGCACCACTGGTCACAGCAACGGTATTGTCTGCTTCAATATACGCCAAATCGAATGGTTGTATATCCAGGTTGATTTCAAAATCATTCGTACCATTGCTATTAAATGCTACTATTTTCTTAACATCTTCAAAACAAAACATCATTTTTCCATTTGGAAGAATTGCACATCCTCTAATAACCTTACTCTGCAAACTAATTTTCATTACTTTTTTAACTTTGATATCATCAATGTTTTTGGATTCTGTATAAGGTACAGTCATCTGAGCTTGTTGTTTTTTGTTTCCTGTTAAAACAACTTCGCATGATTTTGAATCAACAATAATGGACCCCAAATTTTGAATTTCCGTCAAATTCTGCACATTTTCATTAACCACATAAGAAAGGGTCTTTGTCTTCATGTCTTCGCTTCGAACAATAAACTCGATAGATTTTTCTTTGTCAGCCACCTGTTTTTCAATGTGCTTCATTGCTAAGAATGCTTGAAGGTTTGATGCATGTTGCTTAATATTAGTAAGATAAACTTGTAAATCAGTAATCTCTCTTTCATTCTCTTCAATGGAAGACAACAACTGCTTAATTTTCTTGCCTTCGTTTTCTTCAGTAAAATCAAGTTCCTTAAACAGATTATCTTGTATCTTATCTAGATACTCGTTTATCTTATTACGGGTTTGCTCGATATCATGTGCAATCATATCTCTCTCTTCCTTAATGTTTTTTAAATTTTTAATACGATCACTTTTGACTCTTTTGAAATTCTCTAATAATTCCGATAGCTGTCTTTCTAACTCAAGAAATGCATTTGATGATTTAATATCATGGATGATGTCGTCAATTGCCGTCAAATCTTTACATTCATTATGCGTCTCTATGACACATCTTCTACAGCACGGGCAATCATGTTTCTTACAGAATATTTGATATTGCTCTTTGTGTTTTTGACATGTTTGTGTAATTTCTAATACGTTCAACGGTAGTTTCTTGTACTCAGTGACTGGGATAACTCTGTGGTTTCGGGATGATTTTACAGCACTATGATGTTCTTTACATTCGTCACAAAGTCCCTCGTCACATTCAGAACACCACACAACGGACGTTTTTTGAATGTTCCGGAAGTCACAGACACCACACACAGTCCAATTACTAGCCATACTACAAAATAAACATATCGTTTAATTTGCACGTGCTTTAACTCTATGAAAACATGTCACCACGAGTAAATTATGAACCTAGAAATCTTTATTATGATTAGATGTTTTTAATTTGATAGTTCTTACATTTTCAACTATAACCAACACCCTACAGTGGTATTAAGAACCGCAAAAAGGGATATAAAGGTATAAGCTCATTAAATAACAAACTGTTAAACAAATGCTCTGTTATAAATTTAAATAAAATAAAGAAATGTGGTGTGCTTGCCAATTGGACAAGTCTCAAAATAACATGGATTTGAGTAATTATTAGTCATGTGACGGTATTCAACAATGCACACAAAGGTCTGTTTGGTGACAATAAACGAAAAACAAATAAAACAAATGCGGTCTAACGCGCGTCAACCATTGAATAACAGACTCCTGGTTTGGAACAGGCACACACATGTGGTTGGGTTAAACATGTGTCTGAGCGCTCAGCATAGGACAATGGTGTAACAGTACCCAAGAAAAGACCATAAACAAAGAAGTTAAATATGAGATGAAGCACGAAAAGTAAGAATGTAAAACACATGACATACAGAACCGATTATAGAACTCGTAGTTATAATTTCAATAACAACGCACACAGTGCGTTGTACTTATTCATCTTCGTAGGTGTGTTATTGTGCTATGGTAATTTTTTTCTTTACAACCACTGAGTTAATCAACTGCTGATCGACGGTCATCCCCGTGGATAAAACCATTTGTCACTATTTTTATGTCGACATGAAGTATGATCATGTAGTAAAATTCTTCCTTTTTAAAATTATTGCTTACAATTACTTTAAATTGTTTTCAAATATTAAACATTTTGGAACCAGATTACCTGATTTGGCGTAACCAATTGGATCGTGTCGAAGAGGAAAAGTACACCTGCTTTATAAAATATTTATCTTGTTAGTATTAAAAACTTTAAAAAAAAAAACAAATCTTGGTATCTATATTAGAATTTAGTAAAATCTTAAGGTAACCAATGGTAAAGAAAACATGTTCAAGATTTACTGTTTTGTTTAAACTGTCACTTATTAAACTCTCTAAAACTGTATATATATGGAACCTTGTGGGACATGACATGAATTAAATAAAATCATGGGGGTTTTAATCTATACTGTTCTGTTTACGAATTGGCTCTTATGCTAAATATTTTATATGTTGATCTTCGTTTTTGTCGAGCCTGCGACTTTTGTCGCAGAAAGCTATACATAGGAATAGAGATGGCGGCAGCGGCGACAACGTTAGCTAACTTCTTAAAAGCTTTATATTTTAGAAGGACGAAGACCTGCATGATTCATACTTTGTATAGAGATGCCTCATGTTACGAAGTTTCCGTTAATGTACTTGACCTCATTTAAATGGTTAAGAAGCTTTGTTATGTTAAATTCTCTCTTATTATAAGTAGTAGGATAACTATATTTGGTATCTGCGAACAAAGCATCGTCCTCATAACTGTCAGACACTTTTAACTTGACCTCGACCTAATTTTATTTTGGTGGTCAAATCCATATCTCAGATACTATAAACAATTTGGATAGTATATTCAGTGTATGGAAGGACTGTAAGGTGTATATGTCCCACTGACAGGTATCATGTGACCTTGACCCCATTTTCATAGTTCAGCGGTCATAGTGAAGTTTTTGTGTTTTTGTCTATTTTTCGTATACTGTATATGCAAAAGGTCTACTATATTTGGTGTAAGAAATCATTGTAAGGCGAACATGTCTACTTAACAGTAGTTATCTGACCATGACCTCATTGCCATGGTTTAGTGTTCAAAGTTAAAGTTTTTAGTTGTTGTTTTTTTCTAATACTATATCCAATAGGACAACTGTATTTGGTGTATAGAAATATTTTATGATTTATGTTAGTCGCTTAGGTTTTGTCTGACCTCGAAGATGTTGTCTGACCTTGACCTCAAGGTTCATTACTCAGTGTTTAGTTTTTGTATTTTGTTTTGTTTTTCGTAAACGTTAAGCAATAGGTCAAATATAGTCGTTGTATGGAAGAATTGTTAGCTGTACATGCTGCCTGGTATGGTTCATCTGACCGTGGCCTCATTTTCATGGTTCATTGGTCAATGTTTAGTTTTCTTAATTAGTGTTATGTTTATGTGACAGCTGTAATTAAGATTATGTTTAGTACTATCAACATAATATCATTGATTAGTTGAGAAGGAGAGATATTTTAGCGTGTGCACTCTTGTTCACAACTGTGCATTTTCCCATAAAAAGCTTATATATTATTCCGTCTTCATTCAATGACGTCGTGAAGCTCATTCATAAAAATCGTATGACGTAGGAGTATGTTTTCGGAAGAGCCCAAACAATATGCTCAAAGTTTACCATGGTTGTGTACTCAAAGCGTTTGAAGAAAGTGAGAATATGTCTAAAATATCTGTTTTAACAATTTTATTAAGTACTTGTAACCTAATTAATTATTTAAAAAAAAAAAAAAAAAAAAAATTTCATTCGTCCAAAATGCTGTTCTTGATTAATTTTGATTTGGAACGCTAAAAGCCTAGTATTTGAAAGCTAAAGAACCCAAGCATTTGGAGAGCTTGTTCAAAATGAAAACTGACAATCAAAGAGTTGAACAGCTCTGAGGGGAACGACGGTCATTGTTTCTTTTTTTTTGGGGGGGGGATGCATCTTTTGATAGCCTATTTACAAAGATTGAACAAAACAAAATTTGTAAGGGTTCCGCGGAACCCAGTGTCTCGCCTACTTTTGCTGTAAATCGCAGGCTTAACAAAAATGAGGAAAAAATCAATAAAAATATTCCTCTTGATACTATCTTATGATTGTAAGAAGCTTCTGTCCAAGTTTGGTAAAAATCTATGATAGTTAAATGAATATAATAAATGTTTTGAAAACTTTAACTGCAGACTGTATGTAATGTTAACTTGAAGAAAATAGAAGTCCATTTAAAAGTAAAATACAGAAAAAATGGAGTTATGTTTTTACAAAATTTACTACTGGATACTATCTAATGATTATAAACAAGCTTCTGTCAAAGATTGGTACAAACCCAGGATAGTTTAAGAAAGTTTTTAAAATTTTAAAAACTTTAACCACAGAGTGAATGTAATGTTACCCCGCAGAAAAACTAAGTCCATTTAAAAGTAAAATACGGAAAAAATGGATTTATTTTTTTACAAAATTTACATCTGGATACTATCTTATGATCATAAACAAGCTTCTGTCTAAGTATTGTAGAAATACAGCATAGTTTAAGAAAGTTATTAAAACTTCAAAAACTTTAACTACAGAGTGAATATTTGTGGACGCCGCCGCCGACGACGCCGACGACGACGGAATGTAGGATCCCTTAGTCTCGCTTTTTCGACTAAAGTCGAAGGCTCGACAAAAAAGGCTAGATTATGTAGAAAGGTTGACAATATTGAAATACATCATTGTTTAATGTAATTTTATTTCCTCAGTTAAGAATTCATCATAGAGTCAATTTGGACCAATGGAAGTGATCTGCACCTTCTCAATCAAAACATTTAATTAAAGTTAAAAGTAAATTATCTCAAATTCAACTGATCATTTAACATCTTCTACAATATTTTTTGATATTTTAATTGTGTACCACTAAACTGCAGGCTAGAGTCATTCTGCAGGTTTTGTGACAGTATTTTTTTTCACAAGAAAGTGAGGACTGAATAATTATTCAGTTTTAAATTTCCATTAATAAAGTTCCCGGTTACAAATCTCATCACAGGGATATATGAACTTATAAGAACCAATTTGATTGATATAATCTGTGTTAAGCTTGTTTCCAGATCCTATATTTTGATACATTTGTAAATTTCATGAACAAAAAAATTTTCAAAGTTCTACAAAATAAAACATTTTTAATATCTTATATTTTTGATTATGTTAGTATACAAAATTTTGTTTTAAATGGAAGACTACATCATATACTAAATGTCGCATTTAAAGTTTTCAGATACATTAACTTTTATTTTAGTGGATAATTACTCCTCAATTGAGGTGCTCCTGCATTGGAGAAAGATTCTCAAAACATACTTTTAAAGAAAGAATGAAAACTACCGTTTCTCTCCCCAGTCTCCTGTATCCCCACAGGCACTCGTCTCAGAAAAAAAATCCCCCACCTTTCATGAATCTTCATGTCCTCTCATATTCATCATTATCTTATATGTATCAAAATAAAAGATTTTGATTAAATGAACAAATAGATGTATAATACTTTTATAAGTACGTCTGAACCAGTGACAACTCGAAATATCCATAGGATCACCAGCAGACTGTACATTATGATTTACAACTCGTCTAATCATCAACCCAACAAAGTTAGATGTGTAAATTTGCTTTCCCTCGCCGGGATTCGAACCCATGCTACTGAGATACAAATACAACGCAATCATGGTTATTGTAACCGTTGATGCGGCTTTTTATGTTTGGACATTCATAATAAACTATATAATTTTATTTAATCATACAAAATATATAGATAATGTATAACGACTTTAACCTACATGTAGTTTGAGAACACGTTAGTTACAACACTAGCTGTACACACCTCGAGGTACATCCAGACACATACACATGTAATGGATTATAATGTTGTGTATGTTACACTACGTGTCAATCGATTCAAAAGGGGTTTTATATTAGGTGTAAACAAAATGACATTAAACTTTACAGATTTACTTGAAGATTATAATACCTTTATAATTGCCAATCAGTCGTCTAAGGTCATTAACAATGCGACTGTTGTCGTAAGAACACGAAGAAGGAAGGTAAACATGGTCACATGATAACTATATTGAACTACTTCCTGAACATAAAGTTACAAAAGCGCGGGTTTTTCAAATAATAAGTTTAGTGTCTGAACACATTTAAGATTATTACATCAGAAAGAGACAAAACAAAACAGCATAAGATAATTGAGATTATTTCTATTAAATTATAGTTTTTACGATTCGTTGATTATCTTTAAGTTATGTAATCAACTTGTGGCTCGTTTCATCTCATTCAGAATGACGTAACAAAAAAAGAAACATTGATTTAAAAAATCATGGAAAAAGAAAGGCAAGTTCTTTTTATTTTACATAAAAGATAGAATTCTTTCATATCTACATTGTCAAATTTTTGTATTTTTTAGATGGGAAAAAGAAAAGGTACTATTGTTAATGACCTGAGATGTATTGAAAATGCTCTACATGGTATGGTATTTGTATGTGGTGTATGGTACGTTGTCTAGTTGTGTGTGGATTCCGTGGGGTTATATAACCATTCAAGGCCTGATGTATCAGAGTTGAACTTATTTCATAAATTCAGGATGCCTGATTTGATTGTTTTGCGTCAACAGTGGTATCGCAATAATGTCCTTAATGTTCTATTCGATATACATAAATGGCGACTTACTCAAATCACCGACGGTCTTTTGCATGACATGCAAGTTTTAAAGAAAATGGTTACGTTAACCGTCTCATATATGCATGAAGATAACGTTTCCATAATTTTGTTTCAAAATGGCTTACATAATTAAATTTTGTTGATGAAGCAAAGTATCTTTATTGTACAGGCAATCTTTTTGTTGAGGAATATCCAAGATGTATCTTTTGTATTTAAATACTTTTTATGTATTTGGCTTAAACGATTATTGTAATTTGACGTGCTTCTTTCGTTTTGTAAACAATACCTGGATAAAATTCCTGATATATCTATACTTAGT
The DNA here is from genome assembly GCF_036588685.1 of Mytilus trossulus. Classification (NCBI taxonomy): domain Eukaryota; kingdom Metazoa; phylum Mollusca; class Bivalvia; order Mytilida; family Mytilidae; genus Mytilus; species Mytilus trossulus. The sequence goes on along the minus strand of NC_086383.1, from coordinate 23,900,818 downwards.
AGAGATAAACATAGTAATGAAGGTTACAGTAAACCTCAATCTAAATGTATTATATATAAACTATTAGCACAAGCTATGCCTTATTTATTGCTTTAAAAATTGCAAATGATAAAACAAATACCGATCGAACTTATGTTCTTAGTCTGATGCTTAATCTAAATAACATGCACAAAAAATCAAAATGAAATAAAATTCCAAAAGATTCATCGTTTTATGCGTTTAAAGTCATATAAAACGAGTAACTGTTAAAAAATAAAATGAATCCAATTCTTGAACCAATGCATGCATATATCACGAACTAGACTTCAGTGCACGATTAAAAAAACAATACGCATACATTTCGTAGAATCGTGAAAAACATATTTCACTTAGGTCACACCGAGGTAACTGCATACGTAATGTCGGCAAAATGTTAGCAGGAAGCAAACCGTTTAGAAAATTAAAGTACATTTCTTCTAAATGAGAACAAATAAAAGAATTTTCTACAGATAAAGTATATGTTCTAAAGTTTTGTAATGCAAATTAGCCATATAGTTTAAAAAAAAAAACGTTTGTTTTCTAATCTGAAGTATCATCTGATTTTAGTCATTTCAAAACATGTCATACAACGCTGTCATTATCCATCGAAATTTCAATTATAGTGCATTAAAATGTGTTTAAGTTTAAGGTGGGTGTTGTTTTAATTTCTATTCTATTTTATTATTCACACATTTACCGATTTCATCAAGTCAACATGAGAACTCCTAGTTAAGAAATGTCTTCTTTGGAATTGACGATAATTTAAAAAGATAAAATTTAAAATATAAATAGCAAATGTATCTGAGCGTCACTGATGAGTAACATGATGATGAAACGCGCGTACGCGTTTCACGTATTCAATAAATAAATAAATAAATAATTTGTTTATTGAAGTGTCACCTATTGATTGCAATAAAAATAATTCATACACAATGAACATACATAATAATACAACCAACATCCAGCCAAAAACTTACTTACGAGACACTGTTATACCAGTTACATATTTACAAATTAAAATAGCGTAAAAATAGAATATCAAAAATGATATACGTTTTTTCCACAAATAAATAATCCTGAGCTTGAACCTCTAATAATTAGTTTTAAATAAAACATATACTCATTTCACAAAAATGATAAAATTCTCAAAGATTTCCATATATAATTGAATATCAGTTCATGAATCCCATTGTCTAATAAATAAAATGAAAATTTAACTATTTATAAAATATAAAATAAAAAATAAAACCCTTTAATTTGTATAAATTAGGCATAACAAAAAGAAGTTGAATCATTAAAAAAATAATTTTCTGCGGGTAAAAAATACAAAAATGATGCTGGATTTCAGTGCCATTCATAATACTTAGAGAAATTTGTCATTAATGTTCAGATTGTCAAAATTCGTAATGTGTTTACAACATTCGTAAAATAATTCATATCTTTGATCACTATAGGCGTAATACCACCAAATCATGGTAGGTCTAAAAAACAAATATTCCTTTGAATTTGACCGTTGTAGGTAATTAATCCTACATTTTATCGCAGTAAAACTATTTATGTGTAATAAACATATGTCTTGGGTATTTCAAAACACCATTATTTTTTATTTGTGATTTCTATAGAAAATTTTGTAATCTTGAGGTTACATGGTGACCAAACCTTGTACACAGATAGAATAAGGGGAGAAATTTGATTTGTAAACTTCCAATGATGGTTTTTTTCTTATATGCAATGAAATGTTATGTGAAACTTTTTCTATAGAACTGGACAGGATAAAACTTTACTCATGCCAAGTATTTCTTTATTTGAAACAAAGATAAATTCTGCACAATTTTTTGAAAAGTGCAAATTTAACAAAGACTAATAGGGGAAATCAATGGTGGTATTACTCCTATACAAAGGACATTCCAGTAGGAAATGTTTTTCATCTTCAATTGCTCTAGAATCACACAATACACATAATCGTTCCTCTGTAGGAATAGGCGGTCTGGAGTATCTCCCTACATCAATTGCGAGAGGAAGAGAGCCTGAGCGGAAAAGGGCCATAGTTCGTCTTTCCATTCTACAAATGTTTAATTTAACGTATGTTTCAGTGTTCACAGAGTTTTCGTACATACGAAATGTCCGAAGCTTGTTCCCATTTCGCGTGTTGTATCTATCATTAAAATGTTCTGTGTACCACTCTGTATTGTCAAGATCGACAGGTTTATCACTAACCAATCGTATGGCACATTTTGTTGATAAAGATAAGTCATTAACCGTATCTTTAACATACAACCGATTAATGGTCTTATCAACTTCGATACTCCATCCTTTTTTTCGACGTGAAATCCACTTGCAGATTTTATACGATTTTCTAGTTTTATTAGTACGTGAAAGTTTGCACAGAAGTCGACAAAAGTGTATGCGTTGTTTAGTCCAACACGATGTCCATCCCATATCACCTCTTGTCGCTATATTTATGTATGTTTTCCGATAGGAAGAAAGTATTTAAAAGCTCTATTTTTGGACGACAGTGATACAATTGAACTCCTTTCTGCCTCAAATACCGCTTCCGTACATCAGTATCGGTTCTACTGTAGAGGAGTATAGTTTGGTATATACTTTATGCGTCATACCTCCTGTGTCTACTTCTTTTGAAAATATCGTTCCTAACGCACGACTACCAGCCTTTGACAATTTTTTTTGCGTTTTTTTTAAAAGTCTAATGTTCATCAAACCAAACTCCAAGATACTTGTAGCTGTCACTATAATCGGTTACTTTATCAGAACATTGGAATATAAAGTTTGATTTACTGCAGGATTGTGGTAGAAAATTAACAATCTTAGTCTTATTAATGTTGATACACAATTTCCTCTCTGAACACTTATCGGTCACCACATTTAGCATACTTTGTAAACTGTTCTCATCTGGTGCTTTTAATGCAATATCGTCTGCGTACAAGAGAATACTCAAATTGAAGTCATCTACATTCACGCCACAGTTTAGAGAGTTTTCAGTCAAATCGTTTATGTACACAGAAAAAAGTGTGGGTGACAAAATACAGCCCTGTTTCACACCAGCCTCTACTTCGAACCACGGGCTTAGGTTGTCATTAACACGAACAGTACATCTTAAATCGTTATAAAGTGATTGAACGGCGGTTAAGTATTTTCCTCGTACACCAGCCCTCTGTAGCTTGTACCATAATAAATAATGTTCAATGGGTCGAACGCCTTGCGCATGTCAACGAAACACACATAAGATGATTTCCTTGATATTTTATTCAATTATAAACAAGGTACCTATTAGGGTTGCGAATTACAAGAACTGAAAACATATTTCTGAGCGGTTATTCAAGAAATAATTCATGCAATCTAACAAGTTATTGGCAGCACTCGCACCCTCAAAGAGAAAAAGATTAATATAAGTTGCAAAACGTGTTTCCCAATCCACTATAGATAAATATGTTTAAACTAACGATTTATTGGAATAAGCTCAACTTTATCTCACAGAGGTTGAAAAGAACAGCCACACATACGACATGCCCACACTCACTTCAGTTTTTAATTTACTGTACTAGTATTTGTCTACTAGTATTTAAAAAGAAATAAATGTTGGAAGCCAACTATTTGTTGGTAATAAACACATGGCCTGGGGCCGGTAACAAGAAATTTTATTAAGAGAAGTCGTGAGTATTGAATTAAGGGGAAGATAAGATGATTCTAAGATCACTCAAAGAGTGTAAATCGAAGCTCCCTCAGGTTGTTCGTAGGTCGCTCTTATTTCTCCCTTAAGTTGCATCGTAATAGTTTTCAAGTTACGAGTTCCTAATAATTTTCTGGTGTCTCCGTTTTTGGTTCCTCGCAAAGAAATTAGAATCACCTTAAATGAATCATAGAAACGTTTTAATGAACTATCAAATGCGCATAACAATCAACTACCCATTTAACCTAAGGAAAACAATTCTGGCCGCAGACCACCATTATTCTTCCGGTCCTTTTTTGATAAAAGTATTAAAAATTGGCGCCGCTTCAAACATGAAATTATTTTTACTGCTTATAGAACATTATTATCTTAATAAAAATGTGCTTGTCTCAGGACAATCCTTTTGAGGGCCCTATTATTCACCAGGCCAATGGTAGGGTTTGAATCGAGTATAAATGACGAGTCTCAAATGACTTAGGCTTATTTTTCTATCCTACCGTTCAGTTCGATCAAATCACTACTAGAATGGTTTACTTTTATAATTTGGATGGAGAGTTGTCTCATTGGCATTCTCACACATCTTCTTATATTTTTTCACATTAAATCAAATTTTTTTCACATTTTAAAAGCCTTCTTACAAAAAAATAAAATCACAAAAATACTTAATTCCGAGGAATATTCAAAACGGAAATGTGTCTTTAACCAAATGGCAAAATCAAATGATTAAACACATTAAACGATTGGACGACACTTGTCATATTCATGACTTGTTACAGGCATTTTCAAAATGTAAAAAATGATGGATTGAACCTGGTTTAGAGAGCTGTACATCTCACTTGTATGGCAGTCTTGTCAAATTTCATGATATTGATAACGATGCGTGAACAAAAAAGACACAATAGGCAAAAATTAAAAAAACAGGTATACAACAACACCCAACCCACTAAAAACTGAAGATGATTTTAGATGATTCGGAAGGGTAAACAAATCCTACTCCAGGTGTGGCGCCCATCGTGTTGTTCATCATATTACAAAGCCGGTAAATAATAAATCAACCAACTCATGATGGCTTCGGTAAAATTTAAGAAGTGATGATTTAAAATTCACCATTTGGAACTCTTGGTTTCAAATTGAAAAAAGGTCACAAATTTCTCCTTGCTTTATATTTAACACTTCTCTCAACAAGCCAAAATTGTAATGATTTACAAAAAGAGAGAAACTACCATCCTCCACATACATGGCCAAGAAAACACTGATATGTAATTTCCTATTCAGATGAATTAATAATTAAAATAAAAAAAGTTCTAAGGTTGACGTATTAACTTATTTTAAGCAACTTGTTCTAATATTAACAAATGAATGTACAGCTAAGAGCAGTCAGGCAGGAAAAAATGTCAAGTGAAGAAATTGCGAATTGTTCTTGGTACACCCCTAAGTTGCTAAGTTCGTTTTAAAAACACTTAATAACTGACCAAAATTTAAGAATGATTTTGTGTTACCGGAATTAGTAAGAATGCTTTAAGGTAGACGTAAGAATCGTTCTTAAATCATGCACGTTTTCAAAACATTAAGGGCTGTCAATCATTCTAAGATAGGTCTGAGGTAGGGTCATGTTACATTCTTAAATCTTAAGACGCCCTTTAGACGTTCGTAAGACATACGAAAGCTTCTTGTTACCGGCCCCTGGACCTTAATTTTCCTTAACTCTCAGGATAGAATTCTAATATCACGGCCAAGGCAACCAAAGATTTATGGCTTCCATGAGGTACTTTACAAGAGCGCAATTATTTGTTTACATTCATCCGGTAACTTGTTTTACCCCAAAATGGTACTCTTTGAAGCTCCTGATTGGATGATGCGAGTTGGAATTATTTTTTTATTTGAAAGCCTATCCATTTAGGTTTCAAAATTGGTGAAAATTAAATTCATAATTCACAATGTGTAGAAGAAAGAATTTTTTTATTAACGGAGTAGCCATTCAACATTAGCCTTTTCAATTTAGTGCGGAATTAGGAAGCTTTTATAACTACTGCATTTTAGGGCACTTTTTGCCGCATAACCATATATTTTTTTTCTGTAATAAAAGGCTGTCATCGCTTGTCTCAGGAACTGCTACCCATTTTTTCTAGTTTGTTTATTCTTCAAGAAATAAATTTTTCAATACCACTTGGGTCCTATGGAAAAAGCATTACAAATAATTGAGCCCTTGTAACCATGAATAATTTCTTGAATAACATTAATAAAAAATAAAGGAATCACTTACCCATCCATTAGATAAATTATATAATTGCATTACACTTAAAAAAGAAGGTTCACGATTAGTTAAAACATTTGCAACTTGCAAAACTAAGAAATAAATGTCCCCGTCTTTTTAAAGGGAAATGATTTTTACTGAAAGAAATGGTAGCCATGTAATGTTTTTTTAAGGAAATTGTTTTCAAATGTCGGGATATTTAGTACAAATGTTTTTTGCATTGTCTATGTCAGACACTAACACGACCAAACTGTTCAGACTTCACCGAACATTGGTCTTATATACTTGTTACAGGTAAGTATATTGAGGCTGATTTTGACTGTCTGCGTTATTGTATCATATTATGTTTGCTGTTTTTAAGTAGAATCAAATAAAAGCACTTGTAAAACAAAACTTTTTGCGAACATGTGTAATTTTTTAGTGTCATGCAATAATAATAATTGTTGTACTGTGGTTTATTTGGCATACATGTAGGAGATATGCACTATACATAACCAGTTATCATTGAAATGGTCATATTTATTAATTTACTGTTAAATATTGAAAACAACACGTTATTAATTTCTTGCGTAACAAATTTTTGATTTTTTTGAAATACCAAGGCTTTTATACCTCAGGCATATATTACCTTAATTAGCTGTATTTGGCAAACCTTTTATGAATTTTGGCCCTCAATGCTTTTCAACTTCGTACTTTATTTGGCCTTTAATGTTTGGATTCGAGCGTCGCTGATGAGTCTTTTGTAGACGAAATGCGCGTCTGGCGTATATAATAAATTTAGTCCTGGTATCTATGATGAGTTGTTTTCTACACAAACCACGATAAATAATACGGTAAATTAGAGAAAATATGAACTAGAAACCCATATTTATGATAACAAAATAGTAATTTTATTATTTTATCAAAAGAAACAAGTAGAAAGCGTATGCAAACTTTATTGACAAAAAAATTGAAACAAAGAAAGGTCACATTACTGTTTTAAAGATGCATCTAGGTATCGTGATCTCAAAGTAATTATTGCTATTGATAATGTACAACGATAACGATGAACCAAGTAACAATCCGTTTTTTCCAAATAAAGCTTCACAAAGGAAACGACTTCTTAGCTATTCAAAATGTCTTCATATCATGGATAACTACATCTGTTTATCAGAACAATTTGTAGATGTATTTATAACAGCATATATATTTACAGCAGGTGATAAATTCATAAAAAATACTCTTTAAATGACTCATTGTCGTCCCCTGAGTTCGTCGATTATTCTTTCAATCTGTGCCTGATGGTTAATAATTTACTAAAAGGGGGACGAAAGATACCAAAGGGACAGTCAAACTCGTCAATCTAAAATAAACTGACAACGCCATGGCTAAAAATAAAAAGACAAACAGAAAAACAATAGTTTCTATTGAAATCTTGATACATAGATATTGTTACTGGAATGGCGGCTGAAGAGAATGTTTAAAATTTACGTCTTCGTGGTAACAATGTCAAAGTAAGAATAAAACAAAGAGTATTTTCTTTACACTACAATTTCGTTTATAAATAACATGTTGATACAATAAGATTGAACAACAACGTAAATTGCTTTTCAATCAATAATACAATTAAAAAACACGTTTTTGTAATCCATTTACACAAAATTGAGGATATTCATCTTCTGTTTCTTTACCGACAATAGTTTTTATAAGTTGCAAACCAATGTAAAACCAACGAAATGTAATACAACTTGCCAGAAAAAAGTATTATAATATAATGGTTTGATTTTTTATTTTACAAAAAAAAAACATCAATTTTTGTTGTGTATAAGGAGAGAGAGAGAGAGAGATACCAAATGATATTCTAACTAATTAGAACAAAAACAACAACATGACAGAAACGGAAAAACGACGAAGACAATACCAATCAAAACCAAGGAGTAAACAAAAACTCACAAAACCAAAGGACATTTATATCAACAGTTATAAATAATATCAAGAAATAACACGAACTTTACTTAAAGCCGGAAGTAAAATCAGGTTCTCCGAAAATCAAAACAACATTTTTATAAAACAAAGATACTGACCGAACACTAGAGGTGATGTCAGCTGATCCGACGGAAAAGCAGATACTGCTTCACATGGTGTTTCTCAATAACTTTAAAGCTCGCATCCTAATTAAATTACATACAAATAAGAGGTTGAGCTAGCTGTAAAACAAGGTTTAATTCACTACTTCTAAATCATGTACATACAAAAATTCATGCACTTAGTCATGAGTATGTTTTCCATTCGTTCGATATGATTGGGCTTTTAAACTTGACATTTTATTAGGGACTTACCGTTTTGGATATGACAGGGAGCTCATTATTTTTGTTATTTAACTTTTGGAAAGTCACTTTCGAGGAACGGAAATCGGGATGTTATGAAAGTACAATGTTGTGTGCACTGATAAGCATGTATGGAACCAGAGCCTCTTTCAAATATCATCAGTATATACAACCTTTTAAAATGAGGTTTACCTAATTCAAATATATTTTTTCTATAATCTATATAAAACATATGTTATAATTTGTTTGTCAAATAAATGATGTTTTGTCTCCTAATAAGTCTACAGCTGTCTGTATAACGGATGTATACCGAATTCAATTTAAATAAGTTCTCCACTACTGCAAACTTTCAGGATACATTTAAGGTTGGTGGATATAGTCAAAGCTCGCCAGTTTTGTGTTTTGTTCAATATAATCCTCAAGTGTTACATATTTGTTTAAAACTATGATTTCGTAGACTTTTATAATTGCATTGAGTTATTTGTGTCATATTTTTTCAATCAATTACACTATTGCATATTAATAACAACACCTTTTAATGAAAACAGAAATGCCCTGAATATTTCTCTTAATTTGACTCTTTACGTGTATTCCAGAGAATTAATTGGTATATACATGTATAATCAAAGCTCACCAGTTTTGGGTTTTGTTCAATATAATCCTCTAGTGTTACACATTTGTTGATTAGTTGATTTCAAAAAGTTATGAAAAAATTAAAGTGTACTATCTCTATTTTGTCAAAACTGAAAATCCTAGCTTTTTTACCTAGAATATGTTGATTCTTAAATTTTACAGCAATACAAATCAAATCTAAATAACAAGATAATTCAAGAAGCTTGATATGTATCTAAGATAGCTGCCTAGTTTGATCAAAATCCAAGTTGATTTGAAAAAGTTATTAAAGAAATTAAAGTGTACTATCTCTATTTTGTCCGAATTGCAAATTCTAGCTTTTTTTTACCAACATTACTTTAATTCTTGAATTTTACAACAGTACAACAAAAAAGTAAATGAAATGGGATTCAGTAAGCTTGATATACATCTAAGATAGCTGCATAGTTTGATGACAATCCAAGTTGACTTGAAAAAGTTATTAAAAAAATTAAAGATGCATATCTCTATTTTGTCCAAATTGCAAATCCTAGCTTTTTTTACCGAGATGACTTTAATTCTTAAATTTCATAGCTTTACAACAAAAAAGTAAATGAAATGGGATTCAGTAAGCTTGATATATATCTTAGATAGGTGCATAGTTTGATGAAAATCCAAGTTGATTTGAAAAAGTTATTAGAAAATTTAAAGATGCCTATCTGAATTTATATAATAATTTTTATTTTTACCTATTGTAAAAAAAGTTTTTTTTTATTTCATAGCCAGTAATCAAACTACCTAATAAGCTTGAGTTTTGTAAGATCAATATTTAATTTATTTAGATGGGCTTCTTTATACCAGTCAAAACTAAATTTGAAGGTCAAGACTAGTCGAGACAGGTCGAGACTGGTTCAGACTGAGTCGAGACTAGTCGAGACAGGTCGGGACTGGTTCAGACTGAGTCGAGACTAGTCAAGACAGGTCGAGACAGGTCGAGCCTTGGTCAAGACCATTTCAGACTAATTAAGTAAAGTCGACACCTAGTCGAGTACACTTAGGTACAGTTACGTCCAGTCGAGACAATATTGAGACTAGTCGAGTAAAATGTGTGCTCGATTTTACTGGTCGAGCACAAAAACTGGTCAATTCAGAATCTGTGCAGTTTGTAGTGTATGATTTCGTAGACTTTTATAATTGCATTGAGTTATTTGTGTCATACTTTTTCAATCAAATACACTATTGAATATTAATAACAACACCTTTTAATGAAAACAGAAATGCCCTGAATATTTCTCTTAATTTGACTCTTTACGTGTATTCCAGAGAATTAATTGGTATATATAATCAAAGCTCACCAGTTTTGTGTTTTGTTCAATATAATCCTCTAGTGTTACACATTTGTTGATTAGTTGATTTCAAAAAGTTATGAAAAAATTAAAGTGTACTATCTCTATTTTGTCAAAACTGAAAATCCTAGCTTTTTTACCTAGAATATGTTGATTCTTAAATTTTACAGCAATACAAATAAAATCTAAATAACCTGGGATTCAAGAAGCTTGATATGTATCTAAGATAGCTGCCTAGTTTGATCAAAATCCAAGTTGATTTGAAAAAGTTATTAAAGAAATTAAAGTGTACTATCTCTATTTTGTCCGAATTGCAAATTCTAGCTTTTTTTTTACCAACATTACTTTAATTCTTGAATTTTACAACAGTACAACAAAAAAGTAAATGAAATGGGATTCAGTAAGCTTGATATACATCTAAGATAGCTGCATAGTTTGATGACAATCCAAGTTGACTTGAAAAAGTTATTAAAAAAATTAAAGATGCATATCTCTATTTTGTCCAAATTGCAAATCCTAGCTTTTTTTTACCGAGATGACTTTAATTCTTAAATTTCATAGCTTTACAACAAAAAAGTAAATGAAATGGGATTCAGTAAGCTTGATATATATCTTAGATAGGTGCATAGTTTGATGAAAATCCAAGTTGATTTGAAAAAGTTATTAGAAAATTTAAAGATGCCTATCTGAATTTATATAATAATTTTTATTTTTACCTATTGTAAAAAAAGTTTTTTTTTATTTCATAGCCAGTAATCAAACTACCTAATAAGCTTGAGTTTTGTAAGATCAATATTTAATTTATTTAGATGGGCTTCTTTATACCAGTCAAAACTAAATTTGAAGGTCAAGACTAGTCGAGACAGGTCGAGACTGGTTCAGACTGAGTCGAGACTAGTCGAGACAGGTCGGGACTGGTTCAGACTGAGTCGAGACTAGTCAAGACAGGTCGAGACAGGTCGAGCCTTGGTCAAGACCATTTCAGACTAATTAAGTAAAGTCGACACCTAGTCGAGTACACTTAGGTACAGTTACGTCCAGTCGAGACAATATTGAGACTAGTCGAGTAAAATGTGTGCTCGATTTTACTGGTCGAGCACAAAAACTGGTCAATTCAGAATCTGTGCAGTTTGTAGTGTATGATTTCGTAGACTTTTATAATTGCATTGAGTTATTTGTGTCATACTTTTTCAATCAAATACACTATTGAATATTAATAACAACACCTTTTAATGAAAACAGAAATGCCCTGAATATTTCTCTTAATTTGACTCTTTACGTATATTCCAGAGAATTAATGATAATCTAAATATAATTATGTGGATATAGGTTAAGAGTAAAAGTTCACAGTAGCTGTTTCAGGAAACATCAAATAGAAATGCGGTCTTAGATTCATTTGCAACTAATAACTTGTTACTTGTTGGTTCGAAATGCAATACAAATGGACTTCGAAGGCCATCACAAGAGGACACTATTGTCCTGCATCGCTATCCATCAGGGGTAATGATAACCACACTGCTTGTATTCATACTGGCAACATACACGTTTCCATTGCTGTCTACAGTTATACCCTGTGGAAATCGCAGATTTTGTGCATCCTTAAATTCCCATTTTAGATTGCCATGGATATCGTAGCATGTTACAGAATGGTTGTCTTTATTTGTATAATAAATATTGTCACCATACACTGCAACATACGAAAAAGATGGCATATTAAGACGCACAAGTGCCTTTTTTGATTGACCACTCAATTGAATCTCCATTATCCCTTTGCCTTTTCCACAGTAGACAAGGGCATTTTTATTCAGTGTTATACCATATGAATCTTCATTAGTGTATATTTCTCTCTTCACCGTTTTCCTATCGAGGTCAATAATGTAAATAACCTCTTCAGAATAACATTTGGTTACGGCAATGGTATTTTCTGCTTCAATATATGCTATATCAAATGTGAATGTATCAAGCACGATTTCAAACTCTTCCGAACCGTCGCTATTCAACGCGATTATTCTTCTATTATTGTAATCACAAAACATCATTTTTCCGTTTGGTAGAATTGTGCAACCGCTTAAACCACTAGAAGATTTCAAATCAATTTCCATTTTATTGCTTAGTTTAATATCATCAATGCATTTGGAAATCACAGGTCCAATAATCTGAGCTTGTTTATTATTGTATCCGTCAACTTCGAACGACTTTGACTCTACACCAAGTGACTAAAAATTTGGAACGATGTCATTTATTGCTATTGAATCTTTACAATCATTATGCGTTTCTATCCTGTCTATAACACGGGCAATCATGTTTGGTACGATATGTTTGATAGTGTTCTTTGTGTTTTTGGCATGTATGACATATCTCTGACACATTTGATGGTATCTTCTGATATTCTGTAATTGAAAGAGTGCCATGGTTCCTGGGCGATTTTGATACACCGTGTTGCTCTCTATACTCGCCACAAAGTCCCTCGGCACATTCTGAACACCACACAACAGAGGATAGCTTTATGGTCGGGAGGTCACAAACGTCACACATAATCCAATTACTAGCCATACTACAAAATTAAAATGTTAAAGTTGGCATATGCTTTCAACTGTGGAAAAAAGCACATAACAGGACAATGTAGATATTTATCATAATATTTCGTTTGATAGTTCTGACATTGTCGTAAATAAACCTACCACCTGCACCAGCAAATGCATTGCTTAAATTGCAAGAACGAGGTATTCTTCGATCGACTGCTGATTGCTCTTTGCTCAATAAATATCAAGTGCTTGATGCATATTCAGGACGGTAGTAAATAAGTAGTAAAAAAGCGAGGTACATTAAAAGTCGCCAACCGGGATGAATTGCAGTTATATGTGCTGCCATAGTGAAACAAAGTGTATTTTGATAAGAATTAGCATTTTGTCTCGCAAAACAAAATTTGGCGTTCCAAACAAAATATGGTTTCAATTCTCGTATAAGCAATGACGATAGATTGATGAAACATTATATTTGAAGGGTAGTTGTAAAATAAAACTCTTAATAAACAACAGTGTTAATTTGACTACTACAGACTGATGTAAAAAGTAAAATCACAAAAATACTGAACTCAGAGGAAAATCAATTTGAAAAGTCCATAATCACATGGCAAAATCAAAAAACAAAACGCATCAAAAACGAATGGACAAGAACTGTCATATTCCTGACTTGGTACAGGCATTTTCAAATGTAGAAAATGGTGGATTAAACCTGGTTCTGTAGCGCTAACCCTCTCACTTTAATAACAGTCTCATCAAATTCCGCTACATTTACATGATGCGTTAAATAAACAGTCACAATTAATAAAATAGTCAAAATATGGGTACATCAGTCATCATCGTTTAACAATTTTAAAAGGAACAATTTAACAGGACACAAAAACATCTACTATCTACGAACACATGGATTGATTTGAGTGTCTGACGTTAGAAAAATTATATACGTCACATAAATTTGTCGTTCAATGTGCATACAAACAATTTTAAAATTTACATAGGCAATGTACGTACGCATACAGGGTTAAAAAATCAAAAGTATGTAAGAATAAATTACAGAAATAGACCGAGAATAAATTACAGAAATAGACCGAGAATAAATTACAGAAATAGACCGAGATTCAAACAAGTCCAAAAGTTATACATAGAATTAATGAGATCCAAAACTTTTAAAAGGAACAATTTAACAGGACACAAAAACATCTACTATCTACGAACACATGGATTGATTTGAGTGTTTGACGTCAGAAAAATTATATACGTCACATAAATTTGTCGTTCAATGTGCATACAAACAATTTTAAAATTTACATAGGCAATGTACGCATACAGGGTTAAAAAATCAAAAGTATGTAAGAATAAATTACAGAAATAGACCGAGATTCAAACTAGTCCAAAAGGTATACATAGAAATTATGAGAATCCAAAACTTTTAAAAGGAACAATTTACCAGGACACAAAAACATCTACTAATGTTGTTAACAAATTGATATAGGAAGATGTGGTATGAGTGCCAATGAGACAACTCTCCATCCAAATAACAATTTAAAAAGTAAACAATTATAGGTTAAAGTACGGCCTTTAACCCGGAGCCTTGGCTCACACCGAACAACAAGCTATAAAGGGCCCCAAAATTACTAGCGTAAAACCATTCAAACGGGAAAACCAACGATATAATCTATATAAACAAAACGAGAAACGAGAAACACGTAAATATAACATAAACAAACGACAACTACTGTACATCAGATTCCTGACTTAGGACAGGTGCAAATATTTGAGGCGGGATTAAACGTTTTAATGGATCCAAACCGTCTCCCTTTTTCTGAAACAATAGCATAACATCACAACATAGAAAAACACACGATAAAATATCAATTGGCAGACTTAACTCAATCAAAAAACGTATGATTACACAATGAACGAATAAATTTGATCTGCGATATCTGAATACAAATGCACAGTTAATTAAATATCAGAGACAAACATTCATGACCAAAAAGCTAACAAACATGGATAGTGATCATTTCTTCAAAATGATATTTGGATTTCAAACGACACTTATAGATTTCTATGATACATGATTGAATTGAAATAAGACATTTTATAAATAGTTTTACATACTGCAGTTCGTCGGATTTTTAAAAAAAAATATTTTGAAAAGAAACCAATATCCTAGCAAAACTGACCCTGGTTTTACATTTGATCTATTTTTCTTTTGGCAATAACAATAACCCAGGAATCTTCATCAAACGCCATCATGTCAGTATACGAAATGTTAATTCAAACTTTGGTTGTTTTAAAAAACTTTATTTTAGAATGTCCTTTGGTAAATTAATCGTATTTTAGCATTTGTGATTTTTTGTTTCCCTGTTCGGAATTTATTTACGATTTTATAAGGGTATAACACTACTAATGCATAGCCCCATTGCTTTCTAGGTTAAATTCTGTAATTGCAGGCATTATTGGCTACGTTGTCTTAAGTTCAAATAAAGTGGTAGTTATTTCATGTCAAAACTGTACCTTATTCTCACATATGCTGCAAGAATCAACATACCATTAATTGCATTCTAGATCGTACTGTTTCCCGGAAGTTTAATAGTACAAAAACAGAAACTTCTGATATGAACCACAGGCCAAATATGCCCTTCTATTGAAATTTCATATCCTTTTTCATTATTTAAGTTAAACATTCAACCAGGTACAGTGAGCCCAAGTCAACCAAACTTTTATTTGATACAAAACTACTCAAATATTCCCACTATTGACAAAGATACAGCTATGCGTAAGAACTTTTTTGTTTAAAATATCTACTACTTTCTTGTATGTTCTTTCAGACCGGGCCTAAATTAGTGATTTTATACCTTAAATAAATCATTCTGTACTTTTATTTCCTGGTGTAAAAACAAGGTGTTTAGATACTGATGAATGATTGAATTATACTTTTAACCGAACGGATTTTTTATTTATCTTTTTAAAGTAATATATAAAATTGAGAATGGAAATGAGGACTATTTTTGTATCCGCCCCATAATGGATACTTTTATTATTATATAACGTATTTGATATCATTACATGTAGTATGAAAATTTAATAATTTAAAAGATATCATAATAGATTATAGTTTTGTGATCTGATTTGAGTGCATCTGACCTCACGACCTTTTTAATCTTATCCTTATATTTGGCCATAATTATAGGCAATAGATGTATGACTTCAATTGTATCTGCACACCAGGTTGTCTGCGTTTTTTAAAAACAATATACTAATAAATTTTATTAGACAGCTCAATACACGTGTTTTTCTCTGTGGTTTTTGTTGGAATAAACAAAAACAAAAATAACATAAAAACATTACTGTTATTTATGAGAGAAGGAGCAAACTAGATACCTTTTAGATCTGTTTTGATCGTTTTTGAAAATTGTTGAAATTTGTTAAATTGTTCCATACGTTTAAGAAATACAATACAGTTTAAATAAGTGACAAGTAAAATATTTTTTGTCAGGTTTTTAATAACTTTTATCAAATATCTTATCTTGATGTTACTAATTGAAGCTTTTTAGAGATTTGTTACTAAAATCCAAACATAACTAAGATACTATGATACTAAAATTACTTTCAATTTCTTAAGGGGTACTGTTTTGTAATCTTGTTTGGTCTGCTAGCGATTTTTCGTGTATTGTCATGAAATTGTCTTATTAACTTAAGTTGAGAGTTTTGAATATCACCTTTATATGCTCAACTTCTTATAAAGTATGATAACTAGAACACTACTTTTAATTTAATTTCATATAAAATATAAGGAAAATACATGCAAGATAATTGATCATTTTGAAAATGTACCATGGTATGCGCAAACTATTCATTAAAGAGAAGCGCGCTATTTAAAAGGTATTTAAAAATTTTCATTTTGAAATCATAGTATTAAGTTAGAATTTTATTTATTTCAACATTTAATTAATGCATGGAATATGAAGGAAACAAGCAAATAGCAAGATATTGGAATTTATTATCAATTATCTCAAAAGTGTCCATAATTGGTAGTTGACTACAGTTTCCGACATATGTATTACTTTTTTTGGATCAATACTCTCCACAAGATACCAACATGACACAGAAATTAACATCTATAGGTCACCGTACTACCTTCATCAATGACTAGCCCATACCGCATAGTCAGCTATTAAAGGCCCCGAAATAACAATGAAAAACCATTCAAACGAGAAATCCAACGGCCTTATTCAAATAAAAAAATATAACGAAAAACAAATATGTTACGCATAAACAAACGGCAACCACAGAGTTCCAGGTTCCTGACTTTGGACCGGCACAGGCGTACTTACTATGGCGGGGATGAACATGTAAGCGGGATACAAACCCTCCCCCTAACATTGGAAAGCGGTATAACAGTACAACATAAGAAACTTACTATAAAAAAACACTTTAAAAAGGCTTAACTCATTATATGGACAAAAATCCTAGTTGACGGGGCCAGGTAGTTGTACATTCAAACAAAAAAGATACACTATGACCATATCTGAGGGTACTTGCAGTTGACTAATAGTTTAAAGCGTCTAACTACTAAAACAAAAATCATGCATCCAAGATATCAGTTCTATAATATTCAAGGCGACCTCTCCGAAAAGAAAAAAAAATTGAGTTGTCTAAGGAGTTACAACTGTAATCGTTAGCCAGTCAACACTGAGGTCCTGAGTTCGAATCCTGCTTGTGTGTGTGCACTCGAATTAAATCTTAATTGACAAGGATTGTCAGTTTTTTTTTATCGAATTCGGTGGTTTTCTACGGAAACGTCGGCTTCCTACACCAATCAAAAACTAACCGCCTCGAAATAGCCTAAATACGGTGCCTTATAGTGGCGTTAAAACACCTAAAATCGAACCAAATCAATATATATACATTGAAAAGTTTGGTGGTGAAAACAATTCTGCATGAGTCACAGATGACAATGCTTCTTTTTTATGAATATAGCCAAGTAAAATTTTGTTTAGTTCAAATTTGTTTTCATTCATCGTCGTTTCAAAAATGTCCACTGCAAACTGGACTCGTTTTTGTAATCGGCGAACTTACTATAATAAGTCATTCACTGGACAAAATTAAAACAAACATTTATTTTTATTTACACAAATCTGAAGACACGCACATATAAGGGACGATACATGCACGTTGCACAATACACTCAAGTTTAATAAAAACAAATAATGTATTTCTATGTTACAAATAATCAAAACATAGAGTAATCAATACACGTGTATTGTGAAGACATACAATAGAAAATAAGCGTTACTGTTAGTCTCGATTATAATTAATATTTTTAATCATTTTCGTTCACAATAATAAAAGAGGAACGGAAGATACCAGAGGGACAGTCAATAATATACAGACAAATAACAGCACATAAGACACAACGGACATATAATTTTAAGTAGATATTTCAAAGAGGACAGAAACTTTTTGGGGTATATTCAGAGGATAGGGCATATATATTTTTTAAGGAAATTACATCGCCCCTCTCCAAATACGTATTGACGTTCATTTCTTCATATCTCTTTTCAGTTTCACCCTGTCGTTTTTGTTATGCGGTAAGCATTCTTTTTTTTCGCTGCCCAACTTCATTGTGTCCAACTGTCTGATAAAATTATAAACCTTTTCTTCAAGTACATTAAATAGGACAGAACACTCTGATCAAGCAGTTTTGGCTAGAAATATTGCCATTTGAAAAAAGTCTCTTCAAATTAGTTCTTTGTTCAACTTGGTAGTGAACGATTTGTCTCCTCAAATAATCTTGACTACCAACTTCCACTTAATAAGTTCGATCAGGAAATATGTTCAATATGATAGACAGTAAATTTCAGCACATACCATCACAGTACCAGATAGAATCATGTGATCTAGTTCGGGAATGAAATTCATCATTGGAACTGGGTAATTTTTCCAAACATTTGTTAGAATTAATTTTTACCTAGAACTTTATACCCAAGATTGTCTGAGATGCTTCTTTTTCCTACCATGGTGACTTTAGAACAAACAACATTTTTCTTGGACCCGGTGGCATACAGCTCCTCGTCCTGTAATGTTATGAAATTTAATACTATTATGAACCAAAAACAGAAATCGAAACTCCGAAAATTGTGCCAATTTATTAGAATTATAAATGGCAAACTGGATTCTCTCTGATGTTAACCTGTCGGCTATACTGATCATACCGTTGTAAAAAAACTCATATTTAATGCTTCCTCAACAAATGTACTTATATGTAATGTAATGTAAACTAATGTGTTTTTCTGTATACCTTTGTCCAACTTAGGTGATATCAGAATAAATGATATATTTTGCAGTATATCTGCCACTTCTACTTATAGATTATGCAGTCACAAGCCGTTGAACTATTGAGATGGGGAGAAGGAATAAAGGCTCGGTTTATTGATGATATTATCTTTATATTTTGGTTTTGCTTGATTTTATTTCATGTACATTCACTTCATCTTTTTTATTTTCTATGTACATCTTTTAAAATCATAATATGGTGGTTGAAATTTGACATGTATAGTTATGTTAGAGAAACCTCCCTAAAATTGTCAGAATTCCAGTTTTTCTTATGTAGTGTCCTTAGAATTCTAAAGGTGGCTCAATTGAGTGGAAAAAACTGATAATAGTATTTATTAAATCAATTTACTGTTATCTTTCAGATAGATCACCAGAATAAGTTTGCAGTGTTAAATGAACAGTTACGTACGTATATAACAGCATAAAGAGACAATTTTGTTGCAAGGAACTACTTTAAAGATCTTATGCACATTAAAAGATGTGAAAAGCTTCGATGTAATACAGACGAGAAAAATCATGAAAAAGGCAGACAGATTAATCATATTAATCGAATTATGCTGGTTTGATTATGATTATGCTGACAATGCTTATTACCGAATGAAAAGCCAAAAATATGGGAGAATTCAGATATATTCGTGTTCCAGAATCTTGGTCAATATTTATGTAACAATTTATACAGGTTTTTAATATAATCAGTCTGGATTCTTGGCATGGTTCTTTATTTCTGCATTCTGGACAGGGTTCTTTATTTCTGTATTCTGGGAAGGGTTTTTCATTTCTGTATTCTGGGAAGTTTTCATTTCTGTATTCTGGGAAGGGTTTTTCATTTCTGTCTTCTGGACAGGGTTCTTCATTTCTGTATTCTGGGCAGGGTTCTTCATTTCTGTATTCTGGGAAGGGTTTTTCATTTCTGTATTCTGGGAAGGGTTTTTCATTTCTGTATTCTGGGCAGGGTTCTTCATTTCTGTATTCTGGGCAGGGTTCTTCATTTCTGTATTGTGGGCAGGGTTCTTCATTTCTGTATTCTGGGCAGGGTTCTTCATTTCTGTATTCAGGACAGGGTTCTTCATTTCGGTATTCTGGACAGGGTTCTGCATTTCGGTATTCTGGACAGGGTTCTGCATTTCGGTATTCTGGACAGGGTTCTGCATTTCGGTATTCTTTTATTTCTCTATTCTATATTATTTGCCTAATTATCCACCTTTCTCTATACCTTTGAACCCTTATGCTCCCTATTGTATTTGTCACCTTATTCGCTATTTTTCTCATTTGAAAAAAAAATACTTCCTTATCTGTGTAATACTTTTTATACTATAACATGTATAACAAAAAATTACATACAATTAACACGGGTGAGATTATTAGAATATCTTAAGAAGAAATCCCTGCTTTGTGACCTCACCTGGTGTTCCTTCTTTTAGAACTGGTTCCATCTTAAATTACCATATTGCGTTACTAATTTCTATGAATGTAGCATGTATAGTGAGATGACGCATTACAATTAGTAAAAAAGTGCATATGGGACAAATGAATTGAGTTCAGTATTGCTTAACTGAATATTGCTGAACAGTACTCAGATTTGATCAACTGGTTCAGTATTCTGTATATTTTCTTTTGTTTCTTGCTTTTTGTTAACCTTTTATTGCGTACTTGGCATGATGAGAGACCTCTTGTAAGAAGCATGATACAACAAATAGACCGAACTAAATTTTACTTTACGATATTTAGGCTAGCATTGATCGCAATTATAATTACAGTTTTAATTAACGCTTACCTAATCCTTACAACATATGCTAACTGACCTTAAGTTTTACAATTGGATATTTTATGATTTGTACTATATTCACATTGTTTTGTTGAACTTAATTGTATTCAAAGTAATGCATAATTCTAGACATTGGAAACGTGTCTTGCAATTTAAAGGCATATTTGTAGAGTTTGAGGTTTTGTTTGGGAGTTCAACTCACGTTATATCGTTGAGGAGACGTAACGATAAATTGTTAACACTTAGTTTAAACTTATTTATTTATAGTGGATTGGGAAACAAGTTTTGCAACTTATATTAATCCCTTTCCACTTTGCGGGTGCGAGTGCTGCCTTGTAGCGGCATTAGCCTACTCTTTTTTCGAAATCTACAAGGGTGTCTTTAACGTGCAAGAGATATAGCTCTCCCTTAACACAGGTCAGCCATTTATCGTCCCCTCCCGACGGATTATCATCGTTTCCCCAAGACCATACTCGCAAATGGTGTCAAGGGAGAGCCGAAAATTGAGTTCCTGAAATTTTCATCCCAAACGGGAATCGAACCAGGAACCTTTGTGCTAGTAGTCCGATGCACTAACCACTTCACCACGGCTCTCTCATAGTTAACACTTGTGAAGCCGTAAAAAGATGTTTTCGAATGCTTGGGTCCACGTTCGACAATGGTATTTTCCATTTATAGGCACTGTAGCATCAAAAATGAATGTTCGCAGACAGTGCATTACAACCATCCGACCTTAGGGGAAAGACTAATTTTTATTTATATTTACTTGATAATAAC
Source organism: Mytilus trossulus (assembly GCF_036588685.1). Taxonomy (NCBI): domain Eukaryota; kingdom Metazoa; phylum Mollusca; class Bivalvia; order Mytilida; family Mytilidae; genus Mytilus; species Mytilus trossulus. Next base: position 23,879,209 of record NC_086383.1, on the reverse strand, counting down.
TAATTTTTTTTTTCAATGTACGCAATATCACATTGTTTATTTACATTTTCTGTTACAAGTTCTTTATAATAATATTATATGTTCATAGCAACCCTCACAAGAGCTTGAGGAAGAAAGGAATGCAAGAGAGGCACATGCTAACTACTTCCTAAACACGATAACGTTATTATAGCACGGGTATTCCAATATGTTATCACTGTAGCTAATACATGTAATACGTCAGGAGAAGTTCATGAATGAAACAATATTAATACTATGTATATCAAATGAAGATGCCTAGGTGTTTTCTCTATAGACATGATAAATACACTCTCTGAATCACATTTGAAATATCTTTGAAGTTTTTACCATGCATTACTGTCAAGAAATAAGTAAACATCCACTATCTAGTGCAGGAGAAGATATCCAGTTTATTTGTGGTACAGTATAATATTTTATCCGACAAGAGAGAGACGACAGATATTAAAGGTATATTCCAACTCATTGGTCAACAACAAAAATGATTAAGGTATGCAGAACAAAATAAAAGACGAAAAGACAAACAACAGCCAAAACAACAACATGAACAACATAGATTGACCAAACACTAGAAGTATAATATTTTACCCTACCAGAGAGAGACGACAGACATTAAAGATATCAAACACTAGAAGTGGTATCAGATACTCTGGACGGAAAAGTAGAACTTGCTTTACATCCGTTGTGTTACTCAGTAAGTTTAATCCTGATAATAATTGAAATGTTGTGATTAGCAAGGAGAGGCGCACATAAGAAAACCGACAATGTCCATGGCTATTTGTTCTATTCACACCTCGTTGTCAATATCATAAAATTTTATGCGACTGTCAAACCACTGAAAGGTTTAGGTAGCTGTAAAATGTCAAAAATTTAAATACGTTATTATAAATACATGTAGTTTAAGCATGTCACTGATTCAGTTTGCTCCGTTCTTTAACTCCAATTTAATAGTGAGTTTATTTATGAAATGGCAAATATTTGCCTCCATCTAAAGCGCTTCGATACAAAGGAATTTCTGTATTTGTTCTATAAGAATCGAAATAATTTAAACTCTCATGAATAATTTCTTAAACAAAAAGGTTTTGTGTTAAAAGTTCACAGAAGTTATTTTAGGAATCATCAAATAGAAATGCAAATTTAGTTTGATTTGCAACTAATAACGTGTTACTTGATGGTTCGAAATATATTGCACGCGGAGAATTAAGGCCATCACGAGAGGACAATATTGTCTTCCAATGCTTTCCATCAGGCGTAATGATGACAACGCTGTTTGTATCCCTACTGGCCACATACACGTTTCCATTGTTGTCTACAGATATACCCTGAGGATATTGCAGATTTTGTTTATTATTAAATGTCCATTTTGAATGTCCAAGGATATCATAGCATGTTACAGAATGCCTGCATGTATTTGTATAATAAATATTGTCACCATGCACATGCAACATACGAATAGGGTGGCATACTAAAGCAAAGAAGTGCCTTTTCTGATGCACCATTCAATTGAACTTCCATTATTCCTTTACCTGACTTACAGTATACCAGGACATTTTTATTCATGGCTATACCAAATGGATATTCACTACTTTGTATAGTTCTCTTGATCGTTCTGCTGATAGGGTCAATAATGTGAATAGCATTTGAACCATTGCCACTGGTAACAGCAATGGAATTTTCTCTTTCAAAATATGCTAAATCAATTGCGAGAGTATCTAGCTGAATTTCAAACTCATGCGTACCGTTGCTTTTCAACCCAATTAAATTTCCATTATTATAATCACAGAACATCATCTTGCCATTTGGTAGAATTGCGCTAACATGTCTAACACATCCAGCAGATTGCAAATCAATAAGCATTTTGTTGCTTAGTTTGATATCATCAATGCTTTTGGAAATTAAAATAGGTACGATCAATTGAGCTTCTTTGTTTTTGTTAATGTCAATAACAACTTTGCACGACTTTGACTGAACACTCACAAACCCAAAATTTTGAATTCTGCAAATGTTTTGTACTTCTTTGTTTACCTCAAAAGATAGGGCTTTTATCTTCATGTCTTCGTTCTTAAGGACGGATTGAATACATTCTGCTTTATCAGAAACCTCTATTTCAATGTACTTCAATGCTAAAAATGATTGTAGTTCTGATGCGTGTTGCCTTATGTTATTTTGCTTAACCTGTAGGTCAGCAATATCTTCTCCAATCTGTTCAATCTCAGACATTAACTGCTTAATCTTCTTGCTTTCATTTTCCTCATTAGCATATAATTCTTTAATTATTTTGTCTTGTATTTTGTCTAAGTGGTCGTTGATCTTTTTTCGGGTTTGGTTTATATCATGTGCAATCTTTACTCTCTGATCCTGCAGCCATTTTAAGTTTTCTGTGCGGTCTTCACAAATTTTTCGTACATTTTCCAACATTTCGGCCAAGATGTGTTCTACCTCAAGAAAAGCATTTGATGATTTTATATCATGAACGATGTCATCAATTGCCTTCAAATCTTTACACTCATTATGCGTCTCTATCACACATCTCCTACAGCAAGGGCAATCATGTTTCTTACAGAATGTTTGATATTGTTCTGTGTGTTTTTGGCATGTTTGTGTTATCGATAAGACATTTGGAGGTAGCTTTTGGTATTCTGTAATGGAAATAGTGGCATGGTTCCTTGTTGATTTTGATGCACCATGGTGACCTATACACTCGCCGCATAGTCCCTCGTCACATTCCGAACACCACACTACTGATGCTGTGTTGACCTTTCGGAAATTACATACACCACAAACAGTCCAATAGCTAGCCATTCTACAAAACAAATGAGTCTTGAATTTTACTAATGGATGACATTGTAGTTGTAACCTCACAGACAAAATGTGAATATGATAAAAAAAAAAGCATTTGGATGAGTATGATCGGCTTGTAATAGTTCTCGGATTTTGATTGGCTAATGACAGGTCGTTCAAAAACTATTCCGCAGGTGTTGGTGCCACTCACTACCACGAACAACTTCATGCATGTTTTGTTTTGTCACGTTGATGTTCTATGTGCAAAATTAATTTCTATAGATTACCCATGATGTTTGTTATTAAATATGCACTTAGCTAACAGTTTAATCATTGTATATATGCTTTTCACTGGCATTAATTTTAGCAAATGCATCTCTTGGCTACAATGTAATCAATGAATGTTGATGTTCCGTCGTCCAAGACTATATTTTAATGCCTGTAAATAACATGCGATAAAAGAAATGTTAAATTGTAAAATCATTATATAACGATTTCAAATAATAAAATAAAGAGGTGCACTCGATATTCAAGACTCTGGTTAAAAATTTGAGGTCCAAAAAGTTTGTTTGGGTTTTTTTTTTTGGGGGGGGGGTATAAAAAGGTAAAAGCATAGATATCAATGTTTAGCATATTGATATGATTTATTTTTAATTTTAATTCTTGTTTTCTTATTTTTCTATTTTTCTATTTTCGTTGGCTTATGCCTCCATACAAGCCAGATTAGGCTGATTACAAGGAACCCTGATAAAATTTTAAAAAAGGAATAAGTTCCTTAATATTTTTTTTCAATATTTTGCATGTCGTAAAAAGAGTATGCTACCAAAATAGATATTGAAGTTTATTACAAGTGTATTGATACTTTTGAAAATCAAACTGCATCTCTTATGGTTATTACATTTTCCGTTCATTTGAATAGTTTATTCATTATGATTGCATTTATACGAATATAAATGAGTTTACAGACTGCTATTATCTATTATACCACATTATAGGAGGTGCTTACAAGTGTGGGTCCAATATTTGAGTACTAAGGGATATAACTCAGGAAGAATTGGACCGAATCATCTAACCCACGCACACAGATGGACCTAAAGTACGTTTCAACTGGCTGGTTATCACATTCTGGCATAAAAAAATAAAATAATCACAATATAAATAAAACATCATTTTGAAATGTTGGTTTTGTTATTCTTGAGACAATCACATTTTGTGACATTTGTCCAACTGCTATGGCTTTATGTGAAAATCGACAATTTAGGACAAACCTCACTTTTTTTCTCAACACTAAATCAATGGGTATATTTTTTTCACGCATTTGTTAGTCGTTTTTTAATTTTAGTTCATTTCTATGTGTTGGAGTCTAGTATGACGTTCATTTTCGATGAACTAGTGCATAATTTTATTGAGGGGCCAGCTGATGCCCACCTCCGAATGCGGGATTTCTCGCGGAGTTGAAGACCTTTGGTGGCCTTAGGCTGTTATCTGGTCTTTGGTCGGGTTGCTGTCTTTTTGACACATTCCCCATTTCCATTCTAAATTTTATTTGAAAATAATTTTTGCTGATTTTATTTTGTAACAGTGGTCTAGATTTTGCCTAATGTTGAAAGGAGAATATGTCAGGAAATCACAATAAGGCTTGCAATTTCAAGGGACTATTTTGATTAGTTTAAGTATTGTGATTAATTAACAGAATTACAACCGATTGCATTGAGTGAGTAGGTAACGGTAGACTCTTTGGTTAGCTTGCTTGTTAGCTTAACAATGAAGTCATTATTATGTAAGGTATACTACCCTCCTTTCGAAGTAGCCTAGTCCTACAGATAGAAAGATAAAAAACATTTGAGACATATATTTTTTTTTGCAATAATAACTCACATTGGAAGCACTAGTTGTTAAGCGTAACATACGGAATTGTGATAGGTAATTTGTAAAAACATGGAAAATCTGATATTCAAATCAATAAGAATTACAAAAAAAATATATAAAAAGAACAAAAGGGGGGGGGGGTCTACCTCACAAACGCTATTGGTCAGGATTTTTTATTTTAGTTTCTTGTGGATGTTCGGGGTTTAGTATGACGTCCATTATCACTGAACTTGTATAGTTATTTTTAAGGGGCCAGTTGAAGGACGCCTCCGGGTGCGGGAGTCTCTCGCTACTTTGAAGACCCGTTGGTTGCCTTCGGCTGTTGTCTGTTCTACAGTCGGGTTGTTGTCGATTTGACACATTCCCCTTTTCCTTTCTCAATTATATATATATAAGTATCTGCATGTATCCTATAAATTTGTTGTGAGGGTTTGAAAGTGATCTTCAATGTTGTCATTTGCATTGTAAGAGGACCAAGTAAGCCTTGTATGCAATCTGATCACCAGTTCACAGGGCAAACTTATATAAAAAGGCAGGACCGAATAGATTTAAAAACAAAAAGGAGAGAGATTACACCAAAACAAATGCAGGACAACATTTATCTGTGTTGTGTCATGTGTACTATTGTTTTTCTGTTTGTCTTTTTCATTTTTAGCCATGGCGTTGTCAGTTTGTTTTAGATTTATGAGTTTGACTGTCCCTTTGGTATCTTTCGTCCCTCTTTTTTTAACATACTAGCCCCAACCAATCCTCCTTTTAAAAAAAATTAACAGGTTTTTATATATAAACTGATCAATAAGATTACATATAAAACTTTAATACCCAATTAAAAAGACAGAAACAATCTCACAACATCACATTTACATACTTTTTTAATAAAAAAATTTCAGTGCATTCATATCTGTATGACTATAGAAAAGTCAGTGCACTCCTGTGCGTGATGTACATTTCCTCATGCGTTCAACAATAGTAGACAACTATATGATATCGTAACATAAGTAACACTTGTATCGCATCTATCCCATCGAATTGGAGATAAAGGATACTACAGATACAGTTAAGTCGGCTTCATATCTTGACTTACATCTAGAAATTGACAATGAGGGTCGGTTGAAGACAAAACTTTACGACAAAAGAGATGATTTCAGCTTTCCAATTGTGAACTTTCCATTTCTTAGTAGCAACATTCCAGCAGCACCTGCATACGGGGTATATATCTCCCAATTAATACGATATTCCCGTGCTTGCATTTCCTATCATGATTTTCTTGATAGAGGGTTACTGCTCACAAGGAAGCTATTAAACCAAGAGTTCCAAATGGTGAAGTTGAAATCATCCCTTCGTAAATTTTACGGACGCCATCACGAGTTGGTTGACCGTTATGGAATAACCGTTTCACAAATGATATCGGATATGTTCCTTACGTCGTAACTACAATCCCCTTCCCTTTCATGAATTTGACCTACCGAATTAGACTATTTACCGGATTTGTAATCACATAAGCAACACGACGGGTGCCGCATGTGGAGCAGGATCTGCTTACCCTTCCGGAGCACCTGAGATCACCCCTAGTTTTTGGTGGGGTTCGTGTTGTTTATTCTTTAGTTTTCTATGTTGTGTCATGTGTACTATTGTTTTTCTGTTTGTCTTTTTCATTTTTAGCCATGGCGTTGTCAGTTTGTTTTAGATTTACGAGTTTGACTGTCCCTTTGGTGTCTTTCGTCCCTCTTTTGTATACGTCTTTTATCGATAAATCATAAAAGCCATTTGAAATTGGTGTATATGATGCATTTCTCTTTATTATCGTGATTGCATCCGAATACAATTCAAACATATTACCGGTTCTAATACGTTCGTTCATCGAAATTGGTTCGTTCGTCAATATTCTGGTCATCTCTAATACGAGATTTATTTGTTCGAGGGGTCTTCCTTGGGTGACATGCATTGTCAATTAAGAGCTAGTGTTAAAAGCAAAAGGTTGTGGTCCAATTTTATCAAAAATTGCCTATTCTTTAAACCTGATCATAATATACAAAAATACAAAGGTTTTTAAATAAAGGGCAACAGTAGTATACCGCTGTTCAGTATTCAACCATTAATTGAGATAAAACAAATCCGGGTTACAACTTTTAAAGCAAGGAAAACACATCGAATATAAGGAGAGAACTATGAACCATCAGAAACACTGAAGAGCAACAAATAAAAATCGACAATGCAACGAGCTATTAGATAACAACTTCAGTATTCCTTCATCAATAAATAGTTACAGGAAAATTTAAGACAAAATGGTAGGTTTCATCTACCTTTGTGGCTAGTCCAACATCGCATTTTTATGACAACGTAAAATATGCTGTTAAAATGGCAACGCAACATAACATTACAGGAATACAGTACAAATAAATGCAAGCACACCCAGGACCAACTTTTAATAAAGTTTAAATTCGAGGCAATGCATGTATTTGCAAGGTAAACACTGTGTGTGCTTTAACAGAAAATAGTCTAAATAAGCTGTTACTATTCAACTTTATCAAACTGAATATAGTGAGTTCTTTGAAGTTCTGTATTTTTATGATGTGACCGATCTGCCTATTTTATAACATAAAAGTCAATTCGATTATTAATCTGACTGGATGCGTCAACTTTACAAAACCTTATTAGTGAAAAATAAGTCGTGTGAAAAGCATTAGAAATTTCAGACACATGACAATTGTTATTTATTTGTTTGAATAGTTTCTTGATTGCTAATCAGTACGAGAATTAAATGACAAGTAGTCAAATAGTGAGGTCCATAAAGGTCGGTCGAGCAGGAAGAATTTCAGAATTGTATGAATATTGGAATGATTTAATGCTTAACATACATGTACCATGTTACTATACATTGTACTAAATTAGAACAGCCAATGGTATTCGTATAGTAGCATTTCTGGGGCTTCCCTGTTCTGAATTGTTGACAATTTGATAAAATATATCATTCTGTATTTTCATTTCTGGATGTAAAAACAAGGCGTTTAGAACTGGTTAGTAGTTGGCATACCTGTAACTTTGAATCTTATATTTTTATCGAAAGGATTTTTTGTGTGTCTTTTTAAAATTTAGAAAGGGGAATGTGCCAAAGAGACCAAAGAGCAGACAACAGCCTAAGGCGACACATGGGTATTCAACGTAGCGTGAAACTTTCGCCCCCGGAAGTGTATATTAGCCAAAAGACAATGGACGTCATATTTAACTCGGAAATAAAATTGAAAACAATACAAGACTTACATACGTCAGAAGCTCCGGATTTGGGGCAGTCGCAAAAATGTTTGTAACCTTGTTTGCCTGGTGCTTATCGATTTGTGAGATTAAAGCATTGATTACTTTTGTTGAATTGATTTATTTCTTATACATATTGCATTATTTTATCATTACAGTGCTGATCTACATAGGAATCAGGTTTTGTGACAAGAAGACAAGCAAAAACCCCCGTAACTGTACATAACTTCAAGTTCATAATATGTAATGATGCACAAGAAATTAAAATTTGAAGGAAACAAATCCGTAATTTGCTATCATTCTAACCATTTTTTTTGATAAATTTCGAATTAACAGACACCCAGAAACGAAAAACCAACCATTTCAAATCAGGATAAGCGTACCTTCAAAATATGACCGTTAGGTCAGTTAGATTTTTCCAAACAGGTTTTGAAAATTTTGTAAATTCAATTTGCCTGATTCATACAAAGACTTGCAATTAAAACATATGATTATACGTAAACATGTTACAAAATCTGATAATTCAATAAACTCTGCATTTTTAGATTAAAATAAGATGCAAATAATATGTATGACACCACTAAATATTACTTTGATATTAAAACAACTGATCCTATCTTTATTAATTTTTCATGCAAGTGTTATTCAATAAACAAATCTAAAGCAGTATTTCTATAGCATAGGACCAGTATCGTTATATTCAATCTTCGGCCAGTATATTTGGTTCTCTTATTATACTTATAACTTACATGTTAAGGGGAACCGGTACTATTCATTCTGTCATAGGCGACAGTACTAATTATAACATTTTCTAAATTTACCACTTTTTATAATAAAAACTTGGATAAAACAGATATGTGTGCTGTTCATACTTTATTATTCTATTTAAAAAAAATGAAGCCAAATGGTATCATGACCAATTTCTAACAAAGCGTGTTTATGTTGGAAGCCTTTGAAAATAATCCCCCAGAAAAATATTTCAATATATTTCAAAATTTATATTGTAAATATACACACTGCAATTACTCAGAAATATAAGAAATTTTATTGTACCCTTACATCCGATCACAGCTCCTAATTTAACTTATTTTACAAAAGTCCTACCTAATACAGGAAAAATGTAAAAGTACCATTTTCCCTTAATTAAGTGCCGTTAAGTGATTTGCAAACAACGTAATCCACGTACCTTTACTTTGCAATTTCGACAACTTCGACAATCCTTGATTAATTTTATATCCGCCCCACAATGGATTCTCTTGACATTAGATAACGTATTTGATAACATAATTTGTAGTATCACAATTTAACAGATATCAAACGATTATATATTTGTTATCTGAATTGAGTGCGTCTGACCTATCAATATTTTTTTACATTTAAATATTTTCCGTCCTTTAACCATGATGATAGGCGTTGAATGTATTCAACTGTCCCTGTCATCAATATATTATGTTTATTTATATATAAACTATATTTAACAGCTGAATATTCGTGTTATTCTCTGCGGTTTTATGGGGGGGGGGGGGGGGGATGATAAAAAGTACATAAAACATTGCAGTTCGTTATGAGAGCATGCGCAAGCTAGATATATTTAAGGTTTGTTTTGAGTATTTTACAAATTGTCGATTCTTTCCAAATTGTTGCAAACGTTTAAGTAATACAATGCAGTTAAATAAAATAAGAGACGAGTAAAACGTTTATTTAGTCAGGTTTCAAATAACTTTAATCTGATGTTTTATTTCAATGTCATCATTTTAAGCTTTAAAGATATTTCTCCTTTAAGATCCTAGAAAACTGAGATCACTCACAATTTTTTTTAAGAAGTTTGTTTTACACAGTCTGTATAGTTTTATGTATACTGCACTGATCTGTAAACTTTTCGCGTTTGCTAATTTACTAAAGTTTAGAGTTGTGAATATCACCTTTATATGTTCAACTTCCTTAAACTGTTTGAAAATTAGAACATAACTTTAATTTCTATGCCATTAACATTATTTTTTTTTCATTTTACTAAAACATGTGCCATTATGATCATATCTAAAGAAATATATATAACAAGAGGTATTTAAAGAAAGATACCGACGGTCACTCACAAAACATTTATTCTACTTTTACGTGTTGACTGTACAATATGCCATTATAATATTGATAATTGAATTTAAGGTTTTGCTCATATCTGAATAAATATATATGTAATGTTGTTTGATAGATTTGTAACACTTTGATGCGTTATAATTCGTTATGATTTTTCGATTTCACGAGTCCAAAGTTTTCTGCAAAATTCTACATATAAGTAGATACATCTATCAGACGCCGACATCATAAAACAACGAGAGACATCTAAGGAAAGATACCGAGGGTAAGTCAAACTAAAGTACATATAATCGGACAATGCCAAGGCAACATCAATGACAATGACTGAACAACCTCAGCAAACAATACTACATACAAAACGAAAGATTGAACAAACAAATCCCCCTCAAAACTCTTTGGTGGTTAAAGTAATCTGTGGTAATACTCAGACTCTGCTTTTTGAGAGACACCCGTAGTTTTACTCTTTGTGAGAAAAGTTTAAAGTATTTTATAATCCGGAATATTATAAAACCATCCACGAATTTGACCGATTTTGTTATGAGCACTCAATTGGCTGGAGATTAAGATTTACTATTTCCTCTTCATCCGTTAACATGAATGTCGGTCGGTGTTTTCGCTCCCTAATGAAATATAACAAAGAAATTTAGGAAATTGAAAGTTTAATTATACTGTTTACAGTAAGTTAACGTAAATTATTTCTCAATAATTAGTAAACTAAACATTAAACCAAGTTTTTATATTCATTTACACAAAGGGACTGTGAAATTTCCCCAGTCGCAAGGCGATGGAAATTCTGTTCCAAGACTTTTTTCGCAAATAACCCTTCATAACATTTTGTATCTGTTAAATTATTTTTTAATGTACAAAATAGATTTGGTTAAGAACTCTCTGTACAGGTACAGATAAATGGTTTTTTTTTCTTACTTGTAGGCTGTTATTCATAAACATGATTCATAATGCTGAGTTTAAGTAAATATTATCATAGAACATCGGGAACTAAACATCTACTTATACGCGTTAGCTCGCTTTTGTAAAGTAACGTCATATCTGAAAGTTTTTGGCAGGAAGATGATTGCGAGGGTGAAAAGGGAACATCCCAAATGATAAATACCATTGTATTTTAGGCATATTCACCGGTAGTGGTGATAAAACAGCCAAATTCATTTAAAAATGTTAGAAGATGCAGAAAACACAACCAATCAAAAGCTGGAATTCTCATTAAAGTAGTTGTAAAAGGTACCAGGATTACAATTTAGTACGCCAGACGCGCGTTTCGTCTTCATAAGACACATCAGTGACGCTCATACCCCAAACTTGTTATGAAGCCAAACAAGCACAAAGTTGAAGAGCATTGAAGATTTAAAATTCCAAAAAGGTTTTGCCGAGTAGGTAATCTTTGCTTTGAGGTGTTCAATATATATCTGAATTTGTTTTTATTGATCATTTTATTTATCTACTGTTCGTGTTAATGATGTCAATCACTTTTAAACTCGTTACGGCAATGGTATTTCTTTTTCAATGTACGCCATATCACAAAGCTTATTTACCATTTCTATATATTAACAAGTTCTTTACTTTGTTATATGTTCCGATTACACCCAGACCCCACACATTTCGTGGTTAAGCTTTATCACCTAAGATGCTGGGCTGCAATGTGTTGTTTAATGAAAAGCTTGATTTTGCTCTAAAACATTATCGATCCTGTTATTGCAGTAGCAGACACGTGTTTCGAATGTTTAGGTATTTACAGGGATGATCTTGGCCAGAATATTCGACACTCAAAAAAAAACTTATAACAGATAAAGAACTAATTAGCCCTGCTTTACATCCGTAGTGTTACTCAGTAAATAAGATAAAAAAGTTAAATTTTGTGATCAGCAAAGAGTGGCGCACATTTTGTTCCCATAAGCATGCCGACATTAATGTTTATGTCTGTTTGTTTTATTCACTCCTCGTTGTCGATGTAACTGAATCGTAAGCGACTGTCATTCACTTGAAAGGTTTTGGCTTTAAAACCAGGTTTAATCCACCATTTTCTACATCTGAAAATGCCGGTACGAAGTCAGGGATTTTCTAGTTGTTTTCCATTCGTTAGATGTAATTGGACTTTTAGTTCTGTCATTTGACTTTCCGTTTTGAATTTTCCTTGTAGTTCAGTATTTTTGTTAATTTGCGTTTCGTTTCGTTTCGAGGAGAAGACGACGGAAAGTGGTTTTGAAAGTATGCCCTCTATGCACTTCTAATAGTGGAAGATATTAGCAGGCAAAATCGAGGGAATTGTGCAAATGATGATACAAGCATGAAAATTACCACAAAGCATCCTTATTATATACTTTTAAAGAAACAACTGCTGGCCATTAAATAAAATCATTTTTCAAGATGGCCACCGCCGTTTTCCAAAATGGCTGTTTTTTCAGTTTGAAAATACTGATTTTTTCTGGAAAACTTTTCGTTTACCTTCTTTTAGTGAAAAACAGCTGTCAGGTTTGGTAGCTACCTTCTTTACATTTGAATAATGCACTAGACATGAGTATTTGACACATACAGGGTTTGTGCATGCGCGAAAATGTAACAAAATTCATTAAAAAATATTTTAACTATTTACTATAAAATAAGTGATTTGGGATTTTCAATGATATAATGATTTGGTTTGATAACATTTTTCAAGGTTATGACACACATGATTTAACCATTTTGCGCATGGGCAAACTTTTTATAGACATAATGAGTGATTTGTATGCATTACCAGGGCAAACTGGTATAAATCGTAGTTCATCTCATTACTCTAAAAAGCAAGTAAGTGTAAAATCTATGATGCCACTGTTTAAAAACAAGCCAATTCAGTTGCAATGATCAGGTAGTTGATGGATAAGATGGAAAATGTGGTTAAAACGAGAAAAAAACATCAATAGTAACGGCAGATCAGCCACTTTTGGTTATGGATATTCAGTGGGAATTGCCTGATTTGTACAGAGAAGATAAGTTTATCGTCATGTAAGGTGGATTTCACATTGAAATGACTTGTTATAAAATTCTGGGTGATATATTACGTGAAGATAGATGTGTCCTCACTAAAACCATTATTGCAACACCTAGAACGGCATATTCTTGTATTTCGGTTCAAATGTACCTAGGACTAGACACGCGCATCAGATAACTCTATGTGTTTTAGCTTGAAAGGTATATATCGGCTTAAGAAAGCTAAACACAGAAATTATAATCATATCATGACTCTGTGACGTTCAATGATTTGATAGACTGGCGTAAGAAAATATAGTCATCTCTACCACAGTTCAATTCCTGGCGTTCAATTATAAAATAAGAACTTCTTGTGAATTTGGTAGTATGCTTATTTCATAAGTCAGATTTTGTACAAACAGGCCATATAAAGCATGATACTGTATTCATTTAGGTCTTGATCGTGGAACATATTCTCGATCGCGACCGACCTTCTCCGAGATATGGCTTCCCTTCTCTTAAGTCACCCACTGGTGGCAATTGATTTTGAAATATTTTTCTTATAACACAATTGATCAGACAAAAACAGAATAATGCAATTGTAAAGGGCGATGTGTTGTCATAGGTTCAACCGAAGACCTCATTTAGACATATTGATGGTAGCTAGACCAGAAGTCAGTAGACTATCAGCTAAATTTGCAAGATCTTGTGGTTTGAGGCATTCTATAATAGATGAACGACTTAATGATCACACAAGGGTTTCTTTAAAAAGATCAAATGCAAATACTTTGAAGATTGTATGAAGCAAATACAAAACGAAGGAGAACCGGTTTCTTATAACCAGATTAAAAAGAACAACTCCTATTATGTCGGTAAAATAAATCTGTAAACGTTTTTGTAAAAATAAAAAGCTAGAGCTCTTAGATATCTTTTCTAGACTTTTATTTTATGTCGCAGTGGACAAATTGATTTGGAATATTTCTTAATCCATAAAGACAAACTGCTTTTCCGTTTTTGTCTTCGAATGTCATTGTAAACAGTGGTATTAAATCGGTGCAAATGGATAAACTTGAAACATTTTGTAATTTCCAGATCCAAATTCTGAGGCATTTATCGTTGATAGAGCAGCAATGTTTAATTCCAGCCACCATGTAGGGAATCAATATTGGATGATTTTGCAATTGTGTTATACGGCCGTAAATAAAATCTTACGTCGAAAAGTATTCAAGAGTAGATATTGTGTTAGATTTACTAAATGAATCATTGAAAGGCTAGATGTCAGAAGACAAAAGTTGGGTTCTGGAGTAGTTTTCTCTATGAAGATGACAGCGAAACAAAAGTTTTCAAGTGTCTTGCCGACAGAAATGCTTCTGTAGAGACTAATAAGGATACTTTCCAGCTACCGCTTGTAAGCATGGAGAAGCAGATATACGAATGTTGTCCATGTTCGGCCTGATAATGAAAATTGTTGTAGGACGGTAATTTAAGGTAGCACCGACACAGATGTAGTAGTATTAAAAATTGCAGCACTCCAAAAATATGGTGGAACAAACTGTGAATAGGTTTTGGCAGGAATGAAGACTTTTGATGGCTTCCTGTACTTGATATATCAAATGCGTTTGGTCCTAGTGTAGCTACTCTTCCTTTCATTCATACATTCAGTGCATGTGACACTAAGGGAAAAAGTCAGTTTGGATGACATAGGAAGTATTTCAACATGTAAGGGACGTACTTATTTCTTTGTTGAAGTATAAAGACACATACAAGGACATAAAAGAAGCATTTGTTTGCATCATGTATGACAGAACAACATCACTATTTGCTTTTAACGAGGCACGATGTAAATTTTTACCCAGGAAGCAGCGGCATTGTGATGTAGTTCCACCTTCAAGAGTATTTTTTTCGGAGCACATCCAAAGAGCAGCGTATCAAGGAGGATAAGTTTGGGCTCAGCTCGATTTATGTACCAATTCATGAACACTGGGGTTGGATGACAGAACAAAATCGAGGACTTCTCCGGCTACCGTTAAAGTTGCATCCTCCTGTCGGGAACTTTTGGAATGAGGAGGCGAAAAATCCAGTTGTGTTGGTGACTGTAAATGCTACCGTTCTGTCCTGCCTTGAACGAGTTTTGTTATTGGCTACTGTCCGATAATTTTAAGATAACCAACCTGTTTTTTTCTAACAAAACTAGGCATTTAATCTTAACAAAGAATGTGATATCACTTGTTAAGTTGATGAAAATGATAAAAATATACATTTTCAAAAATTTTGCCGCCATTTTGAAACCGGAAATCTCTCTTTTTTGTCAATTATGTGTTGTTTTTCCGTACTTTAGGAACTGTAATTTACGCTTAATAAAACCTTACATTGGATTATACCTATAACACAACTTTCAAAGATTTACAATTGGATATGATGCCATTTGCAAAATGATCGGTGGCCATCTTGAAAGATGGAAATTTTTGAAGGCCAGCACCTGATTTCTTTTAATTATCGTTTAGTCCACCTGTATACCATATTTCATACTTATATTTCATGCTTGTGTTATTACTTGTTAAGTTGATGAAGATTATTATAAAAAAAAATACGTATTTACATCTAATTTGGAACCGGAAACCACTATTTTTCTTCTTATGTGTTGTTTTGTCGTACTCAGGAGCTGTTTTTCACGTTTTATCATATCTTACATTGAATTATACATGACACATAATTCAAGGATTCAAATCCCTAGTAAAATTGCTTGAAAGTAAAAAAAACGAAATTTTTGACTCGTCAGCCGACATTTTGAAACCGGAAGTCACCTTACGTTTCATTAATGTATTGTCTAGTCGTTATTTATGAACTGTCATTTTCTTTTTATCAAAACTTACAATGGATTTTACATATAACACACCTTTCAAAGGATTAACAAATATTGGCTAATTTGTTATGACGTCATTTTCCAAATGTGTGGTGGCCATCTTGAAAAAATGATTATTTTTTCTGGCCAGCAGCGGATTTTTTATAAGTACCATTTAGTCAACCTTTATACCAAATTTCATGCTTGTATCACGATTTGCACAATTATGTCCATAATATCTCCAACTATAAGCCTTTCTGCAGTCAATCTTAATCAAAATTTTATAATATATATTTCACAGTTGTTAAAACTTGTTGGTCGATCTATCTTCAATAGTCTACCACTGTATGTTTAACGGACCCATTTAAAATTAATTTTCTTTCAGAGGCTACTCCAAGGAAAAATTGACGATTGATACATATTTATAGACCTGATCACTTGTGTCATTTAAAATCTTCAAGTGTTATTTATTTGTACAAATCTATGTTTCTGAAGATGCAAAAATGAGTAAATTTTTCTAATTGCATACAAATTTTGTATTTTCGCCAGACGCAGGTTTTGTCTAAAAGACTTAACAGTGACGTTCGAATCAAGTTAACAAAGCCAAATAAAGTACGAAGTTGAATGCAATGAGGACCAAAATATCCTAAAAAGTTTGTCAATTTTATTACATAATTTCATACAATACATAATTATATAGATCTAGATCAATGAGCTTTCAATTAATTTAAAAAAAAAAACTTTTATTAAATAGAGAAATGCCTTGACTCTTTTTTACCTCATTTAACTATTTACATATATTCTAGACGGTGCATACCATAGTCGCCGTCAGCTGAAATTCGTAGCGGTTATCGGTAAAAATAATCTAAACTATCAACCACGTTCACTCGAGATATAGTTTTTTACATTCCATTCATAAATCGCGAAAAGAAAAACCACTACTGACCTACCTTTTAAGTGATTGCACTGTGATAATACTGACCTTCACATTTTCCAAGACTACTAATATTTTGAATGGTGGAATCCGCCATTGTTTTACCCGTAAGTGTTTCCGTGGAGTTCCATTTCATAACATTTGCATAAAACGAAGGAAACCGCATCACATCAATGAAAAGAACATTTCAGGAAACTGCGCAAGTGACGAATTTCACATGTAAACAAATGATCCTCATAGAAACGAAGATGGTGGAATTACAATGTAAAACATTCTGGAAAATGTGAAGGTCAGGATTATTACAGTGTGATCACTTAAAAGGTAGGTCAGTAGTGGTTTTTCTACAAAAAAAAGTAAGTTTAGAATTTACAAATTGATGACACTGTAGTTGTAACTTCACAGACAAAATGTAAATATGATGAAAAAATCATTTGGATGATTATGATCGGCTTGTCATAGTATGCTGATTTCGATTGGCTAATGACGGGTCGTTTAAATAATATGCTGCATGTGTTGGTTCCATTTACTACCACGGACAACTTTATGCGTGTTTTGTTTTGTCCCGTTGTTGTTCTAGGTGCAGAATTAATTTTTACAAATTATCCATGATGTTTGTTATAAGATATGTACTATTTAATAATTAGATCATTGCATACATGCTTTTCACTGGCAGTAAATGCATCTCTTGGCCTCAATGTCGTCAATGAATGCGACAACTGACCTAGTTTTGCAAATTGCCTAAGTTTATGTTGCGTCGTCCAAGACGATATTTTAATACCTGTCAATAACATATTGTTGAATACATGCTTAATTGTAAAATTATCACAGAACGCTTACAAATAATAAAATAAAGTGGCTGATGAGTCTTTTGTAGACGAAACGCATGTCTGGCGTATATACAAAATTCAGTCCCGATATCTGTGATGAGTTTATTTCACGTAAAAATGTGTTTCCGAATTCCATTTTTGAGGGGTTTCCCTTGGGTGATATTCATTGACAATTAAAACCCAGTTTTTAAAGCAAAGGTTGTGGCTAATTTTGATCAAATATTGCCTATTCTTTCATCCTTATCATAATATACAAAAATAAAAAAAGGTTCTTAAATATTTGGCAACAGTAGTATACCACTGTTCAGTAGTCATCCATCAATTAAAAGAAAACAAATCCAGGTTACAAAAAAATACCGAGGGAAACACATCAAATATAAGAGGAGAACTACGAAACAACAGAAACACTGAAGTGCAACAAATAAAAATTGACAATGCAACATACATCGATTGAAACAAACTATTAGACAATAACTTCAATATTTCTACATCAATAAATAGTTTCAGGACACTTTAAGACAAAATGATGGGTTACGTCTAATTTTGTGGCTAGTCAAAAATCGCACTGTTATGACAATGTTAAATATACCGTTAAAATGGCAAAATTACATCACAGGAATATATACAAATAAATACAAACACACTCAGGATCAAAGTTACGATATAGTTAAAATTCGAGAACATGCATGCATGTGTATTCGCAAGGTAAATATTGGGTGTCCTTTAACTGGCAAAAAGCTAAATAAGCTGTTACCATTTCAATTTTATCAAACTGAAAGAAGGGAGTTCTTTGAAGTTCTGTATTTTTGTGATATGACCGATCTGCTTTTTTTAGTACATCAAAGTCAATTCGATCATTAAATGACCGGATGCGTCTACTTTACAAACCCTTAAAGTGTAAAATAAGTTGAGTGAAACACCTTAGAAATGATAGGATTATGACAATTGTTATCCATTTGTTTGATGTGTTTCGGTTTTTGATATTTCCATTAGATTATTGAATTTCCGTATTGAATTATCCTTGGAGTCCCGTATTTTTGGGAATTGACTTTGTTGTATGTATATATATCAATGAGTTCTTTATATGTATGAAATAAATTATGTTAAAGTAGTTGTATGTCAGTCTTTAAAAATGGCTATTTTTGAGTTGTTGAAATAAAAATATCAATAAGGCATAAGGGGGACTTATTGAATTATAATTCCGTAGTGAAAATATAATTAAAGGTAATTAAAAAATAATATATTAGCTAGTTATAGTACATATTAGATATGGTAACTCTAGATCTCTAACCACATAGAAATAAAAAAGTGTGTGTGATGTATGCGTAATTCATTTCCGTATCAAACTTTCAATACACACTTGTTTGCTTAGCACATATGGTAAGACACACACATTTTACAGCAGAATGACTAAAATGAATTATGTATTTAGTAATATACCTGACGATTCATGAAATAGTCAAAAGTGTTTCAAAAGGAAACCGTTGCCAACAACAAGGAAGGTTAACACGTAAACGATAACTACTTTCTGAGCGAAATAAAGTTAAAATAACGCGGGTATTTCAAACATAGGTTTCTTGTTATAAAAAAAAAGTCGCATACAAATTGCATTGATAAAACGAGATTATACGACATTTATATATGTGAGCACACGTAAAAAAATCTAAATACAATAAAAATGAATTGCCTGAATTTAAACAAAATCATCATAGTGTTCCATTTCAATTTTTGACAAATGATTTGTATACAGATGTTAATGAGATACGGATAAACTGCATGTACGCTATGTGTAATTTAAAAAACAATCCTGTTCAGATTGTATACGGAACTAGAATGATGGTTAGCAATTGTCAAATAATTAGCAAATAGTTACTATTTGCACTAATTTTTAAAATTTACAATGCCATACAATTTTGAGCAACCACGAGGAAAATACAAAAAAGTTATAGAGGTTTAAGGATATATTTAGGTTAATTTTGGAGATTTTTCAAGGTTGGTAAACTAAAAGACTTGGTCAATAAGGTTCAGACTAGGTCAAGTATTTGTCAGACTAGATCGAATAGGGTTCAGAACTCATCCAGAATGGTTAAAACTACGTCGAATAAAGGTCAAGTTATACAAGATAAGACTATATTCGAAATAAAGATCAATTTGTTGTACACCTATTCAGACTGGTCGATTACAAATCAGTAAAGTTGAGTACACATAAAGGCCATTTCAGACTATTTTCAAGTATAAATAAGTTGCATCGAATAAATTCTCAATTGATGCCTTGAAAATTCTCAATAGATGCCTTGAAAAATTCCAAATTGATGACAATCAAAATTAACCTCCCTTCTATCGACTTATTGATTTTTTTACCAGCAATTTAAAGATATAACTATGTGTAAACATTAAGAACAGGTACATATGTTACAAGATCTGGTATTTCAATAAACTCTGCATTTTTAGATTAAAATAAGATGCAAATAATATGTATGACACAACTAAATATTACTTTGATATTAAAACAACTGATCCTATCTTTATTAATTTTACATGCAAGTATTATTCAATAAACAACTCTAAAACATTAATTTCTATAGCATATGAACAGTATCGTTGTATTTACATCTCTGGCCAGTATATTTTATTCTCCTATTATAATTATAACTTACATGTTAAGGGAGAACGGTACTATTTATTCTGTCATAGGTGACACTACTAGTTATAACATTTTCTTAATTTACCACTTTTTTATATAATAAAACCTGGATAAAAAAGTTATGTGTGGTGTCAGTACTTTATTATTCTATTTCAAAAATAAAGGCCAAATAGTATCATGACCAAGTTTTAACGAAGCTTGTTTATTTTACCCATACCCACCGTCATTGTGCACCAAATTTATGAAATTTTGGAAGTCTTTGAAAATAATCCCCTCGAAAGTATTTCAATAGATTTTGATATTGTTAATATACACACTGCAATTATTCATAGAAAAATAAGAAAATATATTGTACCCTTACATCATAATTTGACTTCTTTTACCTGCCTTGTGTTAACGTAATACAGGGAAAATGTAAAAGTACCGTTTTCCCTTAATTAAGAGCCGTTAAGTGTAAATTTGCAAAGTTGATTTGCAAACAACGTAATCCACATACATTTACCCATGATGATAGGCGTTGAATGAATGTATTTAACTGTCCTGTCATCAAGATACTATGTTTATTTATATATAAACTATATTTAACAGCTGAGTATTCGTGTTATTCTCTGCGGGTTTATTGGGTCAAAAATTGATAAAAATTACATGAAACATTGCAGTTCGTTATGAGAGCATGCACAAACTAGATACATTTAAGGTTTGTTTTGAGTATTTTACAAATTGTCGATTCTTTCCAAATTGTTGCAAACGTTTAAGTAATACAATACAGTTTAAAAAAATAAGAGACGAGTAAAACGTTTATTAAGTCAGGTTTTAAATAACTTTAATCTGATGTCTTATTTCAATATCATCATGTTAATCTTTTGGGAGATTTCTCACAAAATTCCAATCATAATTTAGATCCTAGGAAACTGAGATCACTCACGAATTTTTTTAAGAAGTTTGTTTCACACAGTCTGTATAGTTTTATGTATACTGCACTGTTCTGTAAACGTTTCCTGTATTGCCATGACATTGTCAATTTACTTAAGTTAAGAGTTGTGGATATCACCATTATATGTTCAACTTATTTTAACTGTATGATAATCAGAACACTACTTAAGGAATAACAGTACTGTAGTTGAAGAGTTGCCACCGTCAATTGTAGATTTGACGGTCACAACTGCAGTTTTACTGGCGACGCGTCGCGGAGACAGTAAAACGGAGATTTGCAATCGTCAAATCAAAATTGACGGTGGCAACTCTTCAACTACAGTACTGTTATTCCGATTCTAATGCATTACAAAAAGAAAAAAATACGATAAAAAGTGAAAAAAATGTCTAAATATGTCAAATAAAAAAAAATCCGCGAAACTTCATGAATGATTTTGGCACAAAGACGTCATGGGTAAACGTGACGTCATACAAATGAAACTTACAAACTGGGCGTTATTACGTTACCTGTACGCTTCATATTCGGATAAAATTACATTAAAAAGGCGAATTCGAGGTAGGTGTTGTTTTATTTTTGATTATATAGTAGTAATCGAACATTTGTTGATTCATCAATTCAAAATGGCGGGTCCCTCCTTAGTTACGCCAGGTCAACTGTTGATTTGACGGCAACTTTTAGCCAATGAAAAAAATCGTTACATCCAAATTGCATTAGAATTTAATTTGTATGCCATTCACATTTTGTTTTCATTTTAATTTTACTGAAACATATGCCATTATGATATTGAGAAATGAAATAAATTTTATAATCATATCTTAAGAAATATATATACCAAGAGGCATTTGCAGAAATATACCGACAGTCACTCATAAAAACATTTATTCTATTTTTATTTGTTGACTTTAAAATATGCCATTATGATATTGGTAATTGAATTGAGGGTTTTGCTCATATCGAAATAAATATATATGTAATATGGGGACGAAGTCCCCAATTACGGTAGAAAAATCAATAAAAAAAAAAAAAAAAAAATCGGGAAAATTTCCCGAATTTTTCATTGTACTTATGAACTCAAAATCGTTAACTTTTTTTTCTTCAGATCTACTTCCTGTTCCGGTTTTCCTCGTATTTGCGCAGATAACTGTCTTGTTTGCATGAGACTTTGATTTTTTTTTTATTTATCAGTCTAGTAAAATATAACATTAGATCTCAATACAAATTAATTTTAATAATTGTTTGATATGGAAAAAAACGTTACCTGATGAAAGCGTTTCTTTTGTTTACATCGAATATGACGTCATAACTTAAAGAACGTCACAGCAAATTCCCTAACAACAGAACCAAAATCGGGAACGTTACGCACGGTATTTCGTTTTTCTTTTATCAACATTTTGAATGAAAAAATAATACATACAGACTTCGTCCCCATTCACAGGTTATGCCTGCCTCATATTATTATTTGATAGCTCAGTAATCTGTGATAATACGCAGACTCTGCTTTTTGAAAGGTATCCGTCGTTTTACTCTTTGTGAGAAAAGTTTGATGTATTTCGCAAACAAATTAGTCCTGTACAGTATAATACCATACACGAATTTGACCGATTTTGTTATGAGCACTCAATTGGCTGGAGATTTAGATTTACAATTTCCTCTTCTTCCGTAAAGATGATTGTTGGTCGGTGTTTTCGCTTTCTATATTACCAAGAAAGTTAGGCAACCATGTTTTTATATATTCATTTACACAAAATTGAGAGATAGTAATTTTTCATAAGTTGCAAACCAATTTTATACCAAACAAAGGGTATTTGCGAAAAATACCAGTCGAGCGACTGTGTAACTTCCAGAGTCCCAAGGAGATTGAAATTCTGTTCCAAGACTGTTTTTCGCAAATACCCTACATAACATTATGTGTCTTTTTAATTACTTTTTAGTACACAGAAGACATTTGGATTGGAACTCTCTGTACAGGTACATATACATGGTTTTTTTTCTTACTTTTAGGCTGTATTTCATAAACATGTTTTAAAAATGCGTAATGTTGAGTTTAAGTTGATATTATCACAGGACAGCGGGAATTAGACATCTACTTATACGCGTTAGCTCGCTTTTGTTATCTAACGTCATTTTTGCAAGTTTATGGCGAGAAGATGCTTGTGAGGGTGAAAACGGAATATCCAAAATGACAAATATCATTGTATTTGAGGCACCGATAGTAGGGAAAAAATCAGGCAAGTTCGTTAAAAAATGTTAAAATATGCAGAAACCACATTGGCTACGTACCAACCAATAACAGCTGGCATTCTCTTTTAATAAGTTATCAAACATGTCAAAGCTACCAGAATTATAATTTAGTACGCCAGACGCACGTTTCATCTACATAAGACTCATCAGTGATGCTCATATCAAAATTGTTTTGAAGCCAGACAAGTAGAAAGTTGAATAACATTGAGGATTTTAAATTCCAAAAGGTTGTGCCAAAAACGGCTTGGGTAATCTATGCCTGAAGGTGTTCCATATATATCATGTATATCTGAACTTGTTTTTATTGATCTCTTTATTTATCTACTGTTCATGTCAATGATGTCAATCACTTTTAAACTCGTCATGGCAATGGTATTTTTTTTAATGGACGCAATATCACATGGCTTATTTACAATTTCTGTAACAATTTCTTTACTTTGTTATATTTTCATAACACCCCATATTTTGTGGATTAGCTTTATCAGTTAGGATGCTTGGTTGCCATATATTAAATAATTGAAAGCTTGATTTTGCCCTTAAACATTCATGATCCCGTTATTACAGTAGCAGTCACGTGTTTCGAATATTTAGGTATTTTCATTGATGATCTTGGCCAGAATGTTACACAATCAAAAACCTTATACCAGATGAAACATTTTTTGTAAAAGAACCTATCAAAAAATAAAACAAAAAAAGTTATCGCAAAACAATTGATATGAATATTTAAAATGTTTAATATACACTTTGTGTTTTTCAATGATATGGTTCTTGAATGGTACTGACACAACTGCACAATATCCTTTCTGTTCTTATTGAACATATTTGATTATATTTGCAATAATTATATACAAATTTCGATACATCGATGTATTGTACTAGTATTTAAAACCGCTGATGAGCTTATTCATATTTAAAGTATATAAAAACATAGTGACTTAAGACAATACAAGTATAAATCAAATACAGTTGTCAAAATTTATACCACTAGATGCTTTAATTTCCATAATGTATATAATCATAGAAAAATAATGAATGTTGTATTAACTCTTAAACATATATATATACATGGTGTCAAACACAAGTGTTTTTTTATAATAATAAAAATTAAGACAGCCGAATGTTGCGTTAGAATGAATTAAATGAATTTGTTAAATATTATTGTTTTAACCAAAAACAAGTCTTCCAATCGTCAACATTTAAAAAAGTTACCGTCACCAAAAGAACTAGAGGAAGGAATGACGCCAACAAAGTCAGATGCAAACGACTTCCAAGCACGATAAAGTAATTATAGCGCGGGTTTTCAAATTTGATATCATTTCACCTGATACATGTTATACATGTTATACATCAGGAAAAGTTTATGTATGAGACAATACACATTGTAAGACAATACTATGCATATCAAATGAGATGACTATGTTTTCTCTCTCTATAGATGCATTATTTGAAACTATTATATTTGCAATAACATATAAGTTTTTAAAATACATCTCTGTAAAGAAATAGGTAAACATCCACTATAAAGGGTAGGAGTAGATATTAAATTGAGAAGGGAAATGGGGAATGTGTCAAAGAGACAATAACCCGACCAAAGAAAAAGAAAAAACAGTAGAAGGTCACCAACAGGTCTGCAATGTAGCGAGAAACTCTCGCACCTGGAGGCGTCCTTCAGCTGGCCCCATAACAAATATATACTAGTTCAGTGATAAAGAACGCCATACTAATTTCTAAATTTTACACATTTAGTTCCGATGCAAAGACCCTATAAGGGAATCAATATTAACGCCAAAATATGCAATCTTTAATGACCTGACAACAGTATCGTAACTGTATCCCTTCTTAATAAGCCTATGCATTTTTTTTTATATAATATAATATTTCACCCTACAAGAGAGAGACGACAGTTACCAAAGTATATTCCAACTCATTAGTCAACAACAAATGAACTCATCATAGATACCAGGATCATAATTTTATATTAACGCTAGACGCACATTTCGTCTAAAAGAGACTCATCAGTGACGCTCGAATCAAAAAATGTTTAAAAGGCCAAATAGAGTACAAAGTTGAAGAGCATTGAGGACGAAAAATTCCTAAAAGTTTTAATACAGGGAAGGTAATCTATTCCTGAGATAGGAAAGCCTTAGTTTCCCAAAAATTCAAAGTTTTGTTTACAGTTAATATATTATCATGAACAAATCAATGATAACTAATGTCAACACAGAAGTGCTGACAACTAGGCTGGTGATACCTTATGGAAAATAAATCTCCACCAGCAGTGGCATTGACCCAGTGGTGGCAAATAAACTCATCATAAAATTTTATATTACGCCGGACAAAATGAATATTGTATGGCAAAGAACGAAAAACAACGAAAAGACAAACCACAGTTCTCAACATTTACAATTAAGATTGATCAAACACTAGGAGTGCTCTCAGCTGTTCTGGAGAGGGAAAGCAGATCCTGCTTGACATCCGTGGTGATACTCAAAATCGAAAAGTTAGATTTTGTGATCAGAAAAGAGTGTCGCACATTTCGTTCCCATAAGCATGCCATCATTAATATTTTTATCTGTTTGTTTTGTTCACTCCGCCTTGTCGGTGTAATTGAATCGTATGCGACTGTCATTCAAGTGAGAGGTTTGGCTAGCTGTAAAACCAGGTTTAATCAACCATTTTCTACATCTGAAAATGCCGGTACGAAGTCATGAATTTTCCAGTTGTTTTCCATTCGTAGGAAGTAATTGGGCTTTTCGTTTTGTCATTTGACCTTCTGTGTTTTGAATTTTCCTTGTAGTTCGGTATTTTTGTTAATATTCGTTACGTTTCGAGAAGAAGACGACGGGAAGTGGTATTGAAAGTATGCTCTCTATGCACTGCTAAGTCTTTCTTCTCGAATGGGACAAGAACCTCTTTAACAGTTGATCAATATATACAGACATATCAAATGCAGTCAATCTAAATCAAATACAATTTTTATAATCTATATTTCACAGTTGTTAAAACTTGTTGGTCGATCTATCTTCAATAGTCTACCACTGTATGTGTAACGGACCCATTTAAAATTAATTCTCCTTCAGTGGCAACAATAAGAGGAATTAACGACTGATAGATATTTATAGACCTGATCACTTGTGGCATTTAAAATCTTCAAGTGTTATTTATTTGTACAAATCTATGTTTCTGAAGATGCAAAAATGAGTAAATTTTTCTAATTTTATATTGTTCTTAGAAATTTTGTATTTTCGCCAGACGCAGGTTTTGTCTAAAAGACTTAACAGTGACGTTCGAATCAAGTTAACAAAGCCGAATAAAGTACGAAGTTGAATGCAATGAGGACCAAAATATCCAAAAAAGTTTGTCAATTTTATTTTCAATTTATTACATAATGTCATACAATACATAATTATATAGATATAGATCAATGAGCTTTCAATTAATTTAAAAAAAAAAGTTTCATTAAATACAGAAATGCTTTGACTCTTTTTTACCTCATTTAACTATTTACATATATTCTAGACGGTGCATACCATAGTCGCCGTCAGCTGAAATTCGTAGCGGTTATCGGTAAAAATAATCTAAACTATCAACCACGTTCACTCGAGATATAGTTTTTTACATTCCATTCATAAATCGCGAAAAGAAAAACCACTACTGACCTACCTTTTAAGTGATTGCACTGTGATAATCCTGACCTTCACATTTTCCAAGACTACTGTGGATTCATTAATATTCGTTGGATACCAATTTTCGTGGATTTCATGGGTACAGTAGAACCACGAATTCAAATGTTCAACGCAATACAAAATTTGTTAAGAAATGAATGTAAACTTTGCCGAAACCACGAAATTAAATATCCACGAATATGTAAGTTTCCCTCAAACCACGAAAATTGGTACCCACGAAAATAAATGAATCCACAGTATTTTGAATGGTGGAATCCGCCATTGTTTTCCCGGAAGTGTTTCCGTAGAGTTCCATTTCATAACATTTGCATAAAACGAGGGAAACCGCATCACATCAATGAAAAGAACATTTCAGGAAACTGCGTAAGTGACGAATTTCACATGTAAACAAATGATCCTCATAGAAACGAAGATGGCGGAATTACAATGTAAAACATTCTGGAAAATGTGAAGGTCAGGATTATTACAGTGTGATCACTTAAAAGGTAGGTCAGTAGTGGTTTTCTTTTCGCGATTTATGAATGGAATGATAAAACCTATATCTCGAGTGAACGCGATTGATAGTTTCGATTATTTAAACCGATAACCGCAACGAATTTTAGCTGACGGCGACTATAGTCTGAATATAATTATATGTATATACATCATATATAGTATTCTACAAATATATAACAAATAGGTTCCGAATACAAATTTACAATAGTTGTTTTATGAAACATCAAATAGAAATGCGATCTTGCTTTTCATTGGCAACTAACAATTTGTTACTTGTTGGTTCGAAATGCAATGCATGTGGTCTACTTAGGCCATCACGAGAGGACAATATCGTTCTGCAACGCTTTCCATCAGGGGTAATGATAACCAAACTGCTTGTATCCATACTGGCAACATACACGTTTCCATCGCTGTCTATAGATATACCTTGTGGATATCGCAAATTTTGTGCATCCCTGAATTCCCATTTTGGATTTCCATGGATATTGTAGCATGTTACAGAATGGTTGTCTTTATTTATATAATAAATATTGTCACCATGCACTGCAACATACGAATAGTGTGGCATATTAAATTGAACTAGTGCCTTTTCTGATTTACCATCCCATTTAATTTCCATTATTCCTGTGCCTGACTTGCAGTATACCAAGGCATTTCCATTAACAGCAATCCCATATGAATCACCACTAGTTCGTATAGATCTCTTGATCCTCCTGCTAGAAGGATTAATAAAGTGAATACCATCTCCATAAAAACCATCGGTAACGGAAACGGCGTTTAGTTTTTCAAAATATGCAAAATCAAATGCGCATGTATCTAGCCGAATGTCAAACTCATGCGTACCGTTGCTTTTCGACCCAAATAAATTTCCATTATTATAATCACATAACATCATCTTCCCATTTTGCAGAATTGCACAACCTTTAATAAATCCGGCAGGTTTCAAATTTATTTGCAGTTTCTTGCTTAGAATGACATCATCAATGCATTTGGAAAATGAAATGGGTACGATCATCTGAGCCTGTTTGCTTTTGTTACTGCCAATAACAACTTTACACGACTTTGACTCAACACTGATGGACCCAAAACAAGCAGCTCTGCAAATATTTCGGTTTTCTTTATTGATAAGCAAAGAAAGAGTTATATTCTTGCTTCCCTCGCCATCAAGGGCGGAATAAATGCATTCTTCTTTGTCTGAAACTTCTTTTTCAATGTGCTTTAATGCTAAAAATGTTTGTAAATCGGATGCATTTAGTTTGATGGTATTTAGGTTAACCTTTAGGTTAGAAATCCCCTTTTCAATGTCCTCAATCACAGACAACAACTGCTTAATTCTCTTGCTTTCATTTTCCTCTTTGGAATATAATTCTTTCATTATACTCTCTTGGACTTTGTCCAAATGGTCGTTGATCATTTTCCGGGTTTGTTTTATATGACGTTCAATCTTTACTCTTTGATCCTGAATACATTTTAAATTTTCCGAGCGGTCATTACGAATTCTGCGTACAGTTTCCAACATTTGGACCAGCGTTTGCTCTACCTCTAAAATTGCGTTCGATGACTTGACATTTTGGACGATGTCATCTATTGCTGTTAGATCTTTACAATCATTATGCGTCTCTATCACACATCTTCTACAACACGGGCAATCATGTTTCTTACAGAATGTTTGATATTGTTCTATGTGTTTATGACATGTTTGTGTTATCGCTAACACATTTGAAGGTAGCCTTTGGTATTCTGTTATGGAAATAATGCCATGGTTCATTGTTGATTTTGATGCATCATGGTGTTCTCTACACTCGCCACAAAGTCCCTCGTCACATTCTGAACACCACACTACTGATGCTTTGTTGATGCTTCGGAAATCGCATACACCACAAACATTCCAATTACTCGCCATTCTACAAAAAAAAGTAAGTTTAGAATTTACAAATTGATGACACTGTAGTTGTATTTTCACAGACAAAATGTGAATATGATGAAAAAATAATTTGGATGATTATGATCGGCTAGTCATAGTATGCTGATTTCGATTGGCTAATGACGGGTCGTTTAAATAATATGCCGCATGTGTTGGTTCCATTTACTACCACGGACAACTTTATGCGTGTTTTGTTTTGTCCCGTTGTTGTTCTAGGTGCAGAATTAATTTTTACAGATTATCCATGATGTTTGTTATTAGATATGTACTATTTAATAATTAA
This sequence comes from Mytilus trossulus, assembly GCF_036588685.1. NCBI lineage: Eukaryota > Metazoa > Mollusca > Bivalvia > Mytilida > Mytilidae > Mytilus > Mytilus trossulus. The sequence goes on along the minus strand of NC_086383.1, from coordinate 23,849,427 downwards.
ATCATTGCATACATGCTTTTCACTGGCAGTAAATGCATCTCTTGGCCTCAATGTCGTCAATGAATGCGACAACTGACCTAGTTTTGCAAATTGCTGACGTTTATGTTCCGTCGTCCAAGACGATATTTAATAACATATTGTTGAATTTATGCTTAATTGTAAAATTATCACATAACGCTTACAAATAATAAAATAAAGTGGCTGATGAGTCTTTTGTAGACGAAACGCGCGTCTGGCGTATATACAAAATTCAGTCCTGATATCTGTGATGAGTTTATTTCACGTAAAAATGTGTTTCCGAATTCCATTTTTGAGGGGTTTCCCTTGGGTGATATTCATTGACAATTAAAACCCAGTGTTAAAAGCAAAGGTTGTGGCTAATTTTGATCAAATATTGCCTATTCTTTCATCCTTATCATAATATACAAAAATAAAAAAAGGTTCTTAAATATTTGGCAACAGTAGTTTACCACTGTTCAGTAGTCATCCATCAATTGAAAGAAAACAAATCCAGGTTACAAAAAAATACCGAGGGAAACACATCAAATATAAGAGGAGAACTAAGAAACAACAGAAACACTGAAGTGCAACAAATAAAAATTGACAATGCAACATACATCGATTGAAACAAACTATTAGACAATTAAAAACCAATTGTTCAGAGAACAATTGAAGGTCTTTCCACTAGTAAAGATCTATTTTTATATTGATATAGTAAAAATCACTTAATAATATTAGTTCCTATGGCTTTATGATGTATTTATATGAATTTAAAGAGAAGGTCAAAATCTAGAACGTCCTATTAACCTATGACCAAACTATGGTCACAAACCAAGGAAATCAAATCAAAAGACTATAAGTCTTATTTATATTTGGTTAATGAGTTATATCACCATACGCATATTTTTTAATACAAGAGGGGAGAAAACAAACTTTTACGTTCAACGTACCCTTGCAATCAAAATTTACGTGTAACGACATGTCGCAACAAACAATTTAGGTAAAATAATTAGTCGTTATCTTAATCAGTTTCTGGAAATAAGAGATAATAAGCCAAATTCAATGATTAGAATATGACCTTGACCTTTGACCTGTACCTAATTTTCATTTTTTTGGACCAAGGACTTGAAATCAAAAGATCCTAGATCTCTAGCACTTATGGTTTACAAGATAGAAATGCATATCACTTATATCAAATGCATAAGGGGAAATAACTCTCATATGGAGCGTTCATATCGCTTCGGTCAAAACGTGACAAATCATGCGAAGGATATAACGAGCAATTTTGTAAAATAAATTTGTCATAATACTTTACGGTTGCGAAGGAGTTGCGCTAACAAGGAAAACAGTGTTTGGGGAGATAACTCCTACAAAGTAAAGTATTCGTTTACGCAGGGTAAATTTCAGAAGCGCATAAACTGTTCGATATCATATACCAAATATCTAAGCGACATATTGCGAAACAAATGTTTATCGCAAGAACAAAATTAGGCGGAAGAAAAAAAAAAAAAAAAAAATAATCAGAAGAAAAACAATAGGTCTTTCCACAGAAAAGTGGAAAGACCTAATAACTTCAATATTCCTACATCAATAAATAGTTTCAGGACAATTTAAGACAAAATGATGGGTTACGTCTAATTTTGTGGCTAGTCAAAAATCGCACTGTTATGACAATGTTAAATATACCGTTAAAATGGCAAAATTACATCACAGGAATATATACAAATAAATGCAAACACACTCAGGATCAAAGTTACGATATAGTTAAAATTCGAGAACATGCATGCATGTGTATTCGCAAGGTAAATATTGGGTGTCCTTTAACTGGCAAAAAGCTAAATAAGCTGTTACCATTTCAATTTTATCAAACTGAAAGAAGGGAGTTATTTGAAGTTCTGTATTTTTGTGATATGACCGATCTGCTTTTTTTAGTACATCAAAGTCAATTCGATCATTAAATGACCGGATGCGTCTACTTTACAAACCCTTAAAGTGTAAAATAAGTTGAGTGAAACGCCTTAGAAATGTCAGGATTATGACAATTGTTATCCATTTGTTTGATGTGTTTCGGTTTTTGATATTTCCATTAGATTATTGAATTTCCGTATTGAATTATCCTTGGAGTCCCGTATTTTTGTGAATTGACTTTGTTGTATGTATATATATCAATGAGTTCTTTATATGTATGAAATAAATTATGTTAAAGTAGTTGTATGTCAGTCTTTAAAAATGGCTATTTTTGAGTTGTTAATATATTAGCTAGTTATAGTACAGATTAGATATGGCAACTGTGTGTGATGTATGCGTAATTCATTTCCGTATCAAACTTACAATACACACTTGTTTGCTTAGCACATATGGTAAGACACACACATTTTACAGCAGAATGACTAAAATGAATTATGTATTTAGTTATATACCTGACGATTCATGAAATAGTCAAAATTGTTTCAAAAGGAAACCGTTGCCAAGAACAAGGAGGTTAACACGTAAACGATAACTACTTTCTGAGCGAAATAAAGTTAAAATAACGCGGGTATTTCAAACATAGGTTTCTTGTTATAAAAAAAAAGTCGCATACAAATTTCATTGATAAAACGAGATTATACGACATTTATATATGTGAGCACACATAAAAAAATCTAAATACAAAAAAATGAATTGCCTGAATTTAAACAAAATCATCATAGTGTTCCATTTCAATTTTTGACAAATGATTTGTATACAGATGTTAATGAGATACGGATAAACTGCATGTACGCTATGTGTAATTTAAAAAACAATCCTGTTCAGATTGTGTACGGAACTAGACTGATGGTTAGCAATTGTCAAATAATTAGCAAATAGTTACTGTTTGCACTAATTTTTAAAATTTACAATGCCATACAATTTTGAGCAACCACGATGAAAATACAAAAAAGTTATAGAGGTTTAAGGATATATTTAGGTTAATTTTGGAGATTTTTCAAGGTTGGTAAACTAAAAGACTTGGTCAATAAGGTTCAGACTAGGTCAAGTATTTGTCAGACTAGATCGAATATGGTTCAGAACTCATCCAGAATGGTTAAAACTACGTCGAATAAAGGTCAAGTTATACAAGATAAGACTATATTCGAAATAAAGATCAATTTGTTGTAGACCTATTCAGACTGGTCGATTACAAATCAGTATAGTTGAGTACAAATAAAGGCCATTTCAGACTATTTTCAAGTGTAAATAAGTTGCATCGAATAAATTCTCAATTGATGCCTTGAAAATTCTCAATAGATGCCTTGCAAAATTACAAATTGATGACAATCAAAATTAATCTCCTTTCTATCGACTTATTGATTTTTTTACCAGCAATTTAAAGATATAACTATGTGTAAACATTTAGAACACGTACATATGTTACAAGATCTGGTATTTCAATAAACTCTGCATTTTTAGATTGAAATAAGATGCAAATAATATGTATGACACAACTAAATATTACTTTGATATTAAAACAACTGATCCTATCTTTATTAATTTTACATGCAAGTATTATTCAATAAACAACTCTAAAACATTAATTTCTATAGCATATGAACAGTATCGTTGTATTTACATCTCTGGCCAGTATATTTTATTCTCCTATTATAATTATAACTTACATGTTAAGGGAGAACGGTACTATTTATTCTGTCATAGGTGACACTACTAATTATAACATTTTCTTAATTTACCACTTTTTTTATATAATAAAACCTGGATAAAAAAGTTATGTGTGGTGTCAGTACTTTATTATTCTATTTCAAAAATAAAGGCCAAATTGTATCATGACCAATTTTTAACGAAGCTTGTTTATTTTTGTGCACCTAATTTATGAAATTTTGGAAGTCTTTGAAAATAATCCCCTAGAAAGTATTTCAATAGATTTTGATATTGTTAATATACACACCGCAATTATTCATAGAAAAATAAGAAAATATATTGTACCCTTACATCCTTATTTGACTTCCTTTACCTGCCTTGGGTTAACGTAATACAGGGAAAATGTAAAAGTACCGTTTTCCCTAAATTAAGAGCCGTTAAGTGTAAATTTGCAAAGTTGATTTGCAAACAACGTAATCCACATACCTTTACTTTGCAATTTCGACAACTTCGACAATCCTTGATTAATTTTGTATCCACCCCATAATGGATTCTCTTAACAATAGATAACGCATTTGATAACATAATATGTAGTATAACAATTTAACAGATATCAAAGATTATATATTTCTGATCTGAATTGAGTGCGTCTGACCTATCAATATTTTTTTTTACATTTAAATAGTTTCCGTCATTTACCCATGATGATAGGCGTTGAATGAATGTATTTAACTGTCCTGTCATCAAGATACTATGTTTATTTATATATAAACTATATTTAACAGCTGAGTATTCGTGTTATTCTCTGCGGGTTTATTGGGTCAAAAATTGATAAAAATTACATAAAACATTGCAGTTCGTTATGAGAGCATGCGCAAACTAGATACATTTAAGGTTTGTTTTGAGTATTTTACAAATTGTCGATTCTTGCCAAATTGTTGCAAACGTTTAAGTAATACAATACAGTTTAAAAAAATAAGAGACGAGTAAAACGTTTATTAAGTCAGGTTTTAAATAACTTTAATCTGATGTCTTATTTCAATATCATCATGTTAATCTTTTGGGAGATTTCTCACAAAATTCCAATCATAATTTAGATCCTAGGAAACTGAGATCACTCACGAATTTTTTTAAGAAGTTTGTTTCACACAGTCTGTATAGTTTTATGTATACTGCACTGTTCTGTAAACGTTTCCTGTATTGCCATGACATTGTCAATTTACTTAAGTTAAGAGTTGTGGATATCACCATTATATGTTCAACTTATTTTAACTGTATGATAATCAGAACACTACTTAAGGAATAACAGTACTGTAGTTGAAGAGTTGCCACCGTCAATTGTAGATTTGACGGTCACAACTGCAGTTTTACTGGCGACGCGTAGCGGAGACAGTAAAACGGAGATTTGCAATCGTCAAATCAAAATTGACGGTGGCAACTCTTCAACTACAGTACTGTTATTCCGATTCTAATGCATTACAAAAAGAAAATTACGATAAAAAGTGAAAAAAATGTCTAAATATGTCAAATAAAAAAAATCCGCGAAACTTCATGAATGATTTTGGCACAAAGACGTCATGGGTAAACGTGACGTCATACAAATGAAACTTACAAACTGGGCGTTATTACGTTACCTGTACGCTTCATATTTGGATAAAATTACATTAAAAAGGCGAATTCGAGGTAGGTGTTGTTTTATTTTCGATTATATAGTAGTAATCGAACATTTGTTGATTCATCAATTCAAAATGGCGGGTCCCTCCTTAGTTACGCCAGGTCAACTGTTGATTTGACGGCAACTTTTAGCCAATGAAAAAAATCGTTACATCCAAATTGCATTAGAATTTAATTTTTATGCCATTCACATTTTGTTTTCATTTTAATTTTACTGAAACATATGCCATTATGATATTGAGAAATGAAATAAATTTTATAATCATATCTTAAGAAATATATATACCAAGAGGCATTTGCAGAAATATACCGACAGTCACTCATAAAAACATTTATTCTATTTTTATTTGTTGACTTTAAATTATGCCATTATGATATTGGTAATTGAATTGAGGGTTTTTCTCATACCTAAATAAATATATATGTAATATGGGGACGAAGACCCCAATTACGGTAGAAAAATCAATAAAAAAAAAAAAAAAAAAATCGGGAAAATTTCCCGAATTTTTCATTGTACTAATGAACTCAAAATCGTTAACTTTTTTTTTCAGATCTACTTCCTGTTCCGGTTTTCCTCGTATTTGCGCAGATAACTGTCTTGTTTGCATGAGACTTTGATTTTTTTTTTTATTTATCAGTCTAGTAAAATATAACATTGGATCTTAATACAAATTCAATTTTAATAATTGTTTGATATGGAAAAAAAACGTTACCTGATGAAAGCGTTTCTTTTGTTTACATCGAATATGACGTCATAACTTAAAGAACGTCACAGCTAATTCCCTAACAACAGAACCAAAATCGGGAACGTTACGCACGGTATTTCGTTTTTCTATTATTAACATTTTGAATGAAAAAAATAATACATACAGACTTCGTCCCCATTCACAGGTTATGCCTGCCTCATATTATTATTTGATAGCTCAGTAATCTGTGATAATACGAAGACTCTGCTTTTTGAACGGTATCCGTCGTTTTACTCTTTGTGAGAAAAGTTTGAAGTATTTCGCAAACAAATTAGTCCTGTACAGTATAATACCATACACGAATTTGACCGATTTTGTTATGAGCACTCAATTGGCTGGTGATTTAGATTTACTATTTCCTCTTCTTCCGTAAAGATGAGTGTCGGTCGGTGTTTTCGCTTTCTATATTACCAAGAAAGTTAGGCAACCATGTTTTTATATATTCATTTACACAAAATTGAGAGATAGTAATTTTTCATAAGTTGCAAACCAATTTTATACCAAACAAAGGGTATTTGCGAAAAATACCAGTCAAGCGACTGTGAAACTTCCAGAGTCCCAAGGAGATTGAAATTCTGTTCCAAGACTGTTTTTCGCAAATACCCTACATAACATTATGTGTCTTTTTAATTACTTTTTAGTACACAGAAGACATTTGGATTGGAATTCTCTGTACAGGTACATATAAATGGTTTTTTTTCTTACTTGTAGGCTGTATTTCATAAACATGTTTTAAAAATGCGTAATGTTGAGTTTAAGTGGATATTATCACAGGACAGCGGGAATTAGACATCTACTTATACGCGTTAGCTCGCTTTTGTTATCTAACGTCATATTTGCAAGTTTATGGCGAGAAGATGCTTGTGAGGGTGAAAACGGAATATCCAAAATGACAAATATCATTGTATTTGAGGCACCGATAGTAGGGAAAAAATCAGGCAAGTTCGTTAAAAAATGTTAAAATATGCAGAAACCACATTGGCTACGAACCAACCAATAACAGCTGGCATTCTCTTTTAATTAGTTATCAAACATGTCAAAGGTACCAGAATTATAATTTAGTACGCCAGACGCGCGTTTCATCTACATAAGACTCATCAGTGATGCTCATATCAAAATTGTTTTGAAGCCAGACAAGTAGAAAGTTGAATAACATTGAGGATTTTAAATTCCAAAAGGTTGTGCCAAAAACGGCTTGGGTAATCTATGCCTGAAGGTGTTCCATATATATCATGTATCTCTGAACTTGTTTTTATTGATCTCTTTATTTATCTACTGTTCATGTCAATGATGTCAATCACTTTTAAACTCGTCATGGCAATGGTATTTTTTTTAATGGACGCAATATCACATGGCTTATTTACAATTTCTGTAACAATTTCTTTACTTTGTTATATTTTCATAACACCCCATATTTTGTGGATTAGCTTTATCAGTTAGGATGCTTGGTTGCCATATATTAAATAATTGAAAGCTTGATTTTGCCCTTAAACATTCATGATCCCGTTATTACAGAAGCAGTCACGTGTTTCGAATATTTAGGTATTTTCATTGATGATCTTGGCCAGAATGTTACACAATCAAAAACCTTATACCAGATAAAACATTTTTTGTAAAAGAACCTATCAAAAAATAAAACAAAAAAAGTTATCGCAAAACAATTGATATGAATATTTAAAATGTTTAATATACACTTTGTGATTTTCAATGATATGGTTCTTGAATGGTACTGACACAACTGCACAATATCCTTTCTGTTCTTATTGAACATATTTGATTATATTTACAATAATTATATACAAATTTCGATACATCGATGTATTGTACTAGTAGTTAAAACCGCTGATGATCTAATACATATTTAAAGTATATTAAAACATATTGACTAAAGACAATAAAAGTATAAATCAAATACAGTTGTCAAGGAGTAATACCACTAGATACTTTAATTTCCATAATGTATATAATCATTGAAAAATAATGAATGTTGTATAAACTCTTAAACGAATATATACATCGTGTCAAACACAAGTGTTTTTTTTATAATAATAAAAAATTAAGACAGCCGAATGTTGCGTTAGAATGAATTAAATGAATTTGTTAAATATTATTGTTATAACAAAAAATAAGTCTTCCAATCGTCAACATTTTAAAAAATAACCGTCACCAAAAGAGCTAGAGGAAGGAATGACGCCAACAAAGTCAGATGCAAACGACTTACAAGCACGATAAAGTAATTATAGCGCGGGTATTCAAATTCGATATCACTGCAGCTGATACATGTTATGCATGTTATACATCAGGAAAAGTTTATGTAAGAGACAATAAACATTGTAAGACAATACTACGCATATCAAATGAGATGACTATGTTTTCTCTCTCTATAGATGCATTATTTGAAACTATTGTATTTGCAATAACATATAAGTTTTTAAAATACATCTCTGTAAAGAAATAAGTAAACATCCACTATATAATGCAGGAGTAGATATGCATTTTTTTGGTGGTATAGTAGGCAATTTTACCCTACAAGAGAGAGACCACAATTACCAAAGTATATTCCATCTCACTAGTCGACAACAAATAAACTCATCATAGATACCAGGATCAAAATTTTATATTTACACCAGACGCGAGTTTCGTCTAAAAAAGACTCATCAGTGACGCTCGAATAAAAAAATGTTTAAAAGGCCAAATAGGGTACAAAGTTGAAGAGCGTCGCCAGGTAAACTAAATTTGCGACAGTAAAACTACCGATGGACGTTCATAAAGCTTCAAATACAATAGAGTTATCTCTTACTTTTCCTTCAGTGGCAACTCTAAGGAGAAATTGACGACTGATAGATATTAATAGACCTGATCACTTGTGTCATTTATAATCTTCAAGTGTTATTTATTTGTACAAATCTATGTGTTTGTAGATACAAGAATGAGTTTAGTTTTTCAAATTGCATATTGTTCTCAGAAATTTTGTATTTGCGCCAGACGCAGGTTTCGTCTACAAAAGACTGAACAGTGACGTTCGAATCAAGTTAACAAAGTAAAATAAAGTACGAAGTTGAATGCATTGAGAACCAAAATATCCTAAAAAGTTTTGTTATATTTTTTTTCAATTTATTACATAATTTCATACAATACATAATTATACTAGATAAATGAGCTTTCAGTTAATTTAAAAAAAAACTTTTTATTAAAAAGAGAAAGGCCTTAAATCTTTTTTACCTCATTTAACTATTTACATATATTCCAGACGGTTCATACTAATCTGGATATAATTATCTGTATATACATAATATAGTAACATACAAATATATAACAAATAGGTTCAGAGTTAAAAATTCACAATAGTTGTTTTAGGAAACATCAAATAGAAATGCGATCTTGTATTCATTGGCAACTAACAACTTGTTACTTGTTGGTTCGAAATGCAATGCACATGGATTACTAAGGCCATCACGAGAGGACAATATTGTTCTGCAACACTTTCCATCAGGGGAAATAATGACAACGCTGTTGTTATGCATACTGGCCACATACACGTTTCCATTGTTGTCTACAGATATACCCTGTGGACTTTGCAGAATTTGTGTATCCTTAAATTCCCATTTTAGATTTCCAAGGATATCATAGCATGTTACAGAACAGGTGTCTGTATTTGTATGATAGATATTGTCACCATGCACTGCAACATACGAATAGTGTGACACACTAAAGCTAACAAGCGCCTTTTCTGATTCACCATTCAGTTGAACTTCCATTATTCCTTTACCTAACTTACAGTATACCAGGACAGTTTTATTCAGTGTTATACCATATGGATTTACACTACTTTGTATAGTTCTCTTGATTGTTCTACTGTTAGGGTCAATAATGTGAATAACATTTGAATTAAAGCCACTTGTAACGGCAATGGAATTTTCTCTTTCAAAATATGTTAAATCAAATGCCCGAATATCTAGCCGAATGTTAAACTCATGCATACCGTTGCTTTTCAACGCAATTAAATTTCGATTATTATAATCACAGAACATCATCTTGCCATTTGGTAGAATTGCGCAACCTGTAACACCTCCAGCAGATTGCAAATCAATTTGCATTTTGTTGCTTAGTTTGATATCATCTAAGCATTTGGAAATTAAACTAGGTATCATCATCTGAGCTTCTTTGTTTTTGTTACTGTCAATAACAACTTTGCACGATTTTGAATCAACACTAACGGACCCAAAACAATCAGCCATGTAAATGTTGTGTACGTCTTTGTTAACCTCCAAAGCCAGTGTTTTTATCTTCATGTCCTCGTTCTTAAGGACAGACTGAATGCATTCTGCTTTATCAAAAACCTCCTTTTCAATGTGCTTTAATACTAAAAATGTTTGAAGTTCTGATGCATGTTGCCTCATGTTATTTTGGTTACCTTGGAGGTCAGAAATTCCCTTTTCAATGCCTTCAATCTCACACAACAACAGCTTTATTCTCTTACTTTCATTTTCTTCATTAGCATATAATTCTTTAATTATTTTGTCCTGTATTTTGTCTAAGTGGTCGTTGATCATTTTCCGGGTTTGTTTTATATCACGTTCAATCTTTACTCTTTGATCCAAAAGACATTTTAAATTTTCCGTGCGGTCATTACGAATTCTTCGGACATTTTCCAACATTTGGACCAGCGTTTGTTCTACATCGAAAAATGCACTCGATGACTTGACATTTTGGACGATGTCATCTATTGCTATCAAATCTATACACTCATTGTGTGTCTCTATAACACATCGTCTACAACACGGGCAATCATGTTTCTTACAGAATATTTGATATTGTTTTTCATGTTTTTGACATGTTTTTGCAATTTCTAATACATTGGATGGTAATTTCTGGTACTCTGTGACAGATATAACGCTATGGTTTCTAGATGATTTTACGGCTCCATGTTGTTCACTACACTCGCCACAAAGTCCCTCGTCACATTCTGAACACCATACTATTGATGCTTTGTTGATGTTTACGAAATTGCATACACCACAAACAGTCCAATTACTCGCCATACTACAAAACAAATGAGTTTAGAATATTACAAATGGATGACACTGCAGATGTGCAAACTCTACAGAAAAATTTGAATATAATATATGTTATCATGTGATCAACTTTACAAATGAGTATGCCTGTCTTGTCATATTTCGCGGAATTCAATCATCTAATGACACGTCTTTTAAAAACCAGAGCACGGGTGTTGAAGCCACGCATTACCACGGACAACTCCATGCGTGTTTTGTTTAGACCTGTGGTTGTTTATTGCAAAATGGATTTCTGTAGATTATTCATGATGTTTTTTGTTAAATATGTAATCAACTAGCTATGTTATCATTGTATACTATTTGCCGGCATTCAGTTTAGTTAATTACATCACTTGGCTATAATGTCGTCAATGAATAGAACTTCTGACCTTATTATGTAAATTGCCCACGTTGACTTTCCTTCGTCTAAGACTTTTTTTGAAAGAGCTGTATGGTTACCTTACATACGCTAAACGACATGATATATAACGTTTTAAATCATAAAATAAAGTTGCTTTCAAGAGAGGCACAAAAGATACCAGAGGGACAGTCAAACTCATAAATCAAAAACAAACTGACAACGCCATGCCTAAAAATGACAAACAGACAAACAATAATTTCAAGTTACACCTTGATTCCGAATTCTTTTTTTAAAATCACCCGATTCTGTCTTAAACTGGGAAATTTTATCTACGTTCATATTTGTGGGTAATTCAAAATATGTTATTGGGCATTTCCTTTATTGTCCGCTTATTAGCGATTTAATTGTTTGAGTAGTTTCTCTTAGGGCGACACTCTTTGAAAATGAAGAGCTAGTGTTAAGACCAACAGACGTGGTTCATATTTTGCCAAATATTACATTTTATTTCAATATAATAAATATATAAATCAAATTAATATAATTAAAAAAGAAAGGTTCTTAAATTGATCTATTTTAAAAGCCGAAATGTAAGGGGAAAAGGGTTATTTTTAATAAGTGAACATCGTAGGCTCCAAAGTCCAAAGTCCACATATGTATTGTCAAACGATGACAACTTTGTGCTTTTTCCGACATATAAACTTTAAGAAATCTTAAGCTACAGACTACAATCTATAATGTCCAATAACCAAAAGGAGTCAATATGTATGATAGATTTGTAGACACGGTAATTATCGAGATAATGGTGGTGGCCAAAGTTATTTAAACAAAAAAATTGTTATTATGTTTGCAAAAACAATGATGAAAACAGATTTATCAACACAAATAATGAATAATTATGCAGTCATTACTTCTTTATTCATGTTATTTATAGCTCAAATTATTTGTACAGCTTTGGCCGCACGAAGTATTATTTTTCATTTATAAGCTCTTCGTTTCTGTAGTAACTTTAGAATTAACTTTTGAATTAAAAAATGTTTTGTCTTAGTTCATCACTCAGTGGACAATAATGAACGAAATACGCATCTTAAAGAGAAATTAGCACCGCAAATATTATTGCTAAGCCTAAGTATGTAACTCGGCTAATGGACTGCGAGTCAAAAAAAGGTAAAACCCGACAAAAGGCAAGTGATATTTACACACAAATATTGAAGTGTTGAGTTGCGTTGTTTCAAATTTTGGAAATTCATTTTACATAACGAATATACATCTCCCTAATGCAAGGTCTGAATTCCTTGCACTTTCTGTTCTTTTTGTATTTTTTTAGCTTTTAATTTGTTTAATAAGATTTTGAATTTTCAAATAATTAGCCTCGTTCATCAAACATTCATGGTCGAAATGCACATCTGTACAGCGCACTTAATACTGTTGATGCTATTATAAGTCATATGCCAAAAAGAGTTTATTTTGTAAAAATACTTAAGTAGTAGATTATCTATGTAAAATATGTAGTTATATAACCCGATAAAAAACGCATTAAAATTGTAGGATTGATATATTTTTGTTTATCAAGACTGGTGTAGCAGTTCTAGATCTCAATTAAAAATATTATCCAACAATTTCAAATAAATAAATTGTTTGTGTATAAAATAACTACAGTTAAGAATTGTCTTAAATTAGCTATACTAAAAGTTCGATTCGAATAGTTTCACGCATTGATCGTTTTTCTGTTGGCTTTCATGTTTGAAAATGCACACAATAATCGTATTCTGATTTACGAGCCAAAACTGTATAAAGAGATTTCTTTATATAAGAAAGTAAATTTTTCGAAATAAGTCCATCTAAGAACAAAATTCAGGCCATTTTTAAATTTTTATATAAAGTTTAAATTCGATGCCATGCATTGTTTTGCAAGCTACAGATTGTGTGTGTCTTAACTGAAAAAAGTCTTAATAAGCTGTTAACATTCCAACTTGATTAAAAAACGAAAGCAGTAAGTACTTTGGAATTCGGTATTTTTGTTGTACGACCGATCTGTCTATTTTAGTACATAAAGGAGGGTCGAAAGATACCCGAGGGACAGTCAAACTCATATATCGAAAAAAAAACATTGCTTTAAATAAAAAGACAAACAGACAAATAATAGCACAAAAGACACAACATAGAAAACTAATTATTAAGCAACACGAACCCCAACCAAACTGAGGGGAATGGTGATATCAGGTGCTCCAGAAGGATAAGCAGATCCTGTTCCTCATGTGGCACCCGTCGTGTTGCTCATGTTAACAAAACCCGGTAAGAAGTCTAATTCGGTAGGTCACATTCGTAGTGATAAGGGAAGTGGATTGTAGTTACGAAAAAAGAAACATATGTGTCATAATCTGTGATCATTATAAGGCTATGTATGTCTACCTTCAGAAAACCAACTTAGTGTAAAATAAGTTCATAGAGTTGCCCTTTCATATCAACGTGTTTTTCATATGCCAGCTATGCTGGCACTTATGGTAGAAGCATCGTTTTGGGACAAAGAACGATAACTCTTGCTAGACGACCCATCTGAAAAGTTTCGTCACTCTCGTTAAATCTCGTACGATTATTTTTTTTTAATGGCTGCCATAATTCTCGTTTCAACGCGATCTTGAAAAAACGGGACGGATCGGAATAATTTCGATGTTAATTACGTCATGAATTTTTATTTGTTTGCAAAAACAAGAATTCAGAAATTTTGGTAACTTTTGTAGTTTATTTAAATTTTATCGTACCACGGAAATTACCGAAGTTAGGACAACAACATCTGACGCCATGTTTCGTCTGCTACAACATGTCATTATCAGTGAGGTCAAATCAAGTCACCTAAATAATAACAGGTACTGCATTTAAAAGTCACAAAATCATAGTAAACGATAACATATTTAGTGTAAAAGTTCCGTCCAGTCATGGGAACACAGTAAAAAACTCTGCAAGTAATACATTTCGGATTTTTTTTTATAATGGCCATGCGGCATGCGGGTTAGACTCCAGTGCACCGGTTGTGGTTGACCATGACTACTTATGTTCACCTGCCACATAATTCCCCATACCAAAGAACAGTGATAATGACGTTGGTTATACTGTTGATCACGGTAAGTCATGAAACCCACAGACTAATTCAAAACTAATGATTACCCCCCCCCCCCCCCCATAATTCACAATCTGTCTGGTTGTTTTTTTTAAGTTGGTTAAAAAACTAACAATAAATGTGCAATTTGGGTACTCTCATGTTAGCAACTTCACAGCTACAAATTTATTTTCATAACTTCCTTTGGCAAACTCTCAACAAATCTTTTCAATGATTATGTCACATAGATCCCTTTATAACTCAAAATTAAATTGGTGACCGTGCAACTATATTGTAAACAAGAATATTCTAAAAAATAAGCACAAAATAAACTTTTGTCTGGTTCATAGAAAAAGTTGGTGAAAAAAACTCACAATATAGATGCAATTTGTGTACTTTCATGTTAGCAACTTCACAACAGAACTGCAAATTTATTTTGTATGACCAAAACAAACAAAAAAGTACAAACTTAAAGGCAATAAAATGCTTTGCCATGCACAGCCTGATACGACCGCATATGTATATTGAGCATATAAGGGAGTCAACATCAAAAGATCAATGAAGGATAAAAAACTGAATTCAAATAGTTTGGGGGTGGGGGGTTAAACTTGCTGCAAGTTTTGTTTAACCTACATTGATTTTACATATATTCATATGGGTCAATCAATTTTTACCAAATTAAGTTAAGAGGGGGGATGGGGGGTCAGTAAATAAAACTAGCTGAATTAAGTTTTTTATCCTACATTAAACTTTTGATGTTGTCCCTAAATACCACAATTTTTTTTGTCAGTTGAAATCAAACATGTTTTAATTTTGGATCCTTTAAACTTCAATATGGACTAATTTGAAAACAGGTAGCAGGTAGACCCAAATATTTCTATTCAGCAGAAGTCTCTAACTACATATCTCCTTAATTTCATATGATAATAAGTCCTACAAAAATATTGAAAATGTGTACATTTAATTTTTCTTGTAGCTTCTCATGTGAAAGCAGTACCTTTTTGGTCACTATTTATGTGTTGCGTCTAAATAAGAATTGTAACACTTCATAGTGACCGAACAGGTTAAACAAATACTTCTGAAGAAACCGAAAAAGAAGACAACTTGAAACAGCACCAGCCATGCCAGTATACATGTACATGTATGTATGAATAAAAACTCAGATCAGAATAGCATGGACAATACAGGGGCGGATCCAGCAATTTTTAAAAAGGGGGGGTTCCCAACACAGGACAAAAGGGGGAGGGGGGCCCATTCAAATGCATTGATTGGCCAAAAAAAGGGGGGTTCTGACCCCTGGAACCCCCTTTCAATTTCAATACAACATGTTAGTTATATGTCCTTGTGAATATATCTTGAGGAAAGTTATCAATAAATCTGCAGATAATGCAATTTTATCAAGAGTTTTGTACATTTTCTGTTATAATTTTCATACAATCAGTGAAACATTTAAACAGGCTAAACTAAATCTTTATTGCTGAAAGTGTCAAACAATGACAAGTGTTTTATTTACCACTCATGTGTTTTTGTGAGAGAAAAAAATCTTGTGCAATATTTGGAATTAAAATGAAAGAAGATCCTTTTTGCCTCGCACTGGCGCATGTCAATTGTGAATATATACTTACCAAATATATTTTCTTTATCTTGATACTCACAGAGACATTATCAAGAAGTACATATCATAGGAAAAATACACAAATTAGAGATAAAATATTAAAAACACCCTATTTTAAGTGCATCTCCTGTCAAATCAGTATTTGTTGTATCTATATATATACTAGATAAGTATAATCAATGTAAATAAGGTAACTTTTGGAAGAAAATCCCAAAATAAAAAAATAAAATACCCCCAATAATAATGTACCATAACCCCAAAATCAATTCTAATCTTCCTTTTGTGTATTGAACCTCCTAGTGAAATTTCATGGAGATCCATTATCTTATACTCAAGTTATTGTCTAAAACCAAATGTGTCTTCTTGAAAACAACTATGACATGATTAAAAGCATTACTGGAAAGCAAATTTTTGCCATGCTTGTATTTCCCATTTCCATTCTCAATTTTATTTTGCTGTCATATAAGAACTTGAAAAGTAAGCTACATCATGTACATGTATAAACAAAAACAAATATATGCAAGAAAGGGCATAAAACCATATTGGGCTGTAGTTTTTTATTCTTAGTTTTACGAACCCTCCTACCCTAATTTTTGCCAAATTGGAAAAAAAATAAAATTAAAAATATTGATTTTTATTTTTTTTTCTCCTCCGACCCAGTGTTTTTCATGCAAAAAAAGTTCATAACTGCATGAAAGAATCTAAATTTATGCTCTTGGTGATTTAGTAAGCTGTTGCACATGGATTTTCAATTCAAACTTTGTCAAGAAAAGAAAAAATAGTTGTTACACTAGTAGAAAATCTCCTGGTGAAATAAAAAAAAATAATTTTGATATTGACGGTTGGTATTAAAAAAAAAATCAGCAGCAGCAGTTTTTTTTGTTTTTTTTTTTTCGTCCTCCTACCCATTGGTTTTTTTCAAAAAATTTCGTAAAACTAAAAATATAATAGCTATGGCCTAAAACCGACTCAGAATTTAATAGTACATGATATTTATGTAGAACTCACAAACTTGAGATGATCAGAAATACAAATGGTTTTTATTCGAGTCAGATTTTTATTACCCAAACCCTTCAGCGATATCAATTAAAATTATTCAGTCAAAATTTAACACTAGTATTAAGGTTTATCATAACAGTCAAATTGGCAAATATGACCTTAATAATAATTATCACCTAAAAAAATACTGTGTACAAACTGACATATGTGCGGTTTGGGAAGATTTTTATGTTTTTAGATATATAAAAGTTAAATTTATTTTGCATACCTGATAGATAAAATCATTTTTGGTAAAGATCTGGATTCAAAATAATTTTTTTGTCCTATGCTTGAACAGATTTTTTATTCATCAATTTTGGAATCAGAATATTTTTTCAGGAAAAATAGCATAACCCCTCATGCCTTTTCAAGTTCTATGTTTGTTCCCTAAACATTTTCCATCTGAACTTTCTTTTAAACATAAACAATACGTTAATGTAGCCTTCGACATTCGTTCTGAACATGCATCAAATATTTGCCACTGGATGTTAAACAACAAACAACCATCAATACATAGGACATTGTCTTAGTATAAAGCTGGCATTTAAGGTAACGCCTTCCTCATATTACGTATAAAATTAATAGGTTTATAATGTTTAAGTGGTTATATATCAGTCTTTTAAAATGGCAATTTTGCAAAATAAGGGCATGTGGGTGACCCATTGATTCTTTCTGAAGTGAAATAAATACTTATAAATAATTGGTAAATATCATATTAACTAGCTATAGTACAGATTAGCTATGGAAATCTACTTCTCTGAACACATACGAGTTAAATGAGTGTGTAATGTACGTGGCATTCTGTTTCGTGTAAAACTTACAATACACACTGGTATGATGAAGAAAATATGGTAAAGACAGTCACATTTAACAGTAGAATGATTAAAATGGATTATATATTGATTATCGTACCTTACGAATCATGAAATGGTCGTCAAAATGGTTTCAAAAAGAAACCGTCGCCACAACAAGGAAGATAAATATGGTCACATGATAACAACTTCCTGTAAACAATTAAGTTATATTGGCGCGGGTATTTCAAACAACAGTTTATTGAGATAACAAAATCGAGTTATATGCTAATTTCATAGATCAGGAGACAAAAGACGACATTTATATATTATGTGAGTAAAATTGAGAATGGAAATGGGGAATGTGCATGTAAATAAAGTAATATAAACGTATGATGACCTGTCTGATTGTATTTAATAGTATATATCATTTTATTTAGGGTTATATTTAAGTTTGCGAAATATGTTTTCAATACAGATATTTATATTAATAATAATAGTAGCTGTAATTTCATAAAGGATACCAGTTCAGATTCTACAAACTGAGGGAATATAATTACCTTAACGAACTGTTAATTAAGCAGCAAATATAGTAACTGTTTGCACTAAATGCTAAATTGTAGATTTTACAATACCACACAAATTAAATAATCAAAATAAAATATAAGGTTTTATGAAATTTATGCTAAGATTTTCGCTACTAAAATGCGTAGAAGAGAGTAAAATAATACTGAAGTCCAAATGAAAATTCAAATCGAAAAGTCTCTATTCAAATGTTGAAATCAAAACCTCAAATACATCAAATGAATAGAAATCAACTGTCCAGTTCCTGCCTTGATGCAGGCATTTCCTTATGTAGATCGGTATGAATAATTGCTTTGTCATTCTACATTGGCTCAGTTCCAACCAACATAACAACTAAATAATTTAACGAATCAAAAGAAGGGTTTCAAAACTAGGTTACAATACATTAATAACAGATTTTCCTCCTCAACACGCAGTCGGCATTCTATATTTATTCGTTTTTTCTATATTGAATTTATCAACTTTTATATTGGCCGTTTTATCTCGCCTACTATCGGTAATGTCGGTGTCAACGTGCAAAACATGTTGACTTATATATCGAACTCCAATAAAAACTTGTAAACTCAAAACGCAGATGTTAGTAAAAACTGACTAATTCAAACACTATCAATCAATGGGTCTAGTGAAAATAGTCGACAATAATCATGACTTAGTAAAGGCATTGCCGTATAAAATTATGAGTAAAACCTGGTTTTGTAGCTTGCTAAACCTCAATGTTCTTATCCCAGGCAGAAAACCTTAGCCCTATAAGGCACAACCTTTTGGAACTTTTTGGTCCTCAATGCTCTTCAGCTTTGTATTTGTTTTGGCTTTCGAACTTTTTTATCTGAGCGTCACTGTCTAGTCTTGTGTAGACGAAATGCACGTCTGGTGTATTAAATCATAAAACGGGTACCTTTTGATAGCTATTATTCGTGTGTTTCTCTGTCCTATTTGTTCTCCCATCTGTTTGTATTGAAGTTCTGTCAAGTAATGATATCATTTCAATGTTATATTTAGCATTGCTATAAAATCAGGAGGTTTGGCTATACACAAAACCAGGTTCAACCCATATTTTTTTTTCTTAAAATATCCGGTTCCTAGTCAGGAATATTGACATTGTTATATTTTATTATTTTGTTTCTTTGTGTGTTACATTTAAGTGGTGTGTCGCAGTTCTCCTCTTATATTTGATGTGCCAACCTCCAGTTTGTAGTCCGGATTTTTTTCCTCAATTGATTTACGAATTTTGAACAGCCGTACATGTACTATTACTACTATTGCCTATATAAGTCAATAAAAAATACAAGGATGAATAAAAAAGAAACAACACTGTCCAACCCCCTGTTTGTTCAAATTTCACTTAAGGACCCACCTGCACCAGGAATACAATGTTGACCTCAAAAATATGAGTCAGTTTACCAAAAAAAAAAATTCTCCTAAACTTTAAATAATTCTTGATAATGATCGAGGAAATTTCTTCTTCAAATTCAGATACACAATACATGAATGTTTAAGATCGTTACAAGTTTGCAGAATGAAAGCTATAAATTAGAAACAAGTATATATTTGACAGCGATAAACTCAATCCTTTCAACAGTGAAATTAACGAAAACAGAACCAATATATTTTTTGAATTTTCAACATGATACTAATATAACCAGAAAGATTTCGAAAAATGAGTATAAGAAATAAATAAAATTAAGACAAAATATTTTAAGTGCTTTAGTGACAATTTGTTAATCCGTTTATCTTAATTTTTATATTTCTTTGTGTTTGATTAATTCTATTGTTTAAAAGATGTTAGTCGAAATGGAAACCTCTCGACGCAAATAAGTTAATCCATTGGACACTAATCCTTTTCTGCAGAAACTATTTTTTTTATACTTTTGTATGTTATTTTGAGGTCGGTTTAGGTTAGGTCTGGTACTGTCCGGACCTAGCTAATAAAGTTTAAAGTATCCCTCTTTGAGTTATTCATGTTATTATAACACGGAAAACTCCCGTTTATAATATGTTCAAATTTCGTAAAATCCATGAAGGTTTGACATAGTTATATATCGTTAAAAATTATCAACCGCATATGCATGCTTAATTTAAATGGTCACTATGACGACAAAATGTATCATTGCTGTCTCGCTTTCGCGACTTTTTTTCACAGGATAGATAAACCAAACTTATACTTAAATTAAAAGTAGCAATTTCATTGGTCCAGATGTACATTGCGACAACTTGTGTCGCTAGCGAAATTCGAGTCAAAATCTAATTACCAGTACAAATGATGACATTAAAGAATCGAAGAATACTTAAACTATAGAGAAACCTTGACAGGGAATCAAAGCTTTTTTTGCATGAAAGAGATCCATGATCTTCTTTCTAGCAGCTGTTTGCTCGATAGAATTTTAAGGACAATTAGGCAAATCTAAAATTACTTTGATCGTTTAATTTGTATTACGATCATCGACAATGTTGACCTCATACGATTTACTTTGGTTTAAGGCAGTTGATATCAAATAGTTCGATTATACGTATTTTGGCGGGTTGATTTTTGTTGTGCCTTTCAATGTTGTTAAGCTATGTTTCTCTTATAGTTGAAGTGTTACCCTCAGGTTTAGTTTGTATCCCAAATTTATTTTCTCTTAATCAACTTATAACGTATAACTTTAAACCGCGCTTGACTACTTTTAGCTTTATTTACAACCAATTTTGAAGCATTGGCCTTATTCACAACCATCTTTCTGGATCCGCCACTGAATATTGAAATAACATCGAAGTTTTTACCATGCATTTCTGTTAAGAAATAAGTAAACATCCACTATATAGTGCAGGAGTAGATATGCAGTTGTTTTATAATAAATTTAAAGTTGAATATTTTACCCTACAAGAGAGAGACAACAGAAACCAAAGTATATTCCAACTCATTAGTAAACAACAAAATGAATACTGTACGGCAAAGAACGAAAAAAGACGAAAATAAAAACAACAGTTCACAATAAACAACATATACATTAAAGATTGACCAAACATTAGAAGTGTTCTCAGCTGCTCTAATTATAACCCGGAAAATAAGTAAAATTTTGTGATCAGCAGGAAGACGTTCGTTGCATGAATATGAATGATGACAATTTTTATGTCTGTTTGGTTTTTTCATTCATCGTTGTCAATATATATAATTTTATTCTAGAGGGATTTAGTAAGCTGTTCAACCAGGATTATTTCACAGTTTTCTACATGAGAAAATGCTAGTACTAAGTCAATGTAAGTCAAAATGTTTTCTATTCGTTAGATGTGACTGAGCTTCTGATTTTGCCATTTGATTTGGGGACTTTCCGTTTTGAATTTTTCTCGGAGTTGGTTATTTTTATTTTTTATAAGTCACTTTTCGAGGATAAAAAGATGTAACGAGTTTATGAAGGTATACAGGGTATGCACTCGAACGAGAAAACAACTTCTTTAACATATCAGCAATGTATACAGACTTTTCAAATGAGATTAACTTAATTCAAATATTATTTTCTATAATCTATATTAAACCGGTGTTATAGTTTGTTGGTCAATCTCTATAAATTACAACTGTATGTATAACGGATGGACACCGGATTCAATTAAAATTAATTTCCACCAGTGGCAACTCTTAGGATAA
Source organism: Mytilus trossulus (assembly GCF_036588685.1). Classification (NCBI taxonomy): domain Eukaryota; kingdom Metazoa; phylum Mollusca; class Bivalvia; order Mytilida; family Mytilidae; genus Mytilus; species Mytilus trossulus. Next base: position 23,827,232 of record NC_086383.1, on the reverse strand, counting down.
ATTTAAGGTTGAAGGATATAAGACCTGATCCCTTGTTTTGGGTTTTATCATTTATAATCCTCAAGTGTTATATATTTGTTCAAAACTATGTTTTATGTAGATAAAAAAAAATAGTTAGGTGTTTTTATTGTGTTGTGCCATTATTCATGTTATTTTTCAATTAGTTACACAATTTCATACGATACATGTAATACTAGATTTAAGAGCTATCATTTAATTAAAACTATGGATGTCAACGAATTCTCGAGTACTCGAGTATTGCTCGGTAGTACCGAGTATCGATTATCAAAATGATACTCGACTAATCGGTTTGTGTTATAATGTTGTTGCTTTCTAAAGGTTAAACAAAAAATATTTTAATTGAGAGCGCTTCCCGTTTAACTATCATTAAAAATTTCTCCTAAAAGAAGTACGTGTCGGATATATGAACACGAGCATTTTTCCAAGCTTACACTTTTAACTAATCTTAGTCCCTCCCTCATCTCTGTACCGTCAGAGAATATATTTCCATCAGCAAGACTGTAAGTTACTAATAAAATTAATTTTGAGTAATAATTTATCTATAGATATTGATTAATTACTTGATTAGATTATTACCAGTTTACATAATTAGTACAAATAGTAAATGAGCTATTACTTATGGTATTAAATTTTCCAACTATTTTTTAGTTATTGGTAACATTGTTGAGAATTTACGATCATAAGACAACGTTCCACAATACAGAACATGGGTATAATTTTGTTTTTCCCTTTTATTTATGTTTTACCGAGCGAGTATTCGAGTATCTCTCGGTAAATCCAACGAGTAATCGATTAGTAAATCTTCTAATTAAAACACCTCTTCACGAAATAATCAAATGCATTGACTGTTTTCTTAATTTGTCTATTTACATATATTCCAGACAGTTAATAATAGGCTGAATATAGTTATGTGTAATATATAATAACATAAAAAGATAAAACAAATAGGTTCAGTGTTAAAAGTTCACAGTAGTTGTTCTAAGAAACATCAAATAAAAACGCGAACTTAGTTTCATTTGCAACTAATAACTTGTTACTTGTTGGTTCGAAATGCAATGCACGCGGAATATGAAGGCCATCACTAGAAGATAAAATTGTTCTGCAACGCTTTCCATCAGGGGTTATGATGACAACGCTGTGTGTATGCCTACTGACAACATACACGTTTCCATTGCTGTCTACAGATATACCCTGCGGATATTGCAGACGTTTCTCATCCTTGAAAGTCCATTTTAAGTTTCCAAGGATTTCATAGCATGATACAGTATTGATGTCTCTATTTGTATAATAAATATTGTCATCATGCACCGCAACATAAGAAAATGCTGGCATTTCAAGGCAAACGATCGTCTTTTCGGAATCACTTTTCAATTGAATTTCCATTATGCCATTGTCTATCTTACAGTATACAAGGGCATTTTTATTCAGTGTTATACCAAATGGATATGCAGAAGTTTTTATAGATCTCATTATCTTTTTGCTTTTTAGGTCAATAATTTGAATAAACTTTTTAGAATTACCTCCGGTAACGGCAATGGCATTTTCTGATTCAATAAACGCAATATCACATGGTTCAAAATCTAGTGCGATTGTAAAATCGTGCAAACCGTTGTTATTCGACGCGATTATTTTGTTACCGTAATAATCAGAAAACATCATCTTTCCACTTGGTAAAAGTTTGCAACCTCTTATTAATCTAACAGAAGGTAAGTTAATTTGTATTTGTTTTGTTATTTTGAGATCATCCACGCATTTTGATGTTGAAAAAGGTACCATAATTTGAGCTTGTTTGCATTTGTTTTCACTAATAACAACTTTGCACAAATCTGACTCAACACCAACTGACCCAAAACTTTCAGTCCGACAAATATTCTGTATTTCTTTGTTAATCTCTAAAGACAGGGTTTTTAACTTCATGTCCTCGCTTTTAAGGACAGATCGAATACATTCTTCTTTATCCGAAGCCTCTTTTTCAATGTGCTTTAAAACTAAAAATGTTTGTAGTTCTGATGCATGTAGCCTTATGTTAGTTTGGTTACCTTGGAGGTCAGAAATTCCCTTTTCAATGTCTTCAATCTCACACAACAACAGCTTTATTCTCTTGCTTTCATTTTCTTCATTAGCATATAATTCTTTAATTATTTTGTCCTGTATTTTGTCTAAGTGGTCGTTGATCATTTTCCGGGTTTGGTTTATATCACGTTCAATATCTACCCTCTGATCCTGTAGACATTTTAAATTTTCTGTGCGATCGTTACGAATTCTTTGTACATTTTTCAACATTTGGACCAATATTTGCTCTATCTCTAACCACGCATTCGATGACTTGACATTTTTGACGATGTCCTCTATTGCTGTCAAATCATTACAATCATTATGAGTCTCTATAACACATCTTCTACAACACGGGCAGTCATGTTTCTTGCAGAATGTTTGATAGTGTTCTTTGTGTTTTTGACATGTTTGTGTTATCTCTAACACATTTGATGGTAGCTTCTGATATTCTGTAATGGTAATAGTGTCATGGTTCCTTGTTGATTTTGAAGCATCATGGTGCGCTCTACACTCGTCACAAAGTCCCTCGTCACATTCTGAACACCACACGACTGATGCTTTGTTGACTTTTCGGAAATCACATACACCACAAACAGTCCAATTACTCGCCATACTATAAAATAAGTAATTGAAATTTACAAATGTGAGATAAAACCAGGTGTGCAAACTTTACAGAAAAAATGAGTATATGATATAAAAAAATCATTTCATCAACATTACATATTATTATGCCTGGCTTGTCATTTATTCGATCGGCTTATGTCAAGTCGTTAATAAAAAAAAATTAAAGCCTCGGGTGCTGGAGCTACGCATTACCAAGGACAACTTCATTGCTAAAGCCTGTGGTTATTTATTGCAAAATTGATTTCTGTAGATTTTTCATGATGCATGTTGTTAAATATGTAATCAACTAGCGATTTTATACATTGTATGCTATTCATTGGCATTCATTTTAGTTAATGCATCACTTGGCTACAATGTCGTCAATGAATAGATATTCTGATATTATCATCTAAATTGACAACGTTTCAATGTCTTCGTCTCAGTACTTTTTTAAAAACCCGTATGCTTACATACGGTAAAAGAACAGGAAATTGCAAAATATATCATATTACTTTTTGAAATAATAAAATAAAGTTGCTTTCAAATTACACCTTGTTACCGAATTCTTTTTTTTTTTAAATCTCCCGATTCCGTCTCAAACTGGAAAACCATTTTTATCTACGTTCATATTTGTGGGTAATTCAAAATATCTTATTGGGCATTTCCATTATTGTCCGATTATTAGCGATTTATTTTTGTTTGAGTGGTTTCCCTTCGGCCGATACTCATTGAAAATGAAGAGCTATTGTTAAGACAAAAAGACGTAGATTATATTTTGCTAAATATTAAATTTTCTTTCAATATCATAATTTTTAGTCAAAATAAAATAAACCATTTTTTAAATTGATATATATTTCAAAAGCCGAAATGCTAGGGAAAGGGGGATTTTTTTTCATAAGTTAACATTTCAGGCTACAAAGTCCACATATGTTTTGTAAAAAGAAGACAACTTTGTGCTTTTTCCGACATACAAACTTTTAGAAATCTTAAGTTGCAGTCTACGATCTATAATGCCCAATAACCAAAATAAGTTAATATGTATATATAATAGATTCGGAGACGAAGTAGTAATCGAGATCATAGGTGGATGCCAAAGTGATTAAAAACAATTAAAATGTTATGATGTTTGCAAAACAGATTTATCAACACAAATAATGCATAGATCTGCAGTCATTACTTCCTTATTTATGTTATTTATAGCTCAAATTACTTTTACGGTTGGCCGCACAAATTATTATTTTTCATTTATAAGCTCTTCGTTTTTGTTTTTTTTTAATTAGTAACCTTTGAAGTAAAAATATGTTGGCTTATATCATCACTTAATGGACAATAATTATCGAAAAACGCATTTTGAAGAGAAATTAGGACCGCTCATTTGATTGCTTAACCTAAGTACGTAACTCGGCTAATGTACTGCAAGTAAAAAAAGGTAAAACCCGACAATTCAAGAAGCAAGCGATATTTACACACAGATATTAAAGTGTTGAGTTGCGTTGTTTCATATTTTGGAAATTAATTTTAAATAACGAATATATCTCACCCTCATGCAAGGTCCGATTTCCTTGCACTTTTTGTATGTTTTTAGCTTTTGATTTGTTTAATCAGATTTTGAACTTTCAAATATCTAGCCTCGTTTATCACTGAACAGACATTCATGATCAAAATGCGCATATGTACAGCGCACCTAGTACTGTTGATGCTATTATAAGTCAAATGCCAAAAAAAGTGTATTTTGTAAAAATAATTATTAAGTAGTAGATTATCTAGTATGTGAAATATGTAGTTATATAACCCGATAAAAACCGCATTAAAATTGTAGGATTAATATGAAGACTTGTGTAGCAACTCTATATCTCAATTATAAATATTATCCGATAGTTTCAAATAAACAAATTATTTGTGTATAAAGTATCTACAGTTAAGGATTATGTACCCTTGTGTTGCTTCAATGCTAAACATAGGGAAATTTTATAAAAAATCCAAAGCCTTTATCCTTGTTCTATCATATTTGGCAATTGGATGACCGATAGACAATGATAGATATAGGATTTTCGCATGCAGTGCTAGCATTGATTTCCTTAAAACAAGTTTATAAATGTAGTTATTGGTTAGAACAAATAAAAATATGGACCACATCAAGTGCACCTTTTAAGGTGAGCTCGACTTTAGTGATTTAGCACAAGGTATTTTGGAATTCACAGGTTGCTTAGAACTTTTTGCAAAAAATAAACAGTAGCACATCATACAAAAGCAAGTGAGTAATCTATTTTTCAAATTTTTATCCAAAAATCTCTGTATTAAAGGCTGTGGAAGTTCTATAAAAATCTTGATTTATTTGCCACAAAGTACTCTTTTTCTTTTAAGGTTCATGTGGACCTTATGGCTAAAATGACCGTATTTTCACCTCAAAATTTACTCTGAGTACAGACAAAACTGTGCATCTGTAAAAAATTTCAGGCATACCATGCCCTAGATAAATGAATTTTAAATATGTTTTATGCTTTAGAAAATACAAACTTACCCGGATTTTGCCGTGCACTTTTTTTCATTTCTCCAGAACGTAAGAAAACGACAAAATAAACTAAGTTGGGAAACAGGTTTGAAACTTCCCCTCAGGTAAAAATTAAAGTTTAATTGACATGGACATTAGATGAGTGGACCATATCAAGGTAAACTCAACTGTTTGTTAATTTTATCATCTTCTACAGAGACGAAAAAAAGTGTACGGCAAAATCCAGTTAAGTTGTGAATTTTCTAAATCATACAATGCATTTGAATTCTATTTATCTAGGGCATGCTATGCCTTAAAACTTTTCCAGATGCACATAATTTGCCTGTACTCAGAAAAAACTTTGATGTGAAAATACGGCCATTTTATCCATAGGGTCCACACGAACCTTAAATGCAATGCAACAGTAAATAATAATGCTTTGCATCAAGTTTCCCCTTGGAATATGTACTAAATGGCCTATCTCTATTATTCATTATATCTGTTGTTTTGATACAATTGATGTTTGAAAAATTCGTACAAAAATGTCTACAGAAGGGTAATGCAAAGCATTATTGTTTACTGTTTCATTGCATTTAACAGAAAAAGAGGACTTTGTGGAAAATAAATCAAGATTTTTATAGAAAATACACAGCCTTTAATACAGTGATTTTTGTTATAAAATTTGAAACATAAATTACTCACTTGATTTTCTATGATGTGCTAGTGTTTATATTTTACAAAAAGTTCTCAGCAACCTGTAAATTCCAAAACACCTCGTGCTGAGTCACTAAAGTCGAGCGCACCCTAAAAGGTGTACTTGATTTGGGTCATATTCATATTTGTTTTAACCAATAACTACATTTATAAACTTGTTTTAAAGAAATCAATGCTAGCACTGCATGCAATAATCCTATATCTATCAGTCATCAAATTGCCAAATATGAGAGTACAAGGATAAAGGCTGTGGATTTTCTATAAAAATCTTGATTTATTTGCCACAAAGTCCCCTTTTTCTATTAAATGCAATGGAACAGAAAAAAATAATGCTTTGCATCAAGTTTCCCCTTGGAATATGTACAAGATGGCCTATCTCTATTATTCATTATATCTTTAGTTCTGATACAATTGAAGTTTAGAGGTTCGTACGAAAATGGCTACAGAACGGTACATAAACCTTAAATTAGCTATAAAAAAAGTTCGATTCGAATAGGTTCACGCATTGATTGTTTATTCTGTTGGCTTTCTTGTCTGAAAATGCACACAATCATCGTATTTTGATTTACAAGTCAACACTGTATAAAGAGATTTCTTTATATAAGAAGGTAAAATTTTCGAAACAAGTCCATCTAAGAAGAAAATTCTGGCCATTTTTTTAATTTTATTATAAAGTATAAATCCGATGCCATGCATTGTTTTGCAAGCTACACATTGTGTGTGTCTTAAATGAAAATAGTCTTAATAAGATGTTAACATTCCAACTTGATTAAAAAACGAAAGCAGTAAGTACTTTAGATTCGGTATTTTTGTTGTACGACCGATCTGTCTATTTTAATACATAAAGGAGGGTCGAAAGATACCAGAGGGACAGTCAAACCTATATCGGAAATAAACACTAGGGCTAAAAATGAAAAGACAAACAGACAATAATAGCACAAAAGACACAACATAGAAAACTATATATTAAGCAATTCGAACCCCACCAAACCTGGAGTAAATGATGATATCAGGTGCTCAAGAAGGATAAGCAGATCCTGTTCCTCATGTGGTACCCGTCGTGTTGCTCATGTTAAAAAAAAACGGTAAGAAGACTAATTCGGTAGGTCACATTCTTAGTGAAAAGGGAAGTGGATTGTAGTTACGACAAAAGGAACATATGTGTAATAATCTGTGATCATTATAAGGCTTGGTATCTCTATCTTCAGAAAACTAACTTGGTGTAACATAAGTTCATAGAGTTGCCCTTTCATATCAACGTGTTTTTCATATGTATAAAATTAATAAGTTTATAATGTTTAAGAGTTTATATATCAGTCTTTTGAAATGGCAATTTTGCAAAATAAGGGCTTGTGGGTGACCAATTGATTCTTTCTGAAGTGAAATAGATACTTATAGATAATTGGTAAATATCATATTAACTTGTTATAGTACAGAATAGCTATAGAACAGGGCAGGAATAACCACCAATTGGTGGATTTTACCTCAATTGACGTATACCCCCACCTAATGAGGTATATTGGTATAGACAAATTGATGTCTAATGCATTTTTTTGTAATTAAATGCTAGTGTGAGATAGGAGCATGATTGTGCAACCTGCCACCTATTTCATGACCCTTATTGAGTCCTCTGAAAGTTTCAGTTATGTCAAAGCCTGCGGCATTGATTGAGAAGAATGCATGTGTACAACAATTCTTTTGTTGAAACATTTTCTATTGACCATGTTTTACTTTTGATAATGAAATTAAAGTATTAACAAAGAGCTCCATTCACCTGTGGAGTTGTACTCATGATCACATGACTGCAGACAGTAATGATGTCCACTGACAGGTGATTACAGGTAAATTTGACAATCAAGATTTGACAAGATGACAATAGGTTCAAATATAATTATTGATTAAATGCAATATGTTATGTTACAATACTAAACTAGGAATGTTCGACAAGTTTTCATACCATAAAATTGTTTAAGAAGACAATGCTCCATTTTGGTGGAATAATTTGTTTTAAAAAAAACAAGATTTATACACCAATTGGTCTATACCATTATATGTCAATTAGTAGATTGTACGTCGATTGAGGTATAATCCACCAATTGGTGGTTATTCCTGACCTGTGGAAAATCTAGATCTTTGAACACATACGAGTTAAAGTCATAAGAAACGAGTGACCGGTGAAAAATAATGATCTTCCAATTCTTGAACCAATGCGTACAAACAACGTAAACTTAGTCTTCTGTGCACGAATTTATCATTTTTTTCGTGTAAATATCGTATAATCGTCATTTTTTTTTCAATCGGCCAGTGTTGTTGTGAAAATATGGCAGGTAATTAAAGTTCGTGTTTTGAAGCCGAGTTTAACGATTGTCACCTGTTTGTCAACAATCGACAAAAAATCAACAAAAAAGCACGGAAATTGAGCACGTGTTTAACATGTAAATTCAGATACAGAGATGGGTCCAATTACTTTCAAAGTAATTGATTAAATTACAATTACTTTGTCATTTGTACGATTAAATTAAATTCATGATTACATCATTTCTGAACGTATCTGATTTAATTAATGATTACATTGGCAAAGTAATCATGATTACATCTGGTTACAATGAATTAAAATATATATATATATTTTGAATAACGTTTAATATTACTTTAGTATTTTTTAGAAACGATTTATATAGATATATATATATCAAAATGATAACTTCCAACTTCATCTATTTAATTACCCACAAAAGTTAAGTACAGAAATACATGAACATTATTTCACCCATTACACTTTGACTTTATTATCATTGATCTCTGAATAATTTTGACTTCAATTGAATATGACTTAAAGCCTTTATAAAGAGTTTGCTGTTAATCTTCTGACCTCTGCCAGACTTTATATGTATGTCAAGGTGCAGTTTTTGGAAGTTAATATATGGATGAAATAAAGTTACCAGATAAAAAATATGTAAAAATTTAAAAGAATTGTTGAAACAAAATATAAGTACTATAAGTTGATGCATTTTACATGTCCAGTCTAAGTACATACGAAAATTTGCTTATTTTAAACAAGATATTTGTCCAACTTTTAATTTAGTTTGTGCTAATTAGCATGATTAGAGTAATTTCCACATGTCTGAGTAATCTTTATCATATATTGTCCTACAGCTATACCTAATCAGAAATTGGAATCAAAACAAATCTTAATTGGTGTCCTACCTGTCAATTCAAAGTTAACAATAATCACATTATTAACAAAAGATTATAATTCAGGGTTACAGAAAATATAATTTTGCCTAAACTTAACAGTTTTTTTAATAAATATATATATGTACATCTGTTATAAATTGTGAATATATGTACAATAATTTTTACTAAGGCCTTCTTAGGCTAATGATGACTTTTAATATTGTAACAGTTTATTTTTTACTGAAGACTACAAATCAATTAACATGCTTGATAAAGTAAACCAAACTATCTTAACTTGTTAAATATCTATTAAATAAAAATAACAAAAAGGTTCATTTATTGACCATAAACACAGCTCAAGATTGTTTGCATTGTAATCAGAATGTAATCAAAATGTAATCAGGATTACAGGGCATTTTGAAAAGTAATTGATTAAATTAAACTACATGTAATCAGATTTTTGGCTGATTAATGATTACAATGATTACTTGAAAAAATGTAATCAATTACAGCTGATTAACGATTACAACTACCCCAAGTCTGTTCAGATAATAGTTTATTTTAAGGACATCCATGCGTATTGTGGTCACCGGATTTTTACGAGATGGGTCACACTGAGGTCACTTTGCATACGGGAAATATGTCGGGGGAATTGCTTCCTGGAAGGAATTAAGCAATTCAAATAAAGTAAACTTCTTCTAAATATGAATAAATCAAAGAATTTTCTTTACAAAAAAGTATATGTACATAAGTTATATAATGATAACTGTCCATTGAGTTATAAAAAAAACATATGCATTAATTTTTTTTTGATTTGAGGTTTTATTACTTTAATTGGGTGTGTAATGTTCGTGGCATTCCGTTTCGTGTAAAACTTATACATGTTATAATACACACTAGTATGATAAAGAAACTATGGAAACGACAGTCACATTAAGAGTAGAATGATTTAAAATGTATTATATATTGATAATCGTACCTTACGAATCGTGAAATGGTCGTCAAATGGTTTCAAAAGGAAACCGTCGCCACATCAAGGAAGGTAAATATGGTCACATGATAACAACTTCCTGTAAACAATTAAGTTATATTGGCGCGGGTATTTCAAACAACAGTTTATTGAGATAACAAAATCAAGTTATATGACAATTGCGTGGATCAGGAGACAAAAGACGGCATTTATATATTATGTGAGTGCATGTAAATAAAGTAATATAAATGAATGATGACCTGTCTGATTGTATTCAAAAGTATATATTATTTTATTTAGGTTGTTGAATATGTTTTCAATACAGATAATTATGAGATAAAAAATAAAAATGCATGTTAGCTGTAATTTCATAAAGGGTACCAGTTCAGATTCTACAATATGAGGGAATAGAATGACTTTAACTGTTTGTACTTAATGTTAGATTGAAGATTTTACAGTACCACACAAATTAAATAATCAAAATAAAATATAAGATTTTCGCTACTAAAATACGTAGAAGAGAGTAAAATAATACTGAAGTCCAAATGAAAATTCAAATCGAAAAGTCTCTATTCAAATGTTGAAATCAAAACATCAAATACATCAAATGATTAGAAATCAACTGCAGGCATTTCCTTATATAGATCGCTATGATTAATTGCGTTGTCAGTCTAGATTGGCTCAGTTTCAACCAACATAAAAACAATACAATTTAACGAATCAAAAGAAGGGTTTCCAAACTAGTTTACAATACATTCATAACAGATTTGATATACGTTTTGCCCTATAAGGCACAACTTTTTGGAACTTTTTGGTCCTCAATGCTCTTCAGCTTTGTATTTGTTTTGGCTTTCGATCTTTTTCATCTGCGCGTCACTGGCTAGTATCGTGTAGACGAAACACACGTCTGGTGTATTAAATTATAAAACGAGTACCTTTTGATAGCTATTATTCGTGTGTTTCTCTGTCATATGTGTTCTCCCATCTATTTGTATTCAGGTCCTGTCAAGTAATGATGTCATTTCAATGTTATATTTAACATTGCTATAAAAGCAGGTTCAACCCACAATTTTTTTCTTAAAATGTCCGGTTCCAAGTCAGGAATATTGCCAGTGTTATATTTTATTATTTCGTTTCTGTGTGTGTTACATTTAAGTGGTGTGTCGCAGTTCTCCTCTTATATTTGATGTGCTTCCCTCAGTTTTAGTTTATATCCCGATTTTTTTCCTCAATTGATTTGTGAATTTTGAACAGCGGTATACTACTATTGCATATATAAGTCAATAAAAATACAAGGGTGAATAAAAAAGAAACAACACTGTCAAACCCCTGTTTGTTCAAATTTCCCTTAAGGATCCACCTGCACCAGGAATACAATATTGACCTCGAAAAATATGAGTCAGTTTACAAAACAAAACAAGAACAATCTTTCAAAAAGATATCCAACGTACTTGAATTTGAGTATATGTTTAAAACTATCATTATGATAACCATCAGAAGAACAATGACTTAAGGTCCTCGTATCTTTCTGTTTACATTCACCAAAACCCCGCGGAAATCTCACATGCGTAGGTGCGTTTTAAAGTCATGTACGTTCGTACAACAAAGTTTACATTAAAAAAATCATATAATTGTCCCGAATAAACAGCTGTTAGTGATGCAGAGAGCTCTAAGAAAAACAAATATTTTCATAAAAATTTAAATCTTTGTAAGATCTAATTCAAATAGTTATAGTTTTTCTACTTGCTTTCCATCACGATATAATTACCGAGACGTTTTTTCAAACACAACCAAATCACCCACCATGACAGCATTTTGTCCAATCACAGAAAAGTTTTTCGAGCATCCGTATTCTGTTGCCATAGTTAAGCGTCCTTAAGTTAAAAGGGCACAAACTGAAACTATACCGACTACGTCGGAAAAATATTTTCTAAAATTCATTTTTTTCTTCGAACGCTCTCTTGATAATGATCGAGGGAATTTCTTCTTCAAATTTCGATACACAATACATGAATGTTTAAAATCGTTACAAGTTTCTAAAATGAAAGCTAAAAATTAGCAGCAAGTATATATTTGACAACTATAAACTCAATCCTTTCAACAGTGAAAGTAACAAAAACAGAACCAATATTTTTTTTTAATTTTCAACTTGTTAATCCGTTTATCTTACTTTTTTTATATTTCTTTGTGTTTGATTAATTCTATGGTTTAAAAGAATTTTATCGAAATGGAAACCCCTTGACGCTAAGAAGTTAATCCATTGGACACTGATCATTTTCTGTAGAAACTATTTTTTATATACTTTTGTATGTATTTTGAGGTCGGTTTAAGGTTAGGTTTGGTACTGTCCGGACCTTGCTAATAAAGTTTATTAAAGTATCGGTAATCCGTCTTTGAGTTATTATAACACAGAAAACTCCCGTTTATAATATGTTCAAATTCCGTAAAATCCATGAAGGTTTGACAGAGTTATTATATATCGATAAAAAATATCAATCGCATATGCATGCTTAATTTAAATGGTCACTACGACGTCACAATGTATGATTGCTGTCTCGCTTTCGCGACTTTTTTCACAGGAGAGACAAACCAAACTTATACTAAAAATTAAAATTTGCAATTTCATTGGTCCAGATGTACATTGCAACAACTTGTGTTGCTAGCGAAATTCGAGTCAAAATCTAAAAACCAGTACAAATGATGAAATTAAAGAACCGAAGAGTACTTAAACTATAGCCAAACCTTGACAGGGATTCAAAGTTTTTTTATGCATGAAAGAGATCCATGATCTTCTTTTGAGCAGCTGTTTGCTATGTAGAATTTTAAGGAATATTAGGCAATCCTAAAAATACTATTATACAATTATTGACTTTTGATGAGGTGGATACAATGATTTATCAACCCCAGAGATGTGATATTCACCAAGGTCAACGGTCGAGGTGAATATCGCATCTCTGGGGTTGATAAATCATTGTATCCACCTCATCAAAAGTCAACAATTGCTTTATTATATGTCTCTTTAGTTCTCAGTGTCATTTTAATATTTTTAGATTGTGAAATATATCCTTGGTTAGATGGTATTTTGCCTAGACTGTTTTTATTTTATGCTTGGGATTTGATTTTTAGGCATATTTAAGTCTGCATAATTAAAACTAGAAGCAAATTGTAGCATTTCAATTTTTAAAGAACAAAACATTAAATGTTTATCAATCATGACAGTATTGAATACAACAGAATAAAAAACTAGATGGCAAATTCTCGAAATCTTCAGGTAGATTTTTCTCTCGTAAATAAGATTTAAATGTCCTCACGCTAGAATCTGTTGATCGGCGAGTATTTTTCTATCAAAATATTCTTAGTTTCCTCATTATTTAACGATGAAAAGCGTTTTTCAGTAGCTACTTCTGCTGCTCCAGCCATACTTTGTTGCCAGAAACATGTAACTGTCGTCTGTGAGATCGAAACGATTTTATGTCGAGAGCGCTGGTTGGTTGATATTTATTCGGTCGTTCAATTAACAAACCATTTTATTTATACATCCCTTAAATAGCTAACAAGAATTCCCCGTTTCTATATTTAGGTACACGGACGCTGTTCCAAATCTTATATTAACCTCTCGTGATTTTTGCCGCGGTGAATATAATGTTTTATCAAAGAGGATTTTCTATGCTTTTAGCCAATGAGAAAACAGAAAATTTATAGTCATATAATAAGATCGTTTAATTTGTTTTACGATCATCGATAATGTTGACCTCATACGATTTACTTTCGAATATGGAAGTTGATATTAAATAGTTCGTTTTAACGTATGTTGGCAGGTTGGGTTTTTTTTTTTTGTTGTGCCTTTCAGTGTTGTTAAGCTATGTTTCTCTTATAGTTGAAGTGTTACCCTCAGGTTTAGTTTGTATCCTAGATTTATTTTCTCTTTATCAATTTATGACTTTTAAATTTAATACTTTTAACTTTATTTACAACCATTTTTTAAGCCTCGGCCTTATTCACAACCATCTTGAGCACTGTCCAAAGGTATCTACACACGGTTTAGATTGCATGCTGTAGAGCATAAATCTTTACAAATGATATTAGCACCGGACCAGCTAAAGCTTATACCAGCTATGATATACAATATTTCTATAGAACATATTTAATGTGGCATTAGAGCACCCTAATAGTGAGATGCAGGCATCAAAAATAAAGAAGCATTTAAAGCAATCCAGTATGTACGTGTACACATAGAAAATGACATAAAAGGAGATTAATCTTTGCTGCACAACAATAATATTGTTCAAATGATTTTAACAACTTAGATCTATGGTTATTGATCGATCCAAAATATTTGTTTTGTGGCTTAACGTTTTTTCACAATAGTAATGCTACTCTTTATTTTGATACACTTCATGGATACGAAAAAGTGAAATTGTATTAAGAGCATCAATGTTTTTAGTTACAACATTATGAGAGGAGCGAAAGATACCAGAGGGACATTCAAACACATAGATCGGGAAAAAATGACGCCATGGCTCAAAGATACAAAAACAAAACAGACAAATTATAGTAGACAAAACACAACAAACAAAACTAAAGACTAAGCAACACTAACCCCACCAAATCTGGGGATTTTAAAAATTGTTCCCATTTGCAATTTTTATTTTTATTCTAATTTTTAAACTGGACACAGACCCTATCTGCGTAATAATAAGAATTTGACATTTATTGGGCAGACATTGCTTATTTCCACATTTACACAAATATTATTTATTGATCCAATGGACTACTTGCAGAGTAAATTTATATTATTTTTATCTGTACAGTTTTGTCATGCATATAAAGGATATGTAAATAAATAAACTCATCATACATACCAGGATTGAATTTTGTATATAAGCCAGACGCGCGTTTCGTCTACAAAAGATATTTTGTTCATGGACCCAAATTGACGCAGAAGTGGCATTGTGCAAAAAAGTTTTGTTGCAAATGATTTCATTTTTGGCACAAAAAGATATCAGCCGACGGAACTACGACTCTGTCATTTATTGTATATTAATGTTTCTCTAATTCTATGGAAATTTATCCCTTTTCGAACCCATTGTATATAAAAATTTAATCAACGTGTGGTTGCTGGTGATCTCAGAAGATCATTGGATGATTTTAAGGGTCATGACCTTTTTGGCTGACTGGATGAACCAAAATATGATAACAGGTGTTAATGAAATTGACAACTTCGTGCAATGTGAAAGGCACTCGAAGGGGATTTTCGCTAAACAAAAAAAGAAAATGTCTTTTTAATCATTAGAGAAACAGATTCTTACATAGTTACTCGTGGATTATCGGAGGCGGCTCGAACTTTAAAATTGATAATTTAACTATCTCGATTGGATAAATCAGATAATCCACTGGTATCAATGTAAGAATCTATATTTCTCTAATTCTATGGAAATTTATCCCTTTTCGAACCCATTGTATATAAAAATTTAATCAACGTGTGGTTGCTGGTGATCTCAGAAGATCATTGGATGATTTTAAGGGTCATGACCTTTTTGGCTGACTGGATGAACCAAAATATGATAACAGGTGTTAATGAAATTGACAACTTCGTGCAATGTGAAAGGCACTCGAATGGGATTTTCGCTAAACAAAAAAAAGAAAATGTCTTTTTAATCATTAGAGAAACAGATTCTTACATAGTTACTCGTGGATTATCGGATTTATCCAATCTCGATAGTTAAATTATTAATTTTAAAGTACTCGCCGAGGCGGCTCGAACTTTAAAATTGATAATTTAACTATCTCGATTGGATAAATCCGATAATCCACTGGTATCAATGTAAGAATCTATATATAACAGATCATCCGTAACCGTCCCGTCACTGTATTGGTATAAATAAATGTATGATAATATTTCATCTTAGATAATAGACCACTTTCGAGTTCATCCGTCACCGGAAAAAAACTCGTCAATTATACGCACCTTTATGACGTCATTTACCAGATAGAAGGGGTCGCCTGTATTCCTGCACTATCCACGTTTATCAAGCGTCTTAGTGGTCGTCATTGTGTAGGATAAACTAGAAATAATGGTTGTTCTGTAGGTACTTATTGACAATTCCCTAATGACAGCAGTGCTGGTTGTCAATTTTGAGAATTCAATTTGCCGAATAATTCGTACAACATAGAATTATAGCTTTCCAACAACTCGCTCAACATTGGAATGGAAGTGACCACGCCCCTAAACGCACAAATGACGGTGATAAAGGCGCGTATAATTGACGAGTTTTTTCCGGTGACGGATGAACTCGAAAGTAGTCTATTAAATCAAGAGAATATATTGCAATAACAATAATAAGGTAAAAATAACATTGAAGGAAATTAGTTTGGCCTTATAATGAACTGTTTCCGCAATCTTGCAGTCGACAGTTTCGAACTTTTGATTAGATAGAATCGTATGTTTTAATAAAACTTGAATAAGACTTGGGTTTATTGTAAAACAAGCCACTGGTCTACGAACCCCTTTAATGAGTAGTTACAATGATTCCTTCAGGAGACATATAATTTAACGTCCCCACTATGACCGACGTGACTGCATACTACTGCATCCCGCACAGCTAGACAAACAGATGTCCAACTATGTTAGGGTTTAAACTGCCAGTTGGAGAACCGCCTGAGTGGTCATATTTCTAATACTGAGCCAGGATTAGGGTCCCTTGTTTGTTGAAGTAAATGACTAAACTTAATGTAGATACACTTGTTAATAAACACGATCAACGGGAGACAAATCAACTTTTTTATGAGAACGTGTTTGTCAGTTTAAGAAGGTAATGGAAAAGGATATTATTAAATACGGAATACGCATAATCTGTTTGATAGAGCTCGATAATTACACCAAAAAGTGCAATAACTAGAGGTGTTGTCATCTTTCCATGAATTTCTTTCAAGCCAGAGCAAGTTTTCGATATTTTTGTTATTTCACTTTTTCAGCACAAAGTGAGGTATTGTCCAACTGAAGGTTGTTTTACACCTCAATAAAATAACAAAAAGAATCATACAATTCTAAATTATAAGAAAAATGAATATAAAAGATATAAAAATCGTTAACTGGATAACGGTTTTAAACAAAGACAATCTTATACGAAAATGCGTCCGTGATTGATTGTACGTTTTGACCAGTGTGGTGCGGAACACAATTGAATGCACCATTAATTCATGAAATACAACAACTGATCAGTCAATCTGATTGAAATACAGATTCCGTGTTCACACGTCACATACAGTGATCTGACAACCCTTCCGAATCTACGTTTTGTATTAAAGACATCCAGGTCTTGACTTCCGGTTTGCCGCAATGTCTTGAATAGAGTGGAGACTCAAATTTCATTTGCTGATATAAAATTACCAGATCAGAAAAAAAACTAAGTGTTGCCAGGTCCTTAAAGATATATGTATTGCGTGGACACAGGAATTTTAATTAGTATGAAGATCAGTGTAAGTTTGAGGAGGGTTTTTTTTTTTGCACAAGTACATGCTTTTTTTACTCATTGTAAGAGCTCTTCTTGTTTCGGTTGCCTGATCTTAAATAATAGGATGTCAAAAATAGCACAATTGGTAATATTCAAATATTAAGTCAGTGTAATGATAACAAAATGCACTCTATAAGTATAAATGTTAAGCGATACGACTGAAAACAAAGGATTTTAACTTTTCCAATAAACGATCTATAATTTTATTTTTTTTAAAAGTATAAAATTCCCAATAGCAGCACGTACTATGTTGTAATACAACCTCGTCTTCAAAATTATCTGGATATACGATTTCTATAATCATACAAAAAATACATCCCTCGTATGGCTTTTTCTTAATGTTTTTAACAGCTCAAATATATTTATTCTTCTTATTAGCTTGTTTTTGTGGGCATAGACAAGCCTTTAAGGAATGCAATACATTCTTTATTAATTGTCTGTATCTATTACGGATGTTGACACAGCTTAAAATGTATTGTCAGGTTCTTGATAAATTTAAGCATTCATTCGTTTTATTTATCTATGTATTGGGCATTTTTTTTAATGTTGAAACTTTATTTTGAATGGATCTGAGAATGAAATTTTGGTATGTGTCAAAGAGACAACAACCCGACCACAACGCAGAAACCCCTTCAATAGATATTTAAAAAG
The DNA here is from genome assembly GCF_036588685.1 of Mytilus trossulus. Taxonomy (NCBI): domain Eukaryota; kingdom Metazoa; phylum Mollusca; class Bivalvia; order Mytilida; family Mytilidae; genus Mytilus; species Mytilus trossulus. Next base: position 23,809,036 of record NC_086383.1, on the reverse strand, counting down.
AAGGAGGAGAAAAAACGAGGCCACCATAAAACCGTCAACTCGTGAAAACAGAAAGCACCATGCCTTAAAGAACGGTAAAAATAAACCACCAAACAATACACGTACAATCTACACTATAATAATAAGAAATGAGAACCTATTAAAAAGAGGTTTCTCGGAATAGGTAAAAATGTCTTACTCCACGCGGGGACCCTGTTCGTTGTATCCGTTATGTCATTATCGAGAAAAGAAGAACAGTGTATCGTCGCTGGGCTTCTAAAATGTCGTATATGACTTTTTTGGCTAAAAATACTTTTTGATCGGGTGATTCAGCTACTCTCCTTCTATCCTGAGATGAGGTACGGAATCGACCGAGTTATGACGAATGGTAGACCACATCCGGGTCATCTGTCACACTTACGTTCCAATGCATACAACTAAGGTTGCAGTTCCTTTATAGACAAACATTACAATATTTTGCTGTTTTGGTTGTTCTGTGTAGATTTTATTATATTAATGTTCCAAATTGTTTTCTGTCTTAAATTTCAACTTTTATTTGATATGACGTCACCTGATAAATGTTGTACATACCATTATACAAATCATGTTATGTAAATGTACTGTCATCACGCAACATGTGTAGTTTTTTTATATATATCAAGCAGCCCGCTACAAATGTATACAAGCGATTTGCTAAAGTATGTCTCGCGTCAGAATATTTAAATTTTGTTTTGATCACTTCTTGATACCAGACATAAATAAAAGTCGTGTCTCAAATGTGGCAACAGTGTCGTATTTGTTATGTCGCCATCACGCATGATGAAGGTGATACATGTACTAGTACCAGAATCGCGCGCCGTGTACACTTGTTAGGTTGGTCGTATTATGATTTATAAAGATGGTACTCAGAAAGCTTGTCATGCTTTTAGTGTTTAGATATAGGAAGATGTGGTATAAGTGCCAATGAGACAACTATCCATCCAAGTCACAATATAAAGAGTAAGTCATTATAGGTCAAGTACGGTCTTCAACACGCAGCCTTGCGGCTTACACCGAACAGCAAGCTCTAAAAGGCGGTCGCCCCAAAAAATGACTTCAAACGGGAAACCCAACGGTATAAAATATATATAATATAAAACGAGAAATCTGACCAGTTAAGCCTTTTACAACGGATGTTTATAGTTCTTTCTTACTGTTACACCACTGTCCCATGATAGGGGTAGAGTGAGGATCCCACTCACATTATGCTTAAACCACCCACATTCTGTATGTATGTGCCGTCCCAAATCAGGCTCCTGTAATTCAGTGGTTGTGCTTTATTGCCATGCTATATATTTTGTTTTCGTTCATTGTGTGTACATTATTGATGTCGTTAGTTTTCTTGTTTGTACTGTTTTAAAACTTTTCATTTCGGGGCCTATTGAAGCTGGCTGTGCAGTATGGGCTTTGAACATTATGGAAGGTTGTACGCTGACCTAGTGTCATTTTGGTCTCTTGTGAAGAGTTGTCTTATTGGCAATCATTCCGAATCTCTTTTTACTATTCAGTTTAAGGTCTTCAGTACGTTTGAAATAATGCTACTTTCGTATTGTAACTATTCTGACTTTGATGCTACATGTTGGTGAGCGAATTGTTTGTATGCCGCATTGAACATCGAGATATCACACATTCTAGTCAAAATCCGTGTTGTCTTTTCTTAAAGTAGAATTATTTGAAATCATTCACCCACATTACTAAGTCAACGACCACTTTTACAAAAATAGCAGTAGTACCAAGATTTACTTTTAGTGAGAGAGAAAAGAAAAAAGGAGACTTCACTCAATTACAAAATATTACTTTTACCTCCCATGGGTGAGGATTAAACTTGGATTGAAATGTTATCTGTCTACTGCTAGTAGTATCAGACATTCTATTAAAAGGTCATAGTCGGTGATAAATAAATATCCATAATAAATCTATGACTTACATGTACTTTAAAACTTGCTACCCTTGCTTACTTTCTTAGAACAATTGCCATGGCATCAAAATACATACATACATCAAGTAAAACCTGTTATGCAAATTTTAAAAATGTATGTTCCTTTTTTAAAAGTTGATTGATGAAATGTATAACACCAATGATTATGGTGGAAACAGTTATATAAGAAGTTAACATATTTTCTATGAACCTTATTTTATTGTAGGCTAGCGATATCTCGTGATGTCATATATGTCCTTCCAGGAATAACAACAAAAAAGCATTCAGAATTGCATCATGCAAAACTACAGTTCGGAAGGAGTCGTTCTATCCTAGAACAATATGAGAGTGGAACACCTTGCCCAACTGTAAGGTCTATGCCCCGAGTCCTGAATCTTTCAAGGCTCAGCTCCGTCAGTAATTAAATTGACATGTTTTTATTTGCACTTGTATATAAAATTCATCTAGTGTTTGTTTTTGTTAAATTTAAAAGTTTTATACATGCGCGCACTCCATAAATGTGGCAGAATAGTCAACCAGTTGACGGTGGCCGCTTACTGGAAGAAGATGTGCTATAGAACCGTTTATATCTTTGTAAAGCTGACATATTAGACGTCGCGCAAGATACTGACTGGTGACAATTTGAAGGTGATTCGAGAAAAATCGGCGAAAAGGCTAACTGTCCGTTTAGGACGCAACAATTTGCAGAATCGCTAAATAATTTTCGTTACCCAATCTAATGGCAACAAAATATCTGTTTTTCATGATATTTTTTTCACGAATAGGTTTCGATTTGAAGCGCGAAATTTTATGAAATAGGCAATTTTGCCGTGTAATGCGTAACATTGAACATTGAGATCTCCAAACATTTTTGAGAATGAAATATGGATTGAGTAGCCAAAGGTAGTTCTCATTTGGAAGGAATTAAGAACCATATGTAAAGTTTTGAATTACATAATTTTACTTACATATATGACGTCATACATGTAGAAAAATGACGTCATAGCAACTTTTTGATCTTGTAATGGTGACAAATAATCTAGACTCCAACTGCAAACTTTGAAGATCAAATTCATATACTGAAGGTAATTTTAAAAGGATATCGTTTATATTTATAATATATAAATTACAAACATTTCTGTTTAAATTGGTACCAAACTTTTTGAGTTTACTTGTTTTAAAAAAAAACTATTGAAAAAATTTATAATCAGAAAAAATGTCCCGTATCATCTGAAATCCAAACAAATATTCCATTTTGACGATTTCGGGATCTACGATGTATCGCGATTAAATCAGAAGAAAAATACTGATACAGATTTCAAAAATTACAACAAATACTGAACATGATAATATAAATACTGGCTGTTTTTATATTTTATCCTTTTCGCAAATAAAGAAAAGAAAAATCAGAAAAAATGTCCAATGAGACAAAAAACGTCGAAAAATAATGAAACGTCATATTTCACACAGAGTCAATACGCAAAAGAAATTATAAGAAGAACTTGTAAAGAATCGATCTTCAAACATGAAACGATATGGGCATGTTTTTGCCTTAGGGAGCTTCCATTTGATTTTTAAGGGGGGGGGGGGTTAGAATGAAATTTGAAAAAGAGGGAGGACAGGGGTTTTGAGTGTAAAAAAAGGCAGACAGGAGTTTCGAGTAAAAAAATAATGAATAAGAATGGAAACGGGGAATATGTCAAAGAGATAACAACCCGACCAAAACGTAGAAAACAGCTCAAGGCCACCAATGGGTCTTCAACATGCGAGAAATCCCGCACCCAGAGGAGGTCTTGAGTAGGCCCCGAAATCCTAATGTATACTAGATCAAGAAAATGGACGCCACTCTTCACTTCGAAACACAGAGATGAACTAAAAGTAAAAAAATATAAAAGACTAACAAAAGCTATAGGTACCTGACTTAGGACAGGCGCGAACTGCGGTGGGGTTAAAAGGGCAGGATGAGCAATTTTTGGCAAACAAACCCAGGATAAACTTGTAAAAAAAGGCAGGACCAAATATAGTGAAAATAAAAAGGCAGGACCGAGATAACAACTAAAAACAATGCCGGACAAAATTTTTCATCCCCCCCCCCCCCCCCCATTAAAATCAAATGGTTGCTCCCTTAATGAAATAAAAATATTATTCTATATTAAAATTCGTAAAAAATTATTTGACTTTAGGAAGTTCTGAAACAATCTAAAAGAAGAGTTACCATATTAGATAATTTTCGTAGACAAAACAAGAGGCACCAATCCCTTCAAACAACCGAAATGATCTCTGGTGTTTCAGGAGAATGATTAGTTCCAAAAAAATAAAACACGAGACAAAAAAGACTCATATTCAATTATTGAATGTATTTATAAACCAACAGTCAATTAAAATAATCGGACTTAAAAAAATCAGACCAAAATTTTGTGTACATTCAAATATAAATATGCTTTCAGAAATATGAATAACAGAAAAAAAAGTAAACTTTCGGCTAAGGAAATACTTATTAGGAACAGAGAACGAAAAAGGCTTCAGAAAAATGAAACGAGTAGAAAATCTTATGGAAAGTTGTACAAGAATAAAGAGAGCGAGACAAAAACATATAGTCAAACGATTAATGCAAGAAAAAAGAGAGAACAAAGGGAGAAATCTAAGAAAATAAATGAAAGAAAACTGAAAAATAAAATGAATGTCCGTAAACACAGAGGTAAAAAAAATGTAGAACTTTCATCAATGTCACTTGTTGTACCAGAAGGTTCAAATGTTTTCAAAAACAGAATGGAAAAGGCCAGAGCCCTAAGAAAATTTAAAGAAGGTTTACCAAAATCTCCATCTAAACGATGCGCAGTTATATCGACTTATTTGGCCCGCAGATCCCCTCGATCGCCAACAATAGCTAATCTGAAACATTCAGTTTCGCCAGTTGAAATGGCCGTCGTTGCAGATATTCAAGAAATAATAAAATCTACAAAATTAAAGCGATCTTAGAATGCACGTTCGGTAATGAATTCTGTTACTGCATCAATCAGCGGGGAAAATTTAGCAAACTCGAGAGGTAAAATTAAACTGTGTAAAAATTTAGGTTTGCCAGCAAGAAGGGTTGCTGGAGGCCAGCGTATTAGGTCTAGAATTCTTAAAAGTGAATCGTCTGCATGGGCTCTTACGCAACAGAAAACAAGAAAAGATTCCATTTCAGAAGAAACAAAGAAAACAGTTTATAACTTTTGGCTCTCTGATGGCATATCACACCCGACCGGCAACAAATCCGATATCAAAAGAGAACGATTGGGACCAAACTTATATACTTCGCATATGACACACGTGCTGGAAAAAACACAAACTGATGCGTATTTAGATTTTGTCGCCAAATATCCGGAAATTAAAATTGGACAAAGAGCATTTGAGAAACTTCGACCGTTTTTCGTAAGACCTGCATCTGAAAAAGATAGAAATACATGCTGTTGTAGATATCACGTGGAAGCAAACCTTGTTTTCAAAGCATGTATGAAGTTCAGAAAATCGTGTGACAGGGAAACCGATTCGCAAGAAAGTGACTATCCCGTATTTGAGAAAATGTCAGACCTTATACATATTACGCTATGTCCAAAAGTAAATGGATTTTATAGAAAAAATTGTCTTGACCGAAAATGTAGCCTTTGCGGAGTTGGTAATTTCAAACTTTCACCCAACGAATCACAGTCGTCTTCAACTGTTGAATGGCAAAAATATGAATATATAACTGAAAAATCGAAGGGTAAAAATGTAAGGCGCCGACTGACCCTGATAAAAAAGAAAACTAGCGTAAACGAAATGTTTCTCAATTTAAAAAAGCTTCTCGAAACTTTCCCCGCTCACCAGCACCGATCAAACTGGCAAAGCAATCAACTTAAAAGTCTTGTTCAGAACTTGCCAGTCAATCATTGCATATGCATCCACGATTATTCGGAAAATTATCGCTGTGTCGAGAAAGAAGAAATCCAATCCAATTACTTCCAAAGAACTGAATTCAGCATTCATGTAACCGTCATGCACCGACACGCCATTTTAGAATACGATGGTGTAGACAGTACAGAAGAATTTCCGGAAATAATTACGGAACATTTTTTCGTAATTTCCCCGGACCTGCAACATGATAATGATTTTACAAAATATGTCCAAAAGAAAGTTAAGGAATATTTAGATTCAATATCATACACAGTTGATCATATGCATGAATTCACAGACGGTTGTTCTAGCCAATATAAATCGCGGCACTGTTTAGGAAGTTTATCTACTGCCATCCCTGATTTCGGATATAAAACATTCCATAGAAATTTCTTTGAAACAAGCCATGCAAAAGGGCCTCAAGATGCCGCGGGGGGATTTATAAAAAGACAGGCGGACATATCTGTTCTATTATCTAATGAAAATTTCCAAAGGTTCACACGTATTGAATTCAGCAGAGTGACAGCTGGGGTGCTACATATCCCCCTGGATTCGAGGTTTTCCGGGGTCATTATTATGACAAAATCAGTGACAATGATCCGTTAAAATATAAACTTTTAAAGACAAAGACTGCTTTGGTACCGACGAAATCTCTGCTATACATACTTGCTGATGTAGATGCCTCTTATCGTATAACTATTTCAGAGGACACCCATCTAGACATTCTTTCTGTATTGGACAATTTGGATTGAAATAAGAATTAAATTATAAAACATCATGCACTGTACAGTTGTTTAGCCACTCATAAAATATTTTAGTAGACCTTTCCGATTCAAATGAAATGATTCAACGTGGCTCTGCTTATAATTAAAAAATATAAAATATATATATATATATATATAAATAATTACATTTATAGTTACCTTTTTTTGTATTTGGAGTTGTTGTGTACACTTTTTTAGGCGTTTATATATATATATATATATATACATTTTTCGTTAAATAAAATATACATGAATATCTTTACTGAAAAAAAATATTCCCATGAAAAAAAACCTGAATGAATCAATGCTTACACATTAGAAATCACATTAGAAAAACGTTACGTAAAAAACAAGAAAATAAGACAGCTTTTTGCTATATTTCCGACGTTACGTTATTATCACCAGTATTTTGCGATACCGTTAAGTGCCTTGCGTTCTTCAATTAAATAATATAAAAATAAAGAGATATGATATGAGTGCCAATGAGACAACTATCCAACTAAGTACCAAGTTAATGGGTGTAAATACTGATAGTCAACAGTACGGCAATGAGATAAACCCATACCATGTGGTCGGCTTTGAAATGCCCAAATATGAAATATTTCGATTGAGAAAACTAACGTCCTCATTTATAACAAAATAAGTTACGAAAAATAATGTGACAGCAGAATCATGTAAATGTTTATAAAGATTGTACAAAATGAAAAGGTTGTTCTTTATTTCAAAGTGAATTTGAATAGTACATATCTATTTATTATTTTTAGTACATTTCTAATTCAGTTAAACACTCTTCTCTTCACATATACTTCGTTCGAAAAAAAACCAGATATCTTTTCCTAAGCAGACCTTATTTTTTTAGACATTTGTATCTCAAAAACAGACCCAAGGGTAGGACTATATCTTGGATTATAGCAACAAACATTCATTGTGAAATTGATAAGTGAGGATCTAAATTGAGGCGTGTTCACTTTTATATATATGTATATATTTCATTTTACCCATTTTCCCTCTGTCTCTTTTTACACTTCAACACCATTGTTAATCTTTTACCAGTCCCTTATTCAGTACGGGGTTTCATCGCAAGCTTACATGCGACTTACTTCGTACTCGTTCGAAGCACGGTATATATAACTATTATAAGTTGTAATGTGATATGAGATCGTTTTACAAAAGGCTACGTTAACTGTTCTTTTTCTCACTTTCCTTGTTGGTTTATACAAGAATTTATTACTAGCTTTCCTTCTTTAGCCATCGAAAATGCTTGAAAAATATGCAAAACATACGTTAGACGAAATTTATTATATAAAAATAAAGACGTGTGGTATTATATTGCAAAGGAGACAACTATCAATCAAGGTTCAAATGAGGTGGGTGTATTCTTTCGTAAGAGGAGTTTGCAACATCAAACATGTATAATCTAAACTATATCTATCCCTTTAGGAACCACTGGGTTTTCCTGAAAAAAATACATTTCTTTAAGCATAATAGAAAAACGTGTATTCTTTCTTTCAGGAAGTTCGAACAACATGATATTTTAATGTGAAATATCATATGGCAGTAACTGATGAAAAAAGGAGGCTTACTTTAATCTTGTTGTTTAGACTAGTAATTCTGTATGGAACAACATAATATTTTAAAGTGAAATATGGCGTTATCTGAAGAAGAAAAAAGAGATTTAGAATTGGTGCTTCTGTTGTAGAAGGCTTGTTTGAAGCTTATTGTGTAGACGCATATTACGCGTGAAGACACGTATCACGTGGTGTAGATTGTATGTTGACCTCTACTTGACTTCTTAGTTTTTCGTGCCGTTGTGTTTAATATTGTCTCATCGACACAATCCTCCTTTTATTCATTTGTATAAAACAAATAAGATCCTCCAAATGTTAAATGTCAGATTATTAGCCAATAATCACACATTAATTACTTATTTATGAAAGGCTGTAAATAAATAAATATTTTAGATTATATGTTCGATCTGATTTAGTAACAAGTTATTTCACATTTTCGGACACTTCCCTTCAGTTTCAATAAAATATCTCATCTATGTGAATTGACGGATATTTGTCATTCAGTTTATTTATTTTCTAGGAAAAAACATTTCAATTTCCTATAATTATTACAATGGCACGACAATGAATAGTACGATAATCTAAAAAAAATCTATACTTAATTTTCTTTTAATTACATTTCTTTTCATTCTTAGAAATTTAATAACATTTGAAATATCTAAGATCAATGTTTTAAAATACTTTAAAAGATTATAAACTACATGGTTGATTTAACCATTGTTTTAATTTTCTCCATTTCTCAGCTCTGATAGAAAACAGGAAAAAAGCTTTATCAAAATTTCATAACTCTTTTTTATTGCGCATTGTAAATATCTTAAAAATTTGAAGGTAAAATGTCTATAAAACTGGAACATCAAAACAGTTGAGAAAATTTATCAGAATTATAGATAAAGAAAATGATAATCATTCTATTGCGTCTGTCCTTGAAAAATTTCTTGCACAAAATCTTGCATGTGCAATGATGTTTACAACGCTGTCTTTATACCATCAAATTGGTTTTAAGAAGTAATATAGTCTGGACTGTTTAATTCTGTATTACTAAACCATGAATGTAAGCTTTTAATTGCATAAATTGAGTTTGTGTATTAAAATGTAGACGAAATTCCAAATGAATGAACTTAGTATTTTCTTAAATTATTATAAATCTCATATATAAATAAGTCTGAATTATTTTCTTCCAAGGTTCAGGAGCCTGTTTTTATTAGAAGACACTTCCTCACTTAGTCGAGTTCTCCCACTGGATGCTAACATATCCGATAAAGAATGGAGTGCACCGTTAATTGACAATCTCTGGCGTTTGACCACTGAGTTAAAAGCATCTTGAAGACGTTTGATTCTATTTTCCTCATCGTCTGCTACAGTTAAATCATTTCTTTTACCAAGATCTATTAATTGTGTATGCGACGGAAGAACAACACTTGTTTGACTTTGGCGTCGTTTGTTTTGTTGAAATCTGAGCATGCGTGCAAGAGCTCTTAAGTCACCCCTGACTGAAAGGCCCCGTCGTTTTTGTAGAGATATATCACCTCCCCTATATTCATTTCCGGTCTCTATATTATCCGATTGCAGGTCGTCGTCTTCGGATGGGAGAAACATTGCTTTGCTTACAACAAAGGCAGATACAAACACTAATACTATTTGGATTCCGTTCAGGTTCATGTCTTTTCTATAGGGTGGAAATAAAAACCTATAAAATAGAAGAAAAAAAAATAACTGAAGTGTTTAAAACGAATTAAATCAGAAATGTCCTGCAATAGGATCGTGAATACAGAATTATACAAAATAAAGTTACATCGTAGTTTACATATACCGTTGGTTGTAATGTTGTTAAAAATCTATATAATGCTTCAAGTTAGTTCATATACAAAAGAAGTTGTGGTAGGATTGCCAATGAGACAACTGTCGACAAGAGGCCAAAATGACACATACACTAACAATTATAGGTCCCCGTATGGCCTATATCATACATATTTTTCAAACAGCAGAACAGTTTCTGAGTTGTATAATTTCCAGAGCGTTTAGGATCATTTCTAGCTTTTGGTTAGGTGTGTATCGTTCAATTTTTCGTGTTTTATGTAGTGTTGCTGTTTGTCGGTTGTTCCTCCTTTTTTCTTGTTTTATTCATTATATCAACTTATAGTTTTTGATTGGCCCGTTGCTTTTTCTTCACTTCGTTACATTTATTATAGTTGATAAAATCATATAACTGGTAAGATATATTCTGAATAAAACTTGTTCATTTACTTTAAAATGTAATCTTATCTCTAGAAAACGTTATTTTTAGAATGCTTCTTGTTTATTTTTCATGTCTTTTAGTCACGTTTGCCTCTTTTGTTTTGAAAAAATACGTTAAACCAATCCTCTCTCTATATCAGAAGAAAACAGTTTATATGGTGTAGAAACCTCACTAAAGTTATCAAGTTTCACATAAAAATAAATAACACTTTTTAAAAGCTACAACCACCCTCACATTTGGTAAAACAAAGATTCTTCTCCGATCCCAATAAAACCAATGTAAATATGATAACTATAATTTCTTTAAATAAATAAAGGATAAATGTTGTCACGCTTGAAATATTTGCGTAATTGAATACATTTATTTAAAACAATTACAGTTTGAAATTTCACACTTACAAACAATCTTCGCATATGTAATGGTTTGGAATGTCTCGTTTGAGGGAAGGATAGCAAAATGTAATTAAGCTTATCTGACAATACTTGCATGAACATCTATAAATAGAAACAAAAATTTAGAGATTCGACAAAACGATAACATTCAGATTTAAAGATTAGTAGAAGGAGGCAGAATTTAATGGAGCTGCCATTTGATTTTCAGGGGAAGGGGATAAAATGGAATTTGAGAAGAAGACAGGACAGAGTTTTCAGTAAACAAAAACCGCAGATTTAGCAATAAAATTTAGGCAGATGAGTATCAATAATAAGGATGAAAACGAATAAAAGACGATACGGTTTCAAATAAACGTCAGCAACATAAAAAAACATAAAAAATATTTAATTCGTAACTGTCTCAATTGACCAGAAACTATCCATGATGTGCCATGAACACTGACTTCTACAAATAACAAAATAAGTAATATAGCGTGACATAAGTAACCATAGACAATGTTAGGAACATTATTGATTGGTGTTTAACGCCACTTAGAACACTTTTGTGCTATTTCGTGGCGGTCATGCATTTTCATTGGTTGAGGAAGCCGGAGTGCCAGAGAGAGTAAACGACACCCATGCGGGATTAGAACTCACAACGTAAGACTGCGTTGGATCGCTTGTGATACGATAAAGTAGTTCGACTGCGCATACCACTTGGCCACTAAGGCCTTGAGGTAAATTGCGGAAGTTGGAAAAATAAGAGTGTGACGGGGGTAGACAACTCTTTACGTGTCTAAACCCACGTTATTGTTTGACATGTTTTCTATTGAGTTTGATTATAGAGTCTGGCGGTCTTTTTAAACGCGGAGTAAATCTTGATTAATGTATTCATATTTCAGTTCCGACATTATCTTTACTAATTACAATATTTTATTAAAATTAAAGTATCAAGTTTCTTTATATGATACGTCAACAGATTGTAAAAAAAACTGCAATTATATAATTAGCATCGGATATTGAATAATTACAAATGTTTTATTTTCTAACGACATTTCTTGTATAATAAATTAAATGTCAAAAATAAGACAACAATGCATTCTTCTATAGTTTGAAAATATTGACTATTTATAAGTTTTAATTTCGTATCCACAAGTAAAAATTGAAAATAAGTCAAACAGGAGATGTTATTCCTTTAATAGAATTTTGCTAATTGCTACCCATCAATTGATCAAAATTAAGTATGAAAATACGCGCTACCGACCTCGTTTTCGGTTATTCTATTTCCGGTGTATCGATGTTGAGGAAAATGGTGTCCAGTTTACAGACGATTATTTTTTTTGGAAAGATTGCAACACCACTGAGTGGGATAATTGTGTTTCACGCAATAAAGGGCTATGCGTTCTTGTCTAAAACTAAGACATGTTAAAATGTCAAGTTTTAAAGTTTTTCTATGAAAGTCTTGTCATATGAAACATAAAAGTTTTGATGAAATTATTCCACAAAAGAATTAGTGCTTACAGTTATGTAAACGCAGTTTCAAATATATGAATTTTCCAACTTGTATTTAATTTCACTCAAAATTCCGTGAGCTTTTTCTTTTGATTTTTTCTCATATTTTTTCAACCTTCATTGTTAAAAGACATACGACAATCCTGTAGTTGTTAAAATCCCCGGCCTTTGGTCTCTGTGGATATATGGTTCATTTAAAATCATACCATGTCTCATTATCTTTATATCATTTATATGATTTATTTTGATATAGCCATTTTTGAAACAATGGTACACAGGCATAACAAAAACATAATGAATGGCAGAATATACAATTTATTGTGGACAAATATCGTGTGTAGACACTATTCTGATCAACAAAAGAAACTCAATTACTATAACTTCTCGGGATTTAAAAATCAAACGGCTTTATATATCAAAGTGAAGAATGTATTTTCTTTGAAAAAAAAACAAATATAATACAAATAATGATAATGGACCCTGATACGATATTTTGTTTACAAAAAGATACATTTGTATCAGATTCTTGTCTTTTAACATATGCAACAGCCATGGGTTTTTTTTTTTTTAAAGAGATGATTAAAAAAATTCCAAATCCTTATATCAGTTCATCAGAGGATTCTAGTCTAAGGTTGTATTTCTTGGCATTCTATTTAAACTTTCAGGTTTATGAACGACAATTATTGTTAGGGAGGGGAGTTATGAAAATTAATATGATGGCCTGGTAAGAGCTGAGAATAAATAAATTTGTAAAAGACAGGGTGAAATGAATATTCTGCAACACGATAGTGTCTAAATGCAAAAAAAATAAACACTACTAAGGTCAGTTCGGATCTCGAGCATTTGACTCCGATCTAAATTGTCTCTAAAGGATTGCCAGTTTGTCTGTCGAATTTTTGGTACGCTGGTTTTTTTGCACCAACGAAAACTGGTGGCATAGATATAGCAAAGACTGTTTGAAGTGGCGTTAAACGTAACCAATCGATCAATCATATAATACGGTGTGGCATATTTATATTTTGACAGGCTTCTAGCCTTTTTTAGTCTTGTATTATTTTAATTTTAGTTTCTTGTGTACAATTTGGAAATTAGTATGTCGTTCATTATCACTGAAGTAGTATATATTTGTTTAGGGGCCAGCTGAAGGACGCCTCCAGGTGCGTGAATTTCTGGCTACATTGAATACCTGTTGGTGACCTTCTGCTGTTGTTTTTTCTATGGTCGGACAGGTTGTTGTCTCTTTGACAAATTCCCCATTTCCATTCTCAATTTTATTTCTTACTTTAACATTAAACTTTAAAATATGACAGTATACTGCTTCTGTCGTTTGTGTATGTGATACATTGTAGCTGAAGAAGCCGTATGTTAATTTTGAAGCATGTTTAATTCCTATACACGAACACAGTCACAATTTAAATTTATTCCTAAAACTTAGAGATCTTTATTGCAACATCTTTATTGTTACACGATGACGGTTCAATTTGTACTGATACTGATGTTGTTTTGAATAAATGGAAAATTTCTTTTGATAATTTACTGAATTGTAAAGATAAAGATAACTTGCCTAATGAAAGTATAACAAATAATAATTCAGATGATTTTTTAGATTGTGAAATTACTATGGACGAAGTTTTAAATGTATTGATTAAAGCAAAAAATGGCAAAGCGCCAGGTATTGATTTGATACCTATAGAATTATATAGAAATGATTTACTTTTAAATGTTTTACATAATTTATTTAATAAGTGTTTTAAATTTGGTAAAATCCCCTCCATGTGGAGTAAAGGGATAATAACACCTATACCTAAGTGTTCTACAACAGACACTAGGGATCCTTTTTCATATCGGGGCATTACATTGTCATCATGTAGCTATAAATTATTTTGTAGCATTTTAAATAATAGAATAGTATCTTGGTTAGAAACTAAAAATATTTTACACGATGAGCAAAACGGATTTCGGGGGGGTAGAAGTACTATTGACCATTTGAGTACGCTAACATCGATTATTGAAACCAGAAAATTACGAAAATTATCTACGTTTACAGTGTTTGTAGATTTTAAAAAGGCATATGACACAGTTAATAGAAATTTATTGTTTAATGATCTTAATGATCTTGGTATAAGTAAACATTTTTTGTGTGTTATAAAAGCTATTTATTCTCAAGTTGAATGTGCTATTAAATTAAATGGGCATATGACTGAATGGTTTAGTGTAAATTCAGGCCTAAAACAAGGCTGTGTTTTGTCGCCAATTTTATTCAATATTTTTATAAACAGCTTAGTTACAAATATTAAAGCATTAGATATTGGTATTGATATTGATGGTGAAAAAGTTGGCATTTTGTTATATGCAGACGACATTGTACTGATTGCAGAGAATGAAAGCGATTTGCAATTATTCTTAGATGTTTTAAATATATGGTGTAAAAATAAGTTATTAAATGTTAATCACGAGAAAACTAAAATTGTACACTTTAGAAATCCTTCTGTACAGCAGACAACAACAGTGTTTTTATTTAATGATAAGCAGATATGTATTGTACAAAGCTATCAATATCTGGGTTTACTATTAACTGAATTTTTAAATTATGATGTAATGGCTAAAGCCGTAGCCAAATCAGCGAACAGGAAATTAAGTTTGATTATTGTAAAGAGTAAGGCCCATGGAGGTTTCCAGTACAGTACATTTACTAAATTATTTGATAGCCTGGTCTGGCCAGTAATAAGTTATGGTGCAGCCATTTGGGGCACCAGAGATTTTTCATGTATAAATGCTGTCCAGAACAGAGCTATCAGGTCTTTTATGGGTGTGGGTAAATATACCCCAAACGATGCAATTCAAGGGGATATGGGCTGGAGACCTCCAAGTGTTAAGCAGTGGACTTGTGTTTTTCGACACTGGGCTAGATGTAACATAATGTGCACAGATAGATTCAATTATAGAATTTTAAAATGGTGTTATAGAAATGCTCTTAATAAGAGAAGAAATTGGTGTTTTAGGATTATGTTTAAGTTTAAAGAATGTAATTTAGATTTGTATACTGATTTAAATAATGTACTGTGTAAACAAAATATTATGCAGATAGAAGAATTTTTACTTGATAAGTTTATAGAAAATTGGCAAAATAGAATATTAACACAAGATGTTTGTAAAAAATTGCGGACTTATAAATTGTTTAAAGACAGTTATGGTAGTGAATTATATTTATCTAAAACATTATCTTATAGATATAGAAGTGCTTTTGCTAAATTTAGATGCGGAGTAGCTCCGTTGAGAATTGAAACAGGGCGGTATGAAAATAAAAATGTAGACGAAAGAGTGTGTTTTATATGTCATGATAACATAGAAGACGAAAAACATGTAATACAATCATGTCCTTTATATGCAGATTTGCGCTTTTGTTTATATAGCGAAGCTATGAAATATAATGTAGATTTTAATGATTTGTCTGATGGTGATAAATTTGTTTATTTATTTAAAAACATTAATTGTTATGATATGGTTGCCAAAACCTGCTTTGATATTTTAAGTAGAAGAAATACCTTTTTATATTCTTAAAATGAAATGATTTTAATAATCGTATGTATTTTAACTAGTTTTATATAGAAATGGTTTTATAGTCTCTCATAATTCTTAATAGAATGGTACTTGTAATTTATATTTGTGTATTGTCTATTTTATATTGTGTATATACTCTGTATGTACTGTATATTTATGTATTGCAAGTAGTGAGACTTTAATAAAATATTGAATCTGAATCTGCAACAGAAATTGATACATCCTATCGGTTAATCAGCTACAGTGTTCAGAACAATATTTCAATAGAAAATGATACACACAATCTTCTAATCAGTTACGATGTTGTGAAACAACACTACACCAGAGAAAACGTAGAAATGCCTCCTTAAGTATAAGGTTCTTGCAATGTTATTCAATTAAGTATGAAGTTTAATTAGCGACGATGTTCAAAAAACATTATATTTCAAAAAAGTTTAGTGAATTGTGTTCTTTTGTTATTTTCGCTTCAATTGCTATTTTATTGAAAATTTGAAATAACGAAGTTTAAGAGCATATTACATAATTATTAATTTATTTACTGAATTTTAAGTGTCTTTAACTTGTTTTGAAGAGAGATGTGACACGTGTCAGTTCAAAACTATTTTATAAATTATTGGTCACATATATAATATATATATATATGTAGACATGAAAGTCTTGTGACGTATATACATGTATAGACATGAACAAGGCCCTTCCTAGCTTGCTGCTCGGTATGAGCCAAAGCTTCGTGTTGAAGACCGAACTTTGCATTACAATGGTTAACTCTTTACAATTTGTGTCTTGGATGGAGAATTGTCCCATTGGCACTCATACCACATCTTCTTAATTACAGTCCACGTGTAGTAGACAAAACCTGTGCTTAAAGACCACCAATTATATATCCCTCTGTAGTACATTTTATATAATTTGAACCTGTATTAAAAGATCACCTTTCTTAAGTGACCACTTTTTTGCTCTCCCTACAGACAAACAAAGTAGTCTATTAGAACAGGTTGGACTGTGTATCTATACATGTAGACATGAAAGTCTTCTGCGATAATTACTGTACTGCATTAAAATCTAGGTATTAATGTATTAAAAATTATGTGCATGTACCCTATTTACAATAACTGTCTAAATCGTCTTTGAAAAGTGCATGTGTTTTCTAAGACAGCAAACTGTCACATCACACACACGTTTTGCTATGGTGACTCTTTAATATTTTCGAAGGGTGGAAAACAGTGTAAAATTATAGTTTAAGGTGGTACCCAACACTTTCACTAAAATTAATTTCGCTCGTTTGACTTTCATAAAATGTTGTCAAAGTATTTAAGTATTTACTTTGACCCTTTCACAAAACTATAAAAATTTCAAAAAATTTGAACCAGAAAAGTTACACTGGTTATATAGCAGTTTGAGAAACACCAATTTTGATCACTGAGAAGCTAATATTCTTTTTACAACACAATGTAATTAAAACGTTTAGCTGACTTTACAGAGTTATCTCCCTGTAGTGTTAGGTAATGTACGTTCCAAGCGTGTGGTCGGGTTTTTTTTTAAAACAAAAACTAAGATGAAACAGAAAGAGGGAAGGAAAGTATGACTGCTTCGTAGTCTAGCGTTAATGTGTATTTTCATCATATAAATAATAAATTTTATATAATTAGCACAAAGAGGACTTTAGGCGATGACTTCTTCATGAACTATGATCGATTTCCTATCTGTGACATATACTTCTACAATTATTCTTCTGTAGAATTTAAAATACGTAAAAACTATATTATATTAAAAAGAATATATTTAAACAAATTAGATTCCCTTGTAAATAGATTTTTCAAATATAAAAATGTCTCTATAATATAGCTATATATAGTAGACTTCAGCAAGAACATATTATGTAGTCAGCCTTAGATACAGGAAGATGTGGTATGAGTGCCAATGAGACAACTCTCCTTCCAAGTAACAATTTATAAAAAGTAAACCATTATATGTTTTCCTTTAGGACAGCTATTTTCTCATATTTAATTTAAAAAAACCGTGATTTTTTTTTCACTGCAAAACAGAAACACGAATTTTGTTATTTTGAAAAATCGACGCTGATTATTGTTTCTTTTACAATTGGATTGAAACGAAAACAAATCATCATCTTCTTAAACAAATTGCTGTTATTCTCAATAAGTTAAATCCATTTTGAATAAAATCATCGATGGTATTAATTTATATTTCTTTTTTTAGAAAATGGACAATTCGAATAAGTTTTGGTCTTAAATCATTATATTTCTCAACCTCTGTTCCGTCAAGGACATGTACAGTAGAATTTAACTATACAAATCCGCTGGTCTACTCCCCCAGTTTTACAAGATTGCTTTATAATCTAACATTAAATGTGGGTCGTCACTTCATTGAATCGACCACATAAAGATGTTTAGTATCAAACTTTTAATATTACTAAACGAAGAAAACAAATTCATCTTCCCTCGCAATCAATCTCGACATAAAGCACTAAGTTCAAACGTAAAACAAAATTGTAATCTTACTACTTGTCTTCTTGTTTTTTTTGGATATTTAAAACCAATTAATTGTTTCCTTGTCTTAAGATTGTCTGATCCGTGATTTGCAATACATCTTCCGTTACGTGGCACGCGAAATTTCCCAACAAACCAAAGCTTAATCTCCCCGTTGTAATGTTAACATTTCAAATTTATTTAAAGTAAGAGAAAAACTTGTCTCGAAAATTCTTCAAAGGAGAAAAAAGTTCGATTTATACTTATATTATATCATAACACTTAAATGACAATTCCAGATGTAGGTAATATGCAAATTACAGTTGTAAACCAAAGCTTTAATCTTTCTGTTTTGAGGTTAACATTTCAATTTTATTTAATGTCTGAGAAAAATTTGTCTAGAAAACTCTTTAAAGCAGACAAAAACTTGATTAAAACTTGTATTATATCATATCACTTAAATGACACCGTGTTAATGACCATTTGTATGTAGGTAATATGCAAGTACAAATGCAATGTATTGATCCGACTTTACAGACAACATCTTGCATTTTATTAAATTTCCAAAATGATGATGGCAGTGTTAAACAACCTTGACTGGCTATACAGCCCTCGCACGGTCGGTATTCTAAATAAGCATGCCACACTGTTATTTATACTAATGTGTAACAAATGTTTGGGTTTTTTTCGGCTAAAAAGTTCATTTCTAAATTACAGACATTAACAGTTTTCAATATTAGATTTGTTTGCAAAGAGGAAGCAACTCTTAGGTAGGAGAAATCGATTCCCTGTTTATTCAAAGCAAGTTGATATTGTCTATCAGGCCTGTGGTATACACCCTCAGCATTTTGAAAAGTTCATATATGTATATTTATATTGTATTACGGAGTATGCTAAAAAGTATGTTATGATATGAGAATTGTTAAAACAGCTAACGTAAATTAAAATAAAAGTGATCCTGCATTAAAAATTGTAAAGACACAGGAAAACCTTTCCATGCGTATTGCAAAGACATAGAAACAAATCGGTAACTTTCCGTTTCGGAGTCTACCTCATGCTGGGCAATATTTTCAAAAGCGTACACCAAAATGTTGTGATTGGTCTAAAACGTCCAAAATAATAGAATTTCAACCAATGACGTACACGTTATTTTAATTTTAGGGTACAACTTTTGTCCTTGAGATTATGAAGAGGCAAAAAATAGAAGATTGAAAGAAATACAATCTGAACCACAACAACTCGTCATCCACTTGACGTATAGATATTATATATCAAGAAATTCGTAACAAAATATTTCAATAGTAATGACATTGTTGATTTATTCTTTCAAACTTACAGCGATACAATTCTTTAAATGTTAAAAGTTGGTATTTCTTTATAAAATCTGTTGAATAATGACATAAATCAGTGATTTTAATGTTTTAAATTTGTTCTACTGCAGTATTGTTTCTTTTATATGTGAAAAGTAATTAAATTTTAAATAACAATTTATATTATGTGATGGGTGTTTTTTTTTCAGATTTTAAATTTACTTAAGGTGGTACCCAACACTTTCACTAAAATTAATTTGGCTCGTTTAATTTTCACAAAAAGTTGTCAAAGTATGCAAAAAATTTTAACCAACCATTTTGTCAGCAAGAATACACTGGTTACTAGTATTATAGCAGTTTGACAAACAATAATTTTGATTAATGAGAAGTTTAATATTTCTTTCACAACACAACGTAATTAAAACGTTTAGCTGACTTTACAGAGTTATCTCCCTGTAGTGTTAGGTACCACCTTAAATGTATTATTTTTTTTATAAAATTTGTTCTCAATGGATAACAGCCCATGCATACTGACTCTGTGTTAGACCAATGAATGTTGGCATGCAATGATGTGACTTGTGGCTTAAACACATTTCCTACGCCGATTTTTTTTAATTTTTTTTTTATCAAATTTGATTAATAGTGACCATGTGACATAAACGGGACAATCAAAGCTTATATTTTGTCAAGTTTTGTAACGGATAATAAGAAAGTAGGTTCCAAAGATGATGAAATCGTAAAGAGGACCATTTGAAGGTGACACCTCATACCAAGTGTGGTTAACATTAGCCTAGTATGTAAAAGAGGAGATTACCATGAGCAACTATTTTGGTTGCATAAAAGTGCCACCAGTGTCACAATGTTTGTCAATCGATCATCGTGTGAAAACGGTAATCGAACAATCATCATTACGCTGGAGTTTGACAGCGTCTCCAGATAGCTTCCGAGGAGGTGATATTCGGAAATCATTCAAAAGCAATTAATGCATTTGGGGGTCATGATTTTTATTTCATTTGAATAATTCTGTCATAAATGTAGAATAGATTACGAAAATACCAAGGGAATAAAAAAAATCATAGACAGCACCTACGGAAAAATAGAGACGGAGAATACTTTTTTTTTTAAACGATCTCCAACAAGAACAGTCGCTGATTCAGATGGGGTAGACCCCGTACCCCCATATTAAACAGAACAAAAGTATAATCAATATGTAAAATTACAGCTAATTGTTTGTCAAAAAACGGCCCGGTAGCTCCTAATTCTCAGAAGCCTCCCTCCCCCTTTTTTCCCAAACATAACATCTTGAGTCATTGGTAGTGTTGAACTATAAGAGAATCTGTTTTTCCAATAAGTGGATTTTTGTTGATAAATAATACATTCAATGTCGATTTAGATTAATTGTATTAGTTAACTAATTCTATGATTTTGTTATGCCATTTTGTCAGCAGTAACTGTAATCGTATGGGTTTGCAGACATCAAATATTTCTCAGTTTTGCTATTAAGATTTTTTTTATCTAATTTTAAGTGACACAAAGATGGAATAAGAAACAGTCTGAAAATGCGTGTTAATTAAGATAGCAAATTTTTATAAATACATCGTAATACTTTTTAACACATTTTCCACTTGTAAAAGAATTATTCTGTACACCAAGCTAAGTGTCCTTGGTAGGAAATCAAAAGTTTGATAAACGTTCAAAATAAAACAGAGAAAACAAATCACCGCCACATTTAAAATTCGGGGAAAAAACGAAGGATACGAATTTCGGTGCTTATCATTTAAGATAGAAAGAAGAACCAAAAAGTTTACTTAAATTTAATACCGATGATTCCTTTTACGTTTTCATATTTTACTTATATGCATTTTGTAATTTTTCTGGCGTTCACCTACGATATGCATTTGAACATCCTCCCGAACAAACCAAATGTTTCTTACTAACTTTTTAAAACACACTTTCAAATAAACTGCAAGTGAAGTATTTTCAAAGTCCTTGTTATTTTTAATTCATTTTAACCCAGTTTTCATCAATACAAAAATCAAGAAACATTTTTTTCCGCTAATTTTTTCTTCATTTTTTTGTATCTCAACAACAAACTCATAAACTAGTTTTCATTTTTTCTTTTTCAATGTTTATGATATTAAAAAAAAACATTTATCTATTGAAAATTTTTAAAACATCATTAAATAAATGAAGTTATTCTGATTTTTCAAACTTAAAATTAAACATTTAAATCGAATGCTTAAATCAAAAACGTACCTGTAGATCTGTAAATGGATTCCTTAACTTTGCAAGAAAAAATAGCAATAAAACAACACTGATGATATCCAAGGACCGTTATTCTATACCATAATGCATCTAGAGAAAGGAAGTTACTTCTAATGGAACCATCAAATATACAATTCACATCACAGCCCACGAAAACGTTCAAGTGACGAGAATCATTTAAATCTGTCAACGTAACAAAAAGGGAACGTGCACTGAGCAGAAGTATAGCTGTCGAGAACGACTATTGATTGGTTGGTTACCTGTTACTTTATCCAATCATCTGTCAATGTTAGCAGCTGCTTATCCTGTCGTAGGAAATAAGCCAACAGTTAGGGTGAAATAAACAACGCAAGGTGAAAAATTTAACAAATCATTTAATTACAATCGTAGAAGTGGACTAAACTGTGAAAAATAATATGTCATATATGTTCTTGAGTGTTTTGGATCCTTGGATCGTGGCACGATTAGATTATTGCGTACATATTTCATGATAAAGCAAAGATTTAATTATATTGATTACACGATAATTAACCAATTCAGCTTAATCACGCTAGGTGTAAAACATGTATATTTATTTAAGATTATTGACCGGTCAATATTACATTAATTACGTCACTCGTATCACTTATTGTCACAAACAATTGTGTTAGGGGCAATAGACGAAGGCGATAATTTTGGAAGGCATTAAAATAAAATGTATTACAAAAAACGAATTTATCATTCATCCTCGTTCTTTTTGTCCTGTTTGTTTTTTTAATTTATAATTATATTATGCAATTAAAAAAAGCGATAACAGTGTTTGCTAATACAAATGGTTTCATCGTATAGATTACAGAAAACATACAAATCCAGAATGGTTATTAAGAAGAAAATAACACTTTAATATTCAAATTATAGCTGACTGAACAATTCTATTGCTCCTTGGTTTTCCTTCGAGCACTCGTTAATAAACATACTCTTGGTTAATGTAAGGTTTCCATGTGGGGTTAAATATCTGTTGATATGGAAGGAAATTAGCCTTTATACGTTAAACAGAAACCCTTCTCTGTTCTTTAACGAACCAATAATTTAATGATTTTCTCAATTTTCAAATCCTCAAACAAAAGGAACAGTATAGTTACAGAATATTAAGTGTAAGTGTTAGTGCAAAATGCACTTAGGTCCAAGATAGTTCCGAAAACCTGATATATCATGTACTTATTACTTATAGAATAAAGCTTGCCTTTATTATTTGTTAAATAACGTGTTTTACTAAACTTTTTGAGTTAAGAAATTAGTAAGAAATTATATTTCCAACTCCCTCAGACAAAATTGACCGCAGAAGAATGTAGCTATATTTCAAATTCCACTTTGGTAATATGCATTTTGATCCTCATGTCTTTTTATAAATTTATCCTTGGCTTTCAAATGTTTAGGCTCAACATTCAACATTGGAGCATTTCAAAAAAAAGATACATTGTACATAAAAAAAAAAAGTGCTTCGAACGCAAGTAATTTGTTTTCGCATTTATTTTTTGGGTGTCATTTTTTATTAATGTTTTTATTCTTTTCAGTTTGTAAAGGACAGACTTTTTCATAAAAAAAATTAATAAGCACAAATTTGTACGTTTGGTAAAATATTACTTAGAATGAATTATATTATGCAGCGACCTCTCAAAAGCTGATAGGGGTCGAGTTTGTTTGTTTTCTTTGACAAGATTTTGAGCTTGACATATTGTATGATATGCTTTCAGTGTCGATCTGATTACACTTCCGGGTCTCACGGAATCACACGGGATTTTGTGTTTGGTTCTTCTTGCTCATTCATGATTTTCTATCAAGGTGGTACCAACACTTTAACTAAACTTAATTTGGCTCGTTTAATTTTCTTGATTTTCTTGAAATTTTGACAAAGTATGTACTTTGACCCTTTGACAAAAATATAAAAACTTTAAAAAATTTGAACCAACCGTTTTATCAGAAAAATTACACTGGTAATATAGCTGTTTGACAAACACTTATTTTGATCATTGAGAAGCTTAATATTCCTTTAACAACACAACGTAATTAAAACGTCTAGCTGATTTTACAGAGTTATCTCCCTGTAGTGTTAGGTTCCACCTTAAGGATCTTTTGCGGACTGTTGTTTGTCTGTTGTCATGGTGATGTTAATAAAATTTAAGGTACTTGTAATGGGGAATTCAAATTCTGTCTGAAATGGCAGCATAATTTACGTCTTTTTTGTCTCTGAAATTTCTTAGACTAGATGTCATTCATGTATTTTATTCCTTTGAACTGTAATTTTCATAACCATCTTACAATAAATGTATATATATATGTTGCTTGTAATGTACATGTACAGGCTCTTTCGCAACTTGAGAAATTGTGTTTTAAGCGAGGTAACACAACACAAATTAATTTTAACCTAAACAGAAAGAAGGCCGTGAAGTTAATAAAACAAAATCTAGCAATGGGAAATTCTGTATGAAATGGCATCATCATTTACGTCATTATCAGAGAAAGTTTGTAACCAGCAAGTTTTGTGAACAGAATATGACAGTATACGCAAACTTATATACAAAAGGTACTTCCCTATAACAGCATCAAAACAAGCAAACCCGATGTTAGTTTATTACACTGTCACATTTAATTATATTTCCTCGCTTGATTAAACATTATGAGTTAATGAACGTCTATAATAATCTTAGAAAGCTTAGAGTTCCACTCTGATGTCTACACCGCCATTACAAATCATGTGACTTTGTTTAATCAACCGTGATTGGATAATGGGGAAATTCATTTCATATAGAAACAATATTGTTTATTAATGTACAGCGATCGAAAACAAATGAATACCACGTCAATATCGAATATCTTGGATGTAACGAATTGAACGAGGATATCATTCATCATAAAACCAGGGTTTTGGTTTTGGTATTTCTTTTATGAATTTTCAGTTTCTAAATCTATAACATTATCATTTAAAGGAATTTTTCGGCTAAATCAGTTGTGTAAAAGAGGGACGAAAGATACCAGAGGGACGGTCAAACTCATAAATCGAAAATAAACTGACAACGCCACGGCTAAAAATGAAAAAGACAAGCAGACAAACAATAGTACACATGACACAACATATAAAACCAAAGAATAATTAAGCAACACGAACACAAGAAGAGGAGCGAAAGATACCAGAGGGATGCTCATAGATAAAAAAAAAATAGATAACGCCATGGCTAAAAAGAAAAAGATTAACAGAAAACAAATAGTACACATGCAGTTAGACACGATAAAGAAGACGAATGAACTAAGCAACACGAACCACACCAAAAACTGATGGGTAATTTCATGTGCTCCGGAAGGGAGTGTAAGTTTACAAACAATTAAGCATTTTGGATTCTCAAATTAATCTCAAGCCTATACGACTTGATGATGATAAAAATGAAACTTTGTAATTTTTTCCCTTTCAAAATCAATTCTGCCATATCACCCCACGATATACTATCAAAAAGAAAAGTGTTGTATATACATTTGTACATTACTGTTATGTCAATATGTTTTAATCATTTTCTCATTAGTTTTTTTAGAGTGGCTTTATATATCATGTATAAGCTGTTTGTTTACCTTTTGTATATGTCGATGTAGGTTTAGTACTTGTACATTTGTATACATTTCTTGTATGCAAATGTGTTTAAATTATGCTGAGTTCACACGTAATTCGAATTCGATTCGCATTAACTAATTCGAATTAGTTTAATTCGCATTCGAAACGTTTTACGCCCTAACGTCAATTCTAATTCGAATTACAATGCGCGTCAAATTCGCTTTTCTGTCCAAACGACGTTAACTTTTAATTCGTATTAACAAAAATGTATTTCTAATTCGAATTGGGTAATTCGAATTAGCCAATTCGAATCAATTCGAATTAAAAAAGAAGAGTGTGTGAACGCGATTAGCGAATTCGATTTGCATTCGATTCGAATTAAATGTCCGTGTGAACGAGGCATCAGTCTCTCTTACTCTTTTATAGGGATTTGTCTTGTCTATAAATTTGGTATGTTCGGAGCGCTTGTCTTGAGTTCCTTTCATCAGGAACGCTCAAACTCAAGGGTTATTAAAGAAACGAAACGAACGCACGATAATAGCATTAGATACATATGACATGTTCTACAATCAGATTTTGTGAAGGATACAAGATGGATATTAAGACGATTTAATGAAAATATTTACCCGTCCTTTATAAGATGTTCGTTTGAATACATTTTTAATATACTTGTAGTACAAAATTAAATACGTCGCTCAGACTCGCAAAGAAACAAAGAGAGCAATTATGTTACTATATTTGTTTGCTTTTGCTGTTTTAGATTTAAAAGAAAAGGGTACACTTAAAAGTGTCATACTCAAGTCATTAATTAATTTTCATCCATTATTTTTAATAATTTTGTTATTCGGATGTCTGTAAACACTTCTGACACTTCCTTTCATCTCTGTTTAATTTGTAGCAACATTTTCGATAATATAAAGCTTAAGTTTTAATTGTTTTAAATTTGTGCATAAAAACTTATTTAATTAAAAGGAACAAGTTTGTTATTTTGCAATACAAATCATAAAGACATCTACTTAATATCGCCATTCCAATTATATGGGCATGTTATGATGCCACTGTTTACCACCAAAATCAATATTCATAACTGCGTCAATTATCAGTCTTCATAAAAACGACATCTTACGTTAATTTGTCAAATATTGCAATTATTCTTATTGGATGATCTTTGAGTAAGAATAAATATACAGATTGAAGTATTGCAAATTATATTGACTCTTTTTTATTTGTTTTTGTGAATCATTAAGTAAAAAAACATCTTACGGTCATAACTTTCGAGTGCGATAATCGTACTCAGGCCTAGGCCTTAATATCAGCCACAACTTATCATGGAACTACCATTTAGGTACAGTAACTAAGAGAGCCAATAACATCAATTATTTCTTGAGAAGCAATATCAGCTCATGTCCAAATAAGATCTAGGCACAATGTGATACATTTGTACCACACGGAGTATGCTTGTATTATTTGGGACCAAATAACTCAGAAAAACATCAGAGAATAAGAAATAGTGCAGAGAAGAGCAGCACGCTTTGTAACTGGAGTCTACAGAACCACCAATAGTGTCACCCAGATGCTTAAAGATCTGAAATTGTAAAACAATGATTTATCCGAAAAGTTTGCGGTTGCCTTTTAAACAAATAAAAGGTTAACGAACGCATTTTAACACAGAATTATTTTAATGCATTTTACAAAAAATTAGGAAAAAAAACCATATTTACATATAACTCCAATCTTAAATCGACCCACGCTAATGGAGAGACTGTGTTACTGAAATCTTCTGAAATTCTGTAAACTCATTTTTCAAATAGAAGTTCAGATGGAGCTTTTAAACACATGATATACACACATCAGATCAATTCTAATTAAACACGATTGGAGGAGAGTAAATAATACATATATTATACTTGAGTGAAATATCCCGCCAATCATTAAATTGACAGGGTATATGAGCCCATATCCCATGAGGAAAAAAAAACAAAAAAAATCAGCTATTGTGATTAATGTTGATTTAAGTGAAGTCCAGTAAAACATACTTGTCATTTGAGCTTCATATGGGATATGGACAATTATTTCCTGTCGGTGGCCTTAAATTACGTCCCACAAGTAAAGGAGATGCCATTTAACCCGTCAGAAAAAGAAAAATCAGAATAGGAGTGTTTTCAACATTAAGGGCATAGATATGCAATGACCTCAATGTAATGGCCTCCAAGTTAGACACTCGCCCGTAGTTTTCTTTTTATCATATTGTATTGATTCCGTATTTGGATCATTTCGTGCTAAAGGAAGTTCCTTAAAAATAAGGAGATAAGCCATTTCAAAAGGTCGTGCGTTTATCAGACAGTTACTGACGTCTTTTCACTAAATCCGTCGGATGTGTACTAATTGATACTCAATTCTGAGATACTTTATTTATTAGTGTAAATTAGATTTCCTTTTTTCATGACTTGTGAGTACTTTTAAATCTGTGCCTTGTGCCTTGTGTTTTTGTTTTTATTTTATTTTACATGTCGTATCGGACTATTTTGCGTTAAGCCGTTAAGGAGTTCCGGGATATGACAGTTGTTGTCTATTCGTTTCATGTGTTTTAGCATTTGATTTTGCTTCTGATAAGTGGCTTTCCGTTTTGAATTTTCCTTGGAGGTCAGTATTTTTTTTTATTTTACTTTTTGGTAGCATAAGATCATGTGCAACAGTCCTACCCTCGAAGGATATTCAATTACTGACGGCAATAACTTTGTATAAGACATTTGTTTTGCAAAAGATCTTCGAGAAAGGCTTGGATTTAATCACCATCTACCAACTCTTTCTACTGAATCATACCCCGATTCTAAGACTACGGATGGTTAAATTTAAAAACAAAATAAATTATGGAGCTTTCCGGTTACACTAGTTTGTTAGTTGACAACTAGATGGGTTTTATGTTTCTTTTATCGTGTTGTTTGGTTGCTGTCTCATTGATGTACATGTATTTATCACTTTTTTTACTTTACATTTCATTCCTATGAACAAGGGCATTATATCCAAACTAAATATTAATCATTCAATATAGTATTTATATTATTCTAACATGTAGTATGTCCAAGAGTATTTCAGAGGGGGTTTCGTCCTAAATGCCCCTCGTTTAAAACTCGAGGAGCTAGATACCAATAATGGTGGAAATAAATATACCGCGTGCACGCTTTAAAAACAGAGATCTGACAACCCTATAAAACAGAGATCTGACAACCCTATAAGGAACTTTCTCCTTGTAAAAACCTTCAGGGTTTGACATAATGATACACAACTTCAGAATTCGGAGGCGAATATTTCATTGGATGATTTTAAAATTACCAGCACAGAAACAATTTTTGTCAAAGCGTGGACACATGATCTAGATTCTAATCATATTAATAAATTTGTTTATGTCTCAGAAAATTTTGAAAACCATGTGTTTTGCTTAATAGATTGAGAGTTGAAGCGTTTTATTCCTAAGAAAATGTTTTTAAAAAAAACCTTATGTTTTGCTGAATTCTATTTGGTACCCACTTATATGAAAGAATGCGTGATTGACAATGTCATGCTACTAATTAATAAATCCATATATTACTAACAAATCATCAAACATTAGAATAAAAAAAATCTGTCAACGGGATAATAAGAACGTTAGACATGGAATCCAGGGTAGACAATCGTTAATTACATTTGAAGCCTTTACTCTTTATACGTCTTAGTCTTTGACGCCATAATTTCCCCGGAGCCCATGTTCAATGTGTCTCTTTTTGCAATTAATTGCAAGATCTTAAGTAACTGATCAAAAGTAATTCAAATGCATTAAACTTCTTTTTCCAATACAACGTATCAATGGATACGAATCTTCACCGTCTTTGATTCGTAAATTAATGTACGGAACTGAATTAAATTAATTAGTTAATCCAATTTTCATTCACTGAACCAAACTGTTAAAAGGTTCAATGTTATAAGAATAAACAACAAAATATATAAACTGTAAAAATAGCTTGGTACTAATTAAAGTATCCAGTGTAGCTGTGCTGTCACGTGATATAATTTTGGATTTCTTTGGCGATAAATACGGCAAACGATAGAGAACGTGGTTATGAGGGTGTCTTCCTCGAATCCCAACATGATTTTATATGTTACATATTCCTTGAATGCCAACAAAAATATTTCAATAGATGTGTTTATAAGAACAATAGGTGTTATTATAACTATTGAAATGATTTTATGAGTATTTATATGTAAAATTTAAAAAGGGATCTTGATAAAATTGCAACATTTTATCACTTTTTGATAAGAAAACATAGTAGATTTTGGGGTTAAAATTATCACGAATTCTAAAGAAATAAAGATTATAAAAATGTTTTTATTGCTTTTTATTAAAAATAAATATTTTGGGAATGGAAATGTTTATAAGACACTTATAAACATTATTATACCAAAATGGGAAAAAAATCGAGTATAGGCCTACTAAACATTTACAGACGTGCACTTATAATTATAAAAATAAGCCGAGATGTGGTATGATTGCCAATATGACAACTATCCACAAAAGTTCTTATGAAATGTAAGCAATTATAAAGGCAACCGTACGGCCTTCAACAATGAAAAAAACTTACACCATATGATCGGCTATAAAAAAAAATCATTTTTGAAGAAAACTACCTCGTCTCTGGTGTTTCGTGTATTTGAGTTTTAATTTAGTTCAAGTTTGATAAAATAAAACAAATTGAATATATTTGAAATGAACGAGTGGCTTTAAAACTTTCCTAATTCATTATTTATAAGTTTACGTCAACAGTCACGCAGTCACTTTGAACTTGTACTGTACTGACGTGTGTGTTGGAGTGGCACGATTACATATTCATACATGTCAGAGACACTGAATATTCCAAGAAATTATATAATTTTATATATACTTTTTGTTTGATGTTTGTGGAGAAACTTCATACAAAATTAATGTGTAGGCCTATACATCCTGTCTCGTCGGTTTCCTGATTTCAATATTCTTATGTAAAATTCAAAACCTATATTTACGTCGTAACACAAAAAGTCCGCAAAGTCCGCACACACTTATTCATAACCAAATAAAGAGCTTTCAATGGTATTTTTAAACGCTGCATATTAAATTCAGTCAAAATAGTAATTTTGCAAAGGAAAAAAAATGACCTATTTGTTCGATATACTGTATGTAGTAAATACAAACAGACAAATGAGTATTAACGAAGGAAATGTACAATCAATGATAGATGAGGTAGTCACTTACGTGATATTCTTATTTATCTGTTTATGTTAAACAAACTAATAATTTCTAAAGTGGTTTGTGATATATCTTTGTCTTCCTAAAACTCCATTACATCAGGATTATTTTCTCTATCTAGAACTGAGATATATTTTAAACAGAAATAAGATATCTTTTCTACAAACAACCTGAGTTATGTGTTACTAGTAACTCGTTTTAACATTTTATTGTTTAGTAGAAAATTATTCGGGTTTGCTATAATTTCATTTTTAATCCTTCCTTCAAAAATCTAGAAAATATTTAGACGCTAACGTTTTAACCCTCTTAGGTTGACCTTAAAAGGATTAGCGCATACTTCTTTAATGTTAGGTCCTTTTTTGTCATAATAGTTCCTATATATACATGGAAGATCTAGTCTTAGACTACGTCTAGCTAGCTAATTCAAAGAATAGTTGATGACAATCGATCGAGGCAGTTATTTAGAATAATATGCAATAATCACACAAATAAAAGGAGATGTGGGGTAAGAGACAGCAACTAATCAAATAAACTAATCGTAAGAAATCGGGATATATATGCATATATTATTCGTTTATATTAAAATGTGTATTTGCTAACACCGTTCAACTTTGGTGAATGTTGCAATCATGTCTAAATAACGTACAGTGGCAAATATATCATGCATTTTGAAGAAAATATTTTCTTTTCTTTTTGATTTTTATGTTTCACAAAAACATGAGACACCTGCATTGTCTTAGCTACAATGTAATATGATTGAATACCTTTTTTGTCGGTGACACATTTATAAAATTCTTGTCGCTCGATTGAATATGTCAGTAAATTACGGGTCGACAATAGATGTTTTATAGACGATCGAGTGGCGAAAAACATCACCACATGAAATAATAAATGTTAAATGGTAGTGACGTTTAAGATATGGACATGTAACTTTTCTTTGTGTACCTTTATCGGGAATAGTCCGGCAAAGCTAAAACTTTGAAAGCCAAGACACGTTGTTTGGCCAAAGGGATATAAACATAATGAACAGAACAGATATGGTCATCTGTGCCGGAATGATTTGACGCCCCAAGTTTAATTAAAATCTTCATCAAGGTACTAGACAGTATGTTATACATTATGTCAGTACCAAAGCACTAACTGCTAGAGATGACGATACCGTCGTGTACGTCCCTTGTATTCAGTGTTTTTGTTAATGTTTATCATTTACATGTTCATGTCGGTATCTTAATTCTATACTACTTATTAGAAGTTTTCAAATAATATGTTCCTGTCAATCATGCTTTTGGGATATAAGATAATGGCATTTTTTACTCGTCGATTTATTTATCTATACCTCAGAAATTAATTAAAAGTAGATGCGAAACAGCGACGGAAAACACAAAACAATGAGATCATTTAATAAAATGCGTACAAGTTACATGTAATATTGAAAATATCTTTACATAAGTACAATCAGATGTCTATGTATAGTACAACAGTTCCACTTGGCTACCGAGGAGACCCCTGTAATTACATTGAGGTATGGAAACCGTGTACGTGGGTAGCTGACACGTCAAATAAGTTAATGCTTGGAGTTGCAAAATGAAATTTAAATGTTTCGCTAAATCAAACGGAACATTTTTATTACAATAATTAATGTATGCACGACAAGGATCGTTGCAGACTCAGGTCTATGTTTGATATGTTTAATTGATCAAACAGAATGATGCATTTTTAATCTAGGAAAGGATAGTTATACGCAACAAACATTCACAATTAAGATATATAAGTTTTCCAATTAAAAATTCAAAAATAATACGACAAACAAAATGTGCTTTGTCAGCTTTTAAAATATTCTTACTGAACCTTATTTAAGCAAAATAGACACGTCGTGTTTATTATTCAAACACGTGGAAGAACAAGGTCGGATCGATCCAACCATTATCATTCCAACCCAGGGTAAAGTGTGTGTGGGGGAGGGGGTACATTCGTATGTCTTCATTCAAAAGCACTGATCGTCAATAAAGGGGGTTCTGACTCCAGGACACCCTGGATTTGTCCCTGAAGATAGTGATTATATCAGTCTTAATACGCAGCACTTTCCTTTGACTAGTCTACAGTTCTAAATTATGAGAGAAATAAATGATACATTTAACGGGAAGTACCAAGTTATTGAGATATTAAAAAAAAAATGTATGCACTAGATAGACAGACTGAGTCAAATTATCATCAAGCTACCTCACAAGATAACATTCCACAGAAAGACATTTCACCCGACTCGGACGCTTTAAGCAGGCTAGCAGAGAATCAGAAAATGCAAGTTTTACTTGAAATTGTTGGTCTTTTCACGTACTCATGACCTCTCGGATGTACTTGAGTCGAGAACGCTGCAACGAGACTTGTGTTTAACGTTAAGATTCACAACTCCCACTGATATTGATATTTCTTTGTATCTATTAATTATCAAATTTCAGAAATCATTCAAGCGTGAAAATATGAAGCCAAATGAAAGCTATTCTAATGACTATTCCTAAAAAATAATGATGAAAGAAAAAAAATAACGAAGAAGAAGGGACAAGACTAGTTAGACATAGACTACACTCCGTTTTATTCGACTGTGTACATCTTTCGCAGTGGCGGATCCAGTGAGTTGATGTTCCGGAGTTTGGAACCCTCCCTTTTTGACGAACAATGCTTTTGAGAGGGGAATATATTGTTGGAACCCCATTTTAAAATGACTGGATCCTCACCTGTTCTGCATCTGTGAGATTCCAACATGGTAAAAAACTGTATTCGACTGTTGGATGTTAGGTTGACAATATTGCGACCTTTGGGCGTTAGTTACAGGCAATATTGCGACCTTTGGGCGTTAGAAAGAGGCAATATTGCGAACTTTGGACGTTAAGAAGAGGCAATATTGCGACCGTTGGGCGTTAGTTACAGGCAATATTGCGACCTTTGGTCGTTAGGTAGAGACAATATTGCGAACTTTGGAAGTTAGGAAGAGGCAATATTGCGACCGTTGGGCGTTAGGAAGAGGCAATATTGCGATTTTTGGGCGTTAGGAAGAGGCAATATTGCGACCTTTGGACGTTAAGAAGATGCAATATTGCGACCTTTTGGCGTTAGGAAGAGGCAATATTGCGACCTTTGGCCGTTAGGAATAAGGCAATATTGCGACCTTTTGGCGTTAGGAAGAGGCAATATTTCGACCGTTGGGCGTTAGGTAGAGGCAATATTGCGAACTGTGGACGTTAGGAAGAGGCAATATTGCGACCGTTGGGCGTTAGGAAGAGGCAATATTGCGACCTTTGGGCGTTAGTTACAGGCAATATTGCGATCTTTGGGCGTTAGTAAGAGGCAATATTGCGAACTTTGGACGTTAGTTAGAAGCAATATTGCGAACTTTGGACGTTAGGAAGAGGCAATATTGCGACCTTTGGACGTTAGGAAGAGGCAATATTGCGACCGTTGGGCGTTAGGAAGAGGCAATATTGTGACCTTTGGGCATTAGGAAGAGGCAATATTGCAACCGTTGGGCGTTAGTTACAGCAATATTGCGACCGTTTGGCGTTAGTTACAAGCAATATTGCGATAGTTGGGCGTTAGGAAGAGGCAATATTGCGACCTTTAGGCGTTAAGTAGAGGTAATATTGCCATCTTAAATTTGCGTTAACGCAATCTGGTGACCTGCGAAAATTTCAATAGTGAGCTTATTACCAAAAGAGGTACCCTTCTGGATCGGAGCTCCATTTATATATGAACTTTATTATTAATTTAACGTTATCTTGTGATATAAAATTGAAAATTGAAAATGGGAATATGTCAAAGAGTAAAAAAAAACACGACCAAAGAGCAGACAACAGGCCACCAATGGGTCTTCACCGCAGCTAGAAAATCTCGCACCTGGAAGTGGTCCTCAGCTGATATGCATTTAACGAAATGTTGCACATTCGATATTGAGTACTACACGTCTGTAACGTTCTCGTTTATACTAGGTTTCAAGTCTTAGATCATTTTCATTGTACAAACTAATCCTATTAATGAAATCAATGCAAATTAGATGATCTTATAGGATCTTCAACTCGAGATTACTGAACGCTAGCATATTTATGAAGTGCATTGAAAAAGACATTCCGATGATTTTGTTCTCTACAAAACAAGCAATATGCATTCTACTTTTATTTGTTAATAGGGAATGCCACAGTCAAGTAATTCTATAATTAACTTAAGTATTGGCTTGAAGAATCGAATATCATATACGAATAATTCACCAAACTGTCAGCTATGCAAGACAAAAAAAATTAGTTTAAGTACACATTTAAAAATAGCGCAAAGAAATTTTCATTAAAATTTGATAAAAAACAAATTTATTGAAAACTTTTTTGAAAAAATACTGAACATACAAAATGTTACTCTCCTTCATGTCTTTTTGACAAGTTCACCATTTCCATTCTCAATTTTACATGTATAAGCCACTTCGTAACACTTCGAGTGTTATGAAATCAGTGCGTAATTAAAAAATAAACAATATGTATACATATTACATGCTTACGAGGTACCTTAAAGTATACATATTACATTTTTACGAGGTACCTTAAAGTTTGCTTCCGACATCACGATACTTTAAGCCAGTTTTTCAACTTCGCATTGAAGTAAAAAGTTATAAAATCAGTTGGTAATTATAAACTTATCATTATAAAAGTTTAAACTAAGCACGAATGTGTTCTCTTATTACAAATTGTTGTATAAAACCGTGTAACTGTAGGTTCACCAACGAGTCTTTTGTCTGGCGCAATTACAAACTTTTAATCCTGTTACATGTATGTAGTATGTGTTTAATATTCTACTGCTCATCTTACTCTCTTTTGATTTTATACATAAAAACAGCGAATAAAATAACAATATGAAATATGAAATATCAAGCAAGGTATAAACAAAATATTTACTATGTAAGAGTCGCTGCAATATGTCATTTTGGAGCATCATATTACAAAGGATAAACGGTTCTGTAATTTTTATAATATGTTTAATAATATTATAAAGTTGCTGGTTATATAAAGTCATAAGTACATGAATACATATGAAAAAGGGTGGGGCACATAATGCCTACGTGGAAGGGACTGAAGTAGCCCCTCCCGAGATTGTTAATAATATTTGATTAGATTATTATCCGGGTTTAGGTACAAGTATCACCCACCCCATCTGGCTATATAAAATCATTTTGCTAGATTTCAAAATAATTCTAAAAAAAAAAAAAAAAAAGTTTAAATATAACCAAAATATAAAATTTGTCATGAGTCCCATAAATATTTTATCTGTACAAAAATACTCGGCAGATAATCTAAAAAAATCGAATTTTTTAAAGTTGCATAAAATAATAAATTTTTGCCCCAAAAAATCGCAGAATGATAAAATTATAAAATAAAAATCTGCAAAAAAAAGGATTTGCAAAAGGATCGGTTTGAAAAATTGTGAAGTGGGAGGTTTAAAAATGTTTCTATCCCTGTATAAACAAAATTAGTTGAGAACGTTTTATAAGAAATATATCCGGTAGCATAGTGTAATCGGGGGTTTACGGGATTTTTATTGAGGTTAATAATTGTGCTTTATATATATTAAGCTCTGCTATAAAGCTGTGAATTAAACGATGTCAACAATGTGATACAACCGTTTTTAACTGTTGGCATTACGATGTTGGCTATTCTAGTTGATATTCGCACCTTAAAATGTTATCCTTTTTAAATCATGACAGTTGTCAAACATATGTTAGGTATCATTTCAGTATTCAGATTACTTGATTTTAAATTAATGAAATAATAGCATTTCAAAAGGATAATTCTATACTGAGACTTCTATAGTCATGATATAATCTTTATTGCAAAATTACACGGAGAAGGTTGAATTGATTTGATTTTTGGTGTTTTAAGGTGGCACCTAACACTACAGGGAGATAACTCTGTAAAGTCAGCTAAATGTTTTAATTACGCTGTGTTGTAAAAGGATCAAAATTGGTGTTTGTCAAACTTCTATATAACCAGTGTAATTTTTTTAAGAGGGTCAAAGTAAATGTTTGTCAAAATTTTATGAAAAGTAAACAAGCCAAATTGATTTAAGTGTAAGTGTTCGGTACCACCTTAACGCCACTTTTAAGCACCGCATTTAGGCTATTTCGTTGCGGCCATGCAGTTTTTATTGGTGGAGGAAGCGGAGTGCCCTGAGAAAACCTCCGACTCTACAACCATTAGGGTCTAGCAATACAATCAAACAGTTATATACAATGTAATACAATATAATATATAGAATGATAGAACCTATTTTAAGAGTTCAATATTATAAATTTATTGAAAAAAAACTATCATAATTAAACTTGTCTGACATGGGTCTGACCCCCTCAGTTCTAACAATGGTTTAATTAAGACTCCAATATGACAAACAAGTGCAGAGATGGGGTTTATAATGTGTTTAAGTTTATTAAATGCATCTAAATGTTAAAATATTGGTACATATATCTTTTGAATAAGCAGAAAGATTAGAACGCAATGATATGTTAATGTTACAATACAAAAAGAAATGAAATTCGTCATCATGATAGTAATCTCAGTTCTATATGGATGGTTTTTATGTCCCATTTATGGGCATTATGTTTTCTGGTCTGTGCGTTCGTCCGTTCGTCCGTGCGTCCGTGCGTCCGTCCGTCCGTCCGTCCGTCCATCCTTCCGTTTGTTCCCCTTCAGTTTAAAGTTTTTGGTCGAGGTAGTATTTGATGAAGTTGAAATCCAGTCAAATTGAAACTTAGTACGCATGTTTCCTATGGTATGATCTTACAAATTCTAATACCAAATTAGAGATTTCCCCCGTTTTTACGGTCCCCTGATTATAGAAAATGATAGTCAGGAGTGAACATTCGTATGCTATATGAACACATTCTTGTTATATATTAAATCAATGGGTTTTAAATGCGTTTGTAAATTGAGACTAAGATAAATATTGTTTGTATAACTATGAATGTTTAAAAAAGGTGAAGAGTACATTTGGTGTAAAACAATAAATATCTAAATTATTTAGTACCTATTCGACCTTTCGTAATGGCCGAAAGTTTGCAAAAGACGATAAAAATGGGATTTATATATTCGATTCTACTCTTTTCTACTCTACCATATAATGACCGCCTTCAACAAATTGAAGATTGTGTCTCAGAAGGAAACGTACAACAAGACATGGATTGATATATATATATATATATATACATTTAAAAAAATATGTATACACTTTCTACAAGTCATAAAACA
This sequence comes from Mytilus trossulus, assembly GCF_036588685.1. NCBI lineage: Eukaryota > Metazoa > Mollusca > Bivalvia > Mytilida > Mytilidae > Mytilus > Mytilus trossulus. The sequence continues at coordinate 23,771,001 of NC_086383.1, read as the reverse complement.
TATATTAGTTTCATGATTTGTCTTCAGCTTAGAATTCTGCACCATCTTCAAATATGGTGTGATCATATCGATCCAGCATAGATTCAACAAAAAATGATTATCAGTATAGATTATACATGTATCATAACCAAAAAGATAGATGTTTCTGAAATAGTAACATTATATTCCATTGAATTCATAAATTACACTTTTGATTAAGTTAATTGCCAAACACACAATAAGGCAACGATCATTCATCTTGCGTTGGTGCCATTGGTAATTTTTCTTCGGACAAACTTTTTTCGATTTTGCAGAAAACGAAAAAAAAACCTTGATTTTCAATAACATATATCAACAAGAATAATTAGTCTGAAGGTGTTTTTTTTTTTTTATTCAAATTAGTTTTATTCATTTTCAAATTTATCATCAGAACTTAATTATATATTTCACTTCCCTTCTGAAACAAATAATATTTTTCTAAAACAAAATAAAATTATACTAGTATTCAAAAATCTTAAATCTCATCGCCAAAAAAAACTAATTAAGCAGTGTCTTAGAACATAACACTTAAAAACTCACCAACTAGTACTAGTATTTAAAAGTCTTATATACCCCTCCCCACATAAACTGTTTGGCGCAAAAAAACTTAAAAACTCACCAACTAACTTCTGACGAATTTTCAATCACACTGTATTTTCATTTAAGAGGTGTTATTCCTTCTTCAATTTGGATGATACAACAAACAAAATACAAAAATGATGAGATCTATACAAACAACGAGATACAAAGATGAATGTGACCTAAGTTACATACGATACTTATTTAAATAAACGAGTGTAAATCAAATTGACGTAAAAGTACAATCAATGATTGATACAAACTAACGGATTTTTGTGATTTTGGATATAGGAAACTAATCTCCTAAGAGTCGTAATTCATTGATCAATTAACACAATTCTGAGGAAGGCAGGTGCTGTTAGTCTAATAGCAACCCGAATATGAAACTGTTAGTATATCTGAAATCTAGTCAGCAACGTTTATAACAGTTCCGTCATAGGATTATAGACGTTGTAATACGTACAAGCAATTTATTTTTGGTAGGGAGTCAGTTTATAATTAATATATTGACGCAATAGTTCTTACATGGTTTCATAACGGATTCATTTTCGAGGGTGTCATTTTTTAGGGAAATGCTATCCCACTAGCATATAGAACACACACATTGTAGCTCAATTGTTTTTGTTTTTTGTCGTTGTTTTTTAATGTTATAATTTATTTTTTTGTGATTTTTTTTTTTTTGGGGGGGGGGGGAGGGGGAGTTCCTATATATAATAGAAATTATACTTAAAATGTGACTTTGCCAGAGTGTATGTAATTATTTTTTAATAAATAGTTGGGAAATATACACGATAAATCAAATGTTGATTATTATGTTCGAAACAATAGAATGAAATTCAGATTAAGGTGTAGTATTGATGCAAAAAAAAACCCAACAACAATTAGTCGATACATTGTATTACAAATCATGTTAAACGAATTGTGTGTTTTGGGTTTTTTGTTGGGGTTTTTTACTGCCGGGGAGGGGGGTTGTATTATGATAACATGAGCTTATGATTGATTGATTGTGTTTTAGGTGCTTCACGTGCTGTAGCAAATTTTATGCATGTTCAGGACGAAATAAAATTAACAATACAAACAACAGGAAGGTCATGTAAAAGAGCTGGCCGGGTCAAAGGTCGGGAATTCTGAAAATTTTGGGATTCTCTTCGCGACCCGATTTTAAACTATGTCCATTTTTTTGAAAAATCCAAGGCAACTATTTAGAGTTAAACAACGGCCACATTGTTTTCTTATAAATAAAGCAATAAGTTTTCTCAATTGTATTATTTCATATGGCCTTTTATGGCTATCATACGGTATGTGGCATTTCATTATTGAAGGCCATACGGTTACCTATAATTGCTTATATCCACTTCATTTGAAATTTAATGCATACTTGTCTCGATCGTTGGCAATTATTCCACATGTCCTCAATTACATAAAACTTCATTGATTGATTGATTTATTGTTGGTTGTTTAACGTCCAGTTGCAAATATTTCATGCATGTTCAGGACGATCATACAACTTTAAGAACCGATTGTAAATTGAAGGATAAGAACAATACATGTACATAGTGGGAACTATAAATTGTAAATGTACACGCAACGAAAGAGGAGTCGGTTTCACAAAACAAATTAGGACTAAGATGGATCGTAAGTATACTGATTTTTTCATGGTTTACGATCAATCGAAGTCGTAGGTATTTTTGTGAAACCGACTCCTGGAGACTAATCTGCTGAGAGACGTAATTCATTAACACAATTTCAGGAAAGGCAGGTGCTCGGTCTAATAGCACCCGACTATAAAACTGTTGGCAAATCTGAAATCTATACAAAATGTTTAAAACGAATTTTCCTCCCTTCATAACGATTGACTATAGGGTATATCTATAGCATTAATTGTTAGAGCGTTATCGTTATAAACATGTATGAACTATTTACCACTGGACGTTTATTAATCAACAATCGATCAATTGATATATTCCCCAGACGCAGGTCATGGACCGAAAAATCTGAGACCTCGGGATTAATAATTGTCTGACTATGCGGTATGGACTTTGTTGAAGGCCGTACGGTGATTTATAGTTGTTAATTTCTGTGTCATTTTGATCTCTTGTGGACGGTTGTCTCATTGGCAATCACACCACATCTTTTTATATGGATATTGAAAAATGGATACCCGTTTGGTAATTTAAATTGGTTATTCACAATCTTTGACAAAAGGAGGGGCGGATCCAGCCATTTAAAAAGAGGTCCCAACCCATGGAAAAGGGAGAGGGTCCAACTATATACTATATGTCCCCATTAAAATCCAAACATCATTATTAAAAAATGGGGTTCCAACCATCCGGATCCCCAACCCTAGATCTTTCACTGAACTATGATGGGGCTGTTTGCCATCCAATTTTTTTTAACTTTGAGGTCCTGGTGAAGTTATATCCAGGTATGAGTTTTGTGTGCATAAAGTTTAGAGAAAACAGACGAACTAAATGTAGCTATATATATATATATTATAGTTTTTCATAGCAACGGTTGCCATGGAAATCTAGTCCCTAGTTACAGATCTGCTGATTTTGCATTTGACGAGTTCAAATAAACGGAAGAAAGTTATAACAAAGTAAGGATATTTTCTAGTTCTCTTATAATTTTTGATGATTTCTTATGTAAAAACTTGTAAGGGTTCCGCGGAACCCAGTGTCTCGCCTACTTTCGCTGTATATTGCAAGCTTAACAACAATGAGGAAAAAAATCAATAAAAATATTCCTCTTGATACTATCTTATGATTGTAAGAACCTTCTGTACAAGTTTGGTAAATATCTAGGATAGTTAATGACTCTAATAAATGTTTTGAAAACTTTTACTGAAGACTGTATGTTATGTTAACTGGAAGAAAATCTAAGTCCGTTTAAAATAAAAATACAGAAAAAATGCAGTTTTCTTTTTACAAAATTTACTTCTGGATACTATCTTATGAACATAAATAAGCTTCTGTCCAAGTTTGGTACAAACCCAGGATAGTTTAAGAAAGTTATTAAAATTTTAAAAACTTTAACCACAGAGTGAATGTAATGTTTCCCCCCAGAAAAACTAAGTCCATTTAAAAGTAAAATACGGAAAAAATGAATTGATTTTTTTACAAAATTTACTTCTGGATACTATCTTATGATCATAAACAAGCTTCTGTCTAGGTTTGGTACAAACCCAGGATAGTTTAAGAAAGTTATTAAAATTCTAAAAACTTTAACCACAGAGTGAATGTTATGTTTCCCTGCAGAAAAAAACTAAGTCCATTTATAAGTAAAATACGAAAAAAATGGAATTTTATTTTTACAAAATTTACTTCTGGATACTATCTTGTGATCATAAACAAGCTTCTGTCCAAGTTTGGTAGAAATCCAGTATAGTTTAAGAAAGTTATTAAAATTTCAAAAACTTTAACAACAGAGTGAATATTTGTGGACACCGACGACGACGACGGAACGTATAATCGCTTAGTCTCGCTTTTTCGACTAAAGTCGAAGGCTCGACAAAAAACCTCGCTTCCATCAGTTATATCATTTATAACATGCATATTATGGTGTTGACTGTAAGCTGTATGCCTCCATTTGAAGGACAATACAAAGGTATTTGCCAGTGATTTGATATTTATCAAGTACATGTAGTTGGTAAACATCTATCAATACATTGTAAGACAATGAAAAAGTAAAATTAATTAGTCCAGTCAAACTAAGATTTAACCTCAAACTAATTGCAACAGAAAATGTTTTAGTTCTAATCTATAGCATTATGCCCTTTATGAACACAGAAAAAAGTCCTATAAAATCTAACTTGGGGAAAACTCAAAATCAGCAATTTTAATTTCCTATGGAAATTTACATTGGAAGGGGAGATAACTCTTGCAAAAATGAGTCTTTTTTGGTCAGTTTTTGGTTGTTTTTCTTGAAATTTGTGTAAAGTATAAATGGAGAAACCAACATTAATGAACTAGAATAAATGAATTAGTATTGCACATATTAAAAAGTGTGTCAAATTTGAGAATTTCAAATTCTAATTAATTGAAGTCATACGAGCTCGAGGCATTGTATAGCTTACTAAAAAGTCAAAATATAGATCTCTGGTTCCTTAAAATATACGTGCACGCGAGCTAAGAAATTTTCAAATTTTCATCATATTTCTTTACGGTAAGGGTAAAGTTAGTTCGATGCCATGTTATTGTTCATATTTTTATCCCTTTTTCGTCTTTATGATTGTCATTTTTTTAATATCAATAAAATTTATATTCAAAATATGATCAGATCTCTTAACATTGAAATATAGATTCAGAGCTCCGAAACGTATCCGTACAACAATAATTTCATTGTAAAAAAATGTTACATCGCCTTGGCTTACTGTCTTCTTTTTCCTTCGCAATATTTTCTCGGTTGTTTGGCTTAAACTGTGACAAGCATGGACTTAAATTGGTAACGACATCGCTGATGCTATTTCAAAATATGAAAGGACAATAGAAATATTGCATTTTTATGGATATTGATTAAGAATGAATGGGGGTCTAGATAGGAAATCCTTCATCTCTTTATTCTCTTATTTTCAAAACCATTTTCTCTTATTTTTTATTTCCTTTTGTCCGCTATTCCCAATTCTGTATAATTTAACACCCATTTTCTCTACTCTAAATCATTTTGTTTTGCTATTTATCTCCATTCTTTAATTTTTCGACATCGGTTAATTCTGCACCTTTTGTCTATCATTCTCAATCCTGTAAACCTCATTCAGACCCTCACGAATTATAACCTATGAATTTAAATATAAATAGCATATGACAAGTTGTTAACCGAAGCGACGTTAAATCAAAAGAGTCCTGCTGGTACATAATGGCCTCGTTCTGATGATATATAGGCTTGGACAAGTGTAACATACAATTTCATAAATAAGAAATTATCCACTTTAATGTACTGAAGATGTTAAAATTACATAAGAATAGATACAATGTATCATCTTGGATAATGAGATCTTTGTTTAAGCTTTTTAATGTTGCTGTGTTCATGACAAGTTGAAGATTTGCTTCTTGTTACCAACCATTGATTAATCGAATGTTGCTTATTAACGTCCAGTGGAACCTATTACATACACAATACAAACGATATCAACTATGGTGACTATTTTGACTAGAAAAGATATACGCTTATGGAATGTGGGGTGTAGGTTTTGAACACGTAGGGGGTGTTGGATATACATTTTGGTTAGAAAGGTGGTAATGTGGGCTGAAGGAGGTAAAAATGTGAGGAGTGAGAAGATAATTACAAAATCGCGGGATTTTTTTTAAATTGACGCCAAGTGTCACCCCTCTTCTGAAGAAAAATATGAAAGCTTTTTCATTGATGACACTACGTGTAATTTGTTATTAAAGTATATTAAGTTCAACTTATTTTAAATTTAGGCAGTGCCTGGATTCCTATAGCATGTACTATAAAGTGTAAGCATTTGCTTTAGTCTATCGTTGAAAACTTTCAGAAACTTTGATTCATTATATGAAGAATTGCAAAGAAAATCAATTTTGTTTCTTGGTCATTCATCTTAAAGCCATCAGCTTGTTTTACTCATCCATAGTATAAACGCATGCCACGACTTCCGTAAATAACCAAGAGTGCACACACGGAACTTGAATGTCTCGCCTGTTTTACTGACAAATAAATTCAAGGACAGATGGTACCTTCCAGACAGACTGTGAATCTTGATATAAACAACCATTCCGCGCACCAAATGTATTTGACCTTCTGCTTATAATATTTGAAACAAATTAAGAATGTGTCAATACAATAGTACACGGATGATCCACTCTCACTTTAACCTTCTATTTTCAGAGGACGGTGAAAATAAGCCGGTCAAACCTCTAATTTTGCACAAGATGTATCACGTTTATTAAGATCAGATCATATGGAACATGTTTACTAAGTTTGAACATTACATAAATCAAGTATTCAAAATTGATACTTTTAGCTGGAAGAGTATTTTATAAGGATTAGAATAAGCTAAAAATATTGATAGGTCATGGAGCTCCTTTTCGAGATATTTGATCATAAAATATGGCGGGAAACGGTTGACTCGGACTTTAACCTAATGTGTATTGCTATTACTTTGGGTCTCAAATCAAAAGAAAGAAAATCAAGAAGAATCTGCTCAAATTTTGTCAAATGACCTTTTAAGTCTTATGTTAAAAGATAAATAGGTGTTAGTTTAAGCCATTTGGTCTTTTCGAAATGTTGTCTTATTGGAAATCCTATCCCATGCATCTCATTTCTATAAATCACTTAACTTGAACATGAGGTCGCTGTCCGGTGAACTTTGGTTGACAGACATATTGACCTTTAAAGTAACCCATATGCAAAATATAGTTATCCTATTACTCATTAATCATGTTGAAAATTTCATATCACAAGCAGTCGTTGAAACATGAAAATAAAATCATGGACAGTGGATGTATGACAGACAGAAACTTCGTTACATTAGATATCTTCATACAAGGTATGAATCATTCAGATCCGGCATCGTTTACAACATAAAAAGTATATGTTGCTTCCGGATATCATTATAAGGTCTCAAATACTTATAAATAGTTATTAATACAAAAAAACAGTGTAGTCGGTAAAGCTTGCTTATGACCTATGCCAGCTTAAAACAAGTAGAATAGTTTTACTACAAATAACCCGTAATACAATCTCAATGGTCCATGCTAATGAGGTCAAGGTCAGATGAACCAAGACAGACAGACCTAAATTCCTTTTATTCATCACATACACAGAGTATACTTGACCATAATTTTCTTAAAGTATCCAACAAACATACATGACAAGGAAGACTAATCATGAACCATGAAAACAAGGTTCAGGCGAGATAAACCCTGCCAGATTGACATGTAAAAGTACATCTTGAAATTTCTAAAGTATTACACGCACCAAATAAAGTTAACTTTTGCTAAAAGTATCTTAGAAGAGTAACAAACCTATGAAACTTGACACTGGTCAATGAACCATGAAAATGAGAACAAGGTAATGGAAACCTGTCATACTCACATGTGCAACTTGAAATCATTCATATACCACATAAAGTTGAACTATACATGTATGAGGAACTGGCCTAATATAGCAAATTTAACCTTGATCACTATAATCTATGAAATGAGGTCGATGTCAGTTAAATTCTGACATTCAGACCTTCCTTTGAACCTATATACCAAATATATTTAATCTATTACTCATATTAAGTAAGACTTTCACATAACAAAACAGACATTGCTGTTGCTAAGCAATGGAATGAGGTCAAGGACAATGGACATGGCAGAAGGAAACTTTGTCACATAAAGCATCTGTATACAGGGCCTGAAGCTGTTGGGTATTCTGTCCTCTAAAATATACAGATGTATGCAAATAGTTCAGCCACAGCAGTGGCGGATCCAGAGGGGGGGTTCCGGGGGTGCGCACCCCCCCCCCTTTATTTTTGCCGATCAATGCATTTGTATCGGGACATATGTTTTGCACCCCCCCTTTGCCCTGGGTTAGCACCCCCCTTTCGAAAATTCCTGCATCCGCCTCTGCACAGTTGGATTGATCAAAGTACAATAATTTCATTGAAATACCTTCTCTTTGATGTGAAATTATTGCTTGCTCAGCATAATTGAATTTCTGAATATTTATGAAAACTGTGTGCATAGATTAGTTGAATGAAGATATAATATTGTTAATTTATCAATAGCTGTATGTTTAACATACTCCATATTACGAGCCCTCAAGCACATCCCTGGGAACAGCTTAGTATCTTCTGGTTCACCCAAGTGAATTTACCTCTTTCAGCCAATGTTCTCGCTAACTTTTTAAAACACTCAGGTTCTGAGTTTGAATCCTGTATTTGGCATTCAATCTTCCGAATTCAAGAATTGTTATAGTAGTTGATCAACCAGATTTTTTTATTATTTTGTTGGGTTGCTGTTTTATTGAAACACTTTGCGAATCTTATTTTGCAGCATATGCAATGACAGTGTTTACCCTTGCTTGTGAAATAAAGATATAAATAACCAATTGGATGACCCAATTTGGGATTCTGCTCATATTAAACTGCATAACATGTAGTGCTTTGGTCCGTATTGCTGTTCATATGTTCTAACCAGTTAGGGTAAAATATTTTTTTTAAGTTTCAGGGTTAATGTAGTTAGATGTAAAGCAGATATAATATCACAAGGACTATGTTACAAAATAACTTTAGAAAGATACTGGGGTGTCTTCCTCCATCTTGGATTTTGAAGTAGCATATAACAATTAGTCAAGATCTTTCATAAAATGTGCAAATTTGAGAGTAGTATGTAGCTCATGTGCAAGACATTTCATGAAAAAGAGAAAATTGTTTGTTTTAAAAGGTTTTTTTAAAAACAATATTTCTGTTTTTTTTTAGTTTTTTTCAACTTTGCAAGATAAGGGGAAATAATTCAGATAGAAGGGGAGGTAACTCAGATGTCAATTGAATTCAGAAAAGACAGATTATGCATAAGAACACAATACCAGAAGGCAATGACAAATGCTGCTCTCTTTGTCATTAGGTTGGGCAAATTAACAACTATTTTAAAATCTGTGTCCATATATTAGCCTAAGAATATCATATGTTGCATTAAAAATTTATTCATATTTTTCATGAGTTTTCCTGAGAATATTCTATCTGTTTTTTATCTAAGTTATTTGCTTTTGTATATCCATCTATAGAATCACGTCCTGTATGTCTTTTTGTCTTACACGATTGTGGAGTTTTTGGTTCTATTTTTAGAATCAATGGTAATGATATCCTGTACCCACACAGCATCACAATTGTCAATAAAAATACTACAACAATAACAATTAGCATTATCGGCTGCCACTGGGCTGGTATCTCGTTGAAGAAAAGTCTAAAACTTTTACCAATCCCACCAAAAAATAGTTCTATGGGATGAAGTAGAGATCTTGTTATAACTGATGAAAGAACCTGGAAAAAGAGAATATAATAATCAAATATATAAATATTGATACAAACTACTTGAAATGCAGATCTAAATCACACATTAAATGTTATTTACATTACTAAGTACCATCTTAAAACTCGTGTTAACACTATTCATAGCGGTTGTAATTCACTCAATACTTATTAATTAAATATTGTGCATTGCAAATAGATTTCAGTTTTTTTTTTAAATATATCTACATGTACATGTATTTATTTAAAAAATATAAAAATCCTTGTTACATAAAATAGTTTGTGCATTGAATTAAACTGTAGCATATAAGAAGGCAGACAACTCTAATTTATTTAAGTAACAATTATTCTGAATTAATAAGGATCATCTAAGAGACTGTGAGGCAGACTGTGCAATGGGCTTATCTATTTGAATGATAATAAGATGTTTTTGTAGTTTTGTTTGTGTTTTTTTTTATCACATAACAAATTTAAGCAAATTCTATGGAGTACAGATTTGAGTCATAAACCTTTATATGGTAGACTACAGTATTTTTGTTTCTCATTGTTGAAAGATGTAGGGTTCCCTATATTTGCTCGAATCCACTTCAAATGAACTTTTGCAGATAGAAGTCTCATTGGCAATTATACTACATCTCCTTAGTTTTAAATGTATTGAAAAATAACCAAATTCAGAAGTCAAATGACAGTCATAAAAAGGAATCTATTGTCAAACAACATTCTTAAAAACCAAGGATGTTTTTACTATACATATATATATATATATATACATATGAAAATCAAACACAGGAAATACTATCATAACAACTGAAAATGTAAAAAAAAGAGGAGATTTTGGGGTCCCTGTCAGGTGAGAGGTCCTAAGGAAGAGATTTTTAACTGTTTAGGGAAAGGGAAGAATTTTCCCTTTGATGACTGTTGCTTTGGCATGTCATTTACCAATGAGTCAAAATAGCATCATGCTGCATGATCTGTTTCTCCCCCAAAATTACTTAATCAGTATATCTCTAAATGTTGTATGTGCCTGTGTAAGACAGGAGCCTGTGATTCAGTAGTTGTACTTTGTTGCTGTATACATTGCATATCATACATTTTTTTTGTTTTTTGTTTATTGTTTTGTACATAAATTAGCTTGTTAATTTTCTCATTTCAATTGTTTTGCAATGATTATTTCATTGTCTTTTATAGCTTTCTATACAATATATAGGTTTTGTAACCAGGTGGAGATTTGTCCTGTTGGCAATCATATCACATCTTCTTATCTTACATCTGGATTTCTTACCATTAGCGGAGTTATCTCCCATAATGGATCGACTAATAAAGCTGTATGATATTTCTCACAAGGATCATGTTGCCATGACAACTGTGAGACCATCCAATACCGTACACTCTCTGTGATTGTCATTCTCTCTGGATAACATTCACTAGGAACTCCCTGTAAAAAAGTTTCAAAAAATGTTTTAAAGGATTATTGTAGGCTTAGACAAAAACATATGTTGAAAGTGTGGAAATATCATTCCCTTTGAGAAATTTATCCCATCATTGGATACGCTTTACATGTAGGTTAAAAGACCAAGTACAAATTCTTTTTTATTAGAAATCAAAATTTGTATGTTATGATACATTAGAACATGTCTAAATCTTATAACATCTATTGAAACGATAAATCTTAAATTTAAATTTTGAGTATTTTTTACCATTGAGTCATAATTATATACAATGTATGTTGTATATCATAATTGAAATAAAGTTTGATTTTTTATGCTGATGTACATGCAATTAAATTTAGCTTTCAACCTCACTTATTTTTCATTTTTCATTTTCACAATGAATGAGGGTGATTTTCAAATGATTTTAGTAAATAACTCTTTGTATTCTCTATCTTGTCCTGAACTTGCATAAAACATTTGCCACTGAACGTTAAGCAACCAACAATCAATCAATTAATCTTTAAATTTTAATAAAAAATAATCATTATCAATCACCATGTGAATCTTTAATAGATCATGATCAAGACTGAGTCTCATTTTGAGTCTACTCCAGCATGGACAAGTTTATATGCACATTTATTAGTAATTATTGCTATTTTACAAAATTTTCCTTTGATCTCACGGAATGGTAAGGGACCATGTGCTGTTGTCAATGAAATTAACAACGCTGTCATAGGTAAAATAGATAAACAGATCATCCTTGGTCATCTCAACTTGATTGCTTTTCTCACTTTCACTATACTGGCTCAAGTGAGAAAATCAATCTAGTTGAGATGACCAACAATAATATATAATTCTTACATACCTTCCCCATTACTGCCATTCTTTTTGCTACTTCAATTTGAAACAGTCTAACATATTCCCATGGAATGCTAACTAAAAATATTAAAAATATAAATAAAATTAAAAACTTCTTAAATGATAATATGCTATACAGTTTAGTGGGATATAAATAAGTAGTCACATTTGTGTCTCCATTTTGTGTTTTGTTCTCTGCCTTAACTACTGGATTTTGTCCTCTGCGCCAAAACATCAACCAATTTTTAATACCAGATTGTTTTGATGGTTTGGATTTCGTTAATCCATCTGTTTCTTCCTTAATGATAAAACAGTCTTCGTCTTGAATATTGCTTTCCTCTTTTACTGTAGATTTCCGTCTTTTTTTCTTTTGACTATAAATATGTTTTGAATAACAAAATGTCACAATTCCTGCTAATGTCAGAAAAATTGCAGATATAATCGAAGTTGTCTCCCTTGGTATAAGTAAACAAACAGCTGGAAGAACTATTAAATAAATTTTCTGTAGATCTTCTTTGACTATTTCAAGTACAATATTGAGATTGTCTGTATCTTTAGATGTCCAAGATAGGCTTGACCAGCTCCATTCTGAAGATTGATGAGTATGTTGTCTTTTATTATATCTTTCTGAAAGGATAAATAATATAGATTAAGGTTGTACCTATCACTACAGGGAGATAACTATGTAGAGTCAGCTAAACATTTTAATTATGTTTTGTTGTGAAAGGAATATTTAGCTTTTCAATGATCAAAATTGGTGGTTGTCAAATTGCTATATAACCAGTGAATTTTTTTCTGACAAAAGGGTTGGTTTGAAATTTTATAAATTTTTATATTTTTGTTAAAGTGTCAAAAGTAAATACTTTTTGACAAAATTTTATGAAAATTAAACGAGCCAAATTAATTTTAATGAAAGTGTTGTGTACCACCTTAACTGTAAATAAATGTATAATATGTGTTAAATGTTATAATTAACTTAATCATTCAAATTATGTTTTAAGTATTGTACTTTTTGTCTTATAGTCATAATTGTACTGTAAATATTCTGCCCTAATATCATGAATATGGGCACTGTGATAAGGGAATAAAAGTATTTGTATTTGAGTTCTTGTGTGTTTTGCATACCATTCCAACTCTGAATATTTAGCTTATATTGTATTTGTTATGTGTTATAAACTTATTCCATTGACAAATTTTCTTTAACAAATGTAAATGCTAATTGCTATAAAATATCAAAGTATACACTGTCTATTAGAAATAAATCAGCAAAAAGTCTTTGCCAAACTTTTTTAGGGTTTGTCTGACATAAAAGAAATTGACTTTTTTTACCTATATTGTCAACTAAAACATTTTCTACCTATATATAGCTATATTGTCAACTAAAAAGATCACTCAGTCAAGAATCATATGGGTGTTTACATAATTTATTCTCATACAATATGTGTGCTCAATAAGTCAATTATCATAATTATGGCAATTACTGACATGGTTACGCAAAATGCATGCTTTCAAAATGTTGTATGTGAACTTGAACAATCTTGTAAAAAGCAGTAAAATAAAAACTTTGACATTTCTGGATTATCCAAGAACTTAAATTATTTTCACAGAAATAAAGAAATGTACAACTGACCATTACTACCAGCTATAATAGGTTATGGCCTATTCCAGCTATTTGAGGACGATGAAGAAGGAAAATTGCAACTATATCTTTCACAGACTGAATTGTGATATTTTTAAACGTTCACAACTTTAACAAAAATGTTTTAAAGAGCGAGAAAAAATTTATACGTTGATAAATTATTAACAATTAACAACAGGATAAATATGATAATAATAATAACAATAAATAATTTATTTATAAAGGGTGACTACAATTAGTTACGAAATATTTTATTAAAGAAAGCTGAATTATGAACAAATACTTTTCTTCCCTGAAACCTTAGCAATTCTAGTACAGTATATAAATACAAATGTTAGTTTGTTAAGTTCGGTTTTATGCCGTTTTTAGCGCATTTTGGCTATTTCACGATGATTTACAATAGTTTTAAATGCACAAATTCGGTTCTTACAACAGTCGGCCATGTTTTTTCGCCGCTTAGCCGGTCAAATCAAATCGGCTCGAGTGACGTAAGCCGAGCATGCCCAGTGCTGAATATTTTTACAAACAAGTGTCATGCCGGTTTGCCAACAGCTAACAGCATAAGCTGTTTGCTAGAAACAAGTCCCACCTTTGTTTTGGCCTTACAAACAACTGACATTGACAATTTTGTAATATGTCTTATTTCACACATTTTGATTTGTCTAACTGACTGTATGCTACAGGGATGATTATGAGTGTCGCAAGATTAATTGTCAATGTGTCATCATTTCTTTATGAAATATATAGTGTTTACCATATAAAAACCATGCGTATATACTCATTGGCACCATCAGGCTGACACTAATAATTAAAATAAAGTATTTCAAGGAAGAGGATTTGTTTGTTTTCTTTATTGCCGCCATGATGTCTTGTTTTGATATTCAGCATAAATATTTTATTTTTCAAATTATCAATAAAATATGCTCTATTTCCATCTAAACTAAAAATCGGAAAATATCACAATATAAAAACTATGCAAATTATTTTTATGGTATAATTATTATTGGTTTTTTTTCAAATATCGCCGTAATGTATATCAATCATATATCAAAGAACTGAACATACTGTAGGACGTGCTTTTATTCGAGACATCACAATACGCGCGTACGTTTTAGATTCAGTGACATAAAAGAAAGACGTTTCAGTCTCAATACAATCTCATTCTTGAATTATTTCCAAAACATGTGATACAAGGGGGAAATTTTTAAAGATATTATAATCAAATTTAACTCTGAGTGAAAAAATTGCGTGTATTTAAAATAAGCTAGTAATATTTGAGTAATAAATTAAAATTTCATAGGCTAACCAATCAAGTCAGTGTCTTTAGAAAAAAATAGAGAAAATGTGTGAGGGGTACAAGACAAGATATTACCAGAAACATGTACATCTCATTTCATTTTTGTCTTTCCAAATTTCTGAGAAACGTATTTTTTCCATAATCATAGTGAAGTTATAAGAAGATGAATTTTCATTTTTTTCACTGACAACAAAAAAAAAACGAAGAAGAAAATAATCCCATATCATACCTGCCAACTTTTAAAAATGCCCATGGGGGTTTAACATTCAAGTTGGCTCATATACACAGGCAAATTTCACGACAGCACTCAGGCCTTTTGCGCCAATTACTGTTTTTCAGGGGTATCGATCATTTGCGCAAAAAAAAAAAATCCAAAATGTATCAATTGCGCCAGTTTTCGAAACTCATTTGCGCCAATTTACCTGAACACATATTGATCGTATGTATTGAAGATTAATATATATTTAGTATCATCTACTACGAACAGCAGGCACAAGAAAATTTACAGAAAATATATCCGAAAGACCAACTAAGATCATGTGTACGGAGCTATATCATCATGAAGAGGGACATCTACAGAAAAATGACTTGAAGTGCATAATACAGTCCATATACAGAGAGAGAAGATTTAAGGGCATACGATACAGTGAGAGGGAAGGTAATGACGTTGCTAACGTAATTTGTTATTTTCGCGACGTCAAATGTGGCATATCGGGAAAAGATGCATTTTTCGACTGATTTTTATCATTCAAACTGATTTAATTTGAAAACGAGTTCATGGACACCTATATTTCAAAACGGCATTTTGTTTCATTTTGCAGGGAGATTATGTGACCCAAATTTTATAAAACTGTAAATAGAGGATTTTTTTTAATTTTGATAAACATGCAGTAAAAAATGACGTTTTTTCCTCAATTCATGAATATTTGATAAATATGAGTTACATCTGAATAAAAAAAATGCATATTTTTTAGGATATTTATAAAATACAGAAATTACCGAGTATTTAACAAACAAAAATTTGTGTTTATCTTTTATAACAAAAAAGTTATGTCTTTCTTTCGAAAAAGAAATTACGGCCACAAATCTGAATTTCGAGTAAATATACAAAATTTCGACCTCATTTTATACTCAAAAAGTAGCACATGAAGGTATATTGTTTATTACATAATTATTTGATTTAATCAGGTAAAAAATAGGCTTAATGCAAATTTTCATGAACTTGTAAATACAGGATCAAAACTGTATCGTATGCCCTTAACTCTACCCTGCCCAACCAAAATATTCAGTAGAATTTCAAGAAATTTTAAGGTAGGAGTGATCACAAATAAAGAAGAAGAGTTTGTTTTAGTAAATGATATTGAAAGTGGCATTGTTATTCTCGGTTCTGAAACTAACTTGAAATTTCTTTGTATGCGGGGCAAAAATGTTTTTGGCTGTAATAGAAAAATGTTTTCTTTGATTAAGGAATGTTTTTCTTAAAATTGGCGCAATCGCATTTTTATTTTTGGCGCAAATGATACCATGTAATTTTAAAACAGGTGGCGTAAACGTAGCATTAGAGAAAAAATATGTGGCGCAAAAGGACGCATTTTTGGCGCAAACGGATCTCTTCTGCAATTTCACTCACATCAATTTTATGTAAATTTAAATTCATGTAAATCTCACGTGAAATTCACATCAATTTCACCTCAACGAGCGTATATTCGTGAACCTTACGTGAAATCAGTGTTTTGTGAGTTTCATATGAATCTCATGTGGAACAAATGTGAATTTCACATGAAAATCACGTAAAGAAAAATCATGTGAAATTCATATCAATTTTTAAAATAGAGTATTTCAAATAACATCTCGATTTTCAAATTTAATCAAAATCATGAAAAATATCATTTTTTGTTGTTGTGAATTTTACGTGAAATTTATTTGAAAAATTTCACATCAGATTCATAAGCATGTGAAACTCATGTGAGCAAATTTTGCCTGTGTAGTCCAACAAAACCTTCAAGGGGGCCTTCACATATAATTTACTATTGTTTTTTGGCTTCATCATACTTTGACAAGCTTGGAGCCATTGTAAAATTAATTGTTTTGTTTAAAATTGTTGGCAAAATTGCTCTTTCAAAATTTCCATTTGGGATCTTCCATGGTGGAAATCCCCCACAGATAGTGACAATTGGCAGGTATGCCATATTTACAAAATTGCTAGCATAGGCAATTGATTCTAAAAAGCAACAATCTTTTTTTATAAAATTTTCTTTTATTTACACCTATACCTATAGTTTTTTTAGTTAATTTTATTCAGATTGGCCCACTTCATCGTAGTAAAAGTATGTCAAAAGTCTAATTGTGGAAATGTTTTTTCTTTCTTCTCAAAATTGGTAAACATTGATGGAAAATGGGACAATACTCAAAATTGGGCACTTTAAAAAAAAAAGAAGCGTTCCAAAATATGAATTGCTCTTTACCAATTATCTTCGCTATCATATAAACCCAGGGATAAGAAAAAAAGTTTAATTCTAGAATTTTTTGGCTCTTCAGACATGTACATGTATGAGTGTCAGAGGTGTACATATCTATTGCAATGGCAATTGATTAACACCACTACTCTATTATCACAAACGTGTGTGGCAAGCGATAATTTATTTACGATGCACAGAATTACTAATGACATAATAACAATCACGTTCCCTTTACACGAAATGTGACTTTCCGAATTATACTATATACCGGGATTATAATAACATGAGCAACACGATGAGTCCCACATGTGGAGCAGAATCTGCATACCCTTCCGCAGCACATACGACCACCTCTCGTTTTTGGTGGGGTTTGGCCGGTTCATGTTAATAAGTCCTTAGTTTTCTTGGTTGTGTCTTGTGTACTATTATCTGTCTGTTTGTCTTTTTCTTTTTTTTTTGCCATGACATTGTCAGTTTATTGCAATCTAATTATACTAATTTAAAGTTATACTACAAATACGAATACGAAATCAGAGATCAATATTTTAATTAGATTGTTAATTGCCGATATACGAGTTTGACTGATGACCCTCTCGTATCTTAATTTTCGCCCCTCTTTTAAATGTAAAAAAAGCTTTTTTTTATGATACATTATACCGGTATTTAGCAAAAGTTTTTCGAAAACTGTGTCGTTTATGATCAAAATAAAAGAAAGAAAGAAATCCTTTAACATGTTCAACAACACTGTATTGTATTATTGATTTAAAGACAATCGCCTTATGTAATTAATAATCTTATGAACATATAAAACATTTGTATGTATTTGTAAAACACTAACAAGAAAGGAGAATATGAAATTGACAATATGGGAAGACAGACCCATCAATAAAAATAGAATAAAAAGAATAAATCTACTATATACAGAACAAAACAGACTTTAATCATGAACATACATATTAAAACTCAAATAGATAAAATTGAGTATGGAAATGGGAAATGTGTCAAAGAGACAACAACCCGACCAAAGAGCAAAACACGACCAATGGTCCCGAATGCAAAAACGCAAAAACTGCTCGAACAGAGTTATAAGGAAGAAAAATGATTAAAAATGTCACTCAGCAATTTTTTATGGACATCATATACAAGGTCTTAGTTTCTTTTATTTTGTTCTTTTTCTATAAAAGTTTATTTGTTTCTTTTTGACTTGGTTTTTGACCCGGATTTGATTTTGCTTAAACGGTTTATGACTAGTTAACTCGGATATGCTATGTTGCCGTTATTTCGTGTTTTAAATTTTCGCCATTTCGGCCGTGTTTGTTAACAGTCAGGCCTGATGGTGACCAGACACATACATTTTTGAATATTTTCTTCCAAAAGAGAGTAAAATAACAAAAATACCGAACTCAGAGGAAATTCAATACGGAAAGTCCGTAATTAAATAGCAACATTAAATGCCCAAACACATCAAACGAATGGAAAACAGCTGTCATATTCCTGAATTGGTACAGCAATATATATACACAAAATAATATGAAATAGAATTGGTTGGAAATACATAATATGGAAATCTATTAATATTATCTTATCAAATAAACTCATCAAAGATACAAGGACTAAATTTTGTATATACGCCAGACGCTCGAATCCAATTTATCTTTCGATTTCGATTTCGAGATCGAACAATCGATCTATCCATCGATCAAACAATCGATCGAGAGGGAGAGAGAGAGAGAGAGTTTTCAAGTAATTGCACGGACATGGTTTGGCAGCCGTCTGCCTTATGTGGATTCTTAAAAACTGTCAAGAACTCCTGCATGGATAATTTTAAATCTCGGTCTTTTTCTGAAATTTGTTCTATCAAAACTTTTGATTTTTCAACCTTGTATACCACCATTCCCCATGTGAAATTGAAACTAATCCACAATGCTTTTCATCATAAATATAATAGCATACGCTCTACATTTATGACCTTGTGATACCATAAGGCATATTTTGTTTTTAGTGAACAAAGGGATAAAACATGCTACACAGAGGAACAAGTGATTAGTACTTATTGACAACATATTTGATTTTGGATATAGACTTTTTCAACAAATTGTCGGCATTCCTATGGGAACGAACTGCGCGCATCTCCTTGCTGACCTCTTCTTATTTTCATATGAATAGGAGTTCATTTAGACACTTGTCAAAAAGAAGAAGATCAAAGAAGCTAGATTAATTAATTGCACTATTCTAGAAAAGGACAGTTTTCATACATCTTCAAAGATCAAGAATTTGGTGAGATCATTCCATACATTCAACAACACCATATTGATAAAAAAGAATTTAAAAACATCAACAGATATTACTTCATAAACATGTATTGATTTTCAAAATCAGATCACTGTGAACTGTTTTCAGCGATTCACAACATATCTAATATATCATGAATAATCTAACGGAACTTAGACCCAGCGATCTACTTGTTCACTCGAGTTTTATAGATAGTCAGTTTGATCCTTTTGATGATCTTCTTTCGTCACAAAGACAAACAAACATTATAATAGATGTTCCTTCCAACACAAGCAACATAAGCAACGATACAAGCATAACAGAATCGATAATAAAATTTATCAAAGATGAACTTTTATCCTTCCGCTTTGTGTCTAAATTAATTGATAAATGCCAAAACGCACATTGTGAAATTGACGACATTCGCTACGCACTTCTGGAAATTGCAAAATGTCAACATAACTTTCCATATCTGAATGCAACTCTTAAAAAGCGTCTTTATCCTAGAAAACCTAACGGTGAATCAGTTGAAAACAAACTTGGTAGCGATTGCTATGCGCTTTATTTAGCATCACTCGGAGAATATACGGAAGATTTAAGATTAACACTTAATACTCGTTCGCATACACAAAGTGCCCGAAAAATGTCTACAACAGATGAAAATAACCAAACACATTCCAGCGAATTTTATCAGAACTTGTGTCTGAAAGAGACTCTCGTGCGCATAGACAGAGAAATTAATACATTGAAAGGCGACTATACTCAGGAAATCGAATATCTGAATAAAACCGTCTCTGTATTAGTACGAGAAAACAAGCAACTGGTCAATGCTAACCAGAAAAACAATGACCGGTTACGGAACTTTCAGAATCAAATTTCATCCTTTCGAGATAACAACGAAAACCTAGCTAAAACAATTAACAACATGAGTGTCGTTACACACGAAGCAGAAATGATCTGCAAATCAAATAAATTAGAAATTGAAAAAAGTTCAGGAACTTTCCGAAACAAACTTGATGAATACGAAAACAGCATTCAACAGTTAACGACAGATGTAAACAAAATAAAAAACGACTTTAAAACAGTAAAACTAGACGTTAACGAACTACTTTCAAGCGTGAAATCTGAGTCATGTAGAATTAACCAGCTAAGTGATACACGAGCGCAAGGCGTTGTCAGTCTAAAAACAAAAACAAACATCATGAGTGATAAACTGAAAGAATTTGACGATGAACTCAAAAAAGTAAATATTGATTGTTGTTCTCACACGAAGTCAATTAGTGATTTGCGAAAACGTATCATAAACACCGAGAAAGATGTCAAAGTCCTTGACAAGTCTACAAAATCGTACGCAGACATTCTAAAATCTAAATCTAAACAAGTTATAGCTTCAGCTGAAGCATTAGATAATTACAATGTGATTGAATCCGATATAAGTCAGTCCACAGAGCCAATTCAAAGGAATACCATTAATGAACGTTCCAATTCTCTAGTTGACTCACACACAAAACACGTCAGATCCTCTGATGTTACGAATTTGTCCGTTTTAGTCAAAGACATACATGTACAAAGTAATGTTGTTAATCCAGCTCCGTCTACTTCAATAGAAAATAAA